>NC_080774.1:29790543-32617985 GCF_020826845.1 Diceros bicornis minor | reverse complement strand
TGCTGTTCAGTGCCTGCTGTTTGTGACTTAAGATCAGAACGCTGAAAAGGCATTGAAAACAAACCCAAAATAAGATAGTATTGGTAAACACCTAAATTTTTGTAAGAAAATTCAAAAATTAAAAAAAACCACCAAGGAAGTTCTGTCTTTGTGCCTCAGATCTCTCACCACACGCTGCTCGCTCCTCCGTTTGCCTGGTGGGAGTGGTCGGAGGTGGCCCCCGGGTGTCCCTCTGCTGTGTCAGCGGGGCTTCAGCACCTAGGCCCCATGGGTGTTTCCCCACGTGCAGCCCCCAGACTCGCAGCGATCCCTTTTCGACACGCGAGGAGGAGCGGGCCTGCTCTTGGTGGTTACTGGGCTGGAGCCCTGGGGTGGCGTCCTGGCCAGAGGCTGGTCTGGGCACGGGTGGGCTCAGACAGGACGCGAGTGATCCCTGGGGAGCCTCAGAGGTCTAACGTCTGGGGGCCTTGGGGCTGGAGGGCCAGGGTCCAGGCTGGGGGCAGCTGTGGACTGAGGGGGACGCAAACCAGCTCCACCTCGTCACTTGCCGGCCGGGCAGCTGCAGAAGTGCCAGGGCTGGTCTGAGCCTACTCGCTCTCCCATAAACAAGGCCGAGCGGGGCTGGGGAAGATGCTTCCACTCAGTGTCCCACAGGGGCCCCGAGGGCCGGGCGCTGCTGCAGGGCCGGGTCCACCTTCCCCCAGTACCTGCCAGGTCAGAGCTGGCGGTGAGGGCTGCCAACTGCCCTGTTCCAGGGTCCTGGCGGGACAGCCCCCAGTGGGAGCTCAGCCCAGCCCAGGCGCCCCAGGGGATGTGACAGGCGCCCTGGGCCAGCCCGGCTGCAGGAGCAGTGCTGGGGCCGGGAGCCCCCGGGACCGCCCGCAGCATTCACATCCAGTCCCGGGGGCACCATGTGTTTGGTGCCAAGCTGGGACACCAGAGGAAGGAGGGAGCAGCGCAGCGGTGGAAAGGCAGCACCGAGTTGATCTCTTCTAGCGAAATATTTAGTCTTTAATTTCTATTTTAGTACCGTTTAACCCTGATACTGGAATGTAAGATGATTAACAGCCGATTTTAGGAAAGAAGTTGCATTTCATTCTTAAGCAGGTGAAAGAACTCAGGAGTAGGAAGTGTGGTGGGAGCTGTGGGTCACAGTGCCATCACTGAGGCATTGCTGCAAGCCTTGAGGACGGACTGTGTGCGTTTCCAGATGTTCCCGACTTGCCCCGACTTCCTGTGTCTACTGGATATATCGCTGCCTGAGGACGCGCCCCTGTAAGAAAGGGACGCTGGTGGGGGTGAGAGACACTGTCACGGGCACCACTGGCCCTGATGTGGTCTTTAGAAGCAGATTTATTGCAGTGATTTTGTGCGGCGAGCGCTACACTGGGGCGAGCCAGTGGGAGAGCTCAGCGCGGCTGTGTGGAAGGGTCAGTGTCGGCAGGCCTTGGCCTCGCAGGCCTCAAGTGCTGCGTTGAGGACAGACTCCAGAACTGCGAAAGCAGGTTGGCAGCAGGGCAGCCATCGTGCCCTTCAGAAGCAGGCTTGGCAAAGGAGCCCAGCACAGGGTGGGAGGTCAAGTCTGCGCCGGGCTGCCTGGGCCCGTGTAGACGGCCTTCTCCATGCCGTCCACCATGTGGACACGCTCCAGGTATGCGGAGAAGTGTGTGCACTCGAAGCGGCCGCTCCCACGCACGTGTGCCAGGAAATCCGGTGCTCCTGGGACGATGACATTGTCGGCTAGCAACACTGTCCCTTTCCGTAACAGGTCACACTTCTGCAAGGGACAGGTGGTTGAAGGGGGTGAGGATCAGGGGTGACCAGTGAGCCCGCCCCTAACCAGGAGGGCAGGTGGGGCCTCCACAGTGGCCTGTGCCTGGCCCCAGGGTCAGCCCCACCCCGGCTCCTGGGGTCACCAGGGTCTCCCGCGGCCTTCCATCTCCTCCCTTGCAGTGACCACTGCAAGACAGGGCTGTGCTGAGCACTTGATCCCCCTCCAGACCGTCAGCTCTGTGAGGAGGGATCTTTTCCTCCTCTGTTCCCTCTGGCCTCCCCAGCCCCTAGAACAGCATGTGGCAGGCACACAGTAGGTGCTCACGAAATGCTAGCTGGACAATGAGCGGAGGAGACGACGGGGGCAGGGTCCGGCACACAATGGCACCTCAAGGCCAGTGGGTCCCTCGGTCACCCGGTGCCAGGAACACGTGGCAGCTCCAGGTGAGAGAGATGCCTGGAGCCCGTGTGTGGGCTGCTGGTGGCGTCCCTGGAGTTTTAGTGCCATCTGACCATGGCGACCCTGCAGGGCCGGGGGCCGCAGAGGAGCAGACCTCTGGACCCACAAGCCTGCCCCTCGGGGGTCCGCTCCTGAGATCCCCATGCTCCGGTACTGAGATGCCCCATCTCCACCGGGGCCTGGGCCTGGGCAGCTAGTTGGTGTTGGCAGGGCCTGAGCTCTGCAGAAGGAAGGAGGAGTGGCCGGACACAGCCAGGGGCAGCGACCTCCTGGGTGGGCAGTCTCTCGGAACGGGGGGGAAGGGCTGCGTAGATCACAGGAAGCCATGGAAAGAGAAACCGTGAGGGGACACGTTTGCCTGTGGGGGCGCGGCAGACCAGGCAAGGGACCCCCCAGTTGTCTCATCCCCTAGATTTGAGTTTAAACAACGGAGCTTTTTTTACATAATCATAGAATGAAAGTTAAACAAACAAACAATCCCAAACATTGAAAGCAAAATCCAACACGTGACCCCAGGTGTGACTCAGGCTGCAGGCAGGCCCACGTGGGGCATGTCCCAGTGTCCTAAACCCGTGGGGTCCTAACTCTGCCCCCTCCAGGAGGTGCCCGAGGATAGTCTCTGGGGGGGGTCTGGGCTCTCGCGGGGGAAGCCGAGGGCCCTCTGGCCGGTGTCCTGGCAAACACACCCCTGTGAGGTCAGTGTGTAGGCATGGGACAGCCATGAGCCAGAGTTGGAACAGAAAGGACCACTGTGAATCACGGAGCGGTTGCTCTCCCGAAGAGAAAAGAAAGGAACTTCCCAGCATCTTTGCCAACGGACGGAGAAGAGAGCAGCCCCATTCCCGGCCCCAGAGGGCAGCTAGGTCTGGCGCAGGAAATGCCCAAGGTGAGTCGGGAGCGGGCTCCAGCCTCCTAGGGCCATGCTGAAGGACTCAGGAGGCACCGCTGGCCCCAGATGCGACAGTCGGTGGAGTGAGAGACCTCAGACACGAAACCCCACGGGTTACCACGAACAAAGGGACGAAGGGACGAAAGGAAGAAAGAAGCTGTGGTGGCCTTTGGAGGGTGCTGGGGCCCACCCATCCTCGAGGAAGCTAGACTTAAGGGGGAAGAAGGCAGCACCGATCCCACCTCTCCCCAGACACCACAGAGAGGCTGAGACCCACCGACGGGGCGGCCCCTACCCCTGCAGCCAGCACCGAGGCACAACCCAGCCAGGGTGGGCGGCTCACCTCCAGGAGGAGTGTGTCCGGCAGGTACCGGTCCTTCCAGTGGTCGAGGAAGACCATGTCCAGCGTGTCCACGTCATATTTCTTCTTCAGCTGGGGGATGATGTCCTGGGAGGCCCCGAGGACAACGGTCACCTGGAACGGAGCTCTGTCAGGGCCCACACCCACAGGGAAAAACAGACCACCCCCCAGCACCCCTGCGAGGGTCCACCAACAGCTCTCTTTGGGGTTCTGGGCAGACAAGCGCCTTCTGCCCCCGTTCCTCCGGGGGCAGCCTCGGGAATTGCCTGCTTTGTGGGTCGGGGCAGCGAGACCGCTCTCACCGAGCTGCTGCGGGTCCCGGGAAAGCCCCCGAGATCCTGCAGCAGGATCCTTGTGGCCTTGAACTGTGCAGAGGTGTGCCCTGGGCCCCTCCCTCCCGCCTGTGCCCAGCCCCTGGAGCCCCAGTGTCCCTGTCTTTCTAGGGGCA
Organism: Diceros bicornis minor; assembly: GCF_020826845.1. Taxonomy (NCBI): domain Eukaryota; kingdom Metazoa; phylum Chordata; class Mammalia; order Perissodactyla; family Rhinocerotidae; genus Diceros; species Diceros bicornis. The sequence goes on along the minus strand of NC_080774.1, from coordinate 32,614,054 downwards.
GGTGCCACACCCTGTCCTGCAGGCCCGAGAAGTCCAGAATCTGCTGGGCGATGGCGGCGTAGTCAGGGTTGATCTCCAGGGTGAGCAGGCGGGCGCCAGGCGGCAGCAGGCGGGCCATGCGCACGGCCGAGTAGCCGCAATAGGCCCCCAGCTCCAGCAGCACGGAGGGGCGCTGCTCCCGCACCACTGCGTCCAGGAACTGGCCTGTGGGGCACAGGAGGGGTGAGTGCAGGCAACGGAGGAGACCCACTCCAAGGCCTGGCCCTGCGCCTCCCAAGTGAGCAACAGCCTCTCCCGATGCCTGGCCCCCAGCCCTACCTGAGGCCCCCAACACTGCCCAGAGGGCCCCAGGCCTCGCCCAAGGCCCCCAGCTCTTCCCAAATGGACCCCACGCCTCCCCCGATAGCCCCCAGCCCTCTTCTGAGGCCCAGCCCTTCCCCGAGGCCTCCGGCTCCCCCAGAGGCCCCCAGCACTTCCCTGAGACCCCCAGACCTCCCCAGATGGCCCGTGGCCCTCCCCACAGGCCCCCTGCCCTCCCCGAAGGCCCTGGTCCCATTCATGCACCATCCAAGCTCCCAAAGTCCCTCGGCCTTTGCGCCTTTGCACACCCTGGTCCCTTTCTCTTTTCCACAATTCCTGGCTGACCCCAACTATTCTAACCCAGAGCTGCCCCCATGGGCTACACTCAGGGCCTCCCTCGCTCCCTTGAGCCGAACACTGTCAGAGGCTCTGAGGGGGCTGGACAGTGGCTGTCACGACTGTCCCCAGGGCCTGACTGCATAGAGAGCAGCACAGCGCATGCTCACGCCCCAGGCTGGAGTCCAGAGGTCAGGAGGCAGCCCTGGGGGAGGGCCAGTGCCTGGGCCCGGCAGAGTCCCAGTAGCTATGCAGACCCTCATGGCAGACAGGGACACCCGGGCACCCAGGGCCCGCCCTGCATCAGCACCCAGGGCTGCCGGATGGAGTACAAGTGCGGGGCATACTTGGAGCCCCTGCTGTCACCTCCCACTGGTGTTGGCTGAGTTGGTCTGTGGCAAAGAGGGGACTCTGAACAGTGGCCTCCTGGGCAGTTTATCAAAGTCCCTCCCTCCAAAGGGGACAATGATGTGGGTGTCGGGGCCTCAGCCCAAGCTTTACTCCTGGCAGGGGAGAGGGAGTCTGGACCAGTGACTTGGGGCTCCAGGCCTCCAGAGGAGCCCCCACCCCAACACCCAGAAAAGGGGCGATAAGAGGCCTCTCCTCTCTGGGCTGTGCTGCCCGGCCTGAGGCCTGTTCCCGTGTGTATCGCCTGCTGGCTGGGCACCCACCTTTGTTGTTGCCCACGATCATGGCCCATTCCTTCTGCGAACAGTAGGCGTCAATGGTCTCGAGCACACTCTGCGGGTCCCCGGCCACCGCGTGCTGCAGCACATGGCGCAGGATGCGCTGTTCCTTGCTGTCGCCCATGAGCCAATTGTGGAGGAACTGCAGGACCAACTCGTTCCAGAAGAGGAGGAATGGAACCAACCCCAGCGTCGCAGGAAGAGCAGTAGAGCCAGCAGCGCCAGGCCCAATGAGGAGGCTGCCAACAGCATGGGTGTGGCCTCTGGCATCTGAGATAGGGGTGGGTGGGGCGGGGAGGAGGGGATGGAGGGGGAGGAAGGGAACCCAGGGCAGGGTGCCAGGCTTCAGTGCTTGGTGGCTGGCCAGGCAGCCCCACAGCCAGTGCAGGGGCTCAAAGCCCCTGGTGTTAGTGCAGACCTGCCCCTCCTGGCTCACCCACCCTCTCCTCAGTGTGGGGGTGCTACCACTGCCTCCCTTGTGCTGATGTGGCCCCAAGGTTCAAGAAGCCAGCCACATGCCCCAGTTACCTAGCTCATGTGAGCCCCGGGAGAGTGCAGCCCCACACACAAACAGCTTCCCGCCCCTGTGGCCGCGCCCTGGTGCACGGAGCAGGTGTGCCTGGGGGAGTGCAGATCACAGCACCCCTCACTGGGCGCTTTCCCCCACAGCCGGGGGTCAGCCGCTGCCTGAGCGAGGGGCACAGCTGGCCTGGGCAAGGATGCACCGCACGGGGGAGGCCCGGCCCATGTGCAGCTCCCTCGGGCGCTCACACAGAACAGTCCGGGAGACTCCTGAGGTCCTTTAAGTGAGCTTCCAGGTAAGGACACAGGTGGCCCGCAGGCCAGGCGCATGGGTCACAGACGAAGTCGCCCCTCCCTTCAGGGACAGCCCCACGTGGAGCACCTGTCCCTCGATAACAAAGGGAAGCCCTGCCGCCTGCACCACAGTGAGCGAGACACGCCAGTTGGCGTCAGCCGGCTACTGCTGCAGCACGACCTCCCCGGCAAGCAACACCCAAGGCAGGTAGCTAGGGTGCAGCCAGAGAGGGCTGGACTCGGGGCCCCTGAGACACGGGCAAGGCTGAGCCGCACAGACCTGGGACGCCGGCTAGCACAGCAGAGTTCACCAAGTGCAGGGCAGATGCCACGTCGCCTGTTTACACAAGGCAGAGTGGACACGTGTCAGCAGGTCAAAGTCTGCACGGGCTATGGGCCCGAATCCTCGGCCCACACCCCTCCCTGCTCCCAGGGCCACCCTACCTTCAGAGCGACTTTCCCAGCCCGCTCCTGCCCTCTGAGCTGCAGGTGGGGTCTGCACGCTCCTTCTCTGAGCTCAGCAGCAAAGCTGATAGAATTTGTGCAGAGTTCTCTTGCCTCTAGTTAACCATGAACAGAAACCATAACCTGAAAATGACCAGGGTCCAGATATCCGGGCTCCCTCCCCGGAGGCCAGCCTCGTCCTCCACCTTTCCCTCCCGGGAGGAGAGCTCGGAAGGCCACGAAAAGCCGGTGACACATCACCTCGAGTGTCCCCCAGCCCGGGACACCGGGAACGGTCTCTCTGCTCATCGTCTGTGCTGCCCTCCTGACACACGTGCACCCGTGCATTAGGAGAAGCAGGAGAGATGAATGAACCACTCTGCTCAAGCCATATTTCCCAGGAGAGCAATTATAAATTTGGAAGTGACACGTAAGACCAATGGCGAGTTACAAAGAGCACATGGAAGTCAACGAGACAAAGGGGATCCAAGAGAAAAACGGGCCACGGCGGCAACTACGCAGCTCACAGAAGGAGGCCAGAGGCCCCACCAGGCACGGGAAACCGGATGCAGGCCTTGGTCGCCCGCACGGGGCGCCTTGCCTGGCTGGGCCCCGGGCCCCACCACCGTGAGGGAGCGTGAGCCTGCGGCCTTTCTGGAGGGCCGGCATGCAGCAGTCCTGCTGCCGGAGCGAGCCCCAGGTCCTTGCTGGGAAAGGGCCGCCACGGGGCAGGACGCACCACGACCCAGGAGGTGGGGAGGGGAAACACGAGGAGGGGGCCCTTTCGGTGGCTAAGGACAGAGCGTCTCTCTTCTAGGGACACAAGACGGGGCAAGTGACCGGAAACTTCCACCGTGCTCCCGTCTGCGTGTTACACGTCCTGAGGACACACCTGTGTTGCTTTACTTCCTTACTATTATCACTAGTAGTGGCGTTTGGGAGGTGGGGTGGTGGTCCCCTTTGTTCATTCTCGGTATTTTTAAAAAACCTAGTAAATGTTGGAAACGAATCTCAAAAACAACATGGAATATTCCGCTTACAGGGCACATTACTAGGTGGGCCTTGGAGTCGTGAACTATCAGTTCCCATCCCCATATGGTGAGCTCCGTAAGAACTGGGCTTTCAAATCGCTCTTCTCTAGGTCTGCCTGTCCTTCACTAGGTCTGCCTGTCCTTCACTTTGCCCGGCACCGTGTCCCTCCGGAATGACGGAGGGCGCAGTCAGCAGGGCCACGGCACGGCGGGAGGGCCAGCGCTGCGCGCGACGAAGCCCCTCGAAGCCCCTCTCCTTGTCCAGTCAGGAGGTGGCACGCTTGGAGGAGCAGGGCAGCTCCAGCCAGGGCGGCCGGGGGCCCTGCTGCACACGGTGAGTGCGATGCTCCTGGCTCGCCCACCAAGCTCTCCTCCCTGGCCCCCTCCAGGGTCATCCTGGGACAGGGCACGCGGCTCAGGGAGACACTCTTAGCCCCCAACGCGCTACCTGGGGGATGGGGCTTCACTGCCCACCTCCCCTGGTCCTCCAGGGACTCAGGGGAGAGTCCTGAGATTCTCATGTGAGCGTGAGGGACTGTGTGCTCCTGGCCCCCAGCCGAGCGCTGGCCACTGCCCACACTGGCTGCTGACTGGCCCCTCCCACCTCGGGGTGAAGGCGGGCCTCCCAGACTGCAGGCCCCGCTGCCCCAAACTGCCTTGCTCTGCATTGCCCAGCTGTGCTGAGGCCACAGCCACGAGACGTGGGACGGGGCTCTATGCTTACCTGGCCATCGTGGGAGGGCCGGACCACACCCACCGGGCCCTCAGGGGACGAGGGGCCATGCCAGCCTGACTGCGGGGGAGGTGGGACCCTGCCCAGCTGACCATGGTGGGTAAGGAGGGACCACACCCACCTGACGCAGGGAGGCGGGAGCACACACACCTGTTCAGGGGAGGACAGGTCCAGGTCGGCCCAGAGTTGTGTAGAACAAAAGAATGAGCAAGTTAGTGATTGGAGGGTGGCGGTCCTGAGAAACGGAAAATCATGCTGCTGAAGACAACCACACCGATCCCCGCAGAGGAAACATTCAGAGCTGTGTAGGCGTTCTGACCTGGATTTTGCCCTAGGAGCCGGCTCCTTTGTGGGGAAACAAAACACGGGGTGCCCCTCTTGTTTTGGGCCTCGGACCCAAACACCTGATGCTGTGCCCTTGGAAAGAGACACCAGCTCGGTCACTCAATGTCCCCCAGTGGCAGCCTCGAGATCCCTAAGATCCCGCAGCCCTGCTTTGGCTCCGAGCCCTGGGTGGGGTAAAGAGTCTTGGTTACCTTACAGAGCTGCAAAGCGAAAGGGCTACGCTGGGACTTGGCTTCAGACCATCCTGGGGGGCGGGGTGACAGGAGGACAAAGGAACAAAGGCAATGTCCGCTGGCCAGGAGATGACAGCATGGAAGCCCAGGGCCATGTCGGGTCCTCTCTGCTTTTGTATATGTTCCACATCCTGTAACAGCAAGGCTTTAAATGGCCCACAAGCACACTTTTCACATGTGGTTTCTGGACCACAGTGAGCGGAGGAGGCAACGCTTTGGTGCAGTGTCCTTTGTTCTGTCTGTCCCTCAGGGCTCTCGGCCTCAGGGCAGGGGCAGTACGTAGGGGAGAAGCTGTTTACAGAGTTCTGGGTTTGGCTGAGGAGGCTGGGCTTTATGAGGCCTCCACAGATGACACATTGAGTATCATGACAGCATGAAGGAAGTGAGGAAGACACAAATAAATGGAAAGACATCCCATGCTCATGGACTGCAAGACTGGATGTTGTTAAGATGTCCATGGTAGCAGAGCAATCTACAGATACAATGCAATCCCTATCAAAATTCCAGCAGCATTTTTTTTGCAGAAATAGAAAAATCCATCCTAAAAGTCAGATGTTATCTCAAGGGACCTACAACAGCCAAACAATCTTGAAAAAGAACAAAGTTGGAGGACTCATATTTCTTGACTTCCAATCTTACTATGAAGGTACGCTTATTAAAACAGTGTCGTACTAGCACAAGACACACATAGAGGCCAATGGAATAGAATCGAGAGGCCAGAAATAAACCCTTGTGTCTATGATCAAAAGATTTTCTTACAAGGGTGCCAGGGCCACTCAATGGGAAGGAACAGTCTTTAACAAATGCTTCTGGGACAAGTACATTTCCACCTACAAAGGAATGAAGCTGGACTCTTATCTCACACTATATACAAAAATTAACTCAAAATCGATCAAAGACTTGACTTTGAGAGCTAACACCATAAAACTCTTAGAGGAAAACATAGGAGTGTCTTAAGGATCATGAAAATATAATCTTCATGACCTTGAATTTGGCAATGGACTCTTAGATATGACACCAAAAGCACAGGCAATGAAAGAAAAATAGATAAGTTGAATTTCATTAAAATTAAAAACTTTTCTGCATTAAACGACACCATCAAGAGAGCCAAAGGACAACCCACAGAATGGGAGAAAATATTTGCAAATCATATATCTGATAAGGGACTGGTATCCAGAGTATACAAAGAACTCCTACAACTCAACAATAACAACAACAAAACCTAATTCAAAAATGGGCAAAGACAGGGGCTGGCCCAGTGGTGCAAGTGGTTAAGTGTGCGCGCTCTGCCGCGGTGGCCTGGGGTTCGCAGGTTCGGATCCCGGGCGCGCACCGACACACCACTTGTAAAGCCATGCTGTGGCGGCGTCCCATATAAAGTGGAGGAAGATTGGCATGGATGTTAGCCCAGGGCCAGTCTTCCTCAGCAAAAAAAAAAAAAAAAATGGGCAAAGACATTTCTCCAAAGAAGCTATACAGATGGCCAAGAAGTACATGAAAAGATGCTCAACATCACTAGCCATCAGGGAAATGCAAATCAAAACCATGAGATACCACTTCACACCCACTAGGATGGTTATGTAAAAAAAAAAAAGGAAAGCAACAAGTGTCAGTGAGGATGCAGAGAATCTGGAACCTTGTGCATTGCTGACAGCAATGTAAAATGGCGCAACTGCTATGGAAAACAGTCTGATGGTTCCTCAAAAAGTTAAATATAGAATCACCGTATGATCCACCGGTTCCACTCCTAGGTGTCTACTCAAAAGAACTGAAAGCAGGGACTTGAACACCAATGTTTATGGCAGCACCATTCACCATAGCCAAAATGGGGAAACAACCCAAGTGTCTATCAACAGGAACAGGTAAACAAAATATGGTACATCCACACAAGGGACTACATTTAGTTACTAAAATGAATGAAGCACTGACACATGCTACCACATGGATGAACCTTGAAGACGTTATGCTACGTGAAATAAGCCAGACACAAAAGGATAAATATCATATGATTCCACTTATATGACGTGTCTAGAATAGGCAAATGTACAGAGACAGAAAGTAGAACAGAGGTTGCCAGGGGCTGGGAGAGGGGAGGGGGCATACCTGCTGAATGGGTACAGAGTTTCTGTTTGGGATGATGAAAAAGTTCTGGAAATAGTGGCAAAGGTTATGTAAGTGAACATAAGTGAGGCCATGTTGTACACTAAATGGCCCCAGCCCCTCCTCTGTGTGACTACTCACTGCTTGCACGTACTCTAAAATAATTCACATGCTCTCCTGATTTATGGCCTCTGCTTACGTATGTACTCCCTGATAGCTTGATAAATTAAAACTTTGTTCTATGAGTTTCTCTCCAGGAACAGGCTGACCACAGGCGGGGAACACACCTATAAGGTATTCATCATCATTGACAGCAGAAAAGAACAGTCATGTCTGAAGGCCAGCATTTCTAAACTCCCTCCTTACTGCCCATTTTCCCTATATAACTACCTCAAGATTCTGTAATTCTTGAAGACGGTTTTTTTGAGACATTAGTCACCCATCTTCCAATTACGCCAGCTAATCTAATCTAATTAAAACTTCCTTTCTCGAGCCCTAACTCATTGATTAATTGGCTCAGATCACAGCAAGCAGAGCGAGTCCATTGCTCAGTATCAGTCACACAAATACATGAACTTACTTAATGCCACTGAATTGTACATTTACAAATGGTTAAAATGGTAAATTTAAAGTTATGTATATTTTACTACAGTAAAAAGAAAACATTATAGTAGAACCAAACAACACCAGCAACACTGCTTCTGGCTCTCTCTGTTCCCAAAACGAAAAGGGACATGCCACTCCCCATAAGGAAGCAGGATCCAGAAAAACTTGTGGCTCCCATCTCCCTGGGGGACCCAGGGACTCAGAGAGGCTTTCTGCGGGCCTGCTGCCTGCCCACTGAGGCTGACTGTGGGCCTGCACAGGCCCCTTGGAGGGATGCTGGCCTCCTGCGGTGCACGCTCATCTCCCTTCCTGGAGGTGGGGGAGGGGCCTTACTGTCACAGCAGAATCTGCCCCCACGAGCTTCCTTCCAAAGGGCCCACGCTGTGTGCACCCAGCATCCATCTCTTCGCTGACGGCACAGATCTGGGTGGAGGGCAAGCCCCCTTTCTCAAAACCACGATAATAACACCCCATCCCCCCAAATCCTTCCTTACTATAAGCCCGCTCTTAAATATTCTCCCTGCAACCCCAAAACCACGATCTCCATCAACGTGGATCACCATTTATCCCTTTCGAGACCCAAAGAGGGCAATCAAGATGCCTGGCAGCTGGGCCAGACCCCTGGCCACCCTCAGGCCCAAGTGGGAGAGGGGCAGATAGGACACTGACACCCAGAGCCCTAGCCCCGGATCTTTAGTTCCGGGGTCCTTTGTGACAAAAGTGCTTCACCGCATCCAACCCACACAATTAAACTTCACCAGACCCAGCCCCCAACATCTGCATGTGGGGGGTCCGCTTCCCCTGCAAGCCTGTGCCTTCCTCATCCACCTGGCTCCTGAAGCCCCAGCCTGGCAAGGTGGCCAGCTCGGCCTTGCTTCCATCCCTCCCTGTGCTTCGTAGCCCGAAACTGACTTTTGTCAGCTGGTCAGTATTCCCTTTCACATTTCACACATCCTACATGACACTAACCTTTCATAAAGGAAATGGAAACGTTTTTCATTAATATACTGCAAGCAAGCATCAATGGATGACTTATGGAGACACTTAAAACTTCTTTAAAAAGATGAACCGAGAAGGAGTGAGGCAGAGCATCATGGCGGAGTGAGCTTCCCCACTGAACTCTCCCCCATCCAAAAAGGACATTCATATTCCAACAGAAGCTATTCACACAACACAGGGGACGTCTGAGGCAACCAGGCAGCTGTGAGGCACCCTGGCAGCCATACACCTGAGGACGGAGGTGCTGGAATCCCCAGAGGAAATGGAAGGAGGTAAGAGGAGCTGCTTTCCTTCCCCAAGGACTGGGACCCAGAGACTGAGACCATGCGGCTCTCAGAGGAGGGGGAGGGGCAGCTTGCCACGTGAAAAACCGGCGCTCTCCAAGACCCCTCACAGCCCCCTTCACAGCCCAAGGGGCTCCCCCTACGGAGAGAGCAGAACTGGTGCCAGGGTAGTTTCAATGGGCTGGCCCCTCAGGAGAGCAGAGAGCGACAGCCAGCGAGGCGAGAAACCTATGAGATCGGGGAGGCGAAAGTAAGCGGCCCACCCGACTGGCGCTTCAGCGCAGTGGCACTTCAGCTCAGCCCCGTCCCCAGAGGCAGCAGCCCCCAGGCGCCCGGGCCCCACCCCCACAGGCAGCAGCCCCCAGCTGCCCTGGCCCCACCAGCAGGGGCAGCGTGACCACACCCCGCCCCCACAGGCAGCGGCCCCCGGCTCCCTGGGCCCACCAACACCAAGGCGAGCTTGTGCCCCCACACCAGAGGCAGCGGCAGCTCAGGCCCCACCACACCACAGCCCCAGCTGCTCTGGCTGGACCAAGCCATGGCCCCGGCTTCCCTGTGCCACGGCCCGGCTCCTTCGGCTGGACTGTGCCCCACCTCCAGCTCCTTCGGCTTGACCGCCCCCACCACCCCTGGCTCCAGCGGCTTTGGCTTGGCCTGTACTCAGGCTCCAGCTGACTTGGCGCCAGCAGCTTCTGCCCATGACACTCCAGTTCCAGCTTCTTCAGCCTAGCGGCACTTCAGCTACAGCTGCTTCAACCTACCTGCACCCGAGCCCCAGCTGCTTCAGCCTAGCTGTGCTCCAGTCTCAGCTGTTGCCACGCTCCAGCTCCAGCTGTTTCCACACTTCCCCCTCAGCAGCCACCACTCAGCCATGCCTCAGATCAGCCAGGGGCTGACGAGAACACCCGCGGATTGAGGCGGGCCAGAATACACAGCACTTGACACCCAACCAGCAGCAGCAAGAGGAAACTGCAACCATATATTTTCACTATGAGGAAAAGTAAGCCAACAACAACAGGCACCATGCAAAAATATATTAAATCTCCAGACCAAAAGGAAAATGACAAGCACCCAGAAGTCAACACAGAAAGCAAGGAAATGTATAACCTTAATGACAGAGAATTCAAAATAGCCGTCATAAAAAAGCTTAATGAAATACAAAACACAGACACACAATTCAATGAAATCAGGAGTTTCTTCACAAAAGAGATTGAAACTGTGAAAAAAAACCAATCAGAAATCTTAGAGATGACAAACACAATAGAGGAGATAAAGACAAAGCTGGAAGCCTTAAGCATCAGAGCTGACAATATGGAGGAAAGAATTAGCAATATTGAGGACAGCAATGCAGAAATACTCCAGATGGAGGAGGAAAGAGAACTAAGACTAAAAAGAAATGAAGAAACTCTCCGAGAAATATCGGACTCAATTAGGAAATCCAACATAAGGATTATAGTATTCCAGAGGGAGAAGAGAGGGAAAAAGGAGCAGAGAACTTGTTCAAAGAAATAATGTCTGAGAACTTCCCAAACCTGGGGAAGGAGCTGGAAATACCAGTGAATGAAATAAATAGATCTCCTAAATATATCAACATGAAAAGACCCTCTCCAAGGCATATAGTAGTAAAGCTGGAAAAGTCAACGACAAAGAAAAAATATTAAGGGCAGCTAGAGAAAAAAAAAAAAAATAAGATACAAAAGATCGCCTATCAGGCTCTCAGCCGATTTCTCGACAGAAAGTTTACAGGCTAGGAGAGAGTGGAACGATATATTCAAAATTCTGAAGGACAAAAACTTTCAGCCAAGAATACTTTATCCAGCAAAAATATCCTTCAGATATGATGGAGAAATAATAACCATCCCAGATAAACAAAAGCTAAGGGAGTTCATTGCCACAAGGCCCCCACTACAAGAAGTGCTCAAGAAGGCCCTCATCCCTGAGCAAAATAAGAGGAAGGGGATTCAAGGTTTTGAACAAGGAGGAAAATAGGTTGACAAAACCAGAAAAATTGCAGTCCTCTATCAAAATAGATTAGCAAGCACTTAAATATAAAACCAAAGATCAAGGGAAGGTAAGCACCAAGCATAAATATAACCTCATCATGTTAAACACAAACTCACAACACAAGAAGGAATGAGATGTGACAACAATAACATAGAAGGGGAAGAGGAAAGGGATCGAATCGACTTAGTCTAAGGGAATAAGAGGCCATCAAAAAATGGACTATCACATCCATGAGATTTTTTTATACAAACATCATGGTAACCACTAACCAAATAATCAGAACAGAATCACACATGATAAAGAAAGAGAAAACTAAGAGAACCCCCATACAGAACTACCAAACTAAATTGGTAGTCCAAAACACATGGGACAAGAAACAAAAGAAATGCCAAAGAACCGGAAAAAGAGTGATAAAATAACAACAACAAGCCCCCATGTATCAATAATTACCCTAAATGTAAATGGACTGAACTCTCCAATCAAAACACATAGAGTGGTGGGATGGATTAAAAAACAAGACCCAACAATATGCTGCCTCCAGGAAACACATCTCAGCTCTAAAGACAAACACAGGCTCAGAGTGAAAGGATGGAAGACAATACTCCAAGCTAATGGCAAACAAAAGAAAGCAGGTGTTGCCATACTTATATCAGACAAAGTTGATTTCAAGCTAAAACAGGTAATGAGAGACAACGAGGGGCAATATATAATGATAAAAGGGCACTCCACCAAGAAGACATATCACTTTTAAATATATATGCACCCAATACAGGAACACCAAGGTACATAAAGCAACCATTAACAAACCTAAAAGGAGATATTAACAACAACACAATACAACAACAAAAAAACTAACAACCCAATTAAAAAATGGGCAAAAGACCTGAACAGACATTTCTCCAAAGAAGATATACAGATGGCCAACAGACACATGAAAAGATGTTCAAAATCATTAACTATCAGGGAAATGCAAATCAAAACTACAATGAGATATCACCTCACACCCATCAGAATGGCTATAATTAACAAGACAGGAAACAACATATGTTGGAGAGGATGTGGAGAGAAGGGAACTCTCATACACTGCTGGTGGGAGTGCAATCTGGTGCAGCCACTATGGAAAACAGTATGGAGATTCCTCAAAAAATCAAGGATAGAACTACCATATGATCCAGCTATTTCACTGCAGGGTATTTATCCAAAGAACTTGAAAACACCAATGTGTAAAGATACATGCACCCCTGTGTTCATTGCAGCGTTATTCACAATAGCCAAGACTTGGAAGCAACCTAAGTGCCCATCAAGGGATGAATGGATAAAGAAGATGTGGTATATATACACAATGGAATACTACTCAGCCATAAGAAACGATGAAATCCAGCCATTTGTGACAACATGGATGGACATTGAGGGTATTATGCAAAGTGAAATAAGTCAGAGGGAGAAGGTCAAATACCGTATGATTTCCTTTATTAAGTAGTAGATAATAACAACAATAAACAAACACACAGAGACAGAGATTGGATTGGTGGTTACCAGAGGGGAAGGGGGGAGGGAGGAGGGCAAAAGGGATAATTCGGCACATGTGTGTGGTGATGGGTTGTAATTAGTATTTGGGGGGTGAACATGATATAATCTATGCAGAAATAGAAGTATAATGATGTACACCTGAAATTTATACAATGTTATAAACCAATGTTACTGCAATAAACAAAAAATTAAAAAACAAACAAACAACAACACAATAGTAGTAGGGGAACTTAACACCCTACTCTCATCAATCCAGATAGAAAATAAATAAGGAAATAATGGACCTAAACGAAAAACTAGATGAGGTGGACTTAATAGACATATACAGAGCACTCCATCCAAACACAGCAGATTACACATTCTTCTCAAGCACACATGGAACATTCTCAAGAATAGACCATATGTTGGGAAACAAGGCATGCTTATATAAATTTAAGAAGATTGAAATCATAACAAGCATCTTTTCAGACCATAATGCCATGAAGTTAGAAATCAACTACAAGGAAAAAACCAGGAAAGTGACAAAGCTGCAGAGACTCAACAACATGCTACTAAACAACCAATGGATCATTGGTTGTTTTTCCTTTAATGACATTAAAGGAGAAATCAAAGCATATCTGGAGATACATGGAAATGAAAATACACAATACCAACTCATATGGGATGCAGCCAAAGGGGTCCTGAGAGGGAAACTCATAGCAATACACGCCCACTTTAACAAACAAGAAAAAGCCCAAATAAGCAACCTCAAACTATGCCTAACAGAATTAGGAAAAGAACAAACAAAGCCTAAAGTAAGCAGAAGGAGGGAAATAATAAAAATCAGAGCAGAAATAAATGAAATTGAAATTAAAAAAAAAAAAAAAAGCAGTAGAAAGGATCAACGAAACAAAGAGCTGGTTCTTTGAGAAGATAAACAAAATTGACAAACCCTTAGCCAGACTCACCAAGACAAAAAGAGAGAAGGCTCAAATAAATAAAATTAGACATGAAAAAGGAGAAATTACAACAGATACCACAGAAATAGAAAAGATTATAAGAGAATACTATGAAAAACTATATGCCAAAAAATTGGACAATCTAGAAGAAATGGATAAATTCTTAAACTCATACAACCTCCCAAAACTGAATCAAGAAGAAATAGAGACCCTGAATAGACCAATCACAAGTAAAGAGATTGAAACAGTAATCAAAAACCTCCCCCCAAATAAAAGTCCAGGACCAAATGGCTTCTCTGGAGAATTTTACCAAACATTCAAAAAAGACTTAATACCTATCCTTCTCAAACTATTCCAAAAAATAGAGGAGGATGGAACACTTCCCAACACATTCTACAAGGCCAACATCACCCTGATACCAAAGCCAAGCAAAGACAATACTAAGAAAGAAAACTACAGACCAATATCCCTGATGAACATAGATGCAAAAATCCTCAACAAAATATTGGCAAACTGAATACAGCAATACATTAGAAAGATCATACCCCATGATAAAGTGGGATTTATACCAGGGACACAGGGATGGTTCAACATCTGCAAATCAATCAATGTGATACACCACATTAACAAAACGAGGAATAAAAACCATATTATCATCTCAATAGATGCAGAGAAGGCTTTTGACAAGATCCAACATCCATTTATATAAAAACACTCAATAAAATGGGTATAGAAGGAAAGTACCTTAACATAATAAAGGCCATAGATGACAAACCCACAGCCAACATATTGTGGGGAAAAACTGAAAGCCATCCCTCCAAAAACAGGGACAAGACAAGGGTGTCCACTCCCGCCACTCTTATTCAACACAGTACTGGAGGTTCTGGACAGAGCAATTAGGCAAGGAAAAGGAATAAAAGGAATCCAAATAGGCAACGAAGAAGTGAAACTCTTGTTGTTTGCAGATGACATGATCTTATATATAGAAAACCCTAAAGAATCCATCGGAAAACTATTAGAAATCATCAACAACTACAGCCAAGTGGCAGGGTACAAAATCAACTTACAGAAATCAGTTGCATTTCTACATACCAACAACAAACTAACAGAAAGAGAACTCAAGAAGACAATCCCATTTACAATTGCAACAAAAAGAATAAAATATCTAGGAGTAAATTTAACCAAGGAAGTGAAAGACCTATACGATGAAAACTATAAGACATTACTGAGTGAAATCAATGATGACATAAAGAAATCGCAAAAGATTCCATGCACTTGGATTGGAAGAATAAACATTGTTAAAATGTCCATACTACCTAAAGCAATCTACAGATTCAATGCAATCCCAATCAGAATCCCAAGGACATTCTTCACAGAAATAGAACAAAGAATACTAGCATTCATATGGGGCAACAAAAGACCCCGTATAGCTAAAGCAATCCTGTAAAAGAAGAACAAGGCTGGAGGCATCACAATCCCTGACTTCAAAACATACTACAAAGCGATAGTAATTTATTTATTTATTTTTCCCCAAAGCCCCAATAGATAGTGGTATGTCATAGTTTCACATCCTTGTAGTTGCTGTATGTGGGACGCGGCCTCAGCATGGCCGGAGAAGCGGTGCATCAGTGCGCGCCCGGGATCCAAACCGGAGCCGCCAGCAGTGGAGCACAGGCACTTAACCGCTAAGCCATGGGGGCAGCCCGAAAGCGATAGTAATTAAAACAGCATGGTACTGGTACAAAAACAGACACACAGATCAATGGCACAGAATTGAAAGTCCAAAAATAAAACCTCATATCCACGGGCAGCTAATCTTTGACAAAGGAGCTAAGGACATCCAGTGGAGAAAGGAAAGTCTCTTCAATAAACGGTGCTGGGAAAACTGGACAGCCCCTTGCAAAAGAATGAAAGTAGACCATCTTCTTTCACCATACACAAAAATTAACTCAAAATGAATCAAAGACCTGAAGGTGAGACCTGAAACTATAAAACTCCTGGAGGAAAATGTAGGTAGTACACTACTCACCATCAGCCATAAAGGGATCTTCTTGAATTCCATGTCTACTCAGACAAAGGAAACAAAAGAAAAAATAAACAAGTGGGACTTCATCAGATTAAAGAGCTTCTACAAGGCAAATGAAACCAGAATCAAAATGAATAGGGAACCCACCAGCTGGGAAAAAATATTTGTAAACCATATATCTGAAAAGGGATTAATCTCCATAATATATAAAGAACTCACACAACTGAATAACAAAAAAACAAACAACCCAATCAAAGAATGGGCAGAGGAAATGAACAGACACTTCTCCAAAGAAGATATACAGATGGTCAATAGGCACATGAAAAGATGCTCAACATCACTAATCATCAGGGAAGTGCAAATCAAAACCACATTAAGATATCATCTTACACCCGTTAGAATGGCTATAATCACCAAGACAAAAAGCAACAAATGCTGGAGAGGCTGTGGAGAAATGGGAACCCCAATCCACTGCTGGTGGGAATGCAAATTGGTGCAACTTCTATGGAAAACAATATGGAGATTCCTCAAAAAATTAAAAATAGAAATACCTCATGATCCAGCTACCCCACTACTGGGTATCTACCCAACGAACCTGAAATGACGAATCCAAAGAGGCTTATACACCCTTATGTTCATCGCAGCATTATTCACTATAGCCAAGACATGGAAGCAACCCAAGTGTCCCTTGACTGATGAATGGATAAAGAAGATGTGGTATATATACCATGGAATAGTACTCAGCCATAAAGAAAGACAAAATCATCCCATTTGCAACAACATGGATGGACCTGGAGGGTATTATGTTAAGTGAAATAAGCCAGAAAGAGAAAGACAAACAGTGCATGATTTCACTCATATGTGGAAGATGAACCAACACACGGACAGATAGAACTGTTTGGTGATTACCAAGGGCTAGGGGGGTGAGGGGTGGGCACAAGGGGTGGAGGGATGCACTTATATGGTGACTGATAAACAGTAATGTACAACAAAAATTTCACAATTAAAAAAAAAAAAAGATGAACCAGGGCTGGCCCGGTGGCGTAGTGGTTAAGTTCCAGTGCTCCGCTTCAGCGGCCCGGGGTTCGCAGGTTCAGATCCCGGGCGTGGACCTACGCACCGCTTGTCAGGCCATGCTGTGGCAGGTGCTCCACATATAAAGTAGAGGAAGATGGGCATGGATGTTAGCCCAGGGCCAATCTTCCTCAGCAAAAAGAGGAGGACTGGCAACAGATATTACCTCAGGGCTAATCTTACTCACAAAAAAAAAAACATAAAAATAATACTAACAAAAAAAATAAAAAGATTAACCAACAGTATGACCTGGTTCTAGGCTCATTTAAAAAAAATCCGTACAAGATGACTAGAAATGCCTCCGTGCCCTTTGCAAAGACCTAGGTCTGCTCCTGTGCACACATGGCCATCGCCTCCATGTGAGGAGCAGCAGACATCTCTGTCTCTGCTCACACTCACTGCAGCAGCCCAGAGGAGGGCTGGATGGTGCTTGTGCCTGAGGTTGCAGGAGCCACAGAGGAAAGTCTTGGCCAGAACCAGCTGGGGCCACCTGCCAGAGAGAGAGCTGGGGGTACTGAGCATCCCCACTGCCCCAATCACAGCTGACCCTGTCTAGGCACCTGCTCCTTGGGGGAACAAAACCGGAGGGCCAGCCACCTTCAGGTCGACGGGCTAGTGAGCTAGGAGTAGGGCTGGCTGTCTCGACTCCGGGCGGAAGGCAAGCCTCAGAGCGCCGGGAACATTCTGGGGCAATAGCGGCAGGCTGGCCAGGACCCCTGTGGGGAGGACAGAAAGGATGGGGGCAGAACAGTGAGCGTCCAGGGAGGGACGGTCGGCCATCTGCCCTGCAGGACAGCCGTGCACGACAGAACCCAAGGGCTTGGCAACTGGGAAGGTCCTGGCAGCTCATGGGCACCGGGAGCAAAGCCCCAGCAGCTCCTGGTTCCAGCCCTGCCCTGCAGGTGAGCTGGACGTGACCACCTCGTGTCACCCTCCCAGGCTGGATGGCGGCGCCCGCAGAGACCTTTGTCTCGCCTCTGGTCTCTGCTCGTCTGCGCGTCTGGTGGTGATTCTGACCCCCGATCCGGTGCTGAACAAATGCCTGCTGAGGCGCAGTGAGGGCAGACGCTGAGTCTCCCAGCGGAGTGTGCTCTTGGAAGCTGGGCGAGGGCCAGGCTGCTTCTGGAAGGAGCCTCCTGGGCTGGGAGTCCATCTTGGCTCCTGGGGAGGCTCTTTGTCTCTCTAGTGGATCCTGTGCCTCCCACAGGAGCTTCTCAGTCGGCCAAAATCCCCTTCTTGCACCCCTGCTGAGTATGTGCCACCAGGGTGCAACTCTGTCCCCCTCTTTCCGGTTGGCATGACTTTACTAAAGATAATTGGGAACTGCAGTGGTTCTTTGGGAAACTGAAGCTCTCCCCGAAGTGGCTCCTGAGACCTCTCCTTTCATCACCTCTGCTCCTCACCTCCTCCTCCTCTACCACCTCCCATCCTCCCTCCAGCCCCAGCGCAGCCTCTGATGTGTCCCCCTCAAGCTCCCTGCTCCCCACCCCTCTGGCCACCCTGCCACACCTTCCCTTCCCGCCAGCCCCTCAGCTCCCAAAGTCACTGGAGCTTTGGGCCCCCTGCCCCATCGGGCGCTCGCAAAGGTTACAGGGACCCCCCCAAAAGCAACCACCTGAGGCTGAGAAAGAAAACAAAAGTGAATCGGAAACAGACATTTCTTCAGTCCACCGCCTCCATAAGATTATATATCAGGGCACAAAAATCTTAAAGGTCTCCTCCACAATTACAGGTGGAAAGCTGTAAGCCCTCATGTTGAGCTAACCTGCTCCATCCGTCAGAAACACAATTCAAATAAAAATATAAAATGGAGCAAAGACAAGGTCCACATCTCATACAAACTAGCGAGTTTTCTATAATTGTATTTATGTGTGACGCATGGCTAAATTTTTAAGTGAAAAGCATCAGACCTCTACTTGCATGTGTCTGTATGTTTACGTAAGCATATATGTTATATACATGATATTTCCCTACCTCCAGATTGTATTACCAAATTAATTTATAAAATCCCTTAAAGGAGTTTTATCCTAACTGGCTTAGAGAGAAATAAGCGCTTATATAAATCCCTAAAACTCCCAGAAATATAAGAACCAACTCAACTGTTTTCAAGTTCACGTAATTTGGGCCAATCTGTAGTAAATAAGACTAGCATAATATTGTTGTTTTAATAAAACAGGTATATCTTCAGAGCTGTCGACATTAACTAGTATAATGCAAACATACATTTCTATTCTACTTGGTTCACTAGTCAAATAAGCTAACACATCTATTAGATGTTTATGACTGTACCAATGATAACTTTGATTTTAATCAAGCAAGAGGGGGACCTGACCAAGATCGCTCCCTGACCAGACCCCAACCAGGCTCCTCAGAGCCTTCTTCTCAACTAGGCCTCAACCCTGTCTTATAAGGACTCGAACAAACACTCACATGGTGTCCAACAGCTGAAGGCCACATCCCTAGGATGACCCCTGGCCCCTTAAGGCGCCCATCTGAGAAAACTCTAGACTGACAGAAGTGACTGCTCCAGCTAACACCTGAGGACAGGACCCCGTCTCCCAGCCTCTGTGGGAAGGGAGGAGCCTAACTTCCAGAAGCGCCAGTCAGCAAACCCAGATGGGTGTCACATGAACCAACACCCTGCTTCTGCTTTTTGCAATTTTCCTTTCCAGACCTTCTCAAGCCCCCTGTTCCCCCTGCCTACTCCCCAGTCCTCCCTTTAAAACGCCCGGTGCCTCTGAGCTGACAGGAATGGAGCTCAGCTCTTTCCCCTGCTGCCAGCAGTTACTGAATCAAATCTGTCCTTACCACCCTAGCTAGTGTCCCGCCGTGTTTGCCTGCGACCCTGCTCTCCTCACCGGCCCTGCAGTGGCCCTCAGAGCCCCTCTAGGAGTTGGGAGGCAGCAGCCACTCAGGGAAGCTCAGTCTCAGGCAAAGGACTCAAAAGTCCCTGGTGGGAAAAACCTGAAAGACTGATCTGTCAGCAGGGCAGGCCTGGGGTGACTTCCTCTTTGCCTACATTCTCACTGGGCATGAGGCCACACCACCCAGACCCAGTCCTGTGGGGTCTTGGGCTCCGGTCATCCCCTTCCTGATGGGGCCGCTGTTCCCCCGAGAGGAAAGGCCTGGGGGTACCCCAAGGACTCCAAGAGGGAACCAGTTGGGGAGATCACTGCGCCCCTCCCCCAGGCCCCACAATTCTGCCACTCCCAGGAGCTGATCCTAGCAAAAGACCAATGTGACCCTCCCAAGGGACAGACCCCCAACGTCGGGGTCTGGATCCCCACGGGATGCCGGCTCCCCCATCCGGTGTTGACCCCTACCCCCAAGTCGGATCTTCCCACTCCAGCACAGACCTCCCACTCCCTCGACCCAGTCTAGTGCCCCCCCCCAGGCCCTGTCCGGAGACCCCCGCCCCAGGTCGGAACCTCCCCCCACGCCAATTTCCCACCCTATCGGAGCTCCTTACCCCAGGGCAGATCCCCAGATCCCCCGCCCTAGATCAGATCCCCCACCCCGGGTCCGCAGATCCCCGCCCCAGGTGGGGTCCCCTCACCTCCGTCCAAACTCCTCACTCCCCAGCCGAGGTCGGAGCCCCCGCTCCAGGTCGGATCCCCTCATCCCGGTCCGAATCCCCACCCCCTTCCGAATTCTTCACTCCAGGTCGGATCCCCCGCCCCAAGTGCCACCCTCCCCGGTCCAGCCCCGCCCGCCCGGCGCACTCACCTCGCTCCGGGCCGCCGTCCCGACTGCGGCCGGAGCAGGCAGCGCGGCGGGCAGCCCCGGACGCCGGGAGGCCCCGCGGGACGGCAGCGATGGCGGCGATGGCGGCGGCGCTGCGGGGACCCGGCGCGCGCTTCCGGTGGCCGACGCGGGCCGTGGCGGGCGGGGTGCGGGGCGCGGCAGGTAGGGCGGGGCCCGGGGCGGGGGTGTCCCCTGGGGGTGTCCTGCTGGGTAGAGTGTCCTGTGCTCGGCCCCTCCAGCCCAGTATTAACTATATTCTGACGGCGATGGTGGTGGCTCCGCTCCTGAGGCTACCAGGCACCATCTCTTGCACAGCCCGCTGGCCAGACCTGACCACCTCCTGCCCAAGACCCTAGTGGCCACACAGCAGGTGCTCAGTACATGCACACGCAGAGAATCAGTGAGGGGACGCTAGGGCACCAGAGTCTCTGAACACCACTCTGCGGGTGCCCTGGGGGAGGGGAGGATCTGCGGCTCATCCTCCTGGAGCCTCCAAGGGACACTGACCAAACCAGGACAATAATCACGTAACCATAGCACCAGGTGCCACCAGGGGTCCGGAGCAAGGGCTGGGCGCCGGGACACACAGGATGGCTGGCGCCCAACCCAGCAGGACAGGCTCCCCAGGAGCTGGCCACGATTCAGCCAGTTGACTCCTGGGTCTAGTTTGCATGCCTGGTACGTTCTCTCCTCTGGTTGTTCGTCCCATCCATTCCCCTCCTTAGGGCAGGGGCTTCTCGTTAATCTCTGCTGGCTGCATGCTCTGCTCGCCCTGTGCGCTCCCTTTGGGACCCCGGCTGCGGCAGCCCAAGGCCCATCTGAGGGAAGGGCAGGCTGAGGTCTGAGAGGGGGAGGCCTCCCTGGGCCTGCAGCCCAGCTCAGGCACTGTGCCATCAGGGTCCAGAGAACGTGAAGCCAGAGCGGCGATGGTGCCCCCACACCTTCAAATGCCCCAGGCACAGGGCCCTGTAGGACCAGGAAGTCGGGATTGTCCCAAGCCACCCACAGCAGCTGTCTTGTCCATGCCTCTGTTCACCTAGTGTGTGGAGGCGACCGCCTAGCCCCCCGGCCGTCCTGCTCAGCCTTCTCCATCCCGTCTCCCTCCTCAGGGCCCGAGCCCAGTCTTCTGTTCTTAGGGACCGGATCACGAAAAGAAGGGAGCTCCATGGGCCGGCCCTGTGGCTTAGCGGTTAAGTGGGTGCGCTCCGCTGCTGGCCGCCCGGGTTCGGATCCCAGGCGAGCACCACTTCTCCGGCCTCATGGCCGCGTCCCACATACAGCAACTAGAAGGATGTGCAGCTATGACATACAACTATCTACTAGGGCTTTGGGGGGAAAAAATAAAAATAAATAAAATCTTTAAAAAAAAAAAAAAAAGAAGGGAGCTCCAGGGCCGGCCTGTGCAGACCCTGCCGCAGAGCTGGGAGCCCCCTGGTGGCAGCGGTTGGCGGGGCCTCTGGCCAGGGAGTCAGGACCGGACATTCTGGACACGCCCCTTGGCCGCCCCCTCGCTCCCTCCCTCCTAACTCCCTAGGCCGGCTTAGCTGTTTACTGACTTGGTGCTGTGAGTGAGAGAGAGAGAGAGAGGGAGAGAAGGCGGTGGGGATGCGGGGGCGGGGCCCGGGGCGGCGGCAGCAGAGGGTGCCTGGCTTTGCTTTGGGGCCAATGGAATTGGGGAGTGTGCCCCAGCGTGTGCTGTGCTGTGGAGGAGCAGGGCGCGCGGCCCTGGGGACAGGCGGCCGTGCAGGGAGGGGCTCGGGGAAGGGGTTTGACTCCAGAGGGTGGAGGGGGTACCCTGGGCTCGGAGGCCCACACGCATGGCAGGCAGACCAGGAATATGGGGTGCCCAGGGGGCCGGCCTGGAGAGGCTTTGGAGGCAGTGAGATGGGGGTCAGGCTGTGCGGCCCCCACCCTGCCCTTGACACCTGGAACCCCGGTGCAGGGCAGGCCCTCCCCAGCGCCCCTGTCGGCAGGAGCCCTGAGTGGGCCTCCAGGACTGACCTTCCGCAGCAGTGGGGGACTGCTGTTCAGTGCCTGCTGTTTGTGACTTAAGATCAGAACGCTGAAAAGGCATTGAAAACAAACCCAAAATAAGATCGTATTGGTAAACACCTAAATTTTTGTAAGAAAATTCAAAAATTAAAAAAAACCACCAAGGAAGTTCTGTCTTTGTGCCTCAGATCTCTCACCACACGCTGCTCGCTCCTCCGTTTGCCTGGTGGGAGTGGTCGGAGGTGGCCCCCGGGTGTCCCTCTGCTGTGTCAGCGGGGCTTCAGCACCTAGGCCCCATGGGTGTTTCCCCACGTGCAGCCCCCAGACTCGCAGCGATCCCTTTTCGACACGCGAGGAGGAGCGGGCCTGCTCTTGGTGGTTACTGGGCTGGAGCCCTGGGGTGGCGTCCTGGCCAGAGGCTGGTCTGGGCACGGGTGGGCTCAGACAGGACGCGAGTGATCCCTGGGGAGCCTCAGAGGTCTAACGACTGGGGGCCTTGGGGCTGGAGGGCCAGGGTCCAGGCTGGGGGCAGCTGTGGACTGAGGGGGACGCAAACCAGCTCCACCTCGTCACTTGCCGGCCGGGCAGCTGCAGAAGTGCCAGGGCTGGTCTGAGCCTACTCGCTCTCCCATAAACAAGGCCGAGCGGGGCTGGGGAAGATGCTTCCACTCAGTGTCCCACAGGGGCCCCGAGGGCCGGGCGCTGCTGCAGGGCCGGGTCCACCTTCCCCCAGTACCTGCCAGGTCAGAGCTGGCGGTGAGGGCTGCCAACTGCCCTGTTCCAGGGTCCTGGCGGGACAGCCCCCAGTGGGAGCTCAGCCCAGCCCAGGCGCCCCAGGGGATGTGACAGGCGCCCTGGGCCAGCCCGGCTGCAGGAGCAGTGCTGGGGCCGGGAGCCCCCGGGACCGCCCGCAGCATTCACATCCAGTCCCGGGGGCACCGTGTGTTTGGTGCCAAGCTGGGACACCAGAGGAAGGAGGGAGCAGCGCAGCGGTGGAAAGGCAGCACCGAGTTGATCTCTTCTAGCGAAATATTTAGTCTTTAATTTCTATTTTAGTACCGTTTAACCCTGATACTGGAATGTAAGATGATTAACAGCCGATTTTAGGAAAGAAGTTGCATTTCATTCTTAAGCAGGTGAAAGAACTCAGGAGTAGGAAGTGTGGTGGGAGCTGTGGGTCACAGTGCCATCACTGAGGCATTGCTGCAAGCCTTGAGGACGGACTGTGTGCGTTTCCAGATGTTCCCGACTTGCCCCGACTTCCTGTGTCTACTGGATATATCGCTGCCTGAGGACGCGCCCCTGTAAGAAAGGGACGCTGGTGGGGGTGAGAGACACTGTCACGGGCACCACTGGCCCTGATGTGGTCTTTAGAAGCAGATTTATTGCAGTGATTTTGTGCGGCGAGCGCTACACTGGGGCGAGCCAGTGGGAGAGCTCAGCGCGGCTGTGTGGAAGGGTCAGTGTCGGCAGGCCTTGGCCTCGCAGGCCTCAAGTGCTGCGTTGAGGACAGACTCCAGAACTGCGAAAGCAGGTTGGCAGCAGGGCAGCCATCGTGCCCTTCAGAAGCAGGCTTGGCAAAGGAGCCCAGCACAGGGTGGGAGGTCAAGGCTGCGCCGGGCTGCCTGGGCCCGTGTAGACGGCCTTCTCCAGGCCGTCCAACACCAACTGCGAGTATTCCAGGTACGAGGAGAAGTGTGTGCACAGGAAGCGGTTGCTCCCGCGCACATGTGCCAGGAAATCCGGTGCTCCTGGGACGATGACATTGTCGGCTAGCAACACTGTCCCTTTCCGTAACAGGCCACACTCCTGCAGGGCACAGGTGGTTGAAGGGGGTGAGGATCAGGGGTGACCAGTGAGCCCGCCCCTAACCAGGAGGGCAGGTGGGGGCTGCACACACTGGCCTGTGCCATGCCCCGGAGTCAGCCCCACTCCGGCTCCTGGGGTCACCAGGTTCTCCCACGGCCTTCCATCTCCTCCCTGGCAGTGAGCACTGCAGGACAGGGCTGTGCTGAGCACTTGTTCCCCCTCCAGACCGTCAGCTCTGTGAGGAGGGATCTTTTCCTCCTCTGTTCCTTCTGGCCTCCCCAGCCCCTAGAACAGCATGTGACAGGCACACAGTAGGTGCTCACGAAATGCTAGCTGGACAATGAGCGGAGGAGACGATGGGGGCAGGGTCCGGCACACAATGGCACCTCAAGGCCAGTGCGTCCCTGGGTCACCCGGTGCCAGGAACACGTGGCAGCTCCAGGTGAGAGAGATGCCTGGTGCCCGTACGTGGGCTGCTGGCGGCGTCCCTGGAGGTTTACTGCCACCTGACCAGGGCGACCCTGCAGGGCCAGGGGATAGCAGAGGGGCAGACCTCCGGACCCACAAGCCTGCCCCTCGGGGGTCCGCTCTGGACATCCCCACGCTCCGGTATTTGAGATGCCCCATCTCCACCGGGGCCTGGGCCTGGGCAGCTAGTTGGCATAGGCAGGGCCTGAGCTCTGCAGAAGGAAGGAGGAGTGGCCGGACACAGCCAGGGGCAGCGACCTCCTGGGTGGGCAGTCTCTCGGAACGGGGGGGAAGGGCTGCGTAGATCACAGGAAGCCATGGAAAGAGAAACCGTGAGGGGACACGTTTGCCTGTGGGGGCGTGGCAGACCAGGCAAGGGACCCCCCAGTTGTCTCATCCCCTAGATTTGAGTTTAAACAACGGAGCTTTTTTTTACATAAACATAGAATGAAAGTTAAAAAAATAACAATCCCAAACATTGAAAGCCAAATCCAACACGTGACCCCAGGTGTGACTCAGGCTGCAGGCAGGCCCACGTGGGGCATGTCCCAGTGTCCTAAACCCGTGGGGTCCTAACTCTGCCCCCTCCAGGAGGTGCCCGAGGATAGTCTCTGGGGGGGGTCTGGGCTCTCGCGGGGGAAGCCGAGGGCCCTCTGGCCGGTGTCCTGGCAAACACACCCCTGTGAGGTCAGTGTGTAGGCATGGGACAGCCATGAGCCAGAGTTGGAACAGAAAGGACCACTGTGAATCACGGAGCGGTTGCTCTCCCGAAGAGAAAAGAAAGGAACTTCCCAGCATCTTTGCCAACGGACGGAGAAGAGAGCAGCCCCATTCCCGGCCCCAGAGGGCAGCTAGGTCTGGCGCAGGAAATGCCCAAGGTGAGTCGGGAGCGGGCTCCAGCCTCCTAGGGCCATGCTGAAGGACTCAGGAGGCACCGCTGGCCCCAGATGCGACAGTCGGTGGAGTGAGAGACCTCAGACACGAAACCCCACGGGTTACCACGAACAAAGGGACGAAGGGACGAAAGGAAGAAAGAAGCTGTGGTGGCCTTTGGAGGGTGCTGGGGCCCACCCATCCTCGAGGAAGCTAGACTTAAGGGGGAAGAAGGCAGCACCGATCCCACCTCTCCCCAGACACCACAGAGAGGCTGAGACCCACCGACGGGGCGGCCCCTGCCCCTGCAGCCAGCGCCGAGGCCCAACCCAGCCAGGGTGGGCGGCTCACCTCCAGGAGGAGTGTGTCCGGCAGGTACCGGTCCTTCCAGTGGTCGAGGAAGACCATGTCCAGCGTGTCCACGTCATATTTCTTCTTCAGCTGGGGGATGATGTCCTGGGAGGCCCCGAGGACAACGGTCACCTGGAACGGAGCTCTGTCAGGGCCTACACCCACAGGGAAAAACAGACCACCCCCCAGCACCCCTGCGAGGGTCCACCAACAGCTCTCTTTGGGGTTCTGGGCAGACAAGCGCCTTCTGCCCCCGTTCCTCCGGGGGCAGTCTCGAGAGTTGCCTGCTTTGTGGGTCGGGGCAGCGAGACCGCTCTCACCGAGCTGCTGCGGGTCCCGGGAAAGCCCCCGAGATCCTGCAGCAGGATCCTTGTGGCCTTGAACTGTGCAGAGGTGTGCCCTGGGCCCCTCCCTCCCGCCTGTGCCCAGCCCCTGGAGCCCCAGTGTCCCTGTCTTTCTAGGGGCAGGTGCCACACCCTGTCCTGCAGGCCCGAGAAGTCCAGAATCTGCTGGGCGATGGCGGCGTAGTCAGGGTTGATCTCCAGGGTGAGCAGGCGGGCGCCAGGCGGCAGCAGGCGGGCCATGCGCACGGCCGAGTAGCCGCAATAGGCCCCCAGCTCCAGCAGCACGGAGGGGCGCTGCTCCCGCACCACTGCGTCCAGGAACTGGCCTGTGGGGCACAGGAGGGGTGAGTGCAGGCAACGGAGGAGACCCACTCCAAGGCCTGGCCCTGCGCCTCCCAAGTGAGCAACAGCCTCTCCCGATGCCTGGCCCCCAGCCCTACCTCAGGCCCCCAACACTGCCCCGAGGGCCCCAGGCCTCCCGCGATCGCCCCCAGCCCTCCTCTGAGGTCCTCCGCCCTTCCCGGATGCCTCCCAGCTCCCCCAGAGGTCCCGAGCCCTCCCCAGATGACCTGCAGGCCTCCCTGAGGCCCCCAGGCCTTGCCTGACGCCCCCAGGCCTCCCCAGATGGCCCGTAGCCCTCCCCACAGACCCCTGCCCTCCCCCAAGGCCCTGGTCCCATGCATGCACCATCCAAGCTCCCAAAGTCCCTCGGCCTCTGCGCCTTTGCACACCCTGGTCCCTTTCTCTTTTCCACAATTCCTGGCTGACCCCAACTCATTCTAACCCAGAGCTGTCCCCATGAGCTACACTCAGGCCTCCCTGGCTCCTTTGAGCCGAACACTGTCAGAGGCTCTGAGGGGGCTGGACAGTGGCTGTCACGTCTGTGCCCAGGGCCTGACTGCAGAGAGAGCAGCACAGCGCATGCTCACGCCCCACGCTGGAGTCCAGAGGTCAGAAGGCAGCCCTGGGGGAGGGCCAGTGCCTGGGCCAGGCAGAGTCCCAGTAGCTGTGCAGACCCTCATGGCCGACAGGGACACCTGGGCACCCAGAGCCCGCCCTGCATCAGCACCCAGGGCTGCCGGACGGAGTACAAGTGCGGGGCATACTTGGAGCCCCTGCTGTCACCTCCCACTGGTGTTGGCTGAGTTGGTCTGTGGCAAAGAGGGGACTCTGAACAGTGGCCTCCTGGGCAGTTTATCAAAGTCCCTCCCTCCAAAGGGGACAATGATGTGGGTGTCGCGGCCTCAGCCCAAGCTTTACTCCTGGCAGGGGAGAGGGAGGCTGGGCCAGAGACTTGGGGCTCCAGGCCTCCAGAGGAGCCCCCACCCCAACACCCAGAAACGGGGCGATAAGAGGCCTCTCCTCTTTGGGCTGTGCTGCCCGGCCTGAGGCCTGTTCCCGTGTGTATCGCCTGCTGCTGGGCACCCACCTTTCTTGTCGCCCACATTCATGGCCCATTCCTTCTGCGAACAGTAGGCGTCAATGGTGTCGAGCACACTCTGCGGGTCCCCGGCCACGGCGTGCTGCAGCACATGGCGCAGGATGCGCTGTTCCTTCTTGTCACCCGTGAGCCAATTGTGGAGGGACTGCAGGACCAACTCGTTCCAGAAGAGGAGGAACCAACCCCAGCGTCGCAGGAAGAGCAGTAGAGCCAGCAGCGCCAGGCCCAATGAGGAGGCTGCCAACAGCATGGGTGTGGCCTCTGGCATCTGAGATAGGGGTGGGTGGGGCGGGGAGGAGGGGATGGAGGGGGAGGAAGGGAACCCAGGGCAGGGTGCCAGGCTTCAGTGCTTGGTGGCTGGCCAGGCAGCCCCACAGCCAGTGCAGGGGCTCAAAGCCCCTGGTGTTAGTGCAGACCTGCCCCTCCTGGCTCACCCACCCTCTCCTCAGTGTGGGGGTGCTACCACTGCCTCCCTTGTGCTGATGTGGCCCCAAGGTTCAAGAAGCCAGCCACATGCCCCAGTTACCTAGCTCATGTGAGCCCCGGGAGAGTGCAGCCCCACACACAAACAGCTTCCCGCCCCTGTGGCCGCGCCCTGGTGCACGGAGCAGGTGTGCCTGGGGGAGTGCAGATCACAGCACCCCTCACTGGGCGCTTTCCCCCACAGCCGGGGGTCAGCCGCTGCCTGAGCGAGGGGCACAGCTGGCCTGGGCAAGGATGCACCGCACGGGGGAGGCCCGGCCCATGTGCAGCTCCCTCGGGCGCTCACACAGAACAGTCCGGGAGACTCCTGAGGTCCTTTAAGTGAGCTTCCAGGTAAGGACACAGGTGGCCCGCAGGCCAGGCGCATGGGTCACAGACGAAGTCGCCCCTCCCTTCAGGGACAGCCCCACGTGGAGCACCTGTCCCTCGATAACAAAGGGAAGCCCTGCCGCCTGCACCACAGTGAGCGAGACACGCCAGTTGGCGTCAGCCGGCTACTGCTGCAGCACGACCTCCCCGGCAAGCAACACCCAAGGCAGGTAGCTAGGGTGCAGCCAGAGAGGGCTGGACTCGGGGCCCCTGAGACACGGGCAAGGCTGAGCCGCACAGACCTGGGACGCCGGCTAGCACAGCAGAGTTCACCAAGTGCAGGGCAGATGCCACGTCGCCTGTTTACACAAGGCAGAGTGGACACGTGTCAGCAGGTCAAAGTCTGCACGGGCTATGGGCCCGAATCCTCGGCCCACACCCCTCCCTGCTCCCAGGGCCACCCTACCTTCAGAGCGACTTTCCCAGCCCGCTCCTGCCCTCTGAGCTGCAGGTGGGGTCTGCACGCTCCTTCTCTGAGCTCAGCAGCAAAGCTGATAGAATTTGTGCGGAGTTCTCTTGCCTCTAGTTAACCATGAACAGAAACCATAACCTGAAAATGACCAGGGTCCAGATATCCGGGCTCCCTCCCCGGAGGCCAGCCTCGTCCTCCACCTTTCCCTCCCGGGAGGAGAGCTCGGAAGGCCACGAAAAGCCGGTGACACATCACCTCGAGTGTCCCCCAGCCCGGGACACCGGGAACGGTCTCTCTGCTCATCGTCTGTGCTGCCCTCCTGACACACGTGCACCCGTGCCTTAGGAGAAGCAGGAGAGATGAATGAACCACTCTGCTCAAGCCATATTTCCCAGAAGAGCAATTATAAATTTGGAAGTGACACGTAAGACCAATGGCGAGTTACAAAGAGCACATGGAAGTCAACGAGACAAAGGGGATCCAAGAGAAAAACGGGCCACGGCGGCAACTACGCAGCTCACAGAAGGAGGCCAGAGGCCCCGCCAGGCACGGGAAACCGGATGCAGGCCTTGGTCGCCCGCACGGGGCGCCCTGCCTGGCTGGGCCCCGGGCCCCACCACCGTGAGGGAGCGTGAGCCTACGGCCTTTCTGGAGGGCCGGCATGCAGCAGTCCTGCTGCCGGAGCGAGCCCCAGGTCCTTGCTGGGAAAGGGCCGCCACGGGGCAGGACGCACCACGACCCAGGAGGTGGGGAGGGGAAACACGAGGAGGGGGCCCTTTCGGTGGCTAAGGACAGAGCGTCTCTCTTCTAGGGACACAAGACGGGGCAAGTGACCGGAAACTTCCACCGTGCTCCCGTCTGCGTGTTACACGTCCTGAGGACACACCTGTGTTGCTTTACTTCCTTACTATTATCACTAGCAGTGGCGTTTGGGAGGTGGGGTGGTGGTCCCCTTTGTTCATTCTCGGTATTTTTAAAAAACCTAGTAAATGTTGGAAACGAATCTCAAAAACAACATGGAATATTCCGCTTACAGGGCACATTACTAGGTGGGCCTTGGAGTCGTGAACTATCAGTTCCCATCCCCATATGGTGAGCTCCATAAGAATTGGCTTTCAAATCGCTCTTCTCTAGGTCTGCCTGTCCTTCACTTTGCCCGGCACCGTGTCCCTCCGGAATGACGGAGGGCGTAGTCAGCAGGGCCACGGCACGGAGGGAGGGCCAGCGCTGCGCGCGACGAAGCCCCTCTCCTTGTCCCGTCAGGAGGTGGCACGCTTGGAGGGGCAGGGCGGCTCCAGCCGGGGCGGCCGGGGGCCCCGCCACACACGGTGAGTGCGATGCTCCTGGCTCGCCCACCATGCTCTTCTTGCACCCCTGCTGAGTATGTGCCACCATGGTGCTAACTCTGTCCCCCCCTTTCCGGTCGGCATGACTTTACTAAGGATAATTGGGAACTGCAGTGGTTCTTTGGGAAACTGAAGCTCTCCCCGAAGTGGCTCCTGAGACCTCTCCTTTCATCACCTCTGCTCCTCCTCCTCCTCTACCACCTCCCATCCTCCCTCCAGCCCCAGCGCAGCCTCTGATGTGTCCCCCTCAAGCTCCCTGCTCCCCACCCCTCTGGCCACCCTGCCACACATTCCCTTCCCGCCAGCCCCTCAGCTCCCAAAGTCACTGGAGCTTTGGGCCCCCTGCCCCATCGGGTGCTCGCAAAGCTTACAGGGACCCCCCCAAAAGCAACCACCTGAGGCTGAGAAAGAAAACAAAAGTGAATCGGAAACAGACATTTCTTCAGTCCACCGCCTCCATAAGATTATATATCAGGGCACAAAAATCTTAAAGGTCTCCTCCACAATTACAGGTGGAAAGCTGTAAGCCCTCATGTTGAGCTAACCTGCTCCATCCGTCAGAAACACAATTCAAATAAAAATATAAAATGGAGCAAAGACAAGGTCCACATCTCATACAAACTAGCGAGTTTTCTATAATTGTATTTATGTGTGACGCATGGCTAAATTTTTAAGTGAAAAGCATCAGACCTCTACTTGCATGTGTCTGTATGTTTACGTAAGCATATATGTTATATACATGATATTTCCCTACCTCCAGATTGTATTACCAAATTAATTTATAAAATCCCTTAAAGGAGTTTTATCCTAACTGGCTTAGAGAGAAATAAGCGCTTATATAAATCCCTAAAACTCCCAGAAATATAAGAACCAACTCAACTGTTTTCAAGTTCACGTAATTTGGGCCAATCTGTAGTAAATAAGACTAGCATAATATTGTTGTTTTAATAAAACAGGTATATCTTCAGAGCTGTCGACATTAACTAGTATAATGCAAACATACATTTCTATTCTACTTGGTTCACTAGTCAAATAAGCTAACACATCTATTAGATGTTTATGACTGTACCAATGATAACTTTGATTTTAATCAAGCAAGAGGGGGACCTGACCAAGATCGCTCCCTGACCAGACCCCAACCAGGCTCCTCAGAGCCTTCTTCTCAACTAGGCCTCAACCCTGTCTTATAAGGACTCGAACAAACACTCACATGGTGTCCAACAGCTGAAGGCCACATCCCTAGGATGACCCCTGGCCCCTTAAGGCGCCCATCTGAGAAAACTCTAGACTGACAGAAGTGACTGCTCCAGCTAACACCTGAGGACAGGACCCCGTCTCCCAGCCTCTGTGGGAAGGGAGGAGCCTAACTTCCAGAAGCGCCAGTCAGCAAACCCAGATGGGTGTCACATGAACCAACACCCTGCTTCTGCTTTTTGCAATTTTCCTTTCCAGACCTTCTCAAGCCCCCTGTTCCCCCTGCCTACTCCCCAGTCCTCCCTTTAAAACGCCCGGTGCCTCTGAGCTGACAGGAATGGAGCTCAGCTCTTTCCCCTGCTGCCAGCAGTTACTGAATCAAATCTGTCCTTACCACCCTAGCTAGTGTCCCGCCGTGTTTGCCTGCGACCCTGCTCTCCTCACCGGCCCTGCAGTGGCCCTCAGAGCCCCTCTAGGAGTTGGGAGGCAGCAGCCACTCAGGGAAGCTCAGTCTCAGGCAAAGGACTCAAAAGTCCCTGGTGGGAAAAACCTGAAAGACTGATCTGTCAGCAGGGCAGGCCTGGGGTGACTTCCTCTTTGCCTACATTCTCACTGGGCATGAGGCCACACCACCCAGACCCAGTCCTGTGGGGTCTTGGGCTCCGGTCATCCCCTTCCCGATGGGGCCGCTGTTCCCCCGAGAGGAAAGGCCTGGGGGTACCCCAAAGACTCCAAGAGGGAACCAGTTGGGGAGATCACTGCGCCCCTCCCCCAGGCCCCACAATTCTGCCACTCCCAGGAGCTGATC
The DNA here is from genome assembly GCF_020826845.1 of Diceros bicornis minor. Lineage (NCBI taxonomy): Eukaryota > Metazoa > Chordata > Mammalia > Perissodactyla > Rhinocerotidae > Diceros > Diceros bicornis. The sequence goes on along the minus strand of NC_080774.1, from coordinate 32,581,935 downwards.
CCAGCAAAAGACCAATGTGACCCTCCCAAGGGACAGACCCCCAACGTCGGGGTCTGGATCCCCACGGGATGCCGGCTCCCCCATCCGGTGTTGACCCCTACCCCCAAGTCGGATCTTCCCACTCCAGCACAGACCTCCCACTCCCTCGACCCAGTCTAGTGCCCCCCCCCAGGCCCTGTCCGGAGACCCCCGCCCCAGGTCGGAACCTCCCCCCACGCCAATTTCCCACCCTATCGGAGCTCCTTACCCCAGGGCAGATCCCCAGATCCCCCGCCCTAGATCAGATCCCCCACCCCGGGTCCGCAGATCCCCGCCCCAGGTGGGGTCCCCTCACCTCCGTCCAAACTCCTCACTCCCCAGCCGAGGTCGGAGCCCCCGCTCCAGGTCGGATCCCCTCATCCCGGTCCGAATCCCCACCCCCTTCCGAATTCTTCACTCCAGGTCGGATCCCCCGCCCCAAGTGCCACCCTCCCCGGTCCAGCCCCGCCCGCCCGGCGCACTCACCTCGCTCCGGGCCGCCGTCCCGACTGCGGCCGGAGCAGGCAGCGCGGCGGGCAGCCCCGGACGCCGGGAGGCCCCGCGGGACGGCAGCGATGGCGGCGATGGCGGCGGCGCTGCGGGGACCCGGCGCGCGCTTCCGGTGGCCGACGCGGGCCGTGGCGGGCGGGGTGCGGGGCGCGGCAGGTAGGGCGGGGCCCGGGGCGGGGGTGTCCCCTGGGGGTGTCCTGCTGGGTAGAGTGTCCTGTGCTCGGCCCCTCCAGCCCAGTATTAACTATATTCTGACGGCGATGGTGGTGGCTCCGCTCCTGAGGCTACCAGGCACCATCTCTTGCACAGCCCGCTGGCCAGACCTGACCACCTCCTGCCCAAGACCCTAGTGGCCACACAGCAGGTGCTCAGTACATGCACACGCAGAGAATCAGTGAGGGGACGCTAGGGCACCAGAGTCTCTGAACACCACTCTGCGGGTGCCCTGGGGGAGGGGAGGATCTGCGGCTCATCCTCCTGGAGCCTCCAAGGGACACTGACCAAACCAGGACAATAATCACGTAACCATAGCACCAGGTGCCACCAGGGGTCCGGAGCAAGGGCTGGGCGCGGGGACACACAGGATGGTTGGCGCCCAACCCAGCAGGACAGGCTCCCCCGGAGCTGGCTACAGTGCCACCACATCTGCCATGGCAGCATGACCAGGACCACGCGTGATGACGAGTTCCCCACCACATACCTGCTCAGTGATGGACCTCCAGATCCTTCCCTTGCACCATTCCCCACACAGAGTGAGTCTTGAGGGACCTGAGCAAGGCCGGGGTGAGGGCTCCTTCACAGAGATGGCGGCCGCGGGAGAAAGACTGGCCAGACCCTTGGACATCGGTGGACTGAACAACGAGGGCTGACTGCGTGCCTAAGTGTGCAATGCTCTGCACTGTGGTGACCTTTGGGAACTAAGTAGGTTGTGTGGCCGTGCACAGTCCTGGGAGGTGGTCAACAGCTCGTGATGTGGGGACATAGGTCTGCTCTTAGGGTGGCTTTGCTGACCCCTGGGGCCCTGGCCAGGGCACCCCCATCTTTCAGAGCCTCCTTGTTACATATGTGAGGTGGGACATTCATGAGGATTAAAGGCACCTGTGCAGTGGAGGCCTCACCCCACCTGGCGCAAGTAAAAGATCCACAAACAGGAGAGGGAGGGCCCCAGTTCTAGGGCTTAGCTGCCTGACAAGGAGCTGAGAGGGTGATGGTGCCAACCCCCAACAAGGACACCCTGGGCCGATTTGGAGCCTGTTCTTCCACTTCAGCCTCGCAGCTTCTCTGAGAACAGGAAACCGCCTGCCCTGTCCCAGGCTTGGGGGGTGGCCAATGCAGCCCCTGAACAGGAACTAGAATGACAGTCTTGCTGGTGTCACCTGTTCCCTAACACCTTCTGCCAGGAAAGCACGTGCGACAGGGAGGGCAGCCGCACGGGGGCTCCTCGAGGTGGCCGGCGTGTCTGTGGCCGCACAGGGGAGCCTCCGCTTGCCCTCCCGGAGCAGTGCACCGTTCACTCAGCCTCGCCACGCTCACTGGGCTCTGCTCTTTGCTGGCCCTGTTCCGGGCCCCGGGTTCAGAGAGGAGAGAAAATTAAAGGACAGGGGCTCAGAACACAGAAGAGACAGAACTTTCTGGCTGAGCTCTGCAGGTGGGGAGGGCCTGCCTGGCTCAGGTGGGGAAGGCGAGGCTGTGAGGCACCCCAGGGCACCAGAGTGCCCAGGTGCGTCCCCAGGGAACCCCCTCTGAGCAGTGCCCACCCTGCCCACCTTGGGGTCCTTCTTCCTCAGCAGGCTACCCAAATGCTCCCACGTGCTTAAAGGCAGATTTCCTACACTTACAGAAGACTCCACTGCTGGCCTCTCCCAAGTGCTTATCAGACCAGAGGGCTCCTGGGCGTGCACGGTGGGTGGAGAGAGCACGCTGCCAAAGATAGACCCACGATTCACATGGCCAGCCACTCGTCCTGCCCTCTGCCTGAGAGCAGACAGAGGGGGCACAGTGCGGGGCTGCAGGGCAGGGAGACCCAGCGGGGACCCTGCTGTGGCTGCAGGAAGGACAGGCACCTGTAATGGACGGTAGGGGCATTCTCCTGGGCCCCCCACACACACAGAGAGGAGAGAGACGCAGCCCTGCCCAGCGGGCTTGTGCTCCTCAGGGCCCAGCGGCAGCTTCTCTCCAACCAGCAGTCGGTCTTCAGTTCCCTGGGCTCATATCACAGCCGTCAGAATAACTGTCAACAGTTTAGTCCTCTTCAGAAGTCTTTGAGTTGAATTTGGGATTGGGTCCACTTTGGACTGGCTGCTTGAGCTGAATTGTGGCTCCGTTAGATCATGTGTGCCTGTACACACATCTTGGGTGCCCTCAGATGCCTCCTGCTGGATGGAGCCTGGGGTGGGCCCAGCTGCGGGGTGGGTGAGGCTGAGCGTCTCCACAGGGCAGGCTGGCTGTAGGCCACAGGCCAAGCACCTGGACGCCGCTCTGGGCACTAGCTCCACAGCAGGCTTCCTCAGCTGCAAGCCAGAGCCTCCTCTAGGCTGGAGCTCCTGTTCCCTACAGGAGCACAGGCTCCGGACCCTGGTCTGTGGGGCATCTAGGGAACTGGGGTCCTTCAGGGGTGCAGGACTCCGGGCATGTTCCCACTGCCTTGCCTGCCAGGAAGGTTGAGGTGGTTGCAAAGATGGGTGCAGCCTTGTCCCTGGCAGGCCCCAGGCTCCCATGCTGGTGTGAGGGCGGACGCGCTGGCTGTGGGGGGCAGACCCCTTTGATCACGGGACCCTTGGCTTTGCCCAGGAGCAGTGGCCAGCTCTCGATGCCCTGGCAGCAATCCGTGCCCTCCTCTCCCTTCCCACATACTGATAATTTTCTATTATTTCCTCCTTCTTCCATAGGGAGTGGGCTGGTGCCTGGCACTGGGTGTCCCCAACTCGGGCCCTGGGTCAGAGCTCTCACAGGCTCGCCATACCCAGGGACACACCTGTCCTCACCTACCTCCTTGCGCACTTGCTCACTGTCCCCCCTTTTCGGCTGTCTCTTGCCTGCCTTCCATGTCAGTAGTTTGCAGAAGAGAGACAGAAGATGCCTTCTGCAGGTACGAAAGATATGAGCAGCCTCTGTGTGGTGCGCGGGAGTGGAGGATGCGGCTGCCTCTGAGGTGGCAGATGGTGAGCCCAAAAGACATTTCAGGGAGGACCCGGGCCTGCAGCTCTTGTTGCCTCGGAGTCACTTCCCTCCCGGCCCCCGCCGTGCCCCAGGCACTCCAAGGCCTGGCTGTGCTGCCCGATGTGGGGCTGCTCTTTATCTTCCTTACTTGTAACAAAAGGTGACCTTTACGGTGGAAAGACAAATGGACTCAAGAAAAATGTTTAATCCTATGTCTGGCTCAGAATGTTGGGTGAAGTTTGAGTTCGGAGCAGTCTTGCCGGTTCACTTACCTTCTTGATGACGTGCTGTCTGTCACTGGCATTGCCTTGTCTCAGGACTCGTGCAGATGACACGTATGCAGTCATCGCCTGCTGCCCTAGCGTGTGACCCGTTACCACCGCAGACCGCCATGGTGGGGGGGCTCTGATCCGGTAAAACAGATTCTGTACCACATTGAGCCGGACAGAGCCGCTTGCCCTTTGGAGATGGTGTAGCACCTTCCGGGCTCTGTGCCCCAGACTTGGTCTGGCCCTTCCTTCTCACCTCTCACTTCTTACCCCAGCAGGGCGGCAGGACTACGATCTCCTGGTGATTGGCGGGGGATCCGGCGGCCTGGCCTGTGCTAAGGAAGGTACGTGTTCTGTGTCCTGTGTCCTGCCAGTGTGGCAGGCCCTCTGAGCTTCCCGGAGCCCTGGAGAGGGCAGTATTGTTCTCTGGGGCTGGATGGGGATGCACCCTGTGTGGCCATGAGCAGAATGCATTGTCTCTGCAGCTGACCTGCCGTTCTCCACGGCCCTATCACCCTGCCAGGGTCACCCCAGCAGGCTCGGTGCTGTGCCCTGTGCCCCAGCTGTCTGTGCGGCACACAGCAGCCAGGGTGGCGCCCCAAGTCTGAGCTCCAGCTCCAGGCATCACAGGATCCGCCCCACCCATCGGCCATGTCTCCCGCACCTGGGTCCTCGCTCACCTGCTCCAGCCCCTGGCCTCCTCGCTGACTGATGTTCACATGCTTCCCAAGGGCCATCTGGCCTTGCACCTCACTTGCTGTCAGCCTGCCCAGATAGCTGGGGGACTCACTCACCTCCCTTCATTCGTGGCTACTGACACGGCCCTACCTAGAATTGCACCCTCCTGCACATCAGGTCCCCATCACCGGCCCCGCTGGCCTTGCTCTTAGCCCTGGCACTGTCCCGCAGAGATCCCATTTTGTTCTGCTGGCTATGGCTTGCTCTTCTCGGGCGCCGGGCACGCAGGGGCGCTCTGTAAAGATATGTCTAATGGAGGGAACTGGACCCAGAGGCCTCCAGAGCCACCATGTTGTGGTTTGCCGCTAATCTGGGTGGGAGCAGAGGCCACTGTTTCCCCGGGAGTCTGCGCTCTACTGTAGGCGTGCGGGCCGTCTGCCGCCTGCCTCAACGATAAGGAGGCAGATGTGCGTGAGGGGAGGATGAGGCGATGGGAGATAAATGGGCCCAAAGCGAGAGGGCGTTGAGCAGGCACGCGGGCTGGGAAATTGGCTCTCTGACATCAGACAGTGGGTTGGAGAGTGAAGAGGGCGTAAAGGAGATTCACTGTCCACTGCTGTGGCTCCAAGGGGCAGGGCGAGGCTGGTAGCCTGTGGTTGGGAAGTCTTCCGGCTGATCTAGGGGAGTACAGAGGGACCCGAGGTCCTCACCCCATTGGACCACAGAGCCAGCCCAGGAAAGGGCCTGCACAGACAGCCACCTGCCTTGGTGGTGTCCCTCATAACAGGAAAAAACCCTGGACCTTGTGGCCACTCCAGTGTCATGTCTCTAGACAAACGTCTCAGTTAACCCGCAGCAGTTCCGGGGTCTGTCTTCACGTTTCGAAACAGTGGCATTTCTCCCTGTGTACGATTGTGCTTTTTCACAGCTTTATTGAGATGTAATTGACATACAATAAACTGCTCCTATTGAGAGTGGACGATGTGATGAGGCTTGACATATGTGCACACCTGTGAAACCAGTACCATAATGTAGAGAGTGGGGGCTTCCAGCACCGCTGCGGTAGTGTGCTCGGGCAGCCGGGACAATGCCACAGCCTGGGCGGTAGAGACAATGGAATTTATTTCCTCAAGTTCTGCAGACTGGAAGTCCAAGATCGAGAAGCTGGCAGGGTTGGTTTCTCCTGAGGTCTCTCTCATTGGTGTGTAGACAGCAGATGTCTCCCTGTGTCCTTACGTGGCTGTCCCACTGTGTCTGGGTCCTCATCTCTTCTTATCAAGAACCAGCCCAGTGGGGTTAGAGCCCACCCCATGACCTCATTTTAACTTGATTACCTCTGTAAAGACCCTGTCTTCAAATAAGGTCACATTCTAAGGTTCTGGGGGTTAGAGCTTCAACATATGAACTTGGGGGGACACAATTCAGCCCATAACAACCCCCAAAGTTTCCTCAAACCTTGAGAATCCCTTCCTGCTCCTGCCTCCCTGCTGCACCCCCAGGTAGCTAGTGACCTGCTTTCTCAGTGTGGATTAGTTTGCATTTTCTAAAGTGTTGTATAAATGGAATCACGCTGTATGTATTCTTACTTTTCTGACTTCTCTCACATACGTAATCATTCTGAGATTCACCTCCGGTGCTGTGTGTGTCCAGGATTCATCTGTTTTTATCGCTGGTTAGCATTCCATAGTGTGTAGGTGCCACATTTTGTTTGGAGATGAACATTTGGGTTGTTTGTGGTTTTTGGCAGTTGTGAACAGTGCTGCTATGAGCATTTGTGTGTGAGTCTTTGTGTGGACGTGTGTTTTAAATTCTCTGTGGTAAATGCCTAAGAGTGGAAGAGCTGGGTCATGTTGTATATCTTTTATTTAGGTACTTTTTCATTTCTTTTCAGCAATATTTTGTAGTTTTCAATGTACAAGTCTTTCACATATTTTTTCAGATTATCCCTAAGTGTTTCATATTTTTTATGACAGCTTAATTGAGATCTAAGTCACGTACCATGCAATTCTCTCATTTAAAGTGAGTCAGTGGTTTTTAGTATTTCCACAGTGTTGTGCAACCACCACCACAATCCATTTTAGAACATTCTCATCACCCTCAAAAAATACTCTGTACCCGGGAATGGTCCCTCCCCATTCCCTCTACTTCTCGGCCTCTGGCCACCACTAATCCGCTTTCTCTCTGTGGATTTGCCTATTCTGGACATTTCACGTAAACATGTGGTCTTTTGTCATTGCGTCTTTCACTCAGCATGATGTTTTCAGCGTTCGTCCGTGATATAGCATGTATTAGAACTTCCTTCCTTTTTATGGCTGGATAGTATTCCATTGACTAGATATACCACATTTTGTTTATCCACTTGTCCATTGATGGACATTTGGGTTGTTTCCACTTTTTGGCTGTTGTGAATGATGCTGCTATGACCATTCATGTACAAATTTTTGTGTGGACATATGTTCTCATTTCTGTTGCATAGATACCTGGGACTGAAGTCGCTGGGTAGTATGGTAACTCAGTGTTTAACCTTTTGAGGAACTGCCAGACTGTTTTCCAAAGTCTGCAAAGAATACGAATGGCTGCACCATTTTGTATTCCCACTCGCAGTGTATGAGGGTTCCCATTTCTGCACATCCTCGCCAGCGCTTATCTGTCTTTCTTATTATAGCCATCCTAAGTAGGTGTCAGGTGGTTGATTTGCATTTCCCTCATGATTGATGACATGGAGCATCTTTTCTTGCGCTTATTGGCTATTTGCACATCTGTGGAGAAATGTCTATTGAGAACCTTTGTCCATTTTTAAATTGGGTTATTTGTCTTTTTATTACTTCGTTTTTTAGATATATATATATAATCTGGATACTAGACCCTTATCAGATACTTTCTCCCATTCTGTGGATTATCTTTTCACTTTCTTAATGGTGTCCTTTGTAGCACAAAAGTTTAATTTTGATGAAGTCCAGTTTATCTATTGTTTCATTTGTTGCTTATGCTTTTGATGTCATATCTGAGAAACAGTTGCCTAACGAAGGTCACAAAGATTTATGCCTATGTTTTCTTCTAAGAGTTTTACAGTTTCAGCTCTTACACTTAGGTCTTTGGTCCATTTTGAGTTAATATACAAATATGGTGTGAGGTTGTCACCGTAGCGTTGCCAGGAGACACCTTTACCTCGTCACAGTCTTCCTTCAAGGGATCTTCGTGTGTAGGACAAAAGCTTATGCTGGCACGCTTCCATTCCTCCCTCCCAGCCTTTGTTCCCGGTCGTCATACGTTTTGCTTTTACGTGTTATAAGCCCCACACACGTTGTTATTATTTTTGTTTAAACAGTTACCTTCTAAAGAGATTTAAATGATGATAAAGAAATCTTACAGCTCCGCCCACGCAGTCCCCATTTCTGGTGCTCTTCGTCCCTTTGTGTAGATCGGAGCTTCCATATGGCTCATTTTTCTTCTACCCTAAGGACATCCATGAACATTTCTTGTCATCTGGTTCGGTGGTAATGAATTCTTTCAGCTTTTGTATGTCTGAAGGCATCTTTATTTTTCACATATTTTCTCTGGATATAGAATTCAAAGCAGACAGTTTTTCCTTTGAGTACTTTACAAACATTGCCCCTCCGTCTTCTGTTTCTGATGAGAAATCTGCTGCCGTCTTTGTCTCTGTTCCTCCATTGTGTGTCTTGTTTTCTCTAGTTGTTTTTTTTTTTTTTTATAATTTTATTTATTTATTTATTTTTTTCCCCAAAGCCCCAGTAGATAGTGGTATGTCATAGCTGCACATTCTTCTAGTTGCTGTATGTGGGACGCGGCCTCAGCATGGCCGGAGAAGCGGTGCGTCGGTGCGCGCCCGGGATCCGAACCCGGGCCGCCAGCAGCGGAGCGCGCGCACTTAACCGCTAAGCCACGGGGCCGGCCCTCTCTGGTTGTTTTTAGGATTTTCTCTTTTCATTGGTTTTGAGCAATTTAAAGGTGATGTGGCTTGGTATAGTTCTCAATTGCTTTTCTGCTAGAGTTCACTGAGCTTCCTGAGTCTGTGGATTTATAGTTTTTGTCAAGTTGTGAGCATTTTCAACCATTATTTCTTCAAATAGTTTTCCTGTCCTTCCCTCTCTCTTTCACTTTTGGAGACTTTAATTACACATATATTAGGCTGCTTGAAGTTGCCCCACAGCTGATTAGTGCTCTCTTCATTTTTTTTTTTTTTAATTAATTTATTTTTCCCCCAAAGCCCCTAAAGCCCATCCGCTTCATTTTGGATAGTTTCTATTCCTATGTTTTCAAGTTCACTAATAAAAGATTCTGCAGTGCCTAATCCACCATCTATCCCACTCAGTGTATTTTTCATCTCTTGTAATTTTCATCTCTGCAAATTTGACTTGGGTTGTTTTTTGTATCTTCTGTGTTGCTACTTAACTTTTGAACATATGGAATACAGTTGTAATACCTGTTTTACTTTCTTTTCTGCTAATTCTGACATCTGTGTCAGTTCTTGGTCAGTTTCCTTTGACTGATTATTTTTCTCTTTATGGCTTGTATTTTCCTGTTTCTTTGCATGCCTGGTAATATTTGACTGAAGGCCAGACACTTTGAACGTACCTTGTTGGGTTCTGGATATTTTTATATTACTAGAAGTATTTGTGAGCATGTTCTGGGGTACAGGTGTTATGAGAGGTTCGGGGATTCGATCGGAGACGTAAAAGACACTTTCCACTCCAAACAAATGGACTGAAGGTATATTTTATTATATAGAGGATAGTAAAGGCGACAGTCTGCAAGCAGATCCAAATAGGTCAAATATTAAGAGGGAAAAACATCAGCCCGACTGGAAAGGGAAAACACCCACATCGGCTGAAGAGAAATGACACAAATCAACCGGAAAGAGAAACACCAGGTTGACCGAAAAGAGAACACATCAAATCACTTACTACACATCAAATCAATTACTTCACATCAAATCAGTTACTCACGACATCCACGCCCCACTGCCGGGAGAGCCCTGTCAATCGACGCGGCTGGGCAAGGATCACTCGTCCTGGGCAAGGCGTCCCTTCCACAGGTGGAACTCTCATCAGGTCTCAGTTTCCAGCAGTTTTTATACCATCAGTAATTTTCAGAGTAAGCAATTACAGAGTTTGCAGAGCAAGCATTTAGTGTTTCCATGCACAAAATGGTTATCAGTGGCGTACGCGCACTGAGCCCCTTGGCTAACGTCCCAGCCCACTAGTTGTGTACGTGCATTGCTCTCTTTGGTTATCGTCTTAGCCCGGCACAGATGGCCAGTCCATCCTGTGCTATGACGCTCCAAGAGCCTTGAAATGTTACAACTTGCAACTCTCTCCGTGGGAGAAAGGCCAGTTCCCGGGAAAAGGCCGGTTCCCACCACACAGAAAGCAGCTTTGTATTTCTCTTTGTGCTGGTGGCTGTAGGTCAATGGAGCGGCCAGACATGGCTGTACTCATGTCAAGACAACAGGTAAGAGACAGTTTGATCCTTTTACGTCGTCTTCTTAAGATTTGTTAGGCAGGTCTGGAGCTGTGGCCAGTCTAAGGATATTTATTCTTAATTACTGGGGCCTGACCTTCCTCAATACTTACCTAACCCCCCAGGAATGATGTGTTTTCTCCAGCCTGGCTTCTGGGAACAGGCACTATTCCTGGCCCCGTGTGGGCACTGTCTCCTCTAATCCTTCTGGATGCTTCTTTCCTGGCCTTGGGTAGTTTCCTCGCGCACATGCACTGATCAGATGTCCAGGGTTCTCTGAGCAGCTCTCTCCTCTCTAGTCCTCTGTCCCAGAAATGCTGGCTGCCTCAGTCTCCCCAGACTCTCAGCCCCTCTCCAAGGCAGTAAGTCTGCTGGACTCTGCCCGGACCCCTCCCTGTGCCGTGTCCTGGACTCTCTCTAGTCTTGGGGCCTGCTTCATTCCTTTCCTGTCTCTCAGAGATCGCTGTCCTTTGTCTTCTAATGTCCAGTGTCTTGAAACCCATTGTTTCGTGTATTTCATTTATTTTTTGGTTGTTTCCAGTGGAAGGGTAAACCTGGTCCCTGTTGCTCCATCAGGGTCAGTCGTGGGAGCTGGACGTTGGCATGTCTGCAGAGTCCTCTTGGCTGGAACTTTTAAATCAAGCACTGCAATCCCATCATTAATCAGTCGAGCAAAATGGTTTTTTTTAAATTTATTATTATTATTTTTTATTGAGGTCATAATAATTTACAACAGTGAAATTTCAGTCATACATTATTGTTTGTCAGTCACCATATAAATGCACCCCTTCACCCCTTGCACCCACCCCCCAACCCCTTTCCCTCTGGTAACCACTAATCTGTTCTCTCTGTCTGTGTGTTAGTTTATCTTCCACGTATGAGTGAAATCATCTGGTGTTTGTCTTTCTCCAGCTAGCTTATTTTGCTTAACAAAGTACCCTCCAGGTCCATCCATGTTGTTGTGAATGGGATGATTTTCTCTTTTTTTATGGCTGAGTAGTATTCCGTTGTATATATATACCACATCTTCTTTATCCAGTCATCTGTCAATGGACACTTGGGTTGCTTCCACTTCTTGGCTATAGTGAATGATGCTGCAATGAACAAAGGGGTGCACAAGTCTCTTTGAATTGTTAATTTCAAGGTCTCTGGATATATACCCAGTGGTGGGATAGCTGGATTGTATGGTATTTCTATTTTTAGTTTTTTGAGAAATCTCCATACTGCTTTCCATAGTGGCTGCACCAGTTTGCAATCCCACCAGCAGTGTATGAGGGTTCCCCTTTCTCTACATCCTCTCTAACATTTATTATTTTTTGTCTTGGTGATTATAGCCATTCTAATGGGTGTAAGGTGATACCTTAGTGTAATTTTGATTTGCATTTCCGTGATGATTAGTGATGTTGAACATCTTTTCGTGTGCCTGTTGGCCATTTGTATATCTTCTTTGGAAAAATGTCTGTTCGTATCCTTTGCCCATTTTTTGATCAGGTTGTTTGTTTTTTTGTTGTTCAGTTGTGTGAGTTCTTTGTATATTATGGAGATTAACGCCTTGTCAGATATATGATTTGCAAATATTTTCTCTCAGTTGGTGGGTTGTCTTTTTGTTTTGGTCTGGGTTTCCTTTGCCTTCAGAAGCTCTTTAGTCTGATGAATTCCCACTCGTTTATTTTTTCTTTTGTTTAGCTTGTCCGAGCAGACATAGTATTCAAAAAGATTCTTCTAAGACTGATGTCGAAGAGCGTATTGCCTATATTTTCTTCTAGGAGTTTTATAGTTTCAGGTCTGACCTTCAAGTCTTTGATCCATTTTGAGTTAATTTTTGTGTATGGTGAAAGATAGTGATCTACTTTCATTCTTTTGCATGTGGCTGTCCAGTTTTCCCAACACCATTTATTGAAGAGACTTTCCTTTCTCCATGGCATGTTCTTAGCTCCTTTGTTGAATATTAGCTGTCCATAGATGTGTGGTTTTATTTCTGAGCTTTCAATTCTGTTCCATTGATCTGTGTGCCTGTTTTTGTACCAGTACCATGCTGTTTTGATTACTATAGCTTTGTAGTATATTTTGAAGTCAGGGATTGTGATGCCTCTAGCTTTGTTCTTTTTTTCAGGATTGCTTTAGCTATTCGGGGTCTTTTGTTGCCCCATATGAATTTTAGGATTCTTTGTTCTATTTCCATGAAGAATGTCATTGGGATTCTGATTGGGACTGCATTGAATCTGTAGATTGCTTTAGGTAATATGGACATTTAAACTATGTTTATTCTTCCAATCCATGTGCATGGGATGTTTTTCCGTTTCTTTATGTCTTCATCAATTTCTTTCGATAATGTCTTATAGTTTTCATTGTATAGATCTTTCACCTCCTTGGTTACATTTATTCCTAGATATTTTATTCTTTTTGTTGCGATTGTAAAGGAGATTGTCTTCTTGAGTTCTCTTTCTGTCAATTCATTATTAGAGTATAGAAATGCAACTGATTTATGTAAGTTGCTTTTCTACCCTGCAACTTTGCTGTAGTTGATTATTTGTAATAGTTTTCTGATGGATTCTTTACGGTTTTCTATATATAAAATCATGCCATCTGAAAACAGTGAGAGTTTCACTTCTTCACTGCCTATTTGGATTCCTTTTATTTCTTTTTCTTGCCTAACTGCTCTGGCCAAAACCTCCAGTACCGTGTTGAATAAGAGTGGCGAGAGTGGGCACCCTTGTCTTGTTCCTGTTCTCAGAGGGATGGCTTTCAGTTTTTCCCCATTGAGTATGATGTTGGCTGTGGGTTTGCCATATATGGCCTTTATTATGTTGAGGTACTTTCCTTCTATACTCATTTTATTGAGAGTTTTTACCATAAAGGGATGTTGGATGTTATCAAATGCTTTCTCTGCATCAATTGAGATGATCATGTGGTTTTTATTCCTCATTTTGTTAATGTGGTGTATCACATTGATTGATTTGCGGATGTGGAACCATCCCTGTGTCCCTGGTATAAATCTCACTTGACCATGGTGTATGATCTTTTTAATGTATTGCTGTATTCAGTTTGCCAATATTTTGTTGAGGATTTTTGCATCTGTGTTCATTGGTGATATTAGCCTGTAATTTTCCTTCTTTGTATTGTCCTTGTCTGGCTTTGGGATCAGGGTGATGTTGGCCTCGTAGAATGTGTTAGCAAGTGTTCCGTCTTCCTCAATTTTTTTGAATAAGTTTGAGAAGGATAGGTATTAAATCTTCTTTGAATGTTTGGTAGAATTCCCCAGAGAAGCCATCTGGTCCTGGACTTCTATTTTTTGGGAGGTTTGTGATTACTGTTTCAATCTCTTTACTTGTGATTGGTCTATTCAGGTTCTCTATTTCTTCTTGATTCAGTTTTGGGAGGTTGTATGAGTCTAAGAATTTATGCATTTCTTCTAGATTGTCTAATTTGTTGGCATATAATTGTTCATAGTATTCTCTTATAATCCTTTGTATTTTGTGGTATCCTTTGTAATTTCTCCTCTTTCATTTATAATTTTATTTATTTGAGGCTTCCCTCTTTTTTTCTTAGTGAGTCTAAGGGGTTGTCAATTTTGTTTATCTTTTCAAAGAACCAGCTCTTTGTTTCCTTGATCCTTGCTACTGTTTTTGTGTGTGTGTGTGTGTGTGTGTGTTTCAATTTCACTTATTTCTGCTGTAATTTTTTTCTTCCCTCCTCCTGCTGACTTTGGGCTTTGTTTGTTCTTATTTTTCTAATTCTATTAGGTGTAGTTTAAGATTGCTTATTTGAGATTTTTCTTGTTTGTTAAGGTGGGCCTGTATTGCTATGACTTTCCCTCTTAGGACTACTTTTCTGCATCCCATATGAGTTGGTATGGTGTATTTTCATTTTCATTTGTCTCCAGATATTTTTTGATTTCTTCTTTAATTTCTTATGATCCATTGGTTGTTCAGCAGCATGTTGTTTAGTCTCCACATCTTTGTCACTTTCCCTGCTTTTTTCTTGTAGTTGATTTCTAGTTGCATAGCATTGTGATCAGATAAGATACTTGATATGATTTCAATCTTCTTAAATTTGTTGAGGCTTGCCTTGTTTCCCAACATATGGTCTATCCTTGAGAATGTTCCATGTGCACTTGAGAAGAATGTGTATTCTGCTGCTCTTGGATGGAGTGCTCTGTATATGTCTATTAAGTCCATCTGGTCTAGTTTTTCATTTAAATCCACTATTTCCTTGTTGACTTTCTGTCTGGATGATCTATCCATTCATGTAAGTGGGGTGTTAAGGTCCCCTACTATTATTGTGTTGTTGATATCTCCTTTTAGGTTTGTTAATAGTTGCTTTATTTACTTTGGTGCTCCAATGTTGGGTACATATATATTTATAAGTGAAATGTCTTCTTGGTGGAGTGTCCCTTTTATCATTATATATTGCCCCTCTTTGCCTCTCATTACCTGTTTTATCTTGAAGTCTACTTTGTCAGATACAAGTATGGGAACACCTGCTTTCTTTTGTTTGCCATTAGCTTGGAGTATTGTCTTCCATCCCTTCACTCTGAGCCTGTGTTTGTCTTTAGAGCTGAGATGCGTTTCCTGGAGGCCGCATATTGTTGGGTCTCGTTTTTTAATCCATCCTGCCACTCTGTGTCTTTTGATTGGAGAGTTCAATCCATTTACATTTAGAGTGATTATTGATATATGAGGGCTTAATGTTGCCATTTTATTGCTCGTTTTGCAGTTCTTCATTTCCCTTGATTCTCGTCCCATGTATTTTGGAGTACCACTTCAGTTTGGTAGTTCTCTATGATGGCTTTCTCAGTTTTCTATTTATTTATCATTTGTGTCTCTGTTCTGATTATTTGTTTGGTGGTTACCATGAAGTTTGTATAAAAAATCTCGTAGATGAGATAGTACATTTTCTGCTAGCCTCTTATTTCCTTAGACTAAGCCAATTCCATCCCCTTCCTCTTCCCCTTCTAAGTTATTATTGTCACAACTTATTCCATCTTGTGTTGTGAGTCTGTGGTTAAAATGATGAGATTACAGTTATTGTTGGTGTTTTCCTTCCCTTTATCTATAATGTTATAATTGTTTGCTAACCTGTTCTGATAGAGAGCTTCAATTTTCTGATTTTGTCTACCTATTTATCTCCTTGCTCAAGGCCTTATAACCCCTTTCTTCTTTTTTTCAGGTATGAGGGCCTTCTTGATCATTTCTTGTAGGTGGAGGTCTTGTGGCAATGAACTCCCTTAGCTTTTGTTTATCTGGGAAAGCTTTTATTTCTCCATCATATCTGAAGGATATTTTCACTGGATAGAGTATTCTTGGCTGAAAGTTTTTCTCTTTCAGAATTTTGAATCTATCTTTCCACTCTCTCCTAGCCTGTAAGGTTTCTGCTGAGAAATCCACTGAAAGCCTGATAGGAGTTCCTTTGTAAGTTGTTTTCTTTTGCCTTGCTGCCCTTAATATTTTTCTTTGTCACTGACTTTTTCCAGTTTTACTACTATATACTTTGGAGAAGGTCTTTTTACATTGATATAGTTTGGAGATCTATTGGCTTCTTTCACTTATATTTCTGGCTCCTTCCCCAGGTTTGGGAAGTTCTCAGCTATTATTTCTTTGAACAAGCTCTCTGCTCCTTTTACCCTCTCTTCTCCCTCTGGAATACCTATAATCTTTATGTTGCATTTCCTAATTGAGTCAGATATTTCTTGGAGAATTTCCTCATTTCTTTTTAGTCTTAGTTCTCTTTCCTCCTCCGTCTGAAGCATTTCTATATTTCTGTCCTCCAGACTGCTGATTCTCTCCTCCATAATATCAGCTCTGTTATTCAGGAACTCCAGATTTTTCTTTATCTCCTCCATTGTGTTTTTCATCTTCAGCATTTCTGGTTGGTTTTTCTTTATAGTTTCAATCGCTTTTGTGAAGAAGTTCTTGATTTCATTGAATTGTCTATCTGTATTTTCTTGTAACTTGTTGAGTTTTTTTGTGATAGCTATTTTGAATTCTCTGTCATTTAGATTATAAATTTTGGCACCTTCAGGATTGATTTGTGGGTGCTTGTCATTTTCCTTCTGGTCTGGAGATTTAATATATTTTTTAATACTGTTTGAGGCATGGATTTGTGCCTCCGCAAAGTGATAGTATCTGGTTGCAACTTCCACCTGCTGCCACTGAGTGGGGGTCAAGAGCTGTGTATTCTGAGCCCTCCGTGATCCCCGGCTCACTCACAGCTGCTGCTTTTCTGCTGTATATGTGGGTGCTTTGGCCAGCTGGCTGAGCCGGAGCGCTGGGTGGTGGAGGGGCACTTTCTTTCATTCACGATCCCAGAGGCGTTCTCATTCTGCGTTTGCTCTCAGCTATCCTGGGATGCTGGCTTGATGAAGACACCCCTGCAACAGCTTAGCCACCTCTGTGTGGGGCTTTCCCACAGGCTGTGAGGGAACTTGTAGAGTGAAGGTGTTCCTGCAGAAGGTCGCCCCTCCCCCCTCCTCTCAGAGCTGTGCGTAGTCCCGCGCCCTGGCTTGTTGCCTTTTGGGAGGGACAGGAAATCACCTTACCTCCTTCCACTTCCTCCGGGGGGTCCAGCACCTCCACCTTCAGAGATATGGCTGTGTGGGTCTCTCAGACATCTTTTGTGTTGTGTGAATGTCCTCTGTTGGTTTATGAATGTCCTTTTCATTGTATCTTAGTGGGGAGAGTCTAAGGGGAGAGCTCACTCTGCTGTGATGCTGACGTCATTCTCCGAGCGAATCCCATGGGTTTTTTAATGAAGACTTCTAAAAGTTTTTTCTAATTTTGGTTTCTGATAGCTGTGAATCAAGCGCATTCCATAGTGTTTCGAATGCTCATGGGTCATGATGTTTCAGCCAGGCATGCCCTTGGAGGCAATCAAGTCCAGGGCCCAGGGTTGGCCGATGCAGTGCTCCAGGCAGCTGAGGGCCAGCCCTGCAATCAGCCCTGACTAAATGGCCTCAGAACCCGGGGAACACACTGACAGCCGGGGGGGAGGCCAGGAGGCTCCAGGTACGGAGTGTGATATGGAGTCGGGTCTGGAGTCAGGGTCTCACTCTTCTCCAGGGACTGGCTGACCCTGGACCTCCTATTTCACTTCAGAGCTTCTGTTTCCTCACCTCGAGAGCGAGGCAGCAAAGGCCCACCTGGGGGGCTCTGATGAGAGCAGACCTTGAGTAGAGGCCCCACGTGGTGTCTGGTGGGGAAGAGAGGAGGGGGCAAGTCCACTAGGAGGGTGTGGGGGGTGGGTAGGGGGGAGCATCTGAGTCCAGGGCCTCTCCTGGAGAGGGGGTGCTCCTGTGGTACCTCAGGATGTGATACCTCAGCATGCTCAGGATGAGCACTGGGCTCGTGCTGAATGTCTGGGCCTGGAACCAGGTGGGGCAGGAGGCAATGGAGGGCTGGGCCCAGTGCTGCTGAGGTGGTTGTGTGAAGGAGGGCAGGTGTCCCACTGGGTCCCAGTGCTGCCATGGTGGGCAGTATGAAGGCCGAGGTCTGAGAGGAGGCCTGAGGGTTCCCTCCTGTGGGCAGCACAGCTGGGTGGCAGCAGGCAGTGGGGAGACCAGGTGCAGAGCTGGTAGGTAGCCACTGGCCTGAGTCCTTCCCTGCCCTCTTCTGGGCCTTGTCGCCCCCTGGTGTCCCATCCCCAGCCCCGAGCAGCTTCCTGGTTGTGCCTACCTGCCTGCTTCTCTTGTCTTTCCAGCCGCTCAGCTGGGAAAGAAGGTGGCCTTGGCGGACTATGTGGAGCCTTCCCCTAGAGGTAGGCAACCCCCAGCAAGAGCTGTGTGTCCTGGGAAGGGGGTGGGGAGGGGGCCTGATTCATGTACAGAGGGCAGCTGAGCCCAGAACCATTTACCCCCTGCTGTCCAGAGTCTCTGGACAGTGTCCTATTTCTCGTGTAAGTTGCCATTACTTTAAAGTTCCTCATTCTTCTCATTTAAAAACAGCTCTGAATACAGTTAAAGAAAGCAAATCTGTGTGGCTGGGTTCATCTGGGCCGTGTTTCAGTTAAAAACAACTTCAAGGAATTCTAAACAACTGTAGAAGAATAGGGAATCCTGTGGAGTCACCTGAATATAAATTTACATGTGCTCTTCCCACCATGCCAGGCACCAGGTGGGGCCTTGGCGGCACCTGTGTGAACGTCGGCTGCATCCCCAAGAAGCTGATGCACCAGGCGGCGCTGCTGGGGGGCATGATCCGAGACGCCCCCCACTATGGCTGGGAGGTGGCGCAGTTGGTCCCACATGATTGGTGAGGAGCTTGTCCTGCGCCCAGCTCTTTTCTGCTCCTCACGGGGGAGGCGGAGGTTTATTCGTCTGTTAACTTCACGGGAGCGCGCTGCCTGCCGGGTGGGGCTCTCACCTGGGGGGCTATTCTGCACGCCCCCAGACATTTGGCAAAGTCTGGAGACATATTTGGTTATCACCACTGTGGGGGGCATCTACTGGGTAGATCCCCAGCATGCACTAAACACCCTGCGGTGCACAGGACGCCCCACAGGGGACAGTGTGGCCTGAAGGCCAGTGGTGAGATGTGGGAGCCTCTTAGTCTCAGCAGGTGGCCTGGTCTGCTCAGACCACACACAGGCCCTTGCGTGTTCTCAGATGGCCTGAATCAGGTCCACTGCTGCCTCCTGATGGCTGTGGACCAAAGCCCTCGTTTTCCGTGGGTCCAGAGGTCCACAGTCCCAAACCTGGAACAGAGGCAGCGGCTATGGGGATGGAGGTCACGTTTTACCACTTTTAGAAACGCTTCGTAAAGGCACTGTTTGCATCTCATAGTCCATTATGGGACTCTACAGCTAACACCTCTGTTGTGGTTTTTAACATTTTGTTTTGTGTGTTGACAGGAGGAGAATGGCAGAAGCTGTTCAAAACCACGTGAAATCCCTGAACTGGGGGCACCGGGTCCAGCTGCAGGACAGGTGCTGAGGCTTTGCCCGGCCCCATGGCCTCCTCTGGATCATTTCATACCTCGACAAGGGGGCTCACAGTGATAAGATGAGGGGTCCTTGCTCGTGGGTGCACCACAGTGGACAGGCCGGGTGCCCTGGGAGTGGAAGGCTGCCCTGCCGGCTGCCGCCTGCTGAGCCCGGAGCGGCGAGGAGCAAGGGGCATGTTGACAGAACGGCCAGAGCCCAGGGCTGTTCCAGGGAGGAAGTGTGCTGGGCTGGGGCCAGAGAGCACGTGGGCCAGAGCTTGGGGGCCTGGCAAGGGCCACCCCAGTGGCCAGCTGCTTCCTCGAGGTGGGCAGCCTTTCTCCTGCCAGGGCCAACTTCAGTGATGTGGAGGAGGCCAGTGAGCCCACGTGGCTGGTGCAGAGGCCTAGGCACCGCCCTGTGAACCCCATACCTCACCTCTCACCTCCTGGCTCCCACACTCACTGCACACTTCCAGCTCCTCGGGCACAAGTGAAGGGGCCTGGCGTTGTCTGCTGGACCAAATGTCTGACACGATCGTTCCAGTCTGAAATTGCCAGTCCCTGTCAGCCCCACGGGGTCCCCTAGGCCAGACACCGACACTTCCTCCCACTGAAGCATTGTCCCTGAGGAGTGGCTGCCAGGACAGGTGCCCAGAACTGCACCCGACTCAGGCTAAGCTTTGCTCTGCGCCTTGTAGCTGTGCCTGTGCCCATGGGGGTGGTGGAGGGGACAGGGGTCCCTCAGAGGTCTGGTGGTGATCATCTAAGCACCCTTTGCTTGGTCCCCAGGGGTCTTCCTGGGGCTAAGTAGGCAGCTGTTTTGTGCCCACAGACCCAAGAGTGCTGAGCCAGTCAAGCCGGCCCACCTGCCCAGCCCGGCTTCCCCAGGGGACCTCCAGGGAGCTAAGCTGCATTGTGTTGTTTCTCCTCCACGTGGGCTCAGTATTCCCCGGTGCGGTTTTTTGGAGGCATTGGGCTCTGCCATTCTTCCTACCGGCCCTGGGCAGCTCCTGGGCAGGTGCTAAACAGGCCTGACCCCAGGCTGGCTCTGGAGCTGCCCACACAGGAGGCCAGGGTGGAACTCGTGGTCTGTGGGCCGGGCTGTTAGCGGGCTGTTGGGTGAGTGAGGACTTCTGCCGGAGCTCCTGCAGCCCGGGCGGTGCATGAAGGTGCAAGGCTTGGCCATGGGGAGAACACAAGGTCACGGAGGCGGTGAAGCCTCACCAGAGCCGCCAAGAACCCCCCACTGCAGCGCAGCCTTTGTCAGCAGAAGGCGTGGGGCGTTTCTGCACACCCCGCATCCGGCCACCCTGTGTCCTCATCGTACCCGTTCTCCCAGCTTCACTGTCCCCTAAAGGCAGGAGGTGATGACTACCTGGTGGCCACCCTCCTTGCCAGTGGGAAGTTGGTGGTTTGGGTGGTGGGGGTAACTGGCTGTGTGTGGGGGCCTGTGCTCCCTGGTGGGATGTGCCCAGGTGACGAGGACTGACCCCAGCCGAGGCCTAGCCACGTCTGTCATTACACACCAGGGCGGTACTTGGACTCTCAGGACCCTGGTGAGCTTGCTCTGTCTCTGCCTGGCAGCTGTGGTCACCATGTCCCAAGGAACCCCGGGGGGGGGGGGGCAGCAGGCCGCGCCATCCCAGGCTTCCGGACGCTTCCCCACTCGCCTCTTGCCCTCCCTGAGCTCTGGGCTGCGGGCTGCGGGCCATGGGCCCGAGCTTGCCCTTTAGCGATCTGCACGATGCTCCCTGTTTAACCCCATAGGTGATGCTAAATTTGCAGAGGAAATGGTTGAAAATCCCGTTTTTATTTTGCAGAAAAGTCAAGTACTTTAACATCAAGGCCAGCTTCGTCAATGAACACACGGTCCGCGGTGTCACGAAAGACGGGAAAGAGGTGAGAGTCCGACTGAGGCCGTCCTGACGGCTCCGCGGGCCTTGGGTGGGTGCCAGCTCCGCTCTGTTTGGCCTCAGTGCTGTGCTCAGTGACACGCGCTGCTGGAGGTGACACGACGGTTTCCTCTGAGGCCAGTCTGAATTCTTTGTGAAGAATTAAATGGGTCTCACGCGATGCGGCCTGCGGCACAGGCGACGGGACGGGAGACCACTCGCTTGAAGGGTTTTGTGGGGATTGGAGGGGACGAGACGCCTGCAGGGTGCTTTGTAAACTGTGAGGTGCTCGGAGTTAAATGTCTCCCTGCCCTCTTCTGCCCATCCCCTGGACCCTTGACGGGCTCTCAGCTCTGTGGGGCCTCTGAGCCGCTGCCCCCCTGGTCGGCACTGCAGGCAGAGGTTGTCGTTAGAAAGTGTGAGTCTCTGCCCGTGGTGACTGCAGTGTATCTGACCGTGGCTTTCTGGGTTTGTCTCAGACTCTGCTTTCGGCTGAGCACATCGTCATCGCAACTGGAGGGCGGCCGAGGTACCCCATGAACGTGAGTGTCCCCGAAATAGCCTTTGTGCGCACCCCAGCCACGTTTGTGGTCTCCAGGCTCATGCGATACACTGTTTACATTCATGCTTCCCACACCAGCAGCCCTCTCCACTCTTTCCTAGTGTTAAAAAGTTTTTTTTCTGTACTCGCTATTGTCACGTTCTGTTATCTGATTTTCTCTTGACTCCGCTCTGCTGAGGCAGGTCACTGGGGACCCCACACTGCCAACTCCTAAGAGTCACTCTGCAGCTGGCCTTGGGGCACTGCCGCTCTGTCCTTGTGTCTCAGTGTCACTTTTCCTTTCTCCTTTGTTGATTCCTCCTTTACCAGTATCTAATTCCAGAACATTTTCATCCCCCTAAAGTGGAACCCTGTCCCCATTAGCAGTCACTGCCCATTCCCTGCTTCCCCCAGCCCCTGGCAACCACCAGTCTGCTTTCTGTCTCTATGGATTTGCCTATTCTGGACATTGAAATGTCCATTTATGTGAACATAAATGGAATCAGACCACACGTGGCCTTTGTGACTGGCTTCCTGACTTAGCATCATGTTTTCACACTTCATCCGTGTTGTAGCCTGTGTCAGAACTTCATTCCTTTTTATGGCCACATAATATCCCCTTGTAGAGATATACAGGCATGCCTCATTTTATTGTGCTTCACTTTATTGCATTCCACAGATACTGTGTTTTTTACAAATTGAAGGTTTGTGGCAACCCTGTGTCCAGCAAGTCTGTTGATGCCATTTTTCCAGCAGCATTTGCTCACTTTGTGTCTCTGTCACATTTTGGTGTTTCTCGCAATATTTCAAACTTTTCCGTTATTATTATATTTGTTATGGTGATCAGTGATCTTTGTTGTTACTATGGTAATTGTTTTGGGGTGCCACGAACTGCACCCATATAAGACAGCGAACTTAATGGATAAATATTGTATGTATTTTGATTGCTCCACCGACTCGCCGTTCCCCTGTCTCTCTCCCTCTCCTCAGGCCTCCCTACTCCCTGAAACATAACAATATTGAACTTAGGCCAATTAATAACCTACAATGGCCTCTAAGTGTTCAAGTGAAAGAAGAGTCACATGTCTCTCACTTGAATCAAAACCTAGAGATGATTAGGCTCAGTGAGGAAGGCATGTGAAAAGCCAAGATAGGTCAAAAGCTAGGCCTCTTGCATCAAACGCTTAGCCAAGTTGTGAACGCAGAGGAAGAGTTCTTAAAGGAAGTTAAAAGTGCTACTCCAGTGAACACATGAATGATAAGAAAGTGAAACAGGCTTATTGCTGATATGGAGAAAGTTTTAGTGATCTGGGTAGAAGATCAGACCAGCCACAAGATTCACTTAAGCCAAAGCCTAATCCAGAGCAAGGCCCTAACTCTCTTCAATTCTATGAAGGCTGGGAGAGGTGAGGAAGCTGCAGAAGAAGAGGTTGAAGCTAGGAGAAGTTGGTTCATGAGGTTTAAGGAAAGAAGCCATCTCCATAACATAAAAGTGCAAGGTGAAGCAGCAAGTGCTGATGTAGAAGCTGCAGCAAGTTATCCAGAAGATCTAGCTAAGATCACTAATGCAAGTGGCTACACTAAGCGACAGATTTTCAATGTAGATGAAACAGCCTTATATTGGAAGATGCCATCTAGGACTTTCATAGCTAGAGAGGAGAAGTCAATGCCTGGCTTCAAAGCTTCAAAGGACAGGCTGACTCACTTGTTAGGGGCTAATGCAGGTGGTGACTTGAAGTTGAAGCCAGTGCTCATTTACCATTCTGAAAATCCTAGGGCCCTTAACAATTGTGCTAAATCTGCTCTGCCTGTGCTCCATAAACGGAATGACAAAGCCTGGATGACAGCACATCTGTTTACAACGTGGTTTACTGAATATTTTAAGCCCACTGTTGAGGCCTTCTGCTCAGAAAAAAAGATTCCTTTCAAAATATTACTGCTCGTTGACAATGCACTTGGTCACCCAAGAGCCCTGATGGAGATGTTTAATGAGATTAATGTTGTTTTCATGTCTGCTAACACAACATCCATTCTGCAGCCCATGGATCAAGGAGTAATTTCAACTTTCAAGTCTTCTTATATAAGAATTACATTTCATAAGGTATAGCTGCCAAATATGGTGATTCCTCTGACGGATATGGGCAAAGTAAATTGAAAACCTTCTGGAAAGGATTCACCATTCTAGATGCCACTAAGAACATTTGTGATTCATGGGAAGAGGTTGAAATATCAACATTAAGAGGATTTTGGAAGAAGTTGATTCCATCCCTTATGGACAACTTTGAGGGGTTCAAGACTTCAGTGGAGGAAGTAACTGCAGATGTGGCAGAACTAGCAAGAGAACTAAAATTAGAAGTGCAGCCTGAAGAGGTGAGTGAATTGCTGCAATCTCATCATAAAACTAACTGATGAGGAGTTGCTTCTTATGGATGAACAAAGAAAGTGGTTTCTTGAGATGGAATCCACTCCTGGTGAAGATGCTGTGAAGACTGTTGAAATGACAAGGACTTAGAATATTAAATAAACTTTGTTGATGAAGTAGTGGCAGGGTTTGAGAGGATTGACTCCAATTTTGAAAGAAGTTCTGTGGGTAAAATGTTATCAAACAGCATTGCATGCTACAGAGAAATCGTTGGTGAAAGGAAGAGTCAATCAGTGTGGCAAACTTCATTATTGGCTTATGTCAAGAAATTGCCACAGCCACCCGACCTTCAGCAACCACCACCCTGATCGGTCAGCAGTCATCAACACTGAGGCAAGACCCTCCACCAGCAAAAAGGTTACAAGTCTCTGAAGGCTCAGATGATTGTTAGCATTTTTTAGCAATAAAGTATTTTTTAATTAAGTTATGTACATTTTTTTAGACATAATGCTATTGCACACTTAATAGACTACAGTATAGCATAAAAATAACTTTTATATGCACTGGGAAACCAAAAAATTCGTATGACTGGCTTTATTGTGATATTCGCTTGATTGTGGTGGTCTGGAACCAAACCTGCAATATGTCAGAGGTGTGCCCGTACCACATGTTGTTTATCTCCTTGTCCATTGATGGACGTCTGGTTGTTTCCGCTTTAGCTATTATGAATAGTACTGCTGTGAACCTCTGTGTGGAAGCTTCTCTGTGGGTTTGAGTGTCCACTTCTCTCGGGTGTACACCTAGGAGTGGAGTTGCTGGTCACAGGGTCTGTGACCAGTTTTCAGGAACTGCCGGGCTGCTCTCCACAGCAGCCGCGTGATTTCACATTCCCACCAGCAGCGTATGAAGGTCATACTTTCTTCTTTCTTCGCATGTCTCATAACTTTTTTTGAAAACTGAGCATGTCCAATGAAATAATGTGTTGACTCTAGAAATCGGAATCTTCTTCCACCATAGGATTTTGTTTATTGCTGTTTGTTTGTTGGGTGATTTTTCTGAACTGGTTTTGTCTTGAGTCTTTAGTGGTGAGGCCACTAAAGCCTCCACTCAGTTAGCTCAGTGGTCGGCTAGTGATTGGATAGAGTTCCTTCAACACGGGGAACCAGGAAATCTCCTCGTCTTTGCCGGGGGCCCTGTGGGCATTTGGGGCACACCTCCAACACAGCCAGGCAGCAGCAGCTCTGCCTTAGCCTTCCCTTCCTGCTTGTGCAGAGCCCCAAGGTCAGCCAGAGGTGAGAGCTCAGAGCCCTCAGGCCTTTCCCAGGAGTGTGCACAGCCCAGTGCTCACAGCCTTTGAGATCCTCAGGAGTATGTTCGAGCTTTTCAAAGCCCCGACGGACATCTCATTCCTCAGCTTTTCCTTTTAAGCTTTTGGTAAGTCTGTTGTTTGCCTCAGCTATTATCACTCACTTCAGGCAGCCGTGGCATCAAGTCATTGGGCAAATCCTCCCCGAGGAGAGGCTTTCAGTGCTGGGCGAGCTCGAGCCAGGTCACATGAAGACAGGCCTATGGGGTGGGTCTTCCAGAAAACCACAGGGCAGGTCAGACAGTGGCTGTTCTAGGGGAAGCAGCTTTGAAAGGGCTCCCGCCCTGTTCTGCTCTCTCTGCTGCTTCATTTCTCAAGGCTGCGGCTGAGCTAGGGGCGGGACTAGTGTGAGTTACAGTGCACAAAACTCACCGTCCTTACCAAGTTTCAGCCATTTTTCTTGACTAAAGGGTCCCTGTGTTGCCACAAACCTTTGGTTAATTTCTGGAGTGCTGAAAAAGTTGGATCTGACCGTTTTTGCCAATTCTTCTGCTGCTTTTAAGGAGGGGTGGACTTGGGACGTCCTCACGCCATCATTTTTGCTGACGTCACCTCGGCCCAGGCTTATGTGTGGGGGCTTCTCTGCCCTCTCTCCCATGAGGAAGGTGACGCTGAGGGAGAGGCTCCAGAGTTGGAGCGGAGGGATGGGGGATGGGAGCATGGAGGGGGAATAGAGGGGCTTGGCCAAGGCTACATCCTCACGGGTCTCCCAGGGGACCCAAGCCCTGAGCCTCCACATGGGCTGCAGCAAAGTGCACACGGCCTGCAGGCCCCACAAGCTGGAGGTCACTCCTGCCTTGTACTGAGACCTGGACGGAGCGTGGAGGACAGAGGAAGAGCGAGGGAAGTGGTTCTGTTTCTTCTCAGACGCTTAAATAACCTTCACTCAGTTCTGTGCTTTTTCTGGAAATTGGGAACAGAGGGCACCAAGGAAAATGCGCACCTCAAGTCCTCAGAGGGCCACCAGACCTCCCCTCTGGCTGTCAGGCCAGCAAAAGCAGCCTCCAGAGGGGACCGGGCAGCTTGTGCACAGAGGTGGCCCTTGGGCAGGCTGCATGGCTCTGTAGGGTGACAGGGTGCTGTTGTTCAAGGTAGCTACAACAGACAGAGGCAAAGCAGGTGACCAGGAGCGACCCCTCACCCAGCAGCCAGCCCATGTTGGTTCCACTTGAAGCCCCTGAGGCCACAGTCTGCTCCCGGGAGCCGGTGGTCATCTCGGCTCCTTCAAGGCACTGAGCAGAGCTACACAATGCTCGAGCCAGGGCACCCTGCGGAGGGGACTGACCTGGCCCCATCCTGCTGGACGTCGACAGGGTGGCAGCTGCTGTCTCCGCTCGGCCAGAGCGGGCTGAAGCAGGAGCTGCCAGCTGCTGGGGGAGGCAGTTCAGCGGTCCTCTGCCCCCCACCACCCGCCCAGGACAACCCCACCACCAGCCCTGGGTGCCTGCCAAGGCTTGCTTGTGTTCTAGTCCCTTTGACTTGCAGACCTTTTGGTTTTCCTTGAGCAAACTCGAGAAATTCCTGACTTTATTTTTTTTGCCAGTTGGAATTGTAAACTGTTTGAAATCCGTTTCCTTTCTACCAGCACATCTTACTCAGGGGCCACTGCGAGGGCACTTGTCCTCGAGTCTCCACACCTGCTTAGTGGCTCCTTGTCAGGTCCCGCTGGGGTACAGGATGATCTGTTCAATGACCAGGCACAGGCCCACCCGACTGGCCTTGAGGGTGCCTCGTGGCATCCAGCCTTCATCCTGGTACCCTTGGAGCCTGCCAGCCCCTCCACACCCCCTCACCTCTGCCCTGGGTCTGGATCAAGGGGAGGGTCCTGGAGAGCAGAGAAGAAAGAGCCACTGGCTGCGCCCCAGCTCCCTGGCCAGTGCCCACAGCCAAGGAGTGCTTGGTGCTTCGTGTGCTGGGCAGATGGTGCACTGAGTTAGATTTAGACAGGTCACCTGTCCCCAGAGGCCACAAGCTGAAGAGAAGTCTGTGGAGCAGGGAGGTGCACCCACATGGGGGCTGGGTGGTTCTGGTTGAGTTGTGTCTGCAAAATGGGCATCATCTCTGAGGAGGCCTTGGGGGCAGGCCAAATGACGCCCTCCTCATACGGATCCTTTTTTTCTGGATAGATCGAAGGTGCCTTGGAATATGGAATTACAAGTGATGACATCTTCTGGCTGAAGGAATCCCCTGGAAAAACGTAAGATCTGATGTGTGCTTCAATGGGGGTCCTCTTTTTGTTCACCATTGTAAATGTCAGGGCCGTTTGGACCCTATGTTCGTCCCCTCTCCCAACATAGAGGGGCATTCTCTCCTGTCTACCTGAAAGCAGGAAAGAAAGCCCAGTACTTGTGCCCCTGGTGGGGCTGTGGACACACTGCATCCTGTGACTGTCCTGGAGGTGATGACTTGAATGTCACGTAAAGTGAATTAGCCATTTGTTGTCTAGCACAGTGGTTTTTGAACAGGGTTCCTGGGAGCTGCCGAGTTCCAGCTGATCCTGTCAGGGCATCAGGGAGGGAGGCACTCGAGGGGAAGCAGGGTCAAGCCCTCCTCTGGCCTCGGTCGAACGTCCCCACTTTCATCTGGTTTGTGCCTTGGGCTTCTCTGAAATCTAGCGAAGGCTCCAAAGGCCTCGGGCCACAGCCCGGTTGTGGTGATGAGACCTTCGGTGTGAGTGGTTTGCCTCCCCGAGCAGGTGAAAATGCTCTAAGTGCGTTTCCTGCGCCCACAGAGCGGGCTGTTAGGGGGGCGACTGGTCCAGACAGCTCCTGCCTGTGGGGCACGGAGGGGACCTCATGCTTGCAGGGACCGGAAAGGCCACCAGAGGGCAGCAGAGACTTGGCTGTCAGCAGCGCTTGGCTGCCTCGGCACTTGCCTGCAAGAAACTGCGGGTGGAAAAGTCTGCCCAGAGGTGGACAGGCGCGTGTGCCCAAGTGTAGGCGTGGGGGAGTGTGTGTGCGTGTGTGTTGTGTGCGTGTTGGAGTGCGTATGCATGTGCGTGTGATGCGCTCTGATGTCGTCATTGTTTCCCACGTCACGAGGCGTCTTTATTCGGGGCTGGGTCTTGATTCCCTGGAGAGGGTGTGGTGGTTTATTTTGTCTTTCCACCGTTCACAAGCATCTCACTAGCTTCTCTCTTCCAGTGTTATAAGGTGCTGCAGTGAAAACCTTTGGTGTGCATCTTATAGACAAGTGCTTCTTATGCATTACACATACCTGTCAGAGGTGTTTCCACAACTAGAAAACCCAGGTCCAGGCGTAGGTGCCCTTCACACATTTCGCTTACGTGTCCCCCCAGTGGGCTGCACCCGGCTGAACACGCACGTGCGCCTGCTTTCCCCTCCTCCGACCGCGGGCATCGGCTTTTTCCTACAGCGTAGAGCCAAAAGGAGCCTCTCCTGCTCCTGTGAGCCGGGCGCTGGTGGCTTCTGCTGAGGCGCGGCGGGGTCCCTCCCAGTGACTGCGGGCAAGCTCGCACAGGTTTGCGTCCCTCCGTCCATCGCCTTCCACCGGTTCCCCAGGCTGTGGTTTATCTCTTGACTTGCCAATAGCTTTTCATGCAGAAGTTTTTAATTTTTAAGTTGTGACATTTATCACTTTTTCCCTTTATGCCATAATTTTTGGGTTATTTGTTCTTTTATCTTTGATTATCCAGTAGGTTAAACATGACCTGGTTTTATTTGCATCTGCTGTTATTAGTCATTCTTTTGTGTGTTTATCGGCCATTTAAGATTGAGTGTGTCTGAGTGTGTGATGCGTGTGTCAGCTGTCAGCTTGGTCTCTGGCCCGCTGTCTGTCTGGTCTTTCTTTTTCTTCTCTTATCTTTTTCTTATCTTTCAGCTGGTTTGAGAATTAGCTGTGATCCCGTGTCGTTTATATTGCAGATTTTCTCAGCTCGTCATGTCTTTTAACTTGTGCAATGGACAATTTTTTTTTTATGTAATTTAGATCTTTTTTTACACTTAATGGCTTTTAGATTTATTGCATGTTCAGGAAGGCCTGTCCCAGCCCCAAGATTGTTTTTGAAAAAAAGCGCCTGTATTTTCCTTCAGGGCTTCCACAGGTCGCGTTTTCCTTCGCGTCCTTGGGTGTTAGCAGCTCCTCTGGGGTGTGGTGCCGTGGAGACCAGCTACTGGGTTCCAGCGTTGCTGACCGCCCGGCCCCTTGAGGTCACTGCCTCCCGATCTCATGCTCCATCCCGGGTGGAGTCCGTCCCGCTCTGGCTCTTGACTCGGCTTTCTTGAGCCCCTGGAGCAAGTGCCTGGCCCAGTCAGTCTTCAGGTCTTCTTAGTTGTCTTTCCCGTGATTTCTCTGAGTGGAGTGTGGACCACACAGCCAGCCTCTCCACAGCGGTCTGCTGGACCCGGGATTGCGACGGCAGCTGTCTGGGAGGCCGTCCCTGCACCGGGCTTCTGTCCCGGCCGTGCCCCAGCCGTCTCAGCCCATCCCTGAAGGCCAGCATTTCTTGAATCCTGGTCTTTCATCAAATTAGTTCTTGTGTGTTTCATTGTGTTTTTTTTGTTTGTTTGCTGTTTTTCCCATTACATTTTAAAAGCAGCATCTCCAGCTTCCAGGAAGGGGCCGGCTTCCGGTGTTTCTCTCTCTACTGGGTGTTCATCGGAGGCTGGGTGTGCGGAGAGGCCGGCCTGGGCTGCAGCTCTGGGCTGGAGAGGGAGAGAGGCCAGGGTGCAGCCGGTCCCGGGTGCAGGCCGCTCCTCTGTGACTGTGTGCTGGGGCAGCAGCCTGCTCGGCCGGGAAGACACGGCCCCAGATATTTTGGTCAGGAAAGAAACTGCAGTGTTTATTTTCTTCAGGAAAAAAAACATTTAGAAGATTTTTTTTAAAAAGGCTCTCTCGTTTAGAAGGAATCTAGGTATGTTATTGTTTGAGAAAAAAATGTGTTTGCAATGTATCAGTCACCCGTTTCGTTCTGAGCATGATTTATGTGAGGAAATGGTTTTTTTAAAAATTAAGCTGGAGATATATCCCTGTACGATGCTTCTGTGAAAATGCGGCTTTTGTCCGTTGCTGTTAATGCAAGTTGTAACAGTGTGATATGGGAGGCAGTGTTTACATGTTACATTCCTCCGCTGCAGTCAAAATAAGCCCGGAGGGTCTACAGTAGCATTTCTGTATTTTATCAGCTTGGGCTGGGGCTGAGGGGGAGGCCTCTGCTCACACTTGGAGGGGCTGTTTCTGCCAGATTTATTTGCCTTATAAATATTCCCCGTGTTTATTTTAACTCGCCTTTAAAATGGAGCTGAAATTAATATGGACCCGAGGGCTGCCCTCCTGGCCCAGGAGGGCCTCCTGTTGCCGGGCAGTACATTTCTACTTGGCCCCATCCAGGAGGCCTGCCCGGTGGCCGAGGGTGCCCAGCGTGCCTGGCCTCTGCCTGCAGTGGGCGCTGTCTCCACTGGCCAGCTCCCCAAGGCCTGTCGGAGGCTTCAATGGGCACGCCAGGCCCCAGGTCCCTTGCGGGTTCTGCAGCATGCACAGGTGGGGTCCCCCCACCTTCCTCCCCATGATGGGGCACTGGCAGGGTGCATCCGTGTGGGGCACAGTGCCCAGTAGCTTCAGACCTGGCAAGTTGAGCCCACAAGTGGGGTGCGGCTCTTTAGCCACCCGAGGTTATCCATACCACCTTTGCCCCCACAAGGTCATGGTGCTCTTTGGACCCCTGTGGCCACAGAGGTGTCCCAGCCTCACAGACACGCAAGGAGCCCCCCTACTGCCTTTGCTTGTGTCCAGGTCTGGGGATCCCAGGGCAAAGAGGGTGGGATCAAGCACCAGCCCAGTGGGTGGAAGGCAGACCTAAACACCGCCCTTCACTCCACAGCTGGGCGCCTGGTTTAGAAGCCCTGGAGGGAACCGGTCACGTGTAGAAAACTCCAGTAAAGGCAGCATGAGCTCCCCAGTCCATGAGCAGGACCCTCTGAGGCTAGGCAGGGGCGGGGGCGGGCGGGGGCGGCTGTGCGGGGCCTGAGGCGGCCGGACAGGGTGGCAGCACGCAGCTGTGGCCACCCCAAGGCCAGCTTTGTGTCTGGCTCGTTTGCCTTTTGCATTGCTCTTGTTTCTTCATTTTTCTGTGGAAATGCAGAACAGGTTGGAGAAGTGAGGAGGATTCTGGTGGAAGGACAGGGCCCCCGGGGCACGTAGCAGGAGCCCCTTCGGAAGGAATCGTCGGGAATGGTGGCTACTCCGGGAAGCTGTCCACTGCCAGTGGAGGAGATGGGAGCGTAGCCCCAGGGGGGAGGCTCGGAGATGGCATGCAGCCCTCCTGGCTGAGCTGTTCTGCCCAGCAACCCCCAGGCAGGTGGAGGGAATGGGGAAGGGGAGAAAGGTGGGCCCACTCCCCATAAAGGTGGCAGGCCCTGGGGTACCCGGATCCAAGTGCGCCCGAGGCAGCCTGGCTTCGCCTCTGGTCCCACAGCCTGGTGATCTGCCTTTGCTCACCTGGAGGGCTGCCTCCCTGTGAGGCTTCTGCAGCAAGGCAGCCTGGTAGGGACTGGGGCCCGGCTGCCTCCTTCAACTGTTCAGGTGCCCTAAGAATGGGAAATCGAGGTCGCTCTATTCCAGACGCCCTCGGCTCCCTGGCCCAGCTGGTCAGTGCTGCTGCCTGAGGTTCACTCCATGTCCGGAGGTCAGCTCTCTGCAGAGCTGGGCTCTGAGCTGGCAGCTTTGGGCTGACTTCAGTGTTGACACCTTTCTCTGACAGCAAAGAGGACTTGAATCAGACCGGAGCCACCTGGGGGGACTATTCCCCCACGTTGGACCTCCCAGCGACTGAGCTACCATTTCTAGATAACAACCACGACCCTGTTGTTCCCGCCACCCACTCAGGTAGCCCACGTTCTCTTGAGTGTCTGCCAAGTGACGGACTGACCAACCTCTCCTGAACCGCCTGCCCGCGCACTGGCCGGGACTGTCCTCTCGCAGAGCTGCGCCACTGCCTGACCCTTCCCCTCGTGGATCCCAAGGCTCCCAGAAGCCGGGACAGTCTTTGCAAGGGGCTGAGTGAACGCTGCCTGCAGAGCTGGACGTGGAAGGAGCTTTCTTTCATTTGACCCTTATTGTTAAGTCCGGAAGCCGACCAGGCACTGTAATGATTTTTCTCTCTTCCTAAGTGCAAGAGGGAAGAAGTAAATTTTATCTTACAAAGAACCACAGCTATTTATCGAGGAAAACTCACAGTTGCTTTTTGCACTTTCTGCTTAACCTCCACATTCGTTTGGTGTGACATCCCGTGTCCAGCAAAAGAAAGACCAGCCATTTGCCTGGGACTTGGCTACCAGCCCGTAAAACCCTGCAGACCGTCATCCTGTGCGTGTCCCTGTGACTGAGATGCACAGGGCTCAGGGCCTGAGGAAGACACCTCCTCGGAGTGGCGTTAGTTACAGGACCAGAGCCCCAGGGTGGCATCTGTTATGGGGCCAGAATGTAGAGGCTCCAGCTGGCAGTGGGGGGCCCAGTGTCAGGCGCTGGGCAGGGGATGGAGCTGGCAGTCCCAGGCAAGACAAGAGCCAGCCCCAATGGGGAGGAGGCCTTGGGCCCCCTGCCCCCTTGCTGCCTCCCTGGAGCGACTGGGCTCAGCAGCCCATTTGGCATTTCCTGCGCTGGTGGGGGCCCTCACTCTCTGTGGGTGTTCCCCAGGGCAGAGGTCAGGCCTTCCAACTCGAGAGGCAGGTCGAGTGCTCTTTCAGCTGGGGCTTCGTCAGCCTGAAGTCAGTCTTCTGTTTTTGCCTCCTCCCCCCATTCAGATTTTGAACAGAAAGCCCGCCCTGTGATTAGGCTAATCCCGTGCTAGTTATACCTTCACATAAAACATTTGCACACCGAAAAGCAGAGAGTGGAGCTGCCCAGGACACAGGGCTCCGAGGGTGCAGGTGGCGACTGTCAGCGTGGCCGATGTCCTTGTCTCAGTCTCTCAACGTAGTGATAAGGCGAGTGTTTCCAGCCCTTGGGCTCACTCAGCCCCTGTCCCCAGGCCCAACGAGCTGGTGCCTGATTTCTGTGGCCGCCAGCACCACTGTCCTCCGTGGTCCATCCAGGCCAAGGGTCTCCAGCAGCCAGGGTAGGCTGAGCTGTAGTTACAAACCTACCAGTAAAACCGGCACGGTGCCCCAGTCTTCAGTGCTCTCCACCCCTCTGGATCTGGGGGCTGCAGCATCTGTCTCCATTTTTCCTCCAGCATCTTCTTACTTTAGCCCATTTGAAGGGAATTCTCTGGTTGGGTTCTTGGATCCTGCGTTCTTCAAAGAATAATCATTATTTGATAAATTGAGGGGAGGGCGGAGTGTTGGTAATCTTTGCTCATGAGGACAAAAAACGGCCCAGAGTTACCCTTCGGACAAGCGGGGTGCCTGCTCGTTTGTGAGATTCCAGCCACGCGCCTTCGGTCAAGGACACCCACTTAGGAATGGCCTGTCTGGCGCCTGCCTCCTCCCAAATGTGCCCTCTGTCGGTGCCTCAGAGCTGCTGGCCTGAGGGGTAGGGGCACCGTGACCTTGAGATGGGAGTGGGAGGCCCAGGGCGAGGAGGGGGCTCCGTGGGAGGAGCTGGGGATTTGGCGCCCGCCAGCCCTGCCTCGCCGTCCAGCTCCGCGTCCACATAGTGCAGGAGGCTGGGGAGGCGTCCATGGGCTGCAGAAACAAAATGTTTTTGCCAAAATCAGGAGACCATGTTTCCACGTTGCATATGGCAATGTGGTATGAGGGCCTGGGGCTGTCATGTAGGCTGCGGGATGCACCCAGCCCACTCCCACGGGAGGGTCTGCTTTGCAGACACAGGAAGGCTCTGAGATGGGCAGGGACAGCCCAGTTGGCAGACAGAGGGGTTCCCCTCGCCCTTGCACAGCACATCTGGCCGGGAGGCGGTTGGCCCACGCTGCTGCACCCTGGCAGCAGGAGCCGAGGCACTGGGTGCTGGGCGTTGGTGCTCTTCCCCAGCCTCATCCTTGCGTTTAGGGCAGGATATTCAAAGCAGCTAATGTCTGTTTGTATTATAAGTAATTCATAACTTCATATATTAAAGAAAGGCTTATAACTTTTACTGCAGACATCGAGTCCAAAAAAGTTAGGTTTTGTAATTTTGAAACTGTACCTACACATAGACGTGTGTTATACCTGCACGTGTGCGTGTGCACAACCGTGGATGCACGTGTACACCTGTGTGTTGTTTCTTAGGCGTTGCCAGCCCTGTGTGGAGCCCCGAGTGCGTCTCTGCGCTCCTGGTCCGCGGGGCCCAGCATCCCCCTCACTCAGCCCAGACGTAAAACCCAGCGCGATCTGTCCCCAGCTCCTGAGAGGAAGCGGTGCGCCAGCTGCTTCCCGCAGGGCACTGCAGAAGTATGCCGCGGGACGCGCGGCTGTCTGAAGTGGGATTATATCATTAGTACCTGCCGGGATTAACGCTGACACCGGGCTGGTCCATCCTTACAGCACCTGCTCTTGTTGAAAGGCGGAGGGGTGATCTGACAAGCCCACCCACACGTCGCTGGCTGAGCTGCAGGTTCCGTTCTGTGTAGGTTCAGTGCACATGTGCCTGTGTGTGCATGTGTGCAGATGTGTGCACGTGTGTGCAGGCGTGCGCATGTGTGTGCACATGTGTGCAGAGTGTGGCACTGTATAACAGGAGAGGATTGATACTACGAAGGCAAATATTTTAAATGACTCTGCACGGGCCGGCCCCGTGGCTTAGCAGTTAAGTGCACGTGCTCCGCTACTGGCAGCCCGGGTTCAGATCCTGAGCGCGCACCGACGCACCGCTTCTCCGGCCATGCTGAGGCCGCCGCCCACATACAGCAACTAGAAGGATGTGCAGCTATGACATACAACTATCTACTGGGGCTTTGGGGGAAAAAATAAATAAATAAAATTAAATGACTCTGCTGGGTCCCGCTGTCCTGTGTCTCCTCTCCCACCAGGTGCCCTCACCCTTCTCAGGGGAGCTGGCTCTCCTGACCCTGGGCCTGTGTTTGTGGGGCTGGACAGGCAGGTGTGGGCTTCCAGCCTGGCCTTCCGTGGTCCCAGAGTGTCCTGTCCACAGAAGATGCTTTCCCAGGTGCCTCTGCACTGTCTGGTGCCTCCCCATCCTGCACAGCATCTCTGTGTCCCACCCTGGCCGCAGGAGGTCCAGAGGGACCCCGCGGCAGAACGTACCTCAGGACAGAAGGAAAACCCTTCTGCTGCTTCTAACCAGGCTTTTCTCAACACCTCGGTGGAGTCCATGTTGGCCCCACCGCTGGGGCCTTTCACGGGCCGTGTTCTGTCGCTGACCGCTCGCATCCTTCACCACCAGGCAATTTCCTGACGCAACGACACTGTTTGTCGTGTTGTATTTCACAGCTGGAGCCTCTGGGAAGTGGATTTTGTACCTTGGGACAACCTGTTTGAACAGTTAGCCTCAGCTGACTCATCCACAGTGACGCATCAGCTGACCGAGGCCTTGCACGAAGGCTGAAGGGCCCATCCCCACTGCGGAGCCCACACCAGGGACAGCTGCTCGTGCATCGTAGTAGGCCACGTGTGGGACTCACCTCTGTTCTTTTTCTTTGTTTCTCTAACAGGTTGGTGGTCGGGGCCAGCTGTATCCTTTGCCAGTGTGTGGGTGACAAACGGCCGTGCTCACAGCCCTGAGTGGAAGCCTGGTCCCTAGAGCCCCTCCCCCTGCTCTCACCTTTGTCAGGGAGGCACTCTGCTGCCAGGAACCAGGCACTTACAGGGCACTCAGGGGATTAGCTGTGCTCAGGGGACAGTTTGAGGCTGACTTTCTGTGGCTAGCACTTCCTGAGCTGCACACTGAGACGGCTGAGCCAGCCAGGGCAGCCGGACGCAGCCGTGGCGGGGTGGGAGGGGGGGTCCTCCCTGGGGAGCAGCCCTCTCCAGGCACATTCCTTCAGAGGGAGCACTAAGACCCGGGAAGGTCGGGCGAGGAGCCATGGGAGGACCAGGGTTCGGGAGCAGGGACATCCAAGGGAAAATGAAAGCACTGGGACGGCGAGCTGGGGGCGCAGGTGGAAGGCGGCTCCTCGTGTCTTTCCTTTCCGTTGCCGCTCAGACCCCTCGGGGAGTGGACCTGGCCCCGGAGTCTGAGATGTAGCTCCAGGGAGCCTGGACAGACGGCCCACAGAGGCAGAGGCTGCCTCGCCCTGGGTGCTGGAGGGAGCCTGCAGTGCACTGCCTGCCAGAGCCCCTCCAGCTCACCCAGGACATGCGTTTGAGAGGTGGGGGTGTGGAGGGGGCTCTGTGGCTGGTATTGGGAGCCTCCTTTGGCCTGTCTGGGGGCTGATAGGGGAGTGGGCTGCTGGCACAGGGCACTAGGGGCTTCCTGCTTGGCTCCTGATGTCGAGATCCCTTAGCATTCCTTAGCCTGCCTCTGGCAGACGTGGCCCTGGAGTGTGCCGGCTTCCTCACCGGGCTGGGACTGGAGACCACCGTCATGATGCGCAGCATCCCCCTCCGGGGCTTTGACCAGGTAGTGCTTCGTGGGCCCAGCTCTCACCCTGTGGCTCTGCTCTCCCAAGGGGGCTGTATGGCCAGGCAGGTTTAGTTATGGGCTGGGTGTGTGGTCTCAGTCTGTAGAAACCCGCCCTTGAGTTCAGTGAGGAGATTGTTCGAGAAAGATAAAACACCTGCCAGCGTGTAGCGGGGTGCCTGTGGGCATGCCAGGAGCCTCACAGACTGTGGGGTTGGCTCCCCACTCCAATCCTCCCATTAGTAAGTGGCAGGCATGTGTGGGCAGAAGCAGTGTCCCCCATCTCCCGGGCTGAGCCCCTCTGGAGCCCAAGTGGTGCCGCCTCATCAAGGGCAGCACCAGGCGGTGGAAGCAAGTGGCAGACTGGTGAGGCTCTGGTGACACCTCAGGGGATGGCAGACCCACCATTAACTGAAAAGGTGTGACAGGAGAGCCAGGCAAGCACTCAGGTCTCCCAGTGGGCCGCCCGCCCCGAGGCCCTGCCAGCTCACGTCCACCAGCTTACAGCGCGGGGTAGCGCGGGCTCGGCAGGAGAGTAGAGGGCCGCCGCGGGCAGTGGACCTGCACATATGGGGAACACGTGGAGTTTTTTTTTAAACTGAAAACTCTCCCCACCTCTCGAAAGTCACTTGTTAAAATCCAAGTCTGGGGATGTTGTTGTCAAGACATCAAGCCCTCCATGCCCCCTCGAAGGAAGATGCACCACTGTCCATGTGCACAGCCCTGTGGGCCCACGGTCCACCTCGGCTCCTGGGCCTGCGGGCTCCGGACCCCACCCCGCAGGGCTGAGACAGAGACCTGCTCTCTGTCCTGTATGGGCCGTGGGCTGCTGCCCTGTGGCTGCCACTCTTGCCTGTCATTTCATTAAGCGCACATGCACTGAGCGCCTGCCACGGGGACACAGTGTCCAGGGAAGGCCTCTGAGAGTCAGGCTGTGGGGAGGATGTGCTAAGCAGACAGGACCCTGAGGAGGCCACATGGCCGGACACAGAGGCGAGGCCTGAGAGGCAGAGGGGCCTGCAGGGATGAGGGCTGCTGGGAAGGTGGGCCTTGGCACTGAGCCAGGGCAGAAGCTGGAGCCTGATGGAGCAGGTGCAATTCCCAGCAAGGGGCTGTGGAGGGGGCAAGAAGAGGGTGGACCTGGGCCTGCGAGGGGCTGGAGCATGCAAGGCTGGGCTGGAGGGCCAGGTTGGCAGGTGGGGGAGCTGAAGCCCACATGAGCAGAAGGAGTGCCTGGGAGGCAGGTCTGGTGCCTAGGTGGAAGGCTGGATGTCATTGGCATATGGAGATGGTGGGGTCTCCCAGGCAAGAGTCAGGAGAGGAGAGGGGCAGGTTCCAGGTGTGCCCTGGGACAGGTACAGTGGCAAAACCAGGTGACCCAGGACGTGCAGCCCCGGTGTCAGGCTTGGGGGCGAGGGACCGGCCCTATGGCTCTTGAGGGCCCAGCAGATCCCCCTCAGACTGTGACAGGGACATATAAGCTCATCAGAGGGATCCAGGAGGGATGGGCAGCCTACCCACCTGTTCCTGTGACCAGGGTGACAGTCTCAGACAGGCAGGGCTCCTCGTGGCGTAACAGTCCCTCAGTGAGCTGTCTCAGTTGAGGATTTACACAGTGACTTGTATGTTCTCCTGAAAGAAGAAGCTGGCTGACCGTGCCTCTGGCCTGTGCAAACCCCACAGTGGCCCCCAAACTGGGCCCCGATCTGCAGCTGGGGGTGCAGAGCCTCCTGGGCTGGAGGGAGAAGCCCTCTCTGCAGACACCTGGGCCCCCACCCCCATGCTGCTGCCCCTGCATTTCTTGGTGGGGAACAGAGATGCCCACCTAACGTCCAGCTCCCCCATGGCAGAGTTGCTGACCGCACTTGGTGGTCAGGGGTCGGGGGAGCCGAGCGCCATCTAGTTCAGGCAAGTCAGAGCTCCCAGGAGCAGGGGCGCTTCTCTGTCGTTGCTTTCAGTGAAGACTTAGTTAATTAGCATCTAGAGAAGAGCCCAAAGTTCAAGTGCATCCTAACCAAAGGGCCTAGGGTCCTTGGATTTGGAGCTGGAGGATAGGAGGGAAGGGGGCGCTGGATGCTCTCTTGGCTCAGCCCTCAGCTCCACAGACAGCAAGGGGATTCAGAGGTGGGGGGCTGGCGTGAGGCCATGCAGCAGAAGGGGCATGGGCACTGAACCTTCTCCTTTGGACAGACCCCTGTGGGCACCCCCAGGGCTTTTTCAGGCAGGCAGGGAGCCGGGTCCTCTCTTCCCAGTCATCAGTAGTGACATTCTCACTGCTACCTGGTCCTCACAGCATGTCCTCTTGTCTTTGCAGCAAATGTCTTCCTTGGTCACTGAGTACATGGCATCTCACGGCACCCAGTTCCTGAGGGGCTGCACCCCCTCAAGAGTGGGGAGGCTCCCGGATGGCCAGCTCCAGGTCACCTGGGAGGACCTCACCTCTGGCAAGAAGGACATGGGGACCTTTGACACTGTCCTGTGGGCCATAGGTAAGGGTGTGCCAAGCTGCACACGTGCACACACACAAACGCGCACGCACATGAGCAGAGACCAGCGGTGCCGCCTTCCCTTCCGCTGCCTCTGGGGGCTCCCCTCATCCTGCTGGCTCTCCGGTGGGTCAGCTACTGCAGAGCACACCTCTTGGGCTGTTGTAAAGGCCCAGGGGATTGCTTATGATACTTCCCAGTGAGAAGTTTTGAGCTCTGCAGATCATCACGTGCCGGGAGTGACATCTTACCATCTTTCCGGAAGTCACACTCTGCAGATTTCCAAAGATAGCAACCAGTGGCAGGGCAGAGGCCTTGGGCCCTTCCCAGCCAGGTGTGGGCTGGCTGCCGCCTGGCCTGCCTGTAGCTGTGTTCTCATCCTCCTGTTCTCTGAGAGGCCGGGGTCCAGCTTTTTGTAGGGGTGAAGCTGCCCAAGTGTGGTCGTGCAGAACTAGCCCATTGCTGACCTTGCCGGACACGCTGCCTCCCAGGCTGGGCTCTCACTGCACCCCAGGCCGCCTGCCTGAGGAGCAGCGTGGAGAGTATGGGTGCACTGGGGGGAGACCCCCTGCCCAGGGCCTGTCCTGGGCTGGTCTGAGGCGGGGAAATGGGCTTTGAGGGAAGGCGCCCTGTCTAGAGCTGGACAGGGAGAACAGAGAGCCCAGACCCTGTGCCCGTCATGAGCCCACCCGCGGAAGAGCACGGTGGTGCTGTGAGTGGGCTCCCTGTGCGGAGGGCCGACGGGTTCTTGTTAGTGAGGGTGTGTGGATACGAGTGCGACAGCTGTGCTCGGACTCCCTGCCGCTCGATGCCTGCAGCTCCCGGCTTGGGTCCTTGTTTCCAACCGTCCGTCAAATTGCGTGTTGAGTAGGAGCAGTCCAGGTCGCGCTCTCTCTGGGCGCTTCCAGTTTGCAGGGGTCTCTGCGCTGAGCCTGGGCTCAGCATCTGTGTGGCTGTGAGAATCAGCGCCCGGCTCCACGGCAAGGCAGCGCGTGTTCACTGAGCACGTGGAGGGCCTGTCCCCTGGCCTGCCAGGTCCCAGCCTCCCCTGAGGTGGGGCTCCCGGAGCAACAAGGCTGCGTCACAGAGCAACGCACTGCTGAAAAGCCTGGTTTTCCTGAGTGCTCGCAGTGATAGGAAATCAGAAATGAAATAAACTCCGGAGGAGACAGAGCTCTTCACTTTTGTACAATCTACATGAGCAGATTTGAGGAACAAGGAAAAGATCTGAAATGCCCAAGTGAATCTAGTGCTTCTTGACCAAAATTCAGTAAGTTACCAAAGGAAATATTTTTTATTAAATTCTAAAAGTACATTTTAAATAGGTTTATTCTGATGAACACTATGAAAGATTGTGTAACTACTCAGACACAGAAGTGTAAAGTGACGTTTAGTATCTTAAACTCCATTCTAAACAGTGAGGTGGCAAGTTTCTCCCCTCCCCTCCACACCCGCAGCCCTCCTCTCTGTCCCCTGATGTCTCTCCGTGCCCTGCGGACATGCCCCCTGTCTTGGACTGTGGACTGAAGCCTAGGCCTGCACCCAGATGCCGTCTGTTGAACCCAGGCTGATGGCAGTGGCTTGGAGGGTGGGGGCCGTGCCTTCAGAAAGCTGCAGGGGCCTCCCAGCTTCCAGACGGGGCCCTGGTGGGACACAAGCAAGGCCCCTGGTGTGCATGCCTGCCCTCCCCCACTGGGAGTCCGTTTTATTTTTTGTATTTTCAAAAAGAGCATCCTCCAGACAGTCTGCGGCGTGATGGATGCTGGGGGTGGGAGCTTTCACAGCCCTTGGCCTTTGACCTTGCTTCCTGAGGCGGCGCTGCAGTGGCGGCAGCTTCTGGCACGCCTCCTGGGGCTGTACAGGCATGTGCTGACTGCTGCTCGCTCCTGGGCCACGTTTTGTAAACATTCGGGAGCCACTTCCCAGTTTAAAAACTGGGAATGTTTTCTGCTAGTTTACTCTGATAAGCCTTCAACCAAGCATTATTTCTACTTGCAATAAAG
The DNA here is from genome assembly GCF_020826845.1 of Diceros bicornis minor. Lineage (NCBI taxonomy): Eukaryota > Metazoa > Chordata > Mammalia > Perissodactyla > Rhinocerotidae > Diceros > Diceros bicornis. The sequence goes on along the minus strand of NC_080774.1, from coordinate 32,540,780 downwards.
GATGATCCAATCCAGGTTAAAATAAAACGCCCTGGGGCTGCACGGCTGGCACAGCAAATAGCTCCTGGACCACACGTCCCACTCAGCAGTGAGCGCTGTGTCCACACAAGCTGGGCTTTGGTGTGTATTAAAAACAGAAAAGTAAAGGACGCCCCTCGTGCCCCGTGAACACACACCGAAGGCCTCAAGATGGTCCCGTGTGGGGCTGAGCGCCTGCTTGGCCCAGTGGCCCATGTGACAGGCGCCTTGGCCGGATCCCGTGAGCACAGTGGACATAGAGACGGTGAAGTCGGCCCTGCAGTCTGGAAGCCCAGGAGGACTTGGAGCCTCTTCCTCCCTCGGCGCAGCCTTGATCTCCACGCGGTGGATTAAACACATTAGCAGTTAAAGCAGTTAATTGCTGTGCAGGGGGCCCGCTCATTGTTTGTCTCTGAATCACCCACCCACACCAGGTGTCTCAGATAATAGACTGGGAACTCGCAGCAGGAGGATTTCCTGTCTGCTGATGTGCCGATTATGGTGCTGAGTGAAGACAGTCAGCCTGTGCCGCTGCCGCCGCTGCGGGCTTGGATTCGCCCGCGCAGTTAACCAGTTGTGGCCTGAGTCCCCTGCTGTCTGGGGCAGTGGGAGCAGGACAGGGTCTGAGTGGACACCTCCGAGCATTAACGCGTGTAGGCTGGAGCTCAGCTTTAGTTTAGCTTAGCTTTTGTTGTAAAGAACGGACAGAGGGCCTCTGGATGGCAGCCTTGGGAAACTGGGAGCTGAAGCTGTCACATGCTCCTCAGCATCTCCAGCCTCCCTCTCTCTCAAGGGAATGATGAAGGCTCTGGCACATCTGGGCCACGGGAGTCCTGCCACTGTAGGAAGAGCCCAGATGGCTGTGGTTCTTCGTGTCCAGAGTGCTTGGGGGGGTGGCCCTGGGCCTGCCTCGGGAGCCCCCTGGGTCTGGTAGATGAGACCTATGGGAATCAGCCTAAAACCATTTCCTCTTCCTGCTTTGTTTTAGCAGAAGAGCTCTTGTCTTCCACCTGTGTGTACAACCCATGGTGAGGTCACTTCTGAGCCTCCAAGATGGTGTAAGTGGAGCCAGTAAGCCCTGGCTCTCGGGAACTGGAGGCCCGGCTTTCCAGCTTCCATCCAACCACCATATTGAGGCCCCCACCACAAGCCCCTCCACGTACAGTCCACCTGCACAGCATGTGCCCATGGGCCATGGGAGGGAGGCTAGTGGTGCCCAAGGAGACAAAGATGGGGGCCCGTGGTGACTAAGGATGAGCACGTCACCCCAGGATGGGCTGCAGCCTGGGGCTCCTCTCTCTCTACCTCAGGCTCTGCATAGCTGGTGCTGGGATAGTGGGGAGGAGCTGGTGGGCTGAGCGTGGATGCAATCTCGTTGGGAGAAGCCTGTCCAAGGTCACCAGGCCTGTGCTCTGGGACCATTTGCTGCTGTAACTAGAGGAAACCAAGTCTGTGGCTGTGTTCTTCCCAGTGGAGACCCCACAGTGGTCTGGCTGTGACGGGTCTCACGTGCAGAAGCTGCTTTGTGATGGACACCTCACTCACCCAGCGCCCACCCTTCCCTGCGCTGAAGGTGGAGCAGCGGCCTCGATGAGGCTCCCTTCTGCTGGGAGCCACCCATGTTCTACCACCTTTTTGTGTGAGTGCAAATGTCAAGTTTGTAGTTACTGACACCAAGAGAGACCCAAATCTGCTGTGTGTGTGTGTGGCTGGTCATTTTGGAGGGGAAGAAGACGGTTTTGGAGCCCTTCCTGTGGGCACCTCCCAAACTCTCAGGCCACAGGCCAAAGGAAGTGGCTATGCCTGAGGCCACGGCCTTTCCCACCACACTGCATGGCCCTGGACAGTGCACCACTGCTCCTGAAGCAGTGCCATCAGCTCCGTGACTGTCGTCCTCTCAGCCTGGCTCTCAGTGGCGCCAACCCATCGCAGAAGTCAGGGAGGGCCGCAGGAAGGCGGCGCCCTGTGCTCACAGACAGGCCTCATGCCCTCCCTCCGCTTGGGACGCCCCACACGGCCAGAGAGGGAGAGCTGTGCCGGGTCCGCCAGAGCCATGAGACCGGCTTGCCTGCCTCCATGCTCCACGGTTGTCGGGTGTGGTCTTTTTACCGAGTCAAATTCAGTATTTATGGTTAGGACTTAATGGAAACTAATTAAAAAAGAAACCTTAGTGAAAACGCTTTTAGAGATAAATGGACGCTGTTTTTACATATTAATGTGCACCATCTAAATTCTGCAAGTGCCACTCGGAGCAGCCAACCAGCAGGAAAGTCATCTCTATATCTATAATTGTGACAGCAATAATTACCACTCCCCATGGAGCATGTTCCTTCTGGGGGCTCCCGGGGGCCGGGCTGCAGCTGTTGGAGTGTTGGGGCTGCTGTGGCCTACCTGAGGCATTGTTGTTGCCCACACACAGGCTTGAACTGGAAAGGCCCCTGTGCTCCCTGGCGGGAAAGCTCAACCCAGTTGTCCAAGGAGCCTTCCAAGGAAGAGACGCCATTAGGACGGGTGGGGGGCCACTGGTGGGTGCTGGTGGTACAGCGAGCAGGCAGCCGCGCATCACGCTACGGTCCAGGGGCTCAATCATTCATTCAACAAGCACTAAGCCCTACCTGGGACCAGAGGTCAGCAGGAAGGTGCTCTCCCCTGCCCTGGGGTCTCACAGCTGTGGATGGGGGCCTGGGGCTCGTTGAAAAGGGGCCATTTGAGATAATAAAAGAAGCCCTTTGCTGTTATTATCATTTTCCCTGAAGTCCCAAAGATGACGAAAGACATACAATAAATTTTTTTTGAAGTGGGCCTCCATGGACCTGACTGGAGGTTCCCAAGGTGTGAGTTCCCCTTGGGTGCCTGGTCCAAGGCACTGCACAGGCCCGGCCTGGTGGGAGTGGCCAGCTCTGGGGGCCGTGTGACCCTCAGGGGGGGCACCCAGGCTGGGTCATCCCTGAGCCTGTGTGTGAAGCGGCTGCTGGGCCCTTGCCCACGCCACCCCATCCAGCCTCCCGAACCTCGTCCTCCCGGCACCGAGCTTCCGGCTGCTTCCGTTACATCCTCGCTGTGTCTGTCCACTCCCAGCCCCTCAGTCGCCCTGTCATACTCCCGCTGGCGCTTAAATCTTACCTCATTACATGGATTGCCCTTCACTCGTCAGAACATGTGCTCCAGTCAGGCGTGAAATCGGAGGGAATGCCTGTTTTCCCATAACGGGATGAAAGAGGCAAGTAAAACTGCATGTGTCCGGTTGTCTGTGTCCCTGTGCCCAGCAGAGCAGGTAGTGATGACCAACAGCCACCGTCTGGGGGGTTTCGGCCTTCAGCCTTCTCCGGCCTTCTCCAGCTGGCTGGATGAGCATGGTGGTCAGGCCGCCTCCCCACCCAGCAGCAGCAGCTGGGGCGACTCCCAGTGTGATCAGAGGAGGGCTGGCCTGGTCCAGCTGCGCAAAGAGCTCTCGGGCGGAAGGCTGCTTCTACCAGCACTTCAGGGCCCTGGGGAGTCCCGAATGGTGGATGCCAGGAGAGAGGGGCTGTCCTGTTTCAGAGACACCAGGGCCGATGGTCCCCCAAAGGGACTCCGGCCAGAAATGAGGCTGGGCCTCGTGAGGGAGGCAGCTCCGAGGGCAGAGGTGCTGCGGGCCCTTCCGCCCATTTATGTGGATGTCGCCTCTGAGGAGGAAGCGAGAACGTGTTTGCACCTGGAATTTTAATGCCCTCGTCGTTTGCGGTAACTGTGGCAGTGTCATACATGTATTGCATGAGACGTTCTTACAAGTCAAGGAAGTCATGAAGATGTCTATAAATACATGAGAAAAGGCAGGAACTGGCAATTCACAAGAGGAAATATAGTTAATAAATGTGTGGCCAAAAAATACTTAATTTTGCTAGTACTCAAAGAAATGCAAGTTAAAACGGCACAAGAGAGACGGCTGAGCCCCGCCTGTTACTTCAGAGAAGGAGCCTAAGAAGGAGCCCTCCTGGCCCCGGCCCTCCTCGGAGGACCTGCCGCAGGGAACTAAACTGACACGTGGACTATCGGCCATCTCCCATCTCCCACCTGGTGCTGTCCAGAGAGCAGAGACGGGGGAGCCTCCAAAAGTGCCCCCCAGGGGAGCTGTTCAGTGGCTCTGCAGACCCCGTGCCCGGTGAGAAGAGCTGAGGCCGCAGGGCACGGAGATCCCACGGGGCCGGAGCCGGCAGCCTGGCGGGCGGGCCTGGGAAGGTGCTGTGCGTGACACACAGGGTGATGCAGATGGGGGTGCAGTGGGGGCTCCTCTCTTCCCCCCAATCCCCTGAGGAGTGCTACCTTTATTTTTGCATAAGACAAGAGGACACTTGTCAGGGGGATGACTCTGTAGGATCACCTGCGTCTTGCTTTGTGCTATCTAAGTCCGGCCTGGGCCTGGGCTGGACGTTGTCTGTGTGGCTGTTGTCTGTGTTCCCTGACTGCATGGCCGACCACTGGGTCCCCACCCCAGCACCCATTCTCCGTCTTCCTCTGGGACTCCGGACCTGAGCTGAGTCGGGGCCCACACCATCTGACTGGGCCCTGGCACCTGTGGGGAGACGTGACCCTGCTCTGAGCAGAGGGAACAGAACTTCCGAGGGTCCTGAGGCATGTCCCTCCCTGCACCATGACCACTGCTCGGGTTGTTTGCGCAGGAGGCCCATGGTGGGGGCTCAGGGCCCAGCGTCCTGGCTGGCAGGCCCACCACAGTTCTGGGGTATGGCCCCATGGTATGGGGCGCCTGGGTGGAACTGGGCTCCCATCCTCCCCAGGCCTCACCCCACACAGGCCCTGTCAGCACAACTTCCAAACCCGATGTGCTCATGGCTGCCCTTCTGAGGGCTGTCTTTAACTGCTTGGTGCGTCCTCTCTTCCTTCACTGTTCATTCCAGAAGCATCCATGGAGTACCTACCACATGCCAGGCATGTTCTTTTCTACACTGTCTACCCTCTTCCCCGCGCCCAGGCCATCCAGCCATCCATTTATTCTTTGTGTCAATGGCCTGACTCACACATTCCCATGTACCCTCCAGGTTCTTGTATGTAGCATGTCCTAAACAATCCTGACTTTGACGTGGACTGCGGAGGCCACCTACCGCACGCATATGTTACTGTCTTCTGTTACTTTTACATTTATTTTTGGGGGACCTTGGATGTGGTTTGGCTGGCTTCTGTAAGGTGTATAGTTACCATGGTTACCACGAGGTGCACCAGGGAAGGCTCTTGGCCTCCTGTGACTAGCCAGGCAGTAGTGCAGGGGAGAGCGCGGGTGCAGCGGGCTGGTGTCAGCCAGCAGGGTGGTCTGTGGGCAGCCAGCTTCGCCCTTGGACACTCCAGCCCCTGCCCAGAGTGATCACCAGGAGGCGGTGGGCCTGGTTAGCTGCTGTGTGCCATGCTGGGGAGGAGCCAGAGGGCTGAGCTGTGAACCCCCCGCCTGCAAGGACCCTCCAGTTCTTTCCACAGGGCCCAGATCCTTCCTCACTGAGGCACAGCACGTTCTAGTCCTTCCCAGATGCACAAGGGCTCCCAGGTGCCTGCTGCGTCCAGAGGTCCAATTCCACCACCTGCGAGTCAGGCCCGGGCCCCCAGGCCACCTCGTCCAGAGCAGGACACTCGCCAGGGTGGTATGTCCCACTCTGCACGCTTACGGGTCTCCATTCATAAGACTCTAACACTGGTGCCATCAGAAGGCAGGGACCTCTGGGGCCTGGTGTCGCCCGTGTCTGGTCTGATCAGCGATGAGTGCCAACCAGCTTGGCACTCGATTCCTGTGGCTAAGCAGAGTGGAGAGGCTGGAGCAGGCTCCCCACGAACTTGAGAAGCGTGGCTTGGCTGTCTGTGTTTTGACTTCCCGCTCTGGGAGAGCAGCTGGAGACTTAAGGTTTCCCTTTCACGGGGCTTGGTCTTCCAGATGTTCTGACTGGCACCGCCTGCTATCCAGCCTCTCGTTGTCCGGGCCACTGGGAGCTGTGGGAACTTTGCCTTGGAAAGCATTCATCTTTGCCATCAGTGGATCACCCTGAGCTTCTGGGAGCCCCTCCGAGGGTCAGGCAGGAAGAGCTGCCCTTGCCACCCCCTGGCTCAGTGATGCCACATCGTCTGCATCAAGGGAGAAGGGGAGAAAGGAATCTTTGCTGGCAGCTCAGCTGTGATGAGGTCCAGGGCTGTAAGCGTATGGAGCCTGGCAGGGAGGCAGCTGTATCCACACGCCTGGGGACTGCCATCCCCCGCCCCTCCTGGCCTTTGCCCCCAAGAGCAAGATTAGCCGAGCTGACTGTACCCAAGGATAGGTGTGGTGTGTGGTTCCGGCTCTGCGCCTCCACCAGGTCCTCTCTCAGCTCTGGACGTCTCAGAGCTGGGGCTGTCTGCTGGGCAGGTGCTGCAGGCATGTGGGAAAGGAGGAGCTGAGGTCCTGTAGCCCTGCTGGCTGAGCACCTGCGCTGGCTGCCCAGAGAGGGTTGTGGGGCCTGCCCTGAGACCCTGAGCGGGGCCTGATTCCGTGCATTCTCGCTGCCTGCTCTGGGTCGGCTCCACCCTCCTTGTAGCACCTGAAGGACATCCTGCTGCCAGACTCTGGGGACCCAAGGTCACAGCCTATCCATGCAAACAGTCTGGTGGCAGGATAGAAGTGTCAGCCCACCATGAAGTGCCGTCCGGCCCCCAGTATGAGCCTGCAGGAGGAGCGCCATGTGGGAGGCTGGGGAGCTCTGGGGTCACAGAGAGAGTGGGAGGGAAGGCGCCCCGCCCCAGGAAGGGCCGCATGGGCATTCACTAGGCTGTCAGGTCACGTGGGGCCCACAGGCGGGCTCCACAGAGACTGGGACCCGTCCGCCAGGAAAGGCGTGCACTGGACAGGAGCCGTAGCTGGGTTGTGCGTATTCTGTGTCTTCCCCTTGGGGCGTGACGCCTCTGGAGGCTGTATGGCCTGTCGCGGTGTCCGTGGCTACAGTGAGGTGGCCTTTGATCACACTCTGCCTCGTCCGCAAGGCTTCCAGGCGTTTCTCTTGGGTCCTTGCTGCTTCTAGACCTTTTCTGGGGTCAGAGCTAGGAACTCTGTATTTAAAACTTATTCAGAAAAAGAGAAATCATGAATTTCCAGCTCAAATTTAACATTATGGGGTTTTAAGTGTCTTCTGTGAACGGCACGTCAGATGGGTCTGCAGCTTCATTCACTGTTAGGATATAATCCTCTGAGGATGTGCAGTGCAGCTGTGGGTTCCCACGGTCTCTTGAGTGCATTGTCTTCCTGTGGGCTCTGTTACCAACTTCCCATACAATTAGGCCCCTTTCTTTCAGGTTGTTTACGGGTCATATGGATTTTTTCGATTTTTGATTTATTTTTATTTTTATAAATACATAAACTCTGTATATGATTTAAAAACCAAAATTGTATCACAGGATGCGTTTAAAGATGTCTTGTTCCCGTCTCTCTCCCCTCCACCCTGTCTCCACCCTTTCTGCCACTCACTGTTTGCACTGGTCCTGCCTCATCCTGTCATTGATTCTTTGTGCAAATACAGGGGGTGTGTGTGTGCTGTCGTGTGTGTGTGTGTGTGAGGCCCTTGACGCTGTTGTGCCGGACATTTTACCAATCCTAAGTGGACAGTCTGAGAAGTGTTTTAAATAAACCGAGGAATATCAGTCAAAACCACTGAAGAAAACCTCTCAGCCTTCCTTGCTCTTTATTTCCTCCAGGTCGAGTTCCAGAAACCAGAAGTCTAGATTTGGAGAATGCTGGAGTGAATACCAACCCCAACAGTCAGAAGATCCTGGTTGACGCCCAGGAAGCCACCTCTGTCCCCAACATCTACGCCATCGGAGACGTAGCAGAGGTAAGGCCTGTGCCCACTGCCTGGCCCCCACCCCAGCCTCCACCCAGGCCAGGCCTTGGGACATATGCAGCCCCCAGGGGCTCCTGGCCGAACCCCCAGTGCTGTTAGACTGGGGTTCTGGGGAGAATTGGGCATCAGCCTCTGCTGTCTCAAGTGCTCTTCCCCTCTCTGGAGGGAGGGTGGGGAAGGGTTCAAAGGCTCAGTGCACGTCAGCAAAGTCCTGTTGTCAACCTCCTTGTGCCTCAGCTCCGAGGACAGACATCTGTTCCACACCACAGTGCCGGCCTTGACCTCCCCGCAGGTAGGCTGGACGTGCAGAGCCCTAGAAATGCTGCCGCTGCGCACAGGCTTGGGGCCGTCCTGACCCCGCAGTACCAGGCCTGACCTCTTTGCCTCAGTTTATCCTCTGATCTGTGGGCGGGTCAGTATTCTCCCAACCTGGCTGTCAGATGGGGGTCAGGACATGAGGGTGCTGGAGCCTGATGGGGTGTGGCTAGCCCCACTCCCCAAGCCTGCCTGCTCCCTACCCTGGAATGGTAGGTGTGCAGCACCACTCTTGTGAGGCCCTGGCAGAAGCCCTGCCCCCTGGCTTGGGAGGCATCGCCCCTTCCCTCTTCACGGGCTCCCAGCAAGACCTGCAGCTGGTCAATTGTGGGGCCCCCGTGCCCCCGAAGCGTCAGTAGCAAATGGCCTGTCCTGAACATGTGTAGCACATCCTGAGGAAGGTGGCTCGGGAGGTTCCTGGTCAAAGGCGCCTGAGAGGGGCACCAGGCCCCCCAGACCCCAGCAGGCCTCTTGGGGGTGAGACCTGACCCTGTCATCCACGTGTGTTAGTTTCCTGGGCTGCCACCACAAATCACCACACACTGGGTGGCTTAGAACAATAGGAATTCATTCTCACATTCTGGAGGCCAGAAGTCGGAAATCAAGGTGTCAACAGGGCTGTGCTCCCTCTGAAGCCTCTTGGGGAGGATCCTTCCTGCCTCTTGTAGCTTCCGATGGCCCCAGACATTCCAGGCTTCCAGTGTCTGCCCCATCTTCACAGAGGTGTCCGTCTCTTATCAGGACCTTCTCATTGGATTTAGGGCCCACCCTAGGCCAGTAGGACCTCACCTCAATCCTTACCTTAATTGTATCTGCTGAGATCCTTGTTTCCAAATAAGGTCACCTTCTGAGGTGCCAGGCAGACAGGAATTTGGGAGGATGCTGTTAAGCCCACCATGATGTGTAATTTGCAGTCATTTATCACGTGTTGGCTGAGCGCCCACTTTTCTGGGTTCTGGGGCCACTGCAGGAACACACAAAGGTCCCAGTCCTCATAGAGGTGACATTCTGGAAGGGTCACAGATGACGAATGAATAAGTAAACTATTTCAGATGTCAGAAGATGCTTAGTGCTGGTGGTCGGGAGAGACCTGAGGGGAAGGTGAGGGGCACCATGAGCTGGAGAGGGTGCGGGGGTGCTCCACAAGAACGCTGGTGCCCACCACACGGTGCAGATGCCGCCCTGCCCACGCGCATCCCAGAACGCCCTTTGGGAAATGTCTGGGAGTAGGGGAGCCGAGGTCTAAGGCGAGCACATCCCTGGGTGGGGCGTCCCGGATCTGAGAGGCCACAGGTGGCGTCAACACCACTGCTGCGGGACCTCCCTCCCTCTGCCTCACCTGCCAGCCCATGCTCACAATGGGCCAGGGCTTCGGGAGAGCTTGGCACACACGTGGAGACAGGCCTGGGCAGGGGGCCATGCCAGGCTGCCCTTCCTTTTCTTCCTGAGGGGCCAGCCTGCCTGTCTGGCGTGGATCTGTCCTGCCAGAAGCCCAGCCTCATGCAGACCCCTCCTCTGGGGCAACGTGGCCCTTGTTGTCCCCAGTGTACCAGAGGGGTCACCCTCCAGCCATGGCCAATGCTCTGATGTGAGCCAAGCAGCTACCATTTGAGCCCCTCAGGCCCCCTCCAGACCCAGGCTCATGAAATGGTGTGTGGGGCGCAGAGCACAGGGGAGACTGCGGGACCAGCTCTGCTGGGGCATGCGGTCAGAACTCTGGCCACTCCTCCTACCAGTTGTCTTGACCATCTAGTCAGCCAGTTGGCATGGATGAAAGCGAGTGCCTTCACGTGTCCTCTGCTGTCACGTGGACCCGGCCCATGTAGCGGGCAGTGCAGTTGCTCAGTGTGATCTCTGACGGTCTGGACGTGGCCTTCCCTGGTGCGGCCTTCTTCACGCGTCCCGTGTGCTGGCCCTGAGATGGCACCCGTGCGCCTGGGGAGAGCGCTGTGCACACTGCAGCCCTGCACACCCCGGAGCCGGCGAGTTGGAGTGCCGTCAGCTCCAGGGCTCTGGCCAACATAGTGGAAACCGTAATCCTTCAGAGATGTTCAGTACACGCAAAGACATGATTTATTAAAACAGTAAATTAGCTCACTGGGAAAAGTCATTCTGAGCAGTACAAAGAGTTAACGCCCAGCGGTCCGGCGAGTGCAGGGAAGAGTCCAGTGGGGGAGGGGCATTGTTTGGCGAGATGGTGTGTGCTGTGCGCAGGGACGTTTCCGCAGTCTGTCAGGCCCGGTGGAATGCACAGGCTGCTTTCAGGAGTTTATCTCTGCGGATCTCTATTCATTTCTGGAATGTCAGACAACATCTGCATTTCCTGCTGCCGCCCAGGTGATTGGCAGCCGGTCCTTGGCCAGCTGACGTGTGCAGGAACCCTGGGGGCCCTGCCACCCCCGCTCCCTGAGCAGGACACACCCTGGGACAGAGGACCCTCCACAGAACGCTCTGATTTTGGATTTGTAATGGGCTGTGACGTGTCAGGAGCACACAGATGCTTCCAGGGCCTATTCTAGCTGAATCCCAGTTAATGCGAGCAGGTTGAAGGGCAGCAGGATCTCTTTTGAGCTCTGTCCTGGGGGCAGCCATCCAAGGTCGCCGACAGAAAGAAGGGGTACAGAGAGAAGCCGGGCTTGTTAGCAGATCACCTTCTCTTCCAGGGAGGGGGTCGTAACCACAGGTGTCCCCCAGAGCAGGACGGAGGAAAGCGAAGACAAGAACAGGCAAACCTGCCAAGGGCCTGGCGCTGCAGCACCACAGAGGCCCAGCTGCGAATGGCATTGGGGGTTTCTGAAAGGGCAACACCTCTCTAGGAAGGTGATGGGTGTTGGCCCTCAGACATCATGCCAGAGTAACCCTGTGCTCCTTCCCCCGGCAGGGGCGGCCAGAGCTGACGCCCCCGGCGATCATGGCGGGGAGGCTCTTGGCCCAGCGGCTGTGCGGTCAGTCCTCAGACCTGATGGACTATGACAACGTGAGTGCTCGCTGCTCTTCAGAAGGCCAAGTCCCACCCGGAGAAGGCTGGGGCGCGTTCTGGGATGTGGGGGGTGTGTGCACGTATGCCCACATGTGAGTGTGTGCGTGCACACGTGTGAAGCTGAGCTCTGTGGGTGCGGCCCAGGAGCAAGGAAGTCCCCCCGCCATCTCGTGGCCTGCCAGCCAGCCCTTCTGAGGAGCTGCCTGCAGTTGCTGCTATCTGTGTCCCTGAGTGGGGATCTTAAATTTTGGGTCCCCAGGGGTGTGCCTGACTCGGAACCTGCCTTCCAGGTCCCCACAACAGTCTTCACTCCTCTGGAATATGGCTGTGTGGGGCTGTCAGAGGAGGAGGCCGTGGCGCGCCACGGAGAGGAACACGTGGAGGTAAGTCAAGGTGCTGAGGAGAGGGGGCTGCCAGGACACGATGCCTGTGTGGCGCTCACACCCCGATGACGGCCCCTCCCAACAGAGGCCCAGCGGCCAGCAGGAGTGTTGGCGTCCCTGCTTCCCAGGGCCTGCAGCTTGGCAGGGTGGGGCATGGGGGCCCAGAACGATGGCTGTGACGGGCAGCAAGGGATGTGTGGGACGAGAGTGTTGGAAAGCAGCCCCAGAAAGGAGGGAGCCTTTGGGGTATGGCCCACCCCCCAGGGCACGTGTCTCCTTTGGCCTGGAAAGGCTTCTGCCCTCAAACCTCTGCTCCACGCCCACCAGCAGTTCCAGCAGGCACAACCCCCACCTTGCCTCCGCCCCGTGCCAGCCCTGCCTCTGCTCCTCATCCGAGATTGTCCAGTCCTTGCAGGCACCCTGACAGCCCAGACTTAGGCGCTCACCCTGGAGGAAGGAGGTTATCGTGAGACAAAGCTGCTTCTGGATCTGCTCCGGCAGGCAGCTGTGGCCCTAGGGTGGCCACAGAGCGTGTCCCAGGGGCCTGGCAGATGCAGGGAGGCCCTGAAACCTGCCAGGCTGTGGATACTTCAGTGTGGTTTCATCTCACTGCTGCAGCTGCTGGCAAGCGGACGGGAGAAACCAGACCCCGCGTGGCTACCACCGCGAGGCCTGGTGCCCTTTGGGAATGAGTCCCTGGGCTCCAGGGCCTGCCCTGCCCCAGCACCCCAGTCCTCTCCATCAACAGGCAGGCCTGACAGGCCGGCCTTCCCCCCGGCACTTTATTTGCTGTTTTTGTTTGATTCATCACAAGTACACTGGGACATGTTTTCATGGCATTCTATAATGTTCTTTTATGTTTCATGATGTTGAATGGCCAAATACCCTTTGTTTGTTTTCTTTTCTATTCTGTCTTAGTTAGAACAATATTCTCTGAAGCTCCATTAATTAATAATGGCTGTGCAGCACATGTGCGGGCCCTGCTCATTTTTTACTCGGCCGCAGCCCCCAACACACTGTCGAGCCCTTCTCGGGTGCTGAAAGCCTTTGTCCAACAGCTCCGGTGTAGGCTGGGACCACCTCGTGCCTGCCCCTCCTCCTTGCTCAAGTGAGGGCCCAGCAGGCGCCAGGGTGCCCAAGGGAGGCCAACGGCCAACCTGTTCTTGCCCCCAGCCGGGTAGGCCAGGCACCCCTTCCACTGCCCACAGTCGACCCGTCCACTCTGCAGTGTCTACCTGGTGTGAGCTCCTGGGTGGCGCCTGCGTCCTGCCCTGAGCTTTGGGCTCTGCACCGGTTGTAGTGGGCGGTGCTTGGCCCATCTGGTGCCTGCTCTGCTGCTGTGGTTCGTGGTGGTCTGGCCTTGGTGGGAGAGGATTTATCCTGCAGTGTGGCTCCAGTCGCAGGCTGCCTGTGTGTGGGAGAAAGGGGTGCTCTTCACGGCCAGCTCTCCTCACCCCAGACCATAGCCTGTGGGCCAAGTGGGCAGTTCTGGGTCCTCCTGGGCCCACATAGCCTGTCGAGCCTGTAAATGCCCATAGGTCTTGTTTCACTGCAGCCACTGACTCCAGGAATCGCTCTCTTATAACCCAGGTTTATCATGCATATTATAAACCACTGGAGTTCATGGTAGCTGAACGGGATGCGTCCCAGTGTTACATAAAGGTGAGTGTCCTCACGGGCCTGGGCCAAGGCATGCTAGGAAGTGAGAGGAGGGAAAGAGCTGGCCGCCGCGGGTGGGGGAGCCCCACACAGCCACACCTGCCCCCAGGCCCGCCGCCCATGCAGCCCTGGTGTCCCACCTCCAGCCAGCCTGGCAGCTGACAATGTGGCTTTCAGATGGTGTGCCTGCGGGAGCCCCCACAGCTGGTGCTGGGCCTGCACTTCCTCGGCCCCAACGCAGGCGAAGTTACTCAAGGATTTGCTCTGGGGATCAAGTAAGTCCAGAGGAACGTCGGCCGTCATGTGATGCTCAGACTGGTGTCCCTCTGAGTATTGGCGCCACTGCAGTGGACGTCTGCTGTGCTGACGTTGTGTTTGTGTGGTGCTGTGCGTGTTTTCAGCAGAGCATCTCCTCAGACATGGCAGGTGCAGTCGGGCCAGGGGCAGCTTTCTGCTCCAGGCAAAAGCTGTTAAACCGGCCGTGCTGTGTCCGTCTGTGACCAGCCTCTCCGGGGCAAGGGGAGAGGCTCGTGTCCCCAGCCAGCCTTGGCGGGGTCAGTGTTTGGGTCTTTTCTACTCAGAACAAGCAGGGTGGGGGCCCTCGCTCAGCGGGCCGAGCGCACAGGCAGTCCTGAGCCAGGTCGCCAGTTCGAGTGTGTGGGAGAGCCGCCCCGTGCGGGCACATCTTCCGGAGCTGGGTCTGGGGCACAGGCTGTGCATTGTGGGGGTCCCAGGGCCTGCCTGGAGCCTTTGCTGGCGGAGGCTCTGGTCTGCCCCTCTGTCTGGGGCAGTGAGGAGGTAGGGCAGCTGGGCATGGGGCTTTCAGAGGCAGGAGGACCGGGGGCTAAGCGGAGGTGAGGGGGCAGGGAGGGGCGGAACTTGTAGAGGAGGGCGCCTGGGCCTCCTGGACCCCCCCCCCCCCGCCCTTGTGCTTGGGGTGTGTGGGTGTGGCCGAGAGCGAGAGCCAGCCTTGGGGGTGGGTGGAGGTGGGAGGTCTGAGGACCGGGGTGGGCGGGGCGCTCGAGGAGCAGGGCTGATACCCAGGAAGGCTGATGGGGGCTGCGAAGGCCAAGGGTCTAGTCCAGATGCCCCAGGGGCACTCCAGCCTCCCTCATGGGCAAAGTAATACTTATAGGATGAATCCAATAGAAAGGTAGAGAACATGAATAGGCAATTCACAGAAAAAAAAAAAAAAAAAAATAGTAGAAAGCTGCTGTGCCTCATTCGGAATTTTAAAATGTAATTAAAACACCAAGAAACCCTTTTGGTTGGTGAGGGTAAAAGGTCTGATTCTGTCCAGCGGTGACAATTGTCCAGTGTCTGCACGGTGGAGACGCTGAAGGTTTGAGCTAGTTGATGGAGTGAGGAGACGAGTGTTTCAGAAACAGTTGGGAGGAGAGTGTGAACTGGACCCGCCCGCCGGGGGCCTCTGTCCACGTCTGAATGCACAGGCTCCTTGTTCGTGTCGGGGATTCACCCATAGATATCCCAACACGTGTGCACAGATGTAAGAGGAGCTGCTTACTGCAGCCTTGTCTGCAAGCACTAGAAGCGCCCTGCGGGTCATCCACACGCACTGTGCCTCCAAAGAGGCGACCGGCGCATGGGGGTGTTGCTGCTGAGGGTGCGGGGGCATGTGTGGGAAGTGCTGGGTGCTGAGCAGGGCCAGGCGGGGGGCCGGGCGGGTGCAGGCTGCAGTCATAAGAAGTGGGCTGGCTGGGGCAGGTGAGTCAAGCCTTGCCTTGGTGGAGAGAGGGAGCGGGCCCCACAGAAGGACCGGCTGGAGCCACGTCCCCAGGTGGGTCTGTGCCTGGTGGGCTGGGAACAGCAGGAGGCCAGGCTGGCTGGAGCAGGTGAGGGAGGGCAGGGGGGACGTGGGCCGAGGCAACGGGCATTTGCTTGGAGGGAGATGGGGCAGGTTCAGCATCGGTGTTGGCAGGTGTTCCTCGCTGCTGGCTGGAGAAGAGAGGGTAGGGGCAGGGCTGGGGGATGGCAAGGACACCTAGACTTCCGAGGCCTTCCCCTGTGCCCCAGCTTCCCGGGGACGGGGGTGACGTGAACACTTCTCTCCGAGCTGACTCACCAGCTGAATCCGCCCCCGCCACGTGCAGGTGTGGGGTCTCCTATGCGCAGGTGATGCGGACAGTGGGCATCCACCCGACCTGTGCCGAGGAGGTGGCCAAGCTGCGCATCTCCAAGCGCTCAGGCCTGGACCCCACGGTGACAGGCTGCTGAGGGTAAGCTGCCATCCCTGCAGGCCCAGGGCGCATGGCACTCCTGCCGCCCCACAGCCAAGCTCTTCGGAGGCTTGGATCCAGGTACGTGTGGGGTGGGCTTTAAGGACGGAGCAGTGATGGGAGGGGAGTAGGGCGCCACTGTGAATTGCTCTCTCCCGGTACGTGGGAGGCTGCACCCGCCGTGCCACCTCAGACGGGTGCGCCTGGTGCCCAGGCCACAGTGGCCAAAGAAACAGGGCTGGGAAGGGAGGCTGCTGAGGGCCCACCCTCTATAGGGCATCCCCAGACCCTGGCCTGGCTGCCCTGCTCCCCACACACAGGAAGTGTCTTGAAGCCAGGCTCACACCCGCGGTGGCCTGTCCCGGGTGGGTTGCTGGCTGTAGAAAGCCTCCTGGGCTGAGCGCAGTGGGCTGCAGGGCAGGAGGAGCGGGCCTCCTCTCCCGCCTTGCTCCACGCAGAGCAGCGCTGGCTCGTTTCTCGCTCACGCAGAAGGTGGAGATGCTGCCTTGTGCATGCCCGCCGCCAGCAATCTGGTTCTGTTAGAGCTTTGCAAAGCCAGGCTGGGCAAGGCGGCCGGAAGCTTCCGAGTGTGTTGTTCACCCTGACCCTTTTCTGAGGAGAAAAAATTAGCAAGTACCTCCCTGACCCCTGCCAAAGGGATGCATGTGGTCAGGGCCCTTTCATCTGTCAGTCTGAGAGCATCCTCCAAGCCTCAGTGCCCGGCCTGGGGTGTCCCTTGTGGCTGTCAGCCCCTCCCGAGGCTGGGGTCCTGAGGGCCAAGGTGGACTGTGAACAGAGCAGTGAGTGCCCCTCGGGCAGGCGTGAGGGGCCAAGAGGCTGCTGAGAGGCCCAGGCTCGGGGCCTCTCCTGTGCGCTCTGGGCACCTGCTCCACCACAGCCCCCCAGCCAGACAGAGGGCATCCTGAGGAAACTCTTATCAGAATTTTGCACCTAACAGAGCTGTTTTGTTAAGAGCCTTCCATAAACTTTTATTATTTCAAAACATTTTTAACAGTGTAGTGCTCCCTGTGACATGTCCACTGCGGGGGCCAGGGCTCTCTTTGGGGCTCGTTTCTCACCTGTCCCGAGAGGGTCCCCATGTGTGGGCACAGGAGACATGGCCACCCCTTGCTGACCCCCATCCTTGGCAGGACACTGGAGGTTGAGCCTGGGCAAGCCTCGCGCCGCCTGGAGAGCCCCCGATAGTCGGCCTGTCTGGACGGACTGCCCATGTGCCCTGCAGGGATGGCTCCGGGGGCTGTCAGCCCCCACAGCTGCACTGCTCACCCCTCCTGCCCGGGCCGGCCCTGCCAGGTCCCCGATGCCAAATGATGACGACCTGCGCAGAAACCCACCCTGTGGGCTGCCCACGTCCGAGCCCCTCTGGCGTTTTTGGAGTGCAAATAAAGAGGGTGTTTTCCTGAAGCATGCCTGGCCTGTGGTGTCCCCGATGGGCCCCCTAGGATGGCTTGGGCGAGGTGGAGCCTGGCCACCTGGCCTGTCGCTCCCCACCCCTGAGACCCCGCCTCCATCACCGGGAACTGCTGTCAAGTCCTGCTGCCATGGGAACCCGGGTCAGCCTGCACCGTGGCCCAGCAGCCACACCGCCGAAGACCCTGACCCTCCTCCCCAGCGCAGGGAGCAGGGTGGCACACAGACCCTTCCCGCCCCTCCCGGGAACCCCTGAGTCTGGCAGCACGAAGGGCAGCCAAGCTCCCCAGCTCCCGGCAGGCTCTCACTTGGGAGGAGCAGGAAGCCACTGGCTTTGTTCCAGAGCAACCTGCCATCGGTGTGGCCCAGCGACAGGAGTTGGCAGGGGTGTTGGAGGCTTTCTGGCCCCTGAACATGAGGCACCTCGTTACGTTTCCACTGTGGCTCTCCAAGGCGGCTTGTCAGCTGTGCTCAGGCTAATCCTGCACATGGGGGCTTGATGGGCCCGGGGAGCCCGTAGGCACCAGGCCGTGCCTGTCAGTCACAGCAGGGAGACAGTGCTGACAGTGATGGGCAGGGCCCGGCATTGTGCTGGGGCTTTAGTGGCAGTTAATCTCATGTCTTCCTTAAGAAAACATCACTTAGTCTGCTGGCCCAGGAGCCTTGGATGGGACCCTGCTTGTCAGCGAACAAAGGAATGTCTTCGTACCTTAATGGGCCTTCGGAGCCTCAGATTCTGGCTTGGTGTGAAGCGTGTGCAGGAGCTCTCAGATGCCTGATTGAGACACCAAGTGCTGGGCTGGGCCAGGCCCTCTTGACAAGTGCAGCTCGAGATCAGCCGTGTCCCATTTAACGCACGGCTGGCAGCGTGCTGTGGCCGCCGATCCCGCCAGAGGGCTCCCCTCTGCACTGGGGACAAGGTGTTCCGCTGCCTCAGAGGCAAAGGGCAAGGGCTGTAGAGCTCACTAACACGGTTCGGCTGCCGGGGCGGCAGGAGGGGCCCCTCGGAGCTGGGTCGGCCCCTGCCGTGGGGCAGACAGGGAAGCTGGAATGGTCTCTTTGCTTTTTGCAATGATAGAAATGATGCAGCCTGCGTGGGAGCCCTTAGTACACACAGGGCAGCTCTCTGCGGTGAGGGCCTTGCGCCTCCCTGCCTGCCCCGCCCATCAGGAGTGCTTGTCCTGGCAGCCAGAGTGCCGCCCACATGTCCATGTCCCCATGGGCCCCTAGGTGGTTTTCTCTGCATGCCCCTTTCCCCAGATCGGACCTTTCTCCAGCACGTCCGCTGTGTCTGTAACATCCACTCTCTCCGCGCTGTGTCTGGCCGGTTCACCCGGCCTGTGCCATCACCTAGGAGAGAGCAAAGCGTCCACAGTGCTGGGGCATCACCAGCCTCACTGTCCAGTCATGCTGGACAGCTCTCAGGGGCTGCTGCCTGTGTGTCCCTGAGGCTCCACAGCCCCTGTCCCGGAGGCCCCAGGCCCGCTGGCTCCCCTGCATGGGCTCACACCCTCCCTGTAAACGGTGGGCAGGGACGGGCCCCAGTTCACAGCAGTGGGCATTCCAGGCGAGAGCCTGCCCGAAAGGGCCCGGCCCTGCAGCCGCCATCACCTGGCCCAGCTTCGGGGCCACGTGCTGCGTTGGTAGGAGCTTGCCTGGCCGTGGTGGAGTGCAGTGCCCTAGACGTCCCACGTCCCCTCTGCTCTGTGACCTCGGCAGGACAGGGTGTGCAGACAGCCACGTCACTGGCCGGCCGTGCACTGAGGTCTCGAGTCTGAGTGAGATCATGGGAGCAGGCCAGATGTGCTGGGCCGAGGTGGTTTCTGCCCCGCTTGTCTGTGGCTCCAGGCTCACTGCATGGCCGAGGCCCCCTCTCTGGGCCCACCGCTGCTCTGTCCCCTCCTCCCAGGGAGCACAGGGAGGGGCCAGAGCACCACAGGCCAGGCACTCTCCACCTGGCCCCAGGGCTGCGTTCCCGCCGCCTTTGCATGTTTTTATGGTGCAATGAAAATATGATTTTAATTCCTCAGATTGTTCCATGTAACCTGCAGTTACCCCGGCGACGTCGTGCACAGTTCTGCTCGTGGCTCCAGATTGTGCAGTGACGTGGGGTGGGGGCTGCCGCTCAGGGGCCAAGCCACCCCTCCCTGCCTCCCCTCTGCTGTGATGCAGGGCAGGTCACCCTCTGGCCACACCGCTCCTCTCCCTCCCCCAGCCCCCTGAGGTGCTGTCCCCAAAGGTCCTGAGGCTCCCGGGGGGCAGGTATGCACAGAGGGGTGACAAGCAGTTATCAAGGGCTGGACTGAGGACCGAGGGGCTCAGCAAGATGGGGTGGGCTGGCCTGAGGAGGGCACCTGGGACTGGCGGCACGGGCTGCAGAAGGGGGCCTCACCTCCCGGGAGGCGGCCGAGACAGTGGGCCTGTTCAGCCCAGAGTCCCCTCTAAACCCTCCACAGGCCGCTGTGCTCCCCAGCATCCCACAGCACTGCCAGGACCCCCAGTTTTGCTCGGCGGGCAGCAGGGAGCACCGGCTTTCACGTAGCCTGGGAGGCCAGGCTGAGGAAGGGCCCACCGTGCCCAGCCAGGGGCCCTCCCAGGGAGAGTTGCCCCCAGAGAAGCAGCCTGGCGTCAGGCGGTGCCTGCGGTTCAGGGCATCTGCGCCTGTGGCCTCAGGCTCAGGCTTGCCCCTGAGGTCCCTCGGGTGGCTCGTCCCACAGCGTCTCACCTCATGGCCCAGGCAGCAGTGTGGAGGTGTGGCCAGTGCCCACTCCCCAGCCTGAGGCAGGCGCTGGGGGCAGGCCTGAGACCCTCCCCCACCACTCTATGCTGGGTGCAGAGCTGCCGGAGCCGGAGCCGCCGCAGTGCAGGTGGCCCAGGACCCTGCGAGAGAGATGCCGTGAGTCAGTCGGGCAGAGACCCAGAGCCGCCAGTCCAGGTTATCAAGCCCTCCAAATGGCCCTGCAGCCTTTGGGCTGGCTGGCCTGCTTCTGCTGCCCCGCCCCCTGCCCCACCCCCTTCTCCCCTCCTGTACTCCCTCCCCCTCCTCATCAGGTTTCCCCTTGGTGCTGGTGCCAGTGGCTGCCTTGGAGAGGAAGCCCAGAGCCGGACGGGCTTCGCACAGGTAGCACTTCTTGCCCTGTCCTTGTTTCTTCCTTTCTCTGCCATCATCTTAGAACTGGCCACCGCCACCGCCCCCACCCCCCTGGAGCGGAGTGGGGGACAGGAGGGGCCGGGGGACGCAGGTTCTGCCCATGCCCCCCACCCCTACCTCCCGGCCCCTCTGTACCCAGGCCAAGGGAGGTGCCTGACACTCCACCTGAGGGGCTTCTCTGCTGGGCTTTTTCCAGGGGCAGGGGGCTGCCCGAAAGCTGAGCAGACCCCAGCTCCGTGCTGCCCACCGCCCAGGCCAGGCGTCCCTGATAATGGGGAGAACTGGAAGAGATGTCAGTTCATGCGAACGGGCCAGGCCACATCTGTGAGTGTGGAGGGGCCTGCGCCAGCGTCCCTAGCTGGGAGTCCCCACGAGGCAGAGGTGGGGCTGGGTGGCAGCGAGAGGGATGGCCCCGGGGCCGTCACAATCACGCCCCTGGGGCCTCATGGGCAGCAGTCCCTGACATCGGGCCGTACGGCCACCTCCCTGCCCAGCAGATGTGGCTGGTGTCACCGCCTCCTGTTTCCAGACCCCACACTGATGGGGAAAGTTTGCAAAAGGCCAAGGACGTGCAGCCGACACCCCAGGCTCCCGCAGGCCACAGACAGCGCCCACCTCGGACTGGGGCCACAGTGCTCGAGGAATGAGAATGACATCAGCTGTGCTGCCCACCACCGAGTGGCCAGTGTCCACCTGGAGGCTGGAGCTCGCTCCTGTTGACAGTCTGGCTCTTTTGGGCAACCATGGAAGGGAGGAGACGGGACTTTGGGCCCATTTTACAGATGCTGCTTCTTGATCCGCTTGAGTTTGATCACAGGACAGCCAGGGCCATGGCCTTCAGACTGGGGCCTGACGTCTGCTGCAGCCCTGCTCTGAGTGGGCCTGACCTGCCCCCCATCTCCCCTGTGCCCCTGCCTCCCCGTCTCCCGGCCCTCGCTGCACGGCCCCCACCCAGTGAGCCCTGGGGTTTCTGGTCCTGTCACCCGAGGGCTCCAGGAGCCCTGCACATCCTGGTCCCTTGCCAAGCACCTGTGCCTGTGAGGGCAGCAAAGAGGCTGCCGCATTGGCCTGCGGGGCCCAGCAAAGCATGTTAGAGCTGAGCCCGCCTAATCCCAGCCCCAACGTGGCTTATGGTACTCGGGTTTCCCTAATCCCGAAACCCAAGCTGGGGTCCCAGCAGCCATCCCAGCCCCATCCGAATGGACAGCAAGAGGACCCTGCTGACCTGTGTGCCTGTTGGGTTTGGAGCTGACCCCCACTAGGGACAGGGCAGGGAGCTGTGCACCCACGGGAGAAAAAGTCCACCCTGATGAACTGGGGTGAGCTCAGGGAACAGCTGAGCCCTCAGCTGGCTCTGCTCCCACCTCTCCCCAGGCAGGAGACTCCAAGCCAGCGGCAGAAACAACGGTGAGGCAGGCCCAGCTCACGCCTGCTGAGGTCCTGGCCTCTAGGGTTTCATGGGACAGTGATCCGGCCTTGCAGTTCCACGAAATTAAGCTTTTTTTTTCCTAATAAAATTGGGATCTTTTTGGCTTATAACTGACGATCAAATAACACCAAATGCTTGGGAATAAAGTGGGACCGTAAAGAAGAGATGGTGTGACCTTGTTACATAACAGCTGGGGGTCAGGAGCCAGCTGGGCCCAGTTCCCTGCCCTGACTGCTGGCTGCTGACCCAGCCAGGGCCCCCAGGGCGCTGGGCACCAGGCACATATGTGTGAGCACCCCTGCACAGGGCACCCCACAGGCTCCCTGTTTATAATTGTACTAGTGAGGCATGCAGGCCACGTGTGGTGAGAACAGCAAATGGCGCCTCTTGGTCTTCAGCATCTCTGAAGAATTTTCATACCTATAAACTTCCCCAAAGCAGATGTAATTAGCTTGAGCTACCAGGGTCAAAATATGGGACAGAATGCGAGGAGATCAACACGATGTCCAGATGTGTTTTCTGCGGGCCTCCCACTTGATGAGTGAGGAGACTGATGCCCAGACCCCCTAGAAGTCCCCGTGCGGTGTGATGGTCCAGCCAGGGCACCATCCCCACCAAGGCCTCAATGCCAGGTCCCTGCTACCGGAGAGGGTGGATGGGAGGCGAGATTTCCGCACAGCTTCAATGGCTCATTGTTCTGCCCTTGGGGGCTAGAATTGGGCCGGTGATTATAATAATAAAGTCCCAACAATCAGCCAGTGGTTGGGTTTCCATAGCTTAGGGAGTATTTGATTTTCAAAGTCTTCAGCAGGGCAGACGGTGTATAAATGGAGAGTGTTGTTCACATCACCCCTTTCTTTGCAAGTCAGAGTCCCATCCAGCGCCTTAATTCTCTCCAAAGGTGCTGTCCCTGTCAGCTTCCTGGTGCCCAGGCACCAGGAGGCCTGGGCGCAGTGTGAATGAGTCCTGCCTCCAGCAGCTCAGAGCGCTGACCCCACCCCACCCTCGAGGACCCCTGTGAGAACCAGAGGCCGGCCTGCCTCGGAGGCACCCAAGTGGGGTCGCTCCTCTTACTGCTGCCCCTGCCTTCTCCCACAGCACTCCCCTGGCCCTTATGCCTTTTCCTTGCTGTTTTCTCAGCCCAAACTGTGCCTCCACCCTTCTGCCCTGGCCAACTCTCCCTCCTTGGTTAAGATTCAGTGCAGGGCTCCCCCTCCAGGAAGCCTTCCCTGACACGTGCCAAGGGGCCTGCTTAGGGCTCCCATGGAATGTTGTTTCTCTATTATCATCCCTTTCCCTCTTGCCCTATAGGGGCCCCCCTTCTTCATCTTTGTCCCAAGCATGGTGCCTGACATATAATAGGTGCCCAAAGCATGGCTGTCAGATGAATGTTGGTGTGAAGTCTTTGTGATGTTTTCTATTCTCAAATGTCCGTGGTGCCCTGCTCTGCGAGCTTGGAGGCCATGTGCTCCCCACAGGCTATGTGTCCAGGGAAAGGGGGGTGAGGCTTAGACCTGACCTGACTTCCTTCAGCCTACCTCCTCCTGGCTCTGGTGTGCCAGGGCTGCACCGGTAAGCAGGACACTGGATCTGCTCAAGCATTCCCTCAGGCACTGTGTGTCCTAACACAAAGGCAGGCACAGCTGGGTGGGTGCTTGTAAAACAGATGTAGGGAGGGGCTGGTCTGGGTGGTGACTGAGCAGCTTGTATAGGGCTAACTTTCCACAGATAACAATGATCAACTCTAGACAAAATATAAAAGATAACTGTTTGAAGGCATTGAAGATCAACTAAAAGCAGTCAGAAATGAGAGAGAATCCAACCATTGAAAGAAGAGAAATGCACTGAGATCTGTGTTTATATTGCTTGTCACCTGAGAGCCCTCTCCAGGGCATGGCGTGGGTGACCAAAATGTGAGCAGAAAGTTGTAGTCTTATGAGCTTGAGGTGCCAGAGAGCAGAGTTTGGGTCAGCCAGAGCATCTGCAAAGGAGGCACAAAGTCCCTGACAACACGCATATAAACTCTCCTCCAATCCTTGGCTGACCCTGAACTGCACACATATGAGAGAGACTCGAGGAGCGAGGAAGGTAACAGCTGAGCAGAGATTGCAGCTCTCACCACCATGGGGTGGGGGAGTTCGGGTCTCAAGTCCCCCCAAGTGCAAAGGCTGTGCAGACACCGTGGGCTCTCTACTGAAACCATAGGAGTCCACGCCTTAGGAGAAAACATTATGTTCCTGGACTAAAGGGTTTACATTAGGACTAAAGGAAAGAGTGCAATAGATCACCCTAACAAATATAGAACTAAGCCTCCAAAAGTTCACAGTGGAAGGCCTGCTAGAACAGAAGCACCCAGAGCCTCTACCACGTGCCAGCACAATGTCCAGGATGCAGTAAAAGATTACTAGACACGTGACGAACATGAAAATGTGATTTCTAGCCCCCAAAAACAGTTAATAGGAACCAGCCCCAAGATGATTCAGATGTTGGAATTAAATTTAAAAACAGCTATTATGAATATGTTTAAGTACTCAAAGGAAAAATGGTCATAGTGAATGAACGGAGGGAATTTCAGCAGCAAAATGGAAACTGTAAAAGAGAACCAAATGGGAATTCTAGAGCTGAAAAGTACAACAACAAATGAAAATGTAACTGGAGAGACTTTGACTGATCTTAAGAACAGACTAGAGATGGCAGAAGAAAGAGTCAATGAACTTGAAGGCAGATAGAAAAGAATTCTCCAATCAAAAGAATAGAGAGTAACAATAGAGGTAATATGGACCTGAGATAACATATTAGAAAGTCTAAAATAACGGTGCCTCAGAAGGAGAAAAGAGAGAGAATGGGGCAGAAAAAAATATTTGAATAAATAATGACCTAAAATTTCATGAATTTTGGATCAACTTACAGATCTCAGAATCTCAGCAAATCCCGAGCAGTATAAGCATAAAGAAAATGCACCGAGGCCCATCAGTCAAACTCTTGAAAATCAAAGGCAAAGAGAAAACCCTGAAAGCAGGCACAGAAATAAGGACACATTATGTATGTCTGACTTCACATCACAAAAAAATGTAGATGAGAAGCAATGGAACAAATTTATGTGCAGAAAAAAAAAGCCAACCCCAAAATCTCTGTGCAGTAAAAATATTATTCAAGAATGAGGGAGAAGTGAAGACACATGAATGACACAAGCCAAGATGGTTCCTTATCAGCTGACTCGCACCAAAAGAACCGTGACAGAAAGCCCCTCAGGCTGAAGGGGACTTACCAGGTGGAAACGTAGATTGACAGAAATGGTGAAAACGTAGGTAAATTTGAAATGCTATTTTTTCCTTCTCTTATTTTCTTTAAAAGATACTGATTACTTAAAGCAAGAATTACAACAGTATACAATTGAGTTTCTCTGACTGAAAAACACAACAGCTAAAAGGTGGTTGCAAACAGAACTATACAGTTGCAAGGTACTTACACTTAATGTAGACTATAGTAAATTAAAGATGCATGTTGTAAACTCCTGGAGCAATCATTGAATAAAACACACAGAGGCACAGCTAGAAAGCCAACAGAGGAATTAAAATCAAATACTAAAAAATATTTGATAAACCCAAAACAAGGCAGAAAAGGAGGAATGGAAAGAAAGAAAGGAAGGGAGAGAGGGAAACGGGGAGAAAGGAAGGAAGAAAAGATGGGACAAATAGAAACAAATAGTAAAATGGAAGGCCTAAATATAATCATATCAATAACTACATAAACTAAACTGGACTAAACTCCCCAAGTGAAAGGCAGAGATTATCATACTTGATTATAAAAAGCAAAGTCTAGGGGCCGGCTCAGTGGCGTAGTGGTTAAGTGTGCGTGCTCTGCTGCGGCGGCCCGGGGTTCGCAGGTTCGGATCCTGGGTGCGCCCCAATGCACCGCTTGGTAAGCCATGCTGTGACGGCGTCCCATATAAGTAGAGGAAGATGGGCACAGATGTTAGCCCAGGACCAGTCTTCCTCAAGAAACAAAGGGGAGGATTGGCACCGGATGTTAGCTCAGGGCTAGTCCTCCTCACAAAAAAGAAAAAAAAAAGCAAAGTCTAACTATATGTTGTCTACAAGAGATACCTTTACGTATAATGATACATCCAGGTTGAAAGTAAACAGATGGAAAAAGATACACAACCTAAAAGTTAAGCATTTAAAGGTTGTATGGCTATATTAATATCAAACAATGTAGCAACCTTCTTAAAAACCAGAAAAAAAGAGCCAATTCAGACCACAGGAGATAGAAAGATAGAAATAATAAATATAAAACCAATAAAATAGAAAAACAAATGATAGAGAACATCAATAAAATAAAAGTTGGTTATTTGAAAAAATAAATATTTGAAAAGATTTCATCCCTGATGAAAGAAGATTTCATCAGAGATGAAAGAAGAAACATTGTTACAGAGACTCCAGGCATTAAAAATATGACAAGGCCATATCATGAACAAATATAACTCAATAAAATTGACAATTTATCGATGGACAGATTCCCTAACTTACGCAAGAAGAAGTAGAAAATATAAATAGTCCTATACCTATTAAAGGAATTAACTCTTCATTAACAACTATCCCATAAGGAAAACTCCAGGCCCAGACAGTTTCACTGATAAATTTTATCAAACATTTAAGGAAGAAATAATGCCAATCTGACACCAATGATTTCAGAAGATAGAGAAGGAAGAAACATTTCCAAGTCACTTATGAGGCCAGCATCACCCTGATATCAAAACCAGACAAAGACAGCGCAGGAAAAGACAATCGCAAACTAATACTCCTCACGTACATGGACGCAAAGGTCCTTAACAAAACATGAGCGAGTTGAACCCAGCAAAACACACAAAGAATTCTTTATGGCAAGTGGGATTTATTCCAGGAATGCAAAGTGGTTTTACAGTTGACATTCAATCAATGTAATTTATCACAGTAACAGAATGAAAAAGAAAAATTTTGTGATCATAGCAATAGATGGAGTAAAAGCATTTGACCAAATGCAACACCCATTTATGAAAAAACACTCTCCCAAAACTAGGACTCAAAAGAAACTCCCTCAACCTGATAAGAAGGCATCTGTGAAAACCATTGACAGCCACCATCAGACTTGGTGAAAGACCAAACGCTTTCTTTCTAAGATTAGGAAGAGGTCAAGGATGACTACTCTGAACATTTCTATTGAACTTTTTCACTGAAAGTCCCGGCCACTGCAATAGGCAAAAAAAAAAATCATATAGCTATATGGACATATATGTATGTATGCATACACACATTATATATAGATATACAGATGTCATATATATGCACATACATATGAAAGAAAGAAGCACAACTGTCTTTATTTGTAGATGACATGGTCATGTACATAGAAAATCCGAAGGAATCTATAAAACAACTGCTAGAACTAATAAGTGAATTTATCAAGTTAGTGCCATTGAGTGAGTCTGACTCCTAGCGCCCCGGTGCACAGCAGGGCAGAACCTGCCTGGTCTTTTTGCGCCACCCTCTCACCTTCCAGCACTATATCAGACAATGCTCCACTGCTCACAGGGTTGTCGTGGTCAATTTTTTTGGAAGTGGGTGGCCAGGTCTTTCTTCCTAGTCTGTCTTAGCCTGGAAGCTCTGCTGAAACCTGTCCACCACGGGTGACCCTGCTGGTATTTGAAGTCCCAGTGGCAGAGCTTTCAGCATCAGAGCAACACGCAGCCACCACAGTAGGACAACCAACAGACGGGCGGTGTGGTTCCCTGACCGGAAACGAACAAGAGCGCAAGATAAAATGTCAATTCTATTTTTTTATATACTAGCAATGAACAATTGGGAAATGAAATTTTTAAAAAGTACTATTTACAATAGCATCAAAACCCATACAATGCTTAGGGATAAATTTAACAAAATACACGCAAACCTGTGCACTGAAAACTATAACAATGACTGAAAGAAATTAATGAAGACTTAAAGAAATGAAGAGATATAACCTGTTCATGGATTGTAAGACTTGATATTGTTACGATGTTCCCTATCCCAAATTTATTTACAGATTCAACACAATCCCAATCCAAACCCCATTAGACACTGACAAGCTGCTGTTTTGGAGAAATTGACAAGTTGACTCTAAACTTATATGGAAATGCAAAAGAACTAGAATAACCAAAATGATTTTGAAAAGGAAAACTAAGTTGGAAGATGGAGAGGGAACTCCCCAGTCTTCCTCCTGTGAGTCTCCTGTACCCCTCACACAGCACTGCACTTCTGACACTGCTGGGCACCAAACGTATGGAGGTTTTCCCCACATCAAGCAATTCTCTGTGACACCAGCTGGGTGTCCTTAAATTTACTCAATTCTAACACAATCTACGTGGAGATAGCATCAGATCCCACAGGTTAAGGGCTCAGTCCCACAAGACTGCCCCCTTGCTTCAGACACCAATCGCAAGTAGTAGGTCCCCAGGTTTCCCACAACTTCTGTCCAATTTGGCTACAAATTGGAGGTTCCCATGATCCCCTCCTTGGGTTCGGTTAATTTGCTAGAGTGGCTCACAGAACTCAGGGAAACCCTTACATTGACCAATTTATTACAGGATGTGATAAAGGATACAGATGAACGGCCAGATGACCAGATACATGGGGCGAGGTCTGGGAGGGTCCTGAGTGCAGGAGTTTCTGTCCCACAGAATTGGGGTGTGTCACCCTCCCAATGTGTGGATGTGTTCGCCAGCCTGGCAGCTCCACAGACCCATATTTTTGGGATTTTATGGAGGCTTCATCAGTAGGCACGATAGAGCATTAACTCCATTTTCAGCCCTTTTTCCTTCTCCAGAGAGTGGGGAATGGGGCTGAAAATTCCAAGCTTCGAATCATGGCTTGGTCTCTCCAGCGACCAGCCCTCATCCAGGAGCCATCCAGGGGCCCACCTAGAGTTGCCTCATTAGAAGAAAAGATGCACCTATCACCCAGGCAATCACAAGGCTTTCAGGAGCCCTCTGTCAGGAACTGGGGGCAGAGACCAATGTATGTTTTCTATTATCTCACAGAAGACTTACACTATCTGATCTCAAGTCTTACTAAAAAGCTTCAATAAACAATACAGTATGTTTTGGCCTAAGGACAAAGATCAGTGGAACAGTAGAGCGGGTCCGAAAGTACACCCACACAGTGTAGTAATTAGATTTTAACAAAAGTGCCAAGGCAATGCAGTAAAGAGGATACTCTTTTTAGCAAATGGTGCTAGAACAATGGGATGTCTATATGGATAAAAATGAACTTCAACCCATAACTCACATCATACACAAAAATTACTTCAAAATACACCACAGACCAGAATGTGAAAGCTAAAATGACCAAACTTCTAGTGGTAAACATAGGAGAAAATCTTCATTTGGGTAGCAAAGTTTCTTAGGGTGCAAAAAGCACAAGCCATCAAAATGTAAAACTCCTGCTTTTCAAAAGACACCATTAAGAAAATGAATAGGCAGGGCCAGCCCCAGTGCACCCTGATTCGGCAGTGTGAGTTTGGTTCCTAGGCACAGACCTACACTATTCATCTGTCAGTGGCCATGCTGTGGTGGCAGCTCACATACAAAAATGGGAAGATTGGCGGCAGATGTTAGCTCAGGGCGAATCTTCCTCAGCAAAAAAAGAAAAAATGAGTAGGCAAGAGACTGAGAGAACATATTTGCAATACATATATCTGACAAAGACTTTTCAATTCAGAATGTATGCAAAACTCTCACAAATTAATAAAAGATGACAAGCAACCACATAAAAACGTGGACATCAGTAGTTACCAGAAAAGTGGAAATTGAAACCATAAGTAGTTGCCTCTCCATTCCTGCCAGAATGACTAAAATTAAAAAGATTGACAACCTTGAGGGCACATGCTGGGTACTTGGTGGGCTTGTGGGCTCTCAGCAAAGTTAGCTCACCCCACCTCACTGTCTGTCTGTGAAAAGGCAGAGCTGGGTCCTGTTAAGGATCCAGCCTAAAGAGAAGTTAAAATCACTTAAAAAATATATCAAAATCAATATAATACACCATATCAATAGAAAGGAGAAAAAAAAATATGATCATCTCAATTGATACAGAAAAAGCATTTGACAAAATTCAACACCTCGTCATGATAAAACACTCAATAAACTAAGAATAGAAGGACACCTCCTCAATATGATAAAGCCCACATAGGAAAAACCCACAGCCAACATCCTACTCAATGGTGAAAAACTGAAAACTTTTCCCCTAAGATCAGGAAAAAGACAAGGATGCCCGCTCTTGGCACTTCTATTCAACATAGTACTGGCAGTGCTTGCCAAAGCAATAAGGCAAGAAAAAGAAATAAAGGCATTCAAATTGGAAGAGAAGCAAAACTATCTCTGTTCCCAGATGACACAATCTTACATGTAAAAAACCCTAAAGATTCCATTAAAATACTGTTAAAGCTAATAAACGCATTCAGCAAAGTTGCAGGATACAAAATCAACACATAAAAATTGGTTGCATCTCTATACAGTGAAAATGAGCAATTGAAAAGGATATTCAGAAAACAGTCCCACTTACAATAACATCAAAGAGAATAAAATACATAAGAACAAATTCAACCACAGAGGCAAAAGATTTGTACACTGAAAACTACGAAACGGCACTGAAAGAAATTAAGGCACACCTAAATAAATGGAATGATATTCCATACTCATGGATTGGAAGACTTAATATTGTTAAAATATCCATACTACACAGAGTGATCTACAGATTCAACGTAATCCCTATCAAAATCCCAATGGTGCCTTTGCAGAAATAGAAAAACCCATCCTAAAATTCATATGGAATCCCAAAGGACCCCAAAGAGCCAAAACAATCTTGGAAAAAAAGAACAAAGTTGGAGTACTCACACTTCCCTATTTCAAAACTACTATGCAGCTAGAGTAATCCAGACCCTGTGGTGCTGACATAGGCACAGACACAGAAACCAACGGGATAGAATAGACATCCCAGAATAAACTCTTCCGTGTACCATCAACCGATTTGTGACAAGGGTGCCAAAACCATTCAGTGGGGAAAGGACAGTCTTTTCAACAAATGGTGTTGGGAAAACTGGATATCCACGTGCAAAAGAATGAAGTTGGACCCTTACTTTATACCAAGTTATACAAAAAATAACTCAAACTGGATCAAAGACCTAAACATAAGAGCTAAAACTATAAAACTCTTAGGAAAAAAATGGGAAAATCTCCACAGCATTGGATTTGCCAATGATTTCTTGGATATGACACCAAAACAATAAAAGAAAAAAATGAGTAATTCAACTTTATCAAAATTAAAAAGTTTTGTGCATCAAAGTAAACGATCAAAAGAGTGAAAAGACAACCTACAGAATGGGAGAAAATATTTGCAAATCATATGTCTGATAAGGGATTAATATCCAAAATATACAAAGAACTCCTACGACTCAACAACAACAAAACAAACAACCCAATTAAAAAATGGGCAAAGGACTTGAAACTGATATTTTTCCAAAGAAGATATACAAATGGCCAATAAGCACATTTCTTAAAAGATGCTAAATATCACTAGTCACTAGGGAAATGTAAATTAAAACCACAAGATACCATCTCACATCCATGAGGATGGCTATTATCAAAAAAAAGCAGAACAAGTGTTCGTGAGGATGTGGAGGAATTGGAAACCTTGTGCATTGCTGGTGGCAATATAAAATGACGCAACTGCTCTGGGAAAGTGTGGCAGTTCCTCAGAAAGTTAAACATAGGATTACCATATGACTCAGCAATTCCACTCCCAGGTATATATGTAAGACTCAAAGGCAGGGACTCAAATAGATACTTGTACACCCATGTTCACAGCAGCATTAGTCACAATAGCCTAAAGATGGAAGCAACCCAAGTGTCCATCAACAGATGAATGGACAAACAAAATGTGGTTTATACATACAATGGAATATTATTCAGCCTTAAAAAAGAACAAAAATTCTGATGCTACAACATGGATGAAACTTTAAAACATTATTCTAAGTGAAATGACAAATAATGTATGATTCCATTTACATGAGGTGCCTAGAAGAGGCAAATTAATATAGACAAAGTAGAGTAGAGTTTACCAGGGGCTGGGGGGGGCAGGTGATGGTAAGGAGTTAGTGTTTAACGGGGACAGTCTCTGGGGTAATGAAAAAGTGCTGGAGATGGATAGCGGCGAAGGTTGTATAACAACGTGAATGTACTTAATGCCACTGAATTGTACATCTAAAGACGGTTAAAATGGTAAATTTTATATTATATATTTTTATATAATTTTTTGTATATATTTTACTACAGTTTTTAAATTTTTAAAATATACCACGTATATTTTACCACAATTTAAAATATACATACATAGAAGATGACCTGAAAGAAAAAAAAGCAATTTGGACCAAAAAAGGCCTTTACTGATGGCCTGGCTCAGAGGGATTAATCTTTTGCACAGCGTGCTGCCTTGCCCTTTGCTGACTGGCCCTGAGTTGGCCTGAGCTGCCTAGCGCCTGAGGTAAACCAAATTGTGGGGAACTCCTCCTCTCCTTTGAGGCAGGAAGTTTAAATTATCAGGTCAATTAGGAAAGACACAATCGAAAAATACAAGTTTCATTCACACTTCAAGGAGGCATTTCCTGGCTGGGTGCCACTTTTATTATTTTTGGCCCAGGCAACTGAAAGCCCCACAGACCCAGTGAAGGTACAATGTGATCTTTGATTGGCGTTTCAAAGATCAAAGAGAGTGAGATTGGGTGTAGGTGCAGATAACATTTCAGAGATCATTTCATGAAAGGAGTCACTAGACCAGGGCAGAAAGGGAGCTGGTGTGCCATGTGTGTGTTCGCCTTGGTTGAGGTTGGGAGCACCCAACCTCATCTTCCGCTTGCTCTTCCCAAGTCTCCGGGTGCTGACTGGGTACACCAACCCCGGCAGCCTGCCCTCATTGTCCTCTCTGGGTCCAGCCTCGGGTGGGGTAGCACAAACTGACCCATCACGAGAAAACCCACAGGCCCCACCTGCCAGCCACTAGGCACGCAGGTGGAGGGCCCTGGCGGCCAAACCTGCCCTGCTCTCTCGCTCCTCAGCTGCAGTATGTCGAACCAGGCCCTAACGGTTTCCAGCAAGGGGCACTTTACGGGCCTGCCGTTGCGGTGAGCGCTGCAGCCCCTCTGTGCCCAAACTCTCCCTGATGCCTCTGCCCCCGGCATCTCTCCTGACGCTGAGCAGCCCTCACTGCCTAGCTGATTCGAATGCAATAACCGCGGGCTGTGGCGGCATCAGTTTCTCCATCTCTGCCGGGGCCAGGTGGGCGCGGCGATCCCGCCCGACAGCTCTTCATTCCTCAGTCCCAGCGCGTCCCCTGCCCGCCGGACGCCGCCCGTCCCGGCCACCCGGCGCCTGCGCACGCGCCCCGCCTGCTCCGGTACCACTTGGCTCGGCACCGGCATGGGCGCACTCCCATCACCCGCCGCGCCGCCGCCGCGCTGGCAAGGCCTGGGAGCGCCTGCGCGGCCGCAGAGCCATTGCTCATGGCGCAGGCGCGGTCCGGCTGGGAGGCCAGCGTGGGGACGTACGGGACGGCCGCTCGCACGCAGGGGGCGTGGCTGCGCGACGCGGTCGGCTTCGGAGAGCCGTGCTGCTCCAAGCGGGTGTTGCTGACTTGGGCCGGACGGTCAGTGGGCGGCAGGAATCCAGGCGGCCGGCCGGGGACCCGCTCTTCCGTCCCTTCCCGATTCCCTGTCCGCGGAGAGGCGCTCGGAGCCCCGCCTTGGATCCCGCCGCGGGCCGGGCCGCCCGGAGTCATATCGGGGTCTCCCGCCCTCCCCGGGGGTCGCGCCCTCTGGCCTCACGGCGGCGGTCTTGTTCTCTACTTTCTAGGTGGCACTGGGACTCGCCCTCGGAGGGAAGCCGTCCGCACGGCCTGGCTGCACATCCCTGGACCTTCTTCGCGGGCGCCTCGCGGAGCCGTAGGTAGGTCGGCTTCTTATCGCGGCGGGGCCGGGAGCGCGTCTCCCCGCGGTTCCCTGCATGCCGGCTGTGGGAGGGGGTACAGTGGGCTGTCCTCCACGCGCTTTGAAGCTTTGGGCAGGCTCTTCCACTCCCGGGGCCCGGGTCTCCCTGGAGCAGAGATCGCTCGCGTGTTCCAGGCGCTGCCTTAGGTTTTGCGGAGGCCGATGCGTCTGCGCCGCGTGGGGAGCTGTCCAGACCAAGAGAAGGGCCCCAGTTCCTCAGCGCCAGGCAGGGTGGGGAGAGAAGCGGGAGCGTCCAACGGATTGACAGGCATGGGAGGGTCAAGGTTATCAAAGTGATGAGAGTCACACCAGGCTTAGGGAGGTTCAGGGCCAAGCAGGGCTGGGTGGTTGGCGCAGGGCAACCTTCTCCTTGCCTGCAGGGGACACAGAGGCTTGAAGATGAATGGGCAGAGTGACAGCTAGCATTCTGAGTGGAGGTGGGCGGTTGGGACTGGGAGAAAGGAAGGCGGAGACCTGCGTAGTACACTAGTTTCTGGGCATGCAATGTGCTCTTTGCCGGCAACCTGACCCGCAACCTCAGATTGCTGGTAGGAGCTGAGGTGTGTTCATGGTTATTACTTTCTCAGAGCTTGGTGAGGGGGCTGGACTGGTGTACGAGGGTGTGTGCAGGCCGTGGTGCCCCTCAGTGTGAGCTGATGTAGCATTGGGTTACGTGTGCAGGGGTTACTGGGAAAATTGCACAAGGAGGAGTGAAGCAGAGAAAGTTCTGTGGAGGCCATGAGTGGACCTCCCTTTGCGGAGAGACTGGGAAGGTGGCACCAGTCAGGCTAGGTGGAGTGTGAGAGCCCCAGGAGAGGGCTCCTTGTACTGGAAGAGAACTGTATCTGCTGATGGTTGCAGCCTCCTCTCCACTTCAGGGCTCTTTAGGCTGCTCGGGGTTGGTGACCACTGCTTTCCAGGCCCTTTGCAGGAGTGACCTTGGGGTGGTGAGAGAAGACAGCAAGTGAGATTAAACTTGGGGGGTCAGATGTGAGGCTGTTGGCGGACGGGGATGCAGGGAGGTGGTGTTCGGGGTGGGGCTGGTATTGCCTGCAGGCTGCCCTCTGACTGGTGAGGTGAGACTGGAAAGCTTGGCGGGGAGGCTGGAGTGGAATAGCGGGGCCCCAGGCTTCTGTCAGTTGTGCAGGTAGCACCTACCGTGCTCCTGGTGCTGTGCTTTAAAAGAATCTTATGACACAGTCTGTGTATTTAACAGTTACAGTGTTTGGGGCAACCAGGAGACTCCTCCTCAGCAGATTGTGAAGTATAGTTCATAACCGGTGTGGTGAAGTGGTTAAATGTGTGGTCTCTAGAGCCGGGTTCAGCTGCTTCGGCCACTTAGTGGTTGGTGTGTGGCTGCAGACAAGTGATTTCACTCACCACTCTGCCTTGGGGTGATAAGAGTACCAGCCGCATCAGGGGGTAGGTACTCGGCACAGGTGGAGCACTCCCTAGAAGGTTGCTACTGTCATTCTCCTCCTGAAGTTTCCTGACAGCCAGGCTGTCCAAGGAAGTCCAGGGGGTTCCCATCGGGCCCCCTTTCCTTCTCCTGAGACTGACAGCATCTGCCGTCACACCTTTTCCTTGAGACATCACAGGTGGCATTTGCCTGCCGTCTTGAACCTCCCAGGCTGGCCTCCTGGACCTCCTTCCACTCGGAGCTCTTAGTGGGGAACCAGGGATTTGCCGGCTTGTTGCCTCCTCCTGCCAGCCTGGTGGTGATGGTTGGGCCTAGTTCCCGCTCTTCCCACCTTGTTTTTGGACAGATTGCCTCGGATGCTGGCCTGCGACTGACAGTCCCATCACCTCTTCTCAGCTCTCCTGAGGCCGCAGCTGTCAGCTCCCCGGCCCTCAGCACTTGCCTGGAACACCGGGGTTGGCCACACCCCTCTTCAGCCCATCTCTGTCCTGTTGTATCTTATGTGTTGTTTCTGCCCACCCGCCCTTTGCGCCGTCTCTTCCTCCTTTCTCCCCTTCCTTCTTGTAGTTGGCGCGGCAGCTCCCTCTGCTCCCAGCATGCCTCGTGGCCAGCACCGTCGGCAGGGTCCTCGCAATCCCATCCAGGCAGCAGCCAATTACGTCAGTGTGCACCCTTGGCAGCAGGTGGACCAGGCCTCTCCTGGGGTCACTTACACCCCCCTAGTGGATCCCTGGATTGAGCGGCCCTGTTGTGGGGACCCCGTGTGTGTGCGCATGACTATGGAGCGGGAGAGCACAGTGAGTGGTGCTCTTGGCGGTAAGCCCACAGAAAGGGGTTCCCAGCTGTGCGCATGCCTGGCCCATGGCCCCTCAGGGTGGACTTCCACTGGGTGCCAGGCTCGGACCCGGGCACCTTAGATGGCTCCCCATGGTTGCTGGACCACTTTTTGGCCCAGCTGGGGGATTATATGTCCTTCCGCTTCGAGCACTACCAGGACAACCTCAGCCCTGTCTGCGAGATCCTTGGGCGCCTGACGGGCCGAGCCCGGGCATGGGCAGCCCCCTACCTCGACGGGGACCTGCCCCTGCCTGACGATTATGAGCTCTTTTGCCAGGATCTCGAGGAAGTTTTTCAAGACCCGAACAACTTCGCTGAGTACCATGCTGCAGTTCCCTGCCCCCCTGCCCCTAGCCTCAAGCCAGTCACCAGTGGCCCTGCAGCTGCCTGTGGTGAGGAAGTGCTTAGCCAGGTTCTCAGAGTCCCTGGCACTCAACATGGGCACTCCCCCCAGACCTGTCCCAGCCACTCTGGCCACCCCGGCTATTTCTAATTCCAACTCTCCATCCAGGATTGCTTTACCTGAGCAACGGCTGGCCAAGGAGAGAAGCCCTGGGTCCACAGAGTCCCCTGCCTTGTCCGGTTCTGTGTGCAGCATGGATCCTGGTCCTGTGGGGCCAGCCTCCTCCCAGCCGGAGGAGATGGCCCCCAAACCTGTCCCTGTACTTTTAGAATCTGCTAGTCCCCCTGCCCAGAAATCAGATCCAGCTCACCCAGGGGATCCAGAAGACAGAGGAGGAGGTTTCTGAGGCAGAGGGAGACCAGGAGGCAACTTTTGGTACCCTACGGGGAGCAGTGGAGACCCTAGGAGAACCCATTTTCTCCTGCTCTCCATCCTGCAGCCCTGGATTCTGAACACGGCCCAGGCAGGTGCAGCAGAGCCCCTTGTGATGAAATGGCTTGTGTAGCCAAGGAGCCCCACAGCCCCCCTGGCAGGACAGAGTGGCGTTACCGGATGACTCTAGACATAGCACATGAGGTGTTGCCATGTCCAACCGCCCCGTTGCTGGGCACAAGGTGCACTTGTTGGGCTGTGCCCTATCCAAGTACGCACAGCCCCTCGTCCTCTCTCCCCATGCACTGTCCCCACCACGACAGCAGAACTTCGGCTTCTGCTCTGTGCCCTTCATCCTCTGACTCCCCCAGTGGCCCAAAGGTTGTTTCCTGCTGGGCTCTCAGCTGCATGCCCACACCTCCCTGGGGAGTACCGTCTCACTGGGCCTGTTCCTACTAGTTGGATAGGGTTCTGTAGATAGTCCCCATCAGGTATTTGTACCATCTTTGTAAAACACCACCCACACTCAAAAACGCCCCTTCAGTGCTGGCTGGGACTGGACTAGGTCTGCCATGCCAGCCCTGTTTGGATCTGGTCCCTAGATGGTGTCTCTGCTTTGGCCCCCGTCCCATCTCTGTTTTCTGTGACCTCTGTCCTGGAATTTAAGGAAGGCTGCATGGAGGACGTGGCCACCTGCAGTGTTTGGTATGAGTAGGATGGTGTCTTGGCAGAGAAAGGTGCTTCCCTGTGGGTCCCCCAGCAGCCCTGGCTGGCTGGGGAGGCTTAGGTGCAGGAAGGTGGGGTGCAGTCCTCTTGCTGGTCTCAGCTCCGTTCCAGGCATTTTCTGCTCTGTATGGTAACATCTAGCCACACCTGGTTTTCTTCAGAAGTTGGCATGAATTTTTACATCTCAGTGCCTTTGCCCTGCTGCCCTCCTACTTGCTGCTCTTTAGCAGTCCCTGCCTCCCCTCTCACTCTTGCATATTGCTGATTCAGCATTTAAACCCAATACTGTAAAGCCTGTAATACTCATATCTCTGGGTAGACTGTGAGCCTCTAGGGCAGGGTGCTCTCTCGTAGCTCTGTGTCCGTGGTGCACAATCAGTGCTCATTAAATGTGTGTTGGATCCACACCTGAGCCTGTGCTGTGGTGGCTGCAGACAAGCAGCATCCTGGTTCTGTGGGCAGGATCAGTGTGCTGGTGCTGTCAGGAAGAGCTAGGCCCAGCCACAAGTACTCAGGTCAGCGTCAGAGGTGTGGTTTCTGGTAAGGGCTTTGAGGCTCTAAGGGTCTGGCTGACGGAGTTGGGCTGAATGGATGAGAGTGGGAGGCTTGGCAGGTGGAGGGTGGCCTTGAGAGTTTACTTCCGAGAGAGCCGAGGTGAGGTGACATGAGGAGCAGGCAGCAGACCAGAGCTGTGAGGCCTCGGGCTAGAGGATTGGAATGAAGAAAGACCTGTTCTGCACAATGATGGGTTTTCTAATAATGAGAGCTGAGCTCAAAGCTCCCTCAAGCCAAGTGTGACGCAGGATGGGCACAGTGCACCTACTCAGAGGGGCCATTAGGCAAGAACTTCAAGCCCCTTTCGGTTTTATAAGTGTGGGAACAAAACAACATCTTCCTAGAAAGTAGGAAGAAAAAGTGAGAAATGTAATAAGTTCCTAAAACTATTTTTTTTTTTAAGGAAAAACTAATAAGCAAACATGGGTAAAAAATTTTAAGGAAAATAGACATTGTTAGGATAATTTAATTTAGTAACTATCACTTTAGAAGTCTCTGGGTTCAGATGGTTTTGTGGGTGAGTTATTTCAAGGTACACATTTTACCTTACCAGTAGAACAGTTGCAAATCTTGGAAATAGGTGGGAAGCTAATATGACCCCAAAAGCAAAACAAGCAAGCCGACAAATGAAATCAGTGTGCAGTCTTGATTCTGATCAGATGTGGGCTATCCTCGGATGTCCTAGCCCAGCCCCAGTGCTTCTGTGCGGGGTCGCACTATTGCTCCTTTGTGCTATTGCTCAAGTCTGGGCCCTCCTGCAGGCTCAGGTTGGACTGCCCCTTCCCTAGTCGGCTGTGGCCTGGCCTGGTGGGTCTGGTATCGTTGGCAATATCAGAAGGGCCCTCATTTGAGCTGACGAGACAGCTCTGGCTGTAGAACCTAGAGCTGCTCTCTGAGATGGGTGGCCCAGTCGACACCCTCACTGTGTTGCTGGCCTCGGCACAGGCTGCCTTTCCCCTCTCCATTTAGTGGACCTGGAGTAATTCCTGCAGCTCAAGGTTCCTGTCTTCCCTTCCAACCCCTTGTCCTACTGGGTCCTTTTCTCCCTCGGGCCCAGACAGCTCCTGCAGGCTTGGAGTGTAGTGTGGCATACCTCTTCCGAGGGCCAGCTGAGCAGGGCAGGCCTGTGGGGATTTGGGGAGAGACCAGATGACCTGTTTTTTAATTTGGAAAATGGGTCCTATTGTGGTTGGGCTCTTATCATGAAGGAAGGGGAAGGAGGGCTGGGCCTCAGTGGCAATGGCAAAGTTGCCCTTTCATGCCTATTTGCATGGATGGGATCAGGAGAGGATGGGAGGGCTCTGGCTTGGCCTTCCAGACAGGCAGAGCCTACGGTGTTGTGCAGAGTGACAGCTTCATCTCCTGCTGGCGCTGTACCCTGCCTTCAGGTCTATGCGACGACCTAGCTGCTTTCCCAGGCTGGAGGAGAAGGAACAGAGGGCCAGGAGAAGGGGCCCTGCCACGTGCTGTCAGAGGAGGGCCCTTGGGTCATTTGTTACTCCCGGCTCTCCGCACACAGGTGGACGGCACAGAGGAGGGTGCTCCTGGGAGCGGTCTGGCAGGGTGGTCTGGCAGGGTGTGCCAGATGTGCACAGGGACAAGCTGAGGTGCTGGGGCCTAACTTCTAGGCCGTCGAGTCTGTCCTTCACTTCCCTTGGAAATACCCGGAGACTTTATTTCCTAAAGATCAGATGCTGTGGGCACTATAGCAGAGTTTTTAAAGTACCTGTCTCCAAGGAAAGTTCTGACACTGGAAGTATTGAGGTTAATGTCAACATTTTATAAAGCTGGCAGTAATGAGCGTACTTGGAAATTGGTGTGGACGGATGAACAGAGGAGAGTAGAGAATTTTGATATAGAGCCAAATAAATATAGGGATTTAGTTTATGCTAAAGGTGGTGTTTCAAATTAGTAGAGTAAGATGGATTATTCAGTAAAAGGAGTTGGGACAGCTGGTTAGCCATCTGAAAAATAGTAAAACTGAATACCTACCTCACTCTTTATACCAGTCTGTACTCTAGATGGATTAAAGGGTTCAACATTAAAAAATAACAAAAGCATTACAAGGAAGTGTGGGTGGATTTTTTTTTCTGCCTGTGATTCCAGGACTTGAAAAGTTTTAGCTGCCCAGATTGGCTGAAGGCGTGGAGAAATAAGCTTTCTCCTGCTACTGGTTGAGCATCAGGTGTTACGAGTCACCCACGGCGTTTGTAGGCAGCAGGCGCTGACCCCTTGCCTAAGTTCAGATGGTTGCTGCTCGTTCCAAGGTGTGGGCTTCAGAGCATGGACTTGAGCTTGGTCACACCTCGCCTCCTCCGCTTGAAAGCTGTGCATCCTGGTGTCATCTGACTTCTCTGAGCTGTTAGAAGTTTGTCCTCATGGCCATGGGAGAGTTAAATGAGGTCACAGGCATGGAGTGGCCTGAGCCCTAATGACTGCCTCGTGGGTGGCGCTGCATTATTAACAGAAAAACTGGCAACAGCCCAAAGGTCCAGGGGTAAGGAGCAAGGTCAGCAGAGCTGTTACCCCACTGTATCAGTCAGGATGAGCCCGACTGTGGTGCAGTAACAAAAACCAACATCTCAGCCACTCGTCCTCACGGATCAGTCAGGGTACCCTCTGCCTACTGCAGTCCCTCAGGGGCCTGTGCCCACAGGAGTTGCACTGGAATGTCAGGAATTCTCCATGACCACAGAGATGGGAAAGACCACAGTGATCCACCAGTGATACGTGTCACTCCCCTTCTGTTCTCATGACCAAAGGAAGCCACCGAGCCACACCAGAGTTCCAAGGGACGAGAGCGTCTAGTCCTCCTGTGGGGTGGGGCACTCAGCGTTGAGAAGACCGAGCATCCACTCAACGGGACACTACAGTACAGCCATCGAGGAAGTGGGGGGTGGGCCTGAGTCAATTCCTGTGGGACGATTCCGGAGTGAATTTGCTGGGGTTGCATGGCTTGGACAATGGAATTGTAGTTTCTCACAGTTCTGGAGGCTGAAAGTCCAAGATCAAGGTGTCCACAGGATTGGTTTCTTCTGAGGCGTCCTTGGCTTGTAGATGGCCATCTTCTCACTGTGTCCTCTCATGGTTGTCCCTTTGTGCTTGTCTGTGTCCTAATCTCTTATATGGACTCTAGTCAGATTGGGTTAGAGCCTACCCATATGACCTCATTTAACCTTAATCACCCCTTTAAAGGCCCTATGTCCAAATAGAGTCACATTCTGAGAGCTCGAACATATAAATTTGAGGGGGGGACACAATTTAGCACATAATATCACACAAGATGATTTCTTTTTTATTTTTGCAGTTTTGGGCAGTGCTGTCACGAGTGGCCTTCTGTGTGGCATCAAGTGCCTGTGCATAGAGCCCCTCCAGGCCCCTGGAGCAGGAAGTGCCCGGTTCTGCATGCAAGACTCTTCTTAAATCTTCCCCTACTGGAGGGGACAAAGACATGACCCTGTGTTCCCAAGTTTTAGTGTTTTGCCTTTTACATTGAGTCTTGAATCCCCTCATAACCTTGACTGTGTGGTATAGGGAAGGGTCTGCTGTCATCATCAGAGAGCCCACTTGCGCAGGGCATGTCACAGGCACGGGGAGGGAATGTTCATTGTGTGAAGCTGCCAAGTTGGGGGCTTGTGTTTTCCGCAGCGTGACCTGTTCCATCCTGACCAACAGGACCCCGTCTCACCTTTTTCCTTAGGGCACGTGACTGCCAGCATCAGGTCCTGGATGCCACACTGGCTGTGCCTGCCCTGGTGCCGCCCTTCCTACTCGCCAGCCTCTGGTCTGGTCTCTCCACACTCATTATCTAGCTTAATAGTGAGTCTTTATTATCTGGTAGGCAAATCCCACCCCCCTTCAATTCATTTTTGCTAGTTTTTAAAACACATTTTAGGGGCCGGCCTGGTGGCGCAAGTGGTTAAGTGCACACGCTCTGATGCGGCGGCCCGGGGTTCGCCGGTTCGGATCCCGGGCGTGCACCTATGCACTGCTTGTCAAGCCATGCTGTGGTGGCGTCCCATATAAAATGGACGAAGATGGGTGTGGATGTTAGCCCAGGGCCAGTCTTCCTCAGCAAAGAGAGGATGATTGGCAGATGTTAGCTCAGGGCTGATCTTCCTCACACAAAAAAATTAATAAAACACATTTTGTCACGCACAGAAGTGGACAGGGTGGCATAGTGGACCAGGGCATGCCTGTCACCCAGCTCCTCCCCCTGGGGGGCCTGTGTCCGTGGGCTGCCTGGCTGAGCACACTCCCCAGACAGCAGGAGCCCTGAGTCGCCTTGTTTCTTCTTGTGTTTTGGTGTCCTCGTCTGTAGGTGGGTGACATGATCCCTGTTCTACGGGCCTCCAGGGTGGGCCTGGGAGGAGCCCCTGGCCTACAGAGTGCCCTCAGCAGCCTGTTCCTTCTCTGCTGGCCCTGGGGCACACAGCCAGGGCTGGGGCCTGTGGGTGGTGGGTTTATCTACTTGCTAGGTGCTTCTGTCTCCCCATTGGTGGAGCCACCAGATGGTGGAGAGGGACATCCCTGGGCTGCTGTCCACCTGTGTGTCTGAGCAGTGCAGGGCCTGGGCCCACGGTCAGGGAGTGAGCCCACACTCTGCCACACGGGTGGCCCTTCTTTTTTTTTTTTTTGCTGGGGAAGATTCACCCTGAGCTAATATCTGTTGCCAATCTCCTAGTTGTAAGTCCTTCTAGTTCTTCTATGTGAGCTGCCGCCACAGCATGGGAGCTGATTGGCGGGTGGTGTGGTTCCACAACTGGGAAATGAACCCAGGCTGCCAAAGCAGTGAGAGTGCTGAACTTTACCCACTAGGCTGTCAGGGCCAGCTTGGGTGGCCATTCTTTATGGC
Source organism: Diceros bicornis minor (assembly GCF_020826845.1). Lineage (NCBI taxonomy): Eukaryota > Metazoa > Chordata > Mammalia > Perissodactyla > Rhinocerotidae > Diceros > Diceros bicornis. The sequence goes on along the minus strand of NC_080774.1, from coordinate 32,498,117 downwards.
TGAAGTGCAGGTGCTGTGCGGTCAACGCAGGGAAGCCTGCCGGCCACTGGGAGTGCCGCATCTCGTGTTCCATGAGGCTCCGAGTGCATAGCTTTGTTCACCTTGACGCTTTCGCGCTATAGGCAAGGCTTTCTAAAGGCCACAGGTAGGGAGGTGGGTGGCCTCTAAGGGTCTGCTGGGTGGGGTATCCAGGAGGTGGGGGGGTGGCCAGGCACCTGGTCCAGTGTTCCATCCCCTAGGGCACAGCAGCCTCCCACCCCCGAGACCCTGTGTTCCTCCCCTGAAAATCAGGGTGCAACTGGAAGGGTAACGCAGGGCCGGGGCAGTTCTGGCCCTGTGCTCCGGCCTGCTCCAGGTGCACACTCCCCAGTGCCCACCGCGGCCTCCTGGTCCCTGTCGTCGTCCCCACATCCCCAGCAAGTCACTGAACTTCTCCAGGTCTCACCTTGCCACCTGTAAACTGGAGAGAATTTCTGCCTCACACGTGCCTGGAAGGCGGCAGAGCTGCCTGGGTGCATCCCCAACCCTCAGGCCAGGCACCAGCCCTCAGAGATCAGCCCCTGGTCCGCGCCCTAGGCGAGCGTTGTCATCAGCGTTGGGCACTGACCGTTGTGAGCCAGGCCTCCTGGCAAAAGTGGGCCCCAGAGGCCAGTACTGGGGCACAGGAATGGTCACACTTCTGTGAAACAGCGAGCTTCTCCGTTCACTGGCCAGGTTCCCAGCCCTGCCTGAAAGTGCCTGGGGGCAGGCTGGCTCAAAAAAAACGCCCCTGAGTTGAGCTTCCTTCCTGCCATCTCACTGGGCTCCTTGGACCCGCTCCTGGGGGTGATGGACATCCTCAGCTGCAGCTTGAGACACCTGTTGATGGAAAGGCTGTGCTCGCCCATCCTGCCTGCCCCTGCAGCCCAGCGGCCCCTCACCCTGGCAAGGGTGGCCTGTCCCCCAGTCCTAGGGAGAAGTCTGTGACTCGCACCATCAGCCAAATAGCTGCAAGAAGCTCTGCTGGCTATAGGGCAGACTGGCCGTTCACACCTCATGCACTCCAGCTGCGAGGTGCCTTTGTCTCCACAAGACTCACTCTTGCTGCCCCAGCCTGGCCCTGCCAGCTTGAGAAAGGTTGGTGGAGCACCCAGCAGGGACTTGGCTGTGGTGCAGCGGGGGAGGAGAACAGGCCGTGGTGGGCTGGTGGCATGGCTGTGCTCACTTCTGCCTGGACACCCGTCACACCACTTGGGCCTTGACTCCAGCAGAGGAGTCTGGTCCTGGGGACTTGGCTGCAACTTGGCCTCTGTTGCTCTCTCCCCCAAACACAGTGGGGCCTGTCCGGAAGAGGCGCTCCCAGACCTGGTGGGGTGAACATCCAGGTACTGTGTGGGGCGCTGCCCAGCTCACTGCAGGCCAGGAGCCACCGTGGGGCCTCGGCCTTCGGAGAAGCCTGGGAGCTTCATAGGAAGCACTGGCAGCCAGCCCCAAGGGGCCTGGGACACTGCCCCAGGGAGGTGAGGTCAGTGCGCGCTCCTGCCTGAGGCAGTGCTTCTTGCTGGAGGGGCAGCTTCCCGTTCTGAGGAGCTGGGAGGCCAAGGACAGAGGTGGGTGGCTGTCCTTCCCCCAGGGCCTTCAGGAGAAACCTGTGTCTGCGGCCGTCCTAAGTTCTGCTTCGCAGGCTCGCCGGCTCGAAGGGAGGTACCCTGCTCCAAGGGGCGCCCAGGCTCTCCACGAGGCTCAGAGGAGGCTCCCGGCCGCTGGCTCGGGGGTTTTCCCTGTGCACTCACAAAACAGCCAGCACAGGGCCTCGCAAGCCTCCGGCCGAGCTCGGTCAGTGGTGACAGAGGCCACAGCCTGCCTCTGCTGGGACTGGCCTCTGGTCCTCCAGGGAGAAGGGCTGTTGGGGGATGTGCCTTCTCACCACCCCCTCCACAATTACATCAGTCACCTGGGGGTTGGAAATGGCTGTGATTGGGGTGTGCACTCACTGCCCTGGGGAAGTGGGTTCAGGGCCGGTGCTGGCTCCTGCCTTCCCAGGGGATTCTGAGCCTGCCGTATGCAGGGCTGCTTGTGGTACTGTCTTCCCTCCTCTGGGGTGGGGCTGGCCACGCTTCATCCCTGGAACCCCTCCCCGCGATCTGCATCTTTGAAGCCACTATACTGACAGAGGATTCAATGAAGCCAAGGTCGCCAGTCGGGCGTTGACAGATTCCCGGCCACGATGCTATTTCTGATTTAATAACCGAATGGGAGGCTGGCCCTTAGTAATAATTAGGGCTAATTACTGAGGAGGTGTTGACAGACAGGCTGAGAGGAAACAAACTACCTTTATCCTGGGGCTTAGAGTCAGATTACCCGCCGGTGCTATCTGCCCCTCGGAAAGTAGACGCTTCAATCACTCACCGAGGCTTCAAAGGGGAACAGGCCTGGCTGTGCCTGGGGTTTGGAAAGCAGCTATGAAGTGCGCCTTTGACTCCAAATCACCAAATGGAGCCCTGTTCCAGAAATAGTTTCTTTGTGAAGTTTAAGTTACCCCTGGCAAACCTGCCTCCTGCGCTCGGGGCAGGGGAGGGGGCTGCTGTGGGCAAGGGTGGGCTGGTGTCAGGCCAGTCCACCCTGCCCAGGCCCTTCCTGGTCTGGGCCCGTGCTGGGAACTGCGAGCAGGGAGGTGCGCATATTTTCCTTGGCCCCCATGTGTCTGTGCTCTGTGGCAGTGAGCTGCAGGTGGTTGTGTAGGGATTTGCCGTCCGGCGGGCTTGTTGCTTCCCTTGGCTTAGCTGGACACAGCTCTTCCGCCACTGTCATGAGCAGGCCTGGCCTCTCTGGGAGGTGCCTGTGTCCTTGGCCTTATTTATGGCAGGATCACTGGGCTGTCCTCCCCCCTGTTTTGGGCAGTGAGCCCATGACGCCATGGATGACAGGGACACTGACCCTCAGGGGCCTTGGTGACTGAGAGGGTGACAATTTAGAGAAGGGCTGTCCTATGTTGCGGGCTGGTTTCTGATGTTGTAGGTGCACCTGCTGACTCCTTGGATCTCCCTGCCTTTTAAAGATGATGGGGGGCAGGGTCAGACCTCCATTTCCTGGTGTGAAGCCAGAAGTGTCCCAGCGAGCTGGCTTGGACTGCCCAGGCTGCTGTGCATATGATGTGGCTTTGAGGGGCCAGTTCTGGGATTCTGGGCCTTGCTGTGGTCTGTCCTGATCAGGAAGGCGAGGGGCGGCCGGGGCGGGGGGGAACGAGGCCTCGTTCAGGATGGTCCTGTCCAAAGCATCTGTCCAGTTCCAGGTGTAGCCTGGGAGGTGCAGAGGGAGTGGGTCTCTGTTCCTGTGGCCTGGGTGACCAGCCAATTCAGAATCTTCCTGCTGGAGTGGCTGTGCTAACTTTAGAGAGAAAATGAGTTGATGGAGGAGGCTGTGGAGAGCAGTGTGGTTAGGTCAGCATTCTTCCTTTTCCTGGCACGCTGCTCTACTTCTGGAAGTAACGATGATGATGAAGATGAGAAAAGTCACCAGCTGGGGCCAGCCTGGTGGTGTAGTGGTTAAGTTCACATGCTCCATTTCGGCAGTCCGGGGTTCACAGGTTCGGATCCTGGGCGCAGACCTACACACTGCTCATCAAGCCATGCTGAGGTGGCGTCCCACATACAAAATAGAGGAAGACTGGCACAGATGTTAGCTCAGGGACAATCTTCCTCAAGCAAAAAGAGGAAGACTGGCACAAATGTTAGCTCAGGGCCAATCTTCACCAAAAAAAAAAAGAAAGGAAAAGAAAAGTCACCAGCTAATTTGCTTAACTGAATACTGACTACCCAGTATTGGGGGCACTACTGATGAATTTAAATCTATTTATATTAGGGCAAAAATAGGAGGGTGAATTATTTTAAATGGGAGAAGTACTTAAAAATTGGTATTAAATCTGTTTAAAGTCGTTTTAAGTAGAATTAGAAATTGCCTCCAAAGCCAGAAAAATCTAAACAGGAAACTGGGTTTTCATAATACGTTAGTGGTAACGTATTATGTCCCTTGTCATTGGCATCTTACATTAGCATGTTTTAGAGGTCATAGCAGTGAACCAATATTGATACATTGTTGCTGACTCAAGTCCATACCTATTTGCATTTCTTGAGTTTTTACCTAGTGTCCTTTCTCTGCTCCGGGGTCCCATCCAGAACACCACGTTACACTTAGTCGTCATGTCTCTTTAGTCTCCTCTGCGCTGTGACACTTTTGTGGACTTTCCTTGTTTTTATGGCCTTGACAGTTTTGAGGAGTGCTGGTCAGGTCCTTTCTAGAATGCCCCATCAGCTGGAATTCGTCACATGTTTTTCTCATGATTAGACTGAGGTTGTGGGTTTCTGGGAGCAAGGCCTCAAAGATGAAGTGCCATCTCATACACTGTGTCAAGGGTACGTGCTATCTGCATGACGTCACTGTTATGTTGACCTTGATCGTCTGGCTGAGGTAGTGGTTGTCTGGTCTCCGCTGTCAAGTTACTTTTTTTCCCGGCCTGTCCTCTTAGGAAGGAAGTCACTGTGTGCAGTCCATATACCCATAGGAGTGGGAGTTCTGTCTACCTCCTCGCGCGCGGGGTATCTACATAAGTTATTGGGAATTATTCTGCATGGGAGATTTGTCTACTCTCCACTTATTTATTTCTTCACATCAGTATGAACGTCTATTATTAATATGATTATGATTATTATGAAATGTACTTACTGTGAGTCTTAACACGTGTCCATACCAGCACTGCCAAATCCGGATACAGCAGCTGCCGTATGACCTCAGAACCTTCCTCCTGCTGCCCCTTGTAGTCAGACGCTGCCCACCCCTAACCCCTGCACTGCCCATCAGTGCTCCCTCCCTCATGTTGCCTTTTCCCGAATGTCATATAAATACATTCATACAGTATGTAGCATTTTACTCACCATAATTCTCTAGAGCTTGATCCACGTTATTGCATTTTTCCAGTGTTTGTTCTCTTTTATTGCTCAAGAGTATCCCATTCACTCTTGGATGCTCATTTGGGTGATTTTCCATTTTGGGTGATCTGAATAGAACTGCTCTAAGCATTCATGTACAGGCTTTTGTTTGCACGTAAGTTTTCATTTCTCTAGAATAAATATCTAGGGGTATGATTGCTGGGCAATATGATATGTGTATATTTCATCGTATAAGAAGCTGCCCAGCCGTTTTCGAGAGTCCTTGCATTCTCACCAACGATGTGTGAGAATTCTAGTTGCCTCACGTTCCTATCAGCACTTGGTTTTGTCAGGTTTTTTCCTTCTTTATTTTGGCCATTCTAATAGTCTGTGGTCTTCAGTTACATTTCATCTAAGATGTCAACTTTATGTGCATTGAGTTGTTTATAGTATTTCCTTCTCATCCTTTAATGTTTGTGGTGTCTGTAGTGATAATCCTTTTTTCATTTTCATAGGTTGTTTCTTCTCTCTTTTTTTGTTGTCAGTCTAGCTAGAAATTTATCAATTTTATTGATCTTTTTACAGAACTAATTTCTGGTTTTGTTGGTTTTTCTCTACTGTTTAGTCTCTATTTCATTTATTTCTGCTCTAACCTTATTATTTCCTTCCTTTGGCCCACTTTGGGCTTATTTTGCTCCTCTTTTTCTAGTTTCTTAAGGTGGAAGCTAGGTCATTGATTTGAGACTTTTCTTCTTTTCTAATGTAGGCATTTAATGCTATAAATTTTCCTCTATATGCTGCTTTAGCTGCATCCTACAAGTTTTGATATTTTGTTTTTCATTTTTATTCAGTTAAAAATATTTTCTAATTTCTCTTGAGACTTCTTCTTTGACTCATTTATTACTTAAAAGTGTGTTGTTTATTTTCCAAATATTTGGAGATTTTCCAATTATCTTTCTGTTATTGATTTCCAAGTTAGTTCCATAAGGTTAGAGAACATACTTTGTATGCTTTTGTTTCTTCTGCATTTTTTTAAGGTTTATTTTATGACCCAGGATGTGGTCTATCTTGATGAATGTTCCATGCGTAGTTGAGAAGAATGTGTTTTTCTGTTGGGCGGAGTGTTCTCTTAATGTCAGCCAGGTGAAGTAGGTAGATAGTATTAGTCAGGTCTTCTGTATGACTCTCTGGCCACTTGTTCAGTCAGTTACTCAGGAGGAGCTTAAGTCACCAGCTATAATTACATATTTGTCTATTTCTGCTCTCAGTTCCATCAGTTTTTCCTTCATGCATTTTATAGTTCTGTTGTTAGCTGAATACCTATTTAGGACTTTTATATCTTCTTTATGAATTGATGCCTTTTATCATTATGTATCCTTCTTATCCCTGATAATAGTCCTTGTTCTTAGGTCTAATTTGTCTAACATTACTATATTCATTCTAGTTTTCTTTTATTATTTGTAAAGTATAGCTCTTTCATCTTTTTACTTTTAATCTATCTAAGTTTTTATATTTAAAGTGGGTTTCTTCTGGATAGCTTATAGTTGGGTCTTTTTTTTTAATAGCTTATAATTGTTGGGTCTTATGATTAACATGTTGAAAGCATTTATGTTTATTGTAATCATTGATATGGTTCTATTTAGGTCTATCTACTGTTTTGTTGTTTTCTCTTTTTCTTCTCTGATTTTTTTATTCCTCTGTCTCCTCTTTCCTGCCTTCTTCTGGATTATTTGGATATTTTCAAATACTCTGTTTAAATTTTTCTATTGGCTTTTTGGCTATATCTCTTTGTATTATATATTATGTTTTTAATGGTTGCTGTAGGGATTACATTGTACATACTTAACCTTTCACAGTCATCTTAGAGTTAATGGGTCCCCGTCCCCCCCCCCCCGCAGGGAAGGATTTGTCCTGAGCTAACATCTGTTGCCAATCTTACTCTTTTTTTTTTTTCCTCACCAAATTCCCAGTGCATGGTTGCATGTCCTAGTTGTAAGTCCTTTTATTTCTTCTGTGTGAGCTGCCACCACAGCATGGCTACTGACAGATGCATGGTGTGGTTCCACAACTGGGAAACAAACCCAGGCCCCCGAAGTGGTGAGAGCGCCGAACATTAACCACTAGGCCATCAGGGCTGGCTCTAGAGTTACTATTTTTTAATTTCAAGTAAAATACAGAAGTCTTACAACCATATAGGTCCCCTTACCCTCCCACCTTCGTGTTACAGCTGTTATATTGAATACCATAATTTTAACAATACACTTGTTCACTTAAGAGGTGAAGATTTGTCTTTTATATTTACCCAGATATTTACCATTTCTCTTCCTCTCCTTTCTTGAAGTTCCACATTTCTTTGTGATAATCATTTCTTTTGAGCTCTAGAACCTCCTTTAATATTTATTTTAGAGCACATCTACTAGCAAGAAATTCTCTTGGTTTTCCTTCATCTGAGAATATCTTTATTTTGCCTTCATTTCCCAAGGGTAATTTGCTGGATATAGAGTTCTTTTCTTTCAGTACTTTAGAAATGTTCCACTGTCTTCTGGCCTCCATAGTTTCTGATGAGAAATCCACACTCATTCAAGTTATTTCCCTGTTTATAATATGTCATTACTGTCAAGATTTTTTTCTCTATTGTTATTTTTCAGCAGTTTTGTGTGTGTGTGTGTGAGAGGAAGATCACCCCTGCAATCCTCCTCTTTTGGCTGAGGAAGACCGGCCCTGAGCTAACATCTATCGCCAATCCTCCTCCTTTGTTTTTTTCCCTTTTTCTCCCCAAAGCCCCAGTAGATAGTCCAGTAGATAGTTGTATGTTATAGTTGCACATCCTGCTAGTTGCTGTATATGGGACGCAGCCTCAGCATGGCCCAACAAGCAGTGGGTCAGTGTGCACCCGGGATCCGAACCCGAGCCACCAGTTGTGGAGTGTGCGCACTTAACCGCTAAGCCACGGGCCGGCCCCTCAGCAGTTTGATTATGATGTGAGTGTCGTTTTCCTTGAGTTTAGCCTGCTTATGATTTGTTGGGTTCTTGAATCTGTAAATTTTTGGCTTCTCCCAAATGTGTGAAATTTCAGGCATTATTTATTCAAGTAATTTTCCTACTCCATCTCTTTCTCTTCTCCTTCTCAGACTTCAATGACGTGAATGTTAGACCTTTTACTATTATTTCACACGTCTTTGATGCTCTAATCATTTATTTCAATCTTTTTTCTTTCTGATTTTTTTTTTTTTTGGTGAGGAAAATTAGCCTTGAGCTAACATCTGTTGCCAATCCTTCTCTTTTTGCTGAGGAAGATTGGCCCTGGGCTAACATTGTGCCCATCTTCCTCTACTCTATATGTGAGACAGCTGCCTCAGCATGGCTTGATGAGCGGTGTATAGGTCTGCGCCCGGGATCGGAACCTGCGAGCCCCGGACCGCCAAAGCGGAGTTTCCGAACTTAACCACTATGCCATCAGGCCAGCCCCTTTTCTTTCTGATTTTGTATTGGATAATTTCTGTTGATCTGTCTTCATGTTCATTGACTCTTTTCTTTGTCGTCTCCCATTCCATTATTGAATTTTTTTTTTTTTGAGTGAAGAAGATTGTCCCTGAGTTAACATCTGTGCCAGTCTTCCTCTATTTTGTATGTGGGACACCTCCACAGCATGGCTTGATGAGCGGTATGTAGGTCTGTGCCCGGGATCCGAACCTGCGAACCTCAGGCCGCTGAAGCGAAGCATGCAAACTTAACCACTATGCCACCAGGCTGGCCCAAAAGAATTTTTTTTGTTTCCAATATTGTATTATTCTGTTTTGGAATTTCCTTTTTTTTTTTTTTTAATTTCTGTTTCTCTCCTAAGAACTTTCCTTCAATTCATTTCACGTGTGTTTACCTTTGCCTCATGGAGCATAATTATAAAAACTCTTTTAACATCTTTATCTGATATTTCCAACATCTGAATCATCATGAGGTTGGCATCTGTAAGTTGTCTTTTCCCTTGAGAATTGGTCTCATTTCCTGGTACTTGGTGTGTTGAATAATTTTGTATTGTATCCTAGACATATCTTGGAGTATTATGTTGAGTCTTCCAGAGAATGTTGAGTTTCGTGTTAGCAGGTAGTCAGCCCAGTTAGAGTTGCATCACAAGTTCTGTCTCGCCCTCTGTGGGCTATAGTTTCAATTTCATTTCAATTTTCAAAGCTTTTGATATGCTGCTTTGGGTCTGCCCCACACATCAGTCACTCAGGGCAGTGGTTTAGCTCTTAGTCCAGTTCGTAAAGCTGGTATTGCTTTGGCACTGTGCCATGCATATACAACTCACGCATGAGCCTGGGGCTTTTGTGGGTTCATTCACAGAATTAAGGGACCTTTTTCTTTAGCTCTCTCTTCTCTGTAATTCTCTTTCTCACACACACACACACACACACACACTGCATCCTGCAGAGTCCCCTTTCCTTGGTTCCTCTGGCCAGAAAGACGGAGGTTTCTCTGTTACTTCTTCCACACAGCTCCATGTCTAGGGCCCATTCTTGGGGCAGTGCCAATAGAGAAGAGAAAAAACCATCAGGGATTTCCTCTGACATTCTTTAGACTTTTTCTGTGTACCACCATCTAGAAATTAGGTGTTTCTAGCCAAGTTTTAGCCACCGCTGCTTTGCAACTATGAAACCTGGGCCTACCCTCAAGACAATGCCCCAAGACAAAAATAAAAACAGGAAATCATTGCCATACAGGTCATTTCTCCAAGCTTTTGCTTGCTTCCAAAATCTGTCTGCTATTGTTCACTTTTCAGAGTTCTCAGGTAATTGCTTTTTATACTCTGTCTGGAGTTTTTAGTTGCAATCAGCCAGAGAGAGAGACTGCAGTTAGCTTACTTCATCCTGGCCAGAACTGGAAGCCCTCAGTGTAGTTTCAATTCACGTTTCTCCATGAGTCAGGATAAGCATCTTTTCATATGTTTGAAGTCACTTTCATATTTTTAATGAATTGTCTATTCATATCTTTTGCCCATTTTTCTATTTGGTCTTTAGTCTTTCTTAATTTTGAAGAGTTTTATATTTTTTAAAGATACTAGATTTTTATCTCTTTTGACATACAAAAATTTATTAGGTATTTTATCTTCTTAGTTGCTGTTGTAAATGGGCTTTTCTCTAATGGATTATTGTTTTTGTATATGGAAACTGTTGAGTTCTCTTTGTTAGTTTTATTTCCTGCTACCATACTGAAGTTCTTTTTCAGTGTTTGAATCTGTTCTAGGAATTTCATGTACACCATCATATCATCTGGAAGATAGTTTAACATCTTTTCCAATTCATATGCCTCTAATTGATTTTTCTTGTCTAACTGCATTGGCTTAAACCTCCAGTACATTGTTGAATAGTAGTGTAGACAATGGATATTCTGATCTTAGTGGAAATACCTCCAATATTTCTTCACACATAACATGTTGGCTGTAGAAGTAAGGAGGATGTGTCTGTGCCTATTTTAGTCGTTTTTAAGAAACCTATCAGTTTCTGTTTGCTTAAGTGTTTTAATGAGAAATGGGTATTGAATGTTGTCAAAGGCTTTCTCAGCATCTGTGGAGATAATTATATGATTCTTCTCCATAGATCTATTAATATAGTGTATGACATTAATGGATTTCCTAATTGAACCAATCTTGCATTCCTAGGATAAATTCCACTTAGTTGTCATGTATTATTTTCTTGATTTGATGTTGTATTCTGTTTACTAATATTTTATTTACTGTTTTTATATGATATTTATATGTGATACTGGTTTCTACTTGTCTTCTGATCAAAACTTGAAATATATCTCATGAATTCTGTTATGTAGTGTTTTCCTGGTCATTTTTTGAAATTTGTGGTTTAAGTGTTTCCTCTTTCATCTAAAAGTTGTTTAATAGGGCCGGCCCTGTGGCTTAGCGGTTAGGTGTGCGTGCTCCGCTGCTGGCGGCCCGGGTTTGGATCCCAGGCGCGCACCGACACCCTGCTTCTCCGGCCATGCTGAGGCCATGTCCCACATACAGCAACTAGAAGGATGTGCAGCTATGACATACAACTACCTACTGGGGCTTTGGGGGGAAAAATAAATAAAATAAAAATTATAAAAATAAAAAAATAAAAGTTGTTTAATAGATGGTTTTTAATTTTTGGTTGGGAGGATCTTTTTGGTTTTATTTGTTTATTTTCTGGTTTAATTGCACTGTGATCATAGAATATTATATGTTTATAATATTTCTTCTTTATGAAACTTACTGATGTTTTCTATGTGACCCAATATATCATTAATTTTTATACATGTTCCATGTGCACTTGAGAAGCTGTAGTCTCTGTTATCAGAATGTAAAGTTCCGTATAGATCCATAATATTTACTTTGTTGAGTCTTCTATCTCTTTGCTTATTATTGTCACTGATCTGACTTAGACTAAAAGTAGTATATCACATTCTCTATTAGTGAGTTTTTTCCTGTGACTCCTTGCATCTCCTATAGTTTCTGCTTTATAAAGATGGTGTTTCTGTTATTTAGTACATAGATATTCATCACTGTTATATACTTATTGTGAATTGGAGCTTTTAATATTAGAAAGTATCTGGCTTTGTCAAATCTAATGCTTTTTGGCTAGAGTTCAACTTTGTATGATATCAGTATTTCAACTCCTGCTTTCTTATTGTTTTCCTTTGCCTGATAGACCTTTGTCTGTCTCTAATTTTAGCCTTTTGAAGTCACTTTAACTTTCTTTTCATATTGATTTATATATTCTGAGTATGAGTCCTTACAGATATGTGTGTTGTGAATATTTTCTCCCTGTCTGCAACCTCATTTTTGATTTCTTTAATGTCTCTTGATGAGAATTATGGCTTTGAGCTTCATCCATATGAGACTGGGGTTAATTCACTTTCAGTTTTGTGGAGTATTCTATTGTATGAATATACCAAATTTATCCCATTCTGCAGTTGATGGCCATTTGGGTTGTTTCTAGTTTTGTTATTATGCATAATCCTGCTATGGACATTCTTGTACAAATCACTGTGCGAGTTTCTTTAGGGTGTCTATTTAAGAGTGGGGTTGCTGGGTCATAAGGTGTGCAAGATAGTCGCAGACTGTTTTCCAAAGTGATTGTTTCCATTTCTGCTCCCCCAGCAGGGTTGGGGGGTCCAGTTGTCCCACGTCTTTGTCAACGTTTGACAGACTGTTTAATTTCTCACTAGACTGCTAGGAGAGTAATTATAGCACATTGTGGTTTTGACAGGAATTTCCAAGATTATTAATTAGGATAAACATCTTTCATATGTTGATTGGACATGTATGTTTCTTGTGAAATGTCTGTTCAAGCCTTTTGCTGATTTTTCTTTCTGGTGTTTGCTTTTTTATTGTATTGATACAGTGTATTGTAGTGAGTCCAGTGTGGGTTGTGTTCCTCCCCCTCCTGGAGCAGCTTTCATATTGTTACACTTACAGGAGAGGTGCAAGTGTAGTGTCATGCACACCTGTGTACCCTTCGCTATGTTCACCAGTTGTTGGCGTTCTGCCACATTTGCTTTACATCTCTGCCTACATACTTATATGTAGATGGATGTAGATTGAGAGAATATGTCTTTTTCTGAAACATTTGAAAACAGCTTGCAGACATCATGACCTTTCACCCCTAAAATACTGTAGCCTAGGAATATGGACATTCTTCTACAAAAAATACCATTATGCTTCCCCCCCAAAATTAACAGTAATTCCATATTGTTTGTAGTCCATATTCAGATTTCCCCAATTGTCCCAAAAATGCCCTTTACAGCCCCTGTTTTCTGATGCAGGATCTAATCAGGTTCACACACTGCATGTGGTCCTGATGCCTGTGTGAGTCTCTTAATTTAGAAGAGTGGCCCTGGCTTTGGCTCTTGTTTCTCTTGACCTTGACCTTTGTGATAAGTCCGAGCTAGTTGTCTTGTCCCGTGTCCCAAGCTCTGGATGTGTCTGATGGTTCCCTGCATGTTGTGGGCGTGGATGTACAAGGATGGCACTGTCTTCTTGCATCACCTCAGGAGATAAGTGATGCCAGTTTGTTTACTGTTGGTGGTGCCAGCTTCCCTCAGATGGTGAAGGTGGTGACAGCCAGATATCTCCACTGTACAGGTACCTCTTCCTTGTGTGATTAGTAAATAATCTGTAGAGTAATGCCTTGGCACAATGCAAATCTCCTGTTCCCCAACAACATTTCACTGGTTGGGCCCTTTTCTAGATCTGAGTGGTGACTTTTATAGTCTCTCGCTCTCTACTTGTAGTTTCGGCTCCCTCTGTTAATTTCTTTAGAACCATTAAGCATCCTTATTTTATATACCTGGATGCCTTGCTCTGGGGGTCTAGTTCTGCTTCCTTTTGTTTCTTTCTTTTTTGAACAACAGACATTTATTTCTCACAGTTCTGGAGGCCGGAAGTCCAAGATCCAGGCACCAGCAGATCTGGTGTCTGGTGAGAACTGGTTCCTGGTGTGCAGATGGCTGTCTCCTCCTTGCGTCTGCTTCCTATTGTTTGTGATGGCTCTCCCTCCTGGTGTCTTGTTTCCTTGTTTGTTGTTATGAGTTTTGGCTACGAGCCTGCATTTGGTAGGGTTTTATCTGTGAATTCATTGAGGCCTGCCTGGAAGGTGGGCTCTTGCTGAGGAGATGTTCACAGACTGAAGTTTTGGGGAGCTCCCAAGGAGGTGGGAATTAGGGCTAACTCGAGAGCTGGCATTATTTTGGCACGTCTGGGTGCAGGTTTAGTTCCAGTTCAGTCTAACACTGAGCATGTAACCCTGTGGGGTCTTATCCTTATGGGGTGCTCCCAGGAGATTACCCGCCTCAGGAGGGCCCTAAGCTTTTCTTTCATCCCCCAGAGGCCTTGAGAGCCTGAACTCCAGGTCGCTGGAGCAGATGCCCTCAGGGCCAGAGCCAGCTGCAGCTCCGCAGACCTCACAACGTTTCACTTTTACGTAGTGTTTGGCCTCTGAAGGTTCCAGACTTTTTTTTTTTCCACCTTAGTGGTATAGTGAAGATTTTGGTAGTTTCTAGTTTTATCAGCACTTTTAGTGGGTTTGGGGGGTAGGGTCAATCAGGGCATCCGTCCTGCTGAAAAGTAGCACCTTCCTGTCTGTGCTGGTTATGGGTGCTCAGGTGCCTCATCGGGCAGCGGGAGCTGGTTCTGTGCCCTCGTCTGGCACGTGCGGGGGCTGGGGTCTTGTTTGAGGCGCTCCCAGCACCCTGTGCAGCCCATCCTTGCCCTCTCATCTGCACAGTCAGTGAGGCAGGACCCGGTGGGCTGGGGAGTGCCCGGCGTCTCTGGGTGCTTTGGCTCCCCTGCTTTGGCTAGCTTCTGATGCTCTTTGTTGAGTTCCAAGCTCCTTCAGGGCCCAGTGGTCCTGGTGCGGTGAAAGGAAAGGGCTCCATGACTAAGGTCAGGGCAGGTGCCCTGGGCTGGCCTGCAACCTGTTGAGGGGTCAGCCTGTGGGATGTGCAGCCCAAGACCAGCCCCTCCCCTGGCCCTGCCTCCTGTGCCGCTCGAATTGCATGGTTCCGTCTGTGCTGCTGTGGCAGGTCCCATGCGCTGTGGCAGGTCTCTGCCCACACCTGGTGCTTTGATACACACTCCTGCCTCCCAGGGAGGGGCATCCTCAGATCCCTGTGCTGCTGCGCCTGCCCGAGGTCTGTGTGCCCTGGTGGGAGGGTGAGTGCCAGCTGCAGCCTGGCCCTGGCCACCTGTGTGCCTTGCCACCGGGGGCCCTGGCTGCCCGCTGCTCCCAGGCCTGGGGTAGGCTCGGGTCCCCTCTCTGTGGGGACAACCCTGAGGCCTGCCGGGCTGCTGCTGTGGAGACGTGATGCAGGGCAACACTGTCGTCCGTCTGTGGGCTGAGGGCCTGCGGGGTTTTTGGGGCATCTGCAGCACCCAGTTAGAGAGGCTGTCAGAGTTGCTCAAATTGTGTCAGATTGTCTTTCTTTTTAATTTTGAAAAGAGTGTGTCTGGGGCCGGCCCTGTGGCTTAGCGGTTAGGTGCGCACGCTCCGCTACTGGTGGCCTGGGTTCGGATCCCGGGTGCGCACCAACGCACCGCTTCTCCGGCCATGCTGAGGCCACGTCCCACGTACAGCCACTAGCAGGACGTGCAACTATGACATACAACTACCTACTGGGGCTTTGGGGGGAAAAAGGAGGAGGATTGGCAATAGATGTTAGCTCAGAGCCGGTCTTCCTCAGCAAAAAGAGGAGGATTAGCATGGATGTTAGCTCAGGGCTGATCTTCCTCACACACACACAAAAAAGAGTGTGTCTGGCTTTGACATCTCGAAGTGCAGGCAGATTACGAAGTTGTGCTCTATGGATTAAGTTTCATGTTCCTTTGCCCTCTGGGAGGGAACAAGTAATAGGACAAGGAAGCCAGGCAGCGGCGGGAGGCTGATACTGCGCATCGGCCTTGCACAAGGGGCTGTGGCCTCCGCTCCAGGCGGCCCGCTGCCAGGGGAGATAGGATAATGCGATTATTCTCAATTAGATTAATAAAGAATAATTAGATGTCATAAATCAAGTAATCATGGGATATTGTCATGGGAAAAATATGTAGCTAGAATTAATTAGTTTTCAAACAAAGGGTTTATTTTGATTGCTTGCAATGATGGAGCCCTTAATTGGCGATGCATCATCTTGGCCTGAGCATTTTGGTTGTCGTAACAACGTGACGGGTTTGTTCCTAGCAGTTCTGGGCAAACAATAGAGGAGAACTTGGTTTCATCAACTCAGAGTGAGCCTTGTGCTGCTCAGGTTCTGGAAACTCCCATCAGGCTGCAGGCAGGTGGCAAGTGTGGGCTGGGCTTCGGCTGGCATTCCCCAAGGCCAGCGTCCTGCCTGTGTGTGTGTGTGTGTGTGTGTGTGTGTGAACACGCGTGAGTGTGTGCCCTGTGCGCGTGAATGCGGTATGCGTGTGCATGTCAGGACTGCACAGTGGGAGCCTGTGCAGAGGCGGCCTGGACTGAGTGTTGGGGTGCCCCCTATCCTGGAGTGGGGCTTTGAGGCTGGGTTGAGGTACTTTAGCGGGGTCTGCGTTCTTGGATCTCCTGAAGCTGGGGCCCTGCAGCCCTATGCCATCACTGACCAGCTCTTCTTACAGGACAGGCACTGCACAGGCAGGCAGTGGCTTCTGGGGGCCCAGGAGCTGCTCCTCTCAACTCGTCCGCAAGCCGGCCTGCCCAAGGCTGCCACTGCAAGGTTAATGGCCCTGGCCCGGCAGGGTCTCCAGGGGGCTTTCCTGTCCCACGCCAGAGCAGGGCCATGGGTCATGGAGCAGTGTGGAGGGGTCCCTCTGACCCCTGCAGGAGCCCATCCTTAAGTTTACAAAGAGTCAGTTGGCTTTTAGTCAAAGATGAGAGAGACTGTTAGGCTGAAAACCCTAAAAGTAAGAGAGAGAGAAACAAAGACTTGACCATTTTAAAGCGTGTTCCCAGGGACCCCCTCCTTCTGTTTGAAGCCTAGAGGCAAGATCTAGTGGTCAAGTGGTCACCTGTGGTCTCTCTGCAGTACAGGTGACCATCTGCCCTGGAGTAAGAGACTGGGGACCCCGTTCCTGGGCCTGGCCCTGCAGTGTCTGCTCAAGGTCGTTAGGATCTAGGAGCCAGCCCTGCATCCACTACCCTCATGTGGGCCAGGCCTCAGTTGGCCTGGGTGCTGGCAGCAGCCTCCCACCGGGTCTCTGCAGCCTGGTCTTCCCCATCCCCCTCCTCAGGCCCCCGTGCTCTCCAGTCGCTGCCTGCCCTCTGCTCTCTTGGTGACCTGGAGCCCCTTGGGGGCTTGCAAGGCCCCCAGCTGCCTCAACAGTGGCATTCCTTAGGTGTTTTGAACCTTTTGCTCCAGTCACGCCACTCCTGGCTCTCTTCTGAAGATAGAGAGACTAGAAGGAAAGGGCCTGGGATGTTTTTAAGGATGGGAGGCACAAGGCTTGCGTTTGAGGGTGTGGTTGAAGCGGTGCGCCTGCCTGTGTGTGTGCCTGGCCTTGGCTGCAGCCCCTCGTGCGTGGGCCTCTGCTCTTGGCCTGGAACCCCCTCCAGCCCCCGGCAGCAGCCTCCTGGTCAAGGCTCCCTCCTGGAGGAATTTTTCCCATCTTTTTTGCTGTGTTCTTGTACTTACCCCAGTTCCTCTGGTGGCTGTGGCTGCCACAGCAGTCGGGCGGGCGGCCTCCTCCCTGCTCTGTGTGCGGGCTGGAGGTGGGTGTGAGAGGAGGCATGGGCCTTCTGGGGACCCTGCAGGGTTGCATGGTGGGGGGACGCTCAGCGGGGACACTAGGAGGTTTCTCCTTTGGGGTGGGTGGGCTCCAGCATGCCTTAAGCACGGGACCAGTGGTGTGCGAAAGTGCCTCTCATCTGTGAGAGCAGCCAGCACGGGCCCTGCTCCAGAGCTTGCTGCGAGGCAGAGGTGGACAGCACGTCCCGGCACATTGTTACTACACTGCTGGGGAGACAGGAGACTGGGCTCAAGGAGGGGTGTTTGGATTTGCCGAGAGGGCTAGTTGGGGAGGGCTCCCCGAGGGAGAAGCTGGAGCAAGGGCTGGACAGAGGGCAGGACTCATTCAGGCCCAGAGAGAGGACGAGCACTCCAGGCGTGTGCACAGCCCAGGCGAGAAGGACCCTGCCCTGGGCAGAGTGGGACGACACTGGTGTGGCCAGTGGGATTCGGGGAGGCAGAGGGTGCAGCTAGGGGTGGACTGGAGGCCAGTGGAGGGCTCTGCGCTGGGCACCGAGGGCAAGAGTGGCCGCGGGAGGGTGTGGGCGCTGCCGTGCCTGCCCGGGGATGGCACAGATTGGGACCAAGGTGGTACCACTTGGGTGCAGAGGCCAATAGGCAAGATTGAAGAGGGGGAGAAGGGGTGGGTGGCATCAAGGGAGGCTCCTACTGTCTTTCAGAAAGAGGACAGCTGGGTCACTCACACACCCTCCCTTTTGGTCCTGAGGTGACTGCACCCCTGCCCAGCATGGCGGCCCTGCCGCCGCCGCCGCCAGACCCCCAGTTTGTCCTCCGAGGCACCCGGTCAGCGGTGCACGCGCTGCATTTCTGCGGAGGAGCCCAGGGGCAGGGGCGCCCACTCCTCCTCTCAGGGTGAGTAGCTGTGGCCCCCAACCCAACCCCAGGGGTGGCCCAGGGTGAAGTCGGGGGGGTGGTGGCCTAGCAATGAGCCTGGTGCTTGTTTGGGGATCCTAGTGAGGGGCTCGGGCTGCCTGTTGTCCAGGCACCCTGCCCTCTCAGAGCCCACTCGACACATTGTCCCCTTAGGCCTGGCCCCCTCTCCGTTAGAGACACCATCCAGTTTGCACTGTCAATGGCGGCCTGCCCTCCCTCTCCAGAGAAGCAGGCTCTGCCTGAGGTGCCTTCAGAGGCTCCCACAGGCCCCTGCCCACCCCCTTGGAAAGGAACACGTGCCACTGTAGCCTTAGTTCATCTTTAGATCTGTCACCTAAACTAAAAACCCTAGTGGCCGAAGCGCCTTGTCTGCCAGCTGTGTTCCAGGCCGGCCCACAGAGTGTGCAGGGCCAGTCCAGCTGCCTCGATGCCTCCTCCTGAGCCTGCACTCGTGTGTTGGAACAGGTCCCTGAGTGGGCTGGTGCACATCTGGAGCCTGCAGACGCGGAGGGCGCTTGCCACCCTGGATGGCCACGGGGGCCACTGTGTGACCTGGCTGCAGACACTGCCCCAGGGGCACCAGCTCCTCAGGTGGGTCTCAGTGGCAGTGAGCGCAGTCTCAAAGGAGCCCAGTTGTAGCCTTCAGTGGGGTCCAGGAGCTCTCCAGTGGAGGCCCTCATGGCCTCCCCTAGCTGCCAGGGCAGCCCCACCTCCAACAGCAGAACAGGGTGTGACCTCTGCCCTCAGCCCGTCCCAGTGCCACGTGTCCCAGGTGTGCTGGGTGCTGGTCACTGCCTCTGTAACCGCTGTGCCCTCCAGGCGGGTGCCCACTGAGAAGAGCCTGATGAACGCACGGGACAGCCCTGTCTGTGGCTTCATGCCACCTGTGGCCTGAGCAGAGCCCCCCCTGGCCTGCCAGAGCTCCCTAGTGGCAAGAGCTGGGGCTCGAGGCCTCTCCTTGAAGGAGCCTCAGCTTCCCTCCCGCAGGCTTCTAGGCCTGGGTGTCATGACAGCCACTCTGCAGGGTGGCCTTCTCCCTGGTGGTAGAGCCACTTTCCCACAAGACGACAAGGACTGGTTGCCAAGGCAGCGCAGAGCCTGATCTTAAAGCTCACCAGGCTGTGCTCCACAGCCCCAGCATGGCTGCCTCCAGAGGCACGGGAGTGCCACTCCCATGTCCAGGTCTGCGGCTCAGGGCTGGCCAGCACAGGGTCAGCAGGAGATGGCAGGAGCAAGGGGGCCTGGTACTCCCAGCAGAGAAGAATGCGTGTGCTGAGGCCACATAGGGCCGGCCTGTGAATGTCAATATCACAGGGGCCATGAGGGGCTGGAGGCTGGGCAGCAGAGTGGGGAGGGACTGTATTCTGGCACTGCCACTGCGGCCTTGTAGAGGTGACAGGCCGAGGACTTCAGGTGGGTGTGGGCCTGGAGGCAGCAGCAGGGGGCAGGTGGGTGAGAGAGCACGTTGGGAGGGGCTTCCCTCTTCCCTGGGGAGAGGGAGAGACAGGGCAGGCACAGACTAGAGAGCATGCAGGAAGCTGGGGGCCCCCATGGCTGCCAGGGTGTGCCGTTGTCTTGGGTGGCCCTCCCTGCTCCCCGTGTGAGGATTGCTGCACCAGCCCAGGAGTCCACCAAGTCAAAGTGCTGCTTTCCTGACACCCTCTGCCCCAGAGCTGCAGACTGACCTCTCCTCCTCCTGCCCTGCACTCAGAGCCTGCACATCTGGGCACTGGGGAGCCCAGTTCCTGGAGGAAGAGGCCTGCTAGGCCCCACTGGTCTGCAGAACACTTTTGTGCCAGACTCACGCAGCTCCCACCACCCTGAAGGTGGCTCGCGGGTGACTGGGGGACTGGAGGGGACCGGAGGTGTCCAGGGGCGGTGGCCCTGGACGTGTTTGCTTGTAGAGCCCTCGCCTGGGCTCGCCTCCTTCCTGCTTAGTGCATAGGGCCCTTCATACAGTGTTGGTCTTTCCCTGATTGTCAAGTAGAGGTCGTGTCCAAATACCCCACTAAGCCTCTTGCCTCGGGAGTTACTATTTGTAAAAATGTTCCTCCTGAATTTTCACCCAAGGTATAGACCCGTTGGGGCCTCCTTCTCCGTTAGGGTCCGGGCTCCTTGGGCTGTGCTCTGGGAACCCCTGGCCGTAAGTGCCCAGGCGCCTGACGCCCGGCTCTCAGGCTTCACTCTTCGGAGAGCCGGGCCTGATGCTGTGCAGGGAGGCAAGTTCTGGGGGCGACCTATGAGCGAATGTTTGATGGCACCTTCCCTTCCAGCCAGGAGCGGCCCCAGTCCAGGCGGTGGGCCCGTGGGTCAGGAGGTCTGCGGCGCAGACCGTGCAGGTGCTTGGAATGCCCAGGTGCGTTTACGTTACACTAGAGGCCGCATGCCCAGCTGTGTTTGGAAGTCAGGTCTCTCCAAAGTGGCCCTTGAGAAGGGAAGGTGTGCTTTCATGTCAAGGGGAGGCTGGAGGACAGAAAGTAGGAAGCCAGGGGCCCCAGCCCTCCCCAGGCTGTGCACAGGGCTTCAGGAAGCCCAGGGCTGCTCTGCAGACACTCCTCAGCCCCACCTGCACCCGAGGAGGCACCTGTGCCTGCGACAGCCACCTGGGTGGGTCTGTTCTCTACCTCTTTTATTGTGAGATGTAACGTACTTACAGAAAAGTGCACAGAACAAGTCTGTAGACCGGTGTATTATCACGGAGTGGACACCTGCACACCCACTCCCATCAGGAAGCAGAGCACTGCCAGCCCCCAGGAGCCCCTCACGCCCACCTGGCCACTCTGTCCTCGTCTTTCGGAGGCAGTTCCTTGCGCCTTTTTCTTGCTTTACTCTCTGAAAATCCATCTCCAAAAGGCATAGACTCATTTTGTTTACTTTTTCCTTAACTTAAAAAATGGAAATATAGGCAATATGCTATTTGACAATGGTCATAAAGGAATCTTTTTGGATGCCATGTCTTCTTGGACAAGGGAAACTAAAGAAAAAATAAACAAGTGGGACTTCATCAGATTAAAGAGCTTCTGCAAGGCAAATGAAACCAGGATCAAAATGAATAGACAACCCACCAGCTGGGATAAAATATTTGCAAATCATATATCTGACAAGAGGTTAATCTCCATAATCTATAAAGAACTCACACAACTGGACAACAACAAAAAAAACAATCTGATCAGAAAATGGGCAGAGGAAATGAGCAGACACTTCTCCAAAGAAGATATACAGATGGCCAATAGGCGCATGAAAAGATGTTCAACATCACTAATCATCAGGGAAATGCAAATCAAAACTACACTAAGACATCACCTTACACCTGTTAGAATGGCTGTAATCACCAAGACAAAAAATAACAAATGCTGGAGAGGCTGTGGAGAAATGGGAACCCTCATTTACTCCTGGTGGGAATGCAAACTGGTGCAGCCTCTATGGAAAATGGTATGGAGATTCCTCAGAAAACTAAAAATAGAAAATACCCTATGAGCCAGCTATCCTACTACTGGGAATCTATCCAACAAACCTGAAATCAACAATCCAAAGAGGCTTATGCACCCCTATGTTCATTGCAGCATTATTCACTATAGCCAAGAAGTGGAAGCAACCCAAGTGTCCTTCTACAGAAGATTGGATCAAGAAGATGTGGTGTATATATATACGATGGAATAGTACTCAGCCATAAAAAAGACAAAATTATCCCATTTGCAACAACATGGATGGACCTGGAGGGTATTATGTTAAGTGAAATAAGCCAGAGAGAGAAAGACAAACACCGTATGACCTCTCTCATATGTGGAATATAAACCAACACACAGACAGACAGAACTGCATGGTGGTTACCAGGGGCAAGGGGTTTGAGGAGTGGGCACAAGGGATGAAGGGAGGCATTTATATGGTGACTGACAAACAACAACGTACAACGAAAATTTCACAATATTATAAACTGTTAAGACATCAGTAAAAAAAATTTTAAAAAAATGGAGCCATGCGGAATAGCTTCCTTTGCATCTGACTCCTGTCACTCAGCTCTGTCTTGGTGAGATCCCCTGTGGTGTCTGTAGCTTCAGCTCATTGTGTGGGCTTTTTCTGTGTGGTATCTACTGGATGTATATGCCCATATTACTTCCCATCTACTCTCGGTGGAGGTCTGGGTTGTCCACTTGGAGCTGTGAAGGATGAAGCTTAAGAAAATTCCCGTGGGGCTTCCTGGTGCCAGGTGCACATGCACATGCCTGCAGGTTAGACCCTGTGCCCATAGGTGGGTGTCCAGGCCGCAGAGTGTGTGCATGCTGGACAGCTTGGAAGGTGCCAGGCTGCACTCCTGGTGTGGGCCTCCCCCCCACCGCTGCTGCCAGGGGCCTGGGAGCTCCTGTGGCCTTGTTTGCATTTTTCTGACCACTTGATGAGTGAGCCTCGTCTGTGTGTGTTGGCCACGTGGATAAACTCGCTTAAATGCCTGTTCTCCACTGGATTGACTGCCTTTTTCTAATTGAGTTATAGGAGTTCTTTTTATATTCTAGGTATGGTAGATATTTTTATATCATCAACTATTTCTCTAACACGTGGCTTGCATTTTTCCCTCTCTTAATGTTGTCTTTAATGACATTAAGACATTTAATGTCTTTAAGTTAGTCATTTTAGTGAAGGCAAATCCATGGTCTTCCCCTAATGGCTTGTGTTTCTGTGTCTTGCGAAGGAGTCCTGGCACCAGGTCGTGAAGCCCCCTTGCTCATCTCCCCAGAGCTTCACTGCTGTTCCTTTTCATCCACATTTGTCTGGAATCCACTGTCGGTGTGGATTTGGTGTCTTTGTTTCCATATGGATACCCGATGGTCCCATCTTCCCTGCTCTCATTTCCCTTCCAAGTTTAGTGACATTGGCATCTGAGGAAGTGGGACAGGGAAGGCAGTGGCTGCCAGGCAGAGGTGGCTGGAGCAGTGAGCATGTGGCCGGAGAAGCAGAGTGATGGGGACAGGGTCTCAGAGGTGGCTGGGGAGGTTGGGAGATTGGCTACACCACACAAGCGAGCTCGTTGGTTGAGCATGTCAGTAAATATCTTGAGGATAAGAGGAGCCACATATTTCCCTGTCAGAGAAGGGAGTCATAGCCTGAGAAGGAGAAAGGGGAGAAAGAACCCTCAGGCCATCAGCATGAACTTGTGGGGTTTTGAAAATATATACACAAAGATAGGTACAGAAATATTTGTGAGTGTGAGATGTGTGTCTGTGTCAGGTGTGTGAATGTGAGGGTATGTGGTGTGTGTGTGTGTGCGTGTAGGTATTTCCTGGCTGTCTCTGCCGAGAGGGGCTGGCAGTGGCAGCACCTTATAACAGGGAGCACACCTGCACCCAGACCTTGGTTTCTAAACATCTGTCTTCACCAGAAGGAACTAGGATTCCTTACAGAAATGACTTATTCTAGATCTGGAATACCTTACTGACGGACACATGTCAGAAGAACTTTGAGCCAACTTGAAGGGACTCCTATTGGCCAGGCTGGGATGGTTTGAGCACAAAAATAATTAATGAGAATTTTGTGTTGAATAACACAGGAATGCATGCATCCAAAGCGATATAAAGAGAGGAAACAGAAGGAGAAGGGAAAGCCCGTTCTTCAGTAGGATGGCCCCTCGTGAATGTAGAAGATGGACGTGGGAGTCACTTGTCGGCGGCTGTGAAGGCCTGGTTGACATGTGGGCAGTATCAGTGTGCGCCAAGGCAGTGGGCCATTTGAGAGTTGGGATACTGGCATCATATCAGAATATCTTCCCACAGGTATTAACCAAACAGGGAGTGGTGGCTTTGCAGTGGACACACCTGGCAGGCACCTCTTGACCAGGCAATCAAGGTGGGCGGTTGGCATCATGTGCCCTGATTATGCACTGAGAGGGTGCTGTCCTTCCCGAACATGGAAACGTCACCCTAGGGAACGGAAGGCCTCTTTTCTCTGAGAGTGCCAGGGACACGAGAGATGGCACGATGAGGTCTGTCCAGGTCCAGGGGGCTAATGAGGACCGACAAGCACGGTGTGGGTCCTGGACCGTCTAGGGGAGGCCACTCCAGGACACTCCGTAGGACCGCTGGTAAACCGCAGACGGGCTGCTGGCTGTTCTGGGGTTGCCTTGCTCTTGGAGGGGAGTGTGGAGGTGGCAAGGCACACGCTGGATCTTCTGGGGTGGCTGGGCATCAGGGCAGGAGAGAACGTGTACGTTAGCTATTAGGGAACCAATTAGGGGACCAGGTGAAGGAGGCATGGAAGCAACTGTTCTGTGAGTTAAAAAAAATTCAAAATAAAAAGTTACAGTTAAAACAGGCTGGTTTCTTTGCTCACGGTTTAGCTGCCATCTCGGCAGTGAGTCAGATGCCCTCCCTGTGTGAGCACGTCTCTTGGCTGCCTCTTCTCTTCCTTAGGCTCCGTGCATCCCGGTGTCGAGGACACCCTCGCATCTCTCTCTTTTGTTGCTGCCCTTCTGGCTAAGGCCTGCTATCTGGCAGAGCACGGCGTCAGCCCTGTCCTTTGGGAGAGCCGGCATCTCCTAGTTCTCTGGATGATCAGGCACTTTTTTTTTTTTTTTTTTTTGAGGAAGATTGACCCTGAGCTAACATCTGTTAGCAATCTTCCTCCTTTTTTCCTTTTTCTCCCCAAAGCCCCAATAGATAGTTGTATGTCATTGTTGTACATCCTTCTAGTTGCTGTATGTGGGACACCGCCTCAGCATGGCTTGATGAACTGTGTGTCAGGTCCGCGCCCAGGATCCCAACTCGTGAACCCCGGGCTGCCAAAGCGAAGTGCACGAACTTAACCACTATGCCACAGGGCCAGCCCCTGACCAGGCACATTTTAACATCAGCTTGGCGGGTTCTCCAAAATGGATTGGGATTGAGTTGCTCTGGGTCGGCCCGGGGAGAGCGGCCATCTGCACAGCACCGAGTCCTCGGGGCCTGAGCGTCTCACGTGACAGGGCGGGTCTGTCACCACACTGGCGCACCACTGGCAACTGGACACCGGGCCTCATGTGGGTTCTCCTGTCTCCCACCACTGTCCTTTTCTGCTCCAGGGTCCAGCCAGTTGTCCCATCTCCCAAGTCGCCTCTGGCCTGTGATCGCTTCTCTTTCCCTCGTTTCTCATGCCCTCCGCCCTTGGGAAGAGTACTGTCAGGAGTTTTACAGAATGCCTCTCACACTGGGTTTGCCTCACAGTTTCCCAGGATTAGACAGTATGATGGGCTTCCGGAAAGAAACCCACAGAGATGCAGTGCCTTTCCTGTCCAGAAGTCCATGGTGTCCACAGGACTCATCTCTGGTGAGGGTCACCTGGGGTGGGCTGTGTCTGCGTGTTTCCCACCATCAGGGATGTTTTCCCTCTGCTTACTGGGCTCCTTGGCTGTGAGTCGTTGGGTCCAGCAAGGACTTTCCTCAAGGGATGAAGAATTAAGGAGGGTTGTGTGTTAGAGCCACCGCAGTGATAATAAGCATCTAGGGGATCTTTGAGGCTGTCCGTGTGTCCTGTTTCTCCTTAGGTCCCACCCTCTGACTTTAGCCTCCTGTGGTGGGGTCTGCCCCCTGCAGTTACTACTGGGGGTTCTCTGGGACTTTCTGTTTCCCACACTCTCCTGCTGTATTCTTGGGTTATAATCTCATACTACTGTCATTTATTTTATTGCTCAGGCTGTGCCAGCGTTGGCACCTGTGTCCTTTGGACATGCCCCCATTCTTTATTTTTTGAAGTATTTCCTTACTTCCTGGTACTACAAGATGCTGAGAACTCATCTTCTCTTTCTCCCACTTCAGCCTTAGACTCAGGCGTTTCTCCAGAAACCTGGTTCCTGTTTTTAGAGAGAGTGATCAGAAACTAGACCTGGCACTAGGTGCGCTCGTCACTGCTGGGGTATTGTTGCTTCTAGGTCTTCTCGGCGGGCAGCCTGGGGAATAGCTGTGTGTGCACGGGCCATGCTGCATACACACCCATAGGCATCTCTGTGTCGGTCTGGGTATTTGGATAAACATGCCTTCATACTGACGTCTCCGATTTGAATCCAACACCACGGGGTCCATTCTTGCCTCTCCCAGGCTTCTTTGTGACCGCTTTCTGTAACAGGGAGAAACCTGGCTCCTGCTCTCCACTACTTATGTACCTCTCTGTTCAACCCTGCTGTCCACATGAAGAGGTTTCAGAATTGCTGACCCGCACCCCCGTGAGAAACAGACTTACCAACTAGAGTTCTGTGTTTCTGCACGGTTATTTTGTCTTCAACTTTGCAGTTTCGAGTCGACGTACTTTTCCCAAATTCTTCGGGTTGGCTTCTGTCTGCCCTCCCCTTGGGCGCAGTATGCCATGCATTTGTCACAGTCTGCAGTCCATCCTGGGATCCTGACATCCTGGTTGTGTGGTTTTTTAAAGTACACACAGTAAAGCTTGCTCTGTGGCTTAGTTCTGTGGGTTTGATGGATTCCCACAGTCACGTATGCTCCACCCCAGGGCCATCCAGAGCAGTTGGCAACCTGCAGATCCCTTGTGCCGTCCCTCTGTGGGCAGGGCCCCTGGAGTCCTCTGTCCCTCCATTGTGCCTCTCCTAGAATGTCACACAGATGGGATCGTGCAGCACTGTGGCCTTTTGGATCTGGCTTCCTTCGCTGAGATTCCCACAGGTTGCTACGTGGGGTGTATTCCTTCCTCTCTGTTACTGAGTGAAATTCCGTGGTATGGACACCTCACCGTTTGTTATCCAGTCTCCTGTTCAACAGTTGTTTCCGATTTGTACAGTTATGAACAGAGTTGCTGTAAACATTCACGTACAGGTTTTTGTGTGAATGTAGGTTTTAAATTCACTTGGGAAAATACCTGAGAGTTGGGATTGCCAAGGTGTCGAAGTTAATTCACAGAGGGAGAGAGAGCGGCGGGAAGACCATAGGATGCGGTCACGGGGCATGCGCCACGGAGTGCCCTGGGCTTCAGTCTGCCGTGTGCCCCTGGGATGGCCCATGAGCAGTATCCTGGCATTGGGCGTCTTGATGCAAAGCCCTTCCTCAGCCGAGGTGCCCCCGCCTGATGACCTGGCACCAGCCGTGGCGCCTCTTTCAAAAGTGTCCCCTGCCTTCTTTTGGCGTCAGGCTGGCCACAGCACACCGATTTCTGGGTGGGTTGGATGCACCATCTGCTCACCAAGGGCCTCACGCCTGTCTCCTCTTGGTTTTGGCAGTCAGGGCCGGGACCTGAAGCTGTGCCTGTGGGACCTGGCAGAGGGCAGAAATGCTGTGGTGGACTCCGTGCGCCTGGAGAGCATCGGCTTCTGCAGGGGCTCCATCCTGGCTGGGGGCCATCAGCGATGGACGCTGGCCGTGCCGGGGAGAGGCAGTGATGAGGTGAGCGCCAGCCCACACAACCTCTTGTTCCACGAGTCACTGGGTGCTTGGTTTCCCTCACACAGGCATGCTCATTCTAAGCACCTGGTTACAGGAATGCACTGCCCACCGCAGGACCCCGAGGAGCCGGGGCAGGTCTAGGTCTGCCTGCTGGATCACAGTTCCGGGGGCTGCAGGCTGAGTCTTGGCCTGGTCGCCTGTGAGGTGCCCTGGTGGTGAGAGTCAGCAAGGAGGCCCAGGGCAGTGGGCTAGTGTCTCTGTGAGGCCCTGGCACCTGGCACAGCACAGCAGTGCACAATGGACGACAGGTGTTGAGGCCCAAGGCCATCAAGAACACTGGGGGAGGGACCACCCATACAGATCCTCAGAGGACTTAGGGGTGGGCATGTGTAGACAGAAGTCCCAGGCAGGCCAGCAGGAGGTGTAGTCTGGGAGAGACAGAGGCACTGGTGAAGTCGAGAGGGCCTCTGAGCCAGGGCAGCAGGGGAGGGCGGCCTTTTGGGGAACAGAACTGGGTCCTGGTGTAAGAAACCTCAGGCAGGGCTGGGATGCGGGGCATAAGGAGCTGGCACCAGGGTGGCAATTGCAGTATAGAGGGGCACAGGGGAGCAGGGGAACATCAAAGAATGGGGCTTCTGGGGGTGGTGGGCATGACCGAGCTTCGGAGGTGGCCGTCGCACAGAGCTCAGTCCAGAGCAGCCAGCAGTGGTTGGTGGCAGGGGACTGGTTAGGCTGCACAGTGGCATCCACACCCCCAAGGGCAGAAGGGGCAGAGTCCACCAAGAGAAGCAGTGCCCAGGACTGCGGGGTGTGGTAGAGGAAGGAGGAGTGGCTGGAGGCACCAGCTGTTGGAGGAGCTGAAGGGAAATTGAAGAAGAAACCTGTAAAGGCTATGGGATGGGCCTGGTGAGTGTGGGGCACGGCTGCTCAGGGGCCTGGCAAGTGTGGGGGCCAGGGCTCCAAGAGTGGGGTGGGGGCTGGGGGTGCACACGGGCCGGGCTCCTGCCTACCGCCCACTCCCGTGTTCTCTTGTGTCCCTGCTGGCCCCCAGAGCCTGTGCAGCAGGCGGGGCTGGGCAGGGCCCTGGCCCGTGCACATGGTGAGGTTTGGCCCCCGCCCAAGAAGAGTCGTTTGTCTTAAAGCAGCTCAGTTCATAAATAATGAGAAAGAACAGGCATTTATTTGTTCATGATTGCGTTTAAATCACCAATTAGGAGCTACATACACTTTTCTTGCCAATTTGCCAAAAACCTGTTAAAAGTTTTATTAATGTGAAAAACAGAGGGCTTTGCTCCCTCCCGGATGGCAGGAGCTGGGCAGCGCCCAGCCTTCCTCCCTCACCACACACCACATACGCCGGCCTGGGGTTCAGCTAGCTCTTACCACTGGGGTCAGGTGCTGCGTACTGCCCTCCACATCTTGGCCACCGCAGGCCTGCCCGGCTGTGAGTGTCCCTTCGGCCCTCCTTCACCCTCTGCTCCCACTCCCGGGGCCTGTCCCCTGAGCCCGCTCATCCCCTCTGCTCAAGGCTGTTGGTAACCAACTTCCTGGCTCCCAGTTCTTCCAGTTCAGGCAGCAACTGTGTTGTTCAGGTGCAGCCAGTCTGGGGACCTTGCCCATCCTGGGAAAATAGCTGATTTCCATGTTCCCACCTGGAATCTGCCAGGACTGGCCCCTAGAAAAGCAGCGCTGGCCTGTGCCCAGACAGTGCCCAGGGAGAACATGCTCCAGCCCCGATCGGCCGTCTGGGTGGCCACACTTGCCCAAACCAAACATTTTTCCTACTGGAAACAAAAGTTGGAGTTGAGTGCCAGATGGAAAGTATACTGGTGTCTGTAGGAGGCTCCCAGCGCAGGCGCCCAGGCCCTGCCAGAGCACAGAGCTCCTCCTCAGACCCACAGAGGCCCGTGGGCCTGCTTCTGGTCCTCAGGCCGTGCGTGGGCTCCTCACTTTCCTGCACCTGGGTCGTGGCCCTGGATGCTGCCCCCATACTCCCTCCCATAGCACCTGGCTCGGGCTTGGGGCTCCCCTCGGTTTCCCTTCTCACTCTCTCTTCCCGGCTGGAGCAGACTTGCTGGGCGACTCGCCCCTGTCCAACCCACTTAGCCTCCCGCCACTCCTCACTGCCCCCAGAGGGGTCTTCCTGAGCCTGTCCCTCGCTGACCCATGGACCTACATGCCATGCTGTCCAGGGTGCAGGCCTGTGCAGACTATGTGTCTGGTGACTGCTGCGTCCTCCGGCATCCCTCTCCCTGTGGCTTCTCCTCCTGCCACCCAGTCAACATCTTGAAACCAGCCCATCCTCCTGATGTGGTGACAAAAGGAACAGATCTCATTTTAGGAAATATGGCACTAGAGCAGTTAGAAGGTAGGAAACCACTGTCCCCCTCAGCAGCACAGACATGGGCTGGCTCCTGCAGCCTCTGAAGCGGCAAAGGGGCAGGCCAGCATGCATGCAGCCAATGCCTGCTGCTTTGCCCTTGAACAGGCTTGGGTCCCCGAGGCGTTGAACCAAGAAGAGCACATCTTTCTCTGTTCTGTGGGGGTGGTGGCCCCGGGGTGAGCGTGCCCCGTGGGTGCTCTGCCCGCTGCCCTCCCGCTCGCCCACTCCCCCCAGCTCTGCCATGGTTCACCAGTGATGAGCCTGTGCCACACCAATGTTACACACCAATGTTACTCACTACAGAGAGCGAGCAGAAGGGCTCCGAGAGGCCCTCTCCCTGCCTTCGGTTTTCTTGTTACTTCTGGGCCGTGCTCCCTGGCCACTTCTTGGTTGTCACACCCTCTCTCTTATATTTCTTATCGTTTCGTTGGCGCTCCTCCTTCAGTGTTTTGCTGTTCTGGGGCTCCTTCTAGCAGCCTCTTATTTCGTGACAGTAACACCTGCTCACATCACTTAGGTTCTTTTCTGTCTCCTTTGTGGGTAGTGAGGGCCAAGACGGCTGGCATGGGTGTCAGAGTGACCTTGCACGCCCCCCTAGGCGTGTGCACGTGTGTGTACATGTGCACGTGTGCACACTCGGCAGGGTCCCAGAACTTGCTGTTCCTCGGCAGTGAGCCCTCCCCTGGTGCTGGGATGCTTTGGGGCTTCTGGCAAGAGCCCCACCCAGAGCGTACCCCCAGCCCCAACCGTGGAGGTGACGCCTGGCGCAGAGGCAGGCTGTCACAGGACCCGTAGCTGGGAGGACCAGGCCGTGCTGCGGCTTTCTGCCCTGCCTGCTGCCGCCCTTGGACACGGCCACCCAGCATGCATGTGGCTGATCTGAAATCAGAGCCGGGACTCCACTCAGGGCCCCGGGCGGGTTCTCCTGTGGGGGTCAGTGAGAGCAGTGTGGCTCAGACCCGCACGCCTCGAGTTCCCCTGAGGTTCTCCTTGCTGGGGTTTCTGTGTTCTGGGTGTCAGACGGCCGGCTTGCTGTCCCCTTGACACCCATGACCCCTCTGGACCTCAGACTCCTTGTCTGCAAACCGGAGGATGCCCCCATGTCGGTGGGTGTGAGGTGCGGCTGCGTGGTGGCTGCACGTTGTTGTTGTCACATTATTGGTAGAGCAGCTCTCACCGGTACCTTGGGGAGCTAAGGACCAGCCGAGCCTCCCACCACCGGGTGGTGGACCTGCTTTGCACGGGATCCCTTCTCCTTTTCCAAGCCCTGCAGGAGGGTCACCCTTGTCCCCGCTCGGCACATGACGGGGCTGAGATGATAGGGGTGCATGTGGCTGGGGACCCAATTCCAGTCTGCGGGTCTCCATGCCCGAGCCTGCTTCTTGTGGCCTCTGCCGTGCCCTGTGGACCGTGCAGGGCAGAGCTTGGACCAGCTTGGGGGGACAGGCTGAGTGTGAGCCGCTAGGCACGTCTCCCAGCCTAGGCACAGGAGGGCCCTGCACCTGTGCTCAGTTGCCACGAAATACAGCTGTGAGATGCGGTATAAAGGTGCAGGGACACGTGGTTCCAAACAGAGCTCCTTTGGTGCCTGTCATGTTCCTCTCCAAGGCACGGTGCTGGGTCCCGGGCATCCCTGTGCAACTCTTTATACCATTTGATATGCCTGAGACAGTTCAGAGTCATTCACATGTACAACCCACACCAGGAAGGAGAAGCAGGCCGAGGTTGGGAGGATCGGTGAGCTGAGTCAGGCCTCCTGCTCGGCAAAGAGGTAAAATCTGGAGAGGCCGGAGGCGGCTGCCGGGCAGTAACGCTGGTTAGAGGGACGTGCCAGTCACTCAGGAATGATGCGTGCGTTTCGCAAGGCCCAGAAGCGCCCAAGCCCATGAGCCTGTGCGGCCTAATTAGGGGTCTCGGCCCCCGGTTCCTGCGGGAGCAGACAGAAACTCGCAGCAGCCTTGGCTCACCGCCTTAAAAGTCCCTTGTTTGTGTAGCACAGACTCGCCTTGGCACCGGCCCAGATCAACTTGTTTTCTTACTGTCAGGTTCAGATTCTGGAGATGCCATCCAAGACGTCAGTGTGCACCCTGAAGCCGGAGGCAGATGCCAAGCCGGGCATGCCCATGTGCCTGGAACTGTGGCAGGTAAGGCCCAGCGCGTACCAGCCATGCCCTGCCAGCCGCACCCACTGGGCCCTGAATCATGCCCCATTCAGGATTTGGTTTATCTCAAACCAAAGGGGCAATCAGCCCCTTGGGAGAACATGTGCATTCTGCCTTCTGCAGCCTCGATGTCCCCTGCCAGTCCCTGCCACCCGCCGCGGCTGTGAGGGCTCTGCTGCAAACTGCACAGGGCAGGCCTGGCTTGTGCTATCCCCCACCGGCTCTGAGCGGCACCCCTGCCTGGGCGGTGAGGAGGGACGGCAGGGTCCTGGGGAGGGCGCGTGCTCCCCTCCTCTCCGCACGCCAGTCTGGGGCCCTGTGTGGGACTGGGAGGGGAGTGCTGACTCACTCTCCAGGCCTGCACGGCCCCTGCTGTGCTTGGGATTAATTTTTGTTGCTTCTTTGCCTCGTAGAGGAGAAGTAGGCTCAACATGTGGCTTTCCCTGAGGCCGTACTCAGAATTTCTGAGTACAGCCATTTCCTTCTTTCTCAACTGTTCTTTCTGATTAGAGAGGGTCTAATCTCATTACAGAGGCATCTCCTGGGCTGGCAGCAGAAGTCAGCGGGCCAGGGAGGGGGTCACAGGCCTGGGTCCCGGTAGGATGGGTTTTGGCCCCAGGCCTGGGAGGGTTCCTCTTGGGCTGCCAGCCTCCACCAGAGGCCGGGCCCTCCTCGAGGCTGGCCCGCACCCCCAGAGGTCAGCACTGGCTCAGAGTGTGCAGTTTCCGCTTGTTGGGGCGCTCGTATCTGGGGCAGCAGAGCAGATGGTCTGGTGTCTTCACTTGGAAGGACCCTGGCAGCGTCTTTGCCGTGGCAGAAACCATGGCAAGCAGGTTACCAATCAGTGCTGGCCTTGGACCGCTGCTTACAGGCTGTCTACCCAGCTCTGTTCGGATCACCAGTGCTTTCCAAGAGCCACCCTGTGCGCCTGGGTGCCTCGCTGCCTGTGGGAGCCCTTCCTAAGAGTTAGACCAGCCAGGCTCATGTGCATGGAGACGTAGGTGTGGGCGACAGGCTCCACGGGACAGGCGCCCCCAGAGACCCTGCCCCAAGCTTTTGTCCCTCCAGGGACTGGCCCTGTCTTGCAGTTGGTTCCCCCTGCAGTTTCTTAGCCAAGAACATTCCAGCTGGAATTTGGAACCTCTGATCAGCTGATCCTGTGGTGTCCCGCAGCCTCTCAGAGAGAAGCCTGGGGGAGTTGTTGAGGAGGGGGGCTCCGAGAACTCACCTGAGTGACAAAGCTCCTGGCACCATCGGGTTTGTGGCGGGCGCTTCATGGGGCACACCCCCAAGGTCGTGATGTCGTAGGCAATGGTGTGGGGGTCATAGGCCCGGAGCAGGACTGCGGTGGCGGCTGCGTCTGCTCGTACTCTGTTCCCTGGTAACACTGTCGTTGTGTAATCACATAAAAATTCCAGCAGAAAAGTGTGTGGAACCGGGATGTACAAACTTGTTAAGGTAATTAATATGGTTGACAGAAGGACAGATCGTGTTTTTGTTAGTTGATACAGATCCAGCGCAAAGCATCCTGTTGAGAAAAGTCTATGTTAATTTCAGATGTCCCTTTTTTTCTCTCCAAACCTGAAGATGTAGGTTATAACTTCGTAATCTGAGTGTGGCAGAATGGCCTGACATGGTATTTTTTTCTGAAACGTTCAGATGTATTCTTTTTTTGTGTGTGTGAGGAAGATCAGCCCTGAGCTAACATCCACGCCAATCCTCCTCTTTTTGCTGAGGAAGACTGGCTCTGAGCTAACATCTATTGCCAATCCTCCTCCTTTTTTTCCCCAAAGCCCCAGTAGATAGTTGTATGTCATAGCTGCACATCCTTCTAGTTGCTGTATGTGGGACGGGGCCTCAGCATGGCCAGACAAGCGGTGCGTCGGTGCGCGCCCAGGATCCGAACCTGGGCCGCCAGTAGCAGAGCGTGCGCACTTAACCGGTAAGCCACCAGGCCGGCCCCAGATGTATTCTTGTTTTGCTCCTCAAAGTGGCTGACCTGCATTGTTGTGATGATCACATAAAAGGTCAGGAAGATCATTTGCACCAGCCCTTGGAGCAGGCTCCCAGCCCCTGGGCCTCGGGGCCCCTCTAATGGGCCCCACCCAAGCTGATGACCCGAGATGCTGTGGTCGGGGCCTGCCTGCTGGGGGTCCCTCCGGCCAGCATGCCCAGAGATGGGAGGGGATGCAGAGTGAGTCCTTGTGACAACTTCAGGTCCTCGCCCTGTGGAGGTCAGCCTGGCACCAAGGGCGTGGCCACCGAAGGCCCGAGGCCACAGGAGCACTGTTCTGCCTGCAATTGTCTGTCACTGGGGAGCCCCAGGGACCCTACATGCCAGGAGAGAAGCTGGAGGCACCCACAGTGCAGGTGGGGAGCAGTGGCCAGCCCGGGCCGGAGCTCAGCATTTGTGCCTCCTTGGCAACCACAGAGTGAGCGCCTGTAGGCCAGCCTGGCTCCTGCTCTGGCTGCCCATGGCACCTCAACAGGTGGGTCAGTAGTGTGCAGCCCCTGAACTAGCCGAGGCGCTCAGAGCCCAGGACCACAGGCATCACACGGACTGGGGCTACAGAGACTGACCAGAACCAAAGTGTCAGCAACGAGAGGAGCCCTGGACACAGGAGGGATGTGCCATGGGGCCGGGGACAGGCTGGGCCTGCGCAGCATGGAGGGGAAACAGGTGACACGGCAGAGCACTGCTCTGGCGGAAATGGACCCAAGTGGGCCCCTGGAGAGTTCCTCACAGCCGGCCTGTGGGGTGGGCCTGGCAGGGCAGGTCTCAGGGCCGGCTTGAGTTCCTGGCTGGGGAGCAGACAGCGTCTGGGCCGTTCTCACCTGGCCCTCACACTGCCCGGTGTGCAGGTACGGTCCTGGAGGAAGGTCCTGTCTGGGGAGGCACGGCTGCCCACAAGGAGCTGCCTGAGCAGAGGGCATGACCACTTTTTAGAGTACTCTGTGTGTCTTTGGAGAAAACAGTTGTAAATAATTTTACCCTGCGCAAATACTTCCTGATCAGATGATCTGAAAGATGCCCAAGTGGAGCTCTTCCCTGTTACAAAACTACAGGGAGAGCGCACCAACTGGTGCTCTGCACGAGGGGCTTCTGCATGAGGCCTGCTGGAGGCAGGGACTGGTGCGCTCAGACCCTCTGGGGTGGGCCTCACCAGCTGCTGTGGATGGGCAGGGTGGGGGGCACTGCACTACCCCTCAGGGTTCCCAGTCACTGGACCGCTCTCCTGACTGCTCATCCAGTCGGCCCGCTGGGCAATCAGCGTGCAGGAGGCCCCAGGAAGGCACTCAGACTGCCACGGGCCTCCTCCTAGGAGCCTCACTCCCTTCCTTAGACTCCTCCTTTCCGTTTTTGTTTGTGTGAACGTGTATTATCAGCAGAAAAAATGATTGGGGGCCGGCCCCGTGGCTTAGCGGTTGAGTGCGTGCGCTGTACTACCGGCGACCTGGGTTTGGATCCCGGGCGCACACCGACGCACTGCTTGTCCGACCATGCTGAGGTGGCATCCCACATGCAACTAGAACGATGTGCAACTATGACATACAACTATCTACTGGAGCTTTGGGGAGAAAAAGGGAAAAAAAGGAGGAGGATTGGCAATAGATGTTAGCTCAGGGCTGATCTTCCTTACAAAAAAAAAAAAAAAAAGATCATATGAGCCATTTCCGGGGACGTGCAGGAGGGGTCCTCCAGACCAGCTCTGGCCTGGGAGAATTCACTGTAGCTGTGTGCAGGTCTCGGTGGTTGTGTCCTCCCCCTCCCCTGGTACAGCCACCTCCTCCAGATCAAAGAGCTGGTCGGCATCAGGCTCCCCCTGGCTCCCATCACTGGCTGGGGGCCCTGTGACATACACCGCACCACACAGCCTCAGTTTCCCCTTCTGATGCACAGAGAAAGCCCTTCTTCCTTGGGTTGTTTGAGGATGTGGGGTCCACTCGTGTTAGGCCTTCTGCCTAAAGCAGGTCACCTTACCTAGCCGAGCGAGGGTCCTTTCTGGGTGCTCGAGAAGGCTGTGGAGAGACACTCTGCAGTGTGTGCTGTGGTGCGGGCCTGGAGCCCTCGCTGGCAGAAGCGCCCACACAACATGATACTAGGAGCTCCCGCAGGTGGGTGGGGCGGGGAAGGCCTCTGCGGCACCGTCGGCCTGTGTCCAGTGAGGCCCAGGCGATCTGCTCAGCTCCAGCCTTGCCTGCCAGCAGGGGACATCCTTGGGGTTGCAGGTGGCTAAGGACACAGCCTCGCTGACCAGCCCCCCGGGCTCCAGTTCCCATCGTTGACCATCCAGAGGCTGAGGGCCAGGCCCAGCTGGAGCTCCCCAAGACTCAGTTGAAAATTCACCAAGGAGATGACTTGCTCAGTTATTCCTGAGATTGGAGTGACGCCCACCCTAGGCAGCTCAGTGGGGAACACAGAGACGAGTGAAGGGCAGCAGGTGGCCGCGGCGCATGCTCTGTCCCGGGAGCAACCTGGCACCTGTCGTGGAGGCGTTTCCTGTTGGCAGTGCCTGGGGCCGCCACTCTCGGTGCCAGGGTGACACAGAATCCTGCAGCGCTCTTCTTCAGGAGTTGTTGCAGAGCCCAGATAAACGAGGCGCCTGCCTGGGGTGCAGAGCCCTCTGACCCGCTCCCTCATCCATCACAATAGCGCAGGCCGGCGAGAGGGCGTCTTTCACCAGTCATCGCTGCGGCCACTCACCAGGCTTGGGGGTGGGAGGCTCCCGCAGTGACGTTGACAAAGCACAGAAAGTTCATTTTTCATTGAGATGGAGCTCTTGATTTTCTTTGGTTGGCGGTTCTAGACAGGTGACCGGCCCCACCAAGGGATGGCCGCAAGTCTCAGGCCTGCAGAAAGGAGGGGGGAGGATGCAGCACCATGTGGCGGCCGCAGTGAGTGCCCGCTAGGAGCAGTAGCCCGGCAGTCTGAGGCAGGGCTGCACCCGGCTCCCCCAGCCTCTGTGCCCTCCAGTCCCCGTCCTTGGGGGGGCCCCGGTACCACCCGTGCTGGCCCTGTGCTGATGGTGTCAGCCGTCAAGGGGGTGTGCAGAGCCTGTGAACTGTTACTGCCCTGTGGAGAACATGGGAAACGGGGCCTCGACGGGGCCGCCCACCTCTCCAGCCCCTTCTCCCCCAAAATGTGCCAGGGCCTTTCAGGAGCTGACTGCTGTGCTGTCCCCTGCAGGCCGACTGCAGCCCCCGCCCGCTCCTCCTGGCTGGCTACGAGGACGGGTCAGTGGCTCTGTGGGACGTCTCCGAGCGGAAGGTGTGCAGCCGTGTCGCGTGCCACACAGAGCCCATCATGGGCCTTGACTTTGACTCCCAGAAGGCCAGGGGCATCTCAGGCTCCGCGGAGAAGGCGCTGGCTGTCTGGAGCCTGGATGAGCAGCAGGCCCTGCAGGTCAGTGTGCCAGACCCAAAGTGTCATTTATCCTGCTTTGCACTAACAGTCTGATAGGCTGAAACAATATTTAGGCATGAAGAGGAGTTGTAGCGGATCCCTGGCTAATTAATCACTCTGAGGCGGGTGCCGGCGCAGGAAGAAGGGGGCGTGGGTGTGTGGGAGCTGCTCACGTGGTTGGGTTTCTCTCAGACCTTGGGTTAGCGGCAGTCACGTCCTGTCCATCTAGAGAAAAGGCATGCAGAGTCCAGGAGTATGCAAAGCCCATTTGCAAAAACTCAGAGGAATTTGGTCAGTAAGGAACTGATTAATCAAAAAAAAAAGAAAAACCCAGTGTGGAAAAATCCACGGAGTCACGCCCCTGCGGCAGTCTGCAAGCTGGCCCCAGGGAGGCCATTCCTCACGGGCAGCAGGGAAGGGGTGAGGCCTCAGGGCAGAGCGGGGTGTTGCTGCGAACCTTCCCATAACGTCTCGGTGGACTTTCCCATCCCGTGTGGCTCGCGGAGCTCCTGACGGCCACATCTGGGCTTGTGCCCAGTGCTTAGCATGGAGGGGCCCAGCCTGCACACTCAGCCCTGTTTGGGATGGAGGTGATGGAGTTGGGGGCAAGGAGCGTCCTGTCCAGGCCTCTCTCTGGTGCAGGTCCTGGGTGTTGCAGGCCATGGGTGAGGTGCTGGGTGCACCCTGTCCTGTCAGCCCCCAGAGGGTGGCCTGGGTGCACACTGGCTTCTGGGGGCAGGGAGGGTGAGGAGCTCCCGTTAGCCCGGAAGCCTTGGAAGGCTGAGGCTTGACCATAGCCAGTGAGTGGAAGCTCCTTGGAAAGGCAGTTCTGTGAACCCACGTCCGGGGGAGAACAGGGCCCAGGTGGGAGCTGTGTGGCCCTCAGGGTGACTGCCAGCAGAAGCAGCAGCAGGCCCGGCTCCGGCCTCACCTGGGCTCTCATCAGTGGGCACTGGAGGACAGCGCCTGGGGGCTGCCCACCTCTGCAAGGACTGTGGTGGTCCAGGCTTCCCACCACAGACAGGAGGCCGAGGAAGAGGGCATCTCTCAAGGCCCCTCTCCAGATGAGGAGGGCTTCCCCAGCAGCCTAGCCAGCCTGCCTTGCCTCGCACTTGCCCAGCACAGGCCCCCACAATCAAGGAGAGAGGCCCTAGGCGGGCACCACCAAGCTCCTGAGGCATATGGGTTGAGGGGGTGGTCCCAGCTGAAAACCAGGACATGCTGTGGTGCCCAGCAGGCATCATCACGCCCTAGGTGCAGCCTGGGGGTGGGGCATCGTCACCAGGTATGCCAAGAGAGGGACGGAGCGAGGACAGCTGGGAGCAGGGGTGTCATGGTGTGGGCAAGGAGTCCTGGGCAAGAGGGCGGCCGAGAAGGAGTGGGGCAGGAGGGTGCACCCCAGAGAGCATTGACGTAGAGGCCCGCGGACAGACACTGAGGTCGGGCAGAGTGAGACCTGTCACGTTGCAGCCGCAGGGGCCATGGTATCCTAAAAAGAACAGTCCTGTCGAGAACCGAGGTTAGAACCAAGGCAAGTGGCCATGCCAACTGCCGTGGGGTGAGGCTGCCCTGTGCTGCTGTGGGTGGGATCTGAACAGGGACCTGAGGGTAGAGAGCAAGCCCTCTGGGGCCCTGGGGGGCAGCTCGGCCAGAGCCCAGTGAGAGAGTGGGTCACGTGTCACGTCTGGGGTTAGGGCACACATGCACGCTTCCTTGGCATTGCCCTTCCCCAGCAGACCAGCGTGTGCCAGTATATGGCTGACTTGCAGTACAGCCAACTGCCTGTCCATCTTCTGTCCTTCTGTTGTCCTAGGGAATCCACAGAGACCCCACGGGAAGGGAGTCAGACAGGCCTCCCAAGGTGGCCAGGCCTGGCTGCGGGGAGTGGAGCTTCTCGTGCCTCCATCCCGAAGGAAGGTCTCCAAGGCCTGGGAATCGTGGATGTGGGTAGGGGGGTATTGAAATTCATGATGATGGTGGTCATTTTGAGAAACAGGCGGAGCCACTCTGGTGCTGGGTCTTCCTGTCCTCAGCAGGCGAGGCCGCCTCACTGGGTGCCAGCCAGGCGGGCATCAGAGTTTTCCCTCACACTCACCCCACTCCTGGTGGGGACCAGGCAGCACCGTGGGGTGCTCCATCCCACTGTGGCTTGAACTTCAGCCTGGCTTTGCAAAGGGCTGAAGACCCAGGCTGCTTCCCTAAGACCCCCCACCCCCAACTGCAGACTGCAGCTCCCCCTGGCCCCCTGCACCCAGGAGTCCGGGAGGGGGCCCCTCCTGCCGTCCTGGCCTAGATTTGCTTGATCTCTCCTGGCTTGTTTGGGAAACAGCTGCTGGAACTTAAGACTTAGATTTATGGGCATGTTTCAGTCCACAGATGAACTTTTACTGTCCTGATGAATTGGAAAGTTAGAGAAGAGAGTGTTATTAAGGAATTGGAGAATTAAAGCAGAGGGGAGCCAGGCATTGCAGAATGGGCGTAGTTGGTGTGATGGTGGCACCCGGGCCAGGGGCCCCGCTCAGCCATGCACATCAAAGCAGGGGGAGAGTGCTCCTCCCGCAGGGCACAGCCACCTCCCTTGCCCTGAGACAACTGGACTTCACGTTCAAAGTTGGCCCCAGAGGCCCTGGACGTTCAAGCTGTGAAGTGCGGGCCTCCGAGGAGGAAGTGTCGGGGGCCTTGAGGCCCTCAGCATCCCCAGGCCTCCACAGGCGTCCTCCTCGGAGGCCCTCGGTGCACGTGCCGGGCCCGCCGTGCGGTTGCTTGCCCTGCCCTCGAGCTGCGTGGGTGCAGATGTGCCTCACCTTGCTGCCGGCTGCTGAAGTCTCTAATGAGCCCAAATCAACATCTCCCAGACGGGCGCTGGGAGCCGAGACGCAGATGAGGTTTCCCGCAGCAGAGCATGGGTAATGGGAGCCAGATGGCAGCAGCGCTGACTGCACATTCCTAGCACCTGAGGTCATGCGCTAGGAGCTCTTGGTGGCCAAGATCCTTCCGGGAGGCTCCTGGGCTAGGATGGGCTCAGCCAAGGGCCACAGCAGTGACCGGGAGCCTTCAGCTGCCTTCATCAGGAAGCTGCAGCCTCAGGGGCACATGGTGGCGCCAGGCCACTCCCCACCTTCCGCTTTCCCTCCAGCCACTGGGGGTCTGGGCCTTGGCTGTCATCAGACACAGGTGGTGTGCAGACCTTCTTCTTCCTCCCACGCTTTGGGCAGGGCCCGTGGCCTTGAAGCAGGGGCTGATTTACGGCCAGCAGTATTTTTAGGCCTTTAAGTAATAACGAGGCCCCCCTGCCCCAGCCAGCCTGGGCTGGGGATCAGACCAACCACACTCTCCCCACACTGCACCCACAGCTGGTCAGCCAGGTGCCCCCCGTCCCCACTGCCTGACCGCTGCCTTCCCTCTCCCTGGCCCTGCCAGGGGCTTCCCTCTCAAGTGTCAGGTGCAGGATGCCTGGGGCAGGTAGGAGGGAGACCACAGGGCCCTGAGGCCAGTGAATTGTGGGCACACACAATCCGCCATATGACTGAAGCTTCTGTTGCCACTTCTCATTTCCTGCCGGGGGGAGCCGGGCCATGTGCTTTTGCCTCCGTGCCGCCAAGTCTCTGGGAGGGCCTGTGAGGGTGGCAGGTGAGGCCAGGCACTCCTGTCCCCATGGGCAGTACTGGGCATCTTGGCCCCTCCCAGGTGGCGACGCTGGCGTGGAGGGCGTTCTCCGCGCTGCTCCTGACTTCCAGCTGTGTGGGGACCACAGTTTAGAGCTCTTGACTGAAATTCCTTTTCCGCTTGCTTGGGCTCTCGGTGTTCATCAGCAGAGAGCAGATTTGAAGCAGCCCTTTTCTCCCTGGGAAACATCCCCACTGCTAACAAATTCACATAAAGATGGAATCCCAAGGAGGTGACCCTGAAGCAGGGCCCTGAGTGGATTCCAGCGAGTCCATTGCTCCAAGCCTGGGGTCCCCTCCCTACCACTGGCATGGGGGCAAAGTTCACAGGAGAGAAAAGGATGAGGGGCGGTGATGGTCAGCTTCTCATGCCCGTTCCCAGCCGCCCTGCTCTGGTGCGTGTGAGTCGGGAGGGCTCAGGCACACGCGCATCCGCACGCGCAGGCACAAGTGGGATTTGCCTTCTCACGCGTGCACAGTGGCGTCCGCCCCGAGGCCCTGCTCCAGCACGTTCCCGTCTCGGTGGCCTATGCATGGAGCCCAGGAATCCACAGCCAAATGGGGAGGCAGTGTGGAGGTGAGGGGCCACACATCAAGAACCCACCTAGGTTATTGATGCGAGTCAATGGCTGTGTGCTGTTCTCCAACCACAAGCTTGTGCTGCACACAAGCTGTGTGTAAGCACAGGTAGGAAGCACGTGGTGGGAAGCACACGGAGGCCCCCGAGCCGGGATTCTGCCAAGTGAGAGCAGTTGAAGCAGGGCAGAGAGTACAGGACACGCGAAGACGATGCGGGTCGCAGTGGATGGTGGAGAAGGAGGGGCCGTGAGAAGTGATCTGGGCTGGTGCCTGAGGCATCATAAGTCCGTGAATTGGTGGAGTCAGGCACTGGACAGAACCTGCTGGAAGGGCAGGAGGTTGGGCAGGGAGGGTGTCCTTGACGGTGAGAAACGGGGTGGGTGTGGAGGTGGCTGGACAGGTCGCTGCCTGGGACGCTGCCCAAGTGCTGATTGCACTGGCTGGGAACCAGGACATGCCCTGGTGGGAGCAGGGCTGCAGTGAGCGTCCTTACGTGCTGGAGGATAGACTGAGAGCTGCATTTGCTGTGGGGTTTTGGCAGAGTCTTGTTATCAGGTTAGGTTCTTTTCTACACCTAGTGGGCAAAGAATCTGGATCATGAATGAGTGTTGGGCCATCAGACTCATGGCTTTTCTTCTCAAATCTGTTAATTTAGTGAATTGCTTTGTTCGATTTTTGTAACATTAAAACAATCATATAGTCCTAAAATAACCCTCTACATAGCATGTCCTCTTCTACACTCTGTGCAGCTTGGTCAGAGTTGTTCAGGGCCGTCTGTCTGTCTGTCTCTCAGTAGCCTGAGCTGCACCCTCTCTCACGTCGCCTCAGGAGCCCCAGAACCCAGAGGCAGCATGCCCCTCTCTCCTGATCTCTGACAAGTGGGCAGGTGTCTGTTACAGAGTGGCCGAGGGTCAGTCTTTGCCTGTACCACTGGGGCAGGCGTTTTCTCTGTAGGGAAGGTCTGATTTTCTACTTGTACTAATTTAGGTTTCTTGCTTTTTTTGTAACTTGCATTTTTCTAGGAATTTGTCTGTAGGCATAAAAATCTTCAAGAGGTTTTCATACTGCCCTTTTTTTAATTGTTTGTAATAATTGTTTAAATTTCTGCCAAATTTGCAGGACGCTCTATTTTTTATTCCTGATCAGTTTTTCTTTGGTTGATCTTTAAAATCTTTCTGTTTAACCATTTCTGCTCTGATCTTTCCCTCCCATCCTCCCACGTTCTCTGGGCTCGATCTGTTGCTGACTTTGAGTTGAGTGCGTGACCCATTCGTTCTCGGCCTTCCTTTCTCCACAGCAGCTCAGCTGATCTGCCAGCTGCGTCCCGCGTTGTGAGCTGTCACCATCTTCATCAGCGCTCACTCTGCGCATACCCAATTTTTATTTGTTCTCTGACTGCTGAGCTGATTAGAGTGTTTTTATGTTTCCAAATGTTTGACTTTTTTTTCCTCAGTTATTTTTTATTTTTCAATTTCTAATTTAATTCCATTGTGGTCGGAGAATAAGGTCTGAATGATATCAGCTCTTTGAAATGTGGAGGCCAGTCCAGTTATCATAGGTATTCCACATGTGCTTGAAAAGGAAGCGTTTCTCGTTGCTAGATGCACGGCTGTACCTGACACCCTGGGCCAGGCGTGTCGGCCGTGTGGTCCAATACTGAGCGTGGGCCCTGGAGGCCTCTGGAAGGGGCAGGTGGAACTTCTTGCTGCCGTGCATCTTGGTATCTATTCCTGTGTCCTGTGCATTTTTGCTTTCTGCATTTTGAAGCTAGCTGAGGAACATGCAAGTTTAGAACAGTAATCTTCCTGGAGGATTGGACCTGTGCTTCAGTCACCCTCATTATCTCTAGAAAGGATTTTTGCCTAAAAGCCTGTTTTGCCAACTCAGGCCAGGTGTCTTCTGGTTACTACTTCCCTTTCGCCTTCAGCCTTCCTTCAGGCGTAGGTATGTCTGTCAAGGAGCCGACTCGCACACAGATTCCATCTCCTTCTTACTTTTCTGTACTGTGGGTGTTACCCGGGCGTTCTTCCATCTCAGGCCCTCCTTCCAGAAGCCGAGAATGCCATCCTTTAGGAAGCCGTTGGTGGGGCCTCTGAGTGTGAGTCATGTGCTC
This sequence comes from Diceros bicornis minor, assembly GCF_020826845.1. Lineage (NCBI taxonomy): Eukaryota > Metazoa > Chordata > Mammalia > Perissodactyla > Rhinocerotidae > Diceros > Diceros bicornis. The sequence goes on along the minus strand of NC_080774.1, from coordinate 32,454,438 downwards.
ATGGAGCCCACAGTTCTAGTGCTTCTCTGAGTTCATACCACCCCTCTGCTGGGCTGTGGAGGATTCCACTCCCAGCCTAGTCACCAACCTTCGTGAGTCTGTCCCACAGATTTTGATTTCTCTGTCTTCGTTTTTATTCAGTTCAGAATACTGTCTATTTTCCTTTGTGATTTCTTCTTTGAGCCGGTGGTTCCTTAGAAGTACATTACATAATTTTGAAACGCTTGTTGATTTTGTAGATGTCTTTAGCCTAGCTTAATTCTGCTGTGAGGGAAGGTGCCCTGTGCAATGTGAGTATTCAGATATTTCTTGATGCTTGTGTGTGGCCTGGCTCGTGTGGTCTGCAGTTGCTGGGTGGAGAGTTCTGTCAGTGAGACTCAGGTCGAGGTGGTTGGCAGTGTAGTTCAGGTCCTCAATATCCTTACCCATCTTTTTGTCTAGTTTTCTTGCAGTTATTGAGCAAGGTCGGACAGTCTCTGAGTGTTGGTGTGAATGTCTCTGTTTCTCCTTTAGTTCTGTTGGTTTTGCTTCATGAATTTTGAAGCTCTGTCATTAGTAGTAGAAGCATTTGAGATGGTTACCACATCCTGCTGAATGGTCACTGTAAAGCGTCCTCTGTATCTCTCGTGATGTCCTTTGTCCTGAAGCTGGCCTTGTCTGACACCAACACCGCGGCACGAGCTTTCTGAACACCGCCGCTTTCCGTGGTGCATTTCTCTTACTTTCAACCTATCTCGATTTCTTTATACTTAAAAAGCATCTTTTGTAGTCTTGCTTTATGATCCTGTCTGACAATCTCTGCCTTTTAATTGGAGCACTTACTCTGTTTGCACTTAATAGAATTATTGATGTGTCTGGCGTGAAGTCCACCATCTTGATGCTTGTTTTCACTTGTCACTTATGTTTTTGACCCTCTCTTACTCCTTTCCTGCCTTCTTGTGTGTGAATCAGAAATTGTTTTTAGTATTCCATTTAATTTTCTCTCTTGGCTTCTTTACTGTATAGCTCTTGTCATTTTTGCTAAGTGGTTGTTCGCGGACTGACAGTGCATGCGTGTCCTTAACTCAGTGTTGTCACACTCCCCACCCACGCCACAACCCCACAGCAGTATGATCCCACTCACCCACACTCCCACCCTTTCTGCTACCACTGTTATGTGTTTTATTTCTACACACCTTATAAACTCCACCTTATAATGCCTTTGGTTTTGCATTAAATCATCAGTTGTTATTTCTTAAAACTTACAGGAGATAAAAAATGTAATATTTTTTATTTACCCACCTGTTAGCATTTCTGGCACTCTTTGTGTAGATCTGAGTTTCTGTCTGGTTTTATTTCCCCTTCAGCTGGAAGATCCTTTAGCATTTCTCATGGTATAGTTCTACTGGCAAAAAATTCTCTCGCTTTTGTTTATCTGAAAAATGTCTTTATTTCACGCTCCTTTTTCAAGAATTGTGCTTATAGAATTCAGGGATGTTAGTTTTGTTTTTCTTCCTGCACTTTAAAGACACTCTTCCCTTGTCTTCTGGGCTCCACTGTTTTTGTTGAGAACGCATCACATCTTACTGTCATGCCCACACCTGTCGCGTCTCACCCCGTGGCCACTCTCAGGACCTCCTTTTCATCTCTGGACTCAGCAGTTTGACTGTCTGGAGCTTCTCTCAGGCAGACGGTTTGACGTCAGCCCTCTGGTCCCTGAGGCGCTGCTCAGTTTTCTTTAGTCTTTTCTCTCTCTTCTTCAGGTTGGATAATGCCAATTGATATGTCCTCTAGTTTACTGACTTTTTTTTTTTTTTTAAATAATTTCCAATCTGCTGTTAATCCATCCTACGAATCTTTCACTTCAGTTATTGGGCTTTTCAGTTCTACATTTTCTATTATGGTTCTTCTTAAAAACTTTTTTTATATAAGACTTTATTTTTTTAGAGCAGTTTTAGGTTTACAGCAAAATTGAGAGGAAGGTACAGATATATCCCATATACCCCTGCCCCTATGCATGCACAGCCTCCCCCGGTATCAACATCCCCACCAGAGTGGGACATTTGTTACACTGATGGACCTACAGTGACATGTCATCACCCAGAGTCCAGAGTTTACATTGGGTTAGCTCTTGGTATTGTATGTTACGTGGGTTTGGACAAACATCTAATGACATGTATCCACCACTATAGTATCATACGGAGTATTTTCACTGCCCTAAAATCCTCTGTGCTCCGCCTAATCTTTCCTCTTTCCCCACAACCCCTGACAACCACTGATCTTTTTACTGTCTCCATAGTTTTGCCTTTTCCAGAACGTCGTATAGTTGGAATCACACAGGATGTAGCCTTTTCAGACTGGCTTCTTTCACTTGGTCATATGCATTTATGGTTCCTCCGTGTCTTTTCATGGCTCGATAGCTCATCTCTTTTTAGCACCGAATAATATTCCATTATCTGGATGGACCACAGTTTATCCATTCGCCTCCTAAAGGGCATCTTGGTTGCTTCCAAGTTTTGGCAATTGTGAATAAAGGTGCTATAGGGCCGGCCCCATGGCTTAGCGGTTAAGTGCACGTGTTCCGCTACTGGCGGCCCGGGTTTGGATCTGGGCGCGCACTGACGCACTGCTCGTGCAGCCATGCGGAGGCCGCATCTCACAGGCAGCAACTAGAAGGATGTGCAACTATGACATACAACTGTCTACTGGGGCTTTGGGGGAAAAAGGAGGAGGATTGGCAATAGATGTCAGCTCAGAGCCGGTCTTCCTCAGCAAAAAGAGGAGGATTAGCATGGGTGTTAGCTCAGGGCTCATCTTCCTCACAAAAAATAAAATAAAATAAAGTTGCTATAAACACCCAGGTGCAGTTTTCTGTGTGGATATAAATTTTCAGCTCCTTTAGGTAAATAGCAAAGACTACAATTGCTAGATCATATGGTAAGAGATGTTTAGTTTTGTAAGAACCACCGAACTGTCTCCCAAAATGGCTGTGCCATGTTGCATTCCCACTAGCAACGAGTGAGTGTTCCTGTTCCTCCCCATCCTCAGCAACATGTGGTGCTGTCAGCGAATTGGGTTTGTGCCTGTCTGGCAAGCGTGTGGTGGTGTCTCGTTGTTTTAGTTTGCACTTCCCTGATGACATATGACGTGGAGCATCTTTCCATAGGCTTGTTTGCCAGCTGTATATCTTCTTTGGTGAGGTGTCTACTAAGGTCTTTGGCCCATTTTTTAATTGGGTTGTTTGTTTTCTTATTGTTGAGTTTTAACAGTTCTTTGTATATTTTGGATAATAGTCCTTTATCAAATATGTCTTTTGCAAATATTTTATCCCCATCTGTGGCTTGTCTTCTCATTCTCTTGACACTGTCTTCCGCAGAGCAGAACATTTTAATTTTAATGAAGTCTAGCTCATCAATTCTTTCTTTCGTGGATTATGCTTTGATGTTGTATCTAAAATGTCATTGCCAATTCCAAGGTGATCTAGATTTTCTCCTATATTATCTTCTAGGAGTTTTATAGTTTTGTGTTTTATGTTTAGGTCTGTGATTCATTTTGAGTTAATTTTTATGAAGGGTGTAAGGTCTGTGTCTGGATTCGTATTTCTGCCTGTGGACGTCAGTTGTTCTTGCACTGTGTGTTGGAAAGCCTGTCTTTGCTCCGTTGTGCTGCCTCTGTTCCTTTGTCAAAGCTCAGTTGACTCTATTCGTATGGGTCTACTTCTGGGCTCTCTATTCTGTTCCATTGATCTGTTTGTCTATTCTCTTGCCAGTACCACACCATCTTGTCTTTATAGAAGGTCTTGGAGTCGGGTAGTGTCAGTCTTCCAACTTTGTTCTTCACCTTTAATATCATATTAACTCTTCTGGGTTGGTTCTTTTTTATAATTTCCATTTCTCTGCTAATACTTCCTATCTGTTCATTCATCAAGACAATTTTTTTGGTAATTATTTGAATGCATTTCCTTTCATTTTTTTGAACATATTTAAAGAAGTGCTTTAAAGTCTTTGTCTGATATGTCCAACATCTGTGCCATTCTGGTCCAGTTTCTATTAACTGCTTTTTCCCTTAACTCTGGGTCATATATTCCTGCTTCTTTACATGTCTGATAATGGTTTATGTGCTGGACATTATAAATGATGTGTGATGGAGACCCTGAATTCTAGTATTTTGCTCTGAAGAGTGCTTACTTTTTTTGTTCTCACAGGAGTTCAGCTACTGGCTGTTACCTTGAGCTTGTGTGGGCTTGGCTCCATGCTCTGTCAGGGCAGGTTTGTGGAAAGCCCAGGTCCTTCCCAGCTCCGCTAGTGTGGTGGGTGGGACCCAGCTTCCAAACTCTGCCTCCCCTTCAGACTTCAGGTTGGGCGTGGTTTCCAGCTGTTTCAGTGGGTCTGGAATAGGCCCTGCCCGAAGGTGTGATCCTTGTTCTGAAGTGAGGCCATTGTGGCGTCTCAGCCGGTCTTGGGTTGTCGCGCAGTCTTTGCGCTTGGGCTGCTGGACCCGAGATTACTGTTGATCTCTTGTATCTATTCCGTTTAACCCTGCAGCAGCCACCGTCTGGTGCACTCTTTGTGGGGCCCTGAGCATGCACAGCCCTCACACAAGGACTCATGGGGAACCCACACACGGTCTTTAGTCCCTCCCCCCGCTCCCTGAATGCTGCTTGCCCCACAGAGTCCAGCTGTTCCAGCTGCCCTGCACTCCCATTCCTTCCTCCTCAGCTTCACATGGCTGCTGGGCTCTGCCTGGACCTTGTGGTGGGGCAGTTCCCCAGGCAGAGAGCTGCTGGGCCGTTTGGGAGGCTCACCTTGTCCACGCCCCTCCCTGCCTGCTGTTCAGTGCCTGCATTCAGTTGCTTAGTGTATTTTGTCCAGTATGATGGTTGTTTACAGCGTGAGGACATGTCTGCTACCAGTTACTCTGTCATAGCCACATTCCTATGGTTCTTGCTTCATGAATGATAAGCCTGTTGATTTGTTGAGCAGATATTCGCATCCTGCATTGTGTTGTACCCTCTGTCATCAAGTATGCTGTATAGTCTGTCTCAGTGCTTCTGCTCTGAGGTCAGTCTTTCCTATTACCAAGATTAGACCCCTGTTTCTCTTGTCTGCAGACTCCTGGTATATCTTTGCCAGTTATTCTTTTGGCATCTCTTATATATAGTACAGATTTGGATTTAACTTTGGAATCTAATCATAAATCTACTGAGTATATTTTTATTCCTTCATGGAGAAATACAAAGGCAAATACTAGGCCACCATCGTGCCTGCTGTCAGGCAGGGGAGGAAGTCATGTTTTGTCATTACTTACACTGGGGTGTCAGATAATCTCTCGAGTAGGAGGTTAACTATTGTGTCTTTGGCCTCAAATGACAAAAGTTGAACAAATCCAGTGAACTTAACAAGCAGCCCGTCTCTCTCGCTGTCCTCCCATATTCCTGTTAGTTACATAACCGGTTCTATGTCCATAATCCCCATATTGTTCTAGACCTAATCCCACAGGTAAGTAGATTCAGTGCTCTCTGCCAGACCATTTGCCATAGTTCTCCAGTTATCTCTTACAAGACTGGAGTTAATCTTCTAGTCCTTCAAGAAGAGCTTATGGAAGCATATTCTTTGAGTTCTTACATGTTCAAAAATGTTTGTCCATTGTCTTTATACTTGAGCCACAGTTTGGCTGGATATAAAATTCTTGGACCATGTCTCCCTTCACAGCTTTTGCAGGCATCACTCCGCCGTCTGCTGGCATAGATGTGGCTGTGGAACATTCTGAGGACAGCCTGAACCTTACCCTCATAATCAACTTGATCTTTTTGCCTGACTTTTTTAGGACTTTGAAAAGACTTTTTTAGCTATTAAGTCTGGTGATTTTACTCAGGCGCCTCTTTTTTTTTTGTGAGGAAGATCAGCCCTGAGCTAACATCCGATGCCAATCTTCCTCTTTTTTTTGCTGAGGGAAATTGGCCCTGAGCTAACATCTGTGCCCATCTTCCTCTGCTTTATATGGGACGCCACCACAGCATGGCTTGACAAGCGGTGCGTTGGTGCACGCCTGGGATCCGAACCGGCGAACCCGGGGCTGCTGAAGCAGAGTGCGCACACTTAGCCACTGCGCCACCAGGCCGGCCCCTAAGGTGTCTCTTAACATTGACCATTCTATAGCCTTTCTTTGGACTTGGATCGTAAGACTTCAACTTCTACAAATTAAAGTTGGTTTTCTAGGTCAGTGAATGTAGAGCACCCCCGCCCGCCTTCCATATCTGCTTTCTCTGCAGGCTGTCATGACTCTGTGTGTCCCTTCCGTCTTGCTCACATGGGATCGTTCCTCCTCCTGCCATCCTGTCACAGGCCTCCTCCGGCTGTCTCAGTTCCCCTTCATTTCTTGGAGTTTTTCCTTCCACTTCTGCCCTGCGCTCTGCCAGTTCAGGTTTCCTGCTTTGGGTTCTGGTTTTACAGAGGTAATTGCTTCATGAAGTTTTAGTTTATTAATTTGTGGTAAAAATGGTGACAATTTCTCTTTGCTTCTGAGGAATGTCGCCATCTGTTTTTCCACATTTCTTTCCTCCTTTTTCCTTGTGTCTTGGTAGAAATGAGTGATTCTCAACTGAGGCCGCCATGGCCCCAACAGGAGCTGATTAGGAGAAAAGGGTGCAGGTAAGGGCTGGCAAGGGCAACTTCTGGGCAGCAAGGGCTGTGGTGCTCAGGGCTAGGCCAAACACAGGGTCAGTGGAAGGAAATGGCCATTTTGGGTTCTCACAGTGATGGCAAAGTGCCTCTGTCATTTGGTGTGTGGGGACAGAGATGCCAGATTGCCCTGCAAGGCATGCAACAGTCCTGTGTAACCGAGAACGGCTGCGACCACAAAGGCAGCGCTGGTGCCCTGCTTGCTGCAGGGCGCACGTGTCGGGGAGGGATCCTCACCCAGCACTGAGTGCGAGGGTGCTCAGCCCCCAGAGAGGGGCCAGGTCCCGGTGGCTCTGCACGTGCAACTCCTGCTTTTGTGTTGCCTGCCCGCTTCTCAGAGCCAGGCCGGGGACTGAGGTGCCCGTAGCTGGGGCAGCGTGCCCTGAGCTGCTCCTGCAGCCTGCACCTTTAGTGTCACCCCACTCATCATGCTGACACCCTGCTGGTTCCCACTCTTGGTGGCCCTTCCACCCCCTGCATTTCGAGGTTTCACTTATCTCTCAGTGTTGCTGGAGATGGAGTTTGCATTTCTTATACTCCTCATGCTTTGGGGTGGATGTGAGTTTTCTCCAGAAGGGAGAAATGCTGACTTCATGCTGCCGTCATGCTGGCAATGTTGCCTCTTGCCTGGATTCTAGGGTGCAGTATATTTCTGTGGTGAGGGGCTCCAGGACCCAGCCCACTGAAGTCTTCCCTGAGGGTCTGACGAGGAGAGAATCAGGGGCTCTCTGATGGAAGGGCCTGAAGTCCTCTGTCGTAACCGGAGGGTTTGGCCAAGGGCAGAAGTCAGGCCACTCCCCTTGGCAGGTCTGCGCCGGCTCCTGGGAATAGGGGGTAAGTTTGCAGGAGCATGGGGCTATCACGGCGGCCTGCATTTCCCTCCTTGTTCCAGCTGCCAGACCAGGGTCGTCCATGGGTGGGAGCCTCTGTGACAGGTCTAAGAAGCCACTTAATGGTTCTCCCTGCTGCTCTCGGTCCTGCAGGTATGCGGAACTCATGAACTCACCAATCCTGGCATCGCCGACGTCAAGATCCGGCCAGACCGCAAGATCTTGGCCACCGCAGGCTGGGACCATCGTGTCCGTGTGTTTCACTGGCAGACGATGAAGCCACTGGCCCTGCTGGCCTTCCACAGCGCTACCGTCCACTGTGTGGCCTTTGCCGACGACGGCTTGCTGGCTGCAGGGTCCAGGGATCAGCGCATCAGTATCTGGTCCCTCTACCCACGCGCATGAGTTGCCGCGCTCCCTTGTTGGGACACGTGGAGGGCAGGGAGGTGGGCGCCCGCGCTTCAGCCAGACCCGGTGTGTGGAAACTGTGTGCGGGGACCCTGAGGGTGGCAAGTCGTGGGTTCTTCTCTTCCAGTTAAGAGAGGAGGCCAGTTTGTGGAGTCCTTGCTTTCTGCACGTGGCTTGTGTTTCCTTTCGTGAAATATAGCATCTGTATGACTGGCTCTGCGTTGAAAGGAGTAACTGGGCCAGAGACCTGGGCATCTGCAGCCCAGGAGAGGCCAACCCAGGGGTGCTTTCCAATAAACTTCCAGTTGCGAACCTGCAGGCTCGAGGTACACATTCTCCAGGCGACTCCCCTGGTTCCCACTTAGGGTCAGAGCTGAGAGCCGTCCCCAGACCCTCCACTGGGCAGGGTGGTTGGCCTGCCCCAGGTCCTGCCAATTCCACGTGGTTCCTCACCCCAGGACGGCCAGGAGCCCCTGACACGCAGGGCTGAGGGCAGGACCAGAAGGAGGTGACTGGACTCCCAAAGTGAGCAAGGGAGGAAGAAGGTGCCAATGAGGGGCGGCCAAGGCAACTCCGGGCAGAGAGAGCTCATGTGCAGGGCCCGGCCGAGCGCAGGGTCAGTGGGAGGAAGTGCTGCCCCAGAGAGAGTGAGATGAGAGGGGCGAGGGACCACCTCCAGGGCAGCTTCTGGGTGTAAAGCGCAGCAGTATGAAGTGAGACAGGCCTGGCGCTCTCAGAGACCCAGGGCACAGTCCACAGCTGGCAGTACGCACACAGGGCCACTGGGGACTCACAGCGAAGCCGGTGGTACACCCGGTCCCTCCGTCGCGTGACCAAGCCCAGCTGTCGGGGCGTTTGACTGGGAAGGAATGGGACCATGAAAACCGGGAGCGGCCTGTGGGCAGGCCCTGACGAAGCTGGGGGCCTCAAACCCCTTTGTTCCACCAGCGTCGTTGCCAGAAGAGCCCCCTTCGGTCCCTGCCTGAGGAGGTCAGCCCTCCTTTACCTGAAGGACCTGGAATGGCCCCCCTGAGGCATGGGCCTTGCAGGACACTCAGGCCCCAACTCCCACCCTGCTTTGCTCATAACCATCCTCAGGGGCCAGCGGGCCTCAAAGGAAGAGGTACAAAGTGTGCCCCGTGATGAGGTGGCCACGCTCCAGAAGAGCTGCATGTAGACAGAAATCTGGAGAACACGTGCGGGATCCAGGTGGCAGGAATGTGAGACGCATGAGGCCAATCCCTTGAAACAGGCCCACCACTGACAGAGGGTCTGGACTCGCTGCTGCAGCTCAAGGGTTAGAAGGGTCTCCAGGGTTTGGTTGGTTGGTTGAAACGTGGACCACAAGGCGGGTACACTGCGTGGAGTTGAGATGGCAGAAACGCCTGGGCGCACCACAGAGAGAGGCACCCGAGGGCTTGGGGAGATTGGGGTGTTCTGGGGACTCACCCGTGAGACCTGCTCAGCGGCGCAGGAGGGTCCAGAGGATGCACCTTCCCCACGACTAGGAGAGGAGCCCCGCATCCTGAAGAGCTCTCCATCGCTCTTCTCTGCAGGTCAGAAGCTGCAGGGGGGTCTGCTGCCACAGAACAAGGATCCTTAAATGCAGTGGGACCATGGGATCTGGGGTAGCAGGGCCTAGTGGTGGCACTTAATTGCCAAAGATAGGGTTGGCGTGGTTGCCATGGGGGACAGTGAGGTCACAGCGGCAGTCAGCAGTCTGACCAGCAGAGATGCAGGTGCGGGCTAGTGATCGTAGTTCCCTGAAAGTGGAGCCACCGGGCAGCCTGCTGAGGTCTGACTCGGTCCACAAGAGCAGAAGTGTTCTGAATCTAGCGAAGAGACGTCTGGCTTGGGCCACCAAAACAGGCACGTCCCTCAGCCTCAGACCAGGCCCCTTGAGGAAGGACCCCACTACACTGCCAACAGTGTGTATTGCTGGTCTCCACCCAGCCTCCCCCAGGACCTGCGGCGGCCCTGAGTCCGAGATCACAGACCTCCCAGCTCGGGGACTAGCCTCCCCCGTTGGCCCCGTTGGACAGGGTGCTGCCGGGTGTCCTCCAGCACCTTTGGGAGGGACCGTGCCAGCCCCCGAGTGTCCTGTAGCCGGGTCACTGGGATGTTGGGGGGCGCATCCAGAGGGATTCCATGTCACAAAGAGTGAGGATCAGCTCTGTTTAGGCTGCAGCGACTTGAACCTCATCAGACGTGAAGGGAGCTACCACGTGACCACGCTCTGGATGCTCCTCACAGGGAGGTTGTTGGGTCAGAGATGACAGAGGGTGGCCTCGCCGAGCAGCAGCCTGCCACAGCTCCCACAAGAGGCCATGTGCCGAGGGGGTCCTCCTAGGGCAGCGGCTGTGGCCTGCTCCTTGCCACCTTCTCAGAAAGCATGCCGTTTGCTGACATGGCCGAAGGTGGCAGGGCACTGGGTTGTGAGTGGTCCTCTCAGAAGGTGAACCTCTGCTGGTCCTGCCCGTGGCCAGGCTCTTGTGTCGTGCACACACCTCCCCGACCTCCAGCAAAGCTCCCACTGCCAGTGTCCCCTCCTGGGGGAGCCTGTCCTGGAGACTGAACCAGAGGTGATGGTGGCCACAGGCTGATGCCAAACAGCAAAGAATTCTGTCAGACAAATCTCAAAACCTGCTGGGCCCCCCGCGGAAGCAAAGCGGTAAACACACGCAGGGTGTGGGGTGCCGACTCCCCTCGGGGATGCCCTCAGGAGAGGGGGCTGCACTGTGCAGGTGCCCGCAGTGAGGAAGGGGCACGCCTCGGCAGGAGGAGAGAGGCGCCCAGCACTCACCCTGCATGCCCTCCGGCAGCCCCGCGGAACCCCCGGTGGCGGTGCGTCCACCTGCCTCTCCTCCCACCCGGGGGTGCCGGCACGGGGTCAGAGCAGTCTCGAGAGGCTCTGTGGGCTGCGGCTGAGGAGAGGGTGCCCCCTGCCCGATCACGTCCGTGTCCTCAGCTCATCGCAATTCCCATGACTGCCCTCTGGCAGCATCGCTGTGTTGACACAGCCACGGAAGAGTGTGTTCTAGACAAAGGGATGAGGCGCTGCCAGTCAGCGTGAGGTTCCCTAAGCCCGGAGATGCTTCCAGAATGTCTGAGGAGAGCTGGGCATGTTGGCTGCCAGCATCTTACCCCTAGTGATAGTAAAGAGGAGGTGTTGGCAGACGCAGACCCGGTGTCCGTGCGGGCCCTTGCCTCCACGTGGAAGGCACAAGCAGCAGTGCGCAGAGGGTCACGGGCAGCTGCCCTCAAGCTGGGCTCTGGGCTGCCCTGCTGAGGTCGCGTCGGTGAGCAGTGTCCCGGGACGTCTTGTGGCTGAATCTCGATGTGCAGGGGCCGCGTGGGGCCGTGACAGCCCCCGCGAGCCCTGCCTGCCTGACGCGGCCCTCACTCCCTTGTGCACGCCCGGGCTGTGTGCCTGGGTCTGGCGGACAAGGCGGACGGCTTCCTCAGCGTCCGAGGCCTTATGGTTGTCACGTGGAAAGACTGGTGGCCAAGACTTCTGTTCTCTGAGCTGAGCCACCTGGATCAGCAGTGGCACCACTTGTACTGGATCACTGATGTCCCAACCAGCGGGGCTCTCCAGGCCATTCCCTGGGTTCCCGCTCTGCACCCATGAGGGCCCACGGCTTTGCACAGCACTGCCTCTGTGTCCACAGGACCTGGGGCGTTAGCCAATCACCACAAACCTGACCTGTCTCAAACTCCCCACGGCATGATAAGAACAGGGGCCCTGCTCTGGACACCAGGCCCGGGGAAGATGCTCCATGTTCGCAGAGCCTCAGACCGTCTTTGTCACGTCCCCAGGGCTCTTTCCCTGGACCTGACCTGGTGGGGGACCATGCTCCAGGACCCAGGGGTGGAGGGTGCTTGCCGACCCCCAGCAGCCATGCGACCCCCTTGCTGGGAGGGCTCAAGCCAGCCTCCCTGGCTGTCCCAGAGTGGGCTGCAGAGAGGGTACAGCGTGTCCCTGCAGCTCACAGGACAGGCCAGTGCTCCACAGGGAGGACGTCTGCTCCACGCTCTGAGGTTGCTCCTCACCAGAAGGCCGCGTGTGCCCTCCCCGTCAGTCCCTTTGACATTAACTTAGGCCCTTTACGTTCTGGGGGGGCTTTTTTCCTTTACATGGATGCTTATAACGGCTTTATTCGTAATAGCCCCAAACTAGGAACAATCCGAATGTCTCTTGACAAATGAACGGGGAAGCACACTGCGGTCCATCCATGAGCTGGAGTCCGCAATCCGTGAAGACGAGCCTAGATGGGCGCCATGACACTTGGGGTGGAAGGCGCGGGGCAGCATCCGCTAAGGCCCTCGCATGCAGAGTCCAGCGCAGCCCCAGACCCCCAGGCGGCGCAGGGTGTCTGCGGGTGGGGCTGCCCAAGGCAGCCCAGGGCGATGCCCTCGCAGAGGCTGCTCTGGGAGGGTGTCTCGATGCTCTGAGCAGCCTGACGGCGGGCAGAGGACGAGCGGAGGCCTCACAGGGCCGCGCAGGCTTTCTCCCGTCTCCGTTCCACCACAGTACAGAAGGCCTGCTTTTCCTTAAAGATGCTTCCACACGCCCCATGTCAGTCCATAAAGCCTGTCCTTGGAAGTCCAGTTGCCGGTAGTATTCCTCAACGTGGTAGACAGACAAAGGAGTGAGAGCAGGGCTCACGCCAGCCTCCCGGCCATGGCCTCAGGCCGCGGGACTCCTGCTCCTCCTGGGCACACCCTGGAGGCTGTGTGACCGTGCACGTGCTGACAGGTGGTGTCGCCTGTCCCCATGGGGAGCTCAGGGGCTGGCTGAGGGCAGGGAGGTCGCATCTAGCTACCTCGAGCCTGCACACCCATGTGCCTTCGTGTCAGGCGCTTTCAGCAAGACCCTCCCCGGGCCCAGCAGCTCCTCGAACCCCTGGCCACGTGTGTCCGTGGACCTGGGTGGCATTGCGAATCAGCCCAGTGATCTCCTCCCTGGTTCCAAGGGGCCTGTTCTGGCCCTCCTGCCACTAACCGAGCACCTTCTTTAGGACTCGAGCGCTGTTTCATTCAGGAGGCATCCTGATTTTGCGCAGTCCTCAAGGGCTACCCCGCAGTGATTCCATGCCCCGGAAATCGCCGTCATCTTCCTAGCAGTCAGCCGCATCCTCGGAGCTGGCAGGAGCTGATGCAGCTGCGTGCGGGTGCCAAGGGAAGAGGAAGCGTGGCTGGGGCAGAGCCCGAGGTCCCCAGGACAACGGCCTGGGGACACATTGGACAAACATCACATGTCACGTGTCCTCGGGCAGTCTCGCGCCCTCAGCAAGACGTTTTCCAGCCCTACCATCGCCTGAGAGATGCACAGTCTGCTCATCAGGCTCTGAATGTGCTCTTCAGTCACCATTCAGACAGGGGCTGCCCCTAGCCTGAGAAGACTTGTGTGTGGGGACACGACAGACGTTTCTTGTGTGTGGTTCCAGCTCTGGTCAGTGTGTTCTGCTGTCTTGTCCTTACTGGAAGAGCCTCTGTGGGTCAAGCATTGGGCACAGTGTGGCCGGGCCTCTGCTCAGGGCCTCACGGCTGCAGTCAAGTGTCAGCAGCGGGCACCTCTCCCAGCCCTAGTGGTTGTTGACCGACTCCAGAGCTTTGCCCTGTAGGACTGAGGCTCTCGGCTCCCAGAGGCACCCGCCTTGTCACAGCCAGCAGGAGTGGCCATGGGTGTTCCATGAGGTGACTTCCATGGCTCAGCGTGGGATCCAGACCTTCTGCCATGGAGTCAGAGCATCGTCCGCCACCTCCTCCAGTGCAGGGTGACGGGCACCTCTGATCAAATGGGACAGCCAGGGCTGGAGCAGGTCCCACCTCCAGGCGCCTCCTCTGGAAGGCAAGGACAGAGCTGTGCAGGGACAGACAAGTCCTGGCCAGCCGGCACAGATGGGTGAGTGGCCCAGTGTGCACCTGGAGAGAGCTTGCCTCAGAGGAACCTGCTGCTGACCCTCTTCCAGCACCATGGCCGCCCTGCAGGGCAGGTCCCACGGTCATTCCCACCAGGCAGGTGGACAGCACTTATCTTGCTTCTCATGGCTGGTCGGCTCCCACTCGGATGAGCGGGAGGCCTGCGGCAGACCAGGCAGGTGACCAGGGACGCAGCCCGTGGTGGTTGAGAATTTACCACCTTTTCCTGTGCTCTGCGAGTTTTACAGATGGGATAATGTCCGTCGTGTGCTCTGGAAATGTGCAGACCAGCGTCTGGTGGTGTGTGAAGCCCGGGGAGCTGGACGCCGCCCTCGGGCGCTGAGGGTCACCCGAGGAAGGGCTGGTGGGTGCAGCGTCTGGGGAGACCTCGCAGCGCCCGCTTCGCAGACCGGCTCTGTGCTGACGTGCAGTGCGTGTCTTTACGCTCCCAAGTGAGTGATGTTCAGTCAGGTGTTTCCCACCTGTGTCTCTGCCAAGAAGCCACAACACCCTCTGCACAAAAGGAGTGTTTGCACAAAGGAAAAACATTCCTTCAGGGGGTTCTTTAGAAACGCTTGATACTCAACTAGCTGTAACTTCACGGGAAAGCCTGGTGTTAGAGACGAGCTGGCTCGGACGAGAGCCCTGAAGCTGAGCTTGCCACGCACCTGTGCTCTGGCGCATCGGAGCCTCCCCCACCCCACGGCTCCTGTGGCAGCCCCACCCTCACCCTGGTTGCCACGTGTGTGGGGGCAGCTCAGCCACGCTGGACTCAGCTGCCTCGGCCAGTGGGCAGCAGCACTGCCCTCACACCGGCTCGTCTGGGAGGCCCTGAAGGAGCCGGGCAGGAAGGAAGCACCTGGGCCAGACGGAGCTGAGCAAGTTGCGGGGGGCCAGGTGCCTGCTGCTGAGCGGGGCAGACACACTGACCCGGCAGACAGACGCCCACCAGATAGACAGTCACCAGTTCTACGGAAGAAGTTCCAGAACCCTGCTCGGGGAATCCGCTCGGGACAGCGTCTGAGTGCAAGATGCCAGGGGGGACCATGGGAAGAAGGGCGTAGACACGTGGTGCGCTAAACCGCACAAGGTAGTGGGGAGCACACCCAGCACCAACCTGCTCTCACACCCTTCGAGCAGGGTTGGGAAAGTACGCCCCAAGAGTCTCAGTACCTGCCTCGTGCTGCAGCGTCTGGGACCGCGGGCCCACGCACCAAGAGGGTTCACTGCCCAGCCCTTCCCGGGAAGGTCTGCTGGCCCCCGCCCTAAAGGATCGCTGCTTCTATGGCACAGGGCACATGGGGGAGTCTTGCAGCTGCCACAAAGCCAGGATACCTTCACAGGTGCCAGGAACAGCGCTGAGGTCAAGGGGCCTCCCACACGGGCGGGGGAGGCGTCTGGCATCAAGATGATAGTCACCGTCGTCTGTTCAAACAGGCAAGACTCTGATAAGGCCAAGAGATCTCCCTGACACTCAGACAAGAGCAGTTAGCAGGGAGTCTACCAGGAAGGTATTCTAGTGCTCAAATAGGCCCAGTGCCTGGAGAGTGTCTGTGTCCCCAAACTCATATGTGGAAACCTAACCCGAGGGGATGGTGTCAGCTGATCAGGTCATCGGTGGGATGAGCGCCTTATGAAAGAGGCCCCAGAGACAGCCCTCACCCCTTCCACCAGGTGAGGACACGGGAACCAGGCAGCGGGCCTCTCCCGACCCTGAATCTGCCTTGATCTTGGACTCCCAGCCTCCAGAACCAGGAGAGACGCATCTCTGTTTCTAAGCCACCCAGTCTGTGGTGTTTTGTTATAGCAGCCCAAACATACTGAGACAAGATGCTTCCATTTGCATTGCTTTTTTAAGACGTGGAATGTTAAGAAATTCAGTTGTTTAGTTTCATCCTGCTGCTGTTCTCTATTGCTGCGTTAATAAACCAGCCCAAACTGCGCTCTGTGCATGTGGAGTCTGTGGGTAAGAGGTCAGAGGGGCACGGAGGGGCGCTTTGTCTCTGCTCCACCTAGCGGGGCCCGGGAGGACTGGGCACCAGGGGCACGGTCAGTGAGTGACTTCTCGTGGCCTCTCAGCCGGGCGGTCTCAGGGGAGTTGGGCTTCTTAGGTCGGGGTTACAAGAGCCCGTCCAGCGAGCCAGGCGGGAGCCCAGAGCCTTTGTCAGCCCAGGTATCAGGGAGGGGACACAGACCCCACCTGGTGATGAAAGAGGATCAAAGTGTTTGCAGCCTTTACAAAATAAGGCTCGTCCTTGTTTCTCTCTGTGTAGCAAGAAAAAGTGAGCACAGACACTAAGACCCCAGAACTGGGGGCCGGGGCCGGGGGCGGGGAGCCAGGTGGTCGGTGGCTGAGCGCTGGGGGTGCTGAGAACACACCTAAGAAGGAAGAAGAAACAAACAAGAGAGAACCTAAAAAAGTTCAGTGCTTTTAGAACCAGTGTTAGTGAGTCTCACGTAGTGTGTGTCTTTCCTAAGATATTAAGACATTTTTAGATCTGATAACGTTAGGCTTGTATTTTTCGTTCAATATTTAGAAGTGTTCTTAATGAGTTTGCAACCGATGTTTAAATGTTGGGGAAATTTTACTTTGTTATATCCATACATTTTGACTTATCAACTAGTTAGAATGTTACTATATAATTATTTATTACACAACATGTAATTTATTAACCTTGAGAATTTATTAAACACTTGGCTTTTTTTTTGGAAATTTAAAACATAGACCAAAATGAAGGGAAAAACAACCACCCCCATGTAACCAGCCCCCGGCTTCAACGCTAAACAGAGGCCTTGCTGGTGGCCCCAGGCCCGCAGCGGTGGAGGTCGTTGCTGCTTGCCTTTGTCCCAGGCGGGAGGCTCCAGGCGTCTGAGGGATGCTCCTGGGCATCCGAGCTTGCAACTGCTCTCCCAGAACATGGGACAACCCTGTCAGATGAGAGTGGACCAAGTACCTTCTGAAACAAGTCTCTTTCCTCATGGACGAGACCCATGTCGAGTGTCTGACCACAGACCGCGGGAGCATGAGATTGGGCCGAGGCTGCAGCCACGCGGGGCGAAGCGCCCCCACCTTTCCCCTCCATAACCCCGGAATGCGACGTCCCTCTTGCCTACTTGGAGAAGTCAAGAGAAAGAATATGCTGTTTTGTGAATTAAGAATCCGAAAGCTATTCCCAGCATAGTGTCCAGCTGTTAGAGGGCAGAGAAGAGACACTCCAGGATGGGTCAGAACAGAGTGGGGTCCTTATATGTGAAAGCAGGACTTCCGTTCCGTGACCTTCGCCCTCCTTAGGAGATGGCTGTGTGAGTGGGGACAAAGTCCCATCGCCCAATAACACCCTTCTGCCCCTTTGCAGTCGCCCCCCGCCCCCGTCCCCTGAAGCCTGGCCCCGTGGTCTGTCCTGTCTCTGCAGCTCTGCCTCTTCCAGAATGCGCGCCCACGGATCACCCAGTGATCTTCCAGTGTGGCGCCTCCCGAGCCCAGCTCTTTCGCTCATGTGACGCACCCGCCATCCACGCAGGTTGTTCCTTCCTCTCCACTGCTGGTCCTGCTCGGGGTGGAGGGACCACAGTGTTCACCGCCCACCTGCCAGGGCACATCTGGGCTGCATCCTGGTTTTGGCGACACTGCCACTGTGGACGTTGGGGCGTGAGTCCCTGTGCTTCTGTTCCTTGTGGGTAGACGGGCTCCCTTGCAGCCTGGCCCAACCAAACTGACCACACACAAGTCTGCATTTTGGACCAAGAGGCTGCCCCCGAGAAACGGCTTCTGTCTCCCAGAGTGACCCTCAGGCTTGGGAGACCTGGTTCCTGAGCAGGGCAGGCAGGTGGACCCCCTTCGGTGGTCTTGCCTCTGCAGGGCCTGTCCCGAACCCCTCAGCCACTCCGCAGGGCACACCACAGCCACCTCACCCCACCTTGGTAGGTGTCGTCTGTCCCTCCCTATGGGAACGGGCGATCCTTTAGAGCAGAAACTGTCACTTTCACTTGTTCAATAAATACAGTGTGGCAGGCACTTTGTTGTGTGAAATGCCCCTGAGAGTTTTACTCCACACCCCCCGCTCACTCCTCAGCCCCTGCTCACACCACACCTTTGCCTCAGAGAGAGAGAGAGCGTGAGCGAGCACCAGCAGGGCTGGGCCCTCCTAGAGCCAAGTGACTTCTCCCACTCTCCTCCTGAAGAGTCGGGGTCCCTAACTAACGCTAGAGAGCCCCACAGAGGACAGAGAGAGTCTCTGTGAGGGGAATGCACAGGCAGGCCAGGAGTGGTGAGAAGGAAGGACCAGCAAGAGCCCTGGCTCCCCAGGTTCAGGGATTGGGGTCAGGGGGTCAGCACAGGCCCAAGGGCTGCCTTTCACTGTGAAAGCCACAGGGACTTCCCAGGTGGTTTCAAGGGTGCCAACAGCCGCAGTGGAAACTCACGCCCATCCACGCCTGTCTCACATGCACCTTCTGCTCGGGAGCCAGCTGGACTAGCCAGGGCACTGGCGCCTGGAGGCGCCATCTCCTAGGGGTTCTGACCCCCATGCCCAGGGCGCAGGACCCACCGCTCAGGCTGGAGGCTGGACGGCCTGCCTCGCTGGCCAGTCTGGGGCCCTGGGCACCAAGGATGTGTGTGGAGAGGGCCTGAGGTGGACTCGGCCTGGTTGCAGTAGAGCCAGGAGAGCAGGTCTCACCGGGAGGGGTGCTCGCTCATCCAGCTGCCACCCAGCGACGTGCCAGGCCGGACATGGGGCTCCAAGTACTTGCAGCTTCGGCCGTTAGCTGATCCAAACCCTGTGACATCTGGGCCCGATGACTCCGTGTCGGGAGCCATCCTGTGCACTGGCTAAGTAGCATCCCTATCTCCAGACATGGCCCAGTCCCCTGGAGGACAAACTGCCATGTGAAAAACCACTGGTTTAGAGAGATAAGGACTCGGTCAACGCAAGATAAACAGAGTGGCTTTTGCAGACTATGGGTAATCCAGGATTTTTTAATTGTTAAATACACATAAAAAATGTAACTTTGCCGTTTTAAGTGCACAGTTCAGTGACATTAAGTACGTTCGTATTGTGGTGCAACCATCACCACTGTGCATCTCCAGAACTTCTTCATCTTCCCAAACTGAAAGTCCACACCCGTTAAACACTAACTCCCCATTCACCCTCCCCCAGCTCCTGGCAACCTCTACTCTACTTCCTGTCTCTATGAACGTGACGACTCTAGGGAGCTCGTATAAGTAGAATTGTAGAGTATTTGTCTTTTTATGACTGGTTTATTTCACTTAGCGTAGTGTCCTCAAGGTTCATCCATGTTGTAGCATGTGGCAGAATGTCCTTCCTTTTTATGACCCAATAATATTCTATTGTATGGAGGTACCAATTTTTTTAATCCATTTATCAGTTGATGACACTGGGCTGCTTCCACCTTTTGGCGATTGTGACTAATGCTGCTATGAGTGTGGGTGTGTACACGTGTCTGTTTAATTCCTGCTTTCAATTCTTTTGGGCAAATACCCAGAAGTGGGATTGCTGGATCGTATGGTAATCCTATGTTTAATTTTTGAGGAACCACACACTGTTTTCCACAGCAGCTGCACAATTTTACATCCCCACCAACAGTGCACCGGGTTCCAATTTCCCTACATCCTTGCCAACACTTGTTATTTTCTGTTTCGGTTTTTTTTTCCCAATAATAGCCATCCTAATGGGTGTGAAGTGGTCTCTCATTGTGGTTTCATCCAGAGTTTTTATTCATCATAAAGTATTTTCTGGGTGTCTGTGTGATAGGATCTCTGTTTTCCAGAAACTCTATTTCTCCCTGGGATGAGACACACCCATGGGAAGTGGCTGAAACTGGAGGGGACCACGCAGCGAGGGGCAGGCTCTGAGGAGCAAAGTGGCCTCACCAGCACGAGGAAGACCCGTCCTGACCACCTGAGACCAGTCCCCTTCTTAGCGGCGGCTGTAGGAGGGTTCCCAGATGCTCCTGCCTACAGACCCCCTGCTAGAGGGGCAGGAGTCAGGAGAGCAGGTGGTGGCAGGGAAATGACAGTGGCAAGTGACGAGACCAGAGGCGTCTGCAGCAGCTCTGGGGACAGCCCTGCAATAGCTTCATGCACAGTGACTGGCCGTCCAGCTCTCCTGACCAAGTGCCCGCTGTGGTCTAGGTGCCCGCTGTGGCCACGAACAGGCAGGGAGAGCTGGGGTGTCAGAGCAAAGGAGGTGGACACACTCGGCACTCCAGTGGCCCACTCCCACCTCAGCTGAGATGCCCTCCTGCCTCTGCAGCTCTGCACCCTGCAGGCTTTCCCAGGAGAAGGGCCGAGGGGGAGAGCTTTCAGAATGGCAGCTGCACCTTGAGGAAGCTGCTTGTTCTTCTTAGTCCCTGTAAGACTTTACTTGCTGTTATCAGAAGAGTGATTATTTGCATGGAAGTGGCTGCCTCTATATTTGCTGCAGCCCAACAGCCACGCTCGCAGGGCTCCGAATTCCCACCTCCACCTGAGCAGGGAGGAGGTGGGCGGCCTTTCAGAGGAACATGGACACCACCCGTGGCCCACGGTGCAGGGACACAGGAGTCCCAGTACACTAAGGCCGACAGGGAAGGGACCTGTGTCCCAGCCAGTGACCTGAGTCCACCAGGCTGTCCCTTACCACAGAGGGAGGGCCAAGGGGCGTTGACCCTGCAACAAAGAGCCTGCTGTGCCCTCCAGGGCATGTACTGCCTGGTGCAGCGGGCAGCCTGGGGAAGCCTGAGAGGGACGGCCTCCTCCCAGCAAGGCCTTCAACGGCCCTGCTCTCCAGCACCACTTTCACTGTGTGAGGATGTCACAAAAGAAGCTGTCCTGGGGAAGAATCTAGAAAACACGTTCTGGCATAAAGGGTGGGTTCAGAAATGGGAAAAAAAATGGAGAGAGGAATTTTGGCTAGGGTTACAAAGAGAAGGTGGCAAAGAGAAGGGAGGGGTACCCATCCTGGAAGGGGAGGGCCGCTGTGGAGAGGGGCTTGGGGACTGGAGACTGAGGAGCTGGTCCTGATATGCAAGGACTCCTAGGGCAGGTGGGGGCTTGGCTGTCTTCACAGCAAGACGCCAGCACCCAGAGCGGCTCCGGGCCCCAGCAAGCACACATAGACATGTGGCTGAGAAAATGATGTGTCCTCACGCCCGGCCCCATCTAATGGCAGGTGCAAGCTCCTGCTCGTGCCTCCCAGGCAGAGGCCTTCCACTGAGACGTGTCCCCACTTCAGAGATGCTGAAATGTGAGGAAAACCCGGGCATCTCAGAATCGCTGACCGGGTGACGCCCCTCCCGCATCCCTGACGGAGGTCTGTGTGGCAGGACCGGCCAGGCAGCTGCAGGAGCCGAGGGGAGATGCGGTGGCGGCCGCTGGAAGGAGAGGATTAAGTGCCTACTTAATGCACTTTATGCACAATCGAAAGCTGATAGGTAAAGGATGTCGACGGTGCCATTCCTCCTTATAATTAAGAAGATAATTTAATTACTGCTATTTAAACCTAAGCTTCTCCCCCTCGTGAGCTGCTTTTAACAAAATACCTTTGGTTCTGCTGTTTCCCACACGCAGACCTGGCAGCAGTTAAATGGAGACTCCGGGACTCCAAAGTCTCATCTTGTGAAGCCATCTGGTTTGAAGGAGTACAACGAGCAGGAAAGGGAATCGAATCAAAGGCCCAATTTGTGTTTTTTTAAATGCAGAAAGTGTGCGAGGTAGGGCAGGAGACACCCTGCTCCCTCCCAGGCCTCTGTGCCTTGGCTGCCCTTGGCAGGATGCAGAGGTGGCTCTGAGGGCTGAGGGAGGTCAGGAGGGAGGTATGTGGCATCAGGATGGTGCCCATGCATCAAATGTGCCCAAATGCAGATGCCCACAGGGGTCTGAATCACAGTGTTAATGGGAAACTGAGGCATGGGGCCTGTGAAATCCAGGGCGCGTACTTTCCCTCATGCCCAGTTCCAAGTTGGATCGCACTCCTGCCAACACTGGAATCACCCCTCTCGTCCTAGAAGAAGCTCCTCGGCCCCACCCTCCCTGCCTCCACCCGCAGGCGTCTCCACTGGCTCTGCCCATGGCATCTGTGCCCATGGGATCCTCCGGTGTGCGGGCACTTGGATCTGCAGCACACCTGGAGAGCAGCACCTCACGCTTGCCCACCCGCCCTCTGACGGACGGGTCCCACACACTCCGTGGACTTCCCCAGCAAGAGAGAAGCGGGGCTGGAGCCCACCACCAGCAGGGCCCCCCTCCCTCTGCAACTCCAGGCTTGAGGCACCACCAAATAGACTGCCCTCATCCATCCCACAGCCGGGTCTCAGCGCGTGGCCTCTGCACCCCAGCGCTTTCCTGGGAGGCTGAATAACCAGCCTCTCAAAAGTGTCTGCCGCCAGAGGCCATGCCCACGTCTGCCTGAGCCCTACAGCCCAGCAGACGTACTTGTTTGTCCCCGTAAAGGCATGCGGTGTCACCAGCTCCACTGCAGCAGCAGTGCAAGGGTAGGATCCGTTCCAGAGCACCAGCCATGAGACTGAGAAAGACCCTGTGTTCAGTGGGGAAGTTAAGAGTTCCTACGTCTTGGCTTTTGGGGACACTCAGATAAGAAGAGGCAGCACTTGGCAAGTCCTCCAAAAACGCGGGTCGTTTGTGTTGGGAGAACTTAAAGGGCTGTGCCGAGTTCCCAGCATCCCTGGGACTGGACCTTCATGTCCAGAGCTAAGGAAGGGGTGTGGCAGGCTCAGGGAGCCAGGCTGCCGGGGGATCATCGAACCGCACCCCAGGGTCCTTGGGCTCCCAGACCCCTGATGTGGGACCCAAAGGGATGAAGAAGGCAGTGGACAGGCCCCACCCCTCCTCCACTGAGTCATACGTTGGGTGTCCCTTGTCTTTTTTTTTTTTTTTTAAAGATTATCACTTTTTTTTTTAAGGATTTTATTTATTTATTTTTCCCCCCAAAGCCCCAGTAGATAGTTGTATGTCATAGTTGCACATCCTTCTAGTTGCTGTATGTGGGACGCAGCCTCAGCATGGCCGGAGATGCGGTGCGTCGGTGCTCCCCCGGGCCGCCAGCAGTGGAGCACACGCACTTAACCGCTAAGCCAGGGGGCCGGCCCTCCATTGTCTTTTGAAGAGCGAGGATTGAAGAGTCTGGCCCCCTAGACCAGATCTTTGAGTCCCTTCTAGTCCAAGCTCTTGTCCTCCCAGGTCCTGGCAGCTGGACACCCAGAGACAGGCGACGGGAGCAGAACAGGGCCTCTGGGCCAACTGGGGAACCTGAGGAAGGCGCTGGGGGAGGTGAGCAGCAGAGGGGGTGAGCCCGTGATAAGGAAGGTCGGACGGGACTGAGCCCCGCACCGCTCCGCGGCTCACAGAAGGGGCAGGCCAAGGCGTGTTCCAAGAGGAGCCCAAAGTGAGGGAACTGGGAGCGGGAGGGAGAGAATGGTCACAGCAAGGCGGGACAGCCGCCTCACAGGGAAGGAGGGACCATCCAGGGGCAGCGGCCACACAGCGCCTGCAGCTGGGAGTGCTCACCAAGCCCTTGTTTCAGGAACGAGTGACCATGACAAGGCCCAGTGCCTTTCTGAATGCGGAGCTCCCAGCAGAAGCTGGATGACCTGAGACAGCCCTTCGCTCGCCTCCCCCCAGGATGAAAGGCAGGGTGACAGCAGCCTAGTGAGGAGACGCAGGGCCCGCACACAGCAGGCTGCCCAGAGGAGCAGAGCATCGCAGCATCCACCCTAAACAACCACGGGCCCTCGCAGGGAACTGGACGCTGGTCAGCACTAAGGAGAACTGACCAGCGAGCAGCAGCAGAGGCCAGCCTCAGAACACCGTGCAGCAGAAACAGCTGGCCCAGGTGCCCCGCCACACGACCCAGCGTGCGAGGAGTCGTTAGCTCGACAAAGTCATCTGTGGGGGCGGAAGGGAGAAAACCGTGTTTTGGGGGGCTGTTGCCCAGCGCAGGGCGAGCCCTCAGCCGCAGCGTCCAGCAGGCTGACCGCAGCACATGCACCGTCTACCTTGGGGATGCAGCCAGTGAGCAAATGAATGTTTAATTTTATTCTATTTTCATGCATTAGCACATAAGTGGCCCTCTATGGCTAGTGGCCGTCATGTGGGACAGCAGCGTGGCCCCCGTCCCGCGTGGAGAAGACTGCGGGAGGGCACACGGGCATAAGAGGCCCGTGCACACGGCTGCATCCTCTCGTCTGCACCACCATTAGCTCAGAGGAGAGCTTCTCCTCACCTTAGCTTTGAACAAAACCAAAACAGAACTCTCTCCCACGGCGGTCACTTATCACCCTGTGCCCCGCCCCCACGGCCTGGGTGGTGAACGTGTGCAGAGGGAGAGGGAGGCCTGAGAGTCACAGTGGGCCCTGGAGGGGTGCCCAGTGCCCGCAGGGGAGCCATCACTGCTGCAAGCTCCCAGGACAGGGGGGCTGCGGGTGCATTTGTGGTGCAAATGAGAAACAGGCTGCCCCAAGCAGGGAGCCCACTGGCGCATGTGGTGCACCCAGAAGGAGAGCTACAGTGTGGGGTGGATGGTGTCCATCTGGGATGGGGTGGCCAGAGCGGCCCTTAGAAGAGTGTGCCTGAAGCTGTGTCCACGGGGCCTGCTGGCCGCTCAGGCAGATGCTGCAAGAGTCTTCATGCCCTGGCACTAGGTGCTGTTTGAGGCTTTGAGGGGGCCCTGGCTCCAGAGCTCATCCTTCAGCAGCCTTGGTCACCTGCTCCCTTCCGAGACCCGCCTCATGGGAATGGTTCCTGCCGTCCAACTGCTAAGCCCTCAGTCACTTCACGCCACCAGGATGAACATATCTGGGAAGAAAGTGTCCAGTCCAGGGTGGACATATGGAAATGTGCCCTCAGAGAGGTGGCACCAGGCTGCTGCCTCCGTGTGGCAGCGATTGCCACTAACCCACAGGGACAGGCACGGAAGGGGGACAGAACCTCAGCCACTTGTATTTCCTGTTCATCTCACGTCCAAGTTCGCAGCCTTGATGTTGACCTGCTGTCCGCTTTTTCCGCCTGGACTCAGGAAGGGCGGGATCAGAGGCCTCCTCTGGCCCCACCCTGGTGTTGAGCTGGTGGGGAGAGGTCCCTCAGCACCTGGCCTGGGAAAGTGCTTCCCAGACAGGTTTCCAGATGACTCGTGACACTGTCATTGTGCCCCTGTGCAGGTCACTCTGTGGGGACACTCATAGCGGTAAAGTCAATAAACAGGGGAAAGCGCAGGCCTGGGCAAGGGCCAGCCAGGGGAAATGCTGGAAGGACAGAACTGCCTGTTTCTGTCTTTCTGATCAGTCAGGCTTCTCCCCGACCCGGCCCCCACCTGACAGTGCCCGCGTGACTGTCATTCCCAGCTTCTGCGGAAGAGCACGCAGGACAGGCATCAGTCCTGAAAACAGGCAGGGGCGCAGGGCCGTGTCAGAGATGAGGGACAACTGCAGCAAAATGGCCAGATGCACACCTGGGGCTTGGGGCAGAGCCAGGGCCCCACCGCGGGGGGGGGGGGGGGGGGGGGCGGGGGGGGGCTGGGATGAAGCTGCCAGGTGGAGTTAGGGAGGCGGGCACGGGGACAGGGCTTGGAGGGGCTGGAGGGGGCAGTGGGAGCGAACCCGGGTGCAGAGCGCTGCAGGGGCAGGGAGCAACTGAGAGAGGCCTGGTGGGAACCTGCTCTGGGCAGCGAGGAGGGGCCCGGGAGGAAGCGCTCCGAGGGCCCTGCAGTGCTCCTGCTCTGCAGGGACCCGACCTGTGGCCCCTCGGGGACTGGGGCTGGGGTTGCCAAGCCAACTGGACGCACTGTCCCCGAGACCCCCACCGACCTAACTGGACGCAAATAAATGGACACGCAGGCAGCTTCCAAAAGAGGCGAAACCGTTTATCAAGTCGGCACCGGCTTGGTATCTCCAGTATCTACAAATATCTACACGTATCTACACCGCCTGCAGACGGGGCTCCTGCAGACGGGGCTCTCGGGTCGTCTACACTGCAGCTGCCGGCGGGCCAGGGCGACGCAGTTTCTTGGAGAACAATAAATACACTTCCTTCCGCCGCTGACCGGCGCTTTGGCACTGGCGGGAGAACCCCGGGCCCCGGGGAGGGACCCGCGGTGGCTCCCGGACTGGGGAGCCGGACACTTCGATGGCTCTCGGGGCTGGGAGGGCGCAAGACCCCGACAGCTTTGAGGCAGGGGAAGGGGAGCCCGCGGTGGCCCCCAGGGCTGGGGAGCATGTTCTCTGACGGCCCCCGGGCGGCGCGGGCCCGGTTATCTGGGGCAGTAGTCGTAGGAGCCGGGCGGCGCGGCCCCGGCGACGAGTACATGGTGGCGGCCGCAGCCGCGGCGGGCGGCGGCGGCGGCGGCGGCGGCGGCGGCGGGGCTCACGGCGGGGGTGGTGGTGGTGGGGGTGGTGGTGGTGGTGGTGCGGGTGCGCGTGCGGGTGGTAGCTGTGGCCCCGCAGGCCGGGCAGCGGGTAGGGCGCCGGCCGGCTCTTGGCCCGAGGTAGTGGTCGTAGGCAGCGGCCGGGTACTTGTAGGGGTGGTGGGTGCAGCGGCTCCGACGCGCCGGGCGCCTCCAGGCGCAGCTCCGGGTGTGGAGAGCTGGGCGGCCTGCGGGAGCTCCGGGCAGCGGGACGAGGCCGCCGGCGCCCCCGGCCCCGGGCAGCGCGGGGCTCAGCACCCGCGCCAGCAGCTGCGGCGGGTGCGCCGGGTCCCCGAGCGCGGCTGGCCCGCCCGCGTCGCGCTCGAATTCTCGGCGAGCCTCGGCCGCGTCTGCAAGGAGGGCCGAGGGGTGAGCGCGGCCCGCTGGGACCGCAGAGGGGACCCGCTAGGGCCCGCCAACCCTGGAGGAGAGGAGGCGCCAGGCCGCGCTCGGGCGCTCCCGCCCCTTCTCTCGGAACCTGCCCGAGACCCGGGCCCCTCCCCAGAGGCCCGCGCCCCTCAGCGGGCGGCAGCGGCGGGCGGGGCGCAGCCGTCGGCCGGGCGGGCGAGTGCGCGCTTGCCCGCCGCCACGGCCGTTGTGCAACCGGCGGGAAGGCCGCGAGCGCTCCGGAGGCGAGGCGAGGCCGGGCGCGGCCGCCTGCCTGGGGCGGAGCGCGCGCAGTGCCGCGGCCCGGATCCCACGACTCCAGCCCTACCTTTCTCTGCACCGTTGGGCGGCGTGGGGGAGGCCACGGGGTTTCGCGAGCGCGCGAAGGCGCTCATAAGCGGCAGCGCGCCGGGGCCGGTGGTTCCGGGGCCTGCGGGAGGGAAGCGGGCGGCGGGTCAAGGGGGCGCGCGGCCAGGGCCCCGGGCGCTCCAGGTCTCCTCGGAAGACACTCACCAGTCCTCAGGATCGCAGTCTCGGAAGCCTTTGGCGAAAGGGTTGCTGGCGATCTTGAGCTGCGTGATCTGCGGAGAAGCGGGCATTGAGCAGGCCGCGCGCACGCGAGCCCTGCGCTGGGGGCTACCGGGCATCGGGGAGGGGAGGTGGGCGTCAGAGGACTCTCCCAGGAAGGGCCCCTCTCCTCTCCGTGGACAAGAACCAGCCCCACTACTCCCTTCCCCACGGAGGTGGGACCTCTCTCCTGCCGCAAGGGGTCTGGGGAGCCTTCTTTCTCGCTAAGGAACTCTCTTGGTGGCCCCAAGAGATTGGGATGGAGACCCTGCGCCTGGCTGGGATGGGAATGTGGTCACCTCCACCCCCACCCGCAGTGGCCGGCCGGGAGCGGAGGGGCGCCCTAGGAATCTGGGTAAACCGCGGATCAGGCCCCTGACGGGAGTTTCCGGAATGGTTTGGAAAACAAACTTTCAGGCCAAAGTGACAGTTGCTGCTTGAGAGGTCAATCTCATAGGAGGCTGGGCCGGCCTGCAGCAGAGGGGAGCCGACTGCTGGAGGCCCGGGCGGTGGGGGTGGGGGGGGTGTGGGGGGTGCTGTCTCCAGGTTGTGTTCCACCCAGATCTACAGCTTGCGGGTCCAAACCTCCTGTCCCCCAGGCTGCGACGGAAAATTGCACCCCTTCCCAGAAGTGTTGCATTTGCCCGTCCCCAGGGCCTCACCCGGTGGTTCTGGTAGGCAGTGACGGCGGTGAAGCGCGTCTCCTCAAACACAAAGGTTTTGAAGTTCTCCTCAGCGTATTTCTCGCTATCTTTTCGGGGGTCCACATAGACAACGTGGAAGCGGGGCTGGTATCTGTGCATGGAGTTGAGAATAATCTGGAAGACAAGGGGGCAAGGTTGCAGCTGGCAAATGGGCCAAGGTAGTGGCCACAGGCAGTGAACTTCCCAGAGAACTCGTCAAACCCCCTTAACTCCCGAAATGAAGCCCAGCTATGGGGCCCAGCAGAGGCTGCGACCAACTGGGGACCTCTGGGAAAGACGCTCTGAAGAGCAAAGGGTCTGGGCTTAGACTCTTTCCTTAGTTCCTGGAGAACTCCTGTGGGGCCTGCAGTGGGCAGGCGGCTGCAGGCAGAATTCAGGCCGGCAGGAAAGCAGCATCACCAAGCCGGATTCCGCAAAGCCTCCTGCCCTACCCCCACACACGGCCCCATCCTTTCCAGCTAAAAGTCCAGGAGTGGGGTGAGGGGAGCAGGCTGACCCCCTCTCCCAGGCCCGAGGCCCACCAGTCCCTGTGAGCCCCTGACCGAGGGGCAGCCTGTCCCTCATCCACACCCCGAGCCGCCCCAGCCCTGCCTCTGGCTCTGGCCAGCAAGGACGCAGAGGGCCTGGACCGCGACAGTGCTGCAGCCTGGGGAGGGGGTGTCGCTCACGTGGCCATTGTCGTCCAGCAGGTTGTTGGTCAGCTTGAGCTTGTCGAAGGACACAATTTGCTTCATCCACTGTGCACCCTTGGCGGGCGAGTCAGGGTGGTAGTGTACGCGGCCTGGCGTGGCGGGGGTCCGCCTTCCCGGCCACCAGCCAGGAGGAGCTGTGGAAGGCGTACCTGGGGCGGCACAGAGCAGGGGTCCTGCCACGTTGGGGTGAACGAGTAAACCCCGCAAGTGCCTCTGACGGCTTTTCGCTATCGGTGTCACATGGGCTGGGAGCTCGCAGCTTTTCAGAGGGGATCGTGGAGAAAACAGAAAACTCTCTCCAGTCCCAAATACAAGAAGCAGGAAGCCTGCACCGAGGGAGGAGGCTGGGCTTCTGGCGCCACATTTCGCTGCATGCGGGTCCACCCACTCTGGGCTTCCCCGCTGGCCTCCTGTGTTGCCGGCGCGGCGGGAGCCCGAGTTTGGCCGCCGGCGGCCTCAGGCGCAGGGCGGTCCACGTTTTCTTTATTAATTGCTGTTAATTGTCCCTGCGGCTGAGGCCCGCCCTGCACAATCTCTCCCGGCCACCCCACCTTTCCTGCCCGGCCGGGGCCCAGCGCGCCTGGGGGATGGGGGAAGGGGACAAGGTGCCCACGCTCACCTCGTGGGAGAGGGAGACACGAAGAAAGGCAGGGGCTGTGTGCGAGGGGCCTGCCCACCTCAGGCCAAGCCGGCCCAGCGGGAATGGGAGCTGTCTCAGGCCTACACCTGGGGCGGGGGGATCCCAGCCTCCTGAGGAGAGTTCCGGAGAACCGCAGCCAGTGGGGTGTGTAGCAATGGGGTCCAACGGGGGTGGGGAGGGAGCAGGTCTTGCAGGTGAGGGTGCCTGGGACGACCCGGTCACTGCTGTTGTGGGCCACCCTGGGAGGCATCACCAGGCAGGGACCCCCAGGTCCTGCTGGGCACTCACCGGTAGCGCTTGTCGTCCACCGGCACGAAGTCCATGAGAAGCATGTAGTCGGCCATGGGGTCCATGCCGAAGAGCTTCACTTGGAACGTGGGGAACATGCGCCTGTGGGCGGTGGGCCTTGGGTCACCTCAGGCGGGGGAAGGCAGGGCCACCCCACCTTGACCAGCCAGGACGGCGGCCTCCCTGCCAGCTGCTCCATTCGGTGGCCTGGCCCCTCCATCGCATCTCTCCTCACTCAGCTGCTCTAACCCAACTGGGCCCCTACCCGGCCACAGGCAAGTGGAGCGCCAGGGCAGCCCCCTGCCCCCTTTCCTGAAACAAAAAAATGGCTAACACAGCGCTACAGCCGCGCCTCCATGCCCCAACCTCGGCCTGGAGCTTCTTCCGCCGCCACTTTTGCCTGCGCAGACCCAGCCTAGCAACTGCCGATTCCGATTCCTGGCTGTCCCGTCCGGAGCTAGTCCTGGCCGGCAACACCAGAGCAGCAGGACTCCCGGGCCCAGAGACGCTCAGCCCTCGCTCGGCAGGGCCTCCCCCAGCTCCGTCTAAACGATCCACCTAAGCTCCTGCTCGGCGAGCAAAGTGAAACCGGGGCAGTCTGTGTGCTTCCGAGGAGTCCCAGTGGCCCAGCGGGGTCCGCAGCTGCTTCCCAATCCCTCCAGGGAGGCCGAGGCCTTTGACCCCCTGCCCTGACTCTGCCCGGGCTCTCTGCCTGCCTCCTGACCAATGCTGAGTCTCCCCACCTTCCCTGGGGACACAGGCGAGTTCCCACACTCCCCACCATAACCCCAAGACGCAGCTGCTCAGGGCAGACTTGGCTTGTGCCCGCGTGGTCTCCTCACTCTCCCCTTCCCTGGACTCTGACTCAGTAACCGATCTAGGCTCCTGAAAGGACATTCTGCGGCTCCGGTGGGCCGCTGGCGGGAGCCGGCCCTGTCCTGACTGTCCTGACGGCACAGCAGTGGGCCCTGGAGGACAGCAGGAGGCTCGGCCCCCACCTGCCCTACCCACTGCTTCCTACAACTCCCTGTGGATAGTGGGCAGAACACAGATGCCACGGCGCCGGCCCTCCTGGACAGGCCTGCCACCCCCCTCCCCACCTCTGAAGGCTGGAGGGTGCTGCAGTATGCTGCCTCCTGGGGTGAAGCGTGGCCACTGCCAAGGCCCTTGCTGGGCTGGCCTGGGCTGGAGGCTGGGGTGCAGTCCTCGGGGGGGCCGTGTGCCCATGGACAGCAAGGAGGGCCTGGAGAAGACCAACGAGCTGGAGCCGAGCACAGGCCCCAGAGTCCCCAGGGAGGACAGCCAAGGCAGGGAAGCAGAAACCTCACACAGGCTCTGCAAACAGGCCCTGAGCCCCCGTTGGTTGTGCAGACACGGAGCTGGTGTCTCCGTGTGTACATCAGACACAGCCCGGCACCCGCCTTTGTCTCCTGGTCAAATTGGTTGCATCGAAAAACTTGTTCACCTTCTCTCTGCGCCCTTAAAACAAATACAGGCCAATCGGAAGGCGGTGGGTCCCAGCGGCAGAGCCAGGCCCCACAATCGCCTGAAATTTAGGCCTCAGAAAACTGAATAGCAGCTTCCACCGAACAGACCACAGTGTTTTTAAGGGTCTTAATTCTTTCCTAAAACTTGCAGACAATTGCTGGGATGCCCCTCTTTATCCAGCCCGGATGGACTGAACTAGGGAACCAAAGAGGAGTGCTTCCTTGGAGGTGGGATCCGGCGGGAGCCTGCTGGTTGGGAGGCCCCTGGGAGACGGCTGCCTTCCCCCCAGCCGGGTGAGCCAGAGTCGGATCTGCTTCCCCGCGCCACGGCGTCCTGGGCCACGGGTCAGGCGGGCCGGTCCCGCTTGGCTTCTCTCCGCCGGCCTTCCTGGGCCGCCCCGCCGTCCCCTCCCGCCTGGCGCGCCTGTCGGCTGTCGCTGGAGCCGGGACCGCGGAGTGAAAGAGCTGGCCGCGCCGAGAGGGGCCCGCAGGTGGCCGGGCCGCGCCCCCCACCCCGCTTCTCCGCCCCACTCTCTGGGATCGGACCGAGGCGCGCTGCCCGAGACCGGCGACACGTGGGGAGGGTCGCGGGGGGGGGGGCGCCCTGACCTGCCAGCCTTGGTGACGATCATCTCGGTGCCCAGCTGATTGAACTCGTCCCACAGCGCCTTCATCTCCAGTTGCACGCTCACGCTGGCCACCTTCGCGTTCTTCTTCACCGGCGCCTTGGCGGCGGCCGCGCAGCTGGCCCCGGGGCCCTCGGGCTCGGCGGCAGCGCTGGTGGCGGTCCCGGCGGCCCGCGCGAACGAGTAGGCGTGCGGCGGCGGCGGCGGGCCCGGGGCGCCCGGGGCGGCGGCGGCGCACGGGTCGTAGCGCGGCGGCGGCGGCGGCGGGGGCTCGCGCGGGCCGTACGGGTCGGTGCCCGGCGACGCGGCGCCCGGGAAGGCCCCCGCGGCCCCCAGGCTGCTCAGGCTGCTGGCCGTGAAGGCTGCAACGTCGCAGAAGTGCGAGAGCTGCGTGAGCCACGGGCTGGACACGGCGGAGATCATGACCCGCGGGCGCCGCGCCGCCCCGCCGCCGAGGTGAGCGCTGCCCCGCGCCCCGGGCCGAGTGGCGGGCGCTGCGCCGCGCTGCGCCCCGGGCCGCGCCGCCCCACACCGCGGGCGGCCCCGCGGAGGCGCCCCGCCCCGCCCCGCCCCGCGCCCCCCCCCCCCCGCCTAGACAATGGCTTGCCTCCCCTCCCCCGTCCTCGTCCCTACCCTCCCCCTCGAGGCCCCCTGCCCGCCCGCCCGCCGCGGCGCGCTGGGCCCGGGCCCCCCGACTGCCCGGACCGGCTCCCCGGAGCGCCCGGCCGCCCGTGCCCCTCACTCTGCCGCCCTCCCGCGTTGCACTGCTCCTCTCTCTCCCCGGCTCTTTCTCCGAGTCATTTCTGTACCTTTGTCTTCCTCGTTTAAACTTTCCCTCCCAATCACGTTTCCTCCTTCTACTACCTCCTTCGTTTCCCTTATTTCTGTTGTATTTTCCGTCTCTTCCTCTTTTCCTGTCCCCCTCCTTCCTTTCCACTTTATTTTTCATCACTCTCTTGTCTTTCTTTTCCGTCTGCTTTTTCCCTTTGATTTCTGTGTGCCCGTCTCTCTCATTCATGGTTTTTTCTTATTTAAAAATAAAAATAAAAACTGAAGCCTTTCTCTAAGTTTTTCTTTCTTTAATGACTTTACTTTCTGTCTTAAATTTTCCTTTGCTCTCTCCTTGTTCGCTCGCTCTCCTCTTTCGTTCTCGATCTCTTTCTTTCTTTTCTATCTTTCTCCTCTTTCCTGTTTTCCCATCCGGTGCTCTGCGTTTCCCACTCCTTTTCCTCCCCGCTGCCCTCACCGCTTGCTCTCTCCTTTTCCCGTGTTCCCCGACTCGAAGTCTCCTCTCGGGCGAGCTCTCAGCCACCTCTGCCGCCTCTCTCTGGTCCTTCCCTCCTCTCCGTCCCAGCTCCACAGCCCTCTCTGGCCTGTGTCTAGCTGCGTGCGGGTGTCTGCAGCTGGGTCCCCAGGCTGGAGGGTGCACAGGCTTTGGGCAGGATGCCCTCCCTTCTTCTTTGCCCCCAGTCAATGCTGGAAGCCTGGAGCCCGCCCGCCGGAGCTCCCTCCACCCACTCTGCATCTGGGCCCTGCCTACCCTCTTTGCTTGGGCCCCACGGCGGCCGCGGCAGGGGGTCTGCCGGGCGGGTCGGTGTAGAAGGAGCAGGGTGGCTCACCTTCCATGTCCCTGGTGACGGTGCTGAAGTGCATCCCGGCCGGGGATCCCAGCAGCCGGCGGAGCTTCACCCGCTTGGAGGACCCGGGGCCCAGGCGAGCGGTGCACACCGAGGTCTCCACTGCAACCAGAGAGGTGATGCTGAACGCGCTGGCCCGGGGAGACAGCGGGCTCCGCGCGTCCATAGGCGCCCGGCGGCCTGGCCGACACCGCCTCCGACTGAGTGCACCCAGCCGCACTGAAGCCGGCCCAACCCACGGGACCCGGGGGCGGGGGCCTGTGGTGCCACTCACAGCCGTCGGCCCCAGGCCCAGGGGATTATGGCGTCACGGCCCCCCACTCCGGGCCAGTGGCAGCCGAGGGGCCCAGACGGGTGGAGCACCCTGCGAGTACAGGCCCTCTTGATTTTCAAAGCTCCCTCTGCTTCCAGGGACCTCTGTGACCAGCGCCCCTCCAACATCCCGCCGCTCCAGAGGAGACCAGGGTTCCCTCTGTACGGTGAAGCCACCGTCAGCTTCTAAAGCCCCGGAGGAGAGGCGGATACAACACTGGGAGCGCCCAGCCCCAGCCCATAGCAGTGGGGCACCGATGAAGCACCACCAGGCCGCCTGGGCCCTGCCCTGTCCCTGCCCTCGGCCCCTCCCGCTGCCTCCTCCCTGGCTGCCCCTGCACCTGGGTGAGAAGAGGGCAGTTCGGGCTCCGGCACTGGCCACAGGCGGACAACCCCAGGGCCGTGGCGTCGTCCTTTCCTCGGCGCAGCGAGACAGGACCCAGCCCAGCAAACACCCCCCTCAGACCCCTTTGGTCGGCTCACTGTCGTGGCTGGGGACCCCAAGCAGAGGGCCGCCGCCCAGGCCGCACAGCTCGGGAGCCCGAGCGTCACGCGCACCCTCGAGCACCGCCCGCCTCTGGCCAGGACGCTTATACATCCGGAGGGTGGGCAGTGCCCGCTCCTCCGACCTCCCCGCGCACCCGGCCAGGCGCAGGGAGGGCCGGGGGCGGGGCCTGGACTGGCCGAGGGAGCCGAGGACACATCGGAGGAGTTCAGGCCACCAGGTCGGGTAGTGTGCTGCCCCTCACTTGCCACCCACCCGGCAGCCAGCCTGCCCGCCTGGGAAGGCCCTGCTGCCACGGTGCCCAGCTAGGCCCGGCAGAGAGAGGCAAGGCTCGCCGCAAGGATTCAAGGCCTCTAGGCCCAGGCATTCTGGACACTAAGGCCTGACTTGGCCTGCGGCGTCCCCCACCTACTGCCTCTGGGGCCTCCTCTGACCAGTTTGGGGTATCCTTGGCCTTCCCGTGCAGAGTCTCTCCAGCAGGGCGCCCAGCATCCTTGCCTCCCAGGAGTCTCTCTGGCCCTGCACTAAGGCTCTGGCAGGCAGGGCCTTCATTTCCAAGGCCTCTCCGTGTGCAACCATGTTGTAGGCCGTCGCTTCTGCCTGCCTGGATGGGGGTGGGAGGCAGGCAGCCTCTCCGGGGTTTTGACAATCCCAGGCCTCAGACCCCAGGGTGGAGGGGTGCTGGCTGGGAGGCAGGAAGGTCCAGGAACTGGGGACCAGGGAGGAGACTCCAGTGGGAAGTGACTGGCTCTGGGCTTGCAATCCAGGACAGAGCACGAGGCAGGGAGTGCAGCGTGAGCATGTGGGTAGCGCTGTGTGACTGGGGTGTGGTGGTGTGACCATAGACAGGGTGTTCCCCCCTGAACCCCAGGCTGTGGCTGTGGCTTTGTGGACTGTGTAGGGAAAGGGAAGCTGTGCCCAGGGCATGGCCCCCACCCTGGCCCTAAGTGGCTGCTTGGAGCTGTGACAGTGACAGAGACTTGTGGGGCCTAGGGGTGGGTCCAGGGAGGAGTGTAGAAGACCAGTAGGCTTGAGGTCCCTGTCCCTCCTCCCTGAGCAGGGCCAGCCCACCGCCTCTGGGACCCGAGGAAGAGCTGCTCCTGATGAAGGGGGGAGCCCAGCTGGGAGGGGCGTGGGTGGGGGCAGGTCATGGTAACACTGCAGGAGGCAAGCCCAGGGCTGGCAGTCCACATGCAGAGAGGCGTGCAGGGCCGTATCGCTAGGGGTATCTATTGCAGGTGGTCTGCACCCACCCTGCCAGCTATGTGTGGGTCCCTGTGAGGGGGTTCGGGGGTGTGGGGCTCCTGCATGTGCTTGTGTGTTATCTGGCATGCACGCTGCCCCAGCCTGTGGGGGTGCCAGTGGTCGTGTCCCATACACCTGCACCCATGCACCTGGGGGAGCCTTCCTCATTACTTGGGTGAACCCCTGAAGACAGTGGCCAGACATTAGGTCCCTGGTGATGCCAGTATTGAGAAGGCAGAAGTGAAAGTGAAAAACCCCGGGGCTCCCTGAAGACACCAGATCAGCCTCAGGGGCACCCTCCTGAGACCCTCCACGTCTGAAGTCGTGGAGGGGAGGGCCCGGTCCTCCCAGCACCTCATTAACCCTATGGTGCCCGAGCTGGGACCTGCGGGACCTGGCTGCGTCGGCAAAAGCGCCGGAGCAGAGAATTCTGCTGGGTGAGCAAAACCTGGTCCAGGAGAGGGTCTCTGGGAAGAGGTGAGGGGCCCCACCCAGTCGGCTCGATCCTTTGCCCACACTCACCCGCGCGACTGCAGAACCCCGGACGCCCTGCTCAACGCCCCCCGCCCTCCTGGAGCTTTGACTGGAGGGGCCCAAAGGGGACCCAAGCGCTGGAAGCGCGAGGCCACCCGGACCTGGGCAAAGCCCTGCCGGCGCCTCCACCGCCCACCGGGGCAGGGATCCTCGGACTCTCCCCCGTCCCTCCTGGGGCGCCGCGCCGCCCTCGCTCGTCACTGCGCCGCGCTCCGCCGCCCCGCAACCCACCCGCGTTCCTCGCCGCCCGCCGCCGCCGTCGCCCCACCCTCGTGTCGGCCCGCAGCCCCCAGGGAGCGCGCCCGCCCGGTCGCCCTGCGCCCCGCACACCCCCGGCCCCCAGCGCACCCGCGCCGCCGCCTGCGGGAAGTCTTCCTGCCTCACCTGGACCGGCCGCGGCTCCCTTCCGCCTCGCTCCCCCTGCCGGCCGCGCCTCCACCACCGCAGGTAGGAGGCCCGGCTGGGCGCCGGCCTGCGGGCTAGGAGGGCTGGGCCCGCCGCGGGTCGTGAGCCGCGCAGTGTGCTCCTTCAGGGTGCGGTGCGCCCGCCTGCCTGGAACGCACAGTGAAGATGGGACGCGCATTTCGCCGCGTCGGCTGGCTGCGAGGTGGGGGCTTTGATGAGACCATTTTACAGGCCCTAAAACGGAGGCTGTGGGTAGGTACTGGGTGGGGACCAGAAGTCTGGCTGAGGGCCGGAGACAGGGGTGGGATGGAGCTGAGGCTGCGCCCCGTCTTCTGCCCAGGCACAGCCGCAGCCTTTGCTTCTCCCTCTGGGTCCTGCACAGAGTCCCACGTGGGGGCACAGCTGCACCCCAGCACTGCCCAGGGAGCCTTGCTTGCTACACTGCGCCCCCCGCCCCAGCATCTTTGGAGTTTCAGCTTAAGCAAGCCCAAATTTGGATTTCTCCCCAGGGCACAGAAGGCAGCTCCCGCAGAGTCTTGGCTGCCCGATGTCTGCCCAGCTCCACCTGCCCAGAGCACGGTGGCTTCCTGAGAGGAGCCGTCAAGACTGACGCTTTTGGCGGGACCCCACCCCTTGTTCTCCATCCATCGTAAAGGCACCGCACCCCCCCCCCAGCTCGGAATTCATTCTGCCCTCTCGGTTCCCAGCCCTGGAAGCACCTGCGCACCCTCGTGCATCTCTGGCGGATGCAGTGCCCAGCGATCGTCGTGCTCAAGTGCCCCTCGAGTCGAGGTGCACACCACTGTGCCCCCAGCGTGCTCTCTGGCCCTCTGGGGCAAACGTGCACACAAGTGACCCCGTGCAGGTGGCCCATGGGGATATGAGTGCAGGGGGCTCTGGAGACCTCTCCCCCAGGAATCAGAGCCTGGAGTGGGGCAGAACTGGGCTGCATTCCCCAGGGCTCAGGCAGAGAGGGGCCCAGCTTTACTTGACCCCGTTAATTCATTTCGGTTGATTGGCCAGGGAACCACCTCCAGCGCCCCTGCCTGGACTTGGCCTCAGGGGTCTCTGGGAGGCCCTGCTCCAGGAGTAGCCTGAGCCCTGCCTTTTTGCTGCTGTCAGTGGCTCCACCGGGCCCCACAACCTGGGAGACTGGGACTTCTGGGGCTGAGTCTCAGCGGGGCAGCGACGGGGGCGACCATCGCTGGAGCCGGGAGAGGCGGGCGAGCAGGCTGTTCTGTCCTCCCCTCCTGGCTCTGCCCGCACCTCTCCGCTCCTGGCCCACCCAGGCACCTCCTGCAGGACCCTGGCCCCGCAGCCGCGTCCCATCGTTTCCCCGTCCAACGAACGTGCTTGGCCCCCCACACTGATGAACATGGCTTTCTGGGTGGCCCTCGTGGGCATGGACGGGTGGAGGCAGGTGGGGGAGGGTGGGGAGTGGCCGTCATGCTTGCGAGATCTGGCTCTGTGGGGCCACTGGGGTGAGGCCTCCCTCCCTTTGGTCCCCAGCTGAGCCTCGGAGTGGGGAGAAGAACCACGGGCTCCGAGATGCGGAGGAGGAGCAGGCTCCATCTGTGAGGGGTCTGCATCAAAGCCAGGGCCCCACATTCCGCCCGTGCCCAGCACGCAGCACCGCTGCTGGCTGCTGGCTGCAGCACCGTCTGCGCATACTTGGCGGGTTTGCAGACACTTGGGCGGGTGCTGGGCCCGGACTGGGGGCTTGAGGTAACTTGTGGCCGGGGGGCTGAGGCTGGAACGGGGACAGGAGCAGTTTCCCTGCCCCACGGTGCACACGTCTGCTGGTCATGGTCTCTTGTGACACTGTCCTGTGGGGTGGGAGGAGGCAACCCCCTCTCCCCAGCTTGGTGGCTCGATGCACCTGGAAAAGCAGTGGCTCCGCTGGCCCTGACTGTTCCCTGGCCCTTCCCTTCGGGTGCCCCCTACTGAAGCAGAAGTCCCTGCGAGCCGACCCCAGCCCTCCCCTCGGTGTTGAGCCCTCACCCAAAGGTCTGGTGGAGGGTTTATGACCAGCCCCGAGCCCTGGGGATGTGGCAGGCAGCAGGCAGGAGCCCCGCCTGGAACCCCAGGCCCACAGTGGGGTTCACATGAAGGGGCCCGAGGGTTCCGAGGAGAAGCCCGTGAACCCGGCCAGGCAGACCTGATGGAGTTCTTGGCCAAGGCCCGGAGTTTCAGACAGCCTGGGGTGTGCACTCTGGTGGCTTGGAGAGGGCGCCGGCTGGGGTGAGCCAAGGCATGGCCTGGGAGGGGGCTGGCCCCTCACCCCTCCCTGGCATCACCTGGACCCCAGCGCCACCTGCCTCCCAGTCCCAGGGCAGGGCCTGATGTGTCTCACAGCTGGTGCCTGAACCCTGAGAGACAGATGGCTGCAGGATGAACAAAGAGGGAAACTGAGACACTGAGAGGGCAGACACTGGAAGGGGTGACAGGGCTGGGAGAAGAGGAGGCAGGACAGTGGGGCACACACCCTGGGGACACCAGCACCCTCAGAGCTGGGAGGGGATGGGCTAGGGTCTACACAGCTGTCCACAGCTGAGTCCCAGCCTCCCGTCTGTCTCGGGGGCCTAGCTGCACCCCTCACTGTGGGTGCTGTCTTCCGGGCCCAGTGCCCCCCAGGACAGATCGGGGGAGAAGGTGAGAGGGATGGCCAGGCTGGTTAGGGCTGTCAGCTAGGGCTGGGTCATAGCACCTCTGCCCCCCGCTGGGGACCAGGGCCCCCTGCAGGCTGGAAGTTTCCACAATTCCAGAACAAACAAACAAACAGACAGACCCGATGGACAGCCAGGCCCTGGGCCCCTCTCCGATTTCTGGGCCTGTTGATTTAGCTGCCCACTTGGCGGGAGGACCCAGCCACATGGGGAGCCTGCTGTCCATCTGTCTGTCCATCTCCCGACCGCACTAGCCCCTCCTCCTGGGTGCTGTCAGGCAGAGGTGGGACTCAGAGACCCAGATGACCTAGATGTAGGCCTGGTGGGGTGGCTGATCCCTGCACTGAGGGGCTGAGGAAAGCTGCTCGGGCTGCTCTGTGGCTCGGGCAGGGGAAGCCACACTTTTAGGGCCTGTCCCAAAGCCCCTGGGCTGTGTTGGCTGAGGGTGAGTGGCCAGAAGATGGATGCCTGCAGACACTCTTCTCAGGTTCCTCTGGCCAGCAGGAGAGCCCGGCCGGGTCCCAGTACCCACCTGCCATGCACCCACACCACCACACACCCCACACGTACATGAACACACCCACAGATAAGAGTGCATGCACACACGCATGTGGGCACATCATGCATCCGTGAGCGTGGGTACACATCTACATGGGCACACACTGGACACAGACATGCACCCACCGTACACACACGCACATTAGCAGGGGCACACACATGCACACACTGTTCACATACACAGATGCCGGCACGTGCAGAGCACACGCACAGATGTGCCTGCCTGTGCAGGTGTGTCCCTCACAGTGGCTATGGTGGCAGATCATCCACGTGGTCGACACTCGTTTCAGCGACTCAAGTAGACCTTAGATTTACTGACTTGGACGAGGTCCGTGTGGAGCCTGAGGTGCCACGTGATGAAGGAGGAATGACACGTTTCAGTCCACTCGTGGCGGGTCATTCCTGAAGGTGACGTGCTCAGATGATGTCCCGGGGGGAAGGTCCGGTGGCTGGGACGAGCCCCCAGACACTGGGTGCAAGAAGAGTCTCATAACGGGGTTCCCCAACGGGGGCCCTCCGGCTGGAGTCACCAGGGCTCACTGTCCGTATCGGGCCCCAGCCCTGACTTGGGCACGCTGGTCAGACGGGCCCCAGGAAGCTCTGAGAAGTAAGAAATGGGCCAGGGCAGAAGCGGTGAAGAGTGGCCAGTGACATCAGCACCTCTGGTAACAGCTCTTATAACTGTTGGATATATTGTGTCTGCCCTTAAAGATGCTTAGAGCATTAAAGATAATCAAATCTATCAGGCTTGAAATTTTCCTTAAATGCTGAAGTTAGCGACTAAATTCAAGTTGTCCCCGTGACAGCCCAGTGTGACTCTCTGCAGAAACTCTGGGTGGAGATCAGGCCCAGGTGCCATGGAGGATTGGCTTTGAGCCGCTGCCCCTCTCCGTCCACTCTGCTCCCTGGCAGAGCCCCAGGGCTGCCAGATGGTCCACACTAGCCCGGGACTACCCCCGGGGCCGTGGCCTGGCCTCCCGGGCCTCTGCACCCACGGCCCTCGCAGGCCCCCTGGCTCTCCCCCTCTGCCGTGGACCTAGGGCTGAAGGCGGGAGGCAGGTGGACTCTCTGCCTAGGGCAAGTGGCAGGCTGCTGCTGCAGCATCACACGCACAGCAGAGTCAGTGTGAGGGCAGAGTGCCCTGATGAGCAAGGCTCCAGCATGGGGGTCCCTCCGGCACCCCCATGCCAGGCAGATGGGAGACCAACTCCTGGGGAGACAGAGGGAGGCAGCCAGACCTTCCTGGTGGACGCCCCTCCCCAGTGGGGCTTCCAGCCCTGCCTGATCTCCTGCCTTCTGGGGCCGGGGGGCTGCTGGGAAGGAGGCGGGGATGACATTTCAGAGGAGAAAGACTGCAGGCAAGGCTCTGTCCCTTGGCCCTTCGGAGCAGGGAAGAGCCAGGGGTAGTGGGGCAGCCCAGTCATCACTAGCTGGGCCAGGCGTGAGCCTCACCCTGCAGTTCTCTGTGTCTGGGACACATCTTGGCCTCTGCAAGCCTCAGTGTTTTCGTCTGAGAAGTGGGGAGAATGCTCCAGGCCCCACAGTGTGGATCAGGCGAGCTTGTGTGCCTCTTGAACATAGCTCCTCAGCTAATGTCACCATTGCTGCTGCCCAGGCGTCCTTGGGCCACCCCCCGTCCAGCTGGTCCCCCAGGACTGTGGGTAGGGCAGCTGTTGCCTCTGTGCTCCTGTGGGGCCTCCAAGCCTGGCCTGGGTTGCGAGGGGAGGGTCCTGGCTATACCCCTGGGAAACCCAGTTATGTAGGCTCTGCCGGGCTTCCCGCCATGGCGCAGACTCAGCCTCAGTTTCCCCACGTCCACAAGCAGAGCCACGCCCCACCCCAGCCAGCCAAATCCCTTCCCTCCTCCAAGGCTCTGCAGAACCAGGTTGGAATTTCTCAAAAGCAAACAAACAGGCGCGCTCAGAGCTGCGGTTTTCAGGGCTCAGATTCCTCTCGTCTGTCTGGGCCAGTGTCAGGCCTAGGCTGCCGTCCACGGCAGGCTGAATGGGGGCCATGATGGAGCCCCCTGGGCTGCTGGCTGCTGGACCTGAGCAGGGTGGGGGCGCCCAGGCTCAGAGCCTGCCATCCCTGACAGCACGGGGCTACCCCAGTTCCCTCCAGAGACCCCACAAGGATGGCAGGAGGCTGCAGCCTGCGCAGAGCAGAAAGGACCTGGCCTGGTGGGGCAGGGTGGGACGTGAACAGGGATCCACTGGGGGGACAGTGGCTGGTGACGGTGCCCTGTGAGGTGCGGCAGGCAGGGCTGGTGGAGCAGGCTGGTGAGGACTGGAGGGGTCGGTGCCTCAGAGGATCGATGTGCTGGGGAGTGACCCCAGGCGGCTGCAGAGCGAGCCGGTGGTGATGTTGTCAGGGGGCAGAGGCAGGGCTGTGGGGGCCGCGTGGGAATGTGGGGGTGAGAGGCGGGCCCAGGGCGGGAGGGCACATCCAGGGGCCCAGGCACAAGGAGGGAGGGCTGGGGCAAGGGGAGGGGCCAGAGGGGGCTCTCGCCAGGTGGTCTTAATCTCCTCAGTGAAATAGGAGTCCTGGAGGTGGGGGCAGGCGGGGGAGGTGGGAGCTTGAGACAGCTGCTGGGAGGGGACGGGCCTGGCAGCCCTGAGGCCCCGGGAGCCCCTGCCCGCATGCCCACTCCCCACGGTCACTTGGAGATGGGTTCCTGGGCCGAGACTTGGAGCTGGTTCTTCTACCCACCTCTCCCCCTTGGTCTCTTCTGCCTTCATGGCCCAGAGGGTCTGGCCTGAGTCTGTGAGTGTAGGGGCCTGGCCCTTCCTGCTGTCTAAGCAGCTGTTGGTGACAGGGCCAAGCAGGAGCTGGGTCAATTTCACCTCTACTGAAGCCCCCCACTTGGGTCCCCACTAACCCGCTAAGCTGTCCATGGCTCTGAGGTAATGCCAATGGGGGCCAAGGAGGACAAGGGAGGGGCCCCTGGCCGGGCCTGGGCCCTCAGCTTCCCCCGGCCAGGCGGGCACCAGGACCAGAAGGACAGAGGGGAGGGTCTGGCTGAATCCCCCCCTCACACTCAGGCCTTGGTCTTCACCTCTACCCACCAAGGGGCCTCCCAGAGATGGTGAAACTAAAGTGTGGGTGAGGCTGGCCTTGGCCGCTAGGCAGCAGGGACAGGAGTGGGGTGTGGGCTGTGTGGAGACACTGACTGCCCCATCCTGCTAAGTGGGTGCTTGGCACCAGCTGTGCTGGGCGGACAGACAGACGGATGCTAGCTTTCATTGGTGCCCCAAAGCCAACCCAGCCCCTCCTTCCAGGGTGTTTGCCGGGACTGAAAGTCCCCGGGCCGCCCCATGCTGGGCGGGTTGTGGGCGGGTGGCGGGCTGTCTCAGGCCTTGCTGGGAACAGCTAGGCCCTGGGACCCATCTGAGTGTCTGAGGTGCCCATTGGAGAAACCGAGGCAGCCTGCATCCCCCCCAACCCGGACAAAGCCAACGTGGAGTGGGAGCACCCAGGGTGTCCCCGGGTCAGCCGGGCTGGCCTGGCTCTCCTTCCCACTCCATGGCAGGCCCACTCCAAATTGCCTGCCTGCCTGGGTCCTGGCTCCGGTCCATGTGTCCCCTCCTTCCTGGCTCTGTGCCGTGAGTCTGCCCCACCAAAAACTAAAGCCATCTCAGGACTGCACCCCTCAGCCCCTGCTGGGCTCTGCGCGCTGCTGCAGCCTGTTCCTGGAGCCTGGGGGGCGCTTGCCCCAGGGCATTTGCCTGTCCTGCAGCTGCTCCCTTCCAGGCTGGGTGTCAGGGGCTGGGAGTGAGCAGTGAGCAGTAGTGAGCAGCAAGGTGGGACCACGCTGTCTTGGTGAGTGGCCTCGAATGTCCACAAGGAGGTGGCACATGAGTGGGCTGAGCCAGCCCTGGTCAGCTGGGCTCGGGCTGGGCCCTGGGAGTCCGTCCGCACTGGCCAGGGAAGGTGGGCCTGGTTCCTGAGCCTTGCTCTCCCCAGAGCACCTTCAACTTGGCACCCAGAGAGTTCCCTCAGGTGGCCTCGATGCCACTCCGCCTGAGCGCCTCCCTCCCACCTCTGCACATTCAAGACAGGATGCCAATTCATCCCTCTCGCCTTCAAGGGAATTTTTGCAGATCCTTTCCTAACATCCGCTAAAACCAGCAAGAGTCTTACTTCAGGGGAGAACACCTTTCAGTCTGGGAAGATAGAGTGGCAATACCCTGCAGACGTCTGCAGAGGAAGCAGCCCAGGTCTAAGAGAAGAAAGTTCTGGAAGGAGATTGTTGCTCCCAGATGAAGAAGAGCTATGCAATTGTCAGGGCTGCCTGGGAGGTAGGCAAACAAGGTGGCCACTGGGGAAGGGAGGAGAGCCGTGGGGGGACACGGAGCTGCAGGCACTGACACTGAAGGGCATTTTCCTGACCCCACCTTTAGGTTTTTCTGCTGTGCTTCCTGGGGATGAGCCCCTCGGACACTCAGCGCCAGTCTGTTCTCTGTGAGGCATCTACCCTGGGAGCAGGGGCCCGACGACCATGGCCTGGATAC
Source organism: Diceros bicornis minor (assembly GCF_020826845.1). Lineage (NCBI taxonomy): Eukaryota > Metazoa > Chordata > Mammalia > Perissodactyla > Rhinocerotidae > Diceros > Diceros bicornis. The sequence continues at coordinate 32,410,439 of NC_080774.1, read as the reverse complement.
TGTGGACTTGGGAGCTTGCTTTCCTCGTCCATGGGCCCAGTGGGAGCCCAGGGCCCTCCTTGGGAGCCCAGGACCGGGGCAGTGAGGAGTGACCGTGTTGTGGGTCAGGGGATAAGGGCAGAAGTCTGGGGCTGCAGCGGTGAAAGACATGTTCAAGCTTGGCCCACAGGAGCCTTGGGGGTGTTGTGAGAAGTGGTTGTTGGGTGCCCAGCACCGTGTCGGTAAATTGTGCTGTTATGTGTACAGGTCACAAAACAGCAGTGGTCATTGTGTAGGTGCTGAGGACACTGCCCCAGGGATACCACCCTCTTGGTATGGCGTGTCACCTCCTCCATTCTATATGTGCTGTCTCTCTTAATGTGGCCCCAAATGTCCCTAGCTCTGATCTTGAGGCTGGTGGTCTCCAAATAGGTGCCCAGGCCCTTCCAGACCTCCTCGTTGCCCCACCCCCACCCCACCAGTTGGTCTGCAGACTGGTCTCAGCCCCAGAGCAGCTCCCTGAAGCTGGTGTGTACAGCCAGCATCAAGCATCTTGGATTTCTGACAAAGGGACCCCCCATCTGGGGGCAGCTGACACCTGAGCCCACCCCACCTAGTGGCAAGGGGCAGGGGTGAGTGACCTGGCTGGAGACAGCTCTCTGGGAACAGTCAGAAAATCCTAATCTCACTTGCCCTGGCCAGCGGGGGCCTAAGGCAGAGCAGGGTGAGGCCTCGGGCATCTATGAGGGGCCTTATCCAGCCAGAGCGCCAACACATCCCAGCCTGGCCCTGCTCCTGGTGCCCTGCACACTTCTGTTGTCCACCCACCCGCCCAGGCAGAAAATGGCCATTTCCTCTGGCCCCCGCCCCAGGGAGCAACATGGAGCTGGCAAAACAAACAGGCCATTCCTCCTGTGGCCGCTGGCCGGTGATGGATGGCCAGAGGGGCTGGCCTCGCTGACAGATGACCGCCCATCATGTGTGGGCAGGGGGCGGGGGCCTGGTGAGGCAGGACACAGGCTCAGACACACACTCGAGAGCTGTGGCACTGGCCGCACCCCACTCTCAGACCTTCCTGGGCCAGAGACCCGGGTGAGCCGAGACCCAGGCAAGGCAGTGGCCCCAGTCTCGGACTCCCCGTCAATGCAGTGAGGATCCTAGTCCAGGCCCCCAGCATGGGTGGGGGTGAGCCCACCTGAGGGGGGCATCCTCCACGGCGCCTCCCAGGCTCCCACCTGTCGCCCAGAGGGCAAGAGCCCCTCCTCGGCCCTCTGCACTCTGGGCCTAGTGGGGCTGGTGTCCTCTGTAGCCTTTACCACCACCTGCGTGTGCATGTAGCGGACCCCCAGCAGAGTCTGAGCAGGCAGCAGAGCCCGCTGCTGGTCACGGAGAAAAGGCCCTGGAGGTCCTTGAGCTCAGGGCGGGGTCAGGTGGCCACACCAGGAGGGGCTGAGGTGTGAACAAAGGCCTGGGTCTCGGGGTTTTGACAGGGCCTGGACCCACTGCACGGCCCCAGAAGGCCCCTCTGCCCCAGTCATCCTAGCTCCAGCCTTCACTGGCAGCCCCTCTGTCTGCCTGCCAGCGCAAGATTGTCACCTCGTTGTACAGATGGGCAAAGCATGACTTGGGGGAGTTCCAGCTGGGGGGACCACGGGCCCTAGCGTGGGGTGGGCCCCACCTGGCACCCCTGAGCCCTGCCATACCCTTCTGCTGGTGAATCCCGCCCGTTGGGGCTGGGCGTGCTGATGGTGCTGATGGCCCCACAGAGGCCGCGGCTGACATGCTTCCATCCTGAGCCGGCTCAGAGACCTTCCGGCCCTGACTGCCACCACCTGCAGGGCCCAAGGGACACCCAGCTACCCAGGCTGAGGCTGGCGGCAGTACAGGCCACCCAGCTGGTGACTGACTGGAGAGGAAGGGGCAGCTGTGGCCAGGCCTCTGACCTCCCAGCCACCCAGCCCCACTGGGAGCATGTCTGGCCAAGAGGAAGCTTCTGAGACCCCCACTTCCTGAACCTCAGAGCAGGCTGGGCTGGGGCCCGCCCACTTCCCTCCAGAGTCCCCAGCCCTGCCCTCGACTTCTCCAACCCAGTCCCAAAGCCCCACAACCCCCAGCTACGTGTTTCCTGGGGCCAAGGGTGGAGGGGGCAGCCAGGCGACGTGCCCTGAAATGGGGTCAGCAGGGCAGGAAAGCCCATCGAATGGGGTGTGAGGAGCTGGGGGGTGAGGGGCCTGGGCCGAGGAGGGCCCTCTCCTGGAGATGAGGCTGCCCACAGAGCAGGGTCATGACCTCTGCCATAGGATCCTTTGGATCCCGGCTAGCCCCCTGGTTCAAGGAAAGCCCCGTGGGTGTGAGACAGGCCCACCTCTGCCAGAGCCAGGTGATGCTTTGATGCAGCCAGCAGCTTCTGGAACCAGACCAGCATGCCTGAGGTCCCCTATTGAGGCTGGCTCTGGGGGCAGCATGCAATCTCAGAGCAGCAGTGTCTGAAGGTGGTGTCTGTGGGCAGGGACCTGGGGTCCCAGCTGGAGGCTCTCAGGCCCTCAGGTCTGGTGAGTTTGGACTATGCCTGCCGAGCCCGGTGAGGCCGAGACGTCCCTGCCCCTCCACGCTGCTGTGGGCAGGAAGTCTGGGGTCTGGCCTGGGCTGGCAGAATCGGGGGCAGGACCAAGGCCCACGTGGGGCAGGAAGTGGCCTTGGACTCCAGCGTGGATGGGGTGGCCTCCAAGGGGCCGTTTCCTCCCTGGGAACATCCTGCCTGGGCAGCAGGAGAGAAGAGTCCTGGCTGGCAGGAAGGGCCTGGGGCTCAGCATCACCGTGGGCAGGGCCCTAGGGAGGCCCAGGAGGGAATAACTCCACGGATGTCTGAGCCTCTGGAGCTCAAAGGCCAGCAGGGCCTCCCCCACCCCAACCTGGAGCTCCCGGCACCCTCCTTGGGCTGGGGTCCTGGAGTCTCCAGCACTATCAGCCTTATCCTCCTGTGGCCAGGAGCTCAGACCCCAGTCCAGCCTCAGTTTCCCATATGAACCATGGCCAGAGCCCACGCCTCCTAGCCTGCCTGCAGCTGACGGACAGAGGGCATGGAGTCCAGGGAGAGGCCCCATGGACAACAGGCACCTCAGAGCTCAACCCGAGCCTTCATGCCAGGCCTGGGCAGATGGCCCAGCCCCAGCTGCCCCTGCTCCAGTCCCCGGGAGGGGGTCAGCAGCCCAGTGCACCCCCGATAGCCTAAATATAACCTGAGCAGGCGCCTGGCCGGGAATAGAGACCTCTGTCAGCCCCCAGCAGGTGCTGGTGGGAGGAAGGTCAGCATGATTGGCAGAGGTGTCGGCCGGGCAGGCAGCCAGACATGGGTCATGTGAAAGTCCGATGGTGAGGCCTAAGGGTGGGGCGGCATGTCCTTGCAGGACAGCTCGGTACCCATCCCGCCCTGTTCGGGGCAGGCCCATGTCTGAGGCTGCTGCCAGGCCCCCAGGAAGGGCGGGCCTGCCCAGCACTGGCTGTGTGGCCAAGCCCTCAGCACAGGCCTGCCCTGCCACTCTGGGCCGGGCACCCTCTGGCCTCCACAGGCTCAGCCCCAGGCCTGCGGCCCCATGTCATAACGGACCGTCCATCTGGCCACGTGGGGATACTGAGCAGATACTCAGAACGCTGTCTGGTCCTGTCCAGCGTCCCTCTACCCCTCGCCCCTGCAGGGTTCTTCCGTCCCCTCCACCCTCAGGCCCCACCCTGCCATGTGTGCCCATGCTTGTGCCATCCCCCTAAGACCTGTCTACTCCAGGCTGTCCCGAGCTGACACCTGTGTCCTCTGGAGCCCCCTCTGCAGTTCACCTCACCTCCTGTCCTAGCCTCAAGCTCTCCCAGCCCAATAGTCAGGTCAGGTCCCCTAGAGCCCCACATCCCTGAGGTCAGGGCTCCGGCGCAGTCCCTGCCACCCCCGCCCCTCAGCTGCCCCTCCGTGCCCCCCACGCAGCATCCTGGGCCCCAGGTCCCTGAGCCCAGTGCTGCCCCCCCCAGTGCTGGGCATGTCCTGACACCTGCTGGCCCGCCCTTGGCCGTGGCTCTCCCCAGCCAGCCTGTCCCCCTGGGCCCCTGAAGCACCACCCTTCTCTGCCACGCCTTTCTATAGAAAGGAGGCCTTCAAGCAGAGAATCTGCAAATATACTGAAAACCGCCATGCAGCCTGGAAGAAATGGGTCCTTCCAGTTCTCCGCTGGGATCGTCTTGGATTCTTGAATCCAAACCAGCAGTTTCTCCCTCACTTGATTAGAGTCACATGCACGGACCTTGGGGCAGGAGTGGCAGGCATCAGAGAGGGGAGGCCTGTCCAAGGTACTGCAGGGGGTGGTCTGGCCTGACCCTCGGAGGGGGCATGGAGGGTGTAGGAGCAGGCTGAGGAGAGAGTGGAGGCTGAGGAGTCTGAGACACCCAGCTGCCCCTGAACCCCACTGGGGTGTTTGTTGATTGAATAAGTGAAGGTTTATCCAGCCCCTACGACGTGCCCAGCACTGTGCTCACCATATGACACATGTTGCTGTCCCAGAGCTCAGAATCCTGGAACCTCAGGCTCTAGGAAGGAGTCTTGGGTCTGGGGACACTCTCGTGCTTCTGAGACCTCGGGGAAATCGGCTGTGCCCGCCAGCCTGTGCTTTCCCTCTGCAGCCCCCTAGCTGTGGTCTTACAGCCCTACTAGCATACCGCTAGTGACGAGAGGCTCACTCCCCAGAACAGCCCCGGGCATCCAGGACAATGGGCTGTGCAGTCCTTGCTTTGCAGGCTGGTGGGTAGAAGGCCCATCCCAGAGAGCAATGAGCAGGGCTAGTACGGTCGGCGAGGGTGCACGGGGTGCCTGGTGCGGCAGGAGCTGGGCTGGAGAGGCCAACCGGGGGGACTGAGTGCTGGCTGGAAAGTGTGGACTACCTTCTGCACTCCCACTGCCCCTTCGGCCCTGACCCTCAGGACCCCAGCAGGGGCAGGGCCCAGCTCCATGGCCCTGCCCTCGCTGGACACGCTGGACGCTGGACGTGGTTGATCCTGCGGCATGGACTTGTTTGTTCTTCGTCTCGTTTTTCTGGTTTGGGCCCTGGGTGCCCAAGCAGGGCTGGGGGCCTGGGAGTGGGCAGGGGTGGGGATGGAGGGGGAGGGGGCCCGGCAGGGATATGGTTGAGGAAAGGGATTGAGCCTGGGTGAGAGGCCATCCCTGGCCCCTACCTGGCTGCCACCTTCCTGTCCGTGCCTGCCCTACCTGCTGACAGGTGGGTGAGCTCCGCCCTGAGCCGCCCAGGTAACCAGCATGGGCTTCAAGGAGGAGGCCTGGTCCCGAGCCCCCTGCCTCAATCCTCTGGCCCAGTCGCAGGCCGAGGAGGGGACCCAGGGTGCAGCTTAAACAGGGCTTCTGTGGTCAGAGGATCAGGGGTGGGAGCAGGTCCCCGAAAGTAGGTGGCTCTGACTCTTGTTCCCCTTGGCCTTCCTCGGAGATGCCTGGGTAACAGGGTCTGGGGGGGACAGTGGGCAGCAGGCAGTGGCTCGAGGCCCCAGACGTGTGGAGCTCTCAGGAGACGTGCCTACTACCCACCAGGCATCGGTCCTGCCCCTGGCTTAAATCCGGGCTCTGCTTCCTCCTGTGGGGCCCTGTGCCTCGCCACGCCTTCCTCCTTCCTCCTGGCCCCCGAGCCCCACCCGCCCTCTAACCCCAGCTGTCCCAAATGCCTGCGATGCCCTCTCCTCTCCTCCAATCAAATTCTGCCCTTCTCCCGGCTATACCTGGGGAACCGAGGCCCAAGGAGTGGAAGGAAGTGCTGGGATGACGCCATGGTGGGGGGCGTGGTCTGAGCTCTAATGGGGCCATGATGGCAGTGGTGGGTGGGTGCTGGCCCTGACCCCTGGGGAGGCCGTGGCTTCTGGGTAGCCTGGCTTCCTGGGAGGGGCTGCTCTACAGGCTTCAGCCCCCCGTGGGCACAGTTGCCTGGCCCCCAGCCTGGCGGGGCCGGTAGGGGGTTGCCTGCAGACAGCAGGGGACTGGCAAGAGGTTGAAGCCCTGAGCAGCTGTCTCGACGAGGGGACTGTGGATGGCTTCTGAGCCCCTGAAATGGTGCCCGCTGTGGGTGCCGCTCCCAGCAGCTGCCCTTCTTCCAGGCAGCCCACCCTGATCTCCCTCTGAGCACTCAGTTAGGGCACCCAGGGTTCATCACCTATCTGACACTCACTATCTCCATTTCAGAGCTGGGGAAACTGAGGCACAGCAACATAGTGTGTCTGTCCTCACAGTGTGAGTTCAGGCCTGGCAGTGAGGGTGGCCTGTCCCATGAGGTGAGGGGGCAGGGCCAGGCCTGATGGGGGCTGGTGGGCTCCCAGGAGAGCTCAAGGCACAGAATTCCCCCTGTCAGGGGAGGGGGATCAGTAGCTGGGGATGGAGCTAGGGGTGCGTGGGTCATTCCGGGGCTCATGGTTCAGGCCCCAGTGGGTTTTGAGGGTGCATAGGAGTTCACTAGGGCAGAAGGGCCAGCAAGGCACAGACCACAGTCAGGTGGTGACACCCACAGAGCCCCTGTGGGGAAGCTGGGGCTCAGGGTGAGCAGGCAGCACCCCGGCCCCTGAGGCAGGCTGCTGGGTTCCCGCTGCTGTCCAGAGCTCCATCCCTCCTGGGGGCCAGAAGAGAGGGCCTCAGGGGCTGGGGCAGAGTCAGGGAAGGAGTCTACACAGCAGGGCTGGCTGTAGGCCCTCTGTGTGACTCTCGAAGGGCTGTCCCCTCTCTGGACCTCAGTTTCCCCATCTGTAAAATGGTCGATGGCCCCTGAGGAGGCTTGCTGGCTTGGGGGTGGGAGTGTGGCCCAGCCATACCAGTCGAGACCACATCAGGGACTCAGCACAGGTGCTTTGAAGGCTGGGGGCCCGGCTGACTGGGGTCATTAGGATGGCCCACCCTGGAAAAATCTCCAGAACATCTCCTCCTCCCACTCCCACATTCCCAGCTGGACCTAGGCTGGCCAGGCCCCCGAAGCACTTCTTAGAGATGAGGCCCTAGTCCCCAGCCACCCCAGCAGGGCCCTCCCTGCACTGTCCACCCACCCACAGGCCCCTCCACCCATGGTGCTCTAGCCCTCAGGCCCTGGTGGCTCCCAGAAGGAAGATGGCTCCACTAAGTTCCCTGGGGGGACCTGGAGCCTGGGCCTCACCTGGGCCAGCTCTGTTCAGCCTGAGCTGAGCTTCAGGCCCCTCTGCCATCCAGGTGATAGGGGGTTCCCTTCTGACGTTGAGACTAAGAAACCCTGTCGCACTGCTTTTTCATCAAGCCAGTTCCAGCACATGAATCCCCATTCTCACTCCCACCACCCAGGCGGACATTGCCAATCCATCCTAGATCTCTTGCTCCATGGACCTGGAAGCTTCAGGCTGCTCAGCTCTGAGCTCCAGATGTCTTCTGCCAGTGGGTCCAAAGCAGTTGACTTGCCCTTCCTGAAGTGGGGAAGGGCAGTCTGGTAGCATCCTTGGGCTCCCAGGTCCGGGAAAGCCTGCTCCAGAGGGGTTCAGGGTTCCCGAGGGGCCTCACATGCTGCTGGAGGCCACTTTCCCCACAGCAGAGGGGGCACTGACACCAGGCCCCACCCTCGGTGCTGAAGCCGCCCTGGCTTTGACCTTTCAAGGGGGTTCCTGCCTCGTTGCCCCTCTTGTCACCAGAAACTGCGGCCCAGGGAGGGTCAGGGTTGGGTTGGGGGTGGGGTGGGGATCCCTCTCTTGTGTGACAGCCCTACCCCCACGAGGCCTGGGCAGGCGCCTAGGCGCAGCTCAGGCTCCAGAAACATTTGCTTTAAGTCTTAAAATATCAGGTTCCTGCATCACAGGGCTTCCCTGGGGACCGCCGGGCAGGCGGGTGGGATTTTAGGAGTCAGAAGATTCTCCCTCTGGCCCCACTCTACAGCCGCTCCGCCGGCCCCCTGGCCTCAGCTGAAGCCAGCCGGGTGTCTGAGGGTGGCCAGCTGGGCCCCCACTCTCCTGCTCTGGGGGAGCCCCCAGCTTGCCCATCAAACCTCACCTCTTCAGAGCCCCTCGCCTCTTCAGAGCCCTGGAGGGTGGAGGCGCAGGTCCCGGCAGCCTCAGTCTCCCCCCAGAGCTCAGACCTGCTCTGGTAGGACCTGTGGATGCCTTCAGCCAAGGGTAGTTCACGCGGGGAAAATGAGGCACGAGGGAGCCAGGCCTCCTTAAGGCCACACGGTGAGCCTCTCCCTCACGGCAGTGGCTGTACACCACCCTGGGGTCCACCCCTGTGGCAGATGCAGGGTCACCAGGAGAAGTCCTGGAAAGGTGATGACACCAGGTTGGTGCTGGGCCCAGCATTCAAGGTGGCTTCCCAGGGACAGGTACACCTGCATGGAGTCCTGAAGGATGAGTAGGAGTTTTAGGATGGTCCTGGTGGGGAGGCCCCCTGGACAGAAGGACCAGCCTGAGTGAAGGCCTGGAGGGTGCAGGCACCATGGTGCCAGCCTCATGGTGTAGAATGGAGGGTTCTGGGGGGCAGGCCCAGAGTGACCTCAAACCCAGGCCCAGGCAGGTGGTTGGCCCAGGTGCCGGGTGAGGGTGGGATGGGGGCTTGGGTGATTCTGGTGCTCAGAGCAGACTTTGGGATCTGCTGCTTGAGGGACGGGACAGCTCTCCTGGATGGGCCGTTCTGCCACTCAGCACGAAGGTGGCTGGCTCCTACCTCTGCTGCCCCTGGGACAAGACTCGGAGGAAGGCACAGCCCCCATGGCCCACCCACCCCCTCCCAGGCAGACCACCGGCCTCGGCCCTGGGGACCAGCCTCGGTGCAGAGCAGCAATTGGAGCCAGGCAGCAACAGCTGGCCCCACTCGAGCATCCCCCAGGGGCCACCGCCTTCGTTCCCAGGCCCCTATCCCAGCCCGTTCCCAGGCTGCACCCCACCCCCAAAACACTTCTAGGGATGTGGTCAGATGAGGCTGTGAAGGGACCACCTGCTGGGAAATCTCCCCTATCCCCTCCCTACTAGGACACAGGACCGTGCCCTCAAGGGGGGATGGGGTGGGGGAGGCCCAGGATGCCCCACCACCCGCCGCTCCTGGCCCCTCCTGGCCCCTCCTGGCCCCACCTGGCGCCCCCTTGCTCCTCTGCTTATGTTCATGGGCTCAGTCTCCCTGCAGGAGTACACATGCTCTAGAGAGGTGGAGAACCCCAGGGGGACCCTGTCAGCCAGAGGGGTCCAAATGGGGGGCGAGCCCACCAACAGCTCTCGAGGCTGTTGTACACAGATATGTGTATGTGCAGAAATACATGGTTGGGTGGCTGCTCTTTTTGGTGGCACCAGTGTGGTGTCTCTACTCACCTCCCCAGGAGCCAGTCTCAGAGAGCTCCGGGCAGTGCCCACAGACCCGGCGTTTCTGTCCTCATCCCACCCCGTGCACAGTCTGGGGGGCCAATTTCTGTCCGTGGCTGAGGCGGTGAACGCCAGTGTGCCTGCAGTGCCCTCTAGAGAGACCGGGGGCAGAGCGCTTCCCCTCTGGAGGATTCCAGACTCGGCCACACATCCACACATTGGGGCATTTGCCTCTCAGAAGGGCCGCCTCTGAGCGTCTGACCACTTGGCTGCCCTGTCTATTCTCAGGGCCTCTCACACCAGGCTAGGACAAGTCTCCCAGTTTACAGGTGGGGAAATTAAGTTCCAGAGAGACTGTGAGGCCAAGGCTGTGGCAGAGCCCTGATGGTGGAGGGGGTGTCCTGTGGATCCTCAGCCACAGACGTCAAGTGACAAGGAGAAGTGAGGGAGGGACTGGGGCAGAGTCTTGGGGTGCTGGGGAGGGACACTGTCCACGCTGTCCACTTCATGGCCAGGGTCAGGGAAGGCAGGGGCCGGAGTGGCTCCCCCAAGGAACTGGGTGCATGTTCCTGAGATGCGGAGAGTTACAGCCAGGAGAAGGATTAGGAGGTCATTGGCGCCCCTGAAACTCGAGCAGGCGGCCGGCTCTGGGAAAGGGCGTCTGACCCCTCCGCGGCCTCCAGGATCCCGGAGAAAATCCTCAAGGCCGAGTTAATACCAAGACCAATTTTTATTTCAACAAAGTTAATTCTCAACAATGTGATACGGAGGGAGAGGGATTTTCTTGCCGCGGGGGTAGGGCTGGGATTGGGGTCCTGACATGGTGCCGCCGTCCCCCTCCGCACCGCCCCCAGCTGTCCCCAGCCCTGGCAAGGACTGGGCACCCTGCAGATGCAGCCTGGGGACAGAGCAGCTCAGGTGGCTCCTCCCGCAGCGCCCCCCACTCCAGCTCTGTCTCCTGGGGCCTGTGGGCCCCGTGGTGCTCCCAGGCTGGGCTGCCCTCCCAGGCCTCGGAGATGGGCTGGGACGCCGATCCCCCTTCCTTATCTCCTTGCTGAGGGCGGGGCCCAAGCCCTGTCTGTGACCTGGGCAGGCGGGGCTCCGGAAGGCTCGCCTGGGAACGCAGGAGCCTGTGCCCCTCGGGTCACACAAGCCGCGTGGCCCCCGACCACGCCCCGCGGGGTGGCCACGTGTCCTCCCACTTCCCAGGGCGCGGCCGGCCTAGGCTGTGTGGGAGGAGCCGAGGGCACCCCCACACCAGGGGCTCAGGCCCGACCTCGCTGCCCCCGAGCTGCGCCTGCGGCTGGACCCGGAAGCTGCTCTCCCGGATAATCGATGGTCTGGGGGCCACGGCGGCTGCGGGAGGGTCGGGAGCCCTGTCAGAAATTCCTCCTGACGATGACCACATGCACTCTGGCAGGGACAGGCTCGGCCAGGCCCGCCCCCGCTGCCCTGCCTTCCCTTTGAGTGAGGTGCCCACTGCTCCTCGTCCACCGGGTGAGAGGGCCACTGGGGGCACGGCATCTGCACAACCCCCAGTGCCCAGTGCCTGCAGCCCGGGTGCCGTCGGGTGGCCCTTGTGGGCACAGCTGCAAGAAGCCCATGATGATGGCGGTGGGGACACTCACTAGAGGGCATTCTCGGCAAAGGTTAGAGGTACTGCCCACACTGGTCCCAGGCCTTCACTTCAAGGATACTGCCTGAGGGCAGGGGCGGGGGCCCAAGGGCACCCTATGACAAGCCAAAGTCAAACCAGATGGGCTGGGGGCCCAGTGGGGCATGCGGGCCATTCGTCACCGTTATCTGCCCTGCCGCCAAAATCACAAACACATTTTTAAGTGAAGGACTGGCTGCCACTGGCCTGCAAGCCCTGATGCCGCCCAGCTGTGGCCACAATGGGCGGGGCTTGGGGTTGGGGGAGGGGGGTGACAAGGGGGTATGGGGGAACCAGCAAGCGGCCGGCCTGAGGGAGGAGTGCCTGCTGCCCCCAACATGCCCCTCAAGGCTACCCTGGAGCCTGAGCCAACACCAAGCCCCCCATTGACTGACATCTGCAGCCTCCCCTGCTTGGAACCCTCCAGAACTGGGGTGCAGGGCCCAGGGAGCACCCCCAGCTCTGCCCTGGGCACCCCTGCCTCTTGCCTTCCTTGCAGAGCCTTGGCATCACAGGTTCATCCTCTGAGTCCCCCAATGACCCCAGGCTGTGCGTCAGGGCTGCTTGGGGGGACCGAGGGGCTCCACGTGGGGGATGGGCCTTCTGCATGGGGCTGGTGGCTCAATGGTCATTCCATGGGCTGGGGCTGGGGGCAAGACCCAGAGAGACAAAGACAGAAATAGGGGCAAGTGATAAAGAGAGACAAAGATGGGAGAGTGAGCCTGGTGCCAGTCACCAGAGACCCACCTTGTGTGTCACCACAAAGCCAGCCGAGCCTTGGTGGCATGGCCCAGTCTCACTCTTGCTGTAGCCTGGCTGTGCGACGATGCAGCACAGCCATCCTCTAGGGCGTGCAGGTGAGGGTGGGGCTGGCCTCCATCTGGCCATCACCCTGGGAGCCAAATGTGGGTCCTGCCTGGCACCCTGGACACTCAGGCAGGCCCACGGGCGTGGGGGGCGCTGGCAGAAATGGCCTGTGACGGGGGTGGGTGTCCCGGGCGGGAAAGCAAACAGTGTCAGCTACTAATGAGCGGGAACCGGGCCTGGGGCCGAGGGCCCAGGGAGGGGCACGGCTATCGCTCATCCTGACAGGCGGGCGGCAAGGGGGGGCCGAGGACCAGAGATGGGGGGGAGCATGAGAGCCGACAGAGGGTCCTCTGGAGACCCGACCCCGCACACAGACAGACGGACAGAGGGGAGGCAGCCAGACCCCCCACCCCCTGGCTGGCTACCATCCCCAGCTGTGGCCCCAACTGGACCTGACTTGCTCCATCATCTCCCCAGCCGCCCCTCCCCCACCCGCAGACTTTGCAGGACAAAGGAGACTGCCCAGGGATGGGGGCTGAGCCTGGGACCCCCATATTGCATCCTAAGGAGCAGGAACCGCCGTGTTGAGGCCCTGCCCCTCCCTGGGTAGAGGAAGGCAGGCGTGCTCTGAGGGGCCCTCACGACCCTGACTTCCCACCATCACCTCTCTGTCCTCCCTCGGTGTAATACCAGCTGCCTTCAAGGTCCCCACCCTTCCAGACAGCCCTCCCCGGAACCTCCGCGCCTCCAGCAGGCCCAGTAGCAGGGGGTGGGCTGGCTCCACACCTGAGAGAAGCGGCCCATCCAGTCCTGCACATTGAAGCTACTGCCCCATTTCACAGGTGGGAAGACTGAGGGGCCGAGTGGAGAGGGCAGATAGAAGGGATGGCCATCAGGCCGAGCTCTCAGCTTCCATGCATCTGGCAAGTTAGAAGCCCCCGCACCCCAGCCCTCACCTAGGCAGAGCCGATCCAGCCTCTTGGCCTCCCATCTTCCCTGAGTGCCCTGAAATTGCAGGGTTTCTGAGCAAGCGAGACCCTGGGAGTGCTCCTGAGCCCCGCCCGGCCCAGCCCCGGCCCTGGTGGCCCCATGACAGCCTGGCCAGGAGAGTGGCCTGTAGGTGCCTGATTGTGGGGCGTTCAGGCCCCTGTCCTGCCTCAGCCGGGAGGTAAGGGCTGCCATAAATTCACACTGCCAGCCACCCTCGGGATAAATGTGTCATCGACTGCACGATTTATGAGTGTACCCCTGGCCCGCAAGGCAGAGAAAACAAGCCTCTGTGTACACATGGCGCGGCGGGCAGGGACAGGCGGCTGCCGGGGGGCACACGAGGGCACAGCAGGCCAGCAGCACACACGCACGCAGGAGGTGTGAGGACAGGGACACACTCACGGGGTGTGGGGACATGGACACGGGGGTATGCGGACACACATGCAAATGCATTTGTGGGGACACAGACACACTCACACAGGGAGCTGGGACTGTACGTCTCTGACGTACCCATGAACACAGACACGTACAGTGGTGATTACACACATGCACACATCAAAAGCACGTGTGCTTAGCCTCATGTTGGACCCACCCTGGAGGTATTCTGGCCCACACCCCCAGAGGAGTCAGACCCAGGGAAGGGAAGGCCAGGAAGGCTCTCTGGACGCTTGTGTGTGCATGCGTGTGTGTGTTTGTGTGTGTGTGTGTGTGTGTTTGTGTTTGCAGGGTCTCCCCCATCCCCAGACAGTCCGTGAGGAGGGTCGTGGTGGAGGGACCCCGGGCCACTGCATGGGGAGGCAAAGGTAGAGCAGGAGACCAGCCAGTCCCAGGAGGGCACAGGGTGAGCATGTTGGGAGACGAGGATGTGCAGGCACGAGGGCGGGGTGGCGATGCCTCGTCCTGTTTGGGTCCCACCTGCTTTGAGTCTTGACTGTCTTGGAGGCCCAGGGGTGCCAGGCAGCCACAGCCCCACCAGTCCAGCCACTGACCACACCTCAGACACCAGCACTAAGGGCAAGAGGCCATAGCTCAGCCTCGTCCCTTCACAGTCCTGCTGCCAGGCCTGCTGACCGCCATGCCCCCCGCCCACCTTGTCTACCAGGACCCTGTGGAGCAGTTCCAGGCTTGCGGCTCCACTGGCGCCACCCTCAGTTCCCTGCTGGAACCAATCCAGGTACAGCAGCCCAAGCCTGAGAATGTGGGGGGCACTGCAGGTGGGTTCCAGGAAGCCTCAGGGAGCACTCTGTGAGGATGTGGGGAGGGCTCAGGGAGGACTGGGAGGACTTGGGGGAGAACCTGGGGAAGACTCGGGAAGGATTTGGGGAGGATTAAGGAAATGACCTGGGGAGGACTCTGGGAGAACCCAGAGAGGACTGGAAGGACTTGGGGGAGGATCCGGGGAGGACTCGGGAAGGATTCGGGGAGGACTCAGTGGACTCACAGGAGCATCACTGAAGTCTGGCAAGGACTTGGGAGCTTCGTAGAGTCGAGGCTGTGGGTCAACCTTAGCTGTCAACACCCTTCCATGGACGATCTGGGGACACATTCATTCTCCAGCCATTCCTCTTGCTGGCCTTGCCACAAGAGGCTCCAGAGTGTGGCCCCCTGGGAGGATTCTGGTGGTGTTGGATCCCCAGCCCAGGGAGAAGGAGCTGACGGATGTCCAAGAGTCCACTGTAGCAGAACCATGGCAACCCAAATAAGGAGGAGCAGCATCACTGACTCCCACACCAGGGACCCACAGAGAAGAGACCTGCAGAGTTCAGCAGGAACCTCCAAGACCAGAGACCTTCACACTAGGCACCCACTGAACAGGGACAACAGGCCAGGGATCCCCAGAGCAGAGACCCCAAGACCAGGGACCCACAGAGAAGAGAGCTGCAGAGCAGCGACCCCAGATGAGGGACTGCAGCAGAGAGATCCACAAAATAGGGACCCCCACCAGGGAGCCCCAGAACAGGGGGTGTCCAGGTGAGGCATTTAGTGCCAGGAGAGACCCAGGGCTCCCAGGAGCAGGTCTGTCCCCACCTTTCCTGTAAAGGAAGCCGATGGTCTCCTGCACCCCCTCAGCGTGGCTGTCTCAGGATGGCAGCATCCATGGGCTCCCACCTTGCTCTGAGTCTGTGTTGCTGGTGCTCTCCTGGGCCTGGTCCCCAGGCTGTGCTCCTGCAGGAAGGCGAGGCAGCCCAATGTGGGGGCACCTTTAGTGGGCACACAGGGGCATGGCAGGCATGCTGGAACAGGTGGCTGCCACGGGCCCCTGCCCCTCCCCAACCCTGCCCAGACAGAAGCCCTTTCCTCAGTATCTGCAAAGACTGGCTGGAATTCTTCAAGAGCATCTTTAAATAAACAAAGTCTAGAGAAAAGCAAACTCCCAAACCCAAATCACATCAAAATAGAGTTCCACGCGGACCACGCAGAGCTCGGCCTTCCGGCCTCCCACAGGCACCTCTGCAAAGACTCCCAAGCCCAGGAGCCCTTCAGAGGCCCAGGAGCACAAATGCCCAGGTGATGTCCAGGCAAACCGTGTGGGCCCATGCTGCCCCCGGACCCTCAGCCCCACCTCCCCGGACCCCATTTCCAGGTGGCAGCCTCCCTCTTGGGGGTGGGCACGCCAGGCCTGTCCACACACCTCGGTGAGAGAAGTGGCTGCCAGGGGACCTTCTGCTTCCTTGGGGGTCTGTACCTCCACACCCTGGGGGAGTCTATCACGCAAAGCTTGAAGGATCTCCTTCCAGCTCCTCCCACCTCTGAGGGTTTCTTTACCCCACTGGGGTCGTAGTGAGCTTGAGGAGATGGCCCCAGGATCCTGTGTGACTGAGAAAGAGGCAGAGACAGCAGCACCTGGGCGGGGCAGGCTGGCCCATGGCATTGAAGGTGCCCTCCCCTGTGCTCCCCTTGTCACGTGAGGCTCTGTCTGGCCCAGAGCCCCTCAATTTGTCTGACATGCTTAGACAGGGTGAGATGAGCCCCTCAGGGACACCGGGGAGTAGGGAGCTGGCCAATTCCCTCAGGCCGGCCCCATCAGGAGGGGTAGAGAGGGAGAGTGGGGGCCTCTGCTGAGTGAGCTTCTGGGGGCCAAGGGACCTGCACCCTCTCCCTCGCAGCCAGTGGCCTCAGGCAGGGCTGCACACTGGTGGGAACAATGGGGACTGAGAAGGAATGAATGACTGGGTGGCGGCGCCCCCTGCACACTCAGGCACCCTCCTGGCCTCTCCCTCTCCCTGAGCCCAGTCCCCTGAGGCCCTCCTGGCCCCCTTGACACACTCGGTCAGTGCTTCTGCTGTCCCAGGGCCAGGAAGGCTCAGGAGGTTTGTTCTGAGGGTCACAGGAGGCCCAGGCCAGGCCACGGGACACTCTCCCAGACACAGAATTCCAAGACCCCCGAGGGTCTTTTGACACAAGGAAGCCCCCGTCTTTGTCTCCAGTGCTCTTTGAGACAAGCCATGAAAGATATCATGGTGGACGTTTGTGCATTTCCGTGTGTATACGTGGCTTTATCTCTGCCACGTGAGCCCTGAGGAGTTGTCTGCAGGACAGCCCCCTGGGGCAGGGATTGCTGAGGCCAGCCCGGCTGTGATTGGGGGTCTGGGCAGTGGGAGTGCTGAGCATACCCCACAGGTCCCAGGAGCACTCCCATGGGCTCTCTCAAGCCTTGCCCACAGAGTACTGACACCCCCAGGGGATGCTCACACCTGCGGAGGGGGCCCACCTGGCCCATCTCTCAGCACCCAGTTGGCCCTCAGCACCCTGGGGGGCAGCAGTGACAGGAAGGCAGGACTGAAAGAGGGACAGACAGCATTTCTCCTGGGGCAGAGCAGACCCCCAGGAGGGCTTCACTGTGAGGACCACTGATCCCCAGTTCCTGCAGGGCCAGCCTACGGGGTCTCCTGATGGGACAGGACGTCACTCCCCACTCACGTTTCCTGTCTGCGGACGGAGATGAGGGCAGTGAGTGTGCATGCAGTGTAGACAGCACTGGGTGTAGATAACTGGGCATGTGACTATGCTGAGGAAAAGGAGAGGTGGGGGCTTGGGGAGCCCCCAAGGGCTGTTGAAGGAGGAAGGGGCATAGCTAACGCCAGGCCCAGTCACCAGGCCCAGTGACCCCAAAGACTCCCCTCAACGCAGAGGGGAGTGGGGGAGGGCTTGCCGAGAGCCCCCCGCTGATTTATGGTCCTCCAGGGGTGGGAGTTATGGCTGCTGAGGCAGGGCTCCCTCCCTCCTCCTCCTCCCTGTTGGGGGTTGGCTGGGATGGGGTGGCCCTCAGCTGGTTTCCAGATGGGCCTGGCAGAGAGGGTGCCTGGGGGTGGGAGGCCAGACACTCTGTGCTAAGGGACCTGGCCAGTGTCAGCCGGCCAGCCATAGCCGCCATTGTCTCTCTCTGTGGTTGTCTCTCCGTCTCTAGGGCTGTCTCTGTCTCTGTCACCTGCAGCCCCCCTTCCCCATGGCAGTGGGGTAGGGGGGGAGCCAGTGATTTATCACCCTCTGCCTGTCTTCCATCGGAAACACTCGGGGTGGGCGCAGACGGTGCGCTGAGCTATGGGCCCCCAGGGCCCCGCCACCCACGCCAATGTTGTTGCTCTGTCTGGGCGGCGGGTGCGCCCACCCCGCACGCAACGTGGCCAAGGCTTCAGCCCCCAGACCTTCCCAGGGCCTCGAGGACACAGGCCCCACTCAAGTCCCCAGGCTGGAGGGGGCCCACCGAGGACCCATACACAACCCCCACCCCTAGGTTGGTGGGGAGGTGGTGGAGCCTCTCTTCCACTCTCCCGGGGGGGGGCGGGGCCCGCTCCAGGGCCCCCCCACCTGGCATCCCAGGCAGAAGCAGCTTAGGCCAGTCCCTCACTGTCGCCCTCCACGCCAGCCTGGCGGCCGATAGTTCCCACCCCACCGTGGTGCACACAGCAGGGGCTCAATAAGTGTTTACGGAGCAAACAGGCGGCGAGAGGGCTGAGGGCGCACCTGGGCTGACCACCCCCCCAGGCCCGGCGGAAGAGGTCCCTTATCTTCCCGGTTGACGGGTTGTCAGCGCGCCCGGGGGGGGGGGGGGGGGGGGAGGGGAGGGGGTGGCGGGGTCGCGCTCACCCCTCCCCGTCTGTCGGCGCCGCTCGGCGCACTCCTCCCCGCCCCCATGGGGGTGCGACGGGCCCGCCCCTCTCGGCGATTCACCCGGCCAGCCTGGGCAAGTCCCCCTCTCCTGGCCTCTGTTTCTCCGCGGACCCCAGGTGTCTGCACCCCCGGCGCCCGCCTCTGCCGGCCCTGGCCCATGCGGGCGTTTTCCGCAGTCCGCGCGCGCCCTCTGGTGCCTGCGAGGGGCCACTGGACGGGGCGTCGGGGCGGGAGGTTCCCAGCGCGGGCAGCACCCACCCATTTCACAGACAGGACACGGAGGCTCCCAGTGGGAGGTCGCGGCTGTGTCTGCCCTGGGAATGCCTTCTGGCCCTGCTGGGCTCACTCTATGCAACCCCTTGGTCAGTCACTCGTTCTCTGGGCTGCGCCCAGGCCCCGGACGTCGCTTGAGCCCCCCAGGCCAAATTCAGGGGCCCAGCTTGGACACAGGGTCCTGAGGCATGTGTTGGTCCAGGGCAGGGCCGGGAAGTGCCCTGCAGAGGACACGCTTGAGTGGAGCCTTGTGTAGTGAGGACAGAGTCCCAGCAGGAAGGGCATGCCCAGCCTGGGGACTGGCATGGCAAAGGTGTGGAGGGCCTGGACTGTCGGAGAGGAGGCACCATGGCTGAGCCTTGATTGAAGACCGAGGGTCCTGGGAGCCCAGGGAAGCTGAGTGGGCAGTGGTATGGTCAGAGGACCCTTGGGCTGCTGGGCAAGGGGCCCTGAACCAGCCAGCCTGTGGACCGGAGGTATGGGGGACCGGGCAGGGCCTTGAGTGGACCCTGACCTGTTCCCATTTGGAAGGAGTTTGAGGCCACAGAGGGAACCTGTCAGTGCAGCAGGGGCCATGGGGCAGGTGTGTTGTCCATGAGATGGAGAACAATGCTGCGGGAGGGGCACGGTAGGCTCCTGAGCTGGGGGAGGGCTGTACAGTCCCCTCCCTGCACCAGGCCATTCAGGGGCACTGAGCTGGGACCATCCATTTCTCCACACTACTTGGAGGCTGAGGCCCAGGGCCAGCGTGTGGAGGGTCAGCTCAGGGTCAGGAGTTGGGACTGGGGGCTCCAAGGCAACCTGGAGAAGGTCAGTCAGCAAGGCCAGGCCACCACCCCACCACAGTCAGTACCTTGGCATGAGCCAGCCCAAATGGTGGAGAACTGGAAGGAGGGGAGGGGGATCCCGGAGGAACCATGGGGTTCACCTGTCCCATCCACCAGTGAGAGAGCGGGAAGTTCTTCCTTAGTTCTGACCACACTTCCTTAGTTGTGATGCCAGCCTCTTTCTTCCACCAGGGAAGCTCCAACTGCTGCTGCAGGGCCCCCATGCCCACCCTCTCAGCCGGACCTGGCCTGGGAGCCCTCAAACCTGTGGACAGTGAGCAGTGGACCTGGGCTCCTGCTGACCACGCCCCACAGCTCCTGCTGGGGCCTTGTCCCACAGGAGGGCCGCTTCTCTTAGCTTGGGGTCACCTAGGACCCCTGGACTACTTTCTCCCGGGCCCTAAATTTGCCCCCGAAGGCTACCATGAGGAGGGACGGTGTCCTGGGGGCCTGGTCTCAGCTCTGCCCCCAGTGCAGCCGTGGAGAAAGGTCTGCAGCCCAGCAGGGACACCCCTCTCCGAGATCTGGTTTCCTCCTCTGAAAGTAGGGGGGGACACCCCCACCCCGTGCCACGTTGTGACTGAGTTTAGGGGTTTGCCTGTGTACCTTGTACGACGACTATTCTTCTGACCCCCACCAGGGGCTCTGGGGGTGCTGGGCTACCCCCTGGGAAGGCAAGGTGGCAGTTCATTTGTACAAAGGTGGCCACTGTCCCCAGCATGGTGATAAGACCAGATGGACAACCTGACAGTAGGCCACAGCCCACAATGGGCCGGATGCCCCACACCTGCCCACAAAGGAGGGGCCGGCTCCTGCCTCACGTCCGACCGGCAGCCAGGAGATAGCATCAGCCCAACCAGAGAGCCATCCGTCTTGTCCCACAAAGGACAGGACAAAGGCCGTGTCAACGGCAGCCTCTCCCATCCGGTCAGTGGGGGCCGGGGGTCTTCCTGTGCCAGGTGGCAGGGGCCCAGGCATGAGGCTCCTCATTAGAGTCCTGTTGGGGGTCCATGGAGAGCAGCCTTCACTGTTCACAGGGCCAGCCAGGTGGGGGCCACACCTAGGGTGGGAGCGGAACCCTGATGGAGAGGAAAGCATCCCCCCCTCATCTGGGCACCCCGGGACACTGTTAGCAGCCTATACCACACTGGGGCACCCAGGAAAGAGCCCCAGGCCCTGGCTGCTCGACCTGGGTTCAGGGGCAGGACGGGGGAGACCAGGGACTGAGCGCCCTGAGAAGCCCCTGGCTCTGGGCAGTCAGAGGCGCCTTCCTGCAGGAAGCGGCAGCTGGGTGGAGGATGTGACTCCAGACCAGGCAACCCCCTGGGGCCCACTCACCCCGGCAGGGACTCCACGGGCCCCACCGGCCCTCCAGAGGCCAAGCTTCTCACTCACATGCCCACGGAGTTCCAGGTGGGCCACCAGACTGTCCTCACTGTCCCCACGGCATCCTCACTGTCCCCACGGCGTCCTCACTCCCCACGGCATCCTCACTGTCCCCACGGCGTCCTCACTGTCCCCACGGCGTCCTCACTGTCCCCACGGCGTCCTCACTCCCCACGGCGTCCTCACTCCTCACAGAGTCCTCGCTCCCCAGAGTCCTCACTGTCCCCAGTGTCCTCACTCCCCACAGTGTCCTCACTCCCCACAGAGTCCTCACTCCCCACAGAGTCCTCACTGTCCCCAGAGTCCTCACTCCCCACAGAGTCCTCACTGTCCCCAGTGTCCTCACTCCCCACAGAGTCCTCACTCCCAACAGAGTCCTCACTGTCCCCAGTGTCCTCACTCCCCACAGTGTCCTCACGGTCCCCAGTGTCCTCACTCCCCACAGAGTCCTCACTGTCCCCAGTGTCCTCACTCCCCACAGTGTCCTCACTCCCCAGAGTCCTCACTGTCCCCAGTGTCCTCACTCCCCACAGAGTCCTCACTGTCCCCAGTGTCCTCACTCCCCAGAGTCCTCACTGTCCCCAGTGTCCTCACTCCCCAGAGTCCTCACTGTCCCCAGAGTCCTCACTCCCCACAGTCCTCACTCCCCACAGAGTCCTCACTGTCCCCAGTGTCCTCACTCCCCACAGTCCTCACTCCCCACAGAGTCCTCACTCCCCACAGAGTCCTCACTGTCCCCAGTGTCCTCAGTCCCCACGGCATCCTCACTGTCCCCATGGCGTCTTCACTGTCCCATGTCCTCACTCCCCACAGAGTCCTCACTGTCTCCGGTGTCCTCACTCCCCACAGCGCCTGCACTGTCCTGTGGCGTCACTCCCCTTCTGTGTGCTTGCTGTCCTCCAGCTACCACGCCTCCCACTTACCCTCTGTGAGCGCCAGTGGAGAGTGTACTCCCTGACCTCATGTTTGCCAGGAGGCTATTTTGGGTGATGAAACCCTGAGAAGTCCCCTTGAACTGCCTCCCAGAGCTTTTCTCGCAGTTTGGGGAGGAGGATTTCCAGGTAGCGCGGTGCAGAGCCCGGTCGGATTTGGAGCAGGGTTTATTCGCACTGGAGTTGGGCGTGTGGGGACTCTGCGGGGTCAGGGCTGCAGCTCGCCCCCTGGACCTGCCTAGGCGCGCAAGGCGTGAGTTGGCCCCGCTAGTGGTGGCGGGAAGCAGTGGAGCCCACGTGGACGGGGCCTGCAGGAGGCGGCATGGTCGGGGAGATGGTGCCTGGGCGGCGGAGAGGAACGGCTCCAGGTTAGGGCGAGGGCTCCTGGGGCAGGGTCCTGTCGGGTTGGCGGGCCGCGTCGCTCAGCGCCAGTCCATTCCTCTCAGGACTCGCCGGCTCCGGCCGGCTCCGCCACCAGGGGGGCGGTCAGTGATAGCCGGTGCGCGGCGCGGGCGCGGGCGCGGGCGCGCAGCCTCCGCAGGCGGCACAGCAGCAGCAGCAGCAGCAAGGCGTGCAGCAGCCCGAGGCCGAGCAGCAGGAGCTGCGCCGCCAGCGCCCCCCAGCAGAGCGCGCCGAGCGTGCAGGCGGCGCGCAGCTCCTGCTCGGCCAGGTAGGGCAGCAGGCGGCCGCGCAGCGCGGGGGGCGCGGCGCAGCGCAGGTCGCGGTAGGGCGCGCGCTCGGTCTGGCCGGCCAGCCAGGCGCGCAGCGGCACCAGGTGGCAGTCGCAGCGCCAGGGGTTAGCGCCCAGGTGCGCGGCGCGCAGCACGGGCAGCGCATCCAGCAGCCCCGGCGGCAGCGCCGTCAGGTTGTTGCCGGTCAGCACCAGTTCGGTCGTGTCCGGCGGGAAGGCGGTCGGCAGCGAGGCCCACGTCAGCCCGCGGCGCCCGCAGTCCACGCGCGTCCCCGCGCAGACACAAGGCGCGGGGCAGCTTGTGGCCGCGCGGCTCGGTGGCGCGACCAGCAGGAGCAGCAGGCTCAGCGCCCCGTGCGGCCCTGGAAGGGAAGCGCGGTGAGCCGGGCGGCCTCTCTGAGCCCCCAGAGCGCCGGGCCTGGTCCCAGCACCCCCCATTGCCCGAAAGCCTCTCCACCCCCACCACCCTGCGCGCTGGGTGGAACTCCCCTCAAAGTTCGACCCAAATCTCTCGGTATTGCAGCCAAAACGACTGGGGCGCCTCCCAACGCGACTGTGCTCAAGGAGTGGCCTGGGCTCGGCAAGACCCTAGACTCACCAGAGCCCATGGCGAGAGGGCAGTGGCCCTGCTGGCTCTGGAGCGCCAGGCGTTGGCTGAACAACTAGGCCATAAGGCCGCCCCGCCCCTGCCAGGCCCCAGCACCAGCCACACTGACCACAGCGCAACCGCCCCGCCAGAAATAACCCCGAGGCTGCACGGACAGGCGCTGAGGCCACAGATAGAGGGCTATCGCTGGGCCTCCTGGCCGGGGCGGCTTCCGCCCCACTTGCTCCCAGGGGCGCACAGAGCACTCGGAAGCCTGCTGCAACGCTCACCAACATTGTTCTCCTGTCACCAGGACAGGATGAGGCATTCACAACTGAACAAAACTGGAGAATGGACTCTGTGGAAGGGGATCATGCGGGTGGAACAATGGGAAGGCTAAGGGCTAGGGGACCCAGGGCAACAGTGCCACTGGGGAGAAGGGACCTCCAGCCACAAGCAGGGAACAGCAGTCTAGGCCTGGGAGTTGCCAGGGGATCACCCACCTTCCATGGCTCTGGAGCCCTGGGCCTGGAATAGCCGCACAGGCATAGCCGTGGGGGAAAGGCCGGCCATCACAGATGTCCCAGCCCCAGGAGCTCCTCCCCCACAGCTGGCTGGCCTCCTTAGGTCTGGAGGGATCTTAATTGCTTCTGCTGCCCAACCTGCCCGCTGAGCTACAGGTGAGGAGAAAGGGGGGACCTGGGCCACCTCGGCCCGAAGTGAGGCCCCAGCACATGCTGCAGGAGCAGTTGCATGAGGGCTCCCAAGTCCGCTTTGCCGCACTGGGGTGGGGAATAGCCTGAGACCCTGGGGTCTGCTAGCCTGTTCTGCCTCGGTTTACCTGCCCTGAGTAGGGCCTGGAGTCTGAGTGCTAGGACCTTCTGGGGTAGGTGTAGATCTCAGAAGTCACGGGCCAACGCAGCTTCTGCTCCCCCAAGGCCAGAGGGGGCTGGTTGTAGAGGCTGTTGTCCAGCCCCCTTGGAAGCAGATACAAATGGGGGGAGTGGTTGATGCTGAGAATAAATTAGGGTTGGCTGGGGGCTGCGACCCCGCGTCTCCAGGTTAGGTGGGGAATGGTCGGGAACAGTCCGGGTCTGGGCCACTCTGGGATTGGGGTTGTGTCCAAGCCTGTCGGAGATCCACATGAATCCAGGGTCGAGTACGGACCAGTCGGGGTCCTGGGGTGGGAAGGGCCAGCCCAGAAACTGGCAGTATATCCATGGGGACGTGAGGCTGGGGCGGTCACTGGTCCTGCATTTGCTGCTTCATCTTCTGCAGCATCTCCTGCATGCGCCTTAGCTGGTGCAGGGAGAAACTCGATGGGAGGGGCCTGGCCCTTCTCCCCCCACAGCCCCTTCTCCTCCCCTACCATCTCACTGACCTCCTCATCCTTCATCCTGATGAGCTTCTCTGTCTCGGCGTCGGGCGTGGGCAGTGGCAGGATGGGGATGGGGCTCTCCATGCGGCTGTCCTGGGTCAGTTTGCTGTGGGGTAGACAAGAGGAACAGTGCTGCTGGGAGGTCGAGTGGACCCTCAACACTACCAAAGTCCGGCCTGCCTGAGCTCGCACACCTCTGGGCTGGCTCTGGGGAGACGAGGCACTGGGTGGCTGGTTTGGGGGTTGGGGCAAGGTTCAGGTCTGGGTGGGTGGCAGAACCACCTTCGGTTATGGAGACGTGGCCAGGGCCGCGAGGTACATGGTTGAGGTCCGGGGCGGGGGCGCACCTGGTCATCTGCTGAATGCAGTGTGCACGGTAGTTCTCGTAGTGCACGTCGCACGTCACGTCCTTGAGGTCGTGCATGTGCGTGCGAATGAGCATGTTGCGCAGCTTCACGAAGTCGCAGTGCGCCTGGTTCTCCACTGCAGGGCGGGAGCGGGTGGTGGGCGGGCGCTGGCCAGGGGAGCCTGCCCACCCTGGTCCCCATGCCCCATGCCTGAACTCACCCTCCACGATCCCCCAGGGGTACAGTCGCCCCCGGACCCGCTGCCCCTTGGCCTCCACCACCGTGTTGCTGCCGATAACAGCGAAGGGAGCGCTCTCCTGGGGAGGAGCAAGTGCAGGGCTCACGCCCAATTAGTATGAAAGCGGGTTAGTGGCTGGAGAGGGGCCTGAGCCTGGTGGGCCTCTCCAGCACCACCATCAACAACCTCTCCCCAAAGAGATCCTGGCGTCGCCCCCACTTCTGGCTGCTCTGCTGCCAGCTGAAGCCAGAGCTGGTGCAGCTCGCACCCTGGGGCCTTTGCCGGGCTGTGCTCAACCAGGCATGCCCTCCCCTCCCAATATCTCCATCAAGAGCCGCTCGGTCCAGCTATCTCTCCATTCCCTCCCCAGAGCTGAGCCCAGGCCTCCTGCTAGGGATGCCCCTACTGACTTTGGTTGGAGCCAAGGGCTATCCCTGCTCCTGGCCTGATGGCCACTTGTCCCCTGGCTTGAGTGTGGTCATCACCACTCTAGCTGCTGGGGCACCCAAAACCACCACCATCCTCGGGAGCTCAGAATTCTGGGAGCCAGGGGTACAGTGCACAGGCCTGTGGCCATGGGGCTGGGCCCTTCCGCTGGTGACCCAAAGGAAAAAGACTGAGGAGCAGGGTCAGGGTGGGGGCCTGGCCAGCAGCTGTGCCGTTGAGTCCTGGCAAGCACTCTATTACCCACTAACCACGTGGGGCCCAAACTGCACAAGGCAGCTAGGGACACGTGTGACCTTAGTCTTCTAGCCCTTAGCTTAGCCCTTCTCCAGCCCTGTGTGAACTGGCCTCCAGTTCCCTCTGCTGCCCCACTGGGCTGCATGCTCACCTTCAGTTCCCGATCCTGCTGCTTGAAGTCCTCATCCTCGTCCGAGTCACACTCTGGGAACTGGTACACGTGGATTCCGAACTTGTCAATCTCCTCCCGGATCTGCGGCGGGGCAAGGGCTGTCAGATTTGGGACTGGCCAGGTCCCCTGGGCCAGGTGCAGTGGCGTCTGGGGTCAGCACAGCTGGTGCTCTCAGCCCCAGAGTCCTGGGCCAGCCCCTGCTGCCACAGCAGGCTCACCCGCTCCTTCAGCTTCCGAATCTCGCCGGGGACAAGACAGTCAGCTTTAGCAATGAGGGGCACGATGTTCACCTTCTCATGCAGAGCCTTCATGAAACCCACATCCACTGGCCGCAGCCTGCAGAGAGCAGCCAAGGGCAGTGAGGGGCATTGTGGGGGTGGTGGGAGAGGGTGGGGGTGGGCTCAGGGGAAGAATGGTTGTGGGGGTGCGGGCAGAGGATGGGCAGTGACACGGGGACCCATGGAGGTGGGTGGCCTCCCGAGCCTGGCCCCAGGACAGCCACACACCCGTGCCCAAAAGGGGAGATGAAGTACAGGCAGCAGTGCACCCGGTTGTCTTGGATGTTCTTGCGGTTAAGGCCGCTCTCGTCACGGAAATACTGCTCAAACTGCTGGTCCACGTAGTCGGTGATGGGCTTCCAGCTGTGGGCAGAGGGGCGCGTGAGACCAAGCTTTGAGGACGGCCCACCAGCCTGGGAGAGGCTGAGTCAGCCTGGGCAGGGACGGTTCCTCACCACTCAGAGTTGTTGACAGCATCCCCGAAGCCTGGCGTGTCCACAATGGTGAGCTTTAGTTTGACCCCTTTCTCTTCAATGTCCACTGTGTGCTTCAAGATCTCCACCGTCTGGCTGATGCGCTCTGCAGGGGTCGGGGGCATTGTTGGGAGGAGCCTCTGTAACCCTCAGCCCCCACTCTGGACAGCCAGGACCCTTGTTCTCATCCATGCTAGTGTTTTGGCCCTAGCACTGGGCCTGTGGTCTGGGACACTCCTCCTGGACCCTGAACAGGAGACCCACGCTGTGGGGAGAGAGAAGTGGGGGCTGGCCCTGGAAGGGTGCCCTCTGAGGGGTCACACAGCAGGGGATGGCGAACCAGTGCTGAGGCAGTGTGGGGCCCACTCACCCTCGGCACTGAGCAGCTTCCGGTCCTTGTACAAGTCGGTCAGGAAGAGGCTGTGGACCAGCGTGGACTTCCCCAGGCCCGACTCACCTGCCCACAGGTACAGGGAAGGAGTTGAGTTAGGTCCAAGACCCCCATGGCAGACCCTGCCTGGCCACTGGCCCCAGCCACCCTGCCTGGGAGCTAGGCCCACTCACCAGCCACCATGAGCGTGAAATCGAAGCCCTTCTTCACGGACTTTCGGTGCACCTGGTTGGGCAGTGTGGCGAAGCCCACGTACTGCTTGTCGATATCCTGGGGGCAGGGACAGGGCAGGTCAGGGGCACACGGGGGCTCCTGGGGCAGCCCTGTGCTCGGTCCCCCACCCAGCTCAGGCAAGGAGGCAGCAGAGAGGGCAGAGTTCCTGGGGTGGTGTGTTTCAATGGCAGAAATGGAGTGACGCCTGTGGGCAAAGGCCTGGGGGTGGGAAGGCAGGTGGCAGGTGAAAGAGCCCTTGCCCCAGCGGCAGAGAGGGGCTGTGCAGGGACCCAGAATGTGTCTGTGTGTCGGGGGGGATGTCAGGCCACAGCAGGCACAGACAGTGTCCTCCCTTGGGCGCTGGGCAGAGACCACCAGGACGGAGACACCTCAGACAGGCCCAAGGCCCTCCATAGACAGGAAGAGCCCCCAGCTGCAATACTCACCCCTCCCCAGTGTCCCGGGGTGGGAGGCCCTGTCTGGCCCCGATCCAGCCGCGGGGGTGGCCTGCGGCAGCGACGGCTGAGCAGGGGCTATTTATAGCCGGCGGCGCCGAGCCTTCCCGCCTGCGGGGTCCCTGCGCCCACCCTCGCCGACCGCGGCCCTGCTGCCCCTGTCACGTCCGGAGTGCTCAGGGCCCGACCCAGTTGGCGCACACGCACTGACCCACATTCCGCTCCACTCTCCACACACACCTTGAGCCGCCTCTGGGCCTGGGTCCGCGGTGACAGCAGCTGCTCCACCAGGCGGTCCTGGGGTGCTGCCAGCGAGTCCATCGCAGCGGCCCCTGCGACCCTGCTGGCCGCGTCTGGCCCTCAGACCGGGTCAGGCCGCCAGGGGCGGGCGTTCTCGAGGGACTCACGCGCAGTACCACCTTGAAGCGCTGTTCTCACCCGGGTCTTACGGACGCGGGAACAGAGGCGCAGGGAGGGGACGCCGCGCACACGGGGTACCGCTGACCGCCGAGGCCGTGCGAGCCATCCTCCTGCCTCTGCGACCGCCCCAGCCCCGTGGCGTCGCAGCCCCCGCAGGCCCAGCTCCCGCACCCGAACAGAGGCGGGGCTCGGCGGGCGCGCGGGAGGGGCAGGGACCGCCCGCTGGCGCTGTCGCTGGGAGACCGGCGCCGGGAAATTGGGCCGCGGGCGGAGCCACGGAGAGCTGCTACGGAGGGCAGGGCCGCGGAGGGCCGCGGGGGCGGGATGCGGCGCCGCGCGCACAGGCGCCCCGCGGCCTCAGTCCAGGCCTCGGACAACCGCGGCGGAGGGAGGCCGCGTCCCACGCGCCGGCCCTGGGGGTCTGTAGCCGCCGCGCCTCCCGCCCCCAGAGGAGCGGCGCGGCTTCCGCCCGCTAGAGGGCGCCGGAGGGCGCTCCCGGGACCCGCGCGCATCCACGCGGGAACGGCCCGTCCACCCCTTCTCCGCTCGGGGATGCGGCCCAAAAACCTCCCAGCGGTGTCCCAGAGCCCCCAACTACCCACGGACACATCCCTCCCTGCACTGCCCCCTCCCCTCGTGTGTGTGTGTGTATGTGTGTGTGTGTGTGTGTGTGTTTGGACGATCCCCCAAGATATGTAAGAGGGAACGAGGGCAGAGCCCACCTCCCCAGTCTGCACCCACCACCCCAGGCCCTCGGAGACTTAGAGTGAAGGCGGTCAGAGCACTAGACGCTACCCCCTCTACCTCTGGAAACTTGGAAGCTCCCTAGTGTGCAGCTCCACAAACTGCCACCACCCCTGCCCCCCACGGCTGCCCCCAGACCACCCCTGCCAGCAGGGCAGCTTCCTCTGAGCTTCCCTGCCTGTTCTGACCCACAGGACTGGGTGCATGGGGACTGGAGAGCTCCAGCCAGCTTAGCCCTCACCCACACGTGGCCACTCCAGGGACAACAGGGGTCTCCTGAGCTGCCAAACCCTTCCTCACCCCCTCATCCAGTTACCCCACCAAAATCTGAACAGCCAGCGCCAGCCGGACAGGAGGGAGGCCTGGAAAGGAGCTGGGATCTGAGACATGTGCCTGGACTGTGTGTCAGTAGGGACAGGTGGCCCCCCAGCTCTCCCCCACCCAGGCCCTCCCTTCTTGCTTTCCCTGGTTAAGGGGCCTCTGTCCCCCTGTCCAGGCACATGCTGCTGCTGTGGGGCCTGGAGGCCGCTGGCACCTGGGGAGGAGGGGTGGGCCCACAGCTGGGAACAGGAGAGTCTTTCATCCGGAGGAGGGTGTAGAGAGCAGGGGGAGGCCACGGGGCCCTCAGCTCTCCCAGCCCGTCCTCTGGCCTTGCTTCGAGAAAGCCTTCTCACTGGCCCAGCCCTCTGCCATGCTGACCTGTAGGAAGCCTCTGGGCTGAGTCCCACTCAGCCTCACCCGTGGGTCCACTTTAGACATGGCCCTCAGCCCAGGACCCGCCCAGACAGGCTGGCTTCTCGGGCCTGGGGCATCTCCAAGAAGACAGCCAGCCTGGGCCTCCCTCAGGCTGAGAGGAGCCTCAGCACTCCACAGCCTGGTGTCTCACGGAGCCGGTCGCTCCCAGACTTTCTCTATTCCCCCATCGGTAAGGCACTGTCTGGGGAGACCAGGTCAGGAGGGCAAGAGTCTCACTCCACCTCCCAACCTGCCTGCCCCATCACCCGACCGCACGCACCCAGACAGGGCCTGTGGATTCTCTGGAGGAGCCCCAAGGAAGGGGCCCTGCCACCCCCTTCCTCTGGCCGCTGAGGCGCAACAAATACTCCTCAGGGCTTCCCGAGCCATAGACACAGCTGCGCCCCCCTCCTCCTGGTGCCTGAGACTCTCGAGGCATTTCCATTCTTAGAATTACCAGAGTCAGCTCTGAAAGCAGACGCCAGAGCCAAGAGAACCGCATCGCTGCCTGAGACAGGGTGGGGGGCCGAGGGGGGGCACAGAGGGCCACCAGAGCTCCCCCCAACCCCTTTCACAGAGTGTGGATAGGTGGAAGCTCGAGAATACCAACAATGGTAACAGTGAAGCTCCCACGTGCTTCTGGCTCCCCCAGACCCACAGGAGCCCGCCCCAAACACCTGGATCCCTGGTCCTGCTCCCGGGGCTCCCCACTCCACCTGCATGGAACCATCTCCCTCTGATCTTAGGGGCAGGGGATGGATGAGGCTGGCTCCTAGGTGACCTCAGAGGGTGGGCAGACACAGCCCTGAAGGAGCTCACGCCTGGGCAGGAGGGGACCCCCGGGTGGTGCGGGGCAGCAGCTGCCCAGCCCACTGACTCCAAGTGCCTGCAGCCCCAGGAGAAGCTGTGTGGGCTGGTCTCCCAGGCCCTCCCCCTCTCTCTCCCTCAAACAATAGCCTGGCGGCTTGTGTCCCTGTGTCTCAGGCATTGTCTGACCTGCTGCCATGAGGAGGCAGCTCCTGGCCCCGGGCTGCCCCCTGGAGCCCCTGGCTGGCAGGGTAAGGTTGACGGGGCCTCTCCCCATGAGCCTCACCGGTCCCAGGGCGGGGCGCATCCCTGCCAGGAGATGGGCACCGAGCAGCCAGTGACTCCTGGCCTCCACCCCACCTGCCAGGTCGCTTCTGGCCCCAGTACTGCATCCTGGGCCAGGACTCCAGGGTTCCACCCAGCATCCACCTGGTGTGTGAAGCGCCATCCCTGATGGGGGCTGCCAAGGGGATAGGGGTTTCTCCCCCAAACACAGCTGAGCTTCAGCCAGAGAAGCCCCCAGCCCACCTTCCCACTCCCGGGGTCTCCCAGCTCTGTTTAACCCTGACCTCAACTGGGTTTTCACAGCGGGTGCCCCCACCGGCTTCCTGTTGGGTCCTGCATTCCCGCAGAGTAGGGACCAGGCCAGCCCCTTTGCGAGGCCACAAGCCTATTTGTACCCACTAGGTTTGAAGACCCGTGTTGGGCACGGGATGACTCAGACCAAGCCCTGGAGGCTCCCAGTCTGGGGAAGAGGCCTGGCCACATTATCAGTCCACTCAAATTGGTGTGTGGGGAGAGGGACACAGATGCCTAAGAGTAGGGTGGCGTGGCCACAGGCTCTCTCATGGGGCTGCTCAAGGTCTCTGTGCTGGCTGGTGGACACACACCCCCTCCCCCAGCCCGTGGCCTCACTCAGGACCCCCAGCACACGGCCAAAGGCCAGGTCAGCAAGATCACGTTGGCACTGGACCAGTGGGAGGGGGGCACCTGGGAGGGGTGTACGAGCGTGAGGGTCAGGGGCCAGGACCCTGGGCATGGCGCCCACTCCTCCCCTCTGCAGCCCGAGGCGCGGCGGCACTGCCCCGACTGACAATCGGTTATCGCGACAGGGCGGAACACGACCGGCGGGGGAGGGGTCGCGCCTGGGCGCCGGCGTTGGTGGCACAATGGGTGACAGCTGGCCGGGTGAGCGGCGGCGCGCACGTACCTGCTTGTCCTCTGCGGGGTCGGGGTCGGGTCAGGGTTCGGGTCCGGGTCCGGGCGAGTCCGGCCGGCAGGCGGGGGAGAGACGGAGAGACACGGTGAGAGGCGGGCGGGCGGCGGGGACAAAGGCGCGCGCAGGCAGGCGCCGGGCTCACCTGGGGTCGCCAGCTTGCTCTTGTATCGCAGGCCAGTGCTCATGGTGGCCGCCGGCGGGGGACGTGCGGCGGCGGGCGCGCGGGCGGGGCGCGACGACGAGCGGCGGAGGCCGAGGCCGGGCTGCGGGGTGACCGGCCCCTCCGCGCCGCCGCCCGCCCCGCCCACGCGCGCCACAGCCAATCGGCGCCCGCCGCGCCCACGCGCGACCCGGCGCGGCCGGCGGGGGCGGGGACCAGGCGCCCCCCGATGGGCCCCGCGCCGCCGCCTCCCGGCGACGTCCTGGCCTTGCGCCGCCGGCTGGCCGCACCCGGGCACAGGGGAGACACGCGCGGCCCCCGCCCTCCGCGGCCCGCCCGCCGGCCGGCGCACCCTGCCTCCCTCCGCTCTCGCGGGCCCCCGGTCCGTGCCTGCGCTCTGACCGGCCCTCCGTGTGGCCCTTTTGTAAAACCTGCCCCCGGGGGTCTCGCCGCCTCATGCTAGCCCCTGCACGCTCTGCCCGCTGAGGTCGGCGGATGCCCCCTCCTCTCCTCGTCACGATGGACATAGGAGGCGCTGGCCTGGGGAGTCGTGCTCGGCGACAGCAGGAAAGGTGATGGTCACTGCGCAGAAGCCTTGATACTTGGCACGGGGCCAGCACCCCAGCTACCCTCCTGCAGCCTGCTGGGTGCTGTGCACGTGTGCTCTGGAAGTAGACACATCTGGGCAAGCTGCAAAGGCCAAGCAATTGTCCTGGGCGGTAGTCCCACCTCTCCTTTCCTGGGATTATTTGTGAAGAGTAACTGAGCTGACATCTGGGACAGGACTGACCAACCTGAAGCCTGCCCCACCTGCATCCCAACTCTGTAGCCTCTGTTCTGCAGACCAACAGCCAGACCTGCTACTACCCTGAGGAGGGGTGCAGGGGGGTCCCGGCCTCCTGTGCTGAAGGACAGCCAGGGACACTGCAAAGGCAGGGCCAGGGCCTGCACCCCGTTTACAGATGGGGAAGCTGAGGCCCCCGACCTTCAGTGAGTTCACAAGCATGAGTGCCTCCTACCCTGTCGGTCACTATCTGCCTGGACCTCTCTGGAGTGCCCCCAAGTGGCACGTCTGGAGCCTTCTGTTTCTCAGAAAGGGACAGTTGGGCCTGTGGTCACCAGCTCCCCAGGTAAGGGCCCCCTTGGAGGGAGAGGGCCTGCTGCACCCTCTACGGGCAGGAACCCCTCCCCCCTCCCCAGCCCCTCTTGTGCCCTTGGTCCCTCCCATGGCACATGGGCTCTAGGGCCTGGGGTGGGGAGGTCCTGGGACTCCTTCCTCTCTGAATCGCCAGCCCCTGGCCCGGAGTTATTTGCTCACTAAGTGAAAAAACCAAGTAAGTAGCACCATTGCTCTGCCACATTCTGTGGCCAAAGTCCGTTCCCTCTCTGCCGGGGCCTCCACCTCTCCAGAACTGGGATGTGTGTGGGGACACTCCACCACCCCAACCCTCATCCAAAGAAAACCTCAGGGCCAGGTGCGTTTGCAATTCGGAATTTTCCTATATCTCTACGTTAGGAGACACTTCGTTGGAGCCTGGACTGTACCTCACAATCGAACACATCAAGATTGTTGTAGTAAAGCACGACTGTTCATGCGACCTGGAGGGAAGACCTTGACAAGTGGCTGCGGTCAGTCCAGGGCTGGCTTTGCTGCCACGTTCTGAAAACCTTTACGTTTCAGAGCTTCAAGGGAATTCGGAATTGTGGATAAAGGAACAGAGCGGGGGAGGGAACATTTGAAGTGCCAGGCAGGACTTCTGAACCTACATCAGCCCCGAGGGGCTCAGGGAGAACCCCGTCTCAGGGGTCCTGGAGCTTTGCAAAATGTTTCTGTTGGTCGGTGAAAAATGATACTTGGACCTTTAGCACAGACTGACCATGCTTGTGCTTGTGGGGACAAGGGAGGAGGGAAAGGAACCTGACCTTGAGGAGGAGCTGTGCCCCTGAGAAAGCCCGACAGCACTGGGGCTCAGGTGGGCAGGGCTCCAGGCAGCCCAGGGTCAGGGGGTTTGAACTCAGCCTTGAGGGGAGTGAACTGCAGGTCAAAGACACAGCTTGGGAAGAGGGTGGGACGTGCATGTGTACGATAGTCTCAGGTTTTAAAAGAATTCTGTAGGTGGGAGACAAAGGGGACAAGGCACACCACGTCAACGGGGTCTTGCTTATGAGGTAAGCACGCTCCAGAAGATTACACACCGAGATGCAGCTGGAGTAGAGACCAGCGTTTCAGGTCTGGAGAGCTGGTGGAAAGAGGACTGGGAGCCACTCCCTGGAAGGAGAAGTCAAGGGCAGGCCTGGGTCTACTCCTGTGAGCTGTCTGAGGGTGACCAGAGGCTCCCAGCCTAAAAGGGTGCATGGGGTCTGCTCCTTGCCCTGGGGCTTTGGTCTCCCACGACTGTGAGTCAGGGGACGAATCCCAGCACAGACACACCGGGGCTGCACCCTGTCTAGTTGAGAGACCCGTGGGGTAGCAGCACCCATTGCTCAACAGACGAAGCATCTGCCTGGGGCATTTCTGACGTCAGGAAGATGGGCCAGCAGATTCATAGGAAGCCTCCAGTCCTCCCAGTGCGACAACGTGAGGCCTCTCTCACTTTCTCCAGCCTCGACACTGCTGACCCTTACATGGCTCCTGTCCATCATCAGGGCGACCCTGGGTGGTGATGTGTGATGTCGGGAGGGGGTGGGGCGGCAGGGTCTGGTCTGGAGGCACCACCTGTACCTACTTCCTAAGGGGCTGTGGCCTCCCTGAGCGGGATCCGAGTCTGCTCACCCGGCAGGCAGAGAAAGTGCTAGCTGTGGTACAGAGAGAAGTAAATAAAATGCTCCTGGGTGGATTAAAAATGCTACTTTTTAATTCATAGAGAAAGAAGTTAATGAGTGAAAAAATAAGCTACACCCAGAAAAATCTGCTCAACCGACTTGAGCTGCAAATAGCCTGATGCTTTTCAGAAAAACCTCCTTTGGTTAAGAAATTCTCCAGAGGCTGCATTTAGCCTATGCTGCGTCTCTCTCTGCCTCAGCACAGACTCGTGGGTGTCCGTGTGGTCACCTGGGGCGGGAAAAGGAAGGAGCTTGTGTGAAGATAGCCTCCGTGTAAACCACGGTGATGGTGATGATGGAGGTGGCAGGCGACACAGGTGCTGGATTCAGAGGTGGGGCAGTTTGCGCCAGGTGACACACAGATGTCAGATGGAGCAGAAGCCACTGATGACAAAGATCCATAACATTCAGTCCACCTGAGGACGAGGGCAGAGGCTGAGCTGGGCGCACAGGGGCATTGGAGGGAAGGGGTCTGCTGGCCCACAACGACTGACGGAGGTCGGACCGCGTCCTGATGGAAAGGGCTACCGCGAGAGGAGAGATGCACGTCCCTCTATCTGGACAGCGGCACTACAAAGGAGGAATTCCTTACATCAGCTCAAAACGTGTTTAATCCACTCGAGAGAAATATTCGTAACATGCAATGAAAACCGCGCCTGCCTTCCTACATCAGGATATCACACGGAGCCACAAAACCTGAGTGGCTGGGGATGGTGACGTAACCCCAGTCCTAGTGCTCTGGAAGCCAGGGGCTTGATGGGCAGCGTGGAAAGAATGAGGCAGACCCAGTCTTTCCTTGGGACTTGAGACATCCCAGAAACCAGGAGCCTGAGAGAGCCCTTCCTGCCCTGACTGCCCCCTGGAGAAGCCCCAGCAGCGAGAGAACTTCTCCTCATCCCACCCTGGGGTGGGATGTCAAGGAGGCCCAGAGCAGGGCTCAAGGCTGTGGTTCACCCCAACCAGCCCCAAGGTGGGGCTTGAATCCTCTGGGTCACTCCTGGCATCTATCACCAGGTGTGGGACCAGTGTGCAGAGCAGGCCAAGATCAAGCTCAGTATCGGCCCGAGAGAAGGATCTACTGCTCTGGCGATGGACGGTGCTCTGCTCAGGGCCTGGCCGTAGTGAGCACCCTGCCCAGATGCTGCCCCCTCCCTCACCTGCTCTGCCAGCTTCCACATCCAGCCCGCCTGTTCCCCTGTGTCCTGCTACACTGTCCTGGACACTGCTGTGCTGTGTCCACCTGCTTCCAGCTCAGAGGGCTGTATCCCAATGCCCCATGTGCCCCCCCAACCCCCCACTCCTCAGTGTGCAATGCTGGGTCCGTGGAGGGGCTGCAGACCCTGGTCAGGTGGTCCCTCCCCTCCTGCCGGCAGACTCTGAGCCTCGGCTTCTCCAGTAGTTCCTGGTCTGCTGGGAAGTGAGTTCAGCCTCCCCACCCCCATCTCCCCTGAGGGCAAGGGGAGCAGGGCACAGGGCACTCTGCGGCCTTCCACCCACACCACCCTCCCCTGGGCAGCCCTGACACGTGCTGGGCATGGGCGTGGCTGTGCCCCTGCACAGACCTGGAAGCAGAGGTTCAGAGCGTGGTGAGACCAAACAGCTGAACCGGCCCTCTGCGCCCAGGCCTCGCTCCTGCAAAGGGCTGTGACCTGCTCCCAGGCGGGCCAGGGGCCTGCCCCAGTTGGTCAGGCTGCCTGGTCCCAACCTGATGCCCTCCTGGCCGCTGCCTTTGTGTGCTTGTGGGCACTGCTCTCAGGCCCCGTCCTTGCTGCTCCTGCCCTCCTGGCTCAACCATACAGGTGAGAAGACCTGAAACCACTGAGTTAGGAGGGCCACCCGCCCCGTCACACTTCCCGCCCTGCACTTGTGGGTGCCCCTTTGGCTTTGCACCTCCCTCTGCCTGGACCACCCTTTCCCCTCACGCTGACCCCAGGCCTCGGAGCCTCAGGTGAGAGGCTGAGTGGGGTGCCTGGGTCCCGGGAACTCTGGCAGGGGGAGTGTGTGTGCAGGGAGGGCTATCGGAAAATGCGTTTCCTGATCTCCTTGTTAGAAAAACGTAAGGGGCTGACGACACACAGTGGTCCTCTTCACCAATGGACATGGGCCAACTAAAAGAGCTCAGAGTCCACAGCAGCTGCCTCTGCCAGGAGGGCACTGCTCACCCCGTTAAAGCGGCCTGTGTGCTGCAGGGGACAGAGCTAGGTTCCACATGGGGCAGAGCCTCGGTCCCCACCGCACCCCCATTCCCTGGGCAGCTGGAGAAGGGCTACAAAGGGCACCTGTGCTCTGTGGCAGTGAGCCAGCCTTGCGACCCGGGGACCCAGAGGGGTGGCAGGCGCCACCTCCCCAGTGAGGGTCAGTGGTGGGAGGACCGTGGACCTCCAGCTGCAACCCATGAGACACAGTCCCCTGAAGGGCCCTGGGAGAGAAAGCAGAGAGCAGGCCGGGGCAGGGGTGGTGGTAACAGGGACCCTGAGTGCAACGTGACTCAATGTGGAAGAGATGCCTGACCGCGTGCGCTGGGGGCCATCCAGAGGGATGCGCTCGGGAGCTGCTGGGGGCTGGACACAACCTCCCCAAGGTGTCCTGGCATCTCTGAGACTGTCTGTCCTTGCTGGAGTTCTGTAATGTCAGTTCTGTAATGTAAGGTGGAGATATGAAATGCTACCAGCACTGAGATTCTCCCGGAGGCATTCATGTATTTAAAAAATCCCGCAGGAACACACACTTGCGAAAGGCAGAGCGCGGGCTGGAGCATGGTGACCTAGATCCGGAGGCGGCCAGCCAGGACACGGAGGGACGCTCACGCCCCTCCCCCATGACCCACCTCTCTGCCAGAGAGGGCCGAGGGTTGGGGTCCCAAAGGCTGGCTTGAGCTCCCCACTGCATCCCAGCTTCCCGGCCTACACGTGAGCATCAGGCCAGAGACAGATTGGAAAAACCCCCAGAATAATAAGGATGCAATGAAGGCTCCAGCACCCACTGCCCAGCCACACAGGCCAAGTCCCTCCGTGGCCCTGGCACCTGCCCTGCTGGTGGCACCCTGCTTGGTGCACACTGGCCCTGGGGCCCTAGCACCAACCAGGGAGGGTGAGGTGGGTTGGCGGCACAGGTGCGCTGGCTGTTATGGCCAGGTGAGAAGGCGGCCACCAGAGCCCTCAGAGCAGGCATCCATCACCCGGTTTCCAGGGTCTCTGCTAACTGGTCACCTGGGTGAGGGCAAGGACTCGGAGTCTCAGCTCATTCCCCTCCATCCTCTCCTTCCCATCCCTCTTTCTGGCTGCAGGTTGTCGGGGATCCCTCTGCCTACAGAGAACAGGCATCTGCAGAGCTCTGCCTACCCTGGGTGCACATGGTGGAGGCTCGAGGCCAGGATCAAGGTCGGTGGGTAGGGGTGAGGGGCTGCCATCCCCAATGCCTAGGCAAGACCTACTGCTCCCTACTCTTCTCTGCTCCCAGTTCGCATCAGTCCCCATCAGGCATTCCCTGCACACCCACCATAGGCCAGAGCCACACCAAGCCCTCTGGAGGGGCTCCCAGTTGGTGGGAGACAGACCTACCACCGTACACCATGATGCCTCCAAGCTCCTTCCACTGGACAAGACCAAACGTCTAAGGTGCCAGGCCAGCCCAGGCCAGCCCCAACACCACAAGAGGCAAGGCCTGCAGTCTCCAACAGGATGCCCTCCTGTGCTGCGCTGAAATCAGCACCTGTCCTCTCACTATTCCAAAGGCTATCTTTGAAGTGGAGACCTTGGGGCTGCTCCAAGTCCGACGGGCAGGAACCACTGTCAGGGTCAGCTCTAGATAGGGGAGCGGTGGCAGACGGAGTCCCCGAGCCTGGGCTGCTTTAGCAGGAAAGGAGGGCCCTTCAACATCACCAGTGGCTCTGAGTGGCACGCAGGAGGCATAGACCCAGCCACCAAGCCTGAGCAGTTCTGGCTAGCCTCCCATCAGGGATGGTTGAGCTTGTTCAGACCAAAGAATCATCACCAGAGTCCATTTGGGAGCTGCACCTGGCGACATGCAAGTGGGACCTTGCAGGAGAAGGGAGTCGCTGGGCCTCATTTCCCTCGCACAGACTCTTGCCAGACTCATTTTTGCAGCCACGACTCTTCACAACCACCCCAGGTGCCAGAGTGTTCTGGGGTGCGTCCTGCCCCACGCTCTAGCCTGGTGAGCAGCTGTGCATGGCCTCCTGGGCAGGACACACTGCCGATGTGCTAAACCGGTCCTTCCTCTGGGACTTTCCAGGCAGCGGGCCGCAGGTGGAGGGCACGACATGGGCAGGACTGGTGCCTCTCGCCTGCGCAGTGGCCGCCAGCCCTGTCCAGCCACATCACACAGCAGCACAGGTAGGAGAAAGTGGTGGTCGCCACCCTCCTCCCTCAGGTTTCACATTGAGGGTCAACATGCCACAGGCTCCCATGAGATGCTGACCACAGGCCAGGAGAGAGGGGCTGGGCACAGAGACCCGAGGGACTGCCCAGAGAAGGGCAGAGGGACCCTGGGCAGACGCTGACCAAGTTGAGGCTGAGGAAAGCAGATTAGCCGTTGGGCCTTGCTGCCACGATGGCCTTGAGGGCTCTGCCAGATCTCCTGCCCAGGGTCTGAGCCCACAATTTCCATGATAGATACCGGTCTACCCAGGGGTCCAACCAGAACGCCTCTGCACCCTCCGACGCCCAGCCCCGGCCACGGGCCCAGCTGTCCCACGGTCAGGAGCAGGCCTGGCTCAGTCTTCCCATCTGTGCCCAGGGGGACTGTTTTGGCTACATCTAGTCTTCGAGGTTATTTTGAGGATCAAAAAGAGCGATTGTCCCATTTTCGACAACATGGGTGGATCTTGAGGCCGTTATGCTAAGTGAGATAAGGCACATGGAGAAAGACAAATACTGTATGATCTCACTTATATGTGGAATAGTAAAAAAAAACTCAAAAATAAAGAGTGGAGCGGTGGTCACCAAAGGCTGACGTGGAGGAATGGGAGAGATGATGTTGAAGGTGCATACTTGCAACTAGTAGATAAGTGAGTCCTGGAGCTCTCACACACAGAGCAGGGACTGGACAACAGAACTGTAGCATAAACGTCAAACTTGCTAAGAGACTCGATCTTAATTGTTCCTGCCACTAGAAGAAGCCATAATTAACATGTGCTAGCTAAACAATGGCAATCATTTTGCAATATAAATGTATCAAATCAATATGTTGTATACCTTAAACTTACACAGTGTTATAGGTCAATTATATCTCAATTAAAAAAAGAGAGACTGTCAAACAACAAAAGGACAACCCAATTCAAAAATGGGTGAAGAACTTGAATTGACATTTCTCGAAAGAGGAACCAGCCAGAGATGGGGGCTGAGGATTTCTGCAACCACCTCGTCCCAGGCTCACCACACCTGGCCTGCATGCTCAGCCTCCTGTGGGCTTCCCTGCATCCAGCCTGGGCCTCAGACCATCTTCACACACTTTTCTGAGTGCCACCATAACCTACCTGTCCCTGCCTCTATTTACGCTGCCCACTCTCAGGCCACGCCCCTCCTGCCACACTGAGCCTGGGTGCTGCTGGGGGCCACCCTTCTGCCCCTTGCTTGGCAAGATCCCTTCCCCCACCTCCCGCTTTGAGTCTCATCTCGGCACCCCAGTCTTGGCTGGGAGCCCCCTGAGGAGGGCCATGCTCCCTCCCGGTGCCCCAGCAGCCTGGCACTCCCAGGAGCCGGCACACACCAAGGGCTCACGATGAGGGCTGAGGGGGAGAACCAGGGAAAAAGGGCGTTCACGGGCAGGAAGACTTGGGCTCCGAAATTTGCTGGACACCAGGACATGACAAGGGACTCTGTCTGAAGGAGGGACGCGGACTGGGCCTCCTGGAACCCCAGGGAGGAGACAACTGTGACAATGGCTGTGGCGAGGCCAAGGATGGAGAAGGGCTGACAGTGGTGGTCTTGGCGATGGAGTGGTGACTGGGGACAGTGTTCCAGGCCTTTTGATGTAACACCCCTCGAGCTCAAGGTGATTCCAGAGGGGAGATGGGTAAACAGGAAATGAGGAGGGATGGTGGCTCAGGAGGAAACTGTGAGAAAGGGGACCCTCAGTGTTGGTAGGCTCTGTGTCAGTATCTGGGAGAGGAAAGCCAGAATTATGGGGAACAAGTGCAAGCGTGGCCCCCACAGCCTCCTTCTTGGCCCAGCAAACCCCAGTCCCAGTGCTATGCCTTCTGCCGAGCCGCTGGGGGGAGGATGGTGTTGGGCACAGACTGATCCTGAGACGGGGTCTTCCTCAGCCCCATGTGGTCACTTGAGAAGCTCCTTGGGAGCAGCAGGCAGGGCAGTGGCACCTGCTCGCCTGCAGGACTGCAGACACGTGGCCACCTGGCCTTGTCCTTGGCACAGGGAATGTGTCCAATAACTGATGCTTTTTGAGACTGAGATGAAAGAGAGGCACATGGGCACTGTGGATGTGGGATAGGCGACAGATAAAGGCTGCCTGAAGGATGTTAGAGCCTTGAATAATGAGGCCCTGCAGGAGGGGGCCACAGACACTGTGGGCCTGGGGCGGCCTGGGACTGCTCTGGCTGTGCGTCCCACTTCTGGTCTCACCTGCCTCCCAGGATGGCTATAGGACTAAGCCAGTCATCAGAGTTTATATGTTTTTTATTTATTTGTTATTTTTATTACTTATTTATTTATTTTGGTGAGGAAGATTGGCCCTGAGCTAATCTGTTGCCAATCTTCCTCTTTTTGCTTGAGGAGGATTCGCCTAGAGCTAACATCTGTGCCCATCTTCCTCTATTTTGTATGTGGGACGCCATCACAGCATGGCCTGATGCACAGTGTGTGGGTCTGCGCCTGGGATCCGAACCCATGAACCCCGGGCCGCTGAAGCAGAGCGCATGAACTCAATCACCATGCCACTGGGCTGGCCCCAGTTTGTATGTTTTTTAAGTTAAACTTGTTATTTTGAGATGGAGTTGTAAGAAATAAAACAGAGATCTCACATTCACCTGATTTCCCCCGACGGTAACATCTTGTAAAACTATATGATGATTTTATGTCAAATTCATGTTAGTGGAATCATACAGTATGTAGCCTTTGGGGACTGGTTTTTTTCACTCAGCGAATGCTCTGGAGATTCATCCAGGTTGTGTGTGCCAGCAGTCCCTTCCTTTCTTACTGCTGAGTAGGATTCCACAGGGTGGACAGACCAGGTTCATTGACCCATTCCCCCTTTGGTTTCCAGTTTCCAGCTATTACAAGTAGAGCTGCTATTAGCATTCATGTACAGGTCTCTGTGTGAATATAAGTCTTCATTTCTCCGGGATAAATGCCCAGGAGTGCAATTTCTGGGTCCTATGATAGTTGCATGTTTAGGTTTTTAAGAAACTGCCAAACTGTTTTCTAGAGGGGCTGGACCATTTTACGCTCCCGGGGGCCAAGAATGAATGATCCAGTCTCTCCACA
Organism: Diceros bicornis minor; assembly: GCF_020826845.1. Classification (NCBI taxonomy): domain Eukaryota; kingdom Metazoa; phylum Chordata; class Mammalia; order Perissodactyla; family Rhinocerotidae; genus Diceros; species Diceros bicornis. The sequence continues at coordinate 32,368,878 of NC_080774.1, read as the reverse complement.
CCCTCACCAGCACGTGGTATTGTCACTTTCCCCCATTCTAACAGATGTGTAACGGTATCTCGTTATGGTTTTAAGTTGCATTTCCCTCATGGCTAATGATATGCTTTTGTGCTATCTGTATAGCCCCTTCAGTGAAATGTCTGTTCACGTCTTTTGCCCGTGTTCTAATTGGATTGGCTTTTTACTGTTGAGTTTTGAGAGTCCTTTATATATTCTAGATACTAGTCCTTTGTTGGATATATCATTTGCAAATATTTCCTCCCAGTCTGTAGCTTGTCTTTTCATTCTTTTCACAGGAGGTCTATTGCAGAGCAACAGTTTTTGATTTTGATGAAGTTCAGTAAATCAGTTTTTCTTTTTGTAGCTCATGCTTTTGGGGTCAAGTCTAAGAATTTGTTGCCCAGCCCTTATATGCTGAAGATTTTCTTCTGTTTATTTTTTTCTAAATATTTTATAGTTTTACATTTTAAATGAAAGTCCACAGTTTTATTTTGCGTTAATTCTTGTATGAGTTGAAAGATTTGGGTTGAGGTTTTTGTTTGCCTGGGGATGTCCAGTTGCTCCAGCAGCAGCTGTGGCATCCTTCCTTCACTGAATTGCTTTTGAACTTCTCCAAAATCAGATGGGCATGTTTATGTGGATATATTTCTGGGCACTCTAGTTTGTTTCACTGACCTATGTGTCTATCCCTCTGCTAATACTATTCAGTTTTAATAACTGTAGCTATAGAATATATATGTAGAAATATATAGAATATAAAGAAATCTGTTAGACTGTTTCCTCTCACTTCAACAAGCTTTCAGAATACAAGACTGATATATAAAAATCGATTGTATTTCTATATACTAGCAATGAACACGTGGAAACAAAAATTAAAAATACAATACCATTTACAATCTTTCAAAAATGAGATACTTTTGTGTAAATCTAACAAAACATGTACAGGATTTATATGCTGAAAACAACAAAATGCAGATGGAAGAAATCAAAGATCTAAATAAATGGAGGGCCATACTATGTTATGGCTTGGAAGACTCACCATTGTAAAGATGTCAGTTCTCCCCAGGTTGATACACAGTTGTTCCTATAAGATTCCTATGAGTCATGAGCCGCATAACAACGTTTCAGTCGACGGCAGACCGCGTACATGACGGAGGTCCCCTGAAATCAGTACCAGATAGCCCAGGTGTGCAGCAGGCTAGACCATCTACGTCTGTGGAAGTGTGACGTTTGCAGCGATGAAATCACCAAATGGTGCATTTCTCAGAACATATCCCCAGCGTTAATGTCTCTGTGACTGATATCAAAAGATAAAAATATCAAAGTCCCTGCAAGAGTTTTTGTAGATACAGATAAGCCTGTTCTAAAATTTATATGGAAAGGCAAAGGAGCTAGAATAGCTAGAGTTGTTATGTTAACCCACTTAACACAGATTGGGCACTCATTTCAGTTTCTTGTTTTGTTTTAAATTATTTTATTGAGGTAAAATTTACATGCAGTGAAATGCACAGATCTTAAGTGCTCAATTCAATGAGTTTTGACAAATGTATAAACCCATGTAACCAAAACCCCAATCAAGACTCCATTTCCATTATCCCGTACAGTTTCCTGTGCCCTTTCCCAGTCAATCCTCATCATCACCACTACCCCTGGCCCAGCCCCAGGCAACCACTGATCTGCTTTCTATCACCACAGATTAATTTTGTCTGTTTTAGAACTTCAAATAAAGGGAATTATACAATATGTACTTTAAAAAAATCTGACTTTGAGTGACGTCAGCATCATGGTGGAGTGCGCTTCCCCCATTGAACACTCCCCCTGTAAGACACAACAAAAAGGACATTCATATTCCAACAAAAGCTATTCACACAACACACGGGACGTCTGAGGCACCCAGGCAGCCATACACCCAAGGACGGAGGTGCTGGAATCCCCAGAGGAAGTGGAAGGAGGTAAGAGGAGCTGCTTTCCTTCCCCAAGGACTGTGACCCAGAGACTGAGACCACGTGGCTCTCAGAGGAGGGGGAGGGGCAGCTTGCCATGTGAAAACCAGCGCTCTCCAAGACCCCTCACAGCCCCCCTCACAGCCCAAGGGGTTCCCCCTACGGAGGGAGCAGAACTGTCTCAACGGGCTGGCCCCTCAGGAGAGCAGAGAGCGACAGCCAGCGAGGCAAGAAACCTCTGAGATTGGGGAGGCGAAAGTAAGCACCCCTCCCCCATCCGGCCCACCCGACTGGTGCTTCAGCGCAGTGGCACTTCAGCTCAGCCCCGTCCCCAGAGGCAGCAGCCCCCAGGCGCCCGGGCCCCACCCCCACAGGCAGTGGCCCGCAGGTGCCCCAGCCCCACCAGCACCGAGGCGAGCCTGTGCCCCCACACCAGAGGCAGCGGCAGCTCAGGCCCCACCACACCACAGCCCCAGCTGCTCTGGCTGGATGAAGCCATGGCTCCAGCTTCTCTGGCTTCCCCGTGCCCCGCCCCTGGTTCCTTTGGCTTGGCCACCCCCTCCACCCACTCCAGTTCCAGCTTCTTTGGCCCAGTGCACACCAGTTTCAGCTTCTCTGGCCCAGCGCACTCCAGCTCCAGCTTCTCTGGCCCAGCGCACACCAGCTCCAGCTTCTCTGGCCCAGCGCACACCAGCTCCAGCTTCTCTGGCCCAGCGCACTCCAGCTCCAGCTTCTCTGGCCCAGCGCACTCCAGTTCCAGCTTCTCTGGCCCAGCGCACACCAGTTCCAGCTTCTTTGGCCCAGCGCACTCCAGTTCCAGCTTCTTTGGCCCAGCGCACTCCAGTTCCAGCTTCTTTGGCCCAGCAGTTCCAGCTTCTTTGGCCCAGCACACTCCAGTTCCAGCTTCTTTGGCCCAGCGCACTCCAGTTCCAGCTTCTTTGGCCCAGCACACTCCAGTTCCAGCTTCTTTGGCCCAGCGCACTCCAGTTCCAGCTTCTGTGGCCCAGTGCACTCCAGTTCCAGCTTCTTTGGCCCAGCGCACTCCAGTTCCAGCTTCTTTGGCCCAGCGTACACCAGTTCCAGCTTCTTTGGCCCAGCAGCACTGCAGCTACAGCTGCTTCAACCCACCTGCACCCGAGCCCCAGCTGCTTTGGCCTAGCTGTGCTCCAGTCTCAGCTGTTGCCACGCTCCAGCTCCAGCTGTTCCCACGCTTCCCCCAAAGCAGCCTCCACTCAGCCACATCTCAGATTAGCCAGGGGCTGATGAGAGTGCCCGCGGATTGAGGCTGGCCGGAATACACAGCCCTTGACCCCCACCCAGCAGCAGCAAGAGGAAACTGCGACCATATATTTTCACTACGAGGAAAAGTAAGTCAACACCAACAGGCACCATGCAAAAATATGTTAAATCTCCAGACCAAAAGGAAAATGACAAGCACCCAGAAAGCACAGAAATGTATAACCTTAATGGCAGAGAATTCAAAATAGCCATCATAAAAAAGCTTAATGAAATACAAGAAAACACAGACAATTCAGTGAAATTAGGAGTTTCTTCACAAAAGAGATTGAAACTATATAAAAAAAAATCCAATCAGACATCTTAGAGATGAAAACCACAATAGAGGAGACAAAGACAAATCTGGAAGCCTTAAGCATCAGAGCTGACAATCTGGAGGAAAGAATTAGCAATATTGATGACAACAATGCAGAAATGCTCCAGATGGAGGAGGAAAGAGAACTAAGACTAAAAAGAAATGAAGAAACTCTCCGAGAAATATCTGACTCAATTAGGAAATCCAACATAAGGATTATAGGTATTCCAGAGGGAGAAGAGAGGGAAAAAGGAGCAGAGAACTTGTTCAAAGAAATAATATCTGAGAACTTCCCAAAACTTGGAAGGAGCTGGAAATACCAGTGAATGAAATAAATAGATCTCCTAAATATATCAACACAAAAAGACCCTATCCAAGGCATATAGTAGTAAAGCTGTCAAAAGTCAATGACAAAAAATATTAAGGGCAGCTAGACAAAATAATAATAATAATAATAATAATGAGGTACAAAGGATTTCCTATCAGGCTCTCGGCTGATTTCTCGACAGAAACTTTACAGGCTAGGAGAGAGTGGAACGATATATTCAAAATTCTGAAGGACAAAAACTTTCAGCCAAGAATACTTTATCCAGCAAAAATATCCTTCAGATATGATGGAGAAATAATAACGATCCCAGATAAACAAAAGCTAAGGGAGCTCATTGCCACAAGACCCCACTACAAGAAGTGGTCAAGAAGGCCCTCATCCCTGAGAAAAAAAAGAGAAAGGGGATTCAAAATTTTGAACAAGGAGGAAAATAGGTCGACAAAACCAGAAAAATTGCAGTCCTCTATCAAAATAGATTAGCAAACACTTCAATATAAAACCAAAGATCAAGGGAAGGTAAGCACCAAGCATAAATATAACCTCATCATGTTAAACACATACTCACAACACAAGAAGGAATAAGATGTGACAACAATAAGTTAGAAGGGGAGGGAGAGAGGGATTGAATCAACTTAGTCTGAGGGAATAAGCGGCCATCAAAAAATGGACTGTCACATCCACGAGATTTTTTTTATACAAACAACATGGTAACCACTAACCAAATAATCAGAACAGAATCACACATGATAAAGAAAGAGAAAACTAAGAGAACCCCCATACAGAACTACCAAACTAAATTGGTAGTCCAAAACACATGGGATGAAAAACAAAAGACATGCAAAAGAACTGGAAAAAGAGCAATAAAATAACAACGACAAGCCCCCATATATCAATAATTACCCTAAATGTAAACAGACTGAACTCTCCAATCAAAAGACACAAAGTGGTGGGATGGATTAAAACACAAGACCCAACAATATGCTGCCTCCAGGAAACACATCTCAGCTCTAAAGACAAACACAGGCTCAGAGTGAAAGGATGGAAGACAATACTCCAAGCTAATGGCAAACAAAAGAAAGCAGGTGTTGCCATACTTATATCAGACAAAGTTGACTTCAAGATAAAACAGGTAATGAGAGACAAAGAGGGGCAATATATAATGATAAAAGGGACACTCCACCAAGAAGACATATCACTTTTAAATATATATGCACCCAATACAGGAGCACCAAGGTACATAAAGCAACTATTAATAAACCTAAAAGGAGATATTAACAACAACACAATAGTAGTAGGGGATCTTAATACCCCACTTTCATCAATGGACAGATCATCCAGACAGAAAATGAATAAGGAAATAATGGACCTAAACAAAAAACTAGATGAGATGGACTTAATAGACATATACAGAGCACTCCATCCAAACACAGCAGATTACACATTCTTCTCAAGCGTGCATGGAACATTCTCAAGAATAGACCATATGTTGGGAAACAAGGCATGCTTATATAAATTTAAGAAGATTGAAATCATAACAAGCATCTTTTCAGACCATAATGCCATGAAGTTAGAAATCAACTACAAGGAAAAAACCGGGAAAGTGACAAAGCTGTGGAGACTCAACAACATGCTACTAAACCACCGATGGATCATTGATGAAATTAAAGGAGAAATCAGAGCATATCAGGAGACAAATGAAAATGAAAATACACCATCCCAACTCATATGGGATGTAGCAAAAGTGGTCCTGAGAGGGAAACTCATAGCAGTACAGGCCCACCTTAACAAACAAGAAAAAGCCCAAATAAGCAACCTCAAACTGTGCCTAACAGAATTAGAGAAAGAAGAACAAACAAAGCCTAAAGTCATCAGAAGGAGGGAAATAATAAAAATCAGAGCAGAAATAAATGAAATTGAAATTTAAAAAACAGTAGAAAGGATCAATGAAACAAAGAGCTGGTTCTTTGAGAAGATAAACAAAATTGACAAACCCTTAGCCAGACTCACCAAGACAGAGAGAAGGCTCAAATAAATAAAATTAGAAATGAAAAAGGAGAAATTACAACAGATACCATAGAAATACAAAAGATTATAAGAGAATACTATGAAAAACTATATGCCAACAAATTGGACAATCTAGAAGAAATAGATAAATTCTTAGACTCATACACTCTCCCAAAACTGAATCAAGGAGAAATAGAGAACATGAATAGACCAATCACAAGTAAAGAGATTGAAACAGTAATCAAAAACCTCCCAAAAAATAAAAGTCCAGGACCAGATAGCTTCTCTGGAGAATTTTACCAAACATTCAAAGAAGACTTAATACCTATCCTTCTTAAACTATTCCAAAAAAATAGAGGAAGATGGAACACTTCCCAACATATTCTACGAGGCCAACATCACCCTGGTACCAAAGCCAGGCAAAGACAATACTAAGAAGGAAAATTAGACCAATATCCCTGATGAACATAGATGCAAAAATCCTCAACAAAATATTGGCAAACCGAATACAGCAATACATTAGAAAGATCATACACCATGATCAAGTGGGATTTATACCAGGGACACAGAGATAGTTCAACATTCGCAAATCAATCAATGTGATACACCACATTAACAAAACGAGGAATAAAAACCATATGATCATTTCAATAGATGCAGAGAAGGCTTTTGACAAGATCCAACATCCATTTATGATAAAAACTCTCAACAAAATGAGTATAGAAGGAAAGTACCTAAACATAATAAAGGCCATATATGACAAACCCACAGCCAGCATCATACTCAATGGGGAAAACTGAAAGCCATCCCTCTGAAAACAAGGACAAGACAAGAGTGCCCACTCTCACCACTCTTATTCAACACAGTACTGGAGGTTCTGGCCCAAGCAATTAGGCAAGAAAAGGGAATAAAAGAAATCCAAATAGGCAACGAAGAAGTGAAACTCTCGCTGTTTGTAGATGACATGATCTTATATATAGAAAACGCTAAAGAATCCATTGGAAAACTATTAGAAATCATCAACAACTACAGCCAAGTGGCAGGGTACAAAATCAACTTACAGAAATCAGTTGCATTTCTACACACCAACAATGAACCAGCAGAAGGAGAACTCAAGAAGACAATCCCATTTACAATTGCAACAAAAAGAATAAAATATGTAGGAGTAAATTTAACCAAGGAAGTTAAAGACCTATACAATGAAAACTATAAGACATTACTGAGTGAAATCAATGATGACATAAAGAAATCACAAAGGGTTCCATGCACTTGGATTAGAAGAATAAACATTGTTAAAATGTCCATACTACCTAAAGCAATCTACAGATTCAATGCAATCCCAATCAGAATCCCAAGGACATTCTTCACAGAAATAGAACAAAGAATACTAACATTCACATGGGGCAACAAAAGACCCCGTATAGCTACAGCAATCCTGAAAAAGAAGAACAAGGCTGGAGGCATCACAATCCCTGATTTCAAAACACACTGCAAAGCGATAGTAATTAAAACAGCATGGTACTGGTACAAAAACAGACACGCAGATCAATGGAACAGAATTGAAAGTCCAGAAATAAAACCTCATATCTATGGGCAGCTAATCTTTGACAAAGGAGCTAAGGACATACAGTGGAGAAAGGAAAGGCTCTTCAATAAGTGGTGCTGGGAAAACTGGACAGCCACATGCAAAAGAATGAAAGTAGACCACCTTCTTTCACCATACACAAAAATTAACTCAAAATGGATCAAAGACCTAAAGGTGAGACCTGAAACTATAACACTCCTGGAGGAAAATATAGATAGTACACTACTCGTCATCAGCCATAAAGGGATCTTTTTGAATTCCACGTCTACTCAGACAAGGGAAACAAAAGAATAAATAAACAAGTGAGACTTCATCAGATTAAAGAGCTTCTACAAGGCAAATGAAACCAGGATCAAAATGAATAGGGAACCCACCAGCTGGGAAAAAATATTTGCAAACCATATATCTGACAAGGGGTTAATCTCCATATTATATAAAGAACTCACACAACTGAATAACAAAAAACAAACAACCCAATCAAAAAATGGGCAGAGGAAATTAACAGACACTTCTCCAAAGAAGATATACAGATGACCAATAGGCACATGAAAAGATGCTCAACATCACTAATCATCAGGGAAATGCAAATCAAAACCACACTAAGATATCATCTTACACCCGTTAGAATGGCTATAATCACCAAGACAAAAAGCAACAAATGCTGGAGAGGCTGTGGAGAAATGGGAACCCCAATCCACTGCTGGTGGGAATGCAAACTGGTGCAGCCTCTATGGAAAACAGTATGGAGATTCCTCAAAAAATTAAAAATAGAAATACTTTATGATCCAACTGTCCCACTATTTGGTATCTACCCAACGAACCTGAAATCAACAATCCAAAGAGGTTTATGCACCCATATGTTCATCGCAGCATTATTCACTGTAGCCAAGACGTGGAAGCAACCCAAGTGTCCCTCGACTGATGATTGGATAAAGAAGATGTGGTATGTATAGACCACGGAACACTACTCAGCCATAAAAAAAGACAAAATCGTCCCATTTGCAACAGCATGGATGGACCTGGAGGGTATTATGTTAAGTGAAATAAGCCAGAAAGAGAAAGACAAACAGTGAATGATTTCACTCATATGTGGAAGATAAACCAATACACGGACAGATAGAACTGTTTGGTGATTACCAGGGGCTAGGGGGGTGGGGGGTGGGCACAAGCGGTGGAGGGATGCACTTATATGGTGACTGATAAACAATAATGTATAACAAAAATTTCACAATAAAAAAAAGAAAAAAATCTGACTTTAACTCAGCATAATTATTATGAGATTCATGAATGTTGCTAAGTGTATCAGTACTTCGTTATTTTTTACTGCTGAGTAATATTCTGTTGTGTAGATATGCCACAGTTTGTTTATCCATTCACTGTTGATGGACATTTGGGTTGTTTCCAGTTTCTGGTTCTTACAAATAAAGTGGCTATAAACGTATGTGTACAAATCTTTGTTTGGACATATATTTCCTTTTTTCTTGGGTACATCATAATTAGGAGTAGAATGGCCGAATCATATAGATGTATGTTTAATTTTATAAGAAACTGTCAAACTGTTTCCAAAGTGATTGTACCATTTTACTCCTGCCTGCAGTGTATGAGAGTTCCAGTTACTTTGCATCCTTGTCAACACTTATTAGTGTCAGTCTTTTAACTATTCTAATGGGTGTGTGGGGTGTCTCACTGTGGTTGTCATTTGTATTTCCCTGATGGCTAATGATGCTGAGTGTCTCTTCAGTGCTTATTGGCCATTTGTATATCTTCTTTTGTGAAATGTCTATTCAAATCTTTTGCTCATTTTTAAATTGGATTGTCTTTTTATTATTGATTTGCAGGAGTTCTGTAATATATTCTGGGTATAAGTCCACTGTCGGATATGTTCACTGCAAATATCTTTTCCCAAACAATGGCTTGATTTTCATTCCCCCCCGCACCTTTTTTTTGTGTGTGTGAGGAAGACTGGCCCTGGGCTAGTCTGTGCCCATCTTCCTCTACTTTATATGGGATGCCGCCACAGCATGGCTTGATAAGCGATGCGTTGGTCTGCGCCCGGGGTCCGAATCTGCAAATCCCGGGCTGCTGAAGCAGAGCACATGAACTTAACTGCTACACAACTGGGCCAGCCCTGATTTTCGTTTTCTTAATACTGTCTTTTGAGAAACAGATGTTTATAATTTTCATAAATTCCAATTGAGTAATTTTTTATTTGATATTTCATGGTTTTTTTTTTTTTTGTCCTCTCCAAGAAATCTTTGCCTGTTTCCTCCAAGGTCATGGATATATTCTCCTCTGTTTCTTCTAGAAGCTTTATAGTTTCAGTGTTATGTTTAGGACTATGATCCATCTTGAATTAATTTTTGTGTATGGTGTTAGGTAGAGGTCAAAGTTCATTCTGCCCCCGCCCCTGCCCAGTTTATCCAATAGTCCCAGCAGTGCTGAAAAAATTTGGCCTTCCCATTGAATTGCCATGACACCTTTAAGGAAAATCAAGATTTTGGCTGTATATTGTGGATCACATTCTGGACTCTTCATTCTGTTCTGAAATGATTATCTGTTGCTGCATAATAACTCAAAATGTAGTGGCTTAACACATCAATGTAATCATTTTATTGTCTGTCCCAGTTTCTGTGGGGCAGAAGTTTGGGAGGGCTCCACTGTGTGGCTCATGTAATTTCAGGCAGATAGTGCCTGGAGCCGGAGCGGCTGGCTGGACCTCTCCCTTTCCACGAAGTCTCAGGTTCCTGCATATCACCTCTGCAGGCGGGCTGGCCTGGCAGTCCTCTCTTCAAATGGGCTAGCCCAGTATCCTGAAAGCACAGTAGCCTCAAGGCTCCAGCGCCCAAGGCCGATGCTGCATTGTCGTTTATGCCCCAGCCTCAGAAGTCGTGCAGCATCACTTCTGTATTGTTTAACAGATGGCATAAGACTCCTTACATTCTTGAATGTGAGAGTCAAGGGGCTATCAAGGTTCTAGAAGAACATGTGGGGTGGAGGACATTGTCATGGCCCTCTTTGAAAACTACAGTCCGTAAAATCTCGTCTTTGGGGGTCAATCTTTTACCTCTCTGTTCTGCAGACTGGATAATTTGTATTGATCTGTCTCTGGCCAGCGGTGTGGGAGTGGACTGAAGGTGGCGGGCAGAGTCCCCCATGGAGGTGAGTTATAATGCAGACCTGCTGGACAAGGGCAGGACATGGAGAGGAGAGGGCTGTCTGAGGTGTGTGGTCAGAGACAGCTGCACAGGGCATGTGTGGGGCCGAGGGGCAGGGAGCAGGGGTGTCCCTGTGGACCTGTTGACCCTCACCTGCCTCTGAGATGTTCTGCGGAGTATGTGAGTCTGGCATCTGCTGGAGATGCCTCCCCCAGGGGCTGTGGGCTGCAGGGTGGGTGGGTGATGGGCTCAGGATGGAGCAGGTAAGCCGGCACGGCATGTGGCCTGCAGGCCTGGGGTTTTACCCAGCCCGCGGCCGGCGCTGCTGTGACTCCGGAAGAGAGCCTACACCAGCATATTTGAGTTGGCCGGGCCGCTCGTGGAGGCCGACAGAGCTGAAGGCAGCCGTCTCCCGCTCCAGGGGAGGCGCTGAGTGAGAGGGCGCATTCCGTACTGGCGGCCGCCTCTCCCCCGACCTGAGGACAGGCCTGGCGCTGTCCGGGTGGCGGGGAGGGGGCGCGGGCTGTGTTCCGCCGGCTCTCTCCAAGGCGTCGACACCCTCAGGGCCCACAGTCTCTGGCCATCTCAGCGTTTTCCTGTGTAGACGACCCCCCTTCCCAACTCACAGATCCAAGGAGATCCCTAAGAAGTCACTATTGACAGAAGGTCAAGCTGCTGTCACTCGCCCCAAAGGGGCTCTGCCTTCAGCAAACTCACCAGCATCTGGGTCCAATCCAGGGGTGGGGGAGACAGTCTGGGGAGCACCCGGGCCCTCCTCCTCAGATCCACTCCTTGGCTCCACCATCCGCCCCCTTTCTCCCCAGCTGAGCTCCACCTGCTGCGGGACCTTTGCTCGTCGTCTTCTGGAGGCCAGCTCCTGCGGCCGTCCCAGCGCCAGCTCCTTGGACTGGACGGCGCTGCCCCAGCACATTGCAGCACTCTCCGCACACCTTGCTTTTCTCTTACGTGCTGGTCTCCCCCTCATGGGGACCAACCCCCCCAGAGCAGGATCCTGGCCTGTCTTGTTTGCATGACTTTCCTGTGACACTTAACAGGCACAGTGCACAAAACCAGTGGGGAAGGAAAGTGACCTTTCCCACGTGGATGTGGGCGTGGGCCCGAGGGTGCCCCTTTCCTTCTGTTGTCATTTGCTGCAGTGTAGGCAAGTGAGGAGACCTCACCATGGAGCGCTACCCACAGCAAAGGAGCCAGTGACCCCGAGGTCGGGGGAGGGCCAGCGCTCCTGGGGCCTGCCCAAGGCGGGTCTGGGTCCTTGCCCGGAAATCCAGAGCCCCGCGTCGGCTGCCCCGCCACAGCGGCCCCTGGAGTCTCTGGGTGTGGCACACCGACGGTCCACGCTGGAGCTGCGCCTGCTCCTGCCCCAGGCTCTCCCATCTGACGTGCGACGTCACCACCGCCAGTTGCTCAGATAAAATCCCAGTCATACTGCTTGTCCCCTTTCCCTCAGCCTCCACATCCAATCCATCAGCAAGTGCTGCTGACTCTGCTCCCAGAACGTATTCAAAATGTGCTCAGTGGCTCTGTCACCCTGTATCGGTGCTGGGGTGGCTGCAGCAAACAGCACAGTCTGGGGGCTGGAACAACTGAAATGCATTTCCTCACACTTCTGGAGGCTGGAAGTCCAAGATCAAGGTGTCGGCAGGGTTGGTTTTTCCTGAAGACTCTCTCCTTGGCTGGTAGATGGCCGTTGTCTCCATGTCCTCACATGGTCGTCCACCTGTGCATCTGTGTCCTGATCTCCTCTTCTGAGGAGGACGCCAGTGGTTTTGGATTAGGGCTCCCCTCTGTGACCTCGTCTCGCCACAGTCTACTCTGTAAAGACTCCATCTCCAAATACAGTCGCATTCTGAGGTACTGGGGATTAGGGTAGGGCTTCAACACATGAATTAGGGGGGCACAATTCAGCCCATGATACTACCCAACGCCACCCTCGTCTGCACTGCCTCAGTCGGGCCTTCCATCTGGCCCACACACATCCTCCACACGGCAGTGGGGACACTTTAGAATCGAGCATTAAGGTCTCAGGCTCTGCCCCTTGCTGCGTACACAGGCCCACGGGAGGAGGCTGAGCCTGCTGCCCAACGCCTGCCTCACTTTCTCCCTTCACCCCAGACTCAAGCCCACGGCCCCCTGGCTTTCCCTCAGACACACCAAGCTCGTCCCTATTCCTTAGGGCCTTTGTTCTGCCTGGAGTCTCCCCAGCCTTCACCACCAGGGCCACCCAGTCCTTCCCTCATAGCCTGGTTGTGCACCTGTATTTTCTTTTGTTAATAATAGCTTTATTGAGACAATTCACATACCATACAATTCAGAGTGTGCCATTCAAAGGTTTTCACAAAGTTGTGCAACAATCACCACAAATTTAGAATGTTTTATATTAAGATATAATTCCCAGACCATAAAATCCACCCTTGTAAAGTGTATAATTCAGTGGATTTTTAGTACATTCACGGAGTTGCGCATTGATCAGCACTATCTAACTCTAGAACATTCCATCACTCAAGAAGAAGCCCATTAGCAGTCACTTCCTGTTCTCTCCTCCCCAGCCCTAGCCCCAGCCCCTCTTCCTTAAAAAGGAAGGACAGTCTGACACAGGCTACCATGTGGATGAACCTGGAGGACATTATGCTGAGTGAACTAAGCCAGATGCAAAAGGACAAACATTGTGTGATTCCACGTATGTGAGGTGCCTGGAGTCTTCAGAGTCAGAGAGACAGCAAGTAGCATGGGGGCTGCCAGGGGCTGGTGGGGGATGGGGAGTTCGTGTTTAATGGGGACAGAGTTTCAGTTTGGGAAGACGGAAAGTTCTGGAGGTGATGGTGGTGATGGTTGCACCACAATGTGCATGTACTTAATGCCACTGAATTGTACACTTAAAAATGGTTAAAATGATAAACTTTATGTTATGTATATTTTACTACAATTTTTAAAAAAAATAAAGAATAAAAAACAACTCATCAGGTATAAAGTTTCAGTTATGCAGGACGATTAAGCTCTAGAGATCTGTTGTACAGCATTGGGCCTACAGTTAACAATACCATAAAGCATTTGTTAAGAGGGTAGATCTCATGATAAGTGTTCTTAGCAGAATAAAAAAACAAACAAAAAGTTGCAAGCCTATGGGCATAGCCTGCTGCCATGTGTATGAAGAAGGTGGCAGAAGAAAACATATGTTCATGCGTGCGATACCCCGGAAGGACACCAGGAAGCTGCCCGTTGGTGGGCGATGGGAAGGGCGCTGGGTGGGTAGGCGGGAGTGGCAGGCGGGATTCTCCACGTGTGAACGCTTTTATGCTTCTGGAGCCTTAAATCTTGGGTCCCTGTAACCTACTGGAAAAAGTTAGAAAACAGATTGCTGAAGGAGGCCAAGCCCAGGAAAAGAGCCAAAGCCCCAGGCCGAGGCTGCCGCACCCCACTGCGGGGCGTCTGCTGGGCTGAGAGGAGCCAGTTCGCCCTGGACGAACCGGCTTCTTATGCAGACAGCAGCCCTTCCCCTGCAAGACTCTCTGGAAGAAAACTTGAAGCTCCCGTTCTCTGAGGAGCTGAGTAATGGTGACGAGTGTCTACATACCAAGCCGGGTCAGCGGGGAAGGAGGCCACTTTGTTTATTCTTTCCTTTCTAACCTCACACATCTTCCACTCACCAGTCCAGCGGTGTGGTCGACCTGGCCCCAGTGGCTAGACCAAAGAGACCAAACATATTTGCTTAGACTGTGGAATTCTGAGCAGAAGGCAGGGCAGGAAGAGCTCGGGCGTTCCCAACGGCAATGCTCACGCCCAGAGCACAAACTCCCAGCAAAAGGCCGAGTCTGGGGCTCTGCGGGCAAGAACCCTACGTGAAGGATGAGCCGCAGCGGAAAGAGGCAAATGGAATAAACAGAAAAAGCGAAGGTTTGAGTAAAGGCAATTAAAATCTACTTATTGTGAAGTCAGGGATGTTAGCACAGACCCAATGTCTTAAAAAGAAAACATAGTCCATTTTATTCAGAATTTACATTCCAGAAGCCCAAGAAGCCAGGCACTTACGTAATTAAGGAACAATAATAAGGTATATTACTGGCTTCTATTTTTATTTTGGAAAATTTCCAAATAAGTTATTACAAAGCTGGTTTGAGGTTTGAGAATCAAAAGAAAATTCAATGTTAAAATTAAGAAGTCATTTCACAATATCTGGCAGATGAACAGCAAAATGAGAGAGAAATTTTCCTAGGTTGAGTTCCCCCCCAAAATAGAAATTTCTTATGCTTTCTCACCAAAATGCCAGCTGCCCCTAGCTCCTCGATAAAATAATTCCTTCTGGAGAATGAGAATATTCTCTGGGGAGAGAGGCACCAGCATTGAGTGAAGTCAGCCTCCACTTGGAAGGGACAAGTGCCCTGCAGGGTCACCCAAACATCCTCTACACCATTATAATTACCACAGTGCAGGGCTGGCCCCAGTAGAGAGCAGGATGGACGAGGTGGCACAGCCCTGCATGTCCACGCACCGTCGCTGAGCCCCTGGGTTGTGGCTGGTCCTGATGGAGATGAGCGGCAAGAGCAACACACACCCCACCTGCGAGCAAAAGAATGCAGACTACCTCATTCATCAATTGCTTATACTGACACGTTGAAACAATATTTTGCATATTTTAAGTTAAATAATATTAAAATTAATCTCACCTGCTTCTTTTCATTTTTTTAATGTGGTTCCTAGAAAATTGAAAATTACGCATGTGGGTGGCATTCTAGTTTTACTGGAAGGCATTGGCATAGAAAATTCAGGAAGAGACCTAAGCTCATTTGGAGATTCAGCACATGACCAAGTGGGGGGAAAGATGGACTTTTTAAAAATAAATGACACTGGGACAACTGGGAAGCCATTTAGAAAAAGTTAAAATTAGATGCATACCTCACACATTTACAAACTTAAAGTATGAGTGGGCCAAAGATCAAAACGTAATAAATGAAATCCTACAGGTACTAGGGGAGAACATGGGTGAATCCTTTGCAGACTGAATGTGGGGACTCAAAACTCCATATGCAATAAAAGAATAGATGCAAATTCAATTACATGAAAACAAAACACTGCCTGGTGGTAAGAGACAGCACGGGCTAGACAGATGGAATACAACAAATGGGGAGAGCGCATCTGCAGCTTATGTGCCAATATCCCTCATATATGAAGAACTCAGCAATCAAGGAGGGAGAAGACAGGAAAATGGGACAAAAGACACAGACAGTACGCAACACACAATATAAAAATGGTCTTAAACACATGACCAGATGCTCAAGTTCCCGCACAAGGGAGGAAGTGCTAATCCACCTGCACCGAGACAGCTCACCTGCGGACAGACAGCTCATATCAGAGGCTGCCAGGCAGGTGTGCCTCACACACGGGCGGCGGGGGGACTGCAAAATGCCTCGACTCACGTGTGGTGGGCAGTATCTCGTGAGACTGCATATGGCTTTACCCTCGGACCTGCCACCCCGCCTCTGGGAATCTGCCCTGAAGATACACCTCCAAAAGTGCAAAGATGCACGGGAACAAATGTACTCATTACAAGCATGGGAACAATCTAGGACCACAGAGCAGCAGCCACACAGGGAGTGCCTCACTGTGTGACCTCCTGGACCATGAGCAGCGGTTCCAGGCTATGTTCATGTGAAAAAAAACACAAAAAAAGCACAAGTGGTATGCTACTCTTCGTGTGAGAAAGAAAAATAAGAATACATATGAATGTATATATCTCTTGATATGCGCAAAAGAGAGCAGGAGAGAGAGCTGGAAATGAGTGACACTAATTGTCTGGCGGGGGTCAACGAGGCAGGGCAGGAGGGAAGGGAAGCTCGACCTTTTGTATAGCTCTGATTTTGAACTTAATGTTTCCTGTGGTCATAAATAAAATTAAATCAAAAGCACTGGAGAAGGAACCCTAAAAATGAATACAAGCAGGAAACCCAACTCAACCATGTTTCAAGTGAATAACACAACCACAAAGAAAACGGAAAACGACAATGAATTTCTGAACACAATACTCAATCTAAAGATGAGAAGAAGAGCAGACAAAGCTTCTCAGGCTTGCCGTTTTTGGTGGGTGGGTACAGCAATACTGCCACTGCTCTGTGTGTCCAGAGGACTCACCAGGTGATAAATATGTCTAGTGATGCTGTCAGCAGTTAGGGCTCTCCTGTGGGAGCAGGAGAGACAGGCGTGGACTGACGGATGCGAGGAGGAACCTGTGGGGCTGGCGTGGGGCTAGAAGCAACTGTGTGAACTCCTGGTATTATTATTATTATGTATCTTTCTAGAACCTAGATGACACCCTGGCGCAAAGGAGCACACCTAGCTCCTTGGCATCAGAGAAACATTCTGCTCTAAAGGAACCCAGGAGAAGAGGCTGACACCAGGGCTGGGGCAATGAAAAAATAGGGCCAGAAAGCAAGAAAGTGCTCAAAACTAACGGCGACATGTCAGAGGACACAGGAGCCAGCCTGACAGCGTCAAAATGAGCAATGATGGTAACGGACTAGAACTCACTGAATTAAACGAAAACCGACACGGCTGTACTCCTAAGAGAGAACTAAGTGGGACGGGGAGAACAGACAGCTCTTCCTTGTGGTAGAATGCCAACTAACACCGGACAACAAGTGAGGGAGTCAGAGAATCAGTATCCTGCAACTACTGTCGTAATAATTGACTCAGGCAAGAACCGCCAACAGGTGCTCGACAACGGCTGGGCGAGAGGTTCTGGGGAAAAGACATTTGCTCAGCCTCAGAGTTCCTCCCACAGGCTCCCCGATCACGACACAGGTGGGAACACCTGGCACATACCACCTGCGCCTAGGAGCATCACCGGCCTTGGGAGAAGGATTCGGTGTCACTCAAAACGTGTGGCCATGCACATCTCAGCCAGAAGAAATGGTCAGGCACACCCAGCAAGGGACATGCCGCAGAGCTGGTGGCCTATGGTCATAGATGCCAATGTCGAGGACACAGGCAGGGCTGAGCAGCCACTCCAGACACCTGCAGCAAAACTCAGGGTGTGGTCCTGGATGGGAGAAAATGGCTAGAGAGCACATTACTGGTACAACTGGTGAGATGTAAACTGGACCGTGTGTTTAATATCAACAGTACACTTCCTGGACTGTACACTTTAGCTGAGTGTCCTTGTTCTTAGGTGAAATACGCTGACGTTTTAGGGGTAGAGGACTGCGACGCTCCTAAATGGTCCAGTAATAAGGACCACAGCAGCAGTGGTAATGGCGCTATGCATATTCATACAGAAAAAGGAAATGAGGCAATTTGTTAACAACTGGGAAAGGGTTGAAGGAGCTCATCCTACTTTCCTTTTCTGTATGTTCTGGAACACCCCAGAGAGAGCCTGTGGCCATCTGGTGTGTCTGGGCACCAAGAGGGGAGGTCGTGGCCCCCAGGGAGCTGACAGGACTGTGACGCTGGTGGAGTTTCAGCATCTGCCACACGACTCCTGGTCGTCACATGAGACCCCAGCCCTCTGCACATGGGCATCCAACACGAAAAGACTGACGGGCTCTGACAGGCTCCTGAGCTCAGGGAGGGATGAGGGATGAGACTCTCTAGCCTGTGCTCAGCTCTGTGCTGCCTCGCAGAGGCCTGCCTGCCCTCGGTGCCTCTCCCACGTGACACAGCATGACCAGGTTTCCACCCTGACCCAGGAAGATGTGGTGCCTTGGGTTCGGAACAATGCACTTGATTAAGGACCGGACCATGGGTCGGCCTTGCTGGGACAGCACTGACTTAAGCTTCCATGTTCACGTGCTGGGCTGTGCTCAGCTGGGAACATGTGGTTAACCAGGAATGGACCCTGCGACAGTGAGGGGCACCCCATTCTCATCTGAGCCACATCTTCACCATCACCTCCTGCGTCCAGAGAAGCTGAAGGGGTCCCATTAGAGGCCTGTGACAGTGGGATCTGTCCCCTCCCCTGGGGGATGGGGCCATCTGACCTCATGTCCTGCCACTGTGACCCCTGACCCCCTCCTCTCCAATGGAGTGATGCCACTGACCACTCTGAGCACCTGGTTCTTCCTCTTCCAGCCCACCGGCCCCTGGCTGCCTGTGAGCAGAGGGTGGCTGGAGGAAGAGGAGCCGGCAAAGGAGGTGACAGAGAACCCAGACAGCGCAGAGATGAAAGCCAATGTGTGGGCTGCTCCTGGGAAGCCACAGGCATGGAGACAGAGAGCGCAGGGGAGCTAGGAGGAGCAGGGACCCCTGGAGCAGCAGCGGGGAGCAGGCGCCCCAGCCCAGCAGTCCATCCCAGGCCTGATCTCGGTTCTGGGGTTAAGACACGCTAGCAAGCACAGTATGACCCGGACACGTCCCAGCGACTCCGAGCAGCCAGCAAACCCTGCCTCTGAGCCTAGAGGAGGCCAAGGGCAGGAGGGCAGAGCCCCCAGAGGAGAGCTGGGGGCGGGCAGGGGGGCCAGCACATGAGCCTAGAAGACGGGAAGTTCTGGAAGTTCGAGAAGTTCAAGAAGCAGCGACCAAGGGCAGAGCCAGGGGCCCGGAGCAGCATGGCCAAAGTGGCCGGGCCAGAGCGGCTGGTATGGGGTGGGGTGGAGCTGGGCTGAGGAGACTAAGGGCCCCGCTGTAACTTTTGGTGAGAGAGACCAGGGCTGTTTGAGGGGGAGTGGCATGGGCAGACCAGTGTCTCAGAGGGAATAATGTGGGGGTGTCAGCCGCTCCCCAGATCCCCAGGAGGCAGGGGTGATGCTTTGCACCCAGGAGGCTGCGGACGGCTGGGGTCCTCTGGGCCAGTTAGGGAGAAAGAAGCAAGCGAGAGGCCCTGAGCCGGAAGGGGCAGGAAGGCAGGGCAGAGACGGATGGCGAGATGCAGAGTGAGGACACAGCGGTGGAGCAAGCCCCGCAGCTGGCTCCATTCTAGCTGGTCCCGCTGTGCTTGCGAAACTTGGTGGCTGTGACTCCAAACTAAGAAGCAAACTGCAGGCTCAAGGGCACTGGAGTTGTGACACCCCACTCCTCCAATCTCCTGCCAGATGCTGGTCCACCCAGCAGGTCCCAGCAGGGGTGCCCCACCTGTGCAGCACCCAGCTCCTGGGGGAGGCAGCAGGCAGAGTCGCTCTCTGCACAGGGCATGACTGTGATTCTAACACCCAGCCTGGAGAGGCGGCTTGTCGCACTGTGTGCAGACCTGGGTGCAGAGAATCACCTCCCAGCCTCCCCAACGGGTTCCTGTGGCAGAGAGCCAGCCCCGCTCCCCAGATGTGTGGAAACACACAGAGCTGTGTTGCAATTTATTTCTTTGGCAGCTATGACCCAAGAGGGAGCCTGGCCTGAACCAAGAGCAGAAGATAAACAGGCTCCTTTTTTCTTTCAAAATGCAGATACTGGTTTATTGCTAGACACCATAGTTAAGTGAACACCAGCCTCCCAGTCTGCATGATTCGCATTTGTTCTACATGATCCAAATTACATATTACCACCTGTTGTGTACTGAGACACTTTTTTAAATTAAACATTTTATTTTTTGAGATAGCTAGATTCACACGTAGTTGCAAGAAATAACAGAGAGACCTCTCTCTGTTATTATCCTTTATCCAGTTCCTCCCAATGGTAACATCTTGCCAGACTGTAGTACAACATTGCAACCCGGATACCAACATCGGTACGGTCAGGGCACAGGACATTTCTGTCACCACAAGGACCCCTCCTGTGGCCTTTTTATAGCCACACCCACTTCCCTCTTGCCCCCACCTCCTCCTTAACTCCTGGCAGCTGCTAATCTGTTGTCCATCTTTATAATTTTGTCGTTTCAACAGTGTCATGGAAATGGAAATGGACTCATATAGCATGTAACCTTTTGGGACTGGAGTTTTTCACTCAGCATAATTCTCTGGAGATCTATCCAGGTTGTTGTGTGTATCAACAGCTTGCTCCTTTTTTCTTCCATCAGTGTTGTACAGTTTTTTGTGTACAAATTCTGTATACGTTTTATTAGACTTACCTCTGGGTATTTCATTTTGTGAGTGATTTTAAGTGCTACCATATTTTTAATTTTGACATATATGTGTTTATTGCTACCATAAGGAATGCAATTAATTTTTTTGAATGTTTATGTCCTGTGACTTTGCTAAACTCACTTATTAGTTCTAGGAGGGTTTCTTGGTAGATTCATTGGGATTTTCTACATAGACAATCATGTCATCTGCAAATTGGGGCAGTTTTATTTCTTCCTTTCCTATACGTATGCCTTTTATTTCCTTTTCTTGCCTTATTGCACTGGCTAGAACTTCCAGCATTGTGTTGAATAGACATATTCCCGACCTTTGAGGGAGAGCATTGAGTCTTTCACCATTAAGTATAATGTTAGCTATAGGTATTTTGCAGATGCTTTTTATCAAATTGAGGAAGTTCCCCCTTTATTTGTATCTTTAGAATTTTTATCATTAAGTGTTGAATTTTGTTGAATGCTTTTTCTGCATCAGTTGATATCATCATGTGATTTTTCTTCTTTAGCCTGTCCATACGGTGGATTCTGTGATTGCCTTTTGAATGTTAAACTAACCTGGCACCCCAGGAGTAAACCCCACTTAGTTGTGGTGTCTAATTGTTTTTATTCTACTTGCTAATTTTGTTAAAGATTTGTGTGTCTATATTCATGAAGGATAATGGTCTGTGACTTTCTTTTTTGTACTGTCTTCGTCTGGTTTTGATATCAGAGTAATTCTAGAAGCATAAAACAAATCGTGAAGTGTGCCCTCCTCTCCAATTTCCTGAAACAGATTGTGTAGAAGTGGGTGTTAACTCTTTAAAGATTTTTTGGAAAATTCTCCATTGGAACTATATGGGCCTGGAGATTTCTTTTTTGGGAGTTTTAAGATTACAAATTCAATTTCCTTAAAAGAGTTATTCAAATTATCTATTTCATATTAGGTAAGTCATGGCAGTGTGTTTTTCAAGGGAGTGGTTCATTTCATCTACGTGGTCAAATTTATGGGTATAGAGTTGTTTGTAGTATTCCCTTATTATCCTTTTGATGTCTGCAGGGTCACGGTAATGTCCCCTGTTTCATTTCTGCATTTGTAATTTGAATTTTCTTCTTTTGTTTGTCAGTGCTACCAGAGCTTTGTCAATTTTATTATCTTTTCAAAGAATGAGCTCTTTCTTTCACTGATCTTCTCTATTATCTTTGTTTTCAATTTCATTGATTTCTGTTCTGATCTTCATTATTTTCTTCCTTCTGCTTGTGTTGGGTTTATTTTGTTCTTCTTTCCCTAGCATCTTGAGATTTGAGTTTAGATTATTGATTTGAGACTTTTCCTCTTTTCTAATGCATGCATTTAGTGCATACATTAAATTTTCCCTTTCAGCACTGCTTTATCTGTCCACAAGTTTTGACATGCTGTATTTCATTTTCATTTAGTTCAATGTATTTTTTAAAATTTCCCTGAGACTTCTTTTTTTCCCCATGGGTTATTCATAAGTGTGGTATTTAGTTTTCAAATGCTTGGAGATTTTCCCATTATTTTTCTGTTATTGATATCTAGTTCAAATTCATTGTGGTTGGAGTATCCACTCTATATGATTTCAATTTTTAGAAAATTGTTGGTGTTTGTCTTATGGCCCAGGATGTGGCCTATCTTGACATGTGTTCCATGGGCACTTGGAAAGAATGGTATTCTGCTGTTGTTGGGATAAAATGTTCAATAAATGTCAATTAGCATGGTTGATGGTGTTCTATTTCTTTGCTGATTTTTTGTCTGTATTTCTATCAACTTTTGAGAGAGGAATGTTGAAGTCTCTAATTACAATTGTGGATTTGTCTATTTCTTCTTTTAGTTCTCTCAAGTTTTGTTTTATATATTTTGCAGCTCTGTTGTTTAGTGCATATGCGTTTAGGATTGCTATGTATTCTTGGTTGATTGATCTTTTTATTATTATATAATGTCAGCCTCTGTCCCTGGTAATTTTCTTTGCCTTGAAGTCTACCTTATCTAATGTTATATAGCCACTCATGCTTTCCTTCGATTAATGTTTGTATGAAATGAATTTCTTGTAACATATAGTTGAGGTGTGTTTTTAAATCCATTCTTTTATTTGGTGAATTTAGACATTTTATATTTAATGTAATTATTGATACATTAGGGCTTAATTCTGCCATTTTATTCAATTTTGTTTTCTGTTTGTTCTCTCTGTCTTTTGTTTCTGTTTTCTTTTTCCTGCCTTCCTGCAGGTTTTAAAAACATTTTTTAGAATTCCATTTTGATTTATCTATAGTGGTGTTTAGTATATCTCCTTGTATAGCTTTTTTTAGTGGTTGCTTTACATTATGTATAGCTTATCACAGTCTACTGCTGTTGTCATTTTACCAGTTTGAGTGAAGTATAGAAATCTTACCTCTCTTTACATCCTTTTACCTCCTGCATTTATCATATAATTGTCTTAAACCTTTCCTCTACCTACATTTAGAACCATATTAGGCAGTGCTATAAATTTTGCTTCAACCACCAAACATAACTTAGAAAACTCAAGAGGAGAAGGAAAGCTGATTGTATTTATCTATATTTTTATTTACTGTGTTCTTTCTTTCTTCCTGATATTCCAAAGTTCCTTCTTTTATTGTTTCCTTTCTGTTTAGATAGCTTCTTTTAGCCATTCTTTTTGAGCAGGTATTTTGGCAACAAATTCTCCTAGTTTTCCTTCATCTGAGAATGTCTTGATTTCTCCTCCATTCCTGAAGGATATTTTCATTGCATATAGGATTCTGGGTTGACTGGTCTTTTTTTCCAGCACTTGAAAAATATTGTACCACTTCCTTCTAGCTTCCATTGCTTCTTATGAGAAATCTGCCGTAGCACATTTTCCCTACAGGGATGGTGTTTTCTCTGGCTGCTTCCAAGCTTTTTTCTTTGTCTTTCGTTTTCAGGAGTTTAACTGTGATGTGCCTCAGCATGGATTTCTCTGGGTTTACCTAATTTAGTGTCCACTCAGTTTCCTGAATCTGTAAGTTATGTCTCTTGCCAAATTTGGGAAGTTTTCAGCCACCATTTCTTTGAGTACTTTATCAACTCTGCCCTCTTTCTGTCTCCTCTCCTTCCAAAACTCTGATGACATGAATGTTAGATCTTTTGTTTTAGTCCCTCATGTCCCTGAGACTCCATTCCTTTTTTTTCCAGTCTATTTTCTCTCTCAGACTGGGTAATTTCTATTGTTAACCTCCAGCTAACTAATTCTTTCCTCTGTCCCCTCAATTCTGCTCTTGAGCCCATCCACTAATATTTGTTATTGTATTTTTCTTCTAAAATTTCCATTCTAATTTCTTTATATCTTCTATTTCTTTGCTAAGATTCTATTTCTTTGCTTTCCAAAAAAGTAGAAGCTTTCCATTTTTTCTAGTCTATTTTTTCATTTGTTTCAAGCATGTTCATAATTGTTCATTGAAGCATTTTTATAATGGCTGCTTTAAACATATCTGTCACCTCAATGTTGACATCTATTGATTGTCCTTTTTCATTCAGTTTCTTCAACAGTTTCATCTTATGATGAATGATTTTCTATCGAAACCTGGAAATTTTCATGTTATGAAACTCTGGATCTTATTTTTAAATTTTCTTTGAGTTATTTTTTTAGCAGCTTTATTGAGATATAATTAACATACAAAAAACTGCACATATTTAAAGTATACAATTTGATGAATTTTGACATATGTGCACACCTGTGAAACCATCACCACAATTAAGGTAATAAACATATCCATCATCTCCAAACACTTCCTCCTGCCTCTTTGTTTTGCCTTTTTTTAAGTGTGGTGGGGTTTTTTGTCATTCTGACACTGCTCTGGCACCTTGTTACTGCAAGTTGGAGATAAAGCCCAAGTCCCCACTCAATCTCCACTGCCACCCAGGGTGAGATCCACTCTTCTGTACTCTGGGCAGGGTTCTGGCTCCCCGTGTGGTCTCTGCTGGCACCGCTTGGGGGTGGCCTCATTACCGCTGGGTGATGAAAGTCTTGAATCACTGCTTTACCTCCTCTGACACCACCCCAGCAGGGAGGAGGAGGGGTGCCTCATTACTGGCAGGTGGAGATGGAAGTCCAGGCTCCCCATGTGGTCTCCACTGACACCATGGGGAGTGGGTTGTTCCAACCAGCGGGGATGGTAGTCTCAGCTCCCTGCTTTGCCTTCTCTGACACCATCCCTCAGCAGAGAGGTTGGAGTGTGTTGTTACAGCTTCTCAGTCTAGGCTACCACCTGGCCTTTGCTAGGGTGTGTGGAGTTGTGGTCACAGTATTTTCAGTGGTATTGGTTGGAGTAGGGTGGTTATTGTCCAAAGGGTTTTTTTCTTGTGAGGCTGCTCCTTCCTGGTCCTTTGGGTAAACAGAACAGATTTCCTTGGGGCTATTTTTGTGTTGGCATTTCTGAGTTGCCATCTTCTTCAGCTCCAGGAGTAAGATATATGAGGCGAAAAGAAAACCCAGGGCACCTGCCACCATGTTGTTCCTTCAGTCTCAAGGTGCCACGCTGATCTGTCTTCTTCTCTCCATCTTTCAGAGTCTTCCTGTGTTTGTTACATATATGACGTCCTTAGTTGTACTTAGTTGTACTTAGTGGGAGGAATAAGAAAAAGTACACCTACTCCATCTTCCCGGAAGTGGCAGTCCCTGTATTTTTTTTTTTTTTAACAATTTCTCTTGCGTGACTCTTACACAACCAGCTCTGCAAGGCTATGCGGTGGGCTTGGGAACTATGCCTTGGCTTGCTCTGGCTCCCTCCCCATCAAGAGACACCTGAGGGGGTCCCCAGTCTCTTAGATGACTGGGACAACAGAGAACCACTTCTAGATCTGAGCTAAGAGCGTCCACCAGGGCCTCAGGCATGGTCCACCGAAGAAGCTCAGTCCTGGACTGGAACACAGAGGCTCTGGTGACAGTGGCCTCCTGCAGCCACACTGCCCCCTGGTGGCAAGGCCTGACCAGAAACTGGCTGAGGCCTGGTCAGGGCTCTGCATCTCCAGGGTCTGTGGGCAGAGTGATCTCTGGGGCAAGTACTGGGGGTGGAGATGTATACAGAGCAAGTGTATTTACTTTCTAGAAACCCTCCCCAAGGTTTTGTGATATACAGGGTACCCTCAACCTGTCTTAGAGACTAGCTGCCCACATGGCAGGACTCTAGATCACCCCAGATCCCTTTCAGAACACAGGGAGTCAGACCTGAGAGTACCTTGTTGGACATTCAGTCCAGCTGGGACCCAGAAAGGGGCTGCCTGACCCGCAGAGGCCAGCTGGGCTCAGGACCCTGACAAGATGTGGCCACTTGGGTGTTCTGTGAACACCTTCTAGGGGTCAGGGCCCCTTGAGGAGAAGGGCTCCTCTTCAGCACCCTGTTCTCCAGCCCAGTGGGTAGTGATGCTGGGCCTGAGGAAGCCCACCTCCTCCCTGGGGCTATTCCCTTCCCACGCTGCCCAGGAGCCTCCACAATTCCTGCGCCATCCTCTCCTTCACTCCACTGACCTCCTGGGGCCCTGCACAGGGGCCTGAAGAAGGCCCGATCTCACCACAGCCCAAGATTGCTCAGATGACCCCCTCCACTAATCCAGATAACTATGAGCTCAGGCATAAGTGGAATGAAGAGAAAACTCACAAAAAATAAAGAGAAAATTCACAAAAAAGGAAATAGGATTGGCTAATCAACATTGGAAGATATATTTCTCTCCCTGATTTTTTTTACTGTGGTAAAATATATATAACATAAAATTTACCATTTTAGCCATTTTCAACTGTCCAGTTCAGTGGCATTAAGTATATTCACCATGTTATACAATCATCCCCACCGTCGATCTCCAGAACCCCTTTCATCCTGCAAAACTGAAACTCTGTCCCCATTAAACAACAGTTCCCTCTCCTCCCCACCAGCCCCTGGCACTCACCATTCTACTTTCTGTCTCTATGAATTTGGTAGCTCTAGGGAACTCACATAAGTGGACTCATACAGTAAATTTGTCTTTTTGTGACTAGCTTAGTTCACTGAGCATAATGTCCTCAAGGTTCATCAATGTTGTAGCATGTGTCAGAATTCCCTTCCTTTTCAAGGCTGAATAATATTTCATTGTGTGGATAGAACACATTTTGTTTATCCAGTCTTCTGTCAATGGACGCTTGGGTTCTTTCCACCTTTTAGCTATTGCAAATAATGCTGCTATGAACTTGGGTGTACAAATATCTGTTTGAGTCCCTGCTTTCAATTCTTTTGTGCATATACCCAGAAGTGCAATTACTGGATCAAATGGTAATTCTATGTTTCAGTTTTTGAGGAACCACCATACTGTTTTCCATAGCAGCTGCATCATTTTATATTCCTACCAGAAATGCACAAAGGTTCCAATTTCTCCACATTCCCACCAACACTAGTTATTTTTTTAATGATAGCCATCCTAATGGGTGTGAAGTGGGATTAAATTAAATACTAATTTTTAATGAGGTATAATTTAAACAATGTTGAGATACTTTGCCTATCCACATTAGAGAAGTTTATTTTTAAAAATTAGAGTACCCAAGGATGGGCACTCTTCTCCTGTCCGTGGGTGCAAGCTTTTTGGAAAGTGGTTGGTGACACACCCAGGAACCTCCAAAGGCTCATGCCGTGGACCCAGTAACTCCGGTTCAGGAAATCTAAGCCCAGGAAATAAGCCCACGTGAACAAAAAGATACACGTGCTTGATTTTCTCTAAAGTCTTACTCATATGAACAGAAAAATGGTCATATTTGTCAATACAATTGGGACAACTAGCTAGCCATTTGGAAAAACTAAAGGTTCGAGTCATATATCCCACAGAAAAATGAATTGCAGACTGATTGAGGAGCTCTACGTACACAGCGAAGCTGTTCAACTATTAGAAGAAATGATGGGAACTTCAGGTTGTAACATAGCCGGGTTTCTCTCGGCTCCATCTTCGACCCTCACTAAAATGCCAGCAAAGGAATGAAGAGGGCTAGGATTTGGGAGATGGAGAGTTGGGGGCAGAATGGTGATAGACGTAGACCTGGAGCAGTGGAGACTTCACCCCTGGGTGTCACAGGAGGCACCAGGCACCTTGGAGGGGAAGCCGGGCAAGGTGGGGAGGCCGGGCGCCTCTCTGGGAAGTGGCCAGGTCCCACCAAGCTGCGGGATGGGCTCCTCCCCTGGCAGAAGAGGAAGGTTAACCAGTGTCAGGACTGGTGGGTGTGCGAGGAGGTCTTAAGGAGAACTGGTGTGAGTGCATGTGTGTGTGTGTGTAGGTCTGTGTACTAGAGGGAGAACCACGTTTCCTTTCATCACCAAAATATTCTGTTATCTCTCTGTGCTTCTTAACATATTTTTATGTCTTTTTTTTTCCAAAGGACTCCTTGTTTTTGAAAAGTTAAAGTTCCCCATAATCATTACCATTTATTGCTATGTTTTCAAAATATTATCTGTAGCCATTTATTGCTTAAGCGGATATTATACTCTCTGACAACTCTTTTTCACTTCTTCTTTCTCAAATCCAGAACAAAAACATTTGAATGTCTTTTTTTGGCCTAAACTATCGTTGGGTTTCCTGGAATGGCCATTGAAAAAAAACAAACACTCCTTCATCTTATTTTGTTTTTTTTAAGATTTTATTTATTTATTTATTTTCCCCCCAAAGCCCCAGTAGATAGCTGTATGTCATAGCTGCACATCCTTCTAGCTGCTGCACGTGGGACGCGGCCTCCGCATGGCCGGAGAAGCGGTGTGTCGGTGCGCGCCCGGGATCCGAACCCGGGCCGCCAGCAGCGGAGCGCGCGCACCTAACCACTAAGCCATGGGGCCGGCCCTCCTTCATCTTATTAAAGAAAGGATAACAGGAACAATTAGATTTGTTTGTCATTCTCTAAATTTAAATTTATTCAAAACTATTGTCAGAGTTCTATTGTTTACTAAATTCAGGGTGCGAAAAGGAAAGGAAAAAAAGTTCAATCAGAAGAGAATTTCAGCATTCCTAGGTCAGTTATGAGTGAATCGTGTATATTTCAGTCATTGTGTACCTTTCAGGTTAAAAATACTCACATTCACGTAGTACAAAGACTGACACGACAACCGCTGTCTCCAAGAGCATCGTGAGTCTGGTTTAACTGTGCTTGTCGATCGCTGATGCTTCTAATCGGTTAAAGGGATAAATCAAAGACCTGGAGATTTTCTTATTCCCCAAAGAATGACTAAATGAATCGTTAGTTGTGTGATGCTTCAGTTGATGACTCTCAGTTCTGATAAAGTGAGTTATCATAATAAATGAATCTGGGCCACTCAGTCTCACTGTTGGCAAGTGTTTCTGCTTGTTACTTACATTCATCTCAAGGCTCCTGCCGTTCATGAAGGTCAGGAATTGAACCTTGCGGAAGAGACGTCAGAGGAGCTTCAGTGAAGGACCATCCCGGGAACCGTGACCACTGCTGCTACAGCACAAAAGTCCAGAAGTTCCCCTGGACTTCTCTGCGTGTTTCTGTTCTTTATTTTTCTTGGCCACTTTCCCTCTCTGCCAGTTCAGGCACTCCATTGCTAGTGGACACCCCTGTTGTTTAGTAATGGTGCACCCCAGACCCCAGACAGTCATGACGTGTGGAACTAATTCTCCAAACTCTAGCAAAGCTGAACACATTATATCCGGATGAAAGGAAAGAACCACTTGGTCAACTAAAAAAGATGCCAAATCGATCATGGAACATAGGAGACATGTTTCATGTGATAATAAAATCCCTTGTCTTAGTGTTTATCCATGTAGCAGTCCTCAGGTGTGTGAGCTCCAGTTTCTGGGATGCTGCTGCACAGCTGCTATCCCACCAAACGAGCCAGCAAGAACAAGGGGCTGGATGTCACAGGCGTCTGAACGGCTACCATTTTGACTCAACACACAGGTGAACGATGGTGCAGGTCTGGACTGATGGTGTGCCCAGAAGAGGAGGTCCTGTTGGCATCCAGGCTGTTGGGAGGAACTGAGAATTGAAACAGAAACCAGAGCTTGCGAAACATACCCTGACTCACAAAACAGATAAACCGTACCTGACCAAGCCATGATGGCCATCACCTTTTAATGCCAGTTTATTCAGAATCATATGTTCTAAGATAAACCATTGCAACTGTTTGAATGTTTGTGTCCCCCCGCAAATTCATACGTTGAAGTCTTAACTCCCATGGCGACAGTTTAGGAGGTGGGGTCTTTGGGAGGTGCTTAGATCACAAGAGTGGCGCCTTCATGAATGGGATGAGTGCTCTTATAAGAGAACCCAGAGAGCTCCCTAGTCCCTTCTGCCACGTGAGGACGCAGCCAGAAGGTGCTGGCTGTGAACCAGACAGCAAACACTCACCAAACACTGAATCTGCTAGGGCCATGGTCTTGGACTTCCAGCCTCCAGAACTGTAAGAAATAAGTTTCTGTTGTTTATAAGCCCCCAGGTCTGTGGTATTCTGTCACAGCAGCCCAAAACAGACTGAGACAGCCCTGGATAAACTTATCCAACAGTGACTCCGCATGGACTCGTGTGTTCTAATGGCAGGACCACTCACTCACTGTTCCAGCAATCCCCAGTTGACAAACTCTGTCCAGTCCCTGCCAAGACATCCTCTGACTGATTCTAGTCCCAAACCCTGTAAGTGCTCTTCCCTCCTCCCCCTCCCAGGGCCTTGGAGATGCCCCTCAGACACCCATGTGTGCAGGTTCCTTTGCTGCAGCAGAGCAATAAACCTGACTTTGATGACTGGAGATGGTCCCTGGTGTCTTTGCCTGAGGATATCGAAGCTGGTGAGAGACAAAAATAATAATAAGAAGAAGAAGAAGAAGAAGAAAATATAGGAAAATTGGTTTGTGAACACAGAGTAAGGTATACGAAACAACTTTGAGAAGCCATAATGAAAATACCAATAAATTTGACTACATGAATATTTAAACTTCTCGATGGCAAAAGACACCAAAACCAGAGTTGCCAAAGAACCGATGGGCTGGGGGAAATGTTAGGAACATATGTAACAGGCAATGGATTGGTAGCAGAATCCATAAAGAATCCTTCCTTAGCAACAAGAAGACTAAGTACCTAATAAAGGCAGAGAAAGGAAGCAAAAATTATCAATAAACATATTGCAACAGAGTCCAAACTCAGTGACATGTAAATAAAACGAGATACTCTGTCATCTATCAGATTACCAAACATTAAAAAGTTTGATAATATCAAGTAATAATAAGGATAAAGAGATGGTACTCAGATACACTGCGAGTAAGAGGGTAATTAACATAGATGTGTTAGAGGGCAATATGACATTATTAACATGGCTAAAATTTTAAATATTCATCCCCCGAGACCCAGCAATTCTGCTTCTTGACTTTCCCTTACAGGAACACTCACACGTGTGTATGAAGAAAAATGATGCTGATCAAGGAAGCACTGCTTATAAGATCAAAATCTCTTTGGATGAAATCTAAATGTCCACAAATAGGGGGAGGCACATGAAAAACGGCATGTCTGTAGCTTGGAACATCGTGAAGCAATGGAAAGAACATGCGTCAGCGAAGTGTCCAGTCATGGACAGTCAGAAAGATACCAAGACGTTACCAAGGAGAAAACAGGTAAGCCACAGGTTGCCATGTGTAGTGTGACACCATTTACATAATGAAAAAAAATCCCAAACTGTATCATCATTAAATATGTAAGTATGGAAATGCAGAGAAAAAGGCCTAGAATTCCATGCACCAATCTGATGACGACAGCTGTGTCTGGCGAGGGGCACTGGGTGGTCAGAGCACTCGGTGCCACTGGAAAATGTCATTGACGTAATGTTACCAGGGGAAAAGTAGACATAGAAAACCACGCCCAGGGTTTGGCCTCACCCAGGGAAGACAACGCATTCAGAGTGCTTCGTGCCCAGGATGGACGTCAGAATCACCCATGGGGCTGTCCCAGTCCCCTCCTGGCCACCTCTGCCCCGGGAAGTTCCAATGGGGCAGATCTGGGTGGGCCCCAGTTGTGTCCTGGGAAAGCCCACGCCCACCTTACGATTCTGACCCACATAGGCTGGCCCTTCAGGGTGGTGAGAGCACAATTCTCTGCAGCGTCTCCTTTAGACTTCTGCCCCCAGTAGGCATCACTTTCATAATAAGATAAAAAATTTTTCTTTTAAAAGAGAAGCCAGGGAAGTGTGTTTGTTCCTTTCTCATCTGGACTGTCCCTTCTATTCTGAGTGGTGAGCATGCCAGTCATTGAGCACTTTTAAAAAAAATTATTTTTTATTGATGTAACATTGGTTTATAACATTATACAAATTTCAGATGTACATCATGATAATTCGACTTCTGTATAGACTGCATTGTGTTCACCACCAAAAGTTTAGCTGCCATCCTATCGAGCACTTTTATTCCCTAACATGAAAGGCCTGTGCCCAGGCTAGGGTCCCTGATATGCCCCTACTCCCCAGGGGCTGAGGTGGGTTTCACTTCCTCAGGAAAGCAAATATTCTGAAGGAATCCTCATGTATTTCTAACTACCAAAGCCTCCAAATGGGACTTTGTCTTCATCCCATCAACAAGAAGCTCATTCAACAAGAATTTCTGGGTGCCTACTATGGTCAAGCTGCCTTGACCAACTCTTTAATACTTATCACATCTAATCTAAAAATGTCAGAAAATGGCACAGTGGTTGCCATGACCCCCATTCTAAAGAGGAGGAGACTGAGGGTCAGAGCAGTTAAGTGGATTGCTAGAGGGTCCTGAGTCAGGACTTCCCTCTGGTGCTCCCCCTCTGGACCAGGAGCCAAAGCACTTTCTGAAAAGGTTATGCCACTTACCATGCCCATGAGATGAATGCATACATCAGCAATGGGCATGATCATTTTTACATCCTTTTGTGGTAGGCAGCATCTAAGATGGCCCCATGATCCCCATCCTGGGATGCACGGCTGGTTCGATCCCCGATCCTCAAGTAACTTCCCTCTAACCAATAGAATGTGGCAACATTGAGGATGTCACTCTGGGATTGGATTATGAAACACTCAGACTCTCCCCCTTGATGGCTTTGATGAAGCAAGTTGCCGTGTTGGGGAGACCCCTGTGGCAAGGAACTGAGGGTGGCTTCAGTCCAACAGTTCATGAGGAACTGGACCCTGCTGACAACCACATGAGTGAGGTTGGAAGGGGATCCCACCCAATGGAGCCTTTAGATGAGACTGCTGCCCCATCCCACACCTTGATTGCAGTCTCCTGAGAGACCCTGAGCAGGGGACCCAACTAGTGCCCAAATTCCTGACCCACAGAAACTGTGAGATCATAAAAGTGCTGTTTTAAGCCACTCAGTATGTGGCTTGTGTGATTTGTTACACAGCAGTAAATAACTAATACATGTTCCTTATTCAGTGATTGCTGATATACTTCATTTTCATTTTGCTTGTTCCTGACTGGAGTGTGCAGTTAACAGACGTGGGGATCACGGTCTGGATGGGAGGGGCAGGCCCACCGGCCCCCACTTGCCCTGCCTGCAACCTACCATGCTGTCTGGCCCTTTTCACCTCCCTCTTTGCTTTCATAGATCAGGGGCAGGAGAAAGAAGAAGAAATAACTGGAGGTGAATGCCAATTTCCTCAGTTCTATCTATGCTTCAGTTTGAAACCTAAATGAACAAAAACAGACATCCCGTTGAGCGACTGGGACTCTTTAGGGAGGAAGTTTGGGGGCGGGACCGGGTTGATTTTAGACTACAGACACGCCAGCAACTTCAGGATGTTCCCACGATACTGGCTGCATTTGTTAAAAATACCTTCAATTCCAAAAATTACAAAGAGTGCAACTAATCCTGTTCATTAAAGCCAAGAAAAACACTCCCGAGTCAAACACAATGTATGGCTGAAAGGAGGGATTTCCACTAAGAAGAGGAACGTGCAGCTGCCCTACAGGCTGGGTTGGCCCTATACGCCTCGCACTCTGCCCCTGCACCCAGATAGCGGAGCCCAGCTCCTCTCTGGAAACCGGGCTCGGCTCCCCCCAGGCTCGGCTGCCTCCAGGGGCTTCTTGAAAGCCCCATACTCTCCACTCCCCAAACTCCAGCCCAAACAGGCTGTTTTCATGCCTAGCAGAGTCCTCACCCAGGTGCCAGGAACACCCAGGGCACAGGATGGACCCCTTGATTCTATTCCCAGAGAGGAAAGCAAATCACTGGTCTCCAGTGGGTGCCCCCCACTGCCCCAGCGATCACTGGGGTAGAGGGCCATGTGGTCACAGAATCACAGGCAAAGGAAGCAGAATGTTCCAGGTGACAAGAACAGCCTGTGGACTGGGCATGACCTTCACATACAACCTCTGGCTTGACCCTAGAGATCTCTGTGAAGGAGATTCTGAGCCCATCTCTCAGACAGGAGATCCCGAGGCTCCATGGTTGTCCAGGCAGCCTGGGCTGCCCCAGGGTGGGGGCCAGACTTTCAGCCAGGCCGCCATCCTCTGAGCGCTGCCTGGCTGTGCCCTCCCTCCTGCTGCCCACAGTGTCCTCTCCTGACCCCGGGGGGTCTGTGTGCTTTGGGCTTCATCCTCCCCCATTTCCCCCCCCAGCAAGCCAGGGGACACTGCCCAGCCCAGCTCCCGAATGAACCTGTCCTACAGGAAAGGGGCAGAGTCTTTCAGAGGGAGAACTTCCTCCTAGGCCCTCCTCATGTCAGTCAGCTCCCAACTTCAGGTCAGATCTCTTGCTGGTCTGCCACAAAGGGTGTGCCTGCCAGTGACCCAAAGTCACCGTGCCACAGAGCAGGGGTGAGGCAGCAAAGGGCAGCTGGCACGCACAGGCACGAGCAGGAACAGCCTGCAGGTCCATATTCTCAGAGGCAGCTCTTTTTAAAGCAACATCTATTTATTTATTTTTTAGTATAAAATGTCTTCTTTAAAGAAAATTTGAAAACCAACAGGAAAATATAAAGAATAAAATGAAAATCACTGATGATTCCCTGACCCTTCGCTTATTCAGGAAATAAATGAGCGTCTACCCTGACAGGCGTGTTCCAGGGCTCAGCTACCCAGCCACCTGGGGACCTGTCTTCAGGAGGGGGAGGCCGACTGACTGCATACCAAGTCAGTCCTCACTACAGCATATGGTGGAGGAGCGGCAGGCGGTGAGGAGGCCAAGGGAAGGGAGGAGAGCACCCAGGGGAGGGCAGAGGGGAGGAGCGAAGGGGAGGACCCGGCTGGCCGCCACAGGACTGCTCTGCACAGCGTGAATGCCCAGTGTACTGAACAGCACGTTTAGTGAAGAGGCCGCCCTGCTCCTGGCTGGTGCTGACTGAACTCAGCCCACCCAGCCGCACGCTTCCCGCTCGCTCGGCTGCAGCCTCATGACTTCATATGGGGGCACAGCAACCCCAGGGATTCAGCCAGCGCCCTTCTGAGAGGGGCGGCGGTTTCCAGGACTTGGCGGCTGTAGAAGATCCAACAGTGAGCACCCTTGCTCACAGCCCAGCTATCTCCACTAGTGCCCTGGTGGGACAGAAAGCTGGGGCATTCTGGTATGATTGGATGTTTGTACTCGTCTGAATAACCTCTAGGGTTTCTACATCTCACTATTCTATTTCATTCCTAAAGTGACAAGATAGTAACATCCTGTATTTCTATTCAAAGAGAACAAAATCATTTAGAAGTGAGTGAGTTAAGTGGAGAAAGCATCATTGAATGTGCACTTCTATTCGGCCACTTTCTTAGTGGAAAATCTTCACAGAGATAGATAGATAGATATTGATATCAATTTATCTCTATTTCTATCTATCATGTGAGAAGATATTAAATGGAACCTCCATATACCCATCAGCTAGATTTTAAAATTATTAACATTTGTCATATCGGCTTCATTTCTTTTTGTCCTTTGCTAAAGTATTTTCCCGCATGGCCCAGAGACATTTTATCCCTAAATATTCTGGGAAACACTAAAAGATAAGAATGTTTATATATTATCACAATACATCATCACATCTGAGAAAATAGAAAACAATGAAACACACTTCCTTTCAATCATCTGACGTCAGCTCACACCTCTGCCACTGGGGCAGACATTGTGAAGTCTGGGGTTCCATCTTGCTCTGGGACCAGACGCCCATCTCCCAGTCCCCGAGCAGGGGCAGTAGGGGCGCTGGCTGTAGATGGCGCCATGGCCATGTCTCCTGCCTGGGGATAAAGGGCGGGGGGGGGGGTGGGTACCTTTGCCCCACCAGGCACAAGTACATTCTAGCAAACCAACTTATAACCCAAAAGACATTTATTTTACTTTGGAAGAAGAGTTTAGAAAGAAATATACAGTATTTCAACCAAACTAATTTTTATGTTAGTGATCTTTTATTTATAAGGAAAATGGTCCATTTCTACTCATTAGAACTCTCACACTCTGCAAAGCACATCTCAAATGGGGCTCTCTGATGAACGAGGTTCCCTCACTTCCCCAGCTGCACCCCCACAACATACCAATCAGCCCTCCAATCAGCAGTCTCTCTTTTTGGTTTGGATTTTCATGTTTTTTTTAATGACATGTAATTCATATACCATAAGATTCACCCTTTTAAAGTGTACAATTCAGTGGTGGTTAGTATACTTAAAAGTTGTGCAACATCATAAACTGTCTAATTCCAGAATATTTTCATCACCTCCCAAAAAAGCCCTGTGTCCATTAGCAATCACTCCCCATTCTCCTCTCCCCTCAGCCCCTGGCAACTGCTCATCTACTTTCTGTCTCTGCAGCTTTATCTGTTCTGGACGTTCATGTAAATGGAATCATACAATATGTGGTCTTTTGTGTCTGGCTTGTTTCACTTAGCATGATGTTTTCAAGGTCCATCCATGTTGTAGCCTGTGTCAGTTCATTCCTTTTTATGGCTGAATAATATTCCATTGTATGTATAAACAACACTTTGTCTATGCTTCAGTTGATGGACTTTTGGGTTGTTTCCATCTTTTGGATGTTATGAATAATGCTATAAAGGTTTTTGTGTGGACACATGTTTTCAGGTCTCTTGGGTATATGCCTGGGAATGGAATTGCTGGGTTTTATGGTAACTCTAAGCTTAACTTTTTGTGTAACTGTCAGACTGTTTTCCACAGCTCTGTGCCATTTTACGTTCTCATTAGCAATGTATGAGGGTTCCAATTTCTCAACATTCTTGCCAATACTTATTATTGTATATCTTTTTTATTATAGCCATCCTATGAGGTGTAAAGTGATATGTCATTGTGGCTTTCATTTGCACTTCCCTCATGGCTAATGATGTTGAGCATCTTTTCATGTGCCAATTGGCCATTTTTATACCTTCTTTGGAGAAATGTCTATTCAAGTCTTTTGCCTATTTTTAATTCAGTTATTTGTCTTTTTATTGTTGAGTTGTAAAAGTTCTTTATATATACCAGATACAAGTCCCTCATCAGATATATAATTTGCAAATATTTTCTCCCATCCTGTGGATTGTCTTTCACTTTCTTGATAGCATCCTTTGAAACACAAAAGTATTTAAATTCTGATGAAGTCCAATTTATTATTTTCTTTTTCGGTTGCTTGTGCTTTTGGTATCATTTATCTAGGAAACCATCGTCAAATCCAAGGTTGTGAAGATGTGTATCTATGTTTTCTTCTAAGTCTTTTATAGTTTCAGTTCTTGCACTTAATCTTTGATCAATTTTGAGTTAATTTTTGTACATGGTGTTAGGTAGAGATCCAATTTCATTTTTTTGCATGTGGATATACAGTTGTCCCAGTATGATTTGTTGAAAAGACTATTCTTTCCCCCGCATTGAATTGTCTTGGTACCCTTACCAAAAATCAGTCAACCATAAATGTGAGGGTTTATTTCTGGACTCCAATTCTATTCCATTGGTCTATATGTCTGTCCTTATGCCAATAACACACAGTGTTTTGATTACTGTAGCTTTGTAGTAAGTTTTGAAATCAGGAATGTTTTGAAATCAGTGTGAATCTTCCAACTTTGTTCTTCATTTTCAAGATTGTTTTGGTTGTTCTGGGCCCCTTGAATTTCCATATAAATTTTTGGAGCAGCTTGTCAATATCTGCAAAGAAGTCAGATTGCATTGAATCTGTAGATCAGCTTGGAGAGTATTGCTATCTTACCAATATTATGTCTTCTAATCCATGAATACAAGATGTCTTCCCATTTACTTAGGTCTTTAATTTCTTTCAACAATGTTTTGTATAAGTCTTATGCTTTGGTTAAATTTATTCCAAATATTTTATTCTTTTTCATGCTATTGTAAATGCAATTGTGTTCTTACTTTCATTTTTATATTGTTCATTAGTAGTGTGTAGAAATATAATTGATTTTTGTATATTAATCTTGTATCTTGCAACCTTATTGAACTTGCTTATTAGCTTTAATAGTTTTTTCTTGTTAATTCCTTAGGATTTCATGATCATGTTATTTGCAGGTAGAGATAGTTTTACTTCTTCCTTTCCAATCTGGCTGCCTTTTATTTCATTTTCTTGCCTTATTGCCCTGGCTAGAACCTCCACTATGATGTTGAATAGAAGTGGCAAGAGTGAAAATCCTCATCATGTTCCTGATCGTAATGGGAAAGCTTTCAGTCTGTCACTATTATGATGTTTGCTATGGGGATTTTTATAGATGCCCTTTATCAGGTTGAGGAAGATTCCTTATATTCCTAGTTTGTTGAGTGTTTTTGTTTTTTTAATCATGAAAGATCATTGGATTTTTATCAAATCTTTTTTCTACATCTATTGAGATGGTCATGTGTTTTTTGGTCCTTTATCTCGTTAATATGGTTGATTGCATTGATGGTTGAACCAACCTTGCATTCTTGATATAAATACTATTTGGTCATGGTATATAATCCTTTTTATATGTTGCCTGATTTAATTTGCTAGTATTTTGTTGAGGATTTTTGTATCTATATTCATAAGGCATATTGGCTTGTAGTTTTGTTTTTTTTTTTTTTCTTGTGATGCTTCTGTCTGGTTTCGCTATCGGGGTAACTCCAGCCTCATAGAATGAGTTGGGAAGTGTTCCCTCCTCTTTGATTTTTTGGTAGACTTTGTAAAGGATTGGTGTTAAATCTTCTTTAAACATTTGGTAGAATTTGCCAATGACACTATGTGGCCCTGGACTTTTCTTATGGGAAGTTTCTGATTACTCAGTCAATTGCTTTATTGGTAGGTCTACTCAGATTTTCTATTTCTTCTTGAGTCAGTTTCAGTAGTTTCTATTTTTCTAGAAATTTGTCTATTTCATCTAGGTTATCTAATTTGTTGGCATATGTATTCATTTCCTATTGTGCTGTAACAAAATACCACAAAGTTGGTGGCTTAAAACAACACAAATTTAATATCATACCTCATTCTGAGGTCAGATGTTCAAAATGAATTTCACCAGGCTAAATCAAGGTGTTAGCAAGTTCTCATACCTTCTGGAGGCTCCAGGGAAGAATCTGTTCTCTTGTCTTTTTCAGCTTCTTATGGCCACCTATATTTCTTGGCTTAGAGCCCCTTCCTCCATCTTTAAAACCAACAGCATAGTATCTTCAAATCTCTGACTCTAACCTTCCTGCCTCCCTCTTATAAGGACCCTTGTGATTACTTTGTACCCATCCAGATAATCCAAGTTAAGACCCCCATATCAAGATCCTGAACTTAATCATCTCTTTAAAATTCCATTTGCCATGTAAAGTAACATATTGATAGGTTCCAGGGCATAGACATAGACATCTTAGGAGGAACATTATTCTGACCACTACAGCATTTAATTGTTCACAGTATTCCCTTATAATCTATTTATTTCTGTAACATTGGTAGTAATGGCGCCTCTTTCATTTCTGATTTTAGTAATTTGAGTCTTACTTTTTTCCTGGTCAGTCTAGCAAAAGATTATCAACTTTGTTGATCTTCTAAAAAAAGTTAACTTTTGGTTTTGTAGATTTCTCTATTATTTTTCTATTCTCTTTTTCACTTAATTTCGTTCTAATCTTTATTATTTCCTTCCTTCTGCTTGCATTGGGTTTAGTTTGCTCTTCCTTTTCTAATTTCTTAAGTTTCTTAAGGTGGAAATTATTGGTTTGAAATTTTTCTTTTTCCTAACATAGGTGCATACAACTTTAAATTTCTCTTTGAGCACTGTTTTAGCTGCATCTCATAAGTTTTGGTATGTTGTGTTGTTGTTTTCATTCATCTCAAAGTACTTCCTAATTTCCTTTATGACTTCTTTTTTCTTATTTACTACTGTGTTGTTTAACTTCCACATATTTGTGAATTTCCCAAATTTATTTCCATTATTGATTTCTAATTTTATTCCATTGTGTTGGAGAAGATAATTTGTATTATTTTAATCCTTTAACATTTATTGAGACTTGTATTATGGCCTAATATATAGTCTATCCTGGAGAATGTTCCACATGAACTTGAGAAGAATGTGTATTCAGATATTAGGTGGAGTGTTCTCTAGATGTCTGTTAGGTCTAGTTGGTTTATAGTGTTCAACGCTTGTATTTCCTTATTGATCCTCTGAAGGTGGAGTATTGAACTCTCTATTATTGTTGAATTGGTTATTCCTCCATTTAATCTGTTGGTTTTTGCTTCATGAATTTTTGGGCCTTTTTTTTTTTTTTTGTGAGGAAGATCAGCCCTGAGCTAACATCCGTGCTAATCCTCCTCTTTTTGCTGAGGAAGACCGGCTCTGAGCTAACATACATTGCCAATCCTCCTCCTTTATTTTTTTTCCCCCAAAGCCCCCCAGTAGATAGTTGTACGTCATAGTTGCACATCCTTCTAGTTGCCGTATGCGGGACATGGCCTCAGCATGGCCGGAGAAGCAGTGCATCGGTGTGTGCCCGGGATCCAAACCCGGGCCGCCAGTAGTGGAGCGCGTGCACTTAACTGCTAAGCCACAGGGCCAGCCCCTGGGCTTTTTTGCTAGGTGAATATATGTTTATAATTGTTATATCTTCTTGGTTTGATCATTATAAAATATCCAACTCTGTCTCTAGTAAAAATTTTTGTCTTGAAGTCTATTTTTTCTGAGATGAGTACAGCCATTCTAGCTCTTTTGGGGTACTGTTTGCATGGCATATCATTTTCCCTCCTTTTACTTTCAACCTTTTTGTGTCTTTGAATCTAAAATGTATTTCTTGTAGACAGTATATGGTTGGATCATATTTTTATACCATTCTGCCTATCTCTGCCTTTTCATTGGAGTGTTTAAACCATTTACATTTAATGTAAATACCGATAAGTTAGGATTACTTGCCACTTTGCTATTTGTTTTGTTCATGTCTTATGTCTTCTTGTTCCTCTATTCCTCTATCACTGCCTTCTTTTGTGTTAAAATATGTACCATTTAATTCTCTTTAAATGACTTAGAAACAGTCATTTCTTTTACTATATATATTTTTCGTTATTTTATTAGTGATTGCCCTGGGGATTACAGTTAACATCTTAATTTATAGTAATCTAGTTAGGATTAATACCATTTTGTTTCAATAGTATACAAAAATTTTGCTTCTATGTAGCTTGGTGCCCCACCTGTGCCATCATTGTCATAAATTACATTTTTCTACATTGTGTGCCCATCAATCTAGATCCGGTTTCTTTACGCCGTTGCCTTTTAAATCAGGTAGGAGAAAAAAAGAGTTACAAACAAAAATAAATTCATACTGCCTTTTGTATTTACTTGGGTAATTACCTTTCTTGTTCTTCTTTATTTCTTCTTGCAGAGTTGAGACACTAGCATCCTTTCATTTCAGCCTGAAGGATTCTCTCTAGC
The DNA here is from genome assembly GCF_020826845.1 of Diceros bicornis minor. Classification (NCBI taxonomy): domain Eukaryota; kingdom Metazoa; phylum Chordata; class Mammalia; order Perissodactyla; family Rhinocerotidae; genus Diceros; species Diceros bicornis. The sequence continues at coordinate 32,327,497 of NC_080774.1, read as the reverse complement.
ATTTGTGATAGGACAGGTCTGCTAGTGATGAACTCTCTCAGTTTTTGTTTATCTGTGAGCACGCTAATTTCTTCTTCACTTTTGCAGGACAGTTTTGTCAGATATAGAATTCTTGGTTAACAGGGTTTTTTTCTTCTAGCACTTTGAGTATGCCATACTGCTGCCTCCTGGCCTCCACAGTTTCTGATGAGAAATCAGCTGTTAATCGTGTAGAAGCTCTATCGTACATGATGAGTTGCTTTTTTTCTTGCTGCTCTTGAGATTCTCTTTGTCTTTGTCTTTTGGTAGTTTGATTATGATGTGTCTAAATGTGAATCTCTTTCATTTTATCCCACTTGGAGTTTATTGAGCTTCTTGGATGTGTAGATAATGTTTTTCATCAAAATTTTATCAACTTTTCAGCCATTGTTTCTTCAAATATTCTTTTTGCCTCTTTGCCTCTCTCCCTTTCTTCTGGGACTCCTATTATGCATTTGTTGGTATGCTTGATGGTTACCACAGGTCTCTGAGGCTCTGTTTTTTTCTTCATTCTTTTCTTTCTGTTCCTTGGACTGGATAATCTTAATTGACCTATCTCCCAGTTTGCTGATTCTTTCTTCTGCCCACTCAAATCTGTTGTTGAGCCCCTATAGTGAATTTTTTATTTCAGTTATTGTACTTTTCAACTCCAGAATTTCCACTTGGTTCTTTTCTATAAAATTTCTCTCTATTGATATTCTCTGTTTGGTGAGACATGATTCTCCTACTTTTCTTTAGTTCTTTAGACACGGTTTCTTTTAGTTCTTTGCATATACTTAAAATAGCTAATTTAAAGTCTTTGTCCTGTGAATCCAATGCCTGTGCTTCCTGAGGAACCCTCCCCACAAGGAGGAAAGTATAGGACCCCCCCCCCCACACACACACAATCACTGCTATGAGGAAAAAAGTATGACCCATACATGGGATGGGGCTGTGTATGGGTCATACTTTGCTTCTTTGAATGTCTCATAATTTTTATTGTTAAAAACTGGACATTTTAAATCATATAATGTAGCAACTCTGGAAAACAGATTCCTGACCACCCCTCCCCTGGGTTTATTGTTGTTGCTGTTTGTTTGTTTAGTGACTTTCCTGAACTAATTATGTAAAGTTTATACATTTTTTGTATATAACCACTGAAGTCTCTGCTCAGTTATCTTAGTGGTCAGTTAATGTTTGTATAGAAATGCGTGGAATCAATATGTCTCTCAGTCTTTGTTGAGGGGCTCTGTGTGTGGGTTGGGGGTATGCCTTCAACACTCAGCCAGGCAGTCTACGACTCCACCTTAGCCTTCACTTTCCACTTGTGCAGAGCCTCAAGGTTAGCCAGAGGTGAGAATTTAGGTTCTCCTGAGTATGTGCACAACCCTACACATGCCCTTCCAGACTCCCAAGAATATATCAGAGCTTTTCAAAGCCCCTATAGATATTTCATTTCCTAGGTTTTCCTTGTAAGTGTTTTGGTTAACCTATTGTTTGCCCCAACAGTTACAAACCACCCCAGGCATCCACAGTGTTCAACAATGTCTCTGATGTCAACAAATGCTCCTGAGGAAAAGGCTGTTTGCACTGGTCAAGCTCTAAGTCAGATCAAATACAAACAGCTTTGTGGAGGGTCTTCAGGGAACCACCAGATAGGTCAAATAATGACAATTCTTTGGAAATGGGTCTTTGGAAGAGCTTCAACTCTGTTCTGTGTCTTCCAGTGGCCGCCAGGCTGCTCGTTTTCCCCATGATCATGGGCTGTTGGTTTTCAAGGTTGCCATGGAGCTAAGGAGAGGAGGATGAGAATAGCGAAAGTTAAAACACCGCGAAGCTCGCTGTTCTTACGGATTCAGCTGTTCTTGAATAAACACTCCCCAGATTTCTATGAGCCTTTGGTAAATTTCCAGAGTTTTCAAAGAATCGATCATGACAATTATTGACAGTGTTCCTGTTGATTTTATGGAGGGAGAACGTTCAGCTTCACCGTTTTTGCTGATGTCACCTCTCCAGATCAGGTCTCTTAACCTTGCTGGGCCTCGGTTTTTGCAGTGAATTGATGAAAAATAAATGTTCAATATTCAGAAAAGGCAGATCTATAGAGAGAAAGCAGATCAGTGGTTGCTTTGAGCTAGAGTGGAAGCAGGGAATGGGGTTTGCAAACAGGCACAAGAAAACTCTTTGCGGTGATGGAAAAGATCTAAAACTGGACTGAGATGATGGTGGTACAACTCTATAAATTTACTAAAACTCAATACAATGGGTGAATTTTAGGGTATCTAAATCATACTTCAATGAAACTGTTAAAAAGAAAGTAACTACTAGAAACCTACTCAGCTGACGTGTCCCGGTGTGGAGGGGCCTCTGTTTCATGGCAGGTCTGGTGAGACTGCAAGAAGAGGTGTGAGGTGAAGTGGAATCAGGCCATGTTACAGTGGATGGCCCCAGATGCTGGCTAAGATAGTAGGCAGCAGTGGTACTGTCCACTGAGACAGGAAGCATGGTGGGGACAGTGTGGGTCCTGTGGAATGGGAGGGGCCTATGGTGCCCCCAGGTGCAGAGGCCCAAGGAGCAGGGGGAGAGTGGGTCTGTGGCTCCAGACAAATTTTCGGGGTCCCCACATAACAGTGGGAGGCAAGGCCCTGGGAGAGATGAAAACATGAATGAGGGAAGAGCCAGGGACAGAGCCCTGGAGAATTTCATCAGAACAGAATGAGAGACATTCAGTGAAAGACTGAGAGGCAGAAGCTAGAGAGGAGAGGACCGTAGTCAGGAGAGAGCTCCCCAAGGGAAGGAGTAATCAAGAACACCAAGTGCCACAGAAAAACAAGCCAAGTAAGAGAAGGACTCAAACAGCCCACAACGACATTGGAGACCTGGCAAAAACTTGGTGGAGGAGGTGAGAGATGGTGAGAAGTGGCAAGAGGCGGCGATGTTCTGAGGAGCCACAGGAGGTAGCTGTGGCTTGCAGGCTGACAACGTTGTTCTCTCTGACAAGAGCATGCTTAAATCCGACAGGACACGCCCCTGGGAAGCAAGAGGTCCAGAAGTTTCTCATCTTCCTGCTTTGAGGTGTCTCACCCAGCTTCCGGGTGAGCAGGGGTCCTGGTTACCTGCCGTCAGACTTGTCGCCTCACAGAAAACGGGTGGTGCTTTACTGCCAGATGTACAAGTCTGACTTCTTTGCACTTTGGTACGCAGCCTTTTCCAAACAGTGAGGGCGCAGACGGCGGGCCAGGCCTGCACGTGCATGAGGTCCGTGACTAGATTTGGTTTCTCCCCTCTGAGTTGATGAGCAGCCTAGCTCAAGTCCCGGGCACCAGCTGCAGAGCCAAGGGGCAAACGGTCTGCAAGCTCCCAGGCCCACTCCAGCCAGAGAGCCAGGCAGGCGCGGAGGGGCCCACAACATCTCGGGGTCTGGCTTCCTGCCTGCAGGGCCAGGCGATGCCCACACGCACGTTTTGGGAGATCTGCCAAGGGGAGTGGGGGAGGTCCCTCCTGCGGTCCCCCCAGAGCGGGGAGAGTCTTCCGGCATGGCCCTGGGGTGCAGACCAGTGTCTGACCTGAGAGGGAGGCTGGACAGAGTCCTGCGCTGGCGGGGTCAATGAGCTATTATCCCAAAGGCGCAACACCAAGTCAGAAGTGGGGGCAGCCCAGGCCCACCGAGGACACGGGTCTGTGGTGAAACGCCTCTGTGACTCATGTCCTGACCAGATCACAGAGCCCCTTGGGAGAGGCACCTTCTCCCTGTGTCCTCAAGTGGTCTTCCTTCTGTGTCTGTGTCCTAATCTCTCTTATAAAGAACCAGTCAGATTGGATTAGGGCTCACCCTAATGACCTCATTTTAACTCAATCACCTCTTTAACAAATACAGTCACATTCTGAGGTACTGGGGACTAGGACAAGAATTTTTGGAGAACACATCTCAGCCTGTAACAATGTATAATTCATCTCATACGCCCATAGCACCCGACACATAATATGTCCAAACTCACACACATCCTGAAACAGCGTGCAAGGCCACGATCACAATGCCATGCAGGGAATCCCTGGGCAGCCACGGCCTTTCCTGACCCACTTCTAAGAAACACAGCGTGTCCTGCATCCATCTCACCACTAGAGGGCAGTGAGCACTCGTTAACCGAGAGCCCAGGACCTTCCCGCCAGGGCAGTATTCTCAACTGCGCCTTCCGTCAAAGGAAGACCGATGCGACGTCCTGGGTTTTCTTCTTTCTGGTTCCATGCCATGCGGACACAGCTGCAGGTGCCTGCAGACCCAGCGTCACTAGGATGGGCCCGTGCTCCTCTCCTCAGTGAGGGAGAGAACCGTCTGTCCCCAGCTCCTGTGTACGATCTCCTTCTGTACACACGCCCTGCAGGATAGTCACTGTGTCCTAGAGCCGGGTAGTAGGTACCTGAGACACAGCACAGATTCCAGAAAGACTCAGAGAAGCCAGGGAGTTCAAACCGTGGTGTTACTGACTAGTAACCCCGGCAATAAGACAGGGAAAGGGGCCTCTCTGTCATCTTCTCTTGAACCTCCTGTCCCAGCTCTCTGGCACCCCCAGCCACCCTCCCCTCTCTGACAGAGGCTTCCCAGATGCCACCTCTCTTTCAATGACTGCACCATCCAATGCGTGGAGCCCTTAACTCAGCTTTCTGCCGCGCTGTCAAGGGTGGCCCTGGCCGGGCGGTGACTTGAGGGATAGGCGGAGTTGTATTTAATCCCAGTTTTCTACAAGAGGCCGCTTTCCACCCTGCGCTATCAGGGGAGCACACCTCTCCCACAAGAAAAGAGAGTATCTGGCTTGTTTTATGCACTCTCGCAGGGTCTGGGATTTAGGGCCTCACAGCACCCTGATCTGGCGGGCCTCCACCTCGTGAGCTGGTGGAACCCCTGGCTGCAGATGGAGCACTGGTTGAGTGAGTGCACAGGCCGCAGGTCACCGCCTCCGTGCGCTGGGGCAACCACATGTGCTGGGAGCTTGAGGAAAACTAAATGGAACCTTGTAGCTAAAATGACTCAGGATTACTGCCAAATCTCTTCCAACGGTAAAAAAAATCTCAGATGCTAACATTCTCAAAGGTCAGAACCTTTCAGACTTCTGAAAGCACCCCCTCCTTGCACCTGTGTTCACACAGCACTAGTCACCATAGCCAAAAGGTGGAAGCCACCCAAGTGTGCACTGAGGGATGAGCGGATAAACAGAATGTGATCTATACATACAAAGGAATGTTATTAAGTCTTAAAAGGGAAGGAAATTCTGACACGTGCTACAACGTGGAGGAACCTTGAAGACATTATGCCAAGTGAAATACGCTAGTCACAAAAGGACAAATGTTGTACGGTTCCACATCTATGAGGTCCCTAGAATCATCAAATTTGTAAAAACAGAAAGTAGAATGGTGGTTTCCAGGGGCTGGGGGGAGGGGAGAATGGGGAGTTAGTGTTTAATGGGGACAGAGTTTCAGCTGGGGAAGATGACAAAGCCAATTCAGTGGCATTACACGCTTAAAAATGGTTAAAACGGTAAATTTTATGTTATGTGTATTTTACCATAATAAAAAAATGACCACACAAAAAAGTACCCCTCTTAAGGTGGTGCTCCATCAGGAAGGGACACCAGACCTAAGGTCTGGCATCATCCTTCCCAGCTTTGAGAGTTGCTCTGCTGGACTGGGGAAAGGCAGACGACCAGAAGTGGAGGTCCTGAGACACGCACATGGTCGGAGGAGCATCACATCTGCTGCACGAGAGAGGAAAGAGTCTTCTTGGCTCTGGGCCAGACTCTCCTTTCTCCCACAGAGAAGGGGCGAAGGCTGGCCTGGACCCCATCTGGGGTGCCCTTCATGTTGTCACGGTGCTCACATGCCTGCTGCAGGTTAGGTTCCCACCCACCCCCCTCGCCCCCCTCTGCCCCCTTCCCCGGCAAAGTCCCTACAGCTGATACGGGCTCTGCCCCTGACCAAACGTAAAACCCCAGCCCAGAGCCCATCACACCATCTGGAGTCCTGCCCCATCTCTATGTGGAGGCAGAGTTTGGAGAAAAGTGGAGGGGGAGGTGGGCTTGGGAGTGGAGGAGGTAGGCCCCTGTTTGCAGAGCCCACACTTTGCAAATGCCTCTCCTGGGCTGCCATGTACACCTCTGGACCATCAATCTGTATGTACATCCCTATCCCAGGGTTCTTCGTTGGGCCCACGACTCCCCAAGGGCCCCAAGGAGAGCATTCAGGGCATCCACTAACTTGGATGGGAAAAACCACATCTTTATTTTCACTAACCTCTAACTAAGATTTAGCAGTTCCTCCATATATGAATGTAGGCCACCGACGACTGATTTTAGGGGGTCTATAGGGCTTACCAAGCTACTTAAGGGGTCCATGCCCCTCAAAGAGGTTAAGGAATGCTATGTCCTAGAGCATTTGGAGGGAAGCAGGAGGCCAGAAAAGGACTGATCCTCCTAAGACACAAGGTTAGGAGATCAGCTGCGAGCACACTCTCAGTGTCCATTCAGTAGGATGGCAACCCCAGGGAGGGTGGGGCCTGACCGCCAGGTGGGAGAGTGCTCCAGGGCAGGGAGCCCCCTCGTCCTGCAAATGCACCCCCCAGGCCATGAGGCCAAGGAGAGGAAGAAGCCCAAGTGGCAGGAGCAGGCATGATGGCTCATCTGCATTATATTTGACTGCAAGGTGACTGCCAGGCATAGGAGCAGGAGTCACCCCTCAGCAACGGGAACCTCCCTGGCTGCTGAGTATGCCCAGTGGCCACTCAGAGCCTTCTCTGAGACTCTCTGCCTGGCCCAGCTGGCAGGAAGAAAACTAGAGGCAAAGAGACAGGTGGGCAGGGAGGAGACGCAGCCCCCTCTGCAGCCAGGTCTCCTGGACAGCCCCAGAGGGTCATGGCAAGACCCTGGCATGCTCCCACCCGGGCAAGCCTCAGAGGCTATAATCCCCTACATACACTGTATCTTTAGAAGGTAAATGGAAGTGGATGCCGGACCACAGTCACCCCTTCCGGACCCTGGTCTGCTCCTCCACAGTGTCACCATGCCCTCATTGGGAGGTGCTTCCGCCAAGCCCAGGCCTGTGGGCATGACATCCAGGCTCCCGGATACCCATCCAGGGTGCAGGAGGCTGTGTGCAGCAAAGGTGTGGCACCTGTAGGTCCCCCCACAGACTTGGGAGTCCTCGGGTGCTGGGGGCCTGCTGGCAGAGTCCCGGCCGGCCAGCTTTATGGCCTGAGTGCCAGGCCGGGCTCTGGGTGTGGGACTGGGTGGCCCCCTAGGCACCTTCTGCTGCCTCCACACACTGCTATCTTTTTTGGCCTCAGGCTGTTGACCTGCTACCTCTACTTTACAAGTGAAGACCTGAAGTGTTATCTGGTGTTCTAAGCACAAGAAGGCTGTGACGAGCCTTATGGAGAAAACGTGTGTTAGATGAGCTTCATTCAAGCCTAAGTTTGTGCTGTTGGCCGTAAGTTCAACGCTCAAGAATCAACTATGTATTGAATATGGTGTCTTGAGACAGAAACACACATAGGTTACGTACTAAGCAGTGAATGCGAATGTTGCAGCCAGAGGCTTGTGGGAGCCCACCCTGTACTTCCCTGGGAGCAACGGTTCAGCATCCACGGTTGAAAGGTCTGGGTGAGACAGTCCCCAGCAGTGCTCTGAACTGTGCTCTGCATCTGATGTGGGTTCCGGGAGCGCTGTGGCCACACTCCCTGGATCAAGGTGCTCTGTCCTGCCCTCCCGCCTCCCGAACCCCCAAGAGCACCAGTGACAGAAGTAACGCTGCGGCAGGCCTGCACCCCAGCACACCAGCTGGGGAGGGACTCGACATCTTTCTTCTTCTCTGAGGATTAAAAGACAGTCCCATTTTAACAAAAGCAGGGCATCGCTGACCACCATAACAACCACAAAGAGGGATAGCATTTTCATGTGAAAAATGCTCCTTCTAGATAAATTTAACTTTCCACACAGTTCAGAGAGCATGTTAGAGCTGACCCTGGGAGAGGTGGCAGGTGGGGCTGCCAGGAGCCGTCCCTGGAGGTCTGGAGGAGCGGACACACACCCAAGAGTCAGACTGGGAGTGTCAGGCAGACAGAAGAGGGGGCTTTCTGAGCTCTTTGTCAATGGAGGGCCTAGGACCCCCTAGACGAGGTTACCCTGGGAGATTACAGAGGGAATCAAATGCTAAGTCCACCCAAATTGTTCAACCAGGCATCTGTTTCTGTTGTCACTAACCTCTGATTTGGATTCCAATCTCCCCAGGCCTCAGCAAGCAGGAAGAAAGGTCCCCTCTGCTAGCCCTGCAGGTAAACGTTAGGGTGGGTGAAGGGCTTGGGGGTCGGGCCCTGCCCCCTCGAGGTACCTGGATGGCTCCATCTGGGAGCTGCTGGTGTGGCAAGGGGACCCCATCCCTCCCAGGTCCAGGCCTTTACCCACTTTTCTCGCCTAAACTCCCCACTGTCTGAACTCGGCCCCGGCTGCGAGATCACCACATGTTTAACCGCCATCCAGCACATGAAAGCCTTCCAGTTCCATGCACAATGCTCTCTGCCCCCAACACCGGACTTGGCATTCAAAGGTAGGGCCTCAAGCCGGCCACACTGTTATCTCTGCCTCTGGGTCGCACACCCCTGCATAATAAACGCTTCCTGGTGGTCAGACGCACGCATAGACCGAGTGCTCACAGCAGGCCAGGTCCTTGCTGAACCCCACCACCGGGCACCCACAGTGCACAGAGGGGCTTCCCACCCAAGGCGGGTGCCCGATCGCCCTCTGCTGGGCTGGGTTGTACCAAGTGGACAGTCCAGCTGAGTGTCCTGCTGACACCTGGAGCTGGTTTCAGGGCCACTCAAAGCAGTTCACACATGAAAGGGTGGTTAGGGGGCACACACCATCACCCTCAGTAGCCCCAGGCAGAGGTGGGCCAGCAGCCCAGCAGTGGGAACAAGTCCATGAAACAAGAACGGCATTGAACTTGACAGAGATCTTGGTGATAAAAGGCAACGGGAACAATGAGGGGGAAGCCAGAACCAGGGGTGCAAGAATAATCCGTCAGGGCTCTTAATGCAGCACTTTCCTGAAGGGAAGAGACACACAATAAAAACAAACTGTAGTTCATGGTGGCAACAATGAAACAATCTCTCTTCTCTCGCACTCGATTTTATTGGCCTCCAGAGATTCTGTGTTTCTAAAGATTAGCCTTCCCTTGGGAAATGAGAAAAAAAGAAGAAACAGCAAATATTAGTTCCTCTCTCATGAAGTCATTCTTGTGAGCAGCTTTCCTCAGCAGTTCTCCAAAGAACAGCTTGTGAAACCGCGTTCCAGACCCTCTCAACTCAAGTGGGGGAAAGGCTTGAAAAATATCTTTGAATTCCAGCAAGACAAAACAGGAACCACCCCAGTTGGCCTTCCTCTGCGGCATCGCAAGAGCCCCTTCTGCCCGGCCTGAAAGAACAGGCCCAGCGCACCCGCCCCCGACGGCCACCGCTCGGCAGCCACATCTTATGGCAGCAGATCCTCCAGCTGGGCCAGCAGGACAAATCTTGATCTTTGTTCCTGATTAGTAATTGTGTGCGAGAGATGTTTTGAGCTGAAATAATATACAAGAGTTTCCCTAGAGAAAATACACACACTCATTTTTTGGAACCACTTAACACAACCCTGTACCAAGTAAATGTACATTTGGAACAACATGACACATTTCTTAACTTGGAAGAACGGCTGGTACAAATTGATGTCCTCACAATAGAGATTAATGTGCCCAATTTATTAGGCCCACTGGCTGCAGGTGAATGGTGAGCCATTGTTATTCAACTAGTTAATATTATTTTTACATAAATCAAGGTAACGCCTAACAACGTCTGAGTCTTTAAATCAACCCTCCTTTTCCTATTTGGAACATAAAGTTGGGCTGTTGCCAAGGGCGCCAGGAAACAGAGGGCTACAAGGGGCATTTCAATAAGGAGGTAGCCATTCCTGACAGGATGCTGGGCTCGAGGCTCACAGCCCTCGCCAACATCACAAGTCAGTCAGGGGAGAGTTTCGCATTCACACTGACAGTGACATACTGCTGCTGGGGGTAGTAAGTGACTCACGTTAGCATGGGAGAAAGAAGGGCGGGAGGGGGTGGGGGTCAGGGGGCTCGGGGGGCCCTAATAAGTACCACAGCCTCGGGGCTCAAACTGTGATAAAGCTATTTTCTCACAGTTCTGGAGGCTGGAAGTCTGAGATCAAGGGGTCAGCAGGATGGGTTCTCCTGAGGCCTCTCTCCTTGGCTTATAGATGGTCATCTTCTCCCTGTGTCCTCACACATTCATCCCTCTGTGTGTCTGTGTCCTAACTGTGTCTTTCTCTAAGGACACCAGTCAGATTGGATTAGAGCTCACCCTAACAGCCTCATTTGAACCTAATCACCTCTGTAAAGACCCTATCGCCAAATATAGTCACACTGAGATACTGGGGATTAGACTTCAACACACGCATTTTGGGGGAACACAGTTCAGTCCATAACAGAGAGGCACAGAAAAATTTTGGCATCTTTTTGCTGTTGTAGAAGGAAATGGAAAGGAAGAAAGGAAAGAGAAATTAATAGACAATACCCGATTCCCTGCTCTTCTCTTCACCAGGCTCAGCCTCTTGGCCTGACTTAGAAGGACGGGTGAGAGGGAACCTGGGGTGGGAGGTCTGCCTCCAAGGCCCTGCAGAGGCCTCTACTGCAGGCCCAGTGAGCTGTGCATGGGTTTGCATTGTGTCGTTTCCTGAGGAGACAGAGGAGGTGGCCTGAAGCTGGAGGTGTGTGGGGGGAGGCCCTGCTGTAAGCAGCAAAGGCAGCAGCATGCTCCCCTGCTGCTCGGAGCTCTGACTCAGGGCCCAGCAAGGAGCGGTGGCTCCTGGTGCCCTGGAGCTGAGCAAAGACGGCTGGTGGCCTCAGGAGGTGTTCTCTCTGACTAGTCAAAACTGCTTGTTTTTACTTTTTATTTTTAGCAAACCAATAATGCTTACTCTTTCAAAGGGGTTTTGCTCTTTTTTTGAACTGACTCTAGGATCTGGTTTTCTCTACACTGCCCACACGGACCTCAAAGAAAGACATCTAGGAGCAGCCGCCAACCCCATGCTTGAGTCCCACTTACCATTCAGGTGAGGGGACCAGCTTCGGCAAATCTCAGGGACAGCGCTCCCTCTCATGAATTCCACGTCTAAGAGCTTCTGCTGGACGGAAATCAAGAAAAGCCGATCAAATGCGATCAGAGAGTACCCTGGTCAGCAGCACATCACCAGACATTAAGAGAACCCCCTACAGAGCTTAGAGCCCCACAGGCAGATATTTAACAGAAACCAAACCACAGAAGACTATCTCAAACTTAAAAACTTTTGTTCATCAAAGGACACATTCAACAGAGTGAAACGTAACCTATGGAATGAGAGAAAATATTTGCAAATCATGTATCTGATAAGGGGTTAGTACCCGGAATATATAAAGAACTCCTACAATTCAACAACAAAAAATCAAACAGCCCAATTGAAAAATGGGCAAAGGACTTCAACAGACATTTCTCCAAAATGATATACAAATGGCCTATAAGCATATGAAAAGAAGCTCAACATCACTAATCATCACGGAAATGCAAATCAAAACCACAGTGAGGGGCTGGCCCCATGGCTTAGTGGTTGAGTGCGCGCGCTCCACTGCTGGCAGCCCAGGTTCGGATCCCGGGCGCGCACCGGCGCACCGCTTCTCTGGCCACGCTGAGGCCGCGTCCCACATACAGCAACTAGAAGGATGTGCAGCTGTGACATACAACTATCCACTGGGGCTTTGGGGGAAAAAATAAATAAATAAAAATTATAAAACAAAAAAAACCACAATGAGGTATTACCCCATACCCTTTAGGATGGCCACTATCAAAAAAACAGAACAACAGGTGTTGACAAGAATACAGAGAAATTGGAACCCTTGTGCACTATTGGTGGGTATGTAAAATGGTGCAGTTGCTATGGAAAACAGAATGGAGGTTCCTCAAAAAAATTAAACACAGAATCACCATATGACCCAGCAATTCCACTTCTGGGTATGTACCAAAAAGAATTGAAAGCAGGGTCATGAAGAGATATTTGTACACCCGTGTTCATAGCAGCACTACTCACGATAGCCAAAAGGTGGAAACAACCCAAGTGTCCATCAATGGATAAGCAAAATGTGGTATATCCATACAATAGAATATTATTTGGCCTTAAAAAAGAAAGAAATTCTGACACATACTACAGCATGGATGAAGCTTGAGGACATTATGCTAAGTAAAATAAGCCAGTCACAAAATGACACATATTATATGATTCCACATATATGAGCTTCCTAGAGTCATCAAATTCATAGAAACAGAAAGCAGAGTGTTTGCCAGGGGCTGGGGGAGCAGGGAATGGAGAGCTGTTGTTTAATGGGTATAGAATTTTAGTTCTACAAGATGAAAAAGTTCTGGAGTTCTGTTTCACAACAATGTAAGTATACTTAACACTACTGAACTGTACACTTAAAAATGATTAAGATGGTAAATTTTATGATATTTGTTTTTTACCACACACACAAAAAATCAAACCACAGTGATCACGCCCCCATCCTTTCCAATGCCTCCACGGTATCTGAGCAGTCTCTGGAATGACAACATAACACCTTTCTACTTTCCTGCTTTAGGTAAAATGACAAAACCAACTTCTCCCAAGTGGTATCATATTCTCCAGGAATGCAGACGAAGTCGACAGAAGTGCTCATCTCCAGGCCACTGTGATTGGCATGGCCACCTGACGGTTTGGGAATGGCTCTGTCTCAGCGGAAGCTCCTGCTGTGCCTTGGGATTGCTGCTAACACAAACCCAGGAAGTGCCCCACGTCCAACACATCAACTCCCAGCCCACGTCCTTCCACCCACTGTGGGCCCCTAGTCAAGGATGCGGCACCGCGGGGGGCCTCGGGCACCATGAAGATGCTGCTGACGCTGCCTGTGACACACAGAAGGGTGGTCCTGGGTCTGCAGTGGGAGGAGAGGTGATGCTTGCACTGTCTGTCTCTCTCCTGGCACACAGAGCAGGGAAGAGAAAAGAGGGCAGCAGTTGTGTAAGCAAGCACCGAGCTAAACCACCAGCACTGCTTCCTGGGCTGAACGCACATCCCTCTCGTCTTGTTAAATGACAACAGCTGATGGCGCGTGAGCAGACAGCTGCCTGCCGACTCTGTGAAAGAGCTTTGCATTCATGTACGTGGGTCAAAAGGTGGCCTCACTCAGAGAGTACAACTACAGTGGAAAGAGAGAGAGAGGAACACAATTTTTAAAAAATTTAAAAGCTTTTGATAGCGGCAGACCCAGGACGCCCTCCTGTTGTCAGCTCTGCGGCCCTGGGCTGGTGACCGGGCCCCCGAGCTTCCACGGGAGGCGCTCGGGCTGTAACTGCAGACACGTCCCGCAGGCATGGGAGCTACTGAATTCCATTTTTTTTTTTCCTACCCTACCTTATTTTCCTTTGTAAAAGGGGAAAAGATATGAAAATAATTGTAAAAGATACCGCAAATGAGCAATAAAAAGTATACCTGTTTTATTTAGTTCCAGGTCTTGAACATTTTACTTTTCCTGGGAAATTGTCCGTTTCAATGAAATGCTTGAATACATCAGCATACAGTCATGCATACATAGCATTCTCTTATTATTTCAAAATTTCTGTTGTAACCCGCCTATCCTGCCTGCCTTTCACCATGCTGGTGAAGATCCTGGGCCATGTCAACTATAAGGTGCGAGTCAGAAAGGGACAGACAGGTGGACTCATGTGGCACAGAATGGCTGAGTGATGGTCAGAGGGAACAAAAGGGCTCCCAACATCAATATTCAAAACTCAACTGCAGGGGCCGGCCCAGTGGCGCAGCGGTTAAGTGCGTACACTCCACTTCGGCGGCCCGGGGTTCACAGGTTCAGATCCCGGGTGCGCACTGATGTACCACTTGTCAAGCCATGCTGTGGCGGCGTCCCATATAAAGTAGAGGAAGATGGGCATGGATGTTAGTCCAGGGCCAGTCTTCCTCAGCGAAAAACATGAGGATTGGCATCGGATGTTAGCTCAGGGCTGATCTTCCTTACCAAAAAAAAAAAAAACTCCACTACATTCGTACTCACTAGCACAACAATTAGAAAATGTCATTTTAAAGAATATCCTTTACTACAGCAACCCATTTTAAAGGTACTTAAGGATAAATCTAAAAAATGGTACGTAAGGCCTTTACAAATAAAATAATAAAATTTCATCGGAAACATAAAGACCCTAATAACATTACAAAATAGCAAGACAATATTATAATCATGTCAGTTCTGCAGAAATTACTCTCTAAATTCAAAGCAACTGCCATCAAAACTTGGATAAGATTTTCAGTGGAACTTCACAGGCTGATGCAAACCATGCGGCGAGAGGGCACACTGCCGCGAGGGGCCTGGCCTGCGCTGAAGAGCAAGGTGGGGCCCACCCGGATACACAGATGGGTCAGAAAGCTGGCATAACTGAGGGCCGTCCTGGCACAGGATAGATGAGCAGCCCAGTGACTGAGAAGAGTCTAGAACCAGACCTGAGGAAATGTGGAAATGTGGCGGAGGGCCACACAGCATTGCAGTGTATAGGGGAGAGAGGGATTTTCAATTCGCGTCCTGGGACAGAGAGTTATCTACACAGGGAGAAAACAGGGTTGAATCTCTACCTCACAGCTTACCCCCAACAGATACGACCTGACACCCATGGAAGAACCCCAGCAGGCTCTCTTTATGACTTGGGGATGACATGGAATATAACTTCTCAATTAAAACACCAAAGTACAAAGCAGGTTGATAAAGTAGTCTACACTCAAATTTAAAACTTTTAAATATGAAAAGACACTACAAAGTAGTGAGAGGACAGACCCCAGACTGGGAGAAAATATTTGCAGGGGACAAATATTTGCAGAGTCAACAAAGCATCAGGATCCAGCTTAAGAAATAAAATATTACAAATAGTCTACATCCCAGAACCCCAGGGGACAGGGTCTGTCCTGAATTTGTGTCCACATTCTGTGTGTTTGTACTTTTACTACACAAGCTCATACTCCTAAGTGATGCGTATCTATGACACCATTGCCAGGAAAGAAGGGGTTTTACTACTAAATATCAAAACACACTGGAAGCCCCAGTTTTCTTGCATTTCCCCTCCTGTTTTATGACGAATGGAAAACCACAAAATGGAAGTGCTGATACTGCGATCAACACGGGCTCCAATCTTCCACACCCATCAGTCTAAACTAACCACATGGCCCACCGTGAAGCAAAATGCCGAATTAAAGCCGTGTTAAGGCCCAGAAGTGGGAGTGCGGGGGGCTCCCTGCCCTTGACTGAGACTTTTGACAGTGCTGGTGCCCACTGGGGCTGTGTTGGTTCCATGTCCCTCCTGTCACTGCAGCTTTGTAAGTTCCAAGCCAATCAGTGGCTTACTCAGAAGCATGCAGGTAATGGGGAACAGC
This sequence comes from Diceros bicornis minor, assembly GCF_020826845.1. NCBI lineage: Eukaryota > Metazoa > Chordata > Mammalia > Perissodactyla > Rhinocerotidae > Diceros > Diceros bicornis. The sequence continues at coordinate 32,311,967 of NC_080774.1, read as the reverse complement.
CCCGGACAGACCTACCTGGGCAGCAATCGCTGGGCTCTGCCCTGGCCCCATGGAAGCCCCAGGGCCATGACAGGTGGACGTGGTGCACTTGAGGAGGGGCGGGAGGTGGCCGGGCAGAGGCAATAAGAGACAGAAGAGAATAAACGCCAGCTTTTGGCAGCTGATTTTTGAAGAGAGCATGGCTCTGTTTATTTCATTTCATTTCATTTCATTTTTTAAAAGATGCCTAATATTCATGCAAGATGAAAAGAGTTCTGGAGATTGGTTGCACAACAATGTGAATATACTTAGCACTACTGAATTGTACACTTAAAAATGGTTTAGATAATAAATTTCATGTTATGTATATTTTACCACAATTAAAAAGAAAAAAATGGCGGTGGGGCTGGGGGCGATGTCTAAGATTTAAAGCAGAGCTCTGAAAAGCCAGTTTGTTTTCTGCATTCCATACCATTTTCATTTGCTTCAGCACACTTCAATCGACCGAGCCTCACTTTAAAAACGAGACCTTTGAGGAATGCATGAAGTGGTTGCTAGCTATCATCTGGAGAGGTGAGGAGGCCACAGAGCCAGGCTGAGAGGCACCCTGGCACAGAAGGGACGCTGTATGTGATGAGGGGAAGGGGCAGCATGGCCAGGCCAACACACAGCCGGCCAGGGACAAAGATCACCAGCAAGGCCCACCGCTGCCTGGGGTCCCAGCCCCGCACAGAGACTCTGACCCCAGCCTCTCACAGGGGCCAGACTTGAGACCCACCTAACATCTGTGAAAAAAAGGAGCCATAAAACCAGCAAAATCATCAAAACCAGTGTTAGAAAAGCTGATTTTAGAGAAGAGAATTGAAATAGAAACACTAGTCTCTTCCTGCCCAAGCCGCCGAAGGCCCTGGAATCCCAGTAGCTGAGGCTTGAAAGTTTGATTCTGGTTCTGGGCCACATCACTGCCCCCAGGAGCTCTCTCCCAGGCCACTGGGTGCCTGCACCCGCTAGGAGCCGTCAGTGCAGGGCTGGCACACCCCTCCCTGTGCTGTCCCTGTGCCATCCGGTGGCTGTGCAGAGCGGCCGCCCGCCGAGCCCTTTCACACCATCGCCCTGGAAGGGGCTGCATCCTGAGCCCCCAGACTCCGCCTCCTCAACTTGTCTCACCGGTAAATCCCACCCATCCTTCAGGCGTTACTCCTCAGAGGGACCCTCCCTGAGCACCACGCTCTGAAGGTGGCCCCTTTGCCACACTTAATGTCAACATTTATGTTCTGTGCTATTGCCTGCTCAGGTCCCTCTCCCCCACTATCTGATCTGCTCAGCTCTGTATCCCAAGCACTTGGCAGAAATAATCACTCTTGAAGGATAAATGAAAAAGTGAATCTCTGAAAGAGGAAAAGACTCGTCCACTGTCACTCAGCACATCCACGGGGAAGACGAGCCCAGCTCACTCCAGGCACCTGCCTGGACTCGGGGATCGGCAGCTTTTCAGGAACCTGCTGCTCATAAAAACCGCACTGTTTTCCAAGTTGAGCACATTCAGGGAAAATCTATTGTCAGCATTATCGCTGACGCGCCGCCGTCAGCTCAGTGTCCCAGCCCTCTTTTCGGGAACTTTCCCCCAGCCCTGCCCGGAAGCACCTGGGCTGACATCACCCTCCTGTCACCCGGCGGAGGACAGTGCATCCTGTCCTGTGTGCTCCAAAGACAAACACAGCACGGCCTGGGGAGAGGCCAGGAGACGAGACACAGACCTGTGCCAAGGGAAACTGCACGCTGCAAACAAAGACCCTCTCCCTGCGCCTGGCAACACCACGCACCTCACTGCCCGCAGGGGAGAGCGGCCCTGGCCACACTGGGCATGGGGAGGCCGACTCAGGTCCACTGAAACCTGTCACAGTCCCCACTGTGTGGGTCCAGCTACAACAAGTGCAAGGACGGGCACAGCTCTGCCATGGTGATGGCAATCTGTTGGCAGGGTGGAAGGGACTGACAGGAAAGGTTGAGAGGAAACTTTCCAGAGTGCTGGAAACATTCTATCTCTTGACGGGATGAGGCTGTCATGAGGGTGTTCATCTGTCAAAACTCCTCTAACAGAAGACAAGATCTGTGCATTTCATTGTATGAAAATTATGCCTTATTTAAAAGCAAAACAAAATAAAACCAACCCACACCCAGTAGGATGGCTACTGTGAAAAAAAAAAAAAAGAAAATAACAGGTGTTGGCAAGGATGTGGAGAAATTGGAACCCTGTGCACTGTTGGTGGAAACGTAAAATGGTGCAGCTGCTGTGGAAAAAAGTATGGTGGTTCCTCAAAAACTAAATATAGAATCACCATATGATCTAGCAATCCCATTTATAGTTATATACTGAAAATAATTGAAAGCAGGGTCTTGAAGAGATATTTGCACATCCATGTTCATAGCAACATTATTCACAATAGCCAAGAGGTAGAAGCAATCTAAGTGTCCATTGATGGAAGAATGAAGAAGCAAAATGTGGCAATATAATAAAGAAAATATACATGCAGATGGAATATTATTTAGCCTTAAACAGGAAGGAAATCCTGACTCATGCTACAAAGTGGATAAACCTTTAGGACATTATGCTAAGTGAAAGAAGCCAGTTACAAAAGGACAAATCCTGTGTGATTCCACTTATGTGAGGTGCCTGGAGTCATGAAATTCATAGAGACAGGAAGTAGGATGGTGGCTTCCAGGGGCTAGGGGGATGGGGAGTTCGTGTTTAATGGGGACAGAGTTTCAGTTTGGGAAGATGGAAAGTTCTGGAGGTGAATGGTGGTGATGGTTGCACAACAATGTGAATGTACTTAAAGCCACTAAACTGTACACTTAAAAATGGTTAGGATGGTAAATTTTATGTGTATTTTACCACAATAAAAAATATTGAAAAACAAACAAAAAACCAAAACCAAACACAGAAAACCACAGTGATGGCAAACAGAGTCTGTGAGCAGCGTGACAGCTGGCTCTGCTGCCAGCGAATGGCCCCTGTGGACTATGGTATTCAAGTGTAGGAAACATTTCAGGAGAAAGGATATTTTAACAGAACAGTGTCCTGGCAGAGGGACGGTGAAGCTTGAGCATGTGACAGCTCTCCAGCTGGGTCCTGTCCGAGTGTGCACTTTAATGCATGAAGACACCGTTGCAATTCCTCATAATAATGTGACTTCTAAGTAGACTTTTCTACTGAGGAGATAGTTCCACAACCAAACTGGGCTCCCTGTACATTAATACATTTGCATCATGACTTTTTGTTATATTTAAGATTTCAGACAATCTAAGCTTGAAACAACTAAGTTCCTAGGTTTCCAGAGCTGTAGGCTAGTAGACCCTGGACTTCTCCCCGCAACTTCAAGGGTAAGCATTCGATAATTATTTTATGGTTGACTGTGAAATCTCTGTCATGTGATAGCTGTTTTTGTAACTCTGGTGCCCGACATAGTACCTGGTATACAGTAGGCACTCAGTAAACATTTATCAAAGGGAAAAGATGGTTAAGATGGAAAATTTTATGTTATATGTATTTTACCACATTTTTTTAAAAAAGCTGCACAGTAAGGGAGCAGAGGGTCTTGGCAAATCCCACCGTGTCCTCATCCTTGATTTTTACCTGAATGCCAGGAGGGGCAGAAACGCCACACAGCCCTGGCCCTTCTGCATGAACCCCGCTGTCTGAGGAATGCCAGCGGTGGGCTATAGAGATCCGCACGTCACCAAGGGACCCCAGGGTAGCTTCCCCACCACTAGCTCTGCCCTGAGGCCTTGCACACTCCTGCTGTGGCTTCTCAGCTCCTCCCCCATCTTGCGGGGTTGTTTCCAAGAGCAAATCTGGAACTGCTACCCCTGAAGCAGACAGTGCTGTGAAAGGCCAGGGTGCTACTGCCACACGGATGGCCCATCGTCACGCAGGGGCTGCTGGCACACAGATAGGCCAGGGCAGGTCGTGCTCTTGGAGTCACTCTGGCAGCACAGGGAAGTCTCCCCAATCACTGTCCCTTCAAAGAGCATCCCATGAGCCCTGGAGAGGAGCCTGCCGCCTGCCAGGGGCCCATAGTGGATCCTGGTCTTCTCAGTGAAAACACAGGTGACTCCCTAAGAGGTCGCAGGCCCTGAGGAGCCACAGGTAGGATGGTAGTGGCACCGGCGACCTCTGCCCTGTCTAGGAATCAGGCGGGGCATTCGCAGCACAACGCCTCTTTGCCTCGGATTAAGAGCCAAGGGTTTGAGCCGACCATGTGACATGCTACTACCAACCTCAATTTCTGTCACCACAGGAAGGAGGACTCCATGCCTGGGCTGGCAAACCTCTTCTGGAAAGGGCCAGGGAGTAAACATTTTTGGCTCTGCGGGCCACACAGTCTCTAGTTGTAGCGCAAAAGCACCCACAGACAATCCGTAAACGAACGCGTGTGACTGTGTTCCCATAAAGCTTTACTATGGACACCGACATTGGAATGTCATATAATTTGCATGGGTCATGAGATCTTTTAATTTTTTTTTCAACCACTTAACAATGCAACGACTATTTTGAGTTCCTGGGCCATTGGGTCGGGGCTGGGGGCTGGGGGCTCCGGCCGGCAGGTGTCCTGCAGGTGGCCCTCACACCCCTCTCCACAGGGACCAGCCTGGGGAAAATATGAAGCCACAATGACATCAGCTGCAGAGGAAGCAGAGCTGATAGACACAGAGACAGCAGGGGCCGGAGGGTCAAAGGCCACGCACTTTGCAGCCTGGACCCACGCCCGGCACTGACGTCATCACTCAGAGGCGCTCGGGCCTCCAGATCTTCAACATCGTTGTTTCCCGTCCCCGAAGCCGCTCGCAAAGCACCCACCAACCGATTCCTGTCCCTGCAGACCTGTGGCGGACCTTCTCACTAGAAAATTAACCCAGAAATGGCACAGGCCAGTCACTCTCCCCAGGTGAGAAGCCACACTCAGCACACACTCCAGGCCTTGATGCAGGTGCATGGGCAGACGGCACTCCAGCCCTGACAACACAGCAACAACAAAGGCCTAGAGACACTCCCGGAGTGTCCACGGGCACAGGGCTCACCGCTAGGCAGCCAGCCCACAGCCCCGTCCTCTGCCTCCCCTCCTGCTGTCCATCTGTGCACACCTGCAGCAGGTGCAGCGGGACCCCAGGACCACTCCGCAGCCTCAGGCTCCCAGCTCGCACAGGTATCACCAAATATGGCGGAATCTCCTCATTCACCCTTCTGGTCAGGATCCAGAAACACAACCTTAGATTTAGCTTCTTTGTGCCTGTTTTCTTGTGTGCAAATGGGAATGAAATATCTATGCCCCTCACCTGTCGTTATGGGGATTGGGACAAAACAGAATAAGTGAAAGCCCAGCCCAGCTTCGGAGAGCCCCCTGCCCTGTCAAGGGTGTGGGTTCATTAAACTGGCTCCCTGCTGCGTCCATTCTGTTGGGACGAGACGAAAGGTGACTGAACGACAAGGACTGCACGCAGCAGGCTTGAGGACAGCACCTGGCACGCAGGCGCTGGATCACAGCAGCCGTGACCACCGTGAGGGGACTGGCATCTGACAGGGCCCCTTCCTTTGAACAGGATGAGCTGTCCTCAGAGAGCTCCGTCCAGGGCTGGACCGACCGGTGACTGCTGCCCTGAGCACCACCGCCTAGCCCACACCAGGAGGGCCATGGGGCCAGGCCACCCGGGCCCACCGTGCCTCCCAGGCATGGCTGCCGAGAGAGCACCCCGAGAGGTGGAGGCCCAGCTGAAGCTCCACTTCCTGGGTACTGGCGGGAAGCAGCCTTCAGGCCGGCTCCCGAAAGAAACATGGGGACAGGGAGTTAGTGTGTAACGCGGCAGAGTTTCTGGTGGGAAAGGTGAAAAACCTCCAGAAACGGATGGTGGTAATGGCTGCACAACAGTGCGAATGTGCTTAATACCACCAAACTGTACACTTAGAAATGGTGAAAATGGTCAATTTTATGTTATGTATATTTTACCACAAGAAAAAACAAGAAGGAAAAATCACCTTGGGGAAAAAAATAAAAAAAGAATAGTGTCTGGGAGCACGTCCAAGGTCATACTTAGATTTTTGCCTCCTAAGCCAGGAAACATGTAACTTTGCGTTTGATTTATTCTGTTCCCATCTTATCAGCACTTCCAAAGAAGTGAAAACAGGGAATCAGAGCTCTCACGGGCACTGAGCAAAGATTCAAGTGCCCAGCACCGGCCACAGCCTCCCAACCCACTTCCTGTCAGGCCTGCCCCTGCCCAGTCCTGGGACCAGGACACAGCTGGCCCTCAGGTCACTGACAGGATCAGAGCACAGGGGCCGCAGCCTTCACTCAGGGGTCCTGTGGCCTCTCTCCAACTCACATCAGGTCGGTTGGCAGCCCCCTCGAAAGAATCTCTCTAGGCCGTGCTCCTGAGAGGCGGAAGCCATGCACACCAGCTGAGCCTGCACATCCAGGGGCTGTTGGTGGGTGACCCCCCACCCCCACCCCCCAGACCGTGATGCTGGGCTCCTTCTCCAGGCCACATCCAGCCCAAGGGCATGACGTGTGTGTGCCCTGCACCAGCCGGCCCTGAGTGACATCCCCACTCCATGTTCTCACATATGCTCTTCCCACATGTCCTTCAGGTCCTGCACCCCAGCAGGAGAGAAGGGCTTCTCCCACACGTCCAGTGCGGCAGTGCAGTGGCCATGTGCATACAAACTTCCTCTGTTGCTGACACGTCATGCCAACCAGCAGCAGAATGCATGGATGCTGCTGTGGCCTGGCGGAAGCAGGGCAGCAGCAGAGGCTGGACAGGGAGGCCCCGCGGCCCCAGCAGAACCTCAGGGAACTATTTTTAAAACAAGTGAACTTGCTTCGGGAACCCGGGTATGGTAACACCTTTGCTGTAACCATCTGCCTGATGGGGGTCTGCCCCGTGCAGCCCTGGGAACACTGGATTCTGAAGCCCCCATGCCCACAGCCCAGGATGCGGTTCTCAGGAGAGGCCTGTCCGAAAGAAGCTGCCAATCTAGGTGGAGTTTGCTAAGCCCGATGAACCTGCAAGAAAACCCAGAGATGAATAAGTATTTAGTTTTCTTTCTAATGCCCTGTGCAACAACCTGCCATTTGTGATAAACATTTCAGAGAACAAGCTAAACAGTGCTAGAGAAAACAGGAAAAATAAACTTGGAATCTTTACATAAATATATATTCTACCAAAATCTAATTTTAACCAATCAGTACGAATCAAAAGGTCACTCGGAGTTCTCTGCTGCTGCTCACACAGAAAATGATTATCTCAATGTTGTACCAGTTGCTCCGATACAATGCAAAGCTTTGAACTGTTTATAATATAATACAACAGATGCACAATCACTCAAGAACATCGTTATTCTGCCCTTTGAAGCTGCCTGCAGCTCAAGTATTACATAGGCAGGAAGTAGAAATCAGTGCTTTGATTTGTTTAAAATAAATTAAACACAAGTGGCAACCATATTTCCTCTTATTCAGAGGAAGTTACAAAAGGTACAGAAGACCAAAAATACCAGGTAATGAAGATCTAGTCTCTTTATAAGCAAAAACCCCAAATACTGGCCCTTAGCATACATGCAGAGACCTCGCACGCACAAATTTTAAAGAGGTTACCGGTGTTCAAAACAACTTTGAAATAACTCTGGGTTTCTTTCAGGTCAAAGAGTAAGTCATTCAAATAAATGTGCCTCCACATTTAGAATCAAGCCTTTGTTTCTTCCTTTCAAATTCAAACCTACACTTAGTCTTGTTGAGCCACTCCCTTCTCCACTAGACCTCTCCATTTCAAAACCTGCCCACGGAGGAAGCAACTCCAGCTTGGTGCTAGAGGCAGACAGGGTGGGAGGCGGCAACACGTGCTGGGCTCCGGTCTCCAAGGGCCGCTCTGTAGAGGACATTGGGGCATCAGCTTCTTTTTTTTTTTTTTTTTAATAATTTTATTTATTTATTTATTTTCCCCCAAAGCCCCAGTAGATAGTGGTATGTCATAGCTGCACATCCTTCTAGTTGCTGTATGTGGGACGCGGCCTCAGCATGGCCGGAGAAGCGGTGCGTCGGTGCGCGCCCAGGATCCCAACCTGGGCCGCCAGCAGCAGAGCGCACGCACTTAACCGCTAAGCCACGGGGCCGGCCCTGGGGCATCTGCTTCTGAGAAGCAGAGAGGCAGGTAGCACAGAGCAAGGGACAGAAGCCTGAGACCAGGGTACCTCCCACGCGTGGTCTTCGCAAGGAAGACACATCGGTCCTTGCTGGGCGTGGGTTTCGGGGCGGGCCCAGGGCCTGACCTTGGACCTACCTATACCAGGTGTGTGGCCTCGCAAGGTGTCGTGAGCAGCAGGCACAATGTGCAAACCCTCCGGGGCCTCCTAAGTCGTTAGGATGGCTCTCTACTCTCATCATCCTGAGCCAGACAGCAAAGTGTGCTGTGGCAGGGCGCGGGCTCAAAGCCTAGCATGGCTGCTCAGAACGCAGCCTCAGTTCCCTCAGCTGTAAAATGGGGATAACAGTACCTACTTCGGAGAGTTGTGAGGGTGAAGAGATTTAATATTTATGAAGCATTTAGATTAGCATTTGGCAACTAGAAAGCACTCCAAATGGTGGTGTTTTTTTTAAAGGTCACTACTAAGGAAAACTGCATGACATGACCCTTGGTCCCCCCGACACGGAGTGGAAGGCAACTCTAGGCTGATGTGCAGCAGCTGCTCTCTGTACTTGCAGGCACTCATGTTGTTTCCATGGTTCCATCCGTGCTCTCCTTCTCTCCACTTCTTACCTCTGGGTCACCTACTTCTCCTCCACCACCCTGATGGAACTGCTGGCTTCCAGGACACAAGTGGACTCCACTGATCCCTTTTCCAAGCGGGTCTTACTTGTGCGTAGGGGCAGCTCCTCTCCCACGTATGATCACCACTAAATAACCATCTGTGTGTCTCTGCCTTCGATCCCTCTCGAGGTCCTGTCACTCTCCCATCCCAGACTCTGAATGCCATCCCTAGCATTCTCCTCCATCTTCCCATCAACCTGGGGCAGGTTCCCCATGACTTCCACTTCCACGTCTAATTCAATGACTCCCAAAACTGTGTCTCTGGGTCCCAGAAGGCCTCCCTGAATTCCAGACCCTCTATCCTTCTGACAGCCCTGTAGATATCCTGCAAGGACTTTCAACCCCAAACAGTCCCTTCTCCACTAAACTGGTTTTACACTTTGTTGAAAATCAATCGACCCCATTTGTGTGGGGCTATTTCTGGACTCTATTCCGTTCCACTGATCTGTGTGTCCATCCCTTCTCCAATACCACCCTACCCTTGTGACTGCAGCTTTGCAGTGAGTCTTGAAATCAGGCGGCATGTGTCCTCTGACACATTCTCCTCCTTTGAAGTTGTGTTGTGTATTCCAGTGCCTTCGCCTTTCCCACAGCTTCACAATCAGCTTGTCAATTTCTACAAAGGATCCTGCTGGGATTTTGATTGGGACTGAGTTTAATCTCTACATCAATTTGGGGAGAACTGACCTCTTAACAATATTGACTATTCCAATCCATGAACACAATAGATGTCTCCATTTATGTAGGAATTCTTTGCTTTCTTTCCTCAGTGTTTTGCAGTTTTCAGCAAACAGTTCTTCCTGGTATTTTGTAGGATTTATGCCTAAATATTTCATGTTTTTTGGTTCTATTGTAAATGCAAACATTTTTAATTTTAATTTCTAATGGTTCTTTGCTAGTAAACAGTTAAATTCACTTGTAGTCTTAGCTTTTGTGTAGATTCCACTGGATTTTCTACATAGAAAATCACATCATCTGCAAATAAAGATGGTTTCTCTCTTCCTCTCCAGTCTGTGTGCATTTTATTTCTTTATTTCTTTTTCTTGCCTTTTGCGCTTGCTAGAGCCTCCAGGATAACGGTGAATAGAAGTGGTGAGACTGGACATCCTCACCTTGTTCCTGATCTTAGAGGAAAAGCATCCAATCTTTCTCTCTTAAGCATGAGGCTACTGAAGGGGCTATGTAGATGCCTTTACCAGGTTCAGGAAAATCTCTTTAAATCCTGGCTTGCTGAGTTGTTTTCTAAATCACAAATGGATGTTGACTTTTGTTAAGTGCGGTTTCTGGATCTACTGAGATGACCATAAAATTTTCCTTCTTTAGTCTGTTGATATGAAAAATTATGTTGACTGACTTTCAAAGGTAGAACCAACCTTTTATTCCTGGGATAAACGCTACTGACCACAATGTATTACCCTTTTATACACGGCTGAATTAGATTCGATGGTATTGTGTGAGGATTTTCACACCTGTGTTCATGAAAGACCCTGGTCTAGAGTTTTCCTCTCCTCTAAGTCTAGTGCAGGCAGGCATTTATGACACTTGCAGATTAGCTGGATCCTTTCAAGGCTTGTTTTTAAGGTTTTTCGGGGAGGGTCTAAGGTACCCACACTCTGGGTTCGTTTGCCCCACTACGAAGGTGGGACCCCTCGGGAGGCTCCACAGCCTGCCCAGGGTCAGCGAGAGCTGCTGAACTCTTGGGTTGGGCCCCCTTGCAGCTCCCTGGTGGCTGTCCTTGGCCTGTCTCCACAGCGTCTTACACGCACACACACAGCTCAGTTACCCACAAACACTCAGGGCACCCCCTGAGGATTCCTGGAGCTCCTTCTCTGCAGAGTTCCCGTGTCTCCAGGACTTCGGCTCACAAATCAGAGTTGAGTTCCCGCACTCCCATCTCCACTCCTCGATGCAGCAAAGCCACCAGACACTACTTGGGTCCTTGTCCCCAGAGCTGCAGTCCACGAAGCACCTCCAGGCAGAAACCAGGGCAACTACAGCACTTACCTTTCCTGCTTCCCTTTTCTCAGGGATCACAGCTCTGTGCTGCCTATTGTTCAATGTCTGAAAATAGCTGATACATGTATTTTGCCCAGGTTCCAGTCACCTAGGGCAGCAGGGTACGTGCAGTAGTCACCCCGTCTCGTCGACTTGACCTTGTGTGGCACACACCAGGATAATCCAGCTATGCACCTCTGTGTGACAGCCTCATGGAGACACCACCCCAGAGAGCCGTGTGTCCAGCCCTGAGAGTGGCCCTCACTAAAGGGGCTTGTCCCAATGCCACTGCCAGAGCACTCTTTGCTGGTGGCTCTCTCCAGAAGTCTGATATAAGAAGGGTGAAGGAGGATGGCAACACCCAGTCTAACACTCTGTGGCATAACCCACTTGGAAAAGTTCCAAAGATAAGTTAAGAAAAATAATTTTCATTACACAAAATAGATATCAGTAGAATCATTTCAGTCATTTGAAAGTGATTAAGTCTGGGGCACATTTTAATTACAGTTTTAACAATTTAAACCTAAACTTATATTTTTTACAAACTGCATAAAACCAAGAATAACTAAATAAAATAAGATTCATGGTAGTGAAAAATTGGGGTAAATGAAATGCCAATTATAGAAGAAATGTCTAAATAAATTATGACATATTAACTTGACAGATTTCACGCAGCTAGTAAAAATAATGTGACAAGAAAAAGATGTTTATGAGCAAAGCTGAGCAGAAAGAACCTAAATTGCCCATCTATGATGATAACAACAATGTAAAATATAATGTCGACAAGAGAAAAGACTAGAAGAAAGTATGAAGAAATGAAAGCAGCTATTATGCCAGGATGGGGGGAGTGTGAGTGACATGTTCTTTCTTCATTCCTTCAAATGTAATAAACCTTTAATAATTAAAAAGGAGGTTTTAGAAAAACTACCTAACACCCAGCCGTCAGTACTATTCAAACTTAACAAACAGTAATAACAGAAAAGAACCAGGAAGTGACCCACTAGCTCCCAGAAGGGCGAGAGCAGAGCCCTTCTTGGCAGACTTTTTGTGCGCCCCCCGGAGGGGCAAAGCCCCCGTTACTCGTGGCCTCGGGGGGAGCTGCAGAGGCCGGCAGACACTTGAGGAGTGCGGAGCTGCAAGAGTACCTATCAGACTCCCGCAACACAACACTCGTTCTCGCCTTTTCAATGCCAATTTTAAAAATGTGAAAATCTATACTGCTATGGACTTGGAAGTTTACCATTTGAGGGCTTTCTACAGCATATGAACAGGCCACAACTCTCCATTTTGAACAAGCCTATGGGAATAGCAGTGACAATCGAGTGATAGCACCAGGCAACTCAAGCATTCACACTGGGCCAGTCTCTTGTTCAAGGGATCTTGAGAGAATCTGCATATCCTGTGACCACAGTCACCAAATTGCTGAAAACAATCCTGAGGACAATCAGGCTCCGTGCTCGGTAGGGACACCCCGCGGCATCATCACGAGCATGGTGCTCCCACCAGGCTCTCTGCAGGCCCAGCACACATCGAGAGGCAAGGCGCCCTGCTGCCGCTGTGCTTCCTAAACCACATCCGAAGGGCAGGGCAGGAGCGGGGAGACCACCCCAAGTCCTGGCAATGCCACCAGAGTGTGTGCTGGACTTACTCAGCCTCTGTGCGCGTCCCCTTCCTGTTCTGCAAGACAAAGGGACGTGCTGCTGCTCCTCTGCGCTACGCAGCCTCTTCCACGATGCCCACACTTCTCATCTGTTCCCTGTGCACATGCATCTGTGCACATCTCCGGGGGCTCATCCAACTCTGCCCCAGTTTCCGGCCCCTGGTCCCCTGAGCTGCCCTTTTACTAGAGCCACTACGGAGCCCAGTGAGACCCCGGTGAGGGGCATGGATTGTGAAGTGAGCAGATTTCAGATCTACTGGTCTTCAGTAATGGTGGCGACAATGATGACACCGGGTACACTTTTTATAACAGCATTCCAGTATGCCAGGCCCTTTCTAAATCATTTACATATGTTTGCGCATTTAAACTTCAAGACCACCCTGAGAATGATAATATTATCATTACCTGCATTTTAGAGATGAGGAAACTGAGTCACAGAGAGCTTAAGTTGCCCAAAATTGTTCACTATAGCAGAGATTTTGGAGAAATTGGACCCCTCATGTATTGCTGGTAGGAATGTAAAAACGGTTCAGCCGCTGTGGAAAACAGTTAGGCAATTCCTCAAAAAGTCAAACACAGAATTACCATATGACCCAGCAATTCCATTCCTAGGTGTCTACTCAAAAGAACTGAGAGCAGGGACTCAAACAGATGCTTGTCCGCCAATGTTTGCAGCAGTGTTATTCACAATAGCCAAGAGGTGGAAACAACCCAAGCACCCATCAATAGCCACTTGGATCAACAAAATGTGGTCTATCCATTCGATGGATTATTCAGCTATAAAAAGGAACAAAATTCTAACACATACTCTAACATGGATGAACCTTGAAAACATGCTGAATTAAATAAGTCAGACAGAAAAGGACAAATATTGTACAACTCCATTTATATGACGTGCCTAGAGCAGTTAAATTCATTCCGATTTAAAGATGGAGAATGGATTGGTGAAGAGCAAAACTAAAGAAAGGCGAGCTTCTGCAGTAATGCAGGTGAGAAATGATGAAGACTTGCTTAAAATAGCAGCGGAGCAGATTGATTTGAGAGCTGTTAGGAGACTAGAATTGGCCAGACCTGGGGGTTATTGGATTTGAAAAGGAAATAGGAGGAGGAGCTGAAAATCATCCCCAGGTCTCTGGCTTGGTTAGCTGGACAGACGACCACTCTGCCTGCTGCTTTAATTATTCAGGAGCTTAGAGACTCTCGTTCATCACTTTGTCAGGAGTTTTTAGCAAGTAATGAGGAAGCAGGTACCGCTTTTAAAAAAATCACTTGAGGAATACTACTCAGCAATCAAAAGGAATAAATGTCTGATGCATGCAACAACATAGTTAATCTGAAAAATACTGTGCTGAGCAGAAGGTGCTAGACAAGAAATAATACATACTGAATGACTCCATTTATATGAAACCCTAGAAAAAGATAAATCTAATCCCTAGCGTCAAACATTCGATCAGTGTTTGCCTTGGGCTGTGAACGAGGAGACTGAGGGAGACTGAGGCACAGGGAAACTTCTGGGGGTGACAGGAATATTGTAGATTCTGACGGTGATGGTGCTTACATTAATCAGTTCACTTAAAACGAGTGCATTTTATTGCATGTAAATTGTACTTTAATAAATCTGATTTTAAAAATTCAAAACAATCAGAACTTTAGATAAATTCATTCTCTTCCTTTGAAGAAGGGATTATCCTAGAAAACTTCATGGACTTGAACTAATAACAAATCTTTGCAGTCACATGGATTTCTGCTTTATGAACCTATTACTTACAATAATGAGTCCAACATTGAATATTGTGAGTCTGTTAAATTTTGGTTGTTCTAATAGCTGTCTAGTGATATCTCATCATGATTTTAATCAGCATTTCCCTTATAACTAAAGATATTGAACATCTTTTCATGTGCTCATTGGCCACTTGTGTATCTTCTGTGAAATATCTGCTCAGATCTTTTGCCTAGTTCTTAACGAAGTTGTCTTCTGACTTTTGAGCTATGAGTTCTTTATATATTCTGCATAAAAGCACTTTGTCAAATATACCGGTTTTGGCTTATCCTTTCCTTTTCTTAAGCGTGCCTTTAAAAGAAGAGAAATTTTAAATTTTGATGAAGTTCAATTAATTTTTTTTCTGTTATGGTTTATGCATTTTTTTGTGTCCTAAGGAATCTGTCAAGGTGGCAAATAGTTTTAGCTTATATGTTTAGGTTTATGATCCATTTCCAGTTAATCTTTGTATATTGTATCAGATGAGGATTGAAGTTTGTTTCTTTCCCAGTGGATATCCAGTAGTGCTGGCACCACGTGTAGAAGAGACTCCCCTTTCCCCACTGAACTTCCCCAGCACCTTTGTCAAAATCAATTGACTATACATCTGTGGGTTTATTTCTGGACTCTCTATCCTATTCCCCTGATCTGTATGTCTACCTTCACACCAGTGCCACACTGTCTTCATTACTATAGCTTTGTAGGAAGTTTTGAAATCAGGTAGTATGTTTTCCAACTTTTTCATTTTCAAAATTGTTTGCCTTTTTTTTGTTTTAACTTGGCTTCAGTCCTTTGTATTTCCTCATAAATTTTAGAATCAACTTGCTGTTTTTTACACAAAGGCTGCTGACATTTTTACTTGGAATTGCATTCAATCTATAGGTTATTAGGGGGACAACTGAAATTTCGACAGTAGTAAGTCTTCTGATTCGTGAACTTGGTTTTCATAAAAGACGACCATTTATTCAGGTCTTCTTTAATCTCTCTCAGCAATGTTTTGTAGTTTTTAGTGTACCTCTCTTGCATATATTTGTTATATTTATCCCTAAGTGTTTTGTGTTTATCGATGGTATTATAAATGGTATTTTTTTAAAACTTCAATTTCCAGTTGTCTATTGCCGGTATTTGAAAATACAATTGATTCTTTAATATTAACTTTGTATCCTATGACCTTGCTAAATTCACTTATAAGTTCTAGTAGCTTTTTTTTGCAGAGTCCTTGGAGTTTTCATCATACATGATCATGTCCTATCTAAGATGGATATGTCATCTGTGAATAAAGATAGTTTTACTTCTTTTCAGTTGATGCCTTTCTTTTTCTTGCCTTATTCCACTGGCTAGGATGCCATTAAAACGTTGAATTAAAACGGTGAGAGCAGACATCCTGGTCTTGTTACTGACCTTGTGGGTAAGTGTTCATTTAGCTTTTCATCTTTAAGTGTGATATTAGCTCTAGTTTTTTCGTATTTGCCCTGTATGAGGTTATGTAAATTCTCTTTCCTTCTTGGTTTACTGAGAGTTGTTTTTTGTTTTTCATGTTTTCTTAAAACATGAATAGATGTTGGATTTTGTCACTGCTTTTTTTTTTTTGGCATCTATTGAGATGATGTTTTTTTCTTTTTTATTCTGTTAACCTGGTGAATTACATTGATTTTTTCATATTAAACTGATCTTGCCTTACTGGGATAAACTCTACCTGTCCATGGTTTATCGTCCTTTTTTACATGTTGCTGGATCCCACTGGCTAATATTTTAGAAGAACATTTATGTCTATCTGCATGAGAGATACTCACCTGTAGTTTCTTTTCTTATAGTATCTTTGTCAAGTTTTGGTATTAGGGTAGTGCTGGCCTCATAGAATAGGTTTGGGAAGTATTCTCTCCTCCTCTGTTTTCTGAAAGATTTTGTATGCGATTGGCATTATTTCTTCTATAAATGTTGGGTAGAGCTCACCACTGAAGCCACACGGGCTTGGAGTTTTCCTTGTGGGAATGTTTTTAAATAAAATTCAATTTCTTTAATACATGTAGGGCTACTCAGATTTTCTCTGTCTTCTTGAGTCACTTGTGGTAATTTGAGAATTTTACATAGTTTATTTCATCCAAGTTTTTGGACTTATTGGCATAAACTTGTTCATAAGGTACTCCTATTTCCCTTTTAATGTTTACAGAATCTGTTCTGTTGTTTTCCATGTCATTGCCCATATTGGTAATTTGTGTGTTTTCTCTTTTTCTTTATCAGTCTATCTAACTAGAGGTTAATCAATTGCATTGATCTTTTCAAAGAACCAGCTGTTGGTTTCATCAATTTTTATCTATTGTCTGTTTTCTATTTCATTGATTTCAGTTGTTTATTTTTTTCTTCTTTCTATTTTGGGCTTAATTTGCTCTCCTTTTTTAGCTTCTTAAATGTGAAGCTTAGACCATTGGTTTTTAAGACTTTTCTTCTTTCCCAATACAAACTTTTTTTTTTTTTTTTTTGGTGAGGAAGAGTCGCCCTGAGCTAACGTCTATTGCCAATCTTCCTCTTTTTGCTTGAGGAAGATTATCGCTGAGCTAACATCTGTGCCAGTCTTCCTCTATTCGTTTTGTATGTGGGAGGCCGCCACAGCATGGCTTGATGAGCAGTGTGTAGGTCTGCGCCTGAGATCCGAACCTGTGAACCCCAGACCACCGAAGTGGAGTGCAGAAACTTAACTACTAAGCCACTGGGCCAGCCTCTCAATACCAACATTTAAAAGTCATAAATTTCCCTCTAAACATTCCCTTAGCTGCATCCTGAAAATTTTGTTATTTTTTTCATCATCATTCAATTCAAAATATCTTCTAATTTACTTTGTGACTTCAACTTATGTGTTATTTGAAAATGTGTTAATTTACAAATACTTAGGGATTTTTCCAGGTATCTTTCTTTTATTAATGTCTAAGTTAATTTTTGTTGTGGTCAGAGAACATACTCTGTATCCTCAAACTGATTTTCTGCCCAATTGTTCTATCATTTACTGAGAGAAATGTGTTGGAATCTCTATGCACAAGTGTGCATTTCTCTATTTATCCTTTTAGTTGTGTCAGTTTTTGCTTCATGTATTTTGAAGCTCTGTATTGGGTGCATATTTATTTAGGATAATTATGTCTTCTTGATGAATTGATCTCTTTATTAGCATGAAATATTCCTCAAACAGTCCTTGTTATGAAATCTACTTTGTCAGATATTAATATAGCACTGCAAGGGGCCATCCCCAGTGGCATAGTGGTTAAGTTCAGCGTGTTCTGCTTCAGCAGCCCACGTTTGTGGGTTCAGATGCCAGGCACAGACCTACACCACTCGTCAGCCACGCTGTGGCGGCAGCCCACATATAAACTAGAGGAAGACTGGCACAGATGTTAGCTCAGGGCTAATCTCCTCAAGCAAAAAACGAGGAAGATTGGCAAGAGATGTTGGCTCAGGGCTAACTTCCTCAGAGAAGGAAAAAAAAAAGATTTTTTGAAAAAAAAAAATATATATAGCCACTCCAGCATTCTCATAATTCATATTTGCATGATATTTTTCCATTCCTTTACTTTTTTGCATTTTTATTTTGGTAAAATATACATAAAATTTATCATTTTAACTATTTTTTAAAGCATACAATTCAGTGATATTAAAAATATTCACATTGCTGTGCAGCCATCACCATCATCCATCCCCATAACTCTTTTCATCTTGTAAAACTGAAACTCTATACTCATAAAACAATAACTTTCCATTTCCCCCTCCCCCCACTAGCCCCCGGTAACCTGTGTTCTACCTTCTGTCTCTATGAATTTGCCTATGTTAGGTACTTCATATAAGTGGAATCATACAGTATTCATCCTTTTGTGTCTGACTTTTTTCACTTAGCATAATATCTTCAAGGTTCATCCACGTTGTAGCATATATCAGAATTTCAGTCCTTTTTATGGCTGAATAATATTCCATTGTGTGTACATACCACATTTTGTTATCTACTCATCTGTTGATGGACACTTGGGCTGTTTCCACCTTTTGGCTATTATGAATAATGCTGCTCTGAACATCTGTGTGCAAGTATCTGAATCCCTGCTTTCAATTCTTTTGGATATATACCTAGGAATGGAATTGCTGGGTCATATGGCAATTCTATGTTTAACTTTTTAAGGATTTCCACAGTGGTTCCCACCAGGAATGCACAAGGGTTCCAATGTCTTCACACCCTCACCAACATTTATTATTTTCCGTTTTGAGAGTAACCATCCTAAGGGGTGTGAGGTGATATCTCATTGTGGTTGTCGTATCTCCCTGATGACTAGTGATGTTGAGCATTTTTACATGTGCTTATCGGCCATTTGTATGTCTTCTTTGGAGAAATGTCTATTTGACTCCTTTGTCCATTTTTGAATTGGGTTGTTTTGTTTTTTGTTCTGGTTTTTTTAAAACACATTTTATCATGACTTGTTTTGCCAGCTGAGACATATTTTATTTTGAGCATCAGAAGCTGAAAGAAAAAAATTAATAAATCATATTCAAAGCCACGCTCTTTCTTCCATTTAGCACCATAACTTTTAACAAGAATGCCATTCCATTTAAGTGATTAAATGTATAGAAATATGAGATTTACATTTTTCTCCATCATTCACATAATAATCCACATTTAGCAATGTGGCAGAAAACAACTTGTACATAACTGCAAAACGAAAATCTGTTTCTTCCTATCCTACTGGAACATTAGCTTTCCTCAAATTACTGATATTCATGATTTTGACCACACTTTCTTATCAATATGTGGCACCAACTCTGATAGTAAACAAATGGTTATCAGATTGAGGTACCTCTCTCCCTCTCTATTTCAAAACAGTGACAGGAAATGGAAAAAGGGAAAACACCTCAGAGTTTGCAAGCTGGTGGCAGAGTCCCTGACCAGCACAGGAAGGAAATGATCACAGGGACACCTGTGCAGTGGCTAGAGCCAGGCTCGCCTCTCTCGGATGTCATGCAAACAGCAAGCACACCTACTCGGGATGGGTAACTGACAGCACGCCGAGCACCACCCTGCCCGAGGCCACTAGACTCGCGGTCCAGCAGTTCACCTCTCCCTCAGCCTTTCCTGCCAGAAGACTCATTTTGGATACAAACTGAAATACTTACGGATGGCATGATATGATATCTGGGGGTTGTTTCTAATTAATCCAGGGATGGGTGCACGAGGGCTGGATGAAACAAGCTGGCCATGAATTGGGACCTGTTGGGGCTGGGTAATGGGTCATGGGGGGTCACTATACTATTCTATTTGTGCATATATTTGTATTTGTCTATAATAAAGTTGTTTTTTAAAAAGAACCTTCCTCTCTCCTTTTTTCTCCTTGGTATTTTCTAAATATCCAAATGTTAATAATGTTCTCTAAACAAAAACAAAAGTGTGATTATCTCAGTAGAAATGCCTCAACCCTACTCTAGCTGAACTCAGCCAGAAAATGTCTTACAAATGAACTCTATACATTTGCTCACTCATCATGCATTTACTGGGAAACTTGGCTGCACCAGGTCCTCTTCTGTCACTGAGGAACAATGGGGAGCAGGTGTCCTACAGGGGAGGGGAGGGGCACAAAGTGTGGGCAGAGTAGAAAGCAGAGCCAAGCAACGGTGGGCCACGGGGGCTGGGGACTCCATGAGGCCACAGTGTGGTCAGGTTGGGCTGGGCTGAGGCCTTGCAGGCCCTGGACAGACTGTGGTTTATATCCAAGAGACAAGGACCTGCCTTCACACAGGCCTAACCACATCCCAACCACACTTTCATCTGACATGAATGAATCACCCAGGGTCCCACAGCACCGAGGACTGGAAGATCCCGGGCACTCTCAAGAACTACAGTCTGCGTTTTCAAAGCGAACATCTTTGTGATATGTTGATAGTCACTCTTTCCCCCCACTGGTCACCTGAGAAACTGAAGTGACAGCGTGAGCACGGGCGAGGCTCACGCCAGCACTGTACAGGTGTCCCGAGCTGCTCACCAGTGACATCCTAGGTGAAGTCTGACCCGGGAGGCCTTCGGGGCCCAACGCCCACCAGCATCATCCAAAGCTGTCACAGAAGCAGAAGCCAGGGCTCCACCCTTGGCGGCAGCCCCTGGGCACGTCACTTTACCCTCGGGAACACCGCAGGAGATGCTCCGTAGCATGTCCTCCATCTCAAGGGGCCAAGAACGTAGTTGTCAAGACGCTTCAAGGACAGCAAGCAGGGCCTGGTGACAACTGACAGGGGTACGGGGTGACATGGACGAAGGGAAACTTTTCAGTCTAAAGTTGGGGACATCCTTGCATTGAAGAAGCTATTAATAATTAATATCCATATCATATAAAGAACTGTCACAACTCAATAAAGGCAAAGGAAAGCAACCCTCAAGAAAAATGGGCAGAAGTTACAATTTTCTCCTGCTAATTACCTATAGCCAATAAACATTTAAAGATGCTTAAATCTGCAAGTAATCAGTGTCATGTAAATTAAAGCATCGATAAGACAAGCTTTCTCACCCAACAGATTAGGAGAAACTTAAGAGGGGTAAATCCAGTGCTGCTGGAAGTGTGGGGAAATAGGCCTTCTCGGAGCCACTGGGCGATGTCCGCTAAAACTCCGAAGTGTGCTCCTCTGACCCGTGATTCCACTGGAGGAATCCAGCCTCCCAAAACACTCGCAGACGCACACACGTGCTCAAGGACACACTGCAGCGCTTTCTTTACCAGCAGGAAATCTACAGACAACCTAAATGTCCTTCAACAGAGGAACAGCTCAACAAAGGACAATGCCCCAGATAGTAAGAGACTCTACAGGTGTAGAAGAAAAGGTCAGAAACTGTTAGCAGCGATGCCATCTGGAGGATGGGATTTTAGGAGACTTTCATTACAACTTTGTATTATGTTATAATACAGAAAAAAACTTTTCAAAGGAAACAAGCTGCTGAGGTGATGGTATGGACCCATTCAGGTAAAATATAAAACCAAGTATAAATACACATATGTACACAGGTGTAACTGTACAGAAAAGGCTCTGAAAGGGGACATATCTGTATGTACTTGCTATGGTTTAACATTTTTACAAGCATGCTTAAGCTAACTTATTTAACTTTAAAAAGGAAAAAACCCAAGCTGGCCTGGAGCATACAGGGGAGCCGGCCAACACCCACCCCCCCCCCCACCCCCCCCCGTCCCAGTTTCCTGCCGCCCGTTCCTCTCCCCAGGCAGCTCCCCCGCATCTCATGATCGCCTGTGTGGGAGGAGTCCTCCGGCTCCTTTCTCCATCCAGATCCTTGCTCTGAGCTCCAAGTCTACACAACCAGTCACCTTGGCAACACCTCCCTCCAACTCCACCAAATCAAAGCAGGACTTCTCCTCCACACTGGGCCCTCCCTTCTGGTGCCCCATCTCAGCACATGACAGCCCACGACCCTCACACTGACCCTCCCTCTCCCTGACCCATATCCACACTGTCACCAAGTCTTAAATGTCTCTCAGACACACCTTTGCTCCCACCTCCCCCTGCACAACAGACAGCCTCAGTCTCCCACCTGTAGGTCAACTCCTGCCCCCTCTTCACCCTCCACCTTGCGGCCAAAATGGCAGCCTGAGAAGAGGAAGTCGATTTGCAGTTACTTCCTGCTTCAGTTCTTCACTGGCTTCCCATCACTCCCAGGGTCAAGGCAATTCCTTAACAAGGCCTGGCAACAGCCCTGGCCCACCCCTCAGCCGCCTTCCCCCACTCCACGCTCCATCACCCTGACCCGCCTCAGATCCCAGGCGCTATACAGGTGAGTCCCACTTTCTGGAACTCTCTTCTCCCTCTCCCCTTGCCCCACGGTGCCCAGTTAATTCCTACTCACGCTTTAGACTTCAGCTCAGTCCTCACTCCTTCCGTGCTTATTCTGACCCTGCCCCTAACAGTTTCCGCTGGTCAAGGTTTTCATAATACCCTGTTGCTGTGCTTCAAAGAATTGCTCTCTGTTTGAAAGTCAGTATTTGTGTGATCTTAGATTAATGTCTGTCCTCCCAGCTCTGAGTGCCATGAAAGTAGGAAATTGTTGGCACCCAGATGCCCAGCACAGCATCTGCGGCAAAGCCAGGTGCAGGGAGTAGAGCATGGGTCAAACGTTTAAACAAATGTTTAAATATTCTATATATCTTTAAACCTTTGTATTTTGGAATTTTCAAATATACACAAAAGCAGAGAGAAGAGTATAACGAACTCCCATGCAGCCATCACCCAGTTTCAATAATTATCAGTGTGCTGCCATTTTATTGACCTACCCCTCACACTTTCTTCTTCTTTTTTTTGTTTCACTCACAAAAACTTCAGTACCTACATGGCTATACTTTTATGCACATAAATGCACATATAGGAGGAGCCCTGTGCAGGTACCCTGAGGCAAACACACAATGAGTGGTCATCACTCTGTCCACTGCGAGCGCCACGCAGGGCTCTGCTTCCCACGCGCCGGGTTCCTCAAGCAGCCGAGGCTGGAGCCCTCAGGAGGGCCGCCTCGGACCTCAGGTGGTAAAGTTATTTGGCTGTGAGCCGAGTCTCTCCCAGCGTGCTGTCACACCCTTCCCGACACGAACAAACACAAAGAGACACGTCCCATCGAGTCACCTACTTGGCTGAACTGTGCACCTGGTCACTCTCTGGGAAGCTTCCTTTACGGGTATTTTTCTCCCCTACACAAAGCAGGCCTATGAAGTAAACCGAGAATGACAAAAACAGGAAGGCCCAATCTTGCAGAGGCTGAGGAGCCAAGGCCTGCCTGAAAATGGGGCCCAATGCAGAACTCAGATCCCAAAGAAAACAAACGATGCCACGGTTTCCGTGTCTACTACTAAACTAAGAAATACAGTAAGGAGAGTCAATCAGTTACAAATAGGAACTGCCAGCACTTGCTGATCGTATAACACAAGGGGACAAATATGTTTATCCTCACAGTCACAAGTCATTTCACAGCTGTTGGTTTTGGCAGCCACCACTTTGGAGGCAGTATGGGCTCGGGGCACACATCTTCACCATCACCTCAGGCAAAATCCCGTATGCCAAAGGCACACAACTGTCTGAAGGAAAATAGGTTTACATAATATAGTCAATATTTAAAAGCACATGAAAGTTTTTTTTTAAAGCCCATTAACAAACTTACAGATTTATTAGTGCCAATGCCTTATCCACTTACCAATCCAGACCACATGGCCGCTTCCAACCGACTGTCTCGGCCAGATGTACTGAGCAGGCCATTGCACCGCGGGGAAACCCAGGTTGGTGGAGTCTGCCCCTCCTCTGGGCCCGTGCTGAACCAGCCACCTCCAGCCTTGACTGTCCCTCAGCTCCCTCCTCCAAGTGGTGCCTGGGACTCCCCAGGCCCCCTGCTCCAGCTCCACGCCATTACACCCGAGAGTCTCCAAAGCCAAGACTGGCAAGTGACAGGCACTCGGTAAGAGAGGGGAACGGAAGGCAGGGGGACCTCAGCCTTCTCGGATTAAGCCAGTATCTGAGAAACACAGAAGTGGTCATGTCACTGTACTTTGTTTTTCAGGAAAAAAGTTTAATTTAGAAAAGCTATCTTCTACACACATGCCAAATCACTCTTCGGAGTGTTCACTCCAACACCATTCTCTGAACCGAGCAGCACTTCTGCCCACCTTGGGATGCCACCTCTGTGACCGCCTTTCCCTCCCGCGGGCAGAGCCAGTGCTACTTACTGCCTGGGCTTAGGCAAACCCAAAGCTGCATGATCTGTGAGCGCCCTCAAGTCCTCCAGCAAATTCCCATTTCAGTTAAATCGAGGAGAAAAGGCACCCTTTACTTCGCTTGAACAAGAAGGGTAAGAGAAGGTGTGCAAAGACAGGATGTCAACTCTTAAAAGTTAACAATTTTGTATATTGAATTACTCCTGTTCCTAGTAAGATCTCAAAGACAAATCAAACAAGGGGCGAAGTGCCCAATGATCAGGAGCCGAGGTTCTGCCTAACATACTGAGTTCAAAACCGGGTTCTGCCTCTCACTAACCAAATGACCTTGGACTAGTTATGCCACCTCACCTCAACCTTACTCCGCCACACCCCAACCTTACTCTAACACGACTCCAATCTAACTCCACCTTACTCCAACTTTATTCCACCTCACTCCAATCTTACTCCACCTCACCCAACCTTACTCTACCTCACCCCAACCTTACTCTACCTCACCCCAACCTTACTCTACCTCACCCCAACCTTACTCCAACCTTTCTCCACCTCACTGCAACCTTTCCCCACCTCACTCCACCTTACCCCAATCTCATTCCACTTCATCCCAACCTTACTCCACCTCACTCCATTACCCCACCTCACTCCAACCTTACTCCACCTCACCCCGTTACTCCACCTCATTCCAACCTTTCTCCACCTCACTCCACCTTACCCCAACCTCACTCCACTTCACCCCAACCTTACTCCACTGCACCCTAACCTTACCCCACCTCACCCCAACCTTACCCTACTTCACCCCAATCTTACGCCACTGTACCCCAACCTCACCCCAACCTTACCCTACCTCACTCCAACCTTACTCCACCTCACACCAACCTTATTCTACCTCACATCCTTCCTTACTCCACCTTACCACAAGCTTAATCCACCTCACTCTCACCTTACTCCACCTCACATCAACCTTACTCCACCTCACACCAACTTTACTCCACCACATCCCAACCTATCTCTACCTCACTTGAATTTTACTCCACCTCACTCCAATCTTACTCTACTTCACTCCAAACTATTTTACCTCACTCCAACCTTACTTCAAACTTACTCCACCCCACTCCATCTCACTGCAATCTTACTCCACCCCACCCCAATCTTATTCTACCTCACCTCAATCTTACTCCACATCACCCCAATCTTAATCACCTCACCACAACCTTACTCCACCTCACTCCTACCTTACTGTCAGTAAAAATGGCGAGGATGATCACACCTAGCTCATAAGGATGTTGTGAAGATTAAATAAGAAAATACATATGAAGTACTGTGTGTATGAAGCACCTGATAAATATTAACTACTTTTATTAGCCTTTGAAGATTTTAAATTTGGTTAAAAATTATGAGTAAAAACTCCAAGGTTATTTAAAAATTATAGTCAGATAAATCATTATTGTTACTTCATTTAAAAAAATTAATTTGTTATTTACATTGATCTGACTGGAGCTATGAAATACTTCTGGGATACAGCTCAGATAGTCAAGGAAAAGAAAAAAGTCCTGCAGATAACTGTGAAGCCTCTGGCAAGGCACCTAATATCATCATGCCTCAATCTTCTCAACTATAAAATGAGATAACAATTAGCTTACTCTGAAGAGTGGCAATAACAAATAATAAAAGTTGCTGTTCCATTCTTATGCACCTAGTAAACACATGATACTCTGAAAACACTCACTGCATGTTTAGAGAAGGCAGGCTCCTGATAAAGCTCCATTGGCCTGGGTTCCTCCAGGAGACCCCTAGTATCTTGCATCCATGTGGCTAAACTCACAGATCAGCTCCTCTCTGCACAAAAATGAAGGCACACAGGTGATCACCAGAAGTTAGGACACCAAGGAAGAGCTTGGGGATCATCTAGTCCCAAACCATCGTCTTAAAGATAGCCTTGCCAAGGCCGTTCAGACACACACCAGTGCTCAGTCCCTGCCAGCTAGCACTCTGTCACCAGGCAGCCTTTATCTTGCCCTGCGACTGGGGAATTCTCATTCACTCAGTCCTCATCTGCCTCTTTCCTGGGAGACTTGCTATGGATGACAGCCAAATTTGCACCTCTAATTGGGCCCTCTATTTTTACCCTAAACTGTATTTCCTGCGTATTTTAGACTGCAGCAGTCCAGCTGAATCCCAGGCACCTAGAACACTGGAAGGTGCTCACTAAATATTCTATTGAGTGAATCACCCCACCATTATGAGGTAGGTACTGCCATCCCTATGTTGCACATAAGGAGACAAGCTTACCAAGGTTAAGTCAACTGCCAGTCTGCTTAGCTAGTAAACTGTCATTAGGTATCTCCACTGGGATGTCCCCAAGGCCCCATGCACCCGGCCTCTCCCCTCCTCCACCACTGCCCCTACACCAGTCATCTTCCCGCACTCCCCACGCTGGCCCTGCTCCTGCCACCACTGCCCAGGTTCAGCCCCCACTCTCACTCACCAGCACTCCCTGCCACACCTTTCCCTACAAGCTTCTCCCCTTTACAACTGTTCTCCACATCACACCCAGGGAAAGCCCTCCCAAGCCAAATCTGAATGAGCTCTGCTCCAAGTAAGACCTTGTGATAGCTCCGCACCTTGCTGAGAATAAAGCTCTACCTCCCATTTCACACTCCAGCATCTAACTCTGAGACAGGAACCAGCCTAACAAGATAAGGCCCCTAACCAATCCGCAAGCTAGGAGAATAAAATAGAGACCACCAAGATCGACGTTCCGCAGCTTCAGGACTTCCCGGGGCTTACGCAAGTGTCCTAGCCCCAAGAGTTGCCTGAAGGTGACCCTAGCCCTACTACTACAGTAAAAATCACACCCAGGGCTGGAGAGCTAGCATGTTAATAATATATGCAACGCATGTGGTGGCATGGCAAACAAGAGCACAGGCGCAAGAAAAACCCCACCTCTACATGTCATTGCAAGGCACCCCTCCCCAGCCTTTGCCTAATAAAAGTCCCACAATCCTGCTCCCTAACGAGCCGGACACCTGCCCCTTTCCTTTCTGCCGGCTCCCTTGTGCACAAGCTAATAAACTTTTACCTTTCTACTCCCATTTGTTGTCTCTCTTGATTTCTATCCTGGGGACGACAAGAACCCAATGCGCTGGTAACAACTCTACTAGTTCACCTACACTCCAGCATCTGCTTCTAGTGCTCTAAGCACATCACAAACGGCTTGGCCTTCCTGCTCACACACTTTCTGTGGCTCGGATGCTCACATTGCCTGGGAATTCCGGTTTCCCTGAAGCTCAGGCATCTCTCCTCCAGGAAGCCCTTCCTGCCCCCACCCCCACCTCAGGCTCAGGTAGGGACACCTGTAATGCTGTACACCACGTGGATAAACATATAATCATCCAGGTATGTGTCCATCTCCTCTATTCAATTACAGACACCTTGACGACACAGACTAGGTCTTTTTTTTATCTTGGATGCTGAGTGTCTGGCACAAGGTCTGCACTTGACAGAAACTCAAATGTCTTAGTGACTCAGTCCCCCTGGTTTTCCAGACCCAGCAGTCATCCTAGGCTCAGCTGTGATGGGTAGCCAATGAAGCCTGTCGATTATTATCTCCAAAATCTCTCTGAAATCCTGCTTCCATCTTCATCCCCACTGCACTCCCAGGCTCAGGCCCTCATTACTGCTGGGGCTATGAGATTAACTTCCTTCCTCCAATATCCCCTTTGTACAACTACAATTGCTATCTGGTTCCTGCCAGAGTTACTTTACTGAAACACACATCTGATGTTCGTTCCATGCCTAAAGACCCTCTGTAGACCCTCTGTAACTTTTCACGGCTTGCAGGGGTATTTGAGGCCCTCCACCCTCTTTCCCCTGTCCCCCTCCAACCACCTATTGTCTGTCTCCCCACACACCCAACACTGGTCTGGCAGCCACTCCCAGAACTCTCCAGGCACATCGATGGCCTGTGCAGGCTTTCAGGCATCCCCTTTGCCAGGAGCACCCCGTTCCCACCTCATCTTTCAAGGCCCAGTTCAGATGTCTTCTCCTGGGTGGAAACTGCGCTGATTCCCCCTCCTCCCAGCAGAACTCACGCCTGGCCTCCACCCTGCCCTCTACTGCACTTTCAACAGTACCCAGTTCACCGCAAGGTGCGGGCTATCCTGTCCGTCACGAGACCACCCGCAGGTGAGCCAGGCCGGGCGCAGGCCGTGGCAGCCACTGCAAGCGTGTGTGTGAGTCAGTCACCGGCCACGCCATTTCCTTCCATTTAATAACTGCAGTGTTGAACAGCGGCGCACCCTCCACTTTTTAACAATGGGAATAAAGAGCTCAGGAATATGACGTGCCTGGCCTGAAGCCACGGAGTGGGCATGGCTGGGACCTAGACCATCAGACTAGAAGTCTTATTCACCAACAGTGAAACAAAACCCCGCATGCCGGCGACGGTGGGCAGTAAGAAACCACGGGGGGCTCAGGAGCCGGCGCCGGCAGTTCCGCACCGCCGCCACCCGCGCTTGTGCGGACTCAGGTCCATCTATTTCCAGCGCCCCCGCCACGGAGCCGAGTGTTCGGTTCCTTCCACACTCGACTGACTGGAACTATTCTCTGATTTCCGCAGCCGAAGTGAGACCTTCGGGCAAAGCTGCTGCTTACGATCCCCCTTTTGCGGGAACACCGGGCCGGGAGGACCGCACCGCTAACCTGAGCCGGCCGCGCCTCCAGCATCGGCGGCGCCGGTGCGCATGCGCCACCCACCTCCGTCCGCCCCCCGGCTCCCGTGCACACGCCGCCACGCACGCGCCGCGCACGCCGCGCGCACGCGCAGCCCCCGCTCTGGCACGCGCCTGGGGCCTTGTGACTGTGGCCGAGGGCGTCGGGAACGGCGTGTCCCAGCCTGCAGGAGAGGCTGCCGGGGCTCTGGCCGCTGAGGGGCGCGTGGGGCTGCCTGCGTCGGTCGACTGGTGCGCAGTCACTGCGCACCTCCGAGGGGGCGGCTGCCGATCTGCGAGGCGGGACGCTTGAGCGCCCGCAACTTAGTGTGGGTCGGGCGCGCCCCTTGGTGGGAGGTGAGCGGGCGGCAGAGGGGAGGTCGGTGAGTGCATGGGCTCAGGGTGCGCGGGGCTCCCCGTCCACCGCTGCCGTCAGACGGCGTGTGAGGCCCTCGGGGCAGAGACAGCCGCAGAGATTTG
The DNA here is from genome assembly GCF_020826845.1 of Diceros bicornis minor. Lineage (NCBI taxonomy): Eukaryota > Metazoa > Chordata > Mammalia > Perissodactyla > Rhinocerotidae > Diceros > Diceros bicornis. Next base: position 32,282,813 of record NC_080774.1, on the reverse strand, counting down.
TGCCTGCTCCTTCCTCCCGACCAGTGACAGCACCCTCTTCTTTTTTTTGTGTGTGAGGAGATCAGCCCTGTGCTAACATCTGCCAATCCTCCTCTTTTTGCTGAGGAAGACTGGCCCTGGGCTAACATCCGTGCCCATGTTCCTCCACTTTATATGGGATGCCCCCACAGCATGGCTTGACAAGCAGTGCCTGGGTGTGCCCCCAGGATTCGAAAGGGGCCGCCAGCAGCGAGCGCGCGCACTTAACCGGTACGCCAGGCGGGCCCCTGGACCCTCTTCCTATTCGTTTCAACCAAGTGCGCAGCCCAAACAGAGGGCTTTGTTGGTGGGCTGTTCCTCTGCTTCTCCTCCGCGGGAGGCGGGGCAGGTGGTGCCTGGCGTGCACTGAGCCAGCCCCCCCCCCCCCCCCCCCCCCCCGCCCCCGGGTCGGATGGCGGCTCCGCGGCGCACTAGCCCTGAGAACCAGGGCAGTTTATCTCTTCTGTGCCTCAGTTTCATCAGCTGGAAAAGAGGTGGTGATCGTGCTTCCCTGGGGCGGGCCGTTGTAAAGGTCACATGAGTTAGTGTAAGTGGAGAATGAGACTGGTGCCTGGCAAGCACTATATGGGCGTTTTGGTGTTATTATTATGGGTTTTATTAGAGCTTTGTGTAACAGGATGTTTAATGGGTCTTTTCCTGTTACCCTGGAATTTATGAGTCAAGGCACAAAGATGACCCAGAGGCCCTTAGCGTCCCGCACCGTAAAGAGAATTCCCAACATAAAAGCACCCAGAACTTATTAAAGAGCTGCAGAACCAGACCTGCCAGAAGAGAAGAGAATATGGGGGAATTTGGGGAGAGCGATGGGAATATTCCATATCTTGATTAGGTGGTAAAATTCATAGAACTCTACACCTAAAAAGGGTAAATATTACGCAAATTATACCTCAATAAACCTGAAGAAAATTCATTTTTTAGGAGACCCCATTAGGAAAATGAAAGGCAAGCCATAGACTGAGAGGATATCAAAAAACATCTGATAAAGGACTTCTATCAGAATATGTAAAGAACTCATTCAACCTAGTAATAAAACTACAAACAGAACAGGTACTTCACCAAAGGAGACATATGGATGGCAAATAAATACAGGAAGGGTGCCTGATCATCAGCTGTCATTAGGGAAACACAAAGCCACAGTGAGACGCCCACGAAACCACTACACATCCACTTGAATGGTCAAAATCAAAAAGACTAACAACAGCAAGTGTTGATGAGGATGCAGAGCTGCTGAAATTCTCATACGTTGCTGGCAAGAGTGCAAAATGGTAGAACCTCTTTGGAAACATTTTCGTAGTTTCTTATAAAGTTGCCATATACTGAACCATTGAACCCAGCACGCCCACTCCTGGGTACTTTGACCCAACAGAAATGAAAACATGCCCACCCTAGACTTGCACTAAATGACTTGAGTCTTCATTTGGATCTCCAATTATTATGATATGAAGGTTGTAGTTGGTCACACTGATTCAGGCACTTGTCACCATTCATTTTATTGTGGCTCTTGAGGGCATGATATCTTTCTATGAATTTCGCTCGTATCGCCTGCAGTTGTAAGAACAGTCTAGTTTATGTACTGGAGGTTCCTGGGTACTCATTTTCATTTTTCAGTTGAGCCAACACTAGGGTTAAGTGTCCAGCGCTTTGCTGGACCCTGTGTCTGCAGAGATGACCAGTCACATTCTTGTGGACTAATGGAGGGGCAGAGTAGCAAGTGGCCAAGAGCCCTGACACGAGCGACTGCCCAGTGGGATCCTGACTCTGATCTTGACTCTGCCACTCCCTAGCCCCGTGACATGTCGCAGCGTCCTCCTCTCCACAATGGGTGTTCTGATGGCTGAGCCCAAGGGGGAGAATCTGTGATATTGTGAGCTATACTGAGAAAAACAGTCATGCGTTGCTTGATGATAGGGATACGTTCTGAGAAGTGCGTCATTAGGCGATTTTGCTGTTGATGGAACATCATAGCGAGTACTTGCACAAACCTAGGTGGTATAGCTGACTACACACCTAGGCTATATGGTATAGCCTATCGCTTCTAGGCTACAAACCTGTACAGCATGTTACTCTACTGAATACTATAGGCAATTGTAACACAATGGTATTTGTGTATCTAAACATCTAAACATAGAAAAGGTACAATAAATAATACGGTATAAAAGATAAAAAATGGTATACCTATATAGGGCACTTACCATGAATGGAGCTTGCTGGCCTGGAAGTTGCTCTGGGAGAGTCAGTGAGTGAATGGTGAGTGAAGTTGAAGGCCTAGGACATTACTGTACACTACTGTAGACTATAAACACTGTACACTTAGGCTACACTGAATTTATAGAAAAAAATTTTTCTTTCTTCAGTAATAAATTAACCTTAGCTTACTGTAACTTTTTTACTTTATAAACTTTTAAATTTTTTTAACTTTTTGACTCTTTTGTAATAACACTTAGCTTAAAATGTAAACACATTGTACAACTATACAGAAATATTTTTTCTTTATATCCTTATTCTATAAGCTTTTTTCTATTTAAAATTTTTTTTAATTTTTAAACTTTTTTGTTAAAAACTAAGACACAAACACACATATTAGCCTAGGTCTACCCAGGGTGAACTTCATCAATATCACTGTCTTCCACCTCCACATCGTCTCCCACTGGAAGGTCTTCAGGGGCAGTAACGTGCATGGAGCTGTCATCTCCTACAATAACAGTGCCTTCTTCTGGAATACCTCCAGAAGGACCTGCCTCAGGCTTTACTTGAGGAGGTGTCACTTTTTTCAGAAATATGCTCATGGTGGTTTGCTTGATTTGTTTCTTTTTTTAATCATAGATTTGCTTATAAGTAGATAATGCACCATGAACATTCTTCTCTATTAATGAAAACCTTTCAGTGTTAAGGTCTACGTTTTCAAACTTTTTAAGGAGCTTGTTGAGGTCTGCAAAGCTTCTGCTAAACCTTTCACTGTGAATTTTCTTGGGGGTTCGTCTTCTTTTTCTTCTCCTGCAGTTTCCTTTTCTCCTGCCTCTTCTTCAACTATGCATTCCTGTTCCAGTTCCAACAACTCCCCATTAGTCAATTCCTCAGGAACCACCTCTAGGAGCTCCTCGATGCCATCCTCATCCACACCCAGGTTAAAATTGTTTGCCATCTCAACCACAGCCTTGTTGATTTTTGCAACCTCTTCATCCTTGGGAAATCCTTTGAAATCATGGACAAACCTCTTGAGTGTCTTCTTCCAGAGGCCATTCATACATTTGGTGACATCACTCCAAGCCCAAGCAAGGTTCTTCATCAGTCACAGATGTTGTAGTCCTTCCAGACTTGCATCAGTGTCTTTCTCAGTTGCAGCAATAGCCTGGGTAAAGGTCCTCCTCAGGTAGTAGGCCTTAAAAGCTGCTATAACTCCTTGATCCATTGGTTGGATCAAAGAGGTGGTGTTGGGAGGGAGAAATGCCGCTTTGATAAAGTGGTGGGATAAAGATCATCAATAAAAGGACGGTGTCTGGGAGCATTATCAACAGTAAGCAAAATCTTGAAAGCTATGTTATTTTCCAAACAGTACTTCTCCATTTTGCTGGCATAGCAATTCAGGAGGGCATCTTGGAAGAGGAGCTGGGTCATCCATGACTTCTCTTTGCTCCTGTATTACACTGGCAGTGTGTGCTTACTGATATGCTTGAAGACCCTGGGGTTCTCATTGTGCCGGATCACAAAGGGTTTCAATTTGTAGCGTACAACATTGCCCCCAAGCAACACTGTTATCCTGTCCTTAAAAACCTTGAAACCTGGCATTGACTTGGCCTCCTTATGGAGGAAAGTCCTTTCAGGCATTCATTTCCAAAATAGAGAGGTTGCATCCATATTGAATATTTTCTCTGGCAAGTAATTTTTCTCCACAATCACCTTATGTAGAGTTTCCAAAAATTCTTCAGCTGCTTTCACATCAGCACTCACAAACTCACCACTCACTTTCACATTATGTAATAAATAATGATTCTTGAGTCATTTAAACCACTCACAGCTAGCAGTAAATTCAACATCGTAGTCAGGTCTAGCCTTTTCTTTCAACATCACAAATTTTTTGCTTTGGCTGTGATTGTCATGGTGCTGAGAGGGATAGGCGTCTGTATCTGGTCCTAATTCTGGTCATTAGAAGTTTCTCCACGTCTCATATAGGCCCTTCTCTAATTTTTGTCTCATTGCCTTCAATGAAGCAGATCCTTTAACAGCTTCCGTCACTTTGTTCTTGTTCTTCAAGACTGTAGCCATGGTGGAATGGAATATGCCTGACTGGGGAGCAATAACCATCACTGATTTTTCCACCTTCATAGTCCTTAATCACTTTTAATTTCATTTCCAGGTCAATCACTCAACGTGGTCTCTTACTGGCAACATTAACAGTGGATTTTGTGTGCGTTGGGGCCATGATGAAGAAACAACACGAGATTAAATCAAGCACAAGAGAAAATGATGCAATCAAGAGATGCAGTAAACACCAGATGTATGAGGCTGCTGCCAGTGTAATATGGCATACTGTTTTACAGTAAACTTTTTTTAGTAAGTACTGTAGAAAGAGTACACTCTAAAATAATGATAAAGGGCCGGCCCCGTGGCTTAGCGGTTAAGTGCGCGCGCTCCGCTACTGGCGGCCCAGGTTCGGATCCCGGGCGCGCACCGATGCACCGCTTCTCCGGCCATGCTGAGGCCGCGTCCCACATACAGCAACTAGAAGGATGTGCAACTATGACATACAACTATCTACTGGGGCTTTGGGGAGAAAATTAATTAATTAATTAATTAAAATAAATAAATAAATAAAATAATGATAAAAAATATAGTAAATACATAAACCAGTAACATAGTCATTTATTATCAAGTATTACATACTGTACATAATTGTGTATGCCATACCTTTGTACAACTGGCAGTGCAGTAAATTTATTTACACCAGCATCATCACAAACACATGAGTAATGCATTGTGTTACAACATCACTAAGCAATGGGAATTTTTCAGCTCCCTTATAATCTTATGGGACCACCATCATATATGTGGTCCATTGTTGACCAAAATGTCGTTATGTGGCACATGACTGTAAATATTTGGTCTTCGTGCTGTTCCTGGCACAGAGCTTCCAAAACCCTTGGAATTTCCTAAGTGATGAGAGCAGTAAAGGTGTCTTTTGTTATTTTAATGAGGTGGCTTTTGGAAAGCACCTAAGGGTGGGGCTGGTTGCTGAAGGAACCAATCGTGATTAGAGGCTGGGAACTTTCAGTCCCACCCCCGACCTCCAGGGAGTGGAGAGCAGCTGGAGACTGAGTTCAATCACCAATGGCCAATGACTTAATCAATCATGCCTATGTCATGAAGCCTCCATAACAACCCAAAAGGATGGGGTTCAGAGAACTTCTCGGTCGGTGAACACGTGGAGATTCAGGGAGAGTGGCATGTTCCTAGAGGGCATGGAAGGTCCACCCACTTTGCCACAGGCATTGCTTCCATCTGGCTGTTCCTGTGTTATATCCTTTTATAACAAACTGGTAATCTAGTGAGTAAACTGTTTCTCTGAGTTCTGTGAGCCTGTTCTAGCAAATTAATTGAACCCAAGGAAGGGATGATTGGAACCTCCAGTCTATAGCCGGTTGGTCAGAAGCACAGGTGACAACCTGGACTTGTGATTGGCATCTGAAATGGGGACAGTCTTGTGGTCCTGAGCCCTCAACCTGTGGAATCTGATACTATCTCCAGGTAGGTAGTGTAAGAATTGAGTTAAATTATAGGACACCCAGCTAGTGTTGGGGAATTGCTTGGTGGTGGGGAAAAAACCCACCCAGGGGAATTGGGGGCATAATCAGAGAGTTGTATGTGTGCATCCCTGTGAACAGTGCCTGGCACATGGCAGGTGCCAAGTGTGTATGCTTGCTGCTGCTGTCGGCATTATGTCACTGGCTGGTCAGCTCAGATGGGCTTTGGTACTGTGCTGATGACACCTGGGACACACTTATCAGCTCGCTTGGCAGGTAGGTAAAGAAGTGGAAGGTGGGAGACGCTGACCACAGCTGGCCTCTAGCCAAGGAAGAGGGGAGCTTGTTCTCACTGCTCCCGAAGCCAAGGGTGAGAGCAGAAGGACTGACACCAACAAAGACGTGGATTCTTTTACAAAGTGCAGTGTTTGCTCTGTGGGCTGGGAGCTGGCAGGGGCCTCTAGATGGTGTCATGTCTGCTGTTGCCTGTGGGGTTCCCTGGGCCCCCTGAGCTCATTTCAGGAGGCCTGTAGAGTAAGAGGCAAGGTTGGCCTGAGTGGTAGGCGTTTCATGTCTGTCAGTGCACCCTCCAGCCCATTAGAGTAAGCAGGGATGCTCCTCCGCCCTCCCGCCAGGCCCAGCCCCCTACTGTTTCTTCTGAGAAGCCTCCCTGCCACAGCGGCCCTCCCTGACTGCTCAAAGCACCAGGAGAAAACTCCCCAAATCTGGACGTCTGTCACTCAGCTCTGCAGAGCATAGTGCCACCCTGGCCGGGGGTGTCAGAAGGCTTGGGGCCCAGTCTCACCTCCTGCTGATCCCTCCCTCCCATCCCTGCCCCAGGCTCCATGGAGAAGAGGAGCTTTTTCGACTTGTCTGTTTGGAGGCACTCCTCGTGCTAGCACAGGATGTTTGGGAGGGAGAAACACCTCACCGTGGAAAAGATGGTGAGTCTCTGGCATTTGCTTTGGACAGGAGGGCTTTGGGCTGGACAGTCTAGATAAACTTCACCCCCAAAACAGCCCTGCAGAGCAGGCAGGCCAGAGGGAGCCACATCCCTCCACTGTCCAGGGACACAGCTGTCATCACCCAGCCCTCCCCCAGAAGCACCCATCCCTGCTTGGCTCCCCAGCATATCCTGTCTGGTGGCCCCCTGCCCAGACCTCTGAAACAGTTGGCTGGTGAATCCATGGTGTAACCTAAGCCAACTGCCCACAGCCGGCTTCCGAGCCAAGTTTGTTTTTGATTTTATGCTTATGTTTTTAAACCCCAAGGACTACTGGTTCTGGGAAGGACTGGGTCACTATGTGACCTTGGGAAGGTCCCTTGCGGCCTCTGTGACTCCAAGTTGCAGCTCTCGGCTTCCTTGGATTGCAGCATCCTCCTTATCATGTTGGCACTCAGTTGCCGGTGCCTCTTTCTCTGGAGGGGGTGGCGAGGGCATAGTCTATGCTGAAGGAGAGGAGCCCTGCTCCGTGGTGTCAGGCCACACGGTGCAGCCACAGCCACTGGCAGATGGATGGTAGGCAGGGCGGGGCTAGCTGAGGCACTGAGAAGGCGAGGCAGGGTTGTTGGCCAGTGGCCCCCTCCTGCTGACTTCTCCATTGCTTTTGTTTGTTTTATTGTAAAGATAAGAGCTGCATTTGTAGGTGTAAAGATAAGAGCTGCATTTGAGGGCCGGCCTGGTGGCTTAGCGTGCTCTGCTACTGGCGGCCTGGGTTTGGATCCCGGGGGCGCGCCGACGCACCGCTTCTCTGGCCATGCTGAGGCTGCGTCCCACATACAGCAACTGGAGGGATGTGCAGCTGTGACATACAACTATCTACTGGGGCTTTGGGGGGAAAAAAAAGGAGGAGGATTGGCAATAGATGTTAGCTCAGAGCCGGTCTTCCTCAGCAAAGAGAGGAGGATTAGCACAGATGTTAGTTCAGGGATGATCTCCCTCACAAAAAAAAAAAAGAAAGAGCTGCATTTGAGAAAATTCAACAGTAAAGGAAAAAAGTCAAAGTTGCCCTGTCTCACTCCTCCCTGGAGGTCACCTCCCTTCCCCATTTCTGTTTCCAGTTCTTACTATGGTTACCTCTGTAACTCTAAAGCGTACACCTCATGTCTTCATTTCTCAACTATAGACAGTTTCTCTTGGCTCTGTTCTATGAAAAATGTGAAATAAACACATTACATGATCTCTCTTCCTCTCAGCTTCCCAATTTGTTTGTTATTAATTTTAGTTCTTCCAATCCAGTGCTTCCCAAGAGGGCCCTCAGAGCACCCGCCTAAAAAGCAGATTCACAGGCCCCAGAAAACAGTATCAGAATTTGTGGTGGGACCTGGGACTGTGCATTTATAATCATCACCTCTAGTTGACACTTACATACATTCAAGTTTGACAACTATCATCCCGATGCTTACCTTTACAACTAAATAAATCTCTTATCCCTTGGGATGCTTTGTCTGCTCTATCAGAAACCCACCTAAAGAGTAATGTCAGCAAAAATGGAAGAGTAAGGAATTCCACTTTCCACCCTTCCATAAAAGCAATGAAAACTTGGCCAAAAACTGTCAGGATCAACTTTTTTGGAACTCTGGAAATTAACCAAAGGCTTGCAGCAACCTGAGGAAAACTTATTCAGCAAAAACAGCTGATTTCCCATAAGAAATAAAGGCTGAAATCTTCCCAAATCTGATGAATTTTGAGTTAGTAATCAAAAATTTCAACAAAGAAAGGCCCAGGACCAGATAGTTTCACTGGTGAATTCTACCAAATGTTTAAAGAATTAACACCAATTCTTCTCAAACACTCCCAAGAAATAGAAGAAGAGGGAACACTTGCTAACTCATGGTACAAAGCCAGTGTTACCCTGATACTAAAGACACACAAAGACATCACAAGAAAAGTACAGATCAATATCCCTTATCAATGTAGATGCAAAAATCATCAAGAAAAAAATGCTAACAAACCAAATCCAGCAGCATATTAAAAGGGATTATACACCATGACTAAGTGGGATTTATCCCAGGAATTCAAGTTTGGCTTAACATGCAAAAATCAATGTAATACACTATATTAATACAATAAAGAGGGAAAACATGCGGTCATCTCAATAGATGTAGAAAAAGCATTTGACAAAGTCAAACACCCTTTCATGATAAAAACATGCAACAAACTAGGAAAAGAAGGGAACTTTCTCAATCTGATAAAGGGCATCTATGAAAAAGCCACAGCTATCGTTATACTTAATAGTGAAAGACTGAACACTTTCTCCATAAGATCAGGAAAAGACAAAGATGTCCACTCTCACTCCTTCTATTTAACGTTATGCTGGGGGTTCTAGGCAGGGCAATTAGACAAGAAAAAGAAATAAAGGCATCCAGATTGGAAAGGAAGAAGTAAAACTATCTCTATTTGCAGATGACATGATCTTGTATATAGAACACCCTAAAGAATCTACAAAAAACTACTAGAGCTAATAAACAAGTTCAGTAAATCTGCAGGATAAAGATCAACATACAAAATCAGTTACACTTCTATACACTAGCAATGAGGAATCTGAAAATGAAATTAAGAAAACAATTCCAGGGGCCGGCCGGGTGGTGCAAGCGGTTAAGTGCACGCACTCTGCTGTGGCAGCCCGGGGTTCCCTGGTTCGGATCCTGGGCACACACCAAAGCACCACTTGTCAAGCCATGCTGTGGCGACATCCCATATAAAGTAGAGGAAGATGAGCATAGATGTTAGCCCAGGGCCAGTCTTCTTCAGCACAAAAAAAAAAAAAGAAGAAGAGGCAGATGTTAGCTCAGGGCCGATCTTCCTCAAAAAAAAAAAGAAAGAAAGAAAGCAATTCCGTTTACAATAACATAAAAAATAATAAAGTACTTAGGAACTAATTTAACCAAAGAACTGCAAGTCTTGTATATTGAAAACTGCAAAACGTTGATGAAAGAAAATGGAAAGATCTTGTGTTCATGGACTGGAAGACTTAATATCAAGATGGCAATGCTCCCCAATTCATCTTCAGATTTAATGCAGGCCCTATCTGAATTCCAACTGCCTTTTTAAAGAAATAGAGAAGCATATTCTAAAATTCACATTGCAAGGATACAGATTTACAAGGGATACAGAAGAGCCAAAACAGTTTTGAACAAGAACAACATTAAAAGACTCACACTTTCCAATTTCAAAACTTGGGGCCGGCCCAGTGATGCAGCGGTTAAGTGCGTGCACTCCGCTTTGGCGACCTGAGGGTTCATAGGTTCGGATCCCGAGGTGGACATACACACTGCTTGTCAAGCCATGCTGTGGTGGCGTTCCATATAAAGTAGAGGAAGATGGGAACAGATGTTAGCCCAGGGCTAATCTTCCCCCGGCAAAAAAGAGGAGGATTGGCATCCGATGTTAGCTCGGGGCTGATCTTCCTCACACACACAAAAAAAACAATACAAAACTACAGTAATCAAGACTGTGTAGTACTGGCATAAGGACAGACATAAAGACCAATGAAATAGATTGAAAGTCCAAAAATAAATTCATATATTTATGGTCAATTGATTTTTGACAAGCCTGCCAAGACCATTCAATGGGGAAAGAATAGTCTTTTCAACAAATGGTGCTGGGACAAGTGGATATCCACATACCAAAGAATGAACTTGGATCCCTACCTCATACCATACATGAAAATTAACTCAAAATGGACTAAATACCTAAATGTAAGAGCTAAAACTATAAAGCTCTTAGAAGAAAACATAGATGAAAATTTGTATGACCTTAGATTAGACAACAGTTCCTTAGATATGACATCAAAAGCACAAGTAATCAAAGAAAAAATAGATAAATTGGACTTCACCAAAATTAAAAACTTTGCTGCATCAAAGGACATTATCAATAAGTGAAAAGACAACTCACAGAATGGGAGAAAATATTTGTAAATCATGTATCTGATAAGGGTCAAGTACACAGAATATACGAAGAACCCTTAAAACTCAACAAAAAAAGACAACTCAATTAAAAAATAGGCAAGAGGCTTGAATAGACAGTTCTCCAAAGAAGATATACAAATGGCCAATAAGCACATGACAAGATGCTCAACATCATCATCATTAGGGAAATGCAAATCAAAACCAGAAGACACCACTTCACTAGGATGGGTATAATAAAAAAGAAAATCGACAATAACAAGTGTTGGCGAGGATGTGGAAAAATTGGAACCCTCATACATTGCTGGTGGGAATGCAAAATGATACAGCTGCTCTGGAAAGGTTTAGCAGTTCCTCAAAATTTAAACATAGAATTACCATATGCCCCAGCAATTCCTCCTCTAGTTATTCAAAAGAAATGAAACATATGTCCACACAAAAATTTGTATACAAATGTTCATAACAGCTTTATTCATAACAGCCAAAAAGTGGAAACAAACCAAATGTCCATCAACTGATAAATGGATAAACAAAATGTGGTATATCCCTACAATGGAATATTATTCAGCCTTAAAGAGGAATGAAGTACTGACACAGGCTACAGTATGGGTGAACCTAGAAAACATTATGCTAAGTGGAAGAAGCGAGACACAAAAGCCCACATATTGTATGATGCCACTTATTTGAAATGTCCAAAACAGGCAAATTCATAGAGACAGAAAGTAGATTAGCAGTTGCCACAGCTTTACTATTATTTTGTGTTGTCAAGGCTTCTAATGTTGGCCTTTGTCCTCTCATCAGCTCTAGAACCTCGTGGCTGGCTGTACAGACATCATGGTGGCTGGTTTGGGTTTCCCTCGTGGTCACGCTGGCCTGCTGCTTCCAGGGGCTTGGGCTTCGCATGGGAGGGTGGCCGTGGGATGTAGGGGCCTGTCCAAGGCCAGGCTGCTCTGTATGATTCATGGTGGGGGCTTCTGGCAGGTGCTGGGCCCCACATCATCCAAGCCCGGACACTTCACTCTACATTCTTTTACTTTCTTTAACAAAACACGCTTTTTTATTGTGAGAGATAACATTCAACATAAACAAACAGCTTCACAAATTCTTATAAAGCAAATGTTCATGCAGTCACTCTCCAGGTTTCACCTCAGGATCTCCTTATGTCCTGTCCACTCACCTCTCTCCAGAGATAAAAGTGTCCACAATTTCATGGTAATCATTTCTTTGTTCTTCTTTATAGTTTTACCACTGTATACGCATTCTTAAACAATATGGTTTAATTTTACCTGCTTTTAAACTTCATAGAAATGAAATCTGTTTACCTATCCCTGCATAGCAAACACCTCAGACTGCAGGGGCCTGAAACAAGGATCATCCTATTATTGTCTCTCAAGTGCTGGGGTTGACCAGGCTCAGTGGGCAGTTCCTGCTCAAGGCCTTGCATGTGGTCGCGGGGACAGGGGTCACCTTGGAAACTCTCTCCCTCCATCCCTGGTAGCTGATGCCGGCTGTCGGCTGGAACATCCACCTGTGGCCTCTACATCCGGTCAGAGCTTGCTCATTGCGTGGTGCCTGGGCTCCAAGAAGCTGCTGAAGAGGACCGGGAGTAAGCTCTATCCCCCTTAAGACCCAGCCTGGAGGTCACATAGCATCATTCCTGTCAGGGCCTGTCCAGGTCCCAAGGGAGAGAATATAGCCCCCTTTCAATAGGGGGAGCACCAACATCCTACTGTAAGAAGAGCATGTGTGCGTGCACCCATGTGAAGAGCAGCTTTATTGCAATAGCCAAAAAGTGGAGGCAACCCAAGTGTCCATCGGCAGATGAATGGATAAACAAAATATGGTATATCCATGCATTGGAATATTATTCAGCCTTAAAAATGAAGGAAATTCTGACACATACTACAACAGGATGAACCTTGAAGATATTATGCTAAGCGAAACAAGCCAGTCACAAAAGGACAAATACTATATGATTCCACTCACAGGAGTTCCCTAGAGCAGTCAGATTCACAGGGACAGAAAGTAGAATCGAGGTTGTCAGGGGCTGACGAGGGGAAACAGGGAACTGTTGTTTAATGGGGACAGAGTTTCTGTTTGGGAAGATGAAAAAGTTCTGGAGATGGATGGTGGTGATGGTTGCACAACAATGTGAATGTACTTAATGCCGCTGAATTGTACACTTAAAAATGGCTAGGATGGTAAATTTTATGAGTATTTTACCAAAATTTTTTAAAAATTAAATTAAATTAAAAAAGAAGAGAATGTGCAATAGGAGATAATTTTGGATAGCTCTGAGTTTGTGGCAACATTAGAAAATACAGTCTGCCACAGAATCGTACAATATACAGTGTGGGGTCTTGTTTCTCTCATCCAACACTGCGTCTGTAAAATTCACGCAAGTTGTGTGTTGCTCCACTTTGCCCATTTTCACTCCTGCCTAATATTCCCCATGTGGATAGGCCAGCATGTATTTATCCCACCCACTGTGGGTGGACATTGGGGTGCACCCCAGTTTGGGGCTGATAAAAACGATACTGCTATGGGTATTCTTGTACATGTACCCCAGTGCACATGGGCACTTGTTCTGGGCCACTGATGATATTCCTTATTATTTTCCATATTGCCATGAGTTTATTAGCTTTCAGTATCTTTACTGTTAGATGCAATGGGACGCTCTGTAATGGGAGGGAGGGGCGTCCATGGGTGGGGCTCCTGTCCCGTCTTGAACTCTGCCCTCAGCCTGGGGCCTCTGACTCACTCCTGCCTCTCTCGCCCTGAGCTCCTGGGCCCTCAGAACCCAGCACCTGGCCAGGGATGGTCCCTTCCCCAGGGAATAGGCGGCCCCATGTCCTGCTGAGTCTGTGGCCACCCAGCTGAAAAACTACATCTCACCTTTCCTGGCAGCTAGATGTGGCCATGTGACTATTGGGGAATGGCAGCTTGCGGGAAACGTTAACTTCCTGGGAACCTGGGCTCTCACTTTGTTCCCCTGAGCTCTCTTTCAAGCACCCCCCAGGCCGAGCCGCGCCCGCCTTCCAGTTGTTGTGTCTCCTCCCTGCCCCCCTCCCCTCCACCCCCTCTGCCCCACCTACCCCATGCTTGTTACTGCTCTTGCCCGGGGTCTCCCCTTTCACGGAATGCCTGTTCTCACCTTCACCATCCTGGTGAACTCCTACTCATTCCTCTATGAGGCAGCTCCTCTCCACAACCTCCCCGCCTCCCAGGTAGGTGGCCATGTCCCCTCTGCCCGGCCCTTCTCCACCTAGGAGAAGGTGTCACTCGTCTATGGGGTCTGGAATGACAGCAGGAGAAGGCAGCGTCCTGGGTGGCATGGACGTTCATTTGGCCAGCCAAGGCAAGTCATGAGACGAGGCATCCCCGGCTCTGCCTCTTTGGTGAAAATGCGAAGAGAAGGGGTGTCTACGGGGGGCGAGCAAGGGCAGCCAAGGGGTGAATTCACACCCTCCAGACCCTGCCACCCTCCGTGGGTGAGTAGGTGAGCGGGCAGCTGGGAGGCGCCACATCCTGTGGATTTTGGGAAGGGCTGTGGGCCGGGAGAGATCCCCACGTCCTTGGCATGGTCTGCCTGGCCCTGGATGTCCAGCTCTGACTCACTGCTTGTTTGGGCAAATGCTGGCCTCGATGCCAAGTCCTGAGGGCTTGACAAAGGCAGGGTGAGCTGGAGATAGGATCTGAGGACGGCTCCTGGGAACAGTGTGGGTGCCTGGCCTGTGTTTACAGCAGCTTCCTGCTCCTGGCTCTCCGTCTGGCGAGCTGGGTGCGGCCACCGTCCGAGGAGGCCGGGAGGTGGGGGAGAGCCTCTGGGTGGACCCCGCACACCGTCCTGAGTGTACAACACAATCACAGGGCATGGGTGACAGCAGCGGGGGTGCTGGCAGCAGGGGATGGGGTTAAAATGTTCTAGGGTTTTGCTGTTTCGGGGGAGAAGGGCAAAGACATTAACTTTAGAGGTTATTAACTTTAGAGGGTGACCACTGGAATAGGCCCAGAAGGTACCATTTCCAAACAGGTAAAAGGAAAAAAAGGGAATAAAAAAAGACAAAAAAATTTAATCCAAAAGATGGAAAGGAGGAGTGGGCAGGGGAGCTAGACATAAGCTGTTACAAATAAATCCAAATATACCTGTAATCACAAAAATGTAAAGGGATCAAACGCTCCAGATAAAGAAAAAGATTGTCACATTGTATGAAAAATAATCTGGGTTTTTGCAATTGTAGGAGACCCTCCTAAAACATAAAGAGACAGAATATTGAAGGTCAAGGGAGAGAAGGGTCCACTGTGCCGAGACTAACCAAGAGTAAATTCCTGGGCTGCATCAATATCCGATGAAACGCAATTTAAGGCAGCAAAGCCCAAAGCTAACTTGTTGAAAATACAAATATAAAGCCAAGCTTCTGGGAATATTAACAAGTAAAAGAAGAGGCACAGGTAAAAACACTAGGAAAAAAAGAAAAGGACGAAACGGAGATTTAACCGTAGGTGCTCCGGTGAGGGAACAGAAACGTAAGAGGCGGTTTGTCAGCTCTGTACCAACACATTTGAAAACAGACAACTGGACAGCTTCTTAGAAAACTTAGTTTTCCAGAATGGAATCCAAAAGAATTAAAAAACCTGAGCTGTCTTACAATTAAAGAAACGTATTCAGTATTTTTAAATCTACCCCTCCCCCACCACAAATGTTCAAATAGCAAATTCTACCTTCCAAGAAACAGATCATTCCAATCTTGTATAAATTATTTCGGAGAATAGAAAAATAGGAAACACTTTCACCTCATTTTTACAAGGCTAATATAACCTCAATATGCAAACTGAACAGGACAAGAAATAAAATTACTGGTAAATCTCACTCATGAATGTTGATGCAATCTGAATCCAATAATATATCAAAAAGGTAAATCCTCATGGCCAAGTTGGGTTTATCCCCAAAGTGCAAGGTTGGTGTAACATTATAAAATTACATAATATAAATCACCACATTAACAGAATAAAGGAGAAAAATCACAGTAATGTTTAAATAGATGCAGAAAAAACTGTCCAAAGATATTCAATTCATTCATAATAAAAAATAAAAAAGAACAAAAACAGGACTAGAAGCTAACAGAACAAAGGGCATCTGCTCAAAACCATGGTGAACAACACAGAAAGGAGAGCGCTTCTCGCAAGATCAGAAGCTTGATGTGATGCTGGCGGTGAGGACTTCTGTTTGCTGAGTTCCCTGACATCCCAGCCGGTGCAGGAGATGATATGATTTTCTATGTGGAAAACCCAAAGCCATCTACAAATAAATTATTAGAATTAAATAAGGTTGCTGAATGCAAAGCGAAATTCATTTGCATTTCTATACATTAGCAAAAATCCGATAGAAAATGCAATTTAAAAAAGATTTTAAAAATAGCAACAAAAATACAAAGAATCCAGGAATAAATCTAATAAAGAAGTGCAAGCCTACAATATACTAAAAATAATATCTGTGGCACTTCATATGGGCATTACTACTCTAAGCACTCTAATCCATGAGCTGGTTTAACCCCCACCATACCCCAAGAGGACAATGTCCTTACCTTTCCACCTTGTGGCTGAGTGAACTGGTCTACTATCCAGCATTCGGGCACCTGGAGGGAAGATTCTGGTGTAGGCAGCCTGGCCCCAGAACCTGGACTGTAGCCACTGTGCTTCACTGCCTCTTGTTGGTAGTTGTTGCCTCAGTGTAAACATAATATACATGGATACTAGAAAAATTACTACAAGAGAAAAAAATAGAGAAGAAAATGTAATCAGCTCATTCTCCCACCACTGTTACCTTGTTCATGTACACTCCCTCTGGCCTCCGTTCCAGTTTATTTCCACAGGGTGCGGGCCTTTCCAGCTCCGGGCCCCACAGCCCCTCCTCAGAGCCCCGCACACAGCCTAGTCAGCTTCCACCCTAAATCCTCTCAAGTCTGGTTCAAGGATGAGATGACGGCCAGTAGGACAGGACTTTTTCTTTTGTTTGGTGTTGTGTTAAGTAAACAAATTCAAAATAAGAGTTTTTCTCCACTTGCTGCTAGAAGACATACTCCCTGTCCTCAAAGAGGCTTCCTGGGCCAGGCTGCTTGTTTGGTGGAGTCCCCCTTGCCAGAATCTCAGCCTGGTATTTTTCAGTAGGGAAGGAGAGCTCTTTTCCTGGCCTCTTGTTAGTAGCAGAACTCCCAACTCATCCCTTCGATGGTGCTGTGAACTCACCTGGTGTTGTCAGAGGGTCTCCCGTTAGCTCCAGGGAGTGAGGCTACCTGGGCTGTCTTCTGCTGGCGGTTGGGAGACATCAGGTGTGTGTCACCTTCTCCTGTTGGTTGGGGGATACAGGATTCCCTGACGTTGTGTTGTTCCTGCAGTCCTAGAGTCCCAAACCAGTTCGCCTTCCTCTTACCACCTTTTAGTTCTCCTTTGGCTGTCTCTTGAATTATTTCCAGAATTCATAGTTGTACTTAGTGGAGAGGAATAGGGAGAGATGAGTCTATGTCATCTTGCCCAGACCAGAATCATCCTTTTAGTACTTCTAAGCTATTTGTGTCTTTCTATTTAGAGTGAGTTTCCTGTAGGCAGCATATAATTGGGTCTTGCTTTTTTTAATCCAATCTAACAATCTCTGTCTTTTAATGGGGATGTTTAGATCATTAATATTTAATGTGATTATTGAGATGATTGGGTCTAAATCTACCAGCTTGCTATTTGTTTTTTATTTTTCCCATCTGTTATTTGTTCCCTTTTTCCTTTTTTTTCCTTGTCTTTTTTGGTTTAATTAAGCATCTTTTAAGATTCCATTTTATCTTCTTTGATGGCTTATCAGCTATACCTCTTTCTTCTGTTTTGTTTTTTAGTGGTTGCTTCACTGTTGATAGTACAGATTTTTGACTTACCACAGTCTGCCTTCAAGTGATATATGATTCACGTATAATATAAAGACTTTACAATAATATACTGCCATGTCTCCCTCTCAGCCTTTGTGCGAATATTGCATCCATTTTACCTGTACATCCCCACAATACATTGTTATAATTTTTGTGTTAAACAATAAAGTATTTTAAAAGAGGTTTTAACAATAATTTAGAATTTGTTAAATTGACCCTCATAGTTATCATTTCTGGTGCTCCTTATTCCTCTGTGTACATTCGCATTCCCATCTGGTATCATTTTGCTTGTGCCTAAAGGACTTCCTTTAATGTTTGTAGTGCAAGTCTGTTGGCAATGAATTCTTTCAGCTCTTGTATGTTTGAAAAAAGTATTTTGCTTTTAAAAACTTATTTTGAAATAATTATATATTCACAGGTGCTTACAAATATAGTATACAAAAGTCCTGTGTACTTCTCACCCAGTTATCCTTAATGATTACATATTACATAATTATAGTGCAGTATCAAAACAAATAATTTGACATTGCTACAATGCGTGTGTATAATTCTATATCATTACACATACACAACACATAATTCTACATATGCATGTATAATTTATCACATGTGTAGATTCATGTGACCACTGCTGAAATCAAGATGCAGACTACTGCATCACCACAAAGATCTACCTCCTACTATCCTTTTATAGTCATACCCACCCTCTCCCTCCCCCACAGTCCCTAACCCCTGGAAACACTGTTTCCATCTTCATAATTTTGTCATTTTATAGAAATGGAACCATACAGCATGTAACCATTTGAGATTGGCTTTTTTCACTTAATGCCCTTGATATCCATCCAAGTTGTTGTGTGTATCAATGGTTTGTTCTCTTTTACTGCTCAGTTGTATTCCATGCTATGTATGCACTGTATTTTGTTTAACCACTAGTCTATTAAGGGACGTTTTGGTTGTTTCCAGTTTGGGGCTATTACAAATAAAGCTGCTATGAACAATCATGTACAGGTTTTTGTGTGGTCATAAGTTTTCACTTCTCTGGGATAAATGCCCAGAAGTGCAATTGTTGGATTATATGGTAGTGTATGTTTAGATATTAGGAAATTGCCAAACTGTTTGCCAGGGTGGCTGTACCATTTTACATTCCCACCAGCAATGTGTGAGAGATTCAGTTTCTCTACATTCACTGGCATTTGGTGTTGTCATTTTTTCTTTTAGTTTTTCTAATGGATGTAATGATACCTCATCCTTAAATATGTAATGATTGTGTCATCCTTAAAATCTTAATTTTCTTTTCCCTAATGGATAATGATGTCGAACATGTTTTCATTTGCTTACTTGCCATCTTCTTTGGTGAAATGTCTCTGCATGTCTTTTGCCCAATTTCTAATTAGATTGCTTGTTTTTTTAATGCTGAATTTTGGGAGTTCTTGATATATTCTGGATACTGGTCCTTTGTTGGATATGTGGACACTGGATTTCTTCCAGTGTGTAGCTTGTCTTTTCCTTTTTGAGTAAGATCAGCTCTGAGATAACAACCATGCCAATCCTCCTCTTTTTGCTGAGGAAGACTGGCCCTGGGCTAACGTCCATGCCAATCCTCCTCTTTTTGCACAGCATTGCTTGACAAGCGGTGCGTAGGTCCACACCCGGGATCTGAAGCTGTGAACCCCGGGCCGCCGAAGCGGAGCGGGAGCACTTAACTGCTATGCCAGTCTTTTCGTCCTTTTAAAGCTTCTTTCACAAATCAAAAGTTAATTTTGATGAAGTTAAATTAATCATTTTCTCCCTTTATGATTATGCTTTTGGTATCATGTGTATGTCCCAAAGATATTCTCCAGAGATATTTTCTAAAATTTCTATAGTTTTACATTTTATATTTATATCTAGGATTCATTTTGAGATTTTTTTATGGTGTGAGGTTTAGATTGGGGTTGATTTTTTTTCCTATTGATATCCAATTGCTTTAGCATATTTGTTGAAAAGATTATCCTTCCTCCATTAAGTTGTGTTTTTTTATTGTGGTAACATATACATCATATAAAATTTATCATTTTAACGATTTTTATATTCACATTGCTGTGCAACCATCGCCGCCATCCACCTTCAGAACATTTTCATCATCCCAAATTGAAACTCTGTACCCATTAAGCAATAACTCTCCATCCCCTCCTCCCCCAGCCCCTGGCAACCATCATTTTACTTTCTGTCTCTATGAATTTGACTACTCTAGGTACCTCATGTTAATGGACTCATACAATACTTGTCCTTTTGTGACTGGCTTATTTCACTTAGTATAATGTCTTCAAGGTTCATTCATATAGCACATGTAAGAATTTCCTTCCTTTTTAGGACCAAGTCCACTGTATGGATATACCAGATTTTGCTTACCCCTTCATCTATTGGTTGTTTCCACCTCTTGGCTACTGTGAATAGTGCTGCTATGAACATGGTTGTAAAAATATCTCTTGGAGACCCTGCTTTCAATTCATTTTTTTTTAACAATTTTATTTATTTATTTTATTTTTTTGTGAGGAAGATCAGCCCTGAGCTAACATCCGTGCTAATCCTCCTCTTTTTGCTGAGGATGACGGGCTCTGAGCTAACATCTATTGCCAATCCTCCTCCTTTTTTCCCCAAAGCCCCAGTAGATAGTTGTATGTCATAGTTGCACATCCTTCTAGTTGCTGTATGTGGGACGTGGCCTCAGCATGGCCGGAGAAGCGGTGCGTCAGTGCGCACCCGAGATCCGAACCCAGGCGACCAGTAGCGGAGCGCGTGCACTTAACCGCTAAGCCTCGGGGCCGGCCCTGCTTTCAATTCTTTTGCATATATGCCCAGAAATGGAATTGATGGATTATATGGTAATTCTATTTTTAATTTTCTGAGGAACTGCCATACTGTTTCCTATAGCAGCTGCACCATTTTATATTTCCACCAACAGTGCACAAGGGTTCCAATTATCCACATCTTCGCCAGCACTTGTTATTTTCTGTTATTTTTTTCTTTTTTTTGATGGTAAGCCATCAAAAAAGGTGTGAGGTAATATCTCATTGTGGTTTCGATTTGCATTTCCCTAATGATTAGTGATGTTGAACATCTTTTCATATGCTTGTTGGCCATTTGTATATAACCTTTGCAGAGATGACTATTCAAGTCTTTTGTCAATTTTTAAATCAGGTTATTTGATTTTTTGTTGTTGAGCTGGAAGTTTTTTTAACTTATGAATTCAATTTCCTTACTTTTTGTAGAGATATTCAACTCATCTATTTCGTAAGGCAGTAATTTATGTTTTTTAGGTGTTCCATGTTGTCAAAGTTGTCCAATTTATTTGTGCAGTGTTGTTCATCGTATTCCTTTTTATTCTTTTTTGTGTGTGTGTGTGAGGAAGATCAGCTCTGCTGATCTTGAGCTAACATCTGCCAGTCCTCCTCTTTTTGCTGAGGAAGATTGGCCCTGGGCTAACATCCGTGCCCATCTTCCTCTACTGTATATGGGACGTCGCCACAGCATGGCCTGACAAGCGGTGCGTTGGTGCACGCCCGGGATCCGAACCCAGGTCACCAGCAGCGAAGCGCA
This sequence comes from Diceros bicornis minor, assembly GCF_020826845.1. Classification (NCBI taxonomy): domain Eukaryota; kingdom Metazoa; phylum Chordata; class Mammalia; order Perissodactyla; family Rhinocerotidae; genus Diceros; species Diceros bicornis. The sequence continues at coordinate 32,261,638 of NC_080774.1, read as the reverse complement.
CGCACTCAACCGCTACGCCACGGGGCTGGCTCCCCTTTTTATTCTTTTGATGTCTACAGAGTCTATAGTGATAGCCCATGTCATTCTTAACTTTGACAATTTGTGTTTTCTCTCTTTTTATTTTTGTCAGTATTGCTAGAGGTTTGCCAACTTTATTGATCCTTTCAAAGAACCATTAAATTTCTTTAAAGTTAATATATCATTAAATTTCTTTTAAATATGTTGAGGGATTTTTTTTTTTTTGGCATGATTGAGATAGACTTATTCTATGTTACCCTTAGTCTTTTTTTTTAAACAGTTTTCTTGAGATATAATTTACATGTCATACAATTCACCCATTTAAAGTACACAATTGGGCTGGCCCTGTGGCCTAGTGGTTAAGTTCCGTGCACTCTGCTTCGTCAGCCCAGGTTTGATTCCTGGGCATGGACCTACATCACACATCAGTGGCCATGCTGTGGTGGCAACCCACATACAAAATAGATGAAGACTGGCACAGATGTTAGCTCAGGGCGAATCACCTTCAAGCACAAAAAAGAGGAAGATGGGCAACAGATGTTGGCTCAGGGAGAATCTTCCTCAACAAAAAAAATAAAGCAAACAATTAAGTGGGTTTTAGCCTATTCACAGAGTTGTGCTGCAATTTTAGAACATTTTCTTCACTCCCAAAAGAATCTATGTACTTCTTAGCAGTCACTTTCCAGTCACTTCCCCATTCCCCTCCATTCCCTCCAAGTCCTAGGGTGGCCATGAAACTACTTACCCTCTATACAGATGAGCTATTCTGCACATTTCATATAAATAAAATCAAATAATAAGTATGTCTTTGTGCCTAGCTTTTCATTTAACATAACATTTTCTCAGTTCATCCATGTTGTATCTGTATCAGTGCTCCATTCCTTTTCATGGCTGAATATTATTCCTTCATGTGGATATACCACGTTTGTCTGTTCATTGGTTGATGTGGAAAAGTGGAAACAACCCACTGTTTCCACTTTTCACCTATTATGAAGAAGGCTGCTATGAACCTTCATGTACAAGTTTTCATGTGGACATATGTTTTCATTTCTCTTGACTATATACCTAGAGTGGAACTGCTGGGTTATATGGTAACTCTATGTTGTTTAACCTTTTGAGGAACTGCCAAACTGTTTTCCAAAGTGGCTTCATCATTTTACATTCCCATCAGAAATGTATGAGGGTTCCAATTTCTCCACATCTTCACCAACACTTGTTATTTTCTGTTTTTATAATAGCCATCCTAATGGTTGTGATGTAGTATCTCATTGTGGTTTTGATTTGCATTTCCCTAATGACTAATGATGTTGAGCATCTTTCCATGTACTTATTGGCCATTTGTATATCTTGTTTAGAGGACTGTCTATTCAGATCTTTGACTATTTTTAACTGTTTTTTTTATTGAACTATAAGAGTTTTTCATATGTTCTAGATACAAATTCTTTATCAGATATGTGATTGTATTTATTTGTCCTATTCTGTGGGTTGTCTTTACACTTTCTTGATGCTGTCCTGTTAAGCACAAAAGTTTTTAAATTTGATGAAATCCAATTCATTTATTTATTTTTTCTTTTGTCACTTGTGCTTTTGGTGTTGTATCTAAGAAGGCTTTCCCTAGCCCAAGGACACAAAGATTCACTCCTATGTTTTCTTCTAAGAGTTGGGTCCATGATCCATGTGCAATTACATTTTGTGTATGGTGTCAGAAGAGGCCCAACTTCATTTATTTGCATGTGGACATCCAATTCTCCCAGCACTTTTTTGTTGGAAAGATTTCTTTATTTGTTGAATTTCTTGGCACCCCTGTCAAAAGTCAATCGACCACCAATGTGAGGGTCTTTTCCTGGACTTTCAGTTCTATTCCCTCAGTCATATGTCTATCCCTATATTGGTACCACACTGTTTTGATTACTGTGACTTTGTAGTAAGTTTTGAAATCAATTTTGAGTCCTCCAACTGTGTGCTTCTTTTCCAAGATTGTTTTGGCTATTCCTGATCCCTTGCATTTCCATATGAATTTTAGAGTCAGCTTGTCAATTTCTGCCAAAGCGCCATCTGGGATTTTAATAGGGATTTTGTTGAATCTGTAGATCAATTTGGGGAGTATTGCCATCTTAACAATAGTAAGTATTCTGATCTATGAACATGAGATCTTTCCATTTATTTAGGTCTTTTTTAACTTCTTTCAATAAGGTTTGTTGTTTTCAGAGTACAACATTTTCACTTATTTTGTCAAATTCCTAAGTATTTTATTCTTTTATGAATTTTATTCTTTTCAATACTATTATACATGTAATTGTTTTCTTAATTTTATCTTCATATTGTTCATTGTGCATAGAAATACAATTGTTTTTGTATATTAATCTTGTACCCTACATCCTTAATAAACTTGTTTGTTAATTCTAATAATGTTTTAGTGGATTTTGGGATTTTGTATATATGATATCCTTTCATCAACAAATAGTGATAGTTTTACTTCTTCCTTTCCAACCTTGGCCTTCTAATTCTTTTCCTGCCCAATTGTCCTGTTTAAAACCCCCAGTAAAATATTAAATAGAAGTGGTGAGAGCAGCATCCTTGTCTTGCTCTTGATCTCAGGGGAAAAGTGTCCAGTCTTTCATCATTAATATGATGTTAGCTGTGAGTTTTTCATAGATGCCCTTTATCAGATGGAGGAGAGCCCTTCTATGCCTAGTTGGCTGCGTGTTTTTTTGTTTTTTGTTTTTTTTTTTTTTTTTTGTGAGGAGATCAGCCCTGAGCTAACATCCGCCAATTCTCCTCTTTTTTTGCCGAGGAAGACGGCCCTGGGCTAACATCTGTGCCCATCCTCCTCCACTTTATACGGGACGCCGCCACAGCATGGCTTACCAAGCAGTGCGTCGGTGCGCGCCCGGGATCCGAACCAGCGAACCCCGGGCCGCCGCAGCGGAGCGCGCGCACCCAACCGCTTGCGCCACCGGGCCGGCCCTGGCTGCGTGTTTTTATCAAGAAAGGATGTTGGATTTTTCAGATGCTTTTTCTGTGTCTATTGAGATGACCATATTGTTTTTGTTCTTGATTCTGTCGATATGGTGTACTACATTAATTGATTTTTGGATGTTAAACCAATTTTGCATTCCAAATAAATTCCATTTGGTCATGTTGTGTAGTCTTTTTTATCTGTTTCTGGATTCAGTTTGCTGTACTAGCAAACTGAATATTGTTCAAACTGAATATTGTTGAGTATTTTTTCGTCTCTGTTCATAAGTTATTGGTTGTAGTTTTCTTGTGATGTCTGTGTCCAACTTTGGATCAGGGCAATTTTGGCCTCATAGAGTGAGTTAGGAAGTGTTCCCCTCTCTCCTATTTTTATTTTTTTTTGTAAGAGCTTAAGATTGATTAATAGTCTTCTTTAAACATTTGGTAGAATTTACCAGTGAAGCCATTGGGTCCTAGACTTTTCTTTGTTGGAAGCTTTTTAAATTACTAACTCAATCTTTTTACTTGTTATAGACCTATTCAGATTTCCTATTTCTTCTTGAGTCAGGTTTGGTAGTTTGTGTTTCTAGGAATTTGTCCATTTTATCTAGGTTATTTACTTTGTTGGCATACAATTGTTCATAGCATTCTCTTTTATTCTGATAGTATTCTCATAGTATAATCACTTTTATTGTTAGTGAGATATCATTAGTGATATCTTTCCTTCCTGATTTCAGTAATTTGACTCTTCTCTCTTTTTTTGTGTCAATTTAGCCAAAGGTTTGTTAATTTTGTTGACTTTTCAAAGAACCAATTTTGCTTTTATTATTTTGAGGTTTCTTTTATGGCCCATATATGTGATCTGTCTTGGCATAGGTTCTCTGGGCACTCGAAAAGAATGTGTATTCTGCTGTTGTTGGGTAGTGTTACATAAATGTTGACTAGATCCTGTTGTTTGATGTTGTTGTTGAGTTCTTCTTGCTGACTTTTTGTCTAGTTGTTCTATCAACCATTGAGAGAGGAGTGTTGAAGCTTCAACTATAATTGTCAATTTGTCTATTTCTTCATTCAGTTTTATCAGTTTTTGCTTCACATATTTTCCAACTCTGATGCACACACATTTAGGATTGCTGATCAACCTTTTTATCATTATGTAATGTCTTTCTTTGTCCCTGGTAATTTTCTTAATGAAGTCTACTTTATCTGATATTAATATAGCCACTCCTGAATTTATTTGATTAATGTTTGCATGGTATATCTTTTTCTATTCTTTTTCTTTCAACCTACATGTGTCACTCTATTTGAAGTGAGTTTCTTTTAAATAGCATATATCTGGGTCATTTTATTTGTCTGTTCTACCAGACTCTGTTGTTTATTTATTGTATTTAGACCATTTACATTTAATGTAATTATTAATATGGAAAGGCTTCAGTCTGCCACTTTATCTTTGTTTTCTGTTTATTCTCTCTCTTCTTGTTTCTCTGTTTACCATTTCCTGCCTTCCTGTGGTTTACTTGAACATCTTTTAGAATTTCTTTTTGAATTATCTATAGTGTTTTTGAGTGTATGTCTTTGTATAGCTTTTTAGTGGTTGCTCTTGGATTACTCTATACACACATAACATAACACCTACACATCAAAGTCTACTGGTGTCAACATTTTACCAGTTGGAATGAAGTATAGAAACCTTACCTCCCTTTATGTCCCATTACCCTCCCCTATTTATAGTATAATTACCTCAGATATTTCCTCTACATACACTGAGAACCACTTTAGGCAGTGTAATAATTTTTGCTTCAATCATCAATCATAATTTAGAAAACTCAGGAGGAGAAGGAAAGTCTATTGTATTTGCCAAGATTTTGCTTATCTTGTTCTTTCTTCCTTCCTGATGTTCCAAGATTCTTCCTTTTATCGTTTCCTTTCTGTTTAAAGAACATCCTTTAGCCATTCTTTGAGAGTACATCTGCTAGTGACAAATCCTCTTAGTTTTCCTTCATCTGAGAAAATATTTATTTCCCCTTCATTATTGAAGAAAATATTCACTAGATATAGAATTCTGGGTTGATACATTTTTCCTTCCAGCGCTTAAACAAATGTGCTACTTTCTCTGGTCTCCATGGTTTCTGATGAGAAATCCTTGGTTGTTTGATTTATTTTCCCCCTAAGGTGAGGTGTCATTTTTCTCTGGCTCCTTTCAATATTTTTCTTGGTTTTAATTTTCAGAAGTTTAATTATGATGTGACTTGGTGTGGATTTCTTTGAGTTTATCCTGTTTGGGGTTTCAGGCAGCATCTTGAATCTGTAGGGTTTTTTCTTTTCTTTTTGCTAAATTTACAAAATTTCCAGCTATTATTTGAGTACTTTTTATCCCCACCATCTTTCTCCTCTCAATTTGGAACTCCAGTGACATGAATGTTAGATCTTTTGTTATGATCCCACATTTCCCGAGGCTCTGTTCTTTTCTTTCTTTCTTCTTGTTTCAGTCCGCATTCTCTCTCTTGTTCAGATGGAATAATCCTATTATTCTATATTCAAATTTACTGATTCTTTCTTCTATCACTCCCATTTTACTGTCATGAAGAGAAGCAGAAGAAAACTATAAGAAAATATAACTTAATTTGTATCTTCTGGATATAGAAGGACTTTTTGATGGTTAAAAATAAAGATAGAAATCATATAGGGAAAACCTTAATAGATTGAAATACTCAAAATTTTAAATTTCTATAGCATCCTGAAAAAAATCGTTGATAGATTAAGTAGCAAACAGCAAAAGATGTGTGCCACATGTATGATAGCAAGTAATGTTTCTAACATATAAAGTGAGAAAAAAACCAATGCTCTATGTGAGTCCATAATTCACCAAAGAGGAAATAAAAATGAGCAATATAGATTAGAAAAAAAAGTTTAACCTCATAACTGTTTAAAGAAATGCAAATTAAAGTAGAGTACCGTGTTCTAACTATCCAATTAGTAAACTTTTAAAACTGTGAATACCTGGCTCTGGTGACAGGTGGTGAAAACATGTACTCAAATAAGGGGTCTACAATGATACAACCTCCTGGGTATGAGCCAGAAATTTTACTTTGAGGAATTTTTCCTGAGGAAATTATCCAAAACATGAAGGCTTATGAGTAATGACATTCATAGCAGCATTATTGACAATAAAAAGTCTTGAGGGGTGGTTGTATCCAGAATAACCACCACCATCAGTGTTAACCCAGCACCCACTTGAGCCAGGAAATGCTGTCCACTCAGCCCCTTGACACGCTTCGATGTCGAGCCTGCTATCATCCCCATCCTACAGAACAGACTGCCTTGGTCACACCCGTCCCCGGGAACGGTGGAGATGGACGATTCCACCCTTGCTCTGTCCACTTCAGCACATCTTCTGAGCAGTTAGAAACAACAACAATCATGAGAGTGTTTTTAACAAAGTAGGGACATGTTTACAATATGATGTTAAATGAAAAAGGAGGATCCAGAATCACTCCATGATTTTAAGTGGAAAGAGTATAAAATTGCTGCAAAATGCAGCATGCAGAGAAAGAAGGAATCTGAGAAGGAAGGGATTGGAGGAGAGAAGGTGAACAGAGAGGCCACGGAGGCAGTGCAGGCACAAGGGGTGAGGGGTGGGGAGTAGGGGACTGCTTCTGGCTCCTGGGGACATTGCTGCCATTACACAGGGCCTTGACTGGCCTTCCCTGGGCTCCTGGGGGACCCTGGACCACACAGAGACCACCATTCAGCGTGGTCTGTGAAGGCATGAGGGGTCTGCAGGACCCTGGGACCCTGTCAACCAGGGCTCCCTGGCTCCCACTCTCCTATTTGCTGGGGAAGGTAAAGCAACAGTGCCCTCCAGTTTTGACAAACAGCCAGCGGCACTCACTCTGTTGAACAGGACTGAAGTCAGATGAGCTGTGAAGGTCAACGGAGCCAGGGAAGATGTCTCAGGGATCTGGAGGGCACTCAGGAATGGCAGCAGAAGACCTGGGATTGGCAATGGCCTCGCCTCCAATCTTGCAGCCTCCACAGTAGAGGGTGAAACTAAGGCAAAAAGAGGCCAATTCACTAGCCTGAACTGTGATTTCACAGGCTGTTTGTCAAAGGTGCTCTGCACATCAGCACAGGCGCCCACGCCCCTCCCACGCAGAGCACCTCAGGCCTCCAGAGCAGGGCCCAGTGACGCCGGAGACCCGCCCTGCCTCTCTGACCACTGACTTTCGCCAAGAAAGGGCACCAGGCAGTGATCTGTGCTCAGAGGCTCCACAAACATCTGCTGCATGGAAGGAAAACATCCTTAACTGTTTCAAAGCCGAAAGATAGAAGGAACATTGTTTTCCACTTCCTCTGAAATGAAATTTGTTAACTAGGAGCTTCCCAAACCCCAATCCCCAGGAATCTGGAGTCTAAATTTAGATTGTCCTTGGAAGGTCACTGGATCACCCTGGTGCAGGGTCAGCCAGCAGCTGCTCAAGATAAGCTTTGCTTTTCTGCTGACTCAGGCCTTTCCCTCATACAGTTAACGAGATCCTGCCGCACTTCCCCTGGGAAAGAGAACAATAGCTGTAGACGAGCAGGTGGCCCTGGCCAGCATGCCGCCAGCGAGCCCCTCGCCAGAGATCAGGGATTCACGTTCCTGCCCAGGCCTGGACCCTACTGACACGGGCCAGCAGGCCCTAGCCCACCGAGTCACCCAGCCTTGCCAGCCTCTGTCTGCCCCTGGGACACTGAGCCCCTTCCCGTCTCGGGGCTCTTACATGGTAGTTCTTCCCTGGATCTTGGCTGAACTGTCAGCTCCTCAGAGAGGCCTTCATCACTCTGCGTCACACCGCTGTCTCTTTTCCCTGAAGCCATGAGCACACCTGAAACAGCCCTACCTAGTTGCTCGTTGAAAGGTTTACTGTCAGTTCCTTGAGGCAGGATCTCCCGGGGCTGTGTGCTCTGCTCAGAGACAGTGCTTGGCATCCAGTAGGTGGTCAGGAGACCCTAAGGGCGGATGCATCCTTATGCCCCTCCTGGGTCTGTGCTGGGCCACTCTGAGGCCACTACTGATCAGGGTTTGTAGGGGCAGTGTCAGCCCTCTCTGGGCCTCTCTGGCGGCTCGGATTCCACTGTGGGCCAGGGCCACACCAACATGGGGTATCAGGGTAGAAATCAGATTGAGATTAGTGGAGCCTGAGGCTCCTTCACCAGGTCCCCAAGATACTGTGAGGCTGTCTCCAAAGAGATGTGGGCCAACCTGGGGGTGCGAGGCTGGGGGCGTTTCTAGGATGGACCCAAAGTGGTGGGAGAGAGGGAGGGCAGCTGGGCAGGCGAAGGGAGAGAGCCCTGTGCTGGCTACAGCCTCAAGCTGGCTGGAGAGGGCAGCAGGCAGCCAGAGGTCAGCCGTGGATCACAAGCAGTCGCCCCCTGGACAGATGCATGAAGATGGCCACTGTGTTGAGTCTCATTCCTGGACACTTGCAAGGAAAACCAACGAGCAGATGGACAGTTCCAGTTTGGGCCTCAGGGAGCAAGGCTGGCAGACAAGGGCGGAGAGGTGTCCCAGAGGACGTGACCTCAGCAACACAACTTAGAAGATGAGCAGGCCCCCGCCCAAGGGACCTGCACTGCAAACAGAAGAGACCATGGGTGAAAGACAGACCAGTCTGAGGGCCCAGAGGGAGGCAAGTCTGGATGGAGCATGGAGCGTGTGCTGCCGGACTAGCCAGACCCAACACCCCCCGGGGGCCACGCCTAGGAGTCAAAGCTTTGTTCACGGGAAGTATGAGCCACAAGGGTTTCAGGCAGAGTGTGACCCAGGAGAGGGGCCAGGATGGCCCAGCTGCCCTGAGGAGAACAGCCCGAGTGGGCAAGGGCGGGCCCGGATGGCCTGAGGAGGCCACAGCAGTCTCCTTGGAAGACGGCAATGCAGTGTAGTGGGAGGACCCCGGGCAAGGTCCCTGGACTTGGCCCGCGGGGAGTGGGATTGAAAGGGTGGGGTGGCCGCGGGGAGTGGGATTGAAAGGGTGGGGTGGCTAGGGTGGGTGGGCCCCCTGGAGTGGACAGAGGGAGGAGAGAGGAAGGTCTACAGAGTGGAGGGAAGTGATCCACGGGCAAGAAGGAAGCAGCGAGTAAGGTGGTGGCTGGGAGGAGACAGTGGTCCTCAGATCCCCACCCTGTGCAGGGAGTGAGGGGTTGGGGGCTGAGGAAGGCAGTAAACTCCCCCCCACCCACAGGGTCCAGCAGACTTGCCTTGGGCGCCTCCCCATGCTGGATGAACAAACAGGGTATTGGCCTTATCTCAGAGCTATCTGAGGGGGGAGAAGGAACTGGGGCCCAGGAGGGACAGATTTGTCACAGCTCCCAGGCTGTGGCTGGCTTCAACGGCAGCCCTACTTTGTGGAGGGCCTTGTCTAGCAGAGCCACGCACCTCGGACCAGAGGAAAGAATGGGGTGTCCCAGCGGCCTCAGCCCAAGACTGAGTACAGACTTTGCTGGAAACAAAGGGGCTGACAGGGAGTGGGGAGGGGACTGCCAGAAAGGGGCTAGTGTCCCTACGGGGTTTTGGGCTGCAGGGCCTGGTGCCTCCACCTGAGCCTCAGGGGGGCCCAGTGTCCATCCCAGCCGGCCTTTCAAGAAACGGCTGGGCCATTGTGCAAAAGAATGCCCGGAAATCCCGAGCCTCCTGCCTCCAGCGAGAATGGGGGTTCTTCCTCCTGGTCAGGAAACTCCAAGTTGGCTTCCGGAGGGTGGCCTGGGGGCTGGGGTGCCGGGAGTACCATTCCCACTGGTAGGAGGGCAGAGCACAGCCCCTTCGTGTCCCTTCGTGTCTCTCCTGAGGGCCAGAGTAGCCCTCGGAGCCTGGGGCCATAGGCTGCTCCTGGGAGGACAGCCTGTGTGCTGGGTCGTCAGGGAACTTCCTGAAGTGGTGTCACCTGAGCTGGGCCTCAAAGGATGGGGGATGGGCAGCATCGTAGGGAGAGGAACAGCCAGTGCGAAAGTTGGGAGGTCTGGGAAGGCCAGCGGCAGGGGCAGAGTAGAGTGGGGATCTCCAGAGTCCTTGGAAGGGCCTTTGTTCTGCCTGCTTCGCGCTGGGGCCTCAGGCCCCAGGGAGGCGGTGATCGGGTGGGCGGTGGCGCTGGGCAGGACCCTCAACGAGGCTGGAGCCCCAGGACTGACCCGCACAGGTCTGCCTGGCCTCTCAGCCTGTGGGAGAGACAGTCTCAGGACTCAGAAGGGAGCCATGCAGTAAGGGTGCCGAGAAGCGGCCTGGGCTGGGCTTGGACTCCAGGGCGAGCTTCCTGGAGGAAGAGGCCGAACTGTGCTTGCCTAACCCTCGGGAAGGCGCCGCTAGAGTCCCTCGCGCAGGCCTCTGCGCGGTGGTGACGGTGGGAGGCTCCCGTAGCCCTTGGCCAGGGAAGAGTGGCGCTGGCTGGAGTAGTAGGGACCATCAGGCTCGTTCGGGGATGCGGCGGGGCAAGTTGCTGCAGGCCCAGGTCATACAACTCCTGAAACGGGGAGGCTCGGACACTCAGAGAAGCGGCCCCAGAGCGCGCGCGCAGTTGCCCCAGGCCAGCCCGGAACGCGCTCCGCCGTGACTGCGACAACGGCGGGCGGGGGGCTCCGGGCGGTGGCCGGACAAGGGGCCGTGCGGCCGCCCTGCGCTCCCCCCACGCGCAGTTGTTTCCCTGTCTGCCGGGGCGCCTGTGATTGGCTGCGGACCGATGGCCCGCGCGCGGATTGGCTGCTCGGGGCCGGGGGGCCGGGACCGAGGGGCAGAGTCCGCCCCGAACCTTCAAATGGGAAGCCCCCCGGAGGCGCCCACAGACTTGAGGGTGTGCTGCAAACCCGCAGGCAGGGAGCACAGAGGGCTGTGAGCCGAGCACGCGGGCGCGGAGGCACTAGGGCCCGCGCGGGGCGCCGAGCCGCTCGGCCGAGACACCGCTGCGCCCGCCCAGAGGCCCCGGGGCCGTGGGGCGTGCGTCTCGCCTCCAGCCATGGGGTCGGCGGCGCTGGAGATCCTTGGCCTGGTGCTGTGCCTGGTGGGCTGGGTGGGCCTGATCCTGGCGTGCGGGCTGCCTATGTGGCAGGTGACTGCTTTCCTGGATCACAACATCGTGACGGCGCAGACCACTTGGAAGGGGCTGTGGATGTCGTGTGTGGTGCAGAGCACCGGGCACATGCAGTGCAAGGTGTACGACTCGGTGCTGGCACTGAGCACCGAGGTGCAGGCGGCGCGGGCGCTCACCGTGGGCGCAGTGCTGCTGGCGCTCGTCGCGCTCTTCGTGACCCTGGCAGGCGCGCAGTGCACCACCTGCGTGGCCCCTGGCCCCGGCAAGGCGCGCGTAGCCCTCACGGGCGGCGCGCTCTACGCGCTCTGCGGGTTGTTGGCGCTCGTGCCGCTCTGCTGGTTCGCCAACATCGTGGTCCGCGAGTTCTACGACCCGACCGTGCCCAGGTCGCAGAAGTACGAACTGGGCGCGGCGCTGTACATCGGCTGGGCCGCCTCGGCGCTACTCATGTGCGGCGGCGGGCTCGTGTGCTGCGGCGCCTGGGTCTGCGCTGGCCGCCCCGACCTCAGCTTCCCCGTCAAGTATTCGGCGCCACGGCGGCCCACGGCCAGCGGTGACTACGACAAGAAGAACTATGTCTGAGGGCGCCGGGCACGCCCGCGAGCGGGAGGAACGCCAGGGGAGCCCCGCATGGACAGCGGCCTCCGCCCGGCCGCGTCGCGCACGGGCTCCGCGGAACGCCCGGCTCTACGCCCGCCGACGGGACCCTGCCTGCGCTCGCAGCCCGTCCTCTCCAACTGCCACTAGTTGGGCCTTGGGCCGCACCCTGGCCTGAACAGGAGATGCGCCCTTGGGAGGACTTGCTCGGTTTCTTTTTCTGTGCGCAGTCCTGGATCCGACGTGGGCGGGGCTCGGGTTCCTTCGGCTGTGTGGGCACTGGACTGAAGATGCCGCTTCTCTCCCCGACCCTTGGGGTCTTGGATGTCCCCGTATACCCCAGCGGCTCCTGCTGAGTCGAGGGGCAGACGGAGAGCCCAGGGCGCCCAGCCTGGGCTGCCTGAGGGATGTGTACAGCTGGCTTTTACCCCATCAGCGGGGCCTGAGCCCAGGGGGGCCATGAGATTTGGCCTGGACCTCCCTGCCTCACCCCAGCAGCTCCCCAGGGGAGTCTTATGGGCACCAGAGCCTGAGTGTGGGGCTGGGGCCCTGCCCTCCTCTGCAGCTTGGGGGGAGGGTAAGAATTTGCTTAGTAAATAGTTTGAATACCCTCCCACCTGTGTCCTGTCCTCTGTCCAGTCACTGCCTGTGCCCAGTACCCTCCATGCATCCATCCACCCACCGACTCCTCCCTGATAGGCTCCTGTGGGGACTTCCCAGAACTGGCCCCTGGGGCCCAGAGGATCCCATGGCCTTTCCTCGAGTCTTCTCTGCCACCTGGTCACCTTCCCTCTGAGTAAGAAACACAGCCACAGCTCACCCACCCAGGAAGGTGAGATCTATAATCAGAAGACCCACTGCTGAGTCATGGAGCTGAGGGAGGTTGGGGAGGGGAGGTGATGCAGACTCCAGGCAAAGGATGCAGGTTGGACTCCCCCTTACCCCCCTGTGCATGGTGATCTTGGGGTGCAGGAAGTACTGGGGGTGGGTGCTAGGCTGCTGGCTTTGCCTAGAAGAGGCTGGGCTCCACGCACCCCAGGGGGATGTTTTCCGCCTGCCTTCTCAGGGCTCGCCTATCCCTGGGTCACATCAGATGGCCGCAGACATCTGTACAACACCAACTGGGCCCTTTCTGCCAACAGTACATTTGAACAGGGGCGAATCCAGGGTGTGTGCTGGGCTCCAGCAGAGCTAGCTGCAGGTCGACAAGCACATTGGCATGGGGAGGAGGCACCTGTGGCCAGTTGCCCAGCGAGTGCCCGAGCTGGGCTCCAGCCCCTCTGTCCTGGCTCTTCTGCCAGTCTCGGTGCAGTTCTATGCTGGGCTTGTGCCCACCCAGCTGGCGTGGCAGCCAGCCCAGACTTGTGCCGACCATCAGCAACTCTTGTGGCAGCCCCTGCTGGGAGCACCCTGTGTGACCTTCTTCCTGTGGGTGGGACCCATGAGAGCCAGGGCTGGCCCTGGCCAGGCACCTGGAGATGGGGGTCCCAGGAGGGCAGAGCACACGAGAGCTATATGTTATAGCCGAGAGTGCGATGCTTCCAACTCGAATTCTAGACACTTTGAATTAATGCATTTTTACCTTCTGCCAAAAGCCAGGGCAGAGAGAGCAGTGGACAGGAGCAGGGCTGCAGGGAGGGGCTCCAAGCCCAGCCAGTGGGAAGGCTTGGCATCTGCCCCCAACCCTGGCCTTGGGGGCCCTGTTCAGAAATGCCTGGGCTGCATCCAGCGGCAAGGAGTCTCCCGGGCCTGGCTGGGCTCCACGTTGTGGGGAAGGGGGAGAACCTGAGGACATGGGCTCAGAGGGCTCAGGGCAGCTGCTGTGAACACTGCCCTGAGACCTGGGAGCTGCAGTGGAACCAGCGAGTGGGGCTTCCGGGGAGGCTGAGCCCCCAACAATGGGATGAGCTGCAGAGGGATGGGCCTAACGGCACAGAGGTCCTCAGCAGCGCCCCCACAGCAGCCCTGCCTGGGCCTGCGCAGCAGGGACCAGGAACAGCCCCGAGCACGGGAGTGTGAGATCTTGGCTCTTGGCAGGGCTGGAACAAAGGTCTTTACACTGCTGCTCCTGGCCGCTAGGGCCAGCCAGTGCCAGGTACAAGCGGTTTGGACAGAAGCACAGGCCTGAGGCTGCATGCTACACAAGCCCAGAGCTCTCCAACTCCTTCAGGCCCCAGGCATCAGCTGGGAGTCCCAAGGGCAGCTGCACCCCAGCTTCCACAGATGGCCAGGGCGGGCAGCTTGAGGGTCCTGGGGAGCCAGGCTGCTGCCGCCTGATCCACACCAGGAAGGGCAGGGGCAAACTCCACTGCCAGAGGTCAGGCAAGAACTGACCTCCAATGCAGCCGACCCCACTGTGCCCAATACCCCTTCCCAAGGGCCACCTGGAGACCTGGCTCCACCCACCCACGTCCTCAGTTCCAGGCCTCTTTCCAGGCTTTTCCCCACCAATTTGAAGACTGCCCAGCCCACTCTGCCTCCTCCAGCCTGCAGCCCCAGGCGCCATACCCAGGCCCATGTCCCTCCACCCTGCCTGCTTCCCCAGCACCTCTGCTCCAGGCAGTGGCCATAGACGGCCTCAGCTACTTGTGTGAACAGCTCTTTCCTCTCATAAGGGCAGGAGCGGCATCCTCCTCGCCTCCAGATCCCCTCAACCCTCAGAGGTCCTCTGGGGACATATGGAGAGTGCAACCAGCTGATATCATGGCTCCCCTGACTGAGAACTCCTGCTGCTCTGAAGACCTCGGAGGTCACTGAGGCCCTGCCCTGCTCAGACCTTCTGCCACCAGGGCTGAGGTGAAGCCAACCTCGGAGCCTCAGGGGCACGGTGTCTCCACCTGGGGCCCCTCAGCCAGCCCCGCTCCTCCTGGCTTAGGGCTTCACCCTTGCTATCCATGCCTGACTTGCCCAGCAGCCTGGTGGTGCCTGCAAGGGTGGAAGACGCGTGGACAGGTGGGTGCTGGAGGGTAAGATGATGGCCGTGGCGGGGCAGGCCCAAGAAGGAAGCACGGTCAAGAGGATGGACTTGAGATGCTGCTGAGGACAGGGGGACAGGGGGAAGTGGTGGGAGGGCAGACAAAGCCAGGTCCCGGTGGGCATTGCTGGGCAGTGGTCAGCACAGGTGCTGTGTGAAGGCCCAGGTGTTGAGGGGCCCAGCCCTCGCCCACTGCTGTCCAGGGATGTGGAGGCCACCCCCTGTGCTGATTTCCTGCTGGGCCTCGAGGGAGCCCAAGGCACAGGCTCAAGGCTCCTCTGGACCTACAGAAGGCTCAGGGTACAAGCAAGCGCTGGCCCTGTGACCAGAGCCGAGATGGGGGCACTGAGCCTAAAGTAAGCATTTTATTCCGTTAAAAACCAACCATCGCTGCATCTAAAACTATGTCCATAACTTACAATAGAAATAAAAGCCAGTTAATATAAATAAGGAGGAGATCATTTCTGAAGAAATCAAACTGGAAAAGAAAAAAAGAAAAATATGTAAATTTCAAATCATTCTGATGTCTCCCCAAATTAAGCAGACTGCCCAGGCCTTCCCTCTGACATGCTGGCTGCTGCTTCTGAGCAGCCTCCACCACTCATGGGGCGAGCAGCAGGTATCCACAGGCGGAGGGCCACCCCAGAACCGCTGAGGCGCCTGCTGTCTTCACTGCACCCCCCGGCCAGGGCCAGGCTGTTTTCTGCTTGAGAATCCGAAGGCCTCACAGCCCCCAGCACCTTCTCACCTTGCAGACCCCGCCCAGCGACTTGTCCAGCCTGGACCCCACGGTGCCCTCACAGGGTATCTCCCCGCAGCCCCCAGCACACAGCTCCTTGCCCTTCCCAGCTGGCCCCCCGCACTCTTGGTGGCAGGACACACAGCAGCACTGGCATCACCACCGAGCAGGCTGCAGGGAAGGGGTACACCTCAGCCTGCACCCGAAGGCCCTGTACTCGGCACTTGTGTCCAAGGGGTGTCAGCCCCACTTCAGATGAGGAAGCAGGTACAGCCTGGTGAGGTACCCAACAGACCTTGCTGAAGACCCAAAGGGCTGACCCCAGAGCCCCTCCTCACATGGGCCCTGTGTGCCCCAGCCCACCCTGAGAGGGGCCATGGGGTCCCTGAGGCCCCCATGCCGTTCTCATAAGAGCCCACTCGGGCATCGACAGGGGAATGGGTGCCTGCCTCCCACAGCTTCCAGTTCACTGTGGAGGTGGGGAGCAGGAGGACCCTGGGCCGGCACGAGGGGACCCCCTATGTCAGAGCCTTGACAGGGCCCGTCTGCCGCAGCAGTGGCTCCAGCCCCGGGCTCAGGGAGAGGCAGGGCTGGGCATGGGCATCCACTGTGTGAGGCGCCCTGGGCTGAGAAGGGGTCACTAGACACAGATCAGGCCCTCTGGCCCATTTCCCAAGGGCCTTCAAGAAGGAGGTGGCTGTGGGTACTGGGGAGCACCCTGGCTGCTGTACTCACAGTGGACTGGCAGCGAGCACCACATGCTGGCGCAGGCCCGCGCAGCGCTGACATTTTATAATTCTCAGCTGAGGGGCTGCCAACAGCTTTGCTTTCTCAAAAGTCAAGCACACGAGAGCCAAGACAGACGCCTCCAGGGGCCCCAGCCCAGGGCCTGATGTGAGGCTGTAAGCGGTGGCAAGGCTTGAGGCGGTCCCCCCAGGGGTGGCCCTTGTTCCCAGCAGTGCCAGGAGGCCTGCATGTCATTCGCCAACACCCAGGCTGTGGTGTGGTCAGAAGAGGGTAAACGCTGGCTTTTTCTGAAGGGTTCCCAAGAGCTTAATGAAATTAGCTCCCTCAAAAACGCCCCATTGGGGCACGGCCGCAAGGCCAGGGACAGACATCCTTGGGAAAAATGTGTTGGCCCCAAATCTCCTCAGGACCCCCGCTCTGAGGAGCTCTGAAACCCAAGTAGAAACCTAGCTCAAAGAGGAAAAAAGCAGGGAAATCAAAACAGGGATGAGGGAGGGGCCCTCTGTACACTAACAGGGCCACTGCGGGCCTCCTCTGAGGTCCCCAGTAAAGGCCAGCACCCGCCCCCCAACTCACCCTCAGGACAGGAGGGAAACAAGCGCATCCAGAAACTTGCTCCGATCCTCTGCTTTCAGCTCAATTACTGAAGTAATGAAAGAAAAACATCTTGTGAGATGGGAGGACTAGGGACGGGAGTGAGGGAGAAGTGAGAAAAACAAGTCAAGGCATATTAACTCCCTCTTCTTGACCATCCAAGACTGGAACAACCCTCCAGCACATTCCAAAATGGACTCAGCTCCTCAATGGCCTGGAATGTTGGAGTAATTCTCCGTTCCTCTGTATTCGATCCTCAGAAACTGCTGGCTGCCCTGTCGGTGACGCTGGGGCTGTGGTCTGTGGGGAAGACCCTCCGGAGGGGACTTGGGGCATGTGACAACTCAGAACACCACAGACCTGGGCAAAGACGGGCCTTCCCACCCTGTTGGATACAGCCCTGTCCCACGGTGGGTTGTGGGAGGCCCTGAGGTAGGGCAGGAGGCCAGCCTTCAGTCTTGCCCTGGCCAATCTCTCAGCTTCAGTATCCTCTTCTGTAGAAGGGGCACATGATGCAAACTTCCCCTGTCTCTGGGGGGCCATCAGGCTCAGACAAGCATGTGGGCCCTCATCAGACAGGGCAGAACTGGGCCCACTTGGTCCTGCAAGCCATCTGTGCCACAGGCCATGGCTCTAGAAGCCCCAGGTCCAGCCTGCCCAGGCAGTGCTGGCCATGGCTCCCTCCGACCCTCTGAAGCTCTCCACCCACAGGGGAGGCCAAACAGCTCCCAGCCCACAAATCCTCCCTATGTGAAGAAGCCGGGATATCCTGCAGGCCAGCCAGTGCCCACCTCTCCCGCATTGTGGGCGTGAAACAGGACTCAGGGGGCTGCTGCTGGTGGTGAATCCACGCCACACAGAGCCGTAGCCTGAGCGGGCCCAGTGAGAAGAAGCCGAATTTGGACAACCAAGGCCACTGGGACGCGGACTGGTCTCTGACTGTAGTGAGTGTCATCGTTAAGGACTCAGATGGTCATGATGTAAGGAAATGTTCTTTCTGAGACTTAGGTGTTTTGTGCTGAAGGACATCCTCCCAAAGTCTCTACGTTGAAGCCTAACCCAGCACCTCAGCATGTGACTGTATTTGGCGATGGGGCTTTGCAGAGGTGATTAGGTTAAATGAAGCCGTTAGGGTGGGCCCTAATCCAGTCTGAATGGTATCCTTACAAGAAGAGGAGATTAGGACACACATACAGAGAGACGACCATGTGAGGACACAGGGACAAGGCGGCCATCTACAAGCCAAGGAGAGAGGCCTCAGGTGAAACTAACCCTGTAGACACCTTGATCTCAGACTTCCAGCCCCCAGAACTAAAGAATTAAATTTACTTCTTTAGTGACAAATAAATTTCTGTTGTTTAAACCCCCAGTCTGTGGACCTTTGCTACGGAAGCCCAAGCTGACCAATACAAGGGGTGAAGAGTCCATTTGTTTTACTTTAAAATCTGTCAGCGAGAATAAAAAGCAAATATGGCCAAATGTGAACTATGTTCCACACTGGCATCTAGAGAAGCCACAAGGTGGTGTGGGGGCCTCTGGCTAGCCTGCAGGTGTGGCCCCCCCAAAGCCACCTCCTGGGCCAGGCTCTTCCATTCTCTGGGCTCATGCAGCACACAGGTGGGGCCAGTGCCTCAGCCATCACAGGACCACACGGCAGCATCAGGCGGGATCCTTCATAGCCACGGAGACGGTGCCCTTGGGTTGCCGCAGGAGCTGCCGTTTGTGCACCGGCAGAAGGCACAGGTGACCCTGATGCGTGAGGAAGGGCCCAGGAGGCTCTGGCGGCCAGTCCTCCAGGCCCGTTAGTGAAGTGGTCTCAAGGGCTGGACTGCAAGGCCGGAGCCAGGTCTTCAGCTCCCTGGGCACCACCTGTTCCCTCTCCAAGGGCCTGCCCTAGGAGCCCGTCAGGGCCCAGATAGGAGGGCAGGACCCTAGGCGTGCCAGAGTTCCCTGAGCTGCCTGGAGCAGCGGGGCTGGGGGCTGGTTCCGGGAGGACGAGAGGGCTGCTGGCCAGGCTCCTCTGGCGATGCCAGCTTCCCTGGTTCTGAAGCCAGCATTGACACCAAAGGGGCCCAGTGCAGCAGACTCTTACCTGAGAGGTCGAAATGGTTGTGCAGCGTCCGGGAGTTAGTGCCCTCTGCCGCCTTCTCAAATGCCCGCCCAAAAAAGCTGTGGACATACAAGAGGCACAATGGGGGCCTGTCCACTGCAATGGACCTTTCCCACGCCCCCAGGACAGACACCAGAGGCAGCCCACACTCCTCTCTGGCTGCCGGTTCTGCCCATCGGCACTTGTGCCCCTTCCCGGGCCACTGCCCTCTGAGGCCTCACCCCCACTCACTGGACAGTCACCGTCTCTCACTGCTGCTCCCCACCTGCATCCAGCTGAGCCCTTCTCAGCCCTCAGGGTGTAAATATCCCCTTGCACGCCTCTGTGTGCCCAGCACTGTGCTGGCAGCTGGGGCAGGTAAGAGGCAGCAACTCAGAGGGAGCCATGTTGGGATGGGGGTCTTAGACAAGACCAGGTTCCCCACAGCAGGGGGACTGGGAGGAGCCTGCAGGGTTGGGCTGCAGCGTGCAGCTGGAACTCGGCCCAGTGAAGGCAGGGGGGCAGGAGCACCCCTGGGTGTGGCCCAGCCAGAGCTGCCAAGAGGACGCAGGTTGGTGGGGAGACAGCTAGGAGTACAGACACACCCCATGGGGGCTCAGGGCTGGAACGGGTAAGGGCTGGCAGCAGAGGGCGAGTGTCGGGGGAGGGGCTCCTGGGCCTGTCTCGGAGGACAGACAGAGGAGCGGCGTATACATTGAGCCTCCACAGCAACTCCCACGTGAGACTGTGCCCATGAGAGCTAACCACTAACCAGCACGGCCATGTACAGTGATGAACCAACGGCCAGAGAGAGGACGCAGCAGGCCGTAGTGGCCCAAGGGGAAGCACTCACTGGTTGTCTTGGGAACCCAGTCGCGGAGCCCCTGGCCAGCTCCAACCCACGTGACTATGAATCTGAGACTCACGGTGGAGCTTTGGAAAACAGCCCGGCAACATGGAAGTGCTCGTCTTAAAAAAGTCCATTGTCTCTCCCAACTTGCTACTAAATGACCTTTTCAGACACAGAAGGTCAAAGCTCACGACAGCAGAGTTGGGATTAGTCCAGATCCAGGACCAGTGTCCTCCACGGCAAAGGCCGGCGAGAGCTAACTGGGAATAACGAGGGGCACAGGACACTGTGCCACCTCTGTGGCCCACATGCTGCCCCACTGGGGAGCTGGGCAGCAGTGTCCCGCTGCCCGCTGTTGCTTGGCATCTGACCAAGCTCACCTCTTGGGATGTGCTGGGGAGCACTGGACCTGGGGGCACTGACTTCGCCTGGGAGGCAAAGACATCTAAGGACAGCGACAGGCAGCCCCTGGGATTAGTCACCAGGTTCTCTGGCTGTGCAGAGCATGGAGGGGCAGCAGGAAGAACGGAGGAGTCCCTCAGGCCCTGCCCACCGGCCGAGGCCAGGTGTAGACGGAGAGGGCAGGAGGAAAGCCAGCCGTGCTGCAGGAGGAGGGCAGATGCAGGCGCGGGCCGGAGAGACATTAAGAAGAGAAGCTTCTCAAAAGTCAAGATGAGCTGTGCACCCAAGCGCCCAGAGGTGTGGCACACTGTAATAACAAAAAGCTTGAAACAGCTCAAATGTCCAACAGGAGATGACAGGTGAACTGTCACCTCCACTTAGCAGGCTACCGAGCATTAGAAGTCACCTTCATAAAGACGTACACCACAAGGGCTGATGCCCCGTGGAAAAAAAAATGAAACAAACACAGTAATCACTCCACCAATGGAAGTCCAGATGTGTTTCCCAGACTCTCAATAGAGAAAAGGCTGAGGGAGGACAGGGAGCCACAGCCCTGCAGCCTGAGGGCCTCAGCAGTACTGCTAGTTTCTACCGGGGTGGGTGGGGCTGCGCCATGAGAGGTGGGTACCCTCCACAGGCTGCCCAAACCCTGGGGGTGCCAGTGAACCCAGCTTCGGTACCGCAGGCAGTGTGCTCCGGCCGATAGGCAGCTGGGGCGGGCACATCCCCACAGACCACAGTGAACTGTCTTGTATTTCAGCTCTGTAACTGAACTTTTAAATGTGTTTGGCACATGCCTAAATTCAGGATTCAGTGAGCAGTGAACCTGACTCACAGGGACGGGGGCAGGGATAGAGACATTGTCCTGCTCCCCTCAAAGGTTAACATGAGGCGCAGACAAGATGGTGAGTGATCATTCACGAGGGTTTTGAAGACAATGCACACAGCTGCTCTCAAGGAACCTTACAGGTGAGGCCTAATTTCTGGGGTGGCTGACCTGAGACCCCTCAGATTTTCAGTGCAAACTGTCTGCTCCTCAGAAGAGGGTTCAGGCCCGGGCAGGCTAGGGTTCCCGCCCAAGGCTGCACAGAGCCAGGGCCCCTCACTACACCTCACTGCAGGCCCAGCCCATCCTCGGCGCGTCTGAGCTCAGGGTTCCTGGGGGAGCCAGACACCCTTGCCTGGGAGGCCTTGGACAGTCCAGCTCAAGGTCGGGGATGGAGCATAGTACATCCACCACCACTCTACACTCCCCTGCGCCGTGCTGGGATTGGGGCTACTAAGAGGCCTCGAGTTCACTTACAGCAAAACCTTATTTACCTGGAGCCCAACACACAGTGCCCTCATTAGTAAGCCCCGTGCTCTGGTTTCTATGGTCCACTTTCAGAATGAGGCCCTGACCACCTGCTACCAGGATCTGAGACACGCCCCTCAGGGGACCAGGTGGGTGCAGTTCATGGCCAGCCCTACCGCACACCAGCCCAGCCTCCTGTCCCCAGGGCTCACTTGCCTCCTGCACCTCCACACACTGCACCCGGGTGCCGCTCACCCTCGTCTCCTGCTTGGTGCAAGTGCTCGATGCTGACTCAAGACTGCCTTCGTTGACTCCACTACTCATTTAGGAATGCAAACTAAAAGCATTCAAAAGTCCAGTGAAGAGGTAAGGCAGAGGCTCAGTGGCTGACCCACCGCCCACGTACTTAAGCCCCCACAGCCCTGCCTCGTGGGGGAAAAGGCTGTCCTTGGTGTGGCACTGAGGGCAAACATCACCCGACTCAGAAGGGCCCACAAGCCAATGACACCCCTGCGGCCCCTGAACTCCCAGGACAAGTGGAACCCAGCTCACTTCTTTCTGTCTGAGCCGTCAGTCTCTGGGGGGATGCCCACCATGGTCACTGTGCCCTGCTCCATGCTCAGGGGGGCGGCCATCACCAAGGGCAGCAGTTTGCAGCGCCGGTTCTTTGTCTGCGGAGGCAAAGCACACCCTCAGTCACGGCCCCATGGGGGGAACGCAGCACTTGGCATCAAGGAGCCCTGACTGTGCCAGCCACTTGCTCCCCAAAAGCCTCCAGGGGCTTCTTCTCACCAGAGACGCTCAAGTCCTCATGCAGCTGCCCCCAGGCCATGACACTGTGTCCCCAGCCTCCTTCTGTGCCACGAGCCCAGCCCCACTGCCCCTTGGCTGTTCCCTCCCTCACCTCCCTCAGGTCCTGATGCAGTTGTCACCTCTTCCAGGAGGCCCTCCCCAACAACCCCCTCTCCTTCATCCTGCTTCATCTTCTCCATGGCATGTGCCACCCCCGACACTGCACATACTCATTCCTCGTCTGTCCCCCTCGCCAGCATGTATGCTCCCTCAATATGGATACTTGAGCGTCTCCTTCACTGCTGTACCCACCACACTCACATCCTACAACGAAGGTGACCAGCCGTCCCAGTTTGTCCAGGACTGAGGGGTGCCCCAGGACACGAACTGGGATGGCTGGTCACCCTATGATGTCAGAGCCTGGTAGGTAGTGGTTGCTGAATAATCTGATACGTGACGGATCCTTTGAGGTGGGTGTTCATTCATCCATTTTACAGATGAGGAAACTGAGGCTCAGAGGTCAAATACCTGACCTCACATCACACGACTAGTAAACGAGGAGGCTGAGGTTTAAACCCAGCCTGGAGGACTTGGAGCTCATGTTTTGTCCCTAGTTCATCTTTTGTCATCACTTGACTGTCTTCAAGTAACACTCAGATAAGCATTTTATTGGTCAGTTCAGCAGTATGAGATAATCTCAACCTCCCATTAAACATTTTGTTTAAAGTTGCCCCCAGGGTACACCCTCATTTGATTGTTGAAATATGTGGGGTCATCCTTTCTGCAATCACGCCTAGGGAGGAGCCCAATGCAGCTGGGTAGGACCCCTGCCCAAATGCCAGCTGAGTTAGGGGGTGTCACGGGTGAAGGCAGAAGGGTGCTAGACCATACAGAAGACAGAACCACGTACAGAAAAGGGAAAGTCAGCCCAGAAAACAAACTTCTGCTGGGAAGCAAGTCGGTGCTACAACCAACCTCATCTTTCCCTGATCTGCCCCAGCTGAACGCAAGCCCCAGCCCCATGCACTCCATGAGGCCCCTCCCTACTCGTCTGAGTGACCTGGGTGGTGAGTGACAAAATCAGAGCTTATGGGAACCGGAAGGTTCCTAGAGGTTAGCTGAGGAAAACACAGCTTAGAAAATGTGAGGGATTTGGCCAGAGCCTGCAGCATGTGAACGGCCACTGGTACCCTAAGGCCAGCTTCTAGAGCCCAGTCTGAGCTCTGCTCCGAGCATCTGCCTTCCAGCACCCACCCATCCAGCTCCTCACCGAACACACGAAGGACTTGAGCAGGTGTCTGCTGAGCAAGCTCAGGGATGCTGGCTTGGAAAACAACACCACGTCTGGAGTGCCCTGGTGGGGAGGAGACAGAGATGGTTAGAGGGGGCCGCCAGCAGGCACAGTCCGGCGCCCTTGTGTCCGCGAGAAGCCTGACCTCCATGAGGGAACAGTAGAGGAAGGGCCCTTGGGAGATGACGAGGTTGGTGCAGAGGCAGCTGGCGATGGTCTGCTGTGTGGCTCGCAGCTGTTTCTTGGCGAGTTCCAGGCCGTGGTACAACTTGTCCAGGTTACTCCTGTAACACAGCAGACACAGAGCTTCAGCATAGAGTCACACATAGAATGCTCGGTTCCTGGGTCAGGAGGGGGTGCGGGGATGAAAGTTCATCTCTCCCTCCCTAGTCCCCTTTCAGGTGAAAGGGAATAAAAAATGTATAAACCCACACTGAATGGACATGAGAGGCGGGAAGGGGTGCTGGCACCAGAAGATAGGAGACTGAAAGCCAAGAGAGGGAAGGTCCTGCCCAGCAGGCCCTGGCAGGTGCCTGGAGGGCTCTGACATACGAGGGGCTTAGACGAGGGCTGCAGGGAGAACCAGGAACCCCATCGCCTGACAGGTGGATTTTACCCTACCCCCATGAAAAGGAGGGTTACCCTCTGAGTACATTAAAATGAACCCCGTGGTGAAGAGAGGTCCCCAAGCAAAGCCTCTGCACCTAGCAGTTAAGGGTCCCAAAGTGTAACATTGGGTCCCCACCCGCCAAGATGGAGTGATGCCTTCTGGCCAGTAGGCTGTGCCCAGAGACCCAGGGCGTGCCAGGCTTCCACAGCCCCCCTCTTGAATGTGAAGGACCACCAGACATTTGAGAAATGCCTGTGGCCTGACAAAATGACCCTAGAGGAAACAGGGATAATTTGGAGAACAAAAGAAAACTTAAATTGAACTCTGATTAGTAACTTCAGAGAGATTTGGGCAACTAATATATTCGTAAACCAGGAATAGGAACAGTCAGAAACTGCGAAGTGTCTGTGGAAGATAAAATGATCGCAAAGATAAAAAGTTCCCTCAAAGGCTAGAGGATAAAGTCAAGAAAAGCTTGTTATTGACATCAATAACAAGACAAAGACACAGAAAATATAAGGCAAAAATCAGAGACAGAGCATCATTCCAGGAAGTCTAGAAAGAACAAAAAACACTGATGTTTGAGGGGGAAAGCGATAAAGAAGTAGTACAAAAGCACTCCCAAGCTGAAAGACACAGGGCCTCGGACTGAGAGGGGTCACCTGAAAACTCAGGATAACACACGACACAAGATCCACCCTAGACACATTAGTCTGGAATTCGAGGGCACTGAGAATACGAGATCCTGAAAGCTTCTTCAGGTGGGGGTGGGGAGTATTTACAAAGAAACGAGAACAAAAATGGCTCAAACTTCTCATTAGCACCACTGGCTGCTGGAAGACAGGGCAGCAATGCAGTCCACATTCAACAGGAAATTACCTTCAACATTGAATTCTATTTGAGTTAAACCAGCACTCAGATGAGGGTAGAATAAAGACATTGTCAGATGTGCAAGAACTCAGAACATTTATCTCACATGTGCCCTTTCTTTAAAAGTGACTCAAGGGCCTGCCCAGTGGCATAGTGGTTAAGTTTGTGTGTTCCTCATCAGTGGCCCAGGGTTCACAGGTTCGGGTCCTGGGCGCAGATATATGTACCACTCATCAAGACATGCTGTGGCAGTGTCCCGCATACAAAATAGAGGAGGATAGGCATAGGGATGTTAGCTCAGGGACAATCCTCCCCAGCAAAAAGAGGAAGATTGGCAACAGATGTTAGCTCAGGGCCAATCTTCCTCACAAAAAAAAAAAAAAAAGGAGGGGGGACTCAAAAATTGTGCTCCAGCAAAACAAGAGAGTGAAAAAACAGACAAAGACGAGGATCCCAAGAAATGCTGGATCTAACCCCAGGGCACAGTCCAGGGCCATCAGTGGTGGCAGCGGGCAGCAGGCCTAGAGAGCTGCAGGTCCAGGCTGGAGTCGGAAGACAGAGCCTAGGCTCTCCAGGACAAAAGGGGCTCAGGGAATACCTGCTGGAAGGAGAGCTGGGAGAAAACTGGATGTGATAAACAAGGCAGTTAAGAGCTCCAGGAAAAACAAAGAGCTGTACCAGAAACTATGTAATCACTGCACATCACTGACTCTGGAACATTTTATTAGGACAATGAAGTAACACTATTTATCGATTTTCATCTTTTAGAATCAACCTATAGCCAAAGATGAGACGACCTGCATTCTATTCTCTAATCCAAGATTAAGTGTTCTCAGTGGGGAAGGAGAAAAGTAAGGATGCTAATATCTTTTTCTTACAAAGTAGGGAGACAAGAAACACTGGCGATAGAGCAAGGCATAAGTATGCTAAAGTTACAAAGGAGCTAAAAATAGTGCATAACTGTACTGACAGGAGGGGCAAGAGCACAAAAGTGGGATAAATGCTCCTTTGTCATAGCAGGAAGTCAGAGACAATGGCTAAAACTGACCCATCAACTCTAGGATACAGGCGGCAGCAGTGGTAGTATAGTTTTTGGACTTCCCCATATTTTTAGACAAAAATCGACAGAGTAATGACATGACAAAACCAGAAACCTAGGACCCACATTTACAACACCATACGGGAATGAGGGAACACCACGGACCCCAAAATATAAGCAAGTGGGAAGAGACCAACTGGCCACCAGACTGGCATATTGTTGGTGTCAGTGTGGGAGGGAGCAGAGAAGCAGCGAGACCCCAGAATGACGAAAAACCCCAGGCAACTGGGGAACAGTGGCCAAAACTGAGAGGAGTTTTGCCCTATTCAAGAGCAGGTGAGGGCAAGGGGCCATGGTAAAGTGCAAAGGGCATGGTAAAGACCAGGTAGCCGGGGCAGTCTAGCCCCTGGAAGTCCCACCTGACTGGCCAGAGCTCCTTTCCACACTGGGCCTCTCCCTGAGGAGAAACTGCTGAGAATGGAATCAAAATTGAACAAGATAGAGACAATACAGAAAAGAAAAGAGACAGATATAAACGCACTGGGATTGTAGTTGAGGTTCTAGCCAGGGCAATCAGGCAAGAAAATGAAATAAAAGGCAGTCAGATTGGAAAGGAAGAAGTAAAACCATCTCTATTTGCAGATGACATGATTTTGTATATAGAAAATCCTAAGGAATCCACTAAAGAACTATTAGAACTAATAATTGAGTTGCAGGATACAAGATCAATATAGAAAAATCAATTGTATTTCTATGCAGTAGCAATAAGCAAAGCAAAAATGAAATTAACAAGTCCATTACAATAGCATCAAAAAAATATTTAGGAATAAATCTAACAAAAGAAGTGCAAAGTTTATTCTCTGAAAACTATAAAACATTGTTGAAAGAAATTAAAGAGGATCTAAGTAAATGGAAAAACATCCCATGTTCATGGATTAGAAGACTTAATACTGCTAAGATAGCAATAGTCCCCAAATTTATCTATAGATTCAATACAATCTGACTTCTTTGCAGAAATTGTCAAGCTGATCCTAAAATTTATACGGAAATTCAAGGAACTCAGAATAGCCAAGACTTGCTACAAAGCTACAGTAATCAAAACAATGTGGTATTGGCATAAGGTTAGACATTGATTGATGGGACAGAATTGAGAGTCCAGAAATAAATTTCCACACTTATGGTCAACTGATTTTCACCATGGATGCCAAATTAATTCAGCGAGGGAAAGAAGTCTTTGTAACAAATGGCGCTAGAACAACTGGATGTCCACGTGCAAAAGGATTAAGCTGGATCCCTACCTTACACCAGACATAAAAATTAACCCCAAATGAATCATGCACTTAACGTAAAGATTAAAACTATAAAACTCTTATTATAGAAAACCTAGGTGTAAACCTTCATGACCTTGGATTAGGCAATAGTTTCTTAGATATGACACCAAAAGCACAAGAAACAAAAGAAAAAATAGATAACCTGGACATCATCAAAACTAAAAGCTTCTGTGCTTCAAAGAACAACATCAAGAGAGTAAAAAGAAAACCCACAAGATGGAAGAAAATATTTGCAAATTATGTATCTGATAAGGGACTTGTATTTAGAATATATAAAATAATTCTTACAACTCAATAATAAAAAGACACACCATCCAATTTAGAAATGGACAAAGGATTTGAATAGACAATTCTCCAGACAAGATATACAAACTGTCAATAAGCACATGCAAAGCTGCTCAACATCATTAGAATTCTCATACATTCTAACATAACATGGATGAACCTTGAAAACATGATTCTAAGTGAAAGAACTCAGTCCATTAAGGACTACATGTTGTCTGATTCATATTGATTTCATATTGATATGAAATGTCTAGAATAGCAGCAAGTCTGTGGAGACAGAAAGTAGATTAATGGTTGCCTGGGGCTGGGAAAGATGGGGGATTTGGGAGGTGATGGCTGAGGGGAGCAGGGTTTCTTTTTGGGGCAATGAAAATGTTCTAAAATTAGATAGTGGTGATGTTTGCACAACTTTGTGAATATACTAAAAGCCATTGAATGGTACACTTTAAATAGGTGAATTATATCGTGTGTGAGTTATAGTTCAGTAAAGCTGTTTAACAATACGAGCTAGGGAACAGGACCAGGAAACCTCAGAGTGCAGGCCCCTACATTGTTTAACTCTGCACAAAAACGACAGAAGTGGCAGCTCTCTGGAGTTAGAAAAGCTGTCTGAATCATGCCTCCTCCTAAAAAGTCAGGGAAACTAAATTCACAAAAACATGAGCAACAGACAAGCACCAAGATCAAGTCTTCTCAAAGCTACTAAGAAAGAAGAGAGGAAGGAGCAGAAGAGCTCCCCATCGACAGGAAAGCACACTAGAGAGACACGCCCCAAAGACCAAAACTATCATGTTCTATGTCAAAACAAGCTAAAAGACATTAGAAACATTATATATCTCAGGAAGAGAGATAAGAAAAAATTAGAAATAAAAGAAAAATAATTGATACAAAAACTAAAGTAGAAGAAACAAAAGAGGGCCGGCCCCGTGGCTTAGCGGTTAAGTGCACGCGCTCCGCTACTGGCAGCCCAGGTTCAGATCCCGGGCGTGCACCGACGCACCGCTTCTCCGGCCATGCTGAGGCCGCGTCCCACATACAGCAACTAGAAGGATGTGCAACTATGACATACAGCTATCTACTGGGGCTTTGGGGAAAAAAAGGAAGAGGACTGGCAATAGATGTTAGCTCAGAGCCGGTCTTCCTCAGCAAAAAGAGGAGGATTAGCATGGATGTTAGCTCAGGGCTGATCTTCCTCACAAAAAAAAAAAAAAAAAGAAACAAAAGTATGAACAAATACCACAAATAATGTCTTAAGAGATGAAAAGAAGAAAATTTTGCAAATCAAAAAGAAAAAGAAATGAAAAGGACTCAAGAGAAAGTGACACATACTGAAGACGGGTAGGAAATGTGTCATGTGCACCCCTGGCTCTGGTGGACTGTGATTCCAACTGGCACTGGAGCAGTTTCCACAGGACGCAGTCACTCCCACGGCTCAGGGAGTCCCCACAACCTGCCTCCTTGGGTGGTGTGAGGCTGAGGGCCAGAGGTGGCTAAAGGGGATGGAGGTCCACGGCCACGCCCACTACCTAGAAAGACTGTCCAGAGCCTGGATGAAGTTATCTGTTCCTGAGCCATCCTTCTCGGGGCTCTCCATCAGCGACATGGTGGCAAAGACCACGTCACTGGCCAGGAACTTATGCTTGAAGCCAAAGTGAATGCTGAAAGTCTGCACACGCATGTCCTTCATCCTGCAATGGGAGGAAGCGATGTGGCTGTCACCCTGCATGCATGGCAGTGAGCTCTCCCCTCCAGGCCAGGCTCCCGCTAAGGCTCACAGCACAGCTGCTCTGGTCAGAGAACTGAGAGATCAGAAGGCTCAGACACAACAGCCCTGCAGCCCAGAGCACCGAGCGCCTCATCCAAAGCTGCTCAGCTGGTCAGAGGCACAGAGGTATAACGAGTTGTCAGGCTGGGACGTGTGCAGTCCTCTCCAGCACCCTGGGATGCCAGGAGCAGCCAGGCATGGGTCCCTTCAGCAGTGCCGGAGGACACGAGTGGGCAGAGCTTGCCTGAACCTGGCCCCAGCAGGCCCTTCTCAGGCCCATTTCCTGTGTCCAGTGAGGGACAGGTTAGGTGGACTTCAAAAGTCCACACCTCAGCCTCAGGATTTAAGGATTCTAGCCCTTTCAGGCACTTTAAGAAGTCTGATTTTTAACCCAAAGAGAACTCAGAACTTCAGGAGAGGCTAGACAGGTCATGCTCATTTGTGTATTCTTGTTTTTTTGCATTATTTTAGGAACGTGGTTAAAGCTGAAGCCTTAAGGAAGCTTAATCCAGAAAAATGTGTGTTTACCCAAATTTATTCGCAGACTCTTCAATCATCTCCCGCAAATTCTCCTTCAAGGAGATGTCCATGGACTGAAACTTCTGCTTCACCTGTTTCAGGGGGAGACTGGAAGGACAGCAAGCACTGGTCACACAAGCGACCTGGCTTCAAATTGAGATCAGAGACACCGACGGAGGTCTCTGAGAACCCCGCAAGGGTCCCACTGCGGGCAAACAAGGGACACCCTGGTGGGCGCCTTCAGACGATGTTCTGCCATCTCGAAGTGAGGAACTTACGGCAGAAGCAGGCAGCAACTGGATGTTACCACCAAGTGGGTCATAATGAGGGGAGGGGCTTTTCCCCTGGGGACTTTGGCAAGGTGGCCGCTCACCCCATGTCGGCGAGGAACTCCTGGAGCCGCTTCTGCCCGTGCACGGACCAGAGCTTGAACCTGGCTGCAGTGTAGCACGTGTTGCACAGGCTGTCGTGGAGGGACCAGTGCTGGTAGAGCGCCAGGCGGAGGCTGGGCCCGCAGTCAAGGAGGCTGCGGCTGCACGGTGACCAGGGCCTCGGCAGTGCACAGCTCCCCACCCTGTGACGCCTGCCTGCGGATTCTCAAGCAGACGGCCTGATCTGCTTGCAGGAGCCTGTCTGCACAAGTAGCTGTCACGTCAGTAACCCGGAGCTCTCTGACCTTCTTAGCTTAATTTGACCCATATAGAGAGCGTGTGAGGTGGTGGGCACACACCATTATTCCCATTGGACAGACAGGGAAATTGAGGTGCAAGGGTTCTGAGATCCCAGGTACTGCGGTCACAGAGAGCCTTCGTGGCCACAGGGCGTCACCAGCCCAGGCTGTCATCCCATCTGCTCCTGTGTGCTCCACCTAGCCCTACCCTCCCTCCCACTCATGCCTTTGCTGAGACCCCCTCAGAGAAGCCCCCATCCTCACCCCTCTTCTTGAACACGCCCTTAACCACTGGGGCCATGAGCATGGCTGTGTATGAGGACAGTCCTATCCCCCTGCAGGCCTCTCCTCTCACACACCCAAGGGTCTCAGCAGGACACCCGGCTGGCCCTGCCTGCATCCTGCAGTCACACTGGTGCCCTGCCACTGCGCCTGCCAACACACCCGGCCCCAGGCCCAGCCTCTGGGCACACAGTGGGTTCTGTCCTCAGTGCTGCCCCTCCCAACAGGGCGGCCACCATCCTCCCTGCCCCCTCCCTGGGCACAGGCTGGTCCCTGGATGTCACGTGTCAGGACCTGGCTCCCGGTGGGCTCCTGTGCACTGCACGCAGTCCCCGTCCCTGAGAGCTTGGCTGGTCCACATCCGGCACCTCTTCCTCCACTTGTCACAGGCACCTCCCACCTGACCTGCCCAAACTCACGTTTACTCGTCCCCAGCCATCTCAGCACAGGCACAGGGCAGCACCGTCCCTGCCTTCGCTCTACCCACCACCAAAGCAGCGACCCTGGCCACACCTCATGCCTGCTGCCAGTCTGGCCTGAGCCACCATCCTGTCTCCTTGTCCCCAGTCGCCAGTCCAGGGACCTTTTAAACACCAAGAACGGAACTTGAGTCACTGCTCTGGGCTTACAGGGTCACTTGCTCTGGCCTCTCTGACCTTTAGACCCCACCCATCTCTTTAGCCCCTTCCTTGAGCTCACCTCAGGGCCTTTGCACAGCCACAGCCTCTGCCCAAGCTGCTCTCCCTCCCACCAAGCATGGCTGAGTCTTGGCCTGAGATGTAGCCTCCCCAAGGTTTCCCTGAGCATTGCAGTCAGATGGCCCCCATGACTCCATCGACACCCACATTCTCCTCATGAAACGTCGCACTCTGTAATCACATGCTGGCTCACTTCTTTCCTGAATGGCTTGGCAAGTCTGCGAATGTCGCTAAACTGCCTGTGCCACACAAGCGGGCCCACAATGCACTCTAAACAGATACATGACGCCTCTAAATGCACGCTGGCATTCAGGAGCCAAAGCCACACAGACAAGCCGGGACAGAGCCTGCTCCCCGCCACCTTGCCCAGCCTGTGCAGCATGCCAGGGCTCCTCTAGGGCCCCAAAGCCTCTTGTCCCATCTGCTGCCCATCCTGGAGGCACAGCAGCCACAGCCGCATAGCCCAGACCTACAGCTCTCCGGCCGAGAGCATGCCACCTACAGAGGGACATGGGCTGGGGCCTGTAGAGGTGACAAAGCAAATGATGCACTGCTGAGCAAAGCTTCTGAGAGCAGGAGTGCTGCCTGCATCCCGCGGGCCCGAGCTGCAAGGATACTCATACTCAAAGGAGATCCGCGTGCAGTCGACGGAGAGGGCGTTCTCCTCGTCCTCGTTCCGGTGGTTGTGCCGGGACGCATGGCGCTGCAGGACGCCGATGTCTGTCACGTACTTCATTCTGGAAGGAGAGCACACAGCCCCAGCGGCTCCCTCCTGCCCTCACATGCAGCCCAGCCATGCGCTTCCTGCCCTCCCTCAGGCTCCAGGGCCAGCCCACCATGCGGCTGCTCTTGTCCAGGCCTGAGGAAACTCTGCCACCTCTGCATGGAAACCAAGCAGGGCCCTGGCAGCAGCTCGGGGCGGCTGGGAGAACGTGAGCGGACGGAGGTGGGAGGGGTGGCGTCTGGCCTCGCCCGCCTCCTGCCTGCAGTCTCCTCTGGGCAGCAGCTGCCCCGTCATTACTTATTTGAGGCCTCCTAAGGGTGGGCACTGTGGGAAGCCATGGCCTCACCCACTAGCCATGGCCAAGTGGACGGACCACACAGTGACAGGAATGCACAGCAGAAGGTCTGGACCCTGCACAGGAAGTGTTCCTGAGCACAGTGGGAGAAGGCAGACCCCAGTGCAGGTCCACCTGCAGGTGGCCACTGCTCAGGATGGTGACAGTGGGGCCTCACTTGATGGGCGGCCACAGGCCAGGGACAGTGCCTGGCGCTGTACACAACCCATGCTATCCTTAACAGAGAAGGGGAGCAAGGCCCAGGAAGGCAGCAGGCTGGGCCAAGGTAACACATCCAGAAAGCACCCCAGGCCTGTGAGACTCAGGACCTTCCTGGTTCCTAGGCCACATCGCAGAACTTCGGCAGACAAGGTGGGGTGGGGGAGGCAGGAAATGGGGACACAGGGGCCTCTACAAACTGTACGCAGAGTCCAGTGCAAGTGGAGGCTCTGCCTGGGGCCATGCCAGGTGCCAGGCTCAGGTCCCCTGGGACAGGGTTAGTGTCTCAGGGTCAAGGTCCCTGTCAATTCCCTTAGAGTCCCCACCGGATAGCCACCACAGGAGTGGGGATGAGAGAGGGCACTGGCACTCTTCCCCTCCACCCCCTCCCAGGCATCTGTGTTCTGGGGCAGCCCTTTAGCCTGCCGTTGGAGTCAGACAGATAGGGAGCACCGACGTCTGCCCATGGAGGGGCAAAACAGGATCCAGCTCCATGCTCGCCCTCCTTGCAGCCCTCTCCAGCCTGCTCCTTGCCCTTGAGATCACACTCACCCTCCCTGGCAGGACACTCAGGGCCCTCACCTCCTCCTACCGGCCCGTGTCTGCTGTGCACGGGCCACACCCTCTGCGCCCGACCCTGCCCACAGCACAGGGTACGGAGAGTTGGGGAGACTGCGCTCCCTCCTCTCACCTCTGGCTCCACCTGCTGGGCTCCCCGAGGGTGGACAAAGCATCCACACAAGGCCACACACCACTCTGCCAGAGGGCCATTACTAAGCCCTTCCTCGGTGACAAAGACACAGACCCAAGGCTAGCCCCTTCCTCCATAGGGCTCTACAGTGACGCTGCCACCCATCTCCTCACTGGAAACTTGGGTTGTGGCCGGGCCATGCACATCATCAGAGCACAGGCCGACCTCAGACCACCTGAGGAGTACATCCTTACTGGGTGATCTTGTCTTGCACCCACTGGTCCGTTAGTCCAACGATGGCCCACCTGGAAGGAGAGGAAAGGGCAGTGGAGCAGTGAACAGGGCAGGATGGGCGACACTCACAGGAGTGTCCTGTCAGCATGGTCAGATGCGGGCCTGCCCTTAGACAGGGGCTCTCCTGCAGGGTGGATAGGTTACAGGGGGTGACTCAGGGCTCCTAGAGCAGTGTCACCACTGTGGGAGCTTTTGGTACACAAGGAGGGAGACCTCCTAGGACATGGCAGGCCCGACAAGGGCAGGGCTCCACTCTGTGTCCTGGCTCTCCGCCCACATCCTGCCACCACGGGACTGAGGTGGACACCCACACTCAGGTGCTGGCAGACCCTGGTATGTCCCTCCACCTCTCTTAGCCCCTCGTGTCACCCACCCCTCTGTGATACACCCACAGCACAGCAGACCCCAGTCAAGTCCACATCTCCCTGTCCTTCCAGTATAAAACAGCAGGACACAGAGTAACAGTGTTTAGGCCACTTAAGAACCTTCCAAGCTCCTGCCTCCAAGCTCATCTTTGGTGGTTGAGAAATCAGAGACCAAGGCTGGGCCTGACCTCCCCAGGCAGGAGTGACCAGGACCCCAGGGGTTGTCAGTCACCCCAGCTGTGCTCTCCATCAATCTCCGTCCTTCAAGACACTCCTGTAGGCCCACAGCCAGGAACAGCCAGGGATGCTGTGTGCAGAGTGAGGTGGGAGAAGCCCTGGAAGGTTCACCTGTGGGGACAGGGCACTTGAGCACCCCACCACATCTCCCAGCAGTGTGCCTCCTGCCTCAGAGGGACCTCCTCAGAAAAGGCACCTGGGTGTCTTCCCTGACCAACTCCACCTCCTCCCCACATTCCACATGTGCATTTGTACTAGGTTATTTTTCATTTGTTCTTGTGCCATTTCTGGAGGTTTCTGGAGGCATTTCACGGGGGTGTATTCTGACAGCACCTCTACACTGGAGGAGCTCGCAGTGGGTGGGCTATTGAGGGCACCACTGGGCACACAGCAGGCATCCACTAAAGGCTCCTATATGCCGACATGGCTGTCACATGCCCACGACGACAGGGCCCACGGCAGGCTCCCCCCAGCCTTACTGCGGGAGCCCCCAGTGCAGGAGCCGGCTCTGTGCCAGGGTGTGGGCTGTCAGTCCACATGGTGGAGGGCCCCAAGCTGAAGGCTGAACCAGCTGACCAAGGACGGCAGGTGGACACACAGTCAGGCGTTGGCTTAGGCAATGACAGGCCACCCCCGGGCCTTGGCATGGTTAGTGCCTTGGCCCTGTCCTGGCCCCAGCCTGTCCTGAGGCCCTGAATCAGTGCAGACCATTATAATCCCCACCATGGGTTGTCAGGGCCAGAAGGGGCCTTGCCAGATCATCATCTTGCAGAGGAGAAAACCAGGAACTGAAGCAGAGGGCTAAGGGGGTGGAGCAGGCCAGATCTACACTCTCCTCACTCAGAAAGACTCTGCAGGTTTAGTTCCTAAACCAATCCGACTTACAGCACACTGGGAGTTTACAGCACCTGAATGCAGCCCATGCAGCAAATCCTGCAGGCGAATGGCTTTTCCTGCATCAGATTTCACCACGTGCCAGGTCTGCAAAGATGTCTGGTGAGGGCTGCTTTGTTTAAATCTCACATTCCTTCTGTTTCCCAAATTTCCCGGGCAGCAAGGCTGAGTGGCAGGGTGGGAAGGGTGGAGTGCACCGGCCCCCATCTGACCCTCTGCACTCTGCAATGCCCCCTCTGCACCCCGGGAGTTTGTGTGCAGCCAAGAGCCTCAGTTAGGAAGAAAAGCAGGGCCGTGCACATTCCCAGCGAGGGGCTGTGTCTGATGTTCCTGGTGCGGAGCACGTGTGACTTCTATCCTCCAGACCCTGCCCTCACTGTGGGAGGACAGAGCTGCTGAGAAGGTAGCCACACGTGGCCCTAACCTTGACTGGGGCCTACATACCACAGCATGTCATTCAGGTCCTTGGACATCATCCACGCCAGGTCGAACATCACCATGGCCGACTGCAAGAAAGAGAGAAGCCTGAGCCCAAAGGCAGCTGTGCTCACAGGAAGGGTGCACGCTGGGTCCAGGCCACACAACTGGGCCAGACCTGCTTGGGGCTCTGGCCGAGCCCCTGCAGATTGAGGGTCTGCCCGGCAAGGGCCCATGGGTGGATTCCAGGCTAAACCAAGGGAGGAAGACGGGGTAACCCAAGTGACCCGCACTGTCTCCTCTGCTAACTCAAGTCATTATGATGTGCACACTTCATTACGCAGCAAGGGAGGGCAGCCGAGTGCGGTGCTGTGCTGGGGCCTCTACACATCTCACCGGGTGCCCGGGTGACGCCTGAGGGAGGCACTGAAGCTGGGAGGTCGGGGACCCCGTCGTCTGCATGACCTTGCTTACACATTCCCGGGAAGGCCAGGTGAGGCAAGGCCTTGGTTCCAGTTACTTGGATGTTAAAGAAGGAGGGGGCCTCAGGACCCCCTAACAGGACGGTCTACAGATGGGGGATCTAGCTCCCTGTAAGCAGACAGTCTGGGTTTTGGTAGGAGATGAAGAAGGAGGATCGGTGTCTGACCAGAAGACTCTAAAGTCCCCTTAGCTGTGAGATGCTGGGCTGCCCACCAGAGAGGATTTCCATTGAACCATCCATGGTCTGGAGGGAGTCAGGCATCTGCTGTCCCACCAGCACCCTCTCAGAGTGAGCGTTACCCGTCCCACCCACTGCTTAGAATTTTCTATTTGCCAGGGCAAAGGAGAGAGGGCAAAAGGATGATCCTTCAAAGGACAATGGGACCTTGACATAAAAGGGACGCTGCTTAGAGTTCAATGTCCCGGGGCCAAATTCTAAGACTGAATACGAGGTGTCTTCCTGGAAACTTATCTTTCTCCTTAGGGCCCTGGGCTCTGCTCAACACTACCGGAGTCAACATAGTAGGTTTTCTATATGACATTCTGTTCTGTAACACACACACACTGACGGGCCTTTAGAAGTCTAGAGTTTTAGCTTCTTGCACAGAGACTAACACAGACGTGTTCTGTATATTTGATGATAAACAAAAATAATAGCTGCTGTTCTTTGAGCACATATTGGATGTGAGGGAACATCCTAACAACTGCCTCTGAAATGAGGATTGTTCTCTTCCTTTTACAGAGGAAGAGGAGGTTAAGGCTCAAAGAGGCGGCACCACCTGCCCGAGGTCACACAGGGGGAAGTGGTGGGGTTCAGATTCAAACCAGGCTTTTGTGACACTAAAACCTATGCTCATTCCTCCTCATGTTTCAGGACACTGACCCCTAGAGTTAGAACTTGGTGGTGAATTCTACCTATCCATACTTACTGATGTCCCATGATATTCATACTGCTCGTAGTCAAAAAGGATGTCTCTTCTGGAATGACACAAAACACAGGTCTTCAACAGCAAGCAGTACAGGAAGCCAAACATTTGGAAAAATGCCAAAACTCAACAGTACTCAAAGAAACTCGATTAAGTCATAGTACTCTTTGTTTTCAATTACTGGCTCTTTTACAGAGAGTGTATGCACAATGCTGGGAAGGGAGTGAAACTGACACAAACCACTTGTGACAACGGGAGACGTACAATGGCATAGTCCTTGAATCCTGCTTCTGAGAAATTATCCCAAGACAACAATTCAAAGGAACAAGCGAGACAAAACTCGCAATGTGCATAAGGTTGTTCACCACAGCCTTATTTGTCATGGCAAAATGCTGGAAGTAACCTCCAGTTCAAAAAGAAGGGGAATGGCCAATTAAGTACTATGCCCTTTATAAAGGTTGCTCAAAACTATGGTTATATTAAGTGGAAAAATGCAAAATTAGACATGATTATTTAAAATATGCACAAGTATGGATAACACAGGAAGATCAGCCCAAAGCCAGAATCTCTTCCCATTAGTGAAAATGGATTATATTCACTTTTCTTTCCTATACTTCCTGAAACGGTTTTACATTGTCCTTCAAAGAGGGGGCAGCGAGCACACGCCCTCAGCTGGAGCAGAGGAGACAGGGTGATACTGAGACACCCAGGAGATCTCCAAGGACTGGAACCAGCAAGGAATCTCTAGTTCAAGCGCTCTGCTGCGTGTTCACCTCAAGCTAGAATAATGTTGCCAATATTTTCATTTTAAAGTACTTCAATTTTTTACTTTGCAATATGAAGAGGAAAATAAGTTAGTTTCATTTTCATACTTTTTTTCTATGAAAGGTTTTACACAACCGGCATTGATCTCATTTGTAAGCATTCGTAAATAAAAGTATCTAGATCTAGAAATAAAGAACTAGGAGCCTAACAGACAGCACATATTTGGGAGACCTTTGGACCTGGTCTTGTCTCTCATGGGACCAGAGAGCAATATGGAGGGGACCTGGAGCTCTTCTCCAATGCAGGAGCTACACGATGTCTCCTGCAGCCACTGGCCCAGAGGTTCTAAACTAAACGAATTATCCTAAAATGGAAAAAAAATGCATGCAGCCCCCAGGGAAAAAAACAGGTGCCGGTGACCCCAGAGTCCCACAGGGAGAGTGGGCTCTGTGATATGGGGTGCTGCTTGAAGCACACACTCACCTCCGGGCCTCCCACTCTCTCCGTTGCCTCCTCTTCATGGTTTGCTCCACTATTTCCTGATATAGTGAAACAGAGAACAAAAGGTTGAGCAAACGAGCCAGGAATTCACCCTCACAGCCTGAGAAGGTTCTGATAGGGCAGAAGCCACTGGGCTCAGATCCCTGAGGGAAAACGTGGGTCATTCCTGTGCTCTGAGCATGGCCTGCTCCTGGAGAAGGGAGGAGCCGAGGCAGGGGAGGGCCGGGACCCCTCTGGCTGGTCAGAACTGCAGACACCGTGGACAGGAACAGATGCTCCTCAGCGCCTGCTCGGGCTACACTCCATGTCATCCACCCCAGCTCTCCATTGCCCTCACCACCGTGTGATCCAGGATAAGCCCACAGCTACACTAGATTAATAAGAGCTCATGATTCTTACATCCTACCACTTATCAGCAACTATTCCAATTTTATAGGCACAATCTCATTTAGTTCTTACAACAAAGGCAAGAGGTAGTATGGCAGTTTTAAAAATCCATAGTCCTAAGACGACTTCTTCCAGAAAGATGGGGTAGATGTACTTTTCCCTATACATCCACTAACTATACCTAAGAACCCTGACATTATACATAAAACAAACAAAACAAGACTCTAAAAGGTGGAGAGGAAAGCTGACCAGCCAGGGACCCCGGGACTTGAGAAATTACATGGTAATGAGTTTTGCGGGTTTTCTTTTTTGGCTCATATATCCCAGACATAGAGATGAAGAAGCTGGCAACCTGGAAACACCAACAGGTACAGAGAAAAAAATCCCCCCAAAAGTCAAAGGACCAGGAAGGAGCAAACTCAAAAGACAGAAAACTTTTAGACAATAACTGCTCTACTCCAGCCACCACCATCAATAACAGTGTGGCCTCACCCCCACCCACCCAGCAAAGGCCGAATGGGAGCCTCGACTCCCACCCTTGTGAACACCTCCCACCTGTAACATCTCCACCTTCTACCTGTAATACCTCCCAACACCCCCACTAGGGTAGGGTGAGAGGAGATGAAGTAGCGAGCCTGGACCATCCTTGCCCAGCAACTAACAAGGAGCCACTCCTCTTGGGGGTTAATGGAGGTCAAGTGGAGAACCTGAACTTCTACCTTCACCTGGCTGTAAAGAGGCCACACTGCCCACTCCCTCCTTTGCCAGAGTGGTGTCAGAGAAAGCAGATAAAACAGAAGGTTTAAATAAGATACAGAGTCTTATAACACAAAAATGTCCAGGTTTCATTTGAAAATCACTCATCATACCAAGAACCAGGAAGATCTCAAAATGAATAAAAAATGATGATCCACAGATGCCAACACCAAGATGACAGACAAGTTAGAATTATCTGACAAAAATTTTAAAGCAGCCATTATAAAAATGCTTCAACAAGCAATTACAAACACATTTGAAACAAATGAAAAAATAGGAAAACTCAGCAAAGAAACAGAAGATAAAAGAAGAACCAAATCAATATTCAGAACTGAAAAATACAACAACTGAAATATAAACTCAGTGGATGGGCTCACGAGCAGAATGGAGAGACAGAGGAAAGAACCAGTAGTGAACCAGCAGATACAATGATAAAAATTTCCCAGTTGGAGCAACAGAGAAAAAACAGACTGAAAAAAAACCCAACAAAACAGAGCCTCAGGGACATGTAGGACTACAACAAAACAACTGACATTCATGTCATCAGTGTCGTCGAAGGAGAGGAGAAAGAGGGTGGGCTGAAAATGAACTTGAAGAAATAATGGCTGAAAATTTGGCAAGAGACATAAACCTACAGATTTAAGAAGCTGACTGAATCCTAAAAAGGCTAAACACAAAGAAATTCACACTAAGGCACATTACAATTAAACTTCTGAACACTGAAGTCAAAAAATAAAAAATCTCAAAACAGCAAAAGAAAAATGATGCCTTACCTATAGGGGAAAAATAGTTTGAAGGACAGATTTCTCATCAGAAGCCATGGTGGCAAGAGGAAGCAGCACATCATTTTTCTTTTTTATTTAATTTTTTTAAA
Organism: Diceros bicornis minor; assembly: GCF_020826845.1. Classification (NCBI taxonomy): domain Eukaryota; kingdom Metazoa; phylum Chordata; class Mammalia; order Perissodactyla; family Rhinocerotidae; genus Diceros; species Diceros bicornis. Next base: position 32,221,300 of record NC_080774.1, on the reverse strand, counting down.
TTGAAGTTAAATAACATTTTTCAAGTGATGAAAGAAAAGAACTGTTAATCTCAAATCCTACAATCAATGAAAATCTCTTTCAGGAATAAAGGGAAAATCAAGAAATTCTCAGAAGGAAAACTAAGAGAATTTATTGCCAGCAGATCTCCCCTAAAAAAAAAATGGTTATCGGAGGTTCTGTAAACAGAAAGGAAATGACAAAAGAAGACACTTTGGAACATCAGGATGGAAGAAAGAACATGACAAGCAAAAATTGGATAAATACAATAGGCTTTCCTTACCCTCTTGAGTTTTATAATTATGTTTGATTGTTGAAGCAAAAATTATACCACTGTATGATGCGGTTCTAAATGTATGTGGAGGAAATATTTAAGAGAATTATATTATAAACAGGTGAGAATAAAGGACATAAAGGAAGACAAGGTTTCTACATTTAACTCAAACTGGTACAACGATGATACCAGTAGACTGTGGTAAATCATGGATATATAACGTAATATTTGCAGCAACCACTAAAAATATTATACATGCAGATACACAAATACTGCAGGTAAATTGAAACAGAATTCTAAAAAAAAAGAAAAAGACAAAAGAAATGAAAAATAGAGAACAAACAGAAAATAGAAAATGAAAATAAAAAGGTCAGACTTAAGACCTAACCTATCAATAATTAAAATAAATGTAAATGGTCTAAAAACATCAATTAAAATACAGAGATTGGCTTAAAAAACATGATTGAAAACATGACCCAACTCTATGCTGTTTAAAGAAACTCAGTACATGGGGCCGGCCCGGTGGCGTTGTGGTTAAGCGCGTGCACTCTGCTGCTGGTGGCCCAGGTTCAGATCCCGGGTGCACACCGATGCACCGCTTGTGCCATGCTGTGGTGGCATCCCATATAAAGTGAAGGAAGATGGGCACAGATGTTAGCCCAGGGCCAGTCTTCCTCAGCAAAAAGAGGAGGATTGGCATGGATGTTAGCTCAGGGCTGATCTTCCTCAAAATAAATAAATAAATAAATAAATAAACTCAGTACAAATGTAACAATACAGATAGGTTGAAAGTAAAAAGATGGGAAAAGATAAAGCATGCAAGTATTAATCAAAGGGAAACAGGAGTGGCAATATTAATATTATTAGCAGATAAAGCAGACTTCAGAGCTAAGAGAATGACCAGAAACACTAAATAATGATAAAAAGGTGTGTTCACCAAAAGGAGACAGCAATTCTAAATATGTATTGTGCACTGAACAACAGAGCTGTAAAATATGTGAAGCAAAAATTGATAGAACTGAAAGGAGAAAAAGACAAATCTACAATTCTAGTTGGAGACTTCACCATCCCTCTCTTCAGAATTGATAGAACAGCTAGACAGAAAAGCAGCAAGGAAAGAGAACTCAACAACACCATCATCCAACAGTATCTAATTAACATTTACTGAACATTCTAGCCTATGATAGTAGAATACATATTCTTTTCAAATGGTCACAGAACATATATCAAGATAGATCATATCCAGGGCCATAAAAAAAACTCAACAAATTTAAAAGAACTGAAATCACACAGAGTGTATTCTCCAATCACAACAGAATCAAACTAGAAATTAATAATCAAAAGATAATCAGGAAAATCTCCAAACACTTGAAAACTGACATACTTCAAAATAATCCATGGGTCAAAGAGGAAGTCTCAAGGGAAATAAAAAAATACATCAAAGGAAATGAAAGTGAAAATAAATATATCAAAATGTGTGGGACACAGCAAAAGAAATGCTTATAGGGAAATTTATGGCACTAAACACACTCATTAAGAAAGAGGGAAAGTCTCAAATCAATAATCTAAGCCACTTCCAGAACTAGAAGAAGAGCAAAATAAACCAAAGCAAGCAGAAGAAAGGAAATAATAAAGAGGGAACACTTCCCAATTCATTTTATGAAGATAGTATTACCCTGAAACCAAAACCAGACAAAGACAGTACAAAAAAGAAAACTGCAGACCAATATCCCTTATGAATATAAATACAAAATCCTTAACAAAATATTAGGCAAATAGAATTTAGCAATTTATAAAAAGAATGATATACCATGACCAAGTAAGTTTTATTCCTGAGATGCAAAGTTGGTTCAATACTAAAAACAAAAACAAAAAAATCAATTAATATAATCTACCATATTAACAGGCTAAAGAAGAAAAATCACAGTCTTATCAATTAATACAGAAAAAGCATTAAACAAAATTTAATGCTCATTCTTGATAAAACTCAGGGAAAAAAAAAGGAGTATGGAGGGAAACTTCCTCAATTTGGTGAAGAGCATCTACAAAACCCCGCAGCTAACATCATACTTAATGGTCAAAGACTGGATGCTTTCCACCATGAACAGGAAAAAGGCAAAGGTGTCCACTCGCATCACTCTTATTCAACATTGTGCTGGAAGTTCTAGCCAGAGTAATAAGTCAAGAAAAGGAAACAAAATGCATACAAATCAGAAAAGAAGAAATAAAACTGTCCCTATTTATAGATGACACAACTGTCTACATAGCAAATCCCAAAGAATCCACAAAAAAACTCCTAGCACTAATAAGTGAGTTCAGCAAGGCCACAGGATACAAGACAAAAAGAAATCAACTGTATTTCCATATATTAGCAATGAACACAAAGACACTAAAATTAAAATACGACATCATTTACAATCACTCCAAAAAACGAAATACTTAGGTGTGAATCTGACAAAATAAGTATAGGACTTGTATTCTGAAAAGCACACAATGCTGATGAAAGAAATCTAAGAGGATCCAAATAAATGGAGAGACATACCATGCTGGTGGATTACAAGACTCAACATAATAAAGACATCAATTCGCCCCAAATTCACATACAGGTTTATACAATTCCTGTCAAAAATCTCATCAAGATTTTTTATAGATATAAAGAAGATTATGCTAAAAAGTATATAGAAAGGCAAAGGATGTAGAATAGCTAACACAATTTTGAAAAAGCATAAAGTGGGAGGACTCAGTCTATCTGATTTCAAGGCTTACTAGATAGCTACAGTAGTCAAGACTGTAGTATTGGAGGAGAGGTAAACACATAGATCAATGGAATAGGGCAGAGAATCAATAAATAGATCTGTACAAATGTGCCATACTGATTTTTGACAAAGGTGCAAAAGCAATTCAACGGAGGAAGGACAGCCTTTTCAACAAATGGTCCTGGAACAACTGGACATCCATAGACAAATAAATGAACATTGACCTAAATCTCACAACTTATATAAAAATTAACTGAAAATGGACCACAGACATAAATGGAAAACATAAAATTATAAAACTTTTAGTATAAAACAGGAGAAAATCTTTGGGATCTAGGGCTAGGAAGACTTTTTAGACTTGACACCAAAAGCACAATCTTTAAAAGGAAAAATTAATAAATTGGAAGTCATCAAGATTAAAAACATTTGTTCTGCATAAGACCATGTTAAGAGGATGAAAAGACAAGCTACAGAGCAGGAGAAAATATCTGCAAACCACATATCTGTCAAAATACTAGTATCTCGAATACATAAAACTTAACAGTAAAAAAACAAACAATCTAATTAGAAATTGGGCAAAAGACATGAAGAGACAGATGGCAAATAAACACATGAACAGATATTCAACATCATTTGCATTAGAGAAATGCAAATTAAAACCAGAACGAGATATCACCACAACCTATCAGAATGGCTAAAATAAATGTGACATCACAAAATGCTGGCAAGGATGTGGAGAACCTGGAATACTCATAGATTGTTGGTCAGAATGTAAGATGGTAAGATATTCTGGAAGAGTTTGGCAGTTCTTAAAAAACTGAACATGTAACTATCATACAACGCAGCAAGTGAACTCTGGGTCCTCTATCCCAGAGAAATGAAGACTTGTGTTCACATACACACAAAAACCTGTACACAAATGTTTACAGCAGCTCTATTCATAATAGCCAGAAACTGGAAACAACTCAGATGTCCTTCAGTGGGTGAATGGCTAAACAAAATACGGTCCATCCATACTGTGGAACCCTACTCGTAATAAAAGGGAATCAATTATCAATACACCCAAAAACCTCGATGAATCTCCAGAGAATTATGCTAAGTGAAAAAAAGCCAATTCCCAAAGCTTACATACTGCATGATTTCATTTATGTAATATTCTGGAAATGACAAAATTATAGAAATGGAGAAGAGATTAGTGGTTGCCAGGGGCTTAGGAGGGTGTGGGGCCAGAGGGAAGTAGGTGTGGCTATACAAGGGCCACAGCAGAGATCCGTGTGGTGATGGAAATGTCCTATATCTTGACTATATCAATGGTAACATCCTGGTGGTAATGTTGTACCAGAATTTTGCAATATGTCACCATTGAGGGAAAGTGGGCAAAGTATATATCTTCATCTTATTTCTTACATCTGCATGTGAATCTACAATGATCTCAAAATAAAAAGTTTCATTATAAAACCAAAAAAAAATGGTCATGATGAGGGAACTTTTTGGGAGTGATGGAACTGTTCTCAATTATGAAGTGGTGGTGCTCACATGACTTTATACATTTGTCAAATCTCAATGAATTTTACCTCTGGTAAATTTGATTATGCAGAAACTAACTCAAAAACGATGATTAACAAAACCTCCACCACCCGAGAATTCTTTGACCCTCCCCAAAGTGTACACTGGAGTCCTGTCCCCTCCCCTTGTGGCTGTGGGACGCTGTGGGACTCTGAGGCTGGTCAGGAGGGCCATCCGGCAGCTGTCCTGTTGGCTGGAATATTCATGATGGGCGTCTGAGGTGCCATGCTGTGAGGAAGCCACATGCAATGAAGGCCTCCTGCAGGCGCTTGCAGCAGCAGTCCTGGTTTGGCGCCATCCCCGCAGCCCAGGTGCCTGACGTGAGAGCCCATGAGCTTTCCGAAGATTGCAGCCCCAAGAGAGACCGTCCCTGCTAGGCTCGGCTCAAAATCTTGACCCACAAAACACATGAGCATAAGAAAATGGTTGTTTTAAGCTGTAAGTTTTGGAGTCATTTGTTAAACACCAGTAGTAATGCAACAGTCAAGTACGATATCCTCATTTTACAGAGGTACAGAGGTGAAGTTACTTGCCTAAGGTCACTCAGCTAGTAATGGCAGATCCACAATTTGAACCCAGGTGAGCTGAGCCAGCACATGCTAGCACCTGTGGAGTTAAGTGTACCTATGTTCCTTTTCTAGAGGAGTCTCATCTTTGTGGAACCCAGCTTTACAGTCCCACCTCTAAAGAAAGACATTTTTCTTGACCCTATGTCTCCTCCTCTGTTCTCTTTATAGCAAAACTCTTTGAAACAGTTATTTATGGCCTGTTGTCTCTAAACCTCGAGTGTGCATTCCTATTAATAAATTTCTGAGAATATACCTTTAATGTATGTACATTTATTTATAAATCATGCACAGATTTTAATGATATATGAAGTATTCTTCTCAAAAATGCTAAATCTTATTAAAATCAAGCCTCTAGCCCTAACTTACAGATTATAGAAAATGCAGGGATAAAGGAGCAATAAAATTACTCCATGAAAAAACAAGTGATAAATACTAGACAACTGGACTGGCCTCCAACATCATTCAAAACAAAACAAAAGAAGAAAAAAAAAAGATGGGGTACTGTTTTAGGTTAAAAGACAATAAAGAGAAATAGCTAAATACAAATGTGCCAAACTTGATTGGATGATGGTTCAGAAACAAAAACAGCTACAAAATCTATTTTGGGGACCATTAAAGAAATTTGAATATGGTTTGAATATTAGATGATATAGGACATTATTAATTTCTTATGTATGATAAAAGTATCTTGTTTATGGGGGAGAATGTCCTTATTCTTAGGAGAAACATAACGGAAGAATTTAGGGGACAATGTCATGGTATCTGCAACTTACTCTCAAGTGATCTAGCAAAAAAAAAAAAAGCATATATAGAGAGAAGGCAAACGTGGCAAAGTGTGAATGATTGTTGAATCTAGATGGAAGGTTTATGGCTATTCATCATACTATCCTTTTAACCATAGTTATCTGTATGAAAAAAATTCAAAATAAAAAGTCGGTAAGAAATTGTGCATACTCTAGATCATATTATATGAAGCATTTACAAATTCAGATTCTAAATAGATGTGCTAAGCATGTCTAACATGTTCTCACATTGCATCAAGGCCACCTACCTTCTCTTTATTGCCGTAACTGCTGGTCAGTTCTAGCCTGCTGGCCGCACCCCTTTGAAACTGTCCTTCCCCCTCAAAGCCCTGTGTCTGTGGACGCTCTGCAGTGGACACGCCTCTTGGGAATCCTCCTGGCTCCTTCCCTCCTCATTCAGGTCTCTGGTCAAGTGTCCATGGCCACCTTCATAAATCAGCAACCCATTGCCTGTCTAGTCCCCACCTTGTTTTATTTTTACTCATAATACGTATCTCCACCTGAAACCGTCCTCTAATTGTGCTCATTTACATGTTCCTAATTTGTCTCACCCACTGGAAAGGAGGCTTCGTGAAGGCAGGACTTTGTTCTACCCCTGGTACCGCCAGAGCCTGACCGGTACCTGGCACACAGTAGGTGCTGAAAAAATATTTGTTTATTAGTCAGAGTGGAGAATTCCAAGACTCATATCTGCAGAACATGAATGTTTCCAGGGAAAATCCCAGCAGATATCGATATTTGGGGCCTGATGAAAAGCAGTTCATCAATAGTTAAAAGACTGCTATAAAAAAAAGAGCATTCAGAAAACAAAAGAGAGCTCTTAGAAATCAAAGGTCAGAAGATAAAGACCAAAAGTCTGCCGGAAAGTAGAACAGATAAAGAGCTGAGTAAGAGGAAAGAAAATCTCAGAGTGAGTCTGAGAGGTCCCGGATCAGACTACCCGAAACTCTAGGGAAGGAGTGGGCGAAGGTGAGGAAGGTAAGGACATTCCTAGCTTTGAAGGACACAGCCCCCACATGGACAGTGTCCTGAATGTTCCAAACATGGCTCTAAAGGGCTCTGCTAAAGGCCCCTGTCAAGCCAAGGATGAAGGGAAGACCCTAAAACATTCAAGAGGCAAATTTCAGCTTGCACACCAAGGATCAGGAGCCAGTGCCATCAGCTTCTTCAACAACACTGAGCACTAGAATAAAACAAAGCCCTCGTGCTGAGGAACCGCCGGCTCCCACCTGTAATTCTACATCTAGCGGAAGCCACGAGCGTTGGCCAGGCCCCAGATCATGAGGGCTTAGACCCAAGGATCATGAGGCACAAACCACTCATATCTTTGCACAAAAGATGCTTCCCCTGGAGTGACCATCAGGACCAAGCCTGGCCAAGGGCAGCAGACTCACGTCGCTCCTCCACAGTGACTGCATCGAGAGCGATTCTGGTGGGGCGTGGGGAAGGGATGGGACACTTGTGCTATTTATCGTTTCTCCATACTGCTTTTTAAAAAGGTTTGCTAGCTAGGCAAAGAGCTGAGCTATCCTGTTTCATTTCATCTGACAAGATTCTACTGTATAGACAAGTACACCGCAGCTCAGAGAAGTCCAGTAACCTGCCTGAGGCCACACAGCCAGGGGATAGCAGAGCCCAGAGGCAGCACACACACCTGCTGCCTCCTAGTTCTGCCTGGGCCCAGCAGGCTCTGGGCTTACCTCTGACCTCTGGGAGTGACAAGTTCCTTAAGACTGTGGAGAGAGGCGCAAACCCACCTCTTCTAACCGTGTGCGCTTCTCGGAAGGCTCTGATCCATTGTCACTTTCATTCCCCGAATGCGCTTCATCCTCCTGTTCATCCCTAAAGATGTCATCATAGGCGGGAACTTCAAGGTCATCATCTTGTTTAATGAGTAGTTTGATCTAAAATTAAAACAAAAAGTAATCAAGTTTCTCTTCTCTCCTTGACACAAAACTAGTCATCATACATTTTTCTCTTGTAGAATCTTATTTCCTAATTAGCTGACTCATAAGTTTTCTGTACATACAAACAGCCACCATTTGATAAGAATTTCAGACTTCTGAGGCATTTTCTTGTTTTCATTTCCACTCAGTGAGGTGCTGGAGTTGCACCACATGGTATACAGAAATTACGAAAATCTGAAAATATCTACAGTCACTTAAGTCCGGGAAAAAAGCTCCCTCTTATGCCACACACTAAGCCAACAAATGAACACACCACAAGTTGGCCTCTGACAGAAGACATGAAGATGTGCAACCCCTGAGTCGGTAAAACTTCTGTCTCTAAAGCAATTCCAGGCTGCCTGCTCTTGGAGAGGTCCTTCATGTGAGAATTCTGGGGCCAACACTTTGTTAGCATGGGTAGGAGAAGGTCAACTCAGAGAACGGTTAGGTCGCTGCTCTGTACTGGGCTCCATGCTCGCTGCTGGGGGTTCAAAGAGTAAGCACAGCAGGGCCATTTTAGGCTCACGGTGGCCTCTCACACTGCTCACACTGCTATCTTGCTGGTCCCTACACCACCCCTTGGATGATCAGGGCAGGTCCAAGCCCCATTTATAGAGCAAACTCCTCTGAGATTCCGATATTCAATGAGACTGGGCTGGCCTGAGCTCCAAGGGCAGACTCAATGCAGGCTTCTGGTATCTACACCTCCCAGGTCAAGCAAATTCCACGAATGCATTCTGAGCACCTCCAAGGGTAAAGTGCCATGCTTCTCATCAAAGACAGACAAGTTCTTGTCCTCAGGCTGCTCCAACTCCTATATGGGAGGTGGATACGTGCCTTGCCAAGAACACCAGGTGCAATGTTGTCTGTGGCATTAAAAGGTACAGTCAGATCAATGGGAGAACTTGGGGGAGGCGTGGGCCCCAAAGCCCTAGTTACCTGGGTATCATTGTACACATTCACGACATTGACTGGCCTGTGAGTGTCACATACAAAAAATATGGCGTCTTCATCGGGCTGAAGGATATCCAATAGGTCTACGTTAGCTCCACAGTTTATGAGGATAAAATAACGAAACTGAAAAAAGAAGAGACATTGTGCACTAAGTGCATTGCGGAGGCCCTCTACCTCAGCATACTAGGCCTGAGTCCTTCCGCTGAGAAACATCAAGCCTCCGACACTTGGCAAGGCCCTGACAGCAAGAGGCTCCAAAAATGGCCATGGCCGGCCTGTGTTAAGAGCTTTAACATATACCATATGCTATTTCATGTTCATGATGACACCGTGAGATAGGCTCCACGCTGGCACCACGGCTGTCTCCACTTCGCTGAGGAGCATGCAGAGGGTCAGCATGGCCGAGTCTCATGCACAGGGGCAAGAAGCTGATGTGGAGCAGATCAAAACTTCAAATGCATAACTGGGCCTCTCCAGACCTCAGTCTGCTGTGCTGCCTCTCCATACTAATAGCATTGTACAGGTTTACACTTTCAGCAAATCTTGGGCAGCCTATACTTAATGGGCACCTAAATATTAAATTAAGTCTTTTATTATATCCTATCACTATAGAGAATCCTTTCCTTATAAACACCGAATTGGCACAGGTCCCTTCTGTGATGACATGAGCTCCAGGCAAGGATTTATCTCTGCCAGACAATCCTAGATGTGGCCAGAGACTCCAGGCAGCTGTGGGGCAGTGGGCTCTAAGATGTCCCACATCTCATTACAGCTCCATACAGAGGTGGTAGGAGTACTGGCCTCTACTGTTTAAATTACAAAGGGAGAAGATATGTTCCTAGATTTCTAGTTGGAAACTGGAATACATTTTCTTGGAGAGACAATGTAAAATAATGGTCTAATCTAAAATAATTTTAACTAGGCCATATCAAAAACTAACTGCTAAATTCCAAGCAGCTTAGAAAGAAATGTCAGCAACACAAGTTCAAAGTTAAAGGCTATACGTATTCACTATCTTTCTTTCGCTGTCCATTTTGTCTCCACAACTCACACGGGCATACAGCTCAGTTTTCTCTTCCGTACTGCCTAATATAGTTGATACTTACATATACATGCAACCTACTGTGGAAATAGAAAGAATGCTAAGTGTTGAGAAATTGCAATTGAGTAAAAAAAGCCTAATCATTCTAAAATATATCTCTCATACCTGTTCTTTATGCTCAAGAAATGCAGTTTCAAGTTCTTGCCACCCAGAAACTGGAATCAGCGTATACTGCACGTGGTCACACTGGAACAGGGCCTGGAGAGAGATGATTTTCAAAACCTATCTTAATTAGGGTGTCTGCAATTTCCCTTGAAATGCAGTTAAAAACAAGTGGCTGAGAGACAAATGACATGGATAAAGTAAGGTTAGTGAAATGTTAATAGGAGAAACCAGGTAATGGGGATATGAGTGTTCACTGTTCATTCTTTCAACGTTTCAACGTTGCTGAATTTTTTTAAAAACTACCAAAGGAAAATATTGGGAGAAAAGCTGGTCTTATTTTTATGTCTTCTGAGACCTAAAGTAGTTCCTGACCCAAGTGCCTGACCAAAGTTCTTGTAAACATCGCACCACACTCAAAACTGAACCAATGATCTTGCATCCTGTATTTCCAGTATTGCTTATGACACCACTGTGCACTCAGTTGTCACAGATTCCTCTGTCTCAAATCCCACATTTGAGAAGCCACTATGGGTCTATAGGTCTCTCGAATGCAGCCATTTTTTGCCTAGGTTATTGCAAAAAAACTAACTAGTCTCTGCCTTTTGCCTAATCCTTCTCAAACCTGCCCAATACTCTCCTGCCAGGGAGGTGATCTCTCAGAGTCCCCCTTCCCGGCTTTCAGTTGTCGTTGCTCCGGCCCTCACCGGAGGCCTCACTGGGAGCCTGAGTTCTCACCCCAGAGGGGGTTCTTTACCCCGCTCCTCACCTCCCGCCCGGCTGCCTACCCCACCCTGTTCCCCCCGGACGCTAAGCTTTCACTTCCCGGAATCTAAGCCTTCACTTCCCGCCCCACTCCCTGCCCACCCTGCGCCCCCACCACCCGCCCGTGCCCACCCTGCACCCTCTCCTCTCGCCCCGGCCCCACCCTCCCAGGGTCCGCAGGGCTCACTTGAAGGATCTTGCAAGCGCACAGTGCGTCCACGTCCCAAGCCACGAAGAGAAGAACCCTCTGTCGGGGGAAGAGCGGCGAGCTGAGCGCAGCGACACGAACCCGGGCCCCTCCCGCCCTCCCACGGCCGCTCCCCTTTATCCCTTCCCCCCGACAAGGCTTCAGGGTCCAAGAAAGGGGGTCACCTGGCTCTGGACCACCTCGTAGAACTCCTTACGGAAATCGGACACGAACATGGCCACAGCGGCCGGACGCCCAGAGCTCTCTCTGAGACACGGAGAGCTCCGGCCGCGGTCAAGACTCCCGCCAAATCAGAGCTCTTCCGATTGGCCTAGGGGCCAACCAATAGCTACTTAGTGCCCAGCCTTTCCTCCTTTTTGATTGGAGCATATTTGAGGCGGGCAGTAGCGCTCCGCCATTCCGCTGGAACAGTCCGGCCCTGACCGAAAAAAGCGTCATCAACAGGCGGGACGCAAACAGGGCTGTCCACTTCACCTCTGACTCCCGTTTACCCAGAAACCCGACGCTCGGTGGACATCTTTACTTTGGGAAGAGAAGCCTATAGCCTCCCACTGGGAGCTCCAAGAAAAAGAAACATTTTCGTCATGAATTAAATTAATTTATACATCGAACGGGGGCGTCAGTTTACGATGTCACTAGGCTCTCGGTCTAGTTTGAAGGAGGATGTGTAGCTTATTTCCGCCCGAGTCCTGGATGGCTGCGGCAAAGGCCGGAAGGTCTACATGCATTCTGGGTAGTGTAGTCAGTAAGGAGAATGGGCCCCACTAAACTCCTCTAGAGGGGAGTACTATCAAAATGTAATTTAAAGTAATTATAAAAATTACTCGAGAGTGGAGCACACTTTAGGAAAGGGTATTTTAGTGCTTTTTCCGGGGAAATTTTAGACCCTAGCGCCTCTGCCTGGCTTTTTCTCTTTTGCAGCCGACCCCTGCCCTCGGCGCCTCCCCCCGGGTCTCAGGTCCGGTACTTCCGGTGAGTCTCCCCGCGGTCGGAGCTGAGGCGGCGGCGGCGGCTGTGAGGAGAGCGGTCGGCGGGCTGCCATCGTTACGTTCCCTGGGCGAAGCGGCGGCAGCGAGGCAGAGGTGTCCATCATGGTAAGCGCGGCCAGGCAGGGGCCGGGAGCTGGGGCTGCGGCCGGGAGCTGGGGTTGAGGGCCGAGGCCGGGGCCCGGCGGGGCGGACGTGACGGCTACGGAGATGTCGAGTCACCCTGGCCGGAGTCCGGCCCGTCTGCCCGTCCGGGGCGCCTCGGGCTGGAGCCGAACCCTTCACCGCTAACGGCCTCGGCTCTCTCCGCTTGTGCGGAGCATGGTTCGCATTTCCTCAGTTGGACTTGAACTTCTTGAGGGGAAAAAGGAAGCTTCTAGTTGCAAGTGCTAGACACGTAGCATGTTTCCGTAAACACCAAATTAATTGGAAGGTTGTGAGGGCGAGGAGCAGAATCAGGGGCTCCCAGTGAGAATGCGCGGGGTCATCCCCTTACCCCAGTTCCTCAAGCCCAGTATTTCTTGGTCATGCCTCGAGTGTGATGATGCTTTCGGCTATTTAAGCGATTCAGTAAAGATAACAGTAGTAGCTAATATTTACTGGCCCTTTTTCCATTACGCAGCTTTTTCTTTTAACACCTACAGTTGCTCATTACAACTCATCCCGTTTAATCCTTATGAAGCACTTGGAGGCATGGGTGATCATTATTTTAACCATGAGAAAACTAAGGTTTAAAGAGGTAGATAGTTTACTTGAGGTCACAAAAGTGAGGAGTGGAAATTTGAAGCCAAGTCTATCTGGCTGCAAAGCTCAGGCTCATTACCATTGTACAGCATTGCCTCAGTGTCAGCTGTTTATTTTCATAAAAACAAGGAATGATTATTAGATTTTATCCCAGGTATGTCAGTGTTGAATCACGTTTCTATTCTCAAGTCCATGCACTTAATGGACATTGAATACCTGATAGGTCTTGGTAATATGCTAGGCATTGGGGGTGTAAAGGGAAGTAGAACTTGGGGTTGGGAGCAGCAGAGAGGGGCAGAAGGTCAGGTTCATGGGTAGATTGAAGGCAGATTGTTAGGGATATTAAGTACTTTGTGTGTATTTTACTCTGTCCTGTTGTAAAGAGAAGAAATGGCTTACATGAGTTAGTGTAGTGACAGGGCTCAGGGAGGTGCCTGCTTCTCTCCCTTCTTTCATCTGGAAATCCTGTTTCATTTGTCCTGCTTCTGGCCAAGATTTTGTTGAACAGAGTTATGCTGTTTAAAAAAAGAGAGGGAAAGGTTTGAAAACTGCTATGCTGGAGCTCCAGGGAGTGAAGAGCCATTTGAGATCTTAATCAGGAGCATGCTGTATTTGCATATTAGAAAGATAGCTGATTCAGCTTACTAATTTTGGAATTGCCAGGAAACTACCTTGTCAGTAGATGGCTTGCTCTCTACTTCATTTATATTTGGAATCAAGTCAAGAAATATTTGTCTATTGTGAGGGTTTTTTTTAACTTACGGTAAAAAACACATGGCATAAATTTATCATCTGAAACATTTTTAAATATACAGTTCAGTAGTATTAATTTTATTCATATTGCTGTGTAATGGATCTCCAGAACTTTCTCATCTAACAACAATTTCCCACTTCCCCTCCCCCAGCCCCTGGCAACAACATTCTACTTTCTATCTCTATGAATTTGATGACTCTAGGGACCTCATATAAGTGGAATCATATAGTATTTGTCTTTTTGTAGCTGGCTTATTTCACTTAGCATAATGTCCTCAAGGTTCATCCTCCATGTAGCATGTGACAGGATTTCCTTCATTTTTCAAGCTGAACAATATTCCATTGTATGGATATACCACAATTTGTTTATCCATTCATGCTTCAATGGACACTTAGGTTGTTCCACCTCTTGGCTATTGTAAATAGTGCTGCTGTGAACATGAGTCTACAAATATCTCTTCAAGAGCCTGCTTTCAGTTCTTTTGGATATATACCCTATTGTGCAATTTTGTATTCTTTTTTTTAAACATCAAGGGAATTGCAATACTTTGAGAAGACCCCAGATTGCTGTGTAACGTGTTTTCTAAGCCTCATTGTAATCCACAATGTAAGAGCTGAGATCTTACCTTTTTGATGACACCACATCTTGGCTTTACTTATTAACAGGAGGGAGTACCACAGTGTAGCACATGAGAGCACAATGGAGGGGCACCAGCCCAGACCTTGGGCAGAGCAGGGAAGGTTCCTGGAGCAAGGAAAGGGTGGTCATGAAGCCAGGAGAACGGGAAGGGGTGCAAACACTGGGCGCCTGCTCTTGCTGCTGCCTGGAATGCCATTCCCTGCTTTCTGCCTGGCTCCCTTTCCTGGCATTCAGGTCTCTGCAGAGTCCCTTCCTGACCACCCATCTAAAATAGCATTCCCAGGAGGTCTCTGTCCCTTACCTCTCTTGTCCTCAGAGCTTTCATCACTGCCAGACATGCAGGCATTTTCTTTTGCTTGTTTCTCTCATCTTGAATGTTGGCTCCACCAGGGCAGAGATTGTACCTGTTTTGTTGGTGAGCAGACATCACTAGAGTGATGTTTCCCGAGTGCTTAAGTCAGAGCCTGGCAGATAGTGGGCACTCAATAAATAGAGATTTTTTAAATTAATGAGAAGAGGAAAAGTGTTCCAGGTGGAGGAACCAGCCTGGCGGGGACGTGGCAGGTGTAGGAGATTTTGGGGCCATCAGTAACCGGTCCCTGAGGTGGGTGCAAGGTCTGGCTTGGATCCTGTGGTGTTTGGGGGCTGAAAGAGATTAAGGACAGGCTTGATGTGGCTAGTTTTATATTTTAGTATGTTCACACCATCTGAAAACAGTGGAGACTAAATCGGAGAGATGAGACTTGGCATGGAAGAATGTGTAGAACAGAGAGATTTGAGATTCACTGTGCTGCTGGGAGGTGTTCAGGCAGACTGCTCTGGTCCATCAGGATTTGGGGGCATCTTGTTCTTTGATGATGTTTAGCGGCATTAACTACCCTGACCTGTTTGGGCTTTGACGAGAAGAAATGTACCTTTGTTCTGTTCTAACTCCGGCATTTCTTTCCTCCTCCTAGTTTTCTTTCAACATGTTTGACCACCCGATTCCCCGGGTCTTCCAGAACCGCTTCTCCACACAGTACCGCTGCTTCTCCGTGTCCATGCTTGCGGGGCCTAATGACAGGTCAGATGTGGAGAAAGGAGGGAAGAGTATGTGCTTGTTTTTATTTTGAATAGTAACCTTTCCTGCCCTCAGCCTGCAGTGCTTATAGTCCTCAACAGTCCTTATTTTGCATGTATAACCAGAGCTAGTTACAGTGAAAATGTTGCTTGCCTCAGGCCTGCTGGTGGGGGTGGGGGGAATCCTAATTATGATTAGATTTATGGCTAGTAGCCATTAGGTTCCTCAAAGTAAATTCTAGCAAGTAAATTCTTTTTGAAAGATCATTAGGAAATTCTGGCTACCTTACAAGGATCGCTTAATACTTTTTTTAGATATAACAGAAACTGCATTTTGGCTTTTATTCTGTCCATTTTATTTTCATTTTCTTTATATTTCTTATGTGTTCTTTCCACAGTAATTATGCCGCCTTCAGCCTTAGATCAGCTCAGTAAGTATTTTCCACGTGACTTGAGAACTGAGATAATGTAAATACGGATGCCAGGAATTTGGCACAGGCTCCTCAGTATGTCCAGACACAGGCAACCTTCGTCACATCTGGTTGGGAATCATCCCTGGTGGGTGCATTCTGGGCTGGGAGAGCTGGGGCCACAGATGCCCCAGTGAGGTGGTGGCTGGTGGTAGCCAGCTGTCCAGGCCAGGGGCCAGTGAGTACTCACCTCCAGATGTCTCCTCTATGAAGGGGGTTCCAATCCCCTGACACACACACACATACATACACCTGGTCTTGGATCCCCACGGGACTAAAGGAAGGTATGAGCCCCAGTGCTTGCTTTCCACAGTGCTGGGGCAGCTGATGGCAGTGGGCTGGGCTCACTAGGTTTTCTCCTAAAAGATAATGGTCAGCTCCAAAGAGGGTGCTTCAAGTCAGGGTTCTCATCTCCTCCCCACATATCTCTCCTCAGCTCTGGCCTAAATTTCTAACCCCCTCTTTCCCCTTGCATCCACAGCATGTCAAAAACTGAGCTATTCCCTTCTGCCCCAGAAGCTACTCCTCTTGCTGGGTTCTGCTTCTTACCAGGAGTGAGAAAGGCCCATGGGTTATGAGGGTGGCCATGCTTTTCCTCTCTTTCCCCACCCCTCATCCCCTGAGAGCAACATGAAGACCTCACGCCCCCAGCCCCACTCCACCTGGACTCGGAAAACCCCCACCACAGGCGCAGTCATTGCCTTTTGAGATTCAGTGATATTTCTGGTGTGAATTCCTCCCGTCTGAGGCAGGAGACGTGGAGGCCCCTGGCGGGTCCACACTTGGTGTCAGGTGCATGTGGGGCAGCACAGTGGGGAAAGGCCCCAGTTCTGATGTCACTCCAGCTCAGGCTTTGTACCTTGCCCAGCCTGACTTTAGACTACTGACTTGGCCTCTCTAAACCGCAGTGTCCTCAATAAATGGGGATGCACACAGCACCTATGTGGCAGGTGTACTTCCTCCTAGTTGGTGCCCTATGGTGTGTGCATAAACAGCCCAAGCCCATGTGACACCAGTTAGAAGGTAGGAGGTGGCCTTTAGCCCGCAGGGCTTAACTGATGCCAGCAGTGGGAGAGTAGGCCTTTAATTCTGGCCTCAGCCCAGCCAGAGGGTGGTTAGAGCTGTGGGGTTCACAGCCCTCAGGCAGGCTCCTGTCAGCGCAGGGGAGGGAACAAGGCCCCAGAGAGCCTGCTTTTCTGATTGAGCTGACATAGGAGCTAAGCACCAGTTATGACCCTTGGCACAGGTGTCTGAGAAGGGACTCAGGGATTGGGAGAGTGGGGCTTAGATCAGTGTTGTTCAAACCTTTGAAGTTGTGGAAGAAACTTCATCCGAAATAGGGAGTTCTAATTTATAACAAGGGTTTCTGCTCGGGTTGGAGGAGGTGAGGGAGTGCAGAGGGCTCAGGAGCCCCAAGGCACTTTTCTAAATCACAAAATACAGTTGGTAAACCACCAGACTGAGGAAGACAGGGGTCTCTTCCAATGGGAAGACTCTCAGACCCTTGGCTGGAGTCTGATCCAGTTCACCCTGACTGACTGCCGTTTAGCTCCACGGCTCTGCAGCTGGGAGGTGCCCTGGTGACAAAGGGCCTGGCCTCTGGGCCCTTGGCCACTGTACTGCCAGCATCCAAGTCACCTTGGGTGATGGGGGCAACACCCTTGCCCACTGCTGCTGCCGTGGTGAGGCACCACTTCCGGTAGCTCTTCTTCCCCATCAGTGACTTCCTGCCCAAGCTCGTTACTCCATCTCCTTCACCAGAATTTTTAGGGAGATCCCAAATGGAGTCTGCCATACCTCCTGCTGCTGAATGGAACTTCTATTGCCATGTTTGCCCAAACAACAGGCTAAAGTGGGCCTTAGCAGTTAAGCCCCAGATCCAGGCTGGCAGTCTGGGTTGAATCCTGGTGTCGCCACTCCTGGGCTGTGTGATCCTGGGCATGTTGCCAAACCTGCATGTCTTACTTCCCTGTAGATAAAAAGGATAATGTACATACCTCACAGTTTCAGGAAGACTAAGCAAGGGCCTGGCACGTGGCAAACACCATCACTATGTCAGTCCATCCCAGACTCTTCTCCCAGGTCCCAGACTCTCCTGGGTTCTGCTTCATGTCGTCAGCCTCTCCTTTCTGTGCCCCTGCACTTCTGAGTCAGTATATCAGCAGTCCTGTTTGCCTGCCTCTGGCCCTCCTTGTGGTCTCACCTCAGGGACCACTAGAGTGAGGGGATGTACCGTGTCATGACTTGCTGAGACCCCACACTGCTGTGTCCCGCCCAGCCTCCCTTCCCTCCTGACCACTCCCACACCCTATCCCCGTGCCCCTGTCTCACCTAATTGCCAGCCAGTCCCAAACTGGCTGGGCTTCTCTTCCCTCCATGCCTTTGCTCAGGCAGCTTTCTCTGCCTGGAATTCCTTCCCTGGCCTGCTGCCTGTGGCTTATGACTTGCCTGGAGGACATCCTACAGGATGCCCCCCTGCCCTTCCCTCAGCACCACGGTATTGGAGTGCACCTGTTTTCTTTCTTGCCTTTCTAACTAGAAACTTTTGAAGACGGGTTTTGTCCAGCACATGGTTGGCACTTAAATTATTTGCAAATAAATGAGTGAACATGCATTTTTTAAAATTGGGATTTCAGAAAATCAGAAGAATGAGCTGGTGCTGTGTTCCTGACTCACTGAACATTCCTGAGCTCCTCCAGGCCAAGTGCTGTGCTCTCGCAAGGAGCATGGGGTGTGGTGGGTGGGCAGACACCCAGGGACTAAGTACCACACGAATCCGAGAGCCTGCTCTGGGGGGCGAGGCTGCATGGGGCCACGGTGGGCACCCCAGGAGGCTGCTTTCCAGGGGAGGACGTTGGGGGAATGGTTTCTCTCCCTGGCAGAAGCCGTGCCTCATAGCCTCTCCTTTTTAGGCCGACTCAACATTACCTACCCCATGCTGTTCAAACTGACCAACAAGAACTCGGACCGCATGACTCACTGCGGTGTGTTGGAGTTTGTGGCTGACGAGGGCATCTGCTACCTCCCACACTGGGTGAGTGGGGCCGCTCCGTCTCTGGAGAGTCTGTGGGCCTGTCTTGGGGTTGGGGCCTCATAGGCAGGGACACCCTCAGCATGTGCACGAGTCCTGCCCCCGGGACAGTGACGGGGCTAGAGGGAAGGGATTCAGAGCAGTGTGCCAGGTGCTGGGGGTGGCCTTTACTTCCCCTGTTGCTCGATTGGTAGCCTAGAAACCACAGCCATGCTGTTTAACTGTGATCTCACGAGTCAGGCTTTTTTACAAATAATGAAACAGGAGTATTTTTGAAATGGTCTGAGTTCAGAATTTTAGATTTTTATACATTTTCTCCCCATTTTTAGTAGTTTCTCCTCCAGTTCTATCACAACCTGTGTGTGTTTAGATACTTGCCTGTAACTGAGTCTTCCCAAAGCATTCCACTTCATTGCCTTGGAAGCGAAGCCCCTCTTTTGCACTCAGGCTTTCTCTGGAGCCTGGTCCTTCCCGGGTGCAAGGACGGGCCACGTCTCCCCACAGGAGCCCTGACTCCCTCACACCTACGGCCTGGCCTCTCCTGTGCTATTTCCCAGTCTCGTCCTGCGGGGAGCTCTTACTCACACCTCAAAGCCCAGACCCGACTCACTTCTCTGCTCACTTGCCCTCCCCAGCGCTTGCTGCTCAGTGCCTCATTGTCCTGTATGTCTGCCGGTGCCCCTCAGGGGTGCAAGGCCTGTTCTGCTCATCCAGTAGAGCGCTGTGGGTGGCTGAAGTGTAGAGCAGTGATGAATTCCCAGGGCCACTCTGGAGCCACAGAGGCCCCTCCATGGCCCGTCTGTAAAGGTGAAAGAGGAGGTAGTGATACTGGGATACACTTGACCTCAAAGATTCTCTGTCCAACACACAGACTTGGAGTTTGGGTGGCCCCTTGTCCAGGCTCTCAGACAACTTTGGACCAGAAAACTCATTGAATCCGTTTTGCCGAGAAGCATCACACATCCCCTGGGAAGCCTCTTTTGGTAGCACGGAGCTGCCTGCCCACCTCTTCTTGGGCTGGTCTTCCAGCTCTTGGCAAGCGTAGGTGGTTGCCTGGGGTTTCCCAGCAGCTGCGACAGAGCTGGTGTGAAGGTCTCCTGACCCCCAGTGGGGATGCAAGCAGGTGCATTCTGTTGGCTGATTGGCAGACTCCATCCCACCTGGAGCTCCTGGGGCCTCGTCTGCTGACGTAGACCAAGATCCCTGCCCAGGGCCACTGTGAGCACGTGGCTGCATGGTGCCATGTGCTTCTCATGCTTTGTGTGCTCCATCGTGCCCACTGCCCTCCAGGGGCCTGTGCATACATGGGGTGGGCCAGGTCTGGAGCAAGCCTCCTCACTACCCTTGGGCTCTTACCCATTTCTCTCCCCAAGTCCTGTCTGAACCTGCTGTTCAACCACAGGCAGGTGACCTGAGCTCTTACCTTTTCCTCCTCGAGCTGCCTGTGGCTGTGTCCTTCCTCCAGCCATCGGTTATGCTCCTTCCCTTCACTGACAGATTTCCCAAGAAGACCCTAAGGGACTGTGAACTTGGCCTGCAGCAGGCTGACTTCCAACCCTTAGAGCACTTCCTATGAAAGCATCACTCTCCAAGGTCACCAAACCTCTAAGTTACCAAGTTCATTGCTTCTTCATCCTATTGGGCCTGCCTGTGACATTTGGTGGAGCGTCCACTCCTCCATTTCTGTCATTCCCAGCCTGGCAAGCACCCTTCAACATGAGTGTGTTGGGGCCTCTGCAGGCTCATCCACAGGACCCTGCTCACCCTCCAGCCTCACTCATGGCCTCTGCTCACCTTGGCTCTGGACTCCCTCCCTCATCCCTGCACCTGCACCTCGTCCCTCAGTTGTTTGAGGCACCTCCTAACCACTGCTGTCAAGCCTCTGTGGGCAGCAGCCCTGTCCAACGGTGCCACCCTGGATGAAGCATTCCCTTCACCTTCTTGGGTGCAGCCTTCTTGAAAGGATGTGATGCCTGGATCTGCTCCAGGGCAGCCCAATGTGGGATGGGACCAGGGAGTGGGGCAGTGATAGATTAGACGAGGTCAGCCGTGACCTGATTACTGTTGAAGCTGGGGGTGGGTGTGTGGAGGCTCACCCATGTGGTTCCCTCTACTTTTGTATGTTTGAACTTCCCTTTAAGAAGGTTTAAAATAAGAAAAGCAAAAAACCATTCTAGGACACGCAGAGTTTCTCATTCTGCCCCAACCTCCTTGCCTCGGACCCCCGAGTCTCGGCCTTGCTGCAGGGTCCCGGCTGCCTGCACAGCAGGTACTCCTGGCCCTTTGTTCTTATCTCTCCATCTCGTTCCTCAGTGGGTGTCCACCTCACAGGTGGTTTAATAGAGGCGTAGGGGTGTCTGTGTGGGTTTTATATAACCCCCTTAGCAGACATCTCTGGGGCCTTGCTACCACCCTGCGACCTCGGCCGTTCCATGTGCGGTCAGTCCACCTTGTACTGTTGTCATCCTCCCTCAAGTGCGGCCCTGATTGCCCCAGGGCCTTGTAAGTTGGGTGCAGGACAGCTCGAAAGCCTGTTGGGTGAGCTTCCCTGGGGAAACACTCAGCCCCTAGGAGGCCTGGAGCCAGTGGGCAATGCTGCACCCCCCACTCTCCCAGTAGATCCTTTCTCAGAGGCCAGCAGAGATGCCACATGTCAGCTGCGACAGCCTCGGTAGCACCCCTTATTGGCCTTCTTCCTTCCACGTGCTTGTCTCATTTGCTCACTTGCTTTTTCCTCCTTCCTGACATCAAACTATAATTAGACAACCTGTCTCCAAGTCCTCATCTCAGGCTGCTCTTTTGGGGACACAAGCAAGAGCCCATCTGGATATCCGACTTTGGCCTGCCTGGTGTACCGGTCAGTGGTGCTCATGCTGGCCACTTCATTTCCAGGAGTCTCATGTAGCCTTCTTCCTTTAGATGATGCAGAATTTGCTGTTGGAAGAAGGAGGCCTGGTTCAGGTGGAGAGTGTCAACCTTCAAGTGGCCACGTACTCCAAATTCCAGCCTCAGAGCCCTGACTTCCTGGACATCACCAACCCCAAAGCAGTGTATCCTTTTGAAATAAGAAGTGTTCTCCTGGACAAAGGAGAGGGTGCTGGCGGTCGGTGAACAGTGAGTGCTTTGTTGAGCACATGGCTGCTTTGGCGACCACACATATTTGTTTGTGATTAAAGTTGTGATTTTGAGAATAATGGCATTCAGCCAGCACATCTGCCATGGCTCCTGGACCTGGGTCTGGACAAGCGTGCTGTGTGCTCTGGAGGGCAAAGTAGAACCCTTTCTTCAGGTAGACCGTGACACCTGGGACAAAGCCCAGTGTATTCTGGTGGGAGAGGGGCCGGCTGGTCTGCCTCAGCTCCCAGCCCCTCGTGGGCCCCTGGTGCTCCAGCTCAGCCATGAATTCACCACTCAACCTCACCTTTTACCTGGGCTTAGGGCTTTTCACTCCAAACCAGTAGGGAGCATTGACTTAGTATATTTTCTGTCACTCAGCAAGAGGAAAGCAAAGGTTTGAGGTTCTAGTGATTTTTTTTTTTGGTATGTCCTCCTCTGAACTTAAGCCAGACATGTGTGTTTATAATTTAAGGACTGACTGGTACGGGCGAGGGGCATGCTGTATATGGACTATGATCGAGATCTCTAGCGTGGAAACCCCAGTTTGGCTTATTGAGATCATGTTATAGAGTGGTCATCCACTACTTATTTATTTTTAAAAAATGCATGCTTGAAAGAAACGATTGAATAACAGACAGGTAAACAGTTTTAAAAAAACTGCCTCCACCCTCCCCACCTGCTGGCTGTGTCCTGGACGCAGGTGAGCTGTGTTGAGTCCTCCTCTGACCATGTCTGTGGACGAGCGTGTCAAGTTGGTGTAGTTAACTTGTTAGTGCCTGCAGAAGGGGTGTCACTTTCATCAACTGAGAGGCAACCCGGTGTTCCCTGGTCTGGCTGACAGTCTGGGTAAAGGCAGTCTTAGCGGAGAGCAGAGGAAGTCAGGGGCATGCAGGGCAGTGATGCAGGAGCAACTCTGCCCTCCGAGGCTGAGTGGGCTGGGTCTGACGTCTCAGGGGTCACTGGCAGGAGTCAAGGGAAGGGCGCCCCTGCAGCATGGCATTTCTTGCCAGGGGGCGAAGACAGTGTGCCACACAAGACCCTTTGCACAAAGCTGTTATCATCCTGGAAGGCTCTTTCACCAACAGAGGGGAAGACAGACAGCTTGGCTGGTTCTCCCTCGGTCAGACTCAGAGATCCTCACCCAGATGTGCCATGTCATAGTGGCAGATTCTGGAGCCATATTTTATGTTCCACTTTTACATTGAAAACAATTCTGTAAATCGATCAGGATGATGTGATTAAAAATATTCTATGTGATTAGGCATTATTCCCTTGTTTGGGCATTTGGGTTATTCAGTTTTTAAGAATTTATTATTATTTGCTATTATAGATAAAGGGCTTACAGTTTATTTTTTCCTTTTTAATTTTTATTTTGGATCATATCCCTAAAGTTGGGGTACTGCCCAAAAGACAGAAACAACGAAAGTGTAAATGAAGACATCTTTGAGTTAGAGGAATTTTTGAGGGGACCTATCTGATTCATTCAATCTTTTTTTCTTCTGTGCTCCCATAGGATTTTTTAAATCAACTCGTTGAGGTATAATTAACATACAAAATGCACACTCTGGTGAGTTTGACAAATGTGTACACCCGTGTAACTAGACGTTTCCATCTCCCAAAAAAAGGTCCTCTGTGGCCTTCCCTGCCTGTCCTTGCCCAGCCTTTGGTCCCAGCAACCTCCTGGGGGCTTCCTACCCTGAGAGAGCTGTCTTTCTCAGGGTTCCATATGAATGGGATCTTATCACTCTGTGGCTGATTCTTTCCCTTAGCAGAGTGTGAGCTTCATCCACGTTATTATCTATTAGGAGCTGGTTCCTTATTGCTGAGTAGTGTCCCACGGTATCAAAGCTGTGGGTTTTAGTACCAGTCTGGTACGCTTCTGTCCAGTACACTCTGTCTGTGACAGTGACCATCTAAACCCCTCTCGGAAACTTGGTTCAGATCCAAGGTATCCATCTTGCCATGTTGCCTTGACAGCATGTGTCTGCAGATTAGAAAATGCATTGAGAAACTTTGCCTGTCTGACCACCGGGGATGTGATTGCCATTAACTACAATGAGAAGGTGGGTGTCTCGGCCACAGGGCCAGTAGGGCCTGGAGCCCAGCTTGACGTAGGTCACGCCTAATGAACCACCTGCAATGCCATTCTGGTGTTTGAATGGGGTTCTTTTTAAGCAGGGTATGCCTGGCTTTTGTCAATTAATTGCTGCCTACTGTTCACTTTTTTAAATCTTTATGGATTCATATTTAGAGCCCTGTACTAATCATTCAGCAACTCTGTTTCAAGAACTAATTGATCGCATTTACGAGTGAATAAGCTTAACATTGTTGTACTTATTCATCATACCTCTGTGGACCATGGTCGCGGCTGCCAGTCTTCTCAGTTAGAAAGGTCTTCATTGCACCTGTGATCTGAGCTGAGCCCTTTGCTGGGCTGTGGGAACACAGAAATGAGCCGGCGTGGGTCCTTGTCATGTGATTCCCTCCCTTGGAAGCAGACAGGCCCTCTCGGAGCTGGCCCTGCAGTGCCCTCCAAGTGCTGTGGGACACCCGGGAAGCAAAGCCTGGGTCCACCTGGGGACAGTGCCACCTGAGGTCACCTCTCCTTCTCATGAGAGTGCACGTCCCCTTCCCTCTGTTGTCTTGAGTTTGGGTTTTCCCTTAGCAACTCTGCTTTTGACCTTTCTTGACACAAGGCTTTCAGGTCTGAACACCTCTTACATTCATCCCTGATTCCGTGGTGTCTGGGTCTAGACAATTGAGCTGTAAAGTGGAATACCATGTCTGGTCCTCCCTTTCTCATTCATTTCATGCATAGTTGACAGATGAGTTCCCACAAAATTCAAGATGGTATCCACTTCCCTATTATCTGTGGGAACATGTCTGAGGGAAGATGTAATAGCTGGTGAACCTGCTGATAGCCCATCCCTCCACAGGCGTGGAGTGCAGCGATGTGGGTGACCCTTGTCCATTGTGACCATGGACGATTGACCCTTACAGAGCTGCTGCCAGGGCAGACCTCCTGGTGCTCAGGAGTGACCATATCCCCAGCTTGGCTTTCCCTGAGGCCAGCTCTTGACCCCCTCAGACACTCTCTTGTCCCCTCCGGGTCTGGGGCCCTCACAGCCGTGAGCACAAGCCTGAGGTTCAGCCTGTCCCTCCCTCCAGGATCAGGAAGCCAGTTGCTCCCTCAGTGTCAATGCAGGGATCCAGTGTGTTCTCTGTTTCCTTCTATTCGAGGCATCTGATATTGAGAACATTTATTTTTCAGTTTTGTGGGTTTTGAATCACACTTTCTATGTTTTCATAAACTAAGAAATAATCTTTTTGCCTTTAGCTTTGTGGGGAACATTTTAGGTATTGTCTACTTATTTTTTTTTTTAATTTTTTTTTTTTTTTTGTGAGGAAGATCAGCCCTGAGCTAACATCCATGCTATTCCTCCTCTTTTTGCTGAGGAAGACCGGCTCTGAGCTAACATCCATTGCCAATCCTCCTCCTTTTCCCCCCGCCCCCCAAAGCCCCAGTAGATAGTTGTATGTCATAGTTGCACATCCTTCTAGTTGCTGTATGTGGGACGCGGCCTCAGCATGGCTAGAGAAGCGGTGTGTCGGTGCGTGCCCGGGATCTGAACCCGGGCTGCCAGTAGCGGAGCACGCGCACCTAACCGCTAAGCCACGGGGCCGGCCCAGGTATTGTCTACTTAAACTGAATACTTTAAGCTTTTATAATTAATTACAGGAAGACTTAATGTTATTGTTCTTAATGTTAAGATAGTAATGCTAAATATAACTCAAATTGATGATAAAGATAACATTGATATTTTACACTAGAAGGGAGAGTGAGTTACATAGAGTAGACAGGATTGAAACGCATGTTTGGATGTCCAGTTTTGGAAGTGTGGAAGACTAGATACACCAAAGGGCCCTTCTGATAAAACTCCATTAAGTCAGTATAAAACCCAGGTTACTAATGCATTGTTGGACTCACAAGAAATATAGGAAGTTTTCAAGAATCACGCAGTTGGGTTGACCTGAGGGCAAATGGCTTTATCAGTGCTATGGTGGGAGGTCTGAATCGCAGACTTCCACATTAAAGTGGAACTCTTCAAGGGGCCAAAATAGACCCAGAGGTGGATGTTGTCCTCATCCCAGGAGAGGGAACTCAAATTCTCTCTGGGAAAAGCACCCCCAGTTTAGTTAAGCCCTCGAGATTGCTATAGATTGCACAAGCAAACAGGAACTCGTAATAAAACCACCAGACACCCAAAGCAGAGGCAACAAAAGCATATTCAGACCCTTCAGGAAATCAGTGTTGGAATTTTCAGGCACAAATATAAAATAATTATGTATAACGTGTTCAGAGAAATTAAAAAACGGAATCATGAAATTTAGCAAGCAACAAAAGACTATCAAAACAAAGGGAGGATTTGAAAAACAAAGTGTTAAACAACAGCTGACAAAGAATTAATGAAATGAAAGTTAAATCTGGAGAAGTGACTTCGAGTTCTGCACAGAGAAGCAAGGCAAGGGAGCATATGAGAGAGTGAGGTCCCGGAGATCCTGATAAAGTCAAACATACTCAGCGACATCCAAGCAGGAGAGAATGGAAGAGTGGCGGAATGGTAGAGAGAGAACAAGTGAGGTTGCTTTAGAACTGGCCGTCAGCCTGTAGTTACAGGAAGTGTAATGTACATCAAACAGGATAAGTTACAGACACCAAATACCAGATATGGAGAGGGAAGCAGAGGGAAAACATGCTACTTGTGGAAGAACAGCACATACGAGGCCTTTGAGTAGCAACCATTACGGCCCATATAGCAGAATATCTTCAGAGGTTGAGAGAAAGTAACTGTCACTAAACCTTCTTTAAAGAATGAGGGCAGGGTGGGCCCCGTGGCTTAGCGATTAAGTATGCGCACTCCTCTGCTGGTGGCCCGGGTTCAGATCCCGGGCACGCACCGACTCACTGCTTGTCTGGCCATGCTGAGGTGGCGTCCCACATACAGCAACTAGAAGGATGTGCAACTATGACATACAACTATCTACTGGGGCTTTGGGGAGAAAAAGGGAAAAAAAAAGGAGGCGGATTGGCAATAGATGTTAGCTCAGGGCCGGTCTTCCTCAGCAAAAAGAGGAGGATTGGCATGAATGTTAGCTCAGGGCTGATCTTCCTTACCAAAAAAAAAGAATGAGGGCAAAATCAAAATGTTTTCAGATAAACGAAATCTGAGAGAGTTTATTTACCAGTGGAACTTCAAAAGCATGTACTTTAGGAAAAAGCATTATCCTAGAAGGGAAGACTAGGGTTCCAAAAGGAATGGTAAACAGATAAACTGGCAAATATGAAGTAAGTCATGGTAAACATTACCACATAAAGCAGTAATAATATTTAATATATGAGGCTTAAAAGATGACATCAAAAATACTAGAAAAGAGTTAAGTCTAGAGAGTTGTTCAGAAGTAAAGTGCTCTCTATTTACAATTCAATAAAGTTAATAAAAATAACTAAAAACTCTACATACATGTGGAATGTTTAAAAATAGTTTAAAATTACTGTTTTAGATACAGCGTGACAATACGTAAACCTAAAACAAAAATGTCACAAAAGTATTTATCCTTACTACATACAACATACTGTCTTCCAATATTTTTCTCTTCTAGTTCTGGTTGCAATGCAGTTGGTTTTATGACTCACTAATTACTGAGATCCACAGTTTGAAAACACTCTGTAGAGAAACATGAACATGTGCCCCCAGAGACATGTATATATCTGAATGTTCACAGCGGCATTGTTAGTGATAGCAAAACCAATGGAGACAATCCAGATGTTGAGTGGAGAACTTGTGGTACCGCCACACAGTGACATACATATTCATTTCTATTTATCTTCTATTAAATAACGAGGAAACTTAAAAAATAGACTGAGCACATTGAGCCTTCTCACTTTACTTTGGTGACCCTCCCCCTCATGTTTAGGGTTTTTTTTAATGGTGAGACTATCCAGACTGTTCCTTATAAAAGTGAGACATACTCTAGGTAAAAAGAAAGAACCTAAATGACACAGGAAAAAGTAGATTCTGCCACTTTTAATTCTTATCCTTTTGGATTTTTTTATATACGTTTTTTACATACATGAGATCCTAGACATAGCAACAGAGTGGTTGTTTTTGTTTTGTGCTAAGGAAGATTCGCCCTGAGCTAACATCTGTGCAAATCTTTCTCTATTTTGTATGTGGGTCGCTGCCACAGTATGTCCACTGACGAGTGGTCTGCACCTGGGAACCGAACCCAGGCTGCCGAAGCAGTGCGCGCCAAACTTAACCAGTAGGCCATGGGGCCGGCCCCAGAACTGGTTTTTTAACTTCTTTTCCTGTTGGCTGCATAGTATTCCACTGGTGACTATACTTTATGTATATATGAATAAATATCATTCATTTACTCTATTGATAGGCATTTTCGGTATACACTGTTATTAGCAATGTTGGAGTGGGCATTCTTAGAATTTTCTCTTTGGGTATTTAGCTAATTATTTACTTAGAATAAATTCCTAGAAGTGAACTTTCTGGGTTAAAGGTTGTGAGTATCTTTGGCAATTTGATGTGTAACCACCTTGTCTGATTTCAACCACTTGTGGGGAACAGCCTCTGTTGAGTGATGGGCATCAAAGCAGCCCACACCCACAGCAGCCCACACCCACTGTTGCAGCAAGAGATGCGGCTGGGGGAAGGTGTTGTGGAGGTGAATGATGTGTCTGCAGGAGCCAGGTAGGGAGCTGCAGTAACATGAATGGTGACAGCCCCCAGTGCTGCCACAAAACCATCCGACTGTTCTATGTTCTTCCCACAGATCTATGAACTTCGGGTAATGGAGACCAAGCCTGAGAAGGCCGTGTCCATCATCGAGTGTGACATGAATGTGAGTGGCTTTGCTGCTTACAGTGCCCTTGGGCCGGGGCAAGATGGGTAGTCAGTGGCCCCTGCAGGCCAATGCCCCAGGAGGGTGGCACTCAGCCCCTGGGACTATTTGGCTGTAAGAGGAGGAAGATGCTGCCAGAACATTGTGAGGGGCCTGCTGACCTTGTGATTCATCTTGGGGCCAGTGGGGGTGGCAGAGTAGCCGCCAGTTCTGAAATGGCTAAACCCACCAGCATCTCAGACCTATGGAGGAGTGAATATTCTTGGAAGCTAAGGAAGCCTAGTCAACTCCTGAGTAGAAAGGAACTTTGGGTACACACAACAGCCTGGGGGATCTCCAGGGAAGGGTGCTGAGCAAAAACGGCCAATCCCAAAAGGTACACACTGTCTGGTTCCATTTCTATAATATTCTTGAAATGATAAAACATGAGAAATGGAGGACGAGTAGTGGTTGCCAGGAGTGAGGGATGGAGAGGGCCGGGAGGGAGGTGGGTGTGGTTATAAAAGGACAACACGAGGGGCTCCTGTGATGTGGGAGCTATGCAGTATCTGCACTGTGGGAGTGGATATGATGGCCTACATTGGTGATAAAATTGTGAGAGCTTAACACGGACACATAGAAACAAGTATGTGTAAAACTGGGGAGATCTGAATAAGGGCTAGATCGTGTGGATGTCAATATTCTGGAGGTGACATAACACACTGTACTGTAATTTTGTAAAATGTGGCCATTGGGGAAATGGGCAAAGTGCACAAGGCATCTTTCTGTATCATGTCTTATACTGCATGTGAACCTACTTGTCTCAATTAAAAGCAGAAAAGCTAAGGAAGCCTAATGTGGCCATGTCTCAAATTTTACTTTCATCTTGGGAACACAGGTGGACTTTGATGCTCCCTTGGGCTACAAAGAGCCTGAAAGACAAGTCCAGCACGAGGAGTCAACTGTAAGTCATTTCCCCAGCGTCCCGCCCCAGCCCCAGCATGCTCTGTCCTCTGGAACAGTGGTTCTTTGGGAGTGTGTCCTAGGAGTGTTTGACAGCCGGCCCGTGTTTGGCCTCTGCTGGTGTCGACGTGGCCATGTTCCCTGCTTCTCTTCCAGCCCTGCTCCCAGGGGACACCCAGCTGTTGGGGTGCAGGGACAGCAGTAGCAATGAGAGGCCCAAGGGAAAAGCTAAGGTGTCCCTGTTTTTCTGTAGCTCATCTCCTGTTTTTCTGTCCCTGTCAGGAAGGCGAAGCTGACCACAGCAGCTATGCTGGAGAACTGGGCTTCCGTGTAAGTACCAGGCCACACGTTTGATTTTCTCTGCTCCCGGCATACCATCTGCTCCTTCCAGCCGTTCTCTGTAACACTCCGGGGACCTCGGCAGGCATTGGGCCTCTGGGTGTCCGTGCACACGTGTATCTGGCACTTTCTCAGTGACCAAACCCTTTTGCATCCACTTGAATCCTCCCAACAACTCTGTAAGGCAGCCCCAATTTTTTCTTCTTCTTTTAAAGAATTTCTAGCCCACCAAAAAGTTAAAATAGTACAACAGACAGAACATATACTCTTCGCTTAGATTCACCAAATGTGACGACATTTGCTTTATCTCTAAGAACATGTCCTCTTTTTCTTTGCCTGCACTGTTTGAAAGTAAGTTGCAACATGCCCCTCCAGCACTGCTGCCCTCCCTGGGAAACAGGTAGAGGTGGCTAGTGTGCTGGCACTGGGCACTGGGAGGCAGCAGAGGAGGCAAAGCTGAGCTGCGAGGCAGTCTCAATGGAGGTCTTAGCCCACCCACGGGCCTGAGCTGGATGGCCCTGCAGAGGCCTGGGCCAGACCTTTCAACCCATCCTTGGCTGCTGGCTGCCCCTGGGGGGACGACTGTTCTTGGGTCAGGAGTCTCCTTTCAGTTCACAGCAGTCCCCTGAGGGGTTGGGCAAAGAGCTGTCAGCTGTCCACACTCGGGCTAGGAGTAAGGGCTTCAGTCCTGAGGAGGTCTGGGCGGTGCCGCCGCACACATCTCTGCAGCAGTCTCTGACCAAAGGGCACCTCTGTGTTCGCTCTTCTTCTCGGAGCTCTGCGCACACACACTCTCTTGCTTGCCTGTCTAGGCCTTCTCCGGCTCCGGGAATAGACTGGATGGGAAGAAGAAAGGTGTAGAGCCCAGTCCCTCCCCAATCAAGCCTGGAGACATTAAAAGGTGGGTCTGCCCTGGCTTTGCTCCCACCCAATGCTTTGTCATCATCCAAGGAGGGTCTGTACCTGGGGTGGGGCACCGTCACTTCAGCTCTGGAGACAAAGCCTAGATCAGAGAGGCTGGCAGGTGGATGAACGTCCCCCGCCTGCTCTCCTTGGGCTGGAGCATGTCGTGGGTTCGTGTTTCCCAGAGGAAGTATCTCGATGCCTTTCCCCTCATCCACAAAGCCTCTCCCCAGGACATAGCTGTCCAGCCTCCTTCTGTGCCTCCAGTTCAGCCTCCACTGCTCCCAAGTGGCACCTGATCAGATCTCTCACTTCCTTAAAACCTTTCTGATTCCTGTTTAGTAATCTGCCTATTTTCCTGTTTTGTGGCTTCAAATAATTGATAAGTCACATTATCTCAACTTTCCTCAAAGAAGAGACAGGAGCTGCCTCACTTAGATGTGTTTCTGTTGTTTGGTCCAGGGACACTTGGAGCAGATTCCCTGCTCTGGTGGCCATCACAGTGGTGGCAGGATGAGATATATCACCTGTCTGCTGTGTGTTAGAGCAGAAGGAGAATGGTGGAAAGGGGGTTTTTACCCAGACTCTTCAGGAGTGAAATGAGTTTAGTGTGAGTGGAGCTCTTCCAGGGTGATCCGTGAGGCTGGAGGACAGAGATGGTGAGGGCCCCCCAAGCTTTACCACAGGTGACCCCTCACCACAGATGAGGCCTCAAGTCTGCAGACCTCGCCCTAGTTGCCTTCTGGATCCCTCCTGCAGGGAGGCTGGGAAGCACCAGATGGCTGGCCCAAGGCCAGGGTTGGGCACAGCCACGCACCTCAGAGTGAGAGTCGCCAAGAGGACACTTGTCTTCTACTTATCTTCCTCTTGAGTGTCAAAAATGAATTTTAGTCCCTTTTTCCTGGAACTAACATTTCTCCTCCTCTCTCTTCTTTACAGAGGCATTCCCAATTATGAATTTAAACTTGGTAAGATCACTTTCATCAGAAATTCACGTCCACTGGTCAAAAAGGTTGAGGAGGTGAGTATATTTCGTGGGTAATGAGAAGTATCATCTGCTAGTGATGACTGGGGGAATTCTTTCCATTCTGAGTAAGGGTGTTTCTGGCATCACCTGGCAATAGTGATCAGCATGATACTGGCTCACAGAGCCCTTGCCAGGTGCCAGGCCCCATGCTGAGTGCTTTCTACGTAACTGTTTAGCCCCTGGGACAGTGCTGTGAGGTGGCTGCTGTGATTGCATTTTTACAGATGTGAGCGTGAAGGTGCATGGAGGTCAGGGCACCCAGGGCCCAGGGGCAGAGCTCCTGACCACGGCTTGGCTGCCTCCGTGCCAGCACACTCCAGAAGTGGCCTCCACTGAGACCTGAGGAGAGCGGCCTTTCTCAGCCTGGGAGTTGCCCTGTGACAAGAAGGGAAGGCTGCAGCTGGGGGCAGGAGGTGTTGGCAAAGGGGAGGTTCTGCCTAGTAGGCACTTCGTCCAGGTGCTGGAAGCTGACTCAGAAACCCAGCACACCCTGCTGCAGATCGCCCACCCCACTCAGCAGCTGTGCTGTGTGTGCCTGTATTTCTAGAATACCAGCACTTCAGACCCACCACTTTCCTGGTTCCTTTTCTCAAAGGCTTGGTCTCTTGGGGATGTAGGGGGAGGGCAGAGGGCAGATGTGCCGTGAGCCTGTTCAGGATGGGCTGCTAAATGGGTCCAGTCACTGGCCGGTTCCTAGCTGTGGGGCTGTCATTGGCCCCTCCTGACCACTGAACCCCCTCTACCTTTGCGGTAGTTAGGGACAGAGACCACTGCACTGTCTGCACACCCCACCCCCAATCACAGCCCCTCCTGGTCTTAATGTTCCTCAAGTTGACACAGTGTTGGGAACTTTCCAGGCTCAGAGGAGCAAATGTGGTACCTGATCAGACCTCACCTTCCAAGTCCTCCTTGAGGTCCCATCCAGGCCTTTGCCATTCACAGGCCAGGGCTTGCTGACTTGGGCCTAAAGCGCTCAGTAGGGGGCATCCTCCAAGCTGACTTGCGACCTGACTGTATGAAAGGGAGGGCGACGCTGGCAGGCACATCTGTAGCTGTTTTATCTATAAATAAATATTTAATAAGAAATGTATGAAGATGAGATTAAAGGCACATGCTTATTTAGCTCTGCTCCATCCTGAAACCACACTAAAGCTGTGGTACAAGGTAATAAGGTCATAAAGACAGTGAGGAGGAGACGAGGCAACTGCAACAGAACTTTGGAAGCCCCAGAGCAGAAGGACAATTGGTAAGTGACGTACTAGACCATGGAAAGGTACATCCTGAGCCTGCTATAGGGAAAGTCAAGAGGCAGCTTGGTTTAGATGGTTGAGCTCTCTAAGGGCCCCTCTGGAAATGGGGGCTAAAGACGGAATGTCTGTCACAAAGCAGTGAGAACCACAGCACCCCCTCCCCTTGCCCCACTGGGTTGCTCCTCGCCTACCCCAGGGGAAGGCTGGAGGCTCTTCTTCTGGAAAGGGCATCACAGAAGGTTCCTAGATGGGGGCCATCGGCACAGTGGATAGCAGGACTGAATTAAGAGAAGGAAAGAGTGACAATTTGCATCCTGAATATCACCACCCTTGGTGTTCTTTCCTGCTTGGCTCCCAGGCACCGGCAGCCAGGCTGGCTCGTTGCAGTTGGAGGAGCTTTCTCTGGACAGTCTGGCGAGCCCCAGGGAAGATCCTAGCCAGCTTCCCCCAGGGTGAAGACCACAGTCAGAAAGTTTCCACTGCCAACGTCCAAATCCTAAGAGTTCTGAAAAGAGTTTAGAGAAACCAAAGGGGCAGAAACCATCAGGGAAATAATTGCTCCAAAGTGAAGGGCACGAGTTTGCAGATCAGAAGGGCCCACTGAGCATCGAGCACAGTGAATGAAAACATCTGTAAGCCATGGAGAGAGGCCTCAGAGCAACCAAACCTGCCGACACCTTGATCTTGGAGTTCTAGCCTCCAGAACTGTGAGAAAGTAAATCTCTGTTGTTTAAGCCGCCCAGGCTGTGGTATTTTGTTATGGCAGCCCTAGCAAACTAACAACAACTGACCTATCAATGAAACAGGTGAGAGTAGAAAAAAGGTATTTTCAGTCACCTAGGAGCTCACAAAAAGATACTCCTCATACACCCTTTCTCAGGAAGCTCCTGGAGGATGTACCCCACTGAGATGATGGAATAAGGTAGAAGTAAGAAGGCCTTAGATCCAGGAAACAGGGAGTCCCCACAGCAATGTGCAGCCCCAGGAGGCTGGCCAGTCAAGGCAGGGCAGCCTGAAGGCCCCAGAAGATGCCACTTCCTCAAACAGATGAGATCAGCAGGAGACCTGCTGTGATTGAAGGTATGCAGAAGAGAGGAGCCAGGCACAGTTACTGACAGCAGGACAAGTGGAAGACTCTGCAGGAAAGGAAGACCGAATGGTCGCCTTCATGAAACCACGTGCAGGCCCCGCTGGAGGTACACCAGCTGCTGGGGAGCCCAGAATCTTCCTTTCTATAGAGAACACCTCTGACTGACTAGCAATACAAGCATGTGAAAAGATACCTGCTGTTTTTGAGGGCTCAGAAAAAACAAGCCTGCTTTCTGCTGGTAGGAGAATAGCTTGGTAGAATGTGTCTGAGGGCTGGTTAGTCACTATATATTAAAAGCCTTAAAAATATGTACATCCTTTTACCAAGGAATTCAACTTCTAGGAAAAATCAGAGCTGTGTGCAAAGGCATTAATCTGCTCACCACAGCAATTTAAAGTACTACAAACTTGGAAGTAACATCCAATGGTAGAAAAATTGCCTCTCCCATGTGATGGAATTCTCTGTAGCCTTTAGAGTGTACTAGGTAAGAAATTCATTGACCTGAGACTTGGGAATTAAGTACAAAAATAGTTTGTAGAAGCATATACAGAAAAGTGACTGGAAATGTATTTTTGGGGTGGTAGAGTTATAGGTGATTTTTCTTTTTGGGGTGTATTTTATATTTTTTACTTTGCAAATGTGATGCTTCTGTAAAAGGATATACATTCAATCTGAGAATAAAAGCTGTGGTAGACACAAAGTTGTGATTCTGTGGTTTTGTTTTCAATTCAATAAATAATGATTTGTATTCATATTTCAAAGACATGAATAATGTGGAAGTAAGGAAAATGGGTGGATGGTCATGAGTCACCAGAATAAAGCATTTTTTATAAACCTCCAAGGGGTTTCTGAAAATAGTATTTTATCTTCACACCTAGGATGAAGCTGGAGGCAGATTCATCGCTTTCTCTGGAGAAGGACAGTCGTTGCGTAAAAAGGGAAGAAAGCCATAAGTTGGGACTGTTGGCTGATTGGAAAATAAAATAATCAATTGCAACGTAATGGCTTTTAGTTACTGGCTGTGACGGAGATGAGACTATCACAGAGGATGCTGTGTCACTTTAGGTTTATTTAGAGTTCCTGAGAATTACTGAGTTTGACCTGGATGTGGAACAGCAGGACTTCACAGTTGTGTGCTTGAATTGGGAAAAGAGAAAGCTGTCTCTGAGGTTTCTTCTTTGCCATCTCTCACTTTCAGCCCTGGGTGCGCTCCCACTGCCTCAACGGAAGCAGAGTTCCCTAATTCCTGATAAAAACTGGTAGAGGGGATTAAATTGCTCTAACCTGTGGTGTTCTCTCTTTTTTCATTTATCCTTTCTTTTTCCAGGTCTATAGCTTAGATGTTGCCTTTGGCCTAGAAAAAAAGGGGTTTAAATAGATATGTGCTCTATAAAGAGTGGTTATCCCATTACCCTGGCTGCAATTTAAGTATTTGAGGAAAGGTGTTTCTATTTTTATTTTATGTATTGATTTTTTTCAAAAGAACCATTCAGAAGGAAAACCTGAAGCATTTCTACTTATATTTTGATTTCATTTGGAAATAACTGGCCCCTTAACCTGTTCTACAGTAAAACAACTTCATGGGGAAGCACAAATATGAATATTAGAATAAATAAAAGCTAAAGGTACGTTCCTCTTTCTCCTTTCCTACCCCCTACTCCCAGTTTTAATGTATTAAGTTATCCAAGTTTCTGCTGGCCTGTCTTTACTTTTTATTAATATTAATTTGGTCTCAGATCTTTACTTTTTATAATGTGAGATCTTTTGACATGTAAATCTAATTATTTTAACCTCTTTTATTCCTTGAAAATAATTCTAAATCAAGAATTTCAAATAAAAACAGGCAGTGACTAAAACCTGGATTGCCTCTGAATGTTTGATTAGGGATGTGGATTGATAGTTGGTCCACTGACCGAGAGTTGGAGGAAAGCCTGCTTGCACGTGCCCTGTGTTCCATCCTACCATTAGAAGAGCTCCTCGGGGGCTTCTCCTGGAGAATGTAGGGAGAAACAAGGCTCTCTGACTTGTGGGGTGGGAATGGTCCGGCCCAGCAGGGTCTCCCCTTGTACGAGGTCTCCCACCTGCAGGCAGAGGGGTCCATTTCTGGCCAAGGCTCCTCCCAACACTCAGAAGATGAGAGGATGCCCCACCACGGGGTCCCCAGAGTCCACCCACGTGTCCTCAAAGAATGAGCGTCGAAGACCTTCATGATGACCAGGCTGGGCCCTGTGGCCCAAGCCAACACTGCTGGTGAGGGATGTGGTTTCAGAAGGCATGAAGCACTGCTGTGACCTACCGGACCCTCCACTTAAGGGGTCTTGGTTTCACTAGCAGACATAGAGGCCCTCCTCGGTGTGTAGGCAACATCTATTTGCAGGATCACATTGGCTAAGACATTGCCATTTATGCATGATGAAAAATGTTACAGTAAGATGCTGGCCCTGGGTTTTTGTCTTACCTAAGCAACACCTAGTGTGTATGCCATGAAACCACTCCTGGTCCTTTGCTGGAGACACACTCCCCTGCCAGGGCCAGGGGTGGACCCTGTTGGTGGGTCTTCTGGTGACACAGTGGGGCCACCTGGAGCAAAATTTCTGGTCATTACTGATGTACCCTGGATGCAGCCTTCCTCAGACAGTGCCTTCTCCAAGCCGGGTCTGTGAGCCAGCTTGGCAGGACCCCAGTAAAATTGCAGCTTTCTAGCCCACCTCCAGGGAGTCTGACCCGGTCTCATTCCTAAGTGGGCCCAGCAACCGCCTTGTAACGGCCTCCCCAGCAGATGATTAGGTTCGCAGAAGTTGGAAAATCAGTGCATTGGTACTGCAGGGCGTTTCTGCAGGCCCCCCAGAGTCCTTTTTACTTGGCTTGTATTGCCTCTTGTGCATCTCTCCTGTTTACAACGTTCCATGTCTGGCTGCCCAAGCCTCAGAGTAAAGCTTTCATTCCTAAATCAGACATACAAGCCGCCCCTGGGCTTGCAAGGCCCCCTTCTCTATCCCGTGCCACACACAGCCTCCATGCCTTTTACCAGCCTGCCGCTGTGCTCGCATGCCCTTCTTGCCTCCACTTCCACCCTCAGTTCGCTCGGGGGGTCATCCCGCCCCCTGGACCCCACCCCCAAAACACACTTCACGCCAGCCAACCCCGGTTATTTTGTGAGTTCACCGCCCTCGAGGGGATACTCAGGCAGCTTCGCCGCATGGCGTTGATGGTCAATATGTGCTTGCGAAATGAACCCGATCTTTGAGATTTATGAAAATAAAGCTGCTGAAAAGAACTGACCAGAACCACGTTGTTTCAGAAACAGCCAACTGAACGCGGCCGTGCAAACCCAGGACGCCCACCGAGCATCCGGCGGAGGGCAGCCGTCGCCGCCGCGGCCACGCCGGCTGCGCGCGGCCTTCAGACCCTCGGAACACGCCCCCGCCCGCACTGCCCTCGGCCCCGCCCCCCGCGCCCTACCGCCCTGACTTTATTGGTTGCCCAATTGGGACGCCCTGTTTCTTGGCGCGCCTCAAGGGGGCGGGGCGAGGATTTGAGCGCCAGATCAAATATCTCAGAGTTCATTGGTTCTTCTATCCGTCAGTCACGCGGTGCCGGCCTTCTTTAATCTTCATTGGCTAGTCGGCTCAGGAGGCGGGTTCGGCAGTCGCCTGGACATGGCTGACGGCCGGTGCTGGAGGGTAAGTGTGGTGGGCCCCCAGGACCTGCGGGTGCCGGGTTGGACCGTGTGACCGGATTAACGGAGCCTTCTCCTGGGGAGGGGCCGGATGGGGCCCGGGGACGGGCGGCGCAGAGGCTCCGACTCAGACGCGCCTCTCTCGCAGCCGCCGCGCCCCTGCGAGGCCTACCGCGCGGAGTGGGAGCTCTGCCGCAGCGCCGGGCACTTCCTGCACCACTACTATGTCCACGGCGAGCGGCCGGCCTGCGAGCAATGGCGGCGCGACCTGGCCAGCTGCCGCGAGTGGGAGGAACGCCGGAGCGCCGAAGCCCAGGTGCGCTGGGAGGCCGGGAGTGGCGCTGGGGCGCATCGCCGGGGCGTCCGAGCGCACGGGCCACAGCCTCCCCACGTTCCCGCCCCGGGCATTCACGCTGCGGGGTCCCTCCCCAACTTGTGCTTTCCTTCTTTCGAGAAATATCAAAAATTAGTGTCTCAGCGGGGCTTTCAGACGGCATTAAGGACAGCGAAGGACAAAGCAAGGAGGGGGTGCGGAGCGTTTTGGAGAGAGAGGAAGGGCCCCTAACAGTGTTAGGTCGTCAGCTGGCCTGCAGAGGCGGAGATATGGCTGAGTCCTGAATGCCTGGGAGCCTGCCCTAGCAGCCTTCACCCGCCCCCGGGGGGAGAGTGGGCACGACTGAGGAACGAAGAGGAGGTCCAGGTGCTTGGAGTAGGAGGAGTGCGCGCTGTAGAGGGGTAGGGGATGAGGTTGGAGAGGTACCAGGGACCTGGTGGGCCTTTAAAAAGGGTTTAGATTCTAGCCTGAACGTGTGCTGGGAAGCATGATTTGATTTATATCTTTAAAAAATCAGTCTGGCTGCCAGGGTGGGAGAGGGGCAGGGAAACCAGTAAGAAGGTGGTTCTAGTCCACTCATCCAGCAGATATTTATCATGTTGGGCGCTCTCCGGGATGCAGGAGTGAAGAGAACAGAGCCCCTGCCCTCCTGGCACCTACATTCTAGTCTAGTCTACAGTGGTGCATTGGAGCTGTGGTAGGTGGGAGATGGAGAAAAGCTGTGAGGGCACAAAGCTCATAGGGAGTGCCAAGGGATGGGGAGCCAGCAGCCTGGCCACTGCTTCAAAGTTATAGGTATGTGATTATTGAAACAGAGAAACTGATATGGAAACCAGGCTGCTGAATAAAAGAAAATGGTGACAAGTCCATAATAAGTGGAAGTCCAAAAAATGGGAACAATAGTTTCTAGCCTATATGGCAAAAGATTAATAACCTTTATATATATATGTGTGTGTGTGTGTGTGTGTGTGTATTTTTAAGAGAGCTCTTATATATCAGTGAGAAAAATGGAGATGATTTGAGAATAGGAAAGTGGGCAAAGGGCACGAAGAAGGAATTCATTCAAAAAGAAAAACAAATGGTCTGGTATACAAGTTCAAAATACAATGAGTGGTTTCCGACAATCCAGTGGAATGTCAGAAGTGTCGATGGAGTTTGGAGAGTCAGGGGTACTTGTGCAGTGTTGGTGGAGTGTCAGGTGTTCTGATTATCTGAAAGTCAAATGTGTAACTTTTGACCCCACAGTTTTATTTCTGGAATTTTATCCTAGGGTAGTAATTGGGTAACAGTGCACAGTTAAAAGTTCAAAATGTCCATTGTGCCACTGTTTGTGATAGTGCAAAAACTGAAAGTGTCCTAAATTCCACTAATAGACATTTGACCAAATAGCTTCTTCCACACACTGGAGTACTACATAGCCATTAAAAAGCATAGATAGTAATCTATCCAGGCATGGAGGGGTGCCTACAGTATATTGCTTAGTGAAAAAAAGCAGCAAGTACATCAGTAGAAGATCATTCCATTTTTAGGGAAACACGTGATAGCTCTAGAATTGTGTTGGGAAGATATTACCTTCACCTCAGGGCTGGAGGTCTGGGAGTCTTTCATATTCTACATTGCATTTCTGATTGCTTTTTTTTTTTTTTTTTTAAGTCACAGTAACTTGTTTGTTTGAGGAAGATTGGCCCTGAGCTAACATCTGTTGCCAGTCTTCCTCCTTTTTTCCTTTTTTCTCCCCAAAGCCCCAGTACATAGTTGTATGTCATAGTTGTACATCCTTCTAGTTGCTCTATGTGGGACGCGGCCTCAGCATGGCTTGATGAGCAGTGCGTAGGTCTGTGCCTGGGATCTGAACCGGCGAACTCCAGGCCGCCGAAGCAGAGTGTGCGAACCCAACCACTTCGCCACTGGGCCAGCCCCGTCTGATTGCTTTTTAAGCAAGAACAAAAAGATTCTATTTGAAACAATAGAGCTTGAGCAAAGACAGACAAGTAGACAGCTGGAAAAGATGAAATTATATGCATCAAGGGGCCAGTATAGCGCCTCCCAGGAGCCCCTGTCATGGTCGTGCTGTAGTGCCCTGTGTTTATTTTGGGGGAGAGTGACAGAGAGAAGCTGGTAGGCTGAGTGGCACCTGTTGTCTGTCTGGACTCCTCGCCTGTCCAGGGCTCCCTGGGCTTGTGTCTCTTGCCTCATCTTCCTCCTTCGGGCCACTCTTTCTGACTCTTGTCTCTCCTCCCAGCTCAGCCCTCAGCCTGGTCTTAGCAAGTGAATCTGATTAGGTCAACTGAGGCCTAGGAGAAGACATATTAAAATTTCCTCAAATTATAGTGATCTATACAACAGTTTTTCACAGTAGCGTGGGAGAAAGAACGAGCTAGATCTCTGTGTGCTAATATGGAACAATTGCTGAGGTTCATCAGGTGGAAGCGTCCAAGTTTCGGAGTAGTGCCTACCGTACACTTTGTCCATCTGTGTTTGGGAGGGTGCTGAGGAGGAGAAAGGTGCAGGGGCCATGTGAGGGCACATGTGAGGCAGGAAGTGACCAGGGTCTCCTTTGCACAGCGGTCCCTCTGTGAGAGCGAGCGTGCGAGAGTCCAGGCTGCACGGAAGCATGCCCTCGTGTGGGCCCCAAGGCAGAGTCCCCCTGCAGACTGGCACCTCCCTCTGCCGCAGGAGAAAGACGAATGATGAGCACCCCTGCATGGCTTCCTCCGGTCTCTTTCAAGTGGGGCTGTCACACAACCCTAAGGACTGTGACCAGCCCAAACAGTTGAGTGGCTTCCTGGGAGCTTCGACCTGGCTTGGAACACGATGCCCGACAGCTCCAGTCCTGCCTGGCCGGCCCTCCCCTGCGTCCAGGGTGCTCCGCTGCTGCCATGCTCTGAAAGAGCTTCCAGGAAGCCGAGCACCGTCGCAGATCCCTGTGAGCAGCCAGGTCAGTCTGGCTCATGCTCGCCCCGGGGGACAGCAGCATGGGAGCTGGCCATCCCAGGGTTTGGAATCCTCAGGTAAATCTTGAGTGGTAGCCCTGACCCGTCTGGACACAGAGGGGTCAGAATGAGGTAGCTAAAGGGTTGTGCTGCCGTGAACACCTTCCCTGGCCCTGGCTTGTTGATGACCATGCATTGCCAGCCACTGGTGCTCACACTCAGCTACGGCCCACTTGTTCAGTTCCTCTGCAGACACAGGCAGGGCGTGCCTCTGGACCAGGCTCACACGTAGGCCCCTTGGTGACTGTGGTGTTTAAGAAATGCACACAGCTACAGAACACACAGCCTTGCGTAAAAAGGGTTCATGGACTCTTGGCTTAAGAAACCCAAGCCCAAGACACATGGAATTTTGATCTTCCCTCAGAATTTCCCCTGCTCATTTTTAGAAAATGTGGAACATATCAAAAGCCATTTCCCACGTTTGATTCCAAGTAGAAGCTGAAAAGTAAATCCACAATTTAATTGTTGAAATCGTTAGATTTCGCATCTGACATTGTTGTGCTCGGACGGTGTTAGACTTTTGTATGCTTGTACTCTTGTAGATGTTTTTAAAATAGATGTATATGAACCAACAAGAACTCTAGTTCTTGAAGAGGTCTCCATTACTGATAACATGATTTAGCATCTTGTGGCTGCAGAGCAGGCCCCATTGTGTGTTGCTGAGGGCCAGGCCAGCCGCGTGCCCGGTGCCCTCCCCACTCTCTTCCTGGCCAGCAGGGCCCACTGCTTCTTAGTACCTCCCTCACTACTGGGCCCCAACCTGGCCACAGGCAGTGTGTCAGACATCTTTTAACTCATTCTTTGGGGCAAAATAATTCATCACTTCAGAAGGGCATACTTTAAAGAATGAAATTTCCCCTCTTGTACATGTTCTCCTGTGTGCCCCCAGAATCC
Source organism: Diceros bicornis minor (assembly GCF_020826845.1). Lineage (NCBI taxonomy): Eukaryota > Metazoa > Chordata > Mammalia > Perissodactyla > Rhinocerotidae > Diceros > Diceros bicornis. Next base: position 32,179,091 of record NC_080774.1, on the reverse strand, counting down.
CTGTGACTGTGTGTGTACCTGTGAGTGGTGGGAGGTGTGCACATGGGACCCTTATAGTCCCTCTGTGTGTGTGTGTGTGTGTCCATGAGTGGTGGGAGGTGTGCACATGGGACCCTAATATTCCCTGTATGTGTGTGTATGAGTGTGTCCATGAGTGGTGGCAGGTGTGCACATAGGACCCTAATAGTCCCTCAGTATGTGTGTGTGTGAGTGGTGGGCAGTGTGCACATAGATCTCCAGTAGTCCCTCCCTGTGTCTGTGTGTACCTGAGGGGTGTGTGCACATAAGACTCCAGGAGCAGAGGTGAGTATAAAGAAGAGGCAGGGTCTCACCCGGGAGGGGTGAGGGGGTAGACTTGATATGTCTAAGCCAACCAGGGTATCTCCATCATGGCTGTGGCTAGGAGAGAGGGAAGGCTGCTAGAGATCTACAGGCATTCTCCTCCCTCTGAAACACGGAGCAGGGACATTTGAATTTTGATCTGTATATGATGCCTGGAATTGCAGCAGCTCCCTTGGAGTTCCTGGGGCAGGGCTAGAGGAGGCAGGAAAAGCCTGGGAGCAGCAGCCAACACAGCAGTTCTGAGGGGTCAGCTCCTAGGAGCCAGTCCTCTTCATCTGCTTGTGTAGGGCTGTGGGCTGCCTGCAGCTGAGTGCTCTGTTAGCAAGTCTTATACCTTTTCAGCTGCTCAGCGATTCCCACATTGACAGACAATCATCACTCTGGACAGAATATTCCTGAATCCCCACCTGTGTTCACCCGTTCACAACACCTGAGCGCCCACTACACGCCAGGTGGGGTTTGAGGTTCTGGGATCACAGCACTGAAATGGACAAGTTGGCTTCAAAGGGTTCTTGTTGTAGTTTAGGGGACAGACATAAACATCTAAACACCATTAAATAAGTGTCTAAAATGATGGTAAGTGCTATGAAGAAAATGGTCAGAGTGATAAGATAGAGCAGTGTCTTTCAAACTTTGGAGACAAAACTCATAGGAACAAGTCTGGTACCTACTGTTACATACAGCATATTTCATTGAAACAAGCTTCACAAAACAATACTTACCGTCCTGTGTGTGATACATTAACATTTTCAGTTCTGTACCATTGAAAATAAACTGCTGTAGGTGCAACTTGGATGAGACTCAACAAAATTTTGCTGAGTTGTAAAAAAAAATTTTAAAAGGATACATATGGCATGGTTCCATTTAACATTGTAAATGGATGTAACATTGGTGTAATCATGTAATCATAGAGAGTTAATGTTGCCAGGGATTGGGGATGGAAGGAAGGTGTGGGTGTGGTATAAAGGGGTACACAGCCATTTTCTGGTGATGGTACCTCGACTCTGGTGGTGGTGACACAGGGCTGCTGTGTTAGATAAAATCATGTAGAGCTAGACACACAGGTGAGTGCAGACATAACGGGGAATCTGAATACGCTCTGGGCTGTAACGGTGTCAGTCTCAGTACTCATACTACTTGGTGTGTAAGATGTTAACACTGGGGGAGGCTGGGGGAACTGCACACATTACCTCCCTGCGTGTTTATTTCCAACCTCCTGTGAATCTGTAATTACTTCAAAGTAAAAAGTTAAAACTGCTGACCATGGCCCACTGAATTGGTTATACAACCTAATGCATAAAATCTACTGGTTCAAAAGCACTATCACCAAGCACCTGCGCTGGGTAGGGAGGTGGGGGAGGCCTCAGTGTCTGAGCCCGGACCTGGATGAGGAGGCTTGAGCCTTGCAAAGCAGAGAAGGGGGCCGTGCAGGCCATGAGGAACAAGTGCCATGTGCTGATGGAGTGGGGGATCTGCAGTCAAGTATGGACAGGATTTTCGGGGTGGAGGTAGCCAAAGGCCTGACCCAATTTGCGTTTTACAGAGCCCTGTGGCTGCTGCAGAGAAGGAGCTGGGGTGGGAGTTCCCGGCCTGGACAGATCAGTTGGCTGCTGCAGTGGAAGAGGCAAAAGGTAACACTGGCTTGGACCTCAGAGATGGCAGTGAGGTTGGCAAGAGTGGCCAGGTTCAGCATTTGTCTCATGAGTAGAGCCAAAGGACTGAGAATCCTTAGGCAACGATTTTATCCAGTAAAGACATTTATCTGGTAAGAGTTTTTAAACCAAAAGTGAACCACACACTAGGAAAACAGATAATCTGAATTCTTATTGAAATAAAATGTCGCCCTGGTTTCTCTGCACTAAGGTAGTGAAGAACCCAAAGGCTTCTGAGTGGTAATCAAGTCACTCGTAGAAATGGCTCTGTTTTTACACTGGGCTGATTTTGTGTCCCCCCAGATTCCTGTGTTGAAGCTCTAACCCCCTGTACCTCTGAATGTCACTGTATTTGGAGATGGGATGCTTAAAGAGGTAATTAAGTTAGAATGAGGTCATTAGGGTGGGTCCTAATCCAGTATGACTGGTGTCTTTATTAAAAGAGACGAGGGGCCAGCCCTGTGGTGTGGTGGTTAAGTTCAGTGCACTCCGCTTTGGCACCCAGGGTCGTGGGTTCGGATCCCAGGCGTGGACCTACACCACTCATAAGCCATGCTGTGGTGGCAACCCACATACAAAACAGAGGAAGACTGGCACAGATGTTAGCTCAGGGCGAATCTTCCTCAGCAAAAAAAAAAAAAGAGAGGTGAGGACACAGATAGGTGACCACCTGAGGACACAGGGAGAAGGTGGCCCTCTGCAGACCAAGGAGAGAGGCCTCAGGAGAAACCAACCCAGCTGACACCTTGATCTTGGAGTTCTAGCCTCCAGAACTGTGAGAAATAAATTCTCTTGTTTAAGTGACAGATTCTGTGGTATTTTGTTCTGGCAACCCCAGCGCACACTAGCATATTCACTGTTTCAAACCAGCAGCACTTGAATAAAAGCCAGCGAGCCCTCCGCCCTAGTCAGGCATCACGCCCTCCTGGGGGACACAGCAACTTTGTTAACTACTGTGTCCCTGGCTTGCTCCACTCTCTTCAGCCTCCCTCCCCAGCTCAAAACCCAAAGCTGGCCCTGCCAATGACACAAGGAAACTCCTGTGCTCCGTCTGCCCCACTGGAAAGGCCCTGTCTCTCCTCTGCACACCTGTGTAGACAACACAGCACACAGCCTTCACCTCTGCTCCTCTGGGTCACTTTGTGCCTCTTGCTGTTGGTGTCTGCCCCACACAATTGGAATCTTCTTTTTACTGGGGGGCAGCAGGCGACATCTTGGTCATCCTCTCCCCAGTACCTGGCAAAGAAGGGCAGCATCTCTCACCCCCATCCATCCTCAGGTGAATTAATTTTGACTCTAACATAAGACAAAGAGACACTTGATTAAATTTATATTTATTCACAGCATGCCTGATTCTGTGGCAAGCAGGCTTGAGCCCTGGTCATCCTGGTTCTCAGGCAGTGTGTTCTGCGGACAGCTGCCTGCAGCTCTATCTCTTGAACTCCACCTGTGTGTACACCTTGGTGATGTCGTGGTACCTGCCTTCAGGGGGCTGGTAGTTGGAGACTGGTGGTGTGTAATCTGGCCCTTTTCTCTCGAAGGGGAACAGACTGGGGTCCCGCTTGGTGGCCGCCTCATGGAGCTCTGGGGACGTGAGTCGTAGCTCCTGCAGAGCTTCCTGCTGGGCCTCAAGCATGGATCTGGTGGCGTCCCTCTCCATCTCATGCTCTCGCTGCTTATAGAGGGACCACTTCTTCAGAAGCAGAGCTCTCCGCTCACCCTCCTCAAAGAGGAGCTCCATGTGAGGCCGATGTCTGGGAACAAATCCAAAGGTGGGAAGCTGGGGAACACTAACCTTGCAGACCAGTGAGTCTGGGTAGTTACATATGACCCAAGCGTCCCCAGTGCCAGACACAGATGGAACTTAGGAAAGAAAGAGGAAGTTTGGGACAAATTAAGGAATGGAAAGTTGAATGTTGCGGCTGCTGCAACTGATACTGGGAACCAGTGCCATTTGCTTTACATGAGATGAGAAACAGTGATGCTCTGAGAAAACTAGTAGTACTTCCTCTGCCCCAGGCAGAGACTACCTTTGGTGAGAGGGGACTTTGGAGAAAAGTGAAATAGTGTTATGAAAATGGACACCAAAATCCCAAGGAATCAAGAGTCCATATCAGCCCTGGTGTAGCACAAAAGCACCCGCCGTGTCCAACTTGCAAGGCAAGGTGCTACTTTATAAATGGTACACATTTTTTACAAGAAGGCAGCAACCCTGCCAACCCTGCACACAACACATCCCAACTATGAGCATTTGCATCATAGAGCAAGGGGCTAAGGGTTTTCTACCATCAAGATGGAGCAAGGGCTGCAGACCCAAGGCCCAAGTTGTCAGTCACAGCTAAAACTCCTCTTGCAAAAGAGCAACAATACAAACTCATTCAAGCATCTGGCCTGGCTTATCAAACTATTATTGAGTTTCTTTCCCACATTCAGCCATTCAAGAGCACCACCCAGGAATGCCTTCTCCAACTCCCTTAAGACACAATCAAGGAGAAAAGGACTCAGACCAGGGCCAAGTCAGCCCAAGCCTACCGACCCCTTCCCATCATAGGCATGAACTGCAGACAGAACTGCCTGAAGATGATAGACCTCCTCTGCCCTGAGGACCTCAACCCTAGAGGACCCTTACCGCGCTTCATCCAAGAACTTCACAGGCGTAATAAAATCTTCAATGGGAATTAGCTCCTGGCTAGCCTTTTCCAGTCGTCGGATCCTCTTTTTCAAACGGTCCTTTACTGCTTGGTCTTTTTTAGGATCTACCTTCTTCTTCTTTCGCAGAGGTTCTGCTCTAATGGATAAAGCAAATATTAAACATTTTCCTCTTCAGTCTCACAAACATGCTGAGACATGGGGCTAGGTGAAGTGCCCCAAACTTGTACTGACCTCTCCACTGGGGAAGGAACTACATGGGCCTGACCTCATGAGCTGAATGTAGCAGTGAGACAGCCTCCACCCCTGGGTCCTTGTGAGAAGTGTGTGGGCACTGTCAACCCAGGAAGGGGTGGAAAAGTTTCATGGGGTGTCAGGGTATAAATTAAGGGGAAGTGCTCATCTTTAGTGCTGGGGTTCAGGTGTGCCTTGGGATTGCACTGAAAAATGAAAATGCCAAACTGATAAATGAGAAGCTCATTACTCACATTTTAAATGGATTTGTGATTTATAAAGATGATTTGAGTAAGACTAAAAGAGACAGTATGATAAAAGTTACTGGCATGTCCCTATTTACTTTTTGGGATTTCTTAATAAATTTCCCCATCCTAGAGCATTGACAAAAGTCTGATTTACTCTCAGGAACACATCTCCTATGGTGATAATTTACTGTTAAGAAGAATCAAATCTTCTAGCATCAAGACCAAATTTCAGGAATCAAGTCCCTAGAAAGCATCCCAAGTCCCAGATGGAAAAACGAATCCTCACATCACCCCCATCCTTCTAGGGAGTTAGAAATGGAAGGCCCATGGAGAAAGAGAAGTTTATGCTGTGCCCTTAAAAACACAGAAGAATCCCTTCAAAGCTAATTAGTTTTTATTTAAACTCCTTTTACATTTAACATTTGTTTTCTGATTACAGACATAGCAGTCCTCCACACAGAGAATGCTGAAATGACAGAAAAGCATCTGCCCAAATTTGAGAAACTTTGTAGGCGATAATTTTGCAAGCCAAATGTCAAGTGGTCTCACTGACACCTCCAGAGGCCAGGCCCACGGTTGGGTTTACCTCATGGGAATGAGTTCCCAGAAGGATAACAATGACGCTCGCTGGTGGGTGTCTCTAATCTGTGTCTGCCAAGTTCCCAGAAGCCTGAAAGAGACAAGAATATGTATAAACATCTGATTCTCCCCCAATAAACAGGAAAAGAAAAAAAAATTTACGATGCCCTCAAAACCTGAGCCACGTGTAACTGCTGGATGTAACAGCAAGGTCAACGTGGGAGTTTTCAAAATCCCCCATTCACGCCCGAGGGCACTTGGGCAGGGTCCCTGCTCGCCAAGGTCCTCGGACGTTCATCCGCAGGAGGAGGTGCGATCAGCTAACTATCCGTGGACACGGGCGGCTGGGGAGGGGAGCAGGTGAGGCCCAGCTTGCCAGCGCGGAGCCCCCGCGCGCCCTGGGCACCCCGCGGCCCGGCTGGGGTCCGCACTCACCGGCTCGGCGAGCGCAGTGCGCGCACCGAGGTTCCCAGCGCCGCGGCCATGGCACCTCTGGCAGCCGAACGGCGGCTTCCGGGTGCGCGCCCCTCGGCGGTCCGGCCCGCGGTGCCCTGCGCAAACTTCCGGCCGCCCCCCGCTCCGCACTCCCGCGTTCCGGCCTCGAGGAGGCTGAACCGCCCCTGGCCCCGCCCCGACGTAGCCCCGCCCATGCGTCCCGGCGGCGCGCGGGCACACCCGGAGCGCGTCGCACCTCGCGCGGCTCTGCGGCCCGCCTTCTGCCGGTGCCGGGCGCCGCGAGTCCTGCGCTGCAGCGGTCCCAGCCCCACCGGCCCGGCCGTTCCTCCCGCTAGTTTGCCTGCGTCCCTGCGAGGGCCAAGACCCCGCAGTGCGGCCGGAGTGGCCGAGGGGGCGTCTCTCTTCTCTTCCGGGGCCAAGAGTCCACGTCTGTGAAAACGGCCCCGACATTCCAATAAACGAGCCCGCCTGGGCCTCCCCGTGACCCTCCTGGGGGCTGGCTCGGTCCCCCGCTTTCGTGCGAGCCCCGGGCGCGGCCGGTCCCCCGTGGTGCCTCCCGGCGCCGGCACGTGGCCGGGCGGTCGCGAGATGCCCAATAAACGCGTGTTGATGAATGACGGAAGCTAGTTAATTAGCTGGACTCGGGCCCCGCGAGGTGGAGCTGGCGAGAGGCCGTGCACGCCATCCCGACTGCGCCTGGCTCCTCCGGCCCGGGCTGCAACTCAAGGCCCCGCTCGCCCGCTGCGGTCCCAGCCGCCTCCCCTGCCCACCCTCGGCCGCCGCGCCCAGGCCAAACCCGGAGCGGAGCCGCCCTGCCTTGCCCTGCCCGCGGAGGAGCTGGGCGGCCCCGTCCGCGCGGGGAGCGGTTTCCCGCCGGGGCGCTTTGGCAGGTGCGCGCCGTGACTTCCGGCGTTGCCCGGGAGCCGCCAGAGGAGGAGCGGCGCAGGGGATGCGGCTGTGGCGGTGGCGGCGGCCGAGCGCGGGGGGCGGCTGTGGCGGCGGTGGGGGGCGAGGGCCTGCGATGGCGCGGCGGCGCTGAGGGCGCGGGACGGGCGGCGGCCGGAGGGCGGGCGGCGCGGGAGGAAGCGGCGGCGGCGGCTCCATGGCCCGGGCGCGCTGAGGAACGCGGCTCTCGCCTCAGCCTGGCGGCGGCGGCGGCGGCGGCGGCCGAACAATGAAGCTCCTGAAGCCGACCTGGGTCAACCACAATGGTGAGTGCGCGCAGGGGTCGCGGGAGGCCGAGCCCGGAGTCGGGTCGGGGTCTGCAGTCGGGTCGGAGCCGCGTGCGGGGCCTGCCCGCCTCGCTCCCGACGTCCGGTCCCCAAGCTGCGGGGCCGGCGGCAGCGGACTTCGCCCTCGGCGCGGGGAGACCCGCGAGCCCGGGCACGTGCTCCGCCCGGCCGAGGCCAAGTCCGCCTTCGCCCCCGGCCGCCCCCCGTGCTCCGTGGAGGGGCCGCGGCCTGACTCCGGGGAGCGGCCCTGGGCGCCAGCCAACTCCTGCCACTCTTCTGCCTCGGTCGGGATGTGCTCGGATGGTGCAGTGTGTGAACGCGGAGCGGAAACCTCCCTGTGGCCCTTCGGTGGCGGCGTGAGGACCTGAAACCTGCACGTCTCTGCCGTGCCGGAGGGGCTGTGACTGCCCCTGCCGAGGCCTGGATCTGGTGACGGGGCCCCCATTTGAGGGCTGTGGCTCAGGGCTGAGGCGCCCCCGCCGAAGGAACCACGTTGATGCTGAGTTGGGGTATCAGGGCGACTTGGGTTGGGGCCTCTAGAGCATACGTGTGTTCAGGGAGTGGGCCTTGCTTAGCTCTGTGGGGGTGGCCCCAAAGCGCACCCTGGGGGAGTCGACTCTTCCAGTCCTCCGGTCGAGAACAGACTCGGGTTCAGAGAAGCCTGCGGTAACTAGCGGTTTTATCATAGTTCTGACCTGTTGGCACAGCTGCTGCAGGGGCTGGTGTTTGCTCCCCAAGGAGGTGAGGGCAGATGAGCCCCCATCCCCCTGCTGAGAGCACAGAAGCCCAGGGAGCACTCCTCCAGCCTAGGGCCTGAAGCCCTGGTTCCAACCTGTCTCCGACAGCTAATAGGTAAAGGGTCACCCTGATTCTGTGTTGTTCCTCATTTCTACTTTGCATTGCAGCTAGAGGGAGCTACAGTTTTCTTAAGAGCAAGTAGAGTGGATGTTTTTGCCTTTTTTGTGTGTGTAGCTTTTTAGTTTGGACCTTGATCCCAGGATGCTTTCTACTACTGCAACTAAACTGAACATCTGTCAGTGTTCTTTCACTCAGAAGTGGTCTCTCCTTCCATCCTCCTGTGTGACATCTTATTTTTCAGGGCCCAGGTGAGGTCACTGTTTTCTTTGGTTACCATCCCTCCTGAGTTATTCCACTAGGTGTGCTCCGTCCCTGTGGGTGTACTTTCCATATGGCCCCTGCCCAGGGGCAGGGCCTGCCTCACTCCCCTCTGTATTCCCTGCCACACTCAGCAATGCCTTCCACATAAAAGGTATATGATAAATGTTGGCTAACACAGGTAAGAAGGCTGAGGTTTTCATAATTGACGAAGACACAACTAAGTTTATTGTGCATGAAAGCAAAAGTGGTGAACTTCAGTTTCGTTTCTCCTGTGTTGATCTCCAAGAGCGTTTCACGATGTGTAGTGTGCAGATCTTTCCCTGGAGGGCTCAGCAAACGTTCAGTAATTATAGATTGTGGTGCTTGGAAAATAGGGTAGGAAAAGTTTTATTATGAACTAGTTTGCTGTGTAAGTGAAGGTCCGAAAAAATTTTTTTTTTTTTTTTGTGAGGAAGATCAGCCATGAGCTAACATCCATGCTAATCCTCCTCTTTTTGCTGAGGAAGACCGGCTCTAAGCTAACATCTATTGCCAGTCCTCGTCCCCCTTTTTTTTTTTCCCCCAAAGCCCCAGTAGATAGTTGTATGTCATAGTTGCACATCCTTCTAGTTGCTGTATGTGGGACGCGGCCTCAGCATGGCCGGAGAAGCGGTGCGTCTGTGTGTGCCTGGCATGCGAACCGGGCCGCCAGTAGCCGAGCGCGTGCACTTAACCGCTAAGCCCTGGGGCCGGCCCCCGAAAGAATTTTTATTTTAAAATGCTTTGCCTAGATCATTTTGTGTGTATAGTTTACCCTTCTCCAGCCTTTTTTCTGCTTTCTGCCATATAATTTCTAACTTTGTGATAGGCTCCTTTGTAGGACACAAGTTTTATGCTGTATAAGTGTAAGTCAGTCAAGATGCTTAAGTAATTATCTAGGTACAAATGAGTGAGAATCCGTAACCAGGCCAGCAGCCAAACATCCCAGCCTGGCACAGTGGGCAGAGCAGTGGGCCCCGGCCTCTTGTTGCTGCAGTCTCCACCATCCTAGAATGGAAAGTGATGATATCTGCTCTGCCTTCTTCACAGTACAATTGTGATATTCGGTAGGGAAGGTAGACACAAAAGTGCTCCCCAGACTGTAAAGTGCTTTAGAAATCTAAGAGATAATAATAAAAGAAATTGAGACTGTGGCCAAATGGGATTTAATTTCTTTTAAACTTGTTCTTTTCAAATTTCCTCTGTTTTAAAATCTCCTGAAATCAACCTCTGTCTCATTGAGTGTTCAGAAGGACTGTCAGGGGAAATTACCACTACCCTGAAGGGCATGATGATGGTCTGGATCACTACTGAGCAGTTCTTTAAAGATGGGTGAATGGTGGGAGCTGTGCGGGCAGGGGCTACTTAGCCAGAGCCAGAGTGATAGGTAGTGGCCAGTAAAATGGAGCTTACTTTGGATTAACAAACCAAAAAGACCATGGTGCTTTGGAGAGTGCATCATTGCACTTTCTGGCTTCCTGATCCTGCATCCGTGTCTCCTAACTCGTTATGCAGCTTGAACATACTTTTTCTGGTGTCTGAGAGTTCAAAGAGGAAAGGAGCAGAGAGCCCAGCATTTTCCCCAGGGTGATGGGATCCATCCAGACAGGGTAGAGAGGGCAGCTAGAATAGGGCAGGTTGAAGGCAAAGGGAGAAGTATTGCTTGGGGTGTAGGCATGCTTTTGGTCTTCATTTTCCTGGCCGATAATGGTAGTAAGACCTTTCCTGTAAGGTAGGGTTTCTCACCCTCAGCACGGTTGACATTTTGGGTCATGTAATTTTGGTGGGGACCGTCCTGTATGTTGTAGGATGTTAGCAGCATCCCTGGCCTCTACCCACCAGATGCCAGTAGGACCCTCACACATGCTCAATTGTGACAGGCAAAAATGTCTCCAGACATTGCCAGTGTGCCCTGTTGACCAAAATCACACTTGGTTGAGAATCACTGCTGTAAGGTGATCAGTGAGTTCGTAAATCTTGAACTTGTCGTATCACAGTGAAATGAGCCTTGAACATGGCATCAGACTGGGTTCAAGATGCCATTGTGTGTTAGCTGTAAATTCTTGGGCTTGTGTCTCTACTTGTGGCCTTGGTCAAGTTAAATAAATATAAAGACTCATTCCTATCCTTTCACTCTGTACCCAAGTATAAAAGACTATCTTAAATTAAGACATATAATAAGAACTAATAATCTTTATCACTTACATAGAAGTTATGTGCAGGGCACTGTTCACACACACACACACGTTTTACTCTGTGTTCTTGGATATAGTATTTCTTATATATTTAATTTTATTTTAGGCTTGGCCAAAATAAGGCTCATTTCTAAGATAGGTTATGACCATATATTAGTCAGAAAGTGAAAGTGATTGGGGTTTTGGTTGTAGAAAATGTAGTTGGTTTAGAAAATTTCATTGAGGTTCATGGTTCTTCCCGTCCCTGGGCCTTTGTTCCTGAGAATTTTTTCTGTAATTCTCATTCCTGGGCAGAGAGTGTTCATGCTCAGCTCTTCGGTGAAGCCCATTCTCACCAGAAGGGCCAGGACTGAAAGAAGTCTCATCCTCCTTTGGCCTCTGGCTCACACTTTGATTGCAGTGTAGTAAAAAGGTGTTTGACAAATTTTCAGTAATGGGATAATTTGTCAGTTAATCAAATTGCTTTATGGTATTTTTTCCTCCTGTCCAGTGATTAGATTATTTTTTTACCTATCCTGTCTCATTCCAGAAAGAATATTAAGACATACTGCTGAGACATAGACTGCATCTGGGTGAAAATAAGTAAGTCAGCTTGAAGGGAAAATGTGGGCAGGATGGGTGTGGACGGGGCCTGCACAGCTGCTGGAGGGGCACTACAGACCTGTCTCTGGGAATAGGCTGGGAGGGATCCTAATGGTGTTATGTTATGATGACAGTGGTCATTAAGATAAACTTCACCATTGCTCTAGATCAGGGCTTCTCAAACAGGCCAATGTCTGGAGACATTTTTGGTTTTCACAACTGATGGGGGAATGCTACTGGTATCTGATGGGTAGAGGGCAGGACTGCTGCTGAATATCCTACAGCATATAAGACATTTCCCCACAACAGAGAATCATTGGGCCCAAACTGTCAATAGTGCCAAGGTTGAGAAACCCTGCTCTAGGTGAGAACATCTTTATTGTTATTTGCCTTTTCATGTATTTGTCTCATCATTCCAACTAGATTGTAATCTTGAGGACAAGAATTTTGCCTTTTATTTTGGAGTCTGATAGTCCTGTTCTTGAGTCTCTGGGCTCTGCTGCTTACCAAATATGTGCCATGGAAGGTTCTTTTCATCTCTTTTCCTGATCTGTTGAATGAAGCCAGTAACACCTGTCTCACCTGCTACCTGTGAAAGCTCAGGAAATGCAAGCTCTCTCCTCGCTGTCCTCGCTGTCTCACTGGCCTGAAGGCAGGAGGCCAATTTAAGAAAATAACCAGAATACATCTGAAGGGGATTCGGAAGAACACTGGGTAGGATTTTGCCTTGGATGACACACATGTGAATTTTTTACTGATTTATGCACCAAACATTGAACCCTTCTGGAGAAAAGTTCTGTGGGGATTAGAGGTAAATAAGGCTATCCCTATGTATGGAAAGCTTTGCGGTAGGTGGGAGAGAAGGACATGCAGACCGTGTTCTAGAGTGCAGGGCACATGGAAACCAGAGAGAGCTACATGAGTGATCCAAGATAGCCCCACGGAGGAGGGCCTGGTTAGTGGGTGTGCCCTCGGGCTGAGCCTTGACCGGAGGAGGATTGTGATGGCAGAGAAGGCACTGCCTCTGGGAACATCAGGACCAAAGGCCTGGGGAGGGTTGAGAGCATTTGGGAGAAGGTAGAGGATGTTAGGGAGTGAGACTAAATGGGTGAAGGGGAGAATGGGGCTGGGAGGCAGAGCCTTGAGCACCTTGCTAGAAGCTTGGACTTCTTTCTGGGGGTTGGGAGGGAAGCATTGCGGTTTCTGAGGAAGCTGGATGTAACATCCAACCTGTGTCTCTGGAAGGCCCTGGAGGAGTTAGGAGGCAGTTCCCTAGGTCTTGGTGAGAGATGATGAGGGAAACAGGGAGGTCAGTGGTGGTGGAGGTGAGAAGGAGTGGGTAGGCACTGAAGACAGGGCAGAGGCAAGTGACTGTGTGTAGATTTGGGTCACTTTCTGAGTTTCTTTAGTATGTTGGAGAAAGAGTAGGGATGAGGGCTAGGAAATGGAGTTTTCTTAAACATTTGTTTAAATCTATGTAGTGGTTGAAAAGATTTTTTTCACTGTATGAGCAGAATTGTAGTTATATAGCTGGGTGGGACCTCTGAGAGCATCTGGCCTTGGCTGCTGAGGGGATCTGCTACCATTGCATTGATCTTGGGTCCTGTCAGTGACCAGGGAGAGGAGGCTCTGTCTGCCTTGATCCCTCATTTTCCCTAGAGGCTGCTAGGCTGTCCCTTTCATCCAGAGTGTTTGCCTATAGACTGCAGAGGTGTCTAGCACGTGAAATATAGGTCTGGAATGAGCCCTGGGGACCAAAAATTAATGCAGGCACATTTTATCATCCTGCCAAGATGAGCAGTAACACTTAGAGAGGTGAATGCCATCAGCAGTGTCTACATTGTTAAGTAGCAGAAAGGGAATGTTACAGATACTGTGAGTGGCCTGCTCCCTTATTCATTTCCAGCAGAACCTCAGTTTTTTTCAGGTATCTGTCCTCTTCTGCAGGCCAAGCTGCAGGGGGAAAGTCTTGATAGCCCTAAGCTGGTATATGGGTGAGTGCCTGAGGTTTGTTGGGGAACTGCCATGCGATGCTATTCCAGCCAGTAAGACTGGGAGGGGATGTCTGCTCGGGGCTCTCAGGGAATCAGGTAAGAAGAGATGCTTGAGAGGCCCATGTCTCTTCTGCTGGGCTTCACTAGGTCTGCACGTGGCAGCCAGCCTGTGACCATGAGGATGGGGCCCACACTGACAGGAGGGGGAGATGGAAGGATGTGGCTCCTTAAGCTGCTAAATTAATGAACCCTGAAGCTGACCCATCTCAGGACTTGTTATGTGAGTTAGTAGCTTACCCTTGAAATTTTCTATGACTTGCAGCAGAAAGAAAATATCCCTGGCAGTACAGTTTGCAGATGGAAACTGAGGCTGAGTGAAATGAGGTGACCTCTCCAGGATTACACTACATGTAAAGGGAGTGAGTTGGGCGTCACACCCAGACTCCAGTTAGAGCTCAGGCTTACTCTTTCTAATTACCAAGTGGTGGTCTCCGTGCTGAGGCTGGCCAGCTTTGTCCTAGAGAGCTTGAGTGCTCTTTTCCTCCTCGGAAAGAGCTTTCAGAAACCACGTGGTACAGCTTGGTATTAGGAGTCCACTCATGCTTGGATGTTGTCCTGTGGCTGCTTCTGTAGCCACTCAGAGGACCTTGGGGCTTCTAACCTGGCACGTTTCTCTTGAGGTGTGCTTGACGAGCCTTCTCTGGCATTTGGTTTTCGAGAGTTCTCTGGTCGTAAGTATCAACAGAATGCTTTCAGGAGGAGCAGGGTGGGGCCTGTGCCCCAGTCATGGACTTTGAATCTTCCCCTTTGACCTGCTTGAACCAGCTAGGTTACGTGCCCTCTCTTAACACCAATCACTATTGCCTGCTGGCTTAGATAGGGGAGGGGGAAATACCAGAATAAAATTGGGGTTCCGCTGGAGACCTCCCCACTGAAAGTAAGCTCTTGGAGGGCAGAGGCTCTGCCTTTGCTCATGCTTAAGTCCCAGGGCCTAGGACAGTGCCTGGCACACACTACAGTAGGCCCTCAGTAAATGTCAAACGAGTATTAAATACTATAGGAATGTTGACAGGGGATGGTCTGTGGACGGGCAGCCCACAGTGTCTGCTACCCTTGGCTGGTAGAGTTGACTTGCTTCATAAAACTTCCTGTTCATCCTAGCTGGCTCTTCTAATAGATCAGACTTTCTGGTGGAATCTGCTGGGAATTCCAATGACCAGAGGAAGCGTTCTGCCCAAGTCCTTACCCAAGGAGACCAATTACATAATTGTGTCTTGGAGTTTTCCATTTTAGGAAGGGGAATGGATGAAACAGAATAGATAGCAAATGGTTTAGAACACTCTTGGCAAAAAAACACAACTTTTTTTTAGGTCAAAACTTGTTGCTTTTAAAAGCAATGCCTGCCTTGATGCATTAACCAACCTAGGACAGGCCAAGTCACAAGGAAGCTACCCTGGCCAGAGAGACAGACAGAAGAGGCAGCAAGCCTCATTTGAGGGCCAGGAATAGACCTTCATAGGAACAGACTCCAGGTCTGCTGCATCCTCCAACGGAAGGTCCTGCACAGAGAGGCACTCAGTAAATTCATTCATTCCCCAAATAACAAGTGCTGATTGTGTGCCAGGGCTACGTGCTGTGAACCAAACAGCATGCCGGAATCTGTTGAGGAGCAGCTTGTAATGCATTCTAGCCACTGAGACTGGGAGGGGTATCTGCTGGGGGGCCTCCTGTGTATGCTAAAAGGGAGACGTAGGAGGGGAGCTTACTGGGGAGACAGACAGCAGAAATCATAAACAACAGCAGTTACAGGGAGCGCCAAGTGGGTGAGTGTGGGGAGAAACAGCAGACAGAGATGAGGAACACTGGGGTATGGGTGGAGGGTGGGAGAATTTTGAATAGGGCGCTTTGGGAAAGCTTGAGAGAGAAGGCAACGTGTGACAAAAACCTCATCGCAGGAAGCAGACTCTGAGCTGGAGAGTTTTGTGTGCAGGAGAATTATTGGGGAGTGCTCTCAAAATCCCACCTGCAGGGGAGTGAGGGAAGCAGGACTGGACAGGGAGAAGTTGAGCTGCACTGCAAGTTCAAAAACCACAGCCAACCCTCTTGGGGGCTCTGGAGCTAGGCTAGCCCATCAGAGTTGTCCTGAATTGGGGTGAGGAGCCCAGGCCTTCATACTCCCACGTCCACAGTCGTTGGGCACAGGCTGTCCTGGGAAGGGGGCCTGACCTTGGTCAAAGCAGTTCTTCACTGAGAGCCAGTCCTACCTGGAGAAGGACTCAGCTGAGAGCTTTATAGGCGGCCAGCACTCCCGCAAATGGGGCAGTGTGCTTCCTTCCTGGAGGGAGGGGACATGGACGGGGTACCACAGCATCCACGACCGGCCTGATGAAGGTGAAGAAGGCAGCCATCTGAGGGAGAAGCATTTCAGGCAGAGAGAACAGCCAAAACTTGCCTGGTGCTTTGAGAAATAGCAAGAATGCCTTGTGATTGGAGCAAGACTGAAGCAATGCAAGGGCAAGAGTACTGAGAGGTAAGGCCAGAGAGAAAACAATGGACTGACTGGGAGGACCTGGTAGGCTGCTGGAAACCCTTGATTCTCAGTGCGATGGGAGCAGAGCATCTGACTGGGTTCTTAGAGGTGGTCCAGGAGGCTGCATTGGGACTAGGCTGGGTGTGGGGGCAAGGGAGGGACCTGGGAGACCTGTTAAGAGGCTGTCACAATGATGCAGGCAAGAGAAGACCATGGTTTGGACCAGGGTGGCAGTGGAGGTAATGATGCTGGTGAGATATGGTTGGATTCTGAGAGAGAGAGAGTGTGTTTGTGTGTGTGTAGTATGGGGGTAGAATGTGGGGGTGTGAGATAAGGGAAGGCTGAAGTGACTCCCATGCCAAGAGCAGAGTTGGTGCCCACTGAGATCAGTGAGACTGTGAAAGGAGCTGATAGAGAGGAAGAGGCAGGATTCAGTTAGACCAGGTGGGCAAAGTGAAACCACCACACAAGGCCTTGCCCAAGCACCTGTTGGATGGGTGGCCTCTCTGCCTTCTCCCTTTGGAAAATACTAGAGCTCCATTCTAGAGCTATTGTTAAGGAACAAGACAAATGCCTTTGTTTTTGGCTAGTAACAATTGCCATATATAATTATACTAGGATACTTATGGTGTGTATGTAGATCTGGATAATGAAGCATTTTGTGATTTGATACTTTTAATTTGTAAAGTGTACAATTATTTTTCTTATTATCAAAGTAATACCGTTCAATTTAGGAAAAATTAGAAAGTGCAGTGAGGAAAACACGTTGTTAAAACTTTTTTAATGTGGTTTTCAGATCATTTGGGGAAAAAAATAAGTGGGTGACTGGATACTTTTTTAAAAAACACACATTAGGGGCCAGCCCAGTGGTGTGGCAGTTAAGTGCACGCACTCTGCTTCAGCAGCCCAAGGGTTCTCAGGTTCAGATCAGGGGCACGCACCCATGCTCCACCTGTCAAGCCATGCTGTGGCAGCGTCCCATATAAAGTGGAGGAAGATGGGCACGGATGTTAGCCCAGGGCCAATCTTCCTCAGCAAAAAGGAGGATTGGCATCAGATGTTAGCTCAGGGCTGATCTTCCTCACAAAACAAAACAAAACACCACATTTTATTTAGTGTCCATACCACATTATAAAAGTATCTGAGTTTTTTAAGACCCTAGCCAAATCCCCGATACCATACCAAATCCAGTGTTTTTATTGTGTAGCCTCCTTCAGACCTTGCATTGCACGTATAGCTGGAATAGCTAAAATGTTGCTGTGCATTTTCCACTTAAATAATAATCATAGATTTGTTATTTTCATTTTCTTTTTTTTAATTGAGGTATAATTGACATATAACACTATATAATTTCAAGTGTACGACGTAATGATTCTATATTTGTATATATTGCAAAATGATCACCACAGTAAGTAGTTAACATCCATTACCATATATAATTACAGAGTTGTTTTTTCTGGTGATGAGCACTTTTAAGATTTACTCTTAGTGACTTTCAAGTACACAATTTTTATTTAATTTTTATTTAATTTTTTTATTTTTTGGTGAGGAAGACCAGCCCTGAGCTAACATCTATTGCCAATCTTCCTCTTTTTGCTTGAGGAAGATTGTCCCTGGGCAAACATCTGTGCCAGTCTTCCTCTATTTTGTATGTGGGACTCTGCCACAGCATAGTTTGATGAGTGATGTGTTGGTCTGTGCCCAGGATCCGAACCCGCTAACCCTGGGCCACTGAAGCGAAGTGCGCAGACTTAACCGCTACACCACTGGGCTGGCCCCACAATACAGTTTTATTAACTACAGGCATACCTCGTTTTATTATGCTCGCTTTATTAAGCATTTCACAGGTACTGTGTTGTTTTACAAATTGAAGGTTTGTGGCAACCCTGTGTCCAGCAAGTCTATCGATGACATTTTTCCAACAGCATTTCCTCACTTTGTGTTTCTGTGACATTTTGGTATTTCTCACAATATTTCAGACTTTTTCGTTGTTATTTTATTTGTTATGGTGATTAGTAATCTTTGATGTTACTATGGTAATTGTTTTGGGGTGCCACAAACTGCACCCATATAAGACAGCGAACTTAATGGATAAATATTGTATGTATTTTGATTGCTCCACCGACCTGCCGTTCCCCTGTCTCTCTCCCTCTCCTCAGGCCTCCCTACTCCCTGAAACATAACAATATTGAACTTAGGCCAATTAATAACCTACAATGGCCTCTAAGTGTTCAAGTGAAAGAAGAGTCACATGTCTCTCACTTGAATCAAAACCTAGAGATGATTAGGCTCAGTGAGGAAGGCATGTGAAAAGCCAAGATAGGTCAAAAGCTAGGCCTCTTGCATCAAATGCTTAGCCAAGTTGTGAACGCAGAGGAAAAGTTCTTAAAGGAAGTTAAAAGTGCTACTCCAGTGAACACATGAATGATAAGAAAGTGAAACAGCCTTATTGCTGATATGGAGAAAGTTTTAGTGATCTGGGTAGAAGATCAGACCAGCCACAAGATTCACTTAAGCCAAAGCCTAATCCAGAGCAAGGCCCTAACTCTCTTCAATTCTATGAAGGCTGGGAGAGGTGAGGAAGCTGCAGAAGAAGAGGTTGAAGCTAGGAGAAGTTGGTTCATGAGGTTTAAGGAAAGAAGCCATCTCCATAACATAAAAGTGCAAGGTGAAGCAGCAAGTGCTGATGTAGAAGCTGCAGCAAGTTATCCAGAAGATCTAGCTAAGATCACTAATGCAAGTGGCTACACTAAGCGACAGATTTTCAATGTAGATGAAACAGCCTTATATTGGAAGATGCCATCTAGGACTTTCATAGCTAGAGAGGAGAAGTCAATGCCTGGCTTCAAAGCTTCAAAGGACAGGCTGACTCACTTGTTAGGGGCTAATGCAGGTGGTGACTTGAAGTTGAAGCCAGTGCTCATTTACCATTCTGAAAATCCTAGGGCCCTTAACAATTGTGCTAAATCTGCTCTGCCTGTGCTCCATAAACGGAATGACAAAGCCTGGATGACAGCACATCTGTTTACAACGTGGTTTACTGAATATTTTAAGCCCACTGTTGAGGCCTTCTGCTCAGAAAAAAAGATTCCTTTCAAAATATTACTGCTCGTTGACAATGCACTTGGTCACCCAAGAGCCCTGATGGAGATGTTTAATGAGATTAATGTTGTTTTCATGTCTGCTAACACAACATCCATTCTGCAGCCCATGGATCAAGGAGTAATTTCAACTTTCAAGTCTTCTTATATAAGAATTACATTTCATAAGGTATAGCTGCCAAATATAGTGATTCCTCTGACGGATATGGGCAAAGTAAATTGAAAACCTTCTGGAAAGGATTCACCATTCTAGATGCCACTAAGAACATTTGTGATTCATGGGAAGAGGTTGAAATATCAACATTAAGAGGATTTTGGAAGAAGTTGATTCCATCCCTTATGGACAACTTTGAGGGGTTCAAGACTTCAGTGGAGGAAGTAACTGCAGATGTGGCAGAACTAGCAAGAGAACTAAAATTAGAAGTGCAGCCTGAAGAGGTGACTGAATTGCTGCAATCTCATCATAAAACTAACTGATGAGGAGTTGCTTCTTATGGATGAACAAAGAAAGTGGTTTCTTGAGATGGAATCCACTCCTGGTGAAGATGCTGTGAAGACTGTTGAAATGACAAGGACTTAGAATATTAAATAAACTTTGTTGATGAAGTAGTGGCAGGGTTTGAGAGGATTGACTCCAATTTTGAAAGAAGTTCTGTGGGTAAAATGTTATCAAACAGCATTGCATGCTACAGAGAAATCGTTGGTGAAAGGAAGAGTCAATCAGTGTGGCAAACTTCATTATTGGCTTATGTCAAGAAATTGCCACAGCCACCCGAGCTTCAGCAACCACCACCCTGATCGGTCAGCAGTCGTCAACACTGAGGCAAGACCCTCAACCAGCAAAAAGGTTACAAGTCTCTGAAGGCTCAGATGATTGTTAGCATTTTTTAGCAATAAAATATTTTTTAATTGTTATGTTTTTTTTAGACATAATGCTATTGCACATTTAATAGGCTACAGTATAGCCTCAAAATAACTTTTATATGCACTGGGAAACTAAACAATTTGTGTGACTTGCTTTATTGCAATTTTCCCTTTATTGTGGTGGTCTGGAACCAAACCTGCAATATGTCAGAGGTATGCCTGTATGGTGTTATTTTCTTAATTGTGGTTGTCATTAAGCTAACAGATTTTACCCTCTATGGCAATGTTGTTCTTAATTACTCTTAATTTTCTAATGGAACTGAGGGAAGAGATGATTATATTTATAGAAATCCATTTTGCTGATAACTTTTAAGGAATATCTCTGTTCTGCAAAATTAGAGGAGAAAAGAGTGTGAAGAAACAGATAGTGACTGTTAACAAAACTTTCTTGATTATGTGTTGGCAAATGCTGCAGGAGGAATGATTACGGTCTATAAATGATATACATGTCACTTTCTTCTACTTTAGTCCGTGGCCAAGAAAAAAAAAACACAGTTGTATGATTGCTACAGCTTCCTTCCTGTGCTGTGTTTTGAGTCTCTCAGCTACCTGACACCTATGAGATGTCATTGTGGTAGTGCTTACTAAAGACTGGAGACACTTTTGTGGTTCAAAGTGGTAGAGATAACAGCAGCAGATGGTTCTATGAGCCAGCCAAGGCTGTACTTCCCCCCTGCAGGTAGTTGGTGACATCTGAGTCCCCACCTCAGGAGATAAGGAGCCTGCCTCTCAAAGATTGTGAAGGTAGTGACCCTGAAGGTATGTTTGAATTTGGGACCTCTGCTGTGGGCCTTCTCCAGCCATTAACAGCAACAAGTATTTATTTATTTTTATATTTATTTATTTATTTTGTGAGGAAGATCAGCCCTGAGCTAACATCCATGCCAATCCTCCTCTTTTTGCTGAGGAAGGCTGGCCCTGGGCCAGCATCTGTGCCCGTCGTCCTCCACTTTATATGGGACGCTGCCACAGCATGACCTGACAAGCGGTACCTTGGTGCGCGCCTAGGATCCGAACCCAAGCCGCCAGCAGCGGAGCATGCGCACTTAATAACCGCTACGCCACAGGGCTGGCCCAAGTATTTATTTATTTATTTATTTATTTATTTTGTGAGGAGATCAGCCCTGTGCTAACATCTGCCAATCCTCCTCTTTTTTTTGCCGAGGAAGACGGCCCTGGGCTAACATCCGTGCCCATCCTCCTCCACTTTATATGGGTCGCCGCCACAGCATGGCTCGCCAAAGCAGTGCGTCGGTGCACGCCCGGGATCCGAACCAGCGAGCCCCGGGCTGCCGCAGCGGAGCGCGCATACCCAACCACTTGCACCACCGGGCCGGCCCCGCAACAAGTATTTATTAAGTGCTACTATGTGCCGGGCCACAGCTCTAGGTACTGGGGGTGACGCTGTCACTAAAACAGACAAAACTGCTGAGCTCTTGGTGTTTACATTCTGCTGGGTGGGATGGACAGACATACAATAAAAGAAATTATATAATATGTTAGAAATTTCTAAGAAAAAAATAGATCAGTATTAGGGAGATTGGTTGTGCCGAGCTGGGGAAGTAATGCTTTCAGTACTTCCAAGTAGGGTGATTAGGGTAGGCCTCAATGAGAGGGTGACATTGAGTGAAGACTAGAAGGAGGCAAGGAAGGAGCCATGGTGTGTATCTGGGAGAAGAGCTTTGGCCGAAGAAAGAGCCAGAGCAGGGTGCTGGGTGGGAGCGCACCTAGGGACATCTAGGAACAGAGAGGAGGCCAGGGCCCTGGGCTGGTGAGTGGAGTGTGTCAGGGGGACCAGGAGATGAGGCCAGAAAAAGTCTTGGGGGATGTGGCTGTTCTGCCAGGCCTGTTCTGTCTGAGGCATGGCCTTAACTGATGAGCAAACAGCAGGTGGAGCAGGTTTGGGTAGAAAGAGCAGGAGTTCTGTTGTGGAGAAGTTAATGATGAGATGTCTGGTAGACAGCTGGATAGAGGAGTTACCTACACAGTAGAGTGCTTAGGTGCAAGAGTTTCTCCAGAGAGTTTGCTGGTTGTGGAGCATGCACATTATCACCTGCACAAGAAAAGAATCAGTTTTATTATGACAGCCACTGGTGTTTTGATATTTATCTTTATTACCTTTATATTATTACAGACACATATACATATAGTTGTTTGAAAGCCTATCTTGTGTATATGTGTGTTTACTTCTTATTGAGATAATTGTAGATTCACACACAGTTGTGTGAAATAGTACTGAGAAATCCTTTGTACACTTTGCTCGATTTCTTCCAGTGGTAACATTTTGCAAAACGACAGTATAATATCATATTGACATTGATACAATATACCTCTCTTATCCAGATTTTATTGGTACTCATTTGTGTTTAGTTCTCTACAGTTTTTCACCTGTGTAGGTTCATATATCCACCACCACAGTCAAGACACTGAGCAGTTCTCACATCTTTTATAGCTACACCCACCTCCCTCCCACGCCCCCTCCGCCAAAAAATATATATATGTTTTTTGGGTTGTGTTTTGGTTAGCATTTTTTTTTTAAGTTATGGTAAAATACACGTAGAATAACATTTACCATCTTAACCATCTTTTAAGTGTCTAATTCACTAGTGTTAAGTATATTCACGTTGTTGGGTAACCAATCTCCAAAACTTTTTCATCTTTGCAAAACTGAAACTATATATCCATTAAGCAACAACTCCCCATATTCCCCTCCCCCCAGTCCCTGGCAACCACCAGTCTACTTTCTGTCTCCATGAATTTGAATACTCTAGAGACTTCATATAAGTGGAATCAGGCAGTATTTATGCTTTTGTGACTAGCTTATGTCAACTAGCATAATGTTTTTGAGGCATGTTGTAGCATGTGTCAGAATTTCCTTCCTTTTTAAGGCTGAATGATATTCCATTTTATGGATATACTACAGTTTTCTTATCTATTCATCCATCCGTGGACACTTGGGTTTCTTCCACCTCTTAGCTACCATGTGTGATGCTGCTATGAACATGGATGTGCAAATACCTCTCTGAGACCCTGCTTTCCATTCTTTTGTGCACAAACCCAGAAGTGGAATTACTGGATCAAATGGCAATTCTATTTTTAATTTTTTGAGGAACCACCATACTGTTTCCCATAGCGGCTGTACCATTTTATATTCCCACCAGCAGCTATTTTCTTGCTCTCTTTCCATCTTTCCCTCTCTTTCTTTCTCTCGCCCCCCTCCCCCGTGCCCCTTCGCCCCCCTCCCCCCTCCCTTCCTCTCAATAGTAGCCATCCTAATGGGTGTGAGGTGATATCTTATTCTTGTTTTGACTTGCATGTCCTTGATAGCTAATGATGTTGAACATCTTTTCGTGTGCTTCTTGGCCATTTGTATATCTTCTTTTGAGAAATGTCTGTTCAAGTCCTTTGCCCATTTTTGAATCAGGTTGTTTGTTTTTAGTCATTGAGTTTTAAGAGTTCTCTATATATTCTGGGCATTAATCTCTTATCAGATATATGACTTGCAAATATTTTTTCCCATTCTGTGGGTTGCCTTTTTATTCTGTTGATAGTATCTTTTGTTTTTTGGGGGGGTTTTTTTTTGCCCTTTTTCTCCCCAAAGCCCCAGTAGATAGTTGTATGTCATAGTTGCACATCCTTCCAGTCGCTGTATGTGGGACGCTGCCTCAGCATGGCCGGACAAGCAGTGCGTCGGTGCGTGCCCGGGATCCGAACCCGGGCCACCTGCAGCAGAGCGCGTGCACCTAACCGCTAAGCCATGGGGCCAGTCCCTGATAGTATCTTTTGATGGGCAAAAGTTTTTAATTTTCAGAAAGTCCTTTGTCTATTTTTTCTCTCTCTCTTTTTTTTTTTTTTTTTGCTGGGAAAGAGTCTCTGAACTAACACCTGTTGCCATTCTTCCTCTTTTTTTTTTCCTCCCCAAAGCCCCAGTACATAGTTATATATTTTAGTTGTAAGTCTTTCTAGTTCTTCTATATGAGCCACCACCACAGCATGGCTACTGACAGACAAGTGATGTGGTTCTGCCCCTGGGAACCGATCCCCGGGCCGCTGAAGCAGAGCACGCCGAACTTGAACCACTTGGCAATCAGGGCTGGCTCTATTTTTTCTCTTAACACCTGTACCTTTGGTATCATATCCAAGGAATCACTGCCAAATCCAATGTCGTGAAGATTTTTTCTGTTTTCTTCTAACAGTTTTATAGCGTTATGTTTTACATTTGGGTTTTTGATCCATTTTGAGTTAATTTTTTTATGTAGTGTTAGGTAAGGGTCCAGCTTCATTCTTTTGCATGTGGATATTCAGTTTTCTTAGCCTGTTTGTTGAAAAAACTGTCCTTTTCCCATTGAATGGTCTTGACACCCTTGTCAAAAGTCGTTTGACCATATATGCAAGGGTTTGTTTCTGGGCCCTCTATTCTATTCCATTGGTCTATATGTCTGTCTTCATGCCAGTAACACACTGTTTTGATTATTGTAGCTTTGTAGTAAGTTTTGAAATCAGAAGTGTGAGACCTTCAACTTTGTTCTTTTTCAAGATTCTTTTGGCTATTCCAGGTCTCTTGAGATTCCATATAAACTTTAAGATGGGTTTTTCTATTTCTGTAAAAAATGTCATTGCAGTTTTGATAGGGATTGCATTAAATCTGTATTGGGTACTATTGACATCTTAATGATATTAAGTCTTTCAATTCATGAACATGGGAGTCGTTCCATTTATTTGTGTCTTATTTCTTTCAGTACTGTTTTCTAATTTTCAGTTTTTGGCCTCCTTGGTTAAGTCTATTTCTAAGTATTTTTTTAATTCTACTTTAAATTGAATTGTTCATTTCGTTTTTGGATTTTTCACTGTTAATGTATGGAAATACGACTGACATTTGTTGATTTTGTATCCTTCAACTACTAAATTCAACTTAACTAAATTTACTTGATTCTGTGGAATCTTAAGAGTTTTCTGCATCATCTTTTGTGCCCACCTTATTTTTTAATATTGTTTTGTAACTTCTTTTTTCACTTAATAGATATTTTAAACATTTTCCCATGTTTCATTTTTAATTACAAATTTACCAAAATTTGTTAAAACCAAGTATTATTGGACTGTACAGGAGACATGTTCCCAGGAATAACATGCAGTGGGCGAAGGCCTCAACTTTGCCAGGCTTCCATTCCAGCAGGACATGTTCATGGATGTTCCAGTCGGATCTGCCCAGTGAGCTGTCGGAGTATAAAAGAGACAGGAGCCCAAACCAAAGGTCTTCAAGCCACTGAGAGGGCTGGCTACTGTTGTTGTTTTTTTTTTTAATTTTTATTTATTTATTTTTTTCCCCCAAAGCGCCAGTAGATAGTTGTGTGTCATAGCTGCACATCCAGGGCTGGCTACTCCTATTTGCTTCCTCACTGCTTCTCTTTTGCCAGCATTCTCTGCTCGGAATTTAAGTTCCACGTTTGGGCCTCCTCCAGGAGGAGGATTCTACCTGACTGTGCCCTGTCAAAACCCAGCTTCCATCACTTACTTTTTATTCCTGTCAGATGAAGAGCGTTCATGCTGTAATCATCAGATCAGCAACCCCCAGACAGGAGACAGTGGCCAACTGTTGTGGCTCTGTGGAGAGTGTGACAGCAGAGTACTATGTGTGGACTGAGGAGGAGTCTAGGAAGATGTCTGAGAGGGGTGTCTTGGAGGCAGAGCCCCAAGGAGAATGGGCTGTGGTGGGTGTGTGCAGAGAGCATGCTGACCACGGTCGTTCAGAGGAGATGAGGTTGCCTGGTGGCTCTAGGGTACAGGGAGTGTGTTCATTTATCTTTTGTCTCTGTCTCTGTACAAAGAAAGGCCCAACACTGGAAGTAGTTGGGAATGCATCTTTATGATTATGCTGTGCCGCGGGAAAAGTTCTCTAGCTAGTCAAGCCAGAAGATCCTTTTCCTCAGCTCCACCTCAAAGAGCCCTTTAGGAAAAGGAGGTCCGTTCCCACTGAGGGAATATGAGCTACTGTTTTCCTTGGGACTGAAAAATGTAGTGCTGTAAGGAGATAGGGAGCCAGGACCACGCTGGTGGCTTTGTGTAGGTCCACCACCATATTTCATCTAATGTTTGGTGCATCAATATGAAAGGAAACATACTGCCAGTAACACCAGTCATACCTTGCACCAAGGCACATCCTGATCTCAGAAATGTTCATATGTGAAATGTATGCATCTAGAAGCAACGTGAGGGCCGGCCCCGTGGCTTAGCGGTTAAGTGCACGCGCTCCGCTGCTGGCGGCCCGGGTTCGGACCCCGGGCACGCACCGATGCACTGCTTCTCCGGCCATGCTGAGGCCGCGTCCCACATACAGCAAGTAGAAGGATGTGCAGCTATGATATACAACTATCTACTGGGGCTTTGGAGGAAAAAAATAAATTAAAAAAAAAAAATTTTAGAAGCAACGTGACACGGATCTTAGTTTGTTTTAGAAGGTGCTTGTGAGGGTGAATATGTGCTCCACATTTTGCAGATTAGGAAACTGGTGTTTGGAGAGATTAAATAACCCACTCAAGGCTGTATATAGTGGTAAGCGGCAGGGCTGAGAATTCAACCCATGGGCATTTGATGCTAAAACCGAGGCCTGTTCTCAACCCTCATTTCTGCCTTCCCCTGGAGCCTTGAGGCCTCCTCCAGCTTAACAATTCCCTTCCAGTCTTAACAACTAAAGCCCATGCTCCACACAGCTGTGTGGGGCCAGTGTGAAATCTGACCTTGGCATTCCCCTGCTCCAGAGGTAACTGTAGCACTCCTTAGTGCTGCTTTGCTGGGCCCTGCCTGTCTCTGGAGCCTCCTCTCTCTCCAATCCCTGCCCTCGCTCTACTCTACAGCAGCATGGTGGGCTCATTCTTGATTCCACGCCTTGTCCCCTCTACATGAAATTCCCCTCCCACACTCTTCTGGCTGACCCGTCGTCAACCTTTGGGACTCAACTCAGTTGTGATTTCTGCAGGAAACCCCGGGCTGAGTTAGGTTTCTTTCCACCTGAACAGACGTCCATCACTGGACTTATCAGTGAGGTTCATGTGATTATCTGCATTCTGGGAACTTCCTGAGGGCAGGACTGAGCCTTCTATATCTTTACTTTCTCACCACTTCGCCCAACATCAGGCTCATAGTAGAAATGACAAAGGTGGATGAATGAGAAAACATCCCGCTGATGCTGCGAGTGGGTGTGGTGGGAAGGACTTGGGCAGTGCTTGGTACCTGTGCAGGTGGGCCCCTCTACTCGGCCTGGCTTGGCTATGTGTGCTCTTGAGGAGCCAGGCTGGCCTGTGACTTGCAGGTAAGTGATTTTGAGGTGCTTGAGGGGACATATAATACAATGCCTCACAGACTTAAGGAACTGAAAAGCACTCCGAGGGCCAGGTGGATGCACCTCCCACCTGGTGGCCTACTCAAGACTGATGCTGAATCAGCTAGAACTTTTTTGGTTAAAATGACAAACACTCAGCTCAGGTTGGCTTAAGCAGAAAAGTGAATGAATTGGAATTTTGGGTTATCTCTTGTTTAACAAACTACTCCAAAATTTGCTGACAACTGTTTTATTATTTGTTTGTGATTCTGCAACTTGGCAGGGCTCCGTGTGGACAGCTCATCTCGGCTCCACATGGAATCTGCTGGATGGCTCAAGCAGCTTGTGGGTAGAACAGCTCACCTGGCTCCTGTGTCTGGGGCCTTGATTCTGACTGTTGTCTGGGTTCTTTGATCCTCTCCACCTGGCCAGCTTGGGCCTCCTCTCAGCACAGTGGTCTGAGAGTGGTTGGACTTGTTACTTGGCAGCTGGCTTTCTCCAGAGGGTAAATGTTGAACTACTGGACCTTCTTTATGCTTAAGCCTGGACTGGAGCAGCATCACTTCTGTCACATTCAGTTAGTTAAAACGGGTCACAGAGCCAGCCCACATTCAAGGGGAGGGAATCACGTGGGCCCATGGGACTGAGGTGTCCAGGGCGATGGTCACCATAGCAAGTCCAAGAGCCCAACGCAGGTTATCAGGACCCGGTGCACGAGCATGAGCACTCTCGCTAATTTGCTTTCTACCTGTGGGCTTTGCCTCATTTCCCTCCAGACAGTGTCATTCTGACCCTCACAGCAGCTCCAGACACACCCCCTGCCAGCTTCACCCTGAGGGGTAGCACACCCCACAGTATTTAACACCTTGGGCTCTGGAGCCAGATATCTGGACTCTACCAGGCAGCTGTGTGGCCTTGAGCAACTTTCTTAACCTCTCTATGTGCCTCAGTTTCCCCCCATGGTAAAATGAGGGTGTCAGAAGTATTTACGTCAGAGGGTGGTATGAGATTTAGAGAATGACCTGGGCTGTGCTGCCTGCAGGGTTTGAGAGGCACGTCAGATGCTCAAGAGCATGTCGTAGGCTGGGGAGGAGAGGGTCTGGCTTTGGAAAGGCAGAGCTCCATAAGATGTATCCCAGCATAGCTCTGGCTCTCCTAGGAGCGTCTGGCTGAGACCTCCAAGGGCTGGCCTGCTGCAGCTTCCCTGGGAGGCCCCAGGTGGAGATGGCAGTGCTGATGGGGTCAAGGCTCCCTCGCTGCTGTCCTCACCATACTTGGAGACATCTGCTCTTCTGAATTTCACAAGGCTTTTAGTGGTGCTAATTGGTCACTGTCCTCTCATGTCTGGCAGGACCCCAAGTCTCAGTCTTAGTACTAGGTGTCCTGGTCTCACCATTCCTCACAGCCATCGGAGCAGCACTGTCTGCATATGGCTTGAGGCTGGACCCACAGCCCCAATTGTCCTTTCTTATTTCTCGAGGCTTTCCTATGAGGCACTTCTTGCGGCCCAGATGGGCAAGAAGCCCACCTTCTCGTAACTGCTTCCCTCTCAGCGCCTCGGCCTATGGGAAAGTGTGGCACATTCTCAGTGGTAGTGTGTTGGACTCTATCACTTATCGCACATGGCAGCCACCTGGCCCAGGTGGGGCATGGGCATGTCAGCATGGGCCTGAGTGCACAGGCAAGGAAGCACCAGTTTGAGGTCTTCCAGTCCTTCTCACCTGTGTTCTCAGCACCTGTCTTCTTTTAGCCCACTGTGTATAGTTGTCTGGATTCTTCTGTTGAAGATTAAGGTGGGACTAATTAGGGTCTGTCGTGTCCAGTCTATGGAAGAAGAATTATTTGCAGGCCCTCTCTCCTCAGGGCTCTGTGAGTGCACTCCACTGCTGGGTCTGGCTCCTTCAGATCTGTATAGAGTACCAAGCTGTGTTGGGGCTTATCTTGTGAACCCTTGGAATGAAAGCTCAGAGTGGACCAGGGCTGAATTTCCTGTGTGTTTGGGACAGCTTTAAGTACACTGCATGTGCTCCAGGAAGGTGGTCAGCAGCTGCTCGGCTGAACTTGACCTGTCACTACAGAGCTCTGGCTCTTGGGTATGGGCCTGGAGGTGACCGAGGGGCTCAGGGACCAGGCTGGAGCTGCCAGCATGACAGGGTCCTGTTGTGGTAGCCTTTGTTGTTTTGGAATTCAGTAAATACTAGAGATGAAA
This sequence comes from Diceros bicornis minor, assembly GCF_020826845.1. Taxonomy (NCBI): domain Eukaryota; kingdom Metazoa; phylum Chordata; class Mammalia; order Perissodactyla; family Rhinocerotidae; genus Diceros; species Diceros bicornis. Next base: position 32,149,712 of record NC_080774.1, on the reverse strand, counting down.
TAATACGTGGTGTGATTTCCGAACTTTCCTAGGGTTTCTTCTTGCTCCCTGAGACAAAATAGGGCATTTGCATTTGGCACGCCTGCTCGCTAGTGGCCTTGCACAGCTGTTTCCCCCAGTACCATGTAATGACCAATAAGAAGGAGAGCACATTTCCACTTGTCTTTGGAAGCTCATGCTTGATGGACTGTAGAGGTGTGGCTCTCCAGAACAAGGTGAGCTGAGCTGGGTGCTGCCTGGGGCCCATGCTGGCCATTGCCTTTTGGGTACTACCAGCATTTGATTTTCCACACTTGGATGGGAGCCCTGGCAGGACTTTCAGCTCTTAGGCAGCCACTGCCTGCCCCTGCCCCTGCCCTGCCCTGCCCACACTTGCCACCATGTGAAACTAGAGCTGGTAACCCTCGTCCTAGTGTCCATGCCACCTCCTCTTGGGTGACAGAGGCAGAGCATCCTCAACTAAGAGACTCCTTGGCAACAGCCCTTTGTCTTATCAGTGATTGCTACTGTTTAGTTAGTTGTCATGCATCTAATTTGTCACTGAAAAAATATTACTGAGCCACTACTCAGCAGGTGCTAGAAGCTGAGGATGTGGTGACAAACTCAGCAGCACTTGACGTACCTCTCTTAGCCGGGAAGCAGACCAGGGAGTCAGACAAATGCCCACTGAGCAAAGGCCCCAGGATTACTTCCACAGTCTACTGAGTTTTGAGCTCTTATGGCACCTTCGCCAGTCTGGTCCACCCAGCTAGCCATCTAGCGTCATGGGCTCCTGCTGTGGGCCTGCGCCCTTACTGGGCCCTGTGGGGACTCCAAGAGCTAGTAACCACAGTCCTTCCCCTTGGAGGGACTGAATGTCTAGTTGAACATAGGGCACATACTGTGGAGGGTGTTCAGCTGGAGGAAATGCCAAGAAGGGCAACTCTCTGTGGACTTGGATGCAGCACAAACGCCCGGGAGGGCTTTTTGGAAGCAGAAGCATGACAGGGGAAGCAATGGCTGTGTGTTACAGCTAGCCACTGGTCCTACCCAGCTGTCAGACAGCCAGGGGGAAAAGCTGGGGCATGTTCCCTGTGTCCAGGCTGCCAACCAAGTGCAGATCTGTGGGATGGGGAGATGGCGAGAGGTAGAGCCCCTGTGACTCAGAACTGTTGTCATGAATAGCTTATAGCCTTTACAAACATGCATCCCCAGAAGGCAGCAGGCTCCTGTCAAAGGGACCTCTGTGTGACTGCCCAGGTGGCCTGTGGGCTCAGTCATTCTAGTGACAGAATGCTTTGTCTCACTTTCAGCTATTTATGGTCACTTGGCGAGTCTTCCATCAGTTTATACTTTAACTAAAAGATCACTCCACCTTTACTCAGAGGTAAATTATTGGTAGCCTATTATTTTTTCCTAGGAGCAGTGATTAGGAATATTAGTTGAATAACCAATATCTTAAAATTTTGAGTCTGTTACTATTCTCCAATGAATAAAAGCCAAGGTAGATGTTGTGTGTGTGTGTTTTTTTCTTTATTTCCAGGCAAGCCGATTTTTTCAGTTGATATTCACCCTGACGGGACCAAGTTTGCAACTGGAGGGCAAGGTACGTTAATGGAGTAACAGAGGGAGGGCTCACAGTCCTGCTGCCTTGCTCTGCTTCACCTATTCGCACCCTGAACTGAGGAGAGAATACTTGCTGTTTTCCAGTATGGATGTGATTCAGTTTAAAATGTACAGTTATAATCTGTTATCTGAACAGGTCACATCAAAATCCTTTTTTGGCTCTAGTGTGCTCTCGATAAATATTTTAGTAGTAGGTTTATCTTTCTAATTCCTATTTATTAGGTTAATATTGAAATCAGTTTGCATGCCCGAGCCCATGCTTACTGAGCATGGAGAGTGGCAGGTGGTCCTGTGGACAAAGCCCCAGCCCCAGAGGTGAGGGCTCTGGGTTCTCTTCTTGGCTCTGGCAGCATTTTCTCATCTGAAAAAGGGGAGGAGGTGGTTAACTTACAGAGTCAGTCCTGTAGTTACTAGGCCCATTTTCTGGGCTTGAATCAAAGGACTTCAACTGGGTTAGAAAGCAAATACACTGTGAGCAAGTAAAAATGTCTGCACTATTCAAAAATATAGTCCATAGTATTGGCAGTGTACTTCATCCAGTGTTTGTCGAAATATTGCAATAACACAGCTCTGTTTGGAAAGATAAAGTCATTTTTCAGGCCAGGACACTAAGATATATAAATGGTCACACAAAGTAGCATTCCCACAGAGCCCAGTCCCCTGCAGCTTCACCACAGAGCAGGGTCTCCCTCTGGCCGAGGCCTCCCTGGACAGCACCTGGAGAGTGCCTCTATAAGTTCAAGGTCCTCAGCCAGGTGCTGCAGGGCGGGTTGTCTGTGGACTTCTTGCTGCAGGGACGTGCAGAAAAGCCTTGATCTCCTTCCTGCTTGCTGCAGGTTGTACCTGAGGTGCCCACAGGTGTCACCTAGGACCGTTGGACTGAGCTGAAAGGACAGAATTTTTTCCTCATCCACAAGAAGAGGCACACCTTCCTGACCTACTTGGCATAGTAAGGTCTAGGATAGCCATTTAGGAAATACTTTTACATACTGGCCAAGAGGCAATTTCAAGCATGCCTTATGGTAATTTTGACCTGTCCATTTCCAGGCATTTATTGGTTTTTGCCCCTGTATAATAGAAAGTTAAATGAGGGGCTGGACTTGTGTTAGTTATCAGTAGTGGAAAACTTAGAAAGAGAACTCATTACTAAAATGCGTAGATGTATTTTTTAGCAGAGTACTGCATCACCTTATGACCACAGGAACCCTAAATGCCCTCTCTCGGTTGATCTCCCATCTGTAGGTGACGGCAAAGGGCATGTAAGAAGGTAATGAGCCCTTTTTCCTGTGTTCAGGGCACGTTTCAGGCTTGGGTCTCACAGCATCCAATCAGCTATGGGAGCAGCCATGGACTCCTGGCAGTACCTGAAAGGGGAGGGAAGCCCCGGCAGGGACTGTGCTGTTCTCCTTGGTTGCTAGGGTGCCCATGCACAGACCTGAAAGGGTCCTGGGACATCAGCTTTTCCAGCCTCTTCATTTTACAGATGCAAGGTTTGGGTCCTGGGCAGGGATGAGGACTTTCTAGGGGCCCCTGAGGATCTGTGTTAGAGGCCAGATCAGAGCTCAGTCCTCTCCTGGTAGCTAGTCCAGAGTTCCTTAAAAGTCAGGTTGGCCTCAGCATACTGCTAAAACCACACACTATGTGATCCCCGTCAGTGCTTGTTTTTCATCATCTTTTCTGTAACTTACATTAGTAATTCAAATTCAGTCTCCTCCAATCTAGTCATTTATGATTTATGAAAGCTAAGTGAGGACTATATCTCATAGTTAATATTACGTATTGATATCAAATTTCTACTCCTTTCACACTGAGTTATTTCTGCTCCTTCATTCCAGGACAGGATTCTGGGAAGGTTGTGATCTGGAATATGTCTCCAGTCCTCCAGGAGGATGACGAGAAGGATGAAAATATTCCCAAGATGCTTTGCCAGATGGACAATCACTTAGGTATTACAGAGTGGCCCTTTGCAGGCTTTGCGTGTTGGCAGAGTGCCCAAGGTTAGCACGTGTGTTTGTAATTAGAAAGATAAGGCCCCGTGCGGCGATAACTCCCCTCGGCCTGCTGTCTGAAGGCACAGATGTTGGCTTCACACCTGGGTGAGTTATTCGGCAGAAGACTCGGCCCGCCCACAGAACCATCTTTGGACAGTCTGCAGGTACCTCTGGTGATTTCCTGCTCATGAGTCGTTACTGCCTGATTCCATGGGGCTTTGGGGCCAGCGACCTGGAAGCAGTAGGGTTCTGGGGAAGGATGCGTAACAGATAACTCACCAAATGTCCAGGTTGCCACTGTGTCACTCTGAGGCCCTCTGCCAGGACCCTTTTGGCCATTGGGCAGTATTGTGGTTTCCTTTTCTGTGTTAGTGCCTTAGTTTCCCACCCCTGAGCATCAAGGTGACTGTACCTGGCTCTGGTTTCCAGCCTAGCTGCCTCCCCTGAGATGCTCCATCAACAGTTACGTCCCCTTCCTTTGCTCTCCCAACGTGCCTGTCAGCGTCCTCTGACCTGGAGCCCAAGTCACTCACAGGCCGTGTGTGGGCTACAACTTGGATAGGGTCCCTCATATTGCAGGGCTCCCAAAGGCCAAGCTGTGAGTGCTCTCAGAGGCTCCAGTCCACCAGGGGCCAGTGGGGATTTCTGCTGGTCTTAGTTTATGAGTGCAGAATCAATCAACCTGCAGTGCTGAAAAATCTTAATTTAAAAGGGCTGACAGGTGGGATGAAGTCAGAGTTTCATGCTCTACCAAGCTGCTCCTTTGAAAGTTCTGGAAAAGCCATCTTGGCCTTTTAGCACATGCTCTCATTTAGAGAATTATCCCTACTCAGAAATATATCTCATTAAACAGCCCTTTTGAAATAATGAGATTTAGTTATTTGTCAGTTTTCATGGAAATAAGCATCCTCCTACTGACTGTTTCATCCAGCACTAACACTTCTCAGATTATGTAACCTTTCCCCCTCCAGACTCTGTTCTGGTAATTTGTCATTACAGTACAAGTAGGTTAGTGCTTGAACTGAATTGTTCTTCTGGGGCTCTCACACAGTAGATGCCTTGAATAAATTAGCTAGATTAGATTTTATGAACCCTTTGCATCTTGCCAAACTCTGCATAAAGCAAATGGGCATGACTATTGGATTTTCATCACCCTATTTTTTTTTCTTCCCAGCATGTGTGAACTGTGTGCGGTGGTCAAACAGTGGGATGTATTTAGCTTCTGGGGGAGATGACAAACTGATTATGGTGTGGAAACGGGCTACGTAAGCATCATTTTCCTTTCTTCACATTTTATTTTTAGAAGCTTCTTTGCTGGTCTTTATCATAGTCCCTTTCCCTGCCCTGGCACTGAAGTCCCCTGAGCTCTGGCTTCTTAAGTATCAGAAAGCACACATAGGCCAGGAGCAGCTGGGGCCTGACCAGGCAGTTGGGAGGCTACCCACCTGCCTAGTGACCTGCTCAGCTGCCCCCTCGCAGAACTGCAACATTTCCACCTGAAAAGGAAGGGCTGATCCCTTCCAGTGCTGACATTGGTGGCTTTGTTTGTTTTGTTCTTCAAATGAAATTTCCAACATACAAAATGGTTAAAAGTCAGGGTGCTCTGAGGGAATGCAGGGCAGGGGATCCAGAGCCCGCCCTCTTTGCCATTTACCGCATTCTCTATCAGCCTCACCCTGGGCTCTAAGGAGCCCCCACCCCTCCTTGAAAGTCCTTGTTCTGCACCCACAATGAACTAATTATCACCTGGAAAACTATTTTTCTTTAAACCTAGGCGGAGTCTCCCAGGGTGGGTCCTGGGACTGTGTTCCATAACCAGCCCGCCAAGTGACTCTAAGGACAGTCAAGCTGGGGAACTAGACCTTACCCCACTGCTCAGCCAGAGTGGACCTATGGCTGTGGCTTTGAGAGCAGAGGCGCACTGTCTCCTTCGGCCCACACAGCTGCCTTAGCAAGCTCTTTCTGTGGATTTGTGACGAGTTCTACGGGAGCAGACGGTGTTAACAGAGGCTCTGCATTGGTGGTGTCAACGCCATCTCTGCAGGGGACCATGTGATTGCTTAAGTGGCGGGAGCTAGTACCCGTGGTTTGAGTACTTTCTCTACCTCAGGTGTTAAGGCAGAGACGTTGAATGCCGTACAGAAGGGCTTAAAAAATACTGTTGATTTTGCTAGTTTAACAAACATAAGTAACGTATTTAGTATACAATTTAGAAAACTGAAAAAAATATAAAAGGAAAAAAATCACAATCCTGTTACCTAAAGAAAGCCACAGTTAATATTTTGGTATTTTTCGTGTGTATCCTTCTGTACCATTTTCCATGCATAGATGTTATTATCCATGTTACCTGTATTTTTTTCCTTACATAGTGGTATCATATTGTACATGATGTCCTGTGGCCTGCTGCTTTTACTTAATCACATATTTTGAACATTTTCCCATGCAGTGGATAGTCTTTTACTGCAAGATTTGTGATGGCTATGTGGTATTTCATCAAGTGCATGGATCATAATATACCTATCAGCCCCTGTCATTTAGCAATTCGGTGCTTCCCAGCCATTGTCTGTGTTTGCTTTGTTCCGTCTGCCGTGAACCATGCTGCAGTACGCATCTTCTTGCAGTGCCTGGAGCACCCCTGGAGTACCTTGCTGACTCCTCTTTCACACAGGTACATCGGCCCCAGCACTGTGTTCGGCTCCAGTGGTAAGCTTGCCAACGTGGAGCAGTGGCGATGTGTCTCCATCCTCCGGAGTCACTCAGGCGGTGAGTGGGACTGCCTGTTGGGGTGGGCCACCCCGGCAGGTGTCTGAGATCAGCAGCAGCACCTCCATGTCACCTGTGGGCTGTTTTGGTCCTTAAAGAGCCCTGTGTCTGGGCCATCCCTCCCCATCACCATTGGTCACACCCTGCCTGTCCCTCAAGGTCTGTGCAGTCACCGTCCCCACTGCCTGCCTCCAGCTGCATTCAGTGCCCCCACTCCTGCCTTCATGGGGTATATGTTTATATCTTTAATGTAGAACTCCCCACGTTCTGCTGTTTATCCTGGTGAACTGAATCACTACCTTCATCACTGGATCACTAAGTCCGTAAGCGCACTTTATTTATTCCACAGAAACCACACACAGGGGCCCAATGAAAAGTTTTTTACTTGACCTTGAGTATGTTTGCAAAGTGTTTTAAATAGACTTGATATGGAAAGAGACACATTTTACAGATTTGGACTGAAGAGGAGGAAGTCCACTCAATAACAGTTTAAAGCCATGTGCTATACACCTGGTTAGGTGCCAGGGGTACCAGAGTGAATACAATTTAGACTTACCTCAGAAAGCCTGTGGTCTAGTCCAGGAATGGCCTGAAGGGTTTCCCAGGCAGGGGGACATCAGAAATGAGAAAGGGTTGGTGTGAATGGTGAGTTGGCAGCATTTCACCACTGCTGGATCTTTACGTAAAAGGCAGGGAGCCAGGCAGAGTGGGGCTGGCTGAGAGTGTGCAGGGGCCAGGTGATGGAAGGCTCATGCTCCTTGTTAATGAAAGTGTCCTTTATCAAGGAAGACACAGAGAGCCATTAGAAGCTTTGAAGCGCAAGAGGGGGATCATTCTGACAGCTATGGGAAAAAGGAGGGTGTTTCAATGGTTCAGATGAAAACTTCAGGGCCTAAAAGGCCTGTGATAATTGGGATAGAGAGGTGGAGACTAATTTGGGAAATTCTTAGGACAGAGCAAAAGGAGGGATGAGGGAGATTCCTACCTGGGTACCTGGAGAGCCAGTAGTGTCCTCTAATGAGGCCATGAGGACAACAGGCTAGGGACAACAGGCTTATGGGGATGGATACCAATTCAGTGTGGGATGTGCTTGTTTGAGGGGGTGGGGAAGAGAATGTCAGGAGGCCTTTGGAATTGAGCCTGGAGCTCTGGGGGAAGGTGGGGCAGGAGTGAGAGGTTTGGAATGCATTGACTATAATCCGTTGGCACTATACGCTCAGCAAATACCCTGCAGATACTTGCAAGTTGAACAAACCCACTTCTTGGTGACCACGGATTGATTCCACATTTGTGAAAGCTGACAGAATAGCGTTGTATTATTGTTGCTAACAATAAAAACGTGTAACTTAACCTTACTCATTCACAGCTGCTCACAGTAGAGTCTAGTTGGGCTTCTGGAACTTGGCACGCATCTATGAGGGTGATCAAGTGTGGGGTGGGGCCTCAGTGAGGCCTTTATGGGGCCCCTAACCTAAGACTGAGGCTGAGCTGTAACCTCGACTTCTGTCCTGGCCCACCACCCCAGGGCTCTCTTTTACGAGGCAGGTAGGATTGCCAACCTTTGGCGGAGGTATCTGCCACTCCTTATTCAATGGTCCTGGTGCAGCTGTGGGTGGAACCATTCTAGAAGAAAAAATCAGTGAAAAAGCAGAAGTAAAGGAATAGAAAGCACTGGGTCTTTGAAAGCAAAATGTGAAAAACATATACTTTGTATATTTAATCAGGGAGTAGGAAGAAAAAACCTAAAAAACATTTAACCTAGAGGGAAAAAAGTCATCAAAGAGTGCAATGTACTGTTTATACTATTAAACTAAAAAAAAAAAAGAAAATATTAAAAGAAATATAATTTTCTAGAAAATATGAGTTTTCAAAATTGATACTACAGGGTTAGAAAAGCCTGAACAAAGTAGTAACCAATAAAGAAGTTGGAAGCTACTTCAGAAATGATTCCTGATCCTAAATTATTTGTTGATGTATTGTTTGAAACTCAGAAAAATTATTCCAGAACATAGAAATATTTATTCTTCGAAGGAAGCTATAACCCTGGGTTTCTAAAACCTAATAAAAATAACAATGAAACAAAAGCATGGAAAAATATGAATAAAGATAGAAAAATCAGAAACCAGAATACTTGTAAATTTGATAACATTTGAAAATATTAACTCATTTTTACTAAATATGATTTATAATAGAAGAATTTCATGTAAAGGGGATCTACTAATATAACTTAACATACTAGGAGGTTAAATAAGCAAAGCCACAGAGTCATCTTAGGAGGTGTTCTGAAAGGAATGTTAGATAATTCGGCATCAATTCCTAATAAAAATGTTTTTAAAAAATGGCCACGGAAAGCTATTTCCTTAACATGATAAAGTCCTATGTCTTTTTTAAACCAATGGCAAATATTACAGTTCACAGTTAAGCCTTGTTCCCATTTATATCAAGAAAAGATAAGGATGAATGCTATCACTTAATTTGTTAATTTGGAATTTCTGCAGTACAGCTAAACGGAAATCAGAAAAAGACATACTGAAAAATAAGACAAAAATGATATGGGGATGGCATTATTGCATATCAAGACAACCCAAAGCAATAAAGCCCCTTGAACTTATAAAGCACTGAAGAGCACTTTGGACTAATAAAAATGACTCATTCAATTGGCCTCATATAAGAAAAATTTTAATTATTTCTTTCACTAGTAATAACCAATTAGAATATCTAATAACAAAAAGAGAACTCTCATAGGGTAGGATCAAAAATTGTAAATACCCAGGAATAATCTTACCAAGAAATGTACAATATCTCTAAGACTTAAACCACAAACCTTTTTTGAGAGAAGTAAAATGATCACTTCATAAATGGAAAGACTAAATAAAAATACATTATTTTTTCCCAAATAAATTTTTTTTTTTTTTAAGATTTTATTTATTTATTTTCCCCCCAAAGCCCCAGTAGATTGTTGTATGTCATAGCTGCACATCCTTCTAGTTGCTATATGTGGGACGCGGCCTCAGCATGGCCGGAGAAGCGGTGCGTCGGTGCGCGCCCGGGATCCGAACCGGGGCCGCCAGCAGCAGAGCGCGCACGCTTAACTGCTAAGCCACGGGGCCGGCCCCCAAATAAATATTTATTATTCATTTTACAACTATTTTTTGAGCTCCTGGTGTGTTCCAGGTGCTGTTCACCCTCAGGGAGTCTCTCTTGTGAAAGAGAGACAATAAACTAGTCATGTAAGAAACCAGAAGATAAGTGCTAGGGAGCAAAGTGAGGTGGGGCACCATTTTACCCATGGTTCTCAAAGAGGGTGAGAAGGTGACATCTAAGAAGAGACCAGATGGAGGTGAGAAGACAACTGTGTGGACATCCAGAGAGCTTTCCAAGCAGAGGAAATAGCCAGGGCAATGGCCATAGAGTAGGGACATGTGCTTAGTGTGTTCCGGGCATCACCGGGGGCTAGGGCAGAAAGAGTGAAGAGGAGAGAGGAGCAGGGGCGGGGGCTTCTAGACCATGGTGAGGGGCTCTTTTCTCAGTAAGATGGGAAGGCTCAGTAGGATTTTGAGCAGAGGAGTGAGGAGGCCTGTGGCAGCTGCATAGAGTCGATATTGTAGGGGGCTAAGGGCAGCACTGGGGAGACCAGTGAAAAGAGTGCTGACATAATCTAGGTAAGAGACGATAGCAGTTCGGACCTGGGTTGTAACTGTGGAAGTCAGAAGTGTTCAGATGCAGATTTTCTGGTGGATCAGATATGGGGTATGAGGTAAGCAGAGGAATCAGGACAGCTTCTTGGACTGGGCCTGAACGGTAGAAAGGATGCAGTTGCTATCACCTGAGATGGGAGGTTTGTGGGTGGGACAGAAATGTTTGCTGGGGGAAATGTGAACCAGCAAAATAGGCTGAGACAGAGAGGCCAGTTAAGATAGTGGAGACAGCATTTGAAGGAGAAGGGAGTGAGCAGCATGTCACACGTTGCCTTGAGGTCAAGTGAGGACTGAAGATTCACAGCATTGTGCTTGATAGCATGGAGGCCACTAGTAGCCTTGGCAAGTGTAATTCCTGTTAGTGTAGTTGGGCGAAAGCCTAAGTAGAGGGTGCTCAAGAAAGACCAAGGGGAGGATAGAGCTGAATTGAACCGGGCTGGGTTTTGTCAGGAGCCTGTGAAGACATGGGAGAAGAGCAAAGGGGAGTGGTGGAGCTAGTGGATAGTGGACTCTAAACTGGATAAGGAGACAAACAGTGGAAGGCCTGTAGCATCAGTGGCTCATATTCCTGAAAGAACTGTTGGAGTTGAACGTGAGCTAGAAGCACCAAGGTGATGGTAGGAGTGTGGAGGGTTGGAATTGAGACCAGGGAGGGATTGCAGTGCTCTGTCACGGAGAGTCTCGGCCTGACCATGGGAATGAATGGCTGAGGTAGTGGAAGCAGAGGTCCTTGGAGAAGGAGGAGGCGTTTAAGGATCCAAGAGTCTTGGATGTGAAATTATCCTCTTGGAATCACCAAGAATGATGATGGGGTTGTTGGCAGGAATGACAGTGACCAGAAACTTAAATTTGGCAGGGAGGGTCTCAGGTGTGTGTAGATCTGCAGTAAGAAGGAAAGGGTGGTGGTATAGCCTGAAGACGGAAGCTCCAAAACTTGGGTTCAGGGAGAAAAATTATGTCACGTATGTGGATTTACTGCAGAACTCAGCAGTGACTCCAAAGGGCATCTGGAAGGATAAGTAAGCTTGCAGATGAAGTCATTCAAATCTGCAGTGATCAGAACATCCTGGGTTTCTGGGCAAAACTAACAGCATTCAAGTAGGCTACAGTGTACCTGAGAACTTGGTGAATTGTGAAGGCAGCATCACTTATCAATAATGGAAAGAAAGAATTATTCCCCACTTCTGAAAGAGTGACCATGAAGCAGTTTGTGGATGAGGGGAAAGTAATTTAGAGCCTCACTGAATACAGTGTACACAAAAATGCATTCCAGATATTAAAGAGAGGAGTATTCTAAATAATTAAATCAGGAGAAAATAGAATCGAATATTTATCAAACCTCTAGCAGAAGGAGTATTTTTCAAGGTTAATGGGCAATGAAAGATGTCACAAAGGAGAATAAGAGACTTTCCTACATGAATCTACAATATAGGAAGGAAAACTGATGGAATTTGCAGCTAATGCCTAGGTTATTAATAGTCCATGAAAATTGCTAAGAAAATCACGTCTCCTTTCTGAGCACTTCTCTGCTCTAGGACTTAGGTACCGCAGTGAAGTTCTGATGTTTGCCCGTCTGCCCCTCCCAGACTCTAAGCTCCTAGGTTCTTGTTTTTCATTTTTGTAGGTACTGCATTTGTGTTTGTTAGACCAATGGCACAAAAGACTTCCCACCAGACAGAAGATAGGAGCAAAGTAGCCCAAGAAGACAATTTTAGACAAGCAGAAATGAAAAATCTTCACTTTCACTACCAGTCAAGTAAAATGACAAATTTAAAAATGTACTTAATAAGTTAGTCAAAAGGGAAAAAATCATAATCCTTCAAGCTAAGTGAGTTTTGAAATGGACACTCTGCTTGTGCAAGTGTGAAGTCATAGAGTTCTTTGAAAAGCAGTCTACAGTGTTAAGAGAATCCAGACTTACGCAAGTATTCAGATATTCTGCCCAGATTCCCACTTTGGGATATCAGTCTCAAAGAAATAATCCAGAATGTGAAGAGTGACATATACATATGTGCTCATTAACATGAAAAACTGGAACCCAGTGAAAGTTCATTGTTAGATTAGGTCTTTTTTTTTTTTTTTTTTTTTTTTGGTGAGGAAGATCAGCCCTGAGCTAACATCCCTGCCAATCTTCCTGTTTTTGCTGAGGAAGACTGACCTTGAGCTAACATCTATTGCCAAGCCTCCCCCTTTTTTTTCCTTTTTCTCCCCAAAGCCCCAGTAGATAGTTGTATGTCATAGTTGCACATCCTTCTAGTTGCTGTATGTGGGACGCCGCCTCAGCATGGCCGGACAAGCGGCGTGTCGGTGTGCACCCGGGATCCGAACCCAGGCCGCCCGTAGGGGAGTGCGCGCAGTTAACCTCTAAGCCACGGGGCCGGCCCCAGATTAGGTCTTTTTATGCTGGTGAATGCTCTCAATGATATAGAATGCAGAGCAAAACAAGAGAAGCCCTGAAGATCACACAGGCTATTAGAATACTAAATCAGCATGCTAGTGCACATGCAGTGTGCAATACAAACGCAAACACAATGTGGACATAGTTCATCAAGCTCTCACTGAAGAGTAAAAAAAAAAAAAACCTAGAAAAAAATGCAATAGGAATTTTGACTATTTTTCCTTACACCTCTTTTTTAAAATCCTGTGAGGAAAGGACTGGATAATTATGACCTTGTTGCTGTGTTTCTTTTTCTTCACCTCTCTAGCCATTCTTCTGTACACCCAGCACTGCACCAGGCACTGAGGTTAGAAAAGGCAGTAAGACTGCACCCATTAGACCTGTATGGCAAGATGGGCACTGTCACCGTCACAGCTGACCTTTATCGATGCCTTGGTGTGTGCTGGCACCTGGCTACAGCAATTTCTCACATTTAATCCTCACAATAACCCCCTGAGGATAGGTTCTTTTTTTATCCACATTTTCCAGATGAGAAAACTGAGTCACAAAGAAATGAGCATGATTAATTCTGTTTGGTGGCTCCGTAAGGAAGGAGTGCTCTGACAGGTTCTTAGAGATGAGATCCAGTTCATGAGGAGAAGGGCCTCAAAATGTCTTTCCACTCATTCAGTTAGTTAGCAGCTATTGGGCTCTGATTGTGTGCCAGGCATTCTGCTGAGTGCTGGACCTGCAGTGCTCCAGCGGCTCTCTGAGGAAGCCCAGTTAGGATGGGAGAGACAAGCTTAGCAGGGTTGAGGAGCAAACCTGAGGCCGCAGACCCTGTAGGTGTCAGAGGTGGGGTTCTGTTATGTGGGTGTGATGCCACATGGTGCCAAGCCCTCAGCAGTGCCCTCAGTTACTTTGTAAAAGGAGTAGGGCAGGGTCAGTTAGATGCTTTACATTTTATGACCAATTGAGAAACCTCTTAGTGGGGAATTTTTCCAGATTGGTTTGAGGAAAAAGTCTATCTATGATGGTCCCAGGGCAAATCTCCTCAGATATGAGAATGCCAGGGACTGTTGGCCCAGCTGGCAGATGTGGGTGGTGCTAAAGGCCCCTTTTCTCAAGTCTACATGCCAGGTAAGAGACTCACTGCCAGCTCTCTGTCTTCCAGATGTGATGGATGTAGCGTGGTCACCCCATGACGCCTGGCTGGCCTCGTGCAGCGTGGATAACACTGTCGTCATCTGGAACGCTGTGAAGTTCCCAGGTCTGGGCCTCCTCTGACTGGTAGCAGCAGAAATGGGCCACTTGTCAGCAGTGCTGCCTGTCCATGTCTGGAGCGGGGTGGGCTATCTGTCTCCTATGGCTGGTGGCAGCAAGTGTCTCTCAGTGGATGGGGATTTGCGTGTCTTGTCAGTAACTCAGTTCTTTTTTCTTCAGTTGTATTTGTTTAAGATTTTAAAAGAGCTTTATGTTAAAGAAAAACAGTAACTGAGTGCTAGTGTGGATGTGCCACAGATCATGAGGGTGGTAGGTTGACAACTGATATTGGGGACCTTGCCCAGCTGGTGTTCAGCTTGCCCCAGCGCCCCCATATGTGCTGTGCCTCCACATGCACCCAGGCACCCTGCACTCCCTTCACATGTGCCTTTGAAGGCATGCCCTCCCTCTGCTGGGCTCTGGCCTCAGCTCAGTTGCCATTTCCTCTGTGAAGCCCATGAGCAGAGGCAGGCTAACAAGCCCAGTTTTACACAAGGCGAATTTTTCTTATTCATGTATTTCAAGTCACAACGGATGGCATAACCTGGCATAGCACTGCAATTTATAACTAGTAAGATACTGCTCATATTCCTGCTCAGTATCTGGAGTATGTTTTCCTCGTGGGCTAAAAAGTATCATCCATGGAGTTGATCCAAGTCATTTTCTCTCTTTGTAAGCCGCCAGCGTGTGTGAGGATGCTCAGCCTGGCCACGAAGGGGTAGATTTAGAGACCAGGGTAGCATTTAGGTTACGGGTCTCTATGAGGTGCTGTCTCCCACACCTTTGTAGTCAGTGGTGACTTACAGAGGACTCACTCAGCACAGGACCCGGTCCCGGAGCTGTCAGGCCTGCTCCTTAGCGAGGAGCTGTCGGGGAGGTTCACATCAGGAGTGCTCATATGGGCACGGGCTTCTGTCCAGAAAGGGAAACTGTAGGCAGGGCCGCCGGCTGCAGACAGGACAAGGGAGCAGCGTTCGGCTCTGGCCCTGGTTGCCTGCCCTTCCGGGGGCAGGGACAGTCTCAATCCTCAAGTGTCAGCTGTGGCCGAAGGGAAATCCACGAGGCCCACCCCCAGGGCGTAAATGTTTCTTCAGGTTGCTTTTGCCTTGGTGGAGATCAAATTAGGGGGCTCATCTGCTTATGCCCAGGGTAGGGGCTGGCCTGGGCAGCCTCCTGAAGTCTCTTCTCTTGGCTAGCCATTCCATGACCCACAGATTGTAGCTCGTGTTTCTATATAGTCATTTTTCCCTGGGTAACGCCCTTCCAACCTCTCTTATTTTTCTTCATAGAAATTCTAGCTACCTTGAGAGGTCATTCTGGTTTGGTGAAGGGGTTGACTTGGGACCCTGTAGGTAAATACATTGCTTCTCAAGCTGACGACCGCAGCCTAAAGGTGTGGAGGACACTGGACTGGCAGTTGGAGACTAGCATCACCAAGCCTTTCGACGAGGTAATGAGACAGCCCAGAGAGCTCGGCCCAGCAGCCTTGCTGGCCCGGACCTCCCTCGTGGGTGAATGCAGAGTGTGGGGGCCTGAGCAGGCTGGTCAGGGTTCTCTGGGGCCCAGAGAGTCAGACGATGGAAGTCTTTCGTTTCTCAGAAGCTATTAAACGCCCAAGTTTGAAGTGAAAAAGATGTATAGGTTTTAAAGCTGAAGAGAACCTTAGAGATGCCCTTGTACCTCTGCAGACATGGATGAAACTGTTTCTTACCATGTGGAGTTTACATTGTGCTGTCCCACGGAGTGTGTGGGGGCGAGGGCGTGGGGCCGTGGAAAAGGCTCTCTGTTGTAATTTTTCCTGACTTTGCTGTGGCCTTGCTCGCTGACTTCACTCTGTAGGCCAGCCTGCTGCTTTCTTGGGTAGAGTTAGCAGTACGGTTTGCAAAATGACTGAAGGTTGGACTGCCATGGCTTGTGTAGTATTTTACTGTCTCTCCCTTTATTTGTTTTTTGTTTGTTTTATGAGGAAGATCAGCCCTGAGCTAACATCCATGCCAATCCTCTTTTTGCTGAGGAAGACTGGCCCTGAGCTAACATCTATTGCCAAGCCTCCTCCTTTTTTTCCCTTTTTTCTCCCCAAAGCCCCAGTAGATAGTTGTATGTCATAGCTGCACATCCTTCTAGTTGCTGTATGTGGGATGCCGCCTCAGCATGGCCGGACAAGCGGTGCATTGGTGCGCGCCCAGGATCCGAAGCCAGGCTGCCAGTAGCGGAGGGCGCACACTTAACCACTGAGCCACGGTGCTGGCCCCCGTCTCTCCCTTTATTTGAATTCTCATTTCATATGAGATCGAGCTCAAGGTTGCCATTATTCATTAGACATTTCTTAAGTGCCTACTATGTGTAAGGCAGTTCTGGGTACAGAAAATGAAAATGAGGGAGTCTCCCTTGAAGCTTAGAGCCCAGTAGGAAAGATAGACATGTCATATCACTTGTGAGCATGGTGATGGAGTTATCCAAACTGTGCAGAAATGGCCCACGAGGTGTGATCACATCAGGGAAGGCTTCTCAGAGGAAGGGACATGAGCGAAGTTTTGCAGGAAGAATTAGACATTCGCCCACTGGTCAGGGCTAGCTGCAGGAGGAAAGTGCACATTGTGTGTTAAGTTCTCCCCAAACCAACAGCAAGCAGCTCCTGGACTGGGCACGTTAGCACTGGCATTCACCTTCCTTAGTTCTGTTCTCCTTGGCTGCAGCTACCTAGTACAGGGGACATGGGCCCTCACGCCTTCTGGAGCTCCTTAGGGCCCTGGCTGCCGGCCAGCGGGGGACCCTGCAGGCTGGGCTCCTGGCAGTGGCTGTGGGAAACGGGATAGAAGTGTTTGGAATTCCAGCGGGAACTGGCAGCACTCTTCAGCCTCTGGAGTGGGCTTGTCCTGCCTGGGTCTAGGGCCCAGCTGGAAGTTGAGGCAGGCGTGTGTCACTGCACTCAGGCCCTGCCTTGTCCTGCTCTCCTCTAGGGCCATGAGGCCAAGATCTTAACCCCTAAGTCTTTAGGGCTGTCCTGGATCGACCTTGAGCTTCAGAGGGCTGGCTTTTGGTTGATACATCTCACTTTGCAGGAGGAATGATGTGAAGGGATGCCCTGCCTGAGTCCTCTGTCTAGGTCAGGGGAACATTGCCTTTTTGCTGTGCATTTTACAGTTTATACAGACTTTACACACCTCTCCTCATCTGGTAGCATCACCAGGCTTTGGGCGAGGAGATGGGCTCAAGAGAGCAGGTGATGACGCATGGTCACGGCTGCAGCACAGAGACAGGCTTCTGCCCAGGCTCCTGAGGGTCAGCAGGGCTCTTTCTCTGCTGCAGTGAATGCTCTGCAGACCTCATATGTGCAGTTAGCAGGTGCTTAGCAGAAAAAAGGGGTCAGTGGCCAGATAGATTTGGCCCATGCAGAGTTGATAGTTAAAAGAGGTGGCCTCCTGCAGATCCCCTCAGGGCCTACACACTGTGATGTGGGGGAGTGTAGGATGCCACACCTTCCAGTCTCATCTGACAGCCATTCTTGTTGAATCATCTGGAGAGACTGGAGTTACAGCTGTCGGTGTAGCCAGACTCTTGGGTGCACATTCCATCATACATTTGTCAGTCAGAGTTTGACTATATTCTCGGGGCCAGAGTTTTGGTCACAAAGTTGACCTTGAGCTCCTTTCAAGCACGGATGTTTCTTTCAGTGTGGAGGAACGACCCATGTGTTGCGGCTCAGCTGGTCACCTGACGGGCACTACCTAGTGTCTGCTCACGCCATGAACAACTCCGGCCCCACTGCCCAGATCATCGAACGGGAGGGCTGGAAAACCAACATGGACTTTGTCGGGCACCGGAAAGCTGTGACAGTTGTGGTGAGTGTGTTCAGTCTCAGGTTGGCCAGCTGTCAGCACCACCCTGAGTGGTACCCTCAGAGCCTGGGCAGTGCCGTGCTCCTCAAGGCTGGGTCCCGTTTATGACTGAGGTGGTGGGCTCTGAGGTTCAGCACATGTCACATTCTTATTTCATTTTAAATACTTATGTTTCAATATTTAAAAACTAATTTTACAAAATAGAATACACGCTCATGTGTTTTATTGACAGACTTTAATGTGATGAATATCACCAAAACCAGACTTTGATTAGGAATACTGTAGGTCTGCACTACATGGGTACTCAAGCATGGTGGTCCTGACAAGTGGCCCACTTGTCAGCCTCCAGGAAACACAGGTTCGGTTCTGGTGCATGTGCCGAGCACGTGTGCTTGTCCCTGCACCCCAGCAGCGGCCAGTCGTAGCTGCAAGGCCATGCTATGGATCACTGGAGTGCTTACCCTGAGTCTGGAGCTGCTCGCCTGATCTTGACGTGGAAGGTGAGAGGTGCCAGAAGATGTGGGCTACTGTTAATCTTTCAGGCTCTAAAGAGTATCCAGCTACTCCTTTTATGCTCTGGATTACTTTAATTGAAGAGTATCCTGAGAGTGCCCAAGGCAAGCTGTTGAGCAGTTGTGAACAACCTGTGAGACCAGGATTTTCTCAATCCTGGGCAACCAAAACAAAGTAAATAGATTGGCAGGCTAAGGTGGATGAAAGTAAAGGATTGTCCAGGACCCTGATCTCAGTCTTTTGTATCCACCAAATGGGCTCATCCTTCCCGTGTGTAAATTGATAATAAATATCATATATTGTGACTTAAAATATGAACTTTATACAGATAAAATATTGCTTATTTAATTTTTTTTGTATTGAATTCCATGTAGGATTTGTTTTGAAACCAAGACCTTGTTGCTAAAATGTTTGAAAAGCACTGCTTCATGGTTAGCACAGTGCTTCCACATGACTCTTTCATGTGATCCTCATAGCCACCCTAAGAGCGGCTCTGAGCTCACGGCTCTGTGAGGTCACGGTGCTGAGGCCTTAGCCAACTCGGTGGTAGTGGAGATTCAAGCCCAGGGTACACGCCTCTGGGTTCCATGTTCTCCAGTCTCTGTGTACTCCTAGCCATTTCTGCCTGCCCTCTAGAATTAGAACCCCTCTGGGCCACCTGGTAGCAGGCTCTAAGGAACCACCCTTCTTGCTCAGTTGTCCTGGCTTGGGGATTCTCACTGAGTCTAGAGCTCCCACCCCTTTCAATTTAGGAAGGCAGCAGAGAGCTCAGTATGTGCTTCCAACAGTGATGCCCAGGTTACGCTGAGGGCAGCCCCCTGGACTGAGCTTAGCATGACATAGCCATCATCCCTGGCCCAGTGAGATCATGCATGGTTGGTCAATCTCTGCTAGACAGTTTTGACTGAGCAACAAATCCAGTGAGGAGGAAGGGATTAATGGAGTGGACCTCTCCTAACAATCCCTTTGTCCTCCCTCAGGACCTTGTCCCTAAAGTCCGGGTCCTGGAGCTGGCCCTGCCCAGACCAGTAGGGATGCAGAGGGCCAGTTTCAGTAGCTCCCATGCTATTGAGGTGGCTGCACACCCAGAACTGGGCAGTTGGTAGAGCCAACTTCAAATCCGCATCTCA
This sequence comes from Diceros bicornis minor, assembly GCF_020826845.1. NCBI lineage: Eukaryota > Metazoa > Chordata > Mammalia > Perissodactyla > Rhinocerotidae > Diceros > Diceros bicornis. The sequence goes on along the minus strand of NC_080774.1, from coordinate 32,130,533 downwards.
CCTTTACTCATTTGGTGACTTGGCGCATGTTTTCTGGCCTCTCTGAGCCTCTGTTTCATCCTCAGCAAAATGCCTGCTGGGGCCGGGCTGGTGGCGTAGTGGTTGGGTTCACGTGCTCCGCTTTGGTGGCCCAGGGTTCATGGGTTTGGGTCCCAGGCGCAGACCTGCACACCACTCATCAGGCAGTGCTGTGGCGGTGTCCCATGTACAAGGTGGAGGAAGTTTGGTGCAGGTGTTGGCTCGAGGATGGTCTTTCTCAAGCAAAAGGAGGAAGATTGGCAACAGATGTTGGCTCGGAGCCACTCTTCCTCACCCCCAAAAAAATTGCCTCTTAGGTAGTTGTGACAATGAAGTAATGTGTGTTGAGTGCCCAGGGGTGGGCTCCCACCTGTGGGCTGGGATTATGGTATGTTTCTAATACTTGCCATGGGGTACATGCTTGATGCTTGATTAATTATTTTAACATTTGTTATTTGGCTTAGAAATTCAACCCAAAAATCTTCAAAAAGAAGCAGAAGAATGGGAGTTCTGCAAAACCCAGCTGCCCATACTGCTGCTGTGCTGTTGGCAGCAAGGACCGTTCTCTGTCTGTCTGGGTGAGCCCCCACCATGAGGTTTTGCTGCAGTGGGGAGGGGAGAGGTGTGCTGGTGAAGGAGGTGGAGCCTGGAGGCCTGGAAGAGGAGAGACTCCCACTTTCGGTGGTGCTCAGTGTGTGCTTCTGCCGTATACCTGAGATCAGGCCTTCCTGATACTCTGGAAGGAAACACTGAAGACTGAGTCTGGGCCCAGCCAAGAGAGGCCGCCCTGACCCCCAACCAGAGCAGCTCTGGTGTCCAGACTCAGGGAACACTCTCAGTGGTCAGGGCCATAGTTGGCATGTTGTGTTTACTTCTTTTTAAAAAAAAACCTTGGTATCAACATAGAACCTACATAAAGTGTATTCACCTGAAGTATACAGCTCAGTGCATTGTCATACCTGTTTATATCAGTGTAACCACCACCCTAGAACACTCCCCTGTTCCTGCCTAGCCAAGACCCCACCCTTGACCAAGGCAGTCACCCTTAATGATGTCTGTCACATTGATGAATTTTGCCTGTTTTAGAACTTCATATAAATGGAGTTGTGCACTGTTTACTTTTTTGTGTCTTATGTTGTTTTCACTTGGCATATTGTTGATGAGATTTGTATATGTTGTGTTTAACAATAGTTTCTTCCTTATTATTGATTTCCCCATAAGCAGAGTGGATTTAAAGTTGTAGATTTGAAGGTTATCTTCTGGCTGCATTTATTAGAATTGTTTGTTGCAGAGAAGTCGATTGCTGTGTACATTACGATTTTTTTAGGCCCAATACTCATGTAGCACCCATTCCAGAACCTGAACCCTAGTTCCATCATAGGCAGTTGCAGGTGTATTCTTCCTGGGCTTCTCCTGGCCTGGGGCTCTGTTCATGGTGCCTTGACTGAAACGTCACTGATCAAGATCCAGGTATTCACACATTCTAGATTTCTGAGGGGTCTGTAGGCACATTTCTGGGAGAAGGGCAGGAGTATTTTTTTTCTGAAAGTGGAATTAGGGTAGGGCAAGATTCTTCTTGTGGTTTCCAGGTAATTCAGACTCCAGCCCTCTCCTCGGCACTAGAGTGGCTACAGCTCCTCCTCCCCTCCACATGCAGTCCCAGCCTCCCAGAAGCTTCCTCAGCACCTGCTGGTCGCTCTGCAGGAGTGAGTGTATTCCTATCCAGCTGGCCACCTGTGCTCCAGAACCTGTCAGCAAGGTGGTCAGACACTAGTATATGAGAGATGAATTTCGCTGTAGCTGTGGGAACGTGGAGACAGTGCACGGCCCAATGTTAGAATGACTAGATAACGAGTATGCATGTGGTGAATGTTATGCAGTTATCAAAAACAGGTTTTTACAGGATATTTAATGACATGCTCATTATGTATTAAATGAAAAAGCAGGCACAACCATGTGCCTTATTTTAAAGAATAAAATATTTGCACAAGAGAGATCAGAAGAAAATAACTCATCAAAGCATTAATAGTGGTTAACTTTGGGTCTGGATTAAGGGCAACTTAAACTGTTTTTGTCTGTTTCTGTACTATCTACACACACTTATAGAATGAGCCTGTGTGACATAATAATAGCTAGTTACACCGAGTCTTGGATATACATGTGTACCAGAAATCCTTGGGCCCAGAGAAGAGGTGCTGGGTTCTCTTGGAGGCTGTTTTCCTGTCCTAGGAGCTGCCTTTGCTGCCTCATCCCCTGTCCAGGCCTTGGCATCCCGTCCCCTGCTTGGTAAACCTTCTCTGCTCAGGTCATGGCCCTCCCAGCAACACCTTCTTTGTTGCTGGTTGTGTGTACAAAGCCATCTCCCCGGCCAGACGCCTTCAGGCAGGAGCACTCTCATCTGCATTTTTTGGCAGGCTTTGGTTTCCACAGTTTGGGATTTTGGTGGTTGCTCTGTGAAGAGAGGTGAATATATCCTGTATGTCAGCAAAAACTCCAACCAAGTCTTCTAGGACTGATAGTATTAACTGAGGACTGATAGTATTAACTGAGCTGAGTGGACCAAAAGTGGTTTTCAGTTATTGCATTAACTTTTGCTGCTTTTTTCCTTCCAGCTCACCTGTCTGAAACGGCCTCTGGTTGTCATCCATGAGCTGTTTGACAAATCCATCATGGATATCTCCTGGTAAGATGGATTCTTGTTATGACGCACAGGCTAGGAAAGGAGAAGCCACGTATTGGAACACGAGGCCTCCTGGATGTGATTAGGGTCAGCTGACCGGAGACCCTTGTGTTGCAGCCAGAGCAGAACCCCAGGGTGCTGTTTGCACATGACTCAGGAAAGGCAGACAAACTAGTGTTTGGGAAAAAGAGAGCGCTATGATCCTAGCTCCACTTCACTCTCTGGCATTGCAGGAACCAGATGAGCATAGATGTGGAGACACATTTTCTGCTTCTCGGTGACCTCATTTAGATGTATACTCCCTCACATTTTTTTTAAATAGTTTCAAAAATAAGATAAATAAAAATGAAATTCTTACAAAACACATGATATTTCGTACACGTGCTTAGAACTAAAGGGCACCAGAGCCCTCTGGGACGTGATTGTCTCCCCCCATCCCCACCCCTACCAGGGGTTTCCAGCATCTGCCTAGAGCCCTGCCCTGCCACTGAAGCATGGGTGACCACCGCAGGCACTTGCTTCCAAGCTGCTGACAGCCATCTCTTTCAGGACTCTGAATGGGCTGGGCATTCTGGTGTGCTCCATGGATGGCTCTGTGGCATTCCTAGATTTCTCCCAAGATGAGCTTGGAGACCCCCTGAGCGAGGAGGAGAAGGTAGGAGACCAACACACCGCCGGCTGGTGGCCCATATACTGCGAATGCTCTGGGACTACAGAAATAGCCACCATAGCTCTGAGAGACCACTTCAATCGGACCCTCTTCTTATGACATAGACACATTGTTTCTTAAAGTGTTATTGGGTATTCACCTTTTATAGATTGTAATCCTTATCTTCTTTACAAAATAGATTAATTTAAAAATGAGTCTATTCATGTCAGAAATAAGTTCTGGAATTAAGAAAAAAACGACTTTAGGCATCTCTTCTTGACCTGATAATTAGCTACACACTGGGAGGCTTCCCCCCTAGGAGAAAGCGGGAGTGGCTCCCAAGGGTCCCTGCTCACGTCATTTTCCCCTTGTCTGGTACTGACATAGTTGCCATGGAGCAGCAACTATAACAGTGATATTGATCCTTTCTTAGTGCTTATTGTATGCCAGATTTTGGGCCATGTGTTTTGCATATATTATTTCATTTAAATTATATAAAACCGTTCAAGACAGGGCTTCTCCAATTCATCAGTGCGGTGACTAAGCCTCTGAAAATAGTGCAGCCCTTTGCTGAGACCACACAGGACCCTTAGGTATGAGAATGGAAGCATGAGCCAGGCCCACTGCGCTTGGGCCAGGCCTCCTCTCCTCTGTGCTCTGCCCGGGACAGTGTGGCCCATGTGCCCTTCTTCAGGGCTTTGGGAAAGGCTCTGCTTTACCTACCGTAGACTTAGAAATCTGCCATTTCTACAAATGGGCCTTTGCCAACACTTAGTGAAAGGTATTCATTCGTCTGAAAGGAGCACTATGAAAGCCAGAGCAGGTGGGCAGCTCTCCCTTTAGTGATGCAATTGCTGGTAGAAGCTCCCTCTTAAGCTACTGTGTGACACCCCGCCATGATGTAAACCCCTCGGGGATTGGGGTCTGCCTTATTGGCAGCACCTAGAACAGGGCCTGGCACCCCAGCAGTCATTTGTCAATGAAAGGATGAGTGTCTCAGTGGCCTCAGGTCTTCTTTCCACCTCGTCCCTGTCGTCATGTAACCTTGGATCACTGTCCACTCCCCTTTCTCCGGAGAGTCGCACTGGAAGCCTACATAATAACCCTGTCTAGCTTACCATTCCCCAGGTGACAGACAGGGACCCTGTGTTTGAGGAACGCTAGGGCCAAACTGAATTCTGCCTCGAGATTCCAGGGGAAAGATTCAGGGGAGAGGGAGTAGGAGCCAAGGTGGCAAGTGGGGGATTTCCTGGCCAGCTGCAAGCACACGAGCTCCTGCAGGAGCAGGTCCCAGGGTCCCGCCTCCCCTGCCTAGCATCCTCGGCTGTGAGGCAGATGTCCTCCACGCTGATTGTTAGCACATCCTTGTATGAGTCTGCTCATCATCACACCATCGCTCCGGTCTGCTGGGGTCACTATCCCTGCCCACATAAGGTCTTGTCCAGCTTGTTGTGGCACAGGACTAATGAGACCTGGGAATAGAGAGGGAGGGGCCCTGCTCAGAAGGGTGAGGACATGTTGGGGGACAAGAGTGGCAGAGAAGGATTCCCCCATGTCTTCTGTGCCAGGCCTTCCTTACTCTTAGAGACACTGTTAGCAGCCCCGTGGCAACCTCCAACCTCGTGGGGCTGATGGCTGCAGACAGGAGCAGTGCAAGTAGACTGGGGGATTCAGTGTCTGATTCCAAAAAAGTGTTTGTGATCCTTGGAGTGATTTAAGAGCCTCAAGTTAGCAATTTGAGTGTCTTAATTTTAGTTCAGCAGATGTTTATTGCCATTTGTTCCACCAGACCTTGTGGTAGGTGTTTTCTTATTGGTTATTCATTTGCTTTCTTCCCCAGCTATAGATACACAGGAGGCTGTAAACATCTAGGGAGGGTAAAAGACCTCAAGAGTCATCTAATCAGCAGCAGGCAATACAGGGTGGGAGGTGGTAGAAAGCTGGCATCCTGGGCTCTAGGCAGAGCTTCCAGGCTCTGGAACCTCTGCCCAGAGCCCTTTCTGCTTTCAGAGCCAAGAAAGTCAACATGCAGCTTGCCAACTGGTGGGCAATATCCACTACGTTGCTGCTCATCTCCGGTTTGTTGCACTTCTCTCTGCTTTCTCTAGAGCCGCATTCACCAGTCTACCTATGGCAAGAGCTTGGCCATCATGACCGAGGCCCAACTCTCCACAGCCGTCATCGAGAACCCTGAGATGCTCAAGTACCAGCGGAGGCAGCAACAGCAGCAGCTGGACCAGAAGAGTGCCACAGCCAGGGAGACAGGCTCGGCTGCCTCAGTCACCAGTGTCGTTAATGGAGAGAGTCTGGAAGACATCAGGAAGGTGAGGGCTCAGCTGTGGCACTCATGCCACCTGGGCATGTGTCCAGGGACAGGGCAAGGGGACAGACATGAGTGGTGGGGAAGCACATATGTGCTCTGTCTGGAGAGGACCCAGGGGTAAGCCAGCTTGGGGCCATTTGGCTCCGTTGTCATCAGCTGCATGAGGTAGTAATGAGGCCTAAGGCACCTTTATCAAAGGCCTCCTTGTCCCAGGGAGCTCTAGAGGAGGTCATCTCTATAGGCACTTCCAAACCTCACTTCTAGCCTTTCTAGGAAATTCTAGGTAACTGAGAATATTGGGTTTCAGGCTCTGCCCTTAGGAGACACATGTGGGCTCCTGCTTCTTCCTCTGGAAGCTCATGTTTCACTGGGAAGGGGGTGGTGAAGATGGGGCAGGAAATGTTGGGATCTGGAGACCTGGAGAGCTTAAACCATCTCCAGGAGCTTGCACAGGGTGACAAACCTCCCCACGTGACTCAGACACAATGTGTGACTGGGAGTGATTGGTTATAAGCCTGCAGTAAAAGTTTGCAAATCATGGCTTAGGGACAAGTGTAGGGTACAGGTCTCATTTTTTAGTTTCCCTGTTGAGCCCCATGGCTGCCAGGCAGGGGTAGCCAGCCTGGCACATGCTCCCTGCCTTGGGCACCTGGCCAGGCCTGCAGTACTGGTGATGGAGAGGAAGGTGCTGGAGCTGGTTGAACTAGGAGCTTTCTGTCCTTGCTACTTTACTGTGTAGGAAGTTGAGCATGCACTGTGGTAAAAACGCTTGTTCTTTGATTAGGCAGCTTAGTTTAGTTGGACCGGAAAGGCTATAGAAAGGGAAGTTAGAATACATTTCCTTAGAAGCTTTATTTCTTGATATTTGGAGATAGTTGGCAGAATTCTTCCATTCATTTATATCCCTCTACTTTGCCAGAATCTTTTAAAGAAACAAGTTGAGACTCGGACGGCAGATGGTCGGAGGAGAATCACGCCTCTCTGCATAGCACAGCTGGACACCGGGTACTCGTTCACTCACCGAGCTTTTTGTGGCCTTATCTGGGGGAGGTCTTCCTCTCTCCTTTCGCCAGTTAGCACTGTTGTGATCAGGACCTTCACAGGCTCTTGGGCCAGTCTGACCCATAGAATCTGGAAGTGAGGGAGTTGCGCCCAGCTTCCCACCAGCCTCAAAGGCCCCACTTCCCACAGAGCCCTTATGCGTACTTCACTCATGCTGAAGGCAGGCTGGGAGGAGCCTGCCACAGGCTGGGAGGAGCCTGTCCAGGGCCAGTGTGTCCTCACAGCCTGCCCTGCTTCATTGTTAGGGTGTTGGAAGACACGCCAGAGAGAAGTCGGACTGATTTTTTTTCTATTTCTTTTCCTTTTTATAGCCTTTTTCTGATTCTGAAAGGAATATATACACGTTGTTGAAAATAGTAAAAGCCTGAAGAAGAACATAAATGTTACTAATACTTCAGTCTCTCAGACATAATCAACTATTAACATTTTGGTATCTGTATCTCCAGTCTTTTTTCCCTACTTGTTCCTGTATCTTGACCTTGCATCCATTTTAATAAATAGTCCTCTGAAGCAATGGCTTGCTGATTGTCCAGGTTCCCAGCCTGTGAGTGCACCATGATTTACTTAACTAGCCCTTTAACTGTGGACTTGTAGTTTGTGTCCAGTTTTGTGATTGTAAATGAATTTTTGAGCACACCTGTGACTGTTCCCTCAGGATACTTCCCAGAAGTAGAATTGCTGGGCGGAGGGTGGGGCTTTGAGGCACATTTTCCTGAGAGGGGAAAAGGGAGGAGTGGGCTTAGTCACCATTTGCTGTTGTCTCAACATCTGTAGTCAGGCTTGCTTTTGTATTGGTCATTCTCCCCAAAGGGATATATGTTGATTCAAAGGATGATAAGGCCCTGCATGAAAGAAATAGACCCCCATTGTCAAGGTGATTCACTCTGGGTTTTATACTCATTCAGCCAATCTGCTCAGGGCACCACACACGGTAGTCCTCTGCACTTTGCAGTTGTTCATCCATGAGCTATTCCAAATCTTCCTTGAAGTCAGTCACCTTCAGTCGTATGATGCGCTGATCTGACCTTGTGTTAGGTGTGCAGGCTCTAAGGCCCTTGAGGGCAGAGACCTGACCAGGTGGAGCCAGAACCAGGTCTCCTGACTCCTCCCAGAGAGTGGTTTTCCTTTGATCAAGCCTTTTTCCCATTGTGAACCTACAGGATAATGCCACCTGCCTACCTTTTAGTAGGACCAAATGAGAGAAGTATGTGACTGTGCTTTGAACACTGCAGGGCTTGTGGGAGGAGTGAGGGTCATGGAGGTGGTGGTAGTGATGGTGGCACTTTTGTTCTTTGGATCCTTCCAGGCCTCACCTGGTGAGAAGGCAGAGGTAGGTGGCTTCCTTCCTGGACTTGAGCCAGATTTCTGCCACAGGGTGCATATTTCTGGCACCAGAACTTGATTCTTTTGGTCTTAAAGGCTTTTTTGCTCTCCTGATTCCCATGTTAAAACAAGTAGCAGCAGAATAGGCAATTATTAGCTTAACTAATCAAGAAAGAAAAGAAATCACAAATATTTAAAGTACAAATAAATGGGAAATAATCACAGATAAAGAATAAATCAAAAGGAGGAAAGACTTCTTTGCTGAACTCTATGCAAATAAACTTGAAAATAGATGATTTTGAGGAAAATAAAATTACCAAAACTGAAGAAAATCTGAACAGATGAATTACTATAGAGGAAACAGAGGACACTATCAAAGAGCTTAAAGCCACCAGCCTAAGAAGGTGTCGCAGAGAAATTCTAACAAACTTTTAAGGAACAGATCATTCTAATACTATTGGAAACACTCAAGTTTGTAGAAAAAGAAGGAAAGCTTGCAAAATCTTTTTTTTTTTTTTTTTGTGAGGAGATCAGCCCTGTGCTAACATCTGCCAATAATCCTCCTCTTTTTTTGCTGAGGAAGACTGGCCCTGGGCTAACATCCATGCCCATCTTCCTCCACTTTATATGGGATGCCGCCACAGCATGGCTTGCCAAGCAGTGCGTCGGTGCGCGCCCAGGATCCGAACCGGCAAATCCCGGGCCGCCGCAGCGGAACGCGTGCACTTAACCACTTGCGCCACCGGGCTGGCCCCGCAAAATCCTTTTTTGAAATGAACACAACATTTACATGAAAATGTTACAAAGATAAAACGTGATAAATTCCTGATCAATCTCATTCCAAATGTCAATGCAAAATCCTAATAAAATAGTAACAGAATCTTGCAGTGTGTTAAAATGTCAGTACACTATGACAGAGTAAGGCTTATTTCAGGAAAGCATGGTGGTTCAAATTTTGGGAAACTTAATTTACTTCTGCATGTTAATCAAAAGAAATATATGATCATCTCTATAGATGCCTAAGATGCATTTTTATTAAATTCAACATTGTTCTAATTTAAAACTCAATTAAAAAGGAATAGATAGATGCTTCCTTAACTTGACAAACTATCTTATTTCAAATTAAATTCAAAAACTAAACAAATATCTACTCTCGTGAGTATAACCTAACATTGTTCTAGAGGTCCTCGCTCCTACAGTTAGTTAAAAGGAAGAATAAATTAGAAAAGAGGTGGTAAGCTGTATCATTATTTAAAGATGATATGATCTACAGGAGAATCAACTGGAAAAACTGCCATAGACAATAAAAGAAGATAATAAGGTAACTGGATACAACTGACATAATGAGATCAAGTAGCACCAACTACCTTTAGAAGATATAAAGGAAGAAATCACTTTCACGAATGCAATACCTGGAATGTAACAAGAAATGTAAATCTTTCTGAGGAGAAATTTTAAAACCCTACTGAGAGACCTAAAAGAAAATTCAAAGAAACAACTAGAAGTGCACCCGTTTCATAGCTAGGATGACTCAACATCACAAAGATGACAGATCTCTCTCAACCTATAAATGAAACATGAGCCAATACAAATAACCACAGGAGTTTTCAGAATCAGACAAGCTGATTCTAAACTTATGTGGAAAAATAAATAGAAATAGCTGAAATATTTCTGAAAAAGAAAATTAATCAGGGAAGACTAGCCCCACCAGAATTAAAACTTACAAGCTATAATAGTTAAAACAGTGAGGTACTGACACATGAATAGACAGAACAATGGAATACAATAGAAAACCCAGAAATAAGCCCAAATATTTATGGGAATTTTAAAGGTAGCATTTTGGATCAGTGATGAAACATTAGCTAATCCAATAAATGGAAGTCAGGACTACTGGTACCCTCTAGAAACAGTTGGATCCCTACCTTACAACTTAAAATTAGATAACATTCTGAACAGCTCAGAGATTTTTTTTTTAATGTTTGACTTTTTCATTGTTTAAAATTTTAGAAGATTCCATAGAAGAATATTTTTATGATCTCAGAGGTAAAGAAAGTCTTCTACAAATGGCACAGAATTTAGACCACACAAAAATAACATTTTTTGGCAAGGAAAATTGCACCATAGTCAACAACATTACACCTGAAATTTATACAATGTTATAAACCAATGTTACTGCAATAAACAAAAAATTAAAAAAAAAAAAAAGTCAACAACATCCTGGGGAAAATAATTCCTGCTCATATAAGAAATTTTTAAATATGTAAGCAGGTCTCACAATCAATAAAAATGACCAATAAACAAATAGAATAGTAAAGCATATGGACAGTTCACAAAAAAAATGATTGAAATCAGATGCTTCTATGTGAAAGAATTTGAACCTCACATCAAAATAGTTGCAAATTAAAACTATAGTAAGATACCATTTTTTATCATTTTGTCAAGTATCAAGAAATTTGATAAAGCTGTTTGGGGTGTGGGTTTGGGGAAATAGGCACTCTCATACTCAGCTTATAATTTAAACCTCTAAGGAGGGCACTTTAGAACTATTTATCATAACTCATCAGTGAACATTCCATTTGCTGCTGCAATTCCACTTCTAGGAATTTATCCCATGTAATATGTGAAGCAACAGGTATGACAGTTATAATAGCAAGCATCTTTGAGCAGCTACTATGTGTTCTGTGTGTGTGCTATGCTAACGACTTTAGTCCTGACAGCAGCCTCATGGGGAAAGTCCTGTCACTTTCTGTTTTGCAGATAGGAACCTGAAGCACAGAGTGGTTGAAGTGCCTAAGGTCCTAGAACCTGTGCATGGCAGAGGAGTGAGACCTGGTTGAGTTGGCCCAGGGCCCTCAACCTTAACACTGCAGTATCTTGCCTCCTGTTGCAGCAGTGTCTGTTACAGAAAAAGCTGGGAGACAGCCTGGTCGTTCCTCAGTAGAGGCTGGTTAGGTAAATTATGGTACATCCATACAGCCCATAATGAAAGGGAGGCCTGCTCTTTATGCTGCGTTTCATTCGTTCTGAGACACAAGTTTGGACATCTTAACGCCTCTGAGGTCGGGGTGTATCTTATAATCAGTGGCATCTGGCAATTATATTTCTCACAGTTTTTTCTTAGCAGTACATAAAGTACCAGTTCATCTCAGATTCAATTAAGCATAATGTATGAAGTGATTTTAGTTTTCTTTTTACTTTTCTGTAACCTTGCAGATTTTCTTCCATGAAAATAACTTACCTTTGGACCCCGAAAAAAGTTACTTAGAATGTATAAAGTCCTTGTTGTGGCATCTGATTTCTGAGGCTGACTTTTGTTCTTCTTGATGGCAGGGACTTCTCCACAGCATTCTTTAACAGCATCCCACTCTCGGGCTCCCTGGCAGGCACCATGCTCTCCTCTCATAGCAGTCCACAGCTACTGCCCCTGGACTCCAGTACCCCCAACTCCTTCGGCGCCTCGAAACCTTCCATAGAACCTATGGCAGCAGCCGGCGCCAGGCCTGCAGGCGATTCTGTCAGTAAGGACAGGTGAGTGAGCCCCAAGACTTGCTCCTGTCCCTGGAGAAAATTCAGGTTTGGGCACGGTTCCAGAGACGCTTTGTGGTCCCGTCAATAAAAAAGAAAAAAAGATGGGCTGGCCCTGTGGCTTAGCGGTTAAGTGCACGCGCTCCACTACTGGCGGCCCGGGTTCGGATCCCGGGCGCACACCGACGCACCGCTTCTCCGGCCATGCTGAGGCCACGTCCCACATACAGCAACTAGAAGGATGTGCAGCTATGACATACCACTATCTACTGGGGCTTTGGGGGCAGGGGGAAAGGTAGAGGATTGGCAATAGATGTTAGCTCAGAGCTGGTCTTCCTCAGCAAAAAGAGGAGGATTAGCACGGATGTTAGCTCAGGGCTGATCTTCCTCACAAAAAAAAAGAAAAAAGAAAGAATGAGATGCTTGATTTCAGATGAGGGCCTACTCAGAAGGGAGGCCTTGTTCAGGTAAGTCTAATTCACAGGGTCATGAGGACTTCACCTGCTAGGGGAAGATGCAGTCCCAGGAACAGTCTACTAAGGGTGGGAACTGGCCAGTGACACATCGCCTGCTGCATGGTCAGCACCACCTTCTGGCACGTCTACACTGGAGGTGGCTTAGGCCCTCACTGAACTCTTGGTGGCATTGCCACAGGCAGGGTGCTCATGTGCTGGGCCATAGACCCCCCTCACACTCTCAGAATTACATTCACTCAGGGAGCCCATGTTTTCACTGACCATTACCTGGAAACCAGGTGAGCATTAATAAGAGCCAGGAGCCATGCACTCAGTGAATATTTGCCCAGCAACTGCTCTGGGTTACACCCAGCATCTTCAGGGGGTTTATTGGTGGGTCCTCGTCCTCAGGGAGTTTGTAAGCTGTGGGGGAAGAGGCAGCCACAAGGGTGCGGGGATGGCTCCTGGGGTCCCCTGGGCAAAAATGGCCAGCCATCCGAGGGGGTTGGTGGGCAGGTCTCAAGAAGGCTTTTCAGAGAGTGCCCTGCTCAGGGCCCATACAAGCCAACCAGTGGAAGGGTATGGGGAATAAAGACAGCAGCAAAAGCAGAGCCCCTGAGGAAAGGTGGAAAAGGGGGAGAAAGCTGCGCTTCTGAGCTTCTCCCTAGAGTGAAGATACAGAAAGCTCTGAGATATGCATCTTAGGAAGATCACTCCAGCAGGCAGTGGTGCCCAAATTTAGCCATGACCCTTGTACACACAGCTGATACTATTAGAGTGATTCTCCATTGGCGGGGAGGGGATCTTGTGTTATCACAGCCTCCTACTTCTGGGCTCTGGTGTCGTGGCTGTGGAGGCATGCATCAAGTGCCAAGTGGCACGTCTCAGGGAAGTGTGAGGGTGGATGAGAACGAGATGGAGCAGCTAGACCAGTTAAGAAGCAAACCCTTCTGGGAGGAAGGGTGTCTGGGGAAGGACAGAGAGCCACATCTGAGAAATGTTTCAACAGTTGGTCCTGCAGGTCGTGGGAGAGGAGGAGAGGGCTATCCAGAATGCCTGCCAGGTATCGGGTATGGGGCCCAGGTTGAGGGTAGGGCTGTTAGCCTGGATGTGGTCAGTAGGAGGCCTGGTGGCTTTGGGACCCAGCAAATGGGATGCACCTGGGCATGGGAGGAAGCTGGCAAGCTCATGCCTGTGCCTCTTCTTTCTCTGTAGAGTAGAAGGCAAGGGCTGTGGGGTGAGCACTTGGAGGAGAGTGTGAAGAACGTGTGGTTGTCACGCTGAGGTGGGAGGGGCCCCCAAGACCAGAGGATGCGTGGCTGAGGATGACGTCCAGGAATAGACAGTGGCTTCAGGAACCCAGGTGGGGCTTTCTCATCAGCCCCACTATCGAAGCAGGAAAAGCTGGTGATTGGAGTGGTTTGGGGTGGAGTTGCTGTATTCAGGTTGTGGAGATGGGGCTATATATAGAGAAAAAAGGGTTGTAAAAACCACTCTTTTGGTCTCATGCTACCCCTAGAAGCTCTGAGAACAATACAGTAGGGCATATGTGAGTGCATTTGCTCTTGACCTTCTCAGATAGCCAAATTTCCAGGATTTTAACACATGGCAATATTAAAGAAATAGTTGGGAATAGTAGATCACATCTTGATATTGTTTATAGAAGTTTGATATTTGTGCCCCTTTCAGTTGGCTTCAAGTAATGCAAATCCCAGACAGACCCCCAAATCCTTGATGTGCTCTCCCATCTTCTTCACTCCACCCCTAGTGTGAATGCTACCTCTACTCCTGCTGCATCATCACCCTCCGTGTTAACAACCCCGTCCAAGATCGAACCGATGAAAGCGTTTGACTCCCGATTCACAGAGCGTTCCAAAGCCACACCGGCTGCTCCTGCCTTGGCCAGTGTGGCTCCCACGGCTGTGGAAAGGTAGGTGGTGGATACATGGGTCCCTGAGAGACCAGGGAAGGTGCGGCCTCAGGCCAGCAGTGCAGTGTCCACTTTCCCACCAGGCAGCCTGCCCTCTCATGGGGGAGCAGACTTCAGTCCCTCTATACTCAGGAACCCCCAGCTCCAAGGAGAAAGGAGCTGCTGCTTCAAGTGAGAAGATGGCTGGAAGGAGCCATGGGGGAAGTCACAGCAGGCACAAGTACATGAGGGCTGGTCAGTGCACAGTCTGTGCTGAGAATAATGTCATTGTTTGAATGGAGCCCGGAGTTTGCCAAGAAGAGGAGCAGGAGATTAGTCAGAGAGATGGAAGGCTCTGGTACCGTGGCACTGTAGAAGTAATGGCCTTCTGCTCAGACACTAACCAGGAGGTTGAGAGCTGAGATAAAAGTGTTGGAGGGGTGGTCTTTGTGAAGTCTGATGGGCTTCTGAGCTCTTGCAGGCTCTATGCTGCTTGTCCATTCTCTGCACCTCCCTTAGCATACAGCAGCCAAGTCATGTGGGATGTAGTTCTTTATTTCTTGGGGTTGCAGGAGTCTTCCTGAGGTGGCCAGAGTGAATCAGCCTCTGCCATTGACACAGAGTTTCTCTGCTTCCTGGGAAGGCCCCTCCCTCTGAGCCTGCCTCAGCACGGAGCTCACTGCATGGCCCAGTGAGGTGTGGACTGGGAGAGTTAGAGGTGGGCTGGACCACCTTTCTCCACAGGGGTCAGGGGCTTAAGTGCCGTTCTCTCAGTGCTGCATCCCACTGCAAGGTGACTAGTCTTAGCAGCCTTGGGCAGCCACACCCTAGCTTGTGCTACCATCAGCCACATGCAGGGACATTGGTCAAAGACTCTTGCAGTAGCCACACAACCAGCAGGTGCCCAGCGAAGGGAGCACTTGTTATGAGACCTGTCCTTGCAGTAGATGGTGTCTTGGAGCTAAAGCCAGTGTGCTGTCTCTGTGGTTTCACCCTTGATTGTCTGAGCAGGATTTGTTCTCCTTGGAGAACAGCCCCTGGAAGCCAGCTTGGGAGGACTCTCCCTTCAAGTCTGTTGCTGCATCTATGACCATGGTGTGAGAGCTTGTATGCTACTCTGTAGTGTGATAATGCTTGTGTTAGTGTACAGATATTCCATGGGATCTTTTTATCTGGCAGTTTCTCTGTCTAGCAGTAAGGAGGATCTGAAAACCTTTCTACTGCTAAACACCTTGAAATACTGGATAAAATGTAACACATATCCCTAAAATACATGACTAGGTCACAAGAAAGTAAGAGAAGTCCTCAGGAACCAAAATCTAAGAGTTAACAAAACAACCAGAGCAGTGGGCTGGACCGTACCATGGGTGTTGGGCTGGGAGGTTACTGACCTGGTGACCAAGGACTTTCAGTTTTAATCGCTACACAGATTCAAGACAGAGCCTTGGGCCTGAGCCATGTAGGAGGTTAGAACTGAGACAGCAGGTCCGGCCCCGTGGCTTAGTGGTTAAGTGCGCGCGCTCCGCTACTGGTGGCCCGGGTTCGGATTCCGGGCGCGCACCGACACACCGCCTCTCCGGCCATGCTGAGGCCGCGTCCCACATATGGCAACTAGAAGGATGTGCAACTATGACATACAACTGTCTACTGGGGCTTTGGGGAAGAAAAAAAGGAGGAGGATTGGCAATAGATGTTAGCTCAGAGCTGGTCTTCCTCAGCAAAAAGAAGAGGATTAGCGTGGATGTTAGCTCAGAGCTGATCTTCCTTACCAAAAAAAGAACTGAGACACCAGCATAAAGTCAAATTGCTTGGAAAAGTACACCTCCAGTGAGAGAGGACTACAGAAAACCTGACTGGCAGCATAAGACCTGTTGTCCTCTGGGTTAGAAAAACAGTCTTCCATGGAGACTTTAGCCACAGGCCTGCCCTCACTTGGATTGGGGATCAGTTTAACACAACCTGTGTTGTCTAGAAATCACCAAGCTGAGAAATAGACACAAAAGGAGATTCTGGTCTAATTAACAACCAGAGACATTTGGCAAAGCAAAGGCAAATCCACCCTGCAGGGACATTTCCCTGACCCCAGAGTGTACAGTGTTCCCACGATGAAGCACTGCCTAAGATGGACTCAGAATCTAAAGTAACAAACACATGAAGAAACTGTATGATGCACAAATGTCAGGAGACGTAATGAACAGGAGGTTTAGACTTTTGTAAACCTCTGATCATAGGATTGTTAGATGGAGACTGTAAAATAAATATTCATAAAATAATCAGACATGAAAGAAAAAAAAGTAAACATGAGGAAAGATTAATATGCTATCCCATATATAAAAACTAACTCAAAGTAGCTTAAGGAACTACGTGTAAAAGCTAAAACTATAAAAATCTTAGAAAAAACATAGATGTAAATCTATGCCATCTGGATTGGGCAACTGTTTCTTAGATATGACACCTAAAGCACAAACAACTAAAAATAAGAAAATAGATAAATTGGACTTTATCAAACTTTAAAACTTTTGTGCTTCAAAGAGTACTATCAAAAGAGTGAAAAGACAACCTACTAAATGGAAGAAAATATTTGCAAATCGTATCTGATAAAGATCTAGGATCCAAAATATATAAAGAACTCTTACAACTCAACAATAAAAAAGACTAATAACCTAATTAAAATTGGGCAAAGGATTTGAATAGAAATTTCTCCAAAAAAGATACACAAATGACCAATAAGCACATAAAAAGACACTGAACATCATTAGCCATTAGGGAAATGCAAGTCAAAACCACAATGAGATACTACTTCATACCCACTAGGATGACTGTGATAAAAAATGTCAGATAATAAGAAATGTTGGTGAGGATGGGGAGATGGTGGAACCTTCATAGATTGCTGGTGGAATTGTAAAATGTTTCAGCTGCTTTAGAAGGTAATCTGGCAGTTCCTCAAATGGTTAAACATAGAGTTACCATATGACACAGCAATTCCGCACGTTGGTCTATACCTAAGAGAACTGAAAACATGTTCCTGCAAAGATTTGTACATGAATGTTCATATCAGTATTACTCATAATAGCCAAAAAGGGGAAACAACCCAAATGTCCATCAACTGATGAATGGATTTTTAAAATGTGGTGTATCCATGTAATATATTATTTGGCAATAAAAAGGAAGAGCTTAGCTGTGCTACAACAGGGACAAATCTTGAAAATGTTATGCTAGTGAAAGAAGCCAGTCACAAAGGACCACATATTGTGTGATTCCATTTCTATTAAATGTCCAGAATAGGCAAATCCATAAAGACAGAAAGTAAATTAGTCATTGCTGGGGGCTGAGGGGAGGGGAGGATGGGACGATTGCTGATGGGTACAGAGTTTCTTTTTGGGGCTGCGAAAATGCTCTGGCATTAGATAGTGGTGATGATTGCATAACCTTATGAATGTGCTAAAAACTACTGAATTCTATACTTTAAAATGGTCACTTTTATGGTATGTGAATTATAGCTCAATGAAAAAAAAGGAATAATACACCATCAAAAAAGACCAGATAGATTTGGAAAGAACCAAAAAATACTTTTAGAAAAGAAAAATAATATTCATTGCAATTAAAAAGTCGGCGGGCATATCCGACAGCAGATGAGACCCCGCTGAAGAGAGCATTTGATCTGAGGAACTGGCCCAAGTACTGCAGACGTGAAGGGTGGAGCCTAAGAAGGAGAGGCAGAGAGAGGTCCATGTGCACCTGGCAAGAGTTCCCCAAAGAGGGCATGTTGCGGGGCAGTTGTCAAGAGGGAGTGGCTGATGTTTTACAGGCTTAACGCCAGTGTTGAAACCTTAGTTTTGGAAATGGAGTGAGTTATGAACAGAATAAATAAAACTAAGTCTCCACCTTAGAGAAACCACAGAGCACCATAGACAGAAATTCCTTCTGTTCTTTGAGGAAGCTGCTCCAAGCTTGCCTCGCGGGTTTCCATGGCCGTTGTCACATCATTTCCTGTCTCTTGGGGAGAGCAAACCCTGATTTGAAAAGCACAGAGGATACCCTTAAACTGGGCTGCTAGAGGGCAGTCTTGACTGCATGACCTGGGCCCTGATGCCACCAGGGTTGGTCCCTCAGCAGCTATGTCCTCAAGGTTTCATGAAACCTTTCAGCCATACATACAGCTCCAGCAATACCTGTAGAATAAGGGGCTATCAAGTTTGCCATTCTCAGCTTCTTACTTGTAAGTGGCAGTGAGTGAGCATTCACTTGGGGCTGAGCTTCCTGCTTCCAAGGCAGCAGTAGTGTCAGGTGAGATTCCAAGAGCCTGGTGCTAAATTCTAAGAGGAAGTTATGGTTGGATATTCCTGTGAAGAAAATAGAATAGAACAAAGCACAACATCTTTAATAAAGAAGGGCTTTACAGAAAATGCAATGTTTTGATACAGCTGTTTCTTGCAATGATTCTAAATAAAAGCCAGGAAGAACCCTTTTAAAACACCCATCAGTGGAGGTTTTCCTTTGGGGCACAGTGTCATGTGGTGGTTAGGAACAGCACTCAGAGCTATACACCCTGTGATTTGAGTCCCATCTCCCCACTTCATGGTAGAGTGATGAGCAAGACACAGTGTTTCTGAGCCCATCTCCTCCCAAGCAAAAGGCTCTCCCAGGAGCACCTATCTCATAGGAGGCGTATCTCGAGGAGTGAAGAGGGGACACTGTGTCCTGGTCTTCACAGTGAGCAGCACATGTCAGCTCCTGTTGTTGCTCCTTTGTTGTACCTCGTGATGGCTGGGCAGTGAGGTCCCTGCGACCTGACTGGCACTTCTTAGCCAAGAGCCTTAGATGAGTCTAGAGGCTGAAGGCTAGCCTCCCAGGTGCAGGATGGCAGTCCTGGGTTATCCTGTGGGTCCTCCACTCCACTATGCCTTAAGGCTGTGTGTCATTGAAAGGCACAGAAGGGTCCAAGTTGGCCTGATCAGACGGAACTTAGGATGGAACCTGGTTGCAAGAGAGGCAGCCCTGGCCAGCTGTGATTTTTTTTCCTCAGCAGGTATCTGGCTTCAGGTGACAGCTGCTGTGGATCCACAGTCCGGTGCTCCCAGGGGTAGTGGGTGACTACTGGTACAGGTCCACATAGGCTGGGAGGTGCAGTTCTCATAGGGTATCAGGCAGAGGCAGGAGGTGGGGAGACTACCGAGGGCTCTCATAGAGGTTCCAGCCATAGAAAGTGGGGCAGCCTGAGCTGGGGCAGTGCCAAGCCAAGTGAGGTTGATGGGCCAGTGATGAGCTCAGAAAGTGATCAAATAATTTAGAAACTTATATGACAGTTTGACATTGTTGTGACATTCTTATTGTATTTTACAAAACTAGTTACACAAAAATCTGAAAATTTTAGAAAGGATTTTTAAAAGGATTTTGGGAAGCACTCACTTAGGGTTTCCAGAATATCAAGCTACATGCAGAGGTGGATGCTTTGCCCTGTTGTAGGACATCAGAAATGGGGAGCAGGCTCTGGTTTCATGGAGCAGAGTCGGGTTTCTGGTTTTCCCCAGTTTTTTACATGGATACAGATGGATAGAGTTCAGGATTGTACACACTAGCACACATGCCCACATTTCGATGACTTGGGCTACCAGTAGGGAGAACAGCAGAAGACAGTACCTAGAGGAGCAGCTAACAGGCCTAGAGCCTATGCTCACACTTGCTGGTTAGCAGGGAAAAGGCAGGCAGGGATGAGGGCTCTTGGGCTCCAGGCTGGAGTGTAATTCACAGTGAACTCCTTGAGGAAAGGAGTTTAGTGATGATGTCTTTGACCGAGGGATTCTGTCATATCCAGAGATGTTTATTGCAGCATTATAATAGAGAACATTTACCCGACTGCCTCAAAAGAGAAAGGTTGAGGAAATAAGCTATTGATTATGTATACTCTCATTAATATTTATGAAGATTGAAGTACTATGGAAAAAGTAGTTCAGATGGAGTATTATTTGAAAAAAGCAGGGCATGAAGTTATATTCAATTAAATTACAAAATAAATAAATACAACCAGAAATTAAAGGGGGTGTTACTACCAACTTTACAAAAGTAAAAAGGATGAAGGTATTATATTTAATTGTATACCAATAAATTATATAACTTAGATGAAATGGACAAATTCCTAAAAAGACATAAACTACCAAAACTGACTCAAGAAGACTTGACAATCTGAATAGACCTATTAACAAGTAAAAACTTTGAATTAGTAATCAAACTACCCACAAAGAAAAGCCCAGGCCCAGGTGGCTTTGCTTGTTTATTCTACCAATGATTTAAAGAATTAATACCAATTCTTCACAAACTCTTCCAAAAAATAGAAGAGGAGAGAACATTTCCCAACTCATTCTATGAGGCCAGTATTATCAGGATACCAAAAGCAGACAAAGATATCACAAGAAAACTACAAACCAATGTCTTATAAATACAGACACAAAATCCTCAAAAGTATAGCAACATATTTAAAGAATCATACCCAATGACCGAGTAGGATTGATCCCAGGAATTCAGGGTTGGTTGAACATTTGAAAAGCAATTCATGTAACACACTATATCGTTAGAATAAAAAACAAATACCACCTGATCAGAATCCAACACCCATTCATGATTTAAAAAGAAAAAACTCAACAAACTAGGAATAGAAAGGAACTTCCTCAATCTGGGTAAAGGGCATCTTTGAAAAACCCACAACTATCATTATACTTAATGGTAAAAGACTGAATACTTTTCCCCTAAGATCAGGAGCAAGACAAGGATGTCAGCTTTTGCCACTTCTATTCAACGTTGTACTAGAATTTCTAGACTAAATGATTTCAACAAGGTTGTAGGATAGAAGGTCAATATACAAAAATCAATTGTATTTCTATACACTTGCAAAGAACAATCCAAAAATGAAATTAAGGCAATTCTATTTATAATAGGGTAAAAAAGAATAAAATACTTAGTAAATTAAAAAAAAAAATAAAGTGTAAGTATAAAACTTATACTCTGGAAACTATAACACATTATTGAAAGAAATTAAAGAAGACCTTAGGGGCTGGCCCCATGACTTAGCGGTTAACTGCACACACTCCGCTACTGGCGGCCCAGGGTTCGGATCCCGGACACACACTGACACACCACTTGTCCGGCCATGCTGAGATGGCATCCCACATACAGCAACTAGAAAGATGTGCAACTATGACATACAGGTATCTACTGGGGCTTTGGGGAAAAAGAGGGGAAAAAAAGGAGGAGGATTGGCAATAGATGTTAGCTCAGGGCCGGTCTTGCTCAGCAAAAAGAGGAGGTTTGGCATGGATGTTAGCTCAGGGCTGATCTTCCTCACAAAAAAATAAAAAATAAAAGAAGACCTTATTTAAATAAATGGAAAGACATTCCATGTTCATAGACTGGAAGACTTAACATTATTAAGGTGGTATTACTCCCCAAATTGATGTACAGATTTAACACAATCGTTTTCAGAAGTCCAACTGGCTTTTTGGAATTGACAAGCTGATCCCAAAATTCATGTGGAAACTCAAGAGCCCCAAAATAGTCTTGGAAAAAAAGAGCAAAGTTGGAGGACTCACACTTTCCAATTTCAAACCTAACTACAAAGCAATAATAATCAAGATAGTGTGGCACTGGCATAAGGATAAGCATATAGCTCAAAAGAATGGAACTGAGAGTCCAGAAATAAACCCACGTGTCTATGGTCAGTTGTTTCAACAAGGGTGCCAAGACCATTCATTCAATGGATAGAGAAAGAATAGTCTTTTCAAAAAATGTTCCTGAGGCAATAGAATAGCCACATGCAAAAGAATAAAGTTGGATCCTTACTTCACACTGTATACAAAAATTAACTCAAAATACATCAAAGAACTAAATGTTAAGAGCCAAACTACAAAACTCTTAGAAGGAAATTTAGGATAAATCTTTGTGAGTTTGGATTTGGCCATGGATTGTTAGATATTACAGCAAAATCACAAGCAACCAAAGAAGAAGTAGATAAATTGAATTTCATCGAAATTTAAAACTTTTGTGCTTCAAAGGACAGCATCAAAAAAGTGAAAAGACAACCTATAGAATTGGAGAAAATATCTGCTAATCATATATCTGATAAAGGACTTGTGTCTAGAATACAAGTATTCTTAACAACTTGTACAACTCAATAATAGAAAGACTAATAAAGTAATTTTTAAATGGGCAAAGAATTTGAATAGACATTTCTCAAATAAGATGTACAAATGGCCAATAAGCAAATGAAAAGATACTCAACATTATTAGCCATTAGGGAAGTGCAAGTCAAATCCATGAGATACTATTTCACACTGCTAGGAAGTCAGAAGGCAGATAATAAGTATTGGCAACAATGTGGAGAAATCAGGACTTTCATACACTACTGGCAGATATGTAAAATGGTACAGACACTTTGGAAAACAGTCTGGCAGTTCCTTAAAAAGTTCAGCATTGACTTACCATTTGACCTCAAAATTCCAGTCCTGAGTATACACCCAAGAGAAATGAAAACACATGCCACACAAATACTTTTACATGAATGTTAATATCAGCATTATTCACAATAGCCAAAAGCTTGAAACCAACCAAATGTCCATTAACTGAAGTATGGATAAGCAGTGTGTGGTATATCCATACAATGAAATATTTTTTTTTTTAATAAAGATTTGTTATCTTTGGCATTTCCCAAGTTTTCCCAAGTTTCCCAACAATGAGAATGTCTTAGGTTTTTTTGTTTGTTTGTTTTGTTTTCTGGTTTTTTTTTTTTTTTTTTTTTCGCTGAGGAAGGTTGGCCCTGGGCTAACATCCATGCCCATTTTCCTCTACTTTATATGTGGGGCACCTACCACAGCATGGCTTGATAAGCGGTGCATAGGTCTACACCTGGGATCTATACCTGCAAACCCCAGGCCACCAAAGCAGAGCACACAAACTTCACCACTACACCACCAGGCCAGCCCCTGAAATATTATTCAATCATAAAAAGGACTGAAGTGCTGATAACATGCTACAGCATGGATGAACCTTGAAAACATGCGAAGTGAAAGAAACCAATCCCAGATATCACATATTCTGTGATTCTATTTATATGAAATGTCCAGAATGGGCAAATCTTTAGAGACAGAAAGTAGATTAGGGGTTACCCAGGGCTGGGGTGGATGGGAGAATTGGGGGATGATAGCTAAGGGGTGTGGGGTTTCTTTTAGAGGTGATAAAAATGTTCCGAAATTAATTGTGATTGTTGCACAACTTTGTGAATATACCAAGAACCATTGAATTGTTCACTTTAAATGCATGAATTGTATGGTGGTGGATTACATCTCAGTAAAACTGTTAACAAAAATAAACACATACATACACACGTACGTACATGTATACATACATACAAGTTGCAATGGAGAAGTGCATGCAGTACTGACAGTGTTTCTACTTCACCAGTACCTAGGACAGTAAGTGGAGTTTTGCACAGCCATTTGTTTTGGAAACTTTCAAACCTTCAGCAATGTGAAAGAATAGTTCATTGAACATCTTTGTACCTTTCACCTAGATTCACCAGTTTTTGTCATTTTTGCCAGTTTTGATTTTGCTTTTACTCTACAACACAAATGGTGAAGACATGACACTGCTCCTTTCTCCTGTGATAGGCACTTCCTAAGCAAGGATGCTGTCCTACACAGCCATGGTTCCATTATCACACTTCAGGAGGTATTTAGTCCCATACTTTTAAAATTAAAAAAAAAAATTATTAAGTCCATAGTTTAAATTAGAGTTCACTTTTGGTGTTGTACAGTTCTGTGGGTTTTGACAAGTGCATAATGTCATATATCCAGCATTATAGTATCATGCACAGTAATTTTACCTCCCTAAATATTCCTTGTACTCATCCCTCCCTTCCTTCTCCCTGAACACCTGACAACCACTGATCTTTTACTGTCTGTACAAGTTTTGCCTTTTCTAGACTGTCATGTAATTGGAATCATACTGTATGTAGCCTTTCCAAATGGGTGTCTTTCACTTAGCAATATCCATTTAAGGTTCTTCCATGCATATTCATGGTTTGCTAGCTCATTTCTTTTAAAATATTTCATTGTATGGATGTATACAGTTTGTTTGTACCACAGTTTGTTTATCCATTTCCCCATTGAGGAACATCTTGGTTGCTTCCGTTCTTTGGCAGTTATGTATAAATGATGTATAAAGCAGCTATAAACATTCATGATAGGTTTTTGTCTGAATGAATATATGTTTTCAACTCACGTGGACAAATACCTAGGAATGCAATTCCTGAATTGTATGGTAAGACCAGTTTTAGCTTTGTAAGAAACTGTCAGACTGTCTTCCAAAATGACTGCATTCTCACCAACAATGAATGATTTCCTTTGATCCACATCCTTGTCAGCATTTGGTAACGTTGGGTTTTTGGATTTTAGCCATTCTGATAAGTGTTTATTGCTATCTTGTTTTAATTTTTAATTCTCCAATGACATATAGTGTTAAACATCTTTTCATATGCTTATTAGCCATCTACATCTTCTTTGATGAGGTGCCTGTTCAGATCCTTTGTTCATTTTTTTAATTGGGTTGTTTGTTTCTTACTCTTGAGGTTAGTTTTGTTTTGTTTTTTGGGGTTTTGTTTTGTTTTCTTTTCTTTTTGTGAGGAAGATCAGCCCTGAGCTAACATCTGTCGCCAATCCTCTTTTTGCTAAGGAAGATTGGCCCTGGGCTAACATCCGTGCCCATCTTCCTCCGCTTTATATGGGACACCGCCACAGCGTGGCTTGACAAGTGGTGTGTTGGTGCGTGCCCAGGATCCAAACCAGTGAACCCCGGGCCACTGCAGCAGAGCGAGCACACTTAACTGCTACGCCACCAGGCCGGCTCTCTTACTCTTGAGTTTTAAGAATTATTTGTATATTTTGGATATAAGTCCTTACTCAGATAATGTGATTTGCCAATATTTTCTGCCAGTCTTTGGCTTGTCTTTTCATTCTCTTAACAATGTCTTTCTCAGAGAAGAAATTTTTAATGTTAATTAAGTCCATCTTAACCATTTTTTCTATCATGGATCATGCTTTTGGTGTTACATCAAAAACTCATTGCCATATCCAAACTCACCTAGACTTCCTACTATGTTTTCTTCTAAGTTCTCATTTTATAGTTTTGCATTTTACACTTAGATCTATGATCCATTTTGAGTTAATTTTTGTGAAAGATGTAAGGTCTGTGTCTAGATTCAGTTTTTGCATGTGAATGTCCAGTTATACCAGCACTATTTGTTGAAAAGACTGTCATTTCTATGCCTTTGCTTTTATCGAAGATCAGTTGACTATATTTGTATGGATGTATTTCTGGATCTTTTCCATATAAACTTTAGAATCAGTTTGTCAATATCTACAATATAACTTCCTTGGATTTTTATTGGGATTCCACTGAATCTCTAGATCAAGTTAGGAAAATCTGACATCTTAACAATATTGAGTCTTCCTATGCATGACCATAGAATATCTCGATTTATTTAAATCTTCTTTGATTTCTTTCATCAGTTTCATAGGTTTCCTCATATAGAATTTGTACATATTTTGTTACTAAGTTATTTCATTTTTTGGTGCCATTGTAAATGGCATTGTGTTTAGAATGTCGAATATCACTTGTTCATTGCTGGTATATAGAAAAACAATTCACTTTTCTATGGTAACTTTGTCTCCTGCAACCTTGCTATAATTGCTTATTAGTTCCAGGTTTTTTTGTTGTTGATTCTTTGGGATTTTCTACAAAGAAAGTGGGGTCGAGAGTGACATCAGCATCATGGCAGAGTGAGTGGTTCTCTTTGTCTCTCCCCTCTAAATTACAACCCAACAGACATCCTTTGACCAACAGAGGATTCCCTACACAGCACAACAGGATGCCTAAGAGATCAGACAGCTATACATCCAAAGGTAGGGGGACTGGACCCCCAGGAAGGAATGGAACTGGGAGAGCAGTCCCCTCCCCCTCCCCCAGTAGCAGCAGTCCAGGACACAAATCCTCAAGCAGCAGCCTGTGATTGAGTGAGTGGAGGTGAGGATGCCCTGGACCCACACACGCAAATGCCCCCAGGGCAGCGGCAGCACACCCCTGTACACATGAACTATCACAGAGCAGTGGCGGCAGTCCCACCATGCAACAGTTGGTGGAGGAGCAGCAGCGACAGCAGCCCGACTCACTCAACTGTGAGCAGATGGGGCAGGAGCACCCAGTCCCCAGTGGCGGCACCCCTGTCACCAGCTCCACCAGCAGCAGGGGCTACATACAAGTTCCTGGGACCCCACACCCCCACCAGCGACAGCGACACCCATGAATCCAGCACCCCTGGCAATGGTGCAGCCAGCACCCCTAGACACCTGGGGAGCAGCAGCACAGCTGGTGCACAGGACAACAGTATCCGAGCCCACAGAGAGCCAGTGGAGGAAGACCCAGGAGACCAGAACCAAAGTAACCAAAGCCATACCCAAATAAGAAAAGGTTATTACTACCACAAGTGCTCTAGCAGAGAATCAATTCATCAGCCACCATGAAGAACTAGAGTAACACAGCAGAACAGAAAGAAATGACTACTCTCCAGAAAACAAACCTGAAGTCACAGATTACAATGTAACTGACAGAGAATTCAAAATAGCTGTCATAAAGAAACTAAGTGAGATACAAGAAAACTCAGAAAGACACTTCATTGAGCTCAGGAATAAAATTAATGAACAGAAGGAACACTTCCCCAAAGAGATTGAAGTTCTTAAAAAAAAAAAAACCAAGCAAATTCTAGATAAGAAGGCCACAATTAATGAGATTTAAAAAATGATGTAGAAAGCATTAAAAATAGAGTAGACTTTATGGAGGAGAGAATTAATGAGCTCAAAGGTGGAAACATACAAATAGATAGAGGAGGAGAGAGAACTAAGATTTCTTAAAAATGAAGAAATTCTTTGAGAAATATCCAGCTCAATTAGGAAAAGTAACATAAGAATGATAGATATCCCAGAGAGAGAAGAGTAAAAGGAGTGCAGAGCTTGTTGAAAGAAACAATAACTGAGAACTGTCCAAGCCTGGGAAAGGAACTGGACGTGAAAGTACATGAAGCTAATAGAACTCCTAATTAGATGAGTGCAAAAAGACCTCCAGGGCATATAATATTAAAATTGTCAGAAGTCAATGACAAAGAAAAAATATTAAGGGCAGCAAGAGAGAAGAAAATAACCTACGAAGGAACCCCCGTCAGGTTTTCAGCAGATTTCTCAGCAAAAACCTTACAGGCTAGGAGAGAATGGAATTATATATTCAAAATACTGAAAGGCAAAAACTACCAGCCAAGAATACTCTATCCAGTGAAATTATCCTTCAGATATGATGGAAAACTAACAACTTTCCCAGACAAACAAAAGTTGAGGGAGTTCATTGCCATTAGACTTGCCTTACAGGGTATGTTGAAGAGAGCTCTCCTACCTGAAACAAAAAGGCAAAGGTTTATAAAGCTTTCAGCAAAGAGATAAATAGACAGACAAAAACCAGAAAATTGCAGTTTTCTATCAGAACAGGTGAGCAATTATAAAAGATAAAAGCAAAGAAAGCATGAAAAATAACTATAAACACTTCAATTTGGTTATAAATTCCAAACAAAAAAATAATTTGTGTAAACGAAAACATAGAAAGAGAAGAGGAAAGGGATGGAACCCGCATAGGCTAATGGAGATAAGAGGCTATCAGAAAAGGGACTGTCTCATCTGTGAGATCTTTTATATAAACCTCACGGTAACCACAAAACAAGAAATCAGAGCAGATCACAAATTATAAATAAAGAGAAAACTGGAAACCATCAAAGAAAACTATCAAACTGAAATGGCAGACAGAAATACAAAGAAAAAGAAACAATGGAAATATAAAACAACCAGAAAATAAGATAAAATGGCAATATTAAGCCCTCACATATCAATAATCACTCTAAATGTAAATGGATTGAATTCATCAATCAAAAGACACAGAGTGGCTGGACGGATTAAAAAACAAGACCCAGCAATATGCTGTCTCCAGGAAACACATCTCAGCTCTAAAGACAAACATACACTCAGAGTGAAGGGATGGAAAACGACACTCTGACCAAATGGCAACCAAAGGAAAGTGGGTGTAGCCATACTTATATCAGACAAAGCAGGCTTAAAGATAAAAAAGATAACAAGAGACAAAGACGGGCATTGTATAATGATGAAAGGGACATCGCACCAAGAAGGCATAATGCTTATGAATATATCTGCACCTAACACAGGAGCACTAAAGTATGTAAAGCAAATATAACAGAACCAAATGGAGAAATTGACAGCAACACAATAATAGTAGGGGACCTTAACACCCTACTTACATCATTGGATAGATCACCCAGACAGAAAGTCAACAAGGAAACAGGGACCTTAAATGAAACACTAGACCAGAGGGAGTTAATAGATATACATAGAACATTCTATCCAAAAACAGCAGAATACACATTCTTCTCAAGTGCACATGGAACATACTAAAAGGTAGACTATATGTTGGGAAAGAAAGCAAGCCTCAATAAATTTTAAAAGATTGAAATCATATCAAGCATCTTTTCCAACCACAATGATGTGAAACTGAAAATCAACTACAAGAAAAAAGCTGAGAAAATCACAAATATGTGGAGACTAAACAACATGCTACTGAACAAATATTGGATCAATGAGGAAATAAAAAGAAAAATAAAAAAATACCTAGAGACAAATGAAAATGAAAACAACATACAAAAACCTGTGAGATGCTACAAAAGTAGTACTAAGGGGGAAATTGATAGCAATACAGGCCTACCTCAACAAGCAAGAAAAATCTCAAACAAACTTACCCTATACCTAAAAGAACTAGAAAAAGAAGAACAAACCCCAAAGTCAGTAGAAGGAAGGAAATAATAAAAATCAGAGAAGAAATGAATGAAATAGAGACTAAGAAAACAATAGAAAGGATCAAAACTAAGAGCTGGTTCTTTGAGAAGATAAAATTGACAAACCCTTAGCCAGACTCACTAAGAAAAAAAGAGAGATGGCTCAAATTAATAAAATCAGAAATGAAAGAGGAAAAATTACAATGGATAGTAAAGAAATACAAAGGATTACAATTGAATACTATGAAAAGCTATATGCCAACAAACTTGATAGCCTAGAAAAAATGGATAAATTCATAGAATGATACAACCTCCCAAAACTGAATCCAGAAGAAATAGAGAATCTGAATAGAACAGTCACAAAGAGATTGAAACAGTAATCAAAAACCTCCCCCAAAAACAAAAGTCCAGGACCAGATATCTTCTGTGGTGAATTCTATCAAACACTCCAAGAAGCTTTAATTCCTCTCCTTCTCAAATTATTCCAAAAAACTGAAGACAAGGAGTTGCTTCCTGACTCATTTTACAAGGCCAGCATAACCCTAATACAAAAAACAGACAAGGACACCACAAAAAAGGAAAATTATAGGCCAGTATCACTGACAAACATAGATGCAAAAATCCTCAACAAAATATTGGCAAATCAAATACAGCAGTGCATTAAAAGGATCATACTCCATGATCAAGTGGGATTTATACCAGGGACACAGGGATCGTTCAGCATCCGCAAATCAATGAGTGTAATACACCACATTAGCAAAATGAGGAATAAAAGTCACATGATCATCTCAATAGATACAGAGAAAGCATGTGACAATATCCAACATTCATATGTGATAAAAATTCTCAATAAAATGGGTATAGATATAGAAGGAAAGTACCTCAACTTTCCTTCTATACCCATTTTATTGAGAATTTTTATTGAGAATATTTTCAACATAATAAAGGCCATATATGACAAATCCACAGTGAACGTCCTAATTAACAGGGAAAGACTGAAAGTCATCCCTCTGAGAACAGGAACAGACAAGGGTACCCAGTCTCGCAACTCTTATTCAACATAGTACTGGAAGTTTTAGCCAGAGCAATTAGGCAAGAAAAAGAAATAAAATGTATCCAGATTGGAAAGGAAGAAGTGAAACTCTCACTCTTTGTGGATGACATGATTCTCTATGTAGAAAAACCCTAAGGAATCCACCAGAAAACTATTAGAAATAATCAGCAACTACAGCAAAGTTTCAGGATACAAAATCAACTTAGAAAAATCAGTTGCATTTCTATACTCTAATAACGAACTAGCCGAAAGAGAAGTCAAGAATACAACCCCATTTACAATTGCAACAAAAAGAATAAAATACCAAGGAATGAATTTAGCCAAGGAGGTGCAAGTCCTGCACACTGAAAACTATAAAACATTGTTGAAAGAAATCAAAGGAGACACAAAGAAGTGGAAAGATATTCTGTGCTCATGGATTGAAAGAATTAACATAGTTGAAATGTCCATATTACCTAAAGCAATCTACAGATTCAATGCAATCTCAATCAGAATCCCAATGACATTCTTCATGGAAATAGAACAAAGGACCCTAAAATTTATATGGAACAACAAATAGCCAAAGTGATCCTGAGAAGAAAGAACACAACTGGAGGTGTCACAATCCCTGACTGCAAAATACACTTCACAACTTACTACAAATCAATAGTAATCAAAACAGCATGGGACTGGCAGAAAAACAGACACACAGATCAATGGAACAGAATTGAGAGCCCGTAAATAAAACCACTTGTCTATGGACAGCTAGTCTCGGACAAAGGAGCCAAGAACATACAATGGAGAAAGGAATGTCTCTTCAATAAATGGTGCTGGGAAAACTGGACAGCCACATGCAAAATGATGAAAGTAGACCATTAATTTACACTATACACAAAAATTAACTTAAAATGGATTAAAGACTTGCATGTCAGACCTGAAACTGTAAAACTTGTAGAAGAAAATAGAGGCAGTACACTCTTTGATATTGGTCTCAATGGTATCTTTTTGAATACCATGTCTCAGGCAAGTGAAATGGAAGAAACAATACAGAAATGGGACTAGATCCAACTAAAAAGCTTCTGCATGGCAAAGGAAACCATGAATGAAATGAAAATACACCCCACCAACTCAGAGAAAATATTTGCAAATCATATATCTGACAAGGGGCTTAGTCTCCAAAATATATAAAGAAATCATACATCTCAACAACAAAAAAATGAACACCCCGATCAAAAAATGTGCAGAGGATATGAACAGACATTTTTCCAAAGAAGATATACAGATGGCCAACAGGTACGTGAAAAGACAGTCAGCATCACTAATTAGTAGGGAAGTGCAAATCAAAACTACAATGAGATATCACCTCAGACCCGTCAGAATGGCTATGATTCACAAGCTGAGAAATAACAAATTTTGGAGAGAATGTGGAAAAAAGGGAACCCTTATACACTGCTGGTGGGAATGCAAACTGGTGCAGCCACTATAAAACAGTATGGAGCTTTCTGAAAAAATTAAAAATAGAAATACCATACAACCCAGCTATCCTACTACTGAGTATTTTTCCAAAGAATATGAAATCAACAATTCAAAGAGATTTATGCACCCCTGTGTTCATTGCAGCATTATTCACAGTAGCCAAGAAGTGGAAGCAACCAGAGTAGAGTGCCCGTCAACAATGAATGAATAAAGAAGATGTGGTGTATATATACAATGGAATACTACTCTTATCTTGTTGCTGTTCTCAGTGGAATGGCTTTCAGTTTTTCCACATTAAGTATGATGTTGGCTATGGGTTTATCATATATGGCCTTTATTGTGTTGAGGTACTTTCCTTCTGGACCCATTTTATTGAGAGTTTTTATCATAAATGGATGTTGGATCTTGTCACATGCTTTCTCTGCATCTATTGAGATGGTCATGTGGTTTTTGTTCTTGATTTTGTTAATGTGGTGTATCACATTGATTGGTTTGTGGATGTTGAACCATCGCTGTGTCCCTGGTATAAATCCCACTTGATCATGGTCTATGATCTTTTTAATGTATTGCTTTATTCGGTTTGCCAATATTTTGTTGAGGATTTTTGCATCTATGTTCATCAGCGATATTAGCCTGTAATTTTCCTTCTTTGTGTTGTCCTTGTCTGGCTTTGGTATTAGGGTGATGTTGGCCTCGTAGAATGTGTTTAAGAATTGTTCCATCTTCCTCAATTTTTTTGGAACAGTTTGAGAAAGATAGGTATTAAATCTTCTTCAAATGTTTGGTAGAATTTTCCAGAGAAGCCATCTTGTCCTGGACTTCTGTTTTTTGGGAGGTTTTGGATTACTGTTTCAATCTCTTTACTTGTGATTGGTCTATTCAGATTCCCTATTTCTTCTTGATTCTGTTTCTGGAGGTTTTGTGAATCTAAGAATTTATCTATTTCTTCTAGATTGTCCAATTTATTGGTATATAGTTTTTCATAGTATTCTCTTATAATCCTTTGTATTTTTGTGGTATCTGTTTAATTTCTCCTCTTTCGTTTCTAATTTTATTTATTCGAGCCTTCTGTTTTTTTCTTAGTGAGTCTGGCTAAGGGTTTGTCAGTTGTGTTTATCTTCTCAAAGAACCAGCTCTTTGTTTCATTGACCCTTTCTACTTTTTTGTTTGTTTGTTTCAATTTCATTTCTGCTCTAATTTTTATTATTTCTCTCCTTCTGCTGACTTTGGACTTTGTTCTTCTTTTTCTAATTCTGTTAGGTATAGTTTAAGATTGCTTAATTGAGATTTTTCTTGCTTCTTTAGGTGGGCCTGTATTACTATGAATTTCCCTCTTAGGACCACTTTTGCTGCATCTCCTATGAGTTGGTGTGGTCTATTTTCATTTTCATCTGTCTCCTGATATTTTTTGATTTCTCCTTTAATTTCCTCAATGATCTTTGGGTTGTTCAGTAGCATGTTGTTTAGTTTCCATATGTTTGTCACTTTCCTAGCTGTTTTCTTTTACTTGATTTCTAGTTTCATAGCATTATGGTCAGAAAAGATGCTTGATAAGATTTCAGTCGTCTTAAATTTATTGAGGCTTGCCTTGTTTCCCAACATATGGTCTATCTTTGAGAATACTCCATGTGCACTTGAGAAGAATGTGTATTTTGCTATTTGGGGATCGAGTGTTATATATATATGTATATATACACACACACATATGTCTGTTTAGTTCATCTGGTCTATTTTTTCTTTTTTTTTTTCTTTTTTTTTTTCTTGAGGAAGATTGGCCCTGCACTAACATCTGTTGCCAATCTTCCTCTTTTTCTTTTTTTCTCCCCAAAGCCCCAGTACATAGTTGTGTATCATAGTTGTAGAGTTGTGGCTCTTCTATATGGGATGCTGCCTCAGCATGGCTCGATGAGCAGTGAGTAGGTGCATGCCCAGGATCCAAACCGGCGAACTGGTGAACCCCAGGCCACCGAAGCAGAGGCGCGAACTTAACCACTATGCTACTGGGCTGGCCCCTAGTTTTTCATTTATTTTTTTGTTTTTGTGAGGAAGATCAGCCCTGGGTTAACATCCAATGCAAATCCTCCTCTTTTTGCTGACGAAGATTAGCCCTGGGCTAACATCCGTGCCCATCTTCCTCTACTTTATATGGGACACTGCCACAGCATGGCTTGACAAATGGTGCGTCAGTGCACGCCCAGGATCCGAACCTTCGGACCGCCGAAGTGGAGCACACACACTTAACCACTGTGCCACTGGGCCGGCCCCCTTAGTTTTTCATTTAAATCCACCATTTCCTTGTTGACTTTCTGTCTGGCTGATCTATCCATTGATGTAAGTGGAGTGTTAAGGTCCTCTACTATAAGCGTATTGTTGTTACTATCTCCTTTTAGGTTTGTTAATAGTTGCTTTATGTACTTTGGTGCTCTTGTGTTGGGTGCATATATATTTAAAAGTGATACGTCTTCTTGGTGGAATGTCCCTTTTATCCTTATATACTGCCCCTCTTTGTCACTCATTAACTGTTTTATCTTGAAGTCTACTTTGTCTGATATAAGTATTGCAATACCTGCTTTCGTTTGCCATTAGCTTGGAGTATCGTGTTCTATCCCTTTACTCTGAGCCTGTATTTGTCTTTAGAGCTGAAATGTGTTTCCTGGAGGCAGCATATTGTTACATCTTGTTTTTTAATTCATCCTGCCACTCTATGTCTATTGATTAGAGAATTCAATCCATTTACATGTAGAGTGATTATTGATAGATGAGTGCTTAATGCTGCCATTTTATCACTCATTTGCCAGTTCTTCTTCATCTCCTTTGATTCTCGTCCCATGTATTTCGGACTACCAATTCAGTTTGGTAGTTCTCTATGATGGTTTTCTTAGTATTCTTTTTATTTATCATTTCTGTGTCTGTTCTGATTATTTGTTTGGTGGTTACCATGAGGTTTGTATAAAAAATCTTGTAGATAATCAATTTTCTGATAGCCTCTTATTTCCTTAGATTAAGCCAATTGCATCCCTTTCCTCTTTCCCTCCTAAGTTATTATTGTCACAACTTATTCCATCTTGTGTTGTCATTCTGTGGTTAAAATGACAAGGTTGTATTTATTTTTGATGTTTTCCTTCCCTTTATCTTTAATGTTATAATTAAGTTTTTGCTAACCTGTTCTAATAGAGAGCTACAATTTTCTGATTCTGTCTACCTGTTTATTTCCTTGCTCAAGGCTGTGTAATCACCCCCCTTTTTTTAAGGTATGAGGGCCTTCTTGAGCATTTCTTGTAGGGGGTGTGTTGTGGCAATGAACTCCCTCAGCTTTTGTTTATCTGGGAAAGTTTTTATTTCTCCCTAATATCTGAAGCATATTTTCGCTGGATACAGTATTCTTGGCTGAAAGTTTTTGTCTTTCAGTATTTTGAATATATCATTCCACTATCTCCTAACCTGTAAGTTTTCTGCTGAGAAATCCACCAAAAGCCTGATAGGGGTTCCCTTGTACGTTTTGTTCTTCTGCCTTGCTGTCCTTAATATTTTTTCTTTGTTATTGACTTTGCCACCTTTACTACTATGCCTTGGAGAAGGTGTTTTTACATTGATATAATTTGGAGTTCTATTACCTTCTTTCACTTGTATTCCCAGCTCCTTCCCCTGGTTTGGGAAGTCCTTAGCTATTATTTCTTTGAACAAGTTTTCTGCTCCTTCTCTTCCCCCACTGGAATACTTATAATCCATATGTTGCATTTCCTAATTTAGTCAGATATTTCTCAGAGAATTTCTTCATTTCTTTTTAGTCTTAGTTCTCTCTCCTACCTCCATCTAAAGCATTTCTATATTTCTGTCCTCTAGACTGCTGATTCTCTCCTCTGTAATATCAGCTCTGTTATTCAGGGAATCCAGATTTTTCTTTGTCTCATCCATTGTGTTTTTCATCTCCAACATTTCTGATTGGTTTTTCTTTATAGTTTCAATCTCTTTTGTGAAGAATCCCTCTGTTCATTAATTTTGTTCCTGATTACATTGAACTGTCTATCTTTATTTGCTATTTTGAGTTCTCTGTCATTTTGATTATAAACTTATGTGCCTTCAGGATTGATTTCTGGGTGCTTGTCATTTGCCTTCTAGTCTGCAGTATTTATATATTTTTTCCTACTGTTTGATGGCGTGGATTTGTGCCTCAGCATAGTGATAGTATCTGGTCGCAACTTCCACCTGCTGCCACTGAGTGGGGGGTCAAGAGCTGTGTATTCTGAGCCCTCCGTGATCCCCGGCTCACTCACAGCTGCTGCTTTTCTGCCGTATATGTGGGTGCTTTGGCCAGCTGGCTGAGCCAGAGCACTGGGTGGTGGAGGGGCACTTTCTTTCATTCACGATCCCAGAGGCGTTCTCATTCTTCCTTTGCTCCCTGCTCTCCTGGGATGCTGGCTTGATGAAGACACCCCTGCAACAGCTTAGCCACCACTGTGTGGGGCTTTCCCACAGGCTGTGAGGGAAGTTGTAGAGTGAAGGTGTTCCTGCAGAAGGTCACCCCTCCCCCCCTCCTCCCAGAGCTGTGCACAGCCCTGCACCCTGGGTCGCTGCCGTTTGGGAGGGACAGGAGATCACCTTACCTCCTTCCACTTCCTCTGGGAGGTCCAGCACCTCCACCTCCAGACATATGGCTGCATGGGTCTCTCAGGCATCTTTTGTGTTCTGTGAATATCCTCTGTTGGTATATGAATGTCCTTTTCATTGTATCTTAGTGGGGAGAGTCTAAGTAAGCGCTCACTCCACCAAGATACTGACATCACTCCAAGCCTTCTGTTTTTCTCTTAGTGAGTCTACCTAAGGGTTTTTCAGTTTTGTTTATCTTCTCAAAGAACCAGCTTTTTGTTTCATTGATCCTTTCTACTGGTTTGTTTTTTTTTTTTTTGGCTTTAATTTCATTTATTTCTGCTCTAATTTTTATTTTTTCCCTCCTTCTGCTAACTTTGGGCTTTGTTTGTTGTTTTTCTAATTCTGTTAGGTGTAGTTTAAGATTGCTTATTTGAGATTGTTCTTGTTTGTTAAGGTGGGCCTGTATTGCTATGAATTTCCCTCTCTGGACCGCTTTTGCTGCATCCCATATGAGTTGGTATGGTGTTTTTTCATTTTCATTTGTCTCTAGATATTTTTTAATTTCTTCAATGATCCATTGGCTATTCAGTAGCATGTTGTTTAGTCTCCACATCTTTGTCACTTTCCCCACTTTTTTCTCATAGTTGATTTCTAGTTTCATAGCATTGTGGTCAGAAAAGATGCTTGATATGATTTCAGTCTTCTTAAATTTGTTGAAGCTTGCCTTGTTTCCCAACATATGGTCTGTCCTTGAGAATATGCCATGTGCACTTGAGAAGAATGTGTATTCTGCTGTTTTTGGACGGAATGTTATATATATATATATATATCTATTAAGTCCATCTGGTCATCTGGTCTGGTGTTTCAATTAAGGCTACTGTTTCCTGTTGACTCCCTGTCTGGATGATCTATCCATTGATTTAAATGAGATGTTGAGGTCTCCTACTATTATTGTGTTGCTCTCAATTTCTCCCTTTAGGTCTGTTAGCAGTTGTTTTATATACTTTTGTGCTCCTGTGTTAGGTGCATATATATTCATAAATGTTATTTCCTCTTGGTGGAATGTCCCTTGTATCATTATATACTGCCCTTCTTTGTCTCTCATTGTCTGTTTTATCTTGAAGTCTGCTTTGTCGATGTAAGATATGGCGACACCCACTTTCTTTTGCTTGCCATTTGCTTAGAGTGTCATCTTCCATCCTTTCATTCTGATCCTATGTTTATCTTTATAGTTGATGATGTGTTTTCCTGGAGGCAGCATATTTTGGAATCTTGTTTTTTAATCCATCTCACCACTCTGTATCTTTTGATTGGAGAATTCAATCTATTTACATTTAGAGTGATTATTGATATATGAGAGCTTAACGCTGCCATTTTATCACTTGTTTTCTGGTTTTTCTTTATTTCCCTTGTATTTCTGACTGCCATTTCATTTTGGTGGTTTCCTGTGATGGTTTTCTCAGTTTTCTCCTTATTTATGTTTTGTGCCTCTCTTCTAATTCTTTGTTTAGTGGTTACCACAGGTTTGTATAAAAGATCTCATAGATGAGATAGTCCATTTTCTGGTATCCCCTTAGATCTACATTAGCCTAAGGAGATTCCATCCCTCTCCTCTTCTCCTTCTGATTTATTATTGTGACAAATTCTTTTTTGTGTGTGTTGTGAATTTCTGAGTAAATTGAAGTGTTTATAGTTATTTTTGATGCTTTGCTTCCCTTCATCTTTTATAATTAATTGTTTGCTCACCTGTTCGGATAGAGAGCTCCAATTTTTTTTATTTTGTCTCTTTATCTCCATGCTGAACGCTTTGTAAACCTTTACCTTTTTGTTTCAGGGAGGATGGCTTCCTTCATCATTTCTTGTAAGGAAGGTCTAGTGGCAATGAACTCCCTCAGCTTTTGTTTATCTGGGAAAGCTTTTATTTTTCTATTGTATCTGAAGGATAGTTTTGCTGGATAGAGTATTCTTGCCTAGAAGTTTTTATCTTTAGTATTTCAAGTATATCATTCCATTCTCGCCTAGCCTGTAAGGTTTCTCCTGAGAAATCTGCTGAAAGCCTGATAGGAGTTCCTTTGTATGTTATTTTCTTTTGCCTTGCTGCTCTTAATATTTTTTCTTTGTCGTTTTTTGCCAGTTTCAATATTATATGCCTTGAAGAAGGTCTTTTTGCATTGATGTAATTAGGAGTTCTATTAGCTTCATGTACTTGTAAGTCCAGCTGCTTCCCCAGGTTTGGGAAGTTCTCAGCTATTATTTCTTTGAACAAGCTCTCTGCTCCTTTCTCCCTCTCTTCTCTCTCTGGACTACCTATCTTTATGTTGCTTTTCCTAATTGATTCAGATATTTCTCAAAGAATTTCTTCAATTTTTTTAAAAACTTAGTTCCCTCTCCCCTCTACTATATTTCTTTCCTCTAAGTCATTAATTCTGTCCTCCATAACATCAGCTCTATTTTTTTATGGTTCCTGATTATTTTTTGTCTCATTGTGTTCTTCATATCCAGAATTTGGTTATTTTTCTTTAGAGTTTCAATCTCTTTAGTGAAGTATTCCTTCTGCGCATTAATTTTATTCCTGAGCTCATTGCACTGTTTTTCTGAGTTTTCTTGTAACTCACTGAGTTTCCTTATGACAACTATTTTGAATTCTCTGTCATTTAGATTGTAAATTTCTGTGAGTTCAGGATTGTTTTCTGGAGACTTGTCATTGTCCTTCTGCTCTGAAGTGTTATTGTAGTTCTTCATGGTGTTTGATGAGTTGATCCTTTGCCAGTGCATCTCTGGTAGTATGAGGTCTTAGATTCCACCTGCCACCCCTGGTGGGGAGCAATAGCTGTGTTTTCTGATCCTTCCCCATATGCTGGATGATGTCTTGGTAGGGCTAGTCTGCATTTGCCTGGGCTGGCCTCAGCCACTCTGCAGGTTGCACTCACATGGGCAGGGCCTCTGTACTGGGCGGGCAGGTCAGGCACCATAGGCAGGGCCTCTGTGCTCAGCAGGGGACCAGCTGAGCTGCTGTATGCTAGTTCAGAGGACTGCCTGTGCGGGGCCTAAAGCACTACTCGGTGGGTCCCTTGGGGTGCTGTGCTCCACAGGCAGGGCACCTTCTTCCTTGTCCTTTGCTAGAGGTGAGGGGCCCCCGTGTGGGTGCTGAGCTGCTACTCTGTGGGTTCCATGGGCTGCTGTGCTCCGCAGGCAGGGGTGTCTTCTGAGCAGGTGGGTGCCTTCTCACCTGCGCTAGGCTCTGCAGGATACTGCCTTCACAGGGGCTGAGCCATCACCACTTGGTGTAGAGCATTCCCACTAGTGGGGTCACCATGGCTTGGTGGGTTCTCCTGTGGGCCAGACTGCAACTTTGAAAGCATTTGTGCAGGCGGGACTGTCCCTGCCTCCTTACAGTTGCACTGGCTGCTGTGTTAGGATCTTTGACCTGGCTCGCTGCTGCTGAGTAGGGGGAGGATAGTGCTCACCTAGTTCCACTGCCTCCCAGGGATCCAGTCCACCTATCTTCATAAATCTAGCTGTGTGGATCTCTCAGATGTCCTGGTGTGCTCTGCAGGGAGTCTTCTGCTGGTTAATGAATGTCCATTTAGTTGTATCTTAAGGGGAGAGACTGAGGGACCAACTCACTCCTCCATGATGCAGATGTCACTCCTTCAAAAATCCTGTGTCTTTATATTCAAACTGAGTTTCTTGTAGACAATCTATAGTTGGGCTTTCTTTTTCATCTTTTTTGTCAGTCTCTTTCTTTTAATTGGTAGATTTAGAAGATTCACATTTAAAGTGATTATTGATATAGTTGGATTAATCTCTACCATGTTTTTCTGTTTCTAGTCATTGCACTTGTTCTTTGTTTCTTTTTTTAATCTCCCTCCTTTTTCTGTTTTCTCTGGTTTTAATTGAATGTTTTTATATGATTCCATTTTCTTTCCTTTCTTACATTATCTCTTAGCATTACCGAAGAGTATCTCTTAGCATTACCGAAGAGTATCTTAGCTACTTAGATAATGTATCTCTTACATTATCTCTCTTAGCATATCACTTATACTGCCTTTTAAATTTATTTTTGTGGTTGCCTGCAGTTTGCAATAAACATTTATAACTAATCTAAATATCCTTTCAAATAACATTTACCATTTAAAGGTAGCACAGGTACCTTAAAATCAAGTATTCCCGATTCTTCCTTTCCATGCCTTACAACATCACTACTGTTTATTTCACTTATTATAAGCTATAGTCATTCAATACATTGTTGCTGTTACTAGTTTGAACAAAAAGTTATCTTTTTTAATTAAGAATTTTGATTAAGAATAAGAAAAATTAAAAGTTTTATCTTCATTTATTCCTTCTCTGATACTCTTCCTTTCTTTATGGAGATGTGAGTTTATGAACTATATCATTTTCCTTCTCTCTGAGGAATTTCTTTTAACATTTCTTGCAGGGTGGGTCTGCTGGCGACACATTCCCTCTGGAGTTTGTTTGTTTTTGTCTGAGAAAGTCTTTCTCTTTCACTCTTGAGGTGTCATTTCAGTGGATAGAGAAATCTGGGTTGTTCAGTTTGGGGTTTTTTAAAACACTTTAAATATTTCACTTCACTGGCTTCTTGCTTGAATGGTTTCTGAAGAGAAGTCTGATATAATTTTTATTCTTGTCCCTTATGGGGAAGGTGTTTTTTTGCCTCTGGCTTCTTTCAAGATTTTCTCTTTGTCTTTTGTTTTCTGCAGTTGGAGTATGTGATGTGTAGGTATAGAGTTTGTGGTATTTATCCTCCTTGGTGTTCTCTGAGCAACTCAGATCTGTGATTTGGTATTTTTCATTAATTTTTGAAAAGTTCTCAGCTATTATCATTATTAAATTCTCTCTGCTTATGTTACCCATCTGTTCTTGTATGTTGTCCAACTTTTCCCATTAGACCCCTTAGACTATTAATCATAGTTATTTGAAATCCTGGCCTAATAATTCCAAAATATCTGCTGTATCTGACTCTGGTTCTGATGCTTGCTTTGTCCCTCAAGACTGTGTTTCATTTTGTTTTCTTGTTTGATTTTGCTTTGCCTTCTATCATGCCTTGTAATTTTTTTTTGAAAACTGAACATAATGTACTGAGTATTAGGAACTGAGGTAAAAAGAACTTTAGTATGAGATTTTGTATATCTGGGTAGTAGTTAGGCTGTGTTTACTGTTTCCTGTAGCTGTAGGTGTCACAGGTTTCAATTTCCTCCGGTACCCTTGTTTTTGTCTCTTTGTTGTCTTTGAGTTTCCCTAGAAACTCCTTGTTAAATACAGTCTGTCTTGCAGCTCTCTTAGTTGTAATCTACTGTGATTATACTGGAGCCCTGTTGATTGAGTGGTGAGGTATTGGGGAGAAGTGGATGTGTATGTAAGGCTAGGCCGGTGTTAGTTAATTGCCCCTCCCCCAGTAAAGTAGTTTCTAGTAAAGTAGTTTCTCTTGAGGACAGGCTTTTGTTAAGGAGAACAGAACTTCCGGTTGTTTCAAAATAGTTCATTTTCCCCTCCTCCAGCCCAAAGCACACAGGGGAAGTACTCTTCGCCCATGAGAATCTGGTGGAGCTCCTGGAGGTGATACTAACAAAAGTGTGGGTACTCTTCCACCACTGGGGCCCAGGAGTTTTAACTCACAGGCCAGCCCACACTCAGCCTCCAGCATTGGATCAGTCATCTTACCTTTAAGTCTTCCTACTGGTTAGGGCTCCAGGGACTTCTGCTCCAGCTGAGCTGTTTTGTCCTCGCCTGTCTCTCCCGTTCTCAGACTTCACTTCTCTGAGGGATCTAAGAAGTGTTGTGGATTTCAGGTTTTCAGCTTTCCTCTTATCTTGAGGATGAGAACGATGACTTCCATACTCTTGCATGTTAGAACAGAAACTATGAGTCCACTCCTACTTTTTTTATTTATCAACTTTTGGGGATGTATGTGCATTTTATTGATTATTATAAAATTAATAGTCATATGGAAAAAGCCATGGGTGTCTGTGTTTGTGCAGGTTGAAAGAGCAGAACCTTGTAAAAGAGCTGAGGCCCCGGGACCTCCTGGAGAGCAGCAGTGACAGTGATGAGAAAGTCCCTGTGGCCAAGCCCTCCTCACTCTCCAAGCGAAAACTGGAGCTCGAGGTGGAAACAGTGGAGAAGAAGAAGAAAGGCCGGCCTCGGAAGGATTCCCGGCTCATGCCTGTGTCTCTCTCTGTCCAGGTGAGGCCAGCAGACCCGTGCTGCCCCTCCCCTAGCCCACCTCCTGAGCTCAGTGCTG
The DNA here is from genome assembly GCF_020826845.1 of Diceros bicornis minor. Taxonomy (NCBI): domain Eukaryota; kingdom Metazoa; phylum Chordata; class Mammalia; order Perissodactyla; family Rhinocerotidae; genus Diceros; species Diceros bicornis. The sequence continues at coordinate 32,088,302 of NC_080774.1, read as the reverse complement.
GAGCCTGCATGTGCCCAAGTGAGAGAAGGGAGGCCCTGCATGCTATGGAGGGCCTCATCAGTGTGGGAACAGCTGGCTTAGACATGCACTTCCCCCTCTGACCTGCCCTCAACCCGCTCAGATTCCTTGAGCAACTGCCTGGCATCAGCTACCTCCTCTGTCAGGTGGGGAGTCACTGTAGCATTCTCTCTAGGAAACTGCTTCACCTCTAGGTGACTCAACTTCACCTGACACTGCCCTACAGTGTTGGGGCGAGGCTCAGGGACATTTCTGCTCTTGCAGTCCCCAGCTGCCCTGACTGCAGAGAAGGAGGCCATGTGTTTGTCTGTACCAACACCTGCACTGAAGCTGCCCATGCCGGGCCCCCAGAGAGCATTCACCCTCCAGGTGAGCAGGCCTCCTACCTCTCCCTCCCTACTGTATACCCTAAATTGTCATAGACTTAGAGCTGTTTTCCAGTGAGTCTTCATCACCTTTTGGGGGAAGTTGTAATTGATCAGGGCAACCACCCAGTTTTATTTGCAAGACTGCTAACCTCTTCTCCAGGGGCCCCCTCACTCCCCGCTACCCCCTACCTCAGATTCCCTGCTGCCATCTTCTGGATGCCCAGCTCCTTCTCCTGGAAGCCTCCTTGAGCTCCACACAGCCCTGGGCAGCCTTGTGCTCAGTGCTCACTGGACTGTGGGCTAGTTGTCGGCCTCTCAGCCAGCCCACTGGCCCTATCCAGGGCCAGGCATGGAGTTGTTACCCAGGCTCTGTTTGAGCTCGTGGAGTGAAAATTTGTAACCATGTGCTTGTTCAAATCACAGTTCTAGAGCGAATAATCCTTTATACCCAGAGGCTCTCTAGTCATGTAGTCCAGGCCTTTGCATACGCTGTCACCTCACACTCTTTGTACCTCAGCTCAGGCGCACATCCTCAGGAAACCTTCTCGGACCCCACATGCAGGTCACTTCCCACTGGCTACACACTGCCCCGGCCCAGGCTGGTCCTCGTGTGGTGCCAGAGAGGGTCCTCACGTGGCCCTTCCCGCCACAGGTCCTTCTGAGCCTAAGGGTAGGGACCCACATGGTTTGTTCTTGTTGCTGATGTGAGCAGAGGCAGAGCACACAAACCCTCCTCTCAAACTCCTCCAGCACCCCCTGGGGCTTTACCGCTGAGTGCTGCTTGAGGCTGTTCTTGGTTTCTGGAGACCTATGAAGGGGACCTGGCTCTCAGCCACAGCTGGCCCTCTGCCCCAGCTCACCCACTTGTGAGACCACACAGGTGCAAACTGTTCAGCCATTCTGCCTGGTTTTCCATATGGAATATCTAGTAATCAGCTCCCTGAAAGCTGAGGCTGCGTGCTCTTCTGGGGACACTCTCTGAGGTTAGTCTCAGACGAGCACACCGAGGCTCACTACTAGAGGAACTTAGGGGGTGGGACTTGGGGTTTTCTAGACTTTTCCTCCAGGCACTGGCACAGGCTCTATTATCGCCAAACACTGCGATCTTTGAAGAGCCTTCAACTAGGAGGCAGGAGACCCACATCTCACTCCCAGCTCTGTCCTCAGCTGGCTGTGGTCCTCATTTGCAGTGTGCTCTTGCGCAAGTCACTTGCCTTCTCTGTGTTCTCCCTTATGAGAGGAAGTGGTGGAATTAGGAGGCTTTAGGGTCTTCAGCTCTGACACCGATTCTCTGCTCTGCCACATGGATGAAAAGGCAGAAACCAACTCCCAGCACTCCCCCTGCACTAGGGGACCTGGACTTCTGGCCCTTAGGCCCTCCTGTCTTGCCTTGTTATCGCCCCCACCACCACCCTCCAGTTAGCCAGCCAGCTAGCTCTGTGTGCCTCTGTGGTCTTCCCCTGCCTCAGAGCCCAGGGCCGTGAGGCCTCTGAGCATCTCACCTGTCCCATGGGCCAAGTCTGACTGGACCTGCCGTCACCTGAAAAGACAGTATGTTTGCTTTTCTGCATCCAGGTGAGCTCTGACCCCTCCATGTACATTGAGGTAGAGAATGAAGTGACAGCCGTGGGGGGCGTGAAGCTGAGCCGCTTGAAGTGTAACCGGGAAGGGAAGGAGTGGGAGACGGTGCTCACCAGCCGGATCCTCACTGCTGCCGGCAGCTGGTAAGGATGAGTGTCTTCGCCCAGCCTGGCTTTTAACGTGAAACGAGCACCCTGTGCTGTGCTCTGTAGCACTGTTACTGTCCCAGAACATGGCCTTTCTGAGGGGAGAATGCACCACTCTTCACATGCCAGCGCCCACAGGGGCCTATGCTGGGCCTTGCTCTGGGCTGAGCATGTGCATCTGTCATCTCAGTCCCTGCAATTCCCAGTGAAGTCAGCATCATTATTTCTCTGTTACAGGTAGAGAAACTGAGTCCTAGGGGTCACCCAAGCCAGGATTTCCACTCAGGTGTTCCGATTCTCTTGTCTGGCCAGATTCCTGAAGTCTCAGGTTCCAGGCTGAGTTCTGCCTGGCTGTCTCTGACTTGGGCTGGTTCTTTCTCTGGCCCCCAGATTTTCATCCAAGGAGAAATCATGGATTTCTGACTGTCCCCTGAGTCCCCAGCCCTTTTGAGATTCTGTACTTTGAGGGGAGATCTTAAATCACTGGTTAGTCACCCAGTGTCTTCCATGGGCTTCGGGACCACGATCCCCTGGAGCTGTCCCTGCATTCACTTGATCTGGAAAGACGACCAGTGTTTTCCTCAGGTGCCTGCTGAGGCATAGAGCCCCCAGTCAGGACCATGTGTTTGATACTCTTAAGAGGTTTTACAAAGATGATCAGCTTACATATGTCATTTTAATTAGACCCTTAATCATTTGGCATGAGGTTATATGTAAAATGCTTTCCCAAGTGTCTGCAGACACTTGGCGTTCTGTCTTAGGTCAGGGTTTCCATGGGCCCTGAGAGAGTTCATGGTGTCAGGCCTAGAAGGAACGTCTATTCTGTTCCTCCCTCCTTTTCCCCCTCAAAATAAGAGGACGGAGCTCCCAATCCCAGGCGTCTGTGAAGTGCAAAGAGGTCTGAGCACTGGGTGCCACCGTGCCCTCTCTGTCCCTGGTCCCGAGGCAGGTGACACACCCCAGCTGGGGGCTGAGGGATGTCAGCACAGCCTCTCCCATGGTGACAAGGCAGCTGCTGGAGAGGCCTGCTGAGGACCACCCAGGCCCAGCGTGCAGACTTGGTCACCAGCGCCACAGTGGGCTGGCTTCGGGAAGACTGACCATGAGAGATGAGCAGACACTTCCGTTACAGAGAACCCCTGCTGCAGGCCCTACTCCAATAGACCTTTATAAACAAAAACATCTCACTGCCTCTCCCTTTCCAGCGGCCAGTAACAAAAGTGGCTGGTTTGGAAAGGCAGTTGTCAGAGCTCCTTCCTTAGCTGACCTTCTTGCTGTGAGCCTGCTGCTCATGTGGGCCTCAGGCACCAGCTGAGCAGAAGACAAGTGACATGGAGGGGGGCTCCAGGTGGTCTTCTGGGGCCAGGATCTCACTATGCTGGCTGCACACCTGCTCCTGGGATCTGAGGCTCCAGTCTCATCCTAGGCCCGTGGCTCGGGCCTTACCAGGGCCCTCGCAAGGAAGGTGGCAGCTTGCTTGTGCTGGGCTGGCCCAAGGGGTCTAGTGGCCACTCAGAGGGGAGATGCTTGACAGCACCCAAACACTTGCCTGTGAAGCATTCCTTACTCAGGGAGTGACAGGCCTCTCTCACCCCAGCTGTAAAGGCCTTCAAGGGCACAGCTGGTGTCCCCTGTGGAGACACACTCCATCATTCCCACACTTCCGCTGGCCTGTCTCAGCAGAGACCTTCTCAGGACTAGCTTGGCTAGTTGTAGCCCAGAGACTGTCAAGTGGGTACTGTATTCCCTTATCTGACAAGTGAAGCGTGCTTCCTGGGTCACCGTCAGATGTGGTGGTCCTCCGAAGCACCTGCCCCCCTGGGACAGCGTTAGTATGAGCTCAGAAAAGCTTGAGCAGCCTCTGTCGGGGAGGAGAGCATAGTCTTTAATCAGAGGTCTCAGGTTCCATCAGCCCTGTTTCCCTGCACTGACCTGGTCCTCACCTCTCCCTCTGCTGCACCTGCTCAAGGGAAGGCCACATCAGGCACAGGGAAGGCTCTGCACCTTGGGCCTGCTGCCTCTGCCACAGCTCCCGGCCCCCGTGATGCCTTTTCCCCCTCTGCCTTCTCAGTGATGTGGTGTGTGTCGCCTGTGAAAAGAGGATGCTGTCAGTGTTCTCCAGCTGTGGTCGCCGCCTCCTCCCTCCCATCCTCCTGCCGTCCCCGATCTCCACTTTGCACTGCACAGGCTTCTACGTCATGGCGCTCACTGCTGCGGCCACACTGTCCGTCTGGTGAGAGGCAGGCCCAGGGTGGGGCGGGCTCCAGGCAGGGCAGGTTGGGGCTGTGTTGGTCCCTCTCACTGCCGGGACAGGGAAGGCAGTGGAGGAGGCCCCCCAGCAGACATGTCCCCAGGCCCTGCTTGCGTGGGGTCTTAACACCCAAGGAGACCTTGAGCAGTCGCACATTGCTTGTGATAGCCACCCCGTTGTGGGGGGAGAGAGGATGTGCAAGTGGAAGTGGAGCAAGCTCCCTACACCTGCTGTCATCCTTACGGGAGCAAACCACGTGACAGTTGCATGTGCCAGGGTCCTAATGTGGGTTCATCAGAAACGGGATCTCTAAGCATGGCCACACTTCTCCCAGAGTCAGTGTGGCATTAGTGGTGAGCCCCATGGCTCTGTTACCTAGGCCCTCTGCTGTGGACTTGTGTGGAGGGAATGGAGTGGTATGTGGGGCGTGGAAGCCACTTGCGCCCAGAGCCCCTCTCAGAGGAGGCCAGGGCTGGGATTGTACCAGGGACCATGGAGCAGGGCTGTGAGCACCGAGACACACCCTGTTGCATTTACCCGGGCTAGAGAGTAAGCTGTTCCCTGCCTTCCTCCTAGGGACGTTCACAGACAGGTGGTTGTGGTGAAAGAAGAGTCTCTACACTCCATCTTGGCAGGTAACCCCAGCAGTGGTCCCTGGGCGGGGACCCTGGGTGGGACAGGGCAACTCAAGTCCCAGCTCTGACACGAAGAAGGGCCCCACTAGGCCTAGACAGAGAGTCAGGCTCTGGGTCAGGCCAAGGTATTCATTGTGGCAGGGGGTGCATTTACATTGCAGGAAGATACACCCTCTCCTGGGGCACATTTAAATGGGTCCTTGAAAGGTGACAAAGAACCTGGTAGATGGCAATGAGAACAGCATGCGCAGAGCACAGCAGTGACTCCCTGGTTGCTGAGGCAGCGTTAAGACGCCTTTTCCTGAGACCGTGGGAGCCGTGGGTCAGATTTCTCCTTCGGTGCACATGCATGCACTTGCTGATCAGGACACACCCAGAACCAGTTTTTATGGTGTCTCCCTAGGCAGTGATATGACAGTGTCACAGATCTTGCTGACACAGCATGGAATCCCAGTGATGAACCTGTCCGATGGGAAGGCATACTGCTTTAATCCGTCACTTTCTACGTGGTAAGCAAGCCACCCCCTAGCCCTGCCCCATGTGCGAGTGTCTGTCTGAGCTGGAGCCCAGAGCAGTGAGCAAAGGCTCCCAGTCCTGGCCTGCTTCTCCTGGGTGTTGGGTCCTGGAGTGGAGGCTGGGCTCTGCTGGAGGAGACGGAGCTCAAACCCACCAGTGCAGGCTGTCCCCATAGGCATCTTCTGGCCCATAGCCTCTCTGTGCTCAGAGCCTGTGCACAGGGGTGCTTTCCTTCTTCCACACTGTTCTCTGGGGTCACTTTGTTTGGAATAGGCATTTGAAAATTTTTACAGTTGTTGATATATATTTCCAGCCTGGCCTCCTAAGCTGTCATCAGCGTAGGTGAGTTGGCTTTACAGCCTCACCAGCACTTGTCAATTTTTGTAGCTTAGGAGGAACCAAATAGCATTTGACTGACTTTGTGAATTAGTAAGGTTGCACCGTCACTCACCACGTGTGATGGTCTGCACCTTTCCTCTACCCGTTTTGAAATTTGGAGCCCTTTTCTGTATTTATAAAGTCTCTTTATGTCAGAGATCTTAACCTAGACATACGAAGCATATACATTTTTACTACCTTTTTTTTTTTTTTTTTTTTTTTTGTGAGGAGATCAGCCCTAAGCTAACATCCGCCAATCCTCCTCTTTTTCTTCGCTGAGGAAGACGGCCCTGGGCTAACATCGGTGCCCATCTTCCTCCACTTTATATGGGACGCCGCCACAGCATGGCTTACCAAGCAGTGCGTCGGTGCGCGCCCGGGATCCGAACCAGCGAACCCCGGGCCGCCGCAGCGGAGCGCGCGCACCTAACTGCTTGCGCCACCGGGCCGGCCCCACAAAGCATATACATTTTGTACCAACCACTCCAAGAAATTCTTTTCTTCTGCCTGTACCTTTGGTTCTGCAGATCCAAGCTAGCCACCTTCCAGCCCTTTTCTGTTTGGAGTTGCCAGGCAGCAGTTTATCCTCACACTGAGATCTCTTTCTTGTGTTAAGAAAACAAAACAAGCCCAAAATTCCTCATCCCCTGCTCTTCCAAATTACAAAATGTTGTGTTTATATGTGATTACTGTAATAATGGAAACAAGCTGGTTATTTAAGAAGAGAAATGTTGGGGCCAGCCCTGTGGTCGATTCGTTAAAGTTCTGCATGCTCTACTTCGGTGGCCTGGGTTCGCAGGTTCCGATCCTGGGCGTGGACCTACACCACTCACCAGAAATGCTGTGGCAGCGACCCACATACAAAATAGAGGAAGACTGGCGTGGATGTTAGCTCAGGGTGAATCTTCCTCAGCAAAACAAAAAGAAAAAGGGAAACGTTGACCGTTTGTATTTTGGACACATTTACAAAGGCACTCGGCTATTTTAAAAATGTGTGAAGGATATTTTCTTCACAGGGATGTGAAGGGTCCAGAGAAGGTTAAGAGCTGACTGCCTGAGATGCTGTGGAAGCACAGGAAGGCTAGAGCCCTGGCATTCTTCACAGCTTCTGAGAGCTAGGCCATGTGGGCCCCTGGGCAGGTGGGCATCTGGGGCATGCTTCACACAGGCCCCTCGTCCCCAGGAACCCAGACCACAGGGCTGAAGTCTTCACGGCAAGAGCTTTGTCAGTAACCTTCACTGTCATCAATTTTCCCTTGTTATGAAACTTGTCTGGGATGTACCATGTTCTGAGAATGCAGTGATACTCCGCCTCTGCTGGTGTTCTGGCAGCAGGTCATGTGGCACTTGCTCCTTGGTAACCTTGCCACCAGCCTTCTCTAGTGGACCTCCTGGTTCTCCTGAGCTCTGTTCTTGCCTTTGCCTCCCCAGGAACCTGGTTTCTGACAAGCAGGACTCCTTGGCCCAGTGTGCGGACTTCAGGAGCAGCCTGCCTCCCCAGGAAGCCATGCTGTGCTCAGGACCGTTAGCCATAGTCCAGGGCCGTGCCTCCACGTAGGTGACCCAAGTGCTGGGGGAGGTGGCCAGGTTGTCTAGGCACAGTCCCACAGTCTCTGATTGCCCATCCACTGTGCCAGCTGCTGCTCAGCACCGGCAGGCTTGGGGTGCCACAGTTTGTGGGCCCATGTCGGGTAATATCTCAGGGTACTGGGATGCAAGCCCTGTCACTCCAGGGCCCAGATGGCAGTCTAAAGTGCTATAGATCATGGACACCCATGTTGGGCAGTATTTTGAGTCGGGAGAATGGGCCACTGGCCTGCCACCTCAGGGGCCTAGATGGCAGGTGCAGAGTGGTCAGATACACTTGGGGTGCCAGAGGGCCAGGAGGCCGGTGGCTGGGACCTAGGGATGGGTGGGCCAGCATGGAGTCTGACACGTGCCCCCCTGCTGGCTCCTTGCTGGTGCCCTGGGGCGCACGGTGGCAGCCTCCTGCCCCACACAGTGCCCGCTGCCTCACGATGTGTGCTGTGCTGGTCTTTGCAGTTCAGGAAGGCAGGCGGCCCGGCTCTTCTCCGTGCCTCACGTGGTGCAGCAGGAGACCACCCTGGCCTACCTGGAGAGTCAGGTTGCGGCAGCGCTCACCCTGCAGTCCAGCCACGAGTACCGCCATTGGCTCCTCCTTTACACACGGTACCTCGTGAACGAAGGTGAGGTTCCTGGGGGGCCTGTCTGTTCTCCCGGGCCCAGCTCAATCCCTGTCCCAACATGACCCTGCTGAAAGCCCATGAATCAGGGCAGAAATGCAGTGCCCTAAGGCTCTCTGCACTGTCCTTCCTCCTAGTCTCCCATGGTCATCCCCAGAGGCCCTGGCCTCCAGCTCCCCGTCAGCAAGGTGGGCCCTCAGCCTCCTATCTCCCAGCCTGAGCTGTGATCAGGGCAGCCCAGCACATGTCCAGCTCCATTAAAGGCTCAAGGCCTTGAATGCAGTAGACCCTGAGGGCCAGGAGGATTGGCAGCAGGAGGGCGTGGGGGCAGAGGACGTGTGGAAATACATGCTCCAAAGAAGCCGATGCAATGCTCAGACTCTCTGACATCCTTGGAGCATCAGTGGTCAGTGAGCCGGTCACCTCGTGGAAGGGTGTCTTCTGGCAGCGTCCAGTGGGCCTTCATTTCTCTTCCTCCTCTGAGCCCCTCCTGCCCTAGAAGGGCTGGCCTGCTGTCCAGCACCGCCGCAGGATGTGCCCCCAACCCCGCTTCCCTCGTTGGTCAGAAAGCAAAGTGTGTTTGAAGAGGTGGCCATCGTGTTCTTGGAGTGACCTCCAACAGGGACCTCTCATCCCTCTGCTAGGCGAGTGTGAGGTCATGCCTTACCAGCCTTCCTCCCGCTTGAGCTTGGCCTCTAGGGCTGTGACCTGGGGATTGGCCCTCCCAAAGCTCTCCCTGTGTCACCACACAGCCCCAGGCCTGGTTATGGAGCAGCCTCCCCCACAACCTCTGCTAACCTTCTTGCTTTGATTTTGACATCACTCTCCCCATTTTGTTTATGATTTAGAGAAAAAACTTAACTATAGAAAAGACAGCAAAAAACATGCCAAACGCCTACAAATGTAACTCCCAGAACTCGCATGTCGTGTTGCTTCTGGTGATGTAACTGTGTGTATACATACACCTCTGAGGACAACAAACATGGCTGACAGACTCGAAGCCCTTCCCCCTCCCCGGCTGACTCCAATAATGAGTTTGATGTTTACTCTTCCCACCCAGTCTGTGTGGTCGCCCAGCACGTGTGGTCACTGACTTTTCTAAATACTTCATCTTCCCAAGCCCTCACACTTTTGCCGGGGTGCTCCAGTCACCTCTGGGCCTCATATCGCACTCCCCTGAGGAAACCCATCCTCTGGCTTCTCTTTGGTTTGCTTCATCCTGGGTGTTCATTAGGACTCATCCTGATGGCCCTGCATAAAGTTGCTGCCTCCTCTGGGGCCTGCAGCCATTCGTGGGATCACTTCTACCCCTGGCTTCTCTTTCTCCATCTTTCACACATCTGTTCCAGTGTCCATACACAAGTCATCTTCTCTCTCTAGCTCTTGCTTGCTCGACCATAAAAGGAGGACTCAAGTTTTCAAGGGAGACCACACTCATTTCTAAAATTCCTCAGATTCCAGCTTCATCCTCTTATTCCACCCTCATGTTTGGGTGATTTCATCCATTCTCTATGGCCTCAGCTGCTACCAGTGCTGACTGGCCCCCCAGATTCTGCCTCCAGCATTTCTGGCACTCCACCTGGCTGCGCCCAGAACCCTTGAGTTGACAGGCCTGCGCCTGCTTCTCCTGTCTCCTGCGCTCAATCACCACCTCCTCAGTCTAAGTTCATACCCTTGCCATCTCTTACCTTCTGAAGACTACCTCCTGACCCTGCTGATCTCAGCTGCTAAGGCGTCTTCTCAAACAAATCTGACTAGCCTGTTCCCCTCCTTCCACAATTTCCCATGTTTTCCTAACCCCTTGAGGAGTTTATCCCAGAGCTGACCACATCTCATTTTTCCTGGGGGCCCAGCACCCAGAGGGGCTGCTACATATGTTGTCAAAGGAGCAAGTGAGTGAGTGAGAATCTGTCATTATGGGTCTCAGTGCCCCAAACCAAGAGACAGGCAATACGTGTTTTGCCCTTAGTAGGCAATAACATAAGCATTTGTTCATTCTGTTTTGATATACAACAACTTAGCATATTCTTGATTTTTTATTTCTTTTTGTAATGTGTTCCTATTTGTTTTGTTTTGTTTTGTTTTGTTGTTTTTTTCTGTAATTAGGGTTTGAATACCGACTTCGAGAAATATGCAAGGACTTACTGGGTCCGGTTCACTACTCCACTGGAAGCCAGTGGGAGTCAACGGTAGTGGTAGGTGCTTCTTTCATTCTCGCCGCAAGAGTTCTTTCGTGAAAAGTGAAGGTGGAGATTTAAAAAATAAGACCAAGTGCTTTGAAATTCATCCTCATTAGACTCCTGCAGCACACTGCCTTGGGTCCCAGCATCAGTGAGCTGGTGAGATGCTAGCACTGCACAACCTGGCAGGAGGTGGGCCCTTCGTATCAGGCTTAGGGAGCACTCAGCCACTCCCCGTGCTGAGGAAGCCTGCCTGCCTGGGCCTCTGGGTTCGTTCAGCAGTGAGGACGCAAGATCCTTCCCTGCCTTTGTGGAGCTCACAGTCTGGTAGGGAGGCAGACGTAACCAAGTAAGCAATTCAGTCAACAAGATAGTTTTAGACTGTGAGTTATGCTAAGAAGGAAATAAGCAGAGCAGTAAGACAAGCATGCCTGGGAGAGAGTGTCCAGGGAAGACCTCAGAAGAGAACTTTTTTTTTCTTTGTGAGGAAAATCGGCCCTGAGATAACATCTGCCAATCCTCCTTTTTTTTTTTTTTTTTTTTTTTACCGAGGAAGACTGGCCCTGGGCTAACATGCATGCCCATCTTCCTCTACTTTATATGGGACACCGCCACAGCATGGGTTGACAAGCAGTGCGTCGGTGCGTGCCCAGGATCCAAACCGGCGAACCCCGGGCCGCTGCAGTGGAGCATGCTCATTTAACCGCTTGCGCCACCGGGCCGGCCCCAGAAGAGGACTTTTTGGATGAAACCCAAGGATAGGAATGAGCCAGCTCTGCAGAGACCTGGGGAGAGTTTCCTGGTAGAGGTGATAGTAAATGCAAAGAGGGCTTAGTATGTTGAGGCTGCTGTGGCTGGAACATAGTGGGTAAAGGAGAGGGTGGTGTGAGATGAGGCAAGAGAAATGAGCAGGAAGTAGATCACAGAAACCTTGTGAGGAGCTGGAGTTTTAGTCTCAGCAGCAGGAGCTCTTGACAGAGTTTGCACAGAGGTGACATGAACTGACATAGAAGATCAGTCAGCAGAGGTGACATGAACTGATGGAAAGCCAGTCAGGGCCTGTTTTTTGCAATGGTTCCAGCAAAAGATAAAGGTGGCTTGGATCAGTGAGATGGCCATGGAGAGGGGAAAGGAGACAGATTCAAGATGTATTTTGGAGGCAGAACCAACAAGACTTGGTATGTGGGTAGTGGGATGTGGAGTAGATGAGGAAAAAAGAATGAACATGTGGTCACCTCCAGATTTTTTGGCTTGCACAGGTGGATACTAGTACATTGACTGAGTTGGGAAAGCAGCAGGTTGGTGAGGGATAGGAGAAGTTGTGGATCCAAGAGTTAGCTCCAAATACTGAGCAAATACTGGTAGAGTACCTGCTCTGGCCAGGTGTGGTCTTAGGCACATGGCAGGCAGCAATGAGCAAGGCTGACTGGCCCCCACCCCATGGGTCTACATTCTTGTGGAGAGAGGCAGACTGGAAACAAATGAGCAAGTACAGATAATGTGTTGGGTGGGGATGGGTGCTGTGAACAAAAATAAGGAGGGCAGGGGGATATGGAGTACTGGCAGAATGCTGTTATATTGGGTGAGCAAGGAAGGCCTGACTGACTGATGGAGCAGAGACCAGAAACGGTGAGGAATGGAGCCCTGCAGATATTTGAGGGAAGATCACCTGGCAGCAGGAACAGCAAGTACAAAGGCCCTGAGGTGGGAGGGCTTGCAGCGTAAAAGGAGCAGCTGAACAGTGTGGTGATGGGAGGGGAAAGATTGGAGAGTCAGTCCTTACAAGGCTCTGAAGGCCTTGATGTGTACTTGGCTCCCTCTATTTTTTATTCCATTTTTATTTTGTTGCAATAAATATTTAGTTGGCTAATAAAATCTTAGTTTCAAAATCAGTTCCCTTTAGAGCTTTGAAAGTATTATGCCACAGACTTTTAACATCTACTGTTATTGCTAAAAACTGCAGCAAATCTGATTTCGATTGCTTTGTAAGTTCTTTTGGGATCCTCTCTTGGTGTTTTGAAGTTTTTCAAAGCTCTAAGTCTGTCTTTCATTCATTCTGTGGATGGTCCTGGGTTCTTTCTGACTGTACCTTCCCTTCTATTTTTTCCCATCATCAGAGAAATGTAATGTCTTCTCTTTTTAGAAACTGCTGTATCGTTTTTCATAGTTTCAGTTCTCCCCCAAATTTTCAATTTAGTATTTTACTTACTTGAGCATAGTAAGCTTCGTTATTTTATTTTCAAGTTGTATGTCTGATAGTTCTGGCATTGGGTGCCCTTGTGGATCTGTTTCTACTTCCTGTAAATGTTTCTGCTGGTTCTCATTCATGTTGTTTTATCGCCTTATGTACCTGGTTATTTTTGACTGGCTGCTGGACATAATATTTGAAAAATTATTTGTAGAAATGGTTTGAGGCCTTAGGTAATGTTACCTTCTTCCACAGAGCACTTTTATTTGCTGCTGCCAGCTCTTGAGGCACCAGCACTGCAGGATCCCCTCAACACAGTTCCAGGATCAAGGTTTTCTGGCCTGCCTTGGGACTGAAAGCTGGACACTAGTTGGTGCAGGGGCTGGTTTACTTCCAGTTTACCCTTATTCTAGGGTGCATCCCGTTGGGGTGTCAGCACAAAGGAGGGGTGATTTACCAGGGACCCCCTTTTCATGGGCCATAGGCCCTCAAGTCTGGCAGAGGCTCTGCTCAGCCTCCTCATCAATAAATGTTCCCAAGGCAAAGGCATCTCTCTCTGGATTTCTACCTTCCCCACACCGTGGCTCAGTCCTTCATCACTAGCACATTAACTCTCTGAGGTCTGTTTCTATTTGTCCAGCTTTATCCACTGTCCTCAGTGGGAAAGGTGGTTCTGAATTACCTGCAAAGTAGAGCTATTTCCCCCAGCAGACCTCACCTCCAGGGCAGCCTGATGGGCCATCAGCTTGGGTGGGAGACAGGTTGGCACGTGCCCAACCAACCTCTTCCCCTGGCCAGGTTGTAGGGCTTCACTCTGTGACCCAGTTGTCACTCTGGGAGCCTTAGCCGAAGAGGTCAGCCAGAGCTCTACATAGCAGTTCTCTGTCGCAGCCTGAAAGTAAGCACTCTAGGCTAATGTGGTGCAGGCGGAAAGGGGCACAGGCAGGCCACCAATTAATGGCCATGTGCTCTCCTTTCCCCCTTCTTCCTGCTGGTTGTTTTTGCCAGCTCTAAGCAGGACACTTCATTGGGGATTTGCCCAAGAGAGTCTGTGCCTCCCTTCCCAGGGGCACCATCAGTGTGGTCCCACTTGCTTTCCACCTTCTGTAAACTGCCTAAAATTGCTGATCTGCTCAAATCCATGACAAATGCTTTTAGCTACTGGTAAATGATACCCCCATCTAATGGTAGCTGAAATAGTTTTTTTTCTTCTCCTCCAAATAAGTCTTCTGGAGATAGGTGGCAGCCTATATCTCTTTGATTCTCCTGGCCTTACCCTCATGGTCACAAGGTAGCTTTCATGTTCAAGTTCAAGGAAGGAGGACAGGATCAAGCCAGTACCAGCAACATCCACCCCTCTTACCAGAAAAAGAAAAGCTCTCCCAGAAACCAGCCAACGCCTTACAGGCAGCCAGCAAATCACTTGGGCACCCCATTGCAAGGGAGGCTGGGAAAGCAAGCAGCAAAGAGTATGTAAGAGGAGAAGTCTTGGTGCAGGTGTGGACATAGCCATCTTCTGCTATCTGCCACATCCCTTGTTAATCTCAGCACTTTTCTGAATTTATTCCCTTTTTTTTTTTTTAACCATTTTACTGTCTCTTCATCTAGATATTGGGGGCAGAGAACGTGAGTTGAGTATGAGCCCTCTGCTCTCTTGTTGAATTTCTTCATGAACACTTTTGTAGTGAGAATTGGCCCTTCAAGTGGAACTGGTCCTCAAGATGGCTGGGAAATGGACCTGTGGGTGGAGGGTAGACTTTGACTAGCAATGCTGACTCAGCAGCCCTCCCAAGAGGCTTATTAGGAACACATCATTTCATGTATTTAAGAGCCACTTGTATTTTCCTTTTTTGAACTGTCTGTTGAAATATTTTATTGTCATTTGTTTTTCTTATTGGTTTGTAGGAATTCTTTGTATATTGGGAAAATTGCTCCGTGTGATATGAGCTGCCAGTGTGCCTTGGGGGACCCCAAAAATCCAGGCTTATTTCCCTCAAGGATCGCAGCTCAGTGTGCAAAGGAGGGAGACAAGAATCAGAGGGTTGGGGCACTAAGCAACCATCCTTTAGGTGCCTGTGCTGGCCACTGTCTCCCCAGGCAGACCCTGCTCTTGGGAAGGCTCCCTCTGCCAAGGTCTTCACTGTGGACCTTGACACTGGACAGAAAGGTGGTGATGAGCTATGTCCCAGGCTGCTGCCTGAAACAGTGGGGAACATCATCCATTACTGAGAACCCAGGATGGGAGGTAGTACTTGCTGGCGGTTGGTATTGACACCAGCCTTCAGGCCAGTGGGCAGATCCTCTTGCAGCTTGCCCGTGGCACCACAGGAAGACAGAATATTTTGCTTTTTTTATAGCAATTTACTTCATTCCCTTTCATTTTTGTAAATCGAGTTTTTTAGGTTTTTAATTTTAAAATTTATTTTGAATGGTAATATAGTCACATTCAAAAATTTAAAGGTATAATAGTTTTGAAATAAGTTTTGAAGTCAAGAAGTGTGAGACCTCCAACTTTCATCTTCTTTTTCAAGATTCTTGTGGCTGTTCAGGGTCTCTTGAGATTCCATATGAATTTTAGGATGGATTTTTCTATTTCTGTGAAAAGCCATTAGGATTTTGATACAGAATGCATTAAATCTATAGATCACTTTTGGTGTTATTGACATCTGAATGATATTAAGTCTTGCAATCCATAAATATGGGATGTGTTTCCATTTATTTGTGTCTTCTTAATTTCTTTCAGCAATGTTTTGTAGTTCTCGGTGTACTCATCTTTCACCTCCTTGGTTAAGTTTATTCTTACGTATTTTATTCTTTTGGAGGCTAGTGCAAATGGAATTATTTTCTTAATTTCCTTTTCAGATTGTTTTTTGTTAGTGTATAAAAATGCAGCTGATTTTTGTGTGCTGATTTCATTATGTACAAATTTGCTGAATTCATTTATTAGTTCTAACAGGTTTTTTGTGGAATCTTTAGGGTTTTCTACGTGTAAGATCATGTTGTCTGCAAACAGAGGTAAATTTACTTCTTCCTTTCCAATTTGGATGCCTTTTATTTCTTTTTCTTGCCTCAGGGGTCTGGCTAGCACTTCCAGTACTGTGTTGAATAGAAGAAGTGAAAGTGGGCATCCTTGCCTTATTCCTAACCTTAGAGCAAAAGCTTTCAGTCTTTTAAGATTGAGTATGATGTTAGCTGCGGGCTTTTCATAGATGGCCTTTATTATATTGAGATAGTTTAGTCTATTACTATTTTGTTGAGTGTTTTTATAATGAAAGGGTGTTGAATTTTGTCAAATGTTTTTTCTGCATCAATTGAGATGATCTGGGATTTTTTTCCCTTCATTCTGTTAATGTGGTGTATTACATTGATTGATTTTAGTTTATTGAATCATCCTTGCATTCCATGAATAAATCTCACTTGGTCATACTGTGTAATCCATTCAATTTGCTGTTGAATTCTGTTTGCTGGTATTTTGTTCAGGATTTTTGCATTAATTTTCACAGAGATATTGGTCTGTAGTTTTTTTGTAGTGTCTTTGTCTGGCTTTGATGTCAGGGTAATGCTGACCTCATAGAATGAATTAGGAAGTGTTCACTCTTCTTCCATTTTTTTGAAAAATTATGTGGAGGATTGTTAGTTCTTCTTTAAATGTACGGCAGAATTCACCAGTGAAGCCATCTAGTTGGTCCTAGGACATTCTTTGTTGCGAGGTTTTTGACTACTGATTCAGTCTACTTAGTATAGTTATAGGTCTGTTCAGATTTTCTATTTCTTCATGATTCAGTTTTGATAGGCTGTGTGTTTCTAAGAATTAGTTCATTTTATCTAGGTTATCCAATTTGTTGATGTAGAATTGTTCATAGTATTCTCTTATTTATAATCCTTTTTATTTTTGTGGCATCATTTGTAATGTCCCTGTTTCACTGCTGATTGTCATTATTTGAGTCTTCTCTCCTTTTTTCTTAGTCAGTCTAGCTAAAAGTTTGTCAGTTTTGATGATCTTTTCAAAGGATTCATTTTTGGTTTCATTATTTTCTCTATTGATTTCTATTCTCCATTTTATTTATTTTCACTACTGTGTATGATTTTCTTGCTTGTTCTTGCTTTGGATTTAGTTTGCTTTTATTTTTCAAGTTTCGTAAGATGGAAGGTTGTATTATTGATTTGAGATCTTTCTTTGTAGATTCTTACAACTGTAAATTTCTAACCAATGCTTTTGCTACATCCCATAATTTTTGGTATGTTGTGTTTTCATTTTCATTTGTCTCAAGATATTTTCTAATTTCCTTTGTGATTTCTTCTTTAAATCACTGGTTATTTATTTAGCAGTATGTTGTTTAATTTTCACATATTTTGGGATTTTTCAGTTTTCCTTCTGCTGTTGATTTCTAGTTTCATTCCATTGCGAATGGAAAAGGTACTTTTTTGATTTCAGTCTTTTTAAACTTATTGAGACTTGTTTTGTGGCCTAACATTTGATCACTCCTGGAGAATGTTCCATGTGCACTTGAGAAAAATGTGTATTCTGCTGTTGTAGGGTGGAATGTTCTCTATGTGTCCATTAGGCCCGGTAGGTCTATACTGTTTTTTAGGTCTTCTGTTTCCTTATTGATCTTCTGTCTGATTGTTCTATCCATAATAATATTGAAAATGGGATATTGAAGTCTCCTACAATTATTGCAGAACTGTTTATTTCTCCTTTCAATTCAGACAGTGTTTGCTTCATGTATTTAGGAGCTCTGATGTTTGGTGCACATATGTTTATAACTGCTATGTCTTCTTGGTGAATTGATCTTTTTGTGATTGTACAATGTCCTTCTTTGTCTCTTGTAACAATTTCTTTTTCTTTTTGGTAAGGAAGATCGGCCCTGAGCTAATATCCATTGCCAGTCTTCCTCTTTTCTGCTGAGGAAGATTAGCCCTGAGCCAACATCTGTGCCCATCCTCCTCCACTTTTGCATATGGGAAGCCACCACAGCATGGCTTGATGAGCGGTGTGTAGGTCCGCAGCTGGTATCTGAACCTGTGAACCCTGGGCCACCGAAGCGGAGCACGCAAACCCAACCACTATGCCACCAGGCCAGCCCCTTGTTGTAACAATTTTTGACGTAAAATCTATTTTGTCTGATATTAGTTTAGCCATCCCTTCTCTATTTTGGTTACTATTTCCAAGGGATATCTTTTTCTGTCCTTTCACTTTCAACCCATGTGTGTCCTTAGCTCTAAAATGAGTTCCTTGTAGGCAGCATATAGTTGGATCTGGGTTTTTTAATCCATTTTTTGATTGGGGAGTTTAATCCATTTACATTTAAAGTAATTACTGACAGGTAAAGACTTAATATTGCCATTTTGTTATTTATTTTCTGTATGTTTTATTGCTTTTTCTGTCCTTGATTCCTCCCTTACTATCTTCCTTTGTGTTTAATTGATTTTTTTAGTGGCATGTTTCGATTCCTTCCTCATTTCTTTCTGTGTATATTCTATAGATATTTTCTTTTTGGTAACCATGGGGATAACAAAACCATTCTAAAGTTATAGCAATCTATTTTAAACAATTTAATTTTAACTACCTACAAAAAAAATTGCATACCCCTTCAGAAGTCCTCTCCCCCTACTTTATGTTATTGAAATCACAAATTGTGTCTTTATATATTATGTAATCATTAACATGGATTTATAATTTCTTATGCTTTTGTCTTTTAAATTCTGTAAAGGAATAAAAAATGGAGTTAGCAAACAAAATTACGCAATATGGGGTTTTATATTTTGTCCATATATTTACCTTTACCAGAGAACTTTATATTTTATTGTGTAGTGTCCTTTCATTTCAACTTGAAGGACTCCCTTTAGCGTTTCTTGTAGGGTAAGTCTAATAGTAATGAACTCTATCAATTTTTATTTATATGGGAGTGTCTTAAATTCTCCCCTGTTTTTGAAGGACAGTTTTACTGGATATACTATTCTCAGGTATCAGTTTTTCTTTCAGGACTTTAAATATGTCATCCCGCTGCCTTCTGGCCTTCAATGTTTCTGCTTAGAAATCCATTCATTATCTTATTGACGATCTCTTTTACATAATGAGTCACTTGTCTGCTTTCAAGATTCTCTCTTTGTCTTTGACTTTCCACAGTTTGATTATAATGTGTCACAGTATGGGTTCCTTTGGGTTTTTCCTACATGGAGTGTTTGTTGAACTTGTTGGATTTGTAGGTCCATGTCTTTCCTCAAATTTGGGAAGTTTTCAGCCATTTTTTCTCCAAATAAGCTCTCTTCCCCTTTCTCTCCCTCTTATCCTTCTGGGATTTGTATAATGTATGTATTGGTCTGCTTAACGGCATCCTATAAGTCCCTTAGGCTATTTTCACTTGTCTTCACTCTATTTTCTTTTTGCTCTTCAGACTCACTAATTTCAAATAACGTGAGTTCAAGTTCACTGATTCTTTCTTTTGTCTGTGCGAGTCTGCTGTTGATCCCCTCTAGAGAATTTTTCTATTCAGTTATTGTTTTTAAGCTCCTGAATTTCAGTTTGGTTCTTTTTTATAATTTCTCTTTGTTGATATTCTCATTTTGTTCACCTATTGTTTTTCTGATTTCCTTTAGTTGTCTGTTGTTGTCTGTCTGTGTTTTCTTTGAGCAGATTTAAGAGAGTTGTTTTAAAGTCTTTGTCATGTTAAGTTCCAAACTTATGTTTCTTTAGGGTCAGTTTCTGGAGATTTATTTTGTTCTTTTGAATGGACCATGTTTCCCTGTTTCTTTGTATGCCATGTGATCTTTTGTTGAATATTAGACATTTGAATAAAGTAGCCACCTTTCACAGTCTTTGCAAACTGGCTCTGCCACCCAGCCCATCATGAAGGTTCATGGTCCTCTCAAGCCTTTTCTGGGGATACATCTTTCACAGGCCTTTGCATGTGCCGTTTTTTTTTTTTTTTTTTTTTTTGCTGGGAAAGATTCGCTCTTAGCTAACATCTGTTGCCAGTTTTCCTCTTTTTTTTCCTCCCCAAAGCCCAATACACAGTTGTATATTTTAGTTCTAAGTCCTTCTAGTTCTTCTATGTGAGCTGCCACCACAGCATGGCTACTGACAGATGGGTGGTGTGGTTCCACACCCAGGAACAGAACCCAGACCGCCACACAGAGCACGCCAAACTTTAACCAGTAAGCCATCAGGGCTGGGTCTGCACGTGCATTTTTTCCATTTCCTCATATACATGGCTAAAACTTTTAAATGTTTTAATTTCCCCTAAAAGTCTCACTTCTGCTTCTTTCCACAAGCTTAAATTTTCTATTATATTCTACCCATAATCTCTTGCCCCCAGGCACCCATGGGTACGCAATTCCTCTGCAGCTCTCACACGCCACAGTGTCCACCACTGCCTATTGCAGCCTCTATCCTGATATCCAAACTATGCCACTACTCCCATCAGCACTTTCCATTCAGTTATGTTTTCTTGAATGCCTTTGAATAAAGTTTTGTAATTTTCAGCACATAAGCCATGCACATCTTTTGTTAGATTTATTCTTAGACGTTATAATTGTGGCTATTCCAAATGATATGTTGCTTTATTTATGTTTTCTAATTATTCATTGCTGTGGTATATATATGCATTTGACTTTGGTACATTAGTCACCAGCCATCTTTCCACAGCATTTCTATTATTTTTTATTAATTGGTCTGTCAATAGTTTTGTTTTCTATGTGGAGTAAGCAATCAAGTCATATCAAGTAATTATTTTATTTCCTATTTTCCAATTATGCTTTTTTAAATAATATTTAAATCTATTAATATAGTAAATTATAAGTTTCTAATATTAAATTCTTGTTTTGCTGGATAAACCCAACTTGGTCATAGTTACTCTTTTTTTTTATTCACTGTTAGAATTGATTGCTAATTTATAGAGGATTTTGTGGGTGAAACTGTCCTGGGATTTTTTTACTCTTTTTTTTTTTTTTTTTTTTTGTGAGCTAACATCCATGCTAATCCTCCTCTTTTTGCTGAGGAAGACCAGCTCTGAGCTAACATCTATTGCCAGTCCTCCTCCTTTTTTCTCCCCAAAGCCCCAGTAGATAGTTGTATGTCATAGTTGCACATCCTTCTAGTTGCTGTATGTGGGACGCAGCCTCAGCGTGGCTGGAGAAGCGGTGCGTCGGTGCGCGCCCAGGATCCAAACCCAGGCCGCCAGTAGCGGAGCGCGCGCACTTAACCGCTAAGCCACGGGGCCGGCCCGGATTTTTTACTCTCATGCTGTCCTTGTTTAGAATCAAGATTATATTTGCCTCATAGAATGTGTTTGGAAGTAGTTCCTCCTTTTTTATTCTCTGAGTTTGTATAACATTGAAAAAATCTGTTGCTTGGAAGTTTCTTAGACATCAGTTTAAAAATCTAGTATACCTGATGTTTTCTTTGTGGTAAGATTTAACTCCTATTTTCTATTTCTTTTTGAGTCAGTTTAGATAAATTATATTTTTCTAGGAATTAGTCCATTATCTCTAAATGTTCAAATTTGTTGGCATAAAGTTGATAGTACTCATACTTTCTTATGTCTTCTACATCTGTAGTTAACGTCCCTTTTTTATTTCTAATATTATTTCTTTGAGCTTTCTCCCTCTTTTTTGATTAATCTTACAAGAGGTTTGTCTTTGTAGTCTTTTCGAAAAAAATGACTTTTGTCTTTATTCATCTATTCTATTGAATGTTTGTTTTCAATTTCATCGATTTCAATTCCTTATTGTTATCTTCCTTCTGCTTTTTAAAAATGTTTTTTCTGATGTCTTTTACTTTCTTTTTTTTTTTTCCTGATGCCTTGGGTTGGACCCTCGGGTCACCGGTTGTCGTACTTTCATGTTCTCTAATATAACCTGTTTTATGGTTGTAATTGTCCCTGTATAACCCCAGTTTTGCTGCATCACACTAATTTTGAAGTATTTGGTTTTTTTTATTACCATTCACTTGTAAGTCATTTTTAATTTCAATTAGCTAACATTAGGTTAATTAATTAAATTTACTGATTAATTTGATCCATGAGTTTTACTCAATTGTGCTTTAGTCAGAGAACATTATCTGTCTCAGGTGCAGGTGCAGGCCTGCCCCACCTCTGGGGTTGGCAGGGTTTTTCTGTAAGGACCAGAGAGTAAGCATTTCAGGCTTTGCAAACCTTTATGATTTCTGTTGCAGCTGCTCACCTCTGCCATTGTAGTATGGTATATAAGCAAATAGGCAGGTGTAGCTGCTTTCAATGAAATTACTTACAAAAAATAGACAGTAGGCTGGATTTGGCCCATACCAAACCCACAACTACATGATACCTGTTATTTTGTTGAGGTTTGTTTTTAGAGCAATTTTTCGTATTTCCATGTGTGCCAAAGAAGAATATGTGTTCTCTAGTTGTGAGTGCCTCATTCTGTATCTATCCATGGGGTCGTGTTTACTAAAGGTTCAGTTTGAGTTACCTGAATCTGCAGATTTTTGGCTTTCTGACCCATCCCTAATTGAATGTGTATTAAAATCTTCCTGTGAGCATGGTTTTGTCCCTCTTTTTTGTTTTTTCTTTTTGTGAGGAAGATCAGCCCTGAGCTAACATCTGTTGCCAATCCTCCTCCTTTTTTTCTTCCCCAAAGCCCCAGTAGATAGTTGTATGTCATAGCTGCACATCCTTCTAGTTGCTGTATGTGGGACGCAGCCTCAGCATGGCCGGAGAAGCGGTGCGTCGGTGCGCGCCCGGGATCCGAACCCGGGCCACCAGTAGCAGAGCGCGCGCACCTAACCACTAAGCCACAGGGCTGACCCCTGTCCCTCTTTTGATTCTCTCTTTCCCCAATGATGTTTTTTGTCTCAAAGTCTACTTTGTCTGATAACTGTAAAATATTAGCTTTATTTTATTATTTACTAACATATCTTTCTCCATCTTTAACTTGCAACCTTTGTATATCCGTGTTTATGTGTTTTTGCCAACATCATGTGGCTGGCTTTTGTTTTATCTAATCTGGCAAGCTGTTTTTTCATCACCAAGTTTAAACCATTTACATTTTTTGTTTCCTTGCTTTTTTTAAGACCAACATAAACTTTAGCAAAAGTTGATCACATTGCTTTCCACACCTCTTTTAGCATCGCCTGG
This sequence comes from Diceros bicornis minor, assembly GCF_020826845.1. Taxonomy (NCBI): domain Eukaryota; kingdom Metazoa; phylum Chordata; class Mammalia; order Perissodactyla; family Rhinocerotidae; genus Diceros; species Diceros bicornis. The sequence goes on along the minus strand of NC_080774.1, from coordinate 32,065,722 downwards.
ATTTATCTCTTAGAGTATTTCCTCCAAAACATTTTCCTCTAAAACATTTTCAGGGTGGATCTTTCCTGCAGCAAACCTTCTGAGGTCTTGCAAACCTAAGAATATGTTTTATTGCACCCTTTATATGAATAACTATTTGGCTGGATAAAAAAGCAGGTTATAATGTTTTTTCCAATATACTAAAAATACTATTTTATTGTGAATCTTAGTATCTCTTCCTTTGTAGGTGATATGCTCTTCTTCTTTAGAAATTTTCAGATTTTTTCTGTCTTTGATATCTGCAAATTCTGTATATTTCATTCTAATGTGTCTATATCCACATCTTACTTGATCAGCACTCATCGGAACCTTTCAACCTAAGGACATTTTTTTTCTTTAATTATGTAAAGTCTACCTATATTATTTCTTTAAGTATTTCCTCTTTTCTTTCTCTCACTTCTTTGGGACCCATTATGTAGGTGTTGGGCCCATCTCCTGTCCTCCATCGACTTTTACTTTTCCTCTGCAGTTTCCTCTCTGCAGCTTCCCCTCTGTGTGCCTCCCTGCTTGAGCCTGGGCTGCTGCTCCATCTAACTCGCTCCAACTGGGTCTTCAGCAGTGTCCGTTCTCCGCTAATCCCATCTCCTTCAACCACTGTGCTGCTCAAACTTAATATCGACACTTGGTTCTTTTCTATAATTCCTTGTCTTGTTACCACACTTATTCTAGTAACTTGGGCCTTCTCTTCCAATGGTCAGTGTTGTTGGTTGGTGGTTTTCCCTTTGCATTAGCTGTGCTTCTCAGGGGTCTGTGCAGTGGAGACCCCACCTGGCAGTGCATGTTGCAGAAGGGTCCAGGCAGACCATGGAGCTAGTGCACCCAGGGGTGAAGGAGGTGTGGGCTGGAGCCAAGGGCAGAGACACCAAGACTGTAAAACCAAGGCTAGTCACTGCCCGCTGGGGGCCTCCCTGGGCCTGAGCTTGACCTCAGCCCCCTGGGGAGCATCTCTGTAAGGGAGTGGCCCCTCCTGGATGGCCATCCACGTGTCCCTCTGCCCTGATATCCTACTTCCATCCTACTCTGGAAGGCCAAGCTACTGTGGCCACTGACCAGTGCGCTTGAAGGCCAGCGCTGACTGTGCCACCAGACTTAGGGGACCTGGAAGAGCAGGACCTACCCGGTTCTCTCTGCTGTGTCTTTGCACTTTGTCCCTCCCCTGCGCCCTGTCTCTCCTCCCTATACGTTCCAGCGCAGCCTTTCAGCTCCCCCTGGGCTTCCCAGTGTGCAGAGAAATTGCTCTCATCCATCTGTGGTTTCTCCAGGGGGATCCTGGGTCAGATGGGCAGACACAAGTGTCTCTTCCAGGCCAGGGAAGCTCCCCCACAGTCTAGGTCTCCTCACTGACACTTGCACTCAGCTGTTACTCCTGTGTCCACAGGGTCTGCGGAAGAGGGAACTGCTGAAGGAGTTGCTGCCAGTCATTGGGCAGAACCTCCGCTTCCAGCGCCTCTTCACCGAGTGTCAGGAACAGCTTGACATCCTGAGGGACAAGTAGCCTGCCCAGGCCTGCCCTCGCTGCAGCAAGGACAAGACCACACTCTCGCCGCTGATGACATGCAGTGCCGCCTCACACCTTGTCGGGCTACCGTAGGATGAGACACTGGCAGGAGGTGGGCTGTCCTGCACCAGCACCAGCCTAGCTCCCTGGGTGACTTCCTCTCTGTCCTGGGCCTGTTGCTCCCTTGGAAGGGAGCAGCTCTGCCTGCAACTCATCCCTCCCTCCAGGACCCCTGTGCAGAGCTGGGGCTGGGGCTCTGCCCTGCTGCCCTGGGCTCAGTGAGGCACTCCCAGGCCTGCCATCTCCAGCGTGGTCCCGAGGTGGACACTAGCCTCTGCCACTGCAGGCGCTGTGCTGCTTCAGCTATGATGAATGAGCCATTTGTGAAAGAGAACCCTGAAACGTTAGTATATTATGCAGTCAGTAGACTGACCCGAGACCTATGTACAAGGAAAGGCTATTCCAACACACGGACTATTTTTGTACTAGAATTTGCTAACTTGTAATATGGAATTTTCCTTTTGCCCAATAATCAGGATATCCCTATAAGTCACCTGGACATTGGTCACTTGTAGGAAATTTAAACTCTAATTATGACAGCTACATTGAAAATAATTGTACTGAAATTAACTTGTCTATCTTCATTTGGTTTTAATTTTTAAATGTTTGTAAAAAGAGACTGTTTTTCGGGGGATGGGGCAGAGGGGTGGGCGATTTCTTTTGTAAGTGTAAAATAAATGAACACACGTTGGATACCAAATCATCCTGACTTCCCTTGCCTTTTCCTTCTAACTTTCACCTTCCTCCCTGTCTGTGGATCCCTCTTCTGAAATGTGCATTGACAACATTAGAGCCAGAAGGGATCTTTGATGTCATCTAGTCTCCCCCAGCCCCTCCATGCAGATATTCATTTTGCAGCATGGAGGTCACTCCCCTGGTCATGCAGCATCTCAGGCCGAGTGGGGGCTAACGGGTAAGCCAACTTGCATGTGTCTTCTCCCAAGCCAGACACTGAGGTCCTTGGTTCTGGCTGCACTGTGCCCCAAGTCCCCAGTCATGCTACACACCAAGGGCTGCAGCTGACTTGCCAATTTCATGGAAGGAAATCAGTAAGTACAGACTCAGGTTTTCTGAAGAATTATCCGGAAGCTGGGATTTTCTTAGAAAGTGGTCCAGATGCTAACCCACAGGAGAGGAGATTGCCAGAATCACAGATTCTTCAAGCATAGTGAGGGCTGAGTACATTTACCTCTGGGTTCTGGGACCCATCACCTCCCTGCCAGCTGTGTGTGATCCTGAGTCTGCAGAAGGAAGCCTGGACTTGGAATCAGAAGGCCCGGGTGACTCTGGCCACTGACATCCTCTCTGGATGCTTCCCTGCCTAGTGACCATCCCACTGCCTGACTCACTCGGACATCAAGTGGCTGAATGAGACCCAGGCCGACATGCATGCCTGACAAAGCCAGCACACGGAGTGCATGTAGGCATGGGCACCTCAAAAGCCAGGCAGCAAGTGTGAGCTTTTCTTTAAAAAACGAGGAGCCAAAGATGCTGTGCAGATCAGGCAGCTCCCCTGGCAATTCTGCAGTGAGGCATTGAGAACTTTGGAGCTGTAGGATGCACATGGCCTCGGGACTAACAGGTTTTTCTGGGGTCCAAACTAGAAAAAATCTGGGCCTTGCTTTTCAGCTGTCAAATGGAGATGAGGTTAAGAAAACATGCATGGTTGTGAGGATTAACTGGGATCATGTAGGCAAAGTCTTGGTACTTAGCAAACGTTCCCTTGAAGAAAACTTGCACAATCAGTGTTTTTACACTACTGTTTAGAGAGGGGAGAAACAAGAAGCAGGACTAGTCGGGGACTTCTGCTTCTAACCAAGATGGAGTATCAGGGACCAAATTGACCCTCCTGCCTGAAACAACCAAAGGAACCAGTCAAAATACATGAAACCATGGTCTTAAGATGCTGGATATCAGAGAACAAAGGACAGTGATCCCTGGGAGACGAAAACAAACAAGATGAGCCCCACAGTTGCCCCAGCTTACTACCTAGAGAGAGTTTCCAGGCTACAGCACAGGGAGAGGAAGCTGTGGTAGAGCCCAGCAGACTCCTTGAGTTGAAGAAATGAAGCTGAGAACCCAGGGAGACCAAGGCAGCTGGAGTTCACAGGACAACACCAGAAAGAAGAGAGCTCCATGGAGAGAATGCTAGAGCTCGGCAGAGGGAGCCCTTTGCAAATTCAGCTGAGGCCTCGTCAGTGCATACACTTGAGGAAACAGCCAAGGCCAGGCAAAGAACCATCTGAAAGGATTAGAGTGAAAATTACTAGTTATCACCCAGGGCTAGGAATAATGCCTGGTCCTACCAACCAGACTATAAAAAGTCATAACTCACAGGCTTAGGATAGAGTACTCAGGAAGTCTTGCCTCAGTATTAGAGAATAATTAGAACACTGCTCCAGATCCATCTAACAAAAAAATAAAAGCAAGACCCAAAAGGATCAAACTGTTTCCAAGTAAGTACATTGCAAAGCAAAGTTCAAGAGGATTTATAAGAATACAAAAGTATACAACCTCCAACAAGGTAAAGTTCACAATGTCTGGCACCCAAACAAAGATGACCAGGCACACAAAGAAGCAGCAACACGATCCAAAATGAGGAATACAATCAATCTGATCAGTTAAAACCGACCTGAACTTACACAGATACTAGAATTAGCAGAGAAAGACATTAAAATGGTTATAACACTATTCCTTATGTTCAAAAAGTTAAGTGGAGACATAGAAGACAAGAACAAGAAAGTCACAATCAACCTTCTAGCGATGAGAACTATAACACGGAGATGAAAAAGTACGTGGGGTATGATTAATGGCAGATTAGACGTTGCAGAAGAAAAGATTAGTGAACTTGAAGGCATAGCAATAAAAATGCTCCAAAACAGAAAAAATTCAAAAGAGGAATGAAAAGAAAATAGTATTAGTAAGCCAGGGAATAATGTCAAGTAGTGTAATATACAAGATTGAAGTCTTCCAAGGAGAGGAGAGAGAAGTGGGTGACAGGAAAAAGTATTTGAAGAAATAATGGTCAAAAACTTGCTCCACCCCTCCCTGCTGTCCCTTGTGCCCCTGTAAGTGCCCCCGTGCCACTGTCCATTTCCCCCTCACCCCTACCCCTAATGCCCATGCCCGCTGACGTCCTTACCCCTGTCCACTGATGCCCCACACCCTCCCACTACCTCTGCCTGCTGAACTTGTTTGCAAGCAGAACATTGGGGGCCTGTATTTTCCTGGGCTGGGACTCCCTGCCTCTCTCTTCTCAAAGTTCTGACCTGATTACCTTGGTTACCTCCCAATTTCAGCTTTCAGATGAAAGCTGTGTGAGGAGTCAGAGCCCTTTAAAAATTAGGTTAGTGCAGTGGGAGGTTGTATATACATGCAGCAGGTCCACTCAAGAGAAAGAGTAAATGCTTCCTCTCTCCCGTGTTAGATCTATTATGCCTGTCCTCTCACATAAATGGCAAATGTTTTCTCCAGATTGTTCTTCATCATTAAATTGTATTTCTGTGTTAAGTTTCTAATTTTTGTGAAATTTAATTGTTGTCCTTTTGTAACTTTAATTATTTTAAGCTAAAGACACATGGATGGCAAATAAAAAAGCACATGAAAAGATGCTCAACATCATAAGCCATTCAGAAAATGCAAAGTAAAACCACAATGACGTAACAACACATACCTATTAGAATGGCTTAAATTTTAAAAAACATACAATACTGACTATGGATGAGAATGTGGAGCAAATGGAACTTTCATACATTGCTAGCAGGAAGGCAAAATGGTATAGTCACTTTGATAAACAGTTTGACAGTTCCTTGCAGAGTTTAAACACACTTACCATAGGACCCAGGTATTCCACTCCTAGATTTTTGGTTTTGTTTTGTTTTTAAAGATACAGAACATTTTCATCACCACAAGGATGCCTCATGTTGCCCTTTAAAAAAAACAGCTTTACTGAGATATAATTCACATAACATGCAATTCACTTATTTAAAGTAGACAATTCAATATCTTTTAGTATAGTCACTATTAGAACATTTTCATCATCTTAAAAAGAAACCCCATACCTTTTATGCCCCCTCGCCATCCCCATCATCCCCAAGTAACCACTCATCTACTTTCTATATATATTTACCTATTCTGGATATTTCATATAAATGGAATCACAGAATATGTGGTATTTTGTAACTAGCTTCCTTCTTTAGCATAATTTTTTCAAGGTTCAACCATGTACTATGTATCAGTACTTCACTCCTTTTTATGGTCAAATAATATTCCATTGTATAGATATACCACATTTTGCTTATCCAGTCATCCACTGATGGACATTTGGGTTGTTTCCACCTTTTGGTGATTATGCATAGTACTGCTATAAACATTTGTGTACAAATTGTTGTGTGGACATATTTTTATTTCTTATGGATATATATGCAGGAGTAGAATTACTAGGTCTTATGGTGACTCTATAATTAACTGAAGAACTGCCAGACTGCCTTCCAAGTGGCTGCACCATTTTATATTCACAGCAGCAGTGTATGAGGGTTCTGATTTCTCCACATCCTCACGAACAATTCTTATTGTTTGACTTTTTTTTTTTTTGAGGAACATTGGCCCTGAGCTAACATCTGTTGCCAATATTCCTCCTTTTTCCCTTTTTTCTCCCCAAAGCCCTAGTAGATAGTTGTATGTTATAGCTGTACATCCTTCTAGTTGCTCTATGTGGGACGCCGCCTCAGCATGGCTTGATGAGCAGTGCATAGGTCAGCGCCCAGGATCCAAACCCACAAACCCCAGGCCACCAAAGTGGAGCACGCAAACTTAACTGCTATGCCACCGGGCCAGCCCCATATCTGACTTTTATAAATTCTAGCCATGGGATGTGAAAAGATATCTCATTGTGGTCTTGATTTGCATTTCTCTAGTGACTATGTTGAGCATTTTTTAACCTGCTTATTAGCCATTTGAATGTCTTATTTGGAGAAATGTCTATTCAGATCCTTTGCCAATTTTTAAATCAGTGTATTTACTACTGAGTTGTAAGAGTTTTTTATACAGTTTAGATACAATTTCCTTATCAGATATATGATTTACAAATAGTTACTCCCATTCTGTAGGTTGTGTATTTACTTTCTTGATAGTGTCATTGAAGCAAGAAGTTTTCAGTTTTGATGAAGTGTCATTTATCTATTCTTTGTTTTATTGCTTGTGCTTCTGGTCTCATATCTAAGAAACCATTGCCAAATCTGAGGTCGTGCAAATTTACCCCTATGTTTTCTACTAAGAGTTTTATAGTTTTAGTTTTTACATTCAGGACTTTGATCCATTTTGAGTAAATTTTTGTATATGATGTGAGGTAAGAATCCAACTTCAATATTTTGCATGTGGCTATCCAATATCCCAGCACCATTTATTGAAAAAACTGTTCTTTCCCCCAAGGAATAGTCTTAGAACTCTTATTGAAAAATCAGTTGACCATAGACACACGGGTTGTTTCTGGACTCTCATTTCTATTCCACTGATTTATATATCTGTCCTTATGGCAATACCACGGTGTCTTGATATTGCTTTACGTTAAGTTTTGAAATCAGGAAGTGTGACTCCTCCAACTTAATTGTTCTTTTTCAAGATTGTTTTGGCTATTCTGGGGCCTTTGAGTTTCCATATTAATTTTAGAGTCAGCTTGTCAGTTTCTACAAAGTTAGCTGCAATTCTGATAGAGATTACAATGAATCTGTAGATCAATTTGGGGAATATTGCCATCTTAACAATATCAAGTTTTCCAATCAATGAACACAAACATCTTTCCATTTATTTAGGTCTTCTCTAATTTCTTTCAATAATGTTTTGTAGGTTCCAGCATATAAATTTTACAGTTCTTTAATAACATTTGTTCCCAAGATGTTATTCTTTTTGATGCTGTTATAAACGAAAGTGTTTTTAAAATTTCACTTTCAGACTGCTCATTGCAAGTGTATAGAAATACGATTGATTTTTGTATATGAATCTTGTATCCTGCAACCTTGCTGAACTCATTTATTAGTTTTAATACTTTTTACTGGACTCCTTAGGATTTTCTATATACAGGATGATATCATCTGTGAACAGAGATAGTTTGAGATAGTTTTACTTCTTCTTCTATCTAGATGACTTTCATTTATTTTTCTTGCCTAATTTCTGTGGCCAGAACCTCTAGTACAATGTTGAATAGAAGTAGCAAGAATGGATATCCTTGTCTTGTTACTGGTCTTAGGGGGAATACATTCAGTCTCTCACCATTAAGTATTATACTAATTATGGGTTTTCCACAGATACCCTTTATCAGGTTGAGGAAGTTCCCTTCTAATTCTAATTAATTGATTTTTGAATGTTGAACCATCCTTGCATTCCTAAATTAAATCCCACTTGGTCATGGTATATAATTCTCCTTATGTGTCACTGTATTTTTGAGGATTTTTGTGTCCATATTCAAAGATATGTTGGTTTGCAGTTTATTTATGAGGGCTTTTCTGGTTTTGGTGTCAGGGTGTCACAGAATGAGTGAATGAGTTGTATTCCCAATATTTCTGTTTCTTTGAAGAATTTGTGAAGAATTGGTATTAATTTTTTTAATGTTTGGTAGAATTCAGCACTAAAGCCATCTGGGCCTGTGCTTTCTTTATGGGTAGTTTTCGATTGCTAATTCAATCTTTTTACTCAATTGATATAAGTCTACTCAGATTGTCTATTTCTACTTGAGTCAGTTACAATAGTTTGTCTTTCCAGAATTGTGTTCATTTTATCTAAGTTATCTAATTTATTGGCATATGATTAGTATTCCTTTATAATTCTTTTTATTTCTGTAAGATTGGTAACATCCCCTCTTTCATTTCTGATCCTAGTAATCTGAGTTTTCCCTCTTGTTTTCTTGGTCAATCTAGCTAAAAGTTCATCAGTTTTGTTAGTCTTTACAAAGAACTAGCTTTTGGTTTCCTTTATTTTCTCTGTTGTTTTCCTATTCTCTATTTCATAAATTTGTGCTCTAATCTGTATTATTTCCTACCTTCTGCTTACTTTAGGTTTAGTTTACTCCTCTTTTTCCAGCGTCTTAAGGGGGAAGGTTATGTGATTAAAGCTATAAAATTTCCCTCTAAGCACTGCCTTAGGAGAATCCTATGAGTTTTGGAATGTTGTGTCCTTGTTTTGATTCATCTCAAATTATCTTCTAATTTCCCTTTGATTTCTTCTTTAACCCATTGATCATTTAGAACATGTTGTTCAATTTCCACATAATTGTGAGTTTCTCAATTTTTTTTCTCTTATTGTAATTTTCTTCCATTGTGGTCAAAAAACATACTTTGTATTATTTCTATCTTCTCAATTTATTGAGGTGTGTTTAATGGTTTATCCCAGAGAATGTCCCATGTGCACTTAAGAAGACTGGTTATTCTACTGTTGTTAAGTGGAGTCATGTTGCTCTTGTATAGCCACACCACTTCCCTTTCACCCCATCATCTCCTTAACCCATAGCAACCACTAATCTGTTGTCTACTTCTGCAATTTTGTCATTTCAAGAATGTTAAATAAATGGAACCATACAGTATGTAACCTATTGTGATTGGCTTTTTTCACTCAGGATAAGTGGAGATTAATTCAAGTTGTTGTACGTATCAATACTTCATTCCTTTCTATTGCTGAATACTATTTCATGGTTTTGCTTACACAGTTTATTTAACCATTCACCTGTTGAAGGACATTAGGGCTGATTCCAGTTTTGTGCTATTACAGTTAAAGCTGCTGTTAAAGTTTTTGTATAAACCTAAATCTTTGCTTTTCTGGACAATTGCTGGGTCTTATGGTAGATTCATGTGTAGTTTTTTCAATAAACTGACCAAGGCAATTCAGTGGAGAAAGAATAGTCTTTTCAACAAATGCTACTGGAAGTACTAACATACACATGCCAAAAAAAAAAAAAAAAGTGAATCTAGACTTTAAAAGTGCTGCTCTAAGAAAGTCAATGTTAAGAGAATGAAAATACAAGCCTTAGATTTGGAGAAAACATTTGCAAATAACTTATCTGAGAGAGGACTCATACAATATATACAAACTCTTTAAAGAACTCTTAAAATTCAACAATAAGAAAACAAGAAGTACAATAAAAAAAAGTGGAGAAAAGATCTGAACAGACACTTCACCAAAGAAGGTGTACAGATGGCTATAAGTATATGAAAAGATGCTCAACATCAAAAGTCATTAGGAAATTTAAAAATTCAAGAAACGGTGGCCGGCCCGGTGGCATAGCGGTTAAGTATATGCGCTCCGCTTCAGCAGCCCGGGGTTTACGGATTGGGATCCAGGGCGCGGACTGATGCACTGCGTGTGAAGCCATGCTGTGGCGGCATCCCATATAAAGTAGGGGAAGATGGGCACAGATGTTAGCCCAGGGCCAATCTTCCTCAGCAAAAAAGAGAGGAGGATTGGCAACGGATGTTAGCTCAGGGCTAATCTTCTTCACACACACACAAAAAAAATTCAAGAAACAATGAAACACCACTACACATCTATTTGATTGGCTAAAATCCACAAAACTGACAATACCAAATGATGACAAGGATGTGGAGCAACAGAAACTCTCATTCATTGCTGGTGGGAATGCAAAATAGTACAGCCACTTTGGAATATAGTTCTGGCAGATTCTAAGCTAAACATAGCCTTACATATGATCCAACAATTGCACTCCTAGGTATTTACTGAAATGAGTTGAAAACTTATATTCATACAAAAACCTGCACACAAATGTTTTGGTAGCTTTATTCACAGATGCCAAAGCCTTTCGGAAGCAACCAAAATGTCCTTCAATAGGTGAATGAACAAACTTGTACCAACAGTTCCAATCAATGATTGTTCCAATCTATGCGTTGGAATACTGCTCATCAATAAAAAGAATGAACTATGAAGCCATGAAAAGATATAGAGAAACCTTGAATGAATATTGCTAAGTGAAAGAAGCCAATCTGAAAAGGCTACATACAGTATGATTCCAACTAAATGACATTCTGTAAAAGGCAAAACTATACAGTAAAAAGACCAGTGGTTGCCAGAGATTCTGTGGCTCGGGAGATGGGGTTTGGACAGAAGGGAATAGATGAGTAGGTGAAGCACAGGGGATTTTTACAGTGGCGAAACTGTTCTGTATGATACTGTAGTGGTGGATACATGACATTATGTATTTGTCAAAATTTATAGAATGTACAACACAAAGAATAAACCCTGGGCCGGCCCCGTGGCTTAGCGGTTAGGTGCGCACGCTCCGCTGCTGGCGGCCCGGGTTCGGATCCCGGGCGCACACCAACACACCACTTCCCCGGCCATGCTGGGGCCGTGTCCCGCATACAGCAACTGGAGGGATGTGCAACTGTGACATACAACTACCTGCTGGGGCTTTGGGGGAAAAATAAATAAAATTATTTTAAAAAAATGAATAAACCCTAATGTAAACTATAGACTTCATAGTCTTTAGTTAATAACAATGTATTAATATTGGTTCATAAATTGTAAAAAAAAAAAAGTACCACACTAATGCAAGATGTTAATAACAGGGGAAATGGTGTATATGGGAACTCTGTACTAACTACTCAATTTCTTTTTTGTAAACCTAAAACTGCCCTGGAAATAATTAAGTCTATTAATTTTTGAAAATCTGTTGGACATATTTGTATGGATCTTTTTCTGGGCTCTCTACTCTGTTCCTTGTGTGTCTATCTCTCTGTCAATATCACACTGTCTTAATTATTGTAGCTGTATAGAAAGCCTTAACATTGGGTAGAGTGATTTTTCCAACTGAGTTCTTCTGTTTCAAAACTGTTTTAGCTATTCTAGGGCCTATGTCTTTCCATATATATTGTAATATAAGCTTGTCTGCATCTACAAAAAAAATGGACTTGGATTTTGATAGTAATCATGTTAAAAGTGTATACAATTTGGGGGGATATTGATGTCCTTACTATGTTGCATCTTCCAATCTATGAACATAGTATGCCTCTCCATTTATTTAGATCTTCTTTGATTTCTTTCATCCACATCGTGTAACTTTTCATTAGACAAGTCCTGTAACTGTATTGTCAGATTTACACAAAGAATTTTTTGAAGCAATTACAAATAGTGTTGTATTTTAATTTCAGTGTCCACATGTTTACTTCTAGTATATATAAATCCAATTGACTTTTATATGTTGATCTTATATCCTGCAATCTTGCTAAATTCACTTATTAGTTCCAAGACTTTTCTGTAGATTCCTTGGGATTATCCACATAGAAAATCATGTCATCTGAATAGAGGGACAATTTTATTTCTTCTTTTCTGATTGGTATGCCTTTTATTTCATCTTCCTTATTGCACTGGCTGGAACTTCCAGTATTTTCTTGAGTGATTTTTGTTTGCTTTGGATTTGGGGTGTTCTTTTTTTTCTCTTTTCTTTCTTTCTTTCTTTCTTTTTTTTTTTTTTACTTCAACCACTTTATTTGAAAATTCAGTTAGTGATTTAACATCATGATTCTTGTCTTGCACAGGTAACTGATGAAGCCTAGAGTTGCCACAAAGACTGTTAAGGCAATCACAGCAGCCACTGTTTTAAAATCAACATGTCTTACAGTCCTGTGCCCTGTGGAGTCTACAACATCTCTGAACAAAGAGCCATCTGATAACAGGAGGATAGGTCCCTTTTCTTAATCTTAGGGGCAAAACATTCAATCTTTGACTCTTAAGTATAATGTTAGCTGTAGGTTTTGTGGAGATGTTCTTTATCAGGTTGAGGAAATTCCCCTAGTCCTAGTTTTCTGAGAGTTTTTAATCATGAATAACTGTTGGACTTTATCAAATGCTTTTTCTGCATCAATTCGATTGATAAGATGATGTGATTTTTCTTACTTAGACTGTTAGTATGGTGGATTACATTGATTGATATTTGAACATTGAACCAGCCTTATATGCCTGGAATAAACCCCACTTCGGCATAGTACTTAGTTCTTTTTGTACATTGCTTAATTCCATTTGATAATATCTTCTTAAGAATTTTTGCACGTATATTCATGTCTGTAATTTTCTTTTTGTACTATTTGTAGTTGACCTGTAGTTTCCTTTTTTGTACTATTTTGCTTTTGTATCAGGGTAATACTAACTTCATAAAGCAAATTTGGACGTGTTCTCTCCTCTTCTATTTTATGGAAGAGATTGTATAGAATTGGTGTTGATACTCTAAACAAATTAGTAGAATTCTTCATGAAACCACCTGGCAATGGAGATTTCTATTTTGAGAATTCTTGAACTACAAATTCAATATCTTTAATAGTTATATGACTATTCAGGTAATCTATTTCATATTAGGTCAGTGTTGGGAGTTTGTGGTTTTTGAGGAATTAGTCTATTTCATCTAAGTTGTCAAATTTTGTTTGTGGAGCTGTACCTACTATTCCCTTATCCTTTTGATGTCTGCAGGTTTGTACTGATAATCTGTATTTTATCCCCTATTTTATTCCTAATATTGGTAATTTGTGGCTTCACTCTTTTTTTTTTTTTGTCCATATTGCTAGAGGTTTGCCAATTTCATTGATCTTTCAGAATTTTTAGTTTAATTGATTTCTCTATTTTTCTGCTTTCAATTTTATTGATTCATGCTCTTATATTTATTTCCTTACTTCTGCATGTTTTAGTTTTATTTTGCTTTTCTTTTTCTAGGTTTGTGAAGTAGAGCTTAGATTATTGATTTGAGACATTTCTTCCTTTTTTCCAGATTTATTGAGATATAATTGACATATAACAATGTGTAAGTTTAAGGTGTACAACATGATGATTTGAAACGCTTAAAAACTGCAAAATGATTACCACAGTAGGGTTGTTTAACACCTCCATCACCTCGCATAATTACTATTTCTTTTTGTGGTAAAAATATTTAAGATCTACTCTCTCAGACACTTTCAAGTATGTAACTGGCTTTGGGTAGTATGTACATTTTAATGATATCCATTCTTTCAATTCATGAACATGGATATCTTTCCATTTATTTGTATCTTCAATTTGTTTCATCAAAGTCTTATAGTTTTCAGTGTACATATCTTTCACCTTTTTGGTTAAATTTATTCCTAAATACTTTATTGTATTTGATGCTATTATGAATGGGATGGTTTTCTTTATTTCTTTTTCAGATATTTTGTTGTTAGTGTATAGAAACACAACCAATTTATGTATGCTGATTTTGTATCCTGCAACTTCACTGAATTTGCTGATTAGTTCTAACATTTTTGGTGGAGTCTATGATTTTCCCTATATAAGATCATATCATCTGCAAACAATTTTACTTCTTCCTTTTTTTTTTTTTGGTGAGGAAGATTAGCCCTGAGCTAACATCTGTTGCCAACCGTCTTCTTTTTGCTGAGGAAGATTGGCCCTGGGCTAACATCTGTGCCCATCTTCCTTTACTTTATATGCAGGATGCCTGCCACAGCATGGCTTGATAAGCAGTGGGTAGGTCCGCCCCCAGGATCTGAACCTGCGAACCCCAGGCCACTGAAGCGGAGTGCTTGAACTTAATCACTATGCCACTGGGCCAGCCCCCTTCCTTTCTGATTTGGAGGCCTTTTCTTTCTTTTTCTTGACTGATTGCTCTGGCTAGGACTTCCAGTACTATGTTACATAGGAGTGATGAGAGTGGGCACCCTTGTCTTGTTCCTGATCTTAGAGGAAAAGCTTTCAATCTTTCACTGTTGAGCATGTTAGCTGTGGGCTTTCATATACGGCCTTTATTATGTTAAGGTATATTCCTTTTATACCCAGTTTGTTGAGAGTTTTTATCATGAAGTGATGTATTTTGTCAAATGCTTTTTCTGCATCTATTGAGATGATCATATGATTTTTATCTTTCATTCTATTAATGTGGTGTACTACATTTATTGATTTGTGTGTATTGAACCATCCTTGCATTCCAGAGATAAATCTTACTTAATCATGATGGATGATCTTTTTAAGGTATTGTTGAATTCAGTTTGCTAATATTTTGTTGAGAATTTTTCCATCTATATTCATCAGAGATATTAACCTGTAGTTTTCTTTTCTTGTAGTGTCCTTATCTGGCTTTGGTAATGCTGGCCTCATAAAATGAGTTTGGGAGTGTTCCTTCCTCTTCAATTTTTTGAAAGAGTTTGAGAAGGATTGCATTAATTCTTCCTTAAATATTTGGTAGAATTCACCAGGAAACTGTCTGGTCCTGGGCTTTTCTTTGTTGGGAGATTTTCTCATTACTTGTTCAATCTCCTTACTCATATTGTTCTGTTCATATTTTCTCTTTCTTCATGATTTAGTCTTGGTAAGTTGTATGTTACTAGGAATAAACAATTTCTTATAGGTTATTGAATTTGTTGGTATATAATTGTTCATAGTAGTCTTTTATGATCCTTTGTATTTCTGTGGTATCAGTTGTAATGTCTCCTCTTTCATTTCTGATTTTATTTGAGTCTTCTCTCTTTTTTTCTTAGCTAGTCTACCTAAAGGTTTGTCATTTTTGTTTATCTTTTCAAAAAACCAGCTCTTAGTTTTATTGATCTTTTCTGTTATTTTTCTGGTCTCTATTTCATTTATTTCTGCTCTGATCTTTATTTCCTTCCTTCTGCTAACTCTGGGCTTGCTTTGTACTTCTTTATCTAGTTCCTTGAGGTGTAAAGTTAGATTGTTTATTTGAGATTTTTTTCTTAATGTAGGTGTTTATCACTATACACTTCCCTCTTAGAATTATTTTTGCTGCATCCCATTAGTTTTGATATGTAGTCTTTCCATTTTCATTTATCACCATATTTTTTATTTCCCTTTTGATTTCTTCTTTGACCCATTGGTTTTCAGGTGTGTGTTCTTTAATTTCCACATATTCGTGAATTTTCCAGCTTTCCTCCTACTGTTGATTTCTAGTTTCATACCATTGTGATCAGAAAAGATATTTGGTATGATTTCAATCATCCTAACTTTGCTAAGACTTGTTTTGTGACCTATTATATGATCTATCCTGGAGAATGTTCTGTGTGCACTTGAGATGGATGTGTGTTCTCCTGCTATTTGATGGAATGTTCTGTGTATGTCTATTATGTCCATTTGGTTAAACTATATTTCAAGTCCTATGTTTCCTTATTGATTTCTGTCTGGATGATCTATCCATTGTTGAAAGTAGGGTATTGAACTCTCCTACTACTGTTGTATTGTTGTCTATTTTTCCCTGAATATCTGTTAGTATTTGCTGAATATATTTAGGTGCTCTGATGTTGGGTGCCTATATATTTTTGATTATTATATCCTCTTGATGAATTGACTCCTTTATTATTATACAATGACCTACTTTTTCTTTTGTTACAGTTTTTGGCTTAAAATATATTTCTGATATAAGTATCGCTACCCCTGCTCTTTTTGGTTTCCAGTTGCATGGAATATCTTTTCCCATCCCTTCACTTTTAGCCTATGTGTGCCTTTAAAGCTGAAGTGAGTCTCTTGTAGGCAACATATATCTGGATCTTGTTTTTTTTTTTTTTTTCAATCCATCTAGCCACTCTAATATTTTTGATTGGAGAATTTAATCTATTTACATTTAGAGTAATTATTGATAGGTAAGGACTTATTAGGTAATAAGAGTTTTTAGGTAATTATAGGTAATGCCATCTTATTAATTATTTTCTGGCTGTTTTGTAGTTCCTTTGTTCCTTTCTCCCTCTCTTGCTGCCTTGCTTTGTAAATTGATGATTTTCCCTAGTCAAATTCCCTTTGATTTCCTTCTCTTTATCTTTTGTGAATCTATTGTAGACTTTTCTGTTTTGAAGACTTGCATAAAACATTTATAGATATATCTTTCGTGAACCTACTGTAGGTTTTTGCATTGTGGTCACCATGAGACTTACATAAAACATTTTATAGATACAACAGTCTATTTTGATGCTGAAAACAACTTAACTTCAATCACACATGAAAACTCTACCCTTTTACTGTCCTCCTTTTATATTTTTGATGTCACAATTTACCTCTTTTTATATTGTGTGTTCATTAACAAATTATTTTAGCTATAGTTATTTTAAATACTCTTGTGCTTTAACCTTTAAACTAGAGTTAACTGGTTAACACAACACTATATTACAGTATTAGAGCATTCTGAATTTGACTATATACTTACTTTTACTAGTGTGTGGCATATTTTCAAATGTTTCCATGTTACTACTTAGTCTCCTTTCATTTCAGCTTGAAGAACTCCTGTCAGCATTTCTTGTAAGGCAGCTCTGGTGGTGATGAGCTCCCTCAACTTTTGTTTGTCTAGGAACTTCTTTATCTTTCCACCATATGAAGGACAACTTTGCCAGATATAGTATTCTTGGATGGCATTTTTTTCCTTTCAGCACTTTGAATATATCATCCCACTCTCTCCTGATCTGTAAGGTTTCTGCTGAGAAATCCTCTGATAGCCCTCTGGGGGTTCCTTTATAAGTTACAAGCTTCTTTTCTCTTGTTGCTTTTAAGATTCTCTCTTCGTCTTTGATTTTTGACAGTTTTATAATAATGTGTCTTGGAGAAGATCTCTTTGAGTTTGTTTGGTGAACTATGAGCTTCATTAACTTGCATATCTAAATCTCTCCCCAGATTTGGGAAGTTCTCAGCCATTATTTCTTTAAATAAACTTTCTGCCCTCCTCTTTTTTTCTCCTTCTGGGACTCCAATAATTCACACATTGTTTCTTTTGATGGTATCTCATATATCACGTAGGCTTTCTTTACTCTTTTTCATTTGTTCTCCTCTGACTGGACAATTTCAAAGTTCCTATCTTCTGATTCACAGATTCTTTCTTCTTCTTGATCCATTCTACTGTTGGTGTTCTCTATTTCATTTTTCATTTCATTCATTGTATTCTTCAGCTCCAGAATTTCTATTTCATTACTTTTTATGCTTTTTATCTGTTTGTTAAACTTCTCATTTTGTTTGTGTATAGTCTTCCTGATTTCATTGAACTGTCTTTCTGTGTTTTCTTGTAGATCATTGAACTTCCTTTAAAATAGCTATTTTGAATTCTTTATTGGGTAAATCTCAGATCTCCATGTCTTTGGGATTGGTTACTGGTAGATTATTGTAATCCTTTGGTGGTGTCACGTTTCCTTGATTTTTCATATTCCTTGAAGTTTTGCACTGAGGTTTTTGCATTTGAGGTACCAGTCACCTCTTCCCATTTTTACTAACTGCCTTTAGGAGTGAAGTATCCTCCCTCAGCCCTACTAGAGATTTTGAGGCTTTCTCAGACCTTCTGTGGATACACCTGCTCCACACTTCTTGCTCCCTCTTGTGGAAGAATTCTTAAGCATATATGCCTTCTCTCAATCTTGCGCAACAGGCTGGGTGTTGACAGCCTCCCTTTTGCTTTCCCAAGGGTGATGGTAAAGCTCATATTTGTTGTCTCTCCCTGGCCTGCAGATTCAAGCTGGTTTTCTGTGCATGTTCACTAGCCATCTGCCAAAGTTCACCCTCACCAACGCAATCAGGAGTGCACACAGGAGCCAGCCACAGGGTGGGGGTGTGTGTGAGTGAGACATGCAGAGTGCTGGGAGTGCCCATTGACCAGTTGGGGGAATCTACAGGTGAGGCATACCTGGAAGCTCATGAGCTGGCTTCTTGATGTAGTCTTCAATGCAATTAGTAGGATTTACATCCCTTTAATGCCTTCCAAGAGTCCTACCTACAGCTCTCCCAGCCTCTTCCTGCTCCCCAGTCATGCAGCTCACAATTCAGTACTCTGGATGGTGCAAGGGAAAAAGAGACTTTTTGGCATCATCCTGCACAGCTGGAGAAGCCAGGTGCTCACTCAACACTCTCACTTTCCCCTGCAGGAGAAATCACTGAGAAGATCTCTCTTGGTCCTGAGCTGTGCCACCTTCTGGAACAGATAATGTGCGTAAGTCAAACTGTTTCTCTTATCCTCTCCAATGTGTCTGAACTTATATTTTTTTGGTCCTGTGGTGTGCTAGAACTTCTCTGCTGGAAACCAGGACTTCCACAAAGGCTCTCTAGTCTGTGAGTGACTGTCTAAGGCAATGTTCTCCAGGGGCTCCTGCACCATGGCCAAGATGGGCTGAAGCCAGTTCTTGAACCACTGCAGGATCTACAGCCAGGACCAAGATCTGTATTCCTATTACCTGACACACGGGTAAGCAAGAGACCTTCTGGGTTCATTGGCATATGGTGCTGGATCCCAAGCTTCCCACAAAGTCTCATTTGTCCATGGATTGATATCAAATTGTTGCTGTTGAGGGGAGGGGACACAAATGAGGGATATTTTATTCAGCCATGTTGGTGATGTCATTCCCTTTTTTCTAATATAAGAATTTACTGCTATAAATTTCTCTTTCAACACTGCTTTGGCTGCATCCCACAACTTTTATGTTTTGTTTTCATTTTTGTTCAGTTCAATATATTTTTAAAATTTCCCTTGAGACTTCGTCTTTCACATATGGATTATTTAGGAGTGTGTTGTTTAGTTTCCAAGTGTTTGGAGATTTCCCTGTTATCTTTGTATTATTAATTTCTAGAGTTCTCAATACATTTTAAATTTGTTGAGGTTGTTTTATGACCCAGGATATGGCCCATCTTGGTTTATGTTCAATAGGTGCTTGAAAAGAATGTGCATTTTGCTGTTATTGAGTGGAGTATCCTATACAATTCTATGAGAGCCTGTTGGCTTCTCTTTTCTTCTACTAAGCTGATTTTTAAAGCAGTTGTATAAAACAATATGCATATAATGTATTCTTGGGCACATAACTCATAGAAATGTAAAATACTCGCCAATAACAAGACAAAAGAGGGGAGTAGAGCAAAGCTGTACTGGGCTAAGGAAATTACTCCAGATAGCAACTTAAATACACAGGAACTAATAAAACAAATCAGAAATGATAAGCAAGAGGTTAATGTTTTTAAAAGCTATACACATATACCTGCTCTCCTTAGTTCTCTCTTCTTTAAAATCCATTAAATTATATAAAGTAATAATTACAACAATGCATTTTGAGTTTGTGGCATTTATAGGTGTAATATGTATAACAGTAATACCTGGAAAAGGGAGGGGAGGAGTAGAGCTATATAGAAGTACTGTCTCTGTATCTCCCTGGAATTAAGTTAGTATAAATCTGAACCTGCTTCTTATAAGTTAAGATGATTATAGTAAGCCCCACAGCAACCACTAATGATATAACTCAAATATATATATTAGGAAGAAGGACCAGGTCACCCACTTCCAAAAACACTGGCCATAAAAGCCCTATGAATAGCAGCAGAGTATTGTCTGATAGAGTGCCAGAAGGTGAGATGATGGCACAAAAGAACCAGGCAGGGTTCCACTCTGCTGTACACGGGGTCTCTAGGAGTCAGAATCAACTCAACAGCACTAGCAACAATATATATAATTAAAAATCATTGAAGATTTTCATCAAAAAGTTAAACCTAAAACTGCCATATAACCCACTAATTCTAATCCAAGGTATATACTCAAAATGACTGAAAACAGGGACTCAAGCAAAATATCTGTGTGCAGTGTTCATAGCAACATACTGTTCACGGTAGCCAAAAGGTGGAAACAACCCAAGTTGTTGTTTCCAGATCAATAGATTTTTTTAAATGTGGTGTATGCATACAATAGAATATGAGGCCAGTATCATTGTGATGTCAAAACCAGACAAAGATATCACAAGATTTCAACAAGAGTGCCAAGACAACTGAATGGAGAAAAGAATAGTTTTTTCAAGAAATGGTATTGGGACAACTGGATAAAGGGTCAAAATTTGCTGGCTCCTGGGCAACAGCAAAATAATAATATGTTGTGAGGTCTAACAACATATATAGAAGTAAAATATATAACAACAATAGCACCAAGACTGCAAGGGAAAAAACTGAAGTATGTTTTAAGATTCTTATGCTATGTGTGAAATGCTATTATACAAGTTGAAGGTAGACAGTGCTAATTTAAATATGTATACTGTAAACTCTTAATGAACCACTAAAAAGACAACAAAACAAAGGGTTAAAGTTACCCTTTAAATGGTATTATAAAAAATATACCATTAATCTAAAACAAGGCAGAACAAAATAGAAAAGCAGGGCAGAGGCTGGCCCAGTGGCATAGTGGTTAAGTTCATGTGTTCCACTTTGGCAGTCCAGGGTCTGCCAGTTCCCATTCTGGGCGTGGACCTACTCACCACACATCAAGCCATGCTGAGGTGGCATCCCATATAGAAGAGCTATAACTCTGCAACTATGATACACAACTGTGTACTGGGGCTTTGAGGAGAAAAAAGAAAAAGAGGAAGATTGGCAACAAATCTTAGCACAGGGCTAATCTTCCTCAAAAAAAACATTTAACTCTTTAAAAAAAGAAAGAAAAGCAAGACAGAAAGAAATAGGAAAAAGTATGAAATGCAGATGTGACAAATGAAAATAAATAGCAAGGTGGTAGATTTAAATTCAAGGTAACTCATAATCACATTAAATATAAATGGTCTAAACACCCCAATTAAAAGGCATAGATTTTCAGATTGGATATAAAAGCAACAACCAACTATATACTGCCTAAAGAAACCTACTCTTTATGTAAAACAAATAGGCCAAAGGTGAAAGGATGGTGCACAATATTGTGAAGGTAATTAACACCAGTGAATTGTGCACTAAAAAATGGGTAAAATTTATATGTATTTTAACACAATAAAACAAATAGTAAAGTTAAAAAATGAAAGATGGGAAAATAAACCACGCTAACAGCACAGAAAAGAATTAATATAGCATGCCTGACTGCTATGCTTTGATAGCATCTTACAAGGTTGGCCCTTGGCTGGTGTCTGGAAAATTAGATTTCAGGACAGTTTCTACAATTAAGTGATAACTGTTGCTTATTATGCCTCGACTTTTTGTATAAACAATATGGTTTATTCTGAACACTTGCTTTCCTTCTGGAAGCCTGGGATTTGGTTATGTGCCAGGCAGCAGTGCCTATGTGATCATCCCCCAGTAAAAACCCTGGGCATTGAGTCTCTAATGACCTCCTTTCATAGACAACATTTCACGGAGGTTGTCACAACTTGTTGTTGGGGAATTAAGCATGTCCTGTGTGACTCCACTGGGAAAGGACTCTAGAACTTTACATCTAGTTTCCCCTGAACTTTACTCCATGCATTTGATTTATGGATTAAATGCATTCCTAACCAAACTTCAATAAGCTCTTTTTGAGAAACTGCCAAAGTGATTCTGTAATTTATATGAAAATACAAAGGAACTAGCATAACCAAAAGAATTTTGAAACAAAGAACATAGTTGGAAGACCTACACTACTTGATTTTGAGTTATTTTAAAGCTCAGTTATTAAGACAGTATGATATTTATTTAAAAAAAAAACAGGTAAAGAGATGAACGGAATAGAATAAAGTATCCAGAAATAGACCCAAAGATATATAGTAAATTTATTTTCAACAAAGCTGTCAAGGTAATTCAATGAGGGAAAGTGTAATATTTTCAAAAAATGATGCCAGAACAATTTGCCATCCATACGATTAAATAATAAACTTCAGTCCTTACCACACCATATTTTTAAAAAATTTCAAGATGGAGTAAAGACCTATAGTGTAAGATCTAAAACTATAACCCTTCTAAAAGAAAACATATGAGGAAATCTTAGTGACCTGGGGTTTGACAAAGTTTTCTTAACGATAACATAAAAAGCATTAAATATGAAGACAAATTTAAAACATGTCATCAAAATTAAAACATTAGAGTGATGTCAAGGAAGATGGAAAAGTAGAAAATACCAGGGATCTGTCTCTCCACCTAGACAAAACATTGTACTGGCAGAAACTATCCGATGTAAGTATTTTGGAACTCTAGAGTCTATTTGAATGGTTTCAGCTTCCTGGGGAAAGCTTGGCTGGTAAATTGCAGTTAATTTTGGTTAATTTCTATTTTAATTTCAGTTTTAGCACAGCAATGGCTACTCATCTTCTACCCACCAAGCCTATGGCAAGCAGCCATGTCCACATTCCTGGTGTGGCTTTCTGAAACCATGCTGGGCAATAAAGACCTTGTCCCCCAAATAATGGTGTTTGGTTTTCTGATTGCTGACTGCTGCTTTGGATCACTGAGGTGCAGGCATAGGGGCTGGCCACTATTGTTTTAAACTCCACCAGCTGAATTGACTTCCAGAGGATTTAAAGGAATAGTCCCTGAGGCATTTTTTTTTCTTTTTACCCTTTTCTCCCTTTTGAGAATCAGACATTTAAGGATTAGGACATTCAAAATCAAATGTGTATATAGGGGAACTTAGAAAGCCACCAGGCAAGCCCAGGGAATCATAAAGACTCAGAAATTACATGAGAAGATCTCAAGCTTTCACCTCAGGCTGATTTTCAGCACAGAGACACCCTTTAACAATTAAAAAAAGAGCAAATTCTGGGGAAGGGGAATAATCTGAGGTCCAGAGTTACCACGTTATGAAATGCAAATGTCCAGATTTCCACAACAACAACAACAAAAATCACAAGCATACAAAGAAACACGAAAGTTTGGCTCATTAAAGGTACAAAACAAATTGCCATGAGCTGTCCCTGAAGAATCCCAGACTTCAGACTTCCTAGACAAAATTTTAAAAACAACTTTCTTAAAGGTGCTCAAAGAGCTAAAGAAAGGCATGGAAAAAGAGGAAAATGATGTATGAACAAGATGAGAATACCAATAAAGAAGTAGAAATTATAAAAAAGGAAGCAATAAGAAACTATGGAACTGAAAAATACAATAACTGAAATGAAAAATTCACTAGAAGGATTCAAAAACAGATTTGGCCAGGCAGAAGAAAGAATCAGCAAACTTTAAAATATTTAAAATCAGCAAACTTGAAATTATTGAGTCTGAGGAACAGAAAGAAAAAAGAATGCAGAAAAGCAAATAGAGCCTAAGTGACCTGTGAGATACTATCAAACAGTCCAACATATGCATTGTGGGAATCACATAAGGAGCAAAGAGCAAGAAAGGAGCAGAAAGAATATAGGAGGAAATAATGGCTTAGAACCTCTCAAATTTGATGTTAGATGTCAATCTACAAATTCAAGAAACTCAACAAATTTCAAGTAGGATAAACTAAAACAAAAACAAAAACCTCATATCAAGACACATTATAGTCAACCTATGAAAGAGTCTTGAAAGCAGCAAGAGAGAAGGAGCTCATCATGAGAAGGGATCCTCAGTAAGATTATTAGCTGATTTCTCATGAGAAATCTTGGAGGCCACAGTGCAGTGGGGTGATATTTCTAAGTGCTGAAAGAAAAAGAAAAATGTCCACTATGAATTTTATGTCCAGCAAAACTATCCTTCAAAAATGAGGGAGAAATTAGGACATTCCCAGATAAACAAAAGCTGAGGGAGTTTGTTACACTACAGCTATCCTGCAAGAAATGCTAAAGAGAATCCTTCAGGTTGAAATGAAAAGACGTTAGACAGTAACTTGAAGCTGTATGAAGAAATAAAGATCTCTGGTAAATGTGGTGATTATAAAAGCTAGTGTGATTGCAATTTTGCCTTGTAACTCCATTTTTTATTTCCTACATGATTTAAAAGATAAGTACATAAAAAAGAATTATTAATCTACATTATTAAGCACAAACTATATAAATATGTAATTTGTGGCATCAATAACAGAAAGGAGGGGTAATGAGCTGTATAGGAGCAGAGTTTTTGTACAATATTGAAGTTAGTATAAATTCAAATTAGGTTGCTATAACATTAGGCTATTAAATTTAATCCCCATTGTAACAACAAAAAGGTACTTATACAATATACACAAAATGAAATGAGAAAGAAATCAAAACATTTCACTACAAAAAAAAAAAATCAACTAAACCCGAAAGAAGACAGTAATAGAGGAAATGATGTACAAAAATCTATAGAGCATTTAGAAAGCAAATAGCAGAATTCCTTCCTTATCAGTTGTTGTCTTGATGTGAGTACAGCTATGTTTGGCCAGTCCATGAACCTACAACCACCAGCACACATAGAAATATAAAGTGGTTTTCTGTGTGGTGGGAACTGGCCCTTCTCCCACAGAGAGAGTTGCAGTTTGTAAGACTGCAAGACTCTGTGGGAGTCACAGCCTGGAATGGACTGGCCATCAGTGCCAGGCTGGGAAGATAGCCAAGGGGCTCAATGCATGTACACAACTGATAATTTTTTGTGCATGGGAACACCAAATGCTTACTTTACAAATGCTTACTCTGAAACTTGCTCATGCTATATAAACTGCTGGAAACTGAAACCTGATAGAGTCTTGCCTGTGGGGGGATGCCTTGCCCAGGACCTCTTTCGATCTGCATTCCCGCCTAGCCGTGTCAATTAAAGGGACTCTCCCTGTCGTAAGGGCGTGGATGTTGTAAGTACCTGATCTGATATTCTCTCCCTTGATCAATCCAATGTTTCTCTTTTTCAATCAATCTGATGTTTTCCTCTCTCAGTTGATCTGATGTTTCTCTCTTTCGATCGATTTGATGTTTTTCCTTTTTTGATCCACATTCCCGCCTAGCCATGTCAGTCAAAGGGACTCTCCCCCCACATAGGGGTGCTGGTATCGTGAGTGCCAATCTGATGTCTCTCTCTCTCTCCCCCCTATTTCTTTCCATTGTTATTGAATTATTATCTGCTTATGCTTATGCTGTAGCATACCTGTATATATATATATAGTCTATTGTCTTCCTAATAAATATATACACTATTTCTCTCTAAAGCCACTGTATTTGGTGTCTTATTGGGCCAAAAGAGTCCATTCCATAAGTCAGTCTGAACATTGTGCCCCTTCTTCCCTCCACTGACACAACAGTTGCTACTTTATGTAAGTGAATTAAACTTTCCAGTCAAATGACAGAGATTAGCAGAATGGATTAAAACACATGATCCAACTATATGCTTCCTATAAGAGATGCGCTTTCAATCCAAAGACATAAATACATTGAAAGTGAAAGAATGGAAAAAGATATTCCATGCAAAGAGTGAATAAAAGAGAGCTGGAGTGACTATACTAATATCAGACAAAATAGACTTTCAATCAAAAAAGGTTACAAGAGACTAAGAAAGATATCATATGTTAATAAAAAGTTCGATACAGCAAGAAGATATATCATTTATGTATTCAATAACAGATCCTCAAAACATAGGTAGCAAAAATTGACAAGATCAAAGGGGGAAATAGATAGTTCTACAATAATGGTTGGAGACTTCAATAACTTTCAGTAATGGATAGAACAACCAGACAGATGATAAGTAGGGAAATAGAGGAGTCAAACAGCACAATAAACTGACTAGACCTAACAGATATAAACAGAACACTCCACCCAAACAACAGAATACACATTCTTCTCAAGAGCACATGGGAAATTCTCTAGGATAGACCAAAAGTTAGGCTACAAAACAGGTCTCAATAGATTTTAAAAGATTCATACAATGTATTTTTGCTTATAACAAGAGGATGAAGTTAAAAATCAATGACAGAAGGAAAAGTGGAAAATTCACATATATGGGGAAATTAAACAACATGCTCAAACAACAAATAGGCCAAAGAAGAAATCACAAGTGAAATAAAAAAATACTTAGAGTCAAATGAAAAAGAAAACACAACATACCAAAACTTGTGGGATGCCACAAAAACAGAGCTCAAGGAAAATTTATAGCTATAAATGCCTACATTAACAAGGGAGAAAGATCTCAGATCCATAACTTAACTTTTCTTTTTTTAAAACAGTTTTATTTATTTATTTATTTGTTTTGGTGAGGAAGATCAGCCCTGAGCTAACATCCATGCTAATCCTCTTCTTTTTGCTGAGGAAGACCAGCTCTGAGCTAACATCTATTGCCAATGCTCCTCCTTTTTTTTTTATTTTTTCCCCAAAACCCCAGTAGATAGTTGTATGTCATAGTTGCACATCCTTCTAGTTGCTGTATGTGGGATGCGGCCTCAGCATGGCTGGAGAAGCGGTGCGTCGGTGCGTGCCAGGGATCCAAACCCGGGCCACCAGTAGTGGAGCACGCACAGTTAACCGCTAAGCCACAGGCCCAGCCCGAATAACCTAACTTTTCAATTTAAGAAACTAGAAAAAGAAGAACAAACTGAACCCAAAGCTAGCAGAAGGAGAGAAATAATAAAGACTAGAGTGGAGTTAAACAAAATAGAGAACAGAAAAATAATGGGGAAAATAAATGAAACCAAAAATTGGATTTTTAAAAGATCAACAAAATTGACAACATTTTAGATAGAGTGAGAAAGAAAAAAAGAGAAAAGATGCAAATAACTAAAATCATAAATGAAAGTGGCTACATTACTACCAACCTTACAAAGACAAAAAGAATTATAAAAGTATACTATATGCAATTGCATGTCAACAAATTAGATAACAAAAAATGGACAAATTCCTTGAAACACACAATTACCTAAACTGACTCAAGAAGAAACAGACAATCTCAACAGACCTATAACTAGTAAAGAGATTTAATTAATAATGAAAAACCTCCCAAAAAAGAAAAGTCTTGGACCAGATGGCTTTACTGGTGAATTCTACCAAACGTTTGAAGAAGAATTAACAAAAATCTTTCTCAAACTCTTTCGAAAAACTGAAGAGGGGGTAATACTTACTGACTCATTCTATGAGACCAGCATTACCCTGATACCAAAACCAGATAAAGACATCACAAGAAAAGAAAATTATAGACCAATATCCCTTATGAATATAGATGTAAATAAAAATCCTCAACAAAAAATTACCAGATCAAATCCAACAGCATATTAAAAGGACTATTCACCATGATCAAATGGAATTTATCCAAGGAAAGCAAGAATGGGTCAAGATAAGAAAATCAATCAATGTAATACATCATCTTAATAGAATGAAGGAAAAAAACCAAATCCCAATTGATGCAGAAAAGGCATTTGACAAAATCCAACACACTTTCATGATAAAAACTCTCAGAAAACTAAGAACACAAGGAAAATTACTCAATATGATAAAGAGTATTTATGAAAAACCCATGGCTCACATCACACTCAATGGTTAAAGACTGAAAGCTTTCCCCCTAAGACCAAGAAGAAGACAAGGATGCCTGCTTTCACCACTGCTATCAAATATTTTACTGGAAGTTCTAGCCAGAGCAATTAGATAAGAAAAATAAATTAAAAGCATCCAAATTGGAAAGGAAGGGGTAAAACTACCTCTATTTACAAATGACATTAGCCTGTATATAGACAATCCTCATTTTACAAGGCCAACATTACCCTGATACCAAAACCAGACAAGGACAAGACAAAAAAAGGAAACTACAGGTCAATATCACTGATGAATATAGATGCAAAAATCCTCAACAAAATATTAGCAAATTGAATACAATACATTAAAAGGATCATACACCATGATCAAGTGGGATTTATTCCAGGGATGCAGGGAAGGTTCAATGTACACAAATCAATCAATATGATACACCACATAAAAAAAATGAGGAATAGTGGCCAGCCCCATGGCTTAGCGGTTGGGTGTGCATGCTCCGCTACTAGTGGCCCTGGGTTTGGATCTGGGCGTGCACTGAGACACCTTGTCCGGCCATGCTGAGGTGGCGTCCCAGATACAGCAACCAGAGGGAGGCACAACCATGACATACAACTATCTACTGGGGCTTTGGGGAGAAAAGGGGAAAAAAAGACGGAGGAGGCTTGGCAATAGATGTTAGCCCAGAGCCGGTCTTCCTCAGCAAAAAGAGGAGGATTGGCATGGATGCTAGCTTAGGGCTGATCTTCCTCACCAAAAAAAAAAAAAAAGAATAAAATCACATGATCCATTCAATAGATGCAGAGAAAGCATTCGACAAGATACAGCATTCATTTATGATAAAACCTCTGATTAAAATGGCTATAGAAGGAAAGTACCTCAACATAATAAAGGCCATATATGAAAAACCCACAGCTAACACCATACTCAATGGTGAAAAACTGAAAACTATCCCTCTAAGAACAGGAACCAGACAAGGATGCCCACTTTTGCCACTCTTATTCAGCATAGTATCGGAAGTCCTAACCAGAGCAATTAGGGAAGAAAAAGAAATAAAAGGGATACAAATTGGAAAGGACAAAATAAAACTGTCACTATTTGAATGATTTTATATATAGAAACCCCAAAGAATCTAAAAAACTATTAGAAATAATAAACCAATACAGTAAAAGTTGCAGGGGACAAAATCAACATACAAAAATCAATTGCATTTCTATACACTAACAACAAAATAGCAGAAAGAGAAATCAAGAATACAATCCTATATACAATCACAACAAAAAGAATAAAATACCTAGGAATAAACTTAACCAAAGAGGTGAAAGATCTGTACACTGAAAACTATAAAACATTGTTGAAAGAAATCAAAGAAGACACAAAGAAATAGAAAGATATTCTGTGCTCTTGGATTGGAAGAATTAACATAGTTAAAATGTCCATACTTTCTAAAACAACCTACAGATTCAATGAAATCTCTGTCAAAGTCCCAATGACATCTTTTGTCAAAATAAAAGAAAGAATCCTAAAATTTATATTGAACAAAAGACCCTGAATAGCAAAGCAATTATGAGAAAAAAGAACAAAGCTGGAGGTATCACAGCCTCTGATTTCAAAATATACTACAAAACTATAGTAATCAAAACAGCATGATACTGGTAAAAAAAGACAGACACACAGATCAATGGAACAGAATTGAGAGCCCAGAAAAAAACCTACACATCTATAGACAGCTAATTTCCAACAAAGGATCCGAAGACATACAATGGAGAAAGGAAAGTCTCTTCAATAAGGTGTCAGCAAAACTGGACAGCCACATACATAAGAATGAAAGTAGACCATTATCTTACACCATACACAAAAATTAACTCAAAATGGATTAAAGACTTGAATTTAAGACCTGAAACCATAAAACTCCTAGAAGAAAATCTAGGCAGTACACTCTTTGACATTGGTCTTTTTGAATATCATGTCTCCTCAGGCATGGGAAACGAAAGAAAAAATAAACAAATGGGACTAGATCAAACTAAAAAGCTTCTGCATGACAAAGGAAACCATCAACAAAATGAAAAGTCAACCTACCAATTGAGAGAAGATATTTGCAAATCATATATCTGATAAGGGGTTAATATCCAAAATATGTAAATAACTCATACAACTCAAGAACAAAAAAACACAAAGAACCGGTTTAAAAATGGGTAGAGGACATAAACAGACATTTTTCCAAAGAAGATATACAGATGGCCAACAGGCACGTGAAAAGATGTTCAACATCACTAATTATTAGAGAAATGCAAATCAAAACCACAATGAGATATCAATAGCCCATCAGAATGGCTATTATTAAAAAGACAAGAGGGTCCGGCCCAGTGGTGTAGTGGTTACATTCGCGTGCTCCACTTTGGGGGCCCAGGGTTCACAGGTTTGAATCCCAGGTGCAAACCTAACACACTGCTCATCAAGCTATGCTGTGGTGGCAACCCACATACAAAATAGAGGTAGATTGGCACAAATGTTAGCTCAGGGCCAATCTTCCTCACTAAATAAATAAATAAACAAAGACAAGAAATAACAGGTGTTGGAGAGGATGTGGAGAACAGGGAACACTCATACACTACTGGTAGGAATGTAAACTGGTGCAGCCTCTATGGAAAACAATATGGAGATTTCTCAAAAAATTAAAAATAGAACTACCATATGATCCAGCTATTCCACTTCTGGGTATTTATTCAAAGAACATAAAAACACTAATTCGACAAGATGTATGTACCCCTACGTTCTTTGCAGCATTATTCACAATAGCCAAGACTTGGAAACAACTAACTGCCGATCAACGGATAAATGGATAAAGAAGATGTGGTATATATATACAGCAGAATACTACTCAGCCATAAAAATGATGAAATCATTGCCATTTGTGACAACATGGATGGACCTGGAAGGTATTATGCTAAGTGAAATAAGTCAGATGGAGAAAGCCAAATACTGTATGAGTTCACTCATATGTGGAAGATAAAACAACAACAACAACAACAAACAAACACATAGACACAAATAATATATCAGTGGTTACCAGTGGGGGAGGCAAGAGGGGAGAGGGCTAAAGGAGTACATGTGTACAGTGACAGACGGAAAATAGACTATTGATGGTGGACACAATGCAGTCTACACAGAAGTCAAAATGATAAGTTTTTTACCTCCTTGGTTAAGTTAATTCCTCAGTATTTTTTTTTCCTTTTTGATGCTGTTGTAAATGGAATTGTTTTCTTAATTTCGTTTTCAGATTGTTCATTGTTAGTGTATAGAAATGCAACTGATTTTTGTTTGTTGATTTTGTATCCTGCTACTTTGCTGAATTCATTTATTAATTATAATAGTTTTTGTCCAATCTTTAGGGTTTTCTACATATAAGATCATGTCATCTACAAACAGAGCTAATTTTATTTCTTCCTTTCCATTTTGGATACAATGGAATATTATTCAGCCATAAAAGGAATAAGACTTTGAAATATGCTACAACATGGATGGACCTTCAAAACATTGTGCTAAGTGAGAAAAGCCAGACACTGAAGGACAAATACTATATTATTCCACTTGTATGAGGGATCATAATTGGCAAGTTCATAGAGACAGAAAGTGGAATAGTGGTTACTGAGTGCTGAAGGAAGAGAGAATGGAGATTTATATTTTAATAGGTACAGAGTTTATGTTGGGGAAGATGGAAATTTCTGGGTATACACAGTTGTGATACAAAGTCATGTTACACAACATTGTGAATGTATTTAATGCAATATGGTTAAATGATAAATATTATGCTATGTATATTTTACCACAGCAAAAAAAATTAAAACATTTTGTCCTTCAAGACATCATAAAGAAAATGAAAAGGCAAGCCCCAGTTTGGAAAAAAATATTTGTAAAACATATATTCAGCAAAGACTTGTATCTAGAATATAAAAAGATATTTTCCTAGTCAATAAGAAGACAACCCAATTAAAAAAGGCAAAAGAGTTGAGCAGATACTTCACCAAAGAACATATACAGATGGTAAATAAGTATCTGAAAAGATGTTTAGCATCATTTATTATTATGGAAATGCAAATTATTAAAATTAAACCACAATGAGATACCTTCACACACTTCTTAGAATGGTTAAAATTAAAAAGACTGAATATACCAAGTGTCTATGGGCATATAGGGAGAGTGGATTTCATATACTGCTCTCGGGGTGTAAACGATGAAACTCCTTTGGAAACCAGCTTGGGTTGGAAGTTTCTTAAAATGTTGAAGATACAACTACCATATGACCCGTCTATTCCACTTCTAAGTTTTTACACAAGAGAGATGAAAGCATGTGTCCAAACAAACGCCTGTACACAAATGTTCACAGCAGGTTCATTTGTAATAGTCAAAAACGGGAAACAACCACAATGTCCATCAACAGATGAATGGATACACAAATTGTGGACTGTCCATACAATGAACTGTAGTTCAGCAATAAAAATAACACACTATTGATACATGAATCAAATTGAGTGAATCTCAAAATAATTACGCTGAGTGAAAGAAGCCAGACAAAAAAGAGTATATGGCGTATGCTTCCAGTTATATAAAATCCTAGAAAATGCGGGCTAAACTACACTAAGAGAAATCAGATCATCTGGGGATGAGACAGGGAGTGGGAAAGATCATAACAGTCACAAGGAAACTTCCAGGGGTGATGGAGAGATTCATCATTTCAATTCTGGTGCTGGCTTCATGGGTATATTTATGTGTCTAAACTTATCAAATTATACTTTCAATATGTTCATTTTGAGAAATTTCAATAAAGCTGTAAAAAAATTTGTTGGGTTATTTCTTATGGCTAAATGTTCCATGCAGATATTTTCCAGCCTCTTTCATTAAAACACTTTTTAGTGAAATATAAAATATATATGGAAAGGTACATATATACACGTTGTAGTAGTTTTAAAAACATGTCCACAAATTCCTTGATACTTGTGATGGCTAATTTTGTGTGTCAACTTGACTGGGTCACAAGGTGCCCAGATATCTGATTAAATATTATTCTGTGTGTCTGTGAGGGTGTCTCTAGCTGAGATTAACATTTGAATCAATAGACTGAGTAAAGCAGACTGCCCTACGCAATGTGGGTGGGCCTCATCCAAACCATTGAATAGAACAAAAGGCTGAGCAAGAGAGAATTTGTTTCCTCTGCCTGATGGTCTTGAACTGGGACATCAGCCTCCTCTTGCCTTTGGACCCGGATTGAAACTTACACCATTGGCTCTCCTGGTTCTCAGGCCTTCAGACTACAGATCTATCTATCTATCTATCTATCTATCTATCTATCTATCTATCTACCTACCTACCTACCTACCTACCTACCTAAAGTGTGATGGTACTTGGTGGTGGGAGCCCTGGGAGGTGATTAGGTTTAGACGAGGTCATGAGGGTCAGATTCTTATGATAGGATTGATGCCTTTATAAGAAGAGACCAGAGAGCAGCACAAAGTTCTCTCTCAATCTCTCTGCCATGTGAGGACACAGTAAGAAAACAGCCAACTGCAAGCCAGGAAGTGTCTGCATCAAGAACTGAATCAGCCGGTACTTTGATCTTGGACTTCCCAGCCTCCAGAACAATGAGAAATAAATTTCTGTTGTTTAAGCCACCTATCCAGTCTACGGTATTTTGTTATAGCAGCTGGAGCTGACTGATACAATACTCCTCTCTTCAGGAATGGGAGCTTAATTTCCCAGCACAAGACTAGTAACTTAAATCCAAATTACTAGACTTAGTAACTCATTTTTTGTGAATATAATAAGGCAGAAGAAATGATGTGTCACTCTGACACCCGATTATAAAAGACATTGCGATATTCTCCTTCCTCTCCCTCGCATCACTCGCTCTGAGGGAAGACAGCTGCCATGTCATGGGGACACTCAGTCACTCTATGGAGGGCCCATGTGGAGAAGCTGAGGCTTTCAGCGAACAGGCAGTGAGGAACTGAGGCCTGCCAACAACCATGTGAATTAACCTGGAAGTGAAGCCTTTGGCTCCTGTTGAGCCTTCACACGACTGCAGCCCCTGCTGACAGTTTGACTACAGGCTCATGAGAGATCCTGAAGCAGACTCACCTAGCTAAGCTGTTCTCAAAACTGTGTGAGTTAATAAATATTTTTTGTTTTAAGGTGCTAAGTTTTGGGGAAACTTGTTACACAGCCATAACACAATTGAATAACTCAATGACTTTTCACAAACCAAACACACTCATAACGAATACAGATCAAGAAACAGAATATTAACAACATCCTTGAAGCACCCCCCGACCCCTGCTCCTTTCTAGTCAATAAAACCCACCAAGTACAAGAACCAACCTATCTTTTTACACATAAATTAGTTTTGCCTATTTTTGTACTTTAAATGAATGGCATCATACAGTATGTATTCTTTTGTGTCATTCCTTTTATTCAACGTCATGTCTGTGAGATTCCTCTATAATATTATAGTTTTTGATCATTTATTCTCAGTTTATTCTCAATACTATAAAGTATTCCATTGTGTGATCACACTACAATTTATTCATCCATTCTGCTGTCAATGGGCATTTGGGTAGTTTCAATTTGTGGGGGTATTATAAATAGTGCTACTATGACTGCTAGTTTTTTTTTTTTTTTGAGGAAGATCAGACCTGAGCTAACATCACTGCCAACCCTCCTCTTTTTGCTGAGGAAGACCGACCCTGAGCTAACATCTATTGCCAATCCTCCTCCTTTTTTTCCCTTTTTCTCCCCAAAGCTCTAGTAGATAGTTGTATGTCATAGTTGCACATCCTTCTAGTTGCTGTATGTGGGACGTGGCCTCAGCACGGCCGGACAAGCGGTGCGTTGGTGCGCGCCCGGGATATGAACCCGGGCCTCCAGTAGCAGAGCGCACGCACTCAACCGCTAAGCCACGGGGCCAGCCCCTGAATGCTAGTTTTAATACACTGGTGAACATATCTATGTATTTTTGTTGGGCATGTACCTGGAAGTAGAATTACTGTCATAGAGTATTCCTCTATATCTTTTTAATTCTTTGTTATGAGAGGTTCGGGGATTCTATCGGAGACGTAAAAGAAACTTTCCACTCCACACAAATGGACTGAAGGTATATTTTATTAGATAGAGGATAGTAAAGACGATAGTCCGCAAACAGATCCGAATAGGTCAAATAATAAGAGGGGGAAAACACCAGCTCAACTGGAAAGGGAAAACATCCACATCGGCTGAGATAGCGGCAGACTCGAATAGGTCATATAATAAGAGGGAAAAACATCAGATCGATCGGAAAGGGAAACACCAGATCGACTGAAGGCAAATGACACAAATCAACTGGAAAGAGAAACACCAGGTTGACCGAAAAGAGAACACGTCAGATCGATTACTTCACAATAAATCAATTACTCACAACATCCATGCCCCACTGCTGGGAGAGCCCTGTCAATCGACATGGCTGGGCGGGAATCACACGTCCTGGGCAAGGCGTCCCTTCCACAGGTGGAACTCTCACCGGGTCTCAGTCTCCAGCAGTTTTTTATAGCATCAATAATTCCCAGAGTAAGCAGTTACAGAGCTTTTTCAGAGCAAGCATCCAGTGTTCCCATGCACAAATGGTTATCAGTGGCGTACGTGCACTGAGCCCCCTGGCTATCGTCCCAGCCCAGTACTTGTGTACACGCATTTTTTACCCTGGTTATCGTCTCAGCCCGGCACAGATGGCCAGTCTGTCCCAGGCTGCGGCGCCCTAAGAGCCTTGAAATTTTTACACATTGCAACTATCTCCATGGGAGAAGGGCCAGTTCCCACCACACAGAAAACAGCTTTTTATTTCTTTTTGTGCTGGTGGCTTTAGGTCAATGGAGCGGCCAAACATGGCTGTACTCATGTCAAGACATTCTTGAGATATGGTAAATTGTTTCTTTGAGACCTGAATGATCATTCCGATACCTGAATTATTTGTGGGTCTGTTTCTGCTGTCTTTATTTCTTCTTGTTCTACCTATTATGCCTTATTTCCTTGTGCAATTACTTGATTGTGAGCTACTAATTTCCTTGGAATACTACTGATGAAACATTTTTGAGGTGTAGGATGAAAGTGCCTCTCTCCAAAAATCATTAGGATTGCTTCAGCCAGGCCCCTAGGTGGCAGAACAGTCTAGGAGCACTGCAAACTGTTCACGGCTTGGGTGTTATGGACAAGCTAAAAGGTACAAATTTGGCTTGCCAGTATATACAGGGCCTGCCTTATGGTTACATCTTAGAGAGAGGTCTGCCCTCCCCACCTTGCTCTGTTAACCACCCAAGCAACTTTCCTTGATGTCCCCTCAGGGGTGGGGCTGGCTTACTGCTGAGTCATCCCTACCCTGAGGGTAATGATGTTTGGGGTCCCACCTTTATGCAAGGAAGATCTCCTGTTCGAAGCCTAACCTTGGGCAGGCTCTGTGCTTTGTCTTCTCTCCATGCACCTCTTTTTGGGACTCAGACAGGAGGGACATTGGCTACCTGGGGCATGTTTTGCTCCTGATGGAGCAGGAAGCTTCCAGAAGAGCAAGTGATGCCTTGGAAGGGCTAGTTACAAAACTCATGCCACGTTATCTCCATCTACACGCCATTAGCCAAAACAAGTCATATGGATAAGCCTAAAAAATGCCATGAGAAAGTATACTTCATCTCAATAGTGGGATGGGATAGAAAATAAAAGTTACTTTAATAATAATCCAAACTATCTCTACCCACACTTTTGTTCACAAATATTCATTGTACTTCTACATGAAAAATATGCTCATCCCATCCTGAGACCTCACAACTCCCATTAACCACAACATTAGGCTTGAAGTCCAGGAACTCTTGATCTACATCAGCTGGGGTGGAACTTTTCTTGACCCGGAAATCTACACACTAAAAATACAAGTTATTTGCCCCCTCCCCCTGTCCCAACCACCCAACATACAGTGGTGGAAAAGGGATAGGAAAATTGCGATAAATACTCCCAGTAGCAAAGAAGGAGAGTGGCAAGGTGGAAGAATGAGAGGCACACTGAAGTCATTTCAACATACGAATTTGGAAGGGGACACAAACATTCAGACCATAGCAGTGGGTTTTCCGTGTATTTCATTCCCTGTGCCAAAAACCACAGCCCAAATTATTTTCAAGACATGTCCCTGAATTTACTTTAAGTCCATTAGGCTTCTACAGAACCATCTTCGTAATCTTTCAGGAGCACTCTTACGCAGCTGAAAGGATCCACCAGGTGCCACCCTAACAAAGCACGTTACAGCTACACCTTGAATTGATATTGACGCTGAGTCCAGGTCTTACTAGCCAGGTTTTGATACGGACTTCTTCCTGAGGTTGTGTGGGTAATGACCTCACATTTGATTAACTGAGCGTTTCATTTTCCAATGCTGCAACTTTTGCACTCTTTCCATTGCTTCTAAATTCAGCTTGCAAATTGGTCAGTTCTTTTCTGAGTGCACGTCTTTTTTTTTGGTGGAAGCTTATTGAGTGAAGCTAGAAGCCAGCAGCTCATGTTTTCAACATTGGCCTCATTCTTCTCACTCAATGATGCAAAGTTCATTAGATAATTTCTCTCTTATAAGTTACTATAGGTTTACTGTAGTAAACCTAGTTAGTTTACTAGGGCTGCCAAAACAAAGTACCACAGACTGGGTGGCTTAAACAGCAGAAATTTATTTTCTCACAATTCTGGAGGGTAGAATTCCAAGCACTGTTCTTTTTCCCGAGGCCTCTCTCCTTTGTTTGTAGATGATCATCTTCTCCCTGTGTCCTCATATGGTCTTCTCTCCCTGTCTGTGTCCTAATCTCCTCTTCTAATAAGCACACTTGTCATATTGGATTAGGGCCCACCCTAATGACCTTATTTTAACTTAATCACCTCCTTAACCCTATAATCAAATATGGTTGCATTCTGAGATACTGGATGTTAGGACTTCAACATATAAATTTGGGGGGGATACAATCAACCCATAATATTTACTGCAGACAGTTTTGTGACCTAATAATATAGATTTCCATTTTCTCAGCTTTGTATAATAGTTTCTTACTACCCACCACCTGGTCCCAAAGCAATGCCATATATTTCTGTTTTTTGTTATGAAAGTATATCATTTGTAGGTACCAATTGCTGTGTCAGTCAGTACTACCACAATAATGCTACATAACAAACAAGTTCAACATCTCAGTGGCTTATAACCACATTTACTTTATTTTCTCACTCACAGGTTTGTGGGTCAGTTGAGGTTTGGATGAACTTGGCTAATCCTGCATTCAGGCTTCACACTGGGCTCAGATCTTCTCTACATGCTCCAATCTGAGCTCCCAACTGAAAAGGCAGTGGCTACTGGAGACATGTTGTACTCACGGACACAGCAGAAGCACAAGGGTGCAAGCCAAACAATGCAGGACATTTAAACCCTTGCTCGTGTCATGCCTGCTAACATCCAATCAGCCAAAGTCACAGGACCAAGCCTGAAACCAAGGGGTGAAGAGGCACCCTCAGTACATCACAAAACCACAGCAAGAGTATGGATGAACAAAACTGCTACAGGGGATTAAGACATAGGATCAGTAATTCGATCTGCTACAAACCCAACCTTGTTGTACTCCATTCTCAGATGATGCTTGGATTTTGATTTTAGAATCCAAAATCTTTAAATCCATTTATTCCACTCCCTACTTACATACTATAAATAAATTTTCATATATATATATTTTTTATTGATGTTTTAATGGTTTCTAACATTGTGAAATTTTGGGTTGTACATTTTTGTTTGTCCATCACCATATATATGACTCCCTTCACCCCTTGTGCCCACCCCTCACCCCCCACCCCCCACCCCCCACCCCCACTGCCCCTGGTAACCACGGTCCAGTTTTCTCTGTCCATGTGTTGGTTTATATTCCACATATGAGTGAGACCATACAGTGTTTGTCTTTCTCTTTCTGGCTTATTTCACTTAACATAATAAGCTCCAGGCCCATCCATGTTGTTGCAAATGGGACGATTTTGTCTTTTTTTATGGCTGAGTAGTATTCCATTGTATATATATACCACATTTTCTTAATCCAATCGTCTGTCAAGGGACACTTAGGTTGCTTCCACTTCTTGGCTATGGTGAATAATGCTGCAATGAACATAGGGGTGCATAAGCCTCTTTGGATTGTTGATTTCAGGTGCCTTGGATAGATTCCCAGTAGTGGGATGGCTGGATCATAGGGCATCTCTATTTTTAATTCTTTGAGGAATCTCCATACCGTTTTCCATAGAGGCTGCACCAATTTGCATTCCCACCAGCTGTGTATGAGGGTTCCTGTTTCTCCACATCCTCTCCAACATTTGTTGTTTTTTGTCTTGGTGGTTATAGCCATTCTAACGGGCGTGAGGTGGTATCTTAGTGTTGTTTTGATTTGCATTTCCCTGATGATTAGTGATGTTGAGCATCTTTTCATGTGCCTATTGGCCATCTGTATATCTTCCTTGGAGAAGTGTCTGTTCATTTCCTCTGCCCATTTTTTGATTGAGTTGTTTGTTTTTTTGTTGTTCAATTGTGTGAGTTCTTTATATATTATGGAGATCAACCCCTTGTCTGATGTATGTTTTGCAAATATTCTCTCCCAGCTGGTTGGTTGTCTGTTCATCTTGATTCTGGTTTCATTTGTCTTATAAACGCTCTTTAACCTGATAAAGTCCCACTTGTTTATTTTTTCTTTAGTTTCCCTAGTCTGGGTAGG
This sequence comes from Diceros bicornis minor, assembly GCF_020826845.1. NCBI lineage: Eukaryota > Metazoa > Chordata > Mammalia > Perissodactyla > Rhinocerotidae > Diceros > Diceros bicornis. Next base: position 32,026,258 of record NC_080774.1, on the reverse strand, counting down.
CATGTCATCCGAAAAGATTCCTTTAAAACCAATGTCAAATAGTGTGTTGCCTATATTTTCTTCTATGAGTTTTATAGTTTCAGGTCTCACTTTCAGGTCTTTGATCCATTTTGAGTTAATTTTTGTGAATGGCGATAGCACATGGTCCACTTTCATTCTTTTGCATGCGGCTGTCCAGTTTTCCCAGCACCATTTATTGAAGAGACTTTCCTTTCTCCATTGCATGTTCTTAGCACCTTTGTCGAAAATTAGCTGTCCGTATATGTGTGGTTTTATTTCTGGGCTTTCAATTCTGTTGCATTGATCTGTGTGTCTGTTTTTGTACCAGTACCATGCTGTTTTGATTATTATTGCTTTGTAGTATGTTTTGAAGTCAGGGATTGTGATGCCTCCTGCTTTGTTCTTTTTCTTTAGGATTTCTTTAGCTATTCGGGGTCTTTTGTTGCCCCATATAAATTTTAGTATTCTTTTATCTATTTCTGTGAAGAATGTCTTGGGATTCTGATTGGGATTGCATTGAATCTGTAGATTGCTTTAGGTAATATAGACATTTTAACTATGTTTATTCTTCCAATCCACGTGCATGGGATATCTTTCCATTTCTTTATGTCATCATGGATTTCTTTCAATAATGTCTTGTAGTTCTCATTGTATAGGTCCTTCACCTCCTTGGTAAGATTTATTCCTAGGTATTTTATTCTTTTTGATGCAATTGTAAATGGTATTATCTTTTTGAGCTCTCTTTCTGTTAGTTCATTATTAGCATATAGAAATGCAACTGATTTTTGTAGATTGATTTTGTACCCTGCAACTTTGCTGTAGTTGTTGATTGTTTCTAACAGTTTTCCAACAGATTCTTTAGGGTTTTCTATATATACAATCATGTCATCTGCAAATAGTGAGAGTTTCACTTCTTCGTTACCTATTTGGATTCCTTTTATTCCTTTTTCTTGCCTAATTGCTCTGGCCAAAACCTCCAGTACTATGTTGAACATGAGTGGTGAGAGTGGGCAGCCCTGCCTCGTTCCTGTTCTCAGAGGAATGGCTTTCAGTCTTTCCCCGTTGAGTATGATGTTGGCTGTGGGTTTGTCATATATGGCCTTTATTATGTTGAGATACTTTCCTTCTATTCCCATTTTATTGAGAGTTTTTATCATAAATGAATGTTGTACCTTGTCAAATGCCTTCTCTGCGTCTATTGAGATGATCATGTGGTTTTTATTCTTTGTTTTGTTGATGTGATGTATCACGTTGATTGATTTGCGGATGTTGAACCATCCCTGCGTCTCTGGTATAAATCCCACTTGATCATGGTGTATGATCTTTTTAATGTATTGTTGTATTCGGTTTGCCAATATTTTGTTGAGGATTTTTGCATCAGTGTTCATCAGCGATATTGGCCTGTAATTTTCTTTCTTTGTATTGTCTTTACCTGGTTTTGGTATCAGGGTGATGTTGGCCTCATAGAATGATTTAGGAAGTGTTCCATCTTCCTCTATTTTTTGGAATAGTTTGAGAAGGATGGGTATTAAATCTTCTTTGAATGTTTGGTAAAATTCACTGGAGAAGCCATCTGGTCCTGGACTTTTATTTTTTGGGAGGTTTTTGATTACTATTTCAATCTCTTTACTTGTTATTGGTCTATTCAGATTCTCCATTTCTTCTTGGTTCAATTTTGGGAGGTTGTATAAGTCTAAGAATTTATCCATTTCTTCTAGATTGTCCAATTTGTTGGCATATAATTTCTCATAGTATTCTCTTATAATCCTCTGTATTTCCATGGTATCCGTTGTAATTTCTCCTCTTTCATTTCTAATTTTATTTACTTGGGCCTTTTCTCTTTTTTTCTTAGTAAGCCTGGTTAAGGGTTTGTCGATTTTGTTTAACTTCTTGAAGAACCAACTCTTTGTTTCATTAATCCTTTCTACTGTTTTTTTGGTCTCAATTTCATTTATTTCTGTTCTGATTTTTATTATTTCTCTCCTTCTGCTGGCTTTGGGCTTTGTTTGTTCTTCTTTTTCTAGTTCTGTTAGGTGTAATTTAAGGTTGCCTATTAGGGCTTTTTCTTGTTTGTTAAGGCGGGCTTGTATCGCTATGAGTTTCCCTCTCAGGACCGGTTTTGCCGCATCCCATATGGTTTGATATGGCATATTATCATTTTCGTTTGTTTCCAGATAGTTTTTGATTTCTCCTTTAATTTCATCAATGATCCATTGGTTGTTCAGTAGCATGTTGTTTAATCTCCACATTTTTGTCACTTTCCCAGTTTTTTTTTCATGGTTCATTTCCAGTTTCATAGCCTTATTGTCTGAAAAGATGCTTGATATGATTTCAATCTTCTTAAATTTATTGAGGCTTGCTTTCCCAACATATGGTCTATCCTAGAGAATGTTCCATGTGCGCTTGAGAAGAATGTGTAGTCAGCTGTTTTTGGATGGAGTGCTCTGTATATGTCTACTAGGTCCATCTCGTCCAGTTTTTCATTTAAGTCTAATATTTCTTTATTAACTTTTTGTCTGGATGATCTATCCATTGCTGTAAGTGGGGTGTTAAGATCCCCTACTATTATTGTGTTGTTGTTGATTTCTCCTTTTAGGTTTGTTAATAGTTGCTTTATGTACATTGGTGCTCCTATGTTGGGTGCATATATATTTATAAGTGATATGTCTTCTTGATGTAGTGTCCCTTTTATCATCATATGTTTCCCTTCTTTGTCTTTCTTAACCTGTTTTATCTTGAAGTCTACTTTGTCTGATATGAGTATGGCAACACCTGCTTTCTTTTGTTTTCCATTAGCTTGGAGTATTGTCTTCCATCCTTTCACTCTGAGCCTGTGCTTGTCTTTAGTGCTAAGATGTGTTTCCTGAAGGCAGCATATTGTTGGGTCTTGCTTTTTAATCCATCCTGCCACTCTGTATCTTTTGATTGGAGAGTTCAATCCATTTACATTTAAGGTAATTATTGATATATGAGGGCTTAATGCTGCTGTTTTGTCACTTATTTTCTGGTTCTTTTGCATTTCCTTTGTTTCTTGTCCCATTTGTTTTGGACTGCCAATTCAGTTTGGTTGTTCTGTCTTATGATTCTTCTAGTTTTCTCTTTGTTTATCATATGTGGTTTTGCTTTGATTATTTGTTTAGTGGTTACCTTGAGGTTTGGGCAAAAAATCTTGTGTATGAGATAGTCCATTATCTGATAGCCTCCTATTTCCTTATACTAAGTCACTTCAGTCACTTTCCTCTTCCCCTTCTAAGTTGTTCTTGTTATACCTTATTCCATCTTGTGTTGTGGCTGTGTGTTTACAGTGATGAAGTTAAATTTATTTTTGGTGAATTTCTTCCTTTGATCTTTGAGTTTAGTATTTAAGTGGTTGCTAACCTATTCCGGTAAAGATCTACTATTTCTCTGATTTTCTCTACCTACTTTTCTCCTTCCTCCAAGCTTTGTGTTCCCTTTCTCTTGTTTTTTTCAGGCCTGAGGGCCTTCTTGAGTATTTCTTGTAGTGGCGGTCTCGTGGCCATGAACTCCCTTAGCTTTTGTTTATCTGGGAGAGTTACTATTTCTCCATCATATTTGAAGGATATTTTTGCTGGATAGAGTATTCTTGGCTGAAAGTTTTTGTCTTTCAGTATTTTGAATATATCATTCCAGTCTCTTCTAGCCTGAAAAGTTTCTGTTGAGAAATCCGCTGAGAGCCTGATGGGAGTTCCTTTGTACGTTATTTTTTGTTTTTGTCTAGCTGCCCTTAATAGTGTTTCTTTGTCGTTGACCCTGGCTAGCCTTACCACTAGGTGTCGTGGTGAAGTCCTTTGTCTGTTAATATATATAGGAGTCCTGTTGGCTTCGCTTACTGGTATTTCCTGCTCCTTCCCCAGATTTGGGAAATTCTCAGCTATTATTTCCTTGAATAGGCTCTCTGTTCCTCTTTCCCTCTCCTCTCCCTCAGGAATACCTATAATTCTTTTTTTTTTTTAAAGATTTTATTTATTTTTTTCTCCCCAAAGCCCCAGTAGATAGTTGTATGTCATAGCTGCACATCCTTTTAGTTGCTGTATGTGGGACTCGGCCTCAGGATGGACAGAGAAGTGGTGCCTCGGTGCGCGCCCGGGATCCGAACCCGGGCCACCAGCATCGGAGCGCGCGCACTTAACCACCAAGCCACGGGGCCGGCCCAGGAATACCTATAATTCTTATGTTACATTTTCTAATAGAGTCAGATATTTCTCGGAGTCTTTCTTCATTTCTTTTTAGTCTTAGTTCTCTCTCCTCTTCCATCTGGAGTATATCTGTATTCCTATCCTCTAAAGTACTAATTCTTTCCTCCATATTGTCAGCTCTGTTCTTTAAAGATTCCAGAGTCTCCTTTATCTCCTCCATTGTGTTCTTCGTCTCCATCAGCACTGATTGGTTTTTCTTTATGATTTCAATCTCTTTTGTGAAGAAACTCCTAATCTCATTGAATTGTTTGTCTATGTTGTCTTGTATTTCGTTGAGTGTTTTTATGATAGCTATTTTGAAATGTCTGTCATTTAGTTTATGGATTTCTGTGTCTTCGGGGTTGATTTCTGGGTGCTTGTCATTTTGTTTCTGGTCTGGTGATTTCATATATTTTTGCATTGTGGTTCCTGTGTTGGTTTTGTTTTTCCTCATCCTGGAAGTCTCTGGTTGCAATTTCCACCTGCCGCCACTGTCTGGTGGTAAAGGGCTGTGTAGTCTAAGCCACCTGCACTCTGCCCCGGTTTTTCTGCTGTGATCTGCAGTTTTGTTTTTTTTTTTTTTTTCCACCCTGCGATCCACGGGTCCAGTTGTTTGATCAGGTCTGCCTCGGATCGCTAGATCTGGTCGGTTGAGCTGCAGAGTCCGGGTTGCGGGGAGGGGGGAGCTCTCTCTTTTGCCCTCTGGGTCCCTGACGTGGGAGGCTTCTCGTTTGCCCCTCTTTATCCGCTCTCTGGGGTGCTCAGATGTTGATGGTAGCCCTGTGGCTCCTCTGAGTCCTCTGTGCGGGAGTTTCCCACTGGCTGAGAGAGTCCGAAGAGCCACGGTTTCCCGCCGAGGGCCGCCCCTCCCCCCTCTCTGGGAGCCGCGGACCGGGATCGCTGATCTGATGGTGAGGGAGCAGAGTTCTCCTTACCTCTCCCCACTTCCTCCGGGGCCCAGCACGTTCCGCTCAGATATGCAGCAGTGTGGATCCCTCCGCTCTAGGTTTTCACTGTCTGGGATTCCGTTGTTGGTCTGTGACTGTTGCTTTTGTTGTATCTTGTCAGGGGAAGAGTTCACGGGAAAGCTCACTCCGCCATGATGCTGATGTCACTCTATCCATATATATATTTTTTTAATAATTTTATTTATTTATTTTTCCCCCAAAGCCCCAGTAGATAGTTGTATGTCATAGCTGCATATCCTTCTAGTTGCTGTATGTGGGACGTGGCCTCAGCATGGCCAGACAAGCAGTGCACCCGTGCACGCCCGGGATCCGAACCCAGGCCACCAGCAGCAGAGCGCGTGCACCCTACCACTAAGCCACGGGGCCGGCCCAATTTTCATATATTTTAATTCTGATATATTTTTAATTTCAGAGCGCATTATTATTGTTTTTGTTGCACAGTCAACTTTCATTTAGAATTATCAACACATTCTTCTCATTGAATTTTCTTTTTCCTCCATCTCTGATCTTCCATTTGAGATTATTTTATTTTTGCCTGAAGAAAATCCATTAGTATTTCCTTCAGTTCCAGTCTACTGGTAATGAATTTCCTTAGATCTTGTTTGTCTGCAAATGTCATCATTCTGTTTCATTTTTAAAGGAATTTTTTTTGCTGGATATAAAATCTAGGTTAGCAGTTATTTTCTTTTCACACTTTGAAGACATGATTCTTCTGTGTTCTGGCTTCTATTGTTTGAGAGGTCAGTTCTCAGCTTAACTACTGTTCCTTAGAAAGTAATCTGTTTTTTCCCTCTGGCTGCTTTTAAGTTTTTTTTTTTTTTTAGCTTTCAGCACTTTTACTATGATATGCCTAAGTGTGGTTTGCTTTTTATGAATTCAGACTGAAGTCTTCTGGAACCTGAGGATTGACCTATTTCATTAGTTTCCAAAAACAACTCCAAGCCATTATCTCTTCAGCCATTGGTGCTGCCTCCTTCTCTCTACTTCCAGGACTCTAGCTGCATGTATGTTAGACTTTCTTACTGTATCCTTTATATTTGTCTATATTCTGTATTTTCTATCCTTTTCTCTCTGTGCTTTAATTTAGATATATTCTTCTGACCTAACTCCAACTTCATTAGTTTCCTCTTTTTGGCTGTATCTATCCTGCTAACAAACACTATCCATTGAATTTTATTTTTCAGTTCTAGGATTTCCGTTTGGTTCTTTTTTTATAGTTTGCGGGTCAGTGATAAAATTCTCAATCTTGTCTTTCATCCTCTTGACCATATTAAGCATAGTCCTTTAAAAGTCTTTGGGAAGACGCCACTATCTGGATCTGCTATAGGTCTGTGTGTCTGTTATTTCTCTTGGTTTACAATCAGTTGTCTTATCTCCTTGGATGCCTGCTTATTTCTGATTGAGTGCTTATCACTGCCCATGAATAAATGTAGAAATAATTTGAGGTCTATGAGGTCATCTCTCTCCAGAGAAAATTTATGTTTGCTGCTGGCAAGGACTGATATGATTTGACTGGAGTCCCAAACAATCTGTGGTCCCCAAACAATACATTAAGGTACATCCTTGGTGGTTCCCAGACTCCAAACTTTGTCTTCCTAGGGGTGTGAGGGTGTTAAAAGTGCTGCTCAGAGTCCTAGCTTCTCAGCCACTCCTCTGGAATTGGCAGGTGCCCCTCAGGAAAAAGCACCCCAAATGCCAGGCTAACCTCTCTCATTTCTTCTCTCTCTTGGATATTGACCCCATAATTATTCCACTGCCTTGTTAGTTCTCTAATACTTTCTGGAAACAGAAGTCCTCCATGGACTGTTTAATTTCACTTATCAGAAAGCCCACGAGAATCTGAATTTAGATATAACATGTTGTTTCCTGTGCCAGTTATTAGGTTTTGTCTTTCAGCTCTATCTTCCCTTCCCCCTTCCAGAAACTGCTTTGTGGTGCTGGAGCTGAGACTCTGAAAACCACATTTCTGTGCTGGCAGATATTCCCTATTAGACTCTGCCCATATGGACACTGGAGGGCAACTGCAGGGTCTGCTCCTGTGAGCATCACCCCAGCTACATTTCTTCAACAAAGCGGAGCAGATTCTTCCCACAGAAGAGGCCGAATCCAGTCTGAAGTTTTTCCAAGACTTGCAGAACCAGCATCGATGCACCTCCTCCTCAGAGGTCCTGGTCCCAGCTCCATAACTCCTCATCAGCAGTGTGCATCCAAGTCCCTTAGGGACCCTTCTCAGAGGTCTGTGTCCCGGCCCCAGAGGACCCTTCCTCTAGGCTGAGACCTTAGTCCCACGTGGCCAACTCCTCTCCCCAGAGGCCTGAGTTCCAGCTCTGCAGAACCCTTCCTCTAAATTGGAATATTTCCAGTTTCTTCCTATCCATCCCTGAGCTCTAGGGGTGGTAGCTTCTTCCTACACTTGGATCTCCATGATAACTTGTGATTCTTATTTCATGTTAACTATGGTCTATTTTGAATTCCCTCTGTTCAATAACTGGTGTGGATTCTGACTGATGCAGTTCCCATCCTGGTCCTTCCTCTATTCTCATTTTATTTACCTCACAACACATTTAGATATTTTGGACTCACTCAGAATGTTATGCCAAGGCTTAACTGTACTCTATTTTGCATTTCTAGAATTTCTATTTGGTTCTTTTTCAAATCTGCTTGGCCATTCTTTATAGTTTCAGGTTTCCTGCAAGTACTTTTTTTCCCGAATGTATTTTTAAGTTTGTCATTTAGCTCTTTAAACACATTTAATAAATTAACTTAAAGTCTACTTGTGATGATCTCATTTTCTCAATCTCTGTGAGTCTGTATCTGCCTCTTGGTCCTCCTGGTTCTTCTGGTGGTGCCTTGTTTCCCTGAGTGGGTTTTGTTTGTTTGTTTGTTTTGTTTTGTTTTTTACCATGAGCTGCTCATTTTCCTTGGAATTTTATTTGTAGGATGAAAGTCTGCAAGAATAACTGTACAATAGATACCCTAGGTGGAATATTAAAGTGTATATGCATAGATGTCACCAAACTGCTCTCCTCATGCCCTTGCCAACACAGAGTTATCAAAGTTTTTGAACTTTACTGATTTGATAGGTAAAAAAAACATAAAGTATATATGTGTAGTGTGTGTGTATATATATATAAATATATAGAGAGATATATAATTAGTATAGTTTTAATTTACCTTTTGCTTATGAGTGAAATTAGGCATTTTTTTCATGTTTAAGAATCAGTTGAGGCCGGCCCCATGGCTTGGCGGTTAAATGCACGTGCTCTGCTACTGGCGGCCCGGGTTCGGGTCCCAGGTGCGCACTGATGCACTGCTTGTCGGGCCATGCTGAGGTGGTGTCCTAGATACAGCAACTAGAAGGAAGTACAACTGTGACACACAGCTGTCTGCTGGGGCTTTGGGAAAAAAAAAAGGAGGAGGATTGGCAATAGATGTTAGCTCAGGGCTGGTCTTCCTCAGTTAAAAGGGGAGGATTGGCATGGATTTTAGCTCAGGGCTGATCTTCCTCACGAAAAATAAAAATAAAAAAGAATCAGTTTTATTTCTTTTTTATGCATTATTTGTTCATATATTTTTGCCCATTTTTCTATTTGGTTGTTGGTCTTATTGAGCTGTGGGAGCTGATCATTTCTATTGTGAAGATAAGAAATCAGCACTAAGGATTGAAAGTTCTTTTCAGGATTACTTGGCAAGTTACCCACCAGCAGTGAGAATATCAGAATCCTTTTCAAGTCAGAACATTTAGTTCCTTTACAAGTCTAGACACCGGACGAGGTCCTGACTTACTACCAATCCTACCATTTTGCTTAACCACAGTTTTCTTAAAATCATTTCTTCAAGGGTGTAAATTTTTAGTTTTGACCAGAAAAAGCCCTGGGTGGGGGAGGATGGTGATTTAGGGAATGATACTATTAATACTAAAGGATTTTTATAATGTTTAAGGTAAAGGGTACTTGGGGTCATAGACATTATCGCCAAAATAGAGAGATTTAGGAAATGTAGTATTACAGCAAAAATTGGCTCTGTTGTTAGGTGAGGCGGCTATATGGATGTTGAAAGGGCAGTTGGCAGAGGTCTGGGCTAATATTGGAAAAGAGATTTAATTTTAAAGTGAACAGTCTGTTCTCTTTTTTAACATATTTTTGGCTACTAGATTGTGAAGCTATTGTGCAAACAATTGCACCATCACTGTGTTAGTCACAGTGGGCCATCCATTTCTTAAAATCACCAGTGAGCAACGTGAAGCATAGAGAAGGATATCGAATATGCTGTGGAGTGTGAAAGCAGAATGCTCAAGGCCTCCCCTTCCCTGACAAACATCTTCTATGCAGCTGAGCCATCTGCATGCGAAACACATCTCCAAACGGTGCCTCACAAAACAACCGACCGCTGGGCAAACCAGGTGTGGGCTCTAGTTCCGGACCAGCTACTACTATCGTGCGGTCACAGGCAATCCAGGTGACCCTCACTGGCCTTCGGTTGGTCCAGCTACTGCTAGATGTGATCTTTGCAGACTCTCAGCACTGATATTCCGACACAGTATTCTCTAGAAATGTAGGAGCCAGCAACGATGTTTCCTAAAGGAGCAGGAGCTGAGCCTTGCCAAGAAACACATCTGCACACACACTTCCGAAACGCCCTTTGCGGTGTTTTTAGCACATCTGTGCCTGAATAAAAAAAGTGTCCCTGAACTCAACTGTCCAGAGTTTGAGGCAGAACTTCGCCGGCCGCCCACCCTGTACACATGGGCTCTAGGCAAGCGCAGTCCAGGAACTTGGTTTACCTCTGCTGAAAACCCCTCACTCCGGGAACTAGCTGAGGGCGACTCACCCCTAGTCTGCCGTCCGCGCACACCTGCCTGAGCACCGGCCCACTGCAGGCAGGGACCCGATCCACCTTACGCGCACACCTGCTCTGGCCACTGGCCGGGAGGTTAGCCCGGGAACACCACAGAGCCCCGCACACAGCTGCCCCGGCCACCCCCCAGGGCAGCACAGACTCGTTCTTGCTGGGGGGTACCGGAAGCGGGACGACACGCGGACTACTTTTCGCGGACCCTCAGGCGGCGGGCGGAGGGATCCCGCGCAGGGTCTGCGCAAAAGTGGGCGCGTGCGGCACGGGGCCCGGAGCAGTGCGCCTGCGCGGCTGCTGCCGCCCCCGCTGGTGCCCGTCAGCCTGCCAGCTCGCCAGCCCGCGCGAGGGGAGCCGCCGCTGCCTCGGCCCTGCGCCCACCATGGCGCAGATCCTCCCCATCCGCCTCCAGAAGCACTTCCAGGTGAGGCCCGGGCTCCGGCGCCAAGGTGGGCGGGTCTCTAGGCGACTCGCGCGCTCCGTCCTGTCAGCCGCACCCACACCTCCCGGAGGACCCGGCGGGAGCGGCCGACTGGCCGGCGGTCCCCGACCCCGTCCCCGGTGGAAGCGGCCGGGGCGCCCAGGTGGTGTCGGGGCGTCGGCCGGTGCAGGGGGAGCCGCGGAGTCGCATGTGCAGACCCGCCAGGTGTGCTGTGGCTGAAACCCGTTATCCGCTCCCCACGGTCGGCTCCGGGGGGTGGTGGTCGAGAAGCACTTCTCGGCGGCGCCGACCTCGACGGTATGCCGAGGGCGCCGGGTGATGGAACCGACATCTGCGTGTGCCCTCCGAGCCTCTGGAAGGCCGACCGACCGGCGGGGCACGTGGGTCCCAGCCCGCGCTCTACAGCCCTGAGCCCTGTGCCCCTGCCGGAGCTCCTCTTGCGTCTCGAGGCCCTTTCCCCGGAGTTTGCGTCTCTTGGCCACCCGAGTCAGTGGGGGGGCTCGTGGGGGAGGAGCTTCAAGGGGTGTGACCAAAGAGGAAAATTAATCATGGTCTGTTTTTAAAAGACCCTTTCAATACAATAACACCCCCAAAGTTGAGCTTTTCCAGGTTTTTCTATCTGTAGCTCTCCTAAAGTATTTGTGCCTCAGGAAAATAAAGATTGGCTGCCTGTGTTTGAACAAGAGTTCAGTACAGGCTGTGCACAGTGCTTCAGTCACATCACACGCACGTGTCACACCTGACAAGGCTGATAGGATCCTCATTTTACAGGTGAGGAGATGGGGCTAGATGAACAGGAGCCACTGGCTCTGTCCTAAGTGCTGTATGTTAGATTATCACAATCCCATAAGACACACATGATCTTCTGTTTTCTAGATGAGGAAACCAAGGCACAAAGATGTTAAATAAATAACCTGGCTTATGTCGTTCAGCGACTAAGAGCAGGATTCAGACTCAGGTCTTTTTGACTATACAGCTGTATAGCAAGGAATGTGGTGGATGGAAAGATCATGTTTTCACCACGCAGAGCACTTTTAATTCTGTATCCAAATGAGAAAGGCCCTGGGAGTCAGATAGTGACCATTCAAATCCTCCCATTCTGCAGATTGGAAACTCGATACCTAGAGTATCCTGCCCTGGTCACTTGGTGAGTGATACAGCTGGGGTTGTGTGGAGGTGGAAGTCTCCTGAACACCCATCTCCTCTCTGGGCTCCATTCTGCCACTAAGCTGAGCTAGTTGCCAGTAATGGGAAATAGCAAAACACAACTACTGCTGATAATTATATAATAATATAGTTATCATTTATTGAGCCATTTCTCCTGCCAATCACTGTACTATATATGTTATAAATCTCATTTAATTTAATCCTCATGATAACTGAGGCACAGTGAGGTTAAATAGTTCAGGTAAAATTACACAGCTAGTAAGTGACAGAGCTTGGGTTCTAACCCAGGTCTCTGACTCCAAAGCATGTGCATTACCTGCTATCTAAATATGTTCTCTTCAAAAGGCAGGGAAGCAGTAAGGCATTGTAAAGTCCCATCAAAGTTCATAATGTCTTGAAGGGATATATTCTATTATCTGGGAAATATTTGTGGCTTGTGGTGTACAGGCCATGTGAAGGGAACTCGGTGGTTTGTGGTCTCTAGCGTTAACCAGGTGTTGAGGCTGCTCCGCACTCCTTGTTTCTCTAGTCTGCACACTCTCCCTTCACTGCAGACATTTCGCAACTTCCGCCTGTTCCTTAAATCTGTGATCCTGCTACCCCACTCGCTGCCAGCAGATGATTGGAGAAACAGAAGCCATAAACGAGGATGTTCCTCACCTTCATGCCTGCAGCATTACAGACTTGTCTGTGGTCACCCTTTCCTGCCTTTTACCTCAGAAGCGAGGTTTTTTCTCTTGTCTGTGTTAGGGGTCCTACATCCTTCCCCCTTTTAACTGGGGCTTGCTCAGTAACATCTTCTGTTTCTGATGTTTTCATCCCTTCCCTCTTGATGACTTCTTCCTGTTTGTGTTCAACCATGCTCGTTATCTTCCATCTTTGCAAACAAACTCTGTCTCTCTCCTGTCCCCTTGAACCTCTTACCTCACAGCCACACGTTGTGAAAGAATTGCCTTATCCCTCCATCACTTCCCTTATGTTCCTCAGTAACCTTCTGTCTGGTTTTTGTCCCCACTGCTCTCTTCCATCTCTTCTTGCCAAGGTCACAAGTCACATATTCTTCCCTTTTTTTTTTTTAACCTTCTAAAAAATGTAAAACCAATTTTTAGTTGGGCCATACAAAACAGGTTGTAGTTTGCCAACCCCACTATAAAAGGTAAACTCAAAGCCCCAGCATCACAAACATCTTGCATGACTTTCCAGCTGCATTTGACACTGTGCTTTACTGCCTTCTCAGGACCCTTTCTCTGCTGATTTCATCTCCCAGGGTTCCTCCTACCTCTCTGCCCACACCCCAGTTTCCTTTGTAGGTTCCTCATATGCATGAGCCTGGGGTCTGTCTTGAACCCCTTTATCTTTTCATTCAGTATGCTCTACTGGGTGATTGTATGTATTCCCATATGCTCAGTGTTCCCAGGCAAGCTGCATATTTTTGCTGAGCCTCAGAAGTGTGTGTAGGAGAGGCAATAGCAGGCTCTGGTTAAGAGCACAGACTGAGGCCAAATGGAAGGGTTTGAATTTGGACTCAGGCACTTACTGGCCATGTGAATTTGGGCAACTTTTGTAACCTTTTTGCGCCTCCATCTCTACGTCTATACAATAGAGATAAATATAGTTCTTGCCTCGTAGAGTTATTGTGAGGTTTTGAGTTAATAAGTGTGATAGGGGCTGGCCCAATGGCGTAATGGTTAAGTGCACGTGCTCTGCTTCAGTGGCCTCAGGGTTCGCAGGTTCAGATCCTGGGCGCAGACCTATGTGCTGCTTATCAAGCCATGCTGTGGCAGGTGTCCCACATAAAATGGAGGAAGATGGGCACAGATGTTAGCTGAGGGCCGATCTTCCTCAGCAAAAAGAGGAGGATTGGCAACAGATGTTAGCTCAGGGCTAATCTTCCTCACCAAAAAAAATAATAATAATAAATGTGATAAATGTGAAGTGTCGAACAGTGTGTGGTACATAATCAAGCACTGTGTTCTTGTCAGCTCTTATTGCCATTGTGACAGCTGTCTGTTGGAGAAGGCCATTGGATGATCCATAGGTTCCTCAGACACATCATGTTCAGAAATAGGGTTCTCTTTTCTCCCCAAATATGTATCTTCTTCAGTTTCCAGCCAGGAACCTAAGAGACATTCCTGAGTTCTCCCTATCCTGTTGGTTCTTCCTCCCGTTCATTTTTGGCATATTCTGCCACTCTCATCATGACTGGCACTGCCCTGGACTGTGCCAATACTCCTCACCTAGATAGCTGCACTCACTTTGTCTGTGGTTGTCTGCCGCTGGTCTTGCCTTCCTGCGGTCCATTCTCTAGCACATAGGCAAAGAGATCTTCTCAAGGATAAACATCTACTTAAAAGTCTGTCAGTGCGTGGTTCCTTGCTGCCTCCAGAATGAAAATGCCAGACTCCTAAGTGCCATGTAAAGTCCTGCCTAATCTAGCATCTTCAGCAATCTTGCGCTCCCCTTCTCGTTCTTCGTTCTTCGAGACCTTCTCTGGAGCCTGACACTCTTGCCCTTGGGCTTTGGCATGTGCCATTGCCTCTTTCCAGGCACATTCCTCCCCTCACCCCTCTCATTACCCAACCAAGTGCTGCTTAGCCTTCTGGTATCTGCTTAAGTGACACTCTCTGAAAGCTGTCCCTGACTTATCAGAGTTAGGAGCCCTTCCTCTGTGCCCCCGTGGCCTTTGGGGCTTTCCTTATGATGGCCCTCATGCCATGCTATTATAGTTGTTCATTTTCCCTGGGGGACCACAAGCTCAGGGAGGGCAGGATCTCCTCTTATTTGCAATTGTATTCCCACTGCCTGATACATAATAGGCCCTCAGATCTTTGAAGGAATGAAACCAATTTCATAATAAAATGTTTGTGTAATCAGTGACTGATCAGTTATAATGTAGATTGTCTAATGACAAGGTTTGTAGGCTTTTCCAGGCCCTCCAGACTGCTCACTTGTGACCAACCTACTGTAAGTCTATTAAGAGTGCTCTGGCTTGCCTCACTGACCTTGCTTTGTTTCTGCCTCACCTCTGTCCACCTGATCACTCCCCCAAACCAAAAATTCCTTAAGAAAAGAAAGTAGAAATCATTTCTCCAGTTGTACAACATTAGGAAGGAGAGAATATAGACCAATGAGTGATAAAATATCAGTTCTATTCATTTAAATTTAGTTTTTCCTCTAGATCTTCGTTTCTGTGCCATGCAGAGAAAAATAATTCCAGCCACTTTTGTGAATCTAATTGTAAGAATATTAATTTTTTTGTTTTTAATTTTTATTTGTTTCTTATGAAAATTCTCAGACCAGGTTTTCCGCAGAGGAAAAACAGTAGTTTTATAGTGGTCAGTGGGAAAAAGAAATAAACTTTTTAGGAATGCACCTAGAGCAGAAGCTGCACTTTTACATATAGTGCATAGTAGTAAAGCATTCCTCTTGAGCGTAAGATCATAGTGATGTATTTCGATTTATTTATCTTGTCACCCTGGTTTTGAGAGGACTGGTTCTGCAGAAATATTTTTCTTGTATTACACTTACTGTTTGAACTATTTTTTTGTTTTGTTGATGTCATAATAGTTTATAACATTGTGAAATTTCAGTGGTACATTATTATTTGTTAGTCATCTATAAATGCGCCCCTTCATCTCTTGTGCCCACCCTCAACCCATTTCCCCCGTTAACCACCAAACTGTTCTCTCTGACAGTGTGTTAGTTTATCTTGCACATATGAGTGAAATCATACAGTGTTTGTCTTCTCTGTCTGGCTTATTTCACTTAAGATAATACCCTCCAGGTCCATCCATGTTGTTGCAAATGGGCTGATTTTGGGTTTTTTTATGGCTGAGTAGTATTCCATTGTATATATATACACCACATCATCTTTATCCAGTTATCTGTTGATGGACACTTGGGTTCCTTCCGCTTCTTGGCTATAGTGAATAATGCTGCGATGAACATAGGGGTGCATAAGCCTCTTTGGATTGTTGAGTTCAAGCTCTTGAGGTAAATACACAGTAGTGGGATAGCTGGATCATAAGGTATTTCTATTTTTAATTTTTTGAGTAATCTCCATGCCGTTTTCATAGAGGCTGCACCAGTTTGCATTCCCACCAGCAGTGAATGAGGGTTTCCTTTTCTCCACAACCTTTCCAAAATTTGTTATTTTTTGTCTTTGTGATTATTGCCATTCTAACAGGTGTAAGGTGACATCTTAGTTTAGTTTTGATTTGCATTTCTCTGATGGTTAGTGATGTTGAACATCTTTTCATGTGCCTATTGGCCATCTGTATATCTTCCTTGGAAAAATATCTGTTCATATCCTTTGCCCGTTTTTTGATTGGGTTGTTTGTTTTTTTATTGTTCAGTTGTGTGAGTTCTTTATATATTATAGAGATTAACCCCTTGTCAGATATATGATTTGCAAATATTTTCTCCCAGCTGGTGGGTTGTCTTTTCGTTTTGATCCTGGTTTCCTTTGCCTTGCAGAAGCTTTTTAATCTGATGAAGTCCCACTTGTTTATTTTTTCTTTTGTTTCCCTTGTTCCAGTAGACATGGAATTCGAAAAGATCCCTCTAAGACTGATGTCAAGGAGTGTACTGCCTATATTTTCTTCTAGGAGTTTTATAGTTTGAAGTCTTACCTTCAAGTCTTAGATCCATTTTGAGTTAATTGTTGTGTATGGTGTAAGACAATGGTCCACTTTCATTCTTTTGCATGTGGCTGTCCAGCTTTCCCAGCACCATTTATTGAAGAGACTTTCCTTTCTCCGCTGTATGTCCTTAGCTCCTTTGTCAAAGATTAACTGTCTGTAGATGTGTGGTTTTATTTCTGGGCTTTCAGTTCCGTTCCATTGATCTGTGTGTCTGTTTTTGTATCAGTACCATGCTGTTTTGATTATTATAGTTTTGTAGTATATTTTGAAGTCAGGGATTGTGATGCCACCAGCTTTGTTCTTTTTTCTCAGGATTGCAGTAGCTAGTCAGTCTTTTGTTGCCCCATATGAATTTTAGGATTCTTTGTTCTATTTCCGTGAAGATTGTCATTGGGATTCTGATTGGGATTGCGTTGAATCTGTAGATTGCTTTAGGTATTGTGGACATTTTAACTATATTCTTTCAATCCGTGTGCATGGAATATCATTCCATTTCTTTATGTCATCATCGATTTCTTTTAATAATGTCTAATAGTTTTTGTTGTATAGGTCTTTTACCTCCTTGGTTAAATTTATTCCTAGATATTTTATTCTTTTGATTGCGCTTGTAAACGGGATTGTATTCTTGAGTTCTCTTTCAGTCAGTTTATTATTAGAGTATAGAAATGCATCTGATCTTTGTAAGTTGATTTTGTACCCTGCAACTTTGCTATAGTTGTTGATGATTTCTAATAGTTTTCTGATGGATTCTTTAGGGTTTTCTATGTATAAAATCATGTCATCTGCAAACAGCAAGAGTTTCACTTCTTCATCACTTATTTGGATTCCTTTTATTCCTTTTTCTTGCCTAATTGCTCTGGCCAAAACCTCCGGTACTATGTTGAATAACAGTGGTGAGAGTGGACACCCTTGTCTTGTTCCTGTTCTCAGAGGGATGGCTTTCAGTTTTTCCCCATTGAGTATGATCTTGGCTGTGGGTTTGTCATATATGGCCTTTATTATGTTGAGGTACTTTCCTTCTATACCCATTTTGTTGAGAGTTTTTATCATAAATGGATGTTGGATCTTGTCACATGCTTTCTCTGCATCTATTGAGATGATCATGTGGTTTTTATTCCTCGTTTTGTTAATGTGGTGTATCACATTGATTTGCAGTGTTAAACCATCCCTGTGTCCCTGGTATAAATCCTACTTGATCGTGTTGTATGATCTTTTTAATGTATTGCTGTATTCGGTTTGCCAGTATTTTGTTGAAGATTTTTGCATCTATGTTCATCAGTGATATTGGCCTGTAATTTTCGTTCTTTGTGTTGTCCTTGTCTGGCTTTGGTATCGGTGATATTGGCCTCGTAGAGTATGTTAGGGAGTGTTCCGTCTTCCTCTGTTTTTTGGAATATTTTGAGAAGGATGGGTATTAAATCTTCTTTGAATGTTTGGTAAAATTCTCTGGAGAAGCCATCTGGTCCTGGACTTTTATTTTTTGGGAGGTTTTTGATTACTGTTTCGATCTCTTGTGGTTGATCTGTTCAGATTCTCTATTTCTTCTTGATTCAATTTTGGGAGGTTGTATGAGTCTAAGAATTTATCCATTTCTTCTAGATTGTCCAATTTGTTGGCATATAGTTTTTTGTAGTATTCTCTTATCATCCTTTGTTTCTGTGGTAGCCATTGTAATTTCTCCTCTTTGATTTCTAATTTTATTTATATGATCCTTCTCTCTTTTTTTTTCTTGGTGAGCCTGGCTAAGGGTTTGTCAATTTTGTTTATCTTCTCAAAGAACCAGCTCTTTGTTTCATTGATCCTTTCTACTGTTTTTTTGGTTTCAATTTCATTTATTTCTGCTCTAATTTTTATTATTTCCCTCCTTCTGCTGACTTTGGGCTTTGTTCTTCTTTTTCTAATTCTCTTAGGTGTAGTTTAAGATTGCTTATTTGGGATTTTTCTTGTTTGTTAAGGTGGGCCTGTATTGCTATGAATTTCCCTCTCAGGACCACTTTTGCTGCATCCCATATGAGTTGGTATGGTACTTTCATTTTCATTTGTCTGCAGCTATTCTTTGATTTCTCCTTTAATTTCTTCAGTGATCCATTGGTTGTTCAGTAGCATGTTGTTTAATCTCCACATCTTTGTCACTTTCCTAGTTATTTTCTTGCAGTTGATTTCTAGTTTGATAGCATTATGGTCGGAAAATATGCTTGTTATGATTTCAATCTTCTTAAATTTATAGAAGCTTGCCTTCTTTCCCAACACATGGTCTATCCTTGAGAGTGTTCCATGTGCGCTTGAGAAGAATGTGTATTCTCCTGTGTTTGGATGGAGTGCTCTCTCTATATATCTATTAAGTCCATCTGGTCTAATTTTTTTTTTGTGAGGAAGATCAGCCCTGAGCTAACATCCATGCCAATCCTCCTCTTTTTGCTGAGGAAGACTGGCCCTGAGCTAACATCCATGCCCATCTTCCTCCACTTTATATGAGATGCCGCCACAGCATGGCCTGACAAGCGGTGCATCGGTGCGCACCTGGGATCCGAACCCGGGCCGCCAGCAGTGGAGCGCGCGCACTTAACCGCTATGCTATGGGGCCGGCCCCTGGTCTAATTTTTTAAGTCCACTATTTCTGTATTGACTTTCTGTCTGGATGTTCTATCCATTGATGTAAGTGGGGTGTTAAGGTCCCCTACTATTATTGTGTTGTTGTTGATATCTCCTTTTAGATTTGTTAATAGTTGCTTTATGTACTTTGGTGCTCCTGTGTTGGGTGCATATGTATTCATAAGTGAAATGTCTTCTTGGTGGAGTGTCCCTTTTGTCATTATATGTTGCCCCTCTTTGTCTCTCATTACTTGTTTTATCTTGCAGTCTACTTTGTCTGGTATAAGTATGGCAACACCTGCTTTCATTTGCCATTAGCTTGGAGTATCGTCTTCCCTTCCTTCACTCTAAGCCTGTGTTTGTCTTTAGAGCTGAGATGTTTTTCCTGGAGGCGGCAAATTGTTGGGTCTTGTTTTTTAATCCATCCAGCCACTCTGTGTCTTTTGATTGTGAAATTCAATGCATTTATGTTTAGAGTGATTATTGATATATGAGGGCTTAATGCTGCCATTTTATCACTTGCTTTCAGTTGTTATGTATTTCTCTTGTTTCTCATCCCATATATTTCTGACTGCCAGTTGTGCCAGTTCTGGTGACTCTCTATGATGGTTTTCTCAGTTTTCTCTTTATCATTTGTGTCTTTGTTCTGATTTTTTGTTTAGTTGTTACCGTGAGGTTTGTATAAAAGATATCATAGATGAGATAGTCCATTCCCTGATAGCCTCTTTTTCCCCTAGTCTAAGCAGGTTTCATCCCTTTGCTCTTCCCCTTCTAACTTGTTGTCACAGTTTATTCCGTTATTTGTTGTGAATTTGTGGTTAAAATGAAGTGGGAATATTTATTTTCAATGTTTTCCTTCCCTTTATCTTTAGAGTTATGATTATTTGCTAATCTGTTCTGATAGAGAGTTGCAATTTTCTGATTTTGTCTGCCTATTTATCTCCTTGCTCAAGGCTTTGTAAACCCTTTCTTCTTTTTTTTTTTTTCAGATCTGAGGGCCTTCTTGATCAAATCTTGTAGGGGCAGTCTTGTGGCAATGAACTCCCTCAGCTTTTGTTTATCTGGGAAAGTTTTTATTTCTCCATCATATCTGAAAGATATTTTCACTGGATATAGTATTCTTGGCTGAAAGTTTTTGTCTTTCAAAATTTTGAATATATCATTCCACTCTCCTAACCTGTAGGGTTTCTGCTGAGAAATCCGCTGCAAGCCTGATAGGGGTTCCTTTGTAGGTTATAATCTTCTGTCTTGCTGCCCTTAATATTTTTTCTTTGTCATTGATTTTTGCCAGCTTTACTAATATATACCTTGGAGAAGGTCTTTTTACGTTGATGTAATTAGAAGTTCTGTTGGCTTCTTTTACATGTAGTTCCAGCTCCTCCAGGTTTGGGAAGTTCTCAGTTATTGTTCTTTGAACAAGCTCTCTGATTCTTTTTCCCTCTGGAATACCTATAATCTTTATGTTGCGTTTCCTAATTGAGTTGGATATTTTTCGGAGAATTTCTTCATTTCTTTGTAGTCTAAGTTCTCTCTCTTCCTACATCTGAAGCATTTCTGTATTCCTGTGTTCTAGATTGCTAATTCTATTCTCCATATTATCAGCTCTGTTGTTTAAGGACTCCAGATATTTCTTTATCTTATCCATTGTGTTTTTCATCTCCAACAATTCTGATTGGTTTTTCTTTATAGTTTTGATCTCTTTTGTGAAGAATTCCCTTTGTTCAGTAATTTGGTTCCTGATTTCATTGAATTGTCTTTCAGAATTCTCTTGTAACTCGTTGAGTTTTCTTATAATGGCTGTCTTGAATTCTCTGTCGTTTAGATTGTAGATTTTAGTGCCTTCAAGATTGATTTCTGGATGTTTGTCTTTTTCCTTCTGGTCTGGAGTATTAATATATTTCTTTATACCATTTGATGGAGTGCATTTGTGCCGCTGCATGCTGATAGTTTCTGGATGCAGGTTCTATCTGCTGCCACCTGGTGGGGGCAGGAGCTGTGTATTCTGAGCCTGCTGCCATGATCACCATCAGCTGTGCCTGTCCAAGCCTGGGCCACTCCTTGGGGTCACCATGGCCCTGTGGGGTCTTCCACCAAATGGGAAAATAGTCATGTGGGAGGCTCAGGGCTGCTGCCGCCTGCTCCCACAGTCCCGTGGAGTTGTGCTCCCCGCTTTGGGGCGGCAGCAGTACTATGGGCAGCGGTTCGCAGCAGCTGGGAGCTTGGTTTGTGCTGCCTTCTGCTCCTAGGTTGAACCAGCCGTTGTGCTTGGTGGGCAGGACCTCCCCTCTGAGACTGAGCCAAAGCCACTCCCTGGGATCACAGTGGGGTTGTGGACTCTCCCACTGGATGAGAGAGTGATCACACGGGGGCTCAGGGCTACTGCCTCCTGCTCCCACAGTCTGTGGAGTTGTGCTCCCTTCTTCAGGGCTGCAGCAGTACTATGGGCATTCACAGCAGCTGGGAGCTCATTTGGTTCGCCCAGACTTGTAGCTCAGCTGTCGTCTGCTTCTAGGTCGCACCAACCATTGTGCTTGGTGGGCAGGCCCTCCCCTCTGGGACCGAGCCAAAGCCACTCCCAGGGACCACGGTGGGGTTGTGGACTCTCCCACTGGACGAGAGAGTGATCACATGGGGCTCAGGGCTACTGCTGCCTGCTCCCACAGTCCTGCTGAGACATGCTTCCCCGCTTCCGGGCCGCAGTGGTACTATGGGCATTCATGGCAGCCAGGAGCTTGTTCACCTGGGTGGCAGCTCAGCCGCCCTCTGCTCCTAGGTCACACCAGCCTTTGTGCTTGGTGGATGGGGCTTCCCCACTGGGTCCAAGCCTGCACTGCTCTCTGTGGGCTGCGTAGCCTTGAGGACTCTCCCACCAGATGGGGAAGTGATCACACCGGGGCTCAGTGCTGTCACCTGTTTTCATAGTCGTGCCGAGGCACACTCCCACCTTTAAGGCTGCAGTGGTGCTATGGTCACTCTAGCCAGGAAAGCAGTCTCACGCATGCACTGGGCTGCCTGGGGTCACCTATCTTCACCAGCACCTTGGGGGGTACTCCATCCACCTTCAGATATATAGCTGTGTGGGTCTCTCAGGCATCCTGATATGCTGTGTGGGTATCCTCTGCTGATCAATAAATGTCCTTTTAGTTGTATTTCGAAGAGGGAGAGATACAGGAAACAGGTCACTCTGCCATGTTGCTGACGTCACTCTATCTGAACTATTTTTAAATTCAGATATCGGAGTTTGAAACTTGTTGCTGTTTGTGATACCTGAGAATGGAAAAAAGCTAAAGGGCTAAGAATTGATGACACCTTGATTCAGAAGAGGAATGGCTGAACAGTTCGGTGGCAGAGGAATTCTATTATGAGCCCTAGGTAATTTTCTCCCAACTGTATCAAAAAGCAGCAGCTGGTTTGTAAGAGTTTTGAAATGTGGTACAGCTCGATACACATATCGAGAACATATAAATGTGTTCCCTTAAGGTTTTCATTATGTAGCATATCCCTGAAGTGATGTTCTTAACAGACAGAGAGTCTGCAGACTATGAGCTTTGTAAGTTATAGGAGCAAGGTGGTCACTGGTCTTAGTCAGTGCTTCTCAGTCTAGGCTGGGACTTTAAAAAACAACTCTGCAGTTGCCCACCTCAAACTTTAAATCAGAATCTCTGACAGGTGGGGTGGGACTTGGGCATTTCTTCCCAGGTGAGTCTCACTCACAGCTTGGTGGAACCAATCTTCCAGATGTTAGTCATTATTCATAATTAAAGAAAGAGTTCAATTTTTGAAGCCTTTTTACATGTGAGGAGGGAAAGCAGAACTCGAAGGAGTAGATTGAGCTTGGACTGAAAACAGTTCATGAGCACCTGTATCTGCTGGAGAGGCTCCCGGGAGTCACTCTGAAAGGGGACACTGTCCACAGCCCAGTACATGTTTGGTTTATGTTGCAATCTTATTTTGTGAAATGGTTTTTGATATACTAAGGCAAAACAATGGTAGGCTCATTGTGTCCTAAAATTGTTGTACACCTGTGTAAAACTTTTTTCAAGTCTTGTGTAAGCTGTTAAATTTTCCCTCTTGGTGGACTGATGATCTTTGTATTGGAATAGATACTGGGCCAGTCATTTACCTTCTGACTTTCTTGTTTACAAAGTAAGGAAAGTAACCACTTGCGCCCCTGGACGAAGCATGTGGGAGGTGAGCCTTTGTGAGAGTCCCACAACAGTGGCATGGTGAGTGACCACATATATTAAATGAATTTAAATAGGGCCTCTTTGGAAAAACAACTCATCACCATAGAATACATTTAAATGTTCAAAATCCCTAAAATGCACAAGATTCCCAGTACTTCTTGAATTTATTGGGTTGAAAGATCTTATCAAGTCCTAGGAGGATCTTAGTCAAGTTTCCTCTCTACCAGGTTCTTGAGCATTCTATAGCTGGGGCAAAAGTCTTTCTGGAGCAAGCTTTAAAGTAATACATATATACGGGGAACATAGCCCCAAACAGAAAGTGTAATTGAAGATTAAAGCCTTTCTGTTCAACCTCTGGGTCTTTCTCCCCAGAAGAAACCACTATTAAGGAAACCATTATATCTTTCAGAAAATGATTAAAGGAATCCAGCTAGAAATATTCTCCTGCCCTTTGCTTTTGTAACTTAATACAGTTTGAAGATCTTTCTTTTAAGATCACATACAGATAACAGCATATATTGGGCAGTATTCTTCATCAGTATCCTTCTGGAGCAGTAGTTGTTGGAACCCTGTCACCCCATCCTGTAAGTATTTCTTTGCTTTCCCCTGCTCTTTTTTGATTTTTCTTTCCTTTGTTGCTTCACCAAATTTTCTGTGTTCTGTCTGTTCCACATTTTCTTCTGATTCTCTTGCTTGAGGCCTGCTGATGGCCTCCATGCTGGGGAGAGATTAGCATCACTCTTAGCTGGCTGAAGAAGGATGCCACAGAGCTGGGATAGCAAAGTTCAGTGACAGAATTAGAATCCAAACAGATCTTGACAGGCTGGAATCCAACTAGTTGACATTTAACAGGGATAAATATAGGGTCTTATGCATTGGTTTTAAAATACAGAAAACCTGCAGTAGTGTAATTTGAGAGAGGTTCTGTAAAGCACTATACAAATGTAGTTTTTTAACTACCCTGAACTAACCTAGCCCTAGAATTTTAGGTAAGTTCTAGAAGAGACCTTAATATCATCATTCTTCATAGGCCATCATTTACAAAGCTCCCTCTTTAAGCTAGGAAAGGTTGCTCGTAATTTTGAAATATTAAAATATATTTTGTTAAATTGCAGGTGAACTAAATCTGACTGCTTAAAATAAGTAACTCCTTTACTAGTTAACTATTTAACATCCTTGTGCTGGCCACTGGGATAAGGCAATGAATGAGCCTGGCAAGGAGACAGGTACCGAAGGAAAAAGGACTAGCATATTCAAAGGCACAGAGGCATGAAAACACAGAGGCATGCAGGGCAACTGGAGCTTCTGGCTCTTTGATTCGGG
This sequence comes from Diceros bicornis minor, assembly GCF_020826845.1. Classification (NCBI taxonomy): domain Eukaryota; kingdom Metazoa; phylum Chordata; class Mammalia; order Perissodactyla; family Rhinocerotidae; genus Diceros; species Diceros bicornis. The sequence goes on along the minus strand of NC_080774.1, from coordinate 32,001,889 downwards.
CAATTGGTTTTTTCACCAACAGTCTTGTATCAACACAGCTGTAACCCTCCCAGTCAGACTGCTCTCCCTAAGCCCCTTAAATATAGCAACCACAGGACTGTCAGATGAGTAGTTTCTTTTTACGTTTTCTCCTGTGTCAGATTTGAACTTGGATTTGTTTAATTGCAGGGCTTGAGAACTAAAAAGGATCATTAGATGGTGTTTTGTCTACTTTTGATTAACTCTTACATGGACTGTTTTAAATGTGTAGCTAGGTTACCTGTCAGAATAATTATTCTAGGAAATCAGGAGTCCTTAGTTATTTCTACTAACTAGTGAAAAAAACCTAGCTTTGGGCACATCACTTCTCTGGGACTGTTTTCTGCATATGGAGTAAAACTCAGTGTTATTTGGTATTTTAAATGTAAAAGTTCTTTTTGTACGATTGTCCGAATCCCAGGATTGTGGGATTCCTGGCCCCAGCCCAGAAACTGTTCTCTAGTCCTTGTACAATTAAAATTTCCCTGGCTGTTTCCAAAGACTGCAAGATACCACCCTTGGTTGAGTACCATTGTCTTCATTTCCTCTGGTTCTAATAGTTCTGACTTATTTTTGGTCCATATTTCCAGATGTTAAGATACTGTCTTATGTTTGTGAGGTACTTTTACGTTTTCCAAATGCCATGAATGTGTGCATATGCTTTTATATGAGGAACTGGACTCAGTCACTAATACTTAAGAACCTACTATGCTCAAGAGATTGGGTACAAATTCTTGATGATATTTGGAGTTGAAATCAGAATGTTGCCATGTTGACCCAGCATTGATCCCCAAACTAAGAATAAAATGACTTGTTGGAAAACCTAGGTCCACTTAAGTGTACGACTGTGTCTAGAGAGCATCCAATCCTATTCTGCTAAAACTTGAGAAAGGTTGAGTAAAACAAGAATGGTTGCTTACCAACACGTGGCTGGTTTTGGTTGTGTCCTCATTCACGGCCAAATTATTTTGAAGCTAATTCCAGACATCATATTTTGTTCTTAAATACTTTAAGATGTATCTCCAAAAGAGAACTCTTTATTTTTTTTTTCCAATTTTTAAAAATTGTGGCAAAATATACATAAAATAAAATTCACCATCTTAACCATTTTTAAGTATACAGTTCAGTGGTTTAAAGTACATTCATATTGTGCAACCATCACCACCAACCATCTCCAGAACTCTTTTCATCTTGCAAAACAACCTCTGTACCCATTATGCAATGACTCCCCATCCCCCTCCCCCAGCCCCTGGCAGCCACCGTTCTACTTTCTGTCTCTGTGAATCTGACTACTCTAGGTACCTCATATAAGTAGAATCATACAGTATTTGTCTTTTTGGTGATTGGCTTATTTCACTTAGAATAATGTCCTCAAGGTTTATCCATGTTGTAGCATGTGTCAGAATGTCCTTCCTTTTTAAGGCTGAATAATATTCTATTTTGTGTATATGCCACATTTTGCTTATCCATTTATCTGTCAATAGACACTAAGAACTTTTTATTTTTAAAACAAACTCTAATAACATTATCACACCTAAAAAATCAGTAATTCCTCAATGTCATCAAATACCTTGTCAATGTTAATTTGTCTCAAATGTTTTCTACCTTTGGTTTGTTTGAATCAGCATCCAAAGAAGGTCTACACATTGCATTTGGTCAATATTTTGTCTTAGAGCTGCTTTTTGAACAGAGCTTTGATCTTCTTATTATTTTTTTGTGAGGAAGATCAGCCCTAAGCTAACATCTGATGCCAATCCTCCTCTTTTTTTTTTTTCCTGAGGAAGACTGGCCCTGAGCTAATATCTGGGCCCATCTTCCTCTACTTTACATGGGACGCTGCTACAGCATGGCTCGACAAGCAGTGCGTCGGTGCGCACCTGGGATCCGAACCAGCGAACCCCGGGCCGCTGTAGCGCAGGGCGCCCTTAACCACTTGCGCCACCGGGCTGGCCCCATGATCTTATTTTTTGATACGTAACACAAATGTAGTATTTTATTTGTTTGTGTACATCTATCGTTTTTATTTGATAGTTCTTCCAAATCTGTTAAGATTCTATTCTGATTGTTACCCAGGTATATTGACAGTCTCAAAGTAGACCCTTAGCCCATAAAAAAAAAAACCTGCTTATGGCTTCAACTAGAGTAGTTGTTCAAAATATTGACCAGCAGGTAATTAAGGTCAGAGCCCTGGGGTCTAGCACTAGGTAGACAGTGGTCCATACAGCCAGCACCCTTGGGTATGGTTCAGCTGTATACCTGCTTGTATACCAGCTCACTTCACACTTCTCTGTCTCATTTCAAGAGTTTTTTGTTTCATATATTATTTGAGCTTTTATGAGCTAGATGTTTTGAGAGATTCAAAATGAGGAGACCCTGAATCTGACTCTAAGAATAAACAAGTGATAAGGTATATGTGAGTGACAAATACAAAGCAAAGTTCTAAAATATGCCATAAAAGTGCCATAGATAAAAGGCTTGGGATGGGGCCTTTATTGGCTATGGAAGTGACTTCCAGCTACCTCAGGAGAGCTAAGCCAAATGCTTTGCTGAAATGAAGATTTATTCTGCCACATTTGCTTGGCTTTAAGAAAATGAGGTTGATTTAGCATGACTTCTTAGTGAGCCCATATTGACTCCAAGGTATTCATGATGTTCTTTTTGAAGAGCTCACAAATCATCTGATGGATAATGTTGTAGAATCTGGAGGGGGGTACCTCAGATGCAGCAGTCTTATCTTCTAGAATCCCACTGCCTTCTGTCTTGAATATTGTACTATCTAGGACATTGATGTCGTTCTGTTTTCCAGGATTTTTCTATCAATTGCAGACAGAGTAAATAAAACTAATCTGATCCACATCCTCCAGGGATTTATGATCTTAGACATTGTCATATAAGCCAACAGGGGACTAAGTAAGAAGAGGATGATGAAATTTGAGTGTAGCTCATACATGAGAAGGAGGTAGGACTGGGAGGTTTCCTTGTAATATGCAGAGTTTCGTGAGTTACTAAGCATAGGTGGTTGTTGCCTTGTGGGACTTCTGCTATTTCTCATTCTTGGTTTGTTTAAATATGTTAACTTTCATTTAGTTAAATTATGTTCATCTTCATGGGCTGCGGCCCTGCCCTCCTCTAAGTCTTGGTGCTCCCTAAGACTCTGTGCCATGAGGTCCATGCCCGTTGTTCTCACTCATCACACTCGCTCTTGGTGATTTCATCCAGTCTCATGGCTTCACCTAACCATCTATATATAGATGACCCCTGTATTTTTATTTTGGGGGCAGAAATTTCCTTTAGACTTAGACAGAAAGTTAAGCGATACAATATTTAAGAAAATTCTGAAAGTAAAGAGGGCTGAGGAGGGCAAACCCTACCAGATGTTTAAAAACAATCTAAAGCCTCAATAAATAAAACAGTGTGGTACCGATGCATAGATAGATTTAAGGAACTGACTAGAAGAGTCAAAAATGGACACACATCTCTTGGACCTTTAATGTTGTTTCTGTTATAGATTTCATTGACTTAATATTTGCCCTCATCAAGAAAAGAGGAATCTTTTTGATCAGGAGTAGATGGTGGTTGTATTTCTTAGTTCATGGCACACTTGGTCCGTTCAAGCCTCTGTCTGCTTGGTTATTTCATTTTTACCTCCACTTCCTCACCATAGGCAAATATTCTAAAACTTGTATGTTCTCATGTACAATGTGTAATGTTGGATGCATGTTTAGTTACATAAGTGGAATTGTGTTATAGACCTTATTTGGTTAGTTTTGCACATCCCCCAACTTATATGCTGCATTGGTGACGATCACCAAAAATTAAAAAAAAAAAACAGATATATACACAAGTAGATACAAATATATTTGGGAATTTAGTGTGAGATCAGAATAGCATTTCAAAGATTATTAACAAATGATATGGAGTAAACTGGATAGCCATTTAGAAAAAAGTAGAAGCTGGAACTTCATACCAAAATAAATATGGATCAGAAACTCAAACATAAAAAAGAAAGTATAAGTATTAGAAGAAAATGTGGAAAAGTCTTTCTAAGTATGACACCAGACCCAGTACACACACCTGAGGTCAGTGAATTAGACTCCGTAGAAGTCTGCATAAACAGACTCAAAAGGTTTGCAGCTCACGTCAGAGAGCTAACTTTATTAATACATAAAAATTGCCTTCCAAGCAATAAGAGACATGAGCAAAGGGTATATAGAGACAGATCACAGGAAAAGATATACAAATGGCTCTTGAACCTAAAAAGATGTTCAGACTTTACTTGTGAGAAGTACAAATTAAAAATTTTCATCTATCGAAGCGTAAAATATCAAGCTGTTGATAACGTGGCTGGAAAGGATGTAGAAAATAGGTATACTCATTTGGTGCTGGTTTTGGAAATATATTCCTTGTCCCATACAGTTCTACTTCTAGAAATTTATTCTACAGATATTTTAGTACATGTGCCAATTTCAGTATATCTGATCAAGGTAATTTATGGCAATGTTCAATGGTAATAGCAAAACATTAGAATAAGCCAACTAGCACTAGAAAGTGTATTAAATTATGCTACATCAATACAAGGAAATATTGAGTGAAAAGCAGAAAAGTGTATATAGTAGCCTGTCAATTAGAGGAGCCTATATAATACTAGAGAAATCTAAAATAAATTCAGATAAAAAATACTTTAGGCTTTGTGGGCTATAAGGGTTCTGCAGACTCCTGCATCTTTTTTTTTTAAACCTACCAAGTAGTAGACCTCTTTCCAAGTCACTACATACACATCGGATTCACTGTTTTTATTAGTTGGAAAGTATTCCAGTTATTGGCAAAGCTGTGGAGAATATCCTTGACATAATCCATTTTCTTCTAGAGCGTGAGAATTCTTTATGCACTCATCCTAGTATGTGTTTTTGTAGGATATATTAGTATAAGTTAAATTACTGGGTCATAGGGTATTTATTTAAAATTGATACTGATGTATGGCTTGTGAAATATTATTCTCTTCAACTCTGTGTGAATACCTGTTCTCCCACACTCTCGCCAACATTACATATTAATCAATTTCAGAATTTTTTCCCAAGCTGATGAAAGAAAAATGGCATCTCATTTTCATTGGCATTTCTTTATTGGTGAGAATGAATATCTTATCTCTTCATTATCTGTAATGTTTCATTTGTAACAAAGCTGAGGTAAGTGTGGCAAAAATTGTGGCAACATTTGACAGAGTTGGGTGTTGGATGCTTGAGTTTAGAATGCTCTCCAAATTTTACTATATGCTTATAATATTTCATAATAAAAAAGGAAGACTCTGCTTAGGTCTCCAGGGAGCTTTCTTTTACCTCCTGTCCTCCCTCTGCCCCGCCCCCCCATCCCGGAGGTAACTTTTCATTGTCCCCTAGTCACATCTATTGGCAACTTCATATGGTTCACCCTAATACTAATTGTTCATTTCCACGGTCTGTGGGGCTCTGGATGGTGTGACTGTATCTTATGTATCTTAGTATTTTCAGAGTCTAGCACAGTGGCTAGTGGGTAGTATGTTTTCAGTCTTATTAATGGAATGAATGTATGAACAGTATTTGCTTTGAGAAAGTCTCAACTTTCATTTACTACACTGGTACATTACTACATGTACTACATTAACCTGCTACTTCAAATGGCTTTGTAATAGTTCTGAAATATCTGCATAAACACAAGCAGAGTATTATGAGCAACCTCTGTGGAGAAAGAAACATTGGAAAGAGAGGATGATACCAGGAAAGTTACACAATCAATAGGTTAAATATATTATAAATCATCAACCTGAATATGAGAAATGGCTTAGGACTCCTTCATGTCCTTTTATTATGTCTAAAATAGCTCTATTCTCCTGGAACTCTGTTACTTCACCCTGTTTGTTTTGTCATTGTAATAATCTCAGTTTAAAATAAGCTTGTTGGTTTCCTTTACTAGAATATGAGCTGGTGCAGAATCTTGTCTGCTTTATTGTCCATTGTGTCCCTAAAGCCTGGCACATAGTGGGTACTTGATATTTATTTGTTGAAAGAAAATCAGTTTTGTTCTTTTCTAGCTAGATCTCGGCTTAATTTTTTATCTTAATTTTAGTGAGTCATTTCTGCTAAATTAACAATAATGTACTAGTGTGTAGCCAGTGTGTGGATGTTCTTTGTGATGGGGAAAGGAATGCTGGAATAACAAACAGGCAGGGTGTTTGTAGCAAATGAAGACTTGTTATAAAAACCTCAGGGTGTTAAAAAATGCCCTATGGTTGAATGTGTTTTCCTTGATTGTGTGTGCTTGATTTTACTCAACCTCATAGCAGTGTATAATTTACTTTTTAAATCCTCCCTTAATCTTTTTTTAAATTTTGGTAAAACATACTGAACATAAAATTTACCATTTTAACTATTTTTAAGTGTACAGTGTAGTGGCATTAAGTACATTCACATGTCTGTGCAACCATCACTACCATAAATCCCCAGAACTTTCATCTTCCCAAACTGAAACTCTGTACCCATTAAATGCTAACTCCTCAATCCCCCCTTAATCTTGACTAAGAGATTCAACTTTTTCATTGATAAGTAGCTGAATCCACTAGAAAGAATATTCTTTTTTGTGTGTCTTCTCACAAATTACAAGAGTAACCTATGTGTATTCAAACAACAGGGATGTATAAGCAGTGAAAAGTGCAAGTGGTTCCCACGCCCCAGAGGTAACCAATGGTGAGTTTGGTGTGTAGTCTTCCAAACGTAGAAAAATATAAAAATTATAAAATTGCGTTTTTCAGAGGAGTGAATAAATATGACTTATTCAGTGGAACTGAAAAGAACAGCAGAACTTGGGGGATACTCCCAAAGAACTGGAGAATACCACATTCTTTATCTGAAATATCCTTTCCATCAGATCAACATCCAGCCTACTGCCTTTGACTTCTTTGAAGAAGAAGTCTTTAAAGCTGGTTATTTTTACCTCTTGAATTGGGGGACAATTAATAGAAATTCAGGGTTGAAAAGGCTATGGTTGCGTATTCCCTTAGAAGTGAGATGATCTCCTTTTGACTTGATTTCAGCCTAAATTATTTTTTCTCCAATAGTTGTCTCTGTTTCAGGAGGTAACTTCCTTTTACCTAATACTCTAGGGTCAAAGTTTCTGTCTGGCAAGCCCCTGAGGTAGTATTCTGAGTAGTACGGAGAACCTGGCATGCTCCTGCCATGGCTGGAAGTGTTGGCGGATGCGCCCCCTGTGAGCCCTGTCCCACGTTAGCATTATTTTCTGTCCTGTAACCCTAGGCTGGAATGGGCAGGGACATTCTTTTAGTAGTGACAGCATCAATGGGTAGGTTCTATTTTTTTTTTAAATGCTTTCACTACAATTGTGAAGTAATGTTTTCTTTGCTGTTATGTGTGTTTTTGTTTGTTTGGGCGGACTCACTTGGAAAGGTAATCACCACTTAGTTCATCCTTTCTGTGTTAAAATGAAATATGAATTTCAAACAACTGAGTATTGTGGTTCAGGGCACAGGCTTTATTCACACCTGGCTCCATCACTGATCGGCTATGAGGTTTTGAAAAGATTTCTTAACCTAAAGCCTTGTATTACACAAGTGTAAATTGTGTGTAGCGTATTTGCTTCATAGGTTAATGGGAAGATCAGATGAGGTGAGCTGTTGTCCTGCAGCCTGTTCCACTCAGCAGCTGGAATATCCCATGTGTGCTAGACTCTGTACTACAAAAGACAAGATCCAGTCCCCACTTTTGAGGAGTTCATGTCTGTAACAAAGGAAATAAATGATAGAATAAAGAATTATACTAGCAGTATGAAGAGTCTCATTTGTGCTCCTTCCAAAGAGTAGTGATTATTTTTAACAAGTGGTTCCTGGTCTTTGTTGCTAGCATAAACCTATAAAGGTCACACAAGGTAACAGGTGTTAAAGGATCAAAGTCAGTAGCAGTACGATTTGGGTTGAGCAGAACAATGTTTAGAAATAAAGGTACCTTGGGGCCGGCCGGGTGGTGCAAGCGGTTAAGTGCGCGTGCTCTGCTGCGGCAGCCCGGGGTTTGCCGGTTAGGATCCTGGGCACGCACTGACGCGCTGCTTGTCGAGCCTTGCTTGTCGAGCCAAGCCATGCGTCCCATATAAAGTAGAGGAAGATGGGCACATATGTTAGCTCAGGGCCAGTCTTCCTCAGAAAAAAAGAGGAGGATTGGCATCAGATGTTAGCTCAGGGCTGACCTTCCTCACAAAAAAAAAAAAGAAATAAAGGTACCTTGTAGGTATGTTGGGGCAGGGCAAGTTTATAGAAATAAGCATGTTCTTCATAGGGGTGATATGAATTTCTTGATTGTGTGTTTTCCCAGGGTTTTTCATTGAAGCTCACCTCATAGGTCTTTTTTTAAGCCGGGTGCTATGGATAAAATGACCTTTGGAGAAAGGCACCTGATTTCAGTTAATACAAGTAGAAGCAATCCATCTACTTGCGAAGATGTACTAGACCTGCCTGTTGACTTTTTGTTAACCTTGGACTCACCAAGAAGTATTTACACGGACTTAGAAATTCATTTAAATCAGATTTAGACAGACTTTATGATGTGAAGGGAAATATTTTAAACAAAAACTCTTGGCTAGTTGTTTGTTATTGCCGGAGAAACCAGTTTTTACGTTTTTTCCTCCCCCCCACACACACACCTTCCCCTCTCCAAGACCACCTTCCTTCATTCTGAGGCTCTCAGCTGTGAGTCTATCTGTGAGGCCTTCTCTGGTGTGCTCTTTTGTGGGCTCCTTGCCCCATCCCAGCTATCTCGTCCTGTCTGTATCACTCATGGCGTCCTTCCCCTCTCCCTCATATTATCCTTATTCTTGTGAGTTCTCATTAACCCCTAGGGAGATGAATCTATTTCAGAGAGGAAAAACTTACTTTAATCAAATCTTTCTCTTCTGTTTAGCTCCAAAACCTGGGAATTAATCCAGCCAATATTGGATTGAGCGCACTGACCATGGAATCTGACAAATTTATATGTGTCCGAGAGAAAGTTAGTGAGCAGGCGCAGGTAGTGATTATTGACATGAGTGATCCAATGACGTCAATCAGACAGCCTGTCTCTGCAGGAAGTGCCGTCATGAACCCAGCCTCTAAGGTGATAGCTCTGAAAGGTAAGCCTGGTAGGATTTTTAGAAAAGAATTTTACCTCACTTTACTGCTCTGTAACCTTAAATATTGGACAGGTGTCAGTAAACTCATAGCAAAGTGCCATCCATAATATTAAACTTAATTCCAAAAGTTTTAGCAAAAGCTCTGTTTTGCGTGCCGTCTTGGCCCCCGAGCACCTGAGTTTTTTGTACCATCACCTGTAGTGCCAAATACACGAGAGAGAGTGAATGCCCAGGACCTCGTCCCGCTGGGCGCTGTGTCTGGAAAGGCCAGCAGCCGCACTGTGCATGTTCAGCAGTCGGGCCGGGTAGTGACCTTGACCCATGAGGGGCTGCTTTACAGTGGTGCTCCAGGTATCCTAGAGTACGAGCCAAGATACTGACCTCTCTTGTGAAACACCCTGATGACGGTATAGCTGCTGATTAACAGAATTTCACTTCCCTGAACTCAGGGGACCCTGGCTGCTTGAAACCTTCTAGTTACTTTGAGAATATAGAATCTTTTCATTTTGCCATGATTTGGGAAATAAACGAATTATGTATATACTGGACTTGTTAATGTTTTATGTGAAATGTATTATCACACCTTGAAAAGTGAAAACTCTCTCTGACCTAAAATTTGTGAATGCTGAATATTAGCTTCTATTTTGTTAGAGGAATAGGGTCTACTTTGTCATACAGTAGGTAGATAGACATCTGGAAATTTAGACCTTTCTATTTAAAAATAAGTAGCTGAATATTTTTTGATTTGAAATTATCTTTTTTCTGTTGTCAACTCTGTTTCTTGTCAAAGAATTTTTTTGAACATGTAATGTAAGCAGTGTTAACTATTTTAGTTTTAATTGAAGAAATTATTAAACTTCATGGATTTCTAATGGTTCTTTTGGCTTTTCTGCATCTTCCATTTTTGCAATACTTTTGAGAGACCTTATCTAGCATGTCGTTTGCTGTTTGGTATTCTCAGCAGGTCTCAGAAATGACCAGCATTTTAGTCTTCCTGGTTTTCTAGTACAGTTCTCTTTAAGGATGATCTCAGACCCTTGTAGTACAAATTGTTGGCAAATGAAGGATATGCAGTGTGTTTTAAAGGCCCTAGACCAAAATGAGTGAAACTGTCTCAGAAAAAATAAAAGGTATTAGTACAATGATTGAATTATAGAGATAATTGAATTGCACTTTTGTCGTTTCGCACACTCTAGCTGTTCTGGAAGTGTCAATGTGAAAGCATGAATGTGCAGTCAAGGGGGCCTCGTCTTGAATCTCATAGAGTCTCCCCAATTTGGCTGGTGAAGTCTTGTGATTGGAAGGGGGCTCTTTAGAGATTGACCTCTTTTTTAAAAAGGTCTGTCTTTGCAGTCTGCCCTCATATCTGGCTAAGAGCTCACGACGTGCTCAGCCCATATCATCGCCAGTCCTTCTGGAGAAGCCTGGAGCAGATTCACTCACCCCAGTCTCTCTTCAAATTATCTCTGCTGATGGATTTGTGGTGGATATTTTAAAACCAGAGATACATTTTTACCCTTGACCAAAAGAGTGTGAAGCAGGGTAGAATTCCTCATCTGTTGCTCATCATTTTAATGGAACATTAATACCCTAACTGAGGGATCGGCAAGCTGCCCGTTTTTATACAGCCCCCAAGCTAAGACTGGGTTTTCATATTTTTAAAGAGTTGTAAAAACAGAACAGATGAATATGTGACAGAGATCTTATATGTGCTTCATAGAAAAAGTTTGCTGACAGCATGCATTACTGGTCTGAGTATGATTTCCTACTTTTATTATGAAACATTGCCCTTTGAGTATCCATATGTGTTTCTTTTTACAAACTACCTTTTTTCCCTTAATTTTTAGAGATAAATTGAATGTAGGCTAACCTAGTGCCAGCCCAGCAGTTAGCTCTTGGCTGAGGTGGGGAGGGAAGAGGTGGTGGGATGGTGCCCCCTTGTGGTGGCACACTCTTCACCTTGACAGCTTGAGTCTGACCTGAGGTCAATTCCCAAAGGAGGTTGTTCCTTTTTTTGTTTTTTCTTTTTGTGACCCTAAATATTGTACCTCATACGAAACAAGTTCTTTTTAACCAGTCTAAGACAACTTGACAAGTTTTCAAGCTACAGGAAATTTCCTCTGTGATCCCAGGCTATTTGAAACTAAAAGGTACCCTCACCCTATAGTTGAACTTTAGTCCAGTCTTTTTTTAACTACTTTATTCCAATGTAATTTACATGCCATAAAATCCAGACATTCTAAGTGTACAGTTCAATGATTTTTGGTAAATTTATTAAGTTGTGGAACCATCACCATCATCTTGTTTTAGAACATTTCCACTACCCTCAAAAGTTCCCTCATTCCTGTTTGCAGTCGTTCCCCACTCCCAGCCTGGTCCTAGGCGGCTACTAATCTGCTTTCTGCCTCTATAGATTTGCCTTTTCTGGACATTTCAAATAAATGGAATCATACAATATATAGTCTTTTCCATCTGGCTTCCTTCACTTAGTGTGGTGTGTTTGAAGTGCATACACGTTGTTGCTTGTATCAGTAGTTAGTTCCTTTCTGTCGTTGAATAATATCCCATTGTATGGACATATCACACTTCGTTTCTCCATTCACCAGTTGATGGACATTTGGATTGGTTCCAGTTTTTGGCTATTAAGAACGTTGCTGCTATGAACACTTGCCTACAAGTCTTTGGACATATATTTTCATTTTTCTTGGGAAAATACCTAGGAGCAGAATTGCTGGATCATATGATAAATTTGTTTAGCTTTTTAAGAAACTACAAAACTGTTTTACAAAGTGGCTGCACTACTTTACATTCTCACCAGCAATGTGTGAGGATTCTAGTTTTTCCACATCCACATCAACACTTCCTAGTCTTTTTTATTATAGCAATTCCAGTGGTTGTGTACTAGTACCTCACTATGGTTTTAATTTGCATTTCTCTAATGCCTAATGATGTTAAGTATCTTTTCTTTTCATTTGATTATCAGCCATTCATATATCTTTTTGGAGAAGTGTCTGTTTAAATCTTTTGCCCATTTCTTAATTGGCTTGTCTTATTATTGAATTTTAAGAGTTCTTTATATGTTCCGGGTATAAATCATTTATCAGCTATGTGATTTACGTATATTTGCTCCCAGTCTGTAGCTTGTCTTTTTATTTTCCTAATAGTATCTTTTGAAGGGCAAAAATTTTGATTTTGATAAAGTTCAACTTATCAATTTTTTTTCTTTAATCGATCATGCTTTTGGAGTCCTATCTAAGAGTGCTTAGCCTAACCCAAGGTCATAACAATTGTCTAGGTTTTCTTCTAGTGGTTTTAACTCTTACATTTAGGTCTATGGTCTATTTTGAGTTAATTTTTGTATACGGTGTGAGGTAAGGGTATAAGGCTTTTTTTCTTTCTTTCTTTCTTTCTTTCTTTGGGCGGGGGGGGTGGTATATTGCCCCAGCACCATTTGTTGAAAAGTTTATCCTTCCCCATCGAATTTTCTTGGCACTTCTGGTGCAAATCAATTGACCATAGATATAAAGATTTATTTCTGGACTCTTCTTTCTTTCTTTTTTTTTTTTTTCTGGTGAGGAAAATTAGCCCTGAGCTAACATCTATTGCCAATCCTCCTCTTTTTTCTGAGGAAGATTGGCCCTGGGCTAACATCCGTGCCCATCTTCCTCTACTTTATACGTGGGACGCGGCCACATCATGGCTTGATAAGTGGTGCTTAAGTCCGCACCGGGGATCCAAACCTGTGAACCCCAGGCCGCCAAAGCGGAGTGTGCAAACTTAACCACTATGCCACTGGGCCTGCCCTCGGACTCTTACTTCTGTTCCATTTATCTATATGCCCAACCTTGTGCCAGTTAATTACTATGCCTTTATAGTAAGTTTGAAGTCAGATAGTGTTGGTACTCCAGCTTTGTATTTTTCAAAATAGTTTTTGAAACTAGGTCCTTCGAATTTCCTCATAAATTTTAGGATCAGTTTGTCAATTTCTGCAAAACGTCTGCTGGGATTTTGATAGGGATTACATTAAATTTATCAATCAATTTGGCAAGAATTGCCATCTTTGCAATATTGAGTCTTCTAGTCATTCAGCATGGAATGTCTCTCCGTTTATTTAGATCTTCTTTAATTTTTTTCAATGCTGTTTTACCTTTCAGTGTACAAATTCTGGACTTCTTTTGTTAAATTTATTCCTAAGTCTTTTATTATTTTTGATGTTTTTATGTGCAAAATTGTTGTATTGATTTAATTTTTGGATAGTTTTTTGCTAGCATATAGAATTTGTTTCCTGTGCACTTTGCTAAACTTATTTATTCTTAGAGTTTTTAGTGGATTTCTTGGGATTTTTGATATACTGTATCATGTTTATCTGCATATAGGCAGTTATACATCTTCCTTTCTAATCTGGATTCTGTTCATTTTGTTTGTTTCAACATTGCATTGGCTAGAATATCCAGTACAATGTTGAATAGAAGTGGTGAGAACGGACATCCTTGGCTTGTTTCTAATCTTACGGGAAAGAATTTAGTCTTTCACCGTTGAATATGGTGTTCACTGTGGGTTTTGGGTAGATGAAACTTTTATTAAGTTGAGGAAGTTCCTTTATATTTCTATTTTGTTTAAAGTTTTTAACACGAAAAGGTGTTGGATTTTGTCAAATGCTTTTTCTGCAGCTATTGAAATGATCACATGGTTTTTGTCCTTTATTACTGTAATGTATTATGTGAATTGATTTTTGGATATTAAACCAACCTTGTATTCCTGGGGTAAATCCCTCTTGGTCATGGGGTATAATTGTATTTATATGATGCTGGATTTGGGTCACTAATATTTTAAGGATTTTTCTGTCTATCTTTATGATAATTGGTCTATGGTTTCTTTTCTTGTGATGTGGTTTGACTTTGTAATTGAATTAGTATTGGCCTTATAGAAAGAGGTAAGAAGTGGTCCCTCCTCTTCTACTTTCTCAAAGAGTTGTGAAAGAATTCTTATTTCTATTCTCTTTGAGTATTTGATAGAATTCAACAATAAAAGCTTTCTAGGCTTGGGCTTTTCTTTGTGAGATTTTAAACTATGAATTCAACTTCTTTACTTGCTATACAGGCATACCTCGTTTTATGGCCTTTCGTTTTGTTGCACTTTGCAAATATTGCATTTTTTATGAGACCCTCCACCAGCAAAAAGATGACAACTCCCTGAAGGCTCAGATGGTGGTTAGAGTTTTTTAGCAATACAGTATTTTTAATTAAGGTATATATATATACATTTTTTTTGGACATAATGCTATTGCACACTTAATAGACTACAGTATGGTAGTTTATATATGCAGTGGGAAACAAAAACATTCATGTGACTTGCTTAATTGCGATATTTACTTTATTGCGGTGATCTGGAACAAACTCGCAATATCTCTGAGGTTTGCCTGTAAATCTGTTCAGATTTCCTGTTGCTTGTTGTGTCGGTTTTGGTAATTTATCTTTCTAGGAATTTATCCAAGTCATCTAAGTCTTCTAATGTGTTGGCATAAAATTGTTCACAATATTCACTCATAATCCTTGTAATTTCTTTAGGGTCACCAGTGATGTCCTCTCTTCCATTCCTGATTTTGGTAATTTGTGTCTTCTCTTTTTTTCTTGGTTAGTCTAACAAAGGTTTGTCAATTTTCTTGATTATTTTGAAAAGCTAATTTTTTATTTCATTGATTTTTCTCTGTTATTTTTCTGTTATCTTTCCTTGATTTTTGCTTTACTCTTAATTTCTATTTTTTGTTGTTTTCAGTTTAGTTTGTTCTTCTTTTTCTAGTTTCTTAAGGTAGAAACTTAGTTTATTGCTTTGAGATCTTTTTTCTTTTCTGATCTTGACATTTAAAACTATATAGTTCTCTTTAGGCAGTGTCTTAACTGCAACCTCAAAATTGATATGCTCTGCTTTTTATTTCATTCACTTCAACATATTTTCTAAATTTCTTTTTAATTTCTTCTTTGACTCATGGGTTATTTAGAAGTGTGTTGTTGAATTTCCAAAATTTGGGACTATCTCACACTTCTTTTTGTTATTGATTTCTAATATATCTGTTATGATCAGAGAACTTATTTTATATGATTTCAAAATTTTTACATTTCTTAAGACGTGTTTTATAGCCTAGCATATGGTCTGTCTAAGAATATGTTTCAGGTATACTTGAAAAGAATGTGTGTTTTGTTGTTGAGTGACATGTTCTAAAGATGTCAGGTTGAATTGGTCAGTAGTGTTCAAATCTTTTATTCTGTCTGATTGTTTTATCAATTATTGGGATTTTGAAATCTCCAACTATTTTTTTCCTAATTTTTTAATGGTAGCTAAATACATTTAACATAAAATTTTTCGTCTTAACCATTTTTAAGTTTATCGTTCAGTGGTCTTAAGTATGTTCGTATTGTTGTACAGCCATCACTACCCTCTATCTCCAGAACTCCTTTCCTCTTGCAAAACTGAAACTGTATACCCATTCAACAATAATTCCCAGTTATTTCCTCCCCTTGTCTCTGGCAGCCACCATTCTACTTTCTGTCTCTGTGATTTTGACTACTCTACGTACCTAATATAAGTGGAATCATACAGTATTTGTCTTTTAATGACTGGATTATTTCACTTAGCATGATGTCCTTTGTCTCTTCTAACCTTTTTTGATTTAAAGTTTATTTTGTCTGATATTAGCCACTCCTACTCTCTTTTTGTTATTCTTTGCATGGAATATCTTTTTCCATCCTTTTACTTTCAACCTGTTTGTGTCTTTGGACCTAAAGTGAGTCTCTTGTAGACAGCATATAGTTGGATCATGTTTTTATATCCATTCTGCCAATCTCTGTCTTTTGATTGGATAGTTTAATCCATTTACATTTAATGCATTACTGGTAAGGGGGGACTTCTGTCATTTCACTATGTGTTTTCTATATACTTTATAGCATTTTTGTCCCTCATTTCTGCATTACTGTCTTCTCTTGTATTTAGTTGATTTTTTGAGGGAACATTTAAATTCCTTTCTCATTTCTTTTGTGTATATTCTACAGCTGTTTTCTTTGTGGTTGCCATAGGGTTACATTTAACATCCTAAAGTTATAACTGTCTAATTTAAATTTGTACCAGGTTAACATCAATCACATACAAAAAGTCTGCTCCTTTACATCTCTGTCTCCACCTCTTTCAGTTGTTGATGTCACAAAGTTACATCTTTATACATTGTGTGTCCAAAAACATAAACTAATAATTCTTTTTAACACATTTATCTCTCAAATTATATAGAAAACAAAAATATAGGTACAAACCAGTTACAGTAATACTAGCTTTCAGACTAATAATTGTGTTTTTTTAATGTTTTACTCTCTTAAATCATTTAGAAAACAAAAGGTGGAGTTACAATAATTATAGCTTTTGTAATTACCCATTTATTTACCTTTATTGAGATCTTTACTTCTTAATACAGCTTCGAGTTACTGTCTAGTTTCCTTTCGTTTCAACCTGCAGGACTCCCTTTAGCATTTCTTGAAAGACAGCTCTAGTGGTAAGAAAATCCCTCAGCTTTTGTTTATCTGTAATGTCTTAATTTCTCCTTAATTTTTGAAGGACAGTTTTGCCGGATATAGGATTCTTAGTCAACAGTTTTTTTCTTTTAATGGTGCTATAAATTCTTCTCAAATTTTTATTTCCAAATTGTTTGCTGCTAGCATCTAGAAATGCAGTTGATATTTTTGTTTATTGATCCCATTTCCTGCAGTGTTGTTATATTCACCTATTAGTTCTGATAGTGGTTTTGTAGATTGGTGGATTCCTTAGGCTTTTCTTTGTCAACAGTTATGTTGTCTGTGAATAAAGACAGTTTTACTTCTTTTTTGGTCTTTATATGTTTTAGTTTTCTTGCCTTTTTGCACTGGCTAGGATATCTGGCACAATGCCCAATAGAAGTTGTCAGAGAAATAATCCTTGCCTTGATCCTGATCTTAAGGGGAAGGAGTATTTCGTGTTAGCTCTAAGTTTTGCATAGATACCAAGATCAGAACTCAGCTTTTTATCAGAGATGGAAACATATGAGTCTCTTGCCAGAGGATAGATTTCAAAGGCTTTTGTCTAGAACTGTGCAGTCCTATTGGACACTAGACACATGAGGCTGTTTAAACTTAAGTTAATTTAAGGTAAATAAAAGTAAAAATTCAGTTCCTGAAATGTGTCTTACTGGACACATTTCAAATGTTTAATAGCTACATGTAGCTAGTATCTACTGTACGGGATAGTGCAAATACAGAACATGCTACTTGACAGCACTGGTATAGAATTTAAGACAGAATAACCCTGTTATGTGGAAAAGTTAGTCTGAAGGGCTGGTTGTGTTCTTTCCTGAAAGTTGGAGACACCAGGCAGAAAGAACGTTGACTTATCCAGAAGGTGTTTTAAAACTAGAAGAAACCAATCTAGAACTGATTCTCTTGATAGTTGCTTCACTAGAACTAACTTCTGATTGTTATTCACATATTCTATAAATATTCACACACTTTTACATTCTTCTGAAGAAGGATCTCTAATGCATAGGAGGCTCTTCTCAACATTTAGACGTCAAAGTGTGGTTAATTACTACTTAGGCAGCTTTTTTTTCACCTCTAAATCAGATTAGCTGTAAGTAGTACAACAACTTCAAGTAATATTAAAAAGATTCAGGGCCGGCCCCGTGGCTCAGCGGTTAAGTGCGCGCGCTCCACTACTGGCGGCCCGGGTTCGGATCCTGGGCGCGCATGGACACACCGCTGCTGAGGCCGCGTCCCACATACACCAACTAGAAGGATGTGCAGCTATGACATACAACTATCTACTGCGGCTTTGGGGGGAAAATAAATAAATAAATTAATTAAAAAGATTCAGAATTAAGAGTGTAAGAATTTGTCTTTCAGATTTTTAATTTATCTTTCTTTAATCTCCATCTCATCAAATACTAGCTGGGAAGACACTTCAAATCTTTCATATTGAGATGAAGAGTAAAATGAAGTCTCATACGATGGCAGAAGAGGTAGTTTTCTGGAAGTAGGTCACTGGTGAACACTGTTGCCCTGGTGACCGAGACCACAGTCTACCACTGGAGCATGGAAGGTGACTCCCAGCCTGTGAAGATGTTTGATAGACATGCCAATCTGGCAGGGTGCCAGATGATCCCCTACCAGACCGATGAGTACCAGAAGTGGCTACTCCTCATTGGCGTCTCAGCTCAGGTAAGCTTTTGGCTGCCTTCGGGTGCTGGTCTGACAGAATGTTGAGGCCTAATATTAAAGTTGGTATAGGGATAAGGCAGAAGAAATAGGCCTGGGACTAAAAGAAATAGAGGTTACAAAGAAATCCAAACTTTGGATCGTATAAAAATTTTAATCGAACTTCAGCCCATTAACTACTATGTTCCATTAGATTACTAATATTCACTCTGTAAACTATTTCTGGCACAGTTTTGAGAAGTGAATTGTTGAGGAATTTTGTAGAGCCACATGGAACCTATAGGTTTATTATGGGTTTAGGGCTCTATTGTAAGGGCTTTAATGAAATGTTACCAACTCATGTCCTTTTATACTGCAAGCAGTAACTTTCTGCCATGCTTCCTTTTTTCATTCCTGGTGGCTAATCCAGTCACCAGATACCTGAGGACTACAGGATATTTGGCCTTAGATCTTTCTTAGCCAATCCTGACCGTTGAATGGTTTTCCATAGCCTAGTGGGGAAGGTATGACTTCAGGATTGTGGTGCTTAGAGAACTGTCAAACATTTAAAGAGCGTGCTATGGGAGCCAAAGGGAGCACCTTAAGTTAGGGAAGGCCCACAACAGAGGGGGCCTCTAAGCTGCATTTTGCCAGTTATAAAAGTGCACTTTGGGAGGAAACTGTGCAAAGGTATGGAAATGAAGGAGAATGGCTCTCTTCTGGGAGTCTGAGAGCATCCACTGTGGTTGGTACCTGTAGGATGCATGAGAGGCAGCTGGAAGGGCAAGGCTGGAGAGATGGATGGCAGCACGACTGGGGTGCATGCTCTGTCCTGCAGGCAGTGGGAATTCTGCAGCTGGTTTTAAAGTGAGAGTGATGTGATTAACTTTCCTTCTCAGCAGTGTGGTGGGGTAGAAATAATGCTATTAGTGATGTTGAGGATGGATCACCATGAAAACTGGAGGCTGGGAGGCTAGTTGACAGGCAGATACAGGAATAAAGCCATATAGTGTGTTCTGGAGTAGAAACATGTCTGAGAAAGGTGAAGAGGGAGCAAAGATGGAAGGAATACTTCTCACCACTTTGGGAGCCTCTTCCACTCTGCAGTCCCCAGAAGATACGAGCCATGTGTGATTTACAGGGAGGCAGTGGCATTGGAGATGAACAGGAGAGGCAAGACTTCAGATTTTAAAGATGAGATAGCTAGAGCTTGATGATGAACTCGGTGTCTATTGGGTCGAGGAGAGTTAGATGATTGGCCTGGCGTTTTGTCTTGAAATGGGGCATAGATGAGGGAGAGTTGAAGTACCTTTGCTCTAATCTTTCATCTTCTATAATGTATTGACAAGTTTGTCTTCCCAGGTGACCTGGGAATTTTTTGATGTAATTTAAGGTACTTGCTTAGAGTCACAGAGCCTTTCAATGACAGGCCCAAGGCTTCCATTTAGCCCGTTATTTCTTATTGTTAAGGGCTGAGGGTTAAACTGGAGTGACAGTGTATTTGTAGGAAACCTCACATCAAATCTGGAATAATGGACATTCCCATTGCTCTTGCACATGAAATAACATTATAATGGTGTCACCCGTAGCAGATCTTGTTTGAGTCTGATTGCCAGGGCTTACAGGAAAGGAATAATTTTATAACCAGTTTCTGTGGTGGATCATCTGTTACCTGGAATTACTATCTACCTTTGGCTTCCTTCTGAAAGGATTTGGATGTTGTTGGCACTTATGGTGGACAGAGGTTGCAGACAGTTCAGGTGTTGCTAATGAAAATGAGAACAGGGGAATGTTTGTGATGTGAGGGGTAAGGAGTGTACCATACACAGATCCTAAGGATGCTGAGATGAATTGTGAGAGAGTCACAAATGCAGGTAAAATCTGCGTGACAGATGCTGTAATGGTAAATTTTTAAGGCAGTGTGGGGTGAAAAGAAAGAATTGATTTACTCTACGTTTGTGAGGCCAGGAGGGGTCTGGGAGAGTGCTCTCTCATAGCCTGTCTATGCTATTCAAGAGTCATGGGGAAAGCTATGCTTGTTTGAGGCTTTATGTTGCTTTAGAAAGAGGGCTCTAAAGTTATAGGACCCTCAACCAAAAAAAGAAAGCTACTCATGATATAGCCTTTATCACTCTGCCCCTATTTGCCTAGAAAACTTTTTGCTTTTGAACTTCCTGTTTATTCTGTGAAGCTGGATCTTTGTTCTGAATCTGGTCTGGAGATGTGTTTGTTCCTCCAGAAATGAAGATGCCTGAGGGATTGGACAGGAATGGAGCTTTAAGCTGAAAGTCATAAAACTAGATTATAGTTAATGCATTCCACACTTACTACCTGCTTCTAATACTTTTTCTTGAAAGCCTTTTGCTCCAGTTTTACTACAGTACTTAATTTTTATTTTATTCTTCTAAACCAGAGGTCAGCAATTTTTTTTTATAAAGGCCCAGATAGTAAATGTTTTTGGTTTTGTGGGCCATATGGTCTCTGTTGCTACTACTCACTTCTGAAGTTTTATTGTAATAGCCATAGACAATATGTAAATGAATGGGTGTGGTTGCTTGCCAGTACAGCTTTACTTACAGAAACAGGTAGAACAAACCATGCAGAAATAAAAAGGATTTCTAGGAAGTGTTACAAACATTGTATACCAAAAAATTAGATAACTTAGATGAAATGACTAATTCCCAGAAAGACATAGATTATGGAAATGACTCAGAAAGAAATAGAAAATCTGAATAGGCCTGCAACAAGTTAAGACATTGAATTAGTAATGAAAAAACTACCCACAAAGAAAAACTGTGACCCAGATGGCTTCACTGGTTAATTCTACCAAATATTCAGAAAACAATTAATACCAACCCTTCATAAACTTTTCCACAACATACAAGAGGAGGGAACACTTTGCAGTTCATTCTATGAGGTCATTAATAACCAGATACCAAAACCAGACAGTGACATCACAAGAAAAGAAAACTACAAGCCACGATTCGCTATGAATATAAATGAAAAAGTCTTCAACAGTATACTAGCAAACTGAATCCAGAAACATATAAAAAGAATTATATACCATGACCAAATGGGATTTATCCCAGGAATACAAGGTAAGTTTAGTATCCAAAAATCAATTAATAGAACATACAATATTAGTAAAATAAAATACAAAAACCATATGGTCATCTCAATAGACACAGAAAAAGCATATGACAAAATCCAACACCCTTTATGATAAAAATGCTCAACAAACTAGGAATAGAAAGGAACTTCCACAACCTGATAAAGGGCATCTATGAAAAACACACAATTAACATCTTAGTTAATGGTGAAAGACTGGGAGTTTTCCCCCTAAAATCAGGAAGAAGTCAAGGATGTCCAATCTTGCCACTTCTATGCAACACTGGACTAGAGGTTCTAGCCACAGCAATTAGGCAAGAAGAAGAAATAAAAGAGATCCAGATTTGAAAGGAAGAATTAAAACTATATTTGCAGATGGCATGGTCTTATATATTGAAAATCCTAAGGAATCCAATAAAAAACTTCTAGAACTAACAAACAAGTTCAGCAAGGTTGCAGAATACAAGGTAAATATACGGAAATAATTGTGTTCCTACACACTTGCAATGAACATGCTGAAAATGAAATTAAGAAAACAGCTCTATTCAGAATAGCATCAAAAATAATAAAATGGAAAGTGATGTCAGCATCATGGCGGAGTGAACTTTCCTGTAAACTCTCCCCAGATAAGATACAACAAAAAGGACATTCATATACCAGCAAAGGACACTCACACAACACAAAAGGACATCTGAAAGACCCACGCAGCTGCACATCTGAGAGTGGACATGCTGGAGCCCCCGGAGGAAGTGGGAAGAGGTAAGGAGAAATCCTCCCCCTCCCCATCTGATCAGTGTCTCCGGGTCCACTCGGCTCCCAGAGAGTGAGGAGGGGCGGCCCTCTGCAGGGAAAATCATTGCTCTCCAGTTCTCTCACAGCCTGTGGGAAATTCCCACACAGGGGAGTTGGAACTGTTGCAGGGATGCCGTCAACATCTGAGCACCCCAGGAGAGCAGATAGTGAGGGAAGAACCAGAAGCCCCCTGGGATCGGGCAGGGGAAAGAGAGAGCCCCTCCCCCCTGTAGGCCCAGCACTTCAGCTCAATCAGTCAGTCAGAGCAGTTGTGGAACCAAGGGGGCTCAGAAAGACGCAGCCCTTGACTCCCACCCAGTGGCGGCAGGTGGAAACCGCAACCAGATATTGTTAGGATGAGGAAACATAAGCCAAGTACAGCAGGCACGATGCAAAAATACATTTAAATCACCAGACCAGAAGGAAAATGACATGCACCCAGAAATCAACGCTGAAGGCACAGAAATTTGTAACCTAAATGACAGAGAATTCAAAATAGCTATCATAAAAAAGCTCAACGAATTACAAGGAAACACAAATAAACAATTCAACGAGGTAAGGAATTTCTTCACAAAAGATTGAAACCATAAAGAAAAGCCAGTGAGTATTGCTGGAGATGAAAAACACAGTGGAGGAGATAAAGGAAAATCTGGACTCTGTAAAGAACAGAGCTGACAATATGGAGGAAAGAATTAGCATCATTGAGGATAGGAATACAGATAGGCTCCAGATGGAGGAGAAGAGAGAACTAAGACTAAAAAGAAATGAAGAAATTCTCTGAGAAATATTCCACTCAATTAGGAAATGCAACATAAGAATTATAGGTATTCCTGAGGGAGAAGAGAGGTAAAAAGGAACAGAGAGCTTATTCAAGGAAATAATAGCTGAGAACTTCCCAAATCTGGGGAAGGAGCTGGAAATACTAGTAAATGAAACCAATAGGTCGCCTAAATATATCAACAGGAAAAGGCTCTCTCCAAGGCATATAGTAGTAAAGCTGGCAAAAGTCAATTACAAAGAAACAATATTAAGGGCAGCTAGACAAAAACAAAAAATAACGTACAAAGGAATTCCCATCAGGCTCTCAGCGGAGTTCTCAACAGAAACTTTACAGGCTAGGAGAGACTGGAATGATATATTCAAAATCCTGAACGACAAAAACTTTCAGCCAAGAATACTCTATCTAGTGAAAATATCCTTCAAATATGATGGAGAAATAATAACTTTCCCAGATCAACAAAGCTAAGGGAGTTCATGGCCACAAGACCCCCACTACAAGAAATGCTCCAAAAGGCCCTCATGCTTGGGGGGAAAAAAAACGAGAAAGGGAATACAAAGCTTCAAGCAAGGAGAAAAATAGGTAGACAAAATCATAAAAATAGTAGCTCTTTATCAGAATATGTTAACAACCATTTAATACCAAAATCAAAGATCAAAGCAAGGAAAACACCAAAAACAAATATAACCTCATCACTTTAAACACACACCCACAACACAAGATGGAATAAGTTATGACAACAATAACTTAGAAGGGGAAGAAGTAGGGGATTGAATTGACCTAGTCTAAGGAAATAAGAGGTCATCAGATATTGGACTATCTCATCCACAAGATTTTTTGTACAAACCTCAAGGTAACCATTAAACAAATAATCAGAACAGAATCACATATGATAAATAAAGAGAAAACTAAAAGAGTCATCAGACAGAGCTACCAAACTGAATTGGTAGTCCGAAACACATGGGACAAGAAACAAAAGAAATGCAAAAGAACCGGAAAATAAGCGATAAAACAACAACATTAAGCCCTCATATATCAATAATCACTGTAAATGTAAATGGTTTGAACTCTCCGATCAAAAGACACAGAGTGGTGGGACGGATTAAAAAGGAAGACCAACAATATGCTGCCTCCAGGAAACACATCTCAGCTCTAAAGACAAACACAGGCTCAGAGTAAAAGGATGGAAGACAATAATCTAAGCTAATGGCAAACAAAAGAAGGCAGGTGTTGCTGTACTCATATCAGACAAAGTAGACTTCAAAATAAAACAGGTAATGAGAGGCAAAGAGGGACAGTATATAATGATAAAAGGGACACTCCACAAAGAAGACATATCAATTATAAATACACATGCACTCAACATAGGAGCACCAAAGTACATAAAGCAGCTATTAACAAACCTAAAAGGAGATATTAACAACAAGACAGTAATAGTAGGGGACTTGAACACCCCACTTACATCAATGGATAGAACATCCAGACAGAAAGTCAATAAGGAAACAGTGGACTTAAATGAAAAACTAGACAAGATGGACTTAATAGACATATACAGAGCACTCCATCCAAAAACAGCAGAATACACATTCTTCTCAAGTGCACCTAGAACATTCTCAAGGATAAACCATATGTTGGGAAACAAGGCAAGCCTCAATAAATTTAAGAATATTGAAATCATAGGAAGCATCTTTTCTGACCATAATGCCATGAAACTAGAAATCAACTGTGAGAAAATAACTGGGAAAGTGACAAAGATGTGGAGATTAAACAACATGCTACTGAACAACCAATGGATCATTGATGATATTAAAGGAGAAATCAAAAAATATCTGGAAAAAAATGAAAATACACCATACCAACTCATATGGGATGCAGCAAAAGCAGTCCTGAGAGGGAAACTCATAGCAATACAGGCTCATTTTAACAAACAAGAAAAATCCAAAATAAGCAACCTTAAATTATGCCTAGCAGAACTAGAAAAAGAAGAACAAACAAAGCCCAAAGTCATCAGAAGGAGAGAAATAATAAAAATTAGAGCAGAAGTGAAATTAAAACCAAAAAAACAGTAGAAAGGATTAATGAAACGAGTTGGTTCTTTGAGAAGATAAACAAAATGGACAAACCCTTAGCCAGACGCACTAAGAAAAAAAGAGAAAAGGCTCAAATAAATAAAATTAGAAATGAAAGAGGAGAAATTACAATGGATACCACAGAAATACAAAGGATTATAAGAGAATACTATGAAAAACTATATGCCAACAAATTGGACAATCTAGAAGAAATGGATAAATTCTTAGACTCATACAACCTCCCAAAACTGAATCAAGAAGAAATAGAGAACCTGAATAGACCAATCACAAGTAAAGAGATTGAAATAGAATTAAAAACCTCCCCAAAAATAAAAGTCCAGGACCAGATGGCTTCTCCAGAGAATTTTACCGAACATTCAAAGAAGATTTAATACCCATCCTTCTTAAAATATTCCAAAAATCAGAGGAAGATGGAATACTTCCTAACACATTCCACGAGGCCAACATCACCCTGATACCAAAGCCAGACAAGGACTACAAAGAAGGAAAATTACAGGTCACTATCGCTGATGAACAAAGATGCAGAAATCCTCAACAAAATATTGGCAAACCGAATACAGCAATATGTTAAAAAGACCGTACACCATGACCAAGTGGGATTTATACCAGGGATGTAGGGATGCTTCAACATCCGCAAATCAGTCAACGTGATACACCACATTAACAAAACGAGGAATGAAAACCACATGGTCATCTCAATAGATGCAGAGAAGGCATTTGACAAGATCCAATATGCATTTATGATAAAAATTCTCAACAAAATGGGTATAGAAGGAAAGTACATCAACATAATTAAGACCATTTATGACAAACCCACGGCCAACATCATACGCAACGGGGGAAGTCTAAAAGCCATCCCTCTGACAACAGGAACAAGACAAGGGTGCCCACTCTTGCCACTCTTATTCAGCATAGTACTGGAGGTTTTGGCCAGAGCAATTAGGCAAGAAAAAGGAATAAAAGGAATCCAAATAGGCAATGAAGAAGTGAAACTCTCACTATTTGCAGATGACATGGTTTTATATATAGAAAACCCTAAAGAATCCATCAGAATACTATTAGAAATAACAACTACAGCAAAGTCACAGGGTACAAAATCAACCCACAAAAATCAGTTGCATTTCTGTATGCTAATAACAAACTAACAGAGAGAGAACTCAAAGAGATAATACCATTTACAATAGCAACAAAAAGAATAAAATATCTAGGAATAAATCTTACTAAGGAGGTGAAAGACCTATATAATGAAAACTATAAGACATTATTGAAAGAAATTGATGATGACATAAAGAAATGGAAAGATATCCCATGCACATGGGTTGCAAGAATAAACACAGTTAAAATGTCTATATCAGCTAAAGCAATCTACCGATTCAATGCAATCCCAGTCAGAATCCCAATGACATTCTTCACAGAAATAGAACAAAGAATCCTAAAATTCATAAGGGGCAACAAAAGACCCCGAATAACTAAAGCAATCCTAAGAAAAAAGGACAAGCTGGAGGCATCACAATCCCTGACTTCAAAACATACTACACAGCAATAGTAATCAAAACAGCATGGTACTGGTACAAAAACAGACACACAGATCAATGGAACAGAATTGAAAGCCCAGAAATAAAACCACACATCTACAGACAGTTAATCTTCGACAAAGGAGCTAAGGACATACAATGGAGAAAGGAAAGTCTCTTCAGTAAATGATGCTGGGAAAACTGGACAGCCACGTGCAAAAGAATGAAAGTAGACCATCTGCTATCGCCATTCACAAAAATTAACTCAAAATAGATCAAAGACCTGAAGGTGAGATGTGAAACTATAAAGCTCCTAGAAGAAAATATAGGCAGTACACTATTTGACATTGGTCATAAAGGAATCTTTTTGGATGCCATGTCTACTCGGACATGGGAAACTAAAGAAAAAATAAACAAGTGGGGCGTCATCAGATTAAAGACCTTCTGCAAGGCAAATGAAACCAGGATCAAAATGAATAGACAACCCACCAGCTAGAAGAGAATATTTGCAAGTCATATATGCGACAAGGGGTTAATCTCCATATTATATAAAGAACTCACACAACTGAACAACAAAAAAATCAAACAACCTGATCAAAAAATGGGCAGAGGAAATGAACAGACACTTCTCCAAAGAAGATATACAGATGACCAATAGGCACATGAAAAGATGTTCAACATCACTAATCATCAGGGAAATGCAAATCAAAACTACACTAAGATGTCACCTCACACCCGTTAGAATGGCTATAGTCACAAGAGAAAAAACAACAAATGTTGAAGAGGATGTGGAGAAATAGGAATCCTCATTCACTGCTGATGGGAATGCAAACTGGTGCAGCCTCTATGGAAAACGGTATGGAGATTCCTCACCAAATTAAAAATAGAAATACCCTATGATCTAGCTATCCCACTACTGGGATCTATTCAATGAACCTGAAATCAGCAATCCAAAGGGGCTTATGCACACCTGTGTTCATTGCACCATTATTCACTATAGCCAAGAAGTGGAAGCAACCCAAGTGTCCCTCGACTGATGATTGGATAAAGAAGATGTGGTGTGTGTGTATATATATGTATATACAGTGGAATACTACTGAGCCATAAAAAAGACAAAATTGTCCCATTTGCAACAACATGAATGGACCCGGAGGGTATTATGTTAAGTGAAATAAGCCAAAGAGAGAAAGACAAACAGTGCATGATTTCACTCATATGTGGAATATAAACCAACACACGGACAGAGAGAACTGTATGGTGGTTACCAGGGGCAAGGGGGTTGAGAGGTAAGCACAGGGACCTCTGAATGGAGGCATGTATATGGTGACAGACAATAATGTACAACCCAAATTTCACAATGTTATAAAGTATTAAGACATCAATAAAAGATAATAAGAATAAAATGCTTAGGGATAAACTTAAAACAAGTGCAGAACTTATACTCCGAAAACTACAACACATTGTTGAAAGTAATTAAAGAAGATCTAAATAAATGGAAAAAACATCCCAGGTTCATGCGTCAGAATACTTGATATTTTTAAGATGGTAATACTCCCCAGATTGATCTACAGATCCAGTGTAATTCCTATCAGAATACCAGCTAGGTGCTTTGTAGAAATTGACAAGCTAATCCTAAAATTCTTATGGAATTGGAAGGAACCCAGAATAGCAAAACAGTCTTGACAAAACCAAAACAAAGTAGGAGTATTCATACTTCCCAATTTCAAAGCTTGCTACAAACCTATAGTAATCAGTACACTATGGTACTGACATAAGAATAGGCATATAGATCAATAGATTGAGAGTCCAGAAATATACCCTTATATTTATAGTCAATTGAGTTTTGACAAAGATGCCAAGACAGTTCAATGGAGAAGAGAATAGTTTATTCACCAAATGGTTGGAGGACACTGGATGTTCATATACAGAAGCATGAAGTTGGACCCCTACATCTTATCATACTCAAAAATTAACTCAAAATGGATCGGAACTAAATGTAAGAGCTGAAACTATAAAACTCTTAGAAGAAAACATAGGAGTAAATCTTAGTGACTTTGAGTTAAGCACAGCCTTCTTAAATACAACATCAAAAGCACAAGCAACAAAAGAAAAATAGATAAATTGGACATCAAAATTAAAATCTTTTGGGCTACAAATGATACCATCAAGAAAGTGAAAAAATAACCCACCAATTGGAGAAAATATTTTAAGATTATATATCTGATAAGGGACTTGTATCCAGAATATGTAAAGAATTCTTAAAATTCAATAATAATAAGACAAATAATCCAGTTTACACGTGAGTAAATTATTTGTACAGATGTTTTTCAAAGATATACAAATGTCCAATAAACACATGAAAAGTTGTTCAACCTCACTAGTCATTGTAGAAACACAAATCAAAACCAGAAGGAGATATCACTTCACACCCACTACAATGGCCGTAATCAAAAAGATAGACAATAACAAGTGTTGCCAAGGATGTGGAGAAATTGGAACCCTCATACATTGCTGGTGGGAATATAAAATGTCACAGCTATGATGGAAAACAGTTTGGCACTTCCTAAGAAAGTTAAACATAGAGTTACCACGTGACTTAGAAATTTCACTCCTAGTTATATACCCAAGAGAAATGAAAAAATACATCCACACAAAATATTATACAGTAGTGCCCCCTTATCTGTGGGGGATACATTTCAAGACCCCCAGTGGATGCCAGAAATCAGGGATAATACTGAACCTTGCATATTCTGTTTTTTCCAATACATACATATTTGAGATGTGACAGCAAAGCTAGTACAAATTTCTTTTTCCTTCTTTACAGTTTCACAGAAGATTTGTTCTTACAGTAGATCTTAGCCACCTCAGCATATGAGGTTTTTCTTTCCTTATTAAATCAAGAACTTTCACCTTTTCACTTAAAGGACGTGCTATATGGCTTCTTTTTGGCATATTTGAATTGCCAGCATCACTACTCTTGTGTTTTGGGGCAACTATTAAGTAAAGTAAGGGTTACTTGAACATAAGCACTGCAATTCTGCGACAGTCAATCTGATAACTGAGATGGCTTTTAAGTGATTAATGGGAGGGTAGCATATACAGCATAGATACACTGGAAAACGGGATGATTTACATCCTGGGTGGGGTGGAGCAGGATGGTGCAAGATTTCATCATGCTACTCAGAGTTGTGTGCAATTTAAAACTTGTGAATTGTTTATTTCTGGAATTTTCCATCTAATATTTTCAGACCACAGTTGACTGCGGGTACCTGAAACTGCAGAAAGCAAAACCATGGATAAGGGGGGACTACTGTACATAGAACCTGAGCAGGATTGCTGGACTAAGGATCTCTGAAAATCCACTCCTCCAAAAAAGTAAACAAGAACACTGGCAAAAACTGTCAAAGTCAACTTTTTCAGAACTCTGGAAACTAACTACAGGCTTGCAAAAATCCAAAGAACTTTTATTAAAGAAAATTTGCTATCTCTCAGAACAGCAAGCTTGGTGGCATTTTAACTTACCCTATTCCTATCCCCCTCTCTCCAGCTTTGTGATAGCCTTGAAAACCAACAGCTCTGCAAATTGGTGAAATCCTGCAGCCTAACAGCCTCTGAAGGAAGCAAAATGGTTTCGAGTTCCCCAAAGGCACCATTCCCAGATAAGTATTATTTGACCTGTCTAGCTGTTCCTTGGAAATCTCCATTCACAGGCCTTATCTTTATTTGACTTGATTCAGTCTTGCTGAGTGAAAATAGCCTTATCCCCTGGGACATTTGTGATAAACCATCAGCAGCAGTTGTTTAACCTCACAGCTGCCTGAGATAGCAGTTGAGGTAAATAAGAAGCTGATCAAAAAAATTAAAAAGAAAAGCTGTGGAATGAGATGTTCCTAGGGGGCTTTCAAAAGCTTCAGCATATTCTTATGAATCTAGAAGGCCATGCACATGTCCAAGAAAGAGTTGACAAGGCCCTAATCTCTCATATCTGGCTGATCTTGAGGCTCTGCCCAAGCAGAAAGTGAAGGCTGAAGGCCAAGACAGAATTATAAACTGCTTGCTGGAGCATTGGAGACGTATCTCAACACATTCACAGAGTCTCTCAGCAAAGGCTGAGATTCATGGCATTTAAGGAATTTCTTTCAACTCATTAACTGACTACTACGCTAGTCGAGTAGAGACTTAACTGACCACATATGACAAAGAGTACAGACTTTACAAAATTAGTTAAAGAAATTTGCTAAACACACAAGTAGCAACAGTCAACCCAAGTAAGGCAGGGAGTATCTGATTTCCAGACTTGTCATATTATATTATTTAAAATGTCCAGTTTTCAACCAAAAAATTATGAAATATGCAAAGAAACAAAGTATTGTCCATATTCAAGAAAAAAATAGTCAATAGAGACTGTTCTGAGGAAGCCCAGACATTAGAGTTATTTTTAAAAAGACTTTAAATCAGCTATTTTAAATACGTTCAAAGAACTGATGGAAACCATGTCTAAAGAAAAGTATGAGAACAATATCTTACCACATAGCTCATAGCACTAAAGGAGCTAGGAAATATAAAGAAAAGAAATAGCAGGGC
The DNA here is from genome assembly GCF_020826845.1 of Diceros bicornis minor. Taxonomy (NCBI): domain Eukaryota; kingdom Metazoa; phylum Chordata; class Mammalia; order Perissodactyla; family Rhinocerotidae; genus Diceros; species Diceros bicornis. Next base: position 31,970,652 of record NC_080774.1, on the reverse strand, counting down.
CTCATGGATCTTTGGAATACCAAGTCAGGCAGCATACGCATAATGGGAGTCCCAGAAAGGAGAGAGAGAAAGAAAGGAGAAGAAAGAAAATTTGAAGAAGTAATGGCCAAAAATTTCCCAAATTTGATGAAGACCATTACTGTACACAACCAGGAAGCTCAAAGATATCAACACCTAGACATATCATAAATCATCTTCAAACTACCAACAGACAAAGAGGGAATCTTGAAAGCAGCAAGAGAGAGGCACACTACTTTTACAAGGGACTCTCAATAAGATCAACAACTGATTTTTCATTGGAAACCACGGACGCCAGAAAACAGTGGGATGACATATACAAAGTGCTGGGGGAAAAAAAACATTGTCAACCAAGAATTCTATATCCAGCAAAACTACCCTTCAAAAACTCTGAGAGAATTTGTCGCTAACACATCTGCCCTATAAGAAGTACTGAAGAGGGCTGGCCCCATGGCTTAGCGGTTAAGTACGCGCGCTCCGCTGCTGGCGGCCTGGGTTTGGATCCTGGGCGCGTACCGACTCACTGCTTCTCCGGCCATGCTGAGGCCGCGTCCCACATACAGCAACTAGAAGGACGTGCAGCTATGACATACAACTATCTACTGGGGCTTTGGGGGAAAAAATAAATAAATAAATAAAATTATTAAAAAAAATAAAAAGTACTGAAGAGAATCCTTTAGGTGGAAATGAAAGTCAATAACTCGAACCCGCATTAAAAAATAAAGAAAGCTGGTATAAGTACCTATATAGGTAAATATAAAAGACTGTACGAATGTATTTTTTTGTTTTTAACATTTTTTCTGGTGAGTTAAAAACAACTACATAAAGCAATAATTATAAATCTGTGTTGATAGGTATATAAAGTAGATAAAGGTGTAATTTGTATGCCAATAATAGTACAAAAGAGGGGATAAGGAGTGAAGGTATAAAGGAGCAAAGTTTTCATATACTATTGAAATTATATTGGTATTAATCCAAATTAGATTGTTGTAAATTAAGAGGTTAATTGTAATCCTCAGGCAACCAGTAAGAAAATAACTTTTAAAAAGTAGTAAAAGAAATAAAAAGTTAATTGAAATGACACACTAGAAAATATCTATTTAACACAAAAGAAGATAGTAATGAAGGAATAGAGAAACAAAAAGGACGTAAGACATATAGGAAACAAATAGCAAAATGGCAAAAGTAAATCTGACCTTATCAGTAATTGCGTTAAATGGATTAAACACACCAATAAAAAGGCAGAGATTGGCAGAATAGTAAAAAAAAATCCATGGTCCTACTATATGCTGTCTACAAGAGACAGACCTTAAATTCAAAGACACAGTAGGTTGAAAGTAAAAGGATGGGAAAGATAAACCATGCAAACTGTACCTAAAAGAGCTGAGTTGGCTGTATGAATATCAGATAAAATAGACTTTAAGATAAAAATTGTTACTAAAAACTTATACATGAGTGTTCATAGCAACACTATTCATTCTAGCCAAAAAGTGGGAACAATCCAAATGTTGATCAGCTGAAGAAAAATGCATAGATAAAATGTATATCCATACAATGGAATATTAGTTTGATGGTAAAAAGAAATGAAGTACTGATGTATGCTATACCATGATTAACCTTAGAAATATTAAGCTAAGTGAAAGATATCAGTCATTAAAGACCATATATTGTATGATTCCATTTATATGAGATGTTAGAATAGTTATATATAGAGACAGAAAATAGATAAGTAGTTTCTTAGACTGGAGGTGGAGTGTGGGAGATGGGAATGGGGATTGACTGCAAATGAAGTTTCTTTTATGGGATGAAAGTGTTCTCAAATTACATTGTAGTAATGGTTGCACAATCCTATGAATAAATTGAAAAACATTGAATGGTATGTTTTAAACAAATGAGTTATATGGTATGTGAATTATATCTAAATAAAGTTGTTAAAAATACCCTTGGGAATCATGCCCATTTACAAGGAAATCATGATGTTTGAGAAAATATTTTAAAAGAAAAGATGAAATCACAGTGTTGCTTGTGACTTACAAAATAAAAACCAACAAAAAAATCCAAGCTAAAAATTCTTTTTTACTTTCACAACGCTTGTAACACCAAAGGTGTTGGCTTTTCGACACCAGTCTATTTTCCAGTTCTCTATGGACTCCAACTGGGTGTCCAAGAATTCAATTCAGTTCTGACACTAACTACCTGGGACTAGTGCCAGACCCCACAGGTTAAGGGATCAGTCCCACAAGACTGCCCCAACTTCTTCAGACACCAGTCTCAAGTGCCGGGCCACCTGTACCACTGACCGACAGGCTATAAATCAGGGGTTCCCACAACCCTCTCCTCTGGTTCGATAATTTGCTAGAATGGCTCATAGAACTTAGGAAGGCACTTTACTTATTGGTACTGGTTTATTCTAAAGGATACAAGTTAGGAACAGCCACATGGAAGAGATGCAGAAGGCAAGGCATGGGGAAAGGGTGTGTGTGTGGAGCTTCCATGCCCTCTACAGGCCTTCCATCCTTCCAGCACCCTGATGTGTTCACCAGTGTGGAAGCTCTCTGAACCCCATAGTTTAGGGATTTTTATGGAGATTTTATTGGTCGTCGGTGATGAACTCAATATCCAGCTCCTCTCCTCTGTCTGGATGCCAGGATAGGGTGGGGCTGAAAGTTCCAACCCTCTAATCATGCCTTGCTGTTGCTGGTGACCAGACCCCATCCTGAAGCTGTGTAGGGGTCCCCAATCACCAATCATCTCATTATCATACAAAAAGACACTCATCACTTTGGAGATCCCAAAGGTCTTACAAGCTTTTGTGTCAGGAACTGGGTACTAAGACCAGATATTATGACAAAAGATGCTCCTTTCACTCATGATCACTTAGGAAATTACAAGGGTTTTAGGAGTTTTGTGCGAGGAACCAGGGATGAAGACCAAATATTTATTTATTATTATATCACAATATCACACAAGCATTCAACAATAACAAAAAACTCCATGGGCATGAGAATAGACATGTAGACCAATGGAGTAAAATTGAGAGTCCAGGAATAAACCCATACATCCATGGCGAATTGACAATTTTTGACAAGGGTGTCAAGACCATTCAATGGGGAAAAAGTATTCTCTTCAGCAATCGGTGCTGGGACAACTAGGTATCCACATGCAAAGAATGGAGTTGGGCCCCTACCTCACACCATATACAAAAATGAACTGTAAATGGATCAAAGACTTCAATGTAAGAGCTAAAACTATAAAACCTTTAGAAGAAAACATGGGAAATATGCATGACTTTGTATTTGGCAATGGGTTCTTAGGTATAACACCAAAAGCATGAGCAACAAAAGAAAAAAATAGATAAATTGGACTTCAATGAATTAAAAACTTTTGTGCATCAAAGAATATTGTCAAGAAAGTGAAAAAACAGACTATAGAATGGGAGAAAATATTTGCAAATCACATTTCTGATGAGTCTACTATCCAGAAAAGGTAGATAACACAACTTGACAAAAAAAGATATCCCAATTAAAAAATGGGCAAAAAGACTTGAATAGACATTTATTCAAAGATAGACAAATAGCCAAAAAACACATGAAAAGATGCTCAACGTTATTAGTCACTAGGGAATTGTAAATCAAAACCACAATGAGGTACAACCTGTTAGGATGATTGTAATTTTTTTTAATGGAAAATAAGAAACCATGAATAAAATGAAAAAACAACCCACCAACTGGGAGAAAATATTTGCAAATCATATATCTGACAAGGGGTTAATCTCCAAAATATATAAAGGACTCATATAAAGGACAACTCAACAACAACATAAAACAAACAACCCAATCAAAACATGGGCAGAGGACATGAACAGACATTTTTCCAAGGAAGATATACAGATGGCCAATAGGCACGTGAAATGAGGTTCATCATCACTAATCGTCAGGGAAATGCAAATCAAAACTACAACGAGATATCACCTTACACATGTTAAAATGGCTGTAATCACCAAGACAAAAAACAACAAATGTTGGAGAGGATGTGGAGAAAAGGGAACCCTCATTCACTGCTGGTGGGAATGCAAACTGGTGCAGCCTCTATGGAAAACGGTATGGAGATTCCTCAAAAAATTAAAAATAGAAATACCAATATGACTCAGCTATCACATTACTGGGTATTTATCCAAAGGACTTGAAATCAACAATTCAAAGAGACTTACGCACCCCTATGTTCATTGCAGCATTATTCACAATAGCCAAGAAGTGGAAGCAACCCAAGTACCCATTGACTGATGAACGGACAAAGAAGATGTGGTGTATATATACAATGGAATACTACTCAGCCATAAAGAAAGACAAAATCGTCCCATTTGCAACAACATAGATGGACGTAGAGGGTATTATGTTAAGTGTAATAAGCCAGACAGAGAAAGACAAACACTGTATGATTTCACTCACATGTGGAAGAGAAACTAACACATCAACAAAGAGAACAGATGAGTGGTTACCAGAGGAGAAGGGGGTTGGGGGGTGGGCATAAGGGGTTAAGGGACACATATATATGGTGACTGACAAATAATAATGTACAACTGAAATTTCACAATGTTATAAACTGTTATGACCTCAATAAAATAAAAATAATAAAGTGAAAGGAACAAAAAAATGGAGAATTAGTATTGTTGAGGATGTAGCATAATTGGAACCCTCATACATTAATAGTGGGATTGTAAACTGGTTCAGCTGCTATGGAAGACAGTTGGACAGTTTCTCAAAAAGTTAAACAGGGGGACCGGCCCAGTGGTGTAGCGGTTAAGTGCTCACACTCCGCTGATCCCAGGTGCACACCCACGCACCGCTTGTCAAGCCGTGCTGTGGCTGTGTCCCATATAAAGTAGAGGAAGATGGCCATGGATGTTAGCCCAGGACCAATCTGCCTCAGCAAAAAGAGGAGGATTGACATCACATGTTAGCTCAAGGCTACTCTTCCTCACACACACACACAAAAAAAGTGTTGATTTGCATTTCCCTGACGATTAGTGATGTTGAACATTTGACCTAGCAATTCCATTCCTAAGTATCTACCCAAGATAAATGATGAAAACATATGTCCATGCAAAAACTTACACAGATGTTCATAGCAGCATTATTCATAATAGCCAAAAGGTGGAAACAACCCAAATGTTCACCAATGGATGAATGGGTGAACAAAATGTGGTTTATATGTAAAATGGAATATCATTTAGCCCTAAAAAGGAATGAAGTACTGATACATGCTACAACATGGACGAACCTCGAAACCTCACTAAGTGAAAAAAATCAGACACAGAAGGCCACATATTTTATGATCCCATTTATATGAAATATTTGGGTAAATCTATAGAGACAGAAAGCAGATGGGTGACTGATTGCCAGGGGCTGGAGGAAGGGGGTGGGGACTAACTGTTTAATGGGCACAGGGATTTTTTGGGGGTGATGAAAATGTTTCGAAACTGCATAGAGGTGGTGGTTGCACAACATTGTGAATGTACTAAATGCCACTGAATAAATTGTACATTTTAAAATGGTTAATTTTATGTTATGTGAATTTCACCTCAACCGAAAAAAAGGGGAGGGGGAACATGGGGGGTGGATTTTGGCCCACAGGCCTTAGTTTGCCACCCCCAGTCTAAACATTTGCAAATGCTACCCCTCTGTCTGAAACCACTTTTCCTCTTCACCTGGTTAACTCTCGTCACTTTTGGGAAGCCTTCTCTGACTCACCAACCGAGTGAGGTCACAGCATCTCACTCTTTCCTGGGTCATAGCACTCAGCACCGTATACTGCAATTGCTTGCTTCCTTGCCAGAAACCCTCATCACCTGTCCTTAAGGAAAGGACCTGTGTTGTATTCATTTTCCTTATCCTTAGCCCCTGGCACAGGACCTGTCACAAAGAAAGCATTTTTGCGTTGAATCCTTGCCAGCTATGATCGTCGACATACCTTTACCCAAAACACACATAACACTCAGCACCCCTGTGAGGTAGGTGGACCTCACTTCACAGGAGCCGAAGTTAGAAGCAGGTCACTGCCCAGTCCCACACTTGTAGCCTCTGGGTCCATGAGTACAGGCAGCGTAAGAGCCCAGGGCTCCAGTGTTGATCTCAGGTGTTCTCTCTGTTTCGCCTCTTCGTCTGGGCTTCAGTTTCGTCTTCTGTAGCTTTGGGACTCAAACGTACTGTCACCATGTTGCTGAAAATCTTCCCTTCATCTTCTGGGGAGAGTGAGTATTGTCCTGTCCTTATTCTTGTTTTAAAATTTCCTTGTTCGTTCTTCTATTAGAGTGCACACCGTTTATCTGCTGGTTGCGGCTCTATTTCTCCCTACTCCTGGCCTCTGGCAACCACTAGTCTACTTCCTGTCTCTAGATTCCCTATTCTGGACATTGCGTATGTGGAACCAGTTTGTGACTAACTTCTTTCACTTTGCATATTTTCAAAGTTCATCCATGTTGTAGCATGAATCAGTACTTTGTGTAGTAACTTGAACATAAGTGTGTGCAATAGAAAAGGTCTTTAAAAAGAAAATTGAAGCTTTTGTTTTCCCCTTTTAAGGGGATGTGGGTAGGTGGGAAATCGACTGAAGATCTGAATTTTACTCACAGACTGCTTTTGGGGGTTCATTCGGCAGAGATGATGGTTTGAATGTTGAATTCTGGGAGCTTGAACTGTGATACTTTCGTGTTCCATTTACTTAGCTTTTTGAGCATTTAACATTGGATATAAATATATTGAAATTCTCTCCTAGAAAATGTTAAGTTCTAAGTTTTATAAAAGATACTAGTCTCACTGGTTTTTATTAAATACAATTTTTGCTATTTATAAATTTCAGAAAACACAATTTTCAAAATTAGCCCCAAATCTCATCCTCCTGATTTAACTACTCTTAATACTTTGGAGTTTTTCCCCTGAAGACTTACTTTCTATGAATGTGCGTGTGTGTGTGTATGTATGTATACGTTTATATACATGTACACATGTATCCTGTACCCACACATATAAGTGTGTGTGTATACATATACATATTATATTTAACGAATTGAGATCATCTATCTTACTATTTTGTAGTCTTTTTTCCCTAGTATTTGTAGCCATTTTTCCACATTAAATTCAGGGTTATTTCATGTCTTTTAGTAGCTAATAGACTTATTTTTTATTAGAGGAAGTGTATCAACATATGACACTTTCAGTTTAGAAACATTTGTTTTAACAATTGTTTATGTCTGTCTCTTTTTCTCTTCCATTGTTGCAAATGTCTTTTGTTAGCAAAATCTTGTGTTTGGAGCAATGCAGCTCTACTCTGTGGATAGGAAGGTTTCCCAACCCATAGAAGGCCATGCTGCTGCTTTTGCAGAGTTCACGAGTGAGGGCACTGCCAAGCCTGCCACTCTTTTCTGCTTTGCTGTACGCAGTCCCACAGGGGGCAAGGTAAGATCTACTCTACTTTGTCTCCTCCTCCAGAAAAGTGTCCTGAGTCTGTGTTAGGAGTTTGTACAAGTGTAATTGTTAGCTGCTTAGCTGATATTTCAAAACCAATGTGTAATTGGGAGTGGGGAACGGCCTGCAGGTGCTTCAGGTGAATGAAGCTCTTGCCGTATTTAGAACCACTCACTTGTACATGTTGGTGGTTTCAACATGTTTCAACAACAACAACCAGTTGGTAGTTACTAACTTTGCATAAAGTTAGTAACCTCAAGTCGGCTACTGATTAATTGGTCCCTTTACTCTAAAAGTCTTCTTTAACAGAGCCTGAGCTAGGCACTGGGACCATAAGGTAAGCCAGGCATGGTTTCTTCTCTCACACACCAGTCTTATGGAGGCGACAGCTGTGTAAGAGCCAGTGCACACTATTGTTACCTAAGACACGGGTCCTGCATCACTGAGGCATGGTTCTGCCCAGGTGGTGGGGTAGGGAGTTGGGGGGTGGAACCCCAGGGGAGCTACAAATAGAAGAGGCCATGCCCTGGGAGCCAGTTGAGTTTTATTTGGCTCGGAGGCATGGCCAGCACCTGTTTGGCAAGGCTGCTGTGGGCGGAGATGTGGAAGTGTAAGAGTTGATAATGTTGGGGAGACCTGGGATTCCACCAGGGTTGTATTGCTTACTTGGAGATCTGCCTCAAAACAGAGTCCTTATCCCAGTACACTCTTGTCAAAAACATTCCCTGAAATAATTGTTTTGAGTTGGTTACTAGCCCTGAAGTACTCCCCAGAGAAGAGTTCTAAATCAGTATGTGGCTTTCCAAACTTCCTCATCTTAAATATTCTTATTTGGATACTTCGGTCTCTTGTGTAACATACTTCATGCTTCCGTAGTTGAGAACCAATAGAAAAGTAGGAGTCAGGTAAAAATATCAGTGTGCGTGAAGAGCTTGCTACCATATCACCTCAGAATGAGGCTTTTCACCTCCTCACAGACAGAGCTGGGCCACAGGCTCCCTTGTAGGAGCAGAGCCTGCCCTGCCAAGCTCCCTGTACAGAAAAGCGCATGCCAGAAGTGCCCTCTGTAGATGGGCGGCAGCCCCAAGAAGACAAGAGCTCATAAGGCAGGCATGCTCACTTATCTCCTAGACTCAGCTGTCAGGCGGGCCACTCCCCTCAGGGTGGAGCTGCAGTCAAGGGCAGTCTTCCATGGCAGGCCCTTCCACACACACAGACCTCCACAGCAGCTGTCCCAAGTGCCGCCTATTTTGTGGTCGAATGTCACTTCCCTTACCACAGTGGAAGGTGTGGGGTCCCTTCATTGGTTTTCTGGGCCTGTGCCCCTTAACACATGCCTTCCTTCTGATTCAGCCTAGCTGTACTTAACGGGAATGGCTCTGCAGTCTCCGTGTATGGATCCGAGTTTTGTCTAGACGCCAGTTCCTTGTTGCTAACTTTCTCATAGGTGGGTGCCACTTGTCTGTAGTCACACCCTTCTCTCACCACCTCCCGAAAAAGCCTGGCTTCCTTTCCCGTGGCCCCACTTCTATTGGCAGTGCCACCATCCTTCCCAACTCTCAAGCAAGAAACCACTCTCGAGCTCCTTTCTATTCTTGTTGCCATTGTTCACGCTTTAGCAAGTCTTACATTTGTGGCCAACTAGGCGTGTATCACCCATATTTGGGTTAGGGAATAGCCATTTACTAAGTCTTCAGACCCACCATACCCATCGAAAAGAATTTTCCTAAACTACTGTTTATCTGAAAGTGCCCCTATGCAAGGAGTTTGAGTCTCCCCCATTTTATTCTCTGGTAGCCTCTGCTCACTTGCTGCATCAGCCCTCCCCCTTCTAACCCATGTCTCACTGTTCATCCTCTGCTTGCCTCCAGCCTCTTTGATATTTTCCCCTTCTCTCTGCTGGGCGAAATCCAGACTATCTTTTAAGTGTACACTCCTCCGTTTCCTCTGCTGAGCCTCCTCTCCAACCCTTGAGTTTTGTGTCTCTGATCCACCTCTACTTAGGGTTTTTTCCAGACTTGTTTTAGCTTTGATACCTTTTCATTAGATGAGAGGAACCTGAAGCTGTTCTGATAAAAGCAGAGATGGGCCTCCTTGTCCACTCTCCTTCCTCCAGATTTTCCAAAGATCCTTACACCCACCCCCCAACCTTAAAAAGTTCAGGTCTTTGCCATGGTCGACTGTCTTGTGAATTTGGCGTTCAGTTATGAGGTCTTGTCTGTTAACTGATCTGTGTTAGCCTGAGCTGTGTCCAGGAGGTCGGAGTGGCAGAGCTGGAAGAGACAGCAGATCGTAGTTGGAGCCATTTGTTTCACTGGCATCTGCACTGAGGCCGGAGGGGAGAAGTGACTTGGCCAAAATGCTGGAACTAAATGTTTCTGAGGTTTCCTGGCATTGGTTCTTTCTATTGTACTAGGTGGTGGGGAGCAGGTTAGTGAATAACATAAGCACCTCGACCAAGAGATTGTCTTGTTTTGTTTGAATGTAAGTTTTATCATTAGTCATACAGAGTGTGGACTTAAGGCTCTGCTCACCACTGTGCATTGGTTAGCATCAGTCTGCCACCAAGAACGTTTACTTGGATTGACCTAAATTCTCTTTTCTAGTTGCACATAATCGAAGTCGGACAGCCTACAGCAGGAAACCAACCTTTTGTAAAGAAAGCTGTGGATGTGTTTTTCCCTCCAGAGGCTCAGACTGATTTCCCAGTGGCTATGCAGCTATGAATGTGCTGGTCTCTAAGTGGGTTTGAATGAATCACGGATCTCACAGATAGTTGCCTCTTGTGCCTCAGAAGGTGCCAGAGTAGATATGTTAGAACACAGAGAAGATTATATCGAGGCTCATCTTCTAGCTTATGCTGCCTTAACACACTCTGATGAGGAGCACTCTTTTCTACCAACAGGACTTTTTCCAACTCACGTACCCAAGTCCCAGATGTTTTCTTTTTTGTTATAAAAGATTAGGTGTTCACTGTAGTACAAAAATATACAACGAAGAAATCACTCCTCTGTAGCTGAACAAATTGGATGTAAAATATATCAAAGATCTTACTACTTGTTATATGAAATGTTTAGATGTAAACCTTTTCTGAACAAAATTGGGATCACACTATATATGTAAGATTATGTAATCTACTCTCCTTTATATTCTTTTGCTTGGTACATTATAGGCATTTCCATAAAGTATCAAATTCTTTGTGAATATTTTGGGAAGTGAACCGTTATTTTTAGAGATGTACCATAATTGTGGGATGTTTCAGTTATTTCCTTTTTTTCTGTTCTCAAATATTTGACTATATTTACGATAATTTGTTTAAGCTAGATTTCTGGAAATAGTTACGTGATCAAAGAATGCAATTTTTTCCCAGAGTGAAATTGGCTTTTTTTCTGTCTTACAAAAATGTACATTGTCCATAAATTTCCATCAGTATCAATAAGTATAACGGCAGAATTAAATATCAACTGAAATCCTATCACCAGTGGTAATTGTGACCACCCCTTTGGAAATATCTTTGCATGCATGTGTTTATGCAGATATATACAAATAGACTCTTATGAAATGGCTTTGCACTTTACAACCTTCTCTCACTATGTTGTAGACCATTCTATGCCAATAAAATACATGTATATATTTAATGTCTGCATCATCTGTTCTGTGGATGTGCCATAACTCATTTAGACAATCCCTTGTTAATGGATATTTATGCATACAGTAAACACGTCTAGGAATATTGTTGTCCATACCATTTGTGCATTAGTCCAAAAATCCAAGGATAAACTCCTAGAAATGAAACTGCTGGGTCAGGGGCATGTGCATATTGCTGTCTCTCATGATCATGCTGGCCAGTTCACACTCCTGCCGATACCACCCCTGTGAGCTGGACAGTGTCCAATGGTGTTTGTGTCCTTCCTGAGATTATTGTTGAGATGGGATGGGTTTACCAGTCACTCATACGCATCTTGTTAATTGCCTGTTCCCAATCTTGGCATTTTTCCTATCGGGGTCTTTATCTTATTTGTAAGAACTCTTTGTAGTTTTGGAATAGTAAGTTTACCTGATGTGTTTCAAATAAACATTTTTTCCCAGTTGTAACAAAAGTTTATTTGTGGTGTGTTCCACCTTGTAGAAGTTTTGCATTTTTATGTGGCTTTGGTATCATGTTTTGAAAAGAATTCTACACCGCAAGATGATCAAAATATTCACCCATATTGTCTTCTATTACTTTTTATTTTTTATTTAATTTTTTATTTAATTTTTTTATTTTTATTTTTTAATTTTAATTTTAATTTAAAAATCTTTGACCCATCTTGGGTTTACTTTGATCTAAAGAATAAGATAGAGATCCAGTTCTTTACCCTCATCCTCCATCTTCAGCTAGCCAGCTGATTATATCAACATCATATACTGATTAAAGTCTATTTTCCAGTGGTATGAAATACCTGTCATTCATATTAAATTTTTATATATGTTTGATTCTATTTCAGGGTTCTCAATTAAGTTCCATTTGTCTCTGTCTCTTCCTATGCTAGTACCACACTTTATTTCTTAGTGCAACACATTTTAAATTACTATAAGTTTTATAATAATCTAATTAGACAAATTCGTCTGTCTTTCTCCCACCCTGTCAGGATTTCCTGTGTGCTAAATATTTTTCTGTAAGAGTTAATGGCACTTGGCAAAGGTCAAAGGGTAATAAGTGGTAGTAGAGGGCGGGCTGGAACGTAAACTCAATGTTTGAGGTCTTTATCCAGAACTTTCCCCTTATTTTATGAACTTGCAGCTTGCTTTGGATTTGGTTAGAAACTGGGGAAAGGATAGTTGTACCAGAAAGCTATATGGAATAGCCTGATTTTATTGGACCTTTATTTGAGAGTGGTTGGTCAAAGTATTGGCTTTAAAACTAGTTCTCAGTGGGGTAGGACTGGAATCAACTTGGGATCCATGTCTCAGGAACACACTGCTCCCACCAATGATAAATGATCTCTTGGTCTAAGAATCAAGAGTCCTCTTTTATCATTCGTGAGCTCTTTTGCTTTATTTGGCTTTTCTTTACTTTTCCACCTGTTCTCTATCTTCTTATAGATTGGAGGTAAACGTGGTGTTATTTACTTGATCACAAAGTATGGCTATCTTCATATGTATGACCTCGAGTCTGGTGTGTGCATCTACATGAACCATATTAGTGCTGACACAGTCTTTGTAACTGCTCCACATGAACCTACCTCTGGAATTATTGGTGTCAACAAAAAGGGACAGGTATGTAACTTTGAGGGTTCATCTCCCACCTTTTTCATTCACTGGAGACTGGAGCTTAACTTTTCCCTTCTCCAAGAAAGTGGTCAGGTATAGTTAGCGCCAGTTATTAAACTTAACCCGTGTCTCCCTTCTTTTTGCCATCACTTCCCCTCTCAGACAGCACTATTCCTACCAGAGGATCGATCCTGAGAACAGAGCAGCTCCCTTCCTGCATGAAGCTTCTACCAGTGGAGCAGCAGTTCTAATACACACCGCTAACATCACAGGCCATGCACACATTGATTGGCAAGGGTTAAAAAAGCAGATACTGGAGCCCAGCCTGGTGGTATATGGGTTGAGTTCAGCACACTCAGCTTCGGTGGCCCGGGGTTCACGGGTTCAGATCCCGGGCGTGGAACTACACTACTCATCAAGCCATGCTGTGGTGGCATCCCACATACAAAATAGAGGAAGACTGGCACAGATGTTAGCTCAGGGCCAATCTTCCTCACCAAAAGAAAAAAAAAAGCAGATACTATGCTACCTAAGTTACCTTTCTCAACCAGTTAAAAAGACAGTTAAAAGAAGCAAATCTGTGCTTAAAAAAAAAGTTTGAGAAGAAAAATCGTCAGTTCTACCCAAACAAGTCATTTTGGCATAGTTGTCATCCTAAACGCATCTCTGGTTAATGTCCATGCAACTTTATATTTTTCTCACTTAATATTTTTGTAGTCTTTTAAACAACTGTGTAGAATCCCATGCTGCAGCAGTATCATGATGTTCTACTGTGTTACCATTGGGCATTTGGCCCCTTTGCATCCTGTCCCCAGTAAGGCCAACATTATAGGCATGCTCAGCCTGAGCCTTAGAACTTTGCTGATACTCCCGTGTCTGTGAGTTGAATGTAGCAGTGTGTGTGTATGGAGCACTTTTCTAGGCTTAACCAGTCTCACTTGTTGGGTCCTTATAGGTGCTGTCAGTTTGTGTGGAAGAAGATAACATTGTGAGTTATGCAACCAACGTGCTTCAGAATCCAGACCTTGGTCTGTGTTTCGCCATTCGTAGTAACCTGGCTGGGGCAGAGGAGTTATTTATGAGAAAATGCAGTACCCTGTTTGCACAGGGGAACTATGCTGAAGGTGCCAAAGTAGTGGTGTCTGCACCAAAGGTAATGACGCTTGAACACTGGTGCTGTCCTGATAGTGAAACAAATCATAAAAGCATTCCATCACTGCTGTTGGAGTATCTTAGCGTTCTATGAGTTTTTAGCTTTAAAATTTTCTACCAGTGGCGTAACAGTAATGGACAAATAAACAAAAAGCACAATCTTGCTGCAATGACATGTTCTTTTTCATTATCTTCCGGTTTTTGTCTATGTGCATACGTTTCTCACCCAACTTCCTTTTTTTTAATTGATGTAACATTGGTTTATAACATATAAATATCAGGTGTACATCATCATATTTCAATTTCTGTGCAGATTACATCATGTTCACCACCCAAGGACTAATTACTATCCATTAGTAATGGATAGTAGAGGAGAAGGAGGATCCTAAGTAGAAGTGGCCCGTAGGACTGAGACCCACTGTGATGGGGTCATTGCTGAAGGCAGAAGCCATTGCCTTGCTAGGGGACGTTTTGTCACTGATAATTTGGTGTAGAATTTCTGTTGGCAAGATTTTTTTATACAAGCAAGTTAAGTGAAGAGATGACTTGTGATTACAACACAATGACCTGAATTTCCATTTGTCATTAGGGAATCCTACGTACCAGCGACACGGTTCGAAGTTCCAGAGTATTCCTGCCCAGCCTGGGCAGGCTTCTCCTTTGCTCCCGTACTTTGGAATCCCCCTTGACCAGGGTCAGCTTAATAAACTTGAATCCTTAGATCTTTGCCGTCCAGTTCTTTAGCAGGGGCCAAGCAACTTTTAGAAAAGCGACTGAAGGAAGACAAGGTACAAACACTTGTGAAATCATAGCCCCTAGCACTGTTTGAGAACTAGGTCACAGGCTCACTACTTCCCCGCTCCTAATCTTACCTTGTCCCTTTGGCACACCACAGCTAGAGTGTTCAGAAGAACTTAGAGGTTTGGTCAAAACTGCTGACCCTACACTCGCTGTGAGTGTGTACCTTTGGGCAAATGTGCCAAGCAAAGTTATCCAGTGTTTTGTAGAAACAGGCCAATTCCAAACACTTGTGCTCTATGCCAAAAAGGTAATGCATGCTTAACCATTAGCATTTCACAGATAATTAATTTGTGGTTGGGTGGTTGCTGATTCTGAAGTTTATAAAATGCCCTTCTATGTAAGTAGTCTGGTGTGAGAGAGTTGTCAGTGTTGCTGTTAGTATCTGTCACGCCTTGATAATGGTCATATTTTATTCTCTACAGATTTTATTTTCCGGTCTTACATTTACAGTCTTTCCATCTCATTTCCAGTTGGGGCTTTCCTGTCATTTTATCTTGTTCTTTTTCTCACTTCTTCTCCATTCCCCCTTAGCACCCTTTGTGTGTTAATTTGGTGTTTTGGTGGGGTTCCAGGCCTTATCCCCACAGCTCACTGGGCACTGTGCTGAGTGTTGATCAGAGTTTGCACACTGGTTGGGGTGACTGCTTTGTGGTCCGGCCTGTTTGTATAGTTGATTGTGCCTCCGTATACATGAAGTCTGCACTTTGGATTGGCTGTTGTGTTTGGCAGAGAGCTGGCACAAATACATGCTAATAGTGCTCCTTATTTCTTTGTGAACACAATGAAAGAAAGGATGGGGAACTTCTTTTTTTTAACGCTCAAGGTCTTTTGTTTATTTCCCTGATGGCTGTTCTCTTGTTTCTAGGTTGGCTATGCCCCAGACTGGATCTTTTTGCTGAAGAGTGTGATGAGGATCAGTCCAGACCAGGGCCTGCAGTTTTCTCAAATGCTCATGCAGGATGAGGAGTCATTGGGCAACAGTGACCAGGTGAACCTGGGTTGTTTGAGACAGCTTTCCGTGGCTTTGTATAGCCGTCAAGAAGAGTCCCTTTCATTTGTTTTCCTGTTCCCAGTGTCTCAATTGTTTTCTTTGCCTGCTATAAAAAATCTCATGTACTAGGGAAGCTTGTCTTCTAGTCTTTTATTATTTGAATACTTTACCTTCGTTTTAAAGTATTTTAGATTGCGTGTCGAGTTGTGAGGGTCTTGTTTCTTTGTGTGCTGATTGGTGGTAGGGTGTGAGGATATCCTTTCAGGATGGTAGTCCCAGCCCCACCCTAATCACCACCTCATTATCCCCTTCTGACAAAGGGCCTGAACTCTGCCAGAGTACCTGGTCATGGTGGGTGCCCTCGAATCTGCAGACTTTCATCTTGTGGGTGTCTGACTAACCTGGAGTTAGGTGAACATAAGCCCATTATTTTAGTATAATGTACTTAGTATTTAGATGTACACACATGACAAGTCACCTTCAGTAAACTGTGTACAACAGGCTCTGGGTAATACAGTGGTATGTAATGAAGCTTGAAGCAAGCTAACACAATCAACAACCTGTATAGAAATAATAAGTACAGTTATATTGGGTTTATACATCTTAGAATTTGCAGATGTTTTAGAGATCATGATCAAGGGATTTGAGCCAAACTTACGAAGATCTCAAGGGGAAAGAAGGCTCTAGTTTACATCTGAATTATATTACATATTTTTTTAAGTATTTTTAATATAAACTTTCTTCATGTACTTTAAATATGGAAACAATTACTCAATTAGTAAATTTATTACCTATATCTCACCTCTTATTAAGGCTTTTTATTTCTTTAAATTAACATAAATTTAACCTTAATGATTGGTGTCTAAGTCAATGTTTGGATTTTTCCAGTTGTGCCTGAATAAAATAATGATAGTATATGGGCTAGACACCAGGTATTGACTGCCTCTAGGGTTTGATTAAGTAATGGGTTGTTAAGATTGCTTGGGGCCGGCCCTGTGGCATAGTGGTTAAGTTCCACGTGCTCCACTTCCTCACCCTGGGTTCATGGGTTTGGATCCTGGGCCTACACCACTCATCAGCCATGCTGAGACGGCAACCCACATACAAAATAGATGGCAGAGATGTTAGCTCAGGGTGAATCTTCCTCAGCAAAAAAAAAAAAAAAAAAAAAAAAAAGGGTTGCTTGACTACCTCAGAGGATTCTGGGGATTCATATGTGAAAAAAGTACATCCTTTAATCTACTCAAGTAAAATGCCCTGTTGGTGAATATGATGTAGGTGATGTAATTTCACAATATTACCTACTAATAAATAATGGCTATGAATTACATGAATTTTGATGGTGTAAGAAAATGCAAAGGAAGAAACTAATTGTTGAATTTCTAAATGAAATTCAATTTCAGGAACTATTTCAATAGGAAAACAAAACAGTTTCCTTTGAGTAAAAATGTGGCTTGTGATCTGTTTCAGATTGTAGACGTTTTCATGGAAAACAGTTTAATTCAGCAGTGTACTTCCTTCTTGTTGGATGCCTTGAAGAATAATCGCCCATCTGAGGGGCACCTCCAGACTCGCCTGTTGGAGATGAACTTGATTCATGCACCCCAGGCAAGTGACATTTCCAGGCTGAAACCAGGGCCCTGAGCACATGTTTCACTTCTGTGTGGGACTCACACACTGAGACGCAGTGGCTTTGGGCTGGGTTGTGCTCATGCCAGAGGTTGATCTTTGCCTCAGTGGACATTCTCCAGGACTTTCCTGCAAGGGATTTCCAGAATCCATGGTGCAAGACTTTCATAGAAACAGTTACAATTAGGGCATCATTTCTTTTCCTTTTTTTTCTCATTGTGGTAAAATATATGTAACAAAATTTACCATTTTAACTATTTTTAAGTGTGCAATTCACTGGCATTAAGTACATTTGCAGTATTGTACAGCCGTTACCACTGTATATTTCCAGAACTTTTTCATCACCCCAAACAGAAATTCTGTATCCATTAAGCAGTAACTCCCCATCCCCTCCCCCATCGCCTGGTAACCTCTGTTCTACTTTCTGTCTCTATGAATCTGCCTATTGTAGACACTTAATATAAGTGGAATCATACAATATTTGTCCTTTTGTGTCTGAATTTTTTCACCTGGCATGTTATTTTCAAGGTTCATCCATGTTGTAGCATGTATCAGAATTTCATTCATTGTTATGGCTGAATAATATTCTGTTGTATGTGTTTGCCACATTTTGTTTATCCACTCATCTTTTGATGGACACTTGGGTTTTTTTCACCTTTTGGCTATTGTGAATAGTGCTGCTATGAACATTGGTGTACAGGTATCAGTTTGAGGCCCTGTTTTCAGTTCTTTTGGGCATATACCCAGAATTGGAATTGCTGGATCATATATAATTCTATGTGTAACTTCTTGAGGTACCGCCATAGTGTGTTCCATGCAGCTGCACCATTTTACACTCCCACCGGTAGTGTATGAGGGTTCCAATTTCTCCACATCCTCGCCAACACTTGTTATTTTCTGTGCATGTTTGTATTTTTTCTGTGCTTTTGTAATAGCCATCCTAATGGGTGTGAAATGGTATCTCATTATGGTGGGGCATTTCTTGACCTGAAAGTTGGGCGGGAGGTATGATCAAATCATAAGTATGTGCTATTTTTGGTTAAATTTGGATATACATGCAGGAAAAGAATTTGGAGGAATTTATATCAAGCTGTTAACCATGGTTGTCTGAGTGGATAGGATTGTAGAAATTCTATTTGTTCTTATCTGTCTTCTAATTTGTTTTTTCTTTAATAATCATATATTGTTTTTGTAATTAGGAAACAATATGTTAATTATATTGTTCTGTTACTTCAGGTTGTTCATATCTACAAGTTAGATGCTGCTGTGTGGTCATATCCCATCTCTAGGACACAAAAGTGCTGTTAATTTGTTGTTTGGTATTCTGTTGAACTCTGATGACTTGGTGATTATATATGACAGATTTTAGTAAATGAGCTTTGAAACAGAAACTAAGCACCACTCAGAAACTGAGCAGATAGACCTAAGGAGAGCCCAGACCCCAGAGCGGGGCAGCTTGAATGGGCGTGTGGCTGAGCACAGCACTTGAAAGGTTGGGCCAGTCCTCTCTGGATGTCAGAGGCTGGTTGATGTTTTCTTTTTGGCTTATCTATGTTTTCTAAGTTCTCTAAACTGGACTGTTGTTCTAATAAGGGGGAAACGTTTCAAACAAGAAGGTAGTAAGGATAGATCTGAAGGAAGCAGAGGGTGGGGCAGCAGATAAGTGCCAGATGATACAAAACTGCTCTCAGCCCTTGGTTTGGAGCGTTTCCTCCATAGGGAGCCCCAAGTGTGTGTAATCCTGGAGCATTGTGATGTTAGACTAGGTCTGTGGTTCCTACATACTTGATTGGTGTTCCATAACCTGGAAGGAATTGGAAAGAGTGTGCTGGGTGGCCGGTGAAGGCACCCAAGCTGCATTTCATCAAGACAAGCTACTTGTTTGATATGGAAGGTCAGATCACTCAGCAAGGCAGCGGAATTGCTCTACTGACCCATATTCTTAGCCCAGAGTTAACTTATTTAAAGATAATGTTAAGCCTCATTGAAATTCTTTCCAGGAGTGTTTGTTGTTTTTCAAACGCAACCTGCTGCTCCTAATTCTGCCTTTAACCAGAGAAGTCTAGTAAATACAGGATTTGTTAATTTTGGGTCTAATTCTGACTATTACTAGTCTGAGGCTTGAGCTCATTAAAGAAGGAAGCCTTGGTAGACTCAAGCCCTCACATTGACCTTGTCAGGGAAAACTGTATGAATATGGTGGCTAAAAAGCCAGAGCAACAGCCTGCACTGATTGTAGTAACAGCGCTTCGTGGCAGAGCCTCAGCCACGTGTGCTGGGCCAGCTCTGCAACTGAGAGGACAGAGCCTTAATCGAAGAGCCTCAGGTGACTTGGAAGGATGGCCAGCACTCTGCTCAGGACCCACAAGTAGCTGCTGCTGCTATGGGAGCACGGATGTGTGCAGGGGCCCAGAAGTGGGAGGCGCTTCTCCTTCCTATGAGCTCTGGTTCTGGAGCTGTGCCTGGAGGCATGGTTGAGCAGCTGCCCTTAAAAAGTTATCACCTGTCAGGCTTTCTTACTGAACTCACTGTTTCACAGGTTGCAGATGCCATCCTTGGAAAGCAGATGTTAACGCATTACGATCGGGCCCACATCGCCCAGCTCTGTGAAAAGGCGGGCCTCTTGCAGTGAGCACTGGAGCACTACATCGACCTCTACGACATCAAGAGGGCTGTGGTCCACACTCACCTCCTCAGTCCCGAGGTATGGCATGCCCCTGGGGCACTCCCACTGTGGACGGCGTTCCCTGGTCGTTAGGGTCACATGCTTCCAAATCTCCAAAGTGGGTTGTTGTGGGACTGTGCTGTGTGCCTTTCCTGTGCGTGAGCCTCGTCACTGCTATGAGCAGTTCTCATTCAGCCCACACACACACCCCAGTTGCTCAGCCACACGGCTGGGCCTGTATCACCTCTTTCTCTCTATCACCTTTGACTTAGTCTAATAGGGAGAACCTCTTACTGACAACTCTAGCAGGGATGTCTGAAACCGTTAGCAAAAGCTAAATAGCTATTGCATTCCAGTTTATAGAATAGGGTTTAGTATCAGCCATGGAGCACTGCAGGGTCTCTGACAGCTCATTAAACAGTTGAGGTCAGTGTCTTGTGGCAAGTCTACTCCCAGCTCCCACTTTTCACCACGAGGGATAGTTGCTCTTCTGTTGTTTTAAGTGGAAATTTCTTGATGTTTTTCACACTTGGAGGGAAAAATTGATCTAGTATTTGCCAGTGGTGGCAACATCTAAGATGTACATGTTTGTGGACAGATTATTCTTGCTTCTCGGTGGCTCGTCACCTTCTTTGGCTCCTTGTTGGTGGAGGATTCTCTGGCGTGCCTGCGTGCTCTGCTGTCTGCCAGCATCAGACAGAACCTTCAGCTGTGTGTGCAGGTGGCCTCCAAGTACCACAAACAGCTGGGCATGCAGTCCCTGGTGGAACTGTTTGAATCCTTCAAGAGTTACGAAGGTAAACTGTGCAGCCCCTGGCTGACCACGCCTGGGTGTCACTGTCTGCCTGCCCAACCTAACAGTCTTCCTACAAGCCAAGTGGGATGTAGCACTCACCACCTCAGGTGTTGGTCAATGGCAGAAGATTCCTGCTCTCTCGTGTGGGTTACCCAGCTTAGGTAGCTTTTTTGGTGTTTGCAAAGGAAGAAATTGGTTGGTTGGCATTGGTGTAGGGAGACTTAGAATCCCCCTTGTGCCTCTGGAGCCTCTGTGGAACTGAGCGTCTCTGTGGCACAGTCTGCCACGGAGTTCACCTGAAACCCTGAGCTAGTGGCAGTGGAGTGCACAGCCCTTAGAGGGTGAGTGTTTTGTGCTGGTCTCAGCATATCAATAACTAATATTGTGGTTGGACTGGCCCTTGTGGTTCTTATTATGATTGCCCTTCAGCAGTAACCATCAGGAAACTTCGGAAAAATAA
The DNA here is from genome assembly GCF_020826845.1 of Diceros bicornis minor. Classification (NCBI taxonomy): domain Eukaryota; kingdom Metazoa; phylum Chordata; class Mammalia; order Perissodactyla; family Rhinocerotidae; genus Diceros; species Diceros bicornis. The sequence goes on along the minus strand of NC_080774.1, from coordinate 31,949,424 downwards.
AGGTTTATTACTCACCGGACCTGGAAATTACATAGCACACCTGGGGCCACACAGCAGGGCTTCAGGTAGAGAGAGAAAGAGAGAGCACACAGGCCTGGGGTTCTGCTTTTATTGAGGTTGAGGGTAGGGGACTAGGGTTTCGTGGGCTCACTCTTTATTGGTGAATTTAAAACATAAGAGCAGGAATTGAAAGCACAGGAAGACGACAAAAAAAAAAAAACCCACTGGCCCAAATGGTTAGCTATCGAAATCAACCAAGATCCCTAAAACAGAGGAGCCTCAGTTGGGGGAGAGGTGGCCTGGCATGTGGCTGGCAATGTGTTTATTAGAGATAGCCCTCTTTGAAGTGGATGCCTTGGCAATCAAAGCTTAAGTCAGGCACTTGTGTTACAAAAAAGAAGAAAATCATCAGGGCTTATGGCTTCCCCTGAGTGAGAGCCACATGGAGCTCTTGAGGCATGCAGTCACTGGGCTGACGGGCCTGCCCTGGTTGGCTTCCTTTGCCCACTGTGGGCATCACACCAAGAAATGTACTAGTCAGGGGATGGCTTTCCCAATTGAGGGTCTGTTGGGGACAGGCTGCAGCTATCTGGCCTGCCTAGGACAGAGCCAAAGCATTTGTCCAGTGGGGCATCAAGCCACTGCCATGTGCCTTGTGAGGTTGTGACATTGGAGGAATGAAGGCAAGACCTGCTCTCACTCGATCTGGCCTTCTTGTCAGGAGATGCCATCACAGGAAAGTCTACCGCAGCAGCAGTTGGGTGGCTTTGGGATGAGAGATGGCAGTAGGGTAGGGTTGGTGGGAACCATCCCCTTGGGGCTGCCAGTTCCATCCCCAGGTTACAGCCAAAGACCTCTTGGGGAAAGTGGTCTTCTCTGGTGTATCATGTCCTGCTATTGTTACTGGTACCTCCTGTCTGGAGCCTGTAATGGTTAGGAAATCAGTGTCTCTGGGTATTATGGAACCCAGTCCGTAGTGGCTCCCGTCTGTGCCATCAGTTCAGTGTTAGGTAGCAGACTCTTCAGTTGGAGGCTCCTGTGTGAAGCCATTGCTTTTTTCTCTGTTTCTGGCATGTCTTTTTAGAGCAGCAGTCACAGAGCCCTCTTAGGTTACCTCAGTTTGAACTATTCTTGAAGAGGACCAACTAAGGTATACCTGGGCCGCCCAAAAGGATTCCGTGTACACACATAGTGAGTATTTTACATCAGAACATCCCAGGTATACCTCCTAAATTTGGTGGAAATTTGACTAGCTATTTTTGGGAGATGCCAGAGCTGTTGAACTTCACGTAGATTATAAAGTCTGAGTGGGCTGTGGGCACTTGGAAAATGGATCAAGGTCGTTGTGGGCTGGGCCATCAAGGGCAGGTGGGCTACGACCGTAGAGAAGGCACGTGGTATCAGGAAGGCACAAAACGGAACAGTCTCTCTTCATAGGCCTGTTCTACTTCCTGGGTTCAATTGTGAACTTCAGCCAGGATCCAGAAGTGCACTTGAAATACATTCAGGCCACCTGTAAGACAAGGCAGATCAAGGAGGTGGAGAGGATATGCCGGGAGAATAATTGCTACAACCCAGAGTGGGTGAAGAACTTCCTAAAGGTGAGTGTGTCTGGGCATTGCTGCCTTCCTTGATCAAACCATCAGCCAACTGCCCAAGAGTTGGAAAGCTGGGTTTGTCTCACCAGCGTTTCCTGGGTCCCCAGTGACAGAGCTCTGATTTTGGTCTAAAGTTCTTAGAGGAGACCACTGGTTGTTTTACGATTTTTTTGTGGAAAGAATCTTGATGCTGTGCTCTTAATTAGCCGATGTGTGAGTGGAGAGAGTTAGTTTATTGCTACTTTGTATGTCAGCAACGTCCCAGTTGTACCCCTGTTAATTAGGCTGGGCAGGGCTGCAGAAATTAAAAAACCACCCGGTGCTAATAAAAAAGCATATTTTCTTCTTGTGCGCAGTCCTGGGTGGATGTGGACGTAAGGAGGGTGGCTTTATTTCCTACTGTCTGTCAAGGACCAGGCTGATGGCTACTTTGCTGTCTTCAACACTCACCCTGACACATTGCCTTCTTGGTCAACTGGAAGAAGGAAAGAGTATAGAGGAGCCAGCATGGGTGGGTTTTATGAGTGAGGCTGAAAGTGGCACGTGACACTTTGATTCATGTTCTGTTGGAGGAAACTAGGTCACTTGGCCACACCCAAAATGCAAGAGTGCCAGGGAACCTGAGAAATGTTGTCTGGGTATGACTAAAAAGGGGAGACATGATAGTGGTGGATTGCTGGGTGTGGAAAGCACGTGTCGGGGGCAGCCTCCTGCACTGACAGGTGATGTTCCATGGAGTGTGACTGCTTGTCTGAAAAGGCAGCCCTTACTGTCAGGTGTTCTTGAGAGCAGCCTGTTCTCTGCTGCCTGGTCTGGGTCAGATTTGTACATGAGTAGCTTCTTGTCTTAAGCCAAAAGATGTTTGGTTTTGGACCAATTTGGAATGTTACTGCCAAATTTAGCAGGGTTCATTTTTTCTTATTATTTTTTGTTTGTTTATTGCAGTAACACTGGTTTATAACATTGTGTAAATTTCAGGTGTACATCATTATACTTCTATTTCTGCATAGATTACATCATGTTCACCACCCAAATACTAATTACAACCCATCACCACACACGTGTGCCAAACTATCCCTTTCGCCCTCCTCCCTCCACCCTTCCCCTCTGGTAACCACCAATCCAGTCTCTGTCTCTAAGTGTTTGTTTATTGTTGTTATTATCTACTACTTAATGAAGGAAATCATACGGTATTTGACCTTCTCCCTCTGACTTATTTCACTTTGCATAATACCCTCAATGTCCATCCATGTTGTCACAAATGGCTGGATTTCATCGTTTCTTATGGCTGAGTAGTATTCCATTGTGTATATATACGACATCTTCTTTATCCATTCGTCCCTTGAGGGGCACTTAGGTTGCTTCCAAGTCTCGGCTATTGTGAATAACGCTGCAATGAACACGGGGGTGCATGTATCTTTACGCACTGGTGTTTTCAAGTTCTTTGGATAAATACCCAGCAGTGGAATAGCTGGGTCATATGGTAGTTCTATCCTTGATTTTTTAAGAAATCTCCATAGTGTCTTCCATAGTGGCTGCACCAGTTTGCACTCCCACCAGCAGTGTATGAGAGTTCCCTTCTCTCCACATCCTCTCCAACACATGTTGTTTCCTGTCTTGTTAGTTATAGCCATTCTGACAGGCGTGAGGTGATATCTCATTGTAGTTTTGATTTGCATTTCCCTGATAGTTAGTGATTTTGAACATCTTTTCATGTGTCTGTTGGCCATCTGTATATCTTCTTTGGAGAAATGTCGGTTCAGGTCTTTTGCCCATTTTTTAATTGGGTTGGTAGTTTTTTTGTTGTTGAGATGCATGAGTTCTTTATATATTTTGGAGGTTAAGCCCTTATCAGATGTATGGTTTGCAAATATCTTCTCCCAATTGTTAGGTTGTCTTTTTGTTTTGTTGATGGTTTCCTTCGCTGTGTAGAAGCTTTTCAGTTTGATGTAGTCCCATTTGTTTATTTTTTCTATCGTTTCTCTTGCCCGGTCAGACATGGTGCTTGAAAATATGTTGCTAAGACTGATGTCAAAGAGCGTACTGCCTATGTTTTCTTCTAGAAGTTTCATAGTTTCAGGTCTTACATTCAAGTCTTTAATCCATTTGGAGTTAATTTTTGTGTATGGTGTAAGGTAAGGGTCTACTTTCACTTTTTTGCATGTGGCTATCCAGTTTTCCCAACACCATTTGTTGAAGAGACTTTCTTTTCTCCATTGTATGTTCTTGGCTCCTTTGTCAAAGATTAGCTGTCCATAGATGTGTGGGTTTATTTCTGGGCTTTCGATTCTATTCCATTGATCTGTGTGTCTGTTTTTGTGCCAGTACCATGCTGTTTTGGTTACTATAGCTTTGTAGTATATTTTGAAATCAGGGAGTGTGATACCTCCAGCTTTGTTCTTTTTTCTCAGGATTCCTTTAGCTATTCGGGTTCTTTTGTTGTTCCATATAAATTTTAGGATTCTTTGTTCTATTTCTGTGAAAAATGTTGTTGGAACTTTGATAGGGATTGCATTGAATCTATAGATTGCTTTAGGAAGTATGGACATCTTAACTATGTTAATTCTTCCAATCCAAGAGCACGGAATATCTTTCCATTTCTTTGTGTCTTCTTCAATTTCTTTCAGCAATGTTTTATAGTTTTTGGTGTACAGATCTTTCACCTCTTTGGTTAAGTTTATTCCTAGGTATTTTATTCTTTTTGTTGCTATTGTAAATGGGACTGTATTCTTAATGTCTTTTTCTGCTACTACGTTGTTAGTGTATAGAAATGCAACTGATTTTTGTATGTTCATTTTGTATCCTGCAACTTTAACATATTCGTTTATTACTTCTAAAAGTTTTCTGGTGGATTCTTTAGGGTTTTCTATATATAAAATCATGTCATCTGCAAATAGTGACAGTTTCACTTCTTCCTTTCCAATTTGGATCCCTTTTATTTCTTTCTCTTGCCTGATTGCTCTGGCTAGGACTTCCAGTACTAGGTCAAATAGGAGTGGTGACAGTGGGGCATCCTTGTCTGGTTCCTGTTCTTAGAGGGATAGCTTTCAGTTTTTCACCATTGAGGATGATAGTAGCTGTGGGTTTGTCGTATACGGCCTTTATTATGTTGAGGTACTTTCCTTCTATCCCCATTTTATTCAGAGTTTTTATCATAAATGGATGCTGTATCTTGTCAAATGCTTTCTCTGCATCTATTGAGATGATCATGTGATTTTTATCCTTCATTTTACTAATGTGGTGTGTTACGTTGATTGATTTGCGAATGTTGAACCATCCCTGCATACCTGGAATAAATCCCACTTGATCATGGTGTATAATCTTTTTAATGTATTGTTGTATGCGATTTGCTAATATTTTGTTGAGGATTGTGGCATCTATGTTCATGAGTGATATTGGCCTGTAATTTTCTTTTTTTGTGTTGTCCTTATCTGGTTTTGGTATCAGGGTAATGTCGGCTTCGTAGAATGAGTTAGGGAGCTTCCCTCCCTCCTCAATTTTTTGGAAGAGTTTGAGAAGGACAGGTATTAGTCTTCTTTGAATGTATGGTAGAATTCACCAGGGAAGCCGTCTGGTCCTGGACTTTTATTTTTGGGGAGGTTTTTGATTACTGTTTCGATCTCCTTACGGGTGATTGGTCTATTCGAATTCTCTACTTCTTCTTGACCCAGTTTTGGAAGGTTGTATGATTCTAAGAATTTATCCATTTCTTCCAGATTGTCGAAGTGGTTGGCATATAGCTTTTCATAGTATTCTCTCATAATCTTTTGTATTTCTGAGGTATCTGTTGTAGTTTCTGCACTTTCATTTCTGATTTTACTTATTTGTGCCTTCTCTCTTTTTTTCTTGGTGAGTCTAGCTAAAGGTTTGTCAATTTTGTTGATCTTTTCAAAGAACCAGCTCTTGGTTTTATTAATTTTTTCTATTGTTTTTTTAGTCTCTATTTCATTTATTTCTGCTCCAATTTTTATCATTTCTCTTCTTCTACTGATTTTGGGCTTTGTTTTTTCTTCTTTTTCCAGTTCCTTTAGGTGTATTGTTAGATTCTTTATTTGAGATTTTTCTTGTTTGTTGAGATAGGCCTGTATTGCTATAAACTTCCCTCTTAGAACCGCTTTTGCTGTATCCCATAAATTCTGGCATGTCGTATTTTCATTTTCATTTGTCTCCACGTATTTTTTGATTTCTTCTTTGATTTCTTCGTTGACCCAGTCGTTGTTCAGTAGCATTTTGTTTAATCTCCACGTATTTGTGGCTTTTCTGATTTTCTTCCTATAGTTGAGTTCTAGTTTCATACTGTTGTGGTCAGAAAAGATGCTTGGTATTATTTCAATCTTCTTAAATTTATGGAGACTTGTTTTGTGGCCTAATATGTGATCAATCCTGGAGAATGTTCCATGTGCATTTGAAAAGAACATGTATTCTTCGGTTTTTGGATGGAATGCTCTGTATATATCTACTAGGTCCATCTGTTCTAGTGTGTCATTTAAGGCCAATGTTTCCTTATTGATCTTCTGTTTGGATGATCTATCCGTTGGTGTAAGTGGAGTGTTAAAGTCTCCTACTATTATTGTGTTACTGTCTATTTCTCTTTTTATGTCTGTTAATAATTGCTTTATATATTTAGGTGCACCTACATTGGGTGCGTAGATATTTACAAGTGTTATATCCTCTTGTTGGATTGTTCCCTTGATCATTATGTAATGCCCTTCTTTGTCTCTTTTTAAAGTTTTTGTTTTAAAGTCTATTTTGTCTGATATGAGTACTGCTACCCCAGCTTTTCTTTTCCTTGCCATTTGCATGGAGTATCTTTTTCCATCCCTTCACTTTCAGTTTGTGAGTGTCTTTAGGTCTGAAGTGTGTCTCTTGTATGCAGCATATACATGGGTCTTGTTTTTTTATCCAGTCAGCCACCCTATGCCTTTTAATTGGAGCATTTAGCCCATTGACATTTAAAGGAGCTATTGATAAGTATGTACTTACTGCCATTTTTTAACTTTTTTTTTCCTCAGTGTTTTAGTAGTCCTTCTCTGTTCCTTTTTTCTTCTATACAGAATTGATGGTCTCTTTAGTTTGATCTCTGTCTGAAAGCTCTACTCTTTAACTCCCCTCCTCCCTCCTTTTATGTTTTTGATATCATATCTAACCTCTTTTTCGTGCATTTGTATCCATTACCCTCTTATCATGGAAATAGATAATTTTTCCCATTTGTGGTCTTCTCTTTTCCCCTTAAATCAGTCCCTTTAACATTTCTTGTAGCACTGGTTTCTTGGTGACAAACTCCTTTAATTTTTGCTTGTCTGGGAAATTTCTGATCTCTCCTTCCATTTTGAATGATAACCTTGCTGGGTAGAGTATTCTTGGCTATAAGTTTTTTCCTTTTAGCACTTTAAATATATCATGCCACTCTCTTCTAGCCTGTAAGGTTTCTGCTGAGAAGTCAGCTGATAGCCTTATGGGGTTTCCTTTGTATGTAACTTGACTTTCTCTTGCGGCTTTTAGGATTCTCACTTTATCTTTAACTCTGGGCATTTTGATTATGATGTGTCTTGGTGTGGGCCCTTTGGGTTTATCTTGTTGGGGCTCTCTGTGCTTCCTGTACCTGGATGTCTGTTTCCTTCCTTAGGTTAGGGAAGTTTTCATCTATTATTTCTTGAAATAGATTCTCTGCCCCTTTGTCTCGCTCTTCTCCTTCCGGGACACCTATAACACGGATGTTAGTGTGCTTGATGTTGTCCCAGAGGTCCCTTAGACCGTCCTCACTCTTTTTAATTCTTTTCTCTTTTACCTGTTCAGCTTGGGTAATTTCTTCCAGTCTTTCGTCCAGCTCACAGATCCGTTCTTCTGTATCCTCTACTCTGCTTTTGAGTCCCTCTAGTGAATTTTTCATTTCCAGTATTGTATTCTTCATTTCTGATTGGTTCTTTTTTATATCTTCCATTTCTTTGTTGCCATTCTCACTGAGTTCATCTATTCTTCTCCCCAGATCAGTGAGCATCCTTAATACTCTTTGTTTGAACTCTCTGTCAGGTAGGTTGCTCATTTCTGTTTCACTTAGTTCCTTTTCTGGGGTTTTGTCCTGTTCCCTTACTTGGAATGTATTCCTTTGCCTCCTCATTTTGCCTCTTTCCCTGTGCTTGTGTCTGCGTATTAGGTAGGTCAGCTATGTCTCCTGCTCTTGGATAGGTGACCTTATGTAAGTGATGGCTTAGGAGGCCTGCAGTGTGCTTCCCTCAGTTCTCAATGTTCCAGGGGTGACCCCTATGTGGGCTACGTGTGTCCTTCTGTTGTGGCCTGTTTGCTCTCCCTGTAGGCGCCCAGGGAGGCCGAGTTATGCTCCTGGCCGGCTGTTGTAATGCTCAGCTGCTTGTAGTTGTTGTGGGCCCTTCAGTCTCTTTATCAGGTGTGGGGAGCCCCAGCACAGTTGGCTGCAAGTTCTAATACCACATTTGTGTTGCAGTATTTCTTTTAAGTGAGTAGGCCCCCAGCGTGGCAGGTTGTTAGGCTCAGGGGCACATTTTCCTGAAGATGTAGCGAGTTCAGAAAACACAGCTCCTGCCCTCCCTCCCTACCCCTGGTGGCAGGTGGAATCTGTGACCTCCTGTTACCACTATGCACCTGCAAAGGATCACGTCATCAAATACCATGAAGAGGTACGTTAACACTCCAGAGCAGAAGAAAAATGACAAGTCTCCAGAAATCAATCCTCAAGTCACAGAAATTTACAATCTAAATGACAGAGAATTCAAAATAGTTGTCATAAAGAAATTTAACAAGTTACAAGAAAACTCAGACAGTTCAATGAACTCAGGAATAAAATTAATGAACAGAAGGAATTCTTTAAAAAAGAGATTAAAACTCTAAAAACCAAACAAATTCTAGATATGAGGAACACAGTGAATGAGATTTAAAAAAACAATCTAGAAACCTTAAAAAACACAGCTGATGTTCTGGAGGACAGAATTAGTGAATTAGAGGAGAGAAATATATAAATGCTTCAGGAGGTGGAGGAGAGAGAACTAAGACTTAGAAAAAATGAAGAAATTCTTTGAGAAATACCTGACTCAATTAGGAAATGCATCATAAGGAATATAGGTGTTCCAGAGGGAGAAGAGCAGGAAAAAGAAGCAGAGAGCTTGTTCAAGGACATAATAGCTGAGAACTTCCCAAACCTGGGGAAGGAACTGGACTTACAAGTATATAAAGCCAATAGAACTTCTAATTACATCAGTGCAAAAAGACTTTCTCCAAAGGCATATGATAGTAAAACTGACAAAAGTCAATGACAAAAAATATTAAGGGCAGCAAGGCAGAGGAGAATAATCTACAAAAGAACTCACATCAGGCTTTCAGCAGATTTCTCAGCAGAAACCTTATAGGCTAGGAGAGATTGGAATGATATATTCAAAATACTGAAAGACAAAAACATCCAGCCAAGAATACTCCATCCAGCAAAACTATCCTTCAGGTATGATGGAGACATAAAAACTTTCCCAGATAAACAGCAGCTGAGGGAGTTCACCACCACTAGACCTCCCTTAACAAGACATGATCAAGGATACTGTCATACCTGAAACAAAAAGGCAAAGGTTTACAAAGCCTTGAGCAAGGAGAAATAGACGAAGAAAATCAGAAAATTGCAACTCTCTATCAGAACAGTTTAGGAAACAATTATAACATAAAGATAAAGGGAAGGAAAGCATCAAAAGTAACTATAAACGCTTCATTTTAATCACAAACTCACAACACAAAAGAGAATAATTTGGGATAACAATAACTTAGATGGGGAAGAGAAAAGAGGTGGAACCTGCATAGGCTAATGGAGATAAGAGGCTATCAGAAAATGGACTATCTCCTCTATGAGATCTTATATACAAACTTCATGGTAACCACTAAACAAAAAATAAATCATAAATAAAGAGAAAACTGAGGAAACCATCACAGAAAACCACCAAACTGAAATGGCAGACATAAATACAAGGGAAAAGTAACAATGGAAATATCGAACAACCGGAAAACAAGAGATAAAATGGCAGTACTAAGCCTTCATATATCAGTAATCACTCTAAATGTAAATGGATTGAATTCTCCAATCAAAAGACACAGAGTGGCTGGATGGATTAAAAAACAAGACCCAACAAGATGCTGCCTCTCTGAAACACGTCTCGGCTCTAAAGACAAACACAGGCTCAGAGTGAAGGGATGGAAGATGATGCTCCAAGAAAATGGCAAGCAAAAGAAAGCAGGTGTTGTCATACTTACATCAGACAAAGCAGACTTCAAGATTAAAATGGCAGTGAGAGATGAAGGGGGCAGTATATAATGATAAAAGGGACATTCCACCAAGAACATAACACTTACGAATATATATGCACTTAACACGGGAGCACCAAAGTATATAAAGCAACTATTAACAGACCTAAAGGGAGAAATTAACAGCAACACAATAAAAGTAGGGGTCCTTAATACCCCACTTACATCAAAGCATAGATCATCAAGGAAATGGTGGACTTAAATGAAAAACTAGACCAGATGGACTTACTAGATATGTATAGAACATTCCATCCAAAAACAGCAGAATACACATTCTTCTCAAGTCTACATGGAACATTCTCAAAGACAGACCATTATGTTGGGAAACAAGGCAAGCCTCAATAAATTTAAGAAGATTGAAATCATATCAATCATCTTTTCTGACCACAATGCTATGAAACTAGAAATCTACTAAAAGAAAAAAAGCTGAGAAATCCACAGGTACATGGAGACAAAACAGCATGCTACTGAACAACCATTGGATCGATGAAGAAATCAAATAAGAAATCAAAAAACACGTGGAGACAAATGACAATGAAAATACATCACACCAACTCTTATGGGATGCAGCAAAAGCTGTTCTAAGAGGGAAATTCATACCAATACAGGCCCACATCAACAAACAAGAAAAATCTCAAATAAGTAATCTTAAACTACACCTAACAGAACTAGAAAAAGAAGAACAAACAACGCCCAAAGTCAGTAGAAGGAGGGAAATAATAAAAAATGGAGCAAAAGTAAACAAAATAGAGACCAAAACAAACCAGTAGAAAGGATCACTGAAACTAAGACCGGGTTCTTTGAGAAGATAAACAAAATTGACAAACCCTTAGCCAGACTCACTAAGAAAAAAGAGAGAAGGCTCAAATAAATAAAATTAGAAATAAAAGAGGAAAACCCTGTGAGAAGTCAAGATGTCAGCATAGGCAGACTCTGAACTCACCTCCTCCTGCAGACACAGCCAATTTATAACTACTCGTGGAAAAATTACCCCTGAGATAGAACTGAAAGCTGGATAAGAGGAACTCCTGCAACAACGGACAATCCTAACTGAGTTAGAAGAGGCAGAAACTCCCTTCTGGAGAGGAAAAACACTGCCTTCACAAGCTGCAGCACCTCACGGCTGCCCGGGAACAGCCCAAAGGTATGCAGCCCTCCCTGGAGGAGCGGGGCCCTGAGCCGGGGAGCGACCACGCTGTGGGCATTTTGTGGACCCAGCTCAATGGAGACAAGCGGCATAATATCTGACTTTGCCTGCTACTAAAACGTTGGGGAGTACCCCCAGAAAAGCTGGTTCACAAAGAAACTAAAACTGGCTCTTAAAGGGCCCACGCACAAACTCACCCATTTCAGAAAGCATCCTAAAATCACCAGAAAGAAAGGTGCATAGTGGTTTGGTGAAAAGAGACTCACCTGATAGGCCCTGAGTGCATCTCGGTGAGAGGTGAGACGTCTCCAGGGACTGGGACATTGGCGGCGGCCATTGTCGTGGCCCGCTGTGGGCATGCTGAAACAGACACCATTGGAGTCCTCCCTGGGGCCTGCTAGCCCAGGATCGGCCCCACCCACTAGAGCACCGATTTAATCCAGCTCAGCCAGGGCAGGCAACCCACCCTAGAGACTGGCCCCACCCAACAACAAGCCCTCAGGCAACTTGTGGGCCTACATAGGTTGGTGACTGGATTCTCTGCAGCCTGGCAACTGAGCCCACTTCAGAGGAGCAGGGCATGCACAAGGAGTGGGTGGAGAGTGTGGGGCGGCAGTGGAGTGTGTGGGCCTCCCGCTGGGGAGAGACTGGGTCCACTTCAGGAGGTCGGGGCGCGCACATGGGGCAGGACTGTGTTGACTGTGTGTGGACCTGTGGGTGGCAGGGCTTGTCAGCTGCAGAAGACTTATGCTTCTCAAAGACCCACATAGGGGGTTTGCCCCACCTTCCAAAGCCTGAAACAGTTGGGTGCTTCCGTGCCTGAGGCCAGCCCCACCCAGCTGCAATCCTCAGAGAGCTGACAAGAGACCTAAAGGCTGGAGGCTTACAGCAATTGTAAGCCCCTGAACCTAACAACCTGCCACGCTGGGGGCCTACTCACTTAAAAGAAATACTGCAACACAAATGTGGTATTAGAACTTGCAGCCAACTGTGCTGGGGCTCCCCACACCTGATAAAGAGACTGAAGGGCCCACAACAACTACAAGCAGCTGAGCATTACAACAGCCGGCCAGGAGCATAACTCGGCCTCCCTGGGCGCCTACAGGGAGAGCAAACAGGCCACAACAGAAGGACACACGTAGCCCACATAGGGGTCACCCCTGGAACATTGAGAACTGAGGGAAGCACACTGCAGGCCTCCTAAGCCATCACTTACATAAGGTCACCTATCCAAGAGCAGGAGACGTAGCTGACCTACCTAATACGCAGACACAAGCACAGGGAAAGAGGCAAAATGAGGAGGCAAAGGAATACATTCCAAGTAAGGGAACAGGACAAAACCCCAGAAAAGGAACTAAGTGAAACAGAAATGAGCAACCTACCTGACAGAGAGTTCAAACAAAGAGTATTAAGGATGCTCACTGATCTGGGGAGAAGAATAGATGAACTCAGTGAGAATGGCAACAAAGAAATGGAAGATATAAAAAAGAACCAATCAGAAATGAAGAATACAATACTGGAAATGAAAAATTCACTAGAGGGACTCAAAAGCAGAGTAGAGGATACAGAAGAACGGATCTGTGAGCTGGACGAAAGACTGGAAGAAATTACCCAAGCTGAACAGGTAAAAGAGAAAAGAATTAAAAAGAGTGAGGACGGTCTAAGGGACCTCTGGGACAACATCAAGCACACTAACATCCGTGTTATAGGTGTCCCGGAAGGAGAAGAGCGAGACAAAGGGGCAGAGAATCTATTTCAAGAAATAATAGATGAAAACTTCCCTAACCTAAGGAAGGAAACAGACATCCAGGTACAGGAAGCACAGAGAGCCCCAACAAGATAAACCCAAAGGGCCCACACCAAGACACATCATAATCAAAATGCCCAGAGTTAAAGATAAAGTGAGAATCCTAAAAGCCGCAAGAGAAAGTCAAGTTACATACAAAGGAAACCCCATAAGGCTATCAGCTGACTTCTCAGCAGAAACCTTACAGGCTAGAAGAGAGTGGCATGATATATTTAAAGTGCTAAAAGGAAAAAACTTATAGCCAAGAATACTCTACCCAGCAAGGTTATCATTCAAAATGGAAGGAGAGATCAGAAATTTCCCAGACAAGCAAAAATTAAAGGAGTTTGTCACCAAGAAACCAGTGCTACAAGAAATGTTAAAGGGACTGATTTAAGGGGAAAAGAGAAGACCACAAATGGGAAAAATTATCTATTTCCATGATAAGAGGGTAATGGATACAAATGCACGAAAAAGAGGTTAGATATGATATCAAAAACATAAAAGGAGGGAGGAGGGGAGTTAAAGAGTAGAGCTTTCAGACAGAGATCAAACTAAAGAGACCATCAATTCTGTATAGAAGAAGAAAGGAACAGAGAAGGACTACTAAAACACTGAGGAAAAAAAAAGTTAAAAAATGGCAGTAAGTACATACTTATCAATAGCTCCTTTAAATGTCAATGGGCTAAATGCTCCAATTAAAAGGCATAGGGTGGCTGACTGGATAAAAAAACAAGACCCATGTATATGCTGCATACAAGAGACACACTTCAGACCTAAAGACACTCACAAACTGAAAGTGAAGGGATGGAAAAAGATACTCCATGCAAATGGCAAGGAAAAGAAAAGCTGGGGTAGCAGTACTCATATCAGACAAAATAGACTTTAAAACAAAAACTTTAAAAAGAGACAAAGAAGGGCATTACATAATGATCAAGGGAACAATCCAACAAGAGGATATAACACTTGTAAATATCTACGCACCCAATGTAGGTGCACCTAAATATATAAAGCAATTATTAACAGACATAAAAAGAGAAATAGACAGTAACACAATAATAGTAGGAGACTTTAACACTCCACTTACACCAACGGATAGATCATCCAAACAGAAGATCAATAAGGAAACATTGGCCTTAAATGACACACTAGAACAGATGGACCTAGTAGATATATACAGAGCATTCCATCCAAAAACCGAAGAATACATGTTCTTTTCAAATGCACATGGAACATTCTCCAGGATTGATCACATATTAGGCCACAAAACAAGTCTCCATAAATTTAAGAAGATTGAAATAATACCAAGCATCTTTTCTGACCACAACAGTATGAAACTAGAACTCAACTATAGGAAGAAAATCAGAAAAGCCACAAATACGTGGAGATTAAACAAAATGCTACTGAACAACGACTGGGTCAACGAAGAAATCAAAGAAGAAATCAAAAAATACGTGGAGACAAATGAAAATGAAAATACGACATGCCAGAATTTATGGGATACAGCAAAAGCGGTTCTAAGAGGGAAGTTTATAGCAATACAGGCCTATCTCAACAAACAAGAAAAATCTCAAATAAAGAATCTAACAATACACCTAAAGGAACTGGAAAAAGAAGAAAAAACAAAGCCCAAAATCAGTAGAAGAAGAGAAATGATAAAAATTGGAGCAGAAATAAATGAAATAGAGACTAAAAAAACAATAGAAAAAATTAATAAAACCAAGAGCTGGTTCTTTGAAAAGATCAACAAAATTGACAAACCTTTAGCTAGACTCACCAAGAAAAAAAGAGAGAAGGCACAAATAAGTAAAATCAGAAATGAAAGTGCAGAAACTACAACAGATACCTCAGAAATACAAAAGATTATGAGAGAATACTATGAAAAGCTATATGCCAACCACTTCGACAATCTGGAAGAAATGGATAAATTCTTAGAATCATACAACCTTCCAAAACTGGGTCAAGAAGAAGTAGAGAATTCGAATAGACCAATCACCCGTAAGGAGATCGAAACAGTAATCAAAAACCTCCCCAAAAATAAAAGTCCAGGACCAGACGGCTTCCCTGGTGAATTCTACCATACATTCAAAGAAGACTAATACCTGTCCTTCTCAAACTCTTCCAAAAAATTGAGGAGGGAGGGAAGCTCCCTAACTCATTCTACGAAGCCGACATTACCCTGATACCAAAACCAGATAAGGACAACACAAAAAAAGAAAATTACAGGCCAATATCACTCATGAACATAGATGCCACAATCCTCAACAAAATATTAGCAAATCGCATACAACAATACATTAAAAAGATTATACACCATGATCAAGTGGGATTTATTCCAGGTATGCAGGGATGGTTCAACATTCGCAAATCAATCAACGTAACACACCACATTAGTAAAATGAAGGATAAAAATCACATGATCATCTCAATAGATGCAGAGAAAGCATTTGACAAGATACAGCATCCATTTATGATAAAAACTCTGAATAAAATGGGGATAGAAGGAAAGTACCTCAACATAATAAAGGCCGTATACGACAAACCCACAGCTACTATCATCCTCAATGGTGAAAAACTGAAAGCTATCCCTCTAAGAACAGGAACCAGACAAGGATGCCCCACTGTCACCACTCCTATTTGACCTAGTACTGGAAGTCCTAGCCAGAGCAATCAGGCAAGAGAAAGAAATAAAAGGGATCCAAATTGGAAAGGAAGAAGTGAAACTGTCACTATTTGCAGATGACATGATTTTATATATAGAAAACCCTAAAGAATCCACCAGAAAACTTTTAGAAGTAATAAACGAATATGTTAAAGTTGCAGGATACAAAATGAACATACAAAAATCAGTTGCATTTCTATACACTAACAACGTAGTAGCAGAAAAAGACATTAAGAATACAGTCCCATTTACAATAGCAACAAAAAGAATAAAATACCTAGGAATAAACTTAACCAAAGAGGTGAAAGATCTGTACACCAAAAACTATAAAACATTGCTGAAAGAAATTGAAGAAGACACAAAGAAATGGAAAGATATTCCGTGCTCTTGGATTGGAAGAATTAACATAGTTAAGATGTCCATACTTCCTAAAGCAATCTATAGATTCAATGCAATCCCTATCAAAGTTCCAACAACATTTTTCACAGAAATAGAACAAAGAATCCTAAAATTTATATGGAACAACAAAAGAACCCGAATAGCTAAAGGAATCCTGAGAAAAAAGAACAAAGCTGGAGGTATCACACTCCCTGATTTCAAAATATACTACAAAGCTATAGTAACCAAAACAGCATGGTACTGGCACAAAAACAGACACACAGATCAATGGAATAGAATCGAAAGCCCAGAAATAAACCCACACATCTATGGACAGCTAATCTTTGACAAAGGAGCCAAGAACATACAATGGAGAAAAGAAAGTCTCTTCAACAAATGGTGTTGGGAAAACTGGATAGCCACATGCAAAAAAGTGAAAGTAGACCCTTACCTTACACCATACACAAAAATTAACTCCAAATGGATTAAAGACTTGAATGTAAGACCTGAAACTATGAAACTTCTAGAAGAAAACATAGGCAGTACGCTCTTTGACATCAGTCTTAGCAACATATTTTCAAGCACCATGTCTGACCGGGCAAGAGAAACGATAGAAAAAATAAACAAATGGGACTACATCAAACTGAAAAGCTTCTACACAGCGAAGGAAACCATCAACAAAACAAAAAGACAACCTAACAATTGGGAGAAGATATTTGCAAACCATACATCTGATAAGGGCTTAACCTCCAAAATATATAAAGAACTCATGCATCTCAACAACAAAAAAACTACCAACCCAATTAAAAAATGGGCAAAAGACCTGAACCGACATTTCTCCAAAGAAGATATACAGATGGCCAACAGACACATGAAAAGATGTTCAAAATCACTAACTATCAGGGAAATGCAAATCAAAACTACAATGAGATATCACCTCACGCCTGTCAGAATGGCTATAACTAACAAGACAGGAAACAACATGTGTTGGAGAGGATGTGGAGAGAAGGGAACTCTCATACACTGCTGGTGGGAGTGCAAACTGGTGCAGCCACTATGGAAGACACTATGGAGATTTCTTAAAAAATCAAGGATAGAACTACCATATGATCCAGCTATTCCACTGCTGGGTATTTATCCAAAGAACTTGAAAACACCAGTGCGTAAAGATACATGCACCCCCGTGTTCATTGCAGCGTTATTCACAATAGCCGAGACTTGGAAGCAACCTACGTGCCCCTCAAGGGACGAATGGATAAAGAAGATGTCGTATATATACACAATGGAATACTACTCAGCCATAAGAAACGATGAAATCCAGCCATTTGTGACAACATGGATGGACATTGAGGGTATTATGCAAAGTGAAATAAGTCAGAGGGAGAAGGTCAAATACCGTATGATTTCCTTCATTAAGTAGTAGATAATAACAACAATAAACAAACACTTAGAGACAGAGACTGGATTGGTGGTTACCAGAGGGGAAGGGTGGAGGGAGGAGGGCGAAAGGGATAGTTTGGCACACGTGTGCGGTGATGGGTTGTAATTAGTATTTGGGTGGTGAACATGATGTAATCTATGCAGAAATAGAAGTATAATGATGTACACCTGAAATTTATACAATGTTATAAACCAGTGTTACTGCAATAAACAAACAAAAAAAAAGAAATAAAAGAGGATAAATTACAACGGATACTACACAAGTAGAAGGGATTATAACAGAATACTATGAAAAACTTTATGCCAACAAATTAGATAACCTAGAAGAAAGGGATAAATTCTTAGATTCATGCAACTTCCCAATACTAAATCAAGAAGAAATAGAGAATCTGAATAGACCAATCAAAGGTAAAGATATTGTAACAGTAATCAAAAACCTCCCAAAAAGCAAAAGTCCAGGATCAGATGGCTTCTCTGGAGAATTCTACCAAACATTCAAAGAAGATTTAATACCTCTCATTCTCAAACCACTCAAAAAATTGAAGAAAATGGAGCACTTCTTAACTCATTCTATGAGGCCAACATCACCCTAATACCAAAACAAGACAAGGACAACACAAAGAAGGAAAATTACAGGCCAATATTGCAATGAACATAAATGCAAAAATCCTCAACAAAATATTGGCAAACTGAATACAGCAATACGCTAAAGGATCATACATCAATATATTAAAAGGATCGTAGACCATGATCAGGTGGGATTTATACCAGGGACGCAGGGATGGTTCAACATCCACAAATCAATCAATGTGATACACCACATTAACAAAATGAGCAATAAAAATCACATGATCATCTCAATACATGCAGAGAAAGCATGTGACGAGATCCAACATCCATTTATGATAAAAACTCTCAACAAAATGAATATAGAAGGAAAGTACCTCAACATAGTAAAGGCCATATATGGCAGACCCACAGCCAACATCATACGTAATGGGTAAAAACTGAAAGCCATCCCTCTGAGGACGGGAACAAGACAAGGGTGCCCACTCTCACCACTCCTGTTCAACATAGTACTGGAGGTTTTAGCCAGAGCGATTGGGCAAGAAAAAGAAATAAAAGGAATCCAAATTGGAAAGGAAGAAATGAAACTCTCACTGTTTGTGGACAACATGATTCTATGTAGAAAACCTTAAGGAATCCACTAGAAAACTATTAGAAATAATCAACAGCTACAGCAAAGTTTCAGGATACGAAGTCAACTTACAAAAATCAGTTGCATTTCTATACTGTAATAACGAACTAGCAGAAAGAGAAGTCAAGAATACAATCTCATTTACAATCACAACAAAAAGAATAAAATATCTAGGCATAAATTTAACCAAGGAGGTGAAAGTCCTGCACGCTGAAAACTATAAAACATTGTTGAAAGAAGTCGAAGAAGACACGAAGAAATGGAAAGCTACTCTGTGCTCATGGATTGGAAGAATTAACATAGTTAAAATGTCCATATTACCTAAAGCAATCTACAGATTCAATGCAATCCCAATCAGAATCCCAATGACATTCTTCGCAGAAATAGAACAAAGAGTCCTAAAATTTATATGGAACAACACAAGACCCCGAATAGCCAAAGCAATCCTGGGAAGAAAGAACAAAGCTGGAGGTGTCAGCCCTGACTTCAAAATATACTATAAAGCTGTAGTAATCAAAACAGCGTAGAACTGGCACAAAAACAGAAACACAGATCAATGGAACAGAGTTGAAAACCTAGAAATAAAACCACACATCCTCTGATAGCTAATTTTTGACAGAGGAGCCAAGAACACACAATGGAGAAAGGAAAGTCTCTTCAATAAATGGTGTTGGCAAAATGGGACAGCCACGTGCAAAAGAATGAAAGTAGACCATTATCTTACACCGTACACAAAAATTAACTCAAAATGTTTTCAAGACTTGCATGTAAGACCTGAAACCATAAAACTCCCAGAAGAAAATATAGGCAGTACACTCTTTGACATTGGTCTTAGCAGCATCTTTTTGAATACCATGTCTTCTCAGGCATTGGAAACAAAAGAAAAAATAAACAAATGGGATTACATCAGACCAAAGAGCTTCTGCAAGACAAAGGAAACTATCAACAAGATGAAAAGACAATCCACCAACTGGGAGAAAATATTTGCAAATCGTATATCCAACAAGGGGTTCATCTCCAGAATATATAAAAAACTCATACAACTCAACAACAAAAAAACAAACAATCCAATTAAAAAATGGGCAGAGAATATGAACAGACATTTTTCCGAAGAAGATATACAGATGACCAACAGGCACATGAAAAGGTGTTCAACATCACTAATCATCAGGGAAATGCAAATCAAAACTATAATGAGATATTACCTAACACCTGTTAGAATGGGTATAATTACCAGGACAAAAAACAACAAATGTTGGAGAGGATGTGGAGAAAAGGGAACCCTCATACATTGCTGGTGGGAATGCAAACTGGTGCAGCCACTATGGTAAACAGTATGGAGATTCCTCAAAAAATTAAAAATAGAAATACCATATGATCCAGCTATCCCACTACTGAGTATTTATCCAAAGAACTTGAAATCAGCAATTCAAAAAGACTTTTGCACCCCTATGTTCATTGCAGCACTATTCACAATAGTCAAGACATGCAAGCAACCCAAGTGCCCATCAACTGATAAATGAGTAAACAAGATGTGGTGTATATATACAATGGAATACTACTCAGCCATAAAAAAAAGACAAAATCATCCCATTTGCAACAACGTGGATGGACCTTGAGGGTATTGTGTTAAACGAAATAAGCCAGACAGAGAAAGACAGACACCATATGGTTTCATTCATATGTGTAAGATAAACAAATACATGGACAAAGAGAACAGATTAGTGGTTACCACAGGGGAAGGGGGTTTGGGGTGTGCATAAGGGCTAAAGGGGCACATATATATGGTGACGGAGAAAAATTAGACTATTTGTAGTGAGCATGATGCAGTCTATACAGAAACTGATGAACAGTAATGTACACCTGAAATTACACAGTTATAAAGCATTATGACCTCAATGAAATAATTGGAAGAAAAAAGGATCTCAAGTTCAGTCAATGAAAGCATAGTTTAGTGTTTGTAGGCCTTAAAATGTTGCAGCGTATATGCTGTTTTATACCAGTTCTAGACTGTTCTGATAACACTTTGGAGATGGTTTAGAGCTAGCTACATGTGAGTATTTAAATTTAAATTAACTAAAATTAAAAACTTAGTTCCTGCTTCATCCACTACATTTCAAATGATCTGTAGCCTCCTGTGGCTAGTGGTGGCTGTATAGCACAGTACAAATCAAGAACATTTTCACCTCAGAAAGTTCTGCTGGGGAGCACTGCTGTAGAGTGACACGTTCATGGGGGAGGAGCTGCACCTCTGCTATAAGTTGTAAACTGAGAAATGGGCCTTTGGGGGTAGTTTGTCACTCTGAGGAGTACATTGTCAACCTTTGGGGGGATGCTGGTCCGATGATGCTGCGTCTCTCTTGGGCTCTGGCTCTCCACCAAACAAGTGTCAGGGTCAGAGGGAACCAGCTGGGCTGGGTTCCGTAAGTAGCTTCCATTGGTTGACTGCTTGTGTTATACACATGAATGTGCTCATTTCAGGTTTGCAATGAGAATTCTCTGTTCAAAAGCGAGGCCCACTACCTGGTTCGCAGGAAGGATCCGGAGCTCTGGGCTCACATTCTTGAGGAGACCAACCCGTTCAGGAGACAGCTGATTGACCAGGTGAGGCACAGAAAGGTAGGGGGATGTATGTGCATGCATGCCCACATGTTGCCCTCTAATCATCCATGGCCCAAGTGACTAGTTTGATTTATTACATCAAAAACATCTTCAGATGCGTGACCAGACAATCTAATGAGCCTTCACTACTCTCTTCTCCCTCTAGAAGCTGCCTGCCTAAAAATGGTTTTGATTCCCAAGGGTGAGCTAACTTGGAGCTGTTTATTGGTTAAGGACACAGAGTTGGCCCTAGTCTCTAAAGCAGGGATGTTCAGCTCCTGTAAAAGGAATATCCAGTGGCTTGCCTACATGCTGGATCCTTAATATTTTTTCCAGCTCAGCCCTTGCTGACAAAAGTTAAGTGGCTTTCAAGGTTGTCTCAACTGGACTTCCCTTTGTCAAGGAGCCCCTTGCACCCTTGTGACTATCCAGCTCCTCCTTGAAGCTGGGGTGCAGTGTTGAGGCCAGGGATCCTTCCTAGGTGCAGCCTGGCAGGCACTTGTCAGCCTTAGCCCTTCCACGGGCTTGCATAGCCTCTCAGACATTAGCAGATGGTGCCTTCGTTGTCCTCAGCACTGTCCCCTAGCTGCTGGACACACTGTTTAGGGATGGGCTGAGACCAGTGTGGGAACAAGACCCTGGTCCAACAAGTAGGCTTCAGCCTTGAGCTGATCAACGCACCCACCTCCCTTGAGGACATTGCCAACCCACTGGACACATTTATTTAAACTCAAGGGTTGGAGTTCACCTGTATCTCTAATGAATTTCACCTTCTTGATTTCTGTCCACTGTTCCTCATGCCCATGCCATTATTTTTTTCTTAATAAACTTTTCATTGTGGAACACTTACATGTGTAAAAGCTCGTATTATTTTGAATATTATATGAGCTTTGGACTTGCCCATCTCTGAGATTTACCTGAGGATTTAATGCACTTCATCCAAATCTGATGAAGACATTGAGCAGCAGAGAGCCCAAGACAGAGTTGGTTTAGAGTCCACTAGGGGTCTTGCCTCAAGTTCGCAGAAAACAGGTTTATCCAGGTATGGTTCCGCTGCCTGGCAGGCCTTCTGGGTCACGTCACATTGGCACCAGGAAGAGCAGCTTTAACACTATGCTGAGCTGAAGCCAGTGGGTGCCTCTGGTCTCCCTGTGCCTGTGTGGAGCCGCTGGGCCTGTCATTATGTCTGCTGTGACTGAATATTCATAGCCACCTCCTGGAGACATCCCCTGCAGTGCCACTCTAATTAAAGGGAGTTGCCTGATGGCAGTGGCAGACTGCTTTTAGGTCTGGAGTAGAAACTCGTTATGGAAAGTTTACTTAGAGGAAGCAGTATTCTCAGGTAACCTTAGGTGGGGCATCCTGTGTTGACTCAAATAGATGGTAGAAATTTATTTTTGCCCTGAAAACAACCAGTCTGTATTTCAAGTGCTGTAAAGTTTTCAAGAATTGACAGCACATCTCCTACTCAAGTTGGACTTGGTGCTGTGTCACAACTCTCCTTTCCCTCAAGTGTACCTGTCTTGTTACTTATCTGCTGCAATAGCCCCTTTTCTCGATCTTCTGTGCATGCCAATTGGTATTGTTATAAACTCCTCAGAGGAAGAACTTGTGCATCTTATGGTGCCATTGGGTGCATAGTGGCCACTTGCAAGGTGGACTGGGCTGACTTTGATCCTGGTTCCATTGAAGCCCCTCACGATTGCAAGGTCAACATTCATGGCCAGAGGTGTATATCAGCTGTGTCAGACCTCCTCAGAGCTGTCTGTTCTTTCTTATTAATAGACTACTGTTGCCCACTGATGAATGCCAGAAACTTGACAAAAATAATAGATCCCAAAGTCACCAAAGGCTCCTGGTATAAAGTGTAAAGAGAACAGTGCTGGTCTTCTAGCCTGCTATTATTTGGGAATTGTATTCTTTGGAAAAATGTCTTTCTGCCCAGTTTGTAAGTTTTCTTGTAGGTGAGACACCCATAATTGGATGAGGAGTGGCATGGCCAGTCTTTTGTCAGTCTTTCCTTCAGAGCATGGTTATGAGGGCTCTAGAGCTCGGGTGCGCTTGACTGCATCCCTGGAAGTGGGCTGGACCGCAGCAGCGGTGGTGTTCTAGGCTAGCAAGGGGCTGCTGGGGGCCCTGTGGTATTCTTATTAGAGAAATGGAGGCCATATTTT
This sequence comes from Diceros bicornis minor, assembly GCF_020826845.1. Taxonomy (NCBI): domain Eukaryota; kingdom Metazoa; phylum Chordata; class Mammalia; order Perissodactyla; family Rhinocerotidae; genus Diceros; species Diceros bicornis. The sequence goes on along the minus strand of NC_080774.1, from coordinate 31,926,127 downwards.
CTATGAACAGTGGCTTAAGAAAACAAAGCTGAAAGCAGACATGCATTTCAGCTACCTGCTTAGCGCACTGTGTTCCTGGCTTTGGAGTAAATTTACAGTATGGTCATTGGGGCAGAGATAAGAGTCTGTAGCCCTTTTGATGTGAGAGAAAAACTAATTGTTAAAGTGGGACAAACAGAGAAATCCCTGAAATTGACTCCTTTAGACACTCTTTCCTTTCTACCGTGAGAAATCTCCCATTTTCTCTGTGTCTATTCCAGACTGTCTTTGAGGAATCCTTCCCTTCTGTTTAGCTTCATAGATACAGTGTTGAATTGACTTTATCTAACCAAGTTCTTTCAAATGATTTTTAAAACCAGGTGGTATAAACGGCATTGTCTGAAACACAGGATCCTGAAGAGGTCTCAGTCACTGTCAAGGCCTTCATGACAGCTGACCTGCCTAAAGAACTGATTGAGCTGCTGGAAAAGATTGTTCTGGGTAACTCTGTCTTCAGTGAGCACAGGTGAGGGTGTGCCAAGGGTAGCTGCTTGACATTCTCTTTCCGTTACAATCTTGTCTCACCTTACCCACTTAGCCTCACCATCGGCTGCTCCCCAGACATATGGCCAGTCTTCTTACTGCCTTTGTAGCTTCAGTCCAGCCCTTCTCTTTGCTTATTTAAATTCTACCTGTCTCTTATAGCCCAACATAAATTCTCCTTTTTCTAGGAAGCTGTCCTTCCTGTTACTGCTCTGGCCCACACTGTTCTTCTTTAACCACACTGCTCAGACAAAGGGAGCTGACACCTACTATGTCCCAAGTATGTGTTAGACTCTTGAAATCATGGGGAACAAAGCTTGGAAACAGATGGCAAGAAAACTAAATCTAGGTACATATCAGGGAAGACTTGCTGGAGATGTACTGTAGGAGCATGATGAGTGGGAGCTGGGGTAGGAAGAACATTCTGGGCAGAAGCAATAGCATGGGCAAACCCCTTGAAGGGAACAGAGCATGCTTCAACAAGGTCTCACCCAGTATTTACCGCCACTTTAAAATTAATTATCAGAGGTTCTGTGTCAGACAGGTTGTAATGCATTACATTGAAAATCCTGCTATGTCAAGATTTAATTGTAAGATTTATTTTGTACGCCAGAAAGGCTTTCAAGGTCTGTGGTATTACGTTAAGGGGTGTGTGTGTGTGTGTGTAATGTGCGTTTTTAAACATGGACTGCTATATGGTAAATTATGGAATGTGAAATTATATTTTAATGGAATCATAAACCCTGATTGATTACAGGATGCCAGACATAAGGTATCTAAGGTGGCTAGGATATTCTGTCTTGCTGTCTGGCTAACCTCCTTTGATATTAGCTTGTGGGTACTTCCCACAAAAAGACACTTAAAGGTGTTTCTCAATCTTTGTGCTGCCTCTTTGGACACTGTTGCTTCTGTAACTTGCAAGGGGACCTTCAATTTCTTGCTCTTCTTTCTGACTCACTGCTTCACCAGACATAGTTTTATATGCAGGTGAAAATAGCTGGGATGTAGGATGAAATATACGAACAGTCTTTTAAAATGAATCAATAAGCTAGCAAGTAAATAAAGAAGCTTGGGATAAAAACCCCAGAGAAGGAGGAGGGACAGAATCTAACTTTTGCCAAACCCTATTTCACCTGGGCTGTGGTTCTCACACCCAAGACACAGAGGACAGGAGACAAGACCTAAGGGCCTACAAAAGATGTGAAGTCTATAAAGAAACCCCTCCCCAGTGCAAGGATAAACTAAGAATATACCAGTATTGTCTAGCCCTCTGCCGAGAGACCAGCTGAAACAAAACAAAACAAAAAAGATCCCTTTTGAACCATGGTGCTAGATTATGAGGACAAAACTGGCCCTGACAGGCTGGCATTCTAATGGGTTTTAGCACAAATTCATGTGAACTGGCATAGTATTAAAAATCCTCAAGTGGGGAGTTTAATTTTAAAGTGATTGCCATCAGGTAGTGCCTTCAGATCTCTGCCAGAGACAAACACAAATCGTTTTAGGAACAACCTACCTTCTAGCAAGGCTTCAAAGAATTCTTACAGATAACATTCCAAGAAATAATGAGCTCGTAGTAAAAACATTGACAAAATCCCAGCAGTAACAGAGTAGAGTCAGACCTGCCTAGAGAGACTATAGGTATTGGAATTACCAAGCACAGAATATAAAATTACGTGTAATGTGCTTAAATACCGAAAAAAGATCAAGCAGATTTTAAAAATACCAAATAATTTTGATAAATATAAAATATATATGTAATTGAAATTGAAGTAAACCCCAGATGGGTTTAGCAGCATTAGAGAATAAATGAATTGGAAGATAGATGTGAAGAAATTGCAAGAACATGGCCGAGACAGACAGGTGAAAAATGTGAAAGAGTTTAAGAGATGTACAGGTTGAAGGGAGACCTAATCAGCCTCAGAGCGGAGAATGAGACACTGTTTGAAAGGAGAGTGATGGAGATGTTAACAGAACTTGACAAAATTCTAGTTCTCAAGTTAAGGAAGCCCAACAAATCCCAAGGAGGATTACTTTTTAAAACCATCCTTACATGCATTATAGCAAAACTGCAGAACATCAAAAAAAAATTTTTAAGCAGCCAGAGAAAAGACATTATTTATAAAGGAATATGAATTAGATTGATAGCAGACTTCTCCATAACCTCACTGGATGCCAAAGGATGATGGGATGATACAGTGACTTCAGAATGCATTAACATAAGGTTAATAAGAAGTTGCAAATAAAAGAAGGAAAAACATGAGACAAATGCAAAAACTCAAAACACTAGTATTACATTGATATTTTATATATATATATATATATATATATATAGGATGTGGTCTATATTAGTATCACACAAAATAGACTTTAAGGTAAAAACTGTTATTGAAGTAAAGGGAGCCAGTACATAATGATGAAATGTTCAGTTCACCAAGAAGATAATTCTGAACTTGTATACCCTTAATAATACAGCCTCAAAATATATAAAGCAAAAATTGACAAAATTGCAAGGAGACAGGCAAATTCACCGTACTAGGAGATCTTAACATACTTCTCCAAGTAATTGATAGAACAATTAGAATTAAAAAATAAGTATATTAAAAAGTATACATAAAGACAATAGTAAATATATTTTTTAAAGTCTATGAAAACAATAAGTGTAACTGTTGACAGTTAATGTACGTTATGAGCTTGCTGGAATGAATTTACATATAATATATTCAACAAGTAGACATGATTATTAAAGAAGACAAATTAGAAGACAAATAAATAAAAAAGTGAACTTTAGCAATCCTATCCACTAAACCGTGGTAAACAGCTTGATATAAATTCATGAATGATCAGATCATGTTGAAAGACATCAGTTTTATCCATGTCACTCAAATTCAGTGTAATACCAGTAAAAATACCTATTTTTTTTACTTATGGAACTTAACAAGGAGATTTTAAATTTTAAATCAAAAGGATAAAAGGCCAAAAACAGTCAAGATGCCCCTAAAACAATAAATTACCCAAGAGGTGGGAGTGGGTGTTGGGATGGCAAGGGGCTTACTTTAATCTAGAATTATTCTAAAACTAAATTAAGACATGATGGTTTGGGCAAGGAATAGAGAAATGGACCATTATAATAAAGAGCCCTAAAATATACCCACACTTATGTAAAACATTTATTTATGACAGTACTGGCTTTACAGATGGAAACAATAGATTTTTCAATAAGTAATGTGGGGACTATTGGTTATCCATATGGGAAAAAATTAAAATTGGACATCTATCCCGTACTGTGTAAAGGTTTAAATGTAAAAGGGAAAACTATAATATTTTTTTTTAAAGATTTTATTTATTTATTTTTCCCCCCAAAGCCCCAGTAGATAGTTGTGTGTCATAGCTGCACGTCCTTCTAGTTGCTGTATGTGGGACGCGGCCTCAGCATGGCCGGAGAAGCAGCGCGTCGGTGCGAGCCCGGGATCCGAACCCGGGTCGCCAGCAGTGGAGCGCGCTCACTTAACCACTAAGCCACGGGGCCGGCCCCAAAACTATAATATTTTTAGAGTTTATATATAGAGAAAGAATATATTTATGGCCTAATGAACACAAGCCACTCACAAGAAAACATAAACCTTTTGTAAAAAAACTGGTAAATAGGGCTATGTTAAACTTAAGAACTTTATCATAAGAAGGTGAGAAAAGGGGAAGCTATGAAGAGGGAGATGACATTTGCAACATGCATAACCAACAAAAAACTAGTATAGACAACATGTAATGAACGAAAAACTCAGCCTGATAGAAAACTCAACAAAGCACTTGAGCAGTCCTTCAGTGAGAGGAGACACAGCCAGTGAGTCTAAGGCGGGAATTCAGCCTCATCAGCCATCAGGGAAACAGTGCAGCCACTGTGCACCATCACTTTCCTCCTGCAGAGCTCTCCTAATCAGCATTGATGAGAATGTCGAGCCACTGGGCCTCTTGCAGGGCCTGCTGGGAGTGCTTGTTACACTTGGAAAGCAGTGTGTGCTAGAAAATGCAATGTCCACTCTGGGTTTTGAGTAGCAAAGATCTGAAAGCAGTCCAGATATCCATCAATAAATAGGTTGATACCATCGCACAGTGGGGTGTCATGTCACAGTGGAAAGTAATACCATACAATGGCATGGATGAATCTTAGCACCTAACTTTTCAATATTTTTTCTTTCTTCTTTTTAATTATTATATGGTAAAATAGACCTTTTGGGGGAGATGTACAGTATTAGGAATTTTAACACGTCTAGATTCGTGTAACCACCACAATCAGCACACAGAACAGTTCTGTGACCCTATAAAACACCCTTGTGCAACCTGCCCTTTATAGTTACATCTCCCCAGCGCTGCACCCCTCACAGCCATGTGTCTGTTCACCATTGCTCTAGTTTTGTCTTTTCAAGAATGTCATGTAATGGGAATCACATAGTATGTAATCTTTTGAGACTGGCTTCTTTCACTCAGCTTAATGCCTTTGAGATACATCCAAGTTGTGTGCACCAACAGTTTTGTTCTTTTTATTGCTGATTAGTGTTCCCTTGTATGAGTGTACCGCAGTTTGTTTATCCATTCACTCACTGAAGGACATATGAGTTGCTTTCAGTTTTGGGTGCTTATGAATACAGCTACTATAAACATTTGTGTCCAGATTTTTGCTTGAACATACCCAGCAGTTGTTGGGTCATATGGTATATGTACATTTAAGAAACTGTCAAACTGTTGTTTTCCAGAGTGGCTGTATCATTTTGCATTCCCAGCAGCAATGTGTGAGAATTCCAGTTGCTCTGCATCTTCACCAGCACTTGGTATTATCAGTATTTTTTATTTTAGCCATTCTAATAAGTGTATAGTGGTATGTCAGTGTGGTTTTAATTTGCATTTCCCTAATGGCTAATCATGTTAAACAACTTTTCTTGTGTTTGTTTGCCATCCATATATTGTCTTTGGTGAAACATCTCTTTAAATCTTTTGCCTGCTTTTTAATTGGATTATTTGGTTTTTTACTTTTGAGTTTTAAGGGTCCTTTATATATTCTGGATACAAGTTCTTTGTTGGATATATGATTTACAAATATTTTTCCTAGTGTGTAGCTTCTCTTTCTATTCTCCTAACAGTATCGTTCACAGAGCAATATTTTCATTTTAATAAGTCCAATTCATAAACTTTTCTTTTGTGGATAGTGTTTTAGTGTTAAGTCTAAGAACTCTGTGCCTAATCTCAGGTCACAAAGATTCTCTCCTATGTTTCCTTCTAAAAGTTTTATAGTTTTACATTTTACATTTATATCTATGATCCAGTATCCAATAAGGTGTGATGTTTAGGGTGACATTCATTTTTTTGCATATATATGTTCAATCGTTCCAGTATTATTTGTTGGATACTTTGTCCATTGAATTGCTTTTGCATCTTTGTCAAAAATCAATTGGCCAGGTAGTGTGATTCCTCCAACTTTATTCTTGTTCAGAGTTTAGAATTAGCTTGTCTATATGTACAGGAATGTCTCCTGGGAGTTTGATTGGAATTGCATGAAATCCATAGACCAATTTAGGAAGAATTGGTATCTTTACTATGCTGAGTCTATAAACATGATATGTCTCTCCATTTATTTAGATCTTTGATTTTTCTCATCATCATTTTATAGTTTTCAGCATGTAGATCATGTACGCGTTTTTTTTGTTGTTGTTAACTTTATTTATTTATTTTTCTCCCCAAAACCCCAGTAGATAGTTGTATGTCATAGTTGCACATCCTTCTAGTTGCTGTATGTGGAACTCGGCCTCAGCGTGGCCGGAGAAGCGGTGCGTCGGTGCGCGCCCAGGATCCGAACCCCGGGTCACCAGCGGCGGAGCGCGCGCACTTAACCGCTAAGCCACGGGGCCAGCCCGATCATGTACATGTTTTATTATATTTATACCTAAGTATTTTATATTTTTGGAGCTATTGTAGGTTTTTTTCGTTGTCTTTTTGGTTTACGGTTGTATGTTGTTAGTATATGGAAATACAGTTGATTTTTATTGTTGACCTTGTATCCTGCAACCTTGCTAAACTTACTTTTAGGAGTGTTTTTTTTTTTTTGTATATTTCTTGGAATTTTCTATCAATCATGTTGCCTGCAAATAGGAACAGTTTTATTTCTTCCTTTCTAATCTAGATGCTTTTTATTTCTTTTTCTTGTCTAAATGCCTTGACTAGAGCCTCCAGTATAAAGTTGAAGTGAAGTGGTGACAGTGGACATCCTTGTCTTGTTCCTGATTCTGGGGGCAGCATCCAGTCGCTCACCATTGAGTATGATGTTAGCTGTGGGTTTTTTGTAGATGTCCTTTGTCAGATTAAAGAAGTTCCCTTCTATTTCTAGTTTGCTGAGAGTTTTTATCATTAATGGATGTTGAATTTTGTCAGATGCTTTTTCTGAATCAATTGATTATGACCATGTTGTTTTTCTTTTTTTAGATTCTTAATATGGTGCATTACATTGATTTTTTTCCCACATTTTTGAATAGAGTAAAAGAAAAGTTTTATAAGAATGCTTCTAGGGGCTGGCCCCATGGCGTAGTGGTTAAGTTGGGCATGCTCCGCTTCGCTGGTCCAGGTTCACACGTTCAGATCCCAGGCACAGACCTACACCATTCATCAGCTGTGCTGAGGTGGCAACCCACATACAAAATAGAGGAAGATTGGCACAGATGTTAGCTCAGGGCTAATCTTCCTCAAGCAAAAAAAGAGGAAGATTGGCAACAGATGTTAGCTCAGGGTGACTCTTCCTTACCAAAAAAAAAAAAAGAATGCATCTAGTATGATTAAGAAAAGGAAAGTTCAAAAATGTGCAAAACTATCTATATTGCTTAGATATACTATATATGTGGTAAAACTATAAAGAACCACAAAGAGCTGATAGAGGCACTATTCAGGAAAATAGGCACCTCTGAAGTGGGAGCAGAGGGCAGCTCCTGGAGAAGCCACAGCAGCCCCCCAGTGTGGTGGTATTCTGATTTCTCTTAGCTGGTGCTTTCCCAAGACTTCAGACCCCATATACTTCATAAATATTCTATTGAATCTACTTATCAGTCATGTGTGTATATTAAATACTTTCAAATTGGGGATCTTGTGTGGTTGACCTGCCAAAGAGTGTTGTGTGTAGCCTTCATTCCTGTGACACTGTGCTGACCACCACCTCTTCGCAAAAATCTCCAGAATCTGCTGATCCTGACCGCCATCAAGGCAGACCGCATGGGGGTCATGGAATACATAAGTCGACTGGACAACTGTGATGCCCCAGACATTGCACGCATCGCTGTCAGCAGTGCACTGTATGAGGAGGTGTTCGCCATCTTCCGCAAGTTTGATGTGAACGCTTCTGCAATCCAGGTGAGGGTGAGCTGCTGAGTGCCATTGGGTTAGACCCTAGTGCCCTCTGCCATATTGTGTCCTCATCATCAGCGAGGGCTCAGACCCTCTGGTTGTTCCATGCATCCCTCAAAGTCTTGTGCTCTTCTCTGCTCCTCACCAGTGACCCAGCTTCCCAGGCTGTTGGCTTCTTCTCTGCTGGTGCTCCTTCTGTCTGGCTGTTACTCGTTCCCAGTCATTCCCCAACACTCTCCTAGACTGGGGTACCTGACATGAGGTCATGTGGTCAGCCCTGGTGACTGAGGTGTCTGATTCTCAGAGGCTCTCACATGTGATGGTTGTTCTAGCCCTTCAGCCCCATGCTACTTCAACTCCCCAGAGCAATCCTGCCAGCCCTCTTGCCTACCTTCAGTGTCACCAAGAACTCTTTCTTTAATCCTTATCCCTTTCCTCCCAGTCCGTCGGCCTTTTCTGGTTTTATTTCCAAATTGATTGTAAACCATGGAACATCTGTCTTTAACTGCTCTCTTACCAATATTCATTACGTCCTTGCCTCTTCCCTTACCATTTTTGTGTTCTTGCTGATGAAGCCTCCGATCTAGAAACCCCTCTTTTCGGTTCACACATGGGCTGTGGCCTTGCTCTGAGACCGGAATATAAGGTGAGTGGCTGCTGCACCCCAGACCTCCAGGCTGCCCTGCAAGCCTGTTTCTGCCTGATAAGCTATCTCATTCCCCACAGCGGCTCCTTGGAACCTTTTTACAGCCTGTATGCCCCCCCATACTGTCTCCCCTCCCCAGATCAGGAAGTAACTCTGGTGTCCTACCACTGGCCCAAAAAGCTTAGCCTGACCATCTCTATTTCTTTATGCCACTTTGTTGGAGTGTTTCTTCTCTGTCTGGCATCTCCCTCCCTGTACAACCGCTCTCATTCTTTGCCTCCATTCACTCATCTGAAAAATATTCACCAGTTGCTTTGGACTATATGCACCTTTAGGCAGAATATGGAACTGAACAGAAATCTGTCTGCTCCCTAGAGCTGACTGGATGTTGCAGAGAATGAGAGCCTTTTGTACTCCCTAGGTTCTGATAGAGCACGTTGGAAATCTAGACCGAGCATACGAGTTTGCGGAGAGATGCAATGAGCCTGCTGTGTGGAGTCAGCTGGCCCATGCCCAGCTCCAGAAGGACTTGGTAAAGGAAGCCATCGACTCCTACATCAGAGCTGATGACCCTTCCTCTTACCTGGAGGTCATTCAGGCAGCCAGCAGAAGCAGTAAATAAACCTCTTCGCCACAGGGTTCTGCCTCTCACTGGTATGAAGCTTGGCGAGGCAAGCGTACAGCCCTTCCAGCAATCTGCACATATTATGCATCCAGAGATGTTGGAGACACATTGAGTGAAAGTTTTCTAAAAGAGTCTGAGATAAACATTATTTCGTTAATGACACTAGCTCTTCAGTTGACTGTTACCCTGTTTTAAAGACTAGACAGTTTAAGCACAATGGATATCACTCTTATAATAACTTTAAGGTGAGAGACTTGGACCCAGTGTTTCTTCTGGCCTTCCCAGTTGATTGTGGCATCAGCTTTTCCAGTGGCTGGAATAAGCATCCCATCTCCTGGGGAGGTCTTTACTTGGTGACATGGAGGTTCCCATCCCCAGGGGCAGCTCCCATGTAGTTCTGCCCCTTCCCCTTCTCCCACCTGGGATAGGGCTCTGCTTAGCTGGCCAAGTCCAAGACCTTTTAGACATTACCTGGAGCCCAAGCCCTCAGTGAGGCAGAGTGGGAGGAATTGAGCCCCATGTTTAAACTTAGCAGCTCTGAGTTAACCTATTTTTGTTTTCTATCTCTAGACAATTGGGAGGATCTGGTTAAATTCCTGCAGATGGCCAGGAAAAAGGGCTGCAGATCCTATATAGAGACTGAACTAAAACCAGCTGTCTGTCTGAGCTAGAAGATTGTATTAATGGACCCAACAGTGCTCACATCCAGCAGGTAGGCTGTGGCCCGCAAGACTCTGAACTGCTGCAGGCAGGTTCAGGGATTGCTCCCTAGAGTGGTGCAGATCTGTGATGATGGGAAACAAGCCACACGGTGAATTAAGTCCCTTGTTACCGTCATTGGTATGGAAGTTAAGGCCCCTAGCTATGCACCTCAGAATGATTCTTCTAGAAAAGAAGGTGTCAGGACTGTGTGCAGGTATTCTAGCTGTTACCACTGGAACAAAGTGAACTGAATAACTGGCCAAACAGAAGAGATATGTTGAAAATTAATAGCTTTCCCATATGTCAGCAATTATCAGATAACATAATGGGAAAAAAAATCCTTTTTAAATAGGAACAAAACCAAAATGTTAAATAAACCTTCGCAAAAAAAAAACCTTAAATACAAGTAAAGATCTAAATAATTGTAAAGTCTGCCATTTCCAGGGATAAAATGTTAGCCCTGGAAAAAGTGATGAAGAGAGACAAGGGCTGATGGACAGTGCACTGTAACTCTACAGAACGTGCAAGTGCATCTTCCTGGAAGGATGCACACACCTCATTGAAATAAAGAGCACAGAAGTGCACTTTGGATTTTTTATTTCAAAGTAAATTCCAATGATTTGTTGGAAATTAGATTAGAGTTTTGAAAGAGGTTAAACGTTTGTTACGTAATTCTGTAACCAAAATTAAATTCCAGAGGAAAGAATTAAAGGTAAAAGTTTAAGGTTTTTTTCTTAATAAAAATTTTTAAATATTTATCTTTGTGTGAGAAAGAAATTTTTAAGCATATAAGCAATGGAAGAAAGCACAAAGGAAAATATCAGTTCATCTAATGCATAAAAATTTTAAACATATGTATATTCCTAATCATGGACCTCGTAAGTCCAGATGTAAAAATCCATCTCAAGAATCTGAAGCATTGTTTAATAAAAGATTAAAATCAAATGTCCAGTATAAAAGGCCTTGGTTAGATAGTGCGACTCTACCTGCCATTCAGAATGAATAGGCAGAGTTACAGGAGAGGGTGTTTCCAGTATTCTGTGAAAAATAGGTTGTAAGTAGAATGACCAGTGTAATTCCATTCTGTGTGTGTGTGACTAGGAGAGAGAGAGATCTGGTAGATGCTGCTGTATACATCACACAGAAAATAGTGGGCAAAGATCATGTCTCGAGGTAACGACTGGTTATCTCTGGGTTGTGTGACTATTTTTACCTGCATTTTCTGCCTTACCTACTATGCAAACATGTGCTATGTGTAGAAGGTGGGGAAATTGTATGAGAAGCAAGCTTTGCTTTGAGGGAAGGGGTCTCTCTGGTCAGCCCTCAAAAGAACTGCAGCTCAGGGGCCCCTCCTGAATCCTTTTGAGTAGAAGCATCTTTCTGCACAGAGGGGTTCTTCACTTCTTAACACTTGTTATCATGAAGTGTACATGCTGCGCAGTGCCTAAAACAAAAGCACAGTTTAAAAGAAATTATTAAAGCAAGCTCCTGTGTAAACAGCACTCAGGTGAAGTGCTCTGATAACACTTATTCTTGAGCTTTGTTAAACCCTTTTCAAACCCAAAACCTGAAAGTCCAGCATCACTTTCTTGTCACCTAAACAGACCTCCACATCTCAGGGCTTAGAAGTAATGCGTGAGCTCTCTTCTCTTCTGTGGTCTCAAACTCAAACACGCCCTTGGCCTGCAGACTAGAAATGTCATTATTTTTTTGCCGCATCTCATGCAGCTCATCTTAAAATTATCTACTTGTTCAGAATCTGACTTAAAAAGCCCCATTTGCTGGTATTTCTGCATTTGCAGTTGCATCCCTGATAGCCAGCTGCTGTGGTGCTGTGCCCTGTCTCGGGGATGCTCATGCTGTCTGGCCTTGCCTCCCCTAGGTGTGCTTTGCCTGTGTGGACGGGCAGGAGTTCCATCTTGCACAGTTGTGTGGTCTTCGCATCGTCATTCATGCAGATGAGCTGGAGGAACTGATACGCTGTTACCAGGTAACCAGTCTCTGGCCAGAGATGATCTCTGCTGGCAATGGAGATGATGAATGACACCTAAACGCTGTAAATAAAGGGGCAGTTGTTCTGTTAGTATGTGTTACATCTGCAGATAAGCATTGTCTGTATGAAAATACTTTCATGTGCTAAACAACCTGTCTATACGTTAAATCAGATTGGCATGTTAGATATCCTGGACCTCGTTGCTGGCTGATATTTGTGTTTTTAAAAGTACTCTCCCTCCTCTTGTGTCCTTGGACCTTCAGAAGCCCAGTCCATGGCTTGCACATGGGGACAACCCTTGGGTAACTTGCTGAGAATACCATGCCAGTTATGGCCGAGCAATAGCCTACACCCTAGTTCCCCAGAGCGTGTGGCCGACAGAGGGTATGAGTATGGAATGCCTTAGAGACAGAGAACATGCAAGAGTCCAGGACAAGGAACTCCAGGGAGACCTTTGGAAGGGTGTTGGTGTTGTAGTTATGCTTCGCTGTCGAGTGGTTGACAGACAGACATCATTGTGTTCAGGGCCTGGGCCTGCGCCCATGGGAGCCCTGGAGCTGTGTGGTCAGACCAGGTGGGGTCAGTCAAGGCGGGCTAAAGATTTCACTTTGCTCAGCGGTGTTACCATCCCCATGGAACTCAAGCCCCAGCCCCCTCACTGAGGGGACAGTAGCCTGGAGGGGGCTTAGTGAGTTGCAGGGCTCGAGGAGCCTGTCATCCTGTGAAAGCAGGTGCACCAAGGACCAAAACATCAAGCTAGGCTTGATGACTTTTCAGTGACATATACTTTCCTATTCCACAGAAGTTTGCAAAATGAATTATAAAGCAAACAGGGAAAGGAATAAAGCAGTCCAGAGGCTGACAAATAGAATCCTTTATTTGTTCAGCAAACGTTTAAGCACCTTCTATGTTCTGGGCATTATTCTAAATAATGTATCAGTGAACAAAACAGAAAAAACCCTATTTAGTTGAGTTTACATTCGGTGAAGTTGACAGACAACAAACAAGTTTGAAGGTGATGAGTTATGGGTGAAATGGAGCAGGTCTGGGGACCAGGAGTGCCTGGGTGGAGCTTCATAAAGGGGCCATCAAGGTAGCACTAATGGAGAGGACAACATTGAGCAGAGACCTGGAGAAATGGAGGGGCCTGGTCATGGGGATATTTGAGGTAAAGGTCAGCGGCCAGGGCAGAGTCCAGAGGTGGGAACATGCCGAGTATTCAAGGAAGGGCCCTCAAGGTGGAGGAAGGACTTGGGGGCGGGGGGCACAGGCCATCATGAAGGACTCAGGCCGTACTTGCTGTAGGAGACAGGATCTGAAGGGTGAGGGGCCGATCTGGCTTGTGTGCTGAGAACAGGCTCTTCCGGGGGTGAACAGACAGAGGGGCAGACAGAGAGGCAGGTGGAAGCTGAGAGAGAAGCCGGGGTGGTGGTGATGTGGAGGTGAGAAGTGATCATCAGGTGGTCAGGTTTGGGTGGTGGGGTGGGGGTTGATTGTGTAGCCAACTTGATATGCTAGTGTTTGGGGTATGGGGTGAGAGAGAAAAGTCAAGGATGACTCCATTTATTTTTGGCTTGAACAACTGGAGATAGAGAGTTATCATCAGTGGACATGGGGAAAACAAAAGGTGGAGACTTTGTGGAGGGAAGGGCAGGACATACTAAGTTTGAGCTGCCAATTGGATATTGAGATAGTGTCAGGTAGACAGTGAGAAATAGGGGCTGGTGTTCAGTGGAGAAACCCAGCTAGAGAAATAAAATGGGAGCTGTTGACATATAGATGGTACATAAAGACTCGAGACTGAATGGGATCCCCCTGGGAGTGAGTGTAGATAAAGAAGAGACCACAACCTGAGCCCTGGGCCCTCCAACAGGAGTTACAGTAAAGTAAGAAGAAACCCCAGAGAGTGTGATGTCCGAGCAGCCAGTGAACAGGTGTCCCCAGGAGAGGGGAGTGGTCAGCCAAGTGGGGTCCTGCTGCCAGGCAGATGACAGGAGAAGGAGAACTGAGAATGGAGGACACTGGTGACCGTGAGTCCTGGGGGCCAGACAGCTTGACTTGGTTGGCTCGTGAGAACAGGGAAAGGAATGGGAACAGCTATTTTGAGGAGTTTTTGCTGCAAAGAGTAGAAAATGGGGATGGTAGCTGGTAGGAACATGGGGTCAAGAAAGGGCATTTTAGGACGGGAGAATTAGCGGGAAGTTTGCTGAAGCCAAGCTGTAGAGAGGGACATTGATGAGAGAGAAAACGGGGGGACCTCTGTAGACGGGAGGTGATGGGACCTAGAGCTACAGGCTGGCGGGTTCGAAGCAGGAGCACAGACGTATGCCTGTAGACAGAACGTGGGCACAGATGCTGGCAAGGGCTAGACGCGGCGTTTTCTTCTAACGACATCCATTTTCTCAGTGAAGCAGGAGCAAGGTTCTCCACTGAGAGTGAAGACGGAGTGAAGGGGGTGTGACATAGTCCTCTAGGGGTGGCCCTCCATGTCTGTGGTCATTAATATGAAGGGAGTCAGTCAGACTCAGGGTTTAGACATGCCGAGCAGGCTACAACCAGGGTGCACGACCAAGAGGGAGTTGGGGCTGGCAGCCGTCATACGCCTTCCCTCCCTTTGGAACGGGCTCTGCTGTAGGGAGGCTGTGGTCGGGTGCATTTGCCCCTACCCAAAGCTAGGCTGTTGGTCTATCAGGATCAGGGCTACTTTGAGGAGCTGATCTCCTTGCTGGAGGCAACCCTGGGCCTGGAGCGGGCCCACATGGGCATGTCACAGAGCTGGCCATCCTCTACTCCAAATTCAAGCCGCAGAAGATGCAGGAACACCTGGAGCTCTTCTGGTCCCATGTCAACATCCTGAAGGTAATCTGGCCCTCCTCAAGGTTCTGGCTGCCGTATGCATGCCTGGCACAAGCTCGACCCTCGGCCATGGCCGTCCCGCCAGGTGCTGAGAGCTGCGGAGCAGGCGCATCTCTGGGCAGAGCTGGTGTTCCTCTATGACAAGTACGAGGAGTATGACAGCGCCGTGCTCACCATGATCAATCACCCTGCTGATGCCTGGAAAGAAGGGCAGTTCAAGGACATCATTACCAAGGTAAGAGGGCCTTTGTGGCACTGGCTTCTGCCCTGCAGGGCAGGGGCGGTGAGCACCAGTATGTGCGTCCCAGTGCGTCCCTGTTTGCTTTCCTCTCATGTGATTCTCGCCATCCCCTGGGCAGGTGGTGGTGATTCCATCTGCACAAAGGGAACTGATGTTTAGGAAGGGTAGTGACTGGCCCAGGGCCTCACAGCGAGGCTGCGGCAGGGAGGGGTCAGTGTGCCACTGTGGCCCCGCCTGCCCCTCCTGCCCCTGCTGCCTCCCAGGACCACACTCCCCCAGCTCGCTCCTGTGCTGCGCCCTTCACAGCTAGACCTTGGTGTTTGCTCTTCCTTCTGCCATCAGCTCAGGACTCCCAGCCCCAGCCCATGTCTACCACCATTCCTGTTGTATTATTTCATGTTTTTCATCATATGGAATATTTTTTCTTCATGTCTCTCTCCACAAAACTGCCAGCCCTGGAGGAATGCCGGCACCTGACACTGGCAGTGAACACCCACCAAGTGGAGCCATGATTTCAAGCCAGCTGGTCCCTGGGTCCCCACCCTTCCCAGGAGTGGCCACCCTCCTGTAGTCTAGCTGGGCTAAACCGGGGTCCCAAGCTGTTCTGCCAGCTGACAGAAACTGTTGGAAGGTGTCAGGCTTGGGTGTGAGCACCAAGCAGACATCTGCTCTTTTGTGTTTCTGGTCTCTGAGTGGGCCTGGCCTCTCCTCTGTTGAGCTCCACACATGTTAGAAGGTGAGGAGATGCAGCTCTCTGCCTTCGGTCTCTGGGCCTTTTGCATTGAGTGTCCTCATTTTGTCCCAGTGGCCTTGTGTGAATAATCTGGCCACAGGTCTCTCCTATCTGCTGTCTGCCAGTGAAAGGTAGCATTCTGATTGCATGTCTGTCCCGCCACTCCCAGGGTGGGGGCGTGGGCTCCTCTACATCTGGGTCAGGGATGGCAAGCTGGTGCCTCTCGTGTGTCTTCTGTTCCACATACAGCTGCAGAGGGCGGGTGTGGGTGGCGAGTGGGGGGTGCCCAGCCAGGTCTCAGCGTCTGCCCTCACTAGGAGCTGTAGAAGGAACAGTCAGCCCGGAGGTCACGCATATCTGCACTATTCAGCATGGTGGTATGTGAAGTCAGTGGCCGTCTTACAGCACGTCTTGCCCTGAGTGGGGACTGCAGGTTGCTGGTGGAAGGGTGGGCAGATCATATGTGCCCGTGCCCCTGCAGGTGCGAAAAACATGCTGGAGAACCCATACCTGATCAATTCTAGGCATGCTTTTTTCACATGTAACTCCTCTGATATCGGGGTTAAAGTCTGCATCTTAAAGTTGATGGCATGCCATGGAGTTGGCAGTGCTTTTTGCTGCTTAGCAGTGTCTGGGCATTGTGGTTGTCCAGGCCGCTGATGTACCCCATTACCTGAGTGCAGTCTGCCGTGATGGTGTCAGGTCAGCAGACTCCTGAGAGGTGGAGCTGGTCAGTGTGGCATCTTTGGTCTGATGATGCAAGCTCACGATGAGACTATTGTGTGGGAAAGCAATGTTGGTACAGCTGACAGCCAGGTCTTGTTTTGGTGTGATGCAGTATGCCATGCGGGAGGCAGACACTTGTCAGCTCACATGTGGAGGAGAGGCAGGGTGGACGACACTAGCTGCTATGGTGGCCCAACAGAGGGGACATGGTCTGCACTCTGGGGACAAAAGGGGAGGGCTTTGTACTCGCCTGCCCACTAGGCTGGGTGGTGGAGGGCTGGACAGAGGCCTTGCTGATACAGACCAGGGTTGCATCTCAGCTCGGCCGTTTGCTGTGTCTGTCACTTTAGGGTGGTGTCATTGCTGTGAATCTTGGTTGCCCCACCCATCAAACGGACATAATGTTTCCTGCCTGCCAAGTGACCAGTGGCAGGTGCCTGGCATTCACTAGGTGCTTCTCACAGGTAGTACAACATGTGTCAGGAGCCAGAGCACTCGGGCTGATCACACTTGAGCTCGTGACAGAACCTCTGAGCCTTGGTTTTCTCTTCTGCAAAGCAGAGATAATGCCATGTCCCCGGGCCTGGCGCTCTGTGGAGACGAGGTGCTCAACATGTGTGCCACGGGCTTGGGGATGGCCGTCCTTACCAGCTGTGCAGGTGGGCAAGGCCTTGCTGGTGCTGATGTCCCAGTACATGGCTCCAGAGGAGGGTGCTGCGCAGATGCCAGTGCCCCAACGGGAGCAGCAGTTGCTCCAGAGGGCCGTGAAACCGCTGCATCCTGAGGGCACCAGGTGCCTCTAGATGAACAGCTCAGCCCAACACAACACATGTCCATGGACACACCTACCCAGAGGGGCTGGGCCAGCTCTTGTCCAGCCCCACGATCACCGCAGCACTGGGAAGGGAGCATGGCAAGTCAGGCTCTATCTTGAGCTGTCCACCTGGAGGGACACGGGCACTCTGGCCATGCTTTAGTAAAGAAGCCCGCACAGACCTGTTCAGAAGGCTGGCAAAGCACATGGTCCTGTGTGCCCTGGGGGGAGCCAGCCAACTACCACCTCTGCCAGTTCTTCTGCCGTGCAGAGGGCCAGGGCCTCCCCCGGGGTGCACTGCACACCTGCGGAGAGCCTCAGAGAGAACGGCTTGTCCTTTCACACGATCCTGTCTCATCCCATAGTCCTCCTACAAGTGTTGTTAGCAGGAGGCCTGCCAGTGGGGCTTAAACGAGGCAGCTCTCCACGGAAGGTGAACTCCAGCCCCAGTGCCCATACCCCTCGACCCCACTTTATGTGCCAACAGGCCCTCCTGCTTGTTAGACGTCTGGTCTGGCTGGAGACCCTGATCCGGCCCCATACTGCTGAGTCAAAGGGCCAGCCTGGAAGAACAGCAGGTTCCAGAGCTCTGATGCAACTGTGCCCACAGCAAGGGTCACCGCTCTCCTCTGCGTCCACGGGGCGGGCGCTAGGGACCCCACGGCTGATCTAGGTCAGAATCTGTGGTGACAGTGAGTGGTGTGGTCTGAGAGGGACACATCTGAGTCAGGGAGTAGAGAGGAGAGTAAAGCTGTCAGTAACTGGTGCGAGTACAGTAACCACCAAGGCTGTGGACGGTCCCATTCCTTTGCCTTTCCATCTGCAGACATCACTGGGCCCCACGTTGTGGCCGGCTCACCTGAACCCAGCGTGGCTGGAGGGCTCGCACTGTGCCCACCCCCTCCTCCCAGCATGGCTTTAGCGTCACAGTGCACCCTTTGCGGACTCCTGGACCTCTGCACCCTCCTGTGGACACGCTTATCACCGCCAGCCTCACACATGTCCTTCTGGAGGGCAAGAACTGCCTTGCTGTCCTCTAAATGCCAGGCCCTGCAGTCAGCAAGCCTGGGAGGACAGCCTTCCCGTGGGCACAGGGTCAGCCCGGAGCAGCTCAGCCCTTCTCTGCTGACCAGGGCTGCCCGTCTGAGCACCACGGCATCTTGCCAGAGAGCAGTGGGGATGTAATAGAACGTGTTAATGGATTTGCTTACGGCTCAGGCTGAGCTTTGCAAGGAGGGTTAGGGGAATCTTGCTTAGGTAAAACTATCTTTTGTTGTTTGGGTGTATTCTGGCTTATTCCCCCTCATTCATTCTCTCAGCAGACACTGGCTGAGTGTCGACCCCATGTCAGATACCGGGGTGAGGCAGGAAACAAAGGTCTGCCTCTTAGGTCATCGAGTGGCAAGTGCTGAGGAAAAGAATGTCTCGCAGAGACGGGAAAGGGGGATGTCAGGAGAGGGGGCTCAGACTTGTGAGGGGCGGTCACGGCCGGCCTCACTAATGAAGTACATCTGAGCAAAAATCAGAAGGAGGCACAGTGGAGTGTGCAGCATCTGAGGCAGGTGAGTGGGGCCGAAGGTGGGCAGGGGCTGACCCTCAGCTCGGCCCCCACCCGCAGGTCGCCAACGTGGAACTCTTCTATAAAGCCTCGCAGTTCTATTTGGATTACAAATCTCTGCTCATCAACGACCTGTTGCTTGTGCTGGCGCCCCGGCTGGACCACACCGGGACTTTTGGCTTCTTTTCAAAAGTGAGTCAGCCAGAGCCCTGGGGCCAGAGAAGCACGTGACGGGCTAAGGTCATCTGAGTGGTAGTAGCTTAATAAATCATATTTGAAATTGATCCCCAGCCAATTTAAAGATTAAATGTATCAAATTACTTTAGGTTTCAGATACAGTTTTGCATTCCAGCCAGAATGTCCGCAGGTGAAATTGGTGTCTGCCGAGTAACCCGAGCTGCCCTTTTTGCGTGAGCGCGCGTAGGGCCTGTCAGTTCTAGGTGTCTGGAAGGAGACCTGGAGCTGGGCCATACGCACCAGCCTGTCAGTGCATCAAGGGCCCCCAGCCCAGTGATCCCCTGACAACTTGTCTGAGTGCCCTGACCGTTCTCCTGACATCAGGCAGGCCAGCTGCCACTGGTGAAGCCTTACCTGCGGTCAGTCCAGGGCCACAACAACAAGAGTGTGAATGAGGCGCTCAACCACCTGCTGACAGAAGAGGAGGATTATTAGGTGAGTGTGGGGAGAGGAGTCCTATCAGAGGGCGGCCCCTCCTCCCGTGCCCAGGGACCCCTGCAGCCAGCCTTAGGCGCTCGGGATCTGGAGAGCCCCTTTCTACACACACCAGTGTGTTCCCAGCAGGCTGCCCTTGCACAGGAGGGAGTATGGGCCCCACAGGGCACCACCAGTAGACGGGCAGGAACCTTTCTGAGGCCGTAGCAGCAGAAACCCCCACTGAGTAATTTCTGCGTGCCTGGTGTGTCCCTGACCCACGGAAAGGCCATGTCCTCCTAGGATTTGAGAGCATCTGTCGACGCCTATGATAACTTTAACAGCATCGCCCTGGCACAGCGGTTAGAGAAGCACCACTGATTGAGTTCAGGCGCATTGCCGCTGGTCTGTACAAGGGCAACAGCCAGTGGGTCCAGAGCGTGGAGCTCTGCAAGAAGGACCGTCTCTACCAGGTCAGTGTCCCCATGCCCCGCCCACGTGTGCTTCCCATTGCTTTGTGGGATGGGTAGATCACAAGCCCTGCCAAGAGACCCTCTTGGGTGGAGGGAAAGGGTGTGTTAAGAGGGGAGCGTTTTTACAACACGGGATGAGAGTTGGGAGCAATCTGGAGAATCGTTTTCTATCGTTAACATAGCGCCTTTTAAAAATTATTTGGATCAAAAGATTTGCTCTTGTGGAGTTGATTCTTTTCCCAACAGTTATTTGTGAGGTTCACTCTCCCTAAGCAGTGTGGCAGTGTTCACTGGGCACCTGCTTTACTTTCTATCAAGATTTGGGGAATAAAAACACTTAAGATCATGTTCAAAATATTTGTTTCTGCCGTTGAGCGGTGGCTCAGCACCATCCTTGGGTCCAGGTCCAGATCCAGGCAACTGCGAGTCAGAGTGGGCTGTCTGAGAGCTCTCAGGCCCTGAGGCATCGCTGTTGCTCTACCTGGCCTCGGCGTCTTCCCAGTAGGGTAAAGTGCAGTTGCACAAAAGGGCCCTTGTGGTAATATGCTGCACGGCTGAGCTGATTTCCAAGGGTTCCATGTGCCAGGAGCCCCCGGGAGCCCCTCCACAGGCCATGAGCTTGACCTAAGGGTGTTACTCCCAGAGCTGTCCTTGGCATTCCTGAGTACCTTCCCAGGACACACACTGCTGCCAGCCTCTGCCCAGCACAGGTGCTTCCCTCTAACAGCATGTGGGCTGAGGCCCGAGACCACTGATATCAGGGCCACGTCAAGCTTCACTCCCAGTTGTTGCCTCCATTTTGGGACTGTTACATGACACGTCCTTGCCCTTAGTGACCATGTTCCTGGTCCTTTCTGGGGCGCTGACAGGGCCCTTGCAGAGGGAGCTGAGAGAAATTGCCACAGAAGCTCTGAGACTGCACATCAGAGTGCTCAGGTGCTGGCCCTAGGAGGTGGCAGCAGGGCTCTGACACACCGGAGGGAAGCCACTCCTGGCTGGCATGTCACAGCCACCCTATCCTGCTGTGGTACATGTCAGGGTCTTGAATGCACCGGCTCCTGGCCACTCGAGCAGTGGGTGAGTGAGCACTCGGTGCTGTGGGCACTGACAGGGGCATCCATCCTCTTCCAACCAGCGATCCCACCCAGAGTGACATGCTCCAGGAAGAGCATCTAGAAGGACAAAGTCACAGGCAGAAAGTAGTTGGCATACTTTCCAGTGCAGTGGTTCTCAGCCAGGGTGACTCTGACCCCCAGGGGACATTGGTTGTCACAGCTGGGGGTGTAGTGCTACGTCTAGTAGGTGGAGGCACTAAAGAGCCCACGATGCACAGGCCACCAACTGCCCCCCAATACACACACACGTGTCAGCTGCCCTGGGTGGAAGTCCCAGGAGAATGGGTGGTGACAGCATGCCACCCCAGGGTGGTGAGTGGCCACTGATGGCTCCTGGGACAGTCGTGGAGCAGCAAGTATACTTTCCAGATTGCAGAGGTGGAATGTAAAAGCATCGTGAGCAGCCGGCCGTCAGGGGTGACCACCTTGTGGTATACACGCTTTACCTGGGAGTACAGCTGAGCAGAGGGGGCCGGGACTGCGTGTGGAAGGCTGAGACCGCTGAGGAACAGTGGATCAGGCAGGACATGAGGGAAGGTGTTGGGACGTGATTGGGTGAGGGCTGGGGGCCCACACACAGGTGTGTGCTTAGGCAAGAAACACCTGGGCCCCTCGTGCCCAGGAGTGAAGAACAGAAGCCTGTGGAGGTGAAGTCACGGGCCCTGGGGTGACAGTGAATGGCAGGGCAAGGGGCTGGAGCAGGGCTCTGGTAGGAGCAGTGGTTTGGGAGGGAAGTGGAGGGATGGGGGTGAGGTAGAGAGATGATCTGATAGTGACACAGGCAGGGTATGGTGACAAGGGTGGGAACGTGTGAGAGAATCTCAGACTCGAGCTTGGTTCCAGGCCGCAGGAGGAGGGCACAGACTGAGAGGTCACCTGTGGGGCTCATTGTACCTGAGTCGGCTAGGACGCTGCCAGGGGGCAGTTGGAGCACAAGTGTTCTGGAAACGTCCACTTTCTGGTGATGGCAGTTGAGGCTGTGAGAGTTTGTAAGATAATCCCCAAGGCCTGTGGAGGGAGGAAAGTGCCCACCTTTAGGCACAGGTTGAAGACAAGCCAGCCGAAGGTGCGCCCAGCTGGACTGGAGGACATGGCAGGGAGAGTGACAAGCAGTGACCGCACTGAAGCTTTCACTTGTCTCAGCTGACTTTGGCCAAAAAAAAAAAAAAAGAGGCCTGGTGCCTTCATAGGAACAGTGTGAGCATGAGGTGGGACTCGGCAAACCGAGCAGCAGACAGGAGAGGTTCCTTTTAGAAGGAGGGTCAAGAGGGGGCACTGCAGAGCTGGCTTACAGGGCGTTGGATCCTATGTGGCAGTCTCTAGAACAGGCCTCACAGGCTCGTGTCAGAGCTGACCCAGCAGGCACCAGGAGCAGTGACCACAATAGCAGCCAACAGTTGTCTCTGCGTAGCAGCAGCCGTGGTTAGTGGACAGCCAGATTGCGTTTGAGCCTCAGTTTCCTCATCTGTGAAAGGGGGCGATGGTAATACCTGTGCAGAGGGCTATCGTGGAGGCTGAGGGAGCTGACACACGCACTGGCTACCTGGGTTATTCATTTCTTGCCATTGTGGCTAGAAAATGGAGAATGGGTATAGAAATCACTGATTTACTGATGACTTCTCACTGTGTGGTATGACTTTTTAAATTATGTTTTAGACAAAGAAATTTGCAAGTATGAAAGCAATGAGGGATTTTGAGGGACTTTTTTATGTCTGGAAGAAAAGGCAAGTCGCTATTTCTTGAGCACTAACCATGTCCCTCAGAGGCGCTCCACATTGAGTCCGGAAGGATAGCCTTGGCTCTTGGCCCGAACACGGCAACTCTGGCCTTCACAGCAGGCACTGCTGGTGCTGTTACTGTCCCCATTCAATGCCTGCCCCCAGGGCAGCGCCACACACTCCCTCTGCATGCAGTCTGGCTCTGAGACCAGAGCCCCTGCTTCCCAGGGCACCTACACCCGTGTATGTTCAGCAGATTGGACCATGCTCGGTGCCCTCCGCAGCCTTCCTGGAAGTGGTACTTCATCCTACCAGAAGGCAGCGGAGACACAGGGACTCCTCTGCAGGCAAGGGGAGGGCCTTCTTGGCTCAGAAAGTACCTCAGGTGGCATGAGGCAAGGTGGGCCCAAGCTGTGCATCTGCCTTGGTTGTAGGACGCGATGCAGCACGCTGCAGAGTCCCAGGATGCCAAGCTGGCTGAGAAGTTGCTGCAGTGGTTCCTGGAGGAGGGCAAGCAGGATTGCTTTGCAGCCTCTCTCTTCGCCTGCTACGATCTGCTTCCCCCAGATGTGGTGCTCGAGTTGGCCTGGAGACACAACCTCGTGGACCTGGCCATGCCCTACTTCATCCAGGTGATGAGGGAGTACCTTAGCAAAGTAAGTACTGGCCGTGCTGTGGCTCCCTGGCCACCGCATGGCACAGCTGTGACTCTGGCCCCAGTCTGCAGAGTCCCTGTGGTGGCCCATTGGGGGCCACCCAGAATGCCCAACCAGCCCCAGCTGTCTTTGGGATTGGCCTCTAGCCTTCATTCATTTTTTTTTTTTTTCACTTTTTTGTGTGTGTGTGTGTGTATGGGTGTGAGGAGATCAGCCTTGTGCTAACATCTGCCAATCATCCTCTTTTTTTTTTTTGCTGAGGAAGAGTGGCCCTGGGCTAACATCTGTGCCCATCTTCCTCTACTTTATATGGGACACCGCCACAGCATGGCTTGCCAAGCAGTGTGTCGGTGCGCGCCCGGGATCCAAACTGGCGAACCCCAGGCCGCCACAGCGGAACACGGGCACTTAACCGCTTGCGCCACCTAGCCGGCCCCTTGCCTTCATACTTGAGTGGTTTTCTGCCAAGTGTTAGCCTCTTCTAGAAAATCACCATGGGGGCGCTGGGTAGAACTAAGCACTTCCCCTTGCAGCAGCTCTCCTACACACTGCCAGGGGGCTTCATGGGGTGAGAGCAGTGAGGTGCCAGCTGATGGAGCCTCCAGTGCACAGCTGTGGGTCATCCACCTCAGAGCACACCTCCAGTGGAGTTGGGAGTGCAGCTGTTGGCGAACCCATCTTGGTCACCCCCCTTTTGCTGAGCACATAGTAGGAATATTAACACTATTTAATCTTTTAACCCCTTGACAAGGTAGGTGGTCATCCCCTCTACAGCTGCTGCAGACCCTGGGGTTCGGGTCCCACACTGACAGGTGAAGTGGGGGCTCAGACCCATGTCTCCCTGGCCCAGAGGCCATCCTCATGTCTCAGCACATTGCTTCTGCCACTTCACATGTCATTTGGCATCCCTAGTGTCCCACTCTGGCTTTCTTTGCAAGCAGATGAGTTGTTTAACCAGGTGGCAGTGTCTGATTTTAAAATTCTCCCTATGTGTCAAAGCTCTAGACGTCCCTTTCTGTAGCCACTGTCCAGAGACTCTTGTCATCTGGTCTGGTTTGTTTCTAACACTGAGGAAAGGCTGTCACTCAGCAGCACCTACTTGCCCATCCAGCCATACACCTCACCTTCCAGCCAGATGAAGGCCTGACGATGCCAGGAAGCCAGGGGCTGAGTCTTCTTTCAGTGTGCGAGGGAAGGGAGGGGCCTCCGGATAATTAGCGTGGGACTTAGGGAAGAAACAGGCAGTGGGGGGAGGCTCTATTGCTGCCAGCTTAGGCCTGCAGGGGCTTGCTCTGTCTGCTGTTTGCAGAGCCTCCTGGGAGCTGCCCATCCCAGCAAGGGCCGTCCAGGGGCCACTCAAGGCCATCGCCCTGCTGCAGCAGGAGGCACCACTGGAGTCCCATGCGAACAGCACATCTGAGCAGGAGGCCTCCTGAGACTCTCCAGGGGTGGGCGAGGGGCAGCCCTGGCCATGTGGCCTGCACTGCGAGCTGCCAGGGGATTTAGGCTGGTTGGATTTATAAGGGTCCCTGTAACACTCAATCATCAACCACAGTGAACAGCAGCGAGAGGTGTCTGTGTTGTATGGAGCTTGTCTGCGAAAACTGCTCTGCCCATGATGGGCTGCTTTTCCTAGCCCTAAGTTGTCTTAACCTGGGAGCAGTCTGTCTGTTCTGATCCCCTGCATAGAGGGATGAATGTGGCT
The DNA here is from genome assembly GCF_020826845.1 of Diceros bicornis minor. Lineage (NCBI taxonomy): Eukaryota > Metazoa > Chordata > Mammalia > Perissodactyla > Rhinocerotidae > Diceros > Diceros bicornis. The sequence continues at coordinate 31,901,013 of NC_080774.1, read as the reverse complement.
TGAATCTCTTCCTGGAGTCGAGGCCTGTGGTTTAGCAGAAGAGGAACTCAAGCACACTCAGACCTTCATTGCTGCAGGGGTTGGACTCCCAGAGGGCCTTCAAGGACTTGGAGGAGCACACTCCCTCTCTGTGGCAGATGACAGAGGTCACCCTGGCAGCTGTGTCACCTTGGTCAGCACTTTGGCCACACGGCTAACCCAGGATGGTACAGTGTGCTTGGGCTACAGCTGCCTTCCTGCTAGAAGGACCCTGACCCCGAGACACCTCCTGGAAGGCAGGGGCTGCCACAGCACCTGCCCTTGATGCTGCCCCACATGCCTTTGCCAGCACTAGACCAAGTGCCTGTCATGGTGGGGAGAGGAGGGGGCTTATGGTGGGGTGTGGGCTGGTTCTCAACTTGGGCTAGGGCCCAGCAGACTGGACACAGTGCTGTGAGGCGGAGGGACCCAGACAAGAAAGCCACAGCCCCTTCCTGACTAGAGAACTGGGTCCTGGGCCTCTTGACTCATCTGGGAATCTTGAGGGTCGTACCTCTGAGAAGCCCCCTGCCTCAGGGCTCTCCCCAGTGGGGGGTATGGGCCCAGCTCAGCCCTCAACCCTCAGCCCTGGGCATCGGCCAGCTGAAGGCAGAGAGGACAGGTTGCGAGTCGACAATGGCTGTCCTGCTCCTTTCTCCCCTCAGCCCTGGTCTGATGGAGGAAGAAGAGGGGAGTGCACAGGGCCAGCAGGGCTCTCTGCTGGGGTTCTGGTGCCTGGCCTGATCTCTCCCAGACCTGAGTACACATAATTGTGTCTCCTTTCTTACCCATGTGCTTCATTGGGGGGTCCCAGATGTACAGTTGCTGCAGCCCCCGCGAGCACAGTACTATCCGCCCTGCAGCCCCCATGGGGCAACCTCACTCTGTTCCCTCCCTGTCCGTGCCAGCCTGTGAGCACTGCACGGCGCAGGCAGCGCATGGTGAAGCCCCAAGGAAGGGCAAGGAGCAGCTTGTCCACAGATGGCTGTCACGGCCCCCGCCTCGCAGCTGGCACATCCACCCTACCAGGTGGAGGCTCCCAGGTGTCAGAAGCCCCATCTCCTTAGGAGGAGTGGGCAGCCTGGACTGGTTGGAAGCAGGAAGTGCTACATTGTCTTGGCAGTGTCCCTGTGTCCAGAGGAGGACTTGGCCCTGTGATCCATGCCACACTCACATCCAGTGGTCACTGGCTACTGCTCCTGGCGGCCACGTGCCCACGTGGAAAACACTGGGCTAGAACAGCAGCTGGGGTTCACCAGGGCCCCTCTGGGCACTCCATCTCCACCTGGTTACAGAGGCTTCACTTTCTCTTGGAGTTGGGTGGTAGTCACTGCCGGTGCAGCATCTGCCCCATGTGCCCGTCCTCAGCTCTAACTCCTGGAGGCTGTGCGCTTACCTCCCAGCCCCACATTCATCTCCAGGCCCAGACTGCCCTCGGCCTATCAGGCAGGCACTCATGTGCTCTCGCCTCTTTGCAGGTGGACAGACCTGCAGGCAGGTGGATGCCTCAGAGAGTCTGCGCAAGCAAGAGGAACATGTAGTGGAGCCCTCCCTTCTCCTGTTGGGTAGGTGGTATCCCATAGCCTCTAGTCCCCTGTCACCTAGGAAGGGAGGGGGAGGGGAGGCGATTCACACCACCCTTCCCTGGCTGGGCTTCAGATCGGGGCGGGAATGAACAGGGCAGGGGACAGAAGGATCACGATGGCTGCCTATTGTGGAGAAGGTCAGTGATCCAGGAATGTTGGAAAGGCATGGCCACTGTCCTCCCTGTCTGAGGGCACCTGCCTTCTGGTGGGGGTGCTCCTGCCTGCTCCTTGTGCCTGGCAACTGCCTAGCTTCGAGCTGCTGCTGTGTGCTGCCCTGCCTGGCCCCCCGGCAGCCAGGCTGTTGTTGGCTTGCACTTGAGAGCCTGCCTGGATGGCATGGCTGTTGAGTAGACAGATTGGTTGGTGTCCACTGCACAGAGAGGCTGTTGGGTCCTGGAGTGCACTGCGGCACTAACAGAGGCCTAAGGGTGTGGTGTGAGCACACAGCAGGTAAGCCTGGTCTCAAGCCTCCTACCAGCTGTGTCCTCCTTGGGGTCATTGTGCCCACCCACAATGTTTGTCTATCTGGTTTTTTTAGATTTTGATGGGCATGAGTGAGACCCAGCCAGTTGAGCTAAGCAAGTGTCCCATTGGGGGACTAGCTTACCCTCTAGGCCTGGCCAGCCTTTGTGGCTGGTCTCACAACAGCAGCTCCCACAGCCCTTTCCTCAAGGCACCTTCTCTCCCGTGCCTCAGCCTCTGGGTGGTCAGGGCTGGTCTGCAACCCCGCTCCTTGGGCTCCTGGCCACCTAGGGGCAGCAGGAGCCTTGCTCACCCTTGGCTTCTCCCTGTGTAGGCCAGCAGCTGATGCTGACAGCAGGCCCTGCTGCAGGGCCAGCCCCTACCAGCTGCCCGTATGGATATGCTTCCATTCCCGCCTTCACCCAGTCTCCAGTGTACGGCTTCAGCGTGTAGTGGGTGCTCAGTGGCAACACCCCCTCTACCGAGTTATTAACCTCCCCAAGGAGCGCATCACTCCAGAAGCACAGAGGACCCCGATGGGAGGCGGGCACACCTGGACGTTATTTATTTTTGCTGGGGCCCAATGATGGCAGCTTCTGAGCCATTCCACAGCCCAGGGAGGCCAGCGTAGCCACTGGCTGCCCAAGAAGACCAGCTCCAGCCGCCATGCTGGGAGGTCAGCTCCCACCTCCAGGCCTTCTGGCTGGAGCCAGGCATTCCTGGGAAGTTCCTGTCTGCAAGGATCCCCTGACACTTGGCGGGAAGGGCACCCTCTCTTCACTCTGCACTGGCAGAGCTGCCCCCTCCAGGCCATTCTGCAGACCCAACCGAAGGTATAACCTGCCTGAGCCTCCTCCCGATCATGAACATTAAAGTCGGTTTATCAAGGCAAAGCTTCCCTGCTTGGTGCTGGTGTGGGAAGGAGGGGACAAAAGGTTGCTGAGACCTCTTGTGCTGTTGGGGGACCTGCGTCTACCCAGGAAAGCAGGCCAGAGGGGTACAGCCAGGGTGTATTTAAGGTGTTTTCCCGACCGTGCGCACTGCACCGAGCTCTAAATCCCCTAGGGGGAGTGGTAACCGCACAGCCCTCAAACAGCAAGGATGGGGCGAGCCCCACGTGTTTCGGGGAAGGTCTGCCCCTCTCTCCACCTCCGATCTCCGGGGTTTCTGTCGCTCATGGCAGATGCAAAGACCCCGAGATCGGCTCCTTTCCGGGCCGGACTCTGCTGCAAGCCCCGGCTGGTTTTAGAGACTGCACCTTGACCCCCAGCTCCAGGCCCAGTGGCAGCGCCGCCTCCCCAGGACCCTGCCCCCGGCCTCGCCACGCTTCGTTTTCCGGCGACCCGGGCTCGGCAATTGGCTGGGTCGTCGTCTCCGCCCCGACGCCCGCCTCGGCGCGCTCCGCCCCGGCCTCAGTTTCCCGGGCGGCATGGGGCGGGCTGGGGGCGGGGCCCGGGTCGGACCACGCGGGGCGGAGCTCTGGAGCTGACGCCGCCGCCCCGCCCCCCCGGGCCATAACCCGCCGCCAGCGCCCCCACCGCCGCAGCGGACCCAGCGCCGAAGACAGAAGGCTCGGACCCGAGGCCGACGCTGGGCGCCCGCCATGGACGCGCCCCGCGCTCTGGCGGCCGCCGCGCCGGCCCCCGGGAAAGCCAAGCTGACGCACCCGGGGAAGGCGATCCTGGCAGGTGGGCTTTTCCGTGATACGGACCCCGGCGCGCCACGCCGACCCCACCGGCCCCGCCGCGCTTCCGGGTGGGCCGGGGACGCCGAGGCCCCGCCTCACTTCCGGGTCGGGCGTGGGGCGCGGCCCTGGTCCCCAGCGGCGCGCGGGGGCTCGTCCAGCGTGTCGCCCCTCCGCGCCTCGCCAGAACAACTGGGGTGGGGCTTGGGGACCCGGCGAGGCCTCCCCGCGGTGCAGGCGCCGGACAGAGTCCGGGGCGGGGGAGGGGCCTGGGTGCCGGCGGTAGCGGGCGGGACGGCGGGGCGGCAGGGAGGGGGTTTCAGGGCCTGGGTCCTCGCTCCCCGCAGGCGGCCTGGCGGGCGGCATCGAGATTTGCATCACCTTCCCCACCGAATACGTGAAGACGCAGCTGCAGCTGGACGAGCGCTCGCACCCCCCGCGCTACCGGGGCATCGGTGAGTAGGGGCGGCCCGGGAGGGCGGTGCGCTCGGGGAGCTGCGGGGAGCGGGTCCCGAGCGCGGCGGGCGTCGCTGACCACGCTCTCCCCCAGGGGACTGCGTACGGCAGACTGTCCGCAGCCATGGTGTCCGGGGCCTGTACCGAGGCCTCAGCTCCCTACTCTACGGCTCCATCCCCAAGGCGGCAGTCAGGTGAGGGGGCTGGGGCGGCAGCAGGAGGGAACCCCGGCGGCAGCAGCCCCTCTCACCCCGCTGCCTCCTGCCTCCAGGTTCGGGATGTTCGAGTTCCTCAGCAACCACATGCGGGACGCCCAGGGACGGCTGGACAGCACACGCGGGCTGCTGTGCGGCCTGGGCGCCGGCGTGGCCGAGGCCGTGGTGGTCGTGTGTCCCATGGAGACCATCAAGGTGGGGAGGGTCTCGGCAGGAGGGAGCAAGGTGTGCAGGAGGAGCTGTCTGAGGAGCTGAGTGCAGGAGGCCCTCAGAAAGAGCCTCCTCTGGAGGGTGGACTTTGTCTTGAAGGCAACGGGAAAGGGTCATTATGATTTTTAAAATAGACTTTTGTAAACAGAAAACATAAGATAATATGGGTTTGCTGCCTAAACTGTGGGAAATAGCAAACATAACTGCAGAGACTTCTTAGTAAGGCAGACTCGCTTGTCTCCTGGGAACTCGTGTCCCATGGCAGCCTTGGGTGGCCCTGTTTCCAGGGAAAGAAGTGCACCTCTAACCCTGGCCCGACCTTGTTGGACTTGGGGCCTACAAGCCACGTGGCCAGGTGTGCCCTCCCAGGGTGGCCTGGGGCCAGCACCTTGCTTTCCTCTATCTCAGGTAAAGTTCATCCATGACCAGACCTCCTCCAACCCCAAATACAGAGGATTCTTCCATGGAGTCAGAGAGATTGTGCGGGAACAAGGTGAGCCACTCGGCCTTCCTCCTCAGGTGGGGTCAGGGATCTTGGCCAGGCTGGAAAGAACCTGCACTTCCCCTTCCTTCGTTGGTGCTCCTGCCTGCGGCTCCCCTAATCCCCAGATGGGACTTGGGAGGCACCAGTGTGAGCCTCACGTCTGCCTGCCCCCAGGGCTGAAGGGGACATACCAGGGCCTCACAGCCACCGTCCTGAAGCAGGGATCCAACCAGGCCATCCGCTTCTTTGTCATGACATCTCTGCGCAACTGGTACAGAGGTATGTCTGTGACTGTAAGACCCCATCTCCAAACCTTTGGGGCTAGGCTCCCCCTCTTTGGGCTTCCCAACCAGGGCCCTGCCCCCTGGGGCTCCCACCTTCATATGCCCTGGTCCATGCCCCACCCCAGCCCTCAGAGCCAGCCCTTTTAACCTCCCATTACCTTCTGACCACAACCTTCACCCACATCCAGGGGACAACCCCAACAAGCCCATGAACCCGCTGATCACCGGAGTGTTCGGAGCTATTGCAGGCGCAGCCAGTGTCTTTGGGAACACTCCTCTGGATGTGATCAAGACCCGGATGCAGGTGGGAGTGGGGCCAGGAAGATGGATGGGAGCTTGGGACAGGGGCTGGCTGCTGAGCGTTGTGGTGTGCTGGTGTCCTACAGGGCCTGGAGGCACACAAATACCGGAACACGTGGGACTGCGGCTTGCAGATCCTGAGGAATGAGGGGCTCAAGGCGTGAGTGGGGGAGGGGCAAGGCTGTTGTCCCCACCCAGACCCTTCCTGGCCTTCCACCTGCCTCACTCCAAACCCCCTGCCAGCCGCAGCCAGCCCCTAGGGAATCCTTATCTTTAGGCCCCTGTTCCTGCAACGTTTGGACCCTCCCCCCGTTTCCAGAGGCACTGTCCTTCATCTGCCTTCTCACATTTTGTCTCCCCCCAGATTCTACAAGGGCACGGTCCCCCGCCTGGGCCGGGTCTGCCTGGATGTGGCCATTGTGTTCGTCATCTACGATGAGGTGGTGAAGCTGCTCAACAAAGTGTGGAAGACTGACTGAGCCCCAGGGTCTGCATGGGGCTGCCCTCAGGCACCTCCAGACCAGCCCCCACTGCCCTCTCCTCACGATTCCAGTGCAGTCCAGTGCAGTCGTGCCAAAAGGCCGCCTTCCCCTGTCCCTTGCACTCCGTGGCCTGGGTCTCTCCCTTGTGGCCATCAAGTTTACGTGTCCCATAGTGCCGTGTGACCTCTGTGGTCTGTGTGACACTTTGCGTCCATGAGTCTGGCTGAGGCGGGGTGACCCTCTTGCCTGTGAATCTGTGCCCACTTGTCCATGTGCTTACTCATGAGCCGTGTGCCTGTGTTTCATGTTTCGTGTCACATGACCCTATGCCCCACTTCCCAGCGTGCCCATGTGGCCTGGGTCCACGGCCCTGTAGCCAGGGCCCGATCCCAGCCTGGTGCCTTCCACCCAGCAGGGGCACCCGCCCCGCCTACCATAGCTGCCTCCGGGCCTCAGCCTGGCCTCACCGCATTCCAGGGGCTGTGTGCCCCCTGCTTCTCCCGCCACTGGCCTTAACTGGTCCTCGGGCCCTCCCTCTGCCTGGGACAGGGTGGCACCTACCACTCAGGACCACCCTCCCGTGGCAGAATAAACTGGATCCTGTCACAGCCTCCTGTCCCTGTGCGCACCCATCTATGGATGGGCAATGATGGCCATGCCTCTGCAAGGGGCAGGCCCACCCTTCACCTGAAAACACTGGCCGGGGGACAGGGAAGCTGGGCAGCAGGCAGGCTGGTGGGTGAGCCAGCTGTGGCCACAGTCTCAGCCCCCTGAGACACCTGGTACCAGGCCAAGGAACATCTGGGCTCCCTGCAGGCCTTGCCTGTTGCCTGTGGGCAAGATCCTGTATGGTCAGCTGGCAGGCAGCACTGAGTAGGGTGGACAGCTGGTGGTTGGGCCTGGGAGACAGTGCTCCCAGGCTCTTTTCTGTCCGTCAGCCTGAGGCCCAGCCCATTTCCTCACACCCTCATGGTTTCTCTGTGAAATGGTCTGCTTGTGAGGAAATGCTTTGGGGCATCCAGTTTCTGGTCCCCCGAGGCTCTGGGCATGGGGCCCTTCCTCACTCCCCCCAGGCTGGGAGGCAGCTGCCCTGGGGCAGGAGGGGTGGAGCTGCCTGACCAGGACCCTAGAGGTGTCTCACCCCACAGCCCTGAACCTCAGAGGAAGGTGTCTCTCGCTGGAGTACCTTCCCCTCAGGACCCAGGCACAGGTGAGCCAATCAGGGCATGGAGGCCACAGAACTGGAGGGTCCTTGTGCCTTGAGGCCCCTCCTACCCTCCAGATCAGGAACTGGGGACTGCACCCATGAGCCAAGTGGAGGAGACCCAAGCGCAGCACGGGATGAGCCAGTCCCCTGGCTGTGCAGGGGCGGAAGGCGCCTTCCTGTCCAAGTGACTCCATGGGTAAAAGTCATGCAAGGGTTTGGCTTGGAATGGGAAATAACTTGCCAACAGAAGCCTCCCAGTAGGCAGGTCCTGTTCCTGGAGCTGCTCCTTTTGGGGGAGAGTGCCCCACCCCAGCAATCTCACATAGCCCCCAGATCCCTGGAGTTGGGGTACAGGAGGTCTGGGGCAGATCTGAGGGCCTAGTGTGGGCTTGGAGGTGCCAGGGGAATGCAGGGTTTTGAAGGACTGGGCCATGAGTTCTCAGGGCTTGCAGGAGACACCAATCTTTGCCGCAACAGAAGAGAAAGGGCCCAGCAGCTAAGCGCACACGCACACACACACGCCCAGCAGCTAAGTGCACACACGGCAGGAATCCACCAGGGTTAGAGCCCCAGCCCCATGTGGGTTGAAAGCAGGTGGTAGGCGGCGCTGGCTCACTGCACAGGCCACTGAGGCTGGAGGCACACGTGCCTCCCCCGGGGCCTGCCATCCAGAACCCCAGCTCCCCATTTGTTCACTGTGTGACTTGGGCAAGTCACCTCACCTCAATTTCCTAATCTGTGAAATGGGGTGACACAAGGCCCCACCCCAATGGGTGATAAGGGTGAAATGATGTAATCAGGTGCTTAGAACAATGCTTAACAGAGTAAGCCCTCACAAATGTAGCTTTTTGGGGGGGGTTGCAGGAGGTTGTTTGCATTGGCCCAGGGTTCCAGGTAGTTCCTAAAGCAGGCAAAGCATAGCAGCTGGGCCCTGAGGGAACCTGATGCCCCCAAATATTGATCTCCAGGAATGGCATCCACTCACTGCACACCAGCACCCCCAAGTCCTGTCCCTGACCCTCTTCACAAAGAGGAAGAGGCCAAGGCTGCACTGGGCTGAGAGCAGGGCATGGGGACCTACACCCAGGAGCAATCTAGCCCCCATCCCTCTCTTCCCAGGAGGGGAAGGCACTCTGCCGAAGCTCCAGTCTCCTCTCCTGTGCCCCACAGGACAACATGGACAGTAAGTAGCCCAGCCAGAACAGTTGACTGAGCTGGGTGTGAGTCCCCTGGGGCCGTGAGCATGGAGGAGCCCCCCACCCTGGTGGAACCGCATTTGTTCACACATCACCTGAAGAAGTAGGCAGCCTCAGTTCTTGGAGCTGAGACCTGAGAGAAGAGGGGCAGGAGGGGAGGGGTGTCCTGTGTGCAGGAAAGAGCTTGTATCCCTGGGCTGACGGAAGGCCAGCAAGGCTGGAGGGAAGTAAGCAGGTGGAGAGCAGCTGTAGAGGCAGGCAGGGGCCTGGAGGGAGCCTGCATTTAACCAAGACTTTGAAGGCTGCAGAGAGGAAGCCGGTGGCAGGCGGCCTCTGCCCTTGCGGTGATGGGGGTAAAGAGGCAGAGAGATGTAGGCAGATCTTTGAGTAATCAGGAGGCCAAACGGACTTCCAGCCTGGTCTCCCCTTATCCCGCACCAACCTGGATACACAGGCCAGTGTCGGGGGGTGGGGGGAACCCCAGGAGGTGCTGGGTCTGCATATTAGAGATGTGAGCTGAGTGTGGAAACTCCAGGTCACCATATCCCGCCCAAAGCCAGCCTCCACTCAGTCTCAGGCAGCCTTCACCATCTGGCACAGCCTCGAGCCTGGGATCATCACAGAATGTGCCCATGAGGGGCAATGGCCTGCGAGACAAAGCAAGGGAGCAGAGGGTGAGATGGTGGCTGCTCCTGGGGCAGGGCTTGGCCAATCTCCAGCCCTGTCCTCACAGCTGTGGGGCTGTGGATGGGTGATCTACTCTGGAGGCAGAGGCCCTCAGGCAGCTGCCCTCCAAGGGCCCCCCACTTCCTTGAACCCTCCCCTCACCCGGGGGATACAACCCTACCACACTGGGATCCCATGGGTTTTTCCATGTCCTTGTGTAGGTGATGAATGGCAATCAGAGCATAGCACACAAAAAACCCAGTCACTTCTGACAAATCTCCTATTAGCCAACAAAGAGAATTCTGTCTTTGGGGTTGTGCCCTCAGCCCTCACAGCCAACACAATTTCAGTTGAGGATGCCAGAGCATTTCCCTCACTGACTTCCTACATGTTTGCAGTTTCCCTGGACAGGGGTCTTTGGTAAGGGGCACAGAATCAACGGGTCTGAAAAACTCCTGCGTCCTCAAGATCAGGGAACAGGGACTGGGCACACCAGGGAAAGGACAGAGATGTAGGCACAGTGGAGAACTGGCCACAAAGGACCGTGGGAGGACCACAGAGAACACTCAGGATCGTGGATAAACGTGGCCTAGGCCAACAATATGTGTGAGCCATGGAAAACATGGCGGCCCCTACTGTGGCCTTGTAGCTCCCCTCCTCCCACGCCTCCCTGAGAGCAGCCTCTCCTCTGCCCAGATCAGCCCAGGCCCTGACCCCTGACCCTCCCCAACTGTTGTCATTTTTGTCTCCTCTGCCTGGTAGTCCACACCTATCTCCTACTTAACCCTCCATTGGCCAGGCCTGCATGGGAGGCCCCATTTGGCCACAGGGGTCTCATCTCCTGAGGTGACCTCAAGAGATAAACCATCCTAGCCCCTCTGCTTCTAAGCACTGCTCCGATGCCTACCGTGGCCGCCCAACCCCTGGCTGAACAGCACAGCCTCATGAGGCTACTGGGGCCTTGGGCAGTTTTCACAGGATGGCTGGCTTGGGGCCCCTGAAGCTCTCTGGCTAGCCTGCTTGCCCGCCCCTAGCGGCCCTACACAGGCAGACCGCACCCCTGGAGCCTGCTCCTCCACCCGATGCCCAGGACCGGGCGAGGCACCCCTCCTCTCAGCGCCCCATCCCCAGGGCTGTGACGGGGAAGGTAAATAAACTGCCCGCGATCGGGACTCGAGGCTTATCTCTCGGGTCGGGCCAGGTCACGGGAGAGGGGGTGGGCCTGCCAGGGCCGAGGGGAAGGTCGCCCCTGGCGGTCACCCGTTTGCTCCCCCGGACGGGTTGCTAAAGCCGCAGACCATCGGGGCCTCTCTCAGCATCCGGCCTTGGAGGTCCGGAGACGGTCGCGGAGGCACCCAGGAGGCTTCCCGGGCCCATTTCTGAAGGAGGAACCGGGTTTTCCTGGCCCTGGGCACGGGTAGGCACGGCGGGCGCGGGGCCGGGACGCGCTCACGGAGGACACTAGGACGGTGGCCGGGACGCAGGCGCCCGGAAATCGGGGCGGCGCGCGCTGATGGCGTCACGGGCGCGCGCTGGGCCGGCGCAGGGCGGCGGCGCTTGCCCGCGGCCTCGGCCCTCAGTGGGAATGGCCCGGGTCTTGGACCGTTAGCGAGCCCCTGGCCATCACTGTCACCAGGCTCTGGTCTTCGGATTTTCCCGCCAGTGCCCCGACCTCGCCCGCAGCCCCCGACACTCGGCACCCGGCCGGCTCAGTCACCCTCGACCACCCTTCCCGAGTCACTGACGGCGCCTGCCCCGACGACCGACTTCCCACGCGGGGCGCTGCCAAGGGCGCCTCCTGACGCGCCAGCCTGAGGGGACACCCCCCGCCTGCCCCCCACCTGGAGATCCTCAGTTTGCCAGGGCTGGACTTCTCCCGCGGCAGCCTGCTCTTTGCATTAGCCCCAGACGCTGCGCACCGCTGTTTCTTCTCCCTCACCCTCGACCTTTACTCGGTGATTCGCACTGTCCTTCGGGCCCCGCCTGATCTATGTGCAGGTAGGGGGGCCTGTTCCCCTTTCCCTGCACAGCCCCCTCACCTGGTTACCTTCCTGTGTCCTCAGACCCAAGCTCCCAGAGGGCTGAGCCTGGGCCTGTGGCTCACCCTTGTGTCCCCTCCACAGGGCCTGTGCTGGAGAGACGCTGGTCACTGCTAAGTGAAGGAAGGACTTTCGACTGTGTCTTTTCCTTCCCCTGCATCTTTTTGCTTCAGTGTCCACAGTCTCAGCCATGGGAAAGGAGAGAGGGTCAGGGGATGGGACCAAGAGAGCTCCACCAGCCTCTCCACTGCTACCCTCCTCCCTGTCCTGCCTGCCTGGCCAGCTCCAGTCCAGCCACCTATTGCCACCCATAGGCTCTTGTAAGTCACAGTGGCCTTGCCACAGCCCCATAGAGGAGGAAGCCAGGGAAACCCTATGGTGCAGGGACACCCCTCTGAGTCCCCCACTCTGGGAGCCTGTCATTAGCAACCCAGGAAAAGGAGTGGGGGCAGGGGGCATGTCCCTACAGAAGGCAGCAGTAAGCACAGGCTGCACAACTGGACAGTGGTGCTTCCTGGCTGGACATTTCCTCCTCTCAGCCAGCCCCATTTCTCAGATGGGACAACCCAGGCAGAGACAAAGGACCCATCTGGGACCTCTGGAGGCCCAGGCCTCCACAGCCCCACCCTGCCCCATCTAGTGAGAGGGGGCTAGAGATAAGCTGTGGGAGAGGCAGCAGGTGCCATCACATCAGCTCTCACATCAGTGAGTCGATCAACAAAGATGCCCCTTAGGGGTCCATACCCTGGGAAGGGACCCCAAGGGAATGATGGAGGATCTGCAAGCGATGGCTCCTTGCTCGTCTCTGTCAGCATCTCCCAGTCTGTGACCTGTTTCCTGGCCACACATGACGGGGAGAGGTGTATGCCTTGCTGAGGAACACAAGCTCAGTGGGAAGGCTGTCACCCAGGGCCACAAGGGGTGATCAGGGCCAGATGTGGAGTAGGGAGGGGGACAGGATGAGGAAGGGCTGGCCAGGAGAAGGGAAGGGTGTCCCCGAGAATGGGCAGGGGCTCTGCTCCCTGACCTCCCTGGAAGCCTGGCAGGGGCCGAGAGCTGTGCTCCACTGGCACCTGGCGGACCAGGTCCACACGTCAGCTCGTTAGCCTGACCCACCGAGGTGTTCATCCCTCCCTCTGGTACTCAGGACCAAGCTGCGCCCAGTACAGCTGGGGACACTGAGACCAGCCCCCAGGCCTGGGCTGCAGAGGTCCCATGGTCCTCTGCCTGGCGGTGTCCTACACTGCATGCTCTCTGCTGACAATTGAGCAGCCAAAGCAGATTAACCCTGGTGCTTATCCCCCCTAATGGTTTCCGAATCCCCGGCGCCCAGCAGCTAAGCCGGCCTTTCTCCGCGGCAGCAGCCAGCCCTCCCCAGCGGCTCCAGCCTCCCGGCTGCGCCGATGCTATCTCAGCCCGGCGGCCGCGGGTCCTGCGCTAATCCCCGGCGCTTGCTTTCTTCCCCATCCCGCTCGAGATCAGGCCGATTGGCGTTTGATTACGGCCGCTATCAAGGGCCTCTTTGTGCGATCGGCCCTAAATCTCCTAATTCCGTGATAAAGGAGGCATTAACGCGGGTTTGCTGCAGAGAAAGGCACCAGGACGAAAGAAAGCAATCAGGGGAATCCTGATGGCCTCGTCTGCCCGGCTGGGGAGGGAGGCGGGAAAGGGGGCTGGGGAAGAGGAAGGGTCGAGGGGCTGCCCTGCTGAGCGGAACGCCGGGTCCCCATCTCCTGCCCGAGTCCTCCTTCCCTAGCCCTGAGCTGCGCCCAGGACCCGCTACCCACCTCCACCCTGCCTGCAGTTTCTGCTGCATACTGAGGAACCACACCTCTCTCCTCTAGCCTCACCCCTGCACTTGCTGGGACCTAAGCCCCACACCTCCCTGGACCTTGTTGGGCCTGCCTTTTCCTCCCAGCCTCTGGCTGTCTTAAGCCAGTGGTCTCTCAGGACTCATCTCTACATCTGCTCCTCCATGGCCTCTGATGCTCCCCCAACTTCTCCGGATCCCCCCATGCCCTGCCCCCCATCTGCCCCTCCTTTTGGCCACTGACCAGCTTTGACCAGTCCGGGATGCAGCTGGGTCTGCTCTTCAGCCTGGGAAACAGAAGTGAGGGCAGCCAGGAGCAACTGGGATTGTCCAGCCAGTATGTGCAGAGGGAGAGGGCCTGAGACCTCTGGTGGAGGCCAGGTGGGGTGAGCTGACAAGACCCCTCTGCGGAGGCCACACTGAGCCCCACGGTGGGGCTGAGAGGGGCTGGGCTGTGAGCTGGGGCCAGGAGAGAGGAGGCAGAGACCCAGTGGGGCAGATGGACGGAGGTGTCAGAGTCCAGGGGCTGGAGGACCACGGGGACGAGGCAGCTGATCCTCTTATCCTGCGAGTTTGCAGCAGCGGGAGCACCATGATTGGATTTGCGTTGGCAGAGATCCCCGCAGCCTCTGTGCGGAGGCTCATTTTGGAGGTGAAAGTGGCTGGGAGTGGGTTGGAGGGCTCAGGTGGCAGGCATATTTGGCTAGCACTGAGAGAGGGGCAGTGCAGAGGGGCCAGACAGGGGCGGTAGAACTGATGAGATTTGGAGGTGGGGACCTAGGGGAATGTTTGAGGCTTGGGGAGCTCTGGGGGCACGTGAGCGTTTACCAATCGTGGGTGGGTGGGCCACTTACCTGGGTGGACAGGTGTGCATTTACCAAGATGAACAGTAGTCTGGGTGTGCGTTTACCCAGGTAGCTAGGTGGAAAGGCAGGCCATATGCCGAGACGGACAAGAGGGCATCGTGGAGGCCGCTGGGATTCTCTCCAGACCCCTCCAGTGGTCAGTGCACCCACCTGCTGCTCTGAGTGTTGGTAGCTAACAGCACACAGCTGCCTCCACCTTGGAGCATTAAGCTGGGTGATGGAGCCACCTATACAGCAGCCCTCCAAAGCTGGGGGCAGAGCTCCGACAAGGACTGACTGGCATGGAGTACAAAAGGCCCGTCCCTGCTTTGCCTCAAGGGGGTTCGAATCTGTGAAGCGGCCTGTGTCTGCCCCAGTGCTTCCACGTGGGATTACATGGACACTGGCCTCTAACCACAGAGCACCTTCTTGATCAGCCCTCTCCACTCCAGGGTGACCAACCATCTCAGTTTCCCAGGAGGAAGGACTTTCAGTGTGCAAATGAAGATGGTTAGTCACCCTGTGCTCCTGCTGTAGCCGCAAAAAGAGATGTTGAAAGGGCCGGCCTGGTGGCGTAGTGGTTAAGTTTGCGCACTCAGCTTCAGCAGCGCCGGGTTCACGGGTTCGGATCCCAGCTTCAGACCTACGCAACACTCACCAAGCCATGCTGTGGCAGTGTCCCATGTACAAAATAGAGGAAGATTGGCACGGATGTTAGCTCAGGGACCATCTTACTCAAGCAAAAAGAGAAAGATTGGCAACAGATGTTAGCTGAGGACCAATCTTCCTCACCAAAAAAAAAAAAAAGAGAGAGAGAGGTGTTGAAGACTTCAATTTTTTTCTTTCTTTTTTTTTTATTTTGTGAGGAAGATCAGCCCTGAGCTAACATCCATGCTGATCCTCCTCTTTTTGCTGAGGAAGACCGGCTCTGAGCTAACATCTATTGCCAATCCTCCTCCTTTTTTTTTTTTCCCCAAAGCCCCAGTAGATAGTTGTATTTCATAGTTGCACATCCTTCTAGTTGCTGTATGTGGGACGTAGCCTCAGCATGGCCGGAGAAGCGGTGCATCAGTGCACGCCTGGGATCCAAACCCGGGCCGCCAGTAGCGGAGCACACGCACTTAACCGCTAAGCCGCGGGGCTGGCCCTTCAGTTTTTTTCTTATAAAACCCTGAAAAGACCATCAGTCAGTAACAGGTTTTGATCATTACAAGTCTAGGGTGTATTTGAGCTAGATTTGTAACCTACCACATAAAACTCTCTATATCCTATTATTCATCCCAATGAGCCAGGCAGAAAAGAATTTACTTTATTCTTTGGAATAAAAAGAAATCATTGAAAAATCATCATAAATTAAAAATATATTTAATTTCAAGGAAAAAAAGAAACAAAAATAAGAAATACAATTTTAATAAAGAAATATTGTGAAAACTCAAGTACATTTTTCAAAACATAAAATGTTGAAAACATAAACCTAATTCAGAAAAATGTTCTGTACTAAATGTAGTAAGCCTCCAGATTTTACACTTTAAAAAGGATCTTGAATTACAACAGCAGTAGCCCCAAGGAAATTAATATACCACTCTCTTTCATCTTTCTGGAGTCAAGAAATTTTTTCCCAACTTGCACAATCCAACTTTTAACTGGGGTACAGTCAGAAGGGCCTGCCAACTTCTGTGAAAATTTATCTGAGCATGTGATGCTGTCATAAAGTTTCCATTTTGTTCAAGACAGAGTGACTGCCATGGGATTATGAACTGTGCCCTCACCAGTACCAGAGATCTCACTTTGTAGATTACTGGGCCCAGAGCTATGGCTCAAAGAGCATGATGGGGGTGAGGAAAACTGACTCAAGGATATTCTGGTTGACATGGGACACTTCAGCATGGGAAAAGCCATCACCTCTATCACTTGTGAAAGCAAAGCACAGGAAAAAACACACTAAAGTTCGAGTTTACTTTAGAAATATTTAACCATTGACGCTGCTACATAATCTTTGTTTTTTAATGCTACATGGAAAGTTGGCCAATCACAGAGAAATAGTCCATGCTTCTCGATATTGGTGTGTAGACATTTCAGCTATGTATATACTGGCCAATGCTCTACATATATGTATGTGCATTATATATCAAGAGTTAAACAAATAGTTGAAAAATAAAACAAAAAAAGAGATGTTGAAGTCCTAAGCCCTTGTACCCAAATGTGAACTTATTTGGAAATAGGGTCTTTGCAGATGTAATTAAGATAAGGTCATACTGGTGTACGGTGGGCGCTTAATCCAATATGACTGATGCCCTTATAAGAAGAGGAGAAGAGACACAGAGGCAGACACATCAGAGAGGAGAACGCCACATGAGGACACAGACATACAGAGAGAATGCGGTGTGATGACAGAGGGAGAGATTGGAGCGATGCATCTACGGGCCAAGGGACACCAAGTATTGCCAGAAACACCAGAAAAGCAGGGAACAGATTCTCCCCTAGAGCATGGCCCTGCTCACACCTTGATCTTGGACTTCTGGCCTCCAGAACTGTGACAGAATAAATTTCTGTTGTTTTAAGCCACATAGTTTGTGCTACTTGGTTAAGGCAGCCCTAGCAGACTAATACAGATTTCTTTGCTCTTCTCCTAGGAGCACACCCTCAAAAATAAGTCATTGAACAAGAATCCCCATGTCAGGCTTTGCTTCTAGGGAACTTGACCTAAAACAGTTGGTACCAGGAGTGGGTGGTCCTAGGGAACTAACTCTAAGGATGACTCTCTGAAATTGGATCCAGCTGGTGGCAGTGAGGGACTATCACTGGTGGCAGGTGGAGAACTGATAGTCTCTGGGATGGGTAGGAGTGTGACAGTGAAAACTGTCAGCTGGGAGACCTGGGAGAGGAGACAAGTGGAAGGGGAGGCTGCAGCTGGTCAAGGGTCATGGGCACCTGAGTGGGAGGGGGAAATAGAAACTCTGAGAGCTGTGGGACTGAGTGGCTATTGCAAAGCACTGCTGATTCCTTGAGGAGAGAACATGATGCTGAGAAATGTTAATCAGCAGCATAAAGCAAAGTGTGAGTGTCATAGGCCACCAGGCACATATCAAGAGATCTGCAGCCAGATGGCAGACAGAAATGAAGACTAGGGCCCACACTTAGTGGAACACAGCAGAACTGCAGGCAAGGCAAGGATCTCAACTTAGACCAGTCTCTTGCATGCAAGTCAGGGCCCTGATGGTGAAGGCATGGGACCTGACACATGATGTGTGGAGATCTGGGGGTGCACTGGAGGACTTTGAACCCCAGACTCCCCTGAACCCTCTGGGCCTGCAGAAGCTATCTGGGAGGCTATTACAAAGAAAGCTGCTGTTAACATTCAAGTACAAGTCTTTGCATTTTCACTTCCTTTGGGTAAATCCCTAGGAGTGGAATGGCTGGATCATATAGGTTGTTTAACTTAGGAAACTGCCCTACTGTCTTCCAAAGTGGTTATTCCTTTTTACCTTCTCACCATGAGTGTTATGTCATCTGTAAATAATGTTACTTTTTCCTTTTGGATCTTTATACCTGTTATGTATTTTTCTTCCTTTATTGCACTGGGCTAGGACTTCCAAGACAACATTGATTAGAAGTGGTGACTGTGCAGAGGGAGAAAGTCAAATACCATATGATCTCACTCATAAATAGAAGATAAAAACAACAGCAAACAAACACATAGAGACCGAGACTGGATTGGTGGTTACCAGAGGGGAAGTGGGGAGAGAGGAGGTGAAAGGGGTAATTAGGCACCTGTGTGTGGTGATGGATTGTAATTAGTCTTTGGGTGGTGAACATGATGTGATCTACACAGAAATCGAAATATAATGATATACACCTGCAATTTATATAATGTTATAAAACAATGTTATCTCAATCAAAAAAAAAAAAGTGGTGACTCTGGACATCCTTGCCTTATTCCTGATCTTAGGGAGAAAACGTCCAGTATTTTACCATAAAATGATAGTAACAGTAGGTTAACTGTAGGTTGTTAATAAAGTTCTTCATAATATTTCTTTATCATCCTTTTACTGTCTGCAGAATCAGTGGTGGTATCCCCTCTTTTATTCCTGACATTGGTAATTTGTGTTTATTTTTTCTGATTGAGTCTAGTTTGTCAATTTTGTTAATCTTTTCAAAGAACCATGTATTGGCTTTGTTAATTTTCTGTATTGTTTGCCTGTTTTATATATTATTGGCTACTGCTCTTATCTTCATTATATCTTTCTTTCTATTTTATTTTTTTAATCTTCTTTTACTTGCATCTTAACATGGAACCTTATGTCGTTGATTTTATATCTTCTTTTCTAACTTAAATATTTAAAGCTATAAATTCCTACCTAATATTACTTAAGTTGCACATTGCAAATTTTGATATATTGTACTTTTATCATTAAATTTGAAATATTTTCTTATTTCTCTTTTGACTTCTTTTTTGACACATGAATTATTTAGAAGTATGTTGTTTAGTGTCCAAATATCTGGAAATTTTCTAGATATTGTGGTTTTTATCTACTTCTAACTTATTCCCATGGTTGAGCAGAGACTGAACTCTGTAAGATTTCAATCTTTTGAAATTTATTGAGATTCACTTTATGGCCCAGCATATAATCTCTCTTGATGAGTGTACCATATGTACTTGGAAAGAATGTGTTGTTCTCCATTTGTTGGATGGAAGGTTCTCTCAGTGTCAATTACGTCAAGGTGGTTAGAGGTATAGTTCAAGCCTGTAATGTCTTTATTGATTTATTCCAGTTATTCTATTAATTAACATAAGAAGGATGCTAAAACTCCAACTATGATTGTCATTTTTTCTATTTATTCCATTAATTCCATTACTTCTGGTTTCATATATTGTGAAACTCAGTTATTAGGCACATACACATTTAGGATTGTATATCTTCCTGATTAGTAGCCCTGTTATCATTATGAAATACCCCTTTTTATGTCTCATAACAGTCTTTGTCTTGAAGTGTAGTTTTTCTGTTAGGAATATTGTCGCTCCAGCTTTCTTAAGCTTGCCATTGGTAAGGCATGTCTTTCTCATCATTTTACTCTCAGCCCCTCAGTGTCTTATGTAAAGTACGTCTCTTGTAGGCAGCATGTAGTAAGGACTTAGCTGTTTTTTAATTCAGTCTGAGTCTGACAATGTCTGCCTTTTACTTGGAATGTCTGTTCCACTTGAATTTAATGTAATGATTGATGTAGCTGAATTTGGGTCTCCTGTTTTACTCTTTGTTTTCTGTTGGTCCATCTGTTTTATTCGTCTATTCCTCCTTTCCTGCCTTCTCTTGACTCACTTTGACATATTTTAGAAGTGCATTTTAATTTTCCTATTGGCTTTTTAGCTATACCACTTTGCCCTTTTTTTTTTTTAAGGGTCTTGCTCTTTTTTTTTTTTTTGTGAGGAAGATCAGCCCTGAGCTAACATCCGTGCTGGCCCTCCTCTTTTTGCTGAGGAAGACCGGCTCTGAGCTAACATCTATTGCCAATCCTCCTCCTTTTTTCTCCCCAAAGCCCCAGTAGATAGTTGTATGTCATGGTTGCACATCCTTCTAGTTGCTGTATGTGGGACGTGGCCTCAGCATGGCCGGAGAAGCGGTGCGTCGGTGCACGCCCGGGATCTGAACCCGGGCTGCCAGTAGCGGAGCGCGCGCACTCAACCGCTAAGCCACAGGGCCGGCCCCGACTTTGCCCTTTTTGCTGGTGGCTGTAGGAATTACAGTATGTCACCTTAACCTTTTGCAGTCTACTTAACAGTTAATAGGGTACCACGTCATGTGACATGTAAGAACACTGAGACTCTATGGTTCTATTTACTGCCACACTGTCTTTTTGCAATCGTGGTTATATGTTATAAATACCAAGATGAAATGTTGTAATATTTGTTGTATTCAGTTACCTGTATTTTTTAAAGCTGAGAGGGAAAAAGCTATCTTTTATATTCACCAGAGAGTTAACATTTCTGATGCTCTCCTTTCTTCATGGAGATCTGTTTCCACCTCACATCATTTCCCTTCAGTCAGCAAACTTCCTCCAATATTTCTTGAATTGCAGATCTGCTAGTAACAAATTACCTGAGTTTTTGTTTGTTTAAAAATGTCTTTATTTCCCTCATTCTCGAAGGATTTTTTGCTGGATGTAAAATTCTGGGTGTATGGGTTTTCCCCCCCAGCACATTAAAGATGCTATTCCACTGTCTACTGTTTTCAGTCGTTTCTATGAAAAGTCAGCTAACATTTTTATCCTTCCCCTGTATGTAATGTGCCATTTTTCTCTGACTACTTATAATATTTATTCTTTATCTTTTGTTTTCAGATGTTTGACTATGATATGCCTAGTGGTGGTTTTCTTTGTTTTTACCCTGTTTTGGGGTATGCTAACCTTAGTGAATCTACAAATGTATGTATTTCATTAAATTTGAAAAAGTTTATACCATTATTTCTTCAAATATTTTTTCCTCTCTGTGGTAGGCAGAATAATGGCCCCCTCAAAGATGTCTACACCCTAATCCCCATAACCTGTGAGTATCTTACTTACATGGCAAAAAAGGCTTTGTAAATGTGATGAAGTTTAGGACCTTGAGATAGAGAGGTTATCCTGGAGTACTCCAGTGGGTCCAATGAAGCCACAATGGCCCTTAAAAGCAGAAGAGATGGCAGAGGGGTCAGAGTGAGGCAGCTGTGAGGAGGACTTCACCATCATTGCTGTCTTTGAAGATGGAGGAATGGGCTATGAGCCAAGGCAGCCTCTAAAAGCTGAAAAAGGCAAGGGGGCAGATTTTCCTTCAGAAAAGGACATAGCTCTGCTGACACCTTGGTTTTAGCCCAGTGAGACCTCTGTGGGACTTTTAACCTAGAGAAATGTAATATAATAAATTTGTGTTATTTTAAGCCACCAGGTTTGTAGCAATTTGTTATAGCAGTGACAGAAAACTAATACATGCCCCCATTCTCCTTCTGCTCCTTCTGGGATTCCAGTGACACATATGATAGGTCTTATGATCTATCTCAGGGTCCCTCAGGTCCATGAGACTCTGTTCATTTATTCAATCAATCATTTTTCTCTCTATTGTCCAGATTGCATAATTTCTATTGATCTATCTTGAGTTCACTGACCTCTCTATCACCTCCCTTCTGCTGTTAAGCCCATCCAGTAAATTTTTTATTTCTGATATTCTATTTTTCAGTTCTAGAATTTCCATTTGTTTTTTTTTTAAGTTTCTTTTCCTGTGCTGAGATTTCCTATCTTCTCACTTATTATGAGGATCTTTTCCTTTAAATCCTTGAACATAGTTATAATAGTTGCTTTAAAATCTTTGCTGCATCTAGGAAAGCCCTACATCTATCATCATATTTAATGTTTAAAGACTGAGTTGTTTCCCTTTAAGATTGGGAACAAGGTAAAAATGTTTGATTTCACCATTTTTATTCAACATTGTACTGGAGGTCTAGACATTTCAATAAGGCAATAAAAATAAAGATCATAAAGAAAGAAGTAAAACTAGACAGATGATATTTTTGGATGATATCACTGTTTACATAGAAAACCTCAATGTATCTACAAAAACAAATTATAGAGGTCTATAAATTAATACATAAAATCAGCAAAGTTGAATTGTGTTTCCTACCCCGACCCCCCCCCCCAAAAAAAAAGATATGTTGAAGTCCTAATTCCCAGTACCTCAAAATGTGACTTTATTTGGAAATAGGATGATTGCAGATGTGATTTGTTAAATTAAGATGAAGTCTTTCTGGAGTAGGGTGAGCCCCTAATGCAATGTAACTGGTGTCCTTATAAGAATATGGCCATGTGAAGACAGACACACAGGGAGAATGCCATGTGACAACAAAAACAGAGATTGGAGTTCTGCAGCTGCAAGCCAAGGACTGCCAAATACTGTTGGCAAAGCCCCAGAAGCTAGGAAGAGGTAAGAAAAGATTCCCCTTCAGTCTTCAGAGACAGCATGGCCCTGTCGATACCATGATTTCAGACTTCTAGCACCCAGAACTGAGAGATAATAAATTTCTATTGTTTTACACCACCCAGTTTGTGGTAGTTGGTTACAGCAGCCCTAGCAAACTAATACAGTCACGATGTGAAGTTAATATACAAACATTCATTGTATTTCTTAGTAGCAGCAAACAATTAGAAAATTAAATTTTTTAAAAGACCATTTATAATAGCAACAAAAAACATAAAATAGTTAGGAATAAATCTAACAAAAGGCATCTAAGACCTCTAAATTGAAAGTAAAAATATTGCTGAGCAAAATTAAAGAAGATATG
Organism: Diceros bicornis minor; assembly: GCF_020826845.1. NCBI lineage: Eukaryota > Metazoa > Chordata > Mammalia > Perissodactyla > Rhinocerotidae > Diceros > Diceros bicornis. The sequence goes on along the minus strand of NC_080774.1, from coordinate 31,878,763 downwards.
AATAAATGGAGAGTGAGAGACCAAGTTCATGGATTTGGAAACTCAGTATTTTTAAGATGTAATTTCTCCCAAAATTGATCTATAGGTTCAATCCAATCCTAAACCCAATCTCAGTAGGCTTTTCTTGAAGAAATTAACAAGATGAGTCTAATATTTTATAGGAATACAAAGGACCTGGAATATTCAAAGCAATCTTGAAAACTAATAACAAAATTGGAGACCTTATGCTTTTTTACTTCAAAAACTTTCTAGAAACAACAACAACAAAAAAACAAACATAAAAAAATGGGCAGAGGATATGAACAGACATTTTTCCAAGGAAGATATACAGATGGCCAATAGGCACATGAAAAGATGTTCAACATCACTAATCATAAACTACACTAAGATATCACCTTACCTGTTAGAATGGCTATAATCACAAAGACAAAAAATACAAATGTTGGAGAGGTTGTGGAGAAAAGAGAACCTTCATTCACTGCTGATGGGAATGCAAACTGGTGCAGCCTCTATGGAAAATAGTATGGAGATTCCTCAAAAAATTAAAATAGAAATACCTTATGATCCAGCTATCCCACTACTGGGTATTTAGCCAAAGAAGCTGAAATCAACAATCTGAAGAGGCTTATGCACCCCTATGTTCAGTGAAGCATTATTCATTATAGCCAAGAAGTGGAAGCAACCCAAGTGCCCATTGACTGATGATTGGATAAGGAAGATGTGGTATATATATACAGTGGAATACGACTCAGCGACAAAAAAAGACAAAATCGTCCCATTTCCAACAACATGGATGGACCTGGAGGGTATTATGTTAAGCGAAATAAGCCAGAGAGAGAAAGACAAACACCACATTATTTCACTCGTATGTGGAAGATAAAGCAACACATGGACAGAGAGAACAGTTTGGTGGTTACCAGAGACAAGGGGGTTGGTAGGTGGGCACAAGGGGTGAAGGGATACATTTATATGGTGACTGAAAAACAATAATGTACAACTAAAATTTCACAATGTTATAAACTATTATGACATCAATAAAAAAAACTTTCTATGAAGCTACAGTAATCAACAATGTACTACTGGCGTAAGAATTGATAAGTAGATCAATGGAGCAGAATAGAGAGTCTAGAAATAGACCCAAACTTACATGGCCATTTACTCCTAAACAAGGTGCCAATGAAACGTAACAGAGAAGGGAAAACCATTTCCATAAATTGTGCTGTAACAACTTGATATCTAAATGGAAAGGGCCGGCCCAGTGGCTTGGCGGTTGAGTGCGCACGCTCCGCTGCTGGTGGCCCGGGTTTGGATCCTGGGCGTGCACCGACGCACCGCTTCTCCGGCCATGCTGAGGCCGCGTCCCACATACAGCAACTAGAAGGATGTGCAACTATGACATACAACTATCTACTGGGGTTTTGGGGGAAAATAAATAAATAAAATTAAAAAAATAATAAATGGAAAAAATTTAACTTCAACTCCTACCTCAGACTATACACAAAAATTAATTTGAGAGCTACCATAGATATAAACGTAAAATCTAAAACTAAAACATTTTTAGAATAGAATAGGAAAATGTCTTCACAACAAAGAAATACTAGCCAATAATAAGAAAGAAAATTCTCTGATACACACCACCATGTGGATGAATCTTAAAAATGTTATGCTGAACAAAAGAAGCCTTTTATACAAAAGAGTATATTGTACTGTAGGAGTCCATTTCTATGAACTTTCAGAGACGGCAAAATTACTCTATGTTGAAAAACTGAGAAGTGGTTTCCTCTTGAGGGTGGGGTGGGGTGGTGATTATCCGAGAAGGAGCATGAGGAGGCTTTCTGCAGTGAGGGAAATATTCTGTATCTTGATAGCGGTGTGGATTGCAGAGGCGTATACATCTGTCAAAACTCACGAAATGATACACTTAAGGTTTGTATAAATCTTTTCATGTCAATTGTACCTTAAAAACTACAAATAAATATTGAACTTTAGCTAATGACAGACATGCTGAAGACTTTGGACGAGAGGCGCACCAGTGTCTGCAGCTACTGGGCATGCACACAAAATAAGACGGACTGAAGGGTGCACACCCATGTGATGAAATGAAATGCTGATAACCAGAGAACCTAGGGAGGGAGCATATGGATGATCACTGTACAATCCTTTCAAATTTTCTGAATGCTTGAAAAGTTTCATAATGAAATATTGAGAAAAAATAATATAAGTAAACTCAACAGCAACAAAAAACCAAACAACCCAACTTAAAAATGAACAAAGGACTTGAATAGACATTTCTTCAAAGAAGATATACAAATGGCCAACAAGCACCTGAAAAGATGCTCAACTTTGCTAATAATCAGGGAAATGCAAATCAAAACCACAAGATACCACTTCACATCCATTAGGATGACTATAAATATAAACAACAGAAAATAACAAATGTTGGTGAGGATGTAGAGAAACTGAAGCCCTTGTGCTTTGCTGGTTGGAATGTAAGATGGTGCTGCCATTATGGAAAACAGTTTGGTGGTTTCTCAATAAGTAAAAGATAGAATTACCATATAATCCAGCCATTCCACTTCTAGGTCTACTCCAAAAGAATTAAAAGCAGGGACTCAAGCAGATACTTGTACATCCACAATGTTCACAGCAGCATTATTCACAATGGTCAGAAGGTGGAAACAACCCAAAAGTCCACTGATGGACGAAAGGATTAAACAATGTGGTCCATGCATACAATGGAATTTGGACATAACCTCTGGTAGTCAGGGGCTGAGGGTGGGAGGAAATGGGGAGTTATCGTCTAACAGGTATAGAGTTTCTGTTTGAGATCATGGAAAAGTTCTGGAAGTTACAGTGATTAAAGTTATACAACATTGTGAATGTACTTAATGCCACTGAATTGTACACTTAAAAATGGTTAAAGGGGAAATTCTCTGCTATGTATATTTTACCACATTAAAAACATAAAAATAGGGGCTGGGCCAGTAGCATAGCGGGTAAGTGCGCGCGCTCCGCTGCTGGCAGCCAGGGGTTCGGATCCCGGGCGTGCACCAATGCACCGCTTGTCAAGCCATGCTGTGGCAGCTTCCCATATAAAGTGGAGGATGATGGGCACGGATGTTCGCCCAGGGCCAGTCTTCCTCAGCAAAAAGAGGAGGATTGGCATGGATGTTAGCTCAGGGCTGATCTTCCTCACAAAATAAATAAATAAATAAATAAAATAAAGTGGTGATACCATTTTTTAAAAAAACATAAAATAATAGAAGAGCAAAAGGCCAAGACCACTGGACCCAATGGGCTGTCACAATCTCTTGCTCAATTTCCAGCCAGTTCTCAGGCCCAGACCTCATCTCCAAAAGTTTCCTTCCCATGACAAAGGATCCAGCAACACCGGAAAACATTTACAGTGGGGATTCTCCTAATCCTGCAAAGGGACCTATGTCCATTTACTCAGGTAACTGTATGTTGGAGAAAGGGAAAACCTGGATCATTTTAGAGCTGTTGGATTCAGGCTCCATGTTAACACTGACACCTGGGACTCAAAGTGTGATCGTGGTCTCCCTGTTAGAGCTGGGTGTAGAGAGGCCGGGCATTGGGGGGGACTGGCCCAGCTCCACGCACGGTGGGCCTGTGGCGTTCCTGACCTATCCACTGGTTATTTCTCCAGCTGTGGAATGTATAATTGGAATAGACATGTTTAGCATTTGGCAGAACATCCACAATGGTTTCTGACCTTTAGAGTAAGGCCTATTTTGTGAGAGTTCCTGAACTGCCCCACCCCCCACAAACATTAAAAAAACAACGTTGCCTCCCAGGAAGAACCGCAGAGGTGACTGTCATAGTTAAAGACTGAAAGGATGCAGGGTGGTGGTCTCTAGCAAATCTCGATTTGATTCATTAGTCTGGCTCCTTCAAAATCTAGATGGGTCATACAGCACCTCTTCATGATAAAACACTCAAGAAACTTGAAATAGAAGGGAACTTCCTCAACCTGATAAAGGACATCTATGAAAAACCCACAGCTAAAGTCGTACTCCATGGTGAAGACTGAATCCCTTCCCTCTAAGATCAGGAACAATATGAGAATGACCACTCCCATCACTTCTGTTCGACATTGTATTGGAGGTTCTAGCCAGGGCAAGTAGGCAAGGAAAAGGAGCAGAAGGCATGCAGATTATAAAGAAGTAAAGACCTCTGTTCACAAATGACATAATGGCACATATAGAAAATCCTATAGAATTCACAAAAAACTATTAGAATTAATAAACAAATTCAGCAGATTGCCAGATACAAGATCAGTGTACAAAAATCAATTGTATTTCTCTACACTTGCAGTGAACAATCTGAAAATGAAATTAAGAAAACCATTCCATTTACAATAGCATCAAAAAGAACAAAGTACCTCAGGATAAATTTAACTAAAGAAGTGAAAAATTTATACTCTGAGGGCCGGCCTCGTGGCTTAGCGGTTAAGTGCGAGCGCTCCACTGCTGGCGGACCGGGTTCGGATCCTGGGCATGCACCGACGCACCGCTTCTCCGGCCATGCTGAGGCCGCGTCCCACATACAGCAACTAGAAGGATGTGCAGCTATGACATATAACTATCTACTGGGGCTTTGGGGAGAAAAAATAAATAAGTAAAATCTTTAAAAAAAAAAACTTATACCCTGAAAACTACAAAACACTACTGAAGGAAATTAAAGAAGATCTAAATAAATGGAAGACATCCCATGTTCATGGATTGGCAGAATGAATTTAAGATGGCAATACTCCTCAAATTGATCTACTACAGACTCAACACAATTCCTATCAAAAGTCTAGCTAGCCTCTTTGCAGAAACTTGTAAGCTGTTCGTAAAATTCATATGAACCCTATTCAAGGGAACCAGAATAGCCAAACCAATGTTGAAAAAGAACAGAGTTGGAGGGCTCACACCTCTCTATCTCAAAACTGACAGGAAAGCTACAGTAATCAAGACAGTGTGGTACTGGTATAAGGATAGATCAATGGAGCAGAATTCAGAATCCAGGAATAAGTCCTCACGTTTATGGTCAATTGATTTCCCTCAGGGGTGGAAAAACAATTCAGTGGTGGAAAGAATAATCTTTTCAACAAATGGTGCTGAGACAACTAGATATCCACATGCAAAAGAATGAAGTTGGATCCCTAGCTCACACCATATACAAAATGATCAATCAAAGGGCTAAAACTATAAAACTTATAGTTTATAAAACATCAGGGTAAATCTTCATGACCTTGGATTTGGCAGTTGTTTCTTAGATACAACCTCAAAAGGACAAGCAACCAAAGAAAAAAATAGATACGTAGGACTTATTCAAAATTTAAAAATTTTATGCTTCAAAAGACACCATCAAGAAAGTGAAAAACAACCCATAGAATGGGAAAAAATATTTGCAAATTATATATCTGGTAAAGACTTGTATTCTGAATGTGTAAAGAACTCTCACAAACCAAAATAAAAAGAGAAATAAACCAAATTTCTAGGACTCCAGTGGTCCTATGATGGGTGTCCCTTGCTGGAACACCCCCTCAGAGTAAAGGACAAGTAGTTGCGCCCTGCACCTCCCCCCCGGGAGAGAGCGCGGGGCAGGGACGCTTCTTCAGGTTTTGGAGGCAGCATGTCCTGCACTTGGGAACACTGCCATGAGCCGTTTTTTGTGTGATACAGAGCCTGCCAGTTTTGAGTCGAGCCCAGAGCAGGAAAGAGGTCTGCAGCAGGTCCAGGCTTTGGCACAAGCAGCCCTGTACCTGGCCCTGTGACCTGGGAGAGACTGTGGCCAATGCTACAGCAGAGAAAGATTTCACCTGGGGCCTCTGGTAGATTCCAGCAGGAGAGCTGTCCTCTCCTCATGGCTGTTGGTACCTCCATGCAATGTGGGAGCTGGATTTAAAGAGCAAGCATCCCAAGATGAGAGAGAGAGAGAAGCTGTATCACCCAGCTGTGTGACCCGGCCTCAAAAATCACATAGTGTTACTTCTGCCTCATTCTATGGATTAGAAGCAAGTCACTAAGCCAGCGCATGTTTAAGGAGAAGGCAATTAGATTTCACCTCTTGAAGGGAAGAGTGTCAAAAAATTTGCTGACATATTTGAAAAGCACCACAGTGGGCCACTTACGAAGGTGGGCTGGTGAAGAGATGGGGTATGTGCAGAGGTGGACGGGTGGAGAGATGGTGCATTTACTGAGATGGAGAGGTGTGTAGGTGACCCATTTATCAAGGTGTGGAATACCAGGCAATGGACGGATTTTGAGATCTTGAGTCCTTTCCGGGCATGGTGACTGGGAAATGTTTATTGGTGATGGAAGTGGAGACACGGAGCATGTACTCGGAAGATGCTAGCCTGGAGCAGAGCGAGAGGCCAGGCCGGAGGTATCAACTGGGGAGTCATTGTCACAGAGATGGTATCTGAAGCTTCAAGGCTGGAGAGGGTCACCAAGGGTGAGAATGAGGAGGGATGAAGGAATGGCCAGGGCCGTGAGGAGGAGGGTACAGCCTTCCTGACCGCTGACCCTGTTCCCCCCATTCTAGCGGAATCAGCCTTTGATGGGTAGTCGACCCCCATGCGCTCTCTGATCTAATGGTGAGCATGCAGTTCTGTGAGGGAGGCTGGCTGGGAGAGGTTTCCACGGTCATCCAAAGGGACATGTGGGAACAGATGGGAGGTCTGGGAACATGGCAGCCATCTTGCAACTAAGAGGCGGGGCCACTCATAGAGGTGGTGGCTCCTTCACTGAGCAAATAAACAAGTCCTGGGCACCCTATATTGGGACTTTTGTAACCAGAGTTGAGTCAGCAGGTTCTGTCACTTGAAGGCCAAAACGTCCTCACTAATACTGGAGTGGAGTCAGCAAAGGAGCCTGAGGACGGGCTGGTGAGGCAGGAAGAGGGAGGGAATGTGAGTGTGTTGCCCTGCATCTGCACCTACCATTCATGGACCCGGGGCTGACTGGATTCTAACATCTCACACGTCCTAACCAGGTGAGCCCTGAGAGCACCTCCAGTTAGGTCACTGTTGTTCCACAGGTTTATAGATTGGGAAACCCAGGCACAGGGAAGTGAAGGAACCTATGGAAGGTCCCACAGCCAGGAAGTGACAGTGGGGGTATAGGCCACGCAGTGTACTGATCTGTCCTTGGAGCCAACAATATCTTTTCAGAGGTCCAGAGAAGAGGGCCGCAAGCAGAAGTCCCCGACGGCAGTCCCGTGCTGCCTAATTGAAGATGAAACCGTCTTCACTGAATTTGTCAAAGAGCAGGTCACGAGCAATGTCGGGCGGAATGAGGCAGGGGATGGTGTGGACAGGGTGGGACCGGCCTGGGTTGAAAAGTGAGGAGGTGGAGAGCTCCACAGCTGTGGAGCCTGGCTGTGAGGAGGGTGGGGCAGGGGTGTTGAATGTTTTGGGGGGATTCTGGGACATATAGGAAAGCGGGAGGAGGGGCGGCTCCAGAGCGCTGAGGTGGAGCCTCGGATGGGGTCTGCAAGGTTCCCCTGACCCAGGAGAGGGCGGAGAATTGGGGGCACCGGGCAGCGGGGTTGCGAGTTCCGTGATGAGCGGAGATAGCTTTGTGACTGCGCCCCCATTTCCTCCAGGAGGCTGAGACCCCGGCTCCGAAGTGGGTGGGAGCTTGGGGGCCAAACAGTGGTGGGATCGCAATGTCGCCGATGGCGTTGGGCTCCATTTGAGGTCGAAGCCCAGGAGTTTTGGGGCCAGGAGACTGCGAAATTTGGGTGGGTTTCTCCAGACTTGTTCATCTGCCTCAGCAGGCCCCAAAGGGGACAAGAAGCCAGCCCTGGCCGCGGTGGCTACTGGAGGAGGGCACCCAGGGGGCTGCCAGGGTCGGGGCGTCCTCGGAGCGGCTCCCCAGCGACAGGGCGAGGATCGCCGGCCAGGCGGGCAGTGGGCTGCGGCCCTCCGCGGCTTCCCAGTGGCGTCCCCTGGCCGCGCGTCCTGCTAGCCCTGCCGTACAGAAGGATGGACGCGGGGCACAGGGCTCCCTGCGCGCCCCCTCCCCGCGGCCGGCCGGCCCCCACGCGCCGATGCGGAGCAGGATCTCCCGCCGCCGCAGCGGGGATTAGCGCGCTCGTGGCGAGCGCGGCGGGATTAGCCCGCGTGGACTCGGCGCCCGGCCCGGGGATTACGGCGCTCGCCCCCCGACATATATATTCTCGCGGCGTCGGCGGCGGGGCCAGGTCGGCATGGCGGCGGCGGGGGGCGCGGCGAGCCGAAGGGGCCCCGGGCGGCCCTGCCCCTTCTCCATCGAGCACATTCTCTCCAGCCTGCCCGAGCGCCGCCTCCCGGCCCGGGGCGCCCGCCCGCCGCAGCCCTCCGGCCGCCAGAGCCCCGCGGAGCCAGGCGAGCCCGGGGCGCCCGAGGCCGCGCCCTGCGCCTGCTGCTGCTGCTGCGGCCCTCGCGCGGCGCCCCGAGGGCCCTCGGAGCCAGCCGCCGGGCTGGGTGAGTGAGCGCGGGGCGTGGGCGTGGGGGTCCCCCGGGCGCGGCGCGGTCGGTGCGGAGCGCGTTCCCCGCCCCTCACCGCGCCCTCGCCCCGCAGGCGCGCGGCGGCCGTGGCCGCTGAGGCTGGGGCCCGCGGCGCCCTTGCCCTTGGCCGCGCCGATCAGAAGCACGGGGGCGCTGCCCGGCGCGGGCGGCCCGGGCCCGCAGCGGCGCACGCGGCGCCACCGCACCATCTTCAGCGAGGAGCAGCTGCAGGCACTGGAGGCGCTCTTCATGCAGAACCAGTACCCCGACGTGGGCACGCGCGAGCGCCTGGCCGGCCGCATCCGCCTGCGCGAGGAGCGCGTGGAGGTGAGCGCCCGCCGGCTGGACGGCGAGTGGGTTCGGGCGCCCTCGCTGCGTTCCTCCTCTTGAAAAGACGGCCCTGGCGCGGGGGTCCCGGCGCGGCGGAGAGAGGGCGCGCAGGGCAAGTTCTGGGCCGAGGGGCAGGCAGGGACAGGCACGTGAGGGAAAGTGTCGCTGGAACTGGAGGGGAGGTAAGGCTAGTTTTCTTTTCCTTTGTTTTAGACTTTTTCCCGCCTTGATGGTAAATGAGGCGCGCGTTCATGTTCCAGACTTTGGGAAGCTCGGAAGAGCACAACGCTGCAGAAGGGGCGCCCTGGGAGCCACCTGGCGGAGGTTGGGGGGTGGGGACGGATGCAAACGGTGGCTGGTCCGTTTGGGAAAGGGGTTCCTGTTCCGCGGCCCAAGCCACCGTCTCTATTTGCTGCGGATAAGAGACGGTGGCGCTCGGCCGCTGCCTGGTGCCAGCTCCACAGCCCTCATCCGCCCACGCCCCGTCGGGAAGCCCTCTGACCCGTCCACCTATGGGAGCCTGGTGGGACGCGGGTCATGGGGCTGGGCCTGAGCAGTACCTCCTCCTCAGGTCTGGTTCAAGAACCGCCGGGCCAAGTGGCGACACCAGAAGCGCGTGTCAGCGTCTGCAAGGTTCCCGCCGGGAGCCAAGAAGCCCCCCAAGGAGAGGTGCTGATGGCTCTGGAAGCTACTCCTCAGCGTGGCCGCGTCCTTTGGCGCTGGGTCAGAGAGTGGACAGACCAACTTGAAAAGGAGCTGAGAGAGGACACCAGCCTCTTCCCGTCTGCACAGCTTCCTGTATCTTGGAGCTACTGCTCAACGCAGGAGCCCCTCTGCAGGAGAACAGATGTGTGTGTGGCCGTGAGCCACCTGCTCCATTAAAGGAGGGAGCTTCAAGCATCTTCAGGCACTCTCCTCCCAAATGGCAAGCGGGCAGGAGGACCCAGGAGATTCCTTGGGGCTTAGAGGTGGGGCAGGGCACAGAGCAGGTCAGCTTTCTCAACCCCCCCACCACATCCCAGGAGGCACTAACCCCTCCCCAGGGCAGGAACCACCCCTTATCAACACTGGGGACCCAGAATCCCCCTCCTCCTCCTGGGGCATGCTGGCTTCTGTCCTTTACTCAGCATGGATGTAGCCCACTTGGCCTGGCCTACAACCCTCCCGAGGCAGGGTGGGTGGTGTCTGCATCCTCCGATTGCTGCCACCTTGCAGGTCCTGAACTGAGCCCAGGTGTCCAGACCTGTAGAATAAGAAGGTTGGCTGAGGTCATCTCCAGAAGCCCCCTCCGGCTCCTTAACCCTGTGAGCCTTGTGCCAATGTGGAGAAATAAACAAGCAGTACAAACATCAGGAAAGCAGTGCAGAGTTGGAAGCGCGCCATGGCTGCACTGCCACATCTGCCAGGACCCGCCCCTCCTCTCCTTTTCAGGGAGTGTGGGGCTGCCTTGTCTTGGGGAGGACAGCCCAGTGAGTCCTCAGTCCCTGTGCCAGGGTCCCCCTAGCAAAGCAGACTGCCTCACGGGGCGTAGCCGGCACCCCGGGGCCTGCACTAGCCTCCCTGTGCTGCTGGCCTGCTTCAGGGCTGGGCCCTGGCGTCCCCCTCCAGGGGATTTCCGTGCTGTGGCGTCTGCCTATCTCACAGTAGTCAATCTCCGCCATCCTGTGGGTCAAGAGGAGGTTTGACTGGGGAGACACCCCCACACACTGCCTTGGCTTGGAAAATGTCTGCTCTCCCCTCCATCATCCTGGCCCCAGGGTGAAGGACAGTGTGAAAACAAGGCTTCAATTCCCCAAGTAGGTGTACAGTGGGCCCAAGGCACCTAACACTCACCTCATCTGGCTTGGGCACCTCGTTCTGCCTCCTCCCGGGTCCTGGAGGGAATGGGGGGTATCTGGCAGGAGACACGGTCCGTCCAGAAAAGGTGCAGAGGCCAGGGCTGCAATGCCCAGGACTCTCCAAGGCTGGCCAGCTCAGATAGCACTGAGCAGGCCTGGTGTCCCAGCCAGGGCTGCCCTAACACTGCTCGGTGCCCCTAGGACAGCAGCCCTCCCCTCATCCCCAGGATGCACGCTTCTGGCTGTCACAAGGGTCTTCTCCCTGCATCCTGGCCTTATCCTTGGAGACTGCAGAGTCGGCTTGCAGAGCTCCCCTGCAGACTGGGATGCCCTCATCTCGCTGGGTTCCAGGACCTCACCTTCCTTGGCTGAGTGGCTATTTGTTATTGTGTGGAAGAGCCATGAGCAGAGCTCCACCTTTGAGGGACCCGTGGCTATGCTGCGCTCCTGATTCTCTCCTTCCTTTCTAGCTGCTCCTTGGCAGGCTCAACCCAACAGGTGGCCATTAACATAGGTGTCTTTGAGGCTGAGTCCCTCTCATCTCAAATCTCTCCCTGGTTTCTCTCTTCCTCAGGTTCCGATTCCCATGTCTCTGCCACATTTACATCTCCAGCCCAGGCCTCTCCCCTGAGCTAGATATTAACGTCCAGCTGTCCCTTTGACTCCTCCACCTGGAAGCCCACAGCAAGCTCTTCTCCTGTGCATACTAGGTGCATCAGCCAGAGGGCTGGCAATCACCCAGAGCCCTCCTCTCCCTCACGCACCATGCCCAAGCCAACAGCAAGTTGATTTTACCTCCAAAAGCAATCCCAGAATCTACTTTCTCCCCAGCTTCAACTGCACAACCTGATGAGAACTGCCATCATCTCTCACCTTGACTGCTGCACCCACTCTGGTTCCTCTTTAATTCATTCTCCATGAAAGCCAGGACCTGAACCTGCCTCTCCCCTGCCTATGGCACTCCAAGGGTTTCCCATTGCTCCTAGAATAAAGACAAAACTCACCATGACCCCTGAGGCCCCGTGCAGCCTGGGCCTGCCCCTCTGGCATCATCTTACACCTTACTGCTCCTTGCACTCTGTGTGTATCCAAAGGCCTCCTTCCCGCTGCTAGGCCATTGCACATGCTCTTCACTCTCCACCTGATCAATGCCTGCTCGTCTTTTGGGTCTGCAACCACTTTCTGCCTGGGTAAACTTACCCCTGCTGCCGTGTCAGTAAGATTCCCCAGGTGCAAACTCTTTTCTTGCACTGGTCAGCTGCAGTTTTAGTTGTTTATAGGGTGACCTAACTAGTGTCTGTCTGAGCCATCTGACTGTCAGTTCCACAAGGGCAGGAACCATCACCATGGAAGCCCCAGTGAATGAAAGAACAACTGCCTGTTAACTAAATCATTCTGGGGCAGCACTTTCTTCTTTGATGTAATTCACAACCTCCTTTTGGGAAGAAATGATCACTCCTGAAAAATGCTTAGGCAATTTTCTGGTCGACTTCAGTGAGAATTAGCCCTCTTCTGTGAAGCCCACTCTGGCATTCAGGGACTTAATAATTTTTAACCAGATATTTCTTTATTGAACCATTATATTTTTCTTTTCTTTTTTTGTTAGCTAACTATCAAGAAAGAATTGTTAGGGTTCTTTTCTTGCATAAAGTTCTAATAAAACCTTCGAAACTCGTATATAACCAAATTTCCTAAAGAGTATGTTTTTGTTAATAATATAGAAGCATATGCAGTGATTATTTGCCAGAAATTGGAATCCCAAGGCCTTTCAATTCCTCACTGCTGGAATTTTTCAGATTAGCTTGAATGACACGCTCCTTAGCCCCCACCACAGCGCCCCCTGGTGCTCACAGTCCAGATACTCACAGTCCTCTCGGGTCGGGTACTCCAGTCCCCTCCTGGAGGTGGTGCAGCCCGAGTCTCTGCCCTTGGGGTGTGGACAGTCCCCAGAGCCAAATAAGGATAGTGAGGAGGAGGTGCCCGTGATTGGGAAGGCACAGCAGTGTTGTCAGGAGAGAGAGGGGGCGGCTCCGTTTGTATGTGGCAAGACCGGAGCGAGGCGGGAGGGAGACTACAACTCCCATAAAGATCAGGGCTCGTAGTGACGTTGTACGGAGCGCAGGCCGGCCTTCGAAACGCGCTCTCCCATTGGCCGACTGTTGGAAGTGCCTGCGCAGCTGGCGCGGTCCCGCCCCCCGCCCCGCCCCTGTGACGCGCCTGCGCCGCCTGAGCCATCCTGGGATGGCGATGCAAACGCCCGGTCCTTCAGCTATGGCACTGTTGCTCCCGGTTGCGTCTGGGTCCCGGAGGAAGCGCGCGGCCGGGGAGGCCAGGGCTGTGACGAGTAAGCAACGGGTCCTGGACGAGGAAGAGTACATCGAGGTAAGACCTCGGTGCCGACGCCGGCGACTTCTGGTCCCTCCCCCGCTTCGCAGTCTTCTCGGGTCGGGGTACTCCAGTCCCCTCCTGGAGGTGGAGCCGCCCGAGTCCCTGCCCTTGGGGTGTAGATAGTCCCCAGAGCCAAATAAGCATAGTGCGGAGGAGGTGCCCTTGATGGGGGAGGCACAGGAGTGTTGTCAGGGGAAAGAGGGGGCGGCTCTGTTTGTATGTGGTGGGGGTGAGGGAAACAAGGCTTTCTGTTGGAGCGTGAGTTGGACAGACTGGGAACATGGTGGCAAAGATTTTCTAGAGAGCGGTAATAGCAAGTGCAAAGCCTGGGGTTCCTGGAAACAGGCTGCGATTGCGGCGGCATCATTGAGTAGGTGGGCCTCCGACGACCTTTCCAGTAGGTGTTAGTCCTACCGCACACATGCTGAAGGCGAGGAGCTGGCAGGGGGATTGGAGAAAATCAGTTTGGTTTGGGACTGGTTAAGTTTGGGAAGCCTCTGGGATATACAAGCAGGGGCAATGGTGGACAGCTGGGTCACAGATGTGCAGCTCAGGAGCAAGGTCTGGCTGAAGGTGCAGACTTGGGAATCTCAGTCGGTTGGGGGGATGGGGGATTGTGACTGGCTGAAGTCGCCCAGGAAAGAGGTTCAGGTTGGAAATAGGAGGTCATGGGTGGAATAAAGGTGGCAACACCTACATTGGTCCAGCTAGTTTGGAGGTGGAGCCAGCAAAGGAAAATGAGAATGACCACTTAGTGAGGGGAGAGAGAGGGTTTCATGGAAATCAGAGGAGCGTTTAGTAATGTTAGACGTTTCAGCAAGGCCACATGAGATGTTCATCTTCTTTAGAAAGTGCCCCTAAGCTCTGGGGATCATCTGGCCAGGCAGAGGTCACGGTGGTGGTCAGCAAGGGCCTTAGCATGTACCTCAGTGGAGTGAGAGGCGGCGGGCACCCAGATGGCAGCTCTAACTTTTGTTCTGATTTTTCGTGATAGGGCCTCCAGATGGTCATCCAGAGGGACTTCTTCCCTGATGTGGAGAAGCTGCAGGCACAGAAGGAGTACCTGGAGGCTGAGGAGAGTGGAGACCTGGAACGGATGCGCCAGATCGCCATCAAGTTTGGCTCTGACCTGGGCAAGATGTCCCGAGAGCCCCCACCACCCTGTAAGAGGACTCTTACAGGGTGGCAGAGAGGGGAATTCCCACTGTACTCAGGCTTATTCTAATCCCCACCCCCTCTCTTCCGCCAGATGTGACTCCAGCCACATTTGAAACTCCTGAGGTGCACCCAGGCACTGGAGTGGTGGGCAACAAGCCCCGGGGCCGGGGCCGAGGCCTGGAGGATGGTGATGGTGAGTGAGCACTGTCTTTCAAACAAATGGTTGGGATTGCCTGGGCGTCTCATCCTGTGAGGCCCTGAGGGAGTAGTCCAGGGGCAGGTCACATGTTGTCCCTGAGGGGTCTCCTTGCCTAAAGAGCAGCCCTTGGGGTCAAAGAGCACTGGTCTAGGAAGCAGAAGACCTGGGTCCAGCTCCCAAACGTGGGGCAGTCCTCCGAGCCTCTGGCCCTCCTCTGTGTAAGGGGAATCTCACCATCTTTCTCACCAGCCTGCTCACTGTGTGCGACCCCCTGCCCAGTGGGCTCCATGGGCCTGGTAGGGCTCCTTTCCTCACTGTCTCCTTAGGATGCCTCAGGACCTCTGCACTTGCTTCTTCCAAGTGGGTCCCTTCCCCTGGATAACTGCATGGCTCACTCCTTCAGGCCTCCGCTCAGGTGCGGCCCATTCAGAGAACCCTTTCCTGACCTCCCACTGTAAAGTCACGTCACCGTGGTGCTTTCTGCCTTCCCACCTGGCTTTGTTTTCTCACGACAGGACGTGGCACTTAAAAAGGCATTTCGTTTTTTTATTGTCTCTCTCCTCCATGAGAGCAGGTTCTTTGTCGTGCGTCCATCTGTGTGTTCTGCATCTAGAAGAGTGCATGGTGTGTTATGGGCTTTCCACAAATATGTGTGTGTAGAACAAATTAAAGAGTTGTGTGCTTCAACACGTTTGTTAGGGTGTGTGTGCGACATCCCAACTTGACGAGGGAGTCTCTCTAGGAAAGAGCATTCCGAGCCCTGTTGAGCACGAGTGTTCCGCGTGCTCCAGGACCTCCTCGAGGACAGTCATTGTTGTCATCAGTAGTGGCTCGTCAGTGCCTGTACAGACAGACGAGATGCATTCTGTACTAAGTCCTAGTCTGCGGTGTGCTGTACTAAACACAGATGTGGTGTGTGCTCACATAGACATGATGTTTTCTGCTTCAAAACCCAGCTCTTTCTGCTGTTAACACAGTCCGTCAGTTGGGTCCTTGGAGCCTGATTCTCCATTGCAATATGTCACAGAAATCACAGGCAATTTGCAGATTCTTTTTCTTTAAATATCTCTTACTTGTCAGTAAGCACAGCATCCTTTCAGTAACCTAAGTGGTAGGTACTGTCATCGTTCACGGTCATAGGTGAGGAAACCGAGGCTCAGGAAGGCAGTAACTTCTGCAGGTCTCAGAGCTGGTCAGTGGCGGCATGGGGCTTGAGTCCTCATCTTTCTGCCCCCGGGTCTTGAACTTTTAGCCGATGTGCTTTGTGCACAGTCTAGCGGGTGGTAGGTGGCCAAGACTGTCACTAAAGTGGAAGAAAAGGCTCTCCTCCTAACGGCCCCACTGAAGTCTACACCACTGCTCGCAGCCCGACAGCACCACCTCGGTGGGGGTGGGGGGTGCAGGGGACGGCCAGGATTGTGGCCCAGTGCCTGTGAGGCCCCATCTGGAGCACCAGGTCATAGGGGGTCCCTGCCATCAGGGCCCACTAGTAGGTCGGAAGGCATAGGTGACGGCCCCCGCCTGTAGCACAGGTTCCAGGAAGGGAGCAGGCAGGGTAAGGAGATCCCAAGGTGGAGGGGAGCCCGGGGCTTCGGAGGCAGGGCCTACACGACTGGCACGGTTTGAGCTGGGAAGACCCTCTGTGATCACTTGCTCTTTCTCTAACACCGGGATGGCCCCCCTTCCAGTCTGACAGATTGCATGCTTGGCATCCAGCAGATGGGGAGAGCCCCTGAGGGCTCCCTGGGCAGTTTGGGTGGGATGATTCCAGAAGCTCCCAGGCCGGGGGTTGTCTGGCAGTATGGGTTCTCATGGACAGATGCGGGTCCAGGGGGGAAGATTCCAACCCTGCTTGTAGGGTGCTGCGGTTCCCAGCACCGACTGACTGCAAAGTGGTGTTTATGCTGTTTGTGGTTCTGTATCACCCTCCCCTGCATCCCTGAGCAGGAGAGGCTGGAGAGGAGGAGGAGAAGGAGCCCCTGCCCAGCCTGGATGTTTTCCTGAGCCGGTACACAAGCGAGGACAACGCCTCCTTCCAGGAGATCATGGAGGTGGCCAAGGAGAAGAGCCGGGCACGCCATGCCTGGCTCTACCAGGCCGAGGAGGAGTTTGAGAAGGTGTCCCTGGGTGCCTGGGCATAGGTGCCCTATGTTGGGATGAGGAGAGTCCCAGGGCCAGGGCACAGTGCCTGGGGGCCTCTCTGACCCTCAGTTTCACCCCTGTGATGCAGAGGCAGAAAGATAATCTTGCGCTCCCGTCGGCGGAGCACCAAGCCATCGAGAGCAGCCGGGCTGGCGTGGAGACTTGGAAGTACAAGGCTAGGAACTCCCTCATGTACTACCCAGAGGGTGAGCGGGCAGCGGGTGGCTGTGCGTTTGTACCTGGCCTTCAAGTTGTGTGTGTCTCTGCCCCCTTGCCTTCCGGGCCTTGGAGGGGTCCTGTCTGTCTCAGGGCATATGGGTCCGTGTGTGAAGTCAGTGAGGGAGTGAGGCCCTCCCCAGCTTCGTTCAGGTTCTGCAATATGGAGGCTGGACTAGGCTCTGTGCTTCTGGTCATTGGGGAGTGACTTGGCCTCTCCCTCAGGCCCTGAGCTGAGGTGGTGCCTGCCCACCCCTCTTACACCTGCTGCCGTCTCTGCTCCATCTGCCAGGCGTCCCTGATGAAGAGCAGCTGTTTAAGAAGCCCCGGCAGGTGGTGCATAAGAATACTCGCTTCCTCAGGGACCCCTTCAGCCAGGCCCTGAGCAGGTCCCAGCTGCAGCAGGCCGCTGCCCTCAATGCTCAGGTGAGTGGTGGGGCCAGCAGGGGGCCAGCTGTGGGTAGGCACAGCCTCCCTGATCATGGCTGCCCCTTCTTTTTCCTTTTTTTTTTTTTGTGAGGAAGATCAGCCCTGAACTAACATCCATGCCAATTCTCTTTTTGCTGAGGAAAACTGGCCCTGAGCTAACATCCATGCCCATCTTCCTCCACTTTATGTGGGACGCCGCCACAGCACGGCCTGACAAGCGGTGCGTCGGTGTGCACCCGGGATCCAAACCTGGTCCGCCAGCAGTGGAGCGCACGCACTTAACCGCTACACCACGAGGCTGGCCCCAAGCTGCTCCTTCTTAGATTAGGGCCATTCTTGGGCTTGGTGGAGCTCAGCAGTGTGGGAATGTTTGGGGCACCTCTGTGGCAAGGTCTTGAATCTTTTCTCAACCCATGTGGGCATTCATTGGTGCTGTCTTGGTCAGACACATTCTGTGGGTCCAGATCTGTGCCAACTCCTTTGGTGGGCAAGGGTGAGAGAAGAGAGGCTTCTGAGAGTCAGTCTGGCCAGACCCACACCCACGCACCAGGCAGGGTTGGGAGTGGACAGTGGTGGGGGGTGCAGGCTGCAGCGGGGAGGCTGGGTGGCCAGCAAGTGCCAGAAGGGAACCTGGCCCAGAGGGCAGGCTGGGGGTGGGGAGGGGGTGCTAGGCGTGACAGAGAGCAGAGATTTCTGAGCCTGGGAGCAAGATAATGGGTACTATGCACCCATGACTCCAACGATGATGGAATCAAAGGGTAGGAGGCAGGAGGTGGGGAGACTGTTTTGGAGGCTCTTACAAGTGCCTTGTGGGAAGGAGATCAGAGCACAGGCACCATAGTTAGTGTGGCCCCTACAGTGGCCTGAATCAGTAGTCCATGAAAGTAGCCCATGTCGGGTCTGGCCCAAGGCCAAGGGCCCTGGCGCTGCCCTGCATGGAAGGCGGGGGAGCTTCCCTTGTTTGAGTGTCACTCTGCCAGGTCCTCCAGGTCTCTGCAGGGGCCAGGGGTCTCCTCTCTTTCCCCAGGGGCCTGCCAGCCCCAGGGCCCCCCTCTGCCCTAGTTGGAGAGTGTTCCCAGCATGTTCCTGTGCACCTGCCCATCAGCCAGCTGGGGGCGGCAGGCTTGGGCGCCCCTGACACCAGCCTCTCTGCTTGTTCCAGCACAAACAGGGCAAGGTGGGCCCCGACGGCAAGGAGCTGATCCCCCAGGAGTCCCCCCGAGTGGGCGGATTTGGATTTGTTGCCACCCCTTCTCCTGCCCCTGGTGAGACATGTGCCCGCTGGCAAGCTTGCCCGCCAACAGGACTGCCTGGGGGAGGTTGGCCCCAGGTCAGCCCCACGCCTGGTGTGACTCAGGGCCCAGTGTCCCATCTGTGCAAGGACAGGGCTGGACCCTCAGGCAGACCTGACCTGAGACATGTGGGGCCTGGCCCATTTAGCTGGGCAGTCTCCATGCCTCATCCCAGGCTCGGCCGGACAGACTGGGTGTGCTGGGAACCAGGGGTGTTGGGGCTCTGCTGGACAGACTGGCCGTGGTGAGCATGCGGAGTGGTGCAGGGGCGGGCGGGCCTGGGGCCTGATGTGCAGTGAGGGCAGTGTAATCCAGTGGGCTGCCAGGCGGGTGTCTTCTTATGTTAGAACTGTGCGTGGAAGCCAAGCCACAGTCTGCAGGAAATTGCGTGCACCTGGGGCCTCGTAGGGGGGCCTGGCCCATGTGTGGTGGGCAAGACAGGCCTGAGGGGCACTCTAGGGCTGTGTGCCCCTCCCTTAGGCCACTTGCCTCTTGCCACTGGCCTGGGCTCGGGGTCCCCATTAGTCCTGGGGTAATGTGTTCTGGGTCTCACGTCAGCAGGTGTGTGGTGCTTATAAACCTAGATCCAGAGAGCACTGTAGGGTGGGGGGCTCAGGAGGTGTGTGAGCCTTGGGGACAGTCTTACAGTACACATGGTGTCCCTATGCCCTCATGCCCTGTGCCCCATGCACTGGTCTCTGCACTCTGCGGTGCTGGTTGCTGAGATGCAGGCCAGAGCATGTGGAGGTGCCACAGGTTTGCCCAGGGTCCTTGGAGGTTTGGGAACTCTGGAAGCCCCAGAGCATCTCCTCCCTTGGGGTGCGGTGCCAGCAGTGACCTCCAGGAGGCTCCCCTGGCCCTGTGCTAAGATGGCCCAGCTGACCTAGTCCGGCTCCTCTGGGGAGCCTCCCTCCCCCAGGATAAGCCCAATGGCTGTGGGGGCCTGGGCCTGCTCTGGGCCCACAGCGGCCTTGGCGTTTCCCTCTCAGAGGGCAGAGGTGCCAGGGTTCTAGAGTCCCGGGGAAGGAGAGGGGCCCAGCTGCCGGCCTTGGTGTTTGCTAGCTGGAACGTGCATAGGAGAAGTGGCTGTGGTGGGAGGGAGGGCCCAGGTGGTGCCCCCACCTGGGTCCCCTGGCCTGAGGTGGCTGTGGGCTCTCCATCCGCAGGTGTGAACGAGTCCCCACTGATGACCTGGGGGGAGGTCGAGAACACACCCTTGAGAGTGGAAGGATCAGAAACCCCCTACGTAGACAGGACGCCGGGGCCAGCCTTCAAGGTGGGTCGTGGTGAGGAGAGCACGGGTAGGACCCCTGGTGGACACTTGGCCTTCTGAGCACCCATAGCTCAATGCACAGAGATGTGTTCCAGCTGCCACCAGTCAAATCCCTGACAACTGGTGGGCCGAGCCACATGCTAGGCTGCACTCCTGCACGGGCACTGTGTTCTGAGAATGGGACAAGGGCAGTGAGGGCAGGTGTGGGTGGACGAGTGGGTCTGTCAAGGGTGGGACCAAGGCAGGGAGCGGCTGTGGCCCCTCTGAGCCTGTAGGCCTGGAGGATGGGGCTGCTCAGAGATGAGGGCAGTCTCAGAGGTGGACCAGGAGCTCAACTGCACTACAGGCCTGAGGGCCAGGAAGGGTTCCAGAACCCCAGCGTTCCATGGGACGTGGTTTCTGTCTTCAGAAGGGCTAAGTGTTTGCAGAGAGAGGCCTCTTGCAGAGATCTGGGTGGCCCAGGATGGCGTGGGTAAGTGGGCAGGCAGGTGGGGCCCTGGAGAGGTGTTGGGAAGGCAAAGTGCTCAGGTCGGCACCAGTTTGTGGGGGAAACTGAGTGACTGGCATAATTTGGAAGGAAGAGAAATCCCCGAAAGTGGGGAGCGTGCAGTCCTGTTGTCGAGGTGCTGGGCCTCTGCCTATGCTGACTGTGGAGTGCGGGGAGATGGAGGGAGGCAGAGGTTGGTGTTGCCGCAGAGACAGAGGGTGTGGGATTACGTCCTCTGCTTTGAAACCCAAAAGAATCAGGCATGAAGTCTGGAATTAATGTAGAAGGTCTGCATGGGGGCTAGGTCAGAGGTTGTCTTGAACCAGTCCCTCAAACACTGGCAGCGATCAGTTTGAAATGCAACGGAAAAAGAGACATCCCTCACGGTAGCATCAGAAATGTAGAACTAGGAACAACTTAGCTTTTGTAAAGAAACTGCAGACTTAGAGAAGGAGAACACTGCCGCTGGGCGCGCCTGAAGGTGCAGGCCCCAGCGAAGCGCAGCTCACCCTGCCCTGAGTAGTTCAGAGGGGTAACGCATGTCCGGACAGAACATACATGGAGGTTTTTGGTACTTTGGTTCTAAAACTTGTCTGGGACATGAGGATAACCAGGAAAAACTTGAGACAGGAATAACGGAGCGGCACCTGAGCTGTCGTAACAGAGCACCCCAGAAGGCTGTAGGTGTGTCAGCGTGTGCCACGGCCCGGGAACCTACAGTCAATAGGAAAGGAGAGATTCTAAAAGAAACCTTAGTCTAAGACAGAATTTAGGGTGTGTTAGAGACAACAGTTCCGGCTGTGTTGAGTAGTAGAGAATTTGGAAATACAGTAAACCAGGTCCTTAATACGTGTAGCAAAGTGAATTCCAGAAAGTTGGAAAGGTTAAATATGGTCACTGTTTAAACTGATCTCAAGGTTGGAAGGACTTGTAAACACAAAAGCAAGGGGAGACGTTACAGAGGAGGTGACGGCTAGGTTACACCACCTGAAAGCAGCAGGAAACGCACACACAGATAAAAATAAGAGCAAAGAGCTGAAATTCAGATGGCATACCTTAATATAATCCACACAGATAAAGCTTCTGTAAGTTAGAAAAGCAAAACAAAACACCAAGATAAGCGCTTCAATAGAAAAAATGTTGGGAAGTTCTCAAAAGAACTACAGAAGGTCAGTGAAGGCTGTTCACTGTTGTCATCAGAGGGAAGCAGATTAAAATGAGACCCTCTTTGTTTGTAGAAGATTGTCAGAGATTCGTCACTTGGCCCTGCTGGCTTTGAGAGTGTGAGGACAGGCGAGGAGAGCTGGGCCTTTGGTGGGTGGGCAGCTCAGGTGGGCTGGTTGGGGGCTTTCGGGGGGCTTTTAGGGGAGGCGGCAGTGGGTTGTTGGGATCGTAGGGGCCACAGGAAGAGACAGGCACCCCCAGCAGTGAGGGACTGCCTGGCTCCATGGCAGGCCACCCACGTGCCTGCTGCCTTGTAGATCTTGGAGCCAGGCCGCAGGGAGCGGCTGGGGCTGAAGATGGCCAACGAGGCTGCCGCCAAGAACCGGGCCAAGAAGCAGGAGGCCTTGCGGAGAGTGACGGAGAACCTGGCTAGGTGAGGGGTACCTGACCTGCAGGGGGGTCTCTCCCTGCTCCTGCTCGGCCCCACCCCCCCGCAGTGTGGATGCATGGTCTGCAGGGCAGGCCCGCAGGTTCTGTGGTGGGTCCTGTGGCAGCTCCTCTGATCCAGAGCATGACCCTGTGTGAACCAGGATGCAGGGCTCTTCTCTGTCTTTTCTTCAACCTCCTTGGCACATCCCTCAGAGGCCCCTCTAGGCCCGTTGTCCCACTCTGAGCTCCTGTCAGCCCTGTGGAAGTGGGTGTTATCATTCCCCTGGAGAGAGTTGGGTCCACCCCAGTGCCACAGCCAAGGGCAGCACCACCACCACTTAGCCTCAAGTTTGGCCTCACTACTGTGTGCCAGGCCACCCGATTTCCTTAGCCTAGAATGACCACAGGTCTGTCCCTCTTCCAGCCACCAGCGGTGCTCGGTCCAGCCTAATCCTGCCTCTCTTGCCCACCCCTTCCACCCCAGCCTCACCCCCAAAGGCCTGAGCCCAGCCATGTCCCCAGCTCTGCAGCGCCTCGTGAGCAGGACGGCCAGCAAGTACACAGACCGGGCCCTGCGGGCCAGTTACACACCATCCCCAGCACGCTCAACCCACCTCAAGACCCCCACCGGCGGGCCCCAAACCCCCACGAGCACACCAGCTCCTGGCTCTGCCACACGCACCCCCCTCAGCCAGGACCCGGCCTCCATCACGGACAACCTGCTGCAGCTCCCTGCCCGGCGCAAAGCCTCAGACTTCTTCTAGGTTCAAGCCCGGCCTGGGCCCATGGAAGCTTTGTGGAGCCTGCAGGGTAGCTGTCCACCCCGCGGTGGACTCCGGCCTTCTGGGGACCCAGGCCCGGGCCAAAACAGCGACTATCCCAGGAGCCACAGAAGAAGGGTGCCGTGCCACGGCCAGGCTGGCACAGGACTTGCCCCCACCTTGGGGTGCATCCCAGGGCCTTGCCCAGGTTTTCTGTGGAGCCTCTGCCTGTGTCTATTTGACTGTCATTAAAGAACGCCTAGCGCAGCCTGGTAGGGCCACCTTTCTGTCCTGCTGCCTGCGCTGACCTGTAGCGTGGTCTCAGGGCTGCAGGCCACCGGGGCCTGCTGAGTGGAGTGACCTTTGGAGGGCCAGTGTGTCTGGCCTTTCCCGTCACCTCCTGCATTGCTTTCTGTGGCACCCCTGGAGCTCGGAACCTGCCTTCTGAGCTGAGTCCACGGCCTGGTGCCCCCTGCCTGCCCAAGCTCTTTCTGCTCCTCTGAGGGAAGGACGGAACCTTGGTAGTTGTTCCCCCTGGGCTCAGCTGGGGCTCTGGGCCCAGGTCTGCAGCCTCCCCAGCCAGGCTTGGCCTGCGTGGTATGCTGGTGACAGGGCTGTATGGGTCCTACATGTGAGGTCACACCCCCACATGAGGCACCTTCTTGGTGGCCTTAGCATCACCTTCTCCAGCTGCTTCCAGCTCAGGTGGGGCAGGGCTATCTCTACCTGCCCTTCTCTCCCCGCTCCAGGCCCTGCCCGCCATATGCTGCTGAGTCACCAGCCTCACCTCGCTGTCACTCCCACCAGCAGGAGCCCCAGATGACAGTAACTGGGCTGAGAGTGGCCTCTGCACCATGGCTCAGCACTTGCCCATGGGCCTGAGGGTATTGGTGCCTGACCCTCAAGAGGCTGAGAGCCAGTTGCTTGACATGGAGGTGAGGTCCCTGCACCGTGGGCTTATGGGCCCAAGACCATGGGCTGGCTCCCATACGTGTCTCTTCAGGCCTCAGGTGGGGTCAGGTTGTGTCCAGGGTGCTCAGGGAGACACAGCTGGAATCTGCTTAGACCAGAGTCCTTCCTGCTCTGAGCACGCCCAGCCCTGTGCTAGGCGGCCTTCTTGGGTCTTCCTGTGTTGGTCTTCTCGCCCCCTCCGTGAGTACCGATGTTCTCTGGAGGCTGGTGTGGGGCCTGCCGCCTTCCTGGGCTTCCACTAACCTGTGCTCCTCAACAGTGGGGCTGAGCCCCGGCTGTGCCCTGGGACCCACCAAGGCGGCTGGAGGTGGGCTCCGCAGGTGAGCATGGGCCCAGGGCTGGGCCTGCCCGGGGATCAGGAAGGTGCAGCTTTTGGTGCTTTTCCCCCATTGGGAAGGGTGGGCTTGAGCCCAAGGGAGCCCCCAGGAAGTGGGGAGGCAGAGGACTGAGTGGACGTGAGTGAGATGCAGGCAGGGCCACGTAGGCCCAGGTGCTGACAACCTCGAGCACTTGGCTGGTATGGAGAGTGGGCCCTGGGGAGTGAAAGGCAACAAAACTGAGGGCTGCTGTGTGGGCGAATGGGAAGGGGTGAGGAGGGGGAGCTGAAAGGTCTCAGCTGGGGCTGCCCTGGGGGCTGGAGGGGACACTTGAGGGGCTGAGGTCACCGAGCTCAACCCCGAGAACGGAGGGAGGGGAGGACACTGAGATAAAGGGGCTGTCTGAGCGAATAGGGGTGGGAAGACGTGCACCTGGCACCTGGGGGTGCTGGGCACGGGGCACGTCCAAGGGAGGCCTGTGGGGGGCCCAGCGGTGGGCAGCAGCCACAGTCGTCTCCTTGCCCACAAGGTCTCACCCTGTCTCCCTGAGCCTGAGTACCGGTCCCTGGACTCCTACGCTGGAGACCCCCACGCCGCAGGGAGGGTGGTTGGCTGAGTCCCAGAGAAAAAGACTCCTCACGGGGCACTCTTGATGCGTATATACACTTTGTGGTTTATTTGGTGGTCAGCAATTAACGTCTCTGCTACTAAGTGGAGGAAAGCTAATAGAACGTAATCAAAATAGTGGTTTAATTGACGGATTTTACTTGTTCTTGCACCTGTGGCTTCTTCAGCTCCTAGCTGCCTACCTCATTTATGTGGGCACTCACCATGCACCGTGCCCCCGGGCCCTCAGCACCGCTAGGTGCTTGCTTTCCCCACCTCGGCTCCGGAGACATGATGGTCTTTTGCCCTGGAGGTCTCGGCCAGCCTGTCCTCCATCCTGTCCTCGTTCTCCGGCAGCACCAGCAGCCGATGCTGGGTTTTGACCCCCAGCTTGTGGTCAGGCCGGTGCTCGGGCCGGTGCTCAGGCCTCGAGCCTGGCCGGGTGTCCAGTTTGCAGTCGGCTCGGTACTTGCCCTCCCCCTCCCTCTTGAAGGAGGCAGAAGACATGGCTTTGGGCTTGGGGGGCTGCAGCCATGAGTGGCTGAGGATCTCATCGATGTGCAGCCGCCGGTTGACGTCTGGCTGTAGCATACGGTAGATGAGGTCCTTGCACTCGCTCGTCAGGTGCTTGGAGCGCGGGAAGTCCACGCGGTGTTCCTTCTGGATGCGCAGCATCTTCTTGATGTCGGAGTCGTCGTAGGGCATGGAGCCGCACACCATGATGTAGAGGATCACGCCCAGGCTCCAGATGTCATATACCTTGGGCTGGTAGGGGATGCCCTGCAGCACCTCGGGGGCTGCGTACGCCGCTGACCCACAGAAGGTCTTGCTGAGGGTGACGCGGCCGCTACCGTCCCGCAGGCAGCGCTTGGAGAAGCCGAAGTCAGACAGCTTGATGTTGAAGTCCTTGTCAAGGAGAAGGTTCTCGCACTTGAGGTCTCGGTGGACGATGTCTAGGTCGTGGCAGTACTTGACGGCCAAGGAGAGCTGGCGGAACATCTTGCGCGCCACATCCTCGTGCAGGGCTCCCCGACACTTGATGAACTCTAGGAGGTCGCCCTGGACGCCGAGCTCCATGACAATGTAGATGCGCCCATCTGATGTCTCGAAGATCTCGTAGGTCTTGATGATGGAGCGGTGGTTGACGGTTGCCAGGATGTCCATCTCCCGAGGAAGGAATCTCTCCACGAAGTCAGGGGGTGTTTTCTTGCGGTCGAGGATCTTGACTGCCACGTTGAACTTGAGGCGCTCAGAGTAGGCAGATTTGACTTTTGCGTAGGAGCCCTTGCCAAGGTTGATGCCCATGATGTAACCCTTCTTTCTTAGGACTGCGGCATCATCCATGGTGCCAGGAGCGGCTGGCGCCACTGCCTTCTACATCCCTTCTCGACGTGGGCCAGCAGGCATTGTCATTTACTCTGGGGAGGGCTGTCTGGCTGGGCTGGGCCTGGACCTGGAGGGGTGGAACGCTCAGCATTGTCTTCACGTGACTTCAGCATGTGAAGTCATAAAGCCGGGCTGCTGGGAGTGGGGACTGGGCCAGGGGGAGCGGGGCCCGGGCACCTGGGAAGCCAAGCTGGCCTGGCAGGAGCACCCACTCCCCGCCCACTGGAAGGAAGCCAGCACCCAGGACTGTGGTAACCCTCTCTGCTCCTCCTCCTCGCTGTGGCTCCCCTGTCCCGTGTCAGGCCTAGGGAGATGCTGCCCAGGTCCAGCCAGAGTGCCAACCCCATGCCCATTTCTGGCCATGGGGACTGACCCTGCATTGGCCCTTGTCCCACTAGGGCCAACTTCCTACAGCTTCTTTAGGGTCTTACGAAAACTCCGTCGAGGGCTTGTGTCCTCAGAACTGGCGATGCCTGGGAGGGACTGCTCTGGTCTGGCCAGGCTGGCACTGGTTCCAAGCCTGGTGAACAAGAGCAGCTCCTGTTTGGGGTAGAGAGCTGGGTGAATGATGCTGCTGCTGCTGCTGTGGAGCAGGGCGTGTGTGGGGCGAGACGGCAGGCAGGGCTCAGGTGCTGCGAGTGCCCAGCCGCGTGGCCCAGGGCGGTGGACCGGCAGATGTGTGTGGACGGTTTTGGGGACTGGGGCTGGCCTGGGAGGATGGGCCAGGCTTTAGTCAGGTAGAGGAGGTGGTGAGGCACCCAGGCGGGGAAGAGCTTGGGAGAGGAGAGGGCTTGTCCTGGGAATGGCTGAGTCCCGCAGTCAGGAGGGAGGTGGAAGAGAAGCTAAGTGGGGGCTTTTCCCTGAGTGATGGGCAGCCATGGCAGGGCCCAGGGCAGGAGGAGCCATGCCCCAAGTCTTGTTTGAAGATGGTCCCTGGCAGAGCCCAGAGAGAATGGGCTTTGGGGTGAGTGGAGGCCAGTGCCTTTGACCAGGCAAGAGGAGACTGGACCAGGGTCGGCCTGCAGGGATCAGGTGGCAGGGAGAGAGAGAAGGGTCTGAAGTGCTGGTCAGCGAGTGGGTGGGGCCTCAGGCGGAGCCAGGGGCTGGGGGCGGAGGGGGCCAGCAGCACCCAGAGCATCGACTGTTAAGAGCAGGCACCTGGGTGAGGAGAGGTCCTTAATTATGTCACTTTGGACCTTTGGGAGGAGTGGGTGTGTTGCAGCTGTTGCAACCGTGGGATAGTACATTGTTTGTCTCTCAGTGTTTTGTGCCCAGAAACAAAGTGAAAACCCTTTTTCAGGGCACATATATGGGTTTTTGTTTTGGAAAACATGGTCTCCTGTATGTCTCCTTAGGTACTTTGGAAACTCTGCTGTTCATTCGTCCTCCATCACAGGCACGTGTCACGAGTTGCCAGGACAGGCCTGCTGTGTGCTTGGTGTTCAGGGGAGAGTGAGGAAGGCCTGACTATTTCTAGTGGGGGATTGGGGAGGTGATGGAGCCAGCACACAAAGAATCAAACGGGCTCCACCAGGTTGATGAGGGGCAGAACGCGCCAGGCAGATGACATCTTGGCCAGAGCACGACACTGTGGACGCACCTGGAACGCGAGGGGAGGTCCCTGTGGAAGAATGCAAGGGCAGGGCAGCCAGAGTCCACATGCCAGGTGAAAGTGACTGAGGAGGGCGGCCCACAGCGGTGACGGCCCCCTAGCAGCCACGCCCCCCTGAGGCTTGCTCCCAGCTCTGTAGAGATTCCATTGTTAGTAGCGCTAGCTTGATGCCTTCCTTTCTTCTAGGGGATCTTGGGTAGAAATGACCAGAACTTCACTCCTTTGCGTCCCAGAAGGGGCTGGCTATGAGGATTTGCAGGCCAGGACCCAGGTGCATGACCACCTGCCCCCCCGCCTTTCTCCTGTGCCCCAGATGTTCCATCTGGGGCGTCCCCTGCATGTCTGCCTTCTTGGATGACTCCACCCACCCACTTTTCCCTTTTTTGTGGATTCTGCTTCCTCACACCCCACCTTTGCCCAGGGCAGTGTGCTCTCTTTGGTTCTTGGGGGACGTGGTGTGAGGCAGCTCTCGGCACTGTGCGAGGGGAGCTGCCGGGGTGTGGAGCAGGTGGCTTCCTCCAGGCTGTGCACACTGGGGCAGGGAGTCCTGGTGTCTTAGGGGTGGGGAGTGTTAGATTGGACCAGGGGCCTCCAGGGTGCTGCAACCTGCAGCTCTGTGGGTCGGAGACTGCAGACCCTGGGAAGGCTGCTTCCCTCTGAGCTTCGGTTTCCTCGTAAAGTGGCACCCATTTATCCATTCACTCCACAGGCATTTGAGGGTCGCTTCCAGGTGCTGGGGTACACTGATGAACAAGACAGGGCCCAGGCCTGCCTGGAGCCCAGAGGCCAGGGAGAGTCAATGTCACATCAACAGTGTGAATGCCCAGCGGTGGCTGTGCCGTGACACAGGAACACAGAGCTATGAGGACAGAACCGGGGGCTGGACTTGGGGAGGTTGGGAAGGCTGAGGTCTGAGGAGTCAGCCACTCGGAGGAGGACGAGGACTGCCAGTGCATGTGATGTCCTGAAAGGACACAGCTTGGCAAGAGTGTGTGAGGGCAGGAGGGAGCATGGCAGGCTGAGGAGGCCACGTTGAGGGTCTTGATCCTAGAGCCTTAGGGGATCACCAAAGGGGTCTGAGCCAGGGCCAAGCCCAGTGGATTGAGCAGCTCACAGGAGTGGCCCGGCAAGTGAGGCCACCAGGGGAGGAGTAGGCTTCAGTCATCTGGGCCGCAGCTTCCCACTGTGTGACTTAAGGCAGTCGCCCACTCTCTCTGAGCTATCTCCCCATCTGTAAAGCACACAGTAGGTGCTCCTTCCTGTGGTCCCTCCTGCCCAGGCTCGCCTCCTGGCTGGGCTGCAGTGAGTCACTCCTGGGGCCTCTCATCATGCATGACCCGCTGCCCTGATGACCACAGCAGGCCACAGAGATGACTGAGGAGAGGAGGTTCGTGAGCCTCTCCTTAGAATGTCCTCACAGCAGGCCCCGTGTGCTCTGGAATTCCACTCCACCACCACACAGGCCGTGTGACTCTGAGCTCCTGAGGCCTACGGGAGAAACTGGGTGGCTCTTCCAGTATTACTCAGGGCCTGTTCTGTGCCCGGACCCTGAGCACCCACAGGCCCGCCCTGGTGGGGCACAGAGTGGCGGGCTGCTGAGCACTATTAGGGGCCCCCAGAAGGATTTGCAGAGGCCATGGCCCCTTGGCTGAGCCTGGAGAGATGGGCAAGGTCTGCAGGGATGTGTCCACAAACACGATTATGGCACATATGTGTGGGGGTGAGGGAAGCGGCTGGGAGGCCAGACATGGGAGACCAGGCACTGGGATCCTTCCCAGGAGCAGCAGAAGCTGGACTGGGTGCAAGAAGGGGCCTCTGGCTGCTGTGGGAGGTGATGGGAGGGCAGGGACAGAGGCCTTGGTGGTGGCTGAACCGTGACATACCGGAACATGGTGATAGGAGGACATAGAATGTGTGAAGGTGGCTGTGGGGAGAGGGAGGAGCCAGGCAGAGCAGTGGACTGGATGACGGGCGGGGTACTCACTGGACCTTACTTCTCCCAGGGACTGGGGTTGGGATCTTCCCAAGACACCACATGGGCGGGGGGAGAGGTGAGTCTGAAGGCTCTTGTCCTCTTTGTGTGTTAAACCCACAGGTCCACATGAGGTTGTCTGGAGAGAATGCAGAGCAGGAAGAGAAAGGGGCTGCCCCGGGCAAGATGAGGACTGCCTGAGAAAAGACACGGGCAGCCAGTGATGCCAAATGCAGGCCTGCGCCCTCTGCGGGACACCAATGGCCACAGGGGCCAGGCATGCCTTGCGAGGATGCCTGTCCTCCTACTCACTGCTGTCAGCTTATCCACTCTGGCAGGGAGCGTCACCCCTGGGGACAGACTGGGATTAGAGGGAAACGGGATGTGGTCAAGGCCACACTGACTGTGGGACACGCAGGCTGGAGTGTGGCTGGTCCATCAGCAGAGTCCCCCGCTTCTCCTGGGCTGGGGGAAGGATGACTCAGGGCACCTTTGAGAACCAGGTGCTGGCAGGACACCAGGAAACCCCTGATGGACAGAACGAGTTTCCCACCAGGTTGGAGAGCTCAAGAGGGGCCAAGAGGCTGGTCCCCCTGCCCTCTGCAGGCCCCTGCCCCCTGGCAGCCTTGTGGGGCTGGCTGCACTGGGGTGTTGAGGGCTCCGACCCTCGGCCCCAACTGCAGACAGAGTCAGCTCTCCCAGCGGGAGGCGCCCCCGCCTCCCGCCCTTCCTCTGCAGGTAGCCACCTTGCCCTTCTTGGTCCTGTCCTCTCTGTGCCCCCTCCCCACCCCAGCACCACACTCATGGCCTCCCTCTTGAAGCAGCATCTTCCTCACTCAGCGCTCTGCTCTGGTCCAGGGCCTGAGGTCACTGGCAGGACGGGGCACACTGGGATGTATTTTCCCAAGCAGGAAGTGAAGCATAGTGCGATCCGAAGAGTGGGGAGCCGGGGGGAGTGCAGGATCCTCTCCTTGGAGGACCGCAGTCAGCTGGGGCAAAGACATTCACCATGGGGTCGGCACTAATATAGTGATTTATTGCTTCTTTAGTCATGTGGGTTACCAAGTTCAAAGGGAGGGAAAAGAAACTGACGAAAATAGCAGCTCATCCGGTACTGTCTTCCTTCTCTGGCTTGTCCCTCGGCTTCTTCGGAGCTCATGCTTCAAGCCATGAGCTCTGCTTCATTCCCTGTCGGCCCCCTGGGCCACAAGAGGCTCACTAGGTGTGCGTCTCTGAAGGCTGTGGAGGGGCCCCTTCCTCTGTCTCCCTGCTCGGCTGCTCGCTGGTGAGGCCCTTGGTCTCCGACTGCCTCGACTCCTGCACTTGCAATGTCTCCTCCTCGGGTTTTGTCTCGGACAGTGCCTCTTCCTGGGGGTCCAGCTGGGTGGCGGACTTCTTGTCAGAGCCAGGCTCAGGGGTCCACAAGGGCTCAGTGCCACGGGAACTCTCCCCCTCCTTGTTGATGGCTGCAGAAGACAGGCCCCGGGCCTTGGGCTGCACCCAGCAGTGGCTGAGGATCTCATCGATGTGCAGCCGCCGGTTGACGTCTGGCTGTAGCATACGGTAGATGAGGTCCTTGCACTCGCTCGTCAGGTGCTTGGAGCGCGGGAAGTTGACGCGGTGTTCCTTCTGGATGCGCAGCATCTTCTTGATGTTGGAGTCGTCGTAGGGCATGGAGCCACACACCATGATGTAGAGGATCACGCCCAGGCTCCAGATGTCATATACCTTGGGCTGGTAGGGGATGCCCTGCAGCACCTCGGGGGCTGCGTATGCCGCTGACCCGCAGAAGGTCTTGCTCAGTGTCAGTCGGCCACTGTCATCCCGCAGGCAGCGCTTGGAGAAGCCAAAGTCGGACAGCTTGATGTTGAAGTCCTTGTCAAGGAGAAGGTTCTCGCACTTGAGGTCTCGGTGGACGACATCCAGGTCGTGGCAGTACTTGATGGCCGAGGAGAGCTGGTGGAACTTCTTGCGAGCATCGTCTTCATGCAGGGCTCCCCGGGTTTTAATGAACTCGAGGAGGTCGCCCTGGACCCCGAGCTCCATGACAATGTAGACCTTGCCGTCTGATGTCTCGAAGATTTCGTAGGTCTTGACAATGGAGCGGTGGTTTAGCATGGCCAGAATCTCAATTTCCCGGGGAAGGAATTTCTCCAAGAAGTCTGTGGGGGCTTTATTGCGGTCGATGATCTTGACCGCCACGTTGAACTTCAGGCGCTCAGAGTAAGCGGATTTGACTTTTGCGTATGAGCCCTCTCCCAAATTTATTCCCATGATGTAGCCTCGTCGCTTGAGGACGGCAGCATCATCCATGGTGCCGGGAGTGCCCAGTGCCTCTGAGCCTGCCCTCTACATCCCTGCGGGACATGGGCCAGCAGCGTCCTCATTTACACTGTGGACAGAGAGTCCTCTGGGCTGGCCGGGGCTGCTGTCCCTGCCTCCTAGAGGCCAAGACTCTGGGGTGGAATGTTCAGCATTGTCTCCCAGGTGACTTCAGTGGGTGAAGTCATAAAGGAGGAGTGCCCTGGGGGAATGAGGCTCTGGCCTGAGCCACTTGGACTCAGAACTCTGGAAGGCCAGCTAGTAAGCAGACTGAAGGCCAGTGGAGAGTGGCCTTACGCTTGGCTGGGACCTGAGGTAGCAGGGGGCTGTGGGAAACATATCAGTCTGCCCATGCCTCCACACCTGGAGCCAGTACTGCTTGTGGAGTGGTGGGGCTGATTATTGCAACCCAGGGCATGCCAGGAAATGCAGGGTGGATGGTCATATCCGTGTGGGGCCCAGCGGAAAACAGAAGACACACTCAAGTTAGGGCAGTCTGAGGGGGTTAATAAAGGGCTGATTTACAAAAGTGGGGACAGAATATAGGGAACCCCAAGGGTAGTAATAGAGCCCAGGAAGAAGGGAGGGATGGTCACTGGAATCTGGGAAGAGAGAGGCAGTGACCCCACAGGGAGGGAGCTGGGGAAAAATGCCCCTGACCTCTTTTCCCTCCCATCAGCCCTGGAAGCCCTTGACAGGTGTCCACATAGGCAGCCTGCTGGCCACAGGCAGGGCTGAGAAGGGTGGAGGTGGATCGGGAGGGGCAAAGACTCCTGGCCCAGTGGTCACTGCAGTTTAGGAAGCCAGGGCTCTGCACTCTCCCTGCATGGTCTGGCCGGACTTTTCACCTTCCTGTATTTTTCTTTCCTCATCCTAACCTTTGCCAGCGTGCTTCTCCAACAGTGGCTCTGCTGGGGGACAACTGGCAGGGATTTCTGCTCTTGGCCGTGCATTCTCTTCCTGGGATCTTCCCAGCCTGTAGCCCTGGCTGGGCTCCCAGGGCAGATCTGGGGCTGGGGGGCAGAAGGCTAGGCTTTGATCCTGCTCTGAGTGCCAGCAGCTGCTCCTGGGAATGCTCCCTGAGGATGGTGCAAGTGGCTAGGGCAGCACTGGACAGGGACCACTGTTTCTGCCAGCAGTGGGGCCCCTCTGCTGTGACAGCCCCTTTGTCTAGCACCTGCTCCAGGCCATGCCCTGAAGGGGCAGAAGCAGGCAGGTCTGGCCTAGCTTTGGGTTTGAGCTTGGTCATATCCACCCAGAGGGAGTGGATGCCTCTCTCTCAGATGACCCCGAGGGATACAGACTGGAATCCTGGGACACTCGGGTACCATGCCTTGAAGGGGCTTGGGAGGACTGCTCATGGGGAGTGAGTCAGTGGGGCTGGAGGTGGGCCAGGCTGGGATGGGTCCCCACCAGCCTTGGCCCTTCCCCCTTTGCTCTGCTCCCATCTTCACCCTCTTCCGCAGCGCTGACACGGTGCCAGGCTTGTCTTTGTGGCTGCGGCTCCTTCCTTTGGACGGCTTGCTCCTCTCCTGCTAAGGACACCCCATCTGCTATGTCCTTCAACACAGTCACCTTGTTTCTGATGACAAGTGTGGGGCCAGCACTTGAAGCATTGTCCTCTAGGCAGGCTTTCCTCCATGCAGACCTGGCCTGCTGTGGCAGCAGCTGTGCCCAGCCTTCCTTGCCCCTCCCTGCCATGTATAGGCAGGGCCCTTCCTCCAGAGGCCAGCCTTCCTCCACACTCACTCTGGGACCGGAGCTTCACTGTCAGTTTTCCTGGTATGACACTCCTTTAGGCTATTTCCTCACCTGTGTGTAACACTCTCAGTTGTGTGCGCTGAAGCCACACCTGCCTGTTCCCTACAAGGTTGATCCTCCTTCCCCACCCCCGGAAAATCCTCAAAGATAGTCCTGGTTCCTCCAGTCTTCCTCATCCTTTCTCCGCAGCGGTTCGGCTTTAAAAAGACTACTTTAGGGCGTACCCTTGGGCCGCTGACCGGAGATGGGCTTGCAGGTGTGCAGGGTGTGAAAACCCTTCGTGTCCCAGGGTCCTGCTTCACCCCCGTCCCCGCCTCCGTGTCCCTCCCGCTCCCTTCACGCTCTGCCCCTGGGCCGGCCTCGGCCCCTTGGACCGCACGCCGCAGCCACGCCGCGCCGGTGTCTGTGTCCGTCCTCTTGGTCCCGTGCCCCTCCCCCACCGCCCTGCCCCGCGCCCTCGGATCGCGGGCCCTCTGGAGGCCCTGCGACCCAGGCTCCGCCCCCGAGCCCCACCTCTCTGCTTAGCCAGTGGCGCACTTCACCCCTTGTAGTCCCGGCCCCCCGCCAGGCCCTCCCCTCAGTCCCCGCCCTCCGCCGCCCAGATCTTAGGCCCCGCCCCCTTCGGGCACTGCGCCCGGGCTCCGCCCCCGCCCGGCCGATGGTCCGCACGCATTGGGAGCGTGCAGGCCCCGCCCCCGCCTCGGCGGTGATTGGCTGGCGCCCTGTCGCGGGAAGGAGGCGGGGCGGCGCGGGGCCAAGCAGGACGGCCGCCATCTTGCGCGGAGCCGGAGTAGGAGCCCGAGGCTGCGGCCCAGAGTGCGCCCAGCCCCGCCGCGGCCCAGCCGGAGCCCTCTCCCGCCGCCTCTCCGCGCCCGGGCCCGGCCCCGCTCCGGCCCCCGACCCTCAGCCCGGCCCGGTCCGGCCTCCCCGCGGGGTCACGCGGCTGCCCCGGGGACGATGAACGGAGGATAAATGGTGCCCAAGGCAGACAGCGGTGCCTTCCTGCTGCTCTTCCTACTCGTGCTCACCGTCACCGAGCCGCTGCGGCCAGGTGCGCGGCGCGGCGGGCGCGGCGGGGCGGGGCGGCCGGGCGGCCGGGGGCGGGGCGGGCGCGGGGCCGCGATGGCCGGGACCTCCCTCCACCTGGCTGCCGCGTCCCCGGAGGGCGCCGCCCCCCCGCCGTTACCGAGCCGTGAGTTTACCTGGGCTCAGGGCGCCGCGTGTGTCACGGAACTTTGTTCTCGAGGGATGTTGCCTTTGGATCCACATCCGTGGAGCTCTGCATGCTTTGAGACTGACGGGAGCGAGAGTGTGTGTGGGGCTCGATCTCACTTCGGGGGCCGGGGAGTTCTCTGGCCGAGGCCCTGCGCCCCTGGGGCGCGCCCTCCTTGCTGGCCCAGGGCTAGGCTCAGGCTGAGTGCTGGGGGTCGAGAGAAGCTCGCGGAGGCACCTGGTTTGCCAGGCTTCCGCCCAGCAGTGGTTGATGCCAGCGTCTCAGCCTTGGAAGCTCCTCGGCTGGAAAGGGTAGCCGTGTCGCTTATTGTCACTCAGTGAGGTGTTGCACTTGAGAAGTACTCAGCTTGGAGACGGCCCTGAGGAGGTACTAGGAGTCCGCCGAGCATCGCGCGCGGAGACGACGCGCTGCATCGCGGCTATGTTGCCGCCGTGGGAGCCTGGACAGTGCCAGCCACTTAGGAGGGCGCCTTGTGTGTGATGATTAAATGCTTTTGGAACTCTCTTTGGACCTTGTGTTTTTATAAGCAAGTCTGTGGTGGGGAATCAGAATCATGGTAGCTAGAAGGTCCCAGATAATTTTTCTCTTTAACTGTTTCTGGTGTATGCCTCTTCCCTTGAACTGCAGCCAGAAAATCAAATCCCCAAATGCAGGGCCGGTTTATCCATCAGGCGCAGGAGGCCTGGTGCTAGGGGCCCACAATGCTTTTAGTCGCCTGGGAAAATGTTTGCTTTCTTTTAAAATTAGCAGGAAAAAGACCCTGAACTTTTAGGTCAAAGCAAATGTTGTAATATGCACACATAAATACATTCATCTTTATACCAACTCAGTTGAAAAGTATGATTCTTAATTTTCTTGTGTGCAGGAAGGGGCCCATGAAGGTAGAAGTGCCCAAGGCTGTCTGTGAGCAGTATTAGGCCTTGGTGTGTGAAGGCAAGCTGGGGAGCCCAGCAGTTTGCAGCCCTCCGCGGTGGCCTAGCCAGGCTCCCGCCTCAGACGCACTGTGCATCTCTGCTCCCCAGTGTCTCCGTGGTGGCCGAGGCCCAGGCTCATGCTCAGCCTGGAGTCTCTCCCATGCTGCATCTCTGGCCTTCCTGAGTGGGGCTGCTTGTTCACTGCTTTTGATGTTTTCTGGGCAGCGGAGTGACTAGTTGTGGGTGGCCTTGGTAGGAATAAAGAAGCCAGGAAAAGGGTCACCTGTTGAGGGGGGTATTGTGTGGGCTCTTGGGAACCAGAGCCAATGGGTTTATGGGTTCTTGTGATTAAGTTCTTTAGGAGACATGTGTGCACCTGTGGAGAGGTGAGACATCATCCTGTTCTGGCTCCTGGGTCCCAGTTTTACACATCAGGTCCTGGACTCTGAGGGAAGAGGCCATACATCATGCCTGTCTTCCTTCGAGTGCCTCTGGTTCCAGATCCAACATCTCCTTCCTGGACAATGGAGGGTGACCAATGTCCCCAATTCCTTTTCTTTTGCTATCTGTCCACGTATCCTGACAACTAGCTGGCAGCAGTTCAGCAAGTTCTTTGAGTGTTCGCTGCTTGCCCATCACTAAAGATGCTCAAATGAAGAAAATCAGTTCCTCCTTCTAGGAGTGCCGTTTAGGTGTAGAAGCAGAGTCTAGGTGTAGGTCAGTCCACTGAGTGTGGGAGCCCAGAGGCAGGTGGCAGAGGTGGTCAACCATTTGTACCTGTGAAGCAGGAGAGGGCTTCACAGGAGACCTCACACTTAGGTCTGAGTTGGGATGGGGAGGCGGCTCTGGTAGAGGGAGCAGGGTTAACTTTTCATTCCATGACTCTGCAGATCAGAACTTTGCAGCAGCCCCCGGTGGTGTCTTGACTTGCCCTGCAAAACCTGGGGGACTCAAACTGGCTCCCCAACTTTGGTTGGGCGGCAAAGGCGGGGCTCACTCTGGGTCAGATCTTCTCCTTGTGTGCTTGTGTGTGCTCTGTGTCCTTCCAGGCAGGGGTCTGCTGGCTGGCGCTTGTGAGGGAGTGCTTCACTGGTCCTAGCTTGCCTTCTTTCTGTTGGAGTCCTAGCTTAGACCCATACTTGGGAGTGAGGAGGGTACCAGCCGGAACCTGCTTCCTGGGAAGGAGGCAGTTGGGGAGAGTGTCCTCTGATTTCTGCCAGGTGGAGCCTTTGACCACTCAGGCCAAGCCACTTTTGGCTCCTCTCTGATGCAGGCCAGGGTGTTAGGCTTTTCGCGGGGGGAGGGCAACAGGAGAGTGCTGAACTTGACGTTTTGCCGAAGTGTCTTTTAAATGCATGTTTGCATTTTATATTTGCATAAGTGCATTTCTTGGTTGATTGAGGATGTGTTACATGCTAGGTGCTGTTCTAGCACTAACATGTATTGATTAATTTAACTCTCAGGTGGTTCCTTTGAGGTATTGTTGTTAGGCCCATTTTACAGATGGGGAAACTGAACTACAGAGAGCTCATCAAGCCAAGTGGCTGAGATGAAATTTCAGTCCTAGAAGTCTGGTCTGTCCCCTCATCATGCACCCTTTTTTGTTGTTGTTGCCGTATAGAATTTAATTGTGTAACTATAACACGATTTATATATCCATTACACTGTTGATGAGCATTTGGGAAGTTTAAAGTATTTGGCAATCACATTATGCACCCTTTGTTGGGGCTCTGTCCACTCCAGCTGTGTATGTCCTGCCCTGGCCATCCTTAACCCTAACTGTGGAGCCCCAGGCCGCCTCTCCTCCTGATCCACCCATGGTTCTCCAGGTAGGGGCGCAGAACTTTTTTCCATCTGAATACTCCAGTCTGAGGGGTAGAACCAGCCCTCCTTCTACCTCCATTCTGTGGACCAGCGATGGTGTGTATGTCCCCTGGGGGTGTGGTGAGAAAGAAAGGTTGGGGACCTCTGCCGAGGGGCGACAAACATACAGGGGCATTTAGGGGCCACTGACTGTGATGTCGTCCCATTGACCCTTTCTCTGTACAGGGAATGCACCATCAATTACCGATTCTAAAACTGTATTTTTCTAATGTCAGTTATAAAAGAGAATCATGCCATGGTTTTGGCCACAGCTCCATCCAGGGTTCTTTCCCTTTCACTGTCAGGGACCCGGAAGGGGCTGCTTGCTGTGCTGAACTGATAAAGCCTCAGTGAGCTGACAAGTGGCCACAGTCTTGCCTCTGGAGCAGCACATGGGTTAGCGAATAGGAAGAGTGTGGATGTTTTATAAGCAGAAGTGGCCACAGCTCACAGATGTAGCTGGAAAGTTGAGCCTGCACCTGGGCTTGCCAGCCACCTCCTGAGTTTGGAGCTCTTCCCTCCACAGCCCCCACCCTACAGCCCTGGAGGACTTACCCTGCTGGCATGCCCGGCCCGGGGTTAGTGATTTCATTCTCTTTAGTTGGAAGTAGTGTAACACACTTACCAACCTTGCTAGCTAACAAATTGTCTTTTTTTTTTTTTATAAAGAAACTTTTTTTTTGGGAAATAATTTCAAACTTGCAGGAAAGTTGCAAGAATAAAATCAGTGCACAGAACACCTGCATATCCGCTACCAGACTTACCTGTTGTTAGCATTTTCCCTTGTCTGCCTTATCCTCCCTGTGTCCCTGTGCTCAAGCATAGATGTGTACACACACGCGTGTCATTTTTTTCTGAGCTGTTTGAGAGTAAGTGGCATACCCCATGGCCCTTTCCCCTGAATACTTTGGCCACTGCAGAAAGTAGGAGGAGGCTCCTGGTGCCCCCGGGAGATGAATGGTGATGCTCCCCACCCCATTGCTTGCAGTCACCCCGTAACAAGCCCTCACTACCACCTGTTGTGTGCCAGGCACTGTGTCACCATGCAGTGGTCTTGAGGGCACAGGAAGCACTGTGGTTAAAGCTCTGGTTGGCCCAGGAGGCAGCGAGTCAGGGTTAGTATGTCAGTTGGTGGTTCTAGTCTGAGGAGTGAAGGCTGTGCTGCTGTTGCACACTTGGGCAAATGTGCTGGTACCTTTTCGCCGCTGTTAGGCTGTTCCTCTGGCCCAGATGGCTCTCGCCTGCAGCCTTCCAGGTCCTGCTTCCCAGGCCCAGCTTACTGACACTTTCCTCACCCTTTCCGTCCCTGGCAGTTCTGCAGCACTTAATGCGCACATCGTGGGAGATGACCTAGTTGTCGGCCTTCCCTGCGCGGATGATATCTGACCTCTGTTCCTCTCCCTCTCCTTGGCAGAGGGAGACACCTCATACTTTCTTGACTCTAAGCGGAATGCATCAGTGACAATATTTAGGACCTAGTAGATAAGCAAGGGCTCGATTAATGTCTTTTCCTTGGTGTGCTGCTAGATTGTTCCCTCATCACATGTGCTTTTGTACTTGGGATGCAGAGGAGTTGGTGACTGACCCCTTCTCCTTCCTGTCTGAAGAGCAGGTCACTAATCCGAAGAGCCCAATTTTGGGGCAACAGTTTGCCACCAGAGTGATGGCTGGGCCCACAATATGGTTCTTATGTGATAGCTGTATTTTTGTTTCTGGCGTGACTTACCAGTTGGCTTGGGATGTTGAGTGAAAGCCACTCACATCCTGTCTTGCCGTTCCAAGCTGGGCTCTGTGTCCCGTCAGTGTGGACGTGGTTGGCCTTGACAGGGCAAGTCCAGGGGAGGGGAATGCCCTGTGGGCCATGGTTGGAGTGCAGTAGGCCGGGGACCCAGAGTGTCCTAGGGTTTCTGGGCATCGACCTGGGAGGGAGGGAAAGCCGAGGTCTGGCGGGCTGTCTGTAGAATGAGCAGCTGTGGTTAGATCAAGTCATGTCCGGTGTGGTGGTTTAAAAGTGCAGACCCTGGAGCCGCACTGCCTGGGGTCAAGTCCTGCTCTGCTGCCTACGCTGTGACTTCTCTGTGCCTCAGTTTCCTCATCTGTCACGTGGACATAATAGCAGAGCTTACTTCACGGAGATGTTGTGAGAATTAAAGTGGGGAGGTATAAAGTCCTAAGAAGTGTCTGATATAAAGCAAATGCTTCATAAAGCCAACTGTCGGTATGGTCCACGAATGGAGTTTGGGGAATGTAGGGACCCCCCCGAGACTGTGTGTATGCACACGTGTGTGTGTGTGTACGTGTGTAGGGGCATATTTCTCTGGAGAGGGCCCCCACTGGGGAGGCAGCAGAGCGCAGTGGCTTTGAGCAGTGTCTGATATATGATGAATGCTACACGAGTCTAGCCATTCCAGTGTCTGAGAGGAGGTATGTGTGGCTTGCCGAGAGCCCCCAAAACAGCCGCAGCACTTTGGACAGGGCTAGGATTGTTCGTACTGACGTGTTTTGTTCTTTGTCACGTTCATGCTGTGTCCCCTGGGCCTGCTCTGGCACAGAGTGGGCACTCAAAAATCAGTTATTGAACAAATGCACAAATGGCTGTTTATATTTTGCCATAAAGAGCAACAGCTCTCTTATCTGGTGGGCCTCGCAGCTGCCCCTCGTGGGGGTGGCGAGGACAAGGGCCTTGTGGCCGCCTGCATGAACGCCTTTGGAGGAGCGGTGGTGGGGTGCCGCAGAGCCAGCTGGGCCTGGGCCTCACACTGGGGTGCACTTGCTCCTGCGGATGTGAGCTGGGCTGAGAGGCGAGAGCAGATGAGGGCTCCTTGCAAACGTGGCTCCTCACTGAAGTTCACTAGCCGCCCAGCCTGGGGTTGGGAGGGGCTGGGGGCTCCTGGACTTGCCTGGCATTGAGGCTTGAGAACCTGACTGCCCCCTGCATGAGGACATGGCCTGCCCTTCCCCAGCTATCACACAGTACAAGCCTTGCTTGAGAGCTGGGGGGTGCAGGGCCTGCACACATTCCTCTCTGCCTGGTGTGGCTGTCGCTGTACTCATCCTGGGCTGGTCGTGGTCCTTAATCAGTGTCCCTGCCACCTTCCAATCTCTCTCTGTAGGCTGGCTTCCGGATCCCTGGCAGCCAGCCATCAGTTTGATCAGCTTGTCTCCTGTCTGCCTTTAGCTGTTGATGGCTCCGTGTTGGACAGGACGGAGCTGAAAGCAAAGCCCCGGTGGATATGCTGGACCAAGAGGGCCTCCAGGTCCACCCTGCACTCCCGCTCTGTTTCAGAAGCCGTGTTACCTGGGGGGCCTTCTTTAGGAGTGCATTGCTGTGGAGAGGATTGCTTGGGGCTGCCTGGGGCACTGGTCAAGGGGCAGGAGCCACCGCAGAGGGCGTCCTGGAGGGTGAGCTGGGAGATGTGAGCTTCCAGGACCCCCTGTGCAGTTAGACTGAGATCAAGTATCCTGATGCACAGGCCTTTTGAGTGCCACTGACTACCTCCTAGGGTTCCTGGGGCAGTTCCTTTACCTCCAAAGCTTTGTGGTCTTATAAGACAGAACGACTGGAAGTACCTGAAAGGGATGAGGCTCATTTGGGGCCAAGACAGGCTTTTGCTTTAGCCCTCTGTGGTTTGTTGGCCACTCCTGGGAGGGGGAGATGGTCTTCAGATTCCCTCTCCACTCCATCAGTGTGAAGGATGCAGACGGAGCCACAGTGAAAGCCCAGGACAGTCTGGTAAAAGAATGTTGATTTTTTTTTTTTTGCTTTTAAAAACATTCATACATAGATTATTTTGCATAAATGGAATTATGCTTTTTATACAGTTTTTTCAGTTTTTCCTTTGACAATGTTTGGAGATCTTTGTAGGTCAGTACGTAAAGCCACCTCATTCTTCTGTTTTTTGTATAAGACTTTATGAGAACTGTCCTCAGTCTTGTTTTGTCTCTGGGGTATGGTTCCGGGAGAAACCTCTTATCAAAACTTTTCATCAACCAGAAGCTGCAAATTAGTGAGATTTACAGTGAGAGATGGCAAGGCTGTAGGTTGGGGCACCTAACTCGTAAAATACACAAGTAATACTTTGAGCTGGCCGTTCCCAGACCCTTGTGGATTTGTCTCAGTCTAAAACTATATCTGCAGCAGCTCCAGGTCGGACTCCTAATTTTTACATGTATTTATGCTGTAACTCAAATTTGTATGCTTATTTGTCTAAATGGCGTAATTTCACCAAGGATAATTTAGAATTAGAGCGGTTGTAGGATTCCAAAAAGGAAATCCAACTCCAGTCTCGGGAAGGCGCGGACCCACAGACACAGGAGACCGAGCTTGATGCAAATGCACGAGGTTTTATTAAGCGGAGCTCCGGGTCGACACGTATCTCTCGCAGGAGACAGAGGGGTCGACCCCGAACCTTAAGGGGCAAGCTCTTTTATAGGATTCGGAAGCATAAAGAGGGAAAAGGTTGGCGCGGTCTTACATGATTGGCTAATTTAAAACATTTAAACAGTTACATTTTATGGCGCGAATTGCTATGGCGCGAAGCAATTATCAGGTTACACACACGCGTCCCCATCTGGACCCCCTCCACCCCGACCCTCCCAAACTTATCCC
This sequence comes from Diceros bicornis minor, assembly GCF_020826845.1. Classification (NCBI taxonomy): domain Eukaryota; kingdom Metazoa; phylum Chordata; class Mammalia; order Perissodactyla; family Rhinocerotidae; genus Diceros; species Diceros bicornis. The sequence continues at coordinate 31,836,589 of NC_080774.1, read as the reverse complement.
TCTGGAGCACTCTCTTGTTCTCAATTTTCCCCGAACAGTTTAGGGCGAGTCTTCTATGAATAGAGTCAGTCAGGATCGATAAACGTTCCCCCTTATACCAGGAATCCTTAGGGTGTGGAGGTGCCTGTCTCTAAGGTATTAACTTTTAAATTTTTAATATAATTTACTTCCTTCATTCCCCACTTCTTCTTTTGTCCCTAGTTCTAATCTTAGAACTTAGTTTTCGGTGTCTACTATCAGTGGCTCATTGCGTGGGAGAGCTTGGTAATGGCGTTGGAGCATCATAGCATGCACTGCATTGACTCTTTTTCTTATGAAAGCAGTAATTCTATTGAAAACACACGGTCCGAAAACCAAAAGTAGACAAAGAATCAGCAAGGGTCCTGCTAGGGAGGATAGTAAGGTCGTCATCCAGGGGGACTTAGTGAACCAGGATTCAAACCAGCTTTGTTGCGCCTCCCTGCTTTGCTGCCTCATGTCTAATCTTTTCTTTAATCTTTGCATTGAATCTCGGACTACCCCTGTGTGATCTGCATAGAAACAGCAGTCTTCTTTAAGGGCCGCACAAAGTCCTCCCTCTCTTAAAAACAGCAGATCTAATCCTCTTCTATTCTGGAGCACTACTTCAGACAGGGAGGTGAGGGACTCTTCTAATTTAGAGATGGACTGTTCTAAAGTCCTGAGGTCTTCATCTATAGCATTGCTCAAGGCAGTTAATCCCCTTTCTCCTGTGACTAAGGCCGTAGTGCCAGTCCCTACGCCCGCGGCAACTCCCAGTCCCAGGAGTACAGCCAGGGTGAGGGATACTGGTTCTCTTTTCCATAATCTGGATCTCTGGTCAAATTCATCCTCGAAACTATTGGCAGTATGATAATAAATTCTAGGCACCAACTGCACAAGCACGCAAAAATCTTGTGACGAATTGAATACGCTAGTTGAGATGCAGGGGGTTAGGCCCGTGGTGCAGGCCCACCACCTATTGGGTCCTGGTACCAAAAAATGACCAGGAGTAGTCGGAAGGCTGACTTCAATATTGCATTCTGAGCCCCGACTCATCTGGTGGCTATAATTTGCTCTAACCCTGATTAAATCCCAAGAAGAGGAGGGTTCCCAATAAGTAGTCCCACTGGTTTCACATCCCCAGTTTTTACAGTAGAAGTCTTCTTTGCCCTCGCACCAGGAGTCAATTGAACGAGGTCTGTGGTGACCGGGGCACACGTAAAAGGGGTATGCCTTTAGTTTACCCTTGCGATGGGGGGAGTGGCATCCTCCGGCTTGTTTTGCCCCCCTTCGTCGACCCATGAAATCCCAGTCGGGGGTTCCTATAGCCAGTTTACAAAGGTCAGGGTGTAAGTCTGGCCACCATGTCCAAGGGGAAGCAGTTTTTTGGATTGACCAGGTTCTATCTCCTACCTGGGAGACGACTTGCCACGTGAGCAGTTGAGGAGCGTGGGGATTAGGATTGGACGACCTGCTCGCCGTTCCCATGACGCAAGCGCAGCTTAAGAGGGTTATCAGTCTTTTCCACCTTCCAGAGATCTGCTGCATTCTGGGGTGCCTTCTTTACGTGTGTGGCGTGAACCCAAGAGGTTATACCGTCCACCTTGACTGCTGTGGGCGTAGTGAGGAGCACCACATAGGGCCCCTTCCAACGTGGCTCTAATGACCCCGTCCGATGTCGTCTCACAAGGACGGAGTCCCCAACCTGGAATTGGTGCAGGATGAGCAGATCACCAGGCTGGTAGGCCTCTTTTAGCTGGTTCCAGATGTCGCGCCTGACGGCCTCGAGTGCTTTCAAGCGGGCTGACAAAGGTATAGAAGGTATAATGTCAGGGTCATGTATCCAAAGGGGGAGGGGTTCCATAGAGGATTTCAAAGGGTGTAAGTTTTAAGGGTCCCTGTGGGGTGTTCCGGACGCGGAACAGGGCAAAGGGCAGGAGGGCTGTCCAGTCACTATCGCCGGTCTCTATGGACAATTTAGTTAGGGTCTCTTTAATTGTTCTATTCATCCTTTCTACCTGGCCTGAGCTCTGGGGTCTATAAGCACAATGTAATTTCCAATTGATCCCCAGTTGACTGGCCAGTCCCTGACTTACCTGGGCAACGAATGCAGGACCGTTGTCAGATCCAATTACCTTTGGGATCCCGAATCTCGGGAGGATTTCTTCCAATATCTTCTTGGCTACTACAGAGGCAGTCTCTTTTCGGGTGGGGAAAGCCTCTACCCATCCCGAGAAGGTATCTACAAATACTAGAAGATATTTATTTCCATACCGGGCCGGTTTGATTTCAGTAAAGTCTATCTCCCAAAAGGTTCCGGGCCTATCTCCCCGGAGTCTATGTCCAGTGCGGTATTTGGTAACTGCAGCATTTGTGAGAGCGCAAGCTCTACAATCCTTATAAATTTCCTCAGCAGCTTTTCTCAAATCTGGTACCTGGTACGGGGAGGCCTCAATAATTTTAATTAGTTTCTGAGGGCTCAAGTGGGTTAGCCGGTGTAGATGTGATAGATATTCTCGCCCTTCTGCAACGGAAAGGACTTTCTCTTCTTTAGTTAGTTCCCCACCGGAGACAGTTTTGTTGACCTTAGCTCCCTGGAGAGTCAGGACCATAGGTCCTAGTGCCGCCCGCTTGGCTTCCAAATCTGCTAAGCGGTTCCCTTGAGCTATGGGGTCGGTGCCTTTCTGATGACCTGGGCAATGGATGATTGCCACCTTTTTAGGCAAATGTATAGCCTCTAGGAGGCCCAGAATCTCTTTTTTATTTTTGATATCTTTTCCGGCCGAGGTAAGCAGCCCTCTTTGTTTATAAATAGCCCCATGAACATGGGCAGTAGCAAAGGCATACCTGCTGTCCGTGTATATATTCACAGTCTTATTTTCAGCTAACCTTAACGCCTGTGTCAGGGCGATAAGCTCAGCCTCTTGTGCAGAAGTCCCTTCCGGCAAGCTGCTTGCCCACAGAGTCTTTTTCCCGTCTACCACAGCAGCCCCAGCCATCCTCTTACCTTCTGCCATAAAGCTGCTGCCGTCGGTGTACCAATTAGGGGCCCCAGCCCATGGCTCATCCGGCAGATCGGGTCGGGTCCCCGTTTCTGATGCCAAGATGTCGCCGCATTGGTGAACAGGTATTTCATCATCTGCTTCGGGCAGTAGTGTGGCCGGGTTTAAGATGGCCGGTGGGGCGAAGGTAATTCTCTCAGTTAGGAGCAGACTTTGGTAGTGAGTCATCCGTGCATTAGTCATCCACCGATCTGGAGGCTGTCTGATAATGCTTTCTAAGGCATGGGGGGCTACTACGGTTATCTGTTGGCCCAGAGTTAACTTATCTGCATCTTTTACCAGCTGGGCAGTGGCGGCGATTGCCCTTAAGCAGGAGGGCCATCCACTGGCTACCGGATCCAGTTTTTTTGATAGATATGCGACTGGGCGCTTCCAGGGCCCAAGGGCTTGAGTTAGGACTCCCCGGGCGATTCCCTTTCTTTCATCTACATACAAGGTGAAGGGCTTGGTCAAATCTGGTAGGGCCAACGCGGGTGCCTCTAATAATGCCCGTTTTAGAGTCTCAAAAGCCTTCTGGTGCTCTAGAGTCCAGACAAAGTTCCCACTTTCCTTAGTCAATGGGTACAGTGGAGCAGCCAGGGTAGCAAACCCAGGGATCCACAATCGGCAGAAGCCGGCTGTCCCCAGGAATTCCCTTACCTGGCGAGCGGAGGTTGGGGCCGGAATCTGGGTCACAGTCTTTTTCCGTGCGTCGGTTAACCACCTTTGGCCGTCCTTTAATGTGTAGCCTAAGTAGACTACTTTTTCCTGGCACAACTGTGCCTTTTTTTTCGACGCCCGGTATCCCAACTCACCCAACTCGGCCAGGAGGCGCTTGGTCCCTTCTTCACAGTCTCCCGGGGTTTCCGCCGCCAACAGTAGATCATCTACATACTGTAAAAGAGTCACTTGAGGGTTTTTAACCCTATAATCAGTCAAGTCCCTGTGGAGGGCTTCATCAAACAGGGTAGGGGAGTTTTTAAAACCTTGAGGTAGTCTCGTCCAAGTCAGTTGTCCAACGATCCCCATATCAGGGTCGCGCCACTCGAAAGCAAAAAGTAATTGGCTTTTTGGGTGAAGCCGTAGACAGAAGAATGCATCTTTCAGGTCCAAGACAGTGTACCATTTTCGTGATGGGGGGAGGGAGCTGAGTAGGTTATATGGGTTTGGCACGGTAGGGTGTAAATCCTGCACTCTCTTATTTACTTCTCTCAAATCCTGGACCGGCCTATAATCATTAGTTCCAGGCTTTTTTACAGGCAGGAGGGGGGTGTTCCAAGGAGACTGGCAAGGAACCAGGATTCCTCGTTGGAGCAGCCTCTGGATATGGGGGCGGATTCCTTCTCTGGCCTCTTTGCTTATTGGGTATTGACGCACCCTTATCGGGAGGGCTCCGGCCTTAAGATCTATCACGACTGGGGGAATTCTCGTAGCCGTCCCTAGTCCCCCGGTTTCAGCCCATGCCGTTGGAAATTCGATCAGCCACTTATCGGTATTGAGCCGAGCTCTAGGCTTAGGCTGCTGATGGAGCCGATATTCTTCCTCTAGCTCCAGGGCCAATATCATGGTGGTAGGTGCGGACCAGGATACTGTAGGCCGAGGTTGAGCAAAATCTATTTGAGCTTTCAGTTTGGTTAAAAGGTCTCGACCTAGCAACGGGGTCGGGCATTCAGGAATCACTAGGAAGGAATGGGACACCCTTCCTTTCCCCAAGTCCACTGTCCGGGAAGTAGTCCATGAGTATTGTTTCTGCCCAGTGGCTCCAACAACCAGAGTCTTTTTAGTTTTTAATTTCCCCAAAGGTTGCTTCAGTACTGAATATTCAGCCCCAGTATCAATCAGAAAACTCATAGGGGTCCCCTCAACAGTTAGGGTTACCCTAGGCTCGGGGAGGGGGCCCGAGCCCCGTCCCCGCTATTCTTCGTCCTCTCCTAAAGACAACACCTTGGGTGTGGCCCTTTTCTTGGGGCATTCCCTTGCCCAGTGTCCTCTCTCCTTACAATAGGCACATTGGTCCTTGTCCAAGGGTTGCCGTCTGCGTGAGCCTGGTCGTGGGACGTTGCCCAGGTTCCCTGACTGTCTGTGATCTGGCCCTGTCGCTTTTATCACTGCGGCCAGTATTTTAGTTAGTTTTTTTTCTCGTCTCCTGTCTCTCCTGTCTTCCCTCTCCTCAGCCTCCCTTCTCTCTCTCTCTCTCGCTTTTCCTCTTCACTCTCCCTTTTATGATACACCTTTTCAGCCTCCTTTATTACGTCCCGCAGGTCGTAGTCTTGCAGCCCCTCTAGCCTTTGTAATCTCCTCTTTATATCTGGGGCTGACTGTCCAATAAAGGCCATAATGACAGAGGCCTTCTGCCCTTCCGAGGACGGATCAAAGGGCGTGTACCTGCGGTAAGCCTCCATCAATCGTTCTAGAAAAACGGAGGGGGGTTCAGTGGGTCCTTGCTGAATCTCTCTTACCTTAGCCAAATTGGTGGGCCGCCTTGCGGCTCCCCGGAGACCCGCCACTAGAGCCCGGCGGTAAGCGGACAGCGACCCCCTACCTTCAGCCGTGTTATAGTCCCAGTTGGGTCGGTTGTGCGGAAACCCTTCTTCCGCCTCAGCTATCGTTGCCGGCTGCCCGTTGGTGCCTCGGATATTCTTTCTTGCTTCCTGTGTGATTCTTTCTCTCTCCTCCGTGGTGAAGAGTGCCTGTAAGAGCTGTTGACAGTCATCCCAAGTGAGCTGATGGGAAAACATTAGGGACTCTATCAGGGCGGTTAATCCGGCGGGGTTTTCTGAAAAGGGGGGATGGTTATTTTTCCAGTTATACAGGTCTGAGGAAGAGAAAGGCCAGTACTGGAGGGGTGACAGCTGGTTGGGCCCCGCAGGAGCTCCATACTCTCTTAGCGGGAGCGCCACCGTGGTATCAGGCCCGTCCGGAGTGGCTCCGCGGCGGCTTCGGGTTCCAGCGGAGGGACCCGAGCCAGTCGCCCTCCGTCCTGATTGCGATCCTGGAGCGGGGGAGGGGTAAGAGGGAGGCGAGAAAGGGGGCCATTCGGGAGGAGGCTCAATCTCAGGGTAGACCCCGGGGGGGGGGGGCCGAAGGGGTCTCCGACTCCGCTGTTCGAGTTGATTTCGATTTTTGCCGTGTCTCCGCATCCTGCAGCGCCGGGACTCGGGGGCTTAGTTTTTCTGCTTTTACCCATGGCTTAACCCACGGGAGTGGGTTCTGCACCAGATCCTGCCACACTGTAATATATGGTCGTTGGTCAGGATGGGACCCCGGTCTCTCCTGGAAAACAATAGCCCTCACCGCGAGGATAACAGTTAGATTAAACGTCCCCTCAGGGGGCCAACCCACATTGAGGGAGGGCCACTCAGAGGTGCAAAAAGTCTGCCAACGCCCTTTTTTTATTTCTACCGACAATTCGTGTGCTCTCGCTCTCACTTCAGTCCAGTGGTCTAAGGTCAAAGAGAGGGGGGTCGTCATAGTCTGTCCCATCCCGTCAAATGAGGTCCACGTAACGAACAAAAACAGAACAATGAACATCAAAAACACAGCAAGACAAAAACAACTTTGCCTGGTTGGTGTCTGTACAAGCCAACCGAAGGCGGTTTCAGACGGGAGGGGTTTTCGTGTCCTCCCTGGGAAAAAGAGTGCCGTTTCTTTTTCTACCTGAAAGGGGGTAGTCAGGCTTTCCTGACTCCCCTTGTCCCTTGGGGCGTCCCCCAGGGTTGCAGCCTGCAGTTCCCAGCACGTCTGCCACTGCAGCCGCTGGGCCCTCTCGGCCCGAAGCGGCGGCTGCCCAGATACCGAGACCAAAGCAATGCTTCGCGGCGCCGCACACACTCGCACACCCAGTCACTCAGGCTTACCTCCAAGGGGTCTTCGGAGTCTGGGGTGACCGCGCAGATCCCGGACGAGCCCCCAAAATGTAGGATTCCAAAAAGGAAATCCAACTCCAGTCTTGGGAAGGCGCGGACCCACAGACACAGGAGACCGAGCTTGATGCAAATGCACGAGGTTTTATTAAGCGGAGCTCCGGGTCGACACGTATCTCTCGCAGGAGACAGAGGGGTCGACCCCGAACCTTAAGGGGCAAGCTCTTTTATAGGATTCGGAAGCATAAAGAGGGAAAAGGTTGGCGCGGTCTTACATGATTGGCTAATTTAAAACATTTAAACAGTTACATTTTATGGCGCGAATTGCTATGGCGCGAAGCAATTATCAGGTTACACACACGCGTCCCCATCTGGACCCCCTCCACCCCGACCCTCCCAAACTTATCCCTCTGGAGCACTCTCTTGTTCTCAATTTTCCCGGAACAGTTTAGGGCGAGTCTTCTATGAATAGAGTCAGTCAGGATCGATAAACGTTCCCCCTTATACCAGGAATCCTTAGGGTGTGGAGGTGCCTGTCTCTAAGGTATTAACTTTTAAATTTTTAATATAATTTACTTCCTTCACGGTCATTTTGGGACACTTTGACATGAACAAAATTACACAGTTGAGAGGTGCCTTAAGGGCAAAAATGAAACCAAATCCCAGAGATCCAGTGGTCTGCATTTTTTTACCGATAAAAGGAAGCCTTAATTCCAAAAAGAATTAAGATTTCAAAATATCTTCCTTCAGAGGGAGGCAAAGGGATACCTCATTCTTTTTTTAAAAAACTTTTTACCTTGGAAACATTTCATGCCTACAAAAAAGTTTCAAGAATAGTCCTATGCTCACCTGTATACACTTCACCTGAATGTCACCAGTTGTTAACATTGACTCACCACACATTGGCTCACTCACTGTCTCTTGCTCTGTGTATACAGATATAAAATATATCTTATACATGCACACTATTTTCAGCAGAACTACTTGAAACTATGTTGCAGGCAACATGACCCTTCATTTCTAAATCCCTCAATTTATATTTCCTAAGAATGAGGCCATTGTCGTGTAAGCACAGTATAGTTATCAAGTTTAGCAAGTGTAACATTAATGGAGTGCTATTATCCATATCCCAATTTTGCCAGTTGTCCTATTTACAACATATTTTTTTCCCAATCCAGGATCCAACCTGGGATCATATGTTGCATTGTCACATGCAGTTATTCTTTTTAAATCCGGAACAGCTTTGTCTTTCATGGCATGGACTTTTTAAAGAGTATAGGCCAATCATTTTATAGACTATTCCTCAGTTTGGGTTTATCAGATTGTTTCCTTGTAATCAGATTCAGTTGATGCATTTTTGGAAGAGTCATCCCAAGGTCCTTGAGCCCTCCTCAGTGCATCTGGAGGCACCGTCCATTGGTTTGTTCCAGGAATGGCGATGTTAACCTTGGCCACGTGGTAAGGTGGCCTTGGTTGCATTTCTGCTAGAAAGGTGCCTTTTCCCCTTTGTGATTGGCAAGTACTTTGTGATTGTTGGGAGGGAGATAGCCTCTCCCAGTGGTTTTAAGCGTCCATTGTTTCTTGCTTGAATCATTTACCACTGTGATGGTTGCTAAATGGTGATTTTCTCTTATTCTTTCTCTTAGTGGTAGTCTACTATAAAAAAGAGCTTTCTCTTCCCTTTTATTTTTTAGTATCAGTATGGACTCATGGATTCTTTTTATTCAATGTATTGTAATCTGTCATTGTCTTTATTCATTTTAATGCTTATATTGTAATTGATTTTGGCAGTGGAAACCCCTTCAGGCTGGCGTCTGCATCCTACTGATGTGACCCTATCCGTTTTGAACATTCCTTATTACCAGAGTCATCTTGTATCTTTCCTGCCCAGGCATTTTCCCATGGAGCACTGGTTCCTTTAAGTGGGAGATGGTATTTAGAAACTAAGATTTTGGTGCTGGGTGTGTTCATTGCTACTAGGATGGTGCTGCCGCTGGACCTTTCAGTCTACCTGAGGTGTGTGCATGTCCGTGTGTCCGTCTCTGTCTGTGTGTGTCTTTTTTTGTGTAAGTTTATACTGTTCCTTTTAGTTCCAACCTAGCATCACAGGATCTTGCTTGCTTACCCTGTTTCATATTTGTATTTCCCTTTTTGTACGGTGACAACTCTGGCTTCCAACAATACCATAGATTTACTCATTTGCTCAATCCTACAGTGCCATGGAACAGTTTCAAAAGGACTGAAGATATATACCCAAAGTACTCTATAAATAATTTTATTTATTTATTTTTCCCCCAAAGCCCCAGTAGATAGTTGTATGTCATAGCTGCACATCCTTCTAGTTGCTGTATGTGGGACGCGGCCTCAGCATGGCCGGAGAAGCGGTGCGTTGGTGCGCGCCCGGGATCCGAACCCGGGTCACCAGTAGCGGAGCGCGCGCACTTAACCGCTAAGCCATGGGCCGGCCCATACCCAAAGTACTCTAGAGCTACTTGGATTAATTCTCTTCTCTCTTCTGTGTGTGTTATACAGTTAGGTTCAAAACTGCGTTGACTTGAAACCACTTTTATTAAATTAAACTGAGGGAGATGTTTACTGTAATCTCATTATTATAACAAGCTTCTGTTTCATTACGCTAGTTGGTAAGGAAACATTTTATTTTTGAATGGGTTGTATTATTTTCCTGGGTAAATTAAAAAGTCATTTTGAGGAGTAGATATTTATAGTTTTAACATGTCAACTCTCATTAGTATATACAGTCATGCACTGCATAGCGACATTTCAGTCGACGATGAACTGCGTATGTGACGGTGGTCCCATAAGATTAGTACCAGATAGCCTAGGTGTGTAGTAGGCTGTACCATGTAGGTTTATGTAAGTACACTCTATGACGTTCGCACAATGACAGAATCGCCTGATGATGCATTTCTCAGAATGTATCCCTGTCATTAAGCAACTGTATTTAAAAATAAATTATTTTTCATTTCTGAGTCTTTTTTTTTTTTTTTTTTTTGTGAGGAAGATCAGCCCTGAGCTAACATCCGATGCCAGTCCTCCTCTTTTTGCTTGAGGAAGATTGGCCCTGGGCTAACATCCATGCCCATCTTCTTCTACTTTATATGGGACACCGCCACAGCATGGCTTGACAAGCGGTTCATAGGTGTGGGCCTGGGATCCGAACCTGCGAACCCTCAGGCCGCCGCATGGAGCCCGCGCACTTAACCACTACACTACCTGGCCAGCCCCTCTAGGAGTCTTGAGACCTGGTGGTCTTAGTTTTGTTATTGATTGCAATTTTGGCAAATCATTTTTTCTGACTTCAGTTTCTTCCTCAAGAAAATAAATGGAGGGGTGGGCCGGGTGGCTTAGCAATTAAGTGTGTGCACTTGGATTCGGCAGCCCAGGGCTCGCAGGTTCAGATTCTGGGCGCGCACTGACGCACTGCTTGTCAGGCCCTGCTGTGGCAGCGTCCCATATAAAGTAGAGGAAGATGGGCATGGATGTTAGCCCAGGGCCAGTCTTCCTCACCAAAAAAAAAAGAAAAGAAATGAAGGGCTTAGATGTCCAGGGGTTATTTGGGCTCAAATTTGTTTAATAAGCTCCCAATCCCACCATCCATCACCATTTGCATTTCCTGTCCTCCCAGTGCTCTGATAGTCTCGAGGGGTGTCGTGGTGTGGGGCAGCTGTCTGGAGGAGGGGCTGAGCTTGGCCCGGGAGCTTGGGCATAGGTGTGCGTATCCTTTATCCGACAGCCCTGTTTGGTGAGGAGGCAGTGAGGCAGGTAGTGGGTCCGTTTTAAAGTTTGGGATGCCGATGCCCAGAGAGGATAATTAGCTTGCCTGATGTCATCACTTGGCTTTTAAGTAGAAGAAGCAGAAGCCAGAAAGTCAGGACTGCTGTCTTGAGCCATGTGCTCTGTCTCCTGCACCACGATTCCAAAATAAGATGAAAGAGCTGAGTGGAGATGCACCATCTGGTGCCCACCTGCCGAAAGGAGGCACCTTCTCATTGGGTGGAGGCTCTCAGTGCTCAATGGCTTCTGGCTCCGCCACCATCTTGTGTGGACACTGACGCTGTCACAGCTCTTGAGACCTGCCTGACCTCTTTAGACCAGTTTAGGGAGTTTAGTGGCCTCCCCAGTGACCTCACCAGCCTGTGATTACAATCAAACGGATATGTATGCACATTTCAAGAAGCTTGGGAGGCTTGTTAATAATGTTACCTGTTGCCTCCTGGATTTTGAGCCATGTGGATGTATTACCTCTTAGGACACGTTAAAAGTAAATGATCAGAAAAAGGTATTTTAAAAGGAAAAATTTCACATAACTAAATGTAAAACTGATAATACTTGCAAAAAATGGAAGGTAACACTAAAAATGATTAGGACACAATAAAGCAGTGTTTTAAAATTCTATCTAGATGCTGTTGTGTGTTTCTCCTTTATGATTGCAGTGTGAGGTGTGATGCCCTTTTTATAGAAAGTGGGTACTCGTATCAACCTTACTATCCAGATGAAGAAACAGCTTGGAAGAATGAGTGACTTGCCTAAAGTCACACCGCTTGTGAGTGGTGGAGTGGTATCGGAAACCTGGGCAGCCCTGAGCTCCCGCTTTGATACGGCACAGCGTCAGTAGGGCCTTCATTAACCTCTTTTGCCCTCTGCTCCTTCTTGTGTTCCTCCTCCTGCCTTTTCAACTTGAACCTCCTCGCCCACTTGTCTTTCTTGTCCTCCTCCCATAACCTTGGCCACCTGTGTCATAATACTAACGCCCCCTTCCCCACTGTGCATGCTCGGCCTGTCAGGAGCTGAATGCATCCCCTGCTGGCCTGGTCCTGTCGTCTCAGCCTTAATTCTTAGCTGCTGCTGCTGTCATTGTTGTCATTATCATCCTCACTATCATCACCACCCTCCATTTCTGAGCATCATGCTCTTTCCTAAGCACTTGGCGTGCAATACTTGGTTAACCCTAACTATAACCCCACTGTTTAGATTGAGGTTTTGGTGTGTTGAATCTTACTCTTGATTTTGGTTCTGAAATAAGTGCATGAAATGAAACGTTCAGGCTGTAAATGTTATCTTTGCACATTCTTTTCTTTCCTTTTTTTTTTTTTTTTTTGGTGAGGAAGATCAGCCCTGAGCTAACATCTGATGCCGATCCTCCTCTTTTTTTTTGCCGAGGAAGTCTGGCCCTGAGCTAACATCCGTGCCCATCTTCCTCTACTTTATATGGGACGCCACCACAGCACGGTGTGACACGCGGTGCATTGGTGAGCGCCTGGGATCCCAACCCGCTAACCCGGGCCCCAGAAACGAGCACACGCACTTAACCACTTTGCGCCACTGGGCAGGCCCTCTTTGTGCATTCTTTAAAGAGGCCCATTAATGATAAGCTGTGTGCTTTTGTGAGTATAATCCTGTGGGAGTTCACCAGGCACCAGAGCTCGCCCTGCTGAGCTAGCCTGAGGGAGGAGCTGGGGCAGATTTCCCTGCCGATGGCTGGGCCTTAGCAGCAGTCTCCTTTTAGGATGCCTCAGATTGACAGTCCTGCTTTCTTGCAGGAGTTACTTTATTTGGTTTTAATGTTACCCATATGACTTTAAAACCCCTCGATATCTTCTTTGTGCTCGTGAGGGTTAGGTGCAGGTCACTGTCACCTCATTTTACACATGGGGAAACTGGCCTGGAGAGGAACATGGAGAGACCTCATCTTGTTTCTCTAAATGGGGGTAGTAATAGCACTGACCTAAGAGGATTGTTGACGGGATCGAGGAAACAAGGCTTAGTGCTTTTTGGTTTTGTTTTTGTTTTAAATTGTAAAAAACACATAATATAAAATATACCATCTTAACTATTTTTTTTGTTGTTGTTGTTTTTGGTGAGGAAGACCAGCCCTGAGCTAACATCCGATGCCAGTCCTCCTCTTTTTTGCTGAGGAAGGTTGGCCCTGGGCTAACACCCGTGCCCATCTTCCTCTACTTTATATGGGATGCCGCCACAGCATGGCTTGACAAGCGTCGCGTCGGTGCGAGCCCGGGATCAGAACCGGCGAACCCTGGGCTGCCGCAGCGGAGTGCGCGCACTTAACCACTTGCGCCACCGGGCTGGCCCCCATCTTAACCATTTTCAAATGTACAGTACAGTAGTGTTAACTATGTGCACCTTGTGCAACAGATCTCGAGGACTTTTTGTCTTGCAAAACTGAAACTCAGTACCCACTGAACAACTTCGCTTTTCCCCCTCCTCCCAGCCCCTGGCAACTACCATTCTATTTTCTGTTCCTAAGAGTTTGACTACTTTAGGGTACCTCATTTAAGTGGAATCATGCAGTATTTGTCTTTTTGTGATTGGCTTATTTCATTTAGCCATGTCCTTAAGGTTCATCCATGTTGTAGCATGTGACGGAATTTTCTTCTTTTTTAGGCTGAATAATATTCCATTGTATGAATATACCACATTTGCTTTATCCGTTCGCCTGTGGTATTCACTTAGGTTGCTTCCACCTAATTGGCTATTGTGAGTAATGCTGTGATGAACATGGGTGTGGAAATATCTCTTTGAGATCCTGTTTTCAATTCTTTTGGACAGATACCCAGAATTAGGATTGTTGGGTCATATGGTAATTCCATTTTAATTTTTTGAGGAACTGCCATACTGTTTTCCGTGGTAACTGCACCATTTTACAGTCCCACCAATAGTGCACTTAGGGTTCCAGTTTCTCTGTATTCTCACCAGTGCTTGTTGTTCTCTGTTTTTTTGATAGTGGCCGTCCTAAAGGGTATGGGCTAATATCTCATTGTGATTTTGATTTGCGTTTCCCTGATGATTAGTGATGTTGAGCTTCTTTTCATATTCTTCTTGGCCATTTGTATATCATCTTCGGAGAAATGTCTAATTTAAGTCCTTCACCCATTTTTTAAGCAGATTATTTGTTTTTTTATTGTTAAGTTGTAGGAGTTCTTTATATATTCTGGGTATTGTTGCCTTTCATTTTGTTGTTTCTTTAAGTTTGATATAGTCCCCTTTGTCTATTCTTGCTTTTGTTGCCTGTGCTTTTGGTGTCATATCCAAGAAATCATTGCTAAATCCAGTGTCATGAAGCTTTTCTCCTATGTTTTCTTCTAGGAGTTTTATTGTTTCAGATTAGGTCTATAATCATTTTGAGTTAAGTTTTGTCTGTGGTGTAAGGCGCATTCTTTTGCAAGTGCATGTCCAGTTTTCGCAGTACTGTTTGTTGAAGAAACTACCCTTTCCCCATTGTATAGCCTTGGCACCCTTGCCAAAGATCATTTGACAGTATACGTGAGAGTTTATTTCAGGGCTCTCTATTCTGTTCCATGGCCTGTATGTCAGTACCACACTGTTTTGATTACTGTAGCTTTGTAATATGTTTTGAAATCAGGAAGTGTGAGGCCTCCAGCTTTGTTTTTCTTTCTCAAGATTGTTTTGGCTATTCGGGGTCCTTTGAGTTTCCATATTAATTTTAGATGTATTTTTCTATTTTAGCAAAAAACATCATTGGCATTTTGATAAACATTGCATTGAATTGTAGATTGCTTGGATAGTATTGGTGTCTTCTTAAGTCTTCCAGTCCGTGAACGTGGGGTGTCTTTTCATGTATTTGTGTCTTTAATTTCAGAATTATTTTGTAGTTTTCAGTGTACGAGTCTTTCACCTCCTTGGTTAAGTTTATTCCTAAGTATTTTATTCTTTTTGATGCTGTTGTAAATGGAATTGTTTTCTTAATTTCCTTTTTGGGTTGTTTATGGTTAGTGTGTAGAAACACAACTGATTTTTGTGTCCTGCAACTTTGTTGAATTTGTTTATTTGCTCTAACAGGTTTTTTTTGTGTGGAATCTTTAGACCTGTTGTATAAGATCATGTCACTGGTGAACAGAGATAGTTTTACTTCTTTCTTTCTAATTTGGTTGCCTTTTATTTCTTCATTTCTAGCTGAGACTTCTAGTACTAGGTTAAATAGAACAAAATTTAACTTTATAAGAAGCTGCCAGATGTTTTTTCAGAATGATTGTGCTATTTTACATTCCCATCAATATTGTATACGAGTTCCAGTTGCTCCACAGTCTTGGCAACATTTGATGTTGTCAGATTCTTTAAGTTGAGCCATCATGTTGTTTAGTGGCACTTCACGTGATTTTTATTACATTTCCCTGTGATGTGATGTGAGCCGTTTTTCATGTCCTTGTTAGCCATTCATATATATTCTTCTGAGAAATATCTGTTCAAATCTTTTGCCCATTTTTATGAAGTTGTTTGCCTTTTTATTATTTATATTTATTATTGAGTTGTAGGAGTTCTTTGTATAGTCCAGATAAAAGTTTACGATGGATATGTTGCCAATATTTCCCTCCATTGATGACTTACCCATTCGTTTGCTTAACTGTAGTTTTAAAAGTATCTTTTCTTTTTTAATTTGGTACAGTAAAATGCACTCTTTTTTGGTGTATCATTCTTTGAGCTTTGACAAATGTACGGAGTCATGTAACCAACACCACACTCAAGATGTGGAACACAGTTCTGTCACCCCCGCAGTCCCTCCTGCTGCCACTTTGTAGTCAGCACCCCTACCTCAAGGTTCCCACCTGGCAACTGGTGGTCTTTTGGTAAAGTCTACTTTAGAACATTTTTTCTCTTATAGATAGTGCTTTTGGTGACGTACATAAACATTCTTTGCCTAATCTGGGTTCACGAAAATTTTCTTAAGTGTTTTCTGCTAGAAGTTTTATAGTGTTAGGTTTTACATTTAAGTCTTTGATTTGTTTGAGTTAATTTTTATATCCGATATGAGTTATGTATTGACGTTCATTTTTGGTATGTGAGCATCCAGTTCCACAACTGCTTGTTGAGAGATTATCCTTTCTCCATTGAATTGTCTTTGCACCTTTGTCAAAAATCAATTGGCTCTGTATTCTGTTCCATTGATCTATGTATTTTAACTGAGCTTTTGATCAAAGAAGTTGTTAATTTTGAAGAAGTCCCGTTTATTCAGTTTTTTTCTTTTATGCTTACACTTTCTGCATTTCTCTAAGAAGTCTTCCCCTACCCCAGGGGTGTAAACGTCTTCTGCCTCCTTGCTAGACTTTGAGCTCTGTCGGGGCAGAGACCTTGTGTATCTCGTTCTGCTCTTCTTGCCTTTGTCCAGCGCAGCCTGGCCCCCAGGAAGCACGAGGCTGTGTTCATTGGAAGGAGCTAATGGGCTTGTCTTGAGGATTTAAATATAATAATGTATTCGAGGCACTTGATACAGTGCCTGGCACATGCAAAACGAGCATTTAAGAATCTGATTTTGGGGGCCGGCCCGGTGGCGCAAGTGGTTAAGTGTGTGCGCTCCGCTGTGGCGGCCTGGGGTTCGCTGGTTCGGATCCTGGGCGCGCACCAACGCACCGCTTGTCAAGCCATGCTGTGGCGGCGTCCCATATAAAGTGGAGGAAGATGGGCATGAATGTTAGCCCAGGGCCAGTCTTCCTCAACAAAAAGAGGAGGATTGGCAGATGTTAGCTCAGGGCCGATCTTCCTCACCAAAAAAAAAAAAAAATCTGATTTTGCTACAGCTGTTGTTTCTCTTGAGATGAACTGGCTATACTATACAGTGGCTGCCATCAAAATGTGGTGGGAGTGTTGGATGAAACTGCTGGTAGATGTTACGTCAGATGCAAGGTAGCGATTACTCCAGTTCTCCCCCACCCTCTTGCCCTGGTCTTATTCCCCAGTGTAACCCTCCCCCATCTCAACCCCCATAAAATATGGACTGCTTGCAGGTTGCCGTTCTTTTCTTGAAGCGTCATTCATTTAATAGAAATGCTTAGTGAACCTGTCTCTCCTCTCCTCTTTCATCTTCTCCGGTCCCATCCTCTTCCTTAGGGTTCCCTCGCCTCTTCTAGGATAACTTCCTTTAAGCAGGGCCTTCTTCCCCAAACATTTGCCTAAAGGGGAAGCCAGAGGGCAGAGCAGGACAGATGAGCTAGTGCCCTGGTTGGGCAACATCTGAGGATAGATAGAATGTAGCGCGGGTAATAGTTACGTCATCTCCTGGATGTAAAAGATGCTTGTTATTTATGAGAAGTAAATACTGGAGTTCAGCCTTGTCACTTTATTCTGGTGTGTTGTTCTCCAGCGTCAGCCTTGTGACTCCTTGGCTGACAGGATAAAGTGGCTGACACTGCCCCTGTGCTTGGCACCGTTAGCCCCGTCCGCTGTCACAGCAGAGCTGGTCACCTGCCTGTCCCTGTCGGCCAGGTGGGTGACGAAGCAGGGAGCCTTCTCGCACTGATGCAGAGGTCAGATGAGTCTCCCATTCCACGTGGAGGGCTGACTGAGGGTGGAGCAGTAGGTCAGCGAGTCTCCTCCCGCCCCAGGGGCTATTTGGAAATGAGTTTGGTGGTCACAGTGATGGGGAAGCTACTGGCATTTAGGGAGGCATATCAAAGAATTTGCGGACATATTTCAGAACCACAGCAGGATGTTTTCTTGTTTTCAATATTTTGGTACATCCCTGGCTCTGCAGGTCCCCATCTGGCAGTCAGGTACTCCTGGTCCCTGGAGCTTTGTTTGGCCTGCCCCCATGGAGGTGCTGCGTTTCCTAAGTCCTCTGTCTTCTGTTTTAACGAAGAGAAGATGGGTCAGAATAGGCAAGTTTGGACCCAGCCCTCTGAGGGAGGATGGGTTAGCCATGCCCCAAATCAGAGGGCATCCTGGTGAGGGAGGCTGCGATTTCCCGTCCATCCCAATTCCTGCTTAGCCGAGCTGGCTTCAGAGATGGGGATCTGGGTGAAAGAGCCCAGAGCCTGGCTTCTGGGTTCCATTCTGATGCTGCCAGCTTGACATAGGACATGGAGCAGGCGGGTGGCCCTTCTGTGAAGTGAGCTGGCTGGACTCATTGGATGTTTCAATAAACATAAGTGTCTGGCCTTCCTTTAAATTTTACTAATAGAACTTCAGTCCTTTAGTTTTCTGTGAGCTGCACACGTCTCACTCCCTCTTGAACTCTGTGCCCAATGTGTGAGAATCATGGAGTCGGCTGGTCTCTGAGCTCCTCGCAGCTTGAAGTTCAGATGCTGGCGTCCCTCCTGCTGCCTCTCCGGCGCCTGCCGGAGCCAAGGGACACCCAGGACTCCTGTTAACAGCACCTTAATGGGGCTTCAGTGCTGAGACCCAGCAGCAGGCTGTGCTGTGTAAAGTCTCTGGTCCTAGCTCCCTGTCCCATCCTCCCTTTCCCCATGTGAGTCCCTCTGAGAGCATTTGGCTTTTGACCTCAGGAATGGTTCCAAGGGACAGCATATGTGAAACTGTTCAGCACTCAAGCACCGTTTTATAAGATTTCTCCTTTGGGCCTCATGGCCGCCCTGCAAGTTAGGAGGGCAGGGCAAGGGTGATCACCCCGTATTTCACAGATGAAGGAATGAAGTCCACCGAGGCTGAGTAGGTCTCACGGCTGATGAGGGGCTTCACTGTAGATCAGGAGCTGATGCCTGTAGTTCATCTTGGGACGAGTCTCTGGGGCTTCTTTCAAAGCTGATCTCCCCATCCATCATGCTGGCAAGCCACAGGGGCAGGGAGGTTACAGGCAGGCCTGCTGGAGCTGTGAAGTGGCAGCACTGGGAAGGGGCCACAGGGGCTGCAGGGGGAGCTGCTGGGACTGCTGAGCCTGGGGTCCTAAGAACCTGAGTGGAGGGGGACGTTGGGGGAAGGCTGGAGGTGGCCCTTTGCCTCATGAAAGGGCAAGTGCTACTTAGAACACTGTAAGAGAAGGCCGGGTGTTTTTAATATAATCACAGTTTATTCCAGAATGATCTCCTATGGACCGTTGTGAATGCCTGGTAATGCTTTCCCTCACTCACCTCCTAGTTCTGCCCTCCCAGGTCCATTCTCTGTCCTGCTGCCAATTGGTGTTCTGATGAAGCTCTCCCTCACTGCCAGCGGCATCCCCTCCCAGAGCCAGAGCGTGTCCCGTGAAGCCGTCTGGTCCCGCAGTACCTTTTGGTCTTATCTCCCTCTGGGCCCCAGCCAAGCAGAGAGCTCCTTTCCAGAGCGTGCACCCCACCCTGTCCTGCTCGGTGGCCCTTGTCCAGGCTGGGCCCTTGGCACTAGGCTTTTCCCATGGTGTCTGGTGGTTCAGGTGCTGCCCATCCTGAGGCCTAGTTCAAGCCCCTTGTTCTCCCTTCCTACCTCAGGACACAGGTGACCCTTCTTCAGAAGGCCTGCTTAGTAGGGCTGCCCTCTGTTTTGTATTTTACTTACCTATGTTGTCTACATTGGTCTCTATCACCTCTTGAAAGTGTCCAGACAGCTGGCCCAAGTTCCATGGTGCTAGACAGGACCCAGTGCCCCATGGGAGCTGTTCTCCTAGAGCTGTCGTGGTCACTTGTACAGCAGGGCCCAGGCAGCCCTCTTTTCCGATCTCTCCCATCTGCTGCTGGTTCCGAGTGTGGTGCTGGATACATACCCTATGTTAGGCTGCCATGTGCAGGGCGGAGTGAGAACCCCTGGGAACGCCCCTCTGGGAAGCAGCTGTTGGCTCTTTCCAGGGAGGAATGTCTGAACCATCTGATGGAGGCTGCACTGCCCACCTGGGAGCAGGCCTGCTGGGGAAGCTGGGACCTCCTGGTCCCCTGGTGGGCGCTCCAGCAGGGCGTGGGGGCTGCTTCTGAGGCTCTCAGTCCACTCTGGTGGATACTGTCCATGTGGGCTGTGGGCCAGTGGGAGGAGATGGACTAGAATTCTCTGCTGTATTTCTTGGCTGGAAATTTTTGATTTCCTGAGCAATGTGGCTGTGGACACGTGTGCTTCTGCTGTATGCTATCTTCCATCCATTTCTTTGTAGGCTGTTGTTCAGAAGTCAATTCTAAACAATTTAGGCAGCATACTAAATTTCACACGGTAATTTGAGACAGCTCGGTTTACATAATTTAAAATGAGGCCAAGGCTTGCTGACAAAGAAGAAATCACATCTAGAGAAAGAATCTGTATTGCAGAGACTTCTGCATTTCTACAGGGGCACAAGTCCTCCAATTCCTAAACACTGCATGCTTTAAAGTAGTAGGTCTCCCAAGTGTGGCTGGGGGGGGGGGTCTCTGGTGCTCCGCGAGGTCAACACTATTGTCATAAGAACACCAAGGTGTCCTTTGCCTCTCTCTCATTGTCTCACAAGTGCACAGTGGCATCTCCCAAGACTACTTGACATGTGATTGATGGCTAATGGGGTGAGTGCTTGAGATTCTCTCTCTCTCTCTTTTTAAAGGATTTTTAAAAATTGTGGTAAAATACAAATAACGTAAAATTTACCACTTTAATCATTTTTAAGTGTCCACTTCAGTGGCATTAAATACATTGACAGTGTTGTGCAACCATCACCACTATCCATTTCCAGAACTTTTTCATCTTCCCAAACTGAAACTCTGAAACCATTAAACACTAACTTCCCATTCCCCCTCTTCCCAGCCCCTGGTGACCTCTGTTCTGTTTTCTGTCTCTGTGAATTTGATGACTCTAGGTACCTCATATAAGTGGAATCCTACAGCATTTGTTTTCTTGTGATTGGCTTATTTCACTTAGCGTAATGTCCCCAAGGTTCGTCCACATTGTAGCATGTGGCAGAATTTCTTTTCTTTTTACGCCCCGGTAATATTCCATTGTATGCGTATACCTCATTTTGTTTATCCATTCACCTGTTGATGGACGGTTGGGTTGTTTCTGCCTCTTGGCTGTGGTGAGTAATGTTGCTGTGAACGTCAGTGTACTGGTGTGTGTTTGAGTCCCTGCTTTCAATTCTTTTGGACGTATACCTAGACGTGGAATTGCTAGGTCATGTGGTAACTCGGTATTTAACCTTTTGAGCGTGTGCCTGAAAAGTCTGTGTGTAAAAATTTCTCAGTTTTCATTTCTAACACAGTAAATGTTGACAAATATAACCCACATAAACAAAAGATCTTTGAGGTCCTCAGAAATTTTAAAAGTATAAAGGGGTCTTGGGATGAAAAAATTTGAGAACTGCTAGTGTGATAGAGTTTCTTATTTTGGTTTGTGGCCTTACACTTACATGATGAGGGTGTGGATTATTTCAGAAAGCACCAACAGTCCGTTGGCTAGGAAGAGTCTGCGTGTCCCTCCCATTTTACAGCTAGGAGACAGTCGTCACAAGAGAAGGCCTGGGGCAGGGCCTGGGCAAAAGCTAGTAGTGGGAAGAGAGGCGACTGTTTTTGAGCAATTTTGTTTGTGGCAGAAATTGTGCTGGATGCTTTACAAAGGGACGTGAGAGGATCTGGAGGAAGAGAGGAGAGAGCATGTTAATTTATAGCTAGAGTAGTGCCCATTAGACTCATCCGAATCTTGGGCCAATGTACTAAGCAGCTGATTGTGTGTCAGTCCCCGTTACACGAGGCAAGCTCTGCCGAGTCCTGGGTCTCCCTGCTTTGTTGAACACTCTGGCCCAGTCACCTGGAGAGTTGCCTGGCACAAAGTGGTGCTCAGTAAATATTTTGCGAACGGGTAATTCACATGTGTTAACCAGTGACTCACATGTTGGGTTGCTTTCAGAACAACCCGTGCACTACAGGTGAATCAGGAAGGGAGAGAGCCTTTCAGGGCATATCAGAGACTGTTGACACTTTATCATCGACTTCGAGAATAGAGGAAGATCTTTGAGTAGGTCAGTTCCTCAGACGTTCAGTGAGTGCCTCCCTGTGCTGGGTGTTGGGTGTGGGGTGGAGGGTAAAGGTTTATCCCTACACTTAGACTTTGGAACAGGGTTTGGCAAACTACAGCCTGCAGCTGGCCGCTTCTTTTGTTTTGTTTCTTTTCTTTACATGTTGCTGCATGTATTAATGGTTCATTTCTTTTTATTGCTGAGTAGTATTCCATGGTATGGGTATACTGCAGTTTGTTTATATGTTTATTTGTTTTGGACATTGGTTTTTTTCCAGCTTTTGGCTATTACAAATAAAATGACTATGAACAAGTTTTTGTATAGATGTGTACTTTCATTTCTCTTAGGTAGATACCTAGGAATGGAATCACTGGGTCATATGGTAGGTATATAATCAGCTTTTTAGAAACCATCAAATTGTTTTCCAGAGTAGTTGTACCATTTTACATTCCCACTAGCAAGGTAGGAGAGTTCTAATTACTTGATATACTTGCCAACACTTGGTATGGTCATTCTTTTTAATTTTAGTTATTCTAGTAAGTATGTAATGTTATTTCATTATGGTTTTATTTTGCATTTCCTTAACGACTAATGATGATGAACATCTTTTTATGTGCTTATTTGCTATCTGTATATTTTCTTTGGTTAACTGTCCATTAAAATCTTTTGCCCATTTTTAAAATTGGGTTGTTTTATTATTATTGAAATTTGAGAGTTCTTTATTTATTCTGGATCCAGGTCCTTTATCATAAATGTGATTTGCAAATGTTTTCTCCTAGTAAGTATGTGACTTCTCTTTTCATTCTCTTAACAGTGTCTTTTGAAGAAGAGAAGTTCTCAATTTTGATGAAGTCCAATTTATCAACTTTTTCTTTTATGGATCATGCTTCTGGTATATGTACCTACGAAATCTTTGCCTAATTCAAGATCACAAAGATTTTCTCCTATGTTTTCTTCTAGAAGTTTTATAGTTTTAGGTTTTACATTTAGGTCTATGATCTATTTTCAGTTAATTTTTGGTACAAGGAATGGATCAGAGTTCTTCTTTTTTAAAAAATGGATATCTTGTTGTCCCAGTACCATTTGTTGAAAAGGCTGTTGTTTCTCCAGGGAGCTGCCTTTCCGTCTTTGTTGTAAATCAGCTGCCCACATATGTGTGGGCCTATTTCTGGATTGTCTGTTCTGGTTCCATTGATCTTGATGCTTATACCGCACTGTCTCGATTACCATACCTTTATATAGTGAGGCTTGAAGTCAGGCAGTGTAAGTCCTCAACTTAGTTCTTCCTTTTCAGAGTTGTCTGGGTAGTCTACCTCCTTTGCATTTCCGTATGAATTTTAGAGTCAGTTTGTCAATTTCTACAAAAATGCCTGCCGGAATATTGATTGGGATTGCATTGAATCTATAGGTCAATTTGGGTAGAATTGGTCTCTTAACAATATTGAGTCTACTGATCCATGAACACTTCATATCTCCCCATAGGTGTAGGTCTTTAAAGACTTTCTCTTAGCAGTACTCTGTAATTTGCAGTGTATAGGACTTGGACATCTGCCATTTGATTTATTCCTGAGTATTTCCTATGCTTTTGATGCTATTGTTATGGTAATTTTTTTAATATTTGAATTTCTGGAAGAATTGGTATTATTTCTTGCTTAAATATTTGGTAGAATTTTCCAGTGAAGCCATCTGGGCCTGGAGTTTTCTTTGTGTGAAGGTTTTAAATAAAATTTCATTTCTTTTATAGCTATAGGGCTCTTCTGGTTATTGATTTCTTTCTGAGTGAGTTTTGGTAGTTTGTGCCTTTCTAGGAATTTGCCCATTTCATCTAAGTTGTTAAACTTATTGATATTAAGTGATTCACTATTCCCTTATTCTTACCACCCCCTTATTATCCTTTTTAATATCTCTGGAATCTATAATGATGACACCCCTCTTCTGATAGTGATAGTTTGTGTTCTTTATTTTTGTCCTGATTAGTCTGGCTACGGTTTATTAATGTCTTTGATCTTCTCAAAAAAAAAAAAAACCCAGCCTTTTTTTAAAAGTTATTTTCTCCATTTGTCTGTTTCATCAGTTTCCAGTCTGTTCTTTATTATTTTCTGCTGCTTACTTTGGGTTTTGTTTGGTCTTCTTTTCTCATTTCTTAAGGTGGAAGCTGAGGTCGTTGGTTTGAGACCTTACTTCTTTGCTGGTATTGAAGTTAAATGCAATAAATTTGCCTCTAAGAACTGCTTTAGTTGCATTCCACAAATTTTCATTAATTTAAAATGCTTTCAAATTTCCCTTTTCATTTCTTCTTTGACCTATAGGTAATTAAGTGTATCGGTTGTTTCCATATAGTTGGGGGATTTTCCAGATATCTTTCTGCTGTTGTTTTAATTTAATTCAGTTGTGGTCAAACAACATACTCTGTATGATCTGAATCGTTATAAATCTATTGAGGTTTGTTTTATGGCCCATGGTATTATCTATTATGGTAAATACTCTGTATGCATATGAAAAGAATCTGTATTCTGCTGGTTTTGGGTAGAGAGTTCCGTAAATGTCAGTTAGGTCCAGATAGTTGATTGTATTGTTCAGGTTGTCTGTATCCTTGCTGATTTTCTGTCTGCTTGTTCTGTCAGTAATTGAGAGGGGATTGAAATCTCTCCTGTAATTGTGAATTTGTCTATTAGCAGTTATAGCAGTTTTTCCCTCATATTTTGAAGCTCTGCTGTAGATGCATAAACATTTAGGATTGTTATGTCCTTTATCATTATTAAATGACATTCTACGTTCCTGGTGATAGTATTTGTTCTGAAGTCTGCTTTGTGTGATATTAGTATAGCCACTCAAGCTTTCTTTTGATCAGTGTGAGCGTGGTATATCTTCTTTCATTCTTTTATTTTCACCTGTTTGTGTCCTAATATAAAGTGAGGTTTTTTAAGGCAGTATATAGTTGGGTCTTGCTTTTTTACCTATGTGACAAATTCTGCCTTTTAATTGGGTGTTTAGGTCACCCCATATGTTCATTGATTAGGCAGATTTAATTACAATCTACCATTTTGTCATTTGTTTTCTTTTTGTACCATCTGTTGTTTGTTTCCTTTTCCCTTTCTTTCTGCCTTCTTTTGGATTGAGTATATTTTATTCCGTTTTGTCGTCTTTGTTGGCTTTTTTGCTGTAGCGCTTGTCTTTGTTTAGTGGTATTCATGCTTAACCTATCACAGTTTACCTTCATGTGACAGACGCCTTTACGTATAAGAACCTTAAAATGGTGTACTTCTGCGTCTCTCTTCCCAGCTTGTCTGCTATTGTTGTCAAAATTTTACTTCTGCATATGTTATAAACCCCACAATGTGGTATACATGTTTTTGCTTTAAATAATTCTAGATTGACAGCTTTTATTTCTCCTTTTAGGACTTAACAGTGTTGCTCCACTGTCTCCCAGCTTGTATCATTTCTAATGAGAAATCTGCTGTCATCTTTGTTTTTTCTGTGCACAATATGTCTTTTTTCTCTGGCTGCTTTTAAGATTTTCTCTTGATCATTGGTTTTTAGCAGTTTAATTATGATGTGCCTTGGAGTAGTTTTCTTTATATTTCTTATGTTTGGGGTTCATTGAGCTACTTGGATCTGTGGGTTTATATATAGTTTTCATCAAATTGAGAAGTTTTTCTGCCATTGTTTCTTCAAATGTTTTGTCAGTTTGCCTCTCGAAGTCCATGTATGTTAGGGTACTTGAATTTTTCCCACAGCTCACAGTTCATTTTTTCTGCTTTTGCTTCTTTCTGTGTTTTAGTTTAGAGACTTTCTATTGTTGTCTTCAAGTCACTAATCTTTTCTTCTATAAAACTGGATCTGTTAATCCTGTGCAGTGTATTTTTCATGTCAAGCGTTGTAGTTTTCATCTCTAGGTGGTAGGTATGTTTCTTTTTTATATCTTCTATTTCTCTACTTAACATGTTGAATTTTTCCTCTAGCTTCTTGAACATTTGCAGTACAGTTCGAACGACTTTTAATGCCTTTGTCTGTTTTATCATTTGTGCCATTTCTGGGTCAATTTTGATTGACTTATTTTTTTATCCTTATTTTGGTTGTAATTTCCTGCTTCTCTGCATGTCTGGTAATTTTTTTATTGAACGCCGGACTGTGATTTTTGAGTTTTTGGGTGCTGCATGGTTTTGCATTCCCCTAAATATTCCTGAGCTTTGTTCTAACAATTTGATCCTTCTGGCTCTTGCTTTTAATCTCTGTCAGGCAGGACTGGAGCAGCGTTTAACTTTGGTTAATTTTTCCCCACTAATGAAGCAAGACTCTTCTGAGTACTTGATGCAGCACCCCATGAATGATGAGTTTTTCCAGTCTGACCCCTGAGAACAGGTGCTGCTTGTGACCCTGCTGGACTTTGTTGTTGTTCCCTCCCAACCTTTAGGGCAGTTCTTTCCCTGGCCCGAGGTGGTTTCCTCACACCACATGCTGGTCAACACTCTGCCCGGAGCCCAAAGGGGTCCCTCTGTAGGTCTCCGGGGTCTTGTCTTTGTGCAGCTCTCTCTCCTCCCGGACTCTTCAGAGCTCCGTCCTGTGAGCTCTATCTGCCTTGGTTTCCCCCACTTTCAGCTGCATGCACTTGACTCCAAGAGTCTTCCGCCCTGCTGGCGTCCCTCTCCCTGCTCTGCAGCCTGGAAATGTCCTTCAGGCAGTAAGGCTCACTTTGCATGTTTCTTGACTCTCTGGGGTCTCTGTTCTTCCTTGCCTCATGTCCAGTGTCTGGAGAACTGGTGTTTTTCTATATTTCGTTTTTTTTTTCCAGTTGTTTCGGGTGGGCAGTTAAATCCATCCCTATAACTCCATCTTGGCTGTAAGCCTTTATAAAATAGACAGCACTGTGAATATTTCATCAATGTTATCAATTTTGTAAAGGCTTTTCTGTGGTTAGATTGAATTGATTTACTGCAGTGTGGCAGGTGGTGGAGGGGCAGGAACAGTGAATTAACAATCCCTCCCTCCACTTCTCCCCTTCCTCCCTTTCCCACCTGGGACTGGAGGACTTGCAGACGGATGTCTGACCCTGCTCAGAGCATTCTGAAGAAGCCCTCTCCTGCATGCACTGACGCTGATGG
Organism: Diceros bicornis minor; assembly: GCF_020826845.1. Lineage (NCBI taxonomy): Eukaryota > Metazoa > Chordata > Mammalia > Perissodactyla > Rhinocerotidae > Diceros > Diceros bicornis. The sequence continues at coordinate 31,809,921 of NC_080774.1, read as the reverse complement.
CACACTGCCCACACGTGGGCTCATGATGCCCCAGGTGTCTGTCCCAGGTGGTGGTTGGGGAGGGCTCAGGCGTAGCGTCTACTTCCTACCTGATTTGGTGGGTTCATCTTCCTTGATAAATTAGAATGATGCTTGCTCTGATTACTCAGGGCAGTGATGGAACAGGACTCAGGTGCAGGCAAGTTCCTTTTCTTCCTGGATGTCAGTGGAATGATTCTGGGAGATCCGGGAGGTGGCTGAGGGAGCACGTGCAGCAGCACGTTGTCGTCTGAGTAAGCTCTTTTGTCTCTTCTTCCTGCGTCAGTGGGTAGGTGTGCAGGACTCCCTCCATCACACTTCAGCATTTTCCTTTGTTTCCAAGGTTTGCCCGTTTATCAGTGGCCACCTCAGTTCTGGAGTCTGCAGTCCTTTCCTAAAGGGCCAGAGACTAAATATTTTCAGCCCTGTAGGTCATATGGTATCTTTTGCAACTATTCAACTCTGCTGTTGTGGTTCTAAAGCAGCCATAAACCATACGTAATTTTGGCTGTGTTTCAATAAAACTTTATTTAAAACTTTGCTGGGATGGTCAGGATTTGGCCCATGGGCTGTAATTTGCCACCTCCTGCCTCAGTTCAAGCCCTTACTTTGCTGAGTTATTTAATATTTTTGCCTGGTCCCGCTGTTATAATTACTTTCAGAAACCATTGCCGGTTATACACACAGACTTTCTTAAAACACAGATCTTATCATGTTACTTACTGGCTAAATAACCTCTGGCTCCCTACAACATACCAAATAAAGATCAGAATTATCTTACCCTCAAAGCCTCCACAATCTGACCCTTGTTATATTTCTGAACTTATCTCCAGTGATTCCCCATCTGTCAGCTCATACAATCTACTTGGCATGCTCTCCAGCCCGTGATATTTCCTTAAGCCCTGCTTTTTTCTGGAAAGCTCTTCCCTTCCTATTATATTATATGTATCTTCTGAAAGCATCGACCCACCGTGGGAACCGTGTTCACATCCCACCTTCTTTAAGAAGCATTCCAGGGCCGGCCCTGTGGCTTAGCGGTTAAGTGCACGCACTCCGCTGCTGGCAGCCCAGGTTTGGAACCCTGGGTGCGCACCGATGCACCGCTTCTCCAGCCATGCTGAGGCCGAGTCCCACATACAGCAACTAGAAGGATGTGCAGCTATGACATACAACTATCTACTGGGGATTTGGGGGGGAAAATAAATAAATAAAGTTTAAAAAAAATTAAAAAAAAAAAAAAAGTGTTCCAGAACCCTTCAGGTGGAGACAGTCTCTCCTTCCTTCCTGTTGTGTTTGGCGTGCTGTTTGAGTGCTCCTGTGGGGGTAACCTGCATTTGCTCTGTCAGAAACCTGAATGTGTGTGGATCCATGTGTATGTCCTCCCTATTGACCCAGAATCCCTCACGAGGTGAGAGATGTGCCCTCTTGTTTCTGTCTCCTCTGCAGTCCAGCGCAGAGCCCGACTCAGAGCAGAAACGCAGCGTGTGTGTTTGAGGTGGCGCGTAAAGATCAGTGTCTTGGAGGGTGCACTGCTCTGGGGGCTTATGGCGTTGTGGGCATAGCTCTTGGCTCTTCCTTGGGACGCGGGTGCAGGTCCCCAAGAAGGCAGGCGATGGGCAGACTGCCTGGTGTCTGGCCCACGCTCACAGGGACCGGGTGGTGGCAGGGCCAGGCAGTGGCAGGCCTGGCTGCTCCAGGTCCCTGCTGCTACTGCCACTTCCTCAATGGCCTCTTGCCCTTTGGTTCCACAGAGCTGCGGTGCAACCCTGGGCAGTTTGCCTGTCGCAGTGGCGCCATCCAGTGCATCCCCCTCCCCTGGCAGTGTGACGGCTGGGTGACTTGTGAGGATGAGAGCGACGAAGCCGACTGTCCAGGTGAGTGTGTTGGGCAGGTGGACGCACGTGGCCCCCGCCTCTCCATCGTAGCTGCGTGATTGTGCTTCCTGTGAGGGAGGAGATGGTGTCAACTGGTAACCTGGGTTGCATCCACGCGCTGGAAGGTTATTCTGAGCTGACCCCCTCTCCTCTCTCTCTCTTTCTCTCTCTCTCTTTTTCAAAACTAGATGCCCAACACAGGCAGATCCCAGAACCTGCAAGATGGCAGGGTCAGTGCTGTGAGGAGGCAAGGGAGGTGCCCAGGACGCCACATTTTGGGAGGCACTGCATGCCCCAAGAGCAGCGCCCCTGAAGCGTGGTGCCCTGGCACCTCTTACCTCACCCTTGCCTGGCTCTAGAGGTAGGTGCCTGTTGAGACTTGGCTGGAATCCTGGCGAGGGTCATTTAGACTGGCCTTGGCTGTGCTGACCGGTCCTGCTCACTCAGTCACTAGTAATCTTTCACTCAGAGGTTTTCAGCTGGCGATGTGTAGGTTCCTCAAGACGTACACAGATGTCGGAGAAAGTCTTAAGTTGTTGATTCTCCACCTGGTTTCTCCCCCAGCACCCTCAAGGAGTGTTAACACACCCCGTGAGTAATGGTGTTAATTACATCCTTGGTTCTCCACGGGTTAGGGTGGAAGGTGTAACATCTTGCGTGTGTGCGTGTGTGTATATGTGTGAGACAAACACACATATACACACACTAATTTGTTTAAGACCCGGCTGGTTCTGATAAAGTCCCTAAGAGGAAGGTGTATCTTATTCCAGCTTGATAATCGCAGACCTAAGCTCTCGGTCTGGCATTCAAATTTCTTCATAATCTGGCTTAGTTCTACTTTGCCAATCTGATTTGTCGCTATTTCCCCTTCAGTGGCTCAGCTGGCCTGTTTCCTGTGCCCACCCTGTTAACAATTTCCTGGCCACATGCTTTGTTGATGCCTTTCTCTTTTCCTGGAATCCCCTTGTTTTCTCTCTGCGTGGACAGATCCTGCCTGTCCTTCAAGGCTTGGCACAGCTCACAGTCTTCTGACAAGAGGGCATCTCCGGGCCCCCTGGCTATAGGTTGGCTTCTGCCAGCACCTGCTCTTTCCCTCTCTGATGGTATCTAGAACCGCTGGTAATTCTCACCATTACCTGTGCCCATGCTTGATCTCTCCTTCTAGACTGTGAGCTCCCTGAGGGCGGGAGACCTGTCCTCCTCCTCAGTCGGGCCTGGCCTAGGGTCCTTTTCAACATCCAATAAATGAAAGCAGTGTTGTAATTCCTGTAGGCCAGGTGCTGAAGAAAAACCAATTAATTCCAACCAGGGGGATCAGGTAGTGCATCAAATAGAAGGTGACATTTGAGCTTGGGACAGTTCTTTGAGGGGGGTACCAAGTTAAGAAGCAGAGGTGGTCTGGTCAGACTGTGTTTGCCTGCAAAGATGGCCATGTAGAAGGAAACCCTCCTCATCATCTGTTGAGCCTGTTCTTCCTTCATCAGATGGTACATGTCTCTGGTTGAGGTGTTTGCCTTTCCAAATGAGAGCTTGAAAGGTGGCAGCTGGGTCAGGAGCCTCTAGGACAGCCCTGTGTCTCGGAGCCCACCTGGTCGTTCCTCGGATCACCGTCCAGAGAGTGTGAACTTCCCAGTGCTTGGGATGCAGATGCTCCGTGTTCAGTCAGCCTGGAGAGGACCAGTGATTGTGACTGGGTGGGTGCGTCCCTGGTCTGCCTGATGGGGTGAGACTTCATATCCAGCCTCCTAGAGGATTTTCTGAACAAAGGACCAAATGGTATTTGGCTTGCTTTGAAATGGGAGCATGGCTTATTTGCTATTCTCAAAGTGCATTTTGGCTTAGCTTTTAAGGTTGTGTGTAATACTGCCCTGTTATAGATACTGAAAACAATGATAGACACTCCTGTGGTTCATCTCTCCGTGCACTGTGGACTTGTTGAAGGCAGGGACTAGGTCTGATTTCTCTTTTGGGTCATGTGGTCCAGCACAGAGGGCCACAAGTCCACTCAGCGCAAGTGTTGACTTGAAGTTACACAGGTTCCTGTATTTTCTCCCCAGACAGGAAAATAAAGTCTATTCTACAGGAGCCCAGACTTCTGAGTGGATGGCATGCCAGGCCCCGACCATTGAGGGCATGATGACGACGACAGTGTGTGCAAACTCACCGAGGCCTGGTGAGGCCTGAGTGTGTCCCAGGAGGAGTGAGAAGGCCAAGGCTCTGTCGGACCTCTTGGCTCGCTCCTGGCTTCCCCTTGACTCCTGGTACTGTCTCTCTCCTGTGGCTTAGTGGCGTGCCATGATCCAGATGGGATAAGCAGATTGATTCCTGATTGTTCTTAAAGTTGGGATTCTGAGAAATTTACATTATCAAAATATACAAAGAATAATATAATACTTGTTTCTCATTTCCCTGAATTAATAACTGCTGAAATTTTGTCGTATTTCTAGTTTATTTTAAAAGAAATTAATTTAAAAAAAAACATAATGATCTAGGTCAAGTCCTCATTAACATTGCTCCCTACCAAAAAAAAAAGAAGAAAAATCTTTGTGATTGGGGAGGGGAGTATGGACAGGCGTTAGCCGATAACCACCTCTGCTGCGGGGAGAATTGAAGTAAACTTGTAGGAAGCCCTAGCCATGCTCAGTCAGGTTGCTTTTGAACATGGACTTCAGGACTTTCCATACTTATTTGTCTGGAAATAATCTTCCACACAAGATTATTTCATTGCCCTGTTAAAATTACAGCAAAAGAATGTAAAAGATATAAAACCACAGGGACAAAGGCAATGGGAAAAGATGCAGCAGTAGATCAGTCATTTCAGCATGTTTTTTGGAAGATAGAAAACGAGTGGTGTGCTGGATGTAGTCTGGGCATCAGTACGTTCCCTGCCCTTCAGGAGTGGGGAGACGGGAGCTGTAATCTCAGACCCCCTGCCGGCAGGCTTCTGGGTATCATTCACCCCATGAGATCCTCCCATGAAATTTGGAAGGTGGAAAGGAGCTAGAATCCTTCTTCCTCTAGCAGTGGTGGGGGTGAATGGGCTTGGACCGAGGTGAGTTTGCAGTGGCTTCCACATCCCCCACTGGCCAGCCCTTGCAGGGCTGCAGAGCAGCTGTGATCCTGGCAGTGGTTTCCTGCAGTTTCCTCCCGTGCAGATGGCAGGAGTGGCTTCCTGACTCTCTGGACTGCAGCTGCAGAGGTGAAATCGATGGGTAGAAGTGGCCCACTTTACTTCTGTGCACACTCGAGCCTTTTCAGTTGTTTTTGAAAGCACCTAATTCCCTGTATTTAACCGCTTTTTGTTTGAAATTCCTAGCATAGTTTCTGTTTTCCTGACTGAATGATCTTTGATATAAATGGGAATTAACAAAAGATGTGTTAAATTTTTAATAGAGAAAAATTTACAACTTTATTAAGAGACATTAAAGAAGACTTGAATAAATAGAGATGAGATGTTCTTGGCTAGGGAGACTCAATATAGTAAGTAAAGCTGCCTGTTCTTATTATGTTGGTCTGTGGATTCAGTGCATCTCCAATGAGTTTTTTAGGAAATGTGACAAGTCTGTTGTAAAGTGGTTGGAAGAATGAAGTCTTAATATTGTTAGGGCACTTTGAAGAAGAGTAAGGACTGAGCAGCTGCCTCACTACCAGTGTCCAGGCTTACTTTATAATTGGCTCAGGGAAACACAAATTGGCCACTGTGACAGAAGAGCTGCCAGAAACAGACCTGAGAAACTTGCTATGTGGCAGAGGTGGAATTACACATTACTGGGCGAAGGACAGACTCTTCAATACATGGTGCTGTGACAGTCGCAAAAGAGTGAAATTGCATTCCTAACGCACAACATACAGAAAAATCAGTTTCAGGTTAAAGAAAAACTTCTAGAAGACAATATAAGAGAATACCTTTATGTCCTTGATAGGGAAGGGTTTTTTTTTTTTAAGTCATAAAAAATGTTAACTCTGAAATAAAAATGACCAGTTTTACCAGATTAAAGTTAAGATGTTCCCTTTATCAAAAGGCACCAATAAAGAATGTGAACAGACAAGCCCCAGAGTGGGGAGATATTTGCAACACTTATAGCCTGTAAAGGATTATAATCCAGCACATATAAAGAACTCCTACAAATGGACAAAAGACAAGCAGACATGTCATAGAAAAATTAACAAGAATGGTGGTTAAACATATAAAAAGATAGTCAGCCTCATTAGTATTCTAAGACTACAGAGAGCTACCACTTGACAGATACTTAGATTGGCAAAAGTGAAGAGGTCTGACAAAACCAAGTGTTGAGGAGGATGTGGATGGCTTGGAAATCTCTGCTGCTAGAGAGAAGGATAAGTTGATACACCCATTTTGGAAAACAGGCATTAACTGGCAAAGCTGAACATTCGCGTATTCTGTGATCCAGGATTTCCATTTGGGGAAACTAGAGAAATTTGTGCAGCACTGTTCTTACTAATATACATTTTGGAAACAACCCAGATGTCTCTGTTCACATGATGGAGTATTGTGGACCAACAATAGCAAATGCATGTTAAGTGCTTGCAGCAACATGGATGAATCTTCAAAACAGAATGTAGGTGACAAAGGCAAGTTGCCAAAAAGTACATACGGCACAATAAAGATGAGCCAGACTGACCATCATCTCATTTATAGTTATGTCTGTTTGTGGGCAACTAAAAGAAGAAAGGCAAAACAATGATACGCAAACTTCGGGCTCCTAGTTCTTCCCTGATGGGGAGACAGAGGAGTGAGACTGGGAGAAGCAAATGTGTAGGTTCAACCCTACAGCTGATGTTTGGGTTTGTAAGTAGGGTGGGGGCGGGGCTCACAACTATTTTTGAGCATAGTCTTTATTTCTTACATAGGTGTTACGTATATTCATTGAAATATTTCAGATATTAGACAGCTTTTCTTTTTAAAGAAAAGCCAGTAGAAGGAGAGTGAGAACTGACTTAGCAGAGCAGAGAAACTGCAACCCTGAGCCTGCTTGAGGGAGAGAACACCAGGAAATGTGCCAGTTTGCCAAGCAGCACCCCGAAAGGCATGGAGGCTCTACATACCGAGGCTGGGGGGCATCTGGCGTGGGAATGGAATGGGGATTGGTGGGGTGCTCTTTCAGCACCCCTCTCCTTTCTTCACTCTGTGTGTAGCTAGATGACTCTCCCACCAGCAGACATGAGGTTTATTTTCTAGACCTACACTGTCCAGTATGGCAGCCGTGAGTCACATGGCTGTTGAGCACTTGAAATGTGTCTGTTTCAAACTAAGATGTACTACAACTGTGAAGTGCACACTGAATATCAAAGACTTAGTACCAAAAAAAAATGTAAAACACCTCACTGATAGTTTTTTATTTTGATTGTTGAAATGACAGTATTTTGAATATATTGGGTTACATTATTAAAATTAATATCAGGGCTGGCCCGGTGGTGCAGCAGTTAAGTGCGCACACTCTGCTTTGGCGGCCTGGGGTTCGCAGGTTCGGATCCTGGGCGCACACCAATGCACTACTTGTCAAGCCATGCTGTGCTGGTGTCCCATATAAAGTAGAGGAAGATGGGCATGGATGTTAGCCCAGGGCCAATCTTCCTCAGCAAAAAACAGGAGGATTAGCATCGGATGTTAGCTCAGGGCTGATGTTCCTCACCAAAAAAAATAAAAAACTATATTATATATATATAATATCATCTCTTGTTGAAATGCAGCTTGTGTTATATTTCTATTAGACAGCTGTTGACTTAAAATTGGCAAAATAGGAGACACCAGGCCCAGCAGAGGGGAGCCATGGAAGTTGAAAACAGAGGAATTGAGAAAAATTCTCTATGGGGAGAGGTGAGACCCTCAGGCATACCTCCTGCCGTGCTCCGGAAATGCCAGCGGCTGGGTCTGTTTCCCCAGGCAGGGGATTAGAGGAGTATTCCTGGAGAAACAGGTGCTTTGCGGAAGAGGTGAAAAAGATAACAAAATGGAGGGTTCCTGACTAAAAGGCTAGATTGCCCACCGTGGTCCCCCACCTTGAGGCTCACCTGAACCCTACCAGCACGTGGCCCACTAGTGCTCACAGAGTGTCTGGTAGCTGGACGACCTTCCTCTTAAACATAAAAGACAGCCAGTGCTATCTGGGAGAAAACATCTGCGGGTGCTCACTGTGCTCTGGGCAAAGCATCCTAGACCCAAAGGGCCAGAACAAAGGGACCTGAGGCGGCCGACTCTGCCCTGTGTAAAATGATCGTTAAATGTGGGGGCTCAGAAGCAAGCTGCTGGGCTGGTACCCTGCCTCCAGCACTTACTAGCTGTGGTCCTGTGGGCAGGATGCTTTTTGAACTTAATTGTTTTCATCTGTAAGGTGGGGGAATAGTAGAGCCTCCCTCTCAAAGGATTATTGTGAGGCTTAAATATCATGATGCATAAAGTGCTTGGAACAGAACATGGCACACAATAATCTCTTGATATATATTGGCAGTTATTATTTTATTAATTCGGAGAGTAAAAGAAAACTTTAAAAATATATTCTGACGTCAGCAAAATGGCAGTCTGGGAAACTCCAAACTCTCATTCCCCCACAGATACATTAAAAAAGCAACTCGAGACTGGCTAAAATAACTTTATAGGAGCTCTGGAAAATAGTCAAATGTCTACAGCAACCACAGGAACACCCAGTCAAGAAAAAGCCACATCCAAATGGTAGGAAGTTTTGTGGCATTTTTACTTGCCTTTGCCCCACCTCCTCCCCGCCTGGCTCACAGGGTCTGAATGAAGCAACAGCCTGTTATGAGAGGTTTGGGGATTTGATCGGAGACGTAAAAGACACTTTTTATTCCAAACAAATGGACTGAAGGTATATTTTATTATATAGAGGATAGTAAAGGCGACAGTCTGCAAACAGATCTAGATAGGTCAAATATCAAGAGGGAAAAAAAACATCAGCCCGACTGGAAAGGGAAAACACCCACATCGGCTGAAGAGAAATGACACAAATCAACCAAAAAGAGAAACACCAGGTTAACCGAAAAGAGAACATATTAAATCAATTACTTTATATCAAATTAATTACTTTATATTAAATTAATTACTTTATATTAAATTAGTTACTCATAACATCTATGTCCCACTGCCGGGAGAGCTCTGTCAATCGACGCGGCTGGGCAAGGATCACACGTCCTGGGCAAGGTGTCCCTTCCACAGGTGGAACTCTCTCCGGGTCTCAGTTTCCAGCAGTTTTTATACCATCAGTAATTTTTAGAGTAAGCAATTATAGAGTTTGCAGAGTAAGCATTTAGTGTTTTTATGTACAAATGGTTATCAGTGGCGTACGTGCATTGAGCCCCCTGGCTAATGTCCCAGCCCAGTAGTTGTGTACGTGTATTGTTTTCTTTGGTTATCGTCTTAGCCCGGCACAGATGGCCAGTCCATCCCTTGCTATGACGCTCCAAGAGCCTTGAAATGTTGCAACTTGTAACTCTTTCCGTGGGGGAAAGGCCAGTTCCCAGGAAAAGGCCAGTTCCCACCACACAGAAAGCAGCTTTGTATTTCTTTTTGTGTTGGTGGCTGTAGGTCAATGGAGCGGCCAAACATGGCTGTACTCATGTCAAGACATATTTGGCTGTGGCCGTCTCCATTAACCATAAGACACTATATGTACAGACAATGAACTTTGTACACAAGTACATAAGGCACATCTAAGAATCCAAAATTTAATGACTATAATAATTATAAAATTATTTTACAATAAAGGACCTAAACCCCAAGGTAACCAATCAAATAACCCCTTAGAATATGAAATGTTATTAACTTGATTTTGCAAATCATGTACAGCATTAAAGATAACATTAGATAAGGTAACACTTAGGCATAACAAATTAGCTTGCAGAAGTCCAGATCAGCCCCCATCACAGAGGGTAGCAGAAGGCAGGGTAATAGAGAAATTATCTTATATTGTGAAGTTGCTTGTTGTTTTTGAGACCAAATTTCTCGGTCATTCATAGTCCAGGTTATAGGTCCCACTGGTGTAGAGCAGTTGGTCTAACTGTAGAGGGTCAAAGGTTGTCCTACAGAGGCATTAGTTGGTGTGTAGGTCTGCAGCAGACATGGAGGTGTAGCACAGCATAGCGAACACAGCAGGAATATCTATTCACACAAAGAAACAGAGTTTTTAGGAACATGATATAACTGTTTATTTTCTGGATACATAACTATGAGTGTTGCAGTGGGCCCTTGGGCCATTACTTCTGTGGCACGGGGAGCCATATTGGGTGGATGTGTCACCCACATCTTTGTTTTAGGTTTTTATCCATCTGTAGACCTAAATCCTTGTGTTCCTCTTTTAGTTAATTCATTTGGAGGTTGTCCTTGTGACACATTTGGAGTCAAGAGGGGAAGCACCAATAATTGTCCCACTCGTTTCCCAGCCTCTACAGTTAGTACTGTGTCACTACCATTATATAATATAAATTTTATTTTTTTCTGGTAATCTGGATCAATGACTCCTCCCAGTACATCAATATCTTTTGTTGTCAGTCCAGAGCGTCCTTTTAACAAACCAAAGGTATTTTTGGGAAATTGTACCTTTATCCCGGTAGGGACTATAGACTGCTTCTTAGGGGGCAGTTGAATAGAATGAACAGTAGATAAATCCAATCCAGCCGCTTCGGCCGTGGCACGAAAAGGCGGTTTAGCAGACTGAGTCAGGGGCCAATAGGTTAAGGTTATAAGCTCATGGGTGGCGGCTGTCACTTTTGTAATCTTTGTTGGTAACAACCTTGACAGAGGAGTCTCATTAGGGCCTAGTGGCCTGTTATTTAACATATTTAGAGTAGTACTTAGATGGTTGTGCCACCCCTTTAATGAGCCATGACCAAGTTTTCTCAATTGTTGCTTAAGCAATCCATTTATTTGTTTTATGAGGCCTGCAGCTTGGGGGTAATAAGGTATATGATAAATCCATTTTATATAATTTTTTTTGGTATAGGTTTGAATCAACTTACCTGTAAAGTGGGAACCGTTGTCACTCTGAATTTGTCTTGGTGTTTTATAATATAATTTAATTGTATTTAATAATTTTATGGCACTCTGTTGGGTGGCCACTTTAGCTGGTATAGCCAATAAATAACCAGAATATGTATCAACAGCAGTGTAGGCATAAGTATATCCATAAGAATTTGGCAATGGTCTAATAAAATCTATTTGCCAGGTATGAGTGGGAAATAATCTCTTTTGGATATGATCTTGGTAGGGGTGTGGAACTCCCCATTTATTTAACTGTTGGCATAACTGACATTGTTTTACTGCAGTGGCAATATCATCATGGGTGATAAGGATTCCCCTTTGTTGTGCCCACCTGTATGAAGTTTGTTTTCCCAAGTGTCCATTTTTTTTGTGGACCTATTGTGCTAAGCCTGGGTTGTGCGTTGTATGACTTTGCACCAGCTGATCAGCATAAGAGTTATACTTCTGTTTTGTAGAAATTAAAGAACTGTGAGCATCAACATGAAATATAGTAACAATTGTATTTTGGCATCATAATCATATGTCTTTTTGTAATTTTTTTTTTAAGTTAAAAAAACTTTAATTTTGGCAGAAGTTTATCAAAAATATCAAAAGATTTTAAAACATTTGGTCAAATAGGAAACAATGTCTAGTTATTTATTTAATCAAGTTGACAACAGAAACAGTTAAAGGCAAACAGAGAGTTAAAACAGTCAAAAAACAAAAACAAAAACCTTAAGGGAGAGACTTTAGTCCTTTTGAACATAGGAAATTATTTTAACAAAACATAGGTGTTTTGTCTTTTACATAGACTTACTCAAAAGAACACCTTTTAATCTCTATATAAAGAGCAGACTAAAAGTTTAAGAAAATTACCTTTAAAGAGAGAAAGCCAAATTTTAATTTTTTATCAGCTTACTTTAGCCAACTTGATCATGTGCAAAACTCCTCAGGGCTTTACTTTTACAAACCTTTTGTCACTTATTTTTTATATTTAGAATTTGTCCTACGTCTTTTTTTTTTTTAGTACTTTAGGACAAATTTATTTTTTTTAACAAAATAAATATAAATATTTCTATTTTTTATATCTTTTTTATGGATAACATACCTTTTGTTTTTTTTTGTATATAGACTTTTTAGAAATGTGTACTTTTTTATAGAAAATTTTTTAACATGTACATAACATGTTTATCATTAAATGTAAGCATCTTTTAGGTTTTTTTTTTGAGATAAGAGACCATAGGCAGACAAATTTATGCTTAGTAACCAATTTTTAATGTTTTATCTTATGTGGAAACGACCCAGAGACTCAATAAATTTTTATTAACTTAATTTAGCAAAACTCTAAAGCTTTAAGTTACCAAAAAGATTTTGGAAGCTGTTTTTGAAATAACTTTGTCTTTTAGAAGTCTCTGTGTATTAATTAAAGATTGCATTTTATCGTGAGAGGTTTTGAATCCTCTTTTTTAAGGGTGACCCTTAAGGTGAACTTATCTGAAACAGATTCTCCAGAATAGCCATTTTAATTTTAAATTATTTTAAAAGTTTATTTATTTTCACTTGTTTAATTTTAGATCAGGAATTTCGGGGGAGTTGAAGTGGGGAAGCTCAGCAAGAGAGGGGAGGGGAGCAGCAGATTTAGCTTAGGCTGTTGGCATGTTTAATTATTTAATTATTTTTTCTTAAAGAGGTAGTACAGTATTTTTAATTTTGTTTAAAAATCTCAAAAGATTAAAATAGGCTTCCCACTAGTAGTTTAACTTTTTAGCTGGCTTTTTTTAATTGTATAAGCAAATATATTAGTTTTGGTAAATTGAAATTGCCCCATTTTGGTCACTTTTTCTCTCTGGAGTCTATGGAATATTGTGGCCATGTGGTGTTACAATAAAAAACTTATCTTCTTGGATATGGGCTCCTAGTTGAATATAGCCCATTTAGCCAAGAGGTGGCCCAGAGGGCTCTCTTTGGGGACAGATGGAACTTCCCCCCTTCAAAATTACAAACATATAGAACAGACAGTTAAATGGGATCCCAAACAGAACAGATAGATGTATCTAACAGATTCCGGGTAAAAGTCCTACAATTATTCCCACTCCAGTAGGGATAGCCCTGCCTCTTAAAGAGACAGGACTCCAGATGGAGGGGAAGGGAGTTTTTGGTGTAAGCAAAAACAAACAAATAGGCAAACAAACAAATAATTTTAGAGGCTGTTTCCCTGTCATAAGAAAAATGTGCCCAGGGTCAGTGGTGCCAGGTCAGATGGAAAGCACTGGGAGCAGTCCCCAGGGCAAATCATCTAGGCAGCTGCTGGACTGTTTCCCAGGACATCCCACCCGGCCCAGACCCACTGAGCCATGGACAAAGAGCCTCCCGGCTGGCTCGCCAAATTATTATTGGATACATATTTAGGCTCACTATTTGTCACTTAAGAGGGGCCAAATAAAACTAGAATGCCAGGCTCATGGCAAGGAAAGAGTTTATTTTGGGTGACATCAGCCGGGACTGTAAATTTGAAACTTCTTTTTTCAAGAGTACATTCTCCCTTGTATTTTATTCCTATCTTTCATAGCCCGACGATAAGCAGTCAATAAACATTAACCTCGCCGTGCCAGAAAAGAAACATTATCTTTTTTTTCCTGCTGTCTGCAAAGTTTTGGTCACATCCAATGATTTATATCTTGTAGATGAACATCCCAAGTTTCATATAATCCTGACCTGTGAGCCCACTCCCCAGCCAGAGTGCAAGAGGGAGGGTCCTCCCATCCTGGAATTTCTTCTACCTTGGCTTCAGTTACCTTTTGTTTGAATAGGAAAGGCATCTCCTTAATCGAATCCTGCTCACAGCGCCAATTATGTTATGAGAGGTTTGGGGATTCAATCGGAGACGTAAAAGACACTTTCCACTCCAAACAAATGGACTGAAGGTGTATTTTATTATATAGAGGATAGTAAAGGCGACAGTCTGCAAACAGATCTAGATAGGTCAAATATCAAGAGGGAAAAAAAACATCAGCCCGACTGGAAAGGGAAAACACCCACATCGGCTGAAGAGAAATGACACAAATCAACCAAAAAGAGAAACACCAGGTTAACCGAAAAGAGAACACATCAAATCAATTACTTCATATCAAATCAATTACTTCATATCAAATCAATTACTTCACATCAAATCAGTTACTCATAACATCCACGCCCCACTGCCGGGAGAGCTCTGTCAATCGACGCGGCTGGGCAAGGATCACACGTCCTGGGCAAGGTGTCCCTTCCACAGGTGGAACTCTCTCCGGGTCTCAGTTTCCAGCAGTTTTTATACCATCAGTAATTTTCAGAGTAAGCAATTACAGAGTTTGCAGAGCAAGCATTTAGTGTTTCCATGCACAAATGGTTATCAGTGGCGTACGTGCATTGAGCCCCCTGGCTAATGTCCCAGCCCAGTAGTTGTGTACGTGCATTGTTCTCTTTGGTTATCGTCCTAGCCCGGCACAGATGGCCAGTCTATCCCTTGCTACGACGCTCCAAGAGCCTTGAAATGTTACAACTTGCAACTCTCTCCGTGGGGGAAAGGCCAGTTCCCGGGGAAAGGCCAGTTCCCACCACACAGAAAGCAGCTTTGTATTTCTTTTTGTGCTGGTGGCTGTAGGTCAATGGAGCGGCCAAACATGGCTGTACTCATGTCAAGACACAGCCCAATTCCAAACTCCCTACCTCTAACAGGAGGGAGCAGGGCTGACCTTATTTGCACCATTCTGGGGGCTGCCTGAGGGACTAATATCTGTATAGTCTGACTTGGAGTTCAGACAGGGAAAAAAAATGGCCTAGCTTGGATCTCAGGCTGTGAAAAGCTGTGGAAAGTGGCAAACAATGCTCCTGAAAGCTGCAAGGAGACTACAGAGCTATAGATGCCTGGGGCAAGGGACTGTGGGTAGAGGAATACAATAGAATATCTAAGACCTGAGAAGCTGAGTGATACCCTCTGGGGAATTAAGACATTTAAAAGCAGCCATGTATACTTAGGAATCAAAAAAAGTTCACACAGACCCAGGCAAGATGCATGTGCAGAAAAGACTTGAGAAGACTTGAAGCCTTCACCCAGAGGCTGGTCCCAAGGCTCAGAGCAAACCCTGATAATTAGTGAAGGTCTCTTTCCCAAGGCAGCGCCAGTCTGCACAGACTGGGAGATGTGGCTGTTTCTTCAGATGCCTAATTTTCCTTTTTTTTTTTTTTTTTTTTGGTGAGGAAGATCAGCCCTGAGCTAACATCCATGCTAATCCTCCTCTTTTTGCTGAGGAAGACCGGCTCTGAGCTAACATCTATTGCCAATCCTCCTCTTTTTTTTTTGCCCCAAAGCCCCAGTAGATAGTTGTACGTCATAGTTGCACATCCTTCTAGTTGCTGTATGTGGGACACGGCCTCAGCATGGCCAGAGAAGGGTGTGTCGGTGCGCGCCCGGGATCCGAACCCGGGCCGCCAGTAGTGGAGCACGCGCACCTAACCGCTAAGCTGCAGGGCCGGCCCAGATGCCTGATTTTCAACAACAGCAACAAAAGCACAAGGCATATAAAGAAACAGGAAAACATGGACCATTTAAAGGAATAAAACTAAGTGACAAAAACTATCTGTGAAGAAACACAGGCATCAAACATACTAGATAAAGGCTTTAAAACTACTATCTTAAATGTGCTCAAAGAGCTACAGAAAAACACAACTAAAGGAAATCAGGGAAATAATATATGAACAAAATGAGAATACCAACAAAGAGAAAGAAATTATAAAAGGGAACCATTATAAACCAATCTTATAAACTGCAATAAACAAAAAATTTAAAAAAAAAATAAAAGGGAACCAAACAGAAATACTATAACTGAATTGAAGAATTCAGTAGAGGGGTTGAACAGTAGGCTCCAACAGGCAAAAAAACAACTAAGTGAACTTGAAAACAGGACATTTGAAATTATTGAATCCTTTGGAACAAAATGAACAAAGATGACTAGAGTCTTGGAGACTTATAGGATCACCTGACAACAGCAGAATACACATTTTTTCTCATGTGGAAGTGCGTGTGGAACATTCTCCAGGATAGACCATATGTTAGGACAAAAAGCAAGTCTTAATAAATTTAAAAGCTTGAAATCACTTTACAAAGTATATTTTCTCATCACAATGGAATGAAACTAGAAATTAACAGTAGAAGGAAAACTGGAAAATTCACAAATACATAGAAATTCAACAACACATTCTTAAACAGTGTCAAGAAGAAATCACAAAGGAAATTAGAAAATATCTTGAAACAAATGAAAATAACACAACATACCAAAACTAATGGGATGCAGTGAAAACAGTACTAAGAGGGAAATGTATAGCTGTAAATGCTTACGTTAAAAAGAGAAAGAGGGGCTGGCCCTGTGGCTTAGCGGTTAAGTGTGCGCGCTCTGCTGCTGGCGGCCCAGGTTCGGATCCCAGGCATGCACTGACGCACCACTTCTCCAGCCATGCTGAGGCCGTGTCCCACATACAGCAACTAGAAGGACGTGCAACTATGATGTACAACTATCTACTGGGGGGCTTTGGGGGGAAGAAAAAAAGGAGGATTGGCAATGGATGTTAGCTCAGAGCTGGTCTTCCTCAGCAAAAAGAGGAGGATTAGCATGGGTGTCAGCTCAGGGCTGATCTTCCTCACAAAAAAAAAGAGAGAGAAAGAGAAAATATCGTAAATCAACAACCTAACTTTACACCTTAAGAAACTAGAAAAAGAACAAACTAAACCCAAAGCTAGCAGAAGGAATAATAAAGATTAGAACAGAAGTAAATTAAATAGAGAATAGAAAAGCAGTAAAAAAAAAAAATCAATAAAACTAAGGATCAACAAAATTGACAAACCTTTAGCTACATTGACTAAAGAGAGAACTACTCAAATAACTAAAATAAGAAACGAAAGTTGGGATGTTACTACCAGTTTTACATAAATAAAAAGGATTATAAGAGAGTACTCTGAAGAATTGTATGCTAACAAATTGGATAACCTAGATGAAATGGACAAATTCCTAGAAACACACAACCTGCCAAAAGAAAATTACAGGCTAATATCCCATGAACATTGATACAAGAATCATGAACAGGGCCGGCCCCGTGGCTTAGCGGTTAAGTGCATGCGCTCTGCAACTGGCGGCCCGGGTTTAGATCCCGGATGTGCACCGACGCACCGCTTCTCCAGCCATGCTGAGGCCGTGTCCCACATACAGCAACTAGAAGGACGTGCAGCTATGACATCCAACTATCTACTGGGGCTTTGGGGCCGGGGGGAAAGGAGGAGGATTGGCAGTAGATGTTAGCTCAGGGCTGGTCTTCCTCAGCAAAAAAAAAGAGGAGGATTAGCACGGATGTTAGCTCAGGGCTGATCTTCCTCACAAAAAAAGAAAAAAGAATCATGAACAAAGTACTAGCAAACAGAATTTAATAGCACATTAAAAGGATTATAATTCCATGACCAAATGGATTTATTCTTGGAATGCAAGAATGGTTCAACAAACTAAAATCAATCAGTGTAATACCCCACATTAACAGAATGTAGGGGGAAAAAACCACATGATCATCTTGATGCAGAAAGAACACCTGGCAAAATTAAACATTCTTTCAGGATAAAAGTACTCAACAAGCTAGGAATAGAAGGAAACTACCTAAACATGATAAAGGCCATCAGTGAAAAACCCACAGCTGAGATCATACTTACTGATGAAAGACTAAGAGTTTTCCCTCTAAGGTCAGGAACAAGAGTAGAATTTCACCACTTCTGGTTCAGCATAGTGTTGGAAGTTCTAGCCAGAGCAATTAGACAGGAAAATAAAGGCACCAGAATTGGAAAGGAAGAAGTAAAATCTCTATTCACAGGAGACATGGTTTTATATGTAGAAAACCCTAAAGATTCCACAAGAGAACTGTTAGAACTAATAAAAGAACTCAGCAAAGTTGCAGGACACAAAATCAACACACAAAAATCAATTGTGTTTCTATACACTAACAATGAACAAACCAAAAAGGAAATTAAGGAAACAATTCTAGGGGCCGGCCCCGTGGCTTAGCAGTCAAGTGCATGCGCTCCGCTACTGGTGGCCTGGGTTCGGATCCTGGGCGCACACCAACGCACCGCTTGTCTGGCTGTGCTGAGGCGGCATCCCACATACAGCAACTAGAAGGATGTGCAGCTATGACGTACAACTATATACTGGGGCTTTGGGGAGAAAAAGGAAAAAAAAAAAAAAAGAGGAGGATTGGCATGGATGTTAGCTCCGGGCTGATCTTCCTTACAAAAAAAAAAAAAAAGGAAACAATTCTATTTACAGTAGTAGTAAAAAGAATAAAATACTTAGGAATAAACTTAACCAAGGAAGTGAAAGACTAGTACACTGAAAACTACAAAACATTGCTGAAAGAAATTAAAGAAGGTACAAATAAATAGAAAGAAATCCATGTTCATGGACTGGAAGGTTTAGGAAGCTGTCAGTACTATCCCAGCAATGTATAGATTTGGTGCAATCCCTGTGAAAATGCCCACAACATTTTTTGCCAAAATAGAAAACTCCATCCTGAAATTCATATGAAATCTCAAAGGACCCCAAATAGCCAAACCATTCTTGAAAAAGAACAGAGTTGAAATCTCACACTTCCTGATTTCAAAACTTAGTACAAAGCTACAGTAATCAAAACAGTGTGGTACTGGTGTGAAGACAGACATATTGGCCAATAGATTAGATTAGAGATTAGAGAGCCCAGAAATAAACCTTCACATACATGGTCAAATTATTTTCTAAAAGGGTATCAAGACAGTTCATTCGGGGGGGAGGGCAGTCTGTTCAACAAATAGTGTTAGGAAAACTGGATATCCACATGCAGAAGAATAAAGTTGAACTTTTACTTAACAATATACAAAAGTTGATTCAAAATGGATCAAAGACCTAAATGTAAGAGCTAAAACTATAAAACTTTTTTTTTTTTTAAAGATTTATTTATTTATTTTCCCCCCAAAGCCCCAGTAGATAGTTGTATGTCATAGCTGCACATCCTTCTAGTTGCTGTATGTGGGACGTGGCCTCAGCATGGCGGGAGAAGCGGTGCATCGGTGCGCGCCTGGAATCCGGACCTGGGCCGCCAGCAGCGGAGTGCGCGCACTTAACCGCTAAGCCACGGGGTCGGCCCCCATGATCTTTAATGTAGGTAAGAAAATACTAGAAATAGCATAGAATTTAAGAAGATTAAATTGTAAAATCTTATAAAATCTAAATAAAAAGAATAATTTTTAAAAATAAAAATTAATAAATTATAACACTGTAAAATAACCAAATAAATCCAAACACTGGTTCTATGAAAAAACCATTTGAAAAAAAATGGGCAAAGGACTTAAATTTCTCCAAAGAAGGTATACAAATGGCGAACAAGCACATGAAAAGATGCTCAACATTGCTAATTGTTAGTGAAATGCAAATCAAAACCCCAGTGAGATACTCTCATTAGGATGGCTACTCTAAAAACAAAACAAAACAAAATAAGTATCGGCAAGGATGTGGAGAAATTGGCACCCTTGTGCACAGTTGGTGGAAATAGAAAATGGTGCAGCCACTGTGGAAAACAGTATGGTAGTTGCTCAAAAAATTAAGAATAGAATTAGTATATGATCCAGCAACTCAACTTGTGGATATATACTCAAAAGCATTGAAAGTGGTGTCTCTGAACTGTGCGCTTAAAAATAGTTAAAATTTTATGTTATATTTTACCACAATGAAAAAATATATGTATATATACACACAGTGTGTTTTCTCACCATGAACAGAATGCTATGAAAAGGAACAATTGAGCTCTTATAAAGAAAGAGCTCTTATAAATTAAAAAAGGAGTCCAGAGGGGCCTGCCTGGTGGCGTAGTGGTTAAGTTTGCATGCTCTGCTTTGGCAGCCCAGGGTTCGCAGTTTCGGATCCCAGGTGTGGACCTGCGTACTGCTTATCAAGCCATGCTGTGGCGGCATCCCAATATAAACTAGAGGAAGATGGGCATGGATGTTAGCCCACGGCCAATCTTCCTCAGCAAAAAGAGGAGGATTGGCATCAGATGTTAGCTCAGGGCTAATCTTCCTCACACACACACACACACACACACACACACACAAAAAGAGTCCAGAAAATCCAATATCTGATCAATAAGGGTTTTTTAAAGAAAACAGAAAATAACCGGGAGGGGAGGGAATTAGCAAAGAAGTCATACAGCTTTGTATTAGAAGGGCACAATAATTTTTAAAAGACCTAGACAAGATACCTCCTTGTGTAATTACAGCACGTTAACACCACAGCCTCCAAAGAGGAAGAACACAGGTCCCAGAAAGGATCAGGAATCAGATGACATTAGATGTCTCAGCAGCAGCACTGATGTGAGAGGGCGGGGGGAGGGGGCACCTGGATCTGAAGAAGAACTAATTTTAATTACCTAAATCAAAATTTTAGTTTTAGATTTATTCCAGTTATTTACACACACAATTTGAATATTTACATAGTTCTGTAAGACTTTTTATTAAAAAAAATAGCAACCCTAAGGGGCACCCCTCCAGCTTCCCACTTCTCAGAAGCAAGTACTTGAGATTACTTGAGCTATTTCGTTTGGTGTTTATCTGTGTGTCTCTAAATTCCCTGGTTTTAGGCATTCTCTACTGATTTTCCCTAGACAAGGTGGCTGACTTCCTCCTTCCTCTCTTCACTCCCAGCGTTCTCTCTCACGGTCAGTCCAATCCTAGCTGGGCCATGGAGGATGATTCCATTTCCTTTTTGCGGCCAAAACAGTTTGTTTTTACCCCAGAGTTGAACATTGTTATTATCATCTTCTTTTTGTTTGTTTTGATAACAACTTTATTGAGATACAATTCACATACCGTACAATTCACCCATTTAAAATGGTTTTCAATGGATTTTAGTATATTCACAGAGTTGTGCGACCATCACCACAATCAATTGTGGAACGTTTTTGTCACCCCAAAGTGAAACCCGTGCATTAGCAGGCACTCTCTGTTTCCTCTCAAGCCTCAGCCTCGGCAAGCATTGATCTCCTTTCTGTCTAGGATCTCCTTTCTATGGATTTGCCTCCTCTGCGCATTTCATAGAAATGGAATCCTATGATATGCAGTCTTTGTGTCTGGCTTCTTGCACTTGCCGTAATGTGTTTGAGATTCATCCATGTAGCGTGTATCGGTAGTTTTTTCCTTTTCCTCACCAAATATTCCATTGCATGGATAATACCACATTTTGTTTATCCATTCATTATTTGATGAGCGTTTGAGTTGCTTCCACTTTGTGGATAAAGCTGCTATGAACATTAGTGTACAAGTTTTTGAGCAGACATACGGTTTCATTTCTCTTGGGCAAATACATAGGAATCAGATTTCTGGGGCATATTGTAAGTTTATGTTTACCTTTTTAAGAAATTGCCAAATTTTTTTCCAAAGTGGCTGTAGATCTAAAAAAAAAAAAGTCCTTAGCAGGACCTCCCTGCCTGATTTCCCCTCAGTTTTAGATGGATCATGTATTCTGCCCCAGTCACTTTGGAATCATCGCTCCTGGAGCCCCTGACTGCTCCCGTCCGTCTGGCTCAGTGCTGGCAGGGCCTGCTGCTCACCTTCCCGGCTGTCCTCTCGGGGCTCCCTTCGCCATTGGTGGGGATGAATCAGTAGATTTCTCCTTCGTCTCTCTCGTGTTAGAGCCTCTGACTCCTGGTGTCCTCATTTGGTTTACTGCGTCGTTTAAGCGGAGTGCTGCTGCCTTCAGTAACTTCTGCAGAAAAGGAACACGGAAGACGAAAGTTTTGATTCCTCTTTTGCATATCTGAAAATGCCTCTTTTTTACCCTTAACATGATAGATTAGGCTGAATTTAGAATTATAAGCCATTATTTTTGCCTATAATTTTAAAGATCTTACTCCATTTTTACAAGGTTTCACTGCTGTTGAGGCATAATTTCTGGTTCTTTGAATGTAACCTGTTTCTTTCTTCCTGGAAATGGTACTGGCCACTCAGCAGATCTTTTTATTTTAGAAACTCATGCCTTTCAGTTTAGGGAAAGAAACCACTAGATTTTTTTTTCTTCCATTTATCTAGTCTCTGTTTCTAGAACCCTTGTTATTGGAAATTGGAGCTCTTGGACTGATCTTCAGTTTTTTTTCAGTCTTTCCAGTTTTCCATCTCTTTGTCTTTTTATTTTACTTTTAGGAAGTTTCTCCTTGTACCACATCTTTTAAGAAGTTTTCAGTTTTGCTGTCATGTTTGCATTTCCTCTAGAGCTTTTCCTTGGGTCACAGGGTGGAGGAGGTTTAGTGTTGTCTGCATGTTACTTCTTTTTTCTTTTAAAGATTTTATTTATTTATTCCCCCCAAAGCCCCAGTAGATAGTTGTATGTCATAGCTGCACGTCCTTTTAGTTGCTGTATGTGGGACGCGGCCTCAGCATGGCCGGAGAAGCGGTGCGCGCCTGGGATCCGAACCCAGGCCGCCAGCAGTGGAGTGCGCGCACTTAACCGCTAAGCCACGGCGCCGGCATGTTCCTTCTTAATAGCAATCCCATTCTTGTTTCGTGGGTCCCGTATAGCCTCTCACTTTGAGGATGGTAATGGCCTGTTTTGTTTTTCACCTGGTTATCTCTCCATACTCATTTTCCTCTGTGGTTTTGGTCTCTCATACATTTGAAGGCTCTCCTCAGAGGTTGGTGGTCCTTGCCTGTCTGCTGTGTGTCGCAGGAGGATGCGAAGCTCTGTGCAGCTGGGCCTCCCTGGAGGGTGAACGAGCTGGACTGTTTTCATTGGGGATCTCCTCCCCTTTTGGACCTTTTTCTTGGGCTGGCCAGATTTTTCCATAGAGGAGTGTTCCGATCTGCCAGGGGGCTGGGGCTCTGGGAGCTTAGTGGACGGGGAGGGGCTGGGAGTCTTCCCTCCCCTCCCTGAGTACTAAACCATGACTTGCAGCTGAACCAGTGACCACCTGTTTTACTTTCTGTTCAGTAAATCACCCATATTCTGCTAGAGTGAGGGAGGGGCAGAGGTGCCTGAGCACACCAAGTGCAGGGAACAGCATCTTGGTGTGTCAACTCCCTTCTCCCCGACTTTTAATATGAGACAGTTAGATCTGCAGAAAGGGCTCAAGAACAGTACAGTGAACGCTCATAGAGCCTTTACCTGCATTCACCAACCGATGGCATTTTGCCACGATTGCTTTCTCTACAATTTTTTTTCCGAACCCTTTGAGAGTGTGTTACAGTTACAACATTTACCCCTAAATATTTCAGCATCTGTCTTCTAAGAACAAGAACAATCCACTACATAACCACAATACAGTTTTCACATGCAAGAAACTTACTACAGTACTATTATCTTATATATATAGTTTGTATTGAAATATTTTTCAATTGTCCCAAAAATTGTTACAGGTTTTTTTTTCTTTAAATCCAGGGTTTATTTAAAGGTCACGTGTTGTATTTTCTTGCCATCTTGCATTGTTCTTTAATCAAGAAGTGTTCTCAGCTTTTTAAAACATTATTGCTCTTAGTCCAGGCTAGTTTTGTAGAATGTCCTCCAGTTTGGACTTGTCTTTTTCTGCATGATTAGATTTAGGCAAGTTTTTTTTTTTTCAGCAGGTCATAAAGTGTCAAGTCAGGGGGCACATGAGGTCAGTTTGTCCTGTTATTGGTGATGTTAAGTTTGATCTCTTGGTTAAGGTAGTGTCTGCCAGATTTCACTATTGTAAACTTTTTTCCCATTTTGTCATGAAAAGTAATCTGTGAATAAGTAATGAATAAATAATCTGTGGAGAAGTATTCTAGGTGTTCCCCAGCAACCATACACCCAGTTGTTTTAGCTTATATTGATGCTTATCTGAATCAGTTATAATGGTGGTTAAAAAAAGGTGATTTTGTAATTCTGCCATATGTACTACACTTATAAATGATGCTGTTTTGTAAGGAGCTTTCCTATTTCCTCTTGCTTATTTTCTAATGCTACAAGATGTTGCAGGCTCATCTTGTACTTTTCCTGCCCCAGACCTGGAATTAGCCATTTCTCTAAGAAGCCTTGCTCCTTTTAGTGAGGAATGGTATTTAGAAATCAAGATCTGAGTGTTAGTTGTGCTTGAATTTATTTGGGTATCATTGCTTCTAGGCACTTTCAGTGGATAGAGCTAGAAAAGCTTTTCTTAAACTCATAAGTTTATATTTATTGCTACCTCCAATTCAAATCTGCACTAGAGTTCTCTCCTCCTCCCGTCTCATATTTGTATCTCCCTCTCCCATGGTAAGAACTCTGGTTCCCAGCGTCCTCTGTTTGTACTCATTTGGCCAATCCTAAAATTCACAATAAAGGAGTTTTGAGATTGCCACTCCTATACAGCTACCAAGAACAGATCTACTTCGAGTGGTCAATTCCAGGCCTTCTGTGCAGCTCTTTATGTTGTTAGACTGCTTCCCACTGAGAGTGCAGTCAGCCCCCTGATCAGAAGTCACTAGGATTTATTCCTTTTTTCATGTGTGTGGTTAACATTGGATTCTGTTTGTATTCAGTTGTAGGACTTTGCCTCCTCATCTTGATTTAATTTATTTTTAATTTTTTTTCTTGAGATATAAATCATGTTCCATAAAATTTACTACTTTAAATTATACAATTTCATGGTTTTTAGTATGTTCCCAAGGTTGTGTAACTGATTTATTTTTTAAATATGTAAAACGTAAACAAGATTCAAAAGTTGTAACTATATAAAAAAACATACTTAGAAGTTCTATTTCCTTGCCTATCCCTTTGCCCTGTTCCCACTCACATCCTTTAGGTAACTAATTTGATTAGTTACTGGCTTATCTTTCCTGACTTTTTGCTTTTTTAATTACAAAAATAAGCAAATATATGTATATTTTACTTCCTCGTCTTTTTCTTCACCCCTTTCTTACATAAAAAAGTATCTTTCTGTATATACCCTTTGCACTGTGGTTTTTTTCTTTTTTAATTCAACAAAATATCCTTGAAATCACTCTGTTAATTCATAAAGATTATTTTCTGTTCTTTGTTACAGCTATATTGTACTCTATCTTGGGGATGCACCATAACCAGCCTCCTATGTATGCACCTTTAGGTTATTCTTACTAGTTTGCTGTTAAAAATAGTGAAACAGTAAATAACCTTGTGCATACGTGGTTTGTTTGTTTTGAGATGTATCTTCAGTGTAAATTCTTAAATGTCAAATTGCTGGCTCAAAGGGTCAGTACATATGTAGTTTTGCTAAATATTGCCAAAGTTCTTTTTCAAAGTTCAACTTTTCCAGCTGTTGGCCTAGGATTTAGCTTTCTGGGCTCAAATAAGTTTAGAGTGATTTAATTCTAAAATAAGACAACTTTGAGACTGACAAATGCTTAACTGGATAGGATACTGGGACAAACAGGCATAAACCAGCATTATCCCCAGGCAAGTTACAATGCAAGGTTACCTTCTCTAAGTTAATTATCACTTGTCCTTCTGTTCTCCAGCTTTTAGAACTTGGTCATTCTCTTTCCTCTTCTGTTTGTCCTTGTGACTATGCCTTATTAAAAATCCCATTACTGGTTGGGGGGAGGAGGGCAAAAGGGATAATTAGGCACATGTGTGTGGTGATGGATTGTAATTAGTATTTGGGCGGTGAACATGAGAACATGATGTAATCCATGCAGAAATAGAAGTATAATGATGTACACCTGAAATTTATACAATGTTATAAACCAATGTTACCACAATAAAAAAAAAAAGCAAAAAAACATCCCATTACTGTTGTTTTAATGGCTTTCAGGAGAGGCTAGAGGTGAATGAATATGTTTGTTCAACCTGGTATCTTTAATTAATCTTGGATTTTTATACCCAGAGAAACCAATCATACATGAGGATAGAATAAAGAAATTTCCAGATGGACAGACTCATAAAAGTTGCCCTCCTCTTTCTTAGAAGATGTGATCTTATAAAAGGAGAGGGTAAAGTAGGAGAGAAGATGGCCTGGGGTCCAGGAAACAGGGTCCTGGTGTGGGAAGGCAGCAAATGGACCCAGGATCTCAGCCATGCCCCAGCCCAGAGAGCAGCCCATTCAGACTGGCGCTAGAAGGTAAGGGCCAGAGGAGGGGTTTCCAGGAAGCAAAGCGGAGCTAGGAGACTCTGACCCGGTGTTTTGAATGTTTAAAATGTTTATTGCTAGCCTTTGTTATCAGCTGTAGCAGCTGAAAAAATTAGCTGTAGATATAAAGAAAGCTAAGTAGATTTTTTTTTTTTAAAGATTTTATTTATTTACTTTTCCCCCAATGCCCCAGTAGATAGTTGTCTGTCATAGCTGCACATCCTTCTAGTTGCTGTATGTGGGACGCGGCCTCAGCATGGCTGGAGAATTGGTGCGTCGGTGCACGCCCGGGATCCGAACCCGGGCCGCCAGCAGCGGAGCGCGCGCACTTAACCGCTAAGCCACGGGGCCGGCCCGCTAAGTAGATTTTTTAAATTGATACTAATATTAACTCCAGGAAAAAAAGTTGTTGGAGAATTGAAATAATCTTAGTATTCTATTTGGCTCACAAGTGAAGAATACTTATATTATTACATTATTCTATTGACTTTAATTATGAAATTGATTATACTCTGTTGGGAAGGTGGGTAAGAGTGTATGTGAGCTAAACCTGTACCTGCCCTAAGATTAAGTCAGTGGGTAACATTTAAAATTGATAAAATTAGAAATAGCCAGGTAAACCTATTATTTGGAAATATGGACATAAATATCAGAAGAAATAAGTTAAAAAGGTGTCTCTGGGAAAGAGATTAGGGACAGAGGGCTGGGAGGAGAGAAAGCAGGGTTTTCTATTTCATCTTGCAATGTGCATATATAAGAATTAAGAAGACCTTGGATGAGGAATCCTCCTCAGGTCAGTCTGCTTCTGCCATATCTCTGCTGGCAGTTGAGACCCAAGGCCACCGGTTGAGTGTGTCATAGGACTAGCTGATGGCTTCAGCTTGTGTTATAGGCGTTAGTGGAAGGTAAGACATTCCCTCTGTGAACTTGTGGCTGAGAACATTCGTGGACCCAGGAGCAACAGAAGGGAGGCAGATTTTGAACTTGGAACTTACAGGGCTGTCTTTTTGCAGTTATTCTCTGTGTTGAGTTGTGCATTGTCTACATCGGTATAAAATGGGAAAACAAAAGTGCTCGTGTTGGTGTTTAAGAAGCATAGTCTCAAAACCTCGATAGAATGGAGACCAAGATGGCAGTCACTGGGGCTTGCCCAAACTAGCAAACCTTTAGCCTCAGTGAGATTCTCAATAAGTGAGGTGACCCTAGCGCTAGCTAGGAGGGAGAGGAATCAATTTAAAGAACATGTACAACATAATGGAAATACCATTAGAAATTTTATGTTTTTAGGCTCTCTGATGTTAGAAATCCTGTTTTGGTAAGCAAGTATTATTTGACTTACCGACGTCTGATTTCTGGCCGTGATTCTAACCTGCTTTGGTGTATAAAGTAGGAAGGTGAAGTGTGTTCTAACACCTGGAGTGCTAAAGAGGCTCCGTCTGTCTTGCCCTCTCCTTTATTCAGAGAGGTTAGAAGCTCATCTGGACCTTAATACCATATTTAGACAAGTTTTAAATTTCTAGAAACACAAATTAGTCACTCACATTTTGTCCTTTGTTTCAAATAATCCTCATTTCTGGCCAAACGCTGTTGGGAAGCAAGCATGCTACTGCCTGCCTTTGACTCAGTTTCCCTCTTGGACTCGAGGCTCCCCAGTGGCCCCGTAACTCTCTCTGTGAAGCCTGTGCTGGGGAAGCAGAAAGCCCGGCATGCCTGGTGCCCCCAATAGAGCTGGGCCAGGAGAGGCGGCGGCTTCCCTGAGCTCTGCGTGCACATGAGGCTGAGCTGCCTGGGGAGCCAGGTGGAGACAGGCTTCTGGTGGTGGGCTGTGAGGTGGGGGAGGTCCAGGTCCTGTGGACTTGGAAGAGGAGGAGGGCCCACCTCCCCTGTGTTCCACTTCTGCTTTGAAGCAAGACTCGTAACACTTCTGAGCCTACTTTTTTGTCTGTAAAACTTTTCCCTTTTCCTTGTTTTTTTGGTAGCAAAACAACCATGTTGGCTCCTCCTTGCTTCATGTCTACTTCTATGGGTTCCCATTATGTCTTTGGTGGCCAGAGCTGCTCTGAATTCTTAGGACATCTAGAGAGAGAAGAGCCCAACTGGCAACCTGTGATGCGGGGAGCACTCTTTCCACAACATCAGGCTGGGCTTGGGGTTGGGTTATGCACTTGGACTCCTCTGTCCCAATCATGGCCAGAGGCTGAATGGAAGAGGAGGAGGGCAGGAAGCAGACTGACCTGAGGAGGATTCCTCATCCAAGGTCTTCTTAATTCTTATATATGCACATTGCAAGATGAAATAGAAAACCCTGCTTTCTCTCCTCCCAGCCCTCTGTCCCTAATCTCTTTCCCAGAGACACCTTTTTAACTTATTTCTTCTGATATTTATGTCCATATTTCCATCAGCTCCATTTCATCTGCTCCTTTGTTCACTGCCTATTCCCCATGTCTAGGACAGTGCCTGGCACACTGAGATAGAGGGAGAGGGGAAGGAACTTTGACCTGAAACCAGTGCACTTGGGGCTGGCTGCACGTGAATCAGCTCAGCCATGAATGCTGCACACCCGCCAACTGGCCCTTAGAGGGAAATGCTGTCTGAAGGTCTCAGAGGAAATTCTTTATTGTCAGAGGTGGTCCTAAGAGGTCTATAAGGGAAGGGTGCTGATCCTGAGCTCTGCCTCCTCCTCAGCGGCACCCATCTCATGCTTCTCTCAGCCCCCAGGCTCTCCCCCACAACACTAGGGAGTTCGTTGTCTGTCATCAGCACCATCCCCTCTGCCAAGGCCTTCACCTTCTTGCTGGCCAAGGCCTGTGTCTGTGCTGGTGAGTTTCCATGGCAGCATGTAATGGGCACTGAATAAATGCATGATGAAGGGGTGGTTGTGGGCGAATGGGTATGAAGAGAAGTGACGGAAAAGAGAAGGGTTTAAAATTGCCACCTGAACCACAGAGAAGCCTGCTCAGCACAAACTAGCTTCCTCCATCACCCCCTGGCTTTCTGGCTACTTTCCTTAACTATTGCACCTGTTGCTCCCACCCCCTCCCCAGGCTGCAGATGGCTTCAGTCCAACAGACAGCATCCAGGCCACCTGGTGTTCAGTGCCCATGTGACCTCGCAGAACTCTCT
This sequence comes from Diceros bicornis minor, assembly GCF_020826845.1. NCBI lineage: Eukaryota > Metazoa > Chordata > Mammalia > Perissodactyla > Rhinocerotidae > Diceros > Diceros bicornis. The sequence continues at coordinate 31,780,779 of NC_080774.1, read as the reverse complement.
TACCTTTTCATCCCCTCCCCGCACCCACCCTAGATTCATCTGTCTTCCTGTGAGCAGTTCGGCCTGTCACATACCAGGTGCTGTGCTTGATCTGGAGAGGAGGCCAAGACACAGAGTGGAATCACAGGTCTTGCTCATTTGAGGGGACAGAGGGAGATGTGAAATGTAGGTATAGTGAAACATGCTATAGCCACACCCCAGCTTGTCCTGAGGCCTGTGCCAGACGTGTCCACCTTTGGCCTTTGCCCGAACTGTGCCCTCTGCCAGGAAGCCTGTCTGTTCCCTCCTTGTCTCCCAGTCTGCCATCCCTCAGAAGCCCAGTGTGGATCTTCCCACTCCTCTGCCTGCCTCCCTGTGGGGGTGCCCGGGGGGTGCTTTATAGCACTGCCCCAATGTCAGAGTGCCAGTCTCCTTCTGGGAGTGCTGGGTGCTAGGGCTATGTGGATGGGGCACCCCAGTCCTAGAGAGCTGATGTCACTCCAACCCCCGGGGCTGGGTGTTTGAAGAGAGCAGCTGCAACCGCAGACCACCCGTCCTGCACGGGCAGCAATGAGGTCATTATGGTGGCACTGAGGTCTCACCAAAGGCCTTGAAGATGCTCCTCCTTTGAGATCTTTGCCTTGTGTTAAGACACTGGTGGCACATTTTATAATTGACAGTGATTTGCAATCTAACGGCACGTGATCCTCGTCACACACCTGAGAAGGAGCTATGGACATACTCATACTGAGTACTTAGTGGGAGAAGGAACAAAGCGGCTAGGGCTCATGACTTGCCCAGGGTCTTAGAAGGAAATAATGACGGACACACACACAGATTTCTGCACAGGTTGTTCAGTCCAGCCCTTCATAGAGTAATGAAGAAATGCATCCTAATCTTTGAACCATAGGTGATCATGGTAATGAAAGAAATCCATTCATAGAACACCGTGCAGCCATTAAAAGTGATCTTCTTAAGCCCATTTAAGAATATGGAATGCTGCTTATAGCTTACAAAACAAATAGAGTGTTTGATGTGATCCCAGTATTTTTAAGGATTTGTGTAGAAAAGAAGAGACTGGAAGGGTGGACCCTAACACAGTCATGGTTTATGTTTTGTCTTTTTGAACTCCTTTATTTTGCAAATATTTCACATTGAATATTTTATAATGAAAATATAATGAAATATATAATGAAATATATAATGAAAAAAGTAGATTATTTATTAAATAAAAACAGTGTCAGAGTCTATGACACTAGTAGAACACTAGTAGAACCAGATGGCTAGAGAAGCTTGTCAGGTGGGTCTGATTGCCAGCCATGAAGTGGGTTTTTGGGAGGCCGCCCCTGTCCCGTCCCACCTCTGCCATGCCACGAAGGCCTGGGATTGCCAAGACTTGTCATCATCCAGCCGTCTGGAGGCAGAGCAGGCCTGCTCGGGGATGTCTTTCCCTCTGTGTGTGTGCAGCCGTGCAGACCAAGCTTGTCACCATCTGTCCTGACCTTGCACCAGGTGTCCTTCACCATGCACACCCTGTGCAGGCGGAATGGGGACGTGGGTGGCCCAGCAGGGGTGTTGCTCTGGCTCTCTCCTGCTGTGTGCCTTGGATAAATCGCCTCACTTCTCTGAGTCGCCCCTCAGCTGTGAGAGGGAGGAGAGTGGATCTCCTCTCACATGGGGGTTGGAGAACTCCAAAGAGAGACTGTTTGTGGAAGGACCAACCTGCGAATTACTTTTGGGCCGTGATACATAAAACTAGACTTTCCTCAGCTTCAGCTTCCTGTTCATACTCCCAGCCGTGTGTCGAGGCCTGCAGCACACCAGGGCCTGTGCCGGCCAAGGAGCCCGGCAGGAATATCCTGAGGCCCCGGCCTTGAGGCTGTGAGAGGGGCCAGCAGGCAGGTGGACAGGCGGGGACTCAGGCCCAGGGCCAAGCAGTGCAGAGGAGGGTCGCACGCAGTGGGTCCCCCTTCTGCTGACAGGGAAGGCTCCCCCGCAGTGGGAAGGGGCGGAGGAGGAGGGCAGGCAGCCTGGGCTCTGGGAAGAACTCTATGGTGGATAGAGTTGCTGCAGGATTTTCAGCAGGAGTGGCTGATTCTTTGCCGTGCCAGCAGTAGCCTGTTAGAAAATGAAATGAAGGAGAGACCTCATTTCATAATAGTAAGAAAAAAATGAAGATTGCCAAGGTATAATTTCAGTAGAAGCGCATGTGACCCGTTTGATGGGAACAGCACCATTTTATAGGGTTTCAAAGAAAACCTGAATGAATGGAATATATGCTGCCCCCTCACCTGGTCCTCCCGGCCCTGCGTGGTCTGACCGTGCTGTGGTTTGACTTGGCACTGGCCCTGGAGAGCCACCTGTGCCCTGCACCTCGCTGCGGCATCAGCCATGCTCATTGCCCACTTCTCTCTTTGCTTTCAGAAGTGACCGGGGAGTCACGTCCTTACCATGGGAAGGAGGCTGTGGATCCGCGGCAGGGGCGGGCCCGAGGTGGCGACCCCACGCACTTTCACGCAGTGAATGTGGCGCAGCCCGTCCGCTTCAGCAGTAAGTTGCAGACCTGCCCTGTCAGGCCCTAAGCCTCAGGGGCCCATGCGGCCCCGACTCTCCCAGTGCCACTTGGCTGTGCAAGGGGTGTGTCTTCTAAAACAGCCCTTTAGGGCAGTCGGGGTGTTATCCTCTTTCGGTGAGTGAGGCTGCATGGTGACCCGCCCCAGGTCACCCAGCCCGAGTGGTGAAGCCGTGACATGAAGCCACACTCTGGAACCAGGCTGCTTGTTTTTGCAAGATGACTGCCTTTCAGACTGGACTGCACCGGCTCTTCTGTAGATGGAAACAGGCTTTGAGAGATTAAGGACAGTTGATGGGGTGGGAAGGCTCTACCTCTGTTTTAAAAATGTTTTTTAAGTGACTAGTTAGTTAATGATTTCCCTATGACATTAAGATTTTAAAGGAGCATAACAAGATTAAGGAAGGTTGAGAGGCAGAAAGCCACAGCTGAACCCCTCCTGAACAGACCTGCCTAGGAGTGATGACGTCAAGGTATACCGAGCAGCCACATGCTGAGACAGGAGGAGCTGACACGTGATGGTCTGCTGCTGGGCCCAGGAGACGCTGGCTGTGTTAATACCCACAGATGGTCAGCACAGGGACCCCAGTGCTCCTCGAAACGGCCGCCCTACATGGAGCCTCGGTTCTCTGTCTGATGGAGACTGAGCTTACTGGGGTGGTGGGGTCAGCTCTCCTCTGAGCCCTGATGCTCTGTGCTTGACTTTGACACCTAATAGCTGTGAACTCCACGGATTCTCGCAGTCGAAGGGGTGCTGTGCAAGCTTGGCAAGTGAGGAAACTGAGGCTCTGGGAAGTCAGCCCACCCAAGGTCACACAGCCAACAGGGGTGGCTCCAGGGCTCAGCCCCATGGAGGCCTCTCAGTCCCATGCTCTTTCTTTTCATTGCTTATCTCTTTTCTTTTGAACAGATAATACTTCTACCTAGGTAATAGTTCCATAAAGTTCAAAAGATAAAAAAAGATGAGCGAAAGGGCCAGCCCAGTCACATAGTGGTTAAGTTCGCGTGCTCTGCTTAGGCGGCCTGGGGTTCGAGAGTTTGGATCCTGGGTGTGGACCTACACACCACTCATCAAGCCATGCTGTGCGTTCCATGTACAAAATAGAGGAAGATGAGCATGGATGTTAGCTCAGGGCCTATCTTCCTCAGCAAAAAAAAAAAAAAAAAAAGCCAATAGAAAGTAATGTTCCCTCCTTCCATTGCCCCCAGCCACCAGCTTCCATCCCCGGAGGGTTTCTTCTGGACCCATCCTGAGATGGTGGGTGAGGAGCCCAGGATGGAAGCCCACCCTGTCACTCGCCAGCCGAGATGCTTGGCCTCTGTACGCCTCAGCGTCCCCACCTCTAACCTGGAGACGGGACAGAACTCACCTGTGGGGGAGTGCGGCAGGTTGAGTGCATTGTGTGTGGGGCTTAGGAAACATGCAGTAAAGGCTACCTGGTAATCTTCCTGCCCCTCACACCCACGTCACACACTCAGCAGGTGTGTGCTGTGCTCACCGTGCCCCTTCCCTTCCCCGGCTGGCTCCTGGTCTCCAGGGAAGAGCCTTCCTGCGTGCTCCGCGGTTTGTCAGCAGGCCCTTCCCGGTGGGCAGACGGCACTGTCACGCTGTCTGCACTGCAGCTGTGCTGTGGCATGCCTTGTTGGCATGGGGGCTAGAGCTGCCGTTTCCTCTCCTGTGACCTCTGTCCTTTGTTAATAAGTTACACACATGTGCTCTAAGTAATTAGAAACACGAGCATCGGTCTTGGCAAGGTTTACATCATTACTCTTCATCAGTAGGATCTTAGAGGCAGGTAGACCAGCATTTGACAGATCCTGTAGGACAGGTCACTGCTCTTGACCCAAGGCCAGCCGTACAGTACAGGGGCCTTCCCCATCCCAAGGTGGGCCCACCTGGAGAAGACGTCTGGCCTGGCCCGTCTTGGGGAGACTCCAACTCCAGTTGGCTAGCTTCTGCCCACTGTGGAGCCACCTGGGCTTCACTTTCTCATCTGTGGGAGGCAAGGGTTGGTCCCATAATCTCAGTGGCCCTTCCAGCTCTGATCTCCTGAGCTTCTGTTTGAGGGGAGCACTGGCCAGCACCCACGTGAACAGAAGAAGAGGGCCGAGGAGTAGGCTTGGGGCAATGAGGGCAGTTCGGGCAAGGAGCCTCCCTGCTTACTCCCGCCAGACCTCGCCACTAGCTGATGTGGGGAGTTCTGCCGTCTTGTCAACCAGACTTAATCAGAGAACAAAATCCACTTTACCCAAACGAATTTCAGTATCCAGTCTTTACTGCCAGGTAACTTAAAGACCTTATAGAAATAGGAGGAATCACTGAATATACTTGCACCTTTGGTCACATCTGTGTCTGAGAGAAACTTGAGCATTTCACAAAGTACGTGGTCTTAGAGGCAGAGCTTTCCTCTTGAGCCTCAGTTTCCCTGTTTGTCTAGGGTGATTTCTGAGCTGTGCTCAGATGCAGCATATATAATTGCCTTTTGGAGTGAGGATCCTAATTTGGGGGACAACTCCCCTTCCGTCCTTCATGTTTCCTAGGGAAGTGCCCAACAGGGTGGCACCACTATGAAGGCACGGCCAGCTGCTACAGGGTCTACCTGAGCGGGGAGAACTACTGGGATGCTGCGCAGACCTGCCAGCGCGTGAATGGCTCCCTCGCCACCTTCTCCACCGACCAGGAGCTGCGTTTCGTCCTGGCCCAGGAATGGGACCAGCCGGAGCGGAGCTTTGCTTGGCAGGACCAACACAAGTGAGTCCTGGGATGGGCACCGAGGGCCTGGGGGTGAACCGATGCCCGCTGAGCATAATGCCTGCTGAGGACATGGCCTCTGGCTGCCTGTAGCACTCCTAGAGCATAGCCGCAGCCAGTAGTTTAGAGAAGGGCAGCCCTGTCCGCTGGAAACAAATAGAATTCCGGGGTTTAGAGCCAGCCTCGACATGGGGGCTGGGGGCTCTTAAAAAGGAGGGGACAGGCTGCCACCTTGTGTCACCTTGGGTCAGCACCTTTCGTTGTCCCCTTCTGTATGTTCAGCTGCAGTTGCTGAACTGCAAGGGGGCCTGGCCTGTATAAGGATGGTCTGCTCGGTGTAGGGCTTTGTGGGCCTGTTATGAGGGGTGCACAAGTAGGTGGAGGTTCCTTCCAACAAAGTGGGCTCTGTCAGTCCCTGTGCTCAGTGCTTTCCATAGGCCCGCTCATTTAGTCCTCCCAGAAACCACAGGAGGCCAGTGGGTGAGAATACTGAGGCCCAGGGTGAGTGAGTACGTGACATGGGCACACACTAGCTGGGGTGTGCCTGGGTTTCAACCCTGGCAGTCTGGCTTCAGAGCCTGGCCCTTAACCCCCAGGCTCTGTAACATCCAGGAGAAAGTGTGGAAATTGCAGCCAACTGCTGGCATCTCCCAGGCACAGTGTTTTGGGGGTGTTGTTTTGGGGGCAGGTGTATGCTGAGGACTCAGAGCTTCGTCCTCTGGCAGTTGCATCATACAGCCCCTTCCACACTGCTGGGGTCAGGGGAGTGGATCACAGGGGTCACCAGATGGCCCGTCCTCCCTCCCAGCGATGGCACAGGCTGCTGCATCACCATAGGAGTGCAGTGACCACAGCAGGTGGAGAGAGAGCCTTCCTTTCAAGACCCAAGCTGTGTTTTGGCTGTACCATTAAGCCCTGTGACACTGGCAAATCAAGAGACCTTGTTGTTTCTGCAGCTACAAAGTGAAAAAAATAACTCCTAGGTCACAGGGCAGTTGTGAGTCCATGGAGAAGTGTAGTCCAGCAGGTGGGGAAGTGCCCTGTCTCCCCAGGGTGTGCGTGTGCCTAGCGGTAGGCTGAAGGGGCAGAGTGGCAGTGCCAGGGCTCCCACGGTGGCAGTGGACCTGCTGACGGACATCTTCAGGACTGGGTCTGGAAGGCTGGGGTGAGGGGGGGTACACGCTCAGCAGGTGGCTGTGGCAGTCGGCCAGGTCCGTGTGCACGGCTCCCTCACTGCTGTGACGTGTGCACACTCAGGAGCCCACGAGAGGCCGGGGTGGGCTCTGAGCAGGAGACCCAGCCGGAAGCCATGAGCGTGGTTTCACCTAGCACTGCAGTGTGTGCCCACAAAGGTTTGTTTTTTATTGAGATGTAATTCATACACCCCTTTAGAGTGTGCTGTTCTGTGGTCTTAGTGTATTCATGGAGTTATGTTCATGGGGCTGCATATCTACTAAGAATAAGGGGGGTCTTGCTTAGAATGTGACAGCTTTGTTGGAGCAGCTAATAAGAACAGTCTTGGCAGGAGTTACCCAAGATAAAACTTTTTCTGACTTGTGAATTTATTGTTTAGAATTTTAATGCTATTTATTAAAATTAAGTATCAAAACTTAAAATCATTAATGCTTTAGAAGCTCAGTATTTTAAAGGTCAGTATAACTATTAAAATATACACACACATGCACAATCGATGGCTGCTTCCCTGCTGCTGCACTGAGGTCTCCTGCATTTCTGCCCTCCTGCAGGTTGTGGGTTGGCTACCAGTATGTCATCACTGGCCGGAACCACTCCTTAGAAGGTCGCTGGGAGGTAGCATTCAAAGGTAAGCCTTTCTGGTCTTTCTGAAGTGTTGTTGAGTTGGGATTGCACGGGCATCATCCTGACTAGGAGGATGTTGCTAGGGTCTCCCCTTCTCGCACCTAGCCTCTCAGTGGTAGTGCCTGGCCCATAGGGGTGCCTGGTACAGGGGTCATGGAGAGAAATGGGCCCCGGATCTCTGGGAGGGCTGTGATGATGGGCAGGTGCCCCAGGGCCAGCGCCCTGGTCAGGCCCCTCTTTCCAGCCTGAGTGACCTTATGGCAAGTGACTGGCTGTGTCTCCGCACAGAGGGGCTGAAGGCACAGACAGGATTGGTGTTGAGAAGAGTCAGGGCCCTGGGCATCAGGCTTCTCTGGAGAGGCAGAGGGTGCTGAGCCTGGCATCTGGGAAGAGGCAGGGGACAGAGATGGGCACTGCAGAGGGGACTTCACCCACCGGCCCCCACTCCTGCTTAGGGTGTCACCCCATTCTCGTGTCCTACTAATGTCCTACTAAAAGCACCACCCACATTTGCATTCCCAGAGTTTCTGGATGTATTATTTAGATTTCCCACTGGAGTAGTGACAAATAAATGGCTTGTGGGTTTCCAGGACCCAAAGTCACAGTGTGCCTTGCAGAGCATAGTTTTCTTACTAGTTTCTTATCTGCCCCAATCACAGCTATTGGAGGTAAATCCTAGGCCAGGGCCCATCGCCCTTAGCCCCAGCAGAGGGTGCCAGCCTTCAGGACAGTGTAGACACTCCTGGACACAGTTATCTTCTTGACACAGTTCAAAGGAGAAGACATGAGTCTGCATGATGTGACAGCTTGTTCTGAGTTGGGGGACATGGGACCTTCCTGTCTGGCATTAGAATGGCAGGGCCCAACTGGGCTCCACTGGCCACACTGATCTCTGTGGCTCCACTGGGGCATGAGGAGTGCAAGTCTGAAATTTAGGAAAAGATGAATGTGTGTGTTAACACTGGCAGTGGTGGCTCATGCAAGGGGCTCCAAAGCCAGAGTGGGGTGCCACGTGGGCAGAGCTTTGGGGCCTGGCGTCCAGCAGCTGTGTGTGGGTGCAGCGTTTCATGGGCTGCTTGTGCCTGCTTAACTGGACTTGGGAATTCTGTTAGGGATTTTAGCAGTGATTCCTCTACTGCAAGATACCTGGACCAGACATGTCACACAGCTCAATGTCATGGGTTGTTCTAGATTGGAAGAAGCTAAAGAAACCTAAACCCAAATGTAGCATGTGAACCTCAATGACATCCTGGATTGGGAGGGGAGTTATAAAAAACTTTGGGAGGACAGTTAGGAAAAGCGCATATGGATTTGTGGTAGAGGTTGACTCATTGGTTTTCTTAGGTGTGACAATAATGGTATTGTGGTTGTACTATTTTAGGAGACACGCACCTGTGTGTAGGGTGAGCTTCATGGTGTCTGCATCCCAGAGGAGGGGGATGAGACGAAACAAACTGCAGGGTGGAGGTTGGTGTTGAAGCCTCACGGGGGAGTACTCTTCTCTCTGCTTTTGTGTGTATTTGAAAATTTCCATACTAAAAGCATTTTAAAAGATTTCTGCTAAGAAACCGCAGAGTGAAGAGAATGCTGAAAACACAACCCCAAGCAAATGAGAGAAAGGCAGGGCCCACCCTTCTGTGTCCAAAAGGAGCTATCTGTCAGGTGCAACCTGCTGCAAAACAGGGTCCAGCTCGGTCCAAGGAGTACGCTCACCCCAGGTGCCGTATCACAAAGACAGCGGGAGGTGTGGATTTCGATCTGTTGTCGTTAATGACGAGCCCTTCCCTAAGAAAAGACTGTTCCTAAGAATATTAGCAATGGCAGTAGGGAGTCATCACAGGAAGATGTTTAAAAATGTTTACTTCATTTACAGTTTGTCTAACTGTTTCCTATTTATTGTGCATTTTATAATGCGTGTTATGTACTGGCACAACAGTACATGCGTGGTGTTATATATGTATACATACTTCTGGTACATACAAGCGGGCACTCCCCATGTGCATTTCAATTTTGGAGCTCTGCTCAGGAGAGTGCTCCTGAGGCCCTGCGGGCACACACTCTCCCAGCCTCTCCCCGAGGAGGGCTCTGCCTCTGGGCCCTGTGTGCATGGCCTGTCAGCCCTGCCCCAGGTGCCAAGGCCCTGAGGGTTTGACAGCATCCGGGTCCTGGCACGCCCTGGAGACCAAGAGCTGCTGCCGCCAGAGAACGAGACCACCGTTTGTATAACATTTGTGCCCAAAGTTTGAAAAAAACAGATCAGTGCTGTCTAAAGGGAAACATCCACATTTTCCCACAAAGTGCCCCGTGGGGCACTGTAACAGTAACACATTACTGTTAACAGTGTAACTGCAGTTTCTGGTTATTACACGTGATATTTACTTTAAAATATAAAAATGGAAGCATACTGTGTGTGTGATGTGTCCACATGTTGTGTAACTTGCTTATTTAAGGTATACTCGGCTCGGGGCCTTTGCCCCCATTGTCCACCCATGTCTCAGCATGTGCACCTCTGGGGCTCACTCCCGTCACGGGTGGGCTGAGACCAGGTGTGCCGTCACCAGGTGTGCCATCCATCTTCTCCGCCCAGGGGGCCCGCACCCGGGGAGGATCTGACCGTGTTGTGTGCCCTGACCTGTCCTGCACCTGCCAGTAGGACCTTGGCTCTAGCAGCCTCTGTCAGCAGTGAAGGAGAGGCGATAGGGGGAGCGCCAGGGCTCAGGCTGGCCTAGAAGGCGCAGTGCAGAAACCCTGCCCTCTGGAGTGGTGTCAGCCAGGGTCAGGCTGCAGTTCTGCTGAAGGAAGACAGCCCTGAGAGTGGGACAGCTGCCTCCAGTAGCGGGCCTTTGGGAGGATCTACACAGCTCCTGGTGGGCCCCAGTGCAGGCTCGTTCTGTGGCTGCTGCTGTACCAAGACTAGAAGGTGAGGCCCTGCCCTGAGAGGCTGGCAGCCTGCTGGTGGGAAGACAGACAGCCCTTCCTGGGATGCTCCTTCCCCAGGCTCAGGGCCCAGTCAGGTGCAGGAGAAGGTAGCATAGCTGGCCTGGCCCTGGCTGCCGTCAGTGACCAGCTCAGGGATGAGGTGGAGCCAGCTATGCCAGCCTGCCTGGACTTCTCAAACAGTGGGATTTGTAGTGACACCTGCGAGTCGGGAATTACGGTGGGCAGGGGGTCGGCATCCAGGCTTCCCTGGGCAGAAACACCGCACACTGCTGTTGCTGCAGCTCACTGGTGGCCCCGCTCCATGGCACCCTCCTGCCTGGCAGGAGAGTGCTCGGGAAGCCTGGCCTGGATTCCTCCAGACTCTGCCTGAGGTGTCCCTTCCCCTTGCTGCTGGTGTGTGTCCTGCTGCATTGCCGTAATAAATGTCAGCTGTGACTGTGGCTACATGTGGAGTCCCTTGAGTCCTTCTAACAAAGCAGCGAGCCTGTAGGTGGTGTGGAACTCGCAACAAAAGCGGCGTCAGGAATGTTGGCGCCCCCCTCCCGGTCCATCCTCTGCCCCGATGTTCTCTCTCCGAGGCCGCCTTCTCCTCCATGCTCCAGCTTTCTCTCTTCCTGTAGCCGCCGCAGCCTTCCAACATCCTGTGTACTTGACTCACTTGTTAGGTGAGTTGTCATCTGTCTCTGCCATTTACAGCCCTACTCAGATGTCAGCTCCACAAGGCAGGTGGAGCCCTGGGGCCTGCTGTTGTTGCCTAGTGTACTCCGCCTGCCTGTTTACAGGATTGGGGCCTGCCAATATGTGTTAAATCGCAAGGGAGAGTGATTAGGAGGCTGCGTTTAATTCCTGGGGCTGTCCTAACAGAGTACCACGAACTTGGTGGCTTAAAACAACACAAATTTACTTTGTCTCAGTTCTGGAGACAGAAGTCCAAAATCAAGGTGTTGGCAAGGCCACACCCCTTCACAGGCTCCAGGAGAGAATCTTCCTTGCACTCTCTCCAGCTTTTAGTGGCCCCTGGCATTCCTTGGCTTGTGGCAGCATCACGCCAATCTCTGCTGTCTTCACATGGCCCTTTTCCATGTGTTTCTCTTTGTCCTCTCCCCTTCTTATAAGGACGTCGGTCAGTGGATTTAGGACCCACCCCAAATCCAGGCTGATTTTATCTGAAGACCCAAATAAGGTCACATTCTGAGGTTCCAGGTGAACATGAATTTTGGGGGTATGCTACTCAACTCACTGCAGATGCTAATGGAAGACCATGTCAAGTGTGTTGGGGATTAGCTACATTTAGATGCTGGCAGAGAAAGGATGGAGACATCTTTAAGAAAATGGAGTATGAAATGCCAAAGAGAGGGCAAATAAAATGAGGACTAAAAAGGGTCTTCTAGTTTGACAAAGAGGAAGCGGTCTTCATAGTCATTGGTTTCAAAAAACTGCAGCTCACACGACCTTGGGGTAAACAGGGCTTCCAACCAGCACAGAGTGAGGAGACCCAGGCAGTCCTCTGGGCACCGGCGGGTGGCAGGAGCCCTCTCCCCTCTGCCCCTCTCTGCCCTCCATCTGCACGTGGCTCGGTGGGTCCAGGAACCTCGTCTTGCTGTCTGCCTGAGCCACCCCCCGACTTGGTCTGGCCAGCTGAGGGAGGGGTGGGGGTGGGACCAGGTCCCAGGACTCTACCCTGAGAGGTCATTTGTGGCGTTGGCAAGTTTGGCAGTCATGCAGTCAAATTGTGCTTTGGGCTGGCAACTAGACTCAGGGCTGACAACTTGTTTTTTTATAAAGGATGAGAGGAATCTGTTCATTTTTCAGCCTGTGAGACAAGAAGCCAAATAGTGAAGAAAACAGTTCTTGAAAAGAGAAGGGGCTTCCCAGCTGCAGGGGCATCTGAGGGAGAGGAGGAGGGTGCATAGCAGGTACAGGAGGCCTCGCTGGGGAGCAGGGAGCCTGCAGGAAAGGCAGTGGTGGGCTGGGTGACAGGGTGCTTGCAGTAGCACCCACTCTTAGCGATGGAGATAAGCCCCCCAAGAGATGTGGGAAGACGTCTCCAGAGAGCCTGGGCCCCCTCCCCTGCCCTCCTGCCTTGGCCCTCCTGTGATTCTGACCACAGCAGACCAGGCCGGCAGGACCCTGGGGCCCTGATGTCACCAGGCAGGGATACACTGACGCTGGCTGTGCCTGTCAGCCAGAGACGGGCCCCCCAACATTCCATGTTTCCCAAAAGCCCATCTCCCTGTCCTGTCAGGGAGCTGGGAGACCATGTTCCCAGTGCCCTCAGAATGAGGTCCTGCCTCCAGACTCGCCGGCTCTTCAAAATCGAGCTTTGTGCTTAGTGTTGGGAACAAATATAGTTTAAAAGGCGTGCGTGGGAATGCCTTGTTCCTGGTTAAGGGCAAACTGCATCGCCCTCTTAGTAAATTGAGGGTATTTCAAGTGATTCATGTCCAGGTTAGCCTCAAGCAGTCTTTTGGCAGCCCCGCATTGGAGGGCTCTCCGAGGTAGAGTGAGCGCTGGGGGCTGGCTATGCTGCGCCCCGGGTATGACCAGAACTGTACCTCCTGGAACATTGCAGAAGAGAGGATCCCTCCCCTAGCACCCCTTCCCCGCTCCCTGGGCTCCAAAGATAGTGTGGTTTCTGATCTCCTGATCCCCAGCTTGGAAGGCAGAGTGGATGACAGGGTCTCCCAGGAGCTGGGAGGGAGCTCCCAGGGAGCCTGCGCTTTCCAGCACTTCACCTGGCCAGCTGATGCTCCCGGTAGGCATTGGAGCCACCGCTCCACCTGAATCGTGTGTTCCTGGCAGGTGCAGTGGGCACCTTTTCAAGTCCTTCTCCATTTATTAATTGATACTCTGTTGTAAGGGAGAACTTCCCTCTACTCTATTTATTTGTTCCCTTTATCTGAATGAACTCATGCACTTTAATCCACTATGTTATAACCCATCACTTCACTCTTCATGTTGTTGACCTACCTTTAAACCTCTCCAGCCAAGCACAGTCCTCGTCGGGCTCTCTGCCCAGTATTGCTTGTTCATGTGCTTCCTCCCTGGCTCCATAGGAGCCGGGCGCCTGTTGGCCCAGTGCGCAGAGCTGCGCTCAGAGGAGCTCAGGGAGGTCGTGAGTGAATGAATGCCGTAACCACAGTACAGCTAGCGCTTGGCAGTCCACGCCTCCTTGACTGATGGTCCAGTTTAGGGGAGCCTTGGTCCCCATGAGGACTGCATGTGATTGGTATGTTGACGTCACGTTGTAATGGCCGGCCGCCGTTTGTCTCCCGCACAGGTTCCTCAGAGGTGTTCCTGCCCCCAGACCCCATCTTCGCCTCGGCCATGTCTGACAGCGACAGCGTGCTCTGTGCCCAGCTCCAGTGCTTCCACTTCCCCACCCTCCGCCACCATGACCTGCACAGCTGGCACGCTGAGAACTGCTACGAGAAGTCCTCGTTTCTGTGTAAAAGAAGTAAGCCACCTTGAACGTGACTTGTCTAGTGAGCTGTAGAAGGGTGCTTCTCATGGGAATGTGGCTTTCTAATTTCTGGACCTCGATGTCGACTTGAGTGGACTTTGACCTCGTGATGCTCTGAGGCAGAATCCCTGTTTTGTAGCGGTGCAGCAGGCGCTCCTTGCCTGGCTCACACCTTACTCGGAAGGTGCATGGGTGCCTTGGGGTTGAGGGCAAGAGCCTGGGCCGGGACCCAAGGCCGGTGTGGGCCTGGCTGGGCTGCTGTTCAGCTCTGTGACCTAGGCAGCAATTGACATCTCTGAGCCCTCATTTCTCTTTCCCAGGATAGAGGTGATAATTCCTGCCCTCCCCACCTCAGTGGTGTTGGGAGACTAAATGAGAATGGGGACCGAAGGACGTGCCAAATCTCATGGCATCCTGGAGCCCTGACTCCCCTGGTCACCTCCCCGACTCTCCACAGGTCCTTCCAAGACCCCTCACTCTGCTTCTCTCTCTGCGCCTCTGAACTGCTCTCCCTCCTCTCTGTGGTGTCACGGGTCTTTCCCAGTCCCTCTGCCAGCTCACTCGTCCACATTCCACATCGGAGTCTCTGCCATCTCGGGCTTGCACTGTGCTTGTGCTGACGGAGGGCAGGGCTCCCTCACCTCACCCAGTCGCCTCTGCTGTGGGTAGAGGGCAGAATTGAGCCCAGATGTGGAGTGTGAGGCAGGGGCGGGTTGCAGCGGATCTCAGCATGGTTTATTTGGACCACCACTCCCTTGCTTGCTGATTTGTCATGGGTCGAGGTTTCACTGATGTCTGAGCCTATTCCTGGGCTCCATCCTGGCCCTTGGCTGTTGGTCAACGCTTGTTGATACCACGCCATCTTCACAGGAGCTTCGTGACGAGTGCCCCTAGCTGGTGTTGGGCTGCCCTGCCTGGCTCTTGACCACTGTGTTGCCTGTTGTTGGCCTTGTCTTCTGTATGCAGTTGAGGATATTTTCTGAACTCCCTTATTAGTTCTCTTACTTGGTGGATTCTCCTAGATTTTCTGTTTAGGCATTTTTAGGCATATATGTCTTCTTTCAAATCTTTGGCTTTTTCCTTCTTTAAATTTTTTTTCCCTGGTATTACTTTTCTTGCTAAGGTCTCCAGGACAGTGTTGATTAGAAGTGGTAGTAGTGAGCATTTTTATCTTCCCAACCTAAAAGGGAAGGCTTTTAGTGTTTCAGTATTCAATATATCACTTTCTGTAGGATTTAGCCAATACCTTTTTGAGGTTAAGGAAGTACCCTTCTTCCTAGTTTGCTGGGAATTTTTACATAACAGAAATGTATTGATTTTTATTAAATGCTTTTTCTACATTTATTGGGATTATATTTTTCTTCTTTACTATTTTACATTACTATTTTATTTTATATTATATGATTTTATTTATTTACTATTTTACATTAAAGATTTTCTGATGTTAACCCATCCTCATGGCTTTTGTATATATATTGCCAGCTTTGGTTTGCTGATATTTTGATGCTTAATTTGACCCATTTATGCTGTCTTTTTTTTAATTGAAATTTTTATTTAGATCCTTATAGACTCACATGCATTTAAAGAAATAAGACAGAGATCTCTTGTACATTTTGCCTGGTTTCCCCAAATGGGAACATTTTGCAAAACTGTAGTATAACATCACAGCCAGGATATTGACTTGGGCACAGCCCACTGATCTTACTCAGATATCTCCATTTTTACTTGTACTCTTGTGTGCGTGAGTGCGTGTGTGTGAATGCTGTAGAATTCTATCACCTGTGTAGCTTCCTGTGTTCACCAGCACAGTCGTGATATGAGCAGTTCCAACCCCACAAAGATCCTTCCTATTGTCCTTTAATAACCACACGCCCCCACCTCCAGGCCCTCCCCCCCCCCAACCCCTTGCAACTGCTAACATTCCTAAAGTTTTTCATTTCAGTAATGTTATATCAATTGAACTAAACACTATGAGGCCTTGGGGATTGGCTGCTTCTAATTCCCTAGAGAGTCATCCAAATTGTTACGTATATCCATAGTTTGTTCCTTTTTATTGCTGAGTAGCATTTCATGGTTTGGTTTCAGTTTGTTTAACCGTTTACCTGTTGAAGGATATCTGGACCAATTCTAGTGTTTGGCTATTACAATTTAATATGAACTTTTGTGTACAAGTTTTTGTGCAAACATACATTTTTATTTTCTGGGATAAATGCCTGAGATTGCAGTTGCTGGGTTGTATGGTAGTTGCATGTTTAGTTTTTTTAAGGAACAGCAAAGTTTTCAGAGTAGCTGCACCATCTTACACACCCACCAGCAGCGTATGAGTGATCCGGTTTTTCCACATCCTTGTCAGCACTTGTTGTTTTCATTATTTCTATTTTTTAACCATTCTGATAGATATGGAGTATACTACCTCATTGTGCTTTTAATTTGCATTTCCCTGATGCTAATGATGTTCACCACCTTTCCATGTGCTTGTTTGCCATCTCTGTGTCCTCTTTGGTGAAATGTCTGTTCATGTCATTTGTCCATTTTCTAATCGGATTGTTTGGGTTTTTTTTACTGTTGACTTTTGAGAGTTCTCTATGTATTCTAGATACTAGTCCTTCGTCAGATATGTTGTTTGCAAATATCTTTCCCAGTCTGTAGGTTGTCTTCATCTTCTTCACATGGGCTTTAACAGAACAAAAGTTTTAAATTTGATGAAGTCTAATTTATCAATTTTTCCTTTTATAGATCGTTTTTTTGGTGTCAAATCTAAGAAGTCTTTGCCTAGCCTTACTTTCTGAAGAGTTTCTACTGTTTTTTTCCTAAAAGTTTTATAGTTTTATGTTCTAAATTTAAGTCTGTGATCCATTTTGAGTTAATTTTTATAAGGTGTAAGATTTAAGTCAAGGTTCATTTTTTTGCCTGTGAATGTCCAGTTGCTTCAGCACCATTTGTTGAAAAGCTGTCCTTCTTCCATTGAATTACTTTTGTGCCTTTGTCAAAAATTAGTTGGGCATATTCATGTGGGTGTATTTCTGGGTTCTCTGTTTTGTTCCATTGATCTGTGTGTCTCACCCTCTGCCACTACCACACTATCTTGATTACTGTAGCTATATAATTAGCGTTGAAATCAGAAAGTGATTTCTCTCAGTTGATTCTTCTGAGTCAAGATTGTTATAACTATTCTAAGGCCTGTGCATTTTCTATATAAATTTTAGAATAAGCTTGTCTGTCTCTAAAAACCTTGCTGGAATTTAGATAAAAATTGCATTAAACCTATAGATCAATTTGGGGAGAATATATATCTTTACTATGTTGAATCTTCCAATCCATGAACATAGTATGTCTCTCCATTTATTTACTCTTTTCTTTCTTCCATCAGCATTTTGTAATTTTCAGCAAACAGATCCTGCACATGTTTAAGTGTATATCTAAGTTTTTCGTTTTCTTTGGAAAAATTGTAAATGGTATGTGTTTTAAATTTTGGTTTCTACGTGTTTATTGTTAGTATAAGGAAATGTGATTGGTTTTTGTATGTTGATCTTGTATCCTGTGACCTAGCTGAACTCACTTATTAGTTCTAGGAGATGTTTTGGTAGATTCCTTGGAATTTTCTACATACATAGACCGTCATGTCATCTGCAAATAGAGATAGTTTTATTTCTTTCTTTCAAACCTACATGTCTCTTGTTTCTTTATCTTACCTTGTTTCAGTGGCTAGAAATCTCAGCACTATGTTGAACAAGAGTTGGAGTATTGGATTTTGTCAAATGCTTTTTCTGCATCATTTGATATGAACATATGATATTTCTCCCTTAGCTTCAATTTAAGATGATAGATTACATTGATTTTCACATATTAAAGTCCGCATACCTAGAATAAATCCCACTTGGTCATGGAATATAATTCATTTTATATATTGTTGAATTTGTTTGCTATTATTTTATTGAAGATTTTTGCGTCTAAGTCCATGAGAAATATTAGTCTGTAGAGTTTTTTTTTTTAATACTATCTTTGGTTTTGGTATCAGGCTAACACAGACCTTATAAAATGAGTTAAGAAATGTTCCTTCCTCTTCTGTTTTCTGGGAAGAGATTATATAGAATTGGTGTTAATTCTTCAAACATTTGGTCAAATTCTCCAGTGAAACCACTTGGATCTAGAGATTTCATTTTGGAGGAGCTTTTAAATTATAAATCCAATTTGTTTAATGGTTATAGGACTATTCAGATTGTCAATTTCGTCTGACGTGAGTTACCCATGAGTAAAATAAATTGTTTTCCTGAGCCTCTCCTGTTCCGCCTCTTGCGACCACATCTGACTGACTGTCACCTAAAAGAACACAGAACAGTTGGCAGTCTTCATCTCTCTTGCTTTTATTTTTATTTTTGTGTGTGTGTGTGAGGGAGATCAGCCCTGAGCTAACATCCATGCCAATCCTCCTCTTTTTGCTGAGGAAGACTGGCTCTGAGCTAACATCTATTGCCAGTCCTCCTCCTTTTTTTCCCCAAAGCCCAAGTAGATAGTTGTGTGTCATAGTTGCACATCCTTCTAGTTGCTGTGTGTGGGATGTGGCCTCAGCATGGCCGGAAAAGAGGTGCGTCGGTGCGTGCCCGGGATCCGAACCTGGGCTGCCAGTATCGGAGCGCGAGCACTAAACCACTAAGCCACGGGGCCTGCCCTCTCTTGCTTTTGAGAGCTTCCTTTTGTTGATAACACTGAAGTTTCATCACTCTGTGTCTAGATATTGATTTATTTTTATTTGTCCTTTTAGGACACCTGAGGATTTGTGTGCTTGATTAATTATGGGCACATCTCTGCCATTATCTCTTTAATAGCTTTATTGATATATAATTTACATACCTTACAATTCACCCATCTACAGTGTACCATTCAATGGATTTTAGTATATTCACAGACATGTGCAACCACTACCACTATCTATTCCATATATATGTCTTATCTGAATTATTACACATTAGATCTCTTAGTGTTATAAACTCGATACATTGTTGTAGTTATTACTTTACCTCTGCAGTCATTTCCTTAGCTCAATACAGCTTTGCTCCCACATAACCTCCTTTTCATGCTGTAATTGGGAAATACGTCATACGTATAGTATATTTCTATATGTTATATTTCTGTATGCCCAACATTACCTTATATACATATTATTTTATACAATTGCTTTTTAAATCAGTTAAGAGACTAAAGGAGAAAAAATACACATTTATACTGTCTTTTATAATTACATAATTACCTATTCTGGTGCTTTTTGTGTGTGTGTGTGGATTCAAATTACTATCTGTGGGTCACTTGTTTTTAGCCTTAAGAACTTCCTTTGGTATTCCTTGTAAGGCGAGTCTGAAAGCAACAAATTCTCTCAGTTTTTGTTTATCTGGGAAAGTCTTTATTTGCCTTCATTTTTTGAAAGGTAGCTTTGCTGGATGTAGGATTCTTGGTTGACAGTTTTTTCTTTGAGCATTTTGAATATGTTATTCCACTGCCTTCTGGCTTCTGTTGTTCTGCTGAGAAGTCAGCTGTTAATCTTATTGGGGTTCCCTTGTAAGTAACAAGTCATTTTTTTCTTGCTATTTTTAAGATTTCCACTTTGTCTTTGACTTTCAGCATTTTTACTGTAATCTGTCTGTTTGTGGGTCTCTTTGATTTTTTCCTACTTGGAGTCTGTTGAGCTTCCTAGATGTGTAGGTTTTTGTTTTTCAGTGAATTTGGAAAGTTTTCACCCATGAATTCAGATATTTTTTCTGCTTCTTCCTTTGTCTCACACTTTTTTTGGTACTCACACTTCATGTATGTTGGTGTGCTTAATGGTGCCCTGCATTTCTCTGAGGACTCTGTTCATTTTTCTTCATTTTTTTTCCTCTCTGTTCTAGCAGAGGATAATTTTATGTGACTTTCTTGCCCTGCAAGTTCCTGACCACATGAGTTGCATAGATTTTACTCCAGTCTTAAGTGAGGCACAGACCCATGGCTGTGGAATTTCTGAAGAGATTTTCTAGACATCCCTACTGCATTTAGAGACTGGGAAAACTTCCTTCTCGTGTCCTTTTGCCTTTCACTGAGCACATATCCCTTCAAAGACCTGCCCCTGCCTCGTTCCTCGTCCCTTCCCCGCGGCATCTGTCATGTCTGCCTACCAACTTAAGGCTCTGAGTTTTCAGCTCCCTCCTGTCCCTGGCCATGGTCACTCCTCTTCCTCTAGTCCCAGGTCAGCTCTGCACAGAGTTTGTGGTATGTGTCTCAGATCCAGTGGATCATCTTCCCAAGCAGAACCAGTAGCTTCTGGAGAGACTTATTCAAGACACATTCTGATTTTTAAATGGTTAATATGCATGGCAGCTGCATCTTACAATTGAGGAAATCTCATAAGTAAACGTCTTAGGCAACTTAAAAGCAAACACTTTCCTATGGACTTTCCCTGGAATCTGGCACTCACCTCTGGCCTAGCGGTCCAGGTTCGTGGCTAGGTTTGCCCTAGCCGGGTGTGCTTTTTCCTAACAGTATGTTGTAGTGACTTCTCTTGGACAGCCGCTCCTTGTGGGCATGGTGCAGACCCACAGCATTCCATTACTGGGAGGGCTCTCAGGCACAGTCTTACCAACTCCTGTGCCAGGCCCAGGTGGGGAGAGTCAGGGCTTCTGCTGGTAACACATAGGTATGTGCATGTGTGTGCCTGTTGCAGGTCAGACATGTGTTGACATCAAGGACAACGTGGTGGATGAGGGGTTCTACTTCACCCCCAAAGGGGATGACCCATGCCTGAGCTGCACCTGCCATGGAGGGGAGCCTGAGATGTGTGTGGCTGCCCTCTGCGAGCGGCCCCAGGGCTGCCAGCAATACCGCAAGGACCCCAAAGAGTGCTGCAAGTTCATGTGCCTGGACCCAGGTGAGACTGATGGTGGGTCACAAGTCAGCTTCCCTGTTTGGTGCAATCCATTGTATTTATATATACAACCTATAAACAGGTGGAAATTGAAAATTTTAAGAAACGTATCATTTACTATAGCACCAAAAAGCATGAAATACTTAGGTATAAGCCTTATAAAAATGTGTTCAACCTGTATGTTACAAACCGTAAAACTCTGATGAAAGAAATCAAAGGCATAAATAAAAGGAGAGATATACCATGTTCATGGATCAGAAGACTCAATATCATTAGGAGGTTAATTCTCTGCAAATTGTCTGTAGGTTCAATGCAGTCTCAACCAAAATTCCAGCGGACTTTTTTGTAGACGTTGACAAGCTGATTCTAAAATTTCTATGGAAAGGCAAAGGAATTAGAATAGCCAAAATACTTTTTAAAAAGAACAGAGTTGGAGGATTCATACTACCTGATTTAAAACTTACTATACAGTCAGAGTAATCAAAATAGTGTGGTATTAGCAAAAAAATAGACACATAGATCAGTGGAAGAGAATAGAGTCTAGAAATAGTCCCACACTTACATGGTCACCTGATATTTGGCAAAGGTACAAAGGCAGATCAGTGGAGAAAGGATACTCTTTCAACAAATGGTGCTGGAACAATTGGACATCCACATGCAAAAAAATATGAACCGTACACTACACGTCCTACTTTATATAAAAATTAACTCAGTGTGGTCATAGACCTAACTGTAAAACCTTAAATTACAGAACTTCTAGAAGAAAACCTATGCTCTAAATAAATAAAGTCTTTTCAAAGAAAAAAGAAAACAGGAGAAAAATCTTTGTGACCTTGGGATAGGCAACATTTTTAGATATGACGTCAAAAGCGTGATCCACAAAAGAAAAATTAAATTAGGGCCAGCCCCATGGCTTAGCGGTTAAGTGCATGCGCTCCGCTACTGGCGGCCCAGGTTCGGATCCCGGGCGCGCACTGACGCACCGCTTCTCCGGCCATGCTGAGGCCGCATCCCACATACAGCAACTAGAGGGATGTGCAGCTATGACATACAACTATCTACTGGGGCTTTGGGGGGAAAAGTAAATAAATAAATAAAAAATCTTTAAAAAAAAAAAAAAGAACTCTAAAAACTCAATAATAAGAAAGAAACCACCCTATAAAAAAACGGGCAGAAGATTTAAAATGACATTTTACCAAAGGAGATACATGATGGCAGCCAAGCACCTGAAGAGATATGCAACAGTGGTCATTAAGAAAACAGATTGAATCCACTTGAGGTGCCACACCTAATATAAAGGCTAAAATAACATGGCTGAAAACTCTAAGCGCCAGGCGAGATGTGGAGCCACCGCAGCTCTCTGCTCCCATCCTGCACTGGTGCTCTGGGGCAGCCTGGGGTCAAGAGGCTCCAAGAGGTGAGGTGAAGTGCCAGCTGTGCAGCAGCCAGTAGCAGAGCCCACGTTGGGGTCTAGGGCATCGGCCTCCAGTTCCTGCTGAGCTTCTGCTCCACTTGCTGTCTCCAATGGAGATTTTTAGACCGTTTCCATGTAACCAAGCTCAGTGAAATGGGGAGCTCCTTGTCACTGGAGCTCTTCATGCACAGGCTGGGTAGCCACCTGGGGAGGCTCGGGCATCAGACCAAGGGTCAGGCCAGGTAGACTTCAGGGTACCTTCGGTTCCAACAGCATCTACCCCAGCAGGATGTGTTCTCTGTCTATAACTAGGAACCCGCAGCCTGAAAGACAAAACCCAGCCCTGTCTGGTATAGTCCAGAGCCCCATGGAGGGACCAGCCGTGACGTGGGTCCCCTGGGACTCCTGGGCTGGCCTCTGGCTCCTGGGACACTGCTCACTTCTTTGTGTCTGACTACAGGTGTCTTGGTTCTAGGAGATGCTTCCTCCCGGTAACTGCCATGGAGGGACAGTCAGGGACCTTGACCATGTCCTTGGGTTTATTTTAGAACTGATTAAGAGTTAGTCATTGCAAAGGGGCTGCTGCTTTAGGTGCCCTCCGCCCGGGATCTCTGAGCTGGCCACCAATTAACAGACACATCGGCGGCCCCCTGAGCTGATGGGCTTCCTCTCACAGACAGGGACAAAATGTTCTCTTGAGACTGGAAGAGAATCAGAGGCATCAAAACAGTGGCTGATTGGTGAGAGGATGTATCCTTTCCGCATGTTTTCTTCCCAAGTGTTGTCAGCAGTAAATACCAGTTTTGCGGAAGCTTTCTGGCCCTGTGGGAGGAGGACAAGAGTGAGCTCCAGCCATCTGCATGGCCGGTGTGGAGCAGGCTGGGCCAGTAGGAGCGGCAGGAGGGCCTGGGAGCCCAGCCTCTCTCACGTGGAACCCATGTTGGCTGTGAAGTGTCTCCTCGGGGCTGGCAAGTAAGGACCTGCCCCTGTGGCTGTCACAGAGGTAGGAGTTGACAGTCCTTCACCCTTCTGCCCACAGAGAGTCCTCCTGCTTCCAAGGGCTACAGGTCACTCCTCCCCACTGAAGCCTCCCCGCCTCCCCCCTGGGTCTGTAGAGACAGGTATTCCCAGGACCACCTCCTGGTTCCATTATTCTGTGACTTGGTGCGAGTGGCCCATCTCATCTGGGTTAACGCATGTGGAAATGTCAGCACATCGTGGGCCAATGCAAGTTCTCTTCTTTCACACCTCATCCCACGGCCATCATCTCTGTCCCACCCTCAGCAAGCACCTAAGAGGCCCCAATGTGTTCCAGGGCAGGGCAGGGGTCTCCACCTTGGCACTGTTGACTGTTTGGGCCAGGTACTGTGTCGTGGGGCTATCTTGTGCGAGGCAGGATGTTCAGCAGCATCCTTGTCCTCTACCCACTAGATGCCAGTAGCACCTCTACCTCCTGAGTGGTTGATGATGACCAAAAGTGTCTCCAGACATTGTCGAATGTCCCCCGGGGTGGGGTGCAGAGTTTCCCCGGGTGAGACCCCTTAGTGTAGATCACAGTGCCTGTTCTGTAGTGTGTGGTGGGCGGGCACAGGGGTCCATAACAGAGCTGTGCCCCCCAGCGAGCTTAGGCAGAAGGGACGTGTTGCCCGTGACTTAGGAGGGTTGGAGAGTGAGGCCACCACCCAGCTCAGAGCTGCTGCCTGAGCCCTGGGACCCCACTGCCTCTACCTCGACATGTCCAGGTGCAGGCCAGACTCCAGCCCCCTGCTGGAGCTGCTGCAGAACACTAGGGGCTCCACCACAGAGCTGGCCAACAGCAGGGACGTGGCCTCAACCTGTCCATCCTTGCTCGGGCAAGACTGTGGCCCGGGGTAGAGAGGAGTGGGGCAGGCGGGTCAGCGGCACCTCAGGCCTTGTGTGAGGACTTGCTCCACGTGTGTCCTTGCTCTCCGTCCTGCGAGATCATGAGTGCCACAGTCGAGCATTTGGCAGCACTGGGCACGTGCTCCGATACCCCCGGGCTCCCCACCAACCGAGAGGGTTGGTGGGAAGTATGGGTGGGGAGGTCGAGAATTAGAACAGCCACTGACGGGGACCCGAGGGGAGGGTGGAGGCTGTAAACAGGGACTCGGGGGGTCCAGTGGAGACTGTCCTCACCCTCTTCCCCTGATCAGGCGACCTGGCCTCCACATGCGAGCACTGCTGGGTGCGGGGGAGAAGCAGAGCACTCTGGGAGCACCCCTGGAAGGCTGGAACCTAGGTCTAAACCCAGACCAGTCACACAGCCTGCTGAGCCTCAGTTCCTCCCTTGTCAGGTGGTGGTAAGAAATCAGGGAGGTACTAGATGCCGTGCCCAGATGCACTGTCCTGTTCAGCACCTCCCGTTGAGCCCCTGTTGTGGCTTCCAGGGCTCACACCCCAGCGATAGGGATGGTGGGAGGACAGGGCGGGGCATGGGACCCCTGAGGAAGATGGAGGGAGGCACGTGCCCCCCTGGATGGGAGGAGTGGGCGACTCCGTGGCCCCTTCCCCCACACACGCCAGCAGAGCTGTGGCCGGGCTGTGGTGTCTGTGGGGCCTGGCGCTGCATGCCGTGGCTGGAGGTCAGCACGCATGTTTCTGAGTGCTCGTCTTCCCATGTGTGCCCAGGACTGGTGTCAGGGCGAGGCTGTGTGCAGTCTGTCCTTAACTGTGGTTAAGGACTGAGGCCACCAGACTCCCTCACAGCTGTGGTGGGGCCTCATTTGTGAATGAGACCTGGGCTGGCCATCCTTCCCCAGTGGTTGCTGGAGACTGCAGCCACTCCACGCAGCAGCCCAGCGGGTCCTGACCACCCCCAGGCCATCAGTGAAGCATGTAAATCTGAGTCCAAAATGGACCCCATGCTGTCACTTCTCCCTCTGTCACCACCCCGTCCAGGTCATTCCCTCCCCTAGAGGCTGCAGGTGCCTCCTCACTGGCTCTCCGACACTCCCACACTCCTTCCCCTGCAGCCCATTCTCCACGTGGTGCAGCCCGAGCCAGAGCCCCTCGGGAGGCGGTACTCCTGCCCCAGATCTCCAGTGGCTTCCCAACACATCACCTGAGACTAGAGCTCAGAGACCCAGCCCCAGCCACCATCCACTGTTTCCCTTGCCCTCGGCCCTGCCCACGGCTGCCTGATGGGACACGCATCCCTTTTGCCTTTGATCCCTTTGTCCAGCCCCGTTGTGTTCTGGTGCTTCTCATCATTTAGACACATGTACGGTGCTATCGTCAGTCTCTCTTATGTGTGTAAGCTCAGTGAGGACAGGGCCGTTGACATTTTGTCCTCAGCTTGTCTCGCCAACACTCAGAAACGGCCTGTTGAGCAGGAAGGAGTGTGCTCAGCACCTGGGGAAGGGCGTGTGGCCTCTGCAGAGCGTAGCTGTGCCCTCCCTGGGCACGTAGAGCACTGCTCTTGCTTACTTTCTTAGAAATGCTGATCCTGGACAGAAGATGTCTTCCTTGCTCACCGACAGTCGTGGGCGTTTGCACACAGCAGCAGTTCAAGGCCTGCAGCTCCTGAAGGAAGGCTCCTGGTCACCCAACACAGATGAGCCAGGGGGAGGCCAGGCATTCTCTGTATCCGAGGAGACGAGGCCCCCGTGACACCAGGAGGGCACCTGACAGGGCTGTCTTACTGAAACATTTTTCCTGGCCCATGATTTGCTTCTCTCCTTTGATGTCACAGTATTCTTGCTTTTGAGCTGTTTCTTTCTGCCATCTATCCCAAGATAGATGCACTGTCCAGTGCAGGGAATTGGGAAGCGAGTGTGCCTTGTCCACATGGTTGGCCTAGCGGTGGAGGGCCATGGCCGCCTCGTAGTTCTGAGCCCCTGGGGGTCACGACCTCCCTTGCTAAGAGTGGCAAGTTTCCTTCCTCTCCTTGTAACAGATGGCAACAGCCTGTTCGACTCCATGGCCAGTGGGATGCGTCTGATTGTTAGCTGCATCTCCTCCTTCCTCATCCTGTCGCTGCTGCTTTTCATGGTCCACCGGCTGCGCCAGAGGCGCCGGGAACGCATCGAGTCCCTCATTGGAGCAAATCGTGAGTGCTTCAGCCCCTGCCTGTGATGCTGCAGTGGAGGCCCTGCCCCGGGCTGTGTCCCTTTGCAGGGGGCACAGGAAGCAGGAGGTGGGCAGGGAGGAAGGAGAGGACTTGGATGGAAGGTGCCCCGGGGTGTCCCTTCTCACATGCTCCTGGTGTGGGGCACTGGAGGAGCTGGCCTCGAGACCTGAAATCAGAGACCATAGACACGTGGAGGGAGGGGTGCACCCACACTGCCAGCTGCCCCTCTGAGCGAAGGGCAGCTGCTGTGTGTTCAGACAGTGATATTACCTTTCCCACAGCCTGGGCCGTGAGTGTGGGCCGCCTGCCGGGAGGCGACCTGCCAAAGAAGGAGCAGATGCCCGTGGCCATTAGGCGGTGTAGAGAGTGTGGCTCACCTCCTCAGCCCAAGTTCTCTGCAGTAGCCTGTGCCCTGAGAGAGCTTCTGAAATCCCCCCTGGTCTCAATGAGCAAGCTGGGGCTCCCTGGTCCTGTGTGGGGAGGGGCAGGATAGGTGCAGACAGGCAGGGGAGGGTTCAGAATCGAGGTGGCAAGAATGACGAAGGACCACGCCAGCTGCGTCTAGGGGCCCCGATCCCTCCCAGGGCTCCCAGGTCAGGTGTGAAGGCCCCACGTCACTGTGGGCCAGCAAGGTTCTTCCCAAGACCCTCTTCCGTTCTTACCGAGCTGCAGGGTGAGCAGAACTCCGAGGCCATCGTGGGTTAGACACCCAGAAACACATTAGAGCTGGCGGGGTGTGGTGAGGGCTGGGGCTCAGTGGGCAGACCTGAGACCGGGCAGCAGGAGAGGCAGGCCTTAGTGATGGGCTGCATGTGCGTGAAGGGCAGAGAGGCACTGTATCCGAGGAGGGGGACTGGGCCAGAGATTCAGAGAAAGTCAGGGCGCTCGGGTGGGTGTGCTGAATGTGGGCTACAGGTGGGCGCTGGGCACAGGAGCATGACAGTCAGAATGTCTGGCACCCTGGGCCTGGGGGTGGCAGATCCAGCCTCAGGAGGGTGGGTAGCTCAGGAGCCAAGCAGCGTGTCTCCAAGTGACACGGCTCTGTTGCTCGTTTCTGCTTTGATTGCCCAGTGCACCATTTCAACCTTGGCCGGAGGATCCCTGGCTTTGATTACGGCCCGGATGGGTTTGGCACAGGCCTCACGCCGCTGCATCTTTCTGATGATGGAGAAGGCGGGACTTTCCACTTCCACGACCCTCCACCTCCCTACACTGCATACAAGTACCCGGACATTGACCAGCCTGATGACCCGCCACCACCCTATGAGGCCTCCATCAACCCCGACAGCGTGTTCTACGACCCTGCAGGTGCTTCCCCCAACCCCGGCCCGCCGGGAGAAGGAGCAGCACATCACCAGCCATCCAGCATGTGGAGCCAGAGGCCTAGTGGTCCTCCCCAGTCCACAGGACTGTGAACCCCCAGTTCTTTCTGGCCATCTGCTCTCTCTGTGGTTTTCCCTTTATGGTGGAAACACTTGGTGAGCAGGCTCTTCCCAGGATTGCAGGTGCAGGCGACCGCTGACAGTGGTCACCCTGCCCTTTGCCTTTCTCCCAAGAGCACGTGTGAGGGAGAAGCCCTTGGGGTACCCTCAGCTGGGCTCTGTGGAGAGCTAGAAACCAGGAGCTGGGAGTTGTGGGGACGAGGCTGGCCCAGAGCCTCCCAGCTGGAGCTGCAGGGGCCAGGCGCTCCCAGAGCCAACTACAGGGCTGTAAAGACACATGTGCCCATGTCACCATCATGACATTCTCTCGTGTGGGGAGGCGGCTCTGTGAAGTGGGAGGAAAGCGCTGGTTCTGTGATGTTCATCTGATACTGCGGGCTGTGTGGCACAGGAGTGCCAGGTGCCTCACCCATTGTCTGGCTGTCCCTGTCCCTGGCGTGCAGTGCGGGTGTCACATCCTGTCTCCCTGTGCGTTATGCCCTCTAACACACACGCACACGCGTGCGCACACACACACCCCTGCTGTGTGATCGTGGGCAGTGCCCGCCCCAGGGTGGCTGGCCCCTTCCATGCCCACACTCCTCAGCAGAACGGGCGTTGTGAGGGCAGCACTGCTGTCCTCTTGGTCGTGCTTGTTCGTTTGGTCAGCTCGTACGGCTCCTGTGTGGTCTTCAGGGGTGGAAAAGACTTGGATTTGACCCTGTACTCAGGACACAGGTTGTCACAATGTGTAGTCAGGACACTGGGGTAGAACGAGCTTCCTGATAGGGATGCCACTGGGGGCAACGGGTCCCAGATGCCTCCATGGACCAGGCTGCAGGGGAGCAAATGCTCCCCAGGGCAGGGCAGGGCAGCTGGGGCCTTGGGGGTGGCCAGGGGAGGGGCACTCCTGGGTCCGCACGCTTTCAGAGAGAGCTTTCAGAGAGAGCTTTCAGAGAGAGCCGGTGGTGATAGGGAGCAAGCAGGCAGCCCGAAGGGAATGGGCTGCCACAGGCCTCCCTCAGACCAGAGCTTTCTGCAGATCCCTCTTGTTTGCAGGGCTGCCGGCTCTGGCCCTGTCTCCCACATTCTCATGCCCGTATTCCAGCCACAGCTCCTGGTCTGGGGGCTGCGCACACTGCTGACCTGTCCTCCCTGAGCCCAGTAACTCCCCGACATCACCTGAGCCCTGCTTCGACCCCCACCGAGTCTGAGAGGCTGTGTCCCCTTCCCTCTCTTTGTTCTGGCGACTCTGTCAAAGCGTGTCTTCCCGCAGCAGACACTGTGGTTTGCTTATGGCTGCCTCCCTGCACCTTGTGCTGTGGCAGCCCACCACAGTGGGATGGTGAGGGGTGAGCCCATCCCCCCGGCCCCCACAGCAGGAGGACTTTCCCCCGGTGTTGTCCAGCCCACCCTTTTCCGCCGTGCCAGGCTCACTGCCGTGCTGACACCCTCTGTCTCCTCCTGCAGATGACGATGCCTTTGAGGCAGTGGAGGCCGGCCCGCCGAGCCCAGGGGATGGTGGTGGTGAAGGTGCCTCGCCCCGGCGCCTGGAACAGCCTCTGCCCGCCGCGGGGGCCTCTCTGGCAGACCTGGAAGACTCAGGCGACAGCAGCAGTGCCCTGCTCGTGCCCCCCGACCCCACCCAGAGTGGGAGCACCCCAGCCACAGAGTCCCTGCCAGGGGGTGGCCGCCACAGCCGCAGTTCCCTCAATACCATGGTGTAGAGGACAGCCTGGCCCTTGGCCCTGATGGGCAGGGAGCACCTGTTTGCTGTCGAGACTCGAGGGGCCCCTGAGTGAGCCTGGACCCAGCTGCACTGTGCACGCTCACTGACGGCGTGCATGTGGAGAACATGCTGCCTCCCAAAGGAGCGAGCACCTGCACCCGGTCTCCTTGAGGGCTTCAAAAACACGTATAGCTTTGGGTCACTGTCTTTTTCTTTTTAAGTGGCAGAAGAATGACAAAGTTTGTTCAAACTACATGTTTCACAAGTAGGGAACAAAAAAGGCTCTGTGGGCCTGGGTGGGGGCCCAGCCACACTCAGCTTTCCCAGCTTTGGTGGGCTTGCTGGCTGCAGCATGCCATCCAGAGGAGCCTGCCACCTGGCCACCAAGTCCAGGGCTGCTTCAGTCACCTCACGGGCCGCTGCTCTGAAGGGGCGCTTCTGGGCGCGGGGTGTGGACTTTCAGTACCATCAGGGCAGGCGGCCTTGGAGGTTGCTCCGGGGGCTGCTCTCGGGATGACCTTCCACAGGTCCAGCTGTGAACATTGGGGATGACCCTGCCACAGGCCGGGGGCTGGCCTGGGGCTCTAGTGCCGGAGGCCCTGGGAAGGGGAGCTTGAAGGAGGTTGAACTCTCCACTCCAACTTTCCAACTGGGCTCTGCAAAGCCCAGTTCTGTGCCAGGAGGCCCTGGCCCCACCCTGTGAGTTTTCTCCCCAGCATTACTGTGCATGGCTCCCCCAGGAGGTGGCTCTGGACCTGGGCCAAGGCCCTTGTCCATGCATGAGTGTCCTGGCCCTGGATCCTCCACTGGGGCTTGGGGGCAAAGCCAGCTCCTGTCTGCTACCCTCTGGGGCAGCCACTGTTGAATCTGCCCCTGGGCCTGGCCTGCCCCATCCCACCTTATTTGTGCCATAAAGGGTTGTTTCTCTGGGGGGAGGGGTGGCTGAAATTAGTGTCCTGGGCTGTGTCTATCTCTTGAAAGTCCACTTTTTGCACACCACCACCACCACTGGAGCCAAGTGCCCGGTGGCTGCATGCCACCTTCCCGTCCTCAGCAGCACAGGGTGCTGGGTGCCCTGCCCGGGGGCGTTTTGACCAAGGGACCCTGACGCCTGCTCCTCGGCAGTGGTCTTGTCTCCTGACACAGGGCTTTTAGCATTTCTGACGTTTGGAGATTAAGCGGGTTCTGTGCGATTTTTAGCACATCCATATCTTTTCTACATTGACTGTCTGGATCTTTTCTTTTTTGTGTGTGCGTGTGTTTGTATGTGTATGTATATGTCCAAGTGTTTGCAGGTGGTGGCGGTACACAGGAACTTGGACGTGGGGCCCCACCTTCACAGGCCAGCCGTGGCATCTTGGGCAGCTCCAAGGCATGACCGGGTCCACGCCTCTGCCCCTCAGCTGAGAGCGCGGAGCCCTGCCCACCCTCGCAGACCAGCATGCAGCGAGGGGAGCATTGGCGTGAAGTGGGTGCTTCTGTGGTGCTTCATGGTGACAGACCTCAGCGGCACAGTCCAGTTCTGGTCATGTTCTCACACTCTCCAGTTGAAACTCTGTTTTGTTCTTCCATTATGGAATGAGATTCCTGAGTTGCCCCACAGACCTGACTTTCGTCCCCAGAGCTGACCGGAGGTGTGAGTTTTGTCATTGAACTGCCTGTCCCTGGGCTTGGCCTGCAGGAGCCAGAGTGCTAGAGGCAGGCCTCACGCAGGCGGGCTGTGTGCCGAGCAGGCCTGCGTGCCCCTTGCCGAAGGGCTGATACTTCTTTGAGAACGGTGTCCTGGGCACATGTGCTCACACTGGCTGAGGAAGACAAAGCAGGAAGCATGTCGTGCCTCCAGCATGCGCTAGGCGCAGGCCTTGTTGCTGGGCAAGAGTCCTGAGTTGCCTGCTTGGGAGTGATCACCCCAATGGAGCCCCACAGGGGCCTGGCCCCCAACAGCTCAGGGTCCCTCCCAGCCCCGGTGTTTCTGGCCCAGGCCTCAACACTGTGTGGACAGGACAGGACAGCTGGCATGTGCTGTGTGGGACTGGGGAACTTCCTTTTGGGACTGAAGGACTGCCAAGGGGGTTAGTCAGGCATGCAGGAGGGGTGACCTGAAGCAGACCATGGGGATTGCAGAAGGTGGGCCTGCTTCTGGACTGGCCAGGGTTCTGTCCAACAGTGCTCAGCTTAGGCGCCAGGGTGCTCAGTCTTCTGACATCCTTGGGCTGTGCAGAAGGCCTGTGTGCTGCCCGCTGCGTCTCTAGGAGTTGGTGCCCCAGGAGCTGAGCTCCCCTGGAGGACGGTTGTGAGGGGAGCAGGGGGAGGGCTGGGGTCTGCCCGGCTGTCTGCAGCCTCTGTCCAGTCGCCGCCCTTTGTAAGATCTGGTTGTGCTTCATGGTCCAATTAAGAATCCCGAGGCCAGCCCTAGCTGAGACTCCTGTGCTCCTGTGGGAGATGGCCCCCCAGCCCCATGCACACTGGGCCCCTGGAGGGACAGGCCAGGCTCTTGGGGGGCCCCTTCCCTTGGGGCCTGAGCTGTCTGGCGGAGGTGGAAGTCAATATATACATTGTCTCAACGCCTGTTCTTTATGTTTTCCTTTCACTAAGGGTTTTTAGTTTGGGTTTATTTTTGGTTGGGTTGGCACTAATCCTTTCTTAAGATGCTGTGAGAACCATTTCATCCAAATGCCAAATAAATTTGTGTTCTGGAAGAGGCGTGGTCAGTCCTTGGTGTGACCTAAACTGGGGTGGGAGGCTCTGGCCAAGTTGGGGCTGATGCACAGGTGCAGAGATGGGTGGACGGAGGAGTTGGGTCATCTGTGGAAGCCAAGGGCAGGCACGGGGCTCCGAGACCCCACTGTCCCTTCAGTTCCCCAGCAATGATCCTTTCAGTAATTGTCCAGCTTGTGACTTTGGGGACTCAACCTCGGGTAGGTCCTTGTGCTCACCTTCCTAACCCCCCATCCTGGTTGTCGGCCCGGCTGTTGGAGCCCGGCAGCCGGATGGCTGAGGGGTCAGGGTTAGGAAAGGAACCAGTGAGTCCCTCAGCCAGGATAGAAGTTTTGAGGAAGTGGCCCCTCGTTCCTGAACACATTGCAGGGCAGAGGGTGATCTTGAGCTCTCTGGGTGCCGTCAGCACCGTGGACAGCGCCCGATCCCCCTGCTGCGGGGAAGGGGCCACCTCCCTTCCCCAAAATGGGAAGACCCCGGGCCTCTGGGGATTGGAGAGAGGCTCCAGGTGCAGAGCTCTTCTCCCTACCTCTGGTGCCCTCAACCCGCCGGCCCAGTTGTGTTTACACTTGGGAGCACACTGGCGCCCAGGTGCGGAGCTCTTTCCAGACAGTGTCGCTTTCTCTCCTGGCCACACCAAGAGGCAGAGAAATCAGAGCCCCACTTTGCAGGAGAGCGAACTGAGACTCGGGCCAGAGTCTGGAGTCTATTGGACACTAGAGCCTCTGGAGCTGCTGCGGAAGCCGAGTCCCCACCTGGGCCTGGTGGGGCGGTGGAGACGGGCTCCAGCTTCCTGGAGACCCATTGGTGAGATGGTCCCCCAAAGAAGGGTGGGCCCAGAGCAGGGATCCATCTTGTCCCAGGTCCGTGGGGGCATGCCAGTAGAAGGGAGTCTGTGGTCTTTGGGGGGGGGGGTCCCAGGCCCACAGCGAAGGGGAGAAATGCCCTCCCATGCCCTCGCACCTCAGACCCGCAAGTCAAGGGCTCTGGGATCCAAGATATGCTCCCCCTTGAACTTCCATCCTTGCTGGTGGCCTTGGCATGTCATTCCTGGCCCCCAGCCTCCATTTCCTCATCTTTAAATGGGTATAATAATAGTCCCCCTGCAAGGATTAATTGAGGGATCTGTGTAAAGCATTTAGCTGCCATAAATGCTGGCGATTGTTGCTGGCACGCAGCCACGGCCCTGGGGTCAGAGAGTGCCTGGTGAGCTCAGAACTCCATCTTCCCTGCTGGTGGCCCTGCCTGGGCGCCCCACCACCACTCCACCCTCCCAAGCGGCCGGCTCCTGATCCCACAGGACTTAGCCACGCCCCAGCCCACCCCACTAATAAATACACAGCCACCTTGCCCTGCCGCCCTCTAGCACTTTCCAGTCCTCTGGAGTCGCAGCCACTGCCGCACCATGTGGTCTCAGTGCTTCGCACTCATGGTCTTTGCCCTCGAGCTCACCTTCCTCGTAATGCCGCTGGTGCTGCGCGCAGACTCCGAGGGTGAGCACCAGGACTCTGCCCCACTCCCCTCTGCCCCTTAGGCCCTGCTACTGGGTGGGGGGTTCTTTGGGGAGGGAGTTACTGGGGTTGGGGTGACAGGAGAGCAGGGTCTGCGCTGGCTTCCACTGGCCTAAGCCTTGCCCTCCCATTCTTGGACCCTGGTTGGGATGGTGCAGGGCGAGGGCCCAGATGGGCCGTCCTTCAGCTCGGTCTTTTCCCACTGTCCACAGGCGCCTGGTGCTATGACTCCCAGGACCCAAAGTGTGGTGAGGACAGAGTGTCGTGTGAGGCTGTGTGGACTGGTCTGTGTCCTGTCACTAGACAGCCTGCTGCTAATGTGGCCAAAAGGCTGTCTGCACGTGGCTCTCCTGTGGTCTCTGTGGGTTTCTGTTGGTAGTCCTGGGCCACAGTGCCTGGGCACAAGGCAGCATGCGTGTGTGTGCGGGTCCATGGCTGCTGTGATCTTGCTGTGTGTGCCAAGCTGCTCGTATCAGGAGAGGCCTGTAAGCCTGTCAGTGTGGCCACCCACATGTGAGCACGTGGTGGAAATCCCCAGTGTGGCTGCGTGACCGTGTGCCAGGAGACCCTTCCACCCTCATTCCCGGTAGGGCAGATGCCTGCAGGTGACTGTGTGTCAGAGTGTGGCCTAGGTGAGGAGCCTGTGTGAGAGTGTTGCAAACATGTGGCCGGGCCAAGTTGGAGGGAGGTGGCAGTTGTGACCTGTCCGTACGGATGGAGAGGGAAGCTCGGCTGTTCTCTGGGTATGTGTGGGAGGGAGAGGCCACCTTCCTCTGTGCACCCCCACGTTGCCTCCCTGACCACCGTCTACAGACCCCAGGCCTTGTTCCCTCAGGCCCCTCCCACTGGAAGGAGATAGCCCCTGCCTGTGGGGGCCCAGCCCAGTCCCCCATCAACATTGACCTTCACCTGGTCCAGCGGGACCCCACCCTCGGACCCTTCGTCTTCCATGGCTATGACTCAGCACCTCCAGGCCCATGGACCCTGAAGAATGATGGCCATACAGGTCAGCACCCTGGGGTCGGGAGCCCCCACAGATAGCTGCAGGAACCTCCTGCGTGGGGTGGGAATTCCCATACACACACAGGGATCAGGATCCCCCTAGGAGATGAGACACCATACAGGGATCAAAGACTCCCCACAGGGGTCAGGAGCCCCCTATCAATAGCGATCAGCCATTGACCCCGAGGATCAGGAATCAGGACATACCTACGAGTCAGAACTCCCCACAGCACCAGGATGCCCCGGGAGTAGGCACAACTGCCACAATCACACATAGCTGCGGTGGGTCAGGACTCCAGGCCCAGGAGGGCCGCGCGCTCCCCTGCTGTGCAGGGTGGGGGTTTCCTCTGCAGTCTGCAGAGCCCTGCCCCACTGACCAGCAGAAGGGCCTAGAGTGTATCCTGGTTCCACAGAGGGCCAGCTGGGGAGCAGACCGGCCTGAGGGGGACCTTTGCTCGCACCCTGTGCCCTAATGGCACAAGGACGAGTAGATGGGGAGAAAGAAAAGGGTGTCATGTGCTTCTTCACCCTCAGTGCTACTCCACGTGGACACTGGCCCGCAGAGCCGCCTGGAGTTGCAGGGTGCTGGGCTGCCACTGCCTGCCTACCGCGCACTACAGCTGCACTTCCACTGGGGGGGCCCTGGGCGAGCAGGCTCAGAGCACAGCCTGGATGGGCAGCGCCACCCCATGGAGGTGGGCTCCAGCATGGGGTTGGGTGGCGGGAGTGCCCCAGGGAGGGCAGGGGGAGCATGTTGGGGGCAGCTGGGTACCTCCCATGGTCTGTGCCTCCCCAGATGCATGTGGTCCACATGAACACACGGTACCGGAGCATGACGGAGGCTCGAGGTCACCCTGATGGGCTGGCAGTGCTGGCTGTGTTGTTGGCGGTGAGGGAGGGGCCCTGTGACTCCTCACAGCGAGGGAGGCGAGGGCTGTGTGACTCTGTGTGCTTCCCAGAAAGAGAGTCCATTGGGGTCTGCAGAGGGGGCAGAGTAGGACTGCAGAGTTTGTGGTGGAGTGGGAGGTCTATAAGGTTTATGAGATTTAAAGGGTTCTGTGGGAGGCTGGAGCCAGTGGGAGGTAGTTGATCTGCAGGGTCAGTGGGAGGGACGCTCCCCCAGCAGATCTACCAGATCCCCCCACGGGGAGCCTACCCTCCTCCCACTTAGAGGCTCCTCCAGACGCCCTCCGAGTTCTCCCTTTGGAGACCCCCACTCAGAGCTCCTCTCACTTGGAGCCCCCTCCCCAGGAGAAGGACTCGGACAACGCCAACTTCTCCGCCCTCGTGTCGGGCCTGAAGAACGTGTCTGCGCACGGTGAGGAGCGCCAGGTCGCGCCTGGGCTGGGAGTGCTGGGGCCCGGGCGTCTGGGCACGCGGAGGCCGGTTCCAATCCCGCCTCCCCACCCCTCACCACCTACCCCCGCCCAGGGGTCTCGGTGGATCTGGCGTCCACCTTCCCGCTGGCCTCGCTGCTGCCGGGCGCCTCCGGCCTCTCGCGCTACTACCGCTACTCGGGATCGCTGACCACGCCCGGCTGCGACCCCGCCGTGCTCTGGACCGTCTTCGAGGACGCGGTGCCCATCGGGCGCGCGCAGGTGGGGCTGCGCCTTCCCTGGGAGGGGCTGCCCGCCGCCCGCCCGCCGCGTCTTGACCGTCTCTGCCCCGCACCCTCAGGTGGCCCAGTTCCAGACGGTGCCCCGGGCCGGGCCCCCGGGCTCGCATCCCGCGCCGCTCACGGAGAACTTCCGCCCGCAGCAGCCTCTCGGGGGGCGCAGGGTCTCTGCCTCCCCTGGCGCCTCCGTCCGCGCGGCAGCCCCACCCCTCGCACCCACCCTGGCCCGCGTGCGCGGGGCTCTGCTGGGCCTGTGGTTCAGCCTCTGGCTCCGGCAGGGCCCCTAGGATCCCGACACGACCCTGCTCCCGCAATAAACGATACACGGAGTGAGCTTGGCCTCATGTAGCTGGGGGTCGGGTTGGGGGTGGGGGGTGGCTGGGGCCCACTGCCTCTCCCACGGAAGCGGGATTCCTGCCCTAACCCCACCGAGGCCTCAGTGTGCCTGTCCATACAACCAGGACTCCCCTGACTGACCCTCATCCATAACCCCAGACCTCCCTGGATCCTTCTCAGGCGGAGAAGGCACCCCCACTACCAACCTTCACGGTATGTCTGAATCCCCCGGCAAGACGGAAGGAGAAAAGCTAGCAGGCCTTAGAAGCGCCACCTGCTAAAGCCTAAGATTACACATTTTATTCTAAAAACGACAGACCCTGGGACACTGTGTGTGTGGTTAAATGACGCCCCCAGCTGACTTCCTCCGAGGCCAGGAGGTGAGAAGCCGCTGGTTCCAGGCTCCGCTGCAGGCTGTGCTGTGCCGGGCCAGTGGGTCCTGGTGACAGGAACAGCCAGTGAAGGGCTGTCTGTCCAAGGTGAAACTGCGCCCAAGTGACACCCTGGGAAGTCAGGCTGTGTAGGGTGACACTTTCTGGAGAGACATTGGTGTCCAGGTGACTGCCTGTGGTGAGGCCAAGTGAAGGGATAAGTGTCCTTGGTATCACTGTCCAAAGCAAAGCTAAGAGTCCAAGGATACACTGACTAGATGCAGCTGTGTCCAGGCAACGCTGTCCGGTCGGAGGATGAGTCCCACGGAGTAGAGTGAAGCTGCCGCCAGTCGGGCTGCTGTCCAGCTGATGCCCTGTCTAATGCGGTTGCATATCCATCCGGTTAACACTGTCCCAGCAGCCACGTGTCCCAGGCATCTGTTGCTTGGCGTGCCGGTCACACTCTATCCCAGTGCATGAAGTCCCTGCCTCCTCCCCAGACCCTTAAGGGGAAAAAAAAAACCTGGACCACCCCCGCCACTCCCCTTCCACTCCTCCCCCGCAACCCCCCGCAGAGGAGTCGTGCCGGCCCGGACCCTTGGGCTCTCCCTCTGCCCTCCCGGAGGCTGACATAACCCTAGCCCAGGCCCTCCCCCAGCTTTAATGCCAAAACAGCCTCCACCAGCCCGCGCTCAGTCTCCAGCGGGGATCGCCGGCTGCGCGGAGCCATCCGCACTTCGCAGACGCGATCCCGGCGGTCCCAGCCCGCGCTGTCCTGCCGCCTGCACCCCAACACCGGAGCACCAACTGGCGCGTCCGAGGACTCTTTTCTCTCCGAGCCACGCTCCACGCGGGAGCGGATCTGTCCATTTGCCCCTCCAGCCGGCGGCGGCCCCTCCAGCACCCCGCCCCAGGCCCGCTCGGCGCGGCCGGCTCAGTCCCCGCCGCCCTGCTGGGCCCCAGGCGGCACCGGCGTCTTCTTCAGGTTCTTCTGGGCCGCGGCCCGGTTGGTGCCGCCGTCGGCGGGACCGTCCGGGACGTCAGCGGCGGGCCTCGCGACCGCGGCCAGGGCGTTCACGGTGCCGAGCGCCCGCAGCAGAGCAGGGCCGCGGGGGGCCCGGGGGGCGGCGCGGGGCTCGCGGCGGGGGGGCGGCGGGGGCGGCAGCAGCGCGCGCAGGGCGTCCAGCTCGGCCCGCAGCTCCGCGCGCAGCGCCTCGAGCCCCGCGCCCAGCTCGGCGCGCACGGCCGCCAGGCCCTCCTGCAGCCGCCGCTCGCTCACCTCCAGGACGCCCGCCGGGTAGGTGGCCCCTCCGCGCGGCTCCCCGCACACCGAGCACACTGAATCGCGGCCGCGCGCGTCCGCCCGCTCCCCGGCCGCCGCCCCCGCGCGCTCCACCGGCCGCAGCAGCCGGGGCGCGTCGGCCCGCGCCGCCGCCTCGGCCCGGAGCTGGCCCCGCAGGCGAGCCAGGCGGCCCAGGGCGCGGGCTTCTTCAGGGCCCGGCCCGTTGGGCTGTGGCGCGGGGTCCCGCCGACTGCCCACAGCACGCCTCAGGGCCTCGCTGGCGCCATATGCGCTGCGCGCCTGCGCCCACTGGCGTCCGCGCTCCGCCGCCATCCGCGCCGCCACCGCCGCTGCCACCAGCGCCAGGCCTGGCCGGCAGACCCAGCCTGCAGCCTAGCGACCGCTGGGCCCGAGCGACGCGCTGTGGAGAGGGCCCCCGGGACCGCTGTGGGAACGACCGAGGCCTTGGGGGATCCGGCCTGGGGCCCGGGGAACCCCTGCAGGGCCGAAACCAGGGCGAGTGGGGCCCCGGGGGACCCCGGGAAGGCGATGCCAGCAGGTTTGAGTGTGTTGGACTCTCCCGCGGGGACCGCGCTGTCGTGGCCACCAAGGAGGGGCTTGGACCGGCTTCTGGGCAGAGGTGACAGGACGTGGAGCTACTGCTGCAGAAGCCCAGGCGCCCAGACCAGCGTCAGGAACCTAGCTTACCTTCTCTACTGGAAGCTCCTGCCCCATCACAGTCAGGGTAAGACAGGCAGCCCTCCTCACTGGCTAGTGCCCCCTTCGTCCATACCATAGTTCAGGCCGCTATTATCTCCCCACTCTGACCCCTACAGTCCACACACAGCTTCATGAGTCCATCCTTGTTATGGGCGCCTCCCCCACGCATTTCTGTTCCTCCATTCAAGCTCTTCAGGGGGCTCGGTTGCTCTCCCAGATGTCCCT
Organism: Diceros bicornis minor; assembly: GCF_020826845.1. NCBI lineage: Eukaryota > Metazoa > Chordata > Mammalia > Perissodactyla > Rhinocerotidae > Diceros > Diceros bicornis. The sequence continues at coordinate 31,741,929 of NC_080774.1, read as the reverse complement.
GCCCTCAGGAGGCCGCCGCAGGTCCCAGCCCATCTCACGCTGTCTGTGTCCTGGCCATGTTTTCTTTTACCTCCTCTAAACCTGTTTTCACCCCTCTGGGCCTTTGCTTAGGCTGTGTGTGCCCCTAGAATGACCCCCCAATTGCCTGGCGGCTCCCACTCATCCCACTTTTGCAGCGCAGCCTTCCTTGGCCACCCCCCCACCAGGTAGCTCAGGCCCCTCCCCACAGCACCCCTCGTAGTCATGTTTAAATGGCTCTGTGTTCTATGTCCCCCTCCATCCGCAGTAGTGTGGCCAGCACAGGGCCAGGTCACCTGGTACTCAGTGGTGCTAAATATGCTGGGTATTGGATGAAGAAGCAGATGGGTGAATGAGTCTGGGGCTGAGGGTCCTGAGGGGGGACCACCAACCCTGGCCAGCCCATGCAACTTCTCGGCCTAGCATTCCAGGCCTCATGGCCATCCGTGCTGGCTTTCCTGTCCCTGCCACCTTTTCACCTTCTGTGGGAGCCCCTCACTACTGCGCCCCGTTCTTTCTCACCCCGGTGCCTTGCATGTGCAATACTGCCCATGCCTATCACAGGGCCGTGGGCAGTGTGCCGTGGGTCCCTACGCAGCATGTTGTTCTCACTGCAGCCTAGGGGCTACTTAGGACTCTGGGTGCCCTGGGGCCTCCCCAGCAGATTGTGTGGAGGGAGGGCCTGTCATGCATCTGGGCTGAGCTGGGAGGGGAGATGGAAAGACAGCCACTGGGACCTGTGTCTCCAGGGCCCACAGGGGCCTAGCCTCTGTGCAGTTCTGTGTGTGTGTGTGTGCGATTGGGGGTGCTGTCGACCCTGTTCTTGGGCAGCCCTGGTCCCAGGCCACCGTAAAGAGGCTGGAGTCCCCTCTGTTTGTTCCTTCGTTCATTCACTCATTTGTTCCTTGCAGCCTGTCTTTCTGGAAGGTGCAGGGGAGGTGAGAATTTAGCTCACTGTCAACCCCTCAGACCTGCGCCCCCCCCAATCCCTGCTGAGTCGCCTGGCCTGCTGGGACCTCCAGCATCTGGCTCTGCTGATCCCTAGAGCCTCGTTAATCATGCCCCTGTCCCTCCCCCGGTAATTAAAATACTGCTGAGAAAAGAGCCCTGGCTTCCTTGCTCAGGCGTGCTGGAGTCAAGCTGTGTGACGTGGCCCTCTGAGCCTCACCTGTGAAATGAAGGAGCTCCTCGGGTCCCCAGGAGGGGACAGCAGCGAGGCCAGAAGGGTGGGAGAGGCCACGGGCAAAACTCCAGACTTGCCGACCAGCAGGTGTGGGTGAGAGCCGGGAGGGGTGAGGGTGGGCGGCCAGGGCAGCGGCAGTCTGGGCAGACGGAGGCTGTGAGTTTTGTCATCTCTGACTGTTGAGGCTGATGGAGGGGATGTGAGATGAACAGAGCCTTTGCAGTGGAGTTCAGGTTCCTGCAGGGGCTGCAGATGTGAGGTCACGGCTTGTGGTAGAGGGTCCCAAAGCTGTGGGCATGGAGAAGACGGATTGCACAGGAACAAGCGCCAAGCGGGAGAGGAGGCCCTGGGAACCCCAGTGGGTCCTGAGGAGGGCTGCAGAGGTATTGGTGAGGGGGGAACAGGCAGGTGTGGTCAACACGACCCTGGGCCCCTGAGATCAAGTGCAGTCAGGGTCGAGAAGTAGGTTGCGGTGACCCTGGCCCAAGCTTCATCGGTGGGGGGCCTGGGCAGAAGCTGAGGACTGGAAGTGGAGAGATGGCTTGGGGAGCCCTGGCCGAGGCTGGCTGGTCAGAGCAGAGGTGGGTGTAGTCCCCTCAGAAGGGATGGGCCAAGAAGCAGGGACAGAGCTGGGGTGGCTGGGGGGCCTACACAAAGGCCTGCTTTCTGGTTCTTCCTGGAAGCTCCTCACAGCCCAGCCTGCCCCGCGGCTCCCTGCACAGAGTTGCTGGATGGGGCCCAGTGCAGGGCCCAGCTCCTTCCCTGTCCCATGCCCCTTCTATGTGCCCAGGGCCAGCGGCTGGCATGCTGGGGGTGGGGAGGCCACTAGCTCCTGGGGCTGTCCCCAACCCACCTCTGTGCATTCAGGGGGGCCTTTCCATGCAGGCAGAGTGGGCAGTTTGCGACCTTGCCACTCATTAACAGTGCGGGGCCTCAGCAGGGCCGGGAGGAGACAAAACCCTGGGTCTCTGGGTGCAGGGGGGCAGTTACTCCATGTGACTTAACTGTTGTCACTCTTACATTCTGTTGCTGTTAAACTGTGGCAGCCACCTGGAGAGGAGGTTTCATTTTCCAGATCCTGAGGGCAGGTGGGAGCCAGTAGAGAGTTCAGGGGCAGGGCCAGGCCGGCTTTGCACACTGGAGGGGCTCTGATGGCCTCTGAGGGGAGAGGGGAGCAGCCTTGTGACTGTAGCCTCAAGGTCATCAGGGGAGCATCTGGAAACGTAGATCCCCAGGTACCCCCTGACCCCACGAGGTAGACTGGGGTGTGGGTGCTTGAGGGCGCGGTGGTGTTCATCTTCTTCTGCAGCTGTCTGCCCACGGAGTTTGGGCCCCTCTGGTTCTCAGTGAAGTAGGGCATGTGGAGATGCAGGTGGAGGTCCCTGAAGCTGGGTGGGCAATACATTCTTGGCGGGCTCAGAGGGTCTGTGTGGGGAAGGGGCACACCAGGCAGGGCCTGAGGGGTGAGCTGGACAGGACCTCTGAGCAGGCCACAGATTCTCAGAGCTGCCTCCAGAGGGGGGTGGGGACCCCTGGGGGGAGCGGGGAATATGGTCTGCCCTGAGCAATCCAGCTGCCCTGGTAGTGTAGGGTTAGTCTTGGAGCTGGTCCTGGAAGGGTGGTGTGGGCCAAGGGTCGGTGGAGGGGTGGGGGTGCTGCTCTCTGTTCTGGTCACGGACCCTGGCCCTCGGCTCAGACTCCAGAACATATGGCGCCTGCCCATCCTCCTCTCCAGCTGTGCTGCTCACTCTGGGAGCCGGACCGGCTGGGCCTTTGGAGGGTGAGCAAGATAGGCCGGCTTGCTGGTGCCTAGACCCTGCGCCCTGGGCTCTTAGGAAGGGAAGGTTTTGGTGTGTTTTGGCCCCCAAAGTGTAGGCCACATAGTGGGGCCTCCATAGACTAAGCTGGCAGGTCTGGCTTGGGCAATTGCTCAGGACACAGCTGGGCTAGTCCGTCCTGCCTCATGGACCTCTGGTGGTCCTTGTTGCCTTGCCTCAGTTTCCTCGCCTGTCAAAGCTCAGGATGAGTCTGTGCTGGCCAGGAGATGGTGAGGGCAGCAGAGGTGACAGAGGCTGGGGGGGCGTGCAGCAGCCAGGTTTGTCTATTCTGGGAGGCCCTGCCACCCAGACCCCTGAGCTGCAGGTGGCCCTCATTTAAAGAAGGGGCCACAGAGGGAAGGTGACTTGCTTGAGATCTCATTGCAGGGTCCAGGGCTTCCTGTGGGGGCTGGACACCTTGGCCCTGGAACTGTGGCTTGGCCTCTTGGCAGATCTGGCTACCCAGGTGTTCCCTGGGAACTGGCCTGGGGCAGATGGCTCTGGTTGGGGGGGCAACTCATTACCCGGTAATGACTTTGTCTGACCTCTGTAATGAGCTCATTACCTGATAATGATCTTGTTTGCCTGGTCCTAGCATCAGCAGCCCTAGAATGTCTGGCCTGGGGTGGCTCTGACCAGTCTAGGCCGTGGCAGTCAGCCCCTCAACAGGCCCTAGATGGGGCGTCAGGCCCGCCAGCATCTGTGTGTGCCCTGAGGGCCCAGCCTCGGCTCCCAGTGGAACAATTCTGGGTTCCTGACTGAAGCCCCACAGCTGCAGAACCCTGGGCAGGTAAGCCCTTTAACCACTCTGTGCCTCACTGTCTCCCCAACAAAGGGGGCAAAAGAGGGTCTGCATGGAGCAGAGTGGAGAGCGCCGCCTCGGAGGGACACTTCCTGTCCACGCAGGGGTCCTTGGGGCTCCCCTTCTCCTGCCACCTGGGCGGGGGTCTCTATGTCAAGGCCATCCTCACCAGCATCGGCCCTTGGGGATGGACCTCATGCCCTCATTCCTGGTGAAGGGCGCTTAGAGGAGAGCGCACGGGTTGGGTTGGGCTAACCTGCCCCATCAAGATCCCCTCCACCTCCCTGTGAACAAAGGTCACTTCTCTGTCCTCATCTTCCATCTCTTAGCAGTACCAACACAGCTGGCATGCCCTTCTGGTGACCCCAGACTCTGGCACTTCTCACTCCCTTGCCGCCGCCTGGACTGAGCCACCATACCCCCGCCAGGCCTTGGGTTTCGCCCCTGCCCTCTCAGGGCGAGCCTGTTAGACCTAGGTCTGATTAGGACCCCCTCTGCCCGACGTTCTCCAAGGGTTCCCACCTCACTCCTGCAGAGCCTGGGGTCCTTCAAGCCCACACCACCCCGGGGTTTGGACCTGCTCCTCAGTGGCCTGCTTCCTCTTGCCCACCATGCCAGCAACTGCCCCCCCCCCGGGGCCTCTCCATGTCCTGCTCCCTCACCTCAAGTCACAGTTTACACACCCTCCTGGGAAGGTGTAAAGGGCAAAACTCAGTGTTTTCCTTTCTATGTAGGAAAAAACCCAGTTCTTCCCTACTATGTCTTTCTTCCCTGTGTTTTTCTTTCCCTTCACAGAGAAGATTTCACTTCTGACACTTCTGGTCACCAAATATGTGGAGATTTTTCCCCACACCAACAACGACACCAACAGAGTGTCGGAGAATTCGACTTGGTTCTGGCATTATCTGCCCGGAGATGGCAACAGACCCCACAGGTTAAGGGCTCAGTCCCACAAGACTGCCCGCCCTGGCTGTAGATCGGAGGTTCCCATGATCCCCTCCTTGGGTTCGGTTAATTTGCTTGAGTGGCTCACAGAACTCAAGGAAACTGTTATGTTGACCAATTTATTAAAGGATGCGATGAAGGATACAGATGAACGGCCAGATGAGCAGATACAAGGGGCGAGGTCTGGGAGGGTCCTGAGTGCAGGAGCTTCTGTCCCGTGGAATTGGAGTGTGTCACCCTCCCGATGTGTGGATGTGTTCGCCAGCCTGGAAGCTCCCCAAACCTTGTACTTTTGGGATTTTATGGAGGCTTCATCAGTAGGCATGATAGACCATTAACTCCATTTTCAGCCCTTTTTCCTTCTCCAGAGAGTGGGGAATGGGGCTGAAAATTCCAAGCTTCGAATCATGGCTTGGTCTTTCCAGTGACCAGCCCTCATTCAGGAGCCATCCTGGGGCCCACCTAGAGTTGCCTCATTAGAAGAAAAGATGCACCTATCACCCAGGAAATTACAAGAGTTTCAGGAGCCCTGTGTCAGGAACCGGGGGCAGAGACCAATATATAGATTTTCTGTTGTCTCACAGAGGCCTTCCCTGACCCGGGAGCCCTTCTCCATGCTGTCCCTGCGTCTTCCTACCTGGCTCTCACCATGCTGTGTAATTCCTCCTGGAGTGTGGGGTCCCTGGTCTCTCTCCCACTTTGGATTTGACGTCCACCAGGGCGGGGACCACCGTGTGTCCTCCAGGTCCAGAAAAGTGACTGGCACGCGTAGCCACATCATACTTACCCACTATCCACAAGTGAAAGTGTCTGCACTGGGCGTGGCATCCCGGAGGCACTCAGTATATGTTGCTTTATGATTTCTGGAGGGGCTCAAGGCAGGCCCAGCGGGCGGTGCTGGCTGTGTCTCTGTGTACCCTGCCCGGATGGCCTGAGGAGGGGCAGAGTCCTCACCCAGCCCCGTGCCAGGGGTTTCCCACTCCACCCAGAAGTGGCTCTGGCAGGGCTCTCTGCCCTCACCTTGGATGTGTGGCTGGGGGTGGGGGGTGGGGGCCTTGGCTCTGCACACTTGACCAGGCAGTGGAGGGAGGGGGTGGGGGGAGCGGCTGGGGGCGCTCATGTTGGGCCGGGGGCACGAAAGCGGGGAGCGGAGGGGTGAGGAGTAGAGTCTAGGAGGGCCGGGGGGGGGGGCAGGACGGGAGAGCACACGTGAGACACTGGCAATGACCAAACCTGTCACTCCCTGCCCACCCCACGGAGCCCCCTCTGAGCCCTCCTGCCTCGGCATTGGAGAGGGAGATGCAGGAGTGCGAGTGTAGACCTCTTCCCAGGATTTGAACCAGGGCATGTCAGACATTTGTGTACCCTGTTGTAGCTAACACCCACATCAGGGTCTTTCCTCTACATCTTCCTGTCTCAAACGAGAAGGTTTGAAGGAGACTGACTAGTCTCTTCATGTGTTTAATGTCATATGTGATAACACATGCAATAGCACGGAGCGTGTATGTAAGCTAAAAGCATCATAACGTAACGACTACCTGTGAACCAGCTACCCAAGCCAAGAATTACTCCAGTACCAGTGACTCATCCCCTTCTCTCCAGAGGCACCTACTATCCTGAATTCTGTATTGCCCTTGCTTTTTATATATGTATATTTTTTCATGTATGTAGTTATCTCTAAACAGTGTATTGTTTGGTTTTGCTTGTCTTTGAGTGTTATAAAAATAGTTTTATAGTGTGTGCAGTCTTCTGGGACTTGCCTCTTACACCCAACATTACTTCTAAGGTTCATCCACGTTGTCATTGTGTAGCTGTGGTTCATTCATTTTCACCACTGTATAAGATTCCAGTTGACTTATTCATTCTCCTGTCAATGGACATTTGAATCATTCGCTTTTTTGCTATAATTAAATGCTTCTCTGGACACTTTTGTGTCTGTCTCCTGGGGCCCATATGCAACAGTTTCTCAAAAGAATATATTGAGGAATGGAGCTGGGGAGTGTAGGCCATGTAAACATTTGGGAAAATGCCAAATTGTTCATGAATACCCCTCCTCACCAGCAGTATGCGAGGATCTGTTGATCCATGTCCTAACACTTGGCACTGACAGAATTCTTGTATTTTGCTAAATACAAATTTTGTCTTCTGACTTTGTGTTTCCTTCATTACTGGTGAAGTTGTGCATCTTTTCATATGCTTATTCACCATTTATGGTTCCTGCTCTGTGAAATACTTGTTCATGACTTTTGCCCATTTTCCTGTTTTGTTTGTCTGTCTTCTTATTGAACATTAGGTGTCTTATTTGAGTCATTTACTTTTACTAGAATATGACTTGCATGTAGTGTAGTGCACACGTCTTAGATGTACAAATGTACTTTTACATTCGTGTCCAGCCATTGTATTAGTCCCTTCGGTTTGCTATAACAAAACACCACAGACTGGGTGGCTTATAAACAACAGAAATTATTGTTCACAGTTCTGGAGGCGGGGAAGTACAAGATCAAGGTGCCAGCATGGTCGCCTTACGGTTAGGGCCCCCTTCTTGGTTCATAGTGGTGCCTCCTGGCTGTGTCCTCAGATGGTGGACGGGGCTAGGGAGCTCTCTGAGCCTCCTGGATAAGGCACTAATCCCATTCACGAGGGCCCCACCCTCGTGACTTAAGCACCTCCCGCAAACTCCACCTACTAATACCATCACACTGGGCGTTACGATTTCAACATATGAATTTGAGGGGGACACATTCAGACCATAGCACCCATGTAACTAACACCCAGATCAAGATGTACAACGTTTATATCACTCAGAAGGCTCCCTCCCAGTCAGTACCCCCAAAAGGTAACTGCTATTTAAGTCAGTAAACTTGAAGTATTTGGTATGCTCATCTTTTGTCTATGATGTGTATAATTCTGCAAATGTCTTCTCTCAGTTTTCTATAGTAAATGATTTTGGAACTTTCTTTATGGTGTTGTTTGAGGAACAGAAGTTTAAACTTTAATGTAATGAAGTTATCAATCTTTTCTTTCTTTCTTTTTTTTTTTTGGTGAGGAAGATCGGCCCTGAGCTAACATCTGCCAATCCTCCTCTTTTTGCTGAGGATGACTGGCCCTGGGCTAACATCCATGCCCATCTTCCTCCACTTTATATGGGACGCCGCCACAGCATGGCTTGCCAAGTAGTGCGTTGGTGTGTGTCCGGGATCTGACCCGGTGAACCCCAGGCCGCCACAGGGGAGCGCGCACACTTAACCACTTGTGCCATCGGGCCAGCCCCTCAATCATTTTTTATTGTTAGTACATTTTATGTCTTGCTTAATAAAATTTTTCCTACCCAAGAGCAAAAAGATAGTATCCTACATTTTCATTTAAAAACTGAAAGTTTTGCTTTTAACATTTAGTCTCATGTTTGTATAGAACTGATTTTTGTGTTTGGTGTGAGGTTGGATTCAATCTTGTATTTTCCATTTGAATGATGGATCATCCCAGCAGTGTTTGTTTATTGCTGTGCTATTGTCATATATGCGTGGATCTGTTTCCAGAGTCTCTATTTTGTTCTCCTGGTCATTTTCTCTATTCCTGTATCACTATCATAGTGTCTTAATTATTATAGTTCTATAAAATGTTTTGATATCTGGTAGGACAAATCCTCCCATCCTATTTTTCTTCATGAGTGTCTTGGTTATTCTTGTCCCTTTGCTTTTCCCTATACATTTTTGAATCAGCTTGTCAAGTTACACACACACACACACCCCTTGTTGACATTTTAATTGGATTATATTAAATCTGTAGATCAATTTGGGGAAAATCAACAACTTTATAATACTGAATCTTCCATTCCACAAACATGGTATATTATCTCTCTTATTTAGGTCTTTTAAAATGTCTTTAAGTCAAATTTTTTTATTTTTCCTTACAAGTTTTGCATAATTTTTCTTCAGTGTTTTAGTTACCTTAGTCTCTGTTGTTATTGTAAATTGTATATTTTTTAATTGTATTTTTGATCTCTTTTATAACTATTATATAAAAATTTACCTTTTTTTTGCATGTGTGTGAGGAAGATTAGCCCTGAGCTAACATCCAATGCCAATCCTCCTCTTTTTGCTGAGCGAGATTGGCCCTGGGCTAACATCTGTGCCCATCTTCCTCTACTTTATATGGGATGCTGCCACAGCATGGCTTGACAAGCAGTGCATTGGTCTGTGCCCAAGATCTGAACCTGCAAACCCCAGGCCGCCAAAGCAGAGCACGTGAACTTAACCACTATGCCACTGGGCTGGCGCTAGCATATTTTTATATCATGATCTTCTAGCCAACTGCTTTGTTAAACTCTCCTATTATTTCTGGGAATATGTAGATTATTTGGGATTTTATGATAAGAGTATAAAGGAGAAAAAATGGAACTATATAGGATCAAAGTTTTTGTATACAATTGAAATTAAACTGGTGCTATCCAAACTACATTGCTACAAATTAAGATGTGAATTGTAATCCCCAAGGCAATCACTAAGAAAATAACTAAAAAATATATAGTAAAAGAAACAACAAGACATTAAAATGGCACATTAGAAAATATCTAACACAAAAGAAGGCAGTAACTAAGGAACAAAAAAAGACATAAGACATATAGAAAACAAATGGCAAAATGACAGATGTAAGTCCTTCCTTATCAGTAGTTTCACTAAATGTAAACGAATTAAACACTCTAATTAGAAGGCAGAGATTGGCAGAATGGATTAAAAAAACATGATCCAACTATGTGTTGTCTACAAAAGACTCAATTTAGATTCAAAGACACAAATAGGTTGCAAGTAAAAGTAGGGATAAAGATATTCCCTGAAAACATATAACTAAAAGAGAGCTGAGTGGCTATACAAATATCAGGCAAAATAGACTTTAAGACAAAAATTGTTACCAGAGACAGGACATTACATGATGATAAAAGAGTCAATCCATTGAAAAATATAACAATTATAAACATATATTCACCTAATAACAGAGCCCCAAAATACATGAAGCAAAAACCGACACAATTGAAGGGAGAACTAGATAATTCAACAGTAAGAGTTGGAGATTTCAATACCCCACTTTCAATAATGGACAGAAAAAGTAGACAGAAGATCAGCAATGAAATAGGAGACTTGCAGAACACTATAAACCAACTAAACCTAACAAATTTATAGAAATGCCTCACCCAACAGCAGCAAAATACACATCTTCTCTTGTAGAAATATGTCATTCTCCAGGATAGACCATAAAGCAAGGTTAAATACATTTAAAAGGAATTGAAATAATGCAAAATATGTTCTCTGAGCACAAAGAAATGAAAAACAGGAAATTTGGGAAATTCACAAAGAGGTGGAAATTAACTAACAAACTCCTAAATACCAAGTTGGTCAGAGAAGAAATCACAAGGGAAATTAGAAAATATGTTGAGATGAGTGAAAGTGAAACCACAACATATCAAAACTTATGGGATGCAGCAAAAGTACTGGTTAGAGAGAAATTTATAGCTGTAAGCACCTACATTAAAAAAAGAAGAAAGCTGTCAAATCAATAACATAACCTTCCACCTTACGAAACTAGAAAAATAAAAGCAAACTAAACCCAAGGCAAGCAGAAGCAAGAAAATAATACATATTAGAATGAAAATAAATGAAAAGGAAAATAGAAAAACAATAGAGAAAATAATGAAACCAAAAATCGGTTCTTTGGAAAGAGCAACAAAACTGACAAATCTTTAGTTGGATTGACTAAGAAAAAGAGAGAAAACTCAAATGACTAAAATCCAAAATGAAAGAGGGTACATTAATAGTGACAAATATTTAGATAACTTACATGAAACAGACAAAGACACAAACTACTGAAACTGACTCAAGAAGAAATAGACAATCTGATTCTGCAAGTGGAGTGCTGCCATAGAACATAAGACATAAGACAAGTGGCATTGAGTTGGGGACTGACCAGGGGGCAGAGGCAGGATGGACCTTGAAAAGGCTGACAGGGGGCCAGCCCCGTGGCTTGGTGGTTAAGTGAGCGCGCTCCGATGCTGGCGGCCCGGGTTCGGATCCCGGGCGTGCACCGAGGCACCACTTCTCTGTCCATCCTGAGGCCGAGTCCCACATACAGCAACTAGAAGGATGTGCAGCTATGGCATACAACTATCTACTGGGGCTTTGGGGGAAAAAAAATAAATAAATAAAATCTTTAAAAAAAAAAAAAAAAGAAAAGGCTGACAGGGCTTGAAAGAAGGCAAAGGAACGTGTTATTGGAAGATGGAGGAAAAGGACCCTTTATTATATAGAGGTAGAAAGTGTAGCAAAACTGTCACTTCAGCGAAGTGGAAAGTAGTAAATATACCTAATGAGCTGATGGATCTGGCTAAGGAGATTTCTAGGTAGTGTTGAAGGTGCCACCTGGCTTCTTCTGGCTGCCTACAAAAACAGGAGAAAGGAGAGAGATGAAGTGATAAAGGAGCTACTTGGTTTTCAAGTGGCATTGGGAAGAGATGCAAAGGGCTTAGGCCAGCTTTTCCAGCCAGCAAAGGGGTCTCAGAGTAAGACAGGACCTCACATCAAATCCAGGGTGCTGTCAGGAAAACAGTCTCATGGTAAAGATGAAGCCAAGGTATAAAACCTTTTGTTAAGACTTCAGAAAGATTTAAGTTGGTGTGCTTTGCAGACCCTCGCTTTTAAACAACAGGGATTCTAACATTTAAAGGGTGTATCCACAGCAGCTTCATATGGTGCTCAGGTAGAAAATGGGTTATGTTGAAGAGATTTTGGGGTGTTTGGTTTTTGTCTAAAGAAGTGGATTTTATAATTAATACATAAGAGACCCACAAAGTTTTTAAAAGAATTATATCAGTTATACTTAAAGGGACAGAGACAGAACAAAATGAAAAGATGCCTCTGGACCCCCAAACTTCTGTAAGCAGGAAGCAGGCTGAGAGAACTACTCAGTTGTGAACAGAGGCTATTTCCTATGGAAAAGGAAGGATGACTCAGAGACAGACCAGAGCTGCAGAGAATTAGTCCCAGGGAGCAGGATTGGGTCCTAATCAAGGAAAAATGACATGTGTTAGCTGAACATTAGAATCCCTATGGTCCAGTGAGCGCTGTGTTCCACCCTTAACCCTTTCAGGATGGTTGTGTCGACTGCAGTTACCCTACACCTGTCCCTCCGTGTCTGTGGGGTGACGGGGTGCAGCTCACTCATCTTCTTCATTTGCAAGTCTTCAGATCTAGAGGAGTCACACCCAAAGTCAAACCAAGAACTGCACCTGAGGAGCCTTACCTGCACCTGTACCTGATTTAGATAAAGATTCTGGACCTTGAACCTGAGCCCCATGCCGTAATGGGATGAGACTTTCAGGGGCACTTGTGAGGAGGTGAGTGTATTTTGCACGTGGGAAGAATGAATGTAAATAATTTTTGGTCAGAGGGCAAACTGGTGGTTTTAAAAAATGGCTACAAACTTTCTGACACGCCTCCCACTGAGAGGTGGACTCTGTGTTTCCTCCTCTTGAATCTAGGGTGGCTCCCGACTGCTTTAAGCAGAGTGTGGTGGAAGTGATGCTGTGTGACTCCCAAGGCTGGATCATAAAAGGCTGTGTGGCTTCTTGGGACACTCACTTTCTTGCAGGATGCTGCCCAGAACAAGGCCACCATGCTGTGAGAGGCCCACGCCACGTGGAAAGACCGTGATCAGGTTCTCAGGTTGAGCCCTCGCTGAGCCCAGCCTTTAAGACTTCCTGCCCAGGTGCCAGACATGCCAGTGATAAAGCCTCCAGATGATTCCAGGTTTCAACCATTGAGTCATCCCCAATTATGACAGTCTTCCCGGCTGTCAGAGACCCCAGTCACTGTGGAACAGAGATGAGCCCCTGTGCCCCATCCTAATTCCTGACTCACAGAATCCATGAACGTAATAAAATGGCAGTTGTCTTACATCCCTGACTTTGGGTTGGCTGGTTAGGCAGCGGTACATAACCAAGATGCGCTCCTGCAGGGAGGTGTGGCCTGCACAAACAGGGATGGAGGAATTGTTGGTGGCTGTCTTCCAGATGATCTCCCACAGAGGTCTACAGGTCTCAAGCTAGTTCAAGACAGACACAGTTTACTGTGGGGGTTCAAGAGGAGCTCACTGAATTTGGAGGCAGGAAGTGGAGCCATGTGCCTAGGGGCTGGAGCTGAGAATGGGGCCTGCAGGAATGGGGCTGTGCTGCCTGGCTTTCTCTGAGGCTGTATGGGCCCTCCTCCTACATGTGTCCTCCTTGCAGGAGCCCCATAATGACTCCTGGTCCCACTGCCCTCTAGGACCCTCAGGCCAGCTCAGCACACTGGTTTCTCCCGTCAGAATTCTCAACCCCTGGGATTTGGCTTGGGAATTGGGCTTGGCTGCCTTTGGTCAGGGGTCCACTCTGGCCCCCAGAGCCACGGTCAGGCAAGGGGGGTTTTCTCCAGGTGTAGGTAGGGCAGGCCTCTGACACATGTCAGTCATCAGGATGGGTGGGCAGATTTGTGATCAGGGAGAAATAAAAATAGGCATTGTTGGCTGGCTTATACCCAAGAAAATAGCAATCACCTTTTTGGCTCTCTTTTGTGCGTCTGAGGTAACTGAACCTTACTGAGCGTTCTGTTCTTTTTTGTTGTTGTTGCTCTTGGTGGAAGGGGAGTAAAGGCGGATCCCTGAGCCCAGGGAAGAGCTTTCTCACTGGGCGCTTACCCTAGAGTAGTCAGACATCTTCCTGCTCACAGCAGGTCCAGAGGACTCATGGAAAAGCAGGAGACGAAACTCTGCCTGGAGACCCAGCTGCCCCTAGCATCATGCCTGGCCCTGATGCTTGAGGGACTTGGGGAAGAAGAGCAAAAGTGTGCTTCTGACACTCACTGAACTTCACTTATTCTCGGTCAGCATAACGAGGGTCTTAGCCTAAGGTCTCTTGATGACACAGCCCCTCCTGCTTCCGAATGGCACAGGCCATCAGCTCCCTCCTTCCAGCTGGACATCTCCTCAGTGCCTGCCACACTGGCTTTGAGTTCCTGCCAAGCACAGCCTGGGAGGGAGCAGCCACCCAGTCTGGGCCCACTATGCCCCCACCCTTGCCCTGATTTCTGTGACCAGAGCATCCATGCCTCACCCTGGTGGTTCCCAGCAAAAGCCAAGCAGATGTCTCACCCTCCCAGGACTCCTAAACACACGTGCTACAGACCCTCATGGTGGCCACATCTCTACCCTGGATGAGAAGGACCGGGGAGTCATGCACCTCTGCGGACCCCTCCCCTCGTAGCTTGCCCCCACCCCCTGCTGTCAGAAGAAAGACCCAGGGGCAAAGTGCAGGAGCTGGGGCTTCCTGAGGGCCCCTTCCCTCCAGCTCTGGGTGGTCCCAGGCAAAGAGAAATGGGCCTACTCTCATCCATGAGGATGGAAGCAAAGGGTAGGTCAACAGTCAGGACTTGGCAGGTGCCCCTGGAGCCTTGTCCATCTCACTCAGAGGTTACACCACCTGAACTCTCCACACTCACCACCAGGTGCACACACACACCACACACACACATACACACACACGGAGACACAAACCAGAGCTGTGAGACAAGAGCCACTCAGATAACAAACACTCAGGTGCATGTGTGTACAGACCATGACAGAGCAGTCATGGGTAGAGGCACAGGCAATGTCACATATGGACCAGACCTACAGGCACAGTGTCACTTGTACACAGATGCATACACACACAGCCACATCCCCCCAAATAGAATGGACTGTGAGATAGCAGCCAGCATACTACCCACACTCTGTCCTGTAAATAGGGACATGGTTACACTGTCACACAGAAGCACACGCACCCAGACAGTCAGAGCACAGATGAGAACTGTGAGGCCAGAGCAAGCACACACAATCAGTCGTGTAGGTCTGTGAGAGCCACAGTGGCACACAAACACACACAGAGCACAAATATACGAAGACACACAGACTAGACGCGCAACCCAGCAGCCACACACAGAGTCCTCCTGGAAAACCCAGTCATGCACATATTCGCAAGTGCATACACAGAGGCACACTTTAATTTTCTTTTTGAGGAAAACTGGCCCTGAGCTAACATCTGTTGCCAATCTTCCTCTTTTTTCTTTTGCTCCCCAAAGCCCCAGTATATAGTTGTGTATCATAGTTGTAGAGTTGTAGCTCTTCTATATGGGATGCCACCTCAGCATGGCTTGATGAGTGGTGAGTAGGTCTGTGCCCAGGATCCAAACCGGCGAACCCTGGGCTGCCAAAGCAGAACCTGCGAACTTAACTACTGCACCATCGGGCCAGCCCCTCCATTTTCAAACAGACATACAGCCAGACATATACCTACCATCTAGTCAGTTGCTTCTGATTAACATTGGTCCTGCATATAGCAGGAGAATTAATTATCTATTGCTGTGTAACAAATAACTCCAAAGTTAGTGACTTAAAACAATAACAAACAGTTATTATTTCACACAATTTCTGTGAATCAGGAATTTGGGAATGTCCTACGTGGATGGTTCTAGCTTGGGGTCTCAGTCAAGATGTCTGCCAGGGCTGCAGTCATCTGAAGGCTTGACTGGGGCTGGAAGACACTTCCAAGATGGCTCACTTATATGGTTGGCAAGTCCATGCAGGCTGTCAGCAGATGGCCTCAGTTCTTCACTGTGTGGACCTCTCCATAGGTCTGCTTGAGTGTTCTCATGACGTGGCAGCTGGCTTTTCTGAGTGAATAATATAAGAGAGCAATGCAGAGCTGTAATGCCTTTTATGACCTAGCTTCAAAATTCACACAGTGTAGGGGCCAGCCCAGTGGCACAGTGGTTAAGTTCGTGTGCTCTGCTTCTGCAGCCCAGGGTTTGCAGGTTTGGATCCCGGGTGTGGACCTACACACTGCTCATCAAACTATGCTGTGGGGGCCGGCCTGGTGGCGCAAGCGGTTAAGTGCGCGCGCTCCGCTGCGGCGGCCCGGGGTTCGCTGGTTCGGATCCCGGGCGCGCACCGACGCACTGCTTGGTGAGCCATGCTGTGGTGGCGTCCCATATAAAGTGGAGGAAGATAGGCACAGATGTTAGCCCAGGGCCGTCTTCCTCAGCGAAAAAAGAGGAAGATTGGCGGATGTTAGCTCAGGGCTGATCTCCTCACAAAAAAAAAAAACAAAAAACAAAAAACAAAACAAAACAAAAAAAAAACTATGCTGTGGTAGCATCCCATATACAAAATAGAGGAAGACTGGCACAGATGTCAGCTCAGGGACAATCTTCCTCAAGCAAAAAGAAGGTGGTTGGCAACTGATGTTAGCCCAGGGCCAATCTCCCTCACCAAAAAAAAAAAAAGATTCACACAGTGTAATCTCTGCTATATCCTATTGGTTACACAAGTCAGCTCTATTCAGTGTGGGAGGGGACTATACAAGGGCATGAGCACCAGGAAGCAAGAGTCATTGGGGGCTACTTGGAGGTTGACTCCCACAGTCCACCTCCAGCTTCCAATGATTCACATCTCTCCCACATGCAAAATACACTCATCCTTTCCTAAGGCCCTCAAAGTCTCTTGCTATTACAGCATCTGCTCAAACTCCATAATCTTGTCATCTACGTCAGGTCCAGGTGTGGAAGAGGCTGGGGTGTAGTTTCTTAAGTACATTTCCTTGAAGGCAGTTCCTCTTGCTCTGAAGACATTTGAACTCACAACTGCCCTCCCCCCCACTATACACCCAACATACATGGTGAGACAGGCATAGGATAACTGTCTAGACACTCTTGTTCACAATGGGGGAAGGCACACAGGAATCACTGGTCCTTAGTAATTATGAAATCCAGCAGTGTATAGGTTGGAAATTCTTCGATTAGGCCTCAAAGTCTGGGAATAATTCATCATGGCTTTTGGCTCAGCCCTCTGAGTTATCTTTCCTTTCCCATGAAAAGTTCTTGTGTTTACAACTGCATAGTTTTTGTTTTCTCAGCTTGCTTCACGTTCCATAGAAGTCTGATGGTCCAAAGGCCTCTTCTCCTTTTGTACTGTCTCTGTCCCAATACAACTGCCAATACAATTCTCTTAAAAAAGTGTGGGTCTCGGGGCCAGCCCGGTGGCGCAAGCGGTTAAGTGCGCGCGCTCTGCTGCGGCGGCCTGGGGTTCGCTGGTTCGGATCCCGGGCGCGCACCGACGCACTGCTTGGTAAGCCATGCTGTGGCGGCGTCCCATATAAAGTGGAGGAAGATAGGCACAGATGTTAGCCCAGGGCCGTCTTCCTCAGCAAAAAAGGAGGAGGATTGGCGGGTGTTAGCTCAGGGCTGATCTCCTCACAAAAAAAAAAAAAAAAAAAAAGTGTGGGTCTCCTGTGACTATTACTGGGGTTCACTTCATTAGACAAAATCCACAGCGACAAATATCTTTGAAATAAGCCCTTCTTTACTTTGGGCTTATGCTGAGCTGTCCAAGGAACAACATACTTAAGCTTCTAGGAAGCTCTTTGGTTTGAATAGCTCTCTGTGGCATCACCCTTAGATCTTTCTGAGATCTTAACAAATAATTTTACAATTTCATCTTTTTAAAAATTTAAAAGCTTTGAGATATAACTTACATACCATACAATTTACCCATTTAAAGTGTACAATTTAGTGGGTTTTAGTACATTCACAGAGTTGTGTAACCATCACCACAGGCAATTTTAGAATATTTTCATCACCCCTCAAAAAAACCCCACAACCAGTAGCAGTCACTCTCTATTTTCCCCAGGCCCCTAGCCCTAGGTAACCACTAATCTACTTCCTGTCTCTATAGATTTGTTTACTCTGTATATTTTATATACATGGAATCATACAGTATGTTGTCTTTTGTGACTGGCTTCTTTCACTTAGCATAATGTTATCAAGATCCATCCATGATGTAGCATGTATCAATAATTATTTCTTTTTATCAGTGAATAATATTCCACTGTATGGACATCCCACCTTATATTTACCCATTCATCATTTGATGGACATTTGAGTTGTTTCCACTTTTTGGCTATTATGAATAATACTGCTATGAACATTCATGTACAAGTTTTTGTGTGGACATATGTTTTAATTAATTTATTTTTTTTGTGAGGAAGATCAGCCCTGAGCTAACATCTATTGCCAATCCTCCTCCTTTTTTTCCCCAATGCCCCGGTAAATAGTGGTATGTCATAGTTGCACATCCTTCTAGTTGCTGTATGTGGGACGTGGCCTCAGCATGGCCGGAGAAGCTGTGCGTTGGTGCACGCCCGGGATCCGAACCCGGGCCTCCAGTAGTGGAGCGTGCACACTTAACCTCTAAGCCACGGGGCCAGCCCAGACATATGTTTTCATTTATCTTGGGTATATTCCTAGGAGTGGAATTGTTGGGTCATATGGTAACTCTATTTTTAACCTTTTGAGGAACTGCCAGACTGTTCTCCAAAGCAGCTGCACCATTTTACATTCCCACCAGCAGTGTATGAGAGTTCCAATTTTTCCACTTCCTTCATAACATTTGCTATTATCTCTCTCTCTTATTATAGCCATTCTAGGGGGTGTGACGTGGTATCTCATTGTGTTTTTTGTACATTTCCCTGATGGCTAATGATCTTGAGCATCTTTTCATGAAACTTCATCTTTTTGCCATGTTTTCTTAACTGTGATCTAGATTTAATCTTTGCCTGTAGACCATTTTTTAATTTCAGCATTATTTGCCATCTGGAGAGGCTGGGAATTTTCAAAATCAGCAATTCATGGCTCCTTTTTGTTTAATAGTGGATTTCTTTCCTCTCCTATTTTACTATAAGCAGTAAGAAACCAGGAAGCACCTTCAACACTCTGGCTGGAAATCTCCTCAGCTAGATCACCCAGTTCATTAGGTACATTTTCTGCTTTCCATGTTATTGCAGGTGACAGTGTTGCTAAACTTACTGCCACTGTAATAAGGATTTACTTCTCTCCAATTTCCAAAAACATTTTCCTCCTTTTCCTTCAAGCTCTCATCCAAAGCCTCCTCAAAGACAATCAGACTTCTTCTAATAGATCCTTCAAAGGCATTTATGCTTTCATTACCACGCTTCTCAAAGTCCTTCTGGCTTCTGCTCTTTGCTGGTTCCCAAGCTTCTCCCACATTTCAGTTTTTGTTTTCACAGCATCCTATTACAAATACTGGAATTAGTTAGCTGCATTAATTATATATACTACTTTTATCTGTATTTGTTATCTTTTCCTGTACAACAGGTTACTCTTAAATCAGTGACTTAAAACAACAATAAATTTTTATTATTGTACACCACGTCTAGCTGTCCTGGGTTGTTCTGGCTCAAGGTCTCTCATAAGGTTGCAAGATGTCACCAAGGGCTGGAGGATGCACTTCCAAGATCAATCCCTCTTGTGGGTGGCAAATTAGTGCAGGCTGGAGGCAGGAGGCCTTGGTTTCTTTCCATGTGTACCTCTCCACAGATTGCTCAAGTGTCATTAGGATGTGGTGTTGGCTGCCCCAGAGTGAGTGATCCAAGAGAGCAAGGCTGAAGCTGCAATCGATGTATTTTATGACCTAGCTTTATGATTCACACACCAGCATTTCCACAATGTTCCTTTTCATTACACAAGTCAGCCTTATTCAGTGTGGGAGGCACTACACAAGGGTGTGAACACCAGGAGATAAGATTTATAGGGGACATACTGGAGGCCGGCTGGGTAAGCTTGTGGCCAAAGCTGAGTCTGGGGTCCAAGTCAGGGAGGGTGGCAGTGTTAGAGCCTGTCAACTATGTCAAGGCGGGGCCACCACCCATAACCTCCTTCCGCAGCTCCTGAGGGTGGACCCGGGTCAGGGGCCCCCGGTCTGAGAGCAGGGCTGGGGTTCTACCTCCTCCTCCCAGGTGCCTCGTTCCAGAAAGGGCAGCAAGGGCAGGGCCCCTGGGAAACCCCTTGAAGGCTTGCCCACCACCTCTACTGTTCTTAGGCCGAGGTGCCTGAGTCATTCCTGCAAAGACGGATGTGAGCTGGAGCCTACTCCACTTCTCCTGGAGACGTGAACGAACTGACAGGACAGTTCCACGTTCCTGGGCACCGTCCTCCCGATACCCCCGCAATGAGACACATATGCAGCGCCCCAGCACCCCGCCATGGGCGCACACACACACACACAACACACACACTTACACTTCCAGATGTTTCCTCAACAAACAGCGGGGACTGGGCCGACCGCGGCCACAGCGCAGGGTTGCTGGCCCCGGACCCACACTTCCCAGAACACTGTGCTACACGCTCCTCCGGGTCGGGTCGTGGCCGGGGCCCCACACGCCCTCTGGGAAATGGAGTCCGCCACCAGTGCGGCGCAAAGGCTCCCGGGAGTTATAGTTGGCGTTCGGTCCGCGCAGGCGCACTTTCCCGCGGCTGCCGCCGAGCTGCTCCTTTGTGGTGGTCGCTGTGTTTTTGTGAGAGGCTCGTCGGCTGGCTCGGTTGTTCTGTCGGTCCGCCCCGGGGCCTGTCTGCCGGCCACGCTCCGCGCCCGCCTGCTCCGGGCGGCTAAGCCCGAGGCCTGCCCTGGCCCCGCGCGCGGTGCCCCGGGCGGAGTGTGGGACGGCTGCGCGGGGCGCGGGTGATGGGGCGTGAGCGCAGCCTGGGGCGCGGGGCGCTGGCCGAGCCGGCCTGACCCCGACCGTAGGGGGCTCCGCGAGCGTGACCCCACCGGGCTCACCTGCAGGCCGCTGTCCCCTGAGCCCCAGGGGCAGGACCCGCTCCTCTGGGCCTGGCCTGGGACCTGGGAGTCTGCAGAACTGCCCACGCCTCGGGGGGACGCTGCCGAGAGGCGCCATGGAGACCCCTGCCCCGAAGCCCCGGGAGACAGGTACAGCGTCGCTCTGTGTCTGTGGATTTGTATTTCAAGAGGCTGAGGGTGAATTTTCCTGCTGTGAAATTCTATACAGAAAACCCAGAAATGAGAGCTGCACGAACAGTTTTGGTGAATTTTACCTACACAGTGTTAAACAGAAGAGTAACACACACGAATACATGCAGAATTATTTTATTAATAAAGAGTTCAAAAACTGGCAAAATAAAATAAGCTCTGTTGTTTAGGGGTGCAAAGATGTGATAGAACTGTAAAGGTAAGCAAGGAAATTATTACTGTAAAAGCCAGAAGAGTGATTAGCTGGGGAGTGTGGCGAGGTGAAGGAGAGAGATTGTAAGAGAAAAGGTTTACCAGGACAGGGCAGGGGGTGCTTCTGGGACACCAGTAATGTTTATTTCTTGACCTGTATCAAGAATTCCATGAATGTTCTATTTCCAATTCTCTGTTCCTTGTAAGGTTCTTGCACTGTCCTGTATGTATATTTCACAATCAAAATCATTTAAAGATCACCTCACACCCATTAGTATGGCTACTCTCAAAAAACAGAATATAACAGATGTTGGCGAGGATGCAGAGAAATAGAACCTTTGTGCACTATTCGCGGGATTGTAAAATGGTGCAGTCATCACAGAAAACAGTATGGACTGTTTAATTTTCTCAAAAAATTAGAAATAGAGTTACCACATGATCTCTAGGTGTATATCCAAAAGAATTGAAAGCAGAGTCCCAAGAGATATTTGCACACCCATGTTTATAGCAGCACTATTCACAATAGCCAAGAGGTGGAAGTGTCCATCGATAAATGAATGGATAAATAAAATATGGTATATTCATACAATGGAATGTTGTATTCCGCCTTAAAAAGGAAGGAAATTCTGACACAAGCTACAACATGGATGAACCTTGAGGACATTGTGCTCAGTGAAATAAGGCAGTCTCAAAATGACAAATACCATATGATTCCACTTATATGTGGGCTCTAGAGTCAAATTCATAGAAACAGAAAGTAGAATGGTCGTTGCCAGGGGCTGGGAGGAGGAGGGACTGGGCAGTTGTTATGTAATGGGGACAGAGTTTCAGTTTTGCAAGGTGAAAAAGTTCTGGTGCAACAATGTCAATATGCTTAACACTACTAAACTGTACAATTAGAAATGGTTAAGAAGGCAAATTTTGTTATGAATTTTTACCGCAATTTAAAAAATTATTTAAAGAACATCAGTAAAATAATAATTAAGGTGTTAACGAGAACATAAGTTGAAGCTCCGGTGGCCTAGTGGTTAAGTTCGGTGTGCTCTGCTTCAGCGGCCCAGGTTTGGTTCCTGGGCGTAGACGTACACCACCTGTCTGTCAATGACCATGCTGTGTCAGCGGCTCACATAGAAAATAGAGGAAAATTGGTAACAGATGTTAGCTCAGGGCAACTCTTCATAAGCAAAAAAAAAAAAAAAAAGGTTGCAAAGACCGTGGGAGCCCACAGAACACTGAGTCACAGGGCCCCTTTCATGCCCTGATGGGTCTCCTTTCCTGAGCTGAGGTGCTGGGGTTTTGACAGGCTTCCCTGGTCACTGTGTCAGTCTCCATCACTGGTCCATCATCTCCTAAGATGAAGAACCTCTCCCCCTCTCCTCAAGACTGGAGGGCCCTAGGGCTTGTTCTTCAGACACCTCCCCCCACCTTCTCTAGCTGCGCTCACTCCTTGGGAAATGTCATCCAGTCTTGTGGCTTTAACTGCCATCCATGAGCTGATGACTCCTAAATTTTTATCTCCTGCCCAGATCTCTGCTCTGAACTTCAGATTCACATACCCAGCTGCACACCTGGCATTTCCACTTGGATATCTAAGACTCTTTGAACTTAAATGTCTAAAGTGACTTCTGCTCTCTCTGCAGACCTCCTTCCTCTGCACTCTTTCCCATCTCAGCAAATGATAATTCCTTTGTTCCAGCTGCTCAGTCCAAAAATCTGGGAGTACTTCTTGGCTCTGCTTTTTTCTCACATCCCACGTTTGATTCTCTCAAACCCTACTAGCTCTCCCTTTGCAGTATATCCAGGTTCTGACTCTTCTCAGGTTCTCCAGTGCTCAACATTATCCCTCCCTGGATTGTTGGAATAGCCCCTACCTGGTCTCCCTGCTTCTACTTGTGCCACCTCCAACCTGTTCTCCACACAGCACCTGGATGATCCTGGTACAGAGTGGGCCAGACCATGTCCCCTGCCTGCTGTTAATCCTTCACGGACTCCCATTCCCAGAGTGGAAGCCAAGGTCTCACCATGCATGGCCTATGAGGTCCAGTGTCATTTAGTCCCCGATTGTGAGTTCCAACTTCGTCTCCTCTCCCTCCCTCACTCTGCACTGGCTTCACTGGCCCCTGCTGTATCTGGAACTAGGCATGTTCCAGGTGCTAGTCCCTCTGCTGGGAATGCGTTTCTCCCAGATATCCATGTGGCTGGCTTCCTCGCTCTTTTCCTCATAAGGAAGCTTTTTCTGGACATCGTCTCTAAAATTGTAGCCCCTGCCCCATACTCCTTATCTCCCCTCCCTGCTTTATTTTTCTCCTTGTCTCTTCACCATCTGTATTAATTATCTATTCCTGCATAATAAATTATCCCAAAGCTTAGGGACTTAAAGCAACAACAGGCATGTATTCTCTCACACTGCTTTTGTGGGTCAGGGATTCATGAGCAGCTTGGTTGTGTGCTTCTAGCTTGAGTCTCTCGTGAGGGTGCAGTCAGACTGTGGGCCAGGGCTGCAGACGTCCAAAGACTTGACTTGGGCTGTGGAATCTGCTTCCAAGATGAAGCCGTCCTGTGGGTGTCGAGTCAGGGCTGGCTGTTGGCAGGAGGCCTCAGTTGCTCACTCATGGACTCTCCACAGGACTTCTTGAGCACCCTCACAGCGTGGTGGCTGGCTTCCCCCAGAGTGAGTGAGCTGAGAGAAAGCAGGGCAAATGCCACAATGTCTTTCGTGATGTAGCCCCAGAAGCACGCCATTATTTCTGCAGCTGGTTACACAGGTCAGCCTTTTCTCTGTGGGAAGGGGCAACACAAGGGCACATACCACAGAAGGCCCAGAGCCTTGGGATTGGCTCCCACACTGTCTAACCTGTGCTTTTACTTGTTTGTCTTGTGTGTTGCCGCCTCCCTGACTAGAATGTAAGCCCCACGAGGGCAGAGATTGTTGTTGGCTTATTCACTGCTGTATTCCCAGTGCCTAAAACAGTGGCTGGCGCAGAGTAGGTTCTCCATTTACATTTGTTGAATGAAAGAAATGAATGAGTCTCAGAAAGATCAGTCTGGCATCGTTGTAGAAATAGGTTGGTTACAGGAGGTCTGGGTTAGTGGCAGGAGAGCCAGGAAGGAGGTCACTGTGGTAGTTCGGGCAAAGGGATACTCAGACTTGAACTCTGGCAGTGGGGCAGGAGATGAGTAAGAGGGATTTGGGGTGATGAGTCTGTAGGATTTGGTATCAGAGTGTGGCGGTGAGGCTGAAGGCCCGACCTTGGAACCTCCCATTTCTGGCCTGAGCAGCTTGACAGATAGAGGTGCTGTGTCCCAAGATGGGACAAGTGGATGATACGGGTGAAGTGTAATGAATCAGACGTTGGCCTGGGTGACATCCAGAGGGAGAAGACCAGGGCAGTTGAGGGTCAGAGCACCAGGGCGGGGTGGAGGATGGAGGAAGGATTTGGGAGTTACCAGCGTCTCAGGGAGTGGTAAGGCGCAGGCTCTGGTGAGGTTCTTTTAGGGCAAAGTGTGAGGGCGGCGGTGGGGCAGGGCAAGAGGAGGAGGCACAGGGGACAGAGGCAGTGAGGCCTGGAGACTGGAGGAGAACCAAAGACACTGGGTCATGGGAGACAGGGAGGACCTAGTTTCTTTTTAATCAGCTTTATTGATGTGTAATTTAGAGACAATAAAGTTCTTATTTTGAGTGTACAGTTTGGTGGGTTTTGACAAATGTATAAATCTGTGTAACTACCACCCCCATCAAGACAGAGAAAATTTTTTTTATTGATGTTTTAATAGTTTATAACATTGTGAAATTTTTGGTTGTATATTTTTGTTTGTCCATCACCATATACGTGTCTCCCTTCACCCCTTGTGCCCACCCCCACCCCCCTTGTCCCTGGTAACCACAATACCGTTTTCTCTGTCCATGTGTTGGTTTATATTCCACATATGAGTGAAATCATGCCCTGTTTGTCTTTCTCTTTCTGGCATATCTCACGTAACATAATACCCTCCAGGTCCATCCATATTGTGCAGATGGGACAATTTTGTCTTTTTTTATGGCTGAGTAGTATTCCATTGTATATATATACCACATCTTCTTGATCCAGTCATGGAGTTGAGGGACACTTGGGTTGCTTCCACTTCTTGGCTATAGTGAATAATGCTGTGATGAACATAGGGGTGCATAAGCCTCTTTGGATTGTTGATTTCAGGTTCGTTGGGTAGATACCCAGTAGTGGGATAGCTGGATCATAAGGTATTTCTATTTTTAATTTTTTGAGGAATCTCCATACCATTTTCCATAGAGGCTGCACCAGTTTGCATTCCCACCAGCTGTGTGTGAGGGTTCCTGTTTCTCCACAGCCTCTCCAACATTTGTTGTTTTTTGTCTTGGTGATTATAGCCATTCTAATGGGTGTGAGGTGATATCTTAGTGTTGTTTTGATTTGCATTTCCCTGATGATTAGTGATGTTGAATACCTTTTCATATGCTTATTGGCCATCTGTATATCTTCTTTGGAGAAGTGTCTGTTCATTTCCTCTGCTCATCTTTTGATGTTTGTTTTTTTGTTGTTCAGTTGTGTGAGTTCTTTATATATTATGGAGATTAACCCCTTGTCAGATATATGTTTTGCAAATATTTTCTCCCAGCTGGTGGGTTGTCTGTTCATTTTGATTCTGGTTTCATTTGTCTTGTAGAAACTCTTTAGTCTGATAAAGTCCCACTTGCTTATTTTTTCTTTAGTTTCCTTAGTCTGAGTAGGCATGACATCCGAAAAGATTCCTTTATGACCAATGTTGTACAGTGTGTTGCCTGTATTTTCTTCTATGAGTTTTATAGTTTCAGGTCTCACCTTCAGGTCTTTGATCCATTTTGAGTTAATTTTTATGAATGGTGATAGCAGGTGGTACACTTTCATTCTTTTGTGTGTGGCTGTCCAGTTTTCCCAACTCCATTTATTGAAGAGAATTTCCTTTCTCCATGGTATGTTCTTATCTTCTTTGTTGAAAATTAGCTGTCCGTATATGTGTGGTTTTATTTCTGGGCTTTCAATTCTGTTCCATTGATCTGTGTGTCTGTTTTTGTACCAGTACCATGCTGTTTTGATTACTGTTGCTTTGTAGTATGTTTTGAAGTCAGGGATTGTGATGCCTCCAGCTTTGTTCTTTTTTCTTAGGGTTGCTTTAGTTATTCGGGGTCTTTTGTTGCCCTATATGAGTTTTAGTATTCTTTTTTCTATTTCTGTGAAGAATGTCATTGAGATTCTGATTGGGATTGCATTGAATCTGTAGATTGCTTTAGGTAATGTAGACATTTTAACTATGTTTATTCTTCCAATCCATCCAAGGCATGAGATGTCTTTCCTTTTCTTTATGTCATCATCAATTTCTTTCAATAATGTCTTGTAGTTTTCATTGTATAGATCTTTCACGTCCTTGCTAAGATTTATTCCTAGATATTTTGTTCTTTTTGATGCAATTGTGAATGGTATTATCTTTTTGAGCTCTCTTTATGTTAGTTCATTATTAGCATACAGAAATGCAACTGATTTTTGTAGATTGATTTTTTTTTTAAAGATTTTATTTATTTATTTTCCCCCCAAAGCCCCAGTAGGTAGTTGTATGTCATAGTTGCACATCCTTCCAGCTGCTGTATGTGGGGCGCGGCCTCAGCATGGCCGGAGAAGCGGTGCGTCGGTGCGCACCCGGGATCCGAACCCAGGCCGCCAACAGCGGAGCGCGCGCACTTAACCACTAAGCCACGGGGCCGGCCCCTGTAGATTG
Source organism: Diceros bicornis minor (assembly GCF_020826845.1). NCBI lineage: Eukaryota > Metazoa > Chordata > Mammalia > Perissodactyla > Rhinocerotidae > Diceros > Diceros bicornis. The sequence goes on along the minus strand of NC_080774.1, from coordinate 31,715,306 downwards.
ATTTTGTACCCTGTGACTTTGCTGTAGTTGTTGATTATTTCTAATAGTTTTCCAATGGATTCTTTAGGGTTTTCTATATATAAAATCATGTCATCTGCAAATAATGAGAGTTTCACTTCTTCATTGCCTATTTGGATTCCTTTTATTCCTTTTTCTTGCCTAATTGCTCTGGCCAAAACCTCCAGTACTATGTTGAATAAGAGCGGTGAGAGTGGGCAGCCTTGTCTCATTCCTGTTCTCAGAGGAATGGCTTTCAGCCTTTCCCTGTTGAGTACAATGTTGGCTGTGGGTTTGTCATAGATAGCCTTTATTATGTTGAGGTACTTTCCTTCTATACCCATTTTGTTAAGAGTTTTTGTCATAAATGGATGTTGTATCTTGAAGACAGAGAACATTTTTAACGCTCCAGAAAGTTCCTCATGTCTCCCAATAGCCAATTCCTAGTGTTCCTCACACCAAGCAATATGATTCTGATCTTATTTCTTTCATCATAGAACTTGCTTTAGAACTTCGTGAAAATTGAACCATAATATATGTACTCTTTTGTGTCTGGCTGTTTTTTTTTTTTTGATTCAACTTAATTATCTCTGAGATTCATCCATATTGTGTGTGTATGAGCAACTCATTCATTTTGTTTGCTGTGTGGTATTCCTTGTATAAACATAGCACAATTTGTTTATTCATTCACCTGTTGATTGGCATTTGAGTTGCTTCTGGTTTTTAGCTTTTATGAGTACAGCTGCTATAGTCATTTATGTACAAGCCTTTCTGTGGACGTATATTTTCACTTCTCTTGGATAAACACCTAGTAATGGAATAGCTGCTGGGTGGTAGAGTAGACGTATGTTTAACTTTATAAGAAGCTCTGAAACTTCCAAAGTGGCTGATGCATTTTACTTTCCTACCAACAATGTGCAAGAGTTACATTTGCTCCAGATCTTTGCCAGCACTTGTCGGTATCTCCTTGTGTTTTTCATTTGGATTTTTCTGATGACTAATGATGGTGAACATCTTTTCATATGCTTATTGTCATTTTTATAGCTTCTTTTATGAAGGTTTATTTAACTCTCTTGCCCATTTGTTATTGGGTTGTTTGTTTTCTTATTTTTGAGCTTTGAGAATTCTTTCTATATTCTGGATACAAGACCTTTATCACATATCTGTTCTATGTGTGTTATATTCGTATGTCTACATGTATTATGTCTGCATTATCACGTATATAGAGTGACTGTTTCCTTGCAGTCTGTGGCATGCTGTTCCAGGCTCAGTGTTTCACTAGAAGGATCTCACAGGACTCAGAAGTTGTTATACTCATGGTTAGTGCTTCTTACACCAAAGGGACTCAGAGTAAAATCAGCACAGGGAAGGTGCGTGGGACAAAGTCTGGAGGACACCAGGCATAAGCTCCCACGTGGCCCCTCAGGGGATTGCAAAGGATGTACCTAATACCCCCAATGATTTATGACAACATGTGTGGAGTGTTGCCAACCAGGGAAACTTGCCCGCGCTTCGGCATCCCGCGTTTTCATTGGCGGTCAATCGGTGCCGCGTGCCTGACCCCCAGGTGGGAAGCAGGTGTTCACTATGAGTCACATTGTCAGTGCAAACTATCCGGACAGTCTGGCACAGCATGGCTCAAGGCCTCAGGCTTGCAAAAACACTCTTATCCGACAGAACATTCTAGAAGCTCAGTTCCCAGAAGCTATTCAAGGCCCAGTCCTGAAAAAAGGCCTGTCTTGGGAATGTGCAGGGTGTGTGGGCCCAGGCCTGCAGAACCCCCTTTCCTACACGCTTGCCTTTTCCTCTTCTTGATATCTTTTATAGAGCAGAAATTTTAAATTTTGGTAAAGTCCAACTTGTCAACTTTTTTATAGTTAGTGATTTTTGTGTCCTACTTAAGAAATCTTTTGGGGCCGGCCCTGTGGCTTAGCAGTTAAGCGCGCGCGCTCCCCTACTGGCAGCCCGGGTTCAGATCCCGGGCACACACAGACGCACCGGTTCTCCGGCCATGCTGAGTCCAAGTCCCACATACAGCAACTAGAGGGATGTGCAACTATGACGTACAACTATCTACTGGGGCTTTGGGGGGGGAAAAAAAAGAAATCTTTCCCTACCACGAGGTCACAATGATTTCCTCCTATCTCTTCTTCTAGAAATGTTGTAGTTTTAGTTCTTCTGTTTAGGTCTACAATATAATCCAAGTCAGTTTTTTGTTATGTAGTGAAGTAGAGATCTAGAGTAATTTTTTTCTCTGAGCTGTATCAGTAAGGATCCAACCCGGAGACAGAAACTGCACAGTAATATGAACAGAGAAAGTGTAGTATGAAGAATTGCTAACTGTGGCATGGAGTTGGAGTATTAAGGTTAGTAGGAAATAAGGAGACTCTCACATCCTATGACTTTGCTTAATTCACTTCTTCACTTTCATCTATTAAGATATTATAACTTTTCTCCTTTATTCTATTAATATGATTATAATGTAATTAATTACATAAATCTTCTAATGTTGACCCAACATTTTATTTCTGGGAGATATAAATACACACACACGTACATATTTACAAACATACGTTTGGTTTGCTAATGTGTGATGAGGATTTTTGTGTCTGTGTTCATGATATTGGTCTTTAATTATCTTTTCTTGTAACGATTTGTCAAGTTTTGGTAGCAAGGTTATGTTGACCTCATAAAATGAATTAGGAAGCATTCACTTCTTTTTGATTTTCTGATACAGTTTGTGTAAGTATTTTGCCTTTAAATGTTTGATAGCATTCATTTATCATTGAAACCATCTGGGCCTGGAATTTTCTTTGTTGGGGGAGTAGGTTCTAAGAGAGAAGTGGTCTACACTGTAAATGCCTCACAGAGATCAGAAAAGACAAGAAACCCAAGGAAAAAGCGCCTTTCTTCCTTCACAGTACACAGCCCCGGGTGCGCAAGTGGCCATGTCCTGGGGGCCCCTGTTGGGGTGCTGTGGGAGGGGTGGGTGGTCCTCTCTGGACAGTTCTGAGCCCCACAGAGCAGGTGCTCATGTGCCCTCTCTCTTCCTGCAGCTCTTCCTGGAGAAGAGGACATGGCTGAGGACAGGTGACGCCGAGAATCGTGCTTTCCGTACAGGTGTGAGTTGGGTAGGGCATTTGTAGTGTCTCATGAATTGACTGCTCACATTTACTTATTGGGCTCGTAATGTTTATTTAAAACGTACTTCTGTGAATTCTTTTTTTAAGTAATTAAATTTGTGACTAAGTAACACATGTACAAAATTCAGAATTCAGATGTACAAAAGAGTCAACAGCAAGTTCTGCCCCGGTCACCCGGTTTTCCCCTCCACCTCATCTCTGGCGCATCCTTTGGAGACCATCTGTACATAGACAACCACTGGATTATAGCCTTTGTTCCCTTCTTTTACACCCAAGTGACAGAATGCTATGTACACAGGGTATCACTTTGCTTTTTTTTATTGTGGTAAAATATGCGTAACATAAAATTTGCCATTTTAACCATTTTTTAGTATACAATCCAGTGACATTAATCGTATTCACAATATTACACAACCATTACCACTAACTATACCCAGTTATCACCCCAAACATAAACTCTGTACCAATTAAAAAAATAACTCCCTGTTATTAACATATGGTATATGTTGTAGTATATATCAGAACTAAATTCTTTGTTAATGCTGAATAATATTCCATTATATGCATACATCACATTAATGGACACTTGGGTTGTTTCTACTTTTTAGCTAATGTGAACAATGCTGTTATGAACATTGGTGTACAAGTGTCTGTTTGAGTCCCTGTTTTCCATTCTTTCAGGTATATATCTAGGAGTGGAAGTGCTGGGTTGTGTGATAATTCTATGTTTAACTTTTTGAGGAACTGCCAGCTGTTTTCTACAGCGACTGTACTGTTTTACCTTCCCACCAGCAATGCACAAGGGTTCTGATTTTTCCACATCCTTGTCAACACTTGTTATTTTCCGTTACTTTTATTATAACCATCTTGGTAGGGGTGAAGTGATACCTCGTTATGCTTTTGATTTGCATTTCCCTAATAACAAATCATGTTGACCATCTTTTCATGTTTTGTTGGACGTTTCTATATATTCATTGGAGAAGTGTGTATGCAAGTCCATTGCTCGTTTTTAAACTTTTTTTTTGGTGGTTGTTGAGTTCTAGGAGTTCTTTATATATTCTGGATATTAAACACTTATTATATATGATTTTCAAATATTCTCTCCCATTCTATGGATTTTCTTTTCACTCTACTGATAGTGTCCTTTGATGCACAAAACTTTAAAATTTTGATGAAGTAGAATTTATTTATTTTTTAATTTTGTTGCCTGTGCTTCTGGTCTTATGTTTAAGAAACCATTGCCAAATCCAAAGTCGTGAATATTTGCCCTTATGTTTTCTTCTGAGTTTTATCATTTTAGCTCTTAAATTTATGTCTTTCACCCATTTTGTGTTCATTTTTGTATGTGGTATAAGGTAAGGGTCCAACTTCATTCTTTTGCATGTAGATATCCAGTTTTTCCTGCTATCTGTTGAGACTGTTCTTTCCCCATTGAACAGTCTTGGCACCCTTTTCAAAAATCAATTGGCCAGAGGGGAGGGCTTATTTCTGGGCTCTCAATTCTATTTCATTGGTCATCATGTCTATCCCTATGCCTGTATCACACTGTTTTCATTGCCGTAACTCTGCAGTAAGTTTTGAAATCAGGAAGTGTGAGTCCTCCAACTTGGTTCTTCTTTTTCAAGATTGTTTTAGCTGTTCTGGTTCCCTTGAAATTCCATATGAATTTTAGGATAGGTTTTTCCATTTTTGCAAAACACATCATTGGGATTTTGATAGGGATTGCATTCAATCTGTGTATCGCTTTTGGTAGTATTGACATCTTAACAATGTTAATAAGTCTTCCAATCCATGAACACTGAATGCTTTTCCATTTTTTTGGCCTTCTTTAATTTCTTTCTTTTTTTTTTTTTTTATTTTATTTTTTTCCTCCAAAGCCCCAGGAGATTGTTGTATGTCATAGCTGCACATCCTTCTAGTTGCTGTATGTGGGACACGGCCTCAGCATGGCAGGAGAAGCGGTGCGTCGGTGCGCTCCCGGGATCCGAACCCAGGCCGCCAGCAGCAGAGCACGCGCACTTAACCGCTAAGCCACGGGGCCAGCCTGGCCTTCTTTAATTTCTTTCGGCAATGTTTTGTAGTTTTCAGCAAACGTCTTGCATCTCTTTGGTTAAATTTATTCATAAGTATTTTATTCTTTTCGATGCAGTTGTAAATGGAATTGTTTTCTCAATTTCTTTTTCTTATTGTTCATTGGTATGAGCATTGAATATGATGTTAGCTGTGGGTTTTTCATGTATGGCCTTTATCATGTTGAGGAAGTTTCCTTCTATTCCTAGTTTATTGAATGTTTATATCATGAAAAGGTATTAGATTTTGTCAAATCCTTTTTCTGCATCAGTTGAAATAGTCATGTAGTTTTCTTCCTTCATTCCATTAATATGATATATTACATTGAATGATTTCTGTATGTTGAGCCACCCTTGTATTCCTGGGATGAATCTCACTTGGTCATGGTGTATAATCCTTGTAATATTCTGCTGAATTCAATTTGCTAGTATTTTCTTGAAGGTTTTTGCATTTTTATTCGTAAGAGATCTTGGTCTGTACTTTTCTTGTAGTTTCTTTGTCTAGTTTCAGTTTCAGGGTACTGCTGGCCACATAGAATGAGTTAGGAAGTGTTTCTCCTCTTCAGTTTTTTGGAAGAGTTTAAGAAGGGTTGGTGTTAAGTCTTAAGTGTTTGGTAGAATTCACCAGTGAAGCCATCTGGTCCTGCACTTTTCTTTCTTAGGAGATTTTTTATTACTGATTCAATCTTCTTACTTGTTCAGATTTTCTATTTCTTCTTGAGTCAGTTTTGGTAGATTGCGTGTTTCTAGAAGTTTGTCCATTTCACCTAGGTTATCCAATGTGTGGCTAATCACATAATGATTTCAGCACTGTTAATTGAATAATTTGTCCTTCAGATATTTGTAATATCACCTTTATGACAATTGTTAAATATATAAGAACCTGGTTTTGGGGTTATCTATTCTGTTCCATTATTTGTTTTCAAACTGAAACAAAGTTTTGAACTGAGGCAAAGGTAATTTAATAATGGTAGATTTGTAAAGTTCCTTTTGCCTGATTTTTCTCCCAGGTGAACTTTAGTATCATTTTTATAGCAAGGTAAAAAATTTTATTTTGCCTTTTGATTAATTTTATAATAAATTTATGATGAATATATACCTTTTTACTAATCAGTCTTCTCATGTGTCAGTAAAGTTTTGTAGTTTTTTTCCTAAAAGACTTGCATTTTCGGGCTGGGCTGGTGGCATAGTGGTTAAGTTCATGTGCTCCACTTTGGCGGCCTGAGGTTTGCTGGTTCGGATCCCAGATGCGGACCTACACACTGCTCATCAAGCCATGCTGTGGCAGCATCCCACATACAAAACAGAGAAAGATTGGCAACAGATATTAGCTCATGGCCAATCTTTCTCACCAAATGTATATATATCTCCATATAACACATAAGAATGAATAGATACACTTTGAATGAATTGTTGCTCATTGAAAGAGGAAGGGCAATGAGAATGGGGAAAGAGCATACAAGGGAAGAAAGGAAGGGAGGGAGGGTGGGAGGGAGGAAGGAAGGAAGGAAGGAAGGAAGATGATATTCATTCAGTCAATTACTGGAAACTGAAGTCTAGCAAACTTTTTAACCTTTGCCAATTCAACAGGTAAAAAAATGTTACTCCTTTAATTTACATTTCAAGTTTTCATTAGTGTGGTTGAACATTTTTTCATATATTTATTAGCCATTTGAATTTCTTCTGTGAATTACTTACTCATATCTTATGTCCATTTTCTCTTTCTTGTTTTATTCTTGTTGATGTATAAGAATTTTTTTTTTCTGAGGAATGTTTGCCATGAGCTAACATCTGTTGCCAATCTTCTTCTTTTTGGTTGAGGAGGATTCACCCTGTGCTAACATCTGTGCCCATCTTCCTCTGTTTTGTATGTGCGTTGCCACCACAGCATGGCCGCTGATGAGTGGCGTAGGTCTGCGCCCAGGAACCAAACTAGGGCCACCGAAGTGGAGCATGCCAAACTTAACCACTAGGCCACGGAGCTGGCCTTGATTTGTAAGAATTTTTTACTTGGAAGATTATCAATCCTTTGAAAATGATGTACCTTACAAATTCCTTTTTCCAGTTGGTTGTCTTTCAGATTTGTTTAGGTCATACAGAAAATCTAGATTTCTTTGTTTTCAAGTATGCTTATTGTTTTCAGAATGGACTCTCCCTTGATGTCAGCCTTCCCCAAGGTTATTCTTTTCAAAAGCCTATAGTTCCTTCTCTGACTATTATGGCTTTAAAAATGAACACATTTAGTCCTTAAGAGTGATCGAGGTGAGTATCTTCTTTTTATTTTTCCAAGTGATTAGCCTGTTGTCCGATACCATTTTTGAGTGGTCCATCTCCCCTTGCTGGCCTAAAAAGCCCATGTGTTTGTCTGTTTACGTGTCATGTGAGCTGCCTGGTTTCATGAATATGGTGTTGTTTTAATGACCTTGGTTTTGAACCAGTGTCTAATTGGGAAAGTTCCCCTCATTTGGCTTCTTTATGAAAAATGTCTTGGGTTTCCATTTAAATCCTTTTTTTTTTTTTTTGGTGAAGAAGATTGGCCCTCAGCTAACATCCGTTGCCAATCTTCCTCTTTTTTGCTGAGGAAGATTAGCCCTGAGCTAACATCTGTGCCCATCTCCCTCTTTTATATGTGGGATGCCGCCATAGCGTGGCTTGATGAGTGGTGCTTAGGTCCACACCCAGGGTCTGAACCTGTGAACCCCAGGCCACCAAAGCGGAGCACGCAAACTTAACCACTATGCCACTGGGCTGGCCCCTAAATCTTTTTTTTTTTTTTTTTGCATTTAATATCTTATTCTTGGTAGCCATGGTTAATATTCTCCAGATAAGCTCATAATCAAGTATTTGGAAAAATATGTATTCAACAAAATAGTTTTCATTCCATTATCCAGTTACTAAAAGCTTCTGTTTTCATTCCATTTCTTCTGAAGGAAAAATCAGTGCACAAATATGTAATATCAGTCAGCCTCCCTTTGTCTTTTTTATAAAGACTTTACTTTTGGGGCCGGCCCCGTGGCTTAGCAGTTAAGTGCGCTCGCTCCGCTACGGGCCGCCCAGGTTCGGATCCCGGGCGCGCACTGACGCACCGCTTTTCCGACCATGCTGAGGCCGTGTCCCACGTACAGCAACTAGCAGGATGTGCAACTATGACATACAACTATCTACTGGGGCTTTGGGGAAAAACAAAAAGGAGGAGAATTGGCAATAGATGTTAGCTCAGAGCTGGTCTTCCTCAGCAAAGAGAGGAGGATTGGCATGGATGTTAGCTCAGGGCTGATCTTCCTCACAAAAAAATTTAAAAAAAAGACTTTACTTTTTTCTTCAAGTACCTGATTAAGAGCGTACCCTCTGTCCTTAGTATATATAATACACTAAAAGCCTTGAATTCAGTCCTTTAATCATCAATGCTTAAATGAAACAGCCCATTCTGAGTTCTCTACATAGATTATCAACTGTACCTTTAAAAATGACTTTCTATTTTGGGGGCCAGGCCGGTGGCGTAGTGGTTGAGTTCGCGCGTTCCGCATGGTGGCCTGGGGTTCACAGGTTCGGATCCTGGGCGCGGACCTACTCGCCACTCATCAACGATTGTGTCCTACATAGAAGAGCTACAACTCTACAACTGTGATACATAACTATGTACTGGGGCTTTGGAGAGAAAAAAGAAAAAAAAGAGGAAGATTGGCAACAGATGTTAGCACATGGCCAGTCTTCCTCAAAAAACAAACAAACAAAAAATGACTTTCTATTTTAGAAACTAAATTTCCAAAAGGAATTACCATGAACATAACCTCTAGCTGAGAGAAGCTCTTCCCAGTAGGGTCTGGATAAATTAATTCTCCAGTCATAAAGATCCTCAATTTCTCATCACGTTTAACTTATATTTAGCCAGAAGCAAAGAATCAATTTACAGCTAAACCAAGCGTCTCTATAAGTCTCCATTTAAATCTTTAATCAATTTGTTAACATCTGAAGCCTGCTGCCCACATAGGTAGGAATTTTGTTTGAAGAACAGTTGATTTTTTGTAATATTTACATTGCATACTTATCCTTTCCTGACTGTATTCTTACTAATTAAAACTATTGTAAATCTTTATTAATAGGTGCCTAGAGCATTTTACTTTTGAAAATTCAAATTGTAAAATTTTATTACAAATTAAAAATGATATCCTTAAAAAATCTCAAGTTGGTTACCTGTGAAACAATTTTGAAACCTTAGGTATTTAGGTGAGTTCATTTCTCCTTGCTGGAACTACCTTTCGGTTTATACTTGTGGGTGAACTAAAACAGACGAGGGAGAGCATGGTGTTTACTCAGCCCTTGTCTGACTGGCCTGGGGGTACATATTCTCAGCTGTTGGATCAGCCACTTTTGTCCGTTTGCCCCCTTGTGGTTTTGGACTATGTGAGCATCTGCTTCGGTGACTGTGGCACTGAGTCAACTGCTCGCCTGGCTGGATCTCTGAGGCCTTCTCTGTCCTCTCAGGGCTTTGGTGAGGATGCCCTGCAATGTTGCGACTCAGCCATCACCACTTGTCTGTCCCCCTGGCCTCTGCTGCCCTTGGCTCTGGGCGATATCAGTGGATCTTTGGTGAAGAGGCTCCATTCCTGGTGAGGTGGGCACTGCCACTTGTAGGGTCTCTGTCTCAGGGTGTCTCCACCTTTGTGGAGGAGAGCATGTCCCCGAGTGACGGAGATGGTGCTATTGCCCTGGCTTCTCCAGTGACTTCTTCTTCTTCGCCTCTCACTCTGTCCTGACAACTCAAGGATTCATACCTAGAAGCCAACATTGGGAGTTGGGGGCAGGAAGATGGTCCTGAGGTCCTGGGAGTGGATGAGCCCAGGGAGACACCGAGGAAGGGAAGAAAAGGGGATCCAGGAGAGCCCAGGACAGAGGTCTGTGGACCCTAGTCATTTGAGGAGGAGAAAGATGGGGAGGCCCCGGGTCTGAGCAGGAGGGGCCAGGAGAGGGTGGTGCCATATTTGTGGAAAGAATAAGAAGGAAGACTGAGCCACAAGTAAGCTGTACCTTGACATCATTCACTGCACAACCCCAGCACCTAGTTCCCTCTTGTTTGCTGAGCCCTCACCAACCTTCCTTCCAGCAACTCTTTTTCTCCTGTTCCAAATAATTTAATATTCATATTTCTTCCTTATCCATCTGTTCATTTTTAAAAAACATCCCTGTCCCTTCTCCTTGGAATATAACCTTTATCCTGAAATTTGTAGGAATGTTTTTCTTTATGGTTTTACCACACATATCCCTAAACCATATATTGTTCTAATTTACATGTTTGAACTCTGAATGTATTAACTTGCCAAGGCTGCCATAACAAAACACCATAGACTGAGTGGCTTAAACAATAGAAATTTATTTTCGCACAGTTTTGGAGGCTAGAAGTCCAAGATCAAGGTGCTGTCAGGGTTGGTTTCTGGAGAGGCCTCTCGCCTGGCTTGTCAACGACCCCCTTCTTGCTGTGTCCTCACCTGGGCTTTCCCCTGTGTGCATGCACTCCAGGTGTCTCTTTCTCTCCTAATATGGACACCAGTCCTATTGGATTAGGGCTCCATCCTTATGACCTCATTTAACCTTAATTACCGCCTTAAAGACCCTGTTGCCAAATACTGTCACAGTGGGGTTTAGGGCTTCAACATACGACTTTCGAGGGGACACAGTTCAGTCTGTAAGACTGAATAAATGCGTACTCCATGTTTCACTCTACAATTCGCTTTTCCGCCTTGACATCATGTCCCTGAGATCCTCACAGTTGGGCCTGTAGCTGTCATTACTCTGCTGGAATGCCTTACTGCATTTACTAGAACTTGCGAGAGAATATCAGAATAGCAGACTCAGCATTGGTGTCTTGTTCTTGCTTGAACGAGACTGCCACTACTGTTTTGTGTTCAGCAAGATATAGGTTACTGGTTTCTCTGCATATACCTTCCTCTGCCTGCAGGGACAGCCTTGGCCGCACTCGGTGATGTGCCATGCGTGGCATTCCCGCTGCCAAGCACTGTCGTGTGTAATGCCTCAGGACCCAGTGACGTTCCAGGACGTAGCCGTGGAGTTCACCCAGGAGGAGGGGAGCATCTGGGCCCCACGCAGAAGGCGTTGTACTGGGAAGTGATGCTGGAGAACTACAGGAGCCTGGCGTCCCTGGGTAAGGGCAGTCCCAGGACCACCGTCCACACTGGCCTGGAGGGCAGCACCAGGCAGCACCCTGGGAGGGACGAGGGACGAAGGTGCCATCTTCCCAGATTGTCTGCTTAGCTGATGGGAAGAGAGGAGACATTAATTAATTTAATTGGCAAGTGATTATTTTTACATTAATTAAACACAGAATCTTATAGATTACAATGAAAACATGCATGATTTTGAAAGATGCAACAGACACTTGGAAAGAGGTTTTGGACTTGCAAAGGCATGTTTGCCTACCAATCTTTGAGGCCCGGTGTGAACCTTCTCTGCCTGTAGGGGTTGGAGAATGAGGAGTCACTTTCTCTTCTCTATCCAAACCGTGAATCCCGAAGCCTGAGGCCTCTGACCTTCGGATTCACACTTTGATGTTCAGAGGACATGGACTCGGGGTATTTCTGTTTCTGCTGCTTGTCCTTTGTGTGATCAGGAGTGGGAGCCTGAGGCTGCCCCCCACCCCTGCCCCGTCATTCATGCTGCAAAGGTCCTGAAGGCAGGGAAATGGAGGCAGGGCTCTGGGCTCACCCCTGTCACCGGCCCCAACACCTACACCTCTTGTCTTTCCCAAGCAAGGCGCCAGGATTCAAAGCCTGATGTGATCTCCCAATTGGAGCAAGGTGGATTGCCCTGGATGGTATGGAGGGCCATCCCTAGGGACCCCTCTCCAGGTGAACAGGCGGGAAGGAGTTCTGGGAGCTCACGCACAAGGCTGGCCAGCAAGCTGATGGTTTCTAGAAGCGCTGCCACAGAGCCTTCACCAGGGGAAATCAGGGCTGCATCGGAACAGTCCCTGCGCAGGAGCCGCCTCCTGCCACTCTGCTCCTCTCCTGCGTGTGCCTGGGCCCCTCCCCAGCTGCACTTTCTTCTTCCTCCTCTCAGGGGCACTCCCTTCCCCGCACTGCCAGGCATTCTGCCCTCTTGAGAAAATCCCCTCAGTGGACAGTCATGCCGCTTTCGCCTCCCTTTCTTTCCTCATTCCCTCAGTTACCACAGTTCCCGCAGCCACCAGCCTCTCTCCCCAGGCTCCCCACGGTGCGCACCTTTTGTCTAGTCGGGTCCAGAGAGGCTTTCTATCCCCGTTTCCAGAAGTTCTTGCACCTCTTCCCTCCTCCTGCCCTCTCCTCCTTGGTTTCCTGACACCACACCTCATGCATTTGCCTTCCTCCATCTCCTGTCCCTGTCACCCTTTGCTCTTCTCTGTTCATTCTCACACGCTTGCAGAAGGACCAGACCCGATGGCCGCCCATACTGAAAGCTCGCTGTCTGCACCTGGCACCTCTGTCCTCCCTGCACTGCAGCCCTGCCCTCCCCTCGGCTATCTCCACGTGGACCCGCAGCTGTCCCTTCAAATTCAGCACAGAAACCCTTTAGTCACCTGACCCTTCCTGTCCCTCATCCTCTGCAGCCCCTGTCTCCTGGTTCTGATTGAATCACCCATACACTGCCACCCCCTTTGTCAACCTGTGCCATCATGGGCAGTGGCTGGAATTTCTCCATTCCTTCTCTCTTCTCTTAATCCACTTTCAGTGTTGCTGTTAGGCAGGTCTACTAGGAACATCTTCGTAACCATGGCCACCACCTGCCAGAACCCACACTGTGATTCCCTGCTGCATTCAGCCTCAGCAAGACTTCACATAATCACTTTCCAGTTCACTCAGCTCCTCTGTTCCTTGTCCTCTCATGCCCCCTCTCCTAGGGTGGATTCTGCATGTGCGGTTTCTGCTTATCTCCTCATAAGTCAGTGGCCCCCTCATCGACTCAACAGTGGCTATAGGTTGCCTCTGATAGCAGCAGGAGAATGGGTGGAATGGGACCATCCTTACAGACCTGGTGAATTGGTGTTTCAGAGATGTTAACTGTGGCAGCTTACAAAATGGGCAAACAGGGAAAAGAGGTTGGAGGCTGAGAGATTAGTGGTGACATTTCCCAATGACCTAGGCACATGGTGACTCCAGGTAATACCTTGATCTGCTTTTCCTCCACTAGTTCTTATCCTAGTGATTCCCCTCATCACCACTCCTTGTGCATTCTCAAGGTCCTAGTTTTCACCCTTCAGTCATTCCAGAAAGGCAGTCCTCATTTGCCTCACTTATCAGCACTCCTATAACCACTTATGTGTCCATGGTCACTTCTTTCTTGCTGCTGTGCATAGTGGCTTACATCACATATTTCAAATCAGCCAAAGCCCAATATCTCTGTTTGGGAAATCAAAGAATAAAAGTAATAGAAACATATTATATGTGGCTTTGACTAGCTCATGCTTTCTGTCTCTCTAAATGGTCAAATATCCTCCACTTTTTATTTCTTTCAGACCAAGAGATCAGATCTGGAACTGAAGAATCAAATCTGAAGCAAGTAATTTCTAAAGAATTTTCCCAGGATGTGATAATCAACAAAGGTAAAGATAATGGAATCTGTTACTCCACCAGAGAAGGCCCAGAATCTCTGGGCTGTTTAAAGAGCCCTCTAGGGCAAATGGCATTTACCCATAAGAAGAGCCTGACTCAGGAGAACATTCATGAAGATAATGGATTTGAGGGAGAGTTTAGACAGCAATCAAACTTTGTTACTCAAAACAAAATAACTTCAGGGAAAATAATGGATAAAGATGACAGTGATGACAGTAGCTTTTCACATAACCTAGATCTAAGTAATCATCAGAGGATCTACATGAGTGAAAAACCATACAAATGTGATAAATGTGGGAAATGCTTTAGCTGTGGTTCGGATCTCACTCAACACCAGAGTACTCATACTGGAGTTAATTCATACGTTATTAGGTATCAGAAGTTTGGTGCTAGGGAAAAACCCTTCAAATGTAGAATTGTGGGAAATCTTTCAGCAGGGGAACACACCTTGTACAACATGAAAGGTGTCATGCAGGAGAGAGACCATATGAGTGTAATATATGTGGGAAGTCATTCACACACTGGGACTCGTCTCTTGTTCTACGGCAGAGAACTCATACTGGAGAAAAACGCTGTGAGTATCGTGAGTGTGAGAAAGCCTTCAGCCAAAGTACGTGCCTCACACAACATCAGAGGATCCACACAGGAGAGAGACCTTATGAATGTAGTCAGTGTGGGAGGGCCTTTAGCCAAAGGTCACATGTAACTCTGCACCAGAAAACTCATACTGGGGAGAAACCCTATGAATGTAATCAGTGTGGCAAGGCCTTTATTCAGAGCATTCAACTTACTCTACATCTAAGAACTCATTTGGGAGAGAAACCTTATGAATGTACCGAATGTGGTAAAACCTATAGTCATAGCTCACCCCTAATGCAACACAAGAGGATTCATACTGGAGAAAAACCATTTGAATGCAAAGAATGTGGGAAAGCCTTTACCCAGAGCATCCAGCCTACTTTACATCTGAGAACACATACTGGAGAGAAATCCTACAAATATATTCAGTGTGGCAAAGCCTATAGTTATAGGTCATCCCTAATTCAACATAAGAGGATCCATACTGGAGAAAAACCCTTTGAATGTAATGAGTGTGGGAAAGCTTTTCGATGGAATACACACCTTACTCAACACCAGAGAATTCATACTGGAGAGAAACCTTATAAATGCAAAAAATGTCACAAGTCTTTCAGCAGAAGTACACACCTTAATCAACATCAGAGAACTCATTCTGAAGAGAAACCCTACAAGTGTAATGAGTGTGGGAAAACCTTTGGTCAGAGTGCATATCTGACTCAACACTAGAGGATGCATACTGGAGAAAAACCTTATCAATGTAAGGAATCTGGAAAGGCCTTCACTGTAAATGCATACCTTGCTCAACATCAAGGGATTCATAAGAGAAAGAAACCTTTATAATGTGCCAATTACAAAGAAATTCAGACTGGAGAGAAATTCAATAAATGTATTTAAGGTGGGAAATATTTCAGCATAAACACAGGCATTCCTCAACATCAATAAATTAATAAAAGAGAAAAACCCTATAATGTAATTGTGGAAAATATTTTACATGTCATGTATTCAGTAATAGTTAATATACTCATCATAAAGAAAACTAAGAAAGTGAAAGGTATGTGAAATGTTTTACTGTAATATTATCTCATTAAAAATTTTAAAACACTGGGGGGAATCTTATAAATAACATTTTTAAAACCATGGAGTCATACATGAAAGTTAAATCTTCTTATACATCATGTTGAGTTTCTGGAAAACATGTAGAAATAATGTCTGTTGAATCTATAAATGATTCTAGATCATTTATATGATCTATATATATCAAGTTATGTATGAGAAGGTGAGGCTCACACTTCAAATCTGATGCCCTACTTTATATAGACGTAGCTTTAAATACTGTAGATCAGGGGTCAGTAAACTATGGCCCATGCACCAAATCCAGCCTATACCTGTTTTTGTAAATAAAGTTTTATTGGAACATGGTCACATCCCTTTGTTTATATATTGTCTATGACTGCTTTCACTCTACAAAGGCAGAGTTGAATAGTTGTGACAGAAACTGTACAGCCTTGTGTTAGATTACTAGGCTGCTATAACAAAATACTGCAGACTAGGTGGCTTCAACAACAGAAATATACTTTCTCACAGTTCTAGAAGCTGCAATTCCAAGATCAGTGTGCTGGTAGGTTTGGTTTCTCCTGAGGCCTCTCTCCTTGGTGTGTAGATGGCCACCTTCTTGCTGTGCCCTCACATGGCATTTCCTCTGTGTGTGCCTTCTGGTATCTCTTCCTCTTCTTATATGGACACCAGTTCTGTTGGATTTGGGCCCCATCCTTATGGCCTCAAGTATTATCTTAATTATCTCTTTAAAGGCCCTATCTTCAAACACAGTCACATTGGGGTTTAGGGCTTTGTTTTAACCTGTTCAGGCTGCCATAACAGGTATACCATTCACTGGGTGGCTTATAAACAGCAGAAATTTATTTCTCCCAGTTCTGGAGGCTGGAAAGTTCAAGAACAAGGTGCTGGCAGATTCAGTGTCTGGTGAGAGCCCTCTTCCAGGTTCATAGACATTGTCTTCCCACTGTGTCCTCGTGTGGTGGAAGGGACAAGGACTCTCTGGGGCATCTTTTATGAAGGCAGTAACCCTATTCGTGAGGGCTCTGTCTTCATGACCTAACCGCCTCCCAAAGGCCCCACTTCCTGGTACCATCACGTCGGAGGACAGGATTTCAACATACGGACTTTGGGTGGGACACAAACATTCAGCCCGTAGCAGGCTTCAACATATGGATTTGGAGGAACACGATTCAGTCCGTAATAAGCCTGCAAAGCCTAAAATACCTTCTGTAAAGGTACAGAATAAGTTTCTTGAACGCTGTGGGTTTAGATAATCAACTATAAGTAATATATCAACATTTTACATTGTATAAAAATTCTAAAGCATTTAAAATTGGTAACTTAGGGCAACATAGTAGTCATAAGTTGTACCATACAGAGAAATAACGTTTTGTGCATTCTTGAGTTATTTTCTAAAAATTAGAGAAGGGATCTTTTTTCTGGAAAATGATGACAGGTATTTCTTTGAAGGTAATTCTCTGGCTTCTCTAATGAATCATTTTTTTAGTAAACTCAGTGTTCTGATCACCTCCTATTTACCACATCGATGAGGGAGGGATCCTCTGTCCTAAATAATATAAGATAGCCAAAGGCAGTTGCTATTTATTAGGCTCCTACTATGTGCTGGGCTCTGGACGAGGCTGGGAGATACAGAGGTGATGAGAGAGACCATTCTGTGGTGGTTTCTTGTGTGTCCTCTCCCCTGGGAACCTTGAGAGCAGTGCCCCCAGGTCCCAGCACCTCGCACCGAGCTTGGCATGCAGCAGGGCCCCAGTTAATGCTGAAGAAACGAATGAGCTGCTGCAGGTTGTACAACAAGCACTTGCGATGACTGCAGCTAAAATACCCGACTCCTGAAAATTAACCCAAAAACAGGTTTGACCATCCTTTCCAAGAAATGATGCTGGGTCAACTTTTTGTATGGAAATCTTTAACCCAACTGCAAAATCATATCCAAAAATCAATCCCAGATTTATTGTGGATCCAATTGTGTGAGGTAGAATAATAAACGTTGAGAAGAAAACAAAGGAGAGGGTTTCCTGACTTTGGGGTGGGCAGAGGTGACGCGACCAGGGGACAATGTGCTGACCCTGGAGGAAAAGATTGACTCCTTTGAAGTGAAGAACATCTGTTCATCAGTAGACACCAGAAAGAGCATAAAAGATAAGCCACAAAGTGGAGGAGGCTTTGTGCAGTCCACATGTCCAACAGAGGACTCGTATCTACAAAGAAAACAGGAGAAAATGGACAACAGACCTGAACGGACACTTCCCAGAAGGGGATTCCGTTGCTAAAACTCAAATGGGAATGTGTTCACCCTCATGAGTCTTCAGTGAAATGCAATTTGAGAACCCAGTGTGTTCCTGCCACGTGTTCACAGAATGTCTGCAGTGGGAGTTGTCCACAGCGGGTGCCGTGAGGACGTGGAGGATCCAGAACTCTCTTTAGTGCTGCTTTCCTCTGGGCCCTTTGTACTTTGCAGGGTTTTTTGTTGTTTGTTTTGTCCTCCCTGTTCCCTTCACGTTTCCCTTGATACTGCTTCTTCAGTCAGATCTGAGACTTGAAGCTCTTTCCGTTGAAATCCCGTTTTGATCCAGGAGCCCTGTTAATGCAGTGGGAAGGAGGAGGGGAAGGGGGAGTGCTCTGTAGTCCTCTGATTAATCTCAGGCTTCTCTGGAGCCTGTGTCTCTGGGATTTGACCTTTACAAGTCCTTCTCGGATTTTTTTTCCTGTTAAGTGAGAGAATGCTGGAGGGAGCTGGAGTTGGGTATTTCCCTTCCTCCCCATGGAAAGCTAGAGGGACTAGGTTAGGGTATTCCTTTTCCCCCAGGCCAGTGAAGCTCTGGTAGAAGCCAAGATGGTGGCTCTGGTAAAACCGTTTCCCTGGAGGGAAGGCTTTCTTGTGGACAACAGGCTGCGCTGGGTGTGTTTCAGAATGGTTGCTTTTCTTCTCTCCCTGCTGGAAGCGTGAAGGAGTTTTCTTTGATCTTCACCCCGAGACTGTGGTGGGGCTGCTGGAGGGAAAGCTCATGCAAGTGTGGAGGCCCCCATAAGTCTGGTCCCCTGGGGATATTAACTCTCCGCTGGTCCACACTGAGCCTCCAGAAGTTCACTCCTTACGTTTCAGTTTTGCTCCCCAGATCCCGGCTCCCGCAGAGGCCCCTGCTCCCTCATGCTGTGACTCTGTGTGTACCTGGCTCTCCACTGCTGGTGGTGAGAGTTTGTCCTGTGACCTCATTCTCTGATGGGTTTAAGAAGAGTTGTTGAATTTCAGTTTGTTCAGCTTTTCTCTTGTTGTGACAACAGGAGTGATGATCTCTAAGCTCCATACATATTGGACCACAAACTGGAACTCTTTTAATCTTTATAATTAAAATGAAGTAATTTTAGCTTATTTCCTTTGTAAAACCTTCCCTTTCATTCCTCCTTTTGGAAAAGGGAAGAGATGTCTTCAGGGAGTCTTGCTTTGTTAAAGCAAGGTGTCACAAATTGCTCAGGGCTGTGTCCCATCCGAGAATTAAAGCTCCCATTTGTTCAGGCCCAGAAGCTTGGATGCCAGGCCCAGACTCTCCAGGTGAGACGTGTGTGTAGGTGATTCACCTAGGACTTTAAAAGCAAATAGTCCAAAAATAAACTGCTCCATTAGAAAAGACTAAATCTGTAGAGTGTGGACTCCTGGTGTCCACTAGGGATGACCAGCCGGCTCCAGGTCGGGGGTGGGGAGGAAGCAGCAATTCCATCGGCAAGGATGAGTCTCCCTGTCTGTCCCTCCCCTGGGCCCCTTTTATCCTGGGCTGCATTGTTTCAACTCAGAGCATGCCTTTCATATTTAGGTGTCAGTCCTTGTAGCCGTCAGGTTGTGTTCTCTCCACAGCCATTAGCTGGGCCGCAGGAACCTGTGAACAGTTAGGTCTGGCCTCCTATGTCACCACCACTCACATGGTCAGGGCTCTTCCACACTGATCTCCAGAGACAGACACAGGAGACGTATGCGAAGGAACCGGAACAAGGCTTTATTCTAAGTTGTGGGGAAGACACGAGGGTTCTGGGAGACAGACGGGGAGAAGGGAACAGTCTAGGTGGCAGGGGGTGTCCCCGCTGCTCCAGGACTGGAAGGAAAGTGGCCAAGTGCCGTCTGCTGTCTTCAGGACTGACCACTGGAACGGGATAAAGGGGCCCAAACGGGAAGGCTGCTCCTCCTGTGCCTGGCAGAGGTGGGGCTGCTCGGAGTGGAGGTGGGGACAGACACGCCCCTAAAGGCACCTTGCTGGCGGTGGTGCTGGGGCCTCAGGTGGAAGTAAGGCGTCTCTTCCTGGGCGGGCCCCTGGGGATGAGACTTAAGGAAGGGGCAGAAGTGCCTCCAAACCCAGGGTTCTTCCTAATGCTGGGTCCTGTAGTCACCATGGGGGCGCTCTGGGGAGGGGGGCCCAGGTGTTCAGGCCCGAGCTCCCCCATAACTGTGTGTGGCGCTCAGGGCCCCACCTGTCTGTGTTGTGATGCTGAGTGCTGCAAAGGCAGAAATCAGATCTGAGACAGCTTTCCTGCTCCCAAAGCCTGTATGTGCTACCGAGACCCACAGCCTGAAGGGCGCTCGGCTTGTGCTGCCAGATGTTGATTGTTGCTGCCTGGTGCTGGGCCCAGCATTGGTCACAGCATTGGTCAGGGCGCTGGGCATGTAGGTGGCAGCTCCAAAGCCAGAGACATGGGCTGTGCCAGAGGGGACCACAGCTGGGGTGGCAGCAAAGGCTGACCAGGTGCTGGTATGGGTGCCCCAGGTAGAAGGTGTGGGTAGTCAACTGCCAACAGCTCCCCGTGTGGTCCTGCCCAAGGCTGGCCAGCCTGGAGCAGAGGTTGGGGCCCAGGCTGGGGCTGGAGCTGCCAGTGTTCCATCCTGGAGACAGCTGTGTGAGGTGGTGGCTCCATGCTGCTGCCCAGAAGGGGCCCCAGATGTGGGCTGGGCAGTGGCTCCAAGGTTCACGGGAAGGTTGAGAGTTGGGGTGGGGCCGCAGAGCCTCAGTGCAGACAGGCTGGCGGTGACTGAGGCCATGCTGTCACTGGGGGAATCGGAAGGGCCTGGGCAGTTGGGAGGATGTTCCCATCGGAGCCAGGGGGAGACCCCAAGAGGAGAGGCTGCAGAGGTGGAGTGGTGTCCATGGGGGTGACCTCAGTGTCAGAAGCTGGCTGGGGAGCCAGGCCTGCAGATGTGCTGGTTGAGGGGCTTGAACTGACAGCAGAAGTGATTGGCAGGCCGGTGGAGGGAGGCGCACTAGGATCGTGGTGGGAAGGGGGCACTGTGAGGGGGAGACAGGAGGGTCTGTTCCCATGGGGGAGGGGGACTCCACTCTGGAGGTGCTGGGAGCTGCAGGGAGGGAGGGGTTTGGGGGCCTAGGTGACAGGTCAGCCCTGCCTGATACTGGGGAGGAGGCCAGGGGATCTTGGGTCTTCCTCCGTTTCTCCTGCTGTGGAGCCATGCTGGGGGCTGGAGGGACAGCTGTGGAAGGGCGGTCCCTGCAGCAGGCACGGGGACAGGACAGGAAGGCTCTGTGGTCCCACAGTCCCAGATGGCCTCAGTGTCACCCTGCCGTGCACTGTTGATGGCCCAGAATGCTGCCTCCTCCTCCGAGTCTAGGTCTTCCACGGTGACTCGGAAACCCACGTCGGCGGGTGGTGGCAGCCTCAGAGGGTCCCCTCGCCTGTGTGGCAGGAGAGGAATCTTTGGTTTTCAGGGCCTGGAACTGTCAGATGTGGGTGAGCAGTTCCTCTGGGTTTGTGTCTGCCCTCTTGTTGCCTCTGCATCCTTTCCAGGCTGGGTCTTCCTCTGGGAAAGCATGGAGGCTGCAGAGGGAGCCCCAGGGCCCTCCTCGCTCACCGTCTTCGCTGACCTCTGGGGCAGCCAGCTGTGGGATGTGGCCGCACCCCTCCTCCTCTGCCCTGGCGGGACCCCTCACTGGGGCTCTGTGAGCTGGTGATGGCGTTTCGTTTCAGACAGGAGCGCATACACGAGGTCTGAGATTCCTGGACGCCTCTATCTTCTGACCTTGTGATGTGGAGGTTTCTCTGCAGAGGCCCAGGCCTGGGCACGAAGGAACAGAGGCCTCCCTGGACCCCCAGGGGCCTGAATGCAGACGATGCCCCCAAGGTTGTCAGAGCCCCTTTCCTGACCGTCCTGCCTCTCTATGACTGGAGGGTCTTCCTCCTGCTTGGCCGTCTCTCCCCTGCTGTCTCCCATCTTCTCCCTGCAGGAGTCCTGGGCACACCTGCGTGTTGTGGGAGGCATCGGGGTGACTCCCTGCTCCTGGACCACCCGAGGGTGACTTTGCCCACAGCAGATGCCGAGCTGCAGGACATCTCGGAGGTGTGACCGGATAGTAGAGCCTTCCTCTGATGGCCAGGCCTGCAGATGGAGGTGAGGACCCCCAGAAAGGAGCACAGGGTCTTCCGGATCACGGCCCATCGTCTGGGAGTTGTGATGAGAAATCGCGAGTGTGGAGTCACTGGATTCCTGTAGGGCGGCCTGCGAGTGGATGGCGGGGTGTGGACAGCTGGTGACCCCGGCCAGCCAAGGGAAGTCGGTGGACGCGGTGAGGGGGCTGGAGGCGGCCGAGCCCTCTTGGCAGGTGCTGGCCCCCAGGTGCCCGGGGTGGGGGTGGGGGGCACAGCCTGCCCTGGGAACCGCCCATAGTGCGCGTGGGTGAGGTCTGTCCCCCAACAGAGAGCGGGGCTCTGAGCTTTCTCCGTCAGGTCCCAACTCAACCAGAGGCCAAGTGGGCACTGTGTGGCCTATTGCTAGGATGCAGCTTTGGAATGTGGGGGAAGAATGGATGTGCGCGAAGATTCTGGAGGGAAGGTCGCGTGTGCAGAGGACGCACGAGGACCTGGGGCGGGACATACTTAACATATGACCCAACAGACCCCCTCCTAGGCGGTGAACCCAGAGGAATCACAACTTACGTCCTCACAGGAGCCTGTGTGTGAATGTTCTCGCTGCCTTATTCAAAGTCCCTCCTATGGGACTACTGAGGTTTTCCAGTTTTTCTTGAGTGAGTTTGTATGATGTTAGTTGTCCTGGGAATAACACCGCGTGTATGAATTATTTCACAGTCTAACTAGACAGAACATTTTACAGTGAAATAAAACGTAGAGGCCCTACGGCCATGTGGATTCTTCACCTCCCACGCTGTCACAGTTGTCATATGGGCCACCTTTATATGACTAGAATGTCACCCTCTCACACTGCGGTGTCCTTCTCTCATTCAAAGTCATACGTGTATCAAGAATTGCAGAGGAGAAAAAGAGGCCTCCGCCTTACCCGGAGACCACCACGTCTGTCGCTCCTCCCCGTCCCTGGCGCCCCGGCTTCGCCTCGGCCTGCGGGAGCTCCTCTCACAGAGAGTCTGTGGCCCGTCGTCTGGTGAGGAGTCGCTTCGTTTTCTCTCAGCTCCGTCAGCCTGAGTTTTGGGTTTGGTTTTGTTGGGCTTTTGACCCTGAAGGCCGTCTTTGCTCCCCGTCGTGTCCTGGGTTGACCTTCTCCTTCAGCGCTTCAGAGACGCGACTCCGTCTCTCCTGCCTCTGTGTTTTCTGAGGAGTAATCACGGCCCCTCAAACTGGTTCTCTCACATGTGACACGTCGTTTTCCCTGACTGCTTGCAAGACTTTTCTTCCTCTTGGCTTTTTTATGAGGCTGATTCTGTGTCAGGGTGAGGCGTTCTGTGCTTAGGTCTGTGTGTTATAAATCTGTGACGTTTTCCACCATTCTTTTCCTCATATATTTCCTTCTGCACCGACCTCTTCCACTTTTCCCTCAGACACTCACCTGGCTCACAAGTTAGAACTTTCCATATTGTTCCACACATCTCCGAGGGTCTTGTAATTTTCGTTCAATCATTTATTCTCTTTCTTCTTTAGATTTGCCGTTTCTATTGATCTATAAGTTTTCTCTTTCCTGTTTCCTCCATTCTCCTCCATTTCCTCCATTATTGAGCCCATCCAGTGAATTTTTGATTTTGAATATTGTATGTTACCTTCTAAAATTTCCATTTGCTTCTTTTTCATAGTTTTTATCTCTGCTGAGAAGGTGTTTCTGTCCATTAGTTCCCAGAGTTTCTCCCTTTCCCTCACTGAGCGTGGTTATACTGGAGGCTCTGTCTGCTCGTTCCTGCATGTGGGGTATTTCAGGGCTGGGTCTGTTGGGTGTCTTTTCCCTTGAGAATTGGTCAGATTTTCCTACTTCTTTGCGTGTTTTGTTGTGTGATTTTGGATGGTGTCCTGGACGGTTTGCTTCTTATGTGGTGAGACTGGTTCCTGTTAGAATCCTCTGCAGATGCTTCCATGTCCTTTCTCTGTCGGCTGATGAAGCATCGATGCAGTGGAGGTCGAGCTGCGTGTTGTACTTGCCTCCTGTCGGCCGCTGTCCCATCTCAGGGCAGTTGTGGTGACGTCACTGTGCCGTCTGTGTCCACACGCTGAGGTCCCGCTCAGGGGTTAATCTGGGGGAGAGTGGGGTTATATGGTATTTCAGTTTCCAGGCCTCTGCTCTGCCTCTTTGGGTCTGTTCTGTGCCTGTGGCTCAGGGGGAGCCCAGGACTATGTTGGTTCATCCACAGACTGAAATAGCCCCTTCTCTAGCTCTCTCCTCTTCAGGGTTCTCCCACGTTCTCAGGCTTCACGGCTCCTCTGACGTGTTCCTCAGAGTGTTTTCGCCCTGTGACGTCATGCAGATCCACAGGACTCGGTCGACCTTTCCGGTGAAACAGCAGAGAAAAGAAAGAAGAAAAGAACGGGGGTTCCCCCACACTCTTCAGACCCCCGGGGTCTCTTGACCTGCTCCCTTGTCCAGAGACGCAGGGAACTTCTCAGGGCTTGGGTGCCTCTGCCAGCGCTGAGGCTGCAGGGGAGACTGTAACTGGGGAGAGAAAAACAGAACAAATGGGGGTGGCCCCTCACTCCTGGACACACAAGGCCCCCCTTTCCCAGTAGCCGGGTTAGGAATAAGGGGTTGACCCCAGAGTTTTCAGTGTCAGCGCTGCTGGGCTTCTCCTGCCCTGGGTGCGCTGGGAGACGGAGGAGGGAACAGCCCCCCACGATCACCCCGCCACAGGTGGTTCTTCAGTGTGGGATTCCCGTCCCTGTCTGGCTGGAGTTGTTTAATGCTTAGAGTTGTCAAGGACATGCTTCTTGTCCTGTGTGCAGAGTTTCATTTGTCACCTGAGAGAGAGAGAGGTTGTGTGGGCTCCCTCCATCTTGGCCCAACCAGAAGTCTCCCGTCACTTTAAAATAAATGTATTCATGTTGTCGCGTATGGCAAGATATCCTTCTCTTTTCAGGCCGAATAATATTCCATGGTATGGATAGCCCACATTTTCTTTCTTTCTTTTTTTTTTTTTGCTGAGGAAGATTTGCCCTGAGCTAACATCTGTGTCAGTCTTCTTCCACTTTGTATGTGGGTTGCCACCACAGAATGACTGACGAGTGGTGTAGGTCCAGGCCTGGGATCTGAACATGTGAACCTAGGCTGCCAAACTGGAGCGCCCTGAACTCAACCACTACGCCACAGGGCCGGCCTCTCCCACATTTTCTTTATCCGTTCACCTGTCGATGGACACTGAGTGGTTTCCATGTCTTGGCTGTTGTGAGTAACGCTGCAGTCAGCACGGGAGCTCAGAGATCTCTGTGAGATCCTGGTTTCGATTCTTTTGGATGTGCACCCACAAGTGGGATTGCTAGATGGTGCTAAGTGAAATACGCCAGTCACAGAGGGACGAGTACTGCGTGATTCCACTTAGCTGAGGGCTCTAACATGGTTAAACCTACTCTAGGTGATAACACTGCCTTGTGTAACTGAAATTTGCTAAGAGAGGAGAACTTCAGTGTTCTCACCAAAAAGAGAAATCATAATATGTGAGGTGCTGGATGTGTTAATTAACTTGATGGGGGGAGTCCGCACACAGTGTATCAGATCATCAGGTTGTAAGTTATATTGTCACTTCCACCCCAGTAAAGCTGAAAAAGGAAGAAGACAAATGTCGACCTCACAGAAACAGAGAGTAGAATGGTGGGTGCCAGGGGCCGGGGAGGGGCCGGGGAGTCGCTGGTCAGCAGCAGAAGGGTGCGGTTGTGTGAGATGAACGATCTAGAGAGCTGCCCACAGCGCTGCGCTGTAGTTCACAGGACATGGCACGCGCTTCAGTGTTTGCTACGAGGGGCAAGCTGTGTTAAGTGTTCTCACCACAGTGAAAAATCGCACGATTTCTGGTGACCACAAAATACTTCACGTATATAGCTGAAGGAGGAGTACAGCAAATATCGAACTCTAGAATTAGGTAACTTCCAAGAAGTAAGAAGTAGGATTGTTTGACAGTGAAAGAATTACTATCTCACTAAATGTGTGGTCTGAAAGCCTTAGGGATGAGATTCTTTGACCCAAGGAGATAGAATAGTAGAAAAAGGAGTGTGAGTGTCAGATGGTGGTAGTGATGACAGACAGCAGGAGACGTCCTTGCCAGACTTATTGCTGGTCCTAGGAGACTCGCACTGGCTGTGTGACCCTGGGCAGTCACTGTGCCTCTCTGAGCCTCTGTCTCCACATGAGACTAGTAATCCTGCAGAGCCAGAAACCCGAGGCCCTGGTGTCAGAGGGACGTGGGCCCTGCTGCTGACCTGACGTGTGGCCCAGGGCTGTGGAGGATGCCTGGCTGTGCTCTGGCACAGAGCCGTCCACTGCCCTGGCATCCTGCACACTGGGGACTTGGGAACAGTGGAGGCCGTGCCCTTAGCTGACACAGAGGAGACGGAGCAGAACATGGAAGATGTGCCTCTGAGCCCACAGGGCCTGGAGACCCAGGACCCGGGGAGGCCTGGGGGAGGAGGGGCCTCCTCCTCTGTTAGCACTCGGGCCTGGGCACTCGGGAGCCCTGGTCCTGGTGAGGGGACCTCGTCTGCCCTCCCCTGCTGGGACACCACACATGCGGGTCACCTTCTCTGCCAGCCTTTGTCCCCCCTTTACAACCCTCTCTTCCAAACGTCGTGGTGACACTTTGTCAGTTTCCTTCTCCTCTGCTGGGGGCTGCTCTGCACCCACCAACACGGCCCCCACCTCTGATTCCAAGAGTCTTGGTGTGGACAAGACAGAGAGGCTATCTGGCCAGTCCTTCTCACTTTCCAGAAGGTGAGTGGAGACAGGAGTGTTTACTGGGCTCGTTGACATTGTGGTGACAATATTAACTCCAACAGCTGTGACTCGTCCAGCACTCAGCTTGTGCCAGGCTCTTTTCACAGATTAGCTCCTGAAACCCCACAGTCCCCTGTGGTGTCAGTTCCCGTCCTGCACACAAGGAAACTGAGTCTCAGAGAGGTGATGTGACCTGCCCAGAGTCACACAGTACAGCAGTGGACAGGCTGTTATTTCACAAAGTTTTTGTCTAAGTCTAGATGCCAGAGACATCGTGTTGTCCTGTTGCCCAAGGACATGACACCCAACACTGGCCAGATGATTGAAAGAAGTTTATTTGTCACATATGCTCCAACCCCAGGGAAGGACACCATGCAAAATCACTCGTGGGTTGCACCAGGGAGCAGAGTAAACCACTAGGGGTTGTGGGAGGCAGGCTTTGTAGTAGCAAGAGGGTGAGGTGCCCCCTGGTTCCCATGGGAAGATGTGATTGTCTTGTTTGAATAATTCATGGGCTAGCAGGGTTAGGTGAGAACCATTAGATTAAGGACTAGATGGAATGCTGGTCCAGCTGATAGGGAAACTACCTGGATTACAGCCTTTCCTGTTGGGTAGGGGGCATATCTGTCAAGAGCAGGGGAATTCACAGTTAGGCCTTGAGGGTCCTGTGAGGCTCAAAGATGTCCAGGCAGCACGTGAAATTTTAGTTCTTACAATACACAGGGCATTAGAAACCAGGTTTGTCAGAGAAAGATTTTCTGTCTTCTAATGTTAATCAGATTCGCATTAAAAAGTGCAGGTTACAGCTAGGTAGTATTCTAAGCACACTTGCATTACTAGTAGCAGATCCTCATTACACCAACTTTTTCACATAATCACTTATGAATTAACAATAAAAAAACCCTAAACACCTTTGGTTGAAGTGTAACTATTTTTACTGAGTTTTGTATATGGACAACAATGGAAAAGGATTTGAGGTGAAGAAAATACTTTAGGTAAATGGTTATGTAAAACAGAAAGTGCAAATTGGTTTTGATTGGGAGTAAAGTAATGGAGAGCTGTGCATTGACTGGCTGCCTTGTTACCCAGAAAGTGGCCATCACGTTCCTCTCACCCAGGTGTCTGTGGTTTTTGAACTCTGTTGAGAGTTCCTCTTGCCTTTTTCTGTGGGGCTCCCAGTTAGCCACTGGGCTGATAACTGAGCCAGCGTGGAAACTACTGTGCCTCACCTCTGCATTTTCTGTGCCCTGCACGCAGGTCAGGAGGCTGAGGAGGTGGGTTTTCCCGAGGCCCAGCCCAATGCAGCATGCATCTGTGGGCGTCAGCAAGGCGCGTACATCTTGTGACACCAGCTCCAGCTCTCAGAGTGCACCTGGCCTGACAGAACCCAGCGTCCATAGGAGTTGGGCAGAGCACTGGGCTGCTCAGCTCAGAGGGCCCAAGTGCACACCTGTGGGGTTAATAGCATGGGTTTGGCCTTCTGGGCAGTGAGTGCTTTCTGTTCTATAAACCCAGCCAGCCTGTCCCACCTTCTGGCCTCCGTCACCCTCTATCTGTGATGAGACCAGGTTGAGTGTTGTGGGCCTCAAGCTGGGTGCCAAGTGAGGTACAAGGAGCTCATGGACACATATCAGTAGCATGCACACTGCAGATATAACATGTTTAGTAGAGGAATACCTTACTACAAGAAAATAAATGGGACCTTATATGCGCACAGTCCCCCACATTCTCATTATTCAAGAGCATAACCCAGGGATAGATGTCTATACCCACCATGGCCAAAGTTCTAGCTGAGAGGGGTCTGCCTTGGTGTCTTGACATGAGTACAGCCATGTTTGGCCGCTCCATTGACCTACAGCCACCAGCACAAAAAGAAATATAAAAGCTGCTTTCTGCGTGATGGGAACTGGCCTTTCTCCCACGGAGAGAGTTGCAAGTTGTAACATTTCAAGGCTCTTGGAGCATCGTAGCCCGGAATGGACTGGCCATCTGTGCCGGGCTGAGACGATAACCAGAGAGAACAATGCATGTACACAACTACTGGGCTGGGACGTTAGCCAAGGGGCTCAGTGCGCGTACGCCACTGATAACCATTTTGTGCATGGAAACACTAAATGCTTGCTCTGCAAACTCTGTAATTGCTTACTCTGAAAATTACTGATGGTATAAAAACTGCTGGAAACTGAGACCTGATGAGAGTTCCACCTGTGGAAGGGACGCCTTGCCCAGGACGAGTGATCCCTGCCCAGCCACGTCGATTGACAGGGCTCTCCCGGCAGTGGAGCGTGGATGTTGTGAGTAACTGATTTGATGTGAAGTAATTGATTTGATGTGTAGTAAGTGATTTGATGTGTTCTCTTTTCGGTCAACCTGGTGTTTCTCTTTCCAGTTGATTTGTGTCATTTCTCTTCAGCCGATGTGGGTGTTTTCCCTTTCCAGTCGGGCTGATGTTTTTTCCCTCTTAATATTTTTCCCTCTTAATATTTGACCTATTTGGATCTGCTTGCAGACTGTCGCCTTTACTATCCTCTATATAATAAAATATACCTTCAGTCCATTTGTTTGGAGTGGAAAGTGTCTTTTACGTCTCCGATCGAATCCCCGAACCTCTCATAACACTTGGCCATGCCACAAACATCCAGGAAAGAGAGAATGAGCTCGGATCCTTGCCAACACTCAGTGTTTTAGTTTTTTTAATACGATATTTTAATGAGCATAAGTTTTGTGTCTGATGAAGTCCTCATTAGTTTTTCCTTTTATGGTTGGTGCCCTTTGTGTACTGCCTAAGAAATCTTTGTCTAGTCCAAGATTGTAAAGATATTCTGTTTTATTCAGGACAAAATGGTGCTTTATGGTTCTATCTTTATAAAAGATAGAACCTTAATATAATTAAGGTCTCTGATCCATCTCAAATTAATTTTTGTGTGGTTGTGAGGTAGGGGAGTCAAAATTCTTTTTTATTTTTCTCATACGATTATGTGGTTTTTCCAACATGATTTGTTGACTAGACTTTCCTGTCACCATCACAGTCCATCAGCACCTTTGTGGTATATTAACTAACTCTATATGTGTGGGTCTTGTCTAGGCTTTCTATTTTGTTCTTTTATCTATTTGTCTATCTTATGCAAATACCACACTGTCCTAATTGCTGCAGCTTTATATTAAGTCTTCCAATCAGATAGTGTAACTCCTTCAACTTTATTCTTCTTCCAAATTATCCCAACTATTCTTGGTCCTTTGCTTTTCTATTAAAATTTTAGAATGAGCTTGTCGATTTCTGTTCATTAGAAAAATGTGTTATTTTATCAAATGTTTTTCTAGGATCTGCTGAGGACGTTTTAAATCATTCTGTTAATTAGGCTAATTAAATTGATTGATTTTCAAATATTAAACCAACTTTGCATTCCTTGGATAAACTTCACTTGGTCGTGATATATTATGCTTTTTTAAGTATTGCTGGATTGGATTTGCTAATATTTTGTTTAAGACTTTTGCATCTGTGTTCTTCTATCTGTGTTCTCTAATTTTCTTTCATTGTAATATCCTTGACAGGTTTTGGCATTAGGATTATTTAAGCCTCTGAAAAATAGCTAGAAAGTGTTCCCTCCCCTTTTATTTTATCGAATATTTTGTGTAAAATTGGCATTATTTCTTCCTTAAATGTTTAGTGGAATTCACTACCTGAGCCTGAAATTTTATTTTATTTATTTATTTATTTTTTGAGGAAGATTGTCCCTGAGCTAACGTCTGTTGCCAAACTTCCAACTTTTTTCTCCCCAAAGCCCCAGTGGATACCTTTGTGTCATAGTTGTACATGCTTCTAGTTGCTCTATGTGGGACGCTGCCTCAGCATGGCTTGATGAGCAACGCATAGGTCCGCACCCAGGATCTGAACTGGCGAACCCCAGGCCACAGAAGCGGAGCGTGCAAACTTAACTGCTACGGCACCTGTCTGAAATTTTAATTTTAAGAAAGTTTTAAATTCTTGGGCTTCTTTCTTTCTTTCTTTCTGTCTTTCTTTCCCTCCCCTTCCCTCCCCTCCCCTCCCCTCCCTTTCCCTTCTCTTTCTTTTTCAGTTATAGGGCTATTCAGATTTTTTTTTCTTCTTGTGTCAATCCTGGTAAATTACATTTTTCAAGGAATTATGCATTTTATCTAAGTTGTCAAATAGTTGGCACTTTGTTGACTTTGCTAATAATACTCTCTTATTATCCTTTTAATGACAGAAGTATTTAAAGGTATCTCTCCTTTTACTCTTTATATTGGTAATTTGTATTTTCTCTCTTTCTTTTCTTTTTTATAATTTTATTTATTTATTTATTTATTTATTTTCCCCAAAGCCCCAGTAGATAGTTGTATGTCATAGCTGCACGTCCTTCTAGTTGCTGTATGTGGGACGCGGCCTCAGCATGGCCGGAGAAGTGGTGCCTCGGTGCGCGCCCGGGATCCGAACCTGGGCCGCCAGTAGCGGAGCGCGCGCACTTAACCGCTAAGCCATGGGGCCGGCCCTCTCTCTTTCTTGATCAGTTTTACGGGGACTTATCAATTATATTCATCTTTTCAGATATTCAACTTTTGGCTTTGTTGATTTTCATTATTCATCTGTTTTCTATTTCATTGATTTCAGTTCTTAAATTTTTTCTTTTCTTTTACTTTCTTTGGGTTTAATTTTTGTTATTTTTAGTTAGCAGCTTAAATTATGGTTTTTTACCTTTTTTCTTTTCAAATATATGAATTTAAGCTATAAATTTTCCTCTAAGCACTGTTTTAGCAGCATCTAAATTTTGAAATTTGATTTTGAAATGTATTTTTATCATTCACTTAAAAATATTTTCTGATTTCCCTTATGATTTCTTCTTTGACATATGGTTATTTATAAGGGTATTTAATTTCCAAATATTTGGGGATACTTCAGTTATATTTTTTGCTTTGATTTCTAATTTTTTTTTTTTTTGTGAGGAGATCAGCCCTGTGCTAACATCCGCCAATCCTCCTCTTTTTTTGCTGAGGAAGACGGCCCTGGGCTAACATCTGTGCCCATCTTCCTCCACTTTATATGGGACGCCGCCACAGCATGGCTTGCCAAGCAGTGCGTTGGTGTGCGCCCGGGATCCGAACCAGCGAACCCCGGGCCGCCGCAGCGGAGCGCGCGCACTTAACCGCTTGCGCCACCGGGCCGGCCCCCTTTGATTTCTAATTTAATTCCATTGTGGTCTGAGAACATATTCTGTATGATCTAAATCCTTTTGAGATTATTAAACTTGTTTAACAGGCCAGCATGAGTATAATGTATTAGATTATCCATCTTGATGTCTTACATATAATATATAATATAATATAATGTGATATTATATAATATAAAACTTGAAAAGAATGTGTATTCTGCAGTTGTTTGGTATGGTGCTCTATACATGTCAGTTAGGTCAAGTTGATCAACAGTATTATTTAATTCTTCTGTATTCTTATGTTTTTGGTCTGCTAGTTCTGTCAATTATTGAGAGAGAATTGTTCAAGTCTCCTCCAAACATTCACAGACTTGTCTATTTCTTCTTTTACTTATGTCAATTTTTATTTAATGTATTTTGGAGCTGTATTATTAAGTATACTGTATAAACATTTAGGATTACTGTGTCCTCAGGAGGCAGTGGGTCTTTTATCATTAAATGTCCTTCTTAATATCTGGTAGTACTCTTTGTCTTTAGGTCTACTTTGTCTGATATTAATAGCCGCTCCAGCTTTCTTGTGACAAGTGTTTCTCACAAGATATCTTTTTTTCATCCTTTTCCTTTCCATGTCTCTGTGCCTTTATATTTAGAGGGCATCTGTTGTAAAGAGTATATAGTTGTATCTTGTTTTCCTTTTTTAATGCAGTCAAATAGTCTCTGCCTTTTAGATAGCGTGTTTAGTCCACTAATTTTAATGTAATTATCGGAATGGTTGGCTTTATGTCTACTATCTTGCTATTTGTTACCTCTTTGTCCCTTATCTTCTTTATTCCCTTTGCTTCACCTTTTATACCTTCTTTTGGATTAATCAAGTAATTTTTAGTATTCTATTTTATCTCATCTGTTGGCTTTTTAACTATGCCTCTTGTATATTTTTCAGCAGTTGCATTATAATATGCATTTTTAGTTTATCACAATATACCTTAAATTAATATTATATTACTTTAAAGAAAATTAAGTTATAGGCTGGCCCCGTGGCTTAGTGGTTAAGTGTGTGCGCTCCGCTACTGGTGGCCCAGGTTCGGATCCCGGGCGCGCACCGACGCACCGCTTCTCCGGCCATGCTGAGGCCGTGTCCCACATACAGCAACTAGAAGGATGTGCAACTGTGACATACAACTATCTACTGGCGCTTTGGGGGAAAAAAGGAGGAGGATTGGCGATGGATGTTAGCTCAGAGCCAGTCTTCCTCAGCAAAAAGAGGAGGATTAGCATGGGTGTTAGCTCAGGGCTGATCTTCCTCACCAAAAAAAAAAAAAAAAAAGTTGTATTACAGTAAAATTTGGTTTACTTCCTTTTATGCTATTGTTGTCATTGATTTTATTTCTGCATATGTTAGAAGCCCTACAATATTTTATTATATTTTTGCCTTAAACAATTTATAGATTTTTTTAAAAGAAAAATAGTATTTTGCACGTGCTCACAAATTTACCCTTTTTGTAATCTCCATTCCTTCCTGAAGATCCGGACTTTTATCTGAGATCTTTTTCCTCCAGCCAAAAGAACTTCCTTTGGCATTTCTGTTATTGCTTTTAATGAATTCTCGCAGGTTTTGATTTTCTGAAATATCCCTATATATTTTGCCTTTTATTTTTAAATAATAATTTTTGCTGAACGTGATTCTTAGTTGACAGGGTTTTTTTCTTACAGCACTTTGAAGACTTCATTTAGTTGTCTTCTGGCTGCCGTTGTTTCTGATGAGAAATTAGTCATAATTCTTTTTATTGTTACCCTGAATGGAATGTGTCTTTTTGTCATTGTTATTGTTCCTTTTCATCTTTTGTTTTCATTAGTTTGATGAGGTATGATCTTCTTTGTGTTTACTCTTTCTGGGGTTCACTGAGTTTCTTGGATTTTGGGGTTGATATCTTTCCTCAATTTTGGGGAAAAAATATGGCTGCTATCTCTTCAGATAATTATTCTTCTCCATTCTTTCCTCTCTTTCCAGGACTCCAGTTACATGTACATTAGAGCAGTGATTTTCAAAGTAAAGTGTGGTGTACGGACCTTTGGGATTCTTCAAGACCCTTTTAGGAGGTCCACAGGATAAAAAATATATATTTTCATAAGAATACTCTCATGAGTGTCCAACGTAGTTTTCCAGAATCTATATGATGTGTGATATCACAACAGATTGAAAGTTGAAGCAGATATGAGAATCCAGCTGTCTTCTATTACATTAAAGAGATTTGCAAATATTGTAAAATAGTGCCATTCTTTTCATTACTTTTCTTTTCTTTTGAAAATGTAGGGTTTCTATTCTGTTAAAAACAATGTTATTTATGTTAACATGTGTTATGGGTTGTGTGCCCCCCCCCCAATTCTTATGTTGAAGTCTTAATGCCTAGTATGTGAAAATGTGACCTTACTTGGAGATAGGATCTTTACAGAGGTAATCAAATTAAAATGAAGTCATTAGGATGATCCGTAATCCAATATTACTGTGTCCTTATAAAAAGGGGAAATTTAGAGAGACACACACGCAGGAAGAATGCCACATGAAGATGAAGCAGGGATTGGCGAAGAACTGACCAAGATTGGTAGTAAACCATCAGAAGCTGTGGGAGAGTCACGGAACAGACTCTTCCTCATAATCCTCAGAAGGAACCAGCCCTGCTGACACCTTAATCTGACTTCCAGCCTCTAGAACTATCAGACAATAAGTTTCTATTGTTTAAACCATTCAGTTTGTGTTACTTTATTACATCAGCCCTAGGAAACTAATACAACATGTATTGGGCATATTGTTATCTTAATGAATTAATAAATATTTCTAAAACTCCTCAGTGTTAATTTTTTTGTTTGTTTTTTTCTTTTTTGTGAGGAAGATCAGCCCTGAGCTAACATCCATGCCAATCCTCCTCTTTTTGCTGAGGAAGACTGGCCCTGGGCTAACATCTGTGCCCATCTTCCTTCACTTTATATGGGACGCTGCCACAACATGGCCTGACACGTGGTGAGTCGGTGTGTGCCCGGGATCCGAACCCAGGCCGCCAGCAGCAGAGAGTGCACACTTAACTGCTATGCCATGGAGCCGGCCCCCTCAGTTTTAATTTTAAATGCAGTAAATATAGATATAACTCACGTAAGCAAAAGCCTTTTGGGGTACTCAATTTTAAGCATGTAAAGGGCTCCTAAGACCAAAAAGTTGGAGAGCCACTGTGTTAGACCACATAATAGTATCCCACAAATCTCAGGTGACTTCTTTCTTTCTATTCCCACTTCATTCTTTTTTCTCTATGTTTTGGTTTGGATAATTTCTACTGACCTGTTTTTATCAATGAATTTTTCAATCTGGTTTAAGGATCTGTTTCTCTGCTGTGATTCCCCATCCATTCATTTGTTTTGCCTATCTTTTCTTGTAAATTCTTTAACATATTTATAATAGTTAACTATAGTTATTATAATTATTAACTCAGTTAACTAATAGTTAAACACTTCACTAATTCCATCATCTGAGTCATCTATGGGTTTCCTTATGTAGACTTTTTTGTCTTGATTATGGGTCATACTTTTCTGCTTTTTTGCATGTCTAGTAATTTTTTATTTTGAATTGGCCATTGTGGATGATGATTTGAAGTGGTTCTGTATTCTGTTATCTTCTTCTAAAGAGTATTCAGTATTTCATTAATGTAGGCAGTTAAATTACTCACCTTGATCCTGTGGAAGCTTGGTTTTAGGCTTTTTAAGGTAGTCTATTTTAGTTTTGCCCTTAGGCCTTGGGGATAGCCTTTAATTTGGGGCTGTAGTCCTTACCCTCTGGGGTTCCAGTGGAAAGCTCCAGGTATGTCATAAGTCCCCGGGTGAGAGTTGAACACAAGCCTCTGCTGAAATCTGCACTGCGCTGTCAGCCTTCCAGTTGACCTTTCCCCTGGGTCCTTGGAGTCTTGTGCCATTTAGGAATCACTCAGGGATTTCAAGGAAATGTTTATGCAGATTTTGAGGCTTACCCCTATTTGGCAGTCTCTCTTCCTGGATTTTCTCTCTCAATTTAGAACCGTCTGGAAGCCCCAAACTCTGACCTCTGAATTGTCAGCCCGTTAAGACTATTGCTTTCTGCTTGAGATCTGTTCCTCTGTGCAAGCTTATAATTGTCACTGGCAAGAGGGATAGTCTGACACAAGCTACTTTGCCGTTACTGAAACAGGTATTTAGGTTGTAACACCAAACATTTAATGTAATAAGCAACATAATAAGACATTACTATGTGTTTTGGTCTTTAAAATCTCCCATTTTTAAATCTACCATTTTAAAATGGCATATATACTCATATTTTTTTGGAACTTCACATAGCCCTGCTAATCAGCCCTCAGGATTTAATATGGATGGGGAACTCAAGGGTCAGAAAGTGATCTGGGACCTCTCTTTATCTAAGTGAGAATCTTACGCTAAGTATTCTTGAATAAATGCCTGTCACAGGTCCAGAATTCTAGTCAGTGTAAGGGAGTAACAGCACCTGCCCATCCACTTCCTCATTTTAGGCTGGACACATCCCTGTAGCAACTGTCTTGCTACTTTCCAGGGCTGGTGGGCAGAGACGTGGGTGGACAGAGCACTCAATAAAACCCCTGGGATCGTATTGATTTACATAGTCACACACCTAGATCCGTGAGACCACAGTGACATACATATATACAGAGGCACAGATACACAAAGATGCACACACAGATGAGCCCTGTGGGTACACGCACACTCAGAGTGTGACATACAGACTGAAATACAGAGGCATATATACAGCACACACACAGTCACTACTGGACCTGTGAGCCCCACAGTCCCACAAACTTATAGAGGTGCATACCCACCTGGACACAAGTCAGAATTGTGAGAGAACATCCACACACATACAGGTCTACAGATTCACCTGCACACGACATACACACACTGTCACACAGAACACAGCCAGGCAATCAGATATAGATGATCCTTTGAACCATCAACAACAGTCACAAAAAAGAACATACAGAGGGGTACAAGAACAAATACACACAGTCATTCATTCAGATCTGTGTGACTATGGTGAGACACACACACATACACGCAAACACATATCTATACAGACTCAGACCAGACCTATAAGTCAACAGATATATGTCAACACACAGAATCACACCAGACTCGCAAGGAAGCACGCGGGTGCATACAAGTTACACTCCCATGTTACAAAGCCTGCACACATGCCCATATCCAGTCACATCCAGAACTGTAAGGCAGCAGCCACATACAGGCCCACAGACTCACCTGTGCATAGGTGCCTGCGTACACTCTTTCTCAGAGGCACACCCACACAAACACAGATGAGACATGTAAGGCAAGAGCCACACAAAGTCAGAAATGAACGTAAGGTGGTTGTGTGTACTCATACAAACTGACCTAGACCTGTTAGACCTGTTGAGACACAAATATATACAGATTCACATATACACAGAGACTCACACACTCACCAGCCCTGTAAGGCAACAGCCACATGTCACGACACTCACAAATTCACAACTGGACTTGGGAAGCTCAGGTGCACCAAGTCCCACACCCTCTCAGGCTCCTGCCCTGGGGCTACTATTGAACACTGGTCCTGCACTCAGCAAGGGAGTCTGGCCACCAAGGAGTCAAATGAGAGTCAAGCAGAAATCTGGTAATAAACTTCGGTTCTGGAGTTACTCCGCCGAGGTTCAAAGCCTGGCTCCACCTCCTTCTGGCTGTGTGACCTGGAACAAGTCACTCTACCTCTTTGTGCCCCAGATTCCTCTTTAAAATGAGGGTAATAGTTACCAAACCTCACCGAGCTATTGTGACCATTCTGCCAGAATATACATGTCAAGCTCTTGGAAACATGCCTGGTATGTGGTCCGTGCTCAATAAATATTGGCTGCTGTTGGCATTGTCACTGTGTTAATGTTAGAGCGCTGTGTCAAGGCTGGGCCACCATCCAGACCTTCCTTCCCAAGCTCCTGGGTCCTTCCTGAGAGCTGGGCTGGTGCTCTCCCTCTGCGGGGGTCCCAGGTGCCGGCCCACCACTCCTAGTGTCCCTAGGGCCAGAGGCCTGAGCCTTTCCTGCAAAGTTGGATATGGGCCAGAGCCCACCTGACTCCACCTGGAGACACACACTCTTACACTTCGAGATACTGCCGCAGCACGGAGCAGAGAGCAGTCCTCCTGTCCCCAGAACCACATTTCCCAGGAGGCTGTGCTACATGCTCATCCGGGTCGGGTCAACAGAGCAGCCCCAGGGCCCCAGATGCCTTCTGGGAAATGGAGTCCGCCACCAGCACAGCGCGAAGTCTCCCGGGAGTTGTGGTTCGCATCCGGTCCGCGCAGGCGCACTTTCCCGCGGCAGCTGCCGAGCTGCTCCTTTGTGGTGGTCGCTGTTCTTTTGTGAGAGTCTGGTCCGCTGGCTCGGTCGGTCTGTCGGTCGGCAACGCTCCGCGCCCGCCTGCTCCGGGCACCTAAGCCCGAGGCCTGCCCTGGCCCCGCGCGCGGTGCCCCGGGCGGAGTGTGGGACGGCTGCGCGGGGCGCGGGTGATGGGGCGTGAGCGCAGCCTGGGGCGCGGGGCGCTGGCCGAGCCGGCCTGACCCCGACCGTAGGGGGCTCCGCGAGCGTGACTCCACCGGGCTCACCTGCAGGCCGCTGTCCCTGAGCCCCAGGAGCAGGACCCGCTCCTCTGGGCCTGGCCTGGGGCCCGGGAGTCTGCAGAGCTGCCCACGCCTCGGGGGGACGCTGCCGAGGGGCGCCATGGAGACCCCTGCCCCGAAGCCCCGGGAGACAGGTACAGTTGGCTCTTTTAGTCAGTGGGGCTGTGGATTTGCACTGGAAACTGACACTCAGAGAGATCAGGCTAGTTTCCCCGAAGCACCCAGCAGAATCAGGCCTCCTGCCTCTTCCCCGTGCCCAACCATTTGTTCCCACTGTCTCAGGCATGCTGATAAGAGGAAGGGAATGGCAGTGTTTTTCCTCCTTAATTGGAGTGTCTGAGACACGGAGTAGCAGAATTAACCCCTAACGCTGTATCAGAATGTGCCAGAATACTGGGGCTCGCTGCAGACCCCACCTGCGGGGCTGTTCCTGGCTCCTCGCTGATTCTTCCCCACGCCGGGTGTGGGGTGGGCTTTGGCTCAGCTGGTGGCTATGGGCAGACGAGCCCTCCTTGACTCATTTCTCCTTCCCAGCTTTGTCCTCTCAGGACCCTGCTCTTACCCTCAGAGAGAATCCAGAGGATAAATTGGGGCAGGGTTTCCCGGAAGCCAAGTCTGAGGTGAGTGGCTGTCTTTTCTTCCTTCTGAACATGTCCTTTTTTATGAAGAGGGTTGGCACCTTCCTTCCCCTGCCCAGGATCTTCAGTCATCCAGACAATCCACCCCCCCCCCCGGGGGCCTGCTCTCCTGTCCTCTGGGTGTGGGAAGAGCTCAAGTTGAAGAGTCCAGGTGGCGCCCCACGTGTGCTGTCAAGATGAATGTCCCTTCCGGCCTGAATCAGTCCAATGGGGTGGGTCAGTTGCCCAGGAGCTGTATGCCCAGCACTGTACCAGGAGCTCTGAGGACTGGTTTTAGTGGAACACACTCAAGTAGGTGACGGCTCACAAGAGATCACTTTGTTCATCTCCACGTGCAGACCCAGGGGATGTTTGTGGCCGTTGGTCCTTGTTTGGGAGGTTTTACTGGGATGGAATCAGGTAGCGGATGTGGAACGGCTGAAGGAAGGGCTGGGTTGCAGTTTGGCGTCACAGTGTTGGTAGGGGGTTCGTCCCTGTGTGCTTTTCCTTTGTACCAGGCCCTTAACGTGGGGTCTTCATGGAAAAACCTGGAGATTTAGAGGATCTGAGGGCTCATCAAGGAATTGGCCCTGAGACCACTTCTGCAGCTGAGCCGGGCCCAAATCGCTCCTTTTACAGACTTTGAGTTTTGCTCCTCATTTTATTCTACTACCTAAAACACTCCCACCCATCATAGTATTTAGAAGGGTACAGTTGATAAGGAGAGTGTGGGGTAGTGAGAAGGTCTGGAGGGTTGAGGGTCCTTTGACTTTTTTAGCATTTTGTGATTCTGTGTAACCTTTACTTGGAAGAGGTCTGA
This sequence comes from Diceros bicornis minor, assembly GCF_020826845.1. Taxonomy (NCBI): domain Eukaryota; kingdom Metazoa; phylum Chordata; class Mammalia; order Perissodactyla; family Rhinocerotidae; genus Diceros; species Diceros bicornis. The sequence continues at coordinate 31,675,400 of NC_080774.1, read as the reverse complement.
TTACAGAAAAGTAGAAATAGCTGTAAAACACGTATCATGAGATGTGCCTAGCTTCCGTAATGTTTTAGAATGCTCTGTAGTTCTATAAAACTCTCAAGAGACATGGCAATCAAATGCAATGCATGATCCTTGATGGGTCATAGATCCAAAAAATTCCATCCAAGCAATTTGGGACAATTGAGGAAATTTGAAAGTTGATTGTATCTTAGATAATATTGTATCAGTATTGAATTTCTTGGGTATGATGATGGCAGTGCGATTATGTAGGAGAATGTCCTTGGGAGATACAAGCTGAAGAACGTAGGATGAGATATCGTGATGTCTGCAACTTATCTCCAAATGGTTCAGCAAAAAGTGTGCACATACACGTGTGTGTGCACGCATGTGTGAGTGCCTACCTCAAAGAGGTGGTACCTTTCCTGTGCAGAGCTGTTATTCCTAAGACATCAGCTTCTTAGATCTTTGAGTAACTGGTCCCACTCTCCTGAGCACTCTTCTCTCCAGCGGTTTCACTCACACTCATGGTCAAAGGCTCTGCTCTCCTGGGACATCCCCCAGGTCTGTTCTGACTTCTCTGCTAGTTTCATTACCACATCTGCCTTTGATTCCCACACATGCCCCCTGAGCGTTTTGTTTCCTGTTCTGCAGAATGAAGACACCAGATGTGGGCTTTAACCAGTGGCTTGGGAATACCCCCCAAAGGGCCTGTGCAAGGCTCGGATCCAACCTGCTCTTGCCCATTAACATGCCCACACTGAAGCCACGTAGCCTCTGACAGCCCCTCTCACCAGCGCCACATTCTGATGTCTCTGGAGCTTTATTTCTGCTGTTTTTCTCCTTCCCTCTACCAGTGCTGCCACCATTATGCTTCGTCACCATGTGCCTCAGTTATGGGCGTGTTCTCAACACATGTCCTTAGACCCATCTTCTCGTCTCCCTGAAGTTCAGTGGTTTTTTTTGGATCAGGTTTATTGAGGTATAATTTATATTCGATAAGGTTCTCCAATTTTAAGTATAGGATTTGATGAGTTCTGGCAAGTGGACACAGTTGTGTGACCAGCACCACAATAATGATATAGAACATTTCCATCACCCAAAAAGTTCCCTCATGCCCCTTTGCAGTCAGTCCTCTCCCCCTACCCTTTAGCAACCACTGTAATTTTGCCTTTTTTAAGAATTTCCTTCAGAATTATATAGCATGTAGTCTTTTGTTTCTGACTTATTTCTCTTAGCATAATGCTTTTGAGTTCATCCGTGTCATTAGGTGAATCAGTTTTTTCCTTTTTCTTGCTGAGTAATATTCTGTTTGTCTTAGTTTACAAAGGCTGCCATGGCCAAGTGCCACAGACTAGGTGCTTTAAACACAGAAGTATATTGTCTCACAGTTCTAGAGACTAGAAGTCCAAGATCAAGGTGTCAGCAGGGTTGGTTTCTTCTGAGGCCTCTCTCCGTGGCTTGTTGATGGCCTCTTCTCCCTCTGTCCTCACATGGTCTCTGCTCTGTCTGGTTCCAAATTTCCTCTTCTTATAAGGACACCAGTCCTATTTGATTGGGGCTCACCCTAATGACCTCGTTTTACCTTAATCACCTCTTTAAAGACCCTCTCACCAAATACAGTCACATTCTGAGGTACCAGTGGTTAGGGCTTCAGCATATGAATTTAGAGGGGACACAATTCAACCCATAACACCATTGTAGAGATATTCCACAATTTGTTTATCTGTTTACCAGCTGATGGACATTTAGGTTGTTTCCACGTTTTGACTATTACAGATAAACCTACTGTAAATGTTTGACTACAAGTATAGACATGTTTTTTATTTCTCTTGAATAAATCTAAATGTAATTGCTGAGTCAGACAATAAATATATGTTTAATTATCGATTTTATTGATCTTTTCAAAGAGCCATCTTTCGGTTTCATTGATTTTTCTCTATTGCTTTTCTATTTTCTGTTTTGTTGATTTCTGACACTTATTATTTCCTTCCTTTACTTTGGTTTCTTTGGTTTACTTAGATATTTATTTAGCTCTTTTCTTCTTTCACCTTATAGCATTCAATGCTATAAATTTTTCTCTAAGCACTGCCTTAGCTACATCCCATAAATTTTGTGTCGTATTTTCATTTTTATTCAATTCAAAATAGTTTCTAATTTCCTTTGTGATTTCTTCTTCAACCATGTGTTATTTAGGAGTGTGTTGTTTAATTTCCAAATATTTGGGGGATTTTTCAGATATCTTTCTATTATGGATTTCTAATTTAATTCTATTGTAGTCAGAGAAGGAACTTTGTATGATTTGAGTTCTTTCAAATTTATTAAGACTTATTTTATTGCCCAGAATGTGGTTTATCTTGGTAAATGTTCTGTGTGCCCTTGGAAGGAATGTGTATTCTGCTTTTGTTGGATAGAGTGTTCTGTAAATGTCAATTAAGCCAAGTTGAATGATATATCCTTACAGATCTTCTGCTTACATGTTTTATCAGTTATTGAGAGAGATTATTGTTGAAATCACCAAATGTAATTGTGAATTTGTTTATTTCTCTTTTCAGTTTTATCAGGTTTTTGCTTTATGTATTTTGAAGCTCTGTTAGTAGGTGCATCTATATTTAAGATTATTGTAAGCTCTTACATTATATAATGTCTCTCTTTATCTCTGATGATAGTCCTTGCTTTGAAATCTTTGTCTGGTGTTAATATATCCATGTCAGCTTTCTTTTGATTAGTGTTTGCAGGGTATATCTTTTCCGATTCTTTCACTTTTAATCTGTCTTTGTCTTTGTTTTTAAGGTGGGTTTCTGTAGCTGGCATATAGTTGTCTTACTTTTTTTTTGTTCAATTTGACAATCTCTAATTTTTAATTGGAGTTTGACCATTCACATTTAATATAATTATTGATATGGCTGGATTTACATCTGGCATTTTGCTATTTGGTTTCTATATGTCTTGTGTCTTTTTGTTTCTGTTTCTCTCTTAATGCCTTCTTTTTTTATTATAATTTTATTTATTTATTTATTTTTTTCCCCCAAAGCCCCAGTAGATAGTTGTATGTCATAGTTACACATCCTTCTAGTTGCTGTATGTGGGACGCGGCCTCAGCATGGCCGGAGAAGCGGTGCGTCGGTGCGCGCCCGGGATCTGAACCCGGGCCGCCAGCAGCAGAGTGCGCACCCTTAACCACTAAGCCACGGGGCCGGCCCCTCTTAATGCCTTCTTTTGAAGTAAACAAATATTATTTTAGTATACTCTTATTTCCTCTGATTTTATTAACTTATTTTCCCGTTTAGTTACTTGGTTGGATGCTGAAGTGAATTTTACTTTGTTGAGTGTTGGATTTTTTGGAATTTCTTAAATATTTCTGGGATTTGTTCTGGGATGCAGTGAAATTACTTAGTGTCAGTTGGATCCTTTCCAGGCTTGCTTTTATGTTTTGTTAAGGTTGGTCCAGATTAGCCTTTAGTCTCAGGCTAATTTTGCCTCATCAATGAGGCAATACCCTTCTGGGGACTTTTCTTAGTGCCTCACACAGCAGAAGGACGTTCCACTCTGGCCAGTCAGAACACAAACTATTCTCAGCCCCATGTGAGTTTTAATGATTGTTTTGCCTACTTCCATTTGGTGTTTCTTTCCCTGGTTTGAGATCGTTTCCTCCCAGGCACACGCCCCTCAGTCAGTGTCAAGTGGATCCAGAGTTCTAAGTCTGTGCAGCTCCCTCTGCTCTGGCATGTTGCCCTGCAAATTTTAGTCTCCTTGGTCTCCCCAAACTCTGTTCTCTGTCTCTTCAACTCCTCAGACCACAGGCTGTCTGGGTGCCTGCTCCCTGCGCTGCGGTCTGGAAATTGCGTCCAGGTAGAAAGGTGAGGTGGTTGTAAGGCTCACTTTGTTTCCCTTCTCTCAGGGGTCTCTGTTCTCAGCTGTCCCTTGTCCAGTATCTGGAAATTGACCATTGTTTCATACATTTTGCCCAGTTTACTAGTTGTTTGAGGTAAGAGGGCAAATCTGGTCCCTGTTATCTCTTTGTGGCTGGAAGCAGAACAGGAAGCTGAGTTTTTACCATGCTGCGTCCTCACTCCTCCAGCCCATGCTCAGAACCTCTTCACCTCCCTCCCTCCTGCCTGCCGTCTGTCTTACCTGCTGCAAGATACAAACACCATGACCTTGGGGTAGACGTCTTCATACTCTGACCACAGCAGCGCCTCCCGCTGCTCTGGTGCCCCTCGTCCACTGAGGCCTGCCGCAAGGCCAGAGCTCCGCATGCATGATGTATCAGAATGGCCTCCACCCCTCCCTCCTCTCCAACCTCAGTTCCTCCTAGTGCCAAGGCCGGACACCCCCCCGTTCCGTGCCCCCGCCCACCCTGCTGTGGTCTGCCTCTCCTCTAATGCCTCAGATGGTAGTCATCCCTGTTATGACTCTGTATGCAGCTGAACTGCTGTTTTCTTCTCATAGGGCCAGGGGCTGGGTCTCTGACCTCTTGGTGTGCCCAGCCAGAGGGGTGGGAGATGGCCACGCGGGGGCTGACAGACACTGGGCCCTTTCCTTGGTATCCAAGACTGGCATACGCTTACCCCATTTCATTCTCTCCTCAACCATGGGGGATCCCATCGTTCCCATTCCATTCTGTAGCTGGAGAAACTGAGGCTCACGGAAGCTGGGTGGCTTTACCAAAATGGTAAAGCTAATCTTTGTTCTGCTTTGATTTTCCTTCTTCATTGTAAAATAATTTGTTTTTTAAATTTACAAAACCAGTTTTGCTTTTAACAAGTTATACAATGCAGTCTGTTAATAATCTCCTCCTTTACCCGTACGATCTCAAATGAGTACTCATTTCCCTGAGACAACCAGTATTCTCAGTTCTGATATTTATTCTTCCACATCGCTCTCCTTGTTCACATAAGCAAACTCGAACATACATAGACATAGACTTAAACAAAGTGGAATCATACTGTACACATTCTAGTGCTTCCCTTGTTTTATTGAGATGTAATTCATATACCATAAAATCCACCCTTTTCAAGTATACAGTTCAGTGCTTTTAGTATATTCACAAAGTGGTGCAACCATCACCACGATTAATTTTAGAACATTTTCATCACCCCAAAAAGAAACCCCATACACATTAGCAGTCCCTCCCCATCCCCCTCCCTTCCAGCCCTCAGCAACCACCCATCTACTTTGTGTCTCCATATTTGCATTTCATACAAATGGGATCATACAGTACGTGGCCTTCTCTGTCTGGCTTCCTTCACTTAGCATAATATGCAATGCATTCCTTGGAAAGCCGCCTTGTTCTGCGTGGTCTGCCTGTACGCCTGTCCTCTAACTGAGTCAACCGTGCTCAGCCGTGGTGGTTGGTGGGTTTGGGTAAGTGTGGTGCTATAACACCCAACCTTGCATTTGCTTCCTTGTGTGCAGGAACTCCTGTTTCTTTGGTGTAAATACCCAAAAGGGTAGAGCCTTCCTACTCCTGCCACAAGTGCTTCCTCATGGTCGGGTACCAGGTTTTAATTCGTGCTACTCTGACAGGTGAAAAGTATTATCTTATTTTTGTTTTGATTTGCATTTTCCTGGCAAAAATCATTAATTTTTTTATAACTCCATTGGAAATTTGCATTTCTTCCTCCTTGAATGGCTTTCTCTTGTTTTTAAAATTTTGAAACATTTAAAACAGAGAGTAATAACAACCTTCTATCTACCTACTTTAAAAACTTAACAAATGTTCAAATTTTGTCATATTTACTTCAGATCATTTAAAAAAGACAAAGCATTGAGGGTAAAGGCAAAGTGCTTTTTTCATCCTCCCCCGTCTCATTCTCTCCCGCCCTCCCCAGTCCATGGCAATATCATAGAATGGGGCACAGCAGACACTGCTGGTGCCTCATGTGTGACCGTGACTCACTGGATCGTCACCGCCACGCAGTGACAATGAGCGTCTCATTTTACAGACAAGGGAACTGAGTTACCCCCACTCACAGAGCGGTAAGAGCAAGAGTGGGGAGCCCACCCAGGCCGTTGGGCTCAGAGCCTGTGCCCATCTGCTGGATAGTGGAGCTAGATGTGCATCTGAGTATTCATAAACTCCACACGGTACTGTGTGTGTTTCTAGATGGTTCTGTGAAGGATATCACACTGGGCATGAGTCCCTCAATCTGCTTTTGTTCCCGCTGCTGTGTTCTTGAGAGCTCCCCGCAGGGACAGGTTAGTCCGGCCTGTTTGTTTTCACTGCTGCACAATGTTCGGTTGTATATTCATCCCTACTAATGGGCGTTAAGTTTGTTTCTAGTGTGTTCTCAGTCACTCTGGGCTGGGTGGGAATCTCGAAATGGACGAGGCACAGGAAACACATGCTCTCTACTAGAGATGGTAGAATTGCTTTCCAAAGCAGATATTCCTGACACCTGCTGAATGGGATGAGACCATCCCATTTCCCCACGGACCAGCCCATGCTTGGTATTTTCAGACTGTAAACGTTTTGCCTCTGCAGTGTGTGAAATGGTCTCTTGCTGTTGTATTTTTCATTTCTGGATGTCTAGTGAGATTGAGCATCTGCTCATGTGCTTATCAGCCATTTGCAAGTCTTCCGTGAATTGTCTGCTTATATTCTATGCCCGTTTTTCTCTTTCTTAGTGATTTTTCAGTGTTCCACTGCAAGAAAACTTTCATGGAGCAAATATCAGTCTTCTCCTCATGGTTTCTGGGTTTCCTGTCGCACTGACAGTCTCTGCCACCCAGGAATTTACAGAATTGTCTCCCATAAGTCTTCACATTTAGACCCTTGCTCCAACTGGAGTTTTATGTACGGTATGAAAAGTGGTTTCATCTTTTTTACTGTTTTATGTTGACATTTGTCTTAGTCAGCTCAGGGCTGCCATAACAAATACCACAGACTGGGGTATTAAACAACAGAAAATTATTTTCTCACAGTTCTGGAAGCTGGAAGTCCAAGATCAGGGTGCCAGCAGGGTCGATTTCTGCTGAGGGATCTCTTCCTGGCTTGCAGACGGCCACCTTTCCCCATGTCCTCACATGGCCTTTCCTCAGTGGGTGCAGTGGGGAGAGAGATCTCTGTTGTCCTCGTCTCAGAAGAACACCAGTCCTGTCAGATTAGGGCTTATGACCACCCTTATGACCCCAGGTAACCTCTCGTTACCTCCAAAGGAACCTATGTCCAAATGCTGTCATGTTGCAGCTGAGGGTTTCAACATATGAATTTCTGGGGGACACAGTTCAGTCTGCAGCAGTATTGATAACTGTCTAAAAATATAAACCACTTTTAAAACTAAAAGTCAAAGCTCCGGTGACCCCAGAGCGGGTCCCCACTTTTCCTGACCGCCTGGTAGGCTCCTGGTAGGCAGGAGGCCTAACCTCAAAGCTTGACGGTCCGCACCCCCTGCCTAACTCTGGGCGTTGATGTGGATCCAGGGCTTCCGGAGAAACCTGGTGGCCTCTGGGAGCTTGGCCCCACACTAGTCACTCCCCGGCGAATGCTTACGAGGTGGAAACCAGGCCTCTCTCCCTTGGTTTATTCTTCATTCTTTTTTTTTTTTTTTTAAAGATTTTATTTATTTATTTATTTTCCTCCCCAAAGCCCCAGTAGATAGTTGTATGTCATAGCTGTACATCCTTCTAGCTGCTGTATGTGGGACGCGGCCCCAGCATGGTCGGAGAAGCGGTGCGTTGGTGCGCGCTCGGGATCCGAACCCGGGCCGCCGGCAGCGGAGCGCGCGCACTTAACCGCTAAGCAACGGGACCGGCCCTATTCTTCATTCTTATGTCTAACTTAACGCCCTCTCTAGAGTTCAAGCCAGACTCCCATGGCACCGGCGTCTTTGAAGAGAGAACAGTTAATCAGCAGCTGCTTAGAAAACAGCCTCCTCACCTTGCCACCTGCGGGCTGAGCCCTGACAGGCCCTGAGAGCTTATTTGCTGGCAAGTGGGGATCCAGAGTAGGGCTGGAGCATGCTGAGTATGGAGACCGTCGGGGGCGGCGGCCTGGAGGCTCCAGAGCGGGTGAGGTGCCCTGGCCGGCCAGCAGAAGAGCCTGAGGCTCGAGAGTCATTTGGGGCTTTCATGCTACTTGGAACTGGAGTGACTGAGTGGGTGGCAGGGGTTACGCCACAATCAGTGACTGGCATTGGGGGAGGGCGGGAGCAGGTCACAGGTGGGATGGACTGGGACGTGGGCCCAGGGAAGGTAGGGGAGCAGGGGGGCCAGCAGGAAGGAGTTGGGGGCAGGTAGGAAGGACATGGAGCGGCTCCCTTGGTGACAGAACTTGCTGATAAGTACAGGGTTTCCTTCTTTAGGGTGTAATAATGGCTTCCTGCCTGGGGTTGGGTCCTTTTGCAGTGGTGAGATTTGAGTAGGGTTTCTGAGTTCTTTCAAGTTCTGTAAGTTTGACATACTTGACCCCGGGCAGCATAGCATGTTACCCAGAACTTATTACAGCAGCCTCCATGCCTGCCACAGTGCTCATATGTGGGCTGCCCAGTTAGCTGGGCCCTCCTGGTCCAGAAGGCTGGGGTCTGCATGGTGATTCCCAGCTCAGTTGTGGTGCGTAGGTCGGGGCTGTATGGCAGACGGCGTCTACGGCGCAACCTTCCACGCTCGAGAGATCCCGTGAGGTCCTCAGTCAACTCGTGGCTCCCTGGGAACCATGAACACAATTAGGATCACTCCTGTCCTGGGTGAGTGAGAATGTGCATGTTGTTCCAGGTGACTTTCAAGGATGTGGCCGTGGACTTCACCCAGGAGGAGTGGGGCCAGCTGGACTTCCCTCAGAGGGCCCTCTACCGGGATGTGATGCTGGAGAACTACCAGAACCTTCTCGCCCTGGGTAAGCTGGCTCCCCAAGGCTCAGAGTCTGCAGTCTGGTCATTCTGCCATGCCGTAGATATTACCAAGCCCCCCTTCAGCACCAGCCCTAGTGCTGGGCTCAGCAGGATGCTGGGGTTGTGGTTTCTGCCCCCACGCCCTTGTGGCAGGCCTCTGCCGTGTCACCGTCATCCTTGTCTGGAGGTGTGGCTGGTCCCAGGTTGGGGCCCAGAGGAGAGGGAGGGGGTCCTGGAAGCCCAGCCTGCCCTGGAGCTTTCCAGGGGAGACGGAGGGGGGTGTCAGTACCTGTGGGGTCCTCAGAGTACATGCCTCAGTTTGAGTTCTGAGTCTGAGATCCCCGTCCCCAGGGATGGCACACACCTTTCAGTGCTGGCCAGTGCTGTTCCTGGGGCTGTTCTGTCTTGTTGGCCAGTTCTGGAGAGCTGCAGCACACACAGCCACACCATTTTCTCCCCACGAGCAGGGCCTCCGGTCTGCAAGCCAGACGTGATCTCCCACCTGGAACGAGGCGAGGAGCCATGGCGGGTACCCAAAGAAGTCCCTGGAGGGGCTTGTCCAGGTGAGCAGGGGACACAGTGGAAGGATGTAGAGCCCCGCCATCTGACGCCCCTCCCCACCACCCTCTGTGACCCTCCCATCACAGCCCTGCTTTCCTTCCACAGTCGACTGCCCCAGCTCCATATGCGCCTGCTTAGTGCCCTTTCTAGAACCTTCCCTTCCTTCCTTCACCACATACATTAAGCACCAACTTTGCGCTGGGAATACAGCAGGGAACAAAACAGGCAAAGACGTCTGCCTTCTGTTGGTGGGAGACAGAAGTTATATCTACGTGTATGGAAACATTCAACAAATGGCGATTGTTAGATGGCGCCAAGAGAAATGAAGGAGGGTCGGGGTGGGGAGTGTTTGTGGAACTGGGGTCAGGGCTTCGCTCCCTGAGAAGAGGGCAGAGTCAGCCTGGGGACCGAGAAAGACAGGGACACGGGACACTGTCTTCCCCATTTCGCAGAGGTGGCCCCAAGGAAGACGTGGAACGAAGCTTGCGAGAGCCTTATTTAGCTTTTAAAGAGACGTATATACATCTCAGGGACCAAGAACGCATTTACAATTTCAAGTGTTCTAAAAGAAATGCTGAAGAGAGGTGGGGGAGTTCTTTTCCCCTTCCAGCACCAGGGAAAATTTAAGTTTAATTATTGTTTTTGGACTTGTATTTACCCCGTGTTCACACCCAGCACTTACCCAATTCTGACACACACAGTTGCTCAGTTGATGTCTCCGTGAGGGAATCGTCTCTGCCCACCAGGCCCAATTTGCTCTACTCCTTTCCCAGCTCCTGGCTCTTTTCAGAATTCCCTTGGCTTCTCTGGTGGCTCCTGTCCCCCTTCCTGCCCTTCCTTCCTTCTCGCTGGCTTGCTTGCCCTGTCTCACCCTGGGTGCGCTCCCCTTGGCTCTCTGCCTTGGAGCTCTCTAGCTCTGTTGTTCTCTGCTCTCTCTTCTGTGCTTATCTACGTCTCCAGGTCAGATCTCAAATCTGAGTTCCAGTGCCTGCTTACAGAAAATTGCCTTTTCCATTCCTTACAGAATGGGAGCCCAGGCCTGAGACGGAAGAGTCGTCTCAACAGCAGGGCATTTACAAAGAAGAGCCTTCTCAGGAGCCCATCAGGGAGCAGCTGGCGGGGTCCAGTCTCCACAGCCCCGGTCTGGGTGATGGGTGGGCCTGGGAGGGCCCAGCAGCTGCTTTGTCGAGAGGTGAGGCTGTGCTCTGGAGGCGAGCGCCTGCCAGCTGTGGGGACATTTTCATGGAGGAGTGCTGGCAGGGACGTGAGGCGTCTGAGAAGGCTTTTCGCCTCAGGTGCACCCTCTTTGCCCAGCAGAGCATTCCTGTAGAAGCAGACTCTCCTGACAGACACATTGACAATTTCCAGTGCAGCAAGGCCGTAACCCAGCACCAGAGAATGTGCACAGGGAGAAACTCTTGCAAGTCCAGTGAACACAGAAAACATCCACCTGTGAACAGGCGGCGGGGCGCTGGTACCGGGGAGGGTCTTTTTGTGTGTAGCGAATGTGGGAAAGCCTTCCATCAGAGCTCATCCCTCACCCTGCACCAGCGCTGGCACACACGGGAAAAAGCCTACAAGTGTAACGAGTGTGGCAAGGCCTTCACATGGAGCACCAACCTCATCGAGCACCAGAGGATCCACACTGGGGAGAAACCATTCTTCTGTGGGGAGTGTGGGAAAGCCTTCAGCTGTCACTCCTCACTGAATGTGCATCACAGGATTCACACAGGTGAGAGGCCCTACAAGTGCAATGCCTGCGAGAAGGCCTTCAGCTGCAGCTCGCTGCTTAACATGCACCTGAGGGTCCACACTGGGGAGAAGCCCTACAAGTGCGGCGAATGCGGGAAGGCCTTCAACCAGAGGACACACCTGACACGGCATCACAGAATCCACACGGGAGAGAAGCCTTATAAGTGTGATGAGTGCGGGAAGGCCTTCACTTGCCATTCGTCCCTGACTGTGCACGAGAAAATCCACAAAGGAGACAAGCCGTTTAAATGCAGCGACTGTGAGAAGGCCTTCAATAACCGCTCACGCCTCACCCTCCATCAGAGGATCCACACGGGAGAGAAGCCCTTCAAGTGCAGCGACTGTGGGAAGGGCTTCAGCTGCCACTCCTACCTCGTCGTGCACCAGAGGATCCACAGCGGGGAGAAGCCCTTCAAGTGCAACGAATGTGGGAAGGCCTTCAGCTCCCACTCCTACCTCATCGTGCACCAGAGGATCCACACCGGGGAGAAGCCCTTTGACTGCAGCAGATGCTGGAAGGCCTTCAGCTGCCACTCGTCCCTCATCGTGCATCAGCGGATCCACACTGGAGAGAAGCCCTACAAATGCAGTGAGTGCGGCAAAGCCTTCAGCCAAAACCACTGTCTCATTAAGCATCAGAAAATCCATTCTGGGGAGAAGTCGTTTAAGTGTAATGAGCGTGGTGAAGTGTTCACGTGGAGTGCCCACCTCACCGAGCACCAGAGAGCGCACAGCGAGGAGAAGCCCTTCGCCCTCCAGTTCAACAAGCACTTGCTGAGCACGTACTTCATGCCCAGCAGCTTGCTGTGCACGGGGGGCACAGGCGTGAGTGGCAGGGAGCCCATAGATGCGCTGGACGTGGCAGAGCTCCTGTGTGTGGTTCAGCCCTCAGCCAGCAGTAATTGCCCCCTGGGCAGCAAGCCTGGAAATTGACCTGGCACACTCGCCATCACAGTAGCCACCGTTGCCTCTCCCCAGGGTGAGTGGGGGAAGTGCAGTGGCTCATATGTGCAGACTGCTCCTCCCTCCAGATACCTGCAACTTGCCCTCTGGCCTGTGTGCAGATACCTTCTGAGACACCTCTCAGAGGTTGTCACCTCCTTAGGCAAGGAGACGCTGTAAGCCAAGAGAGCTGAGGGTCATTTGAGGGTGCCCCTCGTCCTGTTTTCCTTGATGGGTTTGGGAGTCAGTGACAAGGGACTAGATCTTTCCTGCAGATAAGAAGAAGCTCTGTTGATTGTTGTGTCTTTAGACAGCCTCCTGGCTTGATTTTCAGGAGGCATTTCCTCTGTAACGCGTGGTGTTTAGAATAATAATAAGTTTAAAAACCCAGAAGAATTATGAACAGTATTACTTCCAAGTGAACATTATTCTGTTCCAGGAGGGGAGAATAATTTTGGATGGTGGGGGTTTGGGGAGAAGCCGCGTTTCCTGGGCTTGCCTCACTGAAGTAGCCCTACTGCAGAGTCCTTTGTTAGTGGCAGCGCAGCCGCCACCAAAGCAGAGGCCAGCATCAGAGTAGCCAGTCCTGATGTGCCAGCATCGTGCCTGGCCGTCCAGTGTGTGGGGGGATACTGGGAGCACTCGGGTGCCCAGTGTGTCCTGGGAAGATGGGTCCACGTCGGGATGGATGTATCTAGAAATGTGCCTTCCCCCTAGGCCAGTGAGGCTGCCTCGTGGGCCTCTCCATGAACCATCGAGCTCAGCTCACCAGCTCAGCTCCACAGGAGGAGCCGCTCCACAGAGACCCACCCCACCCTCTCTGCAGAGATAGGAAGACCTGTTCCTCTGGGATTAATGTTACTTCTACACAGTTCTGAGCAAGTATAAGCTGCCTTCTCAGTGATAACACTTTACATTTGTATACAGTGCTATAGTTTATGAAATGCTTTTAGTATACTTTTTTAAATTATGGAGGCAAAATACCACATTTCAGAAAATGTGGAATTAAGAAAAGAATATGCCCATAATTCTTAATAAAACTGCATTTTTCACTTCAATACATTACCTTCTGCATTTTTCAGATTGCATTTTTACATTACTTTAAACATAGCATATATATCATTTTTATCTTTTTTTTTCCACTTAGCTTTGTAGCAGAATTTTTTCCCAAGTAACTCCAAATTCTTTATAATTCTACATGGAGGCATAGTATTCCATTAGATATTCTTTTGTTAGAATATGCTGAAGTTATGTTTTCACTATTATAAATCATTCTTCATAGAACATCTTTTTGCATTATATTTCTTTCTTTTTTTTTTTTTTTGCTAAGGAAGATTCGCCCTGAGCTAACAATTGTTGCCAGTCTTTCTATTTTGTATGTGGGTCACCACCACAGCATGGCCGCCGACAAGTGGTGTAGGTCTGTGCCTGGGAACCGAACACGGATTGCTGAAGTGGAGCATGCCAAACTTGACCACTAGGCCACGGGGCTGGCCCCTGCATTATACTTCTTTAGTGTTTTGTTAGATTTCTAGAAGTGAAAGTTTTAAGATGAAGGAAATGAGCAGTTTAGGAATCATTTGAGTGTATTGTGGGTCATGTGATAACAGAGTAACACTGTTTCATTATGAAGAAACCAAGTGGCAACTCTGGTCAGGTGGGAGCATTCTGCACACGTCCATCTCCCAGAGACAGGCGCTGGTCAGAGCCAGGTGCCCACACATTCTTTGTTCAGGGCACAGTGACGACAGTAATGATCCTGGGACCTACAGCTCCACTGCTTTCCTTCAGAGTGTCCACGAGCCGGCCTGGCTTGATGTGGTCCCCAGGGCCACATTGTGACAGTCGTGGGCTCTTCCTCTGTGACAAATAGGAAAAGTTCTATTTTACAACTGTGTTGGTAAAAGACAAATATAATCTAGGCTTTAGTCTTTGTTATCATATTTATTTTTCTTCTGATTTGGAAAGAAATTCAAATGGAAACCTCTCCGTGGGCCCGGCTTGCCTGCTATCCGCCCTGCAGTGCTGCCCCTGGCTAAGGGTGCTTCCCCACGCGCCTCTGAGAACTGATGAGGTTGACCGTTGGATGGGTTTTTATTACTGGTCTTTCTTCTTGAAAATTATTTGAATATACCCTTTGCCCCTCTTTCTATTGGAGTCTTGATGTTTTTCTTTTATTTACATATAAACTTTTTCTGATTATACGAATAATATGCATATATTGAACAAATTCGAAAAAAAAATCAGAAAATTGTAAGAATAAGATGACCGTCTGGGGGCCGGCCTGGTGGTGCAAGCAGTTAAGTGCGCGCGCTCCGCTGCGGCGGCCTGGGGTTTGCTGGTTCGGATCCTGGGTGCGCACCAACGTACTGCTTGTTAGGCCATGCTGTGGCAGCGTCCCATATAAAGTGGAGGAAGATGGGCACGGATGTTAGCCCAGGGCCAGTCTTCCTCAGCAAAAAGAGGAGGATTGGCAGATGTTAGCTCGGGGCCGATCTTCCTCACAAAAAAAAAAAGATGACCCTCGGTATCAGTTCATGGGTCGTGACCTGGAGATAGATTTCCTTCTGGTTTTTTCTGTGCATATACACATATGCTTTTTCTCTTAAAACAAAACTGGATTCATACTCTGCATGTCATTTTTATCCTTTTCCATTTAACATTTTATGATGAGCATTTTCCATGTTATAAAATATTTTTCAGAGATATTATTATGGCTACATCATATCTTATAATTGTATCATGATTTACCTGTTCCTTTATTGTTGAACATCAGGATTATCTGTACCTATAAATGACTCTGGAACATAAACCTGTGTGCCCGTCTGTGATTATTTCCTCAGAGTAAATTCTGAGAAGCGGAGTGAGCGGGCCGAGGCCATGAGCTTGTCGAAGCTGTTGGTGTTTCCAGATTGACCCCAGCACTGCGCTCCTCGTTCCCGCTCTCCCCACGGCCCTGCAAGTGGCCCTTACTGCACCCCTGCCAGCACTCAGCAGCGGCTCCTCGCTTTCTGTACTTGCCATTTTCACAGATTAAGAATGTCATTTGTTGGTATTTTTTTACCTTTTTTCCCTTCGTATGAATTGTCCCTGTCTTTTGTCCACTATTCCATTGAGTCTTGTTACATACACACACACACACACACGTATATACATATACACGTACACTACATATACACACAAACACACATATACACACGCATATGTATCACCTTGGCATACATTTTCTATGTGTTACCGTATTTTTAATGAACAAAGGTTTTCAAATTCTGTGTAATTAGGTCTATTCAATTTTTTTCTTTGTATTTTTCCTTGGCCCTTAGAAAGCCCCTACCTTGGCCCGCCCCATGGCTTAGCAGTTAAGTGCGCGCGCTCTGCTGCTGGCGGCCTGGGTTTGGATCCCGGGCGCGCACCGACGCGCCACTTCTCCAGCCATGCTGAGGCCGCGTCCCACATACAGCAACTAGAAGGATGTGCAACTATGACATACAACTATCTACTGGGGCTTTGGGGAAAAAAATAAATAAAATTATTAAAAAAAAAAAAGCCCCTGTCTTGCGTTGTATTTTGGTTCCATATGTTACATTTAACTCTTAGATCCCTCTAGTTGGGATATAAAATTCAGGATCTCTGCATCATTTTTGAATTGTATTCCTCACTGTTACGTAGACCTGTCTTTTCCCTTTGTAGCTTCATAATTTAATATATGGTAGGACCAAGACTACATTTTTAGTAGGTTTTTAAACATTTATTTTTTTCATCTATTCTTCCAGGTAACCCAGGATTATTTTCTCAGAACTCAGCCTCTTCATGTCCCTGCATATCTCGGGGATTTTGATTAGAATTGACTAGTTTGTGAAGAATTTAATAGAGTTCTATGCAATATTAAGTCTTCACATCAAAGAATGTAGTAGATAACTGTTTATTCAGATCTACCTCTAACCATCAGAAAAGTTGTATAGTTTTCCTCATATATGTTCTTAAATTTATTCTTAAATTCATTCTAATTTTGTGGGGTTTGTAAATCAGGTCTTTCTGTTATAAGATATATAGAACAACTGTTGATTGTATGTATCTTTTTGTATATTTATTTTATACCTAGCAACTTTACTGAGTTATTCTAAGACAGCCTCTAACAGTTTATCAGTTTATTGTGTTTTCTAGGTAAATAGCTATATCACTTGGAAATAAAAAGCTTGCCTCTCCTTTTCATATGGATAGCCTTTTATTTCATTTCTCTTTAAAACCCACGTTGGCTAGCCCTTCCAGAGCAGCACTCTGTGTTGGTAGCTTTGGTCATCTGTGGTAGACACTGTGAGGTCAGGGACCAATGTGTGTCCCCCTCAAAATACGCTGCCCTCTAAGGCTCCGTTGCAGCGGGGTGGCCACACGGCCCAGCTGTGACTGCTGAGGCTCAAGGAGAAGTCTGCTAGAGATTTTAGGAAAGTCTTTGCTTTTCTGATAGAACTGTTCCTTCCTCCGCCCCTTCTCCTTCCTGCCTGGAACTTGGATGCACTGCCTGGAGGTGTAGCCGTCTCGCAACCATGAGACAATTGAGGACAAAAGCCACACCGAGTGGGTTGGAAAAATAGAAGGATCCTAGGCCTTGGATGAAATTTTTCAGCGGCTGTTTCAGCCACCAACATTCAACTCCCTGAGTTCTCGTTATATAAGAAAAATAAACAGCAGCGTTCCACTCATCGTTCTCACGGTTGTTTCACTCCTCACTGGCACAGCGTCTGGGTCTGTATTCGGACTTGAAGGGAGCAGATCTCCTGTTTCGCTATTAGGTGAAATGCTGACCCCTGACCATGACTGATCGTTTATCACGTTAATGAACTATCTTTACAGGCCTAGTTTGCTAAGACTTAGAAAAATCAAGACTGGATGCTGAATTTTACCAAACATCTTCTTGGCATACCTCAAAAATAATTATATAGGTTTCCTTCCTTATTATGGAGATATAATTGGATTTATAAAAAGATTTTCTAACATTAATTTATCTTCATGTTATTGGAATAAACCCCATTTAGCAAGGCTGCGTTAACGTTTACTACTTGTGGACTCACTTTTCTGGAGCTTTGGGTGTAACAAGCAGAACTGTCCAACAGTGAGCCCAAGATTTCACTCTGGTTTTGCCTAGAAATGGACCACCTGCTACCGGGGCTTCCTCCTGCACCCAGCATGAACAGTCGCCCCAAACTCAACCTCACGGTGGCTGGGCTCCACTGAGGTGGTTGTGCTCACTCAAAAAACATAAATGAGATGGGAGAGGGGAGCCTCCCCCAAAAGATGATATGGTGGCTGGGACGGAACCCATGGAAGATCCCCCAGTATGTGGGGTGTCTGCCAGGAAATGCACCAGATGCTATCGATTTCTAGATGATGGGTTAGGACTGACTTTTATTTATTTATTTATTTTAATTAATTATTTTTTTGTGTGTGAGGAAGATCAGCCCTGAGCTAACATCCATGCCAACCCTCCTCTTTTTGCTGAGACTGGCCCTGAGCTAACATCCATTGCCAATCCTCCTCCTTTTTTTTCCCCAAAGCCCCAGCAGATTGTTGTATGTCATAGCTGCACATCCTTCTAGTTGCTGTATGTGGGACGCGGCCTCAGCATGGCCCGAGAAGTGGTGCATTGGTGCGCACCCAAGATCTGAACCCCGGGCCGCCAGTAGCGGAGCGCACACTTAACCTCTAAGCCACGGGGCCGGCCCAGGACTGACTTTTAATCTTCTGAATTACTAAGATGACAAGACACTTGTAATTTGATTACTTTTGTAATCAGTACAATAAGCAATTTCTATTTTGAACGATAAAATATAGGGTCCATAACTCTTCCTATGGCCCTACTCCAGAATGATGCTTCCTCCCGTCCTGACCAAAGCCGTGACTGACAAGCAGGGGGGAGAGGCCTGGAGAGCACCCAGTGTCCCAGCCAGGCCCACCTCACGGTCCTGGGGCTTGGCTGCAAACCGCCTTCCTTGCTGGTTGGCTTCCAGGTAGGTTGTGCCAGAGGGAACCACAGACAGGCTGCAGGGTGAGGGGAGAACAGCAGGGCCTGCTTCTCCCACCGGCTTCCCCCAAGCGGCAGAGGGCAGAGTCGGCCTTCCTGGCACCAGTGGCACCTTGCCTAGTCCAGAGGACAAAGTGTCTGTGTGCTAGTCAGGGTCAGGGTCAGGGCAAGGTTACGAGAGACCCCAATTAGGGTTGGGGTTCGAGTTGGGTTGAGGGATCAGGAATTAGGGTGAGGGTTAGGGTGTTTAGAGCTTAGGGTTAGGTTTAGGGTAGGAGTTAGGGTTAGAATTAGGGTGGCTATTTTTCATGCCATGAGCACCTGCTGGCGCAGGAAAAGGATGGCGTCATGCCTGTGAGTGCTGGAAATTGCACATCTATTTCCGTAAATCCAGCAGGCCCTGTAATTATTAATTCGAGGACCACAAACATGCGGGTCAGCCTGCACACCTCAGCAGAAGTTAGCTAATTCAGAGCCAGCATCGTTCAGGCACAAAAGCCAACCAGCACCCTTTCCGTTTTCTAATTGTGGAAATTCTTTTGGTAAAATTTTAAATTTCCAATTGAGTCAAATCAAAGATGTCTGTTTCCGTTTCCATTTCTTCCCCTTGTAGAGTCGTTTTTGGGGGTGGTTATGGGGTGTGCTCAGGGTGTCCTCTCCAGCTGCTCGTGGTAGGATGCATCCTCCTGCAGCAAGTCCAGTCAGCTTCATATGCAGCATATCCCATGATGATCATCAAAACCTCACTGGCTTTAGTGGTGCCAGGCGGAAGCGGGGAGCACAGACACCCTTTATCACGTTATCGGCAGCAGCACTGAGAGCACCCATAGGCACTGCCGTTCCATTTTACAATTGTCCTCATTGGGTTACGTGTTGTGTCAGGGTTCTCGAGACCACCCTCAGGCCTGCTGGTCCACTAGAAGGTCTCACAGACCTCAGAAACAGTTATGGTTTATTACAGTGAAAGGATCAGATCCAAAGGAAAAAGGCGCCCAGGGCAATGTCCAGGAGAGACCAGGTGCATGCTCCCAGGTGTCTCCTCCCAGTGTAGTCGCATGGGGACACGCTTAATTCTCCCAGCAACGTGTGACAACATGACCAGGGAAGCTCACTAAGCTTTAGTGTCCAGGGTTTTTACTGGGGGTCAGTCAAGGGCTGTAGCACCCACGTGACTGACCCCACCTCTTGGACTCCAGCCCCCACTTTCCCCTTCCATCCCAGAGCAAACACATGTGTTCACAAAAACTCACATTCTTAGGATTAACTTCTCTGGGCAGACTGGCACACATAGCCCGAAGGCTCAGGCACACACCGCGCTGGTACTGCAGAGCAGTCCAAGGGCTCAGAGGTGATCTGCAGATAGGCCTCTCTGAAAGGTGCTGGGTTTGAGCAACCCAGTGCTGCTGAGCTGCTCCTTTCCTGCCCAGGTGTCCTCTGGCCCTTTAGGTGGGCCCAGCATACTATATTTGGGGCCATTTGTCCTAAGTGTTTGTGCCACATGACACTGCACATTTTCACCTATTATGCTGAGAATCAGGATCTCAACAGAGCAGAGGCATGGCGACGGCAGCCGAAAGGCATTTAGGTCTCGGAGGGTCCCAGTGAACCATCTGCTCTTAGGAGTGTGGTCCTCAGCACGTCACCTGGTGATGGCTGCTCCTCACACTGGCTACCCAAACGGTCCCCTACTGCATGGGGTATTAGTTTTCCCCTGAGCGCCCTATAGAATGGGGGTCACTGCCTGGTTCAAACACACAACCAACACTCCCAGAGTAAGAGACCCTGACCCCTTATGCTGAAATTGAGACCCCCCCCAGTACATCTGATCAGGGGGACCCCAATCTTGTACTCTTCCCTCAAATGCGACTCAGGTCATAAATCTATAACAGGCTCCGTGGGAACCGGCAAGCGACGCACAGCTCACGCAACACACAGGGCAAACTCATCCAGGCAGCGGGGGAACAACACGCCACAAGCAGGGGTTGGTACTCCATGACCAAGAGCTCGAGAAGAAAGATCTTGGAAGGTGTTGGTCCCAACCTGGACCATCCCAACTGCGAAGCAATTATTTTGTGGTCACAAAATGTAATGGACTCACCTCCAGTTAATAGGTTGGAGGTCGAGGCCGATGCCATTCCACACAACAGGAATATTTAAAAGAAAGCTTGTTAGTCACACAAGGAGCTCGTGGGGAGAGTGGGTGGACACAAGCAGCTCCTGCTGAGTGTCCGTCAGGCCTTCGTGCTGGCCTGGGGGTGGGACTAGGGCAAGCTCCCAAGTGAGAGCTGGGGGTCTTGGGGGTCGCTGGATTTGCAGTGCCACAGGATCCACGGGAGGGAGCGGGAGGGCTTTTTTATCAGCTGGCCCTGATGGGGGCCAGAAAGGAAGGTGGGCCTTGACCACTTTCAGGGGTCAAACATCAGAAATGGAATAATTTCAAGTCATCCCTGATTGTGATGTTGTGATTTATAATTAATAAGGAATATATATTTGGTCTTCATCCTGTTCCTGGCACAGATCTCCTAAAACCCTCAGAATTTCCTAAGTGATGAGAACTATAAAGGTGTCTTTTGTTACGTTAATGAGGTGACTTTTGGAAAGACCCTAGGTCACCTAAGGATGGGGGCTGGTTGCCAGGGAAACCAACCAGGAGTAGAGGGTTGGAACTTTCAGTTCCACCCCAATTCCAGGGAAGGGAGAGGGGCTATAGATTGAGTTCAATCGCCAATGGCCAATGATTTAATCAATCATGCTTCTGTAATGAAACCTCCATAACAACCCAAAAGAATGCATTTGGAGGGCTTTCGGGTTGGTGAACACGTGGAGATGGAGATGCTGGGAGAGTGGTGCACTCAGAGAATATGGAAGTTCCATGTCCCTCCCCACATACCTTGTCCTATGCATCTCTTCCATCTGGCTGAGCCTGAGTTACATCCTTTTATAATATAGTGGAAATCTAACAAGTAAACTGTTTTCCTGAGTTCTGTGAGCTGCTCTAGCAAATTAATCAAACCCAAGGAGGGGATTGTTGGAATCCCCAATTTGTAGCCAGTTGGTCAGAAGCACAGGTGACAACCTGGACTTGGGATTGGCATCTGAAGTGGGGGTGGGGGACACTTGTAGGACTGAGCCCTTACCCAGTGAGATCTGACACTCTTTCCAGATAGATAGTATCAGAATTGAGAGCGTTGCCTGGTAGTGCTGGAAAAAACAAACAGTAGACTGACGTCTCATCGACGACTGAAACGTGCCGTTTCTCATTTATTGAGGCTGAATTTGTTTAGATATAAATATTAAGAGCCATAAGCTTATGCTGAAAACTGCAGTGAGAATGAGAAGGCCTTGGAAGAGTTTACAAATGCATTCAGCCAGGCCCCAGCGACAGCCAGGAGAAATGTCAGCGGGTGCTCTGGGCATTTGCTCAAATACTTGAGTGGCGTCATTAATAACCTTCAATGCTGTCTCATCTGCCAGCACAGTGAGCAACTTTGCCCACGTCGCTTTTCCACATGAAGCAAGAGGTGCCCCTAAGGGAGCAAACGCCCCTGGGATGGTCAGTAGATAGTCCGAAGCTGGACGAGCGTAAGCCACCGTGGCCGCCAGAAAGCACTGACTCTCTTTTAGAGCTTCAATGGCCGCAGCAATTTTAATCTTACTT
This sequence comes from Diceros bicornis minor, assembly GCF_020826845.1. NCBI lineage: Eukaryota > Metazoa > Chordata > Mammalia > Perissodactyla > Rhinocerotidae > Diceros > Diceros bicornis. The sequence continues at coordinate 31,653,643 of NC_080774.1, read as the reverse complement.
GGATGTTATTTTTGACACTTCCTGGTTGGCATCAATGATTTTATTCTGTTGTCTGGCCTTTTGGCCCCTAAGGTAGCACCAGTGACCCCTGACCTGGTGAGCAGAATAAGGACAATTGGCAAGAATGGACACGCTGGGTATATGGGAGCAATATTGGTGCAAACTGTTTAGGGACCCGAAGGTTTTATTTAGGCCCCAAATGCAGAGGGTGCAAGTCAAAATAAAAGGAGAGGTCTGGGGCAGAGGACTAAATGAGCATAAGAGAGAGGACGTTCAGGGGCATGAAACCAATAACCTCTTGGGGGCTGTCATCTTAGATTTAGACTTAGAATTCTGCAGGGGAAGCAAGAAGTAATGTTTCCAGTAAGCATGTCGATCAGGACGTAACAGGGGACCAGCCTGAAGAACCTCTGAGACTAGTGCCAAAAAAAATGAAATAGTTGCTATCAATCTAACAAAATACATAAAAGATCTGTATGAGGAAAACTATAAAACTCTTGACGAAAGAGATTAAAGAAGAACTAAATACATGGAGAGATATTCCGTGTTCAAGGATAGGAAGATTCAATATTGTCAAGATGTCAGTTCTGCCCAACTTGATCTATAGATTCAACACAATCCTAACCAAAATCTTAGCAAGTTATTTAGTGGATATTGACAAATTGATTCTAAAGCTTCTGTGGAGAGGCAAAGACCCCAGAACAGCCAACACAACACTGAAGAACAACAAAGTCAGAGGACTGACACTGTTGTGCTTCATGACTTCCTGTAAAGCGACAATAATCAAGACGGTGTGGTATTGGCAAGAGAAGAGACAAATAGATCAATGGAACAGAACAGAGAGCCCAGAAATAGACCCACATAAATATGGTCAAATGATCTTTGACAAAGGAACAGAAGGAATACAATGGAGCAAAGATGGTCTTTTTGACAAATGGTGCTGGAACAACTGGATCTCCACATGCAAAAAAACAAAAAGAATCTAGACACAGAACTTACACCCTTCACAAAAATTAACTCAAAGTGGATCTTAGAGCTAAATGTAAGACTCAAAACTATAAAACTCCAAGAAGATAACATAGGAGAAAATCTAGGTGACCTTGGGTCTGGCAATGCCTTTTTAAATACACCAAAGTCCCCCAGTCCATGAAAGAAAGTGTTGATCAGCTGGACTTCATTAAAATTAAAAATTTCTGCTCTGCGAAAGACATTGTCAAGAGAATGAGAAGACAAGCCACTGGGCCGGCACCGTGGCTTAGCGGTTAAGTGCGTGCGCTCCGCTGCTGGCAGCCCGGGTTCGGATCCCGGGCGCGCACCGACGCACTGCTTCTCTGGCCACGCTGAGGCCGCATCCCACATACAGCAACTAGAAGGATGTGCAACTATGACATACAACTATCTACTGGGGCTTTGGGGGGAAAATAAATAAATAAATAAAATTAAAAAAAAAAAAAGAAAAAAGAAGACAAGCCACTGACTGGGAGGAAATATTTACAAAAGACACATCTGATAGAGGGCTGTTGTTCCAAATATATAATAAACTCTTAAAACTCAACAATAAGAAAACAAACAATCCAATTTAAAAATGGGCCAAAGACATTAACAGACCAAAGAAAATATATGAATGGCGAATAAGCATATGAAAAGATGTTCCAGTCATGTCATCAGGGAAATACAAATTAAAACAACAATGAGACACCACTGCACACACATCTGCTAGAATGGCCACAATCCGGAACACTGGCAACATCAAATGCTGGTGAGGATGTGGAGCAACAGGAACGCTCATTCCAAATGGTTCAACCACTTTGGAAGACAATTTGGCAGTTTCTTACAAAACTGAATATAATCAATCCATTCATGTACAATCCAACAATTCCGCTCCTTGGTATTTACCCAAAGGAGCTGAAAACTTAGGTCCACACAAACAACTCTGCCTGGGTGTTTACAGCAGCTTTATTCATAATTGCCAAAACTTGGGAGCAACCAAGATTGCCCTTCAGTAGGTGAATGGATAAATAAACTGTGATCCATCCAGCCAACGGAATTATTCGGCATTAAAAAGAAATGAGCTATCGAGCCATGAAAAGACATGGAGGAACCATAAATGCATATTACTAAGTGAAAAAAGCCAATCTGAAAAGGCTACATACTGTGTGATTCCAACTACATGACATCCTAAGAAAGGCAAAACTACGGAAACAGAATAAAGATCAGTGGTTCCCAGGGGTTAACAGGGAGGGAGGGATGAATAGACAGAGGACAGAGGATTTTTCGAACAGTGAGACTACTCTGTATGATATTATAGTGGTGGACACACGTCATCACCCACGGAACGTACAACAGCAGGAGTGAACCTAAGGTAAACTCTGGACTGTGGATGATAGTGACGTGTCAGTGTAGGTTCATTGATTGTACAAATGTCCCGCTCTGGTGGGGATGTTGATAGTGGGGGAGGCTGTGCATGTTGGGGCAGGGAAGAATAGGGGAATCTCTACTTTCTGCTCAATTTTGCTGCGAACCTAAAACTGCTCTAAAAAATAAATTCTGTTTAAAAAAGTTGGCCTGAATGTTTTACCCTGAGTCTTCTTGAAGGGCCTGAAAACACCGTAACTCGATGGGGATCATGGCAAAATGTACCGGCACTGAGCTATTATGCTGCAGTGTGTCTCCACTGCCACTTAGGCCTGGACTCTCCCGGGGTGGGGGTGGGGTGGGGTAGGGTGCTAAGACTGACGATGTAGACTCCTTGGAGGAGGCAGCCCACAACCATGAGTACATCCCACAGGATGTAGGATATACTAAAGGATACACTAAAGGACCTATAGAGAATATCTCTGAGGTGTATCCTAAAACCACACACACACACACACAATTCTATAAGGGGGGAAAGAGACACTGAAACAGAGGTCTGTGATTTGGCTCCATCAGAATTTCAAAATTTAATAAACAATTATGAATTTAGACCATGAAAGAGGCACTGCCTGGTTTTTGCGCCTGCATGATACTGGCTCTGAATTAACTTTAAACACTGCTGAGATGCCCTTATTGACCAGCATATCTCATGACCCCCAAACTAATAATTCATTATACAGGATCCACTAGACTCACAGGAACGGACACACCTCGTTCACCCAGCATTTATGACATGACCCCGGCCTTCCCTTGCTCCCTTGGGCCATCGTGGTTTGGAAAATGGCCCACCCTACGCCTGCAGACATTCATGCGTGTGCCCTCATCCAATGGGTACTTTAGGGGAGGGGTGCCAATTATTAAAGCAACCTGGCGTGGTTCAATGGGTGTATTACTTTGCTGAGCATGCCAAGGACTGGAAGCCCTAACAGGCCCTGAGCAGACATCTCTGTGTGTGCGTGTGCGTGCGCTCCAGTCAACCTTTCTTTATGAAAACATGCAGGCAGATAGATTTGGCCCCTGGCCTGCAGCATGCTGCTCCTCCTTTGGGTCCATGGCTTAGAGTTGGGAGTGGTGACGGAAAAGTATGGCAGATGAAATGGAATGGGGACCAACCCCAAAGATGCTCAAGAAGAAAGGGTCTCAACACTGACGCCTGGCAGTTATTTCTCAGAGGAGAGCCTACCGATTCTAAGGCTGCACAGCTCCCTTTGCTGAGTCAGCGACCACTCTTAACAAGGCCCTAGGTGGCCTGGAATTATTGAGGAGTGCCCCAAAACCCGGTCTTCTCATCCTAAAGTGCCCAACCCTCCTACAGAGGAAAGCCCCCACTTCAGAATTTCCAGGGCTACCCCCCACCTGCTATTGGTACATTGGCAACCTGAGTTTCCCCAATAATCAGACTTCAGGCAAGATCCCGGGAGCTCCAGCCTCTTCAAAAACAAATTCCACAGGGCATGCATCCTCTCTCCCAAACCCAGACCCTCAAGATGCAGGACCCCCACTGTATCCCCTGAACTCAGGAAACCACTCCAGACCTTTAGGGACCCGGCATGCCCCCGGCCCTGGCCACCACCTGGAACAATTGTCCTAGACAAACATAGTGGTCCATTGGTCCACACACACTAAGCAACCTTCTATGGCCTTAACTGATACTGGTTCCCCAGAGACCGCATTACATTTAAGGGCGGAATTTCTGATATTCTCCTGGGCGTTACCTCACATAAGATCGCAGACTAACAAGCCCGCCTTCCCCTGACGGTAGGCACCGTGGCTTTGCCCGACAGTCCACTAGTTCTCGCTCCTTCTCCTCTGGGATTTCTCACTATTGGAATGGATGCTCTAATTGAAATTAAATCAAAACTTTGTCCGTTACTGTTGGCCTTACAAAATTGGACCCTGAGGACTTACCGAGCCATTAAAATTGTTAATACAGCCCAATAGACATTAAAGCAGGGCCTTCAGGGACGTATTAAGAGAAGGGGTGATTATCCCCAGTCTTTCAACGTTTAACAGTCCAATTTGGCCTGTTTCTCAACCCGGAAAGGACAAACGGCACCTCATGGTAGATTGCCACAATCTCAACGCAGTCTCCATTATGGTCCTCTCCCTCACACAACTGAAATGATGCTGGCCATTCAGTCTTCCACTGGCCAGTACTCTGTTGTGGTAATTTGGCTAATATATTCTATACAGCCCTCTCCCAACAGCTTCTCAGCCTCTATTTGAATCGATAGATAGATAGATAGATAGATAGATAGATAGATAGATAGATAGATAGTACCAGCCTGGTGGTCTAGGGGTTAAGATTCAGCGCTCTCACCAGTGGGAACAGGGTTCGTTTCCCCATCAGGGAACCACATCACCTGCCTGTCAGTTATCACACTGTGGTGGCCTCTCACTTCTGAAAAAATTGGTCATGAAAACCTCGTGAATAGCAGTGGAGCACCGTCTGATATAGTGCTGGAAGGTGAGAGGATGGCACAAGAAGACCAGGCAGGGTTCTGCTCTGCTGTACACAGGGTCACTAGGAGTCGGAATCCACACGAGGGCACTAACAAAATATATATATACATACATGTATATATATTTAAATTGTGATAAAATACTCGTGGCATAAAATTTACCATATGTACCGCTTTTAAGTGTAAAATTCAGCGGCACTAAGTACATTCACATTGTTGTGCAACCATCACCACTATCTGGTTCCAGAATGTTTTCATTTTTCAAAACTAAAACTCTGTGCCCATTAAACACTAACCCCTTCTCCCCACTGCCCCAGCCCCTGGTATCTTCTATTCTACTTTCTGTCTCTATGAATTTGCCCCTTTTGTATCCGGCTTATTTCACTTAGCATAATGTCTTCCAGGTTCATCCATCTTGCAGCCTGTGTCAGAATTTCCTTCCTTCTTATGGCCAATCACATTCACTTTGAAAAGACACGACGCTCCGTTACTTGATTGTCACGAGGAGGCACACACTTATGCCGGCAGGACCTTGAGAGGAGACTCAGCGGACGCTTTTACACTGAGCATGGAGGGCAGATGGGCTATCGTCCCACATAAGATTCAGGGCCCTGCGCTCCAGTGAAATTCTTACACATAACTGGTCCACACTTAACCCATCTTAATCAAAGTGTGTCCAGTGCCTCAGGTGGCACATCATGAAAATGCTGTTACTTGACCTTCTGACTTTTCTCACCTGGCTATGCCCACTTCTGGGAATAACCTGGGCCTGGGACGCTGTATCCCATTGGGCCAGCCCCACCCGGGGCCGCTGATGGGCTGTATTTATTCCGGCTCTTCACGCTGCTGCCACAACCAACCACTAGATGGCACCATTGTTCCATTTCCACCTCATGAGTGAAATGTTTTGCATTTTGCAATGTTTTACATTTTGGAAGCGCTAACCGCTTTTCTGAATTCACTAGGAGTCCACCACACAGAAGGCAGAAGTGTACTCAGAACGCCCTCCGTTAGGTCTCTTTAATGAATGCCCCTGTGCTCACGGCTCACCTCTCAAAATGCATGTCAGACCATTAATAAAAAGCCACTGGAAGCAACCCAGATGTCCTTCAGGAGGTGAATGAACAAACTGTGGGACATTCAGACAATGGAATGATATTCAGTGCTAAAAAGAAAGGAGCTATCAAGCCATGACAAGACATGGAGGAACCGTAAATTCATATCACTACGTGAAAGAAGCCAATCTGAAAAGGCTTCATACAGTATGATTCCAACTATATGACATCCTAAGAAAGGCAAAACTATGGAGACAAGGTCCGTGGTTGCCAAGGGTTAGGGAGGAGGGGGGGGATGAGTAGGTGGAGCACAGAGGATTTTAGGGCAGTGAAACTCCTCTCTATGATACTGTGATGGTGGATATAGGTCATTATACATTTTTCCAAACCCCTGGAATGTGCAACACCAAGAGTGAACCTAATGTAAACTATGGACTTTAGGGCCAGCCCGGTGGTGTAATGGTTATGTTCGCATGCTCTGCTTTGGCGGCCCGGGGTTCACAGGTCTGAATCACCACTTATCAAGCCATGCTGTGGCGGCGTCCCATATAAAGTAGAGCAAGATGGGCACAGATATTAGCCCAGGGCCGATCTTCCTCAGCAAAAAGAGGAGGATTGGCATCGGATGTTAGCTCAGGGCTAATCTTTCCCACAAAAAAGAAAAAAGCCACTGGACTGTCTCAGGTGGGGGTGTATGTAACGGGTGCCTTTGGGATGCCTGTATCCTCATCAGTGGCTCCTCTACTGCCCACTGCGCCCCTCATAGTGCACTTGACTACAGAAATACACTTCCATGACTCGCAGGCCAACGGCTGCCTCCAGGTCCAATATTTGGCCCAAGGTCATTAAAAACTCAGTGAGGCCCTTGACCTCCCTCTAACCAACTTCTTCGTGTTGTTGTTGTGTTAAAATACACACAACTTAAAATTTACCATTGTAACCATTTTTAAGTGTACAGTTCAGTGGTATTAAATACATTCTCATTTTGTGCAGCCGTCACCACCACTCATCCCCATAACTCTTTTCATCTTGTAAAACTGAAACTTTGTCCCCATTAAACAATAGCCCTTCATTCACCCCTACCCCCAGCCCCTGGTAACCACCATTTTACTTTCTGTTTCTATAAATTTAACGATTCTAGGTCCCTCATAAAACCGGAATCACAGGGCCAGCCTGGTGGTGTAGTGTTTAAGTTCTCGTGCTCTGCTTCGGCAGCCTGGGGTTCATGGGTTCGGATCCCAGGCGTAGACCTACACACTGCTTGTCAAGCCATGCTGTGGCAGTGTCCCACTTACAAGATAGAGGAAGACTGGCACAGATGTTAGCTCAGGGAGACTCTTCCTCACCAAAAAAAAAAAAAAGTGGAATCACACAGTATCTGTCCTTTTGTGAGTGGCTTATTTCACTTAACAGTGTCCTCAAGGTTCATCCACGTTGTAGCGTTTGTCAGAATTTCCTTCCTTTTTAAGGCTGAATAGTATTCTATTGTGTGAATATACCACAGTTTGCTTATCCACTCATCCATCAGTGGACGTTTGGGTTGTTTCCACATATTAGCAATTGTGAAACTGACCAACTTCTTGACGAAAGCAGGTGCCCTCAGCCTGCAGCTGGACTCATCTGACATTGCCCTCACCTGAAGATGGACTGTTGCTGATGACGACCCCAGGTGCAATCATCCACGGTCCCTGCCCCACGGTACCCCCATAGATGTTTCCTCCACCCAGACTCCCTCTTACTCTCCCACTAGCCCTCCTCCTCCATGTGGCCCTGACCTCTGCAGATGCCCTCACCTGTCTTTCCACTCTTGCTGTCTGCTCCCAGACCTCTGCTCTCCTAACCCCACCCTGTAACCCTGCCTCTCAGGAGGCATTGCCAAGCATAGAGGTGAGCCTCGCCACAGCGTACCAACTGTTGGGTATGTCACAAGCACCTGCTCACTTACCTGTTCATAGCATAGCCTCTCCAACTGATCCTAAGAAAACTTTCAAGACAGCACGAGTCTTTCCATCTATTGGTCACATCTCCAAGCCATCTTCCCAGCAGGTACACACTCTTGATTTAAGCTCAAAACAGATAAATGGACACACAAATAGAAAAGACTAACAAACCACATATTCTGTTGTCGCTCACCCAACAGAGACAAGATCAGTCAGGAAACCAAAAGAACCAGGCACCAGAAATTAAGTCCTCAAAAAGAAACAAAATCAGCAGCCACTATGGAAAACCTCCTCATGGAAAACCTTGAGAAGGGTCCTCAAAAAATTAAGAATACAAGTACCATATGATCAAGCAATTCCACTTCTGGGTATTTATCCAAAGAAAAGAAAAACACTAATTTGAAAGATGTATGTACCCTCATGTTCATTGCAGCATTATTTACAATAGCCGAGATATGGAAGCAACCTAGGTGTCCACTGATGGATGATTGGATAAAGAAATTGTGCTATCGGGCCAGCCCTGTGGCTTAGTGGTTAAGTGTGCGCGCTCCGCTACTGACAGCCCAGGTTTGGATCCTGGGCGCACACCGATGCACCGCTTCTCCGGCCATGCTGAGGCCACGTCCCACATACAACAAATAGAAGGATGTACAGCTATGACATACAACTATCTACTGGGGCTTTGGGGGAAAAAAAGGAGGAGGATTGGCAATAGATGTTAGCTCAGAGCCGGTCTACCTCAGCAAAAGGAGGATGATTAGCATGGATGTTAGCTCAGGGCTGATGTTCCTCACAAAAAAAAAAAAAAAAAAAGATAAGTTGTGCTATATATATACTATGGAACACTAATCAGCCATAAAAAAGAATTAAATCTTGCCATTTTCAACAACATGGACAGAGCTTGAGAGCATTATGCTAAGAGAAATAAGTCAGACAGAGAAAGACAAACACTGTATGATCTTACTAATATGTGGAATTAAAAAAACAAAACAAACAAAAACAAACCAAGCTTATAGATACAGAAAACAGACTGGTGAGTGCCCGAGGTGGGCAGGGGGTGGGGATGGTGGCAAAATGGGTGGAAGTGGTCAAAAGGTACAAACTTTCAGTTATAAAATAGATGAGTTCTGGGGAGGTAGGTAATGCACAACATGATGACTATAGTTAATAGTACTCTATTGTATATTTGAAAGTTGCTAAAGGAGTAGATCTTAAAAGTTCTCATCACGAGGAAAAAAAAATTTTCTGTAACTGTGTGGTGACGGATGTTAACTACACTTATAGTGGTGATCATTTTGCTATATATACAAATATTGAATCATTATGTTGTACACCTGAAACTAATATAATGCTATATGTCAATTACGCTTCAACTAAAAAAAAAAAGTAATCAAGTTCTTACCATGCAACCAAGGGACAGGAGTCCAGAGCACAGGACCAGAGTGGGACGCCCCGTGGTTCCCCCAACTGCCAGTCAGGAGTGGCACCCAAGGGCTCCAAGAGGCCCATTACCTGGAGGGAGTGAATGGGGATCTGAAGGCAATGTTCAATCCACGCCAAATCGGGGCATCTGAACCGTCGGGGGAAATGCAGTTAGGGAGATGATTGTATTCAGGCTACAGCAATAAGAAGAAAGTTCGCTCGTGAGGAACGTCTGCACGGAAAGGCAGGGCTTGGTAAACAAGGGGGTAATGAGCAAGGAGGGGGTCTCGGCCTAAGTGCGGGCAGAGCGGTCCTTTCAGGTCAGCCGTTTCTCAGCACACAGAATCGGCGTTCTCGCCCACCGTGCTGTTCCAGAGCACCAGGCTCACACAAATTTCCATATTGGCTGTCTGACTCAGTGCTTCTGCATGTTCGGTGGCTTGTGAGTGTCCACTCTGTGTGTCTGCCTCGGTGCTCCATGTACCTGCACGTGCAGGGTGCGTTCAGGACTCGTATCTGTGTTTCTAGTGGAGTGTATGTGTGGGGGATGTGTGTGTGTGTGTCTTTTAGAGTGAGGGCCGGCTGCAGCATGTAGTCAGGTCTGGTGGGCTATGTGTGGCTGTTGCAGGCTCTCTCAGTCCCTGTATTTGTTTGCTGTGGGATGTGTGTGTTTCTTGGTGTGTCTGTCTCTGTGTTTCTGTGTGTCGGATGATGTGTGTGTGTTTGTAAGGTATGTGTCTCAACGTTTCTGTGGATCTGGTGGAGTGTGTGTGTGGGTGGCAGGTTGTGTGTCACCGAATTTCTGTTTGTCTGGTGGCATGTGTGTATGTGTCTCAGTGTGGGTCCATCTGGGGGTCTCTGGTGGAGGGTGTATGTGACACACAGTGAGGGCGTCTCAGTGCTTCTGGGGTTCCAGCGGTGTGTGTGTGTGTTGCAGGGTCTGTGTCTCTCTAGCTGTAAGTTGGTGGTGTATGTTTTTGTTCCCATACAGGGTTGTGTCTGTTTTGTGGGTCCTTTGTGGCCCCTGGTGCATGGGTGTGTGCGTTGCAGCGAGTGTCTGTCTCGGTTTTCTTGTGTCTGCTGGTAGTGAGTCTGTTTTTTTCTGTTTCTGTGCGTCGGCTGGATCTGGTGTGTCTTGCGGGTAATTGTGCTTCCCTATGTTCCTGTGGGCTGACTGAACATGTCTGTTTGCTGCAATGCGTGTGTCTCTCTCGGTGTTTCTATGGTTCTTTTGGTGCATACATGTGGTGTCACAGGTGTGTTTCTGTGGGTGGTGGACTGTGTGTTTGTGTTGGGGAGGGAGTGTTTGTTTCTGCCTAGTAGACTGTGTGTGTCCTGGCAGCTGAGTGTCTCTTGGGTCTGGTTGTGTGCGTGGGTCCGTGTTGAGCGTGTGTGTCTGTCTCGGTGTTTCTGTGCATCTGGTGGTGTGCATGTTGTCGTGGGTGAGTCTCTCCACGTTTCTGTAGGTCTAATGGAGTGTGTGTTGTAGGGTGATTCTCTCAGCTTTTCTGTGTGTGTGTGGTTGTATGTGTGTGTAGCTGTCTTTCTGTGTGATGTGTGCTGTCCCTCATTTGAAACCTGGCCGGGTTCAGGCCTTCTCCAGTCCCACATTCCTCCCGCTCCTTTGTGCTCTGTGCTACAGAAAATATTTGCGTTTTCCACGACTCATAATTTTTCCTCCTCAATCGCTACCAGATGTGGGTCCTGTGGTCCCCGTCCCCATGGCAACGGAGGTTCCAGCAGCCTCGGTTCCCTTTTGTGGCGCCTGCACTGGGAGCTGGCACTGCTGCAGGCCTGAGGGGGTGGGGAGGGAGCGGGTATGAGGCAGGGGGCTTGTGGAAGGGTCCCAGCAGCTGCCTCCCCAGGCAGATCATCCTAGGAGGCTTCTCAGCCTGGCTGCCAGAAGTTCGGAAAGCGCCCCTGCTCCCTGAGGCACCCACACAGAGGGGATCCTGAAGGTCAGAGTCTTAGGCGAATGTGAGGCTCCCAGGGCAGGGGGAGGAGGGGCCCCGGGAAAGGCCCAGTCAATGTGACCACTCTGGTCTCCCCACACTATGCTGATCCAAGCTGGGGGGGGAGAAGAGCTAGAGCCAGGTGTTGGGGGGGGTCAGGGAGCAGCAGTGTGGAACGTGGTGGTGCTGTGGGGAGGGGCACAGCAAGACTGTGGGCTGAACCACTGCACTGCCCTCCGCCACCATCCTCAGTCACTGCCCTGCGCTTGCTGGGCTCAGCTGGGCATCTGCCCCTCCTGGCTGACTTTAAGCCTGTGTTCTCAACTCCAGCAGCCAGCAGGGCCTGGTGCCCGAATGGATCAGAGGCTAGCCAGCCGCAGGGCGACAGCTGGGACGGTGCCCAGCTGGCCTGAAGGCAGCAGCGTGCCCCGGAGACAGGGAGCCTGCATTCCACGTGCTGCCTGACCAGGCCTGATGCAGGGACTATGCCCATGCAGCCCACGCCAGATGTGCTGCCTGTGGCGTGACGCCATCTCCACTTAGGTGGCTGAGCCCCTGTACGGGTCACCGAAGTTGACCTCAATGTGGTATCCAGCCAGAGGGTGACACACTTGCCAGCTGAGATCCCTGAGCTGCCAGCATTGGTCAGCCTGATGCTGTGTTGGGGGCTGCAGGGTGGGGGTGGGGAAATGATTGGAGAATCTTGGCAGAATCTTCTGATGGAAAGAGCTGGGCATCAAAAGATGGGAAAGAGGCCCTCCAGGCAGAGACAGGGAGATGGGAGGATGGAGGACAGTGGGCACCATAGAAAGATAAGGCTCTGTAGCTCAGGAAGGTCGTGTGAGAGGCCTGCCCAAGGGCATGAAGCAGTGAAGACCCCGGGGGGACAAATGGTCACGGATGGAAGACGAGGCCAGAAGGGGCGCTGGCTGAGGCCAGGCAGCAGGGTGCTGCCTGCAAGGCCAGCCAGGACTGTGGGCCAGGCACGCTCCCCTTCCTCTCCCTCCCGTGGACAGGCGGGGTGGGCGGGTGAGTTTCCGGCATAGGACAAGGAACCCATTGAGGCGGATAGCGGGGCTCTGTGCACTGCCAGACCGCCTTGTTTGTGCCAGATGAGGCCCAGCTGGAGGCTGTGCCTGTGGCCCACTGCCCCCTGGCCCCAGCTTCTGACCCGCCCCAGCCACACTAAACAGCTCAGAGCCCCCAAGTGTAAGAGCAGTGGCTACTGGGGAAAGCACAGGTCAGAAGCAGCCCCACGCACTGGCTCCTTGTAGCCAAGGCACTCCACCCTTGTTCCAGCCCATTCTTCATCCAGGCGGCCACTGGTGGACATCCAGGAAGGGGTGGGCCAAGGTGGGTGCCCAATAAACTTGATAAACAAATGAATGATGGGCAGATGGACACAACCCACTTCCAGGGTCCCCGGAGACCCACACCTGGGCTCCCAGGCTCCACTCAGGCCGAGGGTCCTGGGGCGTGAGTGCAGGCTGGAAGAGGTCACATGCAATTTCTTGGGAGGGACATCCTTGTTTGAGGCCCAGCAGATAAGAAGCAGTCAGAGCACAGGACGAAAGAAGGCACTTTATTAAGAAAGCTTTGGCCAAGCCCCTGCCGGGAGGAGCCGACCCTGGGGCACCCAGATGGGGTGGGAGCAGCCCTGCCGGGGGCTATAAATATGTCTCCTCAGGCCACTGGAGTCGCCCCTCGGATTCTCACGGCGTGTGAGGCGGTGGGAGGCCATCAAAACCAGCTCGACAGCTGAGGGGCCAGGGCTGGGAAGGCTGGGACTGGGGGCGCAGGGAGGGGAAGGGAGGGGATGGGCGGAACCCGGGAGCCCTGAGCCCCCTGAGGAGCAGAGACCAGCCCTCCTCCCCAGGCTCCGGTCAACCGGATGCCCCGGAGCAAGGCCAGTAGAAGTAGCCTCGGGCTACCAAGGAAAAGAGCCTCCAGCCAGAGGCGCCAGGCCCTGGCCAATGAGAGGCAGCCGGGGCAGAAGTGCCTCTGGTCTCAGCCAAAGAGAAGGCAGCCCCAGCCAAGTGCACTCTTGGCGGGTAAGAGATGGTCACGTGGCAGAACCCTCCCGTCCTCGGCCTTTGAGAGCTGGGCTGGTCGGAGCCCTCCGTAACTCGGCCAGTGGGAAGGGAGTCGCCAGCTAAGCGCCTGTCAGGCCTCGACCAACGGGATGGCGCCTTCCCGCCGAAGCGCCGAGCTCCAATCAAGGAGCCGCCGCTGGAGCCTGAGCCACGGAGACGCAGCCTCCGCCCGGCCGCTCCTGGCCTCGGGCCCCGGGAGGCCGCCGCGGGAGACGCCGGGCGGGCGCGGGACGCGGGGTGGCAAGCAGCGCTGCTAAGCCGGGGGAAGCTGCGGGCACCGCGGGGTCGCCGCCTGCTACAGGGTGGGCGCGCCCGCCCTGCCCAGCTCGCCCGCCGCTTCCCGGCTCTTCTTGCGCGGGGGCTTCTGGATGGGGGTCTTCTTCCGGGGGGTGTCCGGCACGGGCGCGCCAGCCGCCGCCTTCTCGGGCCCCGGGGCCTCGGACGCGAGGGGCGCGCGGGCTGGTGACGCGAGCAGCACCGAGCGCTTGGCCTTCTGCGGCGGCGCCGGCTTCTCTCGGGGACTCTGCGCGCCCGGGGGCCCCTCGGCGCGGCCCAGGCTGCGAGTCTTGTCCCGCAGCTCCGCGGCCAGCAGGGAGGCGGCTTCGGGGGCGCTGCGCGGGGCACCGCCAGCGTCCGTGGGCTCTGGGAGGCCAGGGCCGCGGCCTCGCGCCCGAGCCCGGGGCGGCGAGGGTACGGCGACGGCTGGCCCCTCGGCAAGCCCCGGGGGCCGTGGCATTAGGTCTCGGACCCGGGGGCTGCCGGGCTCCTCCGGCCGCGCCGACGTGTCGCTGGGCGTCCGTTTCCTCTTGCTGGGGCTGGGCGCGGCCTCGAGACCTGGAGGTGGCGGCGAGGGCGCACGGGCAGCGGCGGCGGCGCCGTGCTTTCCGTGGATCCAAGACACCTTGGGCTTGGTGGCGGGGTCGGGTGGTGGCGGCTTCCTGCGCTCAGGCGATGGCGAAAGCGACAGGCCTCCAGCCTCGCCCCGGGCCCGGGCCGGCCGGGCCACACGCGCATACAGCGCCCCGCCAGGCCCCTCCACGCTCGACGCCGACCGCTCGCTGTCGGAGGACGCAGGGAGGGGCGTCAGCTCCTCAGCCGACGCCGGCGCGGGCGAGGGCGCCAGTGCCTCAGCAGGGGAGGCAGGGGCCTCCGAGTCCCGGCTCTCGGTTGCCGCCTCTGACAAGGGAAGAGCGGGGCGGTCACCAACTCTGGAAAGAGCTCTGGCCGTCCAGCATCCAGGGGCAAACCTTTGCCTTCCCTTCCCCCCTCCTTCTCTTCCCTCTCCTCCCGGCCAGGCTGGTGCTCAGTCGCCCTGGCATCCAGATATACCCGGCGCATTAACCACACAGCGCTAACCACAAACAGTTCAGAGCCCCAGAGCGTGCGGCTGAGTGCTAGGGGCTGAGGGGCAGTTCCATAGCTGAGTCCCGACCTCGGCCTCATCTCGCACCCCTCCCCCACCACATCCCCAGCCTCGGGGGCCACCATCATCAAATCTGACCCCAGAACACCTCCAAGGAGATTATTATCCTTCTTTAGGAGATAAGGCTTCTAAGGCTCAGAGGTTAGTTACCTGCCCAAGGTCACCTAGGGGGATGGTCAGAGGAGGAGAGAGGCCAGAATCCCAGCTCATCAGGCTCCTTCCTGATGTGTGTGGGCCAAGGCTTTAAGGGAAGGTATGCCCTCATATTTTACAGACCCCCTCCCCCACTCCTATCCCCTCTGCCACCTCTTACTCAGGCCCAGAACCTTCTCTCTGCCTGGTCTCTCCCAGAAGTGAACCTGGGCTGTGGCGAGAGACAGGAGAGCCACCGACCTCCCCAGATCCCACCGCAGCTGGGTGCCAGGCAGCACAGAACCCCACTCTGCAGCCTCAGCTGTATGTCCAACCTGTTAACAGCATCACCATGCCCTTCCTCTCTATACTGCCTGTCCCCCAGAGTACACAGGTCTTATAAGCTGGAACATTTCACTGGGCTGGAGCCAGGTGCAAGCAGAGCGGTACTCACCCTCATGGGGTACACAGTACACGGGGCCTTCATCAGTGGTGTCAAAGGAGGAGAACGAGGCCCGGGAGGACCATGATGGCGAGGGCTGCTCCAGCCCCGAGGGTGGCTCCAGGAAGCTGCAGTTGAGTGTGTTATCCAGGTCGTGATGGGCCACTGGGGAAGAAGGGAGGCACAGCTGCCAGGGGCCACGCCCTGCCCCAACCTGTGTCATCCCTAGCCCTCCTGCCACAAATGGAGTGTCCAACACCAACCCTACCCTAAGACTGTGGATGGGACAGGCAATTCAACAGGCTGAGTGACACTAGGCCAGGACCAGAGGACGGGTAGCAGTGACCCGAGAAAAGAGAGAGAAGAGGGAATAGCATACTCAAAGATGCAAGGCTACCTCGTGCAAGCCAGGGAACTGAAAAAGGTTGGGCTGAAGTATTGGAAAAGAGACAGGGCCAGAGAATATCTAGCTGGGACCTGCCATCAGGGCCTCCAAGCCATGCTTCAGACCCTGCCTCATGGGACCCGGGGAGCCTTGGAGCATTTTTTCAGCCCATATGTGCAGTGGCAAGGTTGCACTTTGGCTCAGCCCATTGCAGCAGGCTGCACCCCCAGGCCTGGCCTGCACGGCTGGAGACCCCACAATGGGGGGAATCCCAGAGGCTGGCTGGTCTGTTGCCCTTTCACAGATGAGATGTAGGGTCCAGCCCCTACACCTGTGTCCAGATTCCACTCTGCTGAGTGGGCCAAGGCCCTTTCTCAACTGTCTCAATGTTTATCTCCCAGGAGACTGAGTCTTCCCCTCCCCCTCATCTTCTGAAACAAGTGGTCAGCGTAGACAGAGAGAAGCAGCACCTCCCCCCCACCCGGAGTCCTGCGGTAGGGTGGGGAGGCTGACGGACCACCTTCAGGGCACTGCCGGGGATCCCGGCAGGGGGCGGGTCTTCTTGTGGCAGAGTATTCCCACGCACAAATGCCCTGCGTTCACCTGCAGCCCCCACCAGGACTTAGAGTGTACTCCAACAGACTGTGGGGGGCCTGCCCGACCTGGATGTCCACACACCCCCACCACACGCCAGATACCATCACTCACATTCACCGAGACAGGACCCCACGCCTCCCATACACGCCCCACACCTGCCCGCACACCCAGAACTCCTGCCTTCCTCCCCGGGCTCGCCCGAGTCCGCAGCCCCCCTTTCCTTCCCTCTGGTCGCACCTCCCCACGCCCACCCATATCAACATTCGAGGCCCCGCATTTCCTACACCGATCCCTTCCCACCAATTCCCCAGGAGCCTCCTGCGTAGGGAGGTGTTCCACCAGAGATCCCGTGCTGGCATCCTTACCTACGACCTTGGGCAGCTTCTGCCTGCGGAGCGGGATCCGAGGCAGCTTCATGCTGATGCGGCTGAAGCGCCCGCATAGCCGCTGGGGCGCCTTCTTCCTCCCAAACTTGAGCTTCCTGAGGGGGCGGGGCCTGAATGAGGGGGCGGGGACGGGGCGGGGCCTGGAGAGGGCGTTCCGATCATGGCGAGAGCCAAACACTGGAGGGCAAGGCCTGAGCTAAAGATAGGCAGGGCCGCGCCCCAGCGGCGGGGCCTGGGCCTGAGCCAGGGGCAGGGCGGGCGGCGCCCTACGCAAGCTGCTGTCTGAACCCGGTAGGGAGCGGGACGGCGTCGGGGCTCACCGGCGCGCGGGGTCCTTGCCGCGGCAAGCGCAGCAGCAGCCGAGCAGCGAGAGCAGCAGGCCGAGGAGCAGGGCAAGCAGCGCGCCCGCGCCCATCACGCCCTTGCGCTGGTTGGTCTCTGTGGGGGACACCGGGTCAGCGCGGGTGCAGGCACCCCCACCCCCGCCTCCAAAGGGACGCCTCCCCCACCCACTCACCCAGGCGGCAGGCACCAGTGACAGGGTCGCACGAGTCCTCGTGGCAGCTGCAGGCCTGGGCACAGTCCACGCCATGGAGCCCGGGCGGGCACGTCAGGTTACAGCTACGGGGTCGCGGAGTCAGGGAGGGCCACAGTGGCCCTCGGTGACGCCTCCCACCCTCGCCCCCGTGGCCAGCCAGCGGCGGTCCTGGAGCCGCTTCTCTAGCTCCCTTCTCTAAGGACTGATGCAACCAACCCCCCCCCCAACCCACCCACACACACACTCTTTCTGGCACAGGCTGGGCGATCAATGTCTTGGAAATGAATGTGTGCACGGGAAGGGGTCTAGGGGACAGGATCCATGGCCACTCGGTGGCAGTGCCATTTCTGGGGCTGAGTTCCGTGTGAGTGGGAAGAGGGGTTAGTTACGAGACCAGGCCCTTGGCTCTAAGTGGAGGTCCCTGGTCGCTCTACACCAGCTCGGGGTCTCCTCAGCCTTGCAGTCCTCAGGAGCCCACTGACCACAGGCTGAACGGGTCGCCAGGTCCCGCTCCGAGCCCCGGCTCCACATCAGGGCAGGAAACTGCCCCAAAGAGCCTGTTGTCACGCCCTAGCCAGCAGCACCTGGGGTCTAGCGGAAGCCCTGTGTCGGGTACGTACCCCCAACCCCTTTGGGTCCCCGGGCACTCACTGGGGCCCGTGGACGCCGGGGCTGCACAGGCAACGCCCCGACTGGAAGTCGCAGTGGCCGCTACCGCAGTCGGCGCACACGAATGCGCAGTCCTCGCCGTAAGTGCCATTGCTGCACTTGGTCTCGCACCTAGGAACGCGGGGAAGGGGCATCCGCGGAAATGGGGGCAAACGAACCCAAAGCCCATAGTGCCCTCCGCGGGAGGCATGTGGGCGGAGGCAGGGCTGGGGGGCTGCGTGTCTGGGGCTCACTCGGGCCTGGGCTGCTCACCGGTCGCCAATCCAGCCCGCGTTGCAGCGCGTGCACTTGCCGGTGACGTGGTTACAGGCATGCCCGTCGCGGCATGGCGGGCAGCTGTGACCGCAGCCCTCGCCGTAGAAGCCGGTGGCGCACGGCTGGTCGCACTTGGTGCCGTTCCAGCCTGGCTCGCACGTCAGGCAGCGGCCCTCGGCCACCGTGCAGGGCTGCTGGCCCTTGCACTGGCCGCATCTGGGGAAGGGGCGGGAAGCTAGGCGGGGCCCGGCGCCGCCTCACCCCCGCCCCCTTCGGGGGCCCGCCCCTCTTCCTCCCTCCTCGCCGGCTGGGGGCCCGCGCTTACCTGCGGCGGCAGCCCAGGCCGTAGAAGCCGGCAGGGCACGGCTCCCGGCAGTACTTGCCGCGGTAGCCCGGCTCGCAGGCGCACGTGCCGTCCACAGGGTGGCAGCGGCCGCGGAAGCACTGACAGTAGCGCTCGCAGCGCGCGCCGAACGTGCGCTCACGGCACTGACAGCGGCCGCTCTGTTGCTCACACGGCGACGTGTTGCAGGCGCACTGATTATTGCAGCTGCGGCCCCACCAGCCTGCGTGGCACAGGCATGCGCCCGTCTGTGGGTCGCAGCGCGACGTGGCGCTGCAGTAGCACGCGCTGGCGCACTGCGCGCCCCACCAGCCAGGTTCGCAGCGACACGCGCCGCTCCGCGGGTGGCACACGCCGTGCTGGCACTGGCACGCATGCTCGCAGCGTGCGCCCCAGCGCCGCGCGTGACACGTACACTGGCCCGTCACATCCTCACACTGCCCGTGTGGGTGGCAGATACACAGCTCCTTGCAGTCGGGGCCCCAGAACTGGCGCGGGCACTCTGCAGGAGCGAGCGGAGAGAGTGGGAAGCCCGGGCGCTCGCGAGGGAGCACAGACCCACTCTGAACCTGCCCGCGTCTCACCCCCCGCCTCTGGGGACTCGCCCCAAGCTGGATCCTGTTCCCGGGTCAAACCCCGCCCCACTCACAGGCCCCGCCCATCTCTCTAGGCTCCCACTCCACTGCCCAGCGCCCGCCTGAATCCGCGCTCACTGGTGTCGCAGTTGGCACCGAAGTAGCCATGGCGGCAGCGGCACTCGCCCGGCCGCACGCACACCTCGTTCTCCGAGCACGTGGAGTTGCCTTCGCACACCGCTGCGGACGAGAGGAGCTCGAGCTACTACGCGTCCAGCCCCCCCAATCCTTCCCCTCCGTGGCCCCGCCCAGGCCCCCAGGATGCCTCACTCACCGATCCCACACTCGTCCCCCTGCTGCCTCCAGCCGGTGCAGCACGTGGGCTCCTGGGAGCTGCAGGCAGAGAGAGGGCGCCTGAGCCCCAATCCCCGCCCTCACTGGGGCTCCCCAGCAACCTCCGCCCTGCCCTCAGGAGGTGGTTACCGAGGGCCCACTCTGTACTGGGTACTGTGGTAGGTTCGGGAGATACCCAGTGAATGAGAAAGACACAAATGCCAGCCCTTGGGGAGCGGACACTGGGAAGCGACAGAGGGCAGACCACCAACACATCTAACCTCCAAGAATTTCTCAGTCCCCTCTACAAGGGGTCTAGCCACCCCTTCCCATCCCGCTAACTCCTCTGTGCCCTCCTTCCCCATCCACTAGACCTGAGAAGAGACCCCATACGTCCCAGGATGGGCAGCAGTGAGGTGGGGGGCTGGGGAGAGGTCCCTGGGCCTCCAGGACCTGCTCAAGCATGGAGGTCTAGGGCATCCCTGGGGGTAGGGGCCGGGCCAGATGGGTGTCAGTGATCTAGATGTGACATGACCTGGACAGCTCCAGGACTGGCTGGGCCAGACGGACACACCTGGATGCCCAGTTGTGGGTAAGCACCAAGGCAGATGGGCAGCCTCTCAGTGAGGTGGGTGAGGCCACAGTGAGGTGTCGACTGGGTGGAGGGGTCTCCTGGAGGGGCAGGGCACATCTGGGGAGTCCTCCATGAGAGTAAGGAAAGACTGTGAGGGCTCCAGAGCACCGGGGCAAGACAGGGGGTGGAGGAAGGAGATAGTAGAGCATCTATTTATACTTTTATAAAATCTTACTTAACTTTATTTAGCTTTAAAAGGTGAACAATGTTACCTCAGTAGGAGGTAAATAATTTATAACTGTCGCATATCGGGGTGGTGCAGCCTCCAAAACCCTGCGCTCATGGGATGTGTGGGCACAAAGGTTTGGAGGCCCTGCCCATGTGAAGCCATAACCACTGGAGAGGGTACATGAGGGCTGAGCTGGGGTGTGCCCACATTGTGGGACAGAGGAGGCTGAGAAGGAACAGACACTCAAGCTGCAGTTTCCTGGGATCCCATCAGACCTAAGAGAACTTCACCCAAATCCTAAAGGCACATAGCAGCCATTCACACTTTAGAGAAAAAGAGTGTGCTTCTTTAGAAGGATCTGAACCTAGAACCTGGATGTGGCGGTGGGAGGAGGCTGGGAGGGGGCCTGAGGACCTTGGTGGAGTGGGAATGGCTGGGAAGGGAAAGGCTGCAGCTGCCTCACTTCATGCCCCTCAGAAGATGCCCCCCAACCATTCCCCAGTGCCCCACCCCACCGAAAGGGCTTGATTCTCCCTCAGGCCAAAGATGTGGGACCTGTGGAACACGACCCATAAAATCCCAAACTGCAGGCAACGGGCCCAGCTTATTTTCCACAAATAAAACTGGAAAGCAGACACAGCAACACAAAGCAGGCCTAGCTTTTCCTGCCCGCCCCCCACTGTCTCCACCCACCCAGCCCTGCCCAGGGCTCCTAGATGCCGGTCTGCAGGTAGACCCAGGTCTGCTGGCCCATCACCCTCCTGCCTTTTCTGAACCCAGGTCCGTGGGTAGAGAGCCTCTGCAGGTGTCCCTCCTGCAGGCAGCTTTGCCAGATGGCCTGCTGGGATGGCCTTGGAAGCACTGACCACATTCCGCCCTGGCCAATGGTTCTGTGGTTAAGAGCCTGGTTTTAGGGCCACACTAAGCTAGATTTGATGCCTGGGTCTGCCACTTGCTATGTGAGCTGGGCATGGAACTTAACCTCTCTGGGCTTCAGTCTCCTTATCTGTTGAATGGGGCCCATGGGTTTGGCAGAAGGATTAAGAGAATCAAGTCGTGTGAAGCGTATAGCATGAACTAAGAGCTCAGCCAAGGCTGTAGTCTGCTCACCAGCCCATGCTGAGCAGGCTCCAGGAAGCCTCTGAGTTCACCTGGTTCCTCCAGCATGGCCGGCACCCTGGCCCCACCCTAGCAGAACTAACATCTCTCAGCAGGACGGAACACATGAGGGATCACCAAGAATAGGAGGACGACCCTGTGGGACAGCCACCTTTCCTTCTGGAAAGGGCTGGCAGACAAGGCCGGGCTGAGGTGGCAAGCCCCTTCTCCTGAGATCATACAAAAGTGAGATGAGGAGAAAGACGGCCTGGTGCGGAGGCCACTCCCTGCACTCCAGCTCTAAGTTGGCAAGACCCTGGGGAGCCAGGCCACGGGCTGGGCCCAGGCCCCTCAGCAAGCAGGCCATCCTGCAGGCTCCCCTCTATGGTTCACTGTTATTGCAAACAAAGCTGCCATGATTTAAACCGTGATCTTGAACCTGCCCACGCCACTGCAGCAAAGCTCCCGGAGAACACTGCTTGTTTACTGTGCCAATGTCCGGCCCCATTCTCTCCCCACTCCTGCCAGGAGGCTACTCTGCCCCCATACTACCTGGGACCCCATACCTGCCTGGCTCCCCTCCTGCCCCCCTGGACATCCCTCCACTGGTTTCTGATCCTCTCCTTGGGTCTCTCTTTTCCTCTCCTCTGTCCACACTAGCTCCTTCAGGAAGCTCTCTGGGTCCCATCAAGACACGGACAATGCTGTGGAGCTCTCCAGCGGGGCCCTCCCCGCTCAAAACTGAACTCCTAGCCTCCCTCGACCTTGAGTCTTCCCCACCTCAGGTAAGCCTTGTCCTTCCAGGCTGGGAGGCTGAAACCCTGGAGGCAGCCTGTATTCTGCTCTCACAGCGCATACCAGATCCATCAGAAACATGCTGGCTCTGGGGCCAGCCTGGTGGCGCAAGCGGTTAAGTGCGTGCACTCTGCTGTGGGGGTTCGCCGGTTCGGATCCCGGGAGTGCAGGGACACACCACTTGTCAAGCCATGCTGTGGCAGCGTCCCATATAAAGTAGAGGAAGATGGGCATGGATGTTAGCCCAGGGCCAGTCTTCCTCAGCAAAAAAGAGGAAGGTTGGCAGATGTTAGCTCAGGACCGAGCTTCCTCACAAAAAGAAAAAAAGAAACACGCCGGCTCCACATTCCAAACTGGATCAAGGATGGGATGGGCCACGCGTTCCCTGCCCTGTCCCAGCCTTGTGAGAGCCACCCTCGCTCTCTCTGGCTTCTCCTAACTGACCCTGTTTTCTGCCCTCCTACCCCCAATTCATCTGCCAGTTCAGTTCATCTGCCAGTTCATCTGCCACCTGGCAGCCAACCCTGGTCAGATCCCACCTGTCCTCTGTGCAAAGCCACCAGGGGTTCCCACGGCCCTCAGGCAAAAAGCTCAAGTCCTCACAAGTGTGGACAGACCCCCTGTGGCCTGTCCACCCTCACTCTCTGGCCTCTACCCTCCTCCCCCGCCCCCTGGCTCTGCCCAGCCCCCATGTCCATCAAGGCCTTTTGCACTCAGGGCCTTGGCTGGGACACCCCAGGGCTCCACCTCCTCTCCTGCGGGCCTCTGCTCCCCGGATCACCTGAAGGGAAACAGCACTCCCCAACTCAACACCTCCTCCCCAGCACTTGCTGGACGTCAGAGGACTTGCTCTAAGTTCCCTCCACCTTGGGGGCAGGGGCGTTTGTGTCTGCTGCTGTATCACTGCACCAGCCGCAGGCCGGGCACACAGCAGTCTAGTCCTCCTGCCTCCCGGGGAAGGGAGCCACCTGAGGGAGCCTTGCCAGGCCTGGCCTTGGGGAGATAAAAGAGATGGCCCAGACCTGGAGTGAGTAGTGCCCACAGTAGCTGACCTTCCTGTTAACCAGCTCCATACATGATTGCAGTCATCCCCCTCCACTCCATGAGGTCGGGAGCACCACCAACCCTGTTTGACAGGGGGAGACAGGTCCAGAGAGGTTAAGCAGTTTGCTTGGGTCCACATAGGTGGAGAGAGGTGGTTCCAGGATCTGTAACCCAAACCCGGGCTCTTGGCTAGTGTAATAGACCGCCTCATGGGGAGATCTCCGGGCGAGGGAAATGGGAGCAGGCTCCCGACAGCACCAGCCTGCCACCGGATCCCCCAGCACGGACCCCCATGGGGAAAGAGGGCTGAGGCGGACAGACAGGGCTGGGCAGCGAGTGCGCCCTCCCCCTCTCCAGGCACGCCCCGCCCGCCACCGCCGCTGCATTCTTGGGGCCGGGGAGGCCCGGGAGGCGGCGGTGGCGGCGTCGATGAGAAGCAGATGGCGGGCCAGGCCGGCCCCCGCCCCGGAGGCGGGGCTTGAAGCGGGGAGGGGTCTGCGCGCCTCGGGATCCGAGCTCGGAAACCCCGCGCGGCCCCCTCACAGCCCCTTGCATGCAACGACCGCCGTGCCCCCGGACGCGGCCTCCCCCGGCCCTGCGGCCCAGGGCGCCCCGACGGGACCCAGCCCAGAGCCCCGCGGCCGCCTCTTCAGCTTCCTGCCCGCGCGGCGCCCCTCCACAGCCCCAAGGCACGCCCACAGCCGGCTCCTTGCCCCTGCACGGAGATGCCCTTGATTTCGCCGTCACCTCCGACGAGCAGATCAGGTCCTCCCACCCCTGCGCCCACTCCGGGCGTCCTGTCCTCTGCTCTTCACCCTCCGCGCAAGGTCCTGGGCCCGCTGCCCTACGGCAGGGCCTGTCCCCTGCTTGTCCCCCACCAGGTTCCCCAGCCCTCTCCTCGTGGCGCCCCACCTCTGTGCGGCCCCTCCGCGCACCCAGTATCCCCACCCGCGAATTCCACATCCTTCTGATCCCGGTGCACGTCATTGTCCTTTCGATTCCCGCTTCTGGTCCACTCTGAGCACAGGCTCCTTGGTGCCCACCTCCATCACCATCTTCCTCCCACCCGCGCCCACTCTTTCTAAGACTCAAATCTGTCCTTCCGAGTCTCACCTTCCTCAAGACCTCCCCGGCTCCCTCCTCTCAGCAGCGCCGCTCCATCTTCCCTCGACCCTCACCCTCCCTCTATCCTGACTCCAGCCACACTCCTGCCGGGGCGTTTGCACATGCCATTCCATCTGCTTGGAATTCCCTCTCGGACTTCTCCTTATGGCCTTCACAACCCGGCCCAAGGGTCCCCTTTACTAGGTCTGAAATCTCGGACACCGCGTGTCAGCCCTCGGGGCGCCCACTGCACACCGTTCTCTCCTCAGCAGACTTCTCGTCCGAGGTATCTTTGGATGCACCGTCGTGGCCCGGCGCCCAGGCTCGGCCTGGAGCGGAGCCGGCGTCTGCGAGGGCGGCCGAAGGGGCCCGCGCGTTTGGCGTAGGGAGGTCTCGGGCGCACCTCACCGACGCTAGACGCACCCCCCCCCCGGCCCCGAGCGTCCCCCCGCGGCCCCCTCCCCAAGCCAGGCCGGGCTCCTACCCGGGCGCGCGGCACACGTTGCGGCCGCGCGGGTTCAGCTCCTGGGGCGCCGCGGGGCCGGGCAGCAGCCAGAGCAGCAGCAGCAGCAGCGGCGGCGGCGGCGGCGGCCCCTCGGCTCCCCGGCGGCGCGCCGGCCCGGCCCCCCAGGGCCCTGCGCCCTCCATGCGGAGCGGGGCAGGCGCGGGGCGGGCGCGGGGCGGGCGCGGGCGCGAGTGCGGCCGCAGCGAGAGCGGCCGGAAGCGGAGTGCGCGGCCGGGCGGGGGGCGGCAGGAGGGGCGCCGGGCCGGGCAGGAAATTCCACATCGGCTCCCTGATCCCGGGCCAGCCGCGGCCGGCCAGGCGGCAGCGCCCGCCCCGCGCGCCAGACCCCACCCTCCGGCCGCGCCGCCACCCCTCCGCGCAGCCCCCGCCCCCACGCGGCCGCTCGCAAACTTGGGAGCGAACTTGGAGAACAGCCGAGAGTTGGAGGAGGGACGGGCTACGGGGCCCGCCCGAGGAATCCCCGGTCCCCGCGCCTTTTCCTCCCTTCCCCAGACACCCACCGGAGAAGCTGCCTCTGCGCGCTCACTGCGCGGACGGGCCCGGGTCGGGAAGGCGGATGGGGGACAACGGCGTGACGCACCAAGGACCCCCTCACCCCCAGCGCCTCGGAACCGGCCGGGGGAGGGCGGCCCGCAGACGGCCCAGGTCGAGGCCGCACTCCTGCTCAACGCTGCGAAGCGCTTGTAGTGCACGGTTGTGCAGTCAGCTCCTCCCACGCACTCGGCGCAATCAAAGCCTGCAGGGGACGGCCGGAGCGGGATGCTTGAGGCTTGTGGGTAGACTCGGTCAGGACCGGAGGCCTGGGCGAAGGGGGTCTCCATAGGGACGGACTGGAGAGACGCCGGGGAGGTAGAACGGCCCAGCCATGGGCTCCGGAAGAATGTGGAGGTAAAGGCAGAGGGAAGCGGCCAGAAAGCTTCAGGACGGGAGACCCTGCAATAATCTTGTTTGTCAAGGGATGAAAAGGCGCTGGGGAGCCTGGGAGAGGAATTCTGCTTGAGAAGGCTGTTGGATCACCGGAGAGAAAGGTCCAGAAGGTACAATCAGGGCTGGAGATAAGGGAGCTCCTGCATCAGGAGGGGTGGAGTACAGCACAGAGGAGAGCAGGGGAAGCAGGGCCTGTGGGGAAGGAGATTGAGAGGGACAGGGCCTAGGGGGACAGGGAGGAAGAGAAAACTCTGCGCCTGCGGAGCAGAGGGGTGCCCGAAGCTGGGGCAGGTGGCAGACCCAACCCAGGGCCGAGGGAATAGGAAGGTCGCAGGCCTGGGAATGGAACAAAAAGGGGGGCAGCCAAGTCCCAGAAAAGATAAGCTTGTCTTCTGGGGATTGGAGAGTTGGCCAGAGGGCCTGAGCAGGGAGAGGGCACCTGCCTTCTCCTAGGGGAACAGGCTGCATGGACGCTCCCTGAGAAGGAGGGAGAGGCCATATTTACTCAGTTATATGAGGGTGCGGCTGGAGGAGTGGGCTTGGAACAAGGGCCACTGAAAGGCCCAAGGCTGTGGGCATCACCAGGCTCGCTGGGCCAGAGACCTGTCCAGGGCAGGCTGGTGGAGGGTGGGGAAGAGGAGGGCGGGGGGCTTTGGAGGTTAGGGCACCCCGCTCAGCCATGCTAGCGCAGGCAGGGGAGGGGCGGGCCAACAGTTGAGTGAGCTGGAAGGGGAGGTCACATCCGTGTGGTCACAAGTGCAAACACTTCTCAGGGACAAGTAAAAAGGCCAACCACTTCTGGGCAGCTCCACCTGGGCACAGCCCTGACCTCAGCAGTGCCCTCCCAGTGCTGCTCCCACTGGCTGTCACCAACAAAGGCCAGCAAAAGTCTATGTGGCTGCAGTATCTGCCCTGCAGCTTGTGGCAGCCCAGCTCCCCGGCTTTAGAAGCATAGACCCCAGGGATGGAGGGGACACTCACCCCAGCTGGACTAAGTTCAAGAACAGGCACCTCAAACCCCATCACCTTCTTTCCCCTTCCCCTAGAGCTGACCCTCCCAATTCCCACCTCTGTGAAGGGCACCACCTGGAGAATACCTGCCCCTGCACCGATCACCAGGACCTCCTAAATGGCTCAAGACTCTACCCACCCCCACCTGTGTACCACCCAGAGTGGTCTTTCTAATCTCACATCTGGCTGCCCCCCACTGCCCTCAGCACAAGGACCGTCCCCAGCCTCATCTTACGCAGATCCACAGCCCCCTGCATGTGTCCCACTGCAGCCACCTCACAGGTGATAGCGAATTCAGGTGTCACGGGCAGGGCCCGTGGTCTCAGCCACCACCACACCCCTATGGGGAAGTGCAGCTGGAGGGAATGAATTCTCCCGTGCCTGGCCTGGTGCCAGGTGAGTACCAGGATGAGGAAGCTGTGGGTTCACGGGCGCCCACAGACGACTGACAACCATGCAGGCAAACCATGGGAGCCCGGAGCCCGGGCCAACTAGTCCTAGCCAGGATGGCTTCCCAGAGGAGGCTGACTTGAAGAGTGAGGATTCTGCACACCAAAAAGGATGAGCAATGAGCCAAGTGGAGGCATGAATGCAGGGCCTGAGAGCCTGCCAAGCTGGCAAGCCCGGGCTGCCTAGGCCCAGGGGCAGGTGGTAGGCTGCTGGTGGTGGGTAAACACTAGGCTGGGCCTGGAGGATGGACAGTGGCAGGGCCAGGCTGCCGCCCAGCTCTCAGAACCCCTTCCAGGGCTCATGTCTACTCCAACCCCATGCTCTGGGGGGGCCTCACAGACCCTTCCCGCCTCCCGCACAGACTCTTGAGTAGGTCTCTTGCGTAGCTGTGGCTGCACCTTGGTAGCTCTGGGTGGGGAGACAGCACATTGGAAAGGGGGGGAGCGCATTTCTGGCACTTCTCCTTCCCAGAAACCTCTAGGGTTTGCAGGAACTGTTGTCCTGGCCCGTAAGGTGGTGGCAGAAACAGGAAGTGCTAGGTCCCTACACCGAGCCCATGTTCTAACACCTCACCCTTGGGAGCAGGGGAGATGACACTGGAGAAAGTGGCCATCCTGTCCCATTAGAAGTTACCCACCAGGGTCAACACTGGGCTTGCCACCCTGAAGTGTAAGTGCATGATGTCACATTGGGGTTAGGGAGTGAGAGCATGTTTCCTCAGGGGTACCCAAGCCCCAAGAGACAGGGAGGAAGGTCACACAGCCCTGAGGAGCAGACAGTGACTCCCACTGGCCTCACCCCCACACCCCAAAATCCTTAGGGTATCCAGAAAGGAAAGCCCAGAGCAACCAATTGCCTGCCTCTCTCCCCACCCCCTTCCTCTCATCAAGTAGCACACACTGCCTCTCTGCTCCCCTCCCTTCCATGACAGGGTGCCGGCCTCTGCAGGCTCTGGGTAAGGCACTGGGAGACACAGACAAGACCCAGTTGTCCCCTGCTCTGCCCAGCTGTCCGAGAAAGGACAGAGCCTTACGAAGTCACAGGTCGCTGTGGGGTGATGTCGGGCCGGGAGGCCTGTAGCAGAGTTGGCAGGTGCAGAACCTGTGGCAGCAGGAGGCAGGCGTTCCAGTGGAAGCTCAGCTGCAGGAGCCCCAGCCCATCCGTTGGGCGCCCCAAGGGTCCCATCCGCTGTACCAGTGTGGCCCTTGAGACCATGTGCTAAGAACTCACTTGGCAAACCTGCAGGAAATGCAGCCTCCGCCCCCAGATCCAAGAGGTGGGGAGGTAGGGGTCCTCTGTGTTGATCGGCCTCCCTCCTCACATGCTGGGAGTTGGTCTCCTGAACCACAGTCTGGGGCTTTACTTGGGGCGGGGAAACTGCTAACTGGAACTGGACCCAAGTTCAGAGAAGAGCTCCTCACTGGAGAAGGTGCTCAAGCAAGCCCGGGACCACCTGTCACCAGAAAGGGGCAGGTTTCCAGGTTTCCCAGTGACACCTTTCCAGCTGGGAGGTACGGTGCTCTTCCTGCCGAGGCAGACTCTCGGCCTCCCACAGCCATTCAGCAGCTCTGGCCTCAACTACCGCCCCAGAGCCCGGGCCCCCAGCAGCTGTGACCCCAGAAACCCCTGCTTCCTGGTGCTGCAGCCCGGGACAGGCCCTGTGAGGAAGTAAGGCTGTGGCCACAGGAAAACAATTCACACCTTTTGTAAGATGATTTATTTCATTTATTAACAACACAGGGTCAGAAAAGCCTGGCTGTAGGGGATCTGTTTATCGCTAGAACCAGTCTCAGGCAACTTGATGTATCTCTGCTTCCTCACCAGCTCTTGGAAACGCTCCAGCACTGAAGCCCCTGGCTGCTGGGCCGGCTGAGGGACTCACCTTGCCTCCTCCCTACCCACAGAAGGGGACGCAATGTGCCACAGCCCCCTCACCCAGGCACCAGTCCCCAGGTCCCTGTGGAAAAGGGTGCCTTCTTAGCCCAGCAGGGACCAGAACCAGGGAGGCCAAGACAGCTGGTGACGGCAACCCCGTCCGAGCAGAGGAGAGGGCCTGGTCAACTTCAGAGGACCAGGGCTCTTCACCAGCATTTCCCACTGCTGGGTAACCCACAGCCACAGATCTGCAGAGCCCGCAAATACCAGCCGGCGGGCCAGCGTGAAGGAAAGGTGGCAGGAGCCAGCAAGTCGGCAACGCCAGGAGGAAGGGTGTCCGACGCCCTGGGGTAAAGTGCTCTGGCCTGGGCCGCCTAGGGGCCCTGCTGCCCTCAGAGCTCCCGCCACCCTTCCCCTCTGACACCAGGCTCCTGGAGCCCTAGTCCTCGCTGGAATTGTCGAACTCCTCCCAGTCAGACACACTCATCACCTCTGAGGCGAAGTCCGGGTCGGCCTGGCTGCGGTCAGGGGACCCACGGGGCGGCTCGAGGAGCAGGGAGCGGGGCAGGGTGAGCACGCAGGCCGCCAGGCCCGAGATGGAGTTGTCCAGCTGGGGCCCCTCCTCCCAGCAGTCCTTCTCCATGTCGTAGATATGCACGTAGCCCGTGCGGCTGCCACGGTTGTGCGAGCGGCCGCCCAGCACGTAGATCCTGTTGTCCAGTACAGCGATGCCGGGCTCGCCGTGCCCCGCTGGGAGCGGGCAGACAGATGACCACTGCCCGGACGTGCACCTGTAGCAGGCCACCTGCAAAGCCAAGGCCAGAGTAAAGCCAGACACCTGCTGGGACAGGGCTGCGAGCCCACCCCAAGCCAGCTGGGCAGGGCAGCACTCTTGGCTAGGCCACAAGACTGAAGCTGACTGAGGACACAGACCCCAGAGAACCATCTTTATCTCCCCCACAACATCCAACACCAGGGAAAGGCGCAGACAAAACTGGAAATAGTTGCTTCCTGACCAATGACGACCGCCAGTGTTCTCTTGTCTTCAAAATTACCCCAAATAGTAAACAAATATATGGAAAAATGTTCAATCTACTAGTAATCCAAGAAGTGCAAAATAAAATGTCAGGGAAGAATTGTCAACTGTTAACTAGCAGCCATTGGGGGAAGAAAAACAAAACCCAGTGGGAGTGAAGATGTCATGAAGCTGTACTGCTGTGCATTTGTCTGACACAGCAGGAAAGCAATTTGGCAATATGTATTAAGAGCCATACGAATTTTATCTTTTTGACTTAATAATCGCCATTGGTTCTCCAGCAGTGGTAGGCAGAATAACAGCCCTCCAAAGAAGTCCATGCCCTAATCTCTGGAACTTGTGTTACTTTACATGGCAAAAGGGACTTTGCATGGGGGGAGGGCAAAAAGGGTAAAAAGGGTCAATTATATGGTGATGGATGGAAACTACACTTTTGATGGTGAGCACATGGTAGTGCATACAGATGTTGAATTATAATGTTGTACACCTGAAACCTATACAATGTTATAAACCAACGTTACCTCAAAAAAAAATAAAAAAAGAGAGAGAGACTTTGCAGACGTGATTAGGGTACAGACATCAAGATGAGGAGGTTATCTTGGATTTTCCAGGTGGACCCATCTAATTGGACAAGCCTTGAAAGCAGAAGGGAAGGTTTGACAGAGAGATATGAAGTGAGAAGGACAACCTCCTGTTGCAGGCTTTGAAGATGAAGCAGCCTCCTGCCAGAGAACGTGGAGGCCTCTAGAAGCCGAGAAGGGCCTGTAGCTGACAACCAGCAAGGAACTGGGGACCTGAGTCCTACAACCACAAGGAACTGAATTCCACCAACCTGAGTGAGCAAGGACACGGATTCTCCCCTAGGGCTTCTATAAAGGAAAGATGCCCTTATGACATCTGGATTTTAGCCTAGCGAGACCCATGTTGGACATACGACCTACAGAATACACTATAAGAATACACTTAGGTCGTTTTAGGTTGCTCAATTTGTGATGATTTGTCAAGACAGCAATAGGAAACTAATACACAAGAGCCCAGTGATTCTCACCTATTAAAACACAGACTGAGCCCCAACCCCAGAGCTTCCAATTCTGTGGGTCTGGGGTGGGGCTTGAGAATCTGCATTTCTAATGAGTTCTAATGTGATGTGGATGCTGCTAGTGTGTGGAGAGAGAACCACTTTGAGAACCACTGCTCTAACCAAAGGAAATAATGCAAAATACCTGAAAAGCTCTATAAAGCAAGTATTACTTGTAATGTTATTTGGAATAGTTAGACCAACCCAAATGATGCACCAGTTTGACAGACTTCTACACAGCCACAGGTGGGGTAGGGGTGGCTATGAAGATTGAGTATTAAATTGGAAAATACCCACGACAAACTTCAGCCAGAAGCAGAATGGGACGCTCTTTCGCTACAATTAGGTGGAAACAATGCACAGGTAGAAGGACTAAAAACTAGTGGCACAGGGCTGGATTACGAGTCTTTTCCCTCACCCTTCTCCATTTTTTGAAAGTTCTGCAATGTGGTTATATTAACTTCATAATTAAAGTTTTGTTTTTTTTGTGTGTGAGGAAGATCAGCCCTGAGCTAACATCCGATGCCAATCCTCCTCTTTTTGCTGAGGAAGATTGGCCCTGGGCTAATATCCGTGCCCATCTTCCTCTGTTTTACATGGGATGCTGCCACAGCATGGCTTGACAAGTGGTGCGTTGGTGCGCACCAGGGATCCAAACCTGCGAACCTGCACGCACCCAACCGCTACGCCACTGGGCCAGCCCCCATGATTAAAGTTTTTAATGATAATAAAAACAAGTAACACCATTCTGTATGAAAGTATAATAGTATGAAAGTATAATAGTGGACACATGTCATTTGTTCAAACCATAAAATGTACACCAAGAGTGACCCTACTGTAAACTATGGCCTCTGGGTGATGGTGGTGTGTCAGTGTAGGCTCATCAAGGTAACAACTATTCCACTCCGGTGGGGACGCTGATAATGGGCAAGGCTGTGCGGGTGTGAGGGCAGGGGAGATCTGAGAACTCTGTACTTTCTGCTCAATTTTGCTGTGAACCTAAAATTGCTCTAAAAAATAAAGTCTATTAGGGCCAGCCCCGTGGCTTAGCAGTTAAGCGCACGCGCTCTGCTACTGGTGGCCCGGGTTCGGATCCTAGGCGCACACCGACGCACCACTTGTCCGGCCATGTTGAGGCCCCGTCCCACATACAGCAACTAGAAGGATGTGCAACTATGACATACAACCATCTACTGGGGCTTTGGGGAAAGAAAAAAGAAAAAAAAAAGCAGGAGGATTGGCAATAAATGTTAGCTCAGAGCTGGTCTTCCTCAGCAAAAAGAGGAGGATTAGCATGGATGTCAGCTCAGGGCTGATCTTCCTCACAAAAAAAAATAAAGAACTCTTTAAAAAAAAATAAAATTAAAAAAATAAAGTCTATTAAAAGAAAAAAAAGGGGCCGGCCCCGTGGTGTAGTGGTTAAGTTTAGCATGCTCCGCTTCGGTGGCCTGGGTTAGCGGGTTCAGACGCCGGGTGAGGATGTATACCACTCGTCAGCCATGTTGTGGCGGCAACCCACATACAAAGTAGAGGAAGACTGACACAGATGTTAGCTCAGGGACAATCTTCCTCAAGCAAAAAGAGGAAGATTGGCACAGATGTTAGCTCAGGGCGAATCTTCCTCAACAACAACAACAAAAAAAACACACTGCAATTACTTTTTCATCAGTAACAACTGAGAGGGATGGGAATACCAACGAGTGTGTGTGGAGCAGCCCTTGCCCGCTCACCTGGTGCACATCCCTCCTGTAGCCAGCATCATTGTTGCTGCCTCCGATCACGTACAGCTTGTCCAGGAGGGTGGCCATGCCATGCCAGGCCCGCTGCACGGGCCCATCGGCCAGAGTGTGCCACGTGTTGCTGCCCGGGTCATAGCAGTGCGTCTCCTTCAGGTAGTCGTCCCCTCTGCGGCCGCAGGTAATGTACATCTTCCCCTCCAGCGTGGCGCCTGCGTGAGCATACACCTGTGCGGGCCGCCAAAAGAACCGGGGGTGGGGAAGGGACAAGAGGGCAGTGAGGGAGGGCAGCCAGGAGCCATCATGAAGCCGCTCGGACCCCACAGCTGCCCCACACCTCATGGCTTTGGTGACTTCCTCCTCACATTCTGACAAGAACGCTCCCTGGATTCTCGCTGGACATACTGTCCTGGTCAACCACCCCTGACCTCTTCCCAGTGGCGGATGAGTTTGCCCACCCAGACATGACTCTGACCTTCTACAAGAAGAAGAATGGAATCTTTGTCTTTCCCTTGCCCCTAAAGGAGACATCTGAATGAGGGAACTCAAAACCAAAGCATCATTTTCAGAGTCACGGAAGAAGGGTCAGCATTCCTGGGAACCACGGACCCACTCTCAGTTGCCTCCACTTCTCCCCCACTCCCACTGGCCAGTCAATCTTCCAGGCCTGCTGATCCTACTTTCAAAATCTGTTTGTTTACAAATGGTATCTAACGATATGGTGAGGAAAAAAGTGAGATGCAAGATCAAACACAAAGAACAATGCCACCTCAGCGATGGTTACGTGTTGGGGAAGAAAACACACCACCCTGCTTTTGATTTTGGTCCTCAACCTTACGCGTGCTTTCTACTGCACCCTCTCCTACCCCGCCACAAGAATCTCCTCACTGCCCAGCCAGCCCCACCACATGCACCCCTCATGCAGGGTCCTACTGCCTCCAGGACCTCCTTTCTCATAGCCACTCACTCAAACTCGCCCCGTGGAAGGCCCTCCACGCTGTGCCCATGAGCTCCAAGGCAGGGCACTGTGGGTTTTGGGGGAGAGGAGCCCCAAGGGGTGTGGAGGCTCCAGGGCTTGTGTTACTGGGCCGTGTGGTGGCACAGCAAGTGCTGGAGAGGTGGACAGGGTGGAGGGCAGGGGATAGAGCAGTGGGCAGGACACACACCCAGGGTTTGGGTCTTTTCCCATTAGCGGTGGGGATCTGGGGAGGCTTTTTTTTTTTTAATTAAAGTTTTCATCTTGAGGTAAGTGAAGATTCACAGGTAGTTGTAAGAAGTAATACAGACCCCAGGTACCCTTCACCCCGAGTCCGCAGTGGTTAAGAGCTTGTATAACTGTAGTACAACATCACAACCAGGATGCTGACGCTGACACAGTCAAGACACAGGAGATGTCTATTTCCATGAGAATTCCTCATGTTGCCCATTTATCGTCACAGCCACTTCTCTCCTGCCCCGAACCCCTCCTTAATCCCCGGCAACCATTAACATGTTCTCCTTTTCTATAATTTTGTCATTTCAAGAGTGTTATATAAATGGAATCATGCAGAATGTAATCTTTTGAGACTAGCCTTCTACGCTAATCCAGGTTCATCCAGGTCCTTGGATGTATCCATTGCTCATTCCTTTTTATTGCTAAGTAGTATTCCACACTGTGTATCTGCCACAGTTTGTTTCCCCATTCACCCACTGAAGGACAACTGATTTGTTTCCAGTTTCCGGCTCTTACCAATAAAGCTGCTATAAATATTTGTGTACAGAGTTTTCGTTTCTCTGGGATAAATGCCCAGGATGGCAACTGCTGGGTGGCATGATAGTTGGAAGAGAACTTTTTAAAGACACTGCCAAACACTTTCCCGGCATGGCTGTACCATTTACATTCCCTCCAGCAATGTATGAGCCATCATTTCTCTGCATCCTCATCAGCATTTGGTGTTGTAACTATTTTTTATTTTAGCCATTCTGATAGGTGGTTTTCTCACTGTGGCTTTCTCACTGTGGCTTTAATATGCATTTCCCTAATGGCTAATGATGTTGAACACCTCATGTGCTTGTCTACCACCTGGACATCATCCTCAGTGAAATGTCTCAAGTCTTTTACCTTCTAAAGGGTCTATTTGTGTGTGTGTTTTACTGATGAGTTTTGAGAGTTCTTTATATATGTTAGGTATTAGTCCTTTGTCAGATATGTTTGCAACTATTTCCTCCTACTCTGCAGCTTGTCTTTTCATCCTTTCAACATGGTCTTTTGCAGAGCAAAAATTTGTCATTTTGATGAAGTCCAATTCATTAATTTTTCTTTTTATGGCTCGTGCTTTGGGGGTCAAGTCTAAGTATTCGCTGCCTAGCCCTAGATCCCAAGATTTTCTTCTACCTTTTTTCCCTAACTGCTCTATAGTTTTACATTTATGTCCATAAACAATTTTGAGTTAATTTTTGTATAAGGTGGGAGACTTGGGTTGATGTTCATTTTTTTTGCCTATGCATGTCCAATTGCTCCAGTATCATTTGTCGGAAGGTTATCTTTTCTCCATTCAATTGCTTTTGCACCTTTGTCAAAAATCAGTTGGGTGTATTTGTGTGGGTCTCCTTCTGAGTTCTCCACTCTGGTCCAATGATCTATGTGTCTATCCCTCCACCAATACTAGTCGTGATTACTGTAGCTACTTGTCTTGAAATTGGGTAGACGAATTCCTCCCATTTTATTCTTTTTCAAAATTGTTTGAGGTATTCTAGATCCTTTGCTTTTCCACATAAATTTCAGAATAATCTCATCTATATCTACAAAAACTCTTACTGAGATTTTGATAGGAATTGAATTAACTACTGTATATCAATTTGGGAAGAATTGATATCTTTATTATTTGAGTCTTCCAATCCATAAATATGGTATGTTTCTCTATTTATTTATATATTTTTATTTCTTTCATCAGCATCTTATAATTTTCAGGATATAAATCCTATAAATGTTTTGTTAGATTTATACCTAAGCATTACATTTTTTTGAGCAATTGTAAACAGTATTGTATTTTTAATTTCAGTGTCCATGTGTTGTGCTCATTGCTAGCACACAAAATACAATCGATTTTTGTATGTTTATCTTATATCCTGCAATCTTGCTGAACTCACTTATTAGTGCTAGGATATTTTTATTTTTGGTAGATTCCTTTAGATTTTTGACAATTTTGTCATCTATAGGGTCAGTTTTATTTCTTCTTTTTCAATTTACATGCCTTTATTTTCTTTTCTTGCCTTATTTACTGGCCTGACCCTGGAGGACTATGATGAACAAGAGTGGCGAGAGCAGACATCCGTGCACTGCTCCCCATCTTGGGAGTAAGCATTCAATTCAGTCTTTCATCATTAAGTATAACGATAGCTGTAGGATTTTTGTAGGTGTTCTTTACCGAGCTGAGGAAATTTATCTCTATTCTTATTTTTTGAGAGTTTGATTGTGAATGAATGCAAAATATTGTCAAATCATTTTTCTGCACTGACTGATATGATCATGTGATTTTGGTTTGTTTTTTTTGTGAGAGGAAGATTAGCCTGAGCTAACATCTGATGCCAATCCTCCTCTTTTTGCTGAGGAAGACTGGCCCTGGGCTAACATCTGTGCCCATCTTCCTCTATTTTATATGTGGAAGCCTGCCACAGCATGGATTGATAAGCAGTACATAGGTCCGCGCCCAGGATCCAAACCTGCAAACCCCGGGCTGCCAAAGTGGAGCGCCAAACTTAACCACTATGCCACTGGGGTGGCCCCTCATGTGATTTTTAATATGGTAAATTACACTGATTGAACTTCAAATACAAAACCAGCCTCCCGTCTCTGTATTCAACCCCATTTGATCATGAATTTCGCCGGGGAAGAAGGGTTAATTCTATTTGCTAATATTTAGTTAAGAATATTCAATGCATATTTAGGAAGAATCTTTTTTTTGGATACTGTCTTTGGTTTTGGTATCAGGGTAATATTAACTTCATAGGTAGAACTGAGAGGTATTCCTTCTTCCATTTTCTGAGGAAAAAATCAGGCAGAATTGGTGTTAACTTTTCTTTGTCTGGTAGAATTCTCCAGTGTAACTATCTAGGCCTGGACATTTCTTTTTGGGAAGTTCAATTTCCTTAACAGATACAGGACTATTCAAATTATCTATTTAGTTTTTTTTTTTTAAGGAAGATTGGCCCTGCACTAACATCTGTTGCCATTCTTCCTCTTTTTTTTTCCTTTTTTCTCCCCAAAGCTCCAGTACATAGTCGTGTATCATAGTTGTAGAGTTGTAGCTCTTCTATACGGGAAGCTGCCTCAGCAAGGCTTGCTGAGCGGTGAGTAGGTCCGCATCCAGGATCTGAACCAGTGAACCCTGGGCCGCAGAAGCAGAACGCACGAACTTAACCACTACACCACCAGGCTGGCCCCAATCTATTTAGTTCTGAGTGAGTTGTGGTAGGCTGTGTTTTTTTGAGGAATTGATCCATTTCATCTAAGATATCAAATGTAGAGTTGTTCATAGTATTCCCTTATCATCCTTTCCACGTCTGCAGGGTTTACAGTAATGGCCTGTTTCATTCTTTATATCCTAAATTGTGTCTTCTCTTTCTTCGTCAGTCTTGCTAGAGGTTTGTCAATTTTACTGATCTTGTGCAAGAACTAGTTCTTTGTTTCAATGATTTTCTCTATTGTTTTTCTGCTTTTAACTTCATTTCTATTCTTATATTTATTATTTCTTTTCTTCTGCTTACTTTGGGTTTATTTCGTCTTTTTCTTTTTCTAAGTTCTTGAGGTAGAAGTTCAGATTACTGATTTGAGATTTTTTTCTTCTCTAATGTAGGCTTTTAGTGCAAGAGGTTTCCCCCTCAGCAGTACTTTAGCTGGGTGCCACAAATTTTGACATGCTGTCTTTTCATTTTCACTCAAGGTATTTTTATTATTCTCCTTTGATCCATGGATTATTTAGAAATGTGTTTAGTTTCCAACAGTTTGGAGATTTCCCTGTTAAGTTTCTGCTGGTGATTTCTAGTTTGAGTCCAATTTGGTCAAAGAACACAATGTATGATTTCAACTTTTAAACATCTGTGGAAGTTTGTTTCCCTTTGGTGCTTCCAGCTCTCAGCCTCTTTAGTCCCAAGAGTGAGACACATGAGGTAAAAACAAAACCCAGGGAACACATTTCCGTATGGTGTTGTTCCTCAGGCCTGAGATCCCTAGCTGGTCTGCCTTCTTCTCTTAACCTTTCTGAGTCTTCTTAAGTTTGTTTTACATATAATGTCCAGAGTTTTGGGTGGAATTGGAAAGAATACAACTATTCTATCTTCCGGGATGTACAAGTTCTCTGGGGAGGTTTTTAAGTGAGCAGAGAAAGGGTTCCCTGCAGGGATTTCTTTCCTCTTCTCTGGAAGCACAGGAAGGCAATGCTCAGCTTTGGGCCACGTGGAGAAGAGCCTATGACCAGAGGACTTCGCCTACTGCTGGGGCAGGGAGCGCACAGCTCACTGGGGACATGTCAGTAACCAGTTCTTAATGATACCACACTGGTGGGACTCTCCATTATGGAGGTCCCTGAGAAACAGGTGGCAGAACGTAACAAATGGATGAGGCCACATGACAGTCTTTACTCCTGGTCATTCACTATGTCTGAGCGTGGGTTCTGAGCTGGCAATAGGCCTGCTCCCTCCACAGTCCCTGCAGATACCCAAAAGACTTCCTACAATGGCTGCATACCGACCTTCTCCAGAACCTGTGGGCCCCCTCTGCTCACGGGAGAAAACCTCCCGCACTCTGGCAGGTTTTCCATCTACCTCCCCGGCTGCTCCTCCACTACCCTCTCATTGTCCCTGCTCCTCTGCGCTGATCACAGCCACTCCCGGAGCCAGCACACCACTGTGTGCTGATGAATTCTCCACATTTCTACTTCTAGGCTGACCCCTCCTCTGAGCTTGACTTTTAATATCAAACTGACATTTCCAATTGGATGTCCCCAGGCATCTCACGTTTATCACATTCTAGATGGAACTTTTCCTCCTTTTTCATTTCGGAACCCATCTGTCCTCTTGATGAGTGGCCTAGCCATCCACCCAGGTGCTCACATCTGGAGCCTGGGGGTCTTCCACGATCCATCCCCTTTCATTCCCTAACACGTGGTCCATCAGCAAGTCTGGTCAGTTTACCTCTAAACTACGTCTCCAATCTGCCGATCTCCCTCCTTCTTCACAGCCTCCACCCTCACACAAGCCACCCCTGCTTCTGCCTGGACCACCCAACAGCCCCAGAAC
This sequence comes from Diceros bicornis minor, assembly GCF_020826845.1. Taxonomy (NCBI): domain Eukaryota; kingdom Metazoa; phylum Chordata; class Mammalia; order Perissodactyla; family Rhinocerotidae; genus Diceros; species Diceros bicornis. The sequence goes on along the minus strand of NC_080774.1, from coordinate 31,614,467 downwards.
TGCTCTCCTTGGTCCTGCCCCTCCAAACCCCCCTCTCTTCACAAGAACTCACCATGCTTGCCCTCTTTCTCAGAATAAACTGTGAAGCCCCCCTCTTGGCCCGGAAGGCCCTTCCTCCCTCTCCAAATGGCTGCCCATCTTCCTTTAGACCTTGGTCTAACTGACATCTCCCCAGATGGGCCTTCCCAAGTCGTCTATCTAGATTCGTCCTGTCAGACCAAGAGACGTGCTGTCCTCCCCCTTCCCTGAGCACTGTTAAGCTCAACCCTCTCAATTTCTTCCACCACACTTATCACAACTGGGAACTACTTCACTGATTTGTTTAGTGGTTAGAATGGTCTCTTCCCCTAGGCTGTAAACATCATGGGGGGGACTGTTGTCATTTTTTATCACCACTGGATCCCCAGTACTTGGTATATGGTAGGCGCTTAATAAACAGTTGCTGAATGAATGAACGTATGAAGGAAGGACACTGAAGTCAGAGAGAAGCTGGTTGAAGGCCAAGGCTGCCCCTCTGTGGCCATACTGGAGAACTGCGGCTTCCCAGGCTGGCTTCAGACAAAGGACCCCTCCAGCCCACCCCCACCCACCCAGGAGGCCACCCACTCACTCCCACTCACTCCCTTCTGTGCCTCCTGGAACTGGAAGGGAATTCAGGAGACTGTCCTCGTCTATCAGGTCTCAAGGACTCCCTGATCTTTCCCATGCAAAATCTGCTCCTCTCTCGAGGACAGGGGTAGGGAGTAACCCTCCAGAGGGGCTCCCTTCCCCAAAGAAGCTGAGGAGGAAGGAGCAAGCCAGCTTTCCCTGCCTGGGAGGAACCATGGTGGGAATCCCTGACCTTGGAGGCTGTGTGGGCTGTAGACCCATCAGGAAGAACCCCAGCCCCCAGAGGTCAAAGTCTAAGGCCCTGGGGAACTTGGGGGAAAGGTGGGAGATAAAGGGGGGAGGTGTGGAAAGAGGTTCACAAAGGCAGGAGCTCTTGCCAGTGTCCCAGAACTAGTGCGGCAGAGCCCTATGCACGTCCCTCACACCAATCTCTGCCTCTGGGGTGCTCAGGGATCCCCAAAGGTGTCCTGGCCTGTAGCATGTGCTCCACAAATGGCAATGCTGGTGCTAGAAGGGCGCAGACCCTGCTCTCAGAGGGTGGGACCCGGGATGTGAGGGATCAGCAAGGCCTCTTCCTCGCCCTGGGATTTCATGTCTGATTCAGGGGCCAGGGTCCCAAGACCCCAAGTCTATAAGATAAAAGAGAGGCACCTCCCTAAAGCATCACCTTTTCCCACATTTTAAACACTGTAACAAAGAAAAGTATTGTGCCAGGATACACAGGATTTTTTTAAAAAGCATGAAAAATACAACTTCTAAAGTGTTTTTGACTTCTCCAAGACCCCACCCTCCAGGAGGCCTGTGGGGGAGAAGTCTGAGGCTTCATCTCTCTCAGTGTCCCTCCTGTTTAACAACATCTTTGGACATATCCCAGCTCATCTCAGCCGTGCTGAAGGGCAAACAAGGAGGAGGATTCTGTCTACATTTGAACTGCAGGGTTAAAGCAGCTTCCTGGGTCCAAGGTGGTAAGACCAAGACAGGGGTGAAATTCTGGGGAATGGGGTCTGGTCTGGATGCTTGAGGAGGCTCTCCCTAGGTGGCTGGTGAACCTCAGGGGTCCCCCACCCCAATCTCCGTGCGGAGTCTTTGGAGGGATGCAGACTCCACGTGCTGGGCCTGGTTCCCTGGCCTGGCTTCCCTCTCACTTTGCACACCCGGGGGAAGGAAAGCAGGCAGGAGAAGGCCCCTCTTGGAGGACTTCCTTACCTCCCTCTTAAGGGGGGCCACGTAGGCCCAGGAGTTGGTGGTGGGGTCGTAGCGCTCCACAGCATTCAGGTCATTGTGGTAGTCACGGCCAGCCACCGCGTAGATGTACCCGCCCACAACACACACACACAGGTCGGCATGCTCCTGCTGCAGGGACTGGATCTGGAACCAGCGGTTGTGCCTCGGGTCGTACCTTTTGAGGGGACACGAAGACAACACATCACTGACGGCGACAGAGCCTGCGCAGCAGGCCTGCACCTCTTGCTCTGCCCGTGTACCCTGAACCCTCTCCTGGCTGCCCACACACCGGTACATGCCCACCCACAGCCACATCAGCAAGCTGATACACACCTGAGCAAGGTGTGTCCCCAGCACACAGCCCAGAAAGCGTGGCCAGGAGCCTCCTGGATTTCTGCTCTGATGCCAGTCCCTTCCAGGTGGAACCTCTTGGGTGGTTTCTAGTCCACCTGACTGTCCACACCAGGCTGCCCAATGGCTGTTCCTACAGCCACCTCCACCTCACTTGTCTCACCTCCTGGTCCCCACGGCCCCACCCTCATCCAGGAATGCCCCCAATTATGGCCTCTCAACTGGACTGGCACAACAGCCTCCGGGCCTCCAACCAACTCCAACACTCCCTCGCATGGTCTGCCAGACACAGCCCACCCCTTCATCACTTCATGTGCCTCTCTTAACTGTCCTGTTGCCATTCCTACAGCTTCCCCAACCTCCCCAGCTGGAGGATTGGGAGCGCTATCTCCCACACTGGACTGTGGGCACCGTGAGGGAGGGGTCCTGTGGGCTTCCAGGTACTCTCACAGGAGGAAAGATGCTGGGCTGGCATCCACGAGGCTGGAGGAGGGCCGCTGGGCTGAGGGGCTGCCCGGGAGAGCAGGCGCAGGGAAGGGAGGGAAGGGGACCTCTGCTGAGCCCCAGAGCCATACCAGCACTGTTATGGAAGCTCAGAAGCTTGCTCTCCTGACACTAGGCCCCCTTCATGGCTCTTTCACAGGAGATGCAGCTGTGCCCAAGGCACAGCCTTGCCTTCTCCTTCTTTACCCATCACCCTTGGTAAAAAGGTCTAGTCCCCAAGCAGCAGCTTCATTCTGCACTCCCGCGTGGAGCTGCCCCCTTCCACAACCCCTCTGAGGCCCCCTGCCCCTCTTCTGCCCTCAGAGGGCTTTGCATTCTCAACTCAGGTGATCTCAGCTGCCCCAGAACACCCAACTATCACCCACTGCTTTCTCCTGGACTTCAAACTCACACTGCAAACACCTCCTAGCCATCTCCAGCTGGCTGCTCACCTGTCCTAAATGGAACCCTACGCTCCCTCTGTCTATCTGATCCCATCCTCACCAGCAAAGCCTCTGCTCACACACCAAAATCCTTCCGCCTTAGCTAGGCAGCTGAGGCCCTTAGCAGCCCAAGTCCACGCCCACTTTTCCAGCATCAGCCCTGCCCCAGGCTTGCCCCACTTCCTGGGGGCCTCCCACTGCCTCTTCCCTCTCTCCATGCCCCAGGCCTGGCACTCTGCTGGGCACCCAAGCAGGTATGCTGTTTGGATGAATACAGATACCCACAGAACCTCGAGGGGGCCAGGACCCCATGAGCCAGAGGCCCAAAGCTCACTCTTTCCCTGACCTGCATCTGGCTCTTTCCCCTGGGCATCCACCCAGGAACCAGCATCTGAGCGCCTGCTTCTGGAGCCTCCTTGCTCAACAGCCCATGCATAGTCGCAGGCTTTTTCAAATAAGTGTTTTTACTTCTCCATAGTAAGACCAACTCCAAAGAGGATAAGCTGAACTTCCACTGGCTCAGAAGAGAGTGAATAAAGTGTTCTTTGGCCTGTGCTGTATGCTGGTCAGTGAAGAGATCGGTTTCATCCTTTGCCCCAAAGCACAAGTTAGACGTGCTCTGTAGCCTCTCCTTTCTGCTGCACCATTTGGCCAGCCTGACCCTGCCAGCTAGGAATCATAGGAAACAGGATGCCTCAAGAGTCAGGCAAAGAGGAGAGAAAGAACATGTACCTGGGTCACACAGATCCAGGTCTGAATGCTGGCTCTACCCGTCTAGCTGGGTGTATCTGGGCATCACTCACTCAGTTTTTGCACGTGTCCAGTGGGTGACATTGCCTGCCTAGAAAAGCTATCATGAAGGATCATAAAGGATGACACACATTAAAAGGTCCTTGTTAACCTGCGAGGAGTTCGTGAAGGACCGAGGCTCATGTCTGTGTTCCTAGACCTCAGCTCAGCAGCTGGCTCAGGGCAGAGCATGCACTGTCTGCTCCACTGAACAAAGGAGTCAGATTACCAACAGCGAAATCATTCATTCACTCTACAAATATTCACTGGTCACCCAACGTGGATCAGGCATGGTGCTCAGTGCTGGGAATCCAGAGGGAAACCAGAGACGAGGGCCCTGCTTTCCACTGTAGCATGGCAAACACGCCACAGAGAACAAAGTACACAAGTGCTCCATAAAAAAAGGGAGTAAGGAGAGCGTGATCTACTAGGCAGCAGGGGCTGGGGAGGGCACAGCTCTCTACGGAGACCAGGAAGGGCCTCTTTAGAAGGTGGTGTTTGAGCCCTGAATGACGGGGGAGCTGAGCCAGGTGAAGGTCTGGCTGGGGACAGGCAGGCAGGCCAGTCCAGGGCGCAGTATTCACAGAAGCCCCGTCAACTGGCTGAGATGGTGCCTTCCACCGCCCTTCCTGTGCACGACACTCATTCATGTATGTCTCTTCTCCCCTATTTTCAATCAAGCCCAATTCAGCATCTTCCACCAGAATGAGACAAAACTCTCCAGATGCTTCCACTTACTTCCTTCTGGTGTCCTGCCCTCACAGGTTCCCAGCCTGAGTTCATTTGGATTTGTGGTTTCAGATTTAAGGAAACACACACACACGCGCGCGCACACACATATACAGACACAGTACATCATAATTTAGACATAACCACAGTTTCACTGATTTCTTATGTCCTCACTGTGTCCTGTATCTCACATTTTCCTCTTTATTGGATTAATCTTCCACTCGGTCAGAATAAATCAAGTAATATTTGTTTCAAATAAAAACAAGCTTTATAACTGCATATATACAGTTTTAGTCACTTTAACACTGATTTTTTTGTGTGTGCGTGTATGAGGAAGATCAGCCCTGAGCTAACATCCATGCTAATCCTCCTCTTTTTGCTGAGGAAGACCGGCTCCGAGCTAACATCCATTGTCAATCCTCCTCCTTTTTCTCCCCCAAAGCCCCAGTAGATAGTTGTATGTCATAGTTGCACATCCTTCTAGTTGCTGTATGTGGGACGTGGCCTCAGCATGGCCGAAGAAGCGGTGCGTTGGTGCACGCCCGGGATCTGAACCCGGGACGCCAGCTGCGGAGTGTGCACACTTAACCGCCAAGCCACGGGGCCAGCCCTAATGCCGATTTTTTAATTTTTTTTTTTTTTTTTTTTGTATGTAAGCCGCCACCACAGCATGGCGACTGACAGATGAGTGGTGTGGGTCCACGCTGGAAACCGAACCTGGGCCACTGAAGTGGAGCATGCCAAACTTAACCACCAGGACACTGGGGCTGGCCCTAATGCCAATTTTGGATCATCCCACCGCAAACTCAAAAGCGAAATCTAGAATTGGTACAAATGTTTTCTAGAGTCCTTGTTAAATTTAGTAGACTATTCATTGTCTATATTTTCATGACTTAAGCATTCCATGACTATTAAAAAAGTCCACTACAATTAAAAAAATTTTTTGAAATATAGTTTAAAATATTAATAGTCATGGAAATGCCTAAGGAAAAAAAACAGTGATTACTCTAAGTAGGGTCAGGACCAGGGGCAACATGGAAGCAGCTGCTACCAGGTAAGGGTGCGGTCGGTATTCAGTAGCTCACAGGGCTGTAGCTGTGGAGAAGGTGCAAAAGCAATGTGGATAATATAGATGCAATCAAAGAAAGAAAAAAGAAACAGTGGTATCTTGGAGGTAAATACAATTTGCTCCGAGAGAGGTAACCTTTTATACGCAGTTTCTGTACCAATTCTTTAAGATATAACCTGGTAAAGTCCCTAACACCTCAAAATGTAAACCCTAATTTACTGCAAAATCTAGCTTTCTTACATTCTGAGAGCCTGTAGGTTCTCAGGCTGGCGAACTACGAGGGGGGAAAAGGGAGAGAACCAAATTCAGGCCATTCCCCAGGGGAGATTAACGAAACTTTCACTCTGTAGAGATGACAGACCCGGGGCCCTCCTTGCCCCCTGGGACAGACATTCTGCACCTTAGCCCCTCAGTGATGCCTGCTCCCACCAGGGACGTCTCACCAACCCCACGTGCCAGTGATCCAACGTCTTGACTGGAGTTTGAGGCTGTGGTTACCAATCACAGGGGCTGATAATAGCATTTTCCAGAGTTCAGCATGGGTCTTACAGCATATGTTCACGAAAAGGACTTTTAGACCACTCTCGAGTGAAACTGACAAACTGACATCCATGACGGTGTAACCGGACACACTACAGGGGCAGGCAGCAGCAACCCCTCTGCCCACCCCCCCAACCCCCCAGGGACAGCTCTGCAGGAAAGCCCTGAGGCCTCCCTGAGGGCACGCAGCAGCCCCACCCACCTTGTGCTTACCGCCTGAGACCACAACACTCTGGAGAGGTCTGCTTTGCAAGTCTGTGGGTTGCTCTCAGCCAGGAAGTCTGGCCTTGGCCCTCCAACTGGGAAGCTGAGCCCCCTAAAATAAAAGCTTCAAGACTTACCTGGAGGAAGGCTTGAAGCTGGTGCTACCACATCCACTAGGGATGGCATTTGGTTAGGGAGAAAATGAAGATACTGTTTCCTCCTTTCTGAACGCAGCCCGTCCTCCTGTTTAACCACAGTTCGCTGCCAAGCTTTGGATCTTATCAGTTTAACAAAGGTGATCACTTCCTGGGGCCAGGAGAGCAGAGGTGGCTGAGGAATGGCCGTCTCCTCCTTGGTCACAGTCACCATGCTCAGGTCACCATGCTTGCTTCTGAGGGGCATGGCCAGACCAGACCCCACCCCCATCCCCGACAACGGAAACATGAACATGAACTCAGTCAGCAGCTAGCTCACAGCTACCGGAAGCAGTTAGCAATCTCTCTCTTTGCAGTGCCATCTTTCAGCTTTTGCAGGGGGCCAAAACTTCCCACAGGCACCTAATCCCAAGAAATCAAACCAAAGTACAGTGGAGGGGGCCCTGGAAACCTGATGGTAGCTGAGGCCGTGGGGATCTGCCCTACTTGCCCTGCTCTGCCAAAAGCCATGGATTTGAGGGATCACAGCCTGAGTCCTACAGACCATGGCAGTCCACAAAACCCCCTCTGGAAAAACTGCCTCCTTCAGGAACCTTGTGCCCAGCACACGGCTGATGACAGGGCCAGGAGAAAATTTGGCATGGGGCTCAGCAATGCCTGTCAGCCCTTCCTGCTCCCCTGGGCTGAGGACTGTGCACTCAGAGGAGTGGCAGCAACAGGAAGCCATCCTCCACCATGGGCTTGTGGTTAGGAGAAGAGCAAAACAGATAGGTGAAGGGAAGTTCGGATGAGACGTGTCAAAGCTCAAGAGGGCAGGATGGAAGGAGCATCCTGTACAGTGCTCCCAGCTCCTAGGTCCCTTCCAAGGCCCGACAGCCCTTCCCGCCAGGGGCTCCCCTCTCCTGTGCTCAGCCAAATGCAGTCACAACCCAACCCCTCATTCACAAGACAGCAGGTGTGACCCAGGGTGAGTGGGTTTCTGACGAGGAGAAGGGGACAAAAATGAAAGAAAGCATTCCAGGTCCCCCTTTTCCTTATCTTACTGCCATCCATATTGGCCAAATTAACCTGGACTTTATTCTACAAAACATGTGTACCCCAATAAGCAGCAAGATGGATTTGAAAGGCTGACTGCTGTGGCACGTAGTGACGTACTCTTGCAGAACCCACTCCCTAATCAGCCCTCCGAGCCCAAGACTCCTGCGCCACAGTGTCACGCGCAAGACCAAGGTACAACCAAGGGCCCTTTCCTACCTCCAGCATCGGGACTCGGCACGGAACCCTTGGACGTTATTGTCCCCTCCAATCAGATATACGAAGTTGTTGAGCACCGCGATGCCCTGGTTGGACATGCGGGGGGCCAGGGAGGCAGTGAAGTGCTTCCACTCTCCCAGCAGGGGGTTCAGGTACTTGGCCTGGTCGCTGAGGACAGTGGACGGTGTGGAGTGAATGCCCCCGAAGCCCACAACGCACTGGAAGTCCGACCGCAGCTCCGTCTGCGGGCTCTGCAGGCTGGGTTGCAGGCTCTCGTTCCGGTGGTACATGAGGGCGCTGGCCACCATGTCTCTCAGTGGGCTGGGGTCCAGCTTGTCATGCAGCCGCTGGAGGACCTCGGCTTCCATCAGGGGAAACCGCACCGTCTCCAGGAGCTTGGGGGGCTCGTGCAGTGAGATCTGGTCGGCCTGCACCTGCTCCAGCGTGTAATGGTAGAGCAGGGCGCCCTCGTACACCTCCGTCTCGCAGGAGACCTCCAAGCGGTTGCTGCTGAGGAGGGAGTAGACCTTCTCCAGGGGAAGCTGGCGGTACTTGTCAGTCCGTGAGAAGGCCACAAAGTTTTTGAGGATGTAGGTGTCCAGCTGCTCAGTCAGATGGCTCAAGTCAAATAGCTCCGCCAGCCGGTAGACGTCAAGGATGTTCTCCTCATCCACCCAGGACATAAGGAAATCACAGCAGAAATGGATGATTTCTGGGATCTGTGAAGAGAACAAAACCCATTCAAGCCTGGGGACGGTGTCTGGGCATGGGAGACAGCATGATGGCAGACAACAGGGCTTATGCAGCTGTCAGCTGTAGTTTCCCCTCAGCCCCCCAAGAGACCCCACCCTTTCCTGATTTGGAGGCTGGCGTGGCTGCTCTCCCACAACAAACTAGAGACAACTGGGCCTCACTGCAGACTGACTGGGTTTAAATCCTGGCTCGGAAGTGGTCTGTGGCATGTTCTTTACCTCTCTGAGCCTCAGTTTCCTCATCCGTAAAACAGGGATAGTTAAAGTGGGGAGGAACAAATGACAATGAGATAGTGCACAGGAACTACCTGGCACAGCATGGACCCCTGATATATGTCAGTTGCCTTTCAGATCAAAGTACTGGATATCCAGAGGAGCAGGAAGCAGCACAAATGTCAGCTATCCCTGGTTCGGAGGCCCCTCCGTGGGCCCTCTAGAAGACACCCAGCTCTGTTCTCTTGCCACAACCCCCACAACTGGAGGCCCAGCCAAAGCTGCAGGTCCAGGGAAGACACCCTCTGCCCCAGGAGCAGGGCCCGGAACTGCCCACACACTGTGAGCCGCCAGTAGCGCGTTCCCAGACACTCCCCCAGCACCCGTCCTGGGAACCTGATTCAGAGTTCTTGAAAAGCTGGACACCATCCTGCTTGGGCGGAGGCCTACGGGACTCCAGTTAGTGAGGAGGCTTCCAGGTGGCCTGCACCTTCCCTTTCCCAGCCGCACAGAAGACCGGTGGGTTGGAAGGCAGGCAAGAGAGAGAAGGCGCTTAGGTGGGAACTGAGAGTTGGGCCACAAGGTTAAAGAGCACCCCGTGATCAGGTAACCAAAGCAAGGCAGAATGAAAGGACACAGAGGGAGGGGCTCTAGGGAAAGCTGCCCAGGTACTGCTCAATTCTTCAGGTAAACAGGATTTCAAATTTCTCTAAAAATGGGAATACCTCACTTATCCAGGATCATCAACAAATTAACTAGTGCACACAGAGTAATTCTGCTGGCATTTGAAGCTTATTAAATATGTTTAAAACCTTTTTATTTTTTCTGATTCAAAAGACATTTAGTGCTTGCCAGGTGATATGCTAAGGGCTGAATGGAAACCTGCTAAGTGCCACGTGCCTGTCTGCCCCCGACAGATGCCCCCACAGGGCTCTGTGAGGTCCTGACAGTCTTCACTGATCACCTGTTTTCTCTTCAGCAGGCACTTCTGCTTTGCTTCATCTCCCTAAAATACTACTTCTAACTTGTCGTGGGCCAGGACACTGCAGACCAGGGTCTGGGTACAAGGGGAGAGCAAACAGCCCTCAGTGGGCCTGAGAAGCAGCTCCTGAAGAACCCAAGCCTCCTGGCACAAGGACTGTGTTACCCTCCCCTTCCCATCCTCATCAGAGCAGCGGGTCCTCTGCTAGGCGGACTCCCACAGAGGAATCCCACCAGGCCCACCCCGTGCAGGAGCCCCACAAGAGGCTCAGGGATGGGAACTCGTTTGCTGGGGGTGACCCAGTGGGAACGGTCTTGCTGGGATTCAGACCCTGGTCCCTGAGGACACCACAAAGAGTCTGAACCTGAGCTCATACAGGGCATAGCACATGGGGGCAAGCCACCAACAGTCACTGGCTACATGAACATAGGCCACTGGTGGGCCTATGGACTTGAAACTGTTATGCCAAGTAAAACTTGCTTTAAAAACAACGCTGCGGGCCGGCCCGGTGGCGCAAGCGGTTAAGTGCGCGCGCTCCGCTGCGGCGGCCCGGGGTTCGCTGGTTCGGATCCCGGGCGCACACCGACGCACTGCTTGGTAGGCCATGCTGTGGCGGCGTCCCATATAAAGTGGAGGAAGATGGGCACCGATGTTAGCCCAGGGCCGTCTTCCTCAGCAAAAAAAAAAAAAAAAAAGAGGAGGATTGGCGGATGTTAGCTCAGGGCTGATCTCCTCACAAAAAAAAAAAACAACGTTGCATAGAAGCTCATTTGTAAAAATAAAACAAAACAAAGCTGGGTTGCTCGAGGTGAAGTGCAGCCTCCCCCTCCTGTGCTGCCCCCGGCAATGGCTTCGGAGCACTGGCCAAACCTCTGCCGTGAGCGATGGCGGACTACAGCAGGTCTCTGGGCTGACAGATGGGAGAGGGAAAGTGGTGTTTGAGAAGATGGTTTGGTGTCGATGTGCGTGATGGATGCCAGGAAGAGAATAAGGCAGGGACTAGCTGGGAGGGAAAAACGGAGAGACAGAAGCCAGGTAAAGGTGAAGACCCGGAAACAGAGAACAGAGATAGCTACGGGTAATATTTACAAGGACGACTTGTCCAAACTTGGACACAGGGAACAAAGATGGAAGGGCTCAAGGAGACACAGAGGCTCTGCACCCAGGGCGCTGGCAGAATGGTTGTAGGAAACACAACCAGGGGAACGGGGAGGGAGTGTGTGGTGCGCAGGAGACGGACGCTGCTGGTGAGCCCTCTGGGTGGAAAGGTTCTGGAGGCAGCTGAATACAGGAGTTAACTGTTGCAAGAACTAGATGAGGGGATCCCAAAGCAAGAACGACAAGGAGAGCGGGGACAGAAGAGATCCCTGAATAAAAGGAGGGGAAATTCCTTAGTCCTATAGGCCGCCTTAGCTCAACTCCACCTACCAATCAGGTATGGCGAGGTGAGCCTCACTCAAACCAACCCAACAAGCAGGGATCGAGGCCTCCCACCTGCCACTCTGAGTCACAGGGCACAGGGAGCTGCCAAGGCCCTGCCACACAGGGTGGGGCCTCCAGACCCTCTGAAAGTATTGGTTTTCCTATGACTTGAGTTTTTCCTGATTGCCCCAAACGTGCTCTGACTTGGAAAATAGGTCAGGATAACAAACTCAGCTTCAGCATGGCATTTCATTTCACTTTCAGGAAATGTGGGAAGAGATGTCTCTTGACCCAGATCTGGCCGCCTAATGGACAGCTCCTGAGAGCAAAGGCCATGCGCAGTCCCAGCCCCGTGTCGACTGTACCAACACCGCCGAGAGTTAACAGTCTTCTAAAAAGTAAGTTACACTATCTAAGCCTCAGGAAACTTTTTGAATTCCGTAGAAAAACAAGTATTCAAAGTTCAGTGACAAAAAGGAAAGCAGTTTCAAAGACATCGACAAGGCCAAGTGGAGAGGAGGGCAGAAAAGGTCTAGGCGATGCTGGGGGAAGTTCAGCTTTGCCAGATGCCCCCACACACAGGACATGACACACTCGGCCTAGGGTCAGCCACTCATTTACATGCAGAATCTTTTCAGCAGCAGGGAGACCCAGGCAGAGGGGAAAGAACCAGCAAAAGAGCAGAGGGCAAAGGCAGAGCAGGAGCCTGGGCCAGGAGGCCTTTAGAGCAGCTCTGCTTCAGCCGCCAGGGCTGGCTAAGCCACACACCACCCGAGAGCCTCCGCTCCGCCCGTGCTCTCCTTCACTGCCTGGTGTCCTCACCTGCCTGACCCATCCTCGTGCCACTGCCCGGTAGGCACCTGGGGAAACTCCACTCGGGTATGAATCTGCCCTGCTCAAATGAGGAGAGCCTCACCTGAAGCTGGCAGGCAGCGACCAGCGTCTCCTGGACATTGCTCAGGCTGAGCTCCAGCTCGGAGGTGTATATGAAATGCAGGATTTGGCACATGGCATTGTAGGACACACCATGGATCAGGACCTCTTCCTGCTCCATCTCCTTCAATCCCCCAGCAAACATTCCTCTGCAAAGTGAAAACATGAGAGAGTGAAGTTACACCAGTCAGGAGGCCAGCCCAGGCCGCAAAGAGCAAGAGCATCGGGAGCGGGGAGCGGGGAGCGGGCTGACCCGGCAGCGCTGTGGGATGGGATGCTGGCTTGCTCTGAGCACTGAGTCATCTCACAGAAGGCGCCCACAAGCTCCCAATCACGTTTGGGCAGCCATCCTAGGAACTGCCCTGTCTCCATTTCATGTGCCCCAGGGAGTTGCACATTAGCCCCCTGAAGGCAGGAGTCATGTCTGGCTTGATTGCTGTTGCATCCACTAGCAGGCTTCCTGGATCACAGCAGCAGCCCAGAGCATGGTATGAATGAATGAATGGAAACAAGAAAGAAATCATTCCATTCAACATATATTTACTGAGCACCTACTAAAGGCCAGATACCATTCAAAGAGCGGAAGGAGCAACAGTGAAGTAAAGCAGCAAGATTCCCACGTACGCAGAGTTTAATGCTAAGGACGATGACAAAAAATTAAAAAGTGAGGTATTTCAGATTGTGGAAATGCCAGGAAGGAGTGCAATAGGGCATCTGATCTAGGAGTGCCAGCTGGAAAAGCAGAGCAGGTAGAGAGCGATGAGGGGCAGAGAGGACCCACTGTGAGGAACTGAGAGGAGGCTGAGCAGCACCTCACCAGCTAGCGGACGGTGTTCCAGGTGGAGGAAACAGGAACCCAAGTCCCAGGGCAAGCATGAACTTGTGCCCGCAGGGCAGCCAGGGCGAGGAGGAAGTGAACGGGGAGGTGAGACAGGGCCAGGTCCTTCTACCCCCAGGGCAGGGTAGAGTCCAGATTGAAATCCAAGCATAACGAGGCGCTGTTGGGGAATTTTATTCAGGAGAGTGGTGTGAGCTGACTGACTTTTCAGACTCAGTGCTTACTGGCCAGAGCAGAGAGGCTAGAGAAGAGGCAGGAAGGTTTCTGCAGGCCTGGGGAGTGCCATGTGGCTGGAGAGCTATAGTTGAGACTACCCTGGGGCCAAGTGGAGAAAACATGCTGATGGACTGGATCTAGGAAAGCAGGGGAGGAGTCAGGGCCCTCGGCTGTGGTCATGGTGCAGCAGCAGGGTGGACGGGGACTTGGGATAAACAGGGTCAAAGAGGGCAGCAGAGTCCCACTGTGGCACCATCAGTGTGAGGCACCCCTGAGGCATCCCAGTGGAGACATGAATTAGGTGTGCAGAGTGGAGAGGCAGTGGTCAAGAGAGGCATCAGGGCTAAAATATGACAGTCAGCAACATGGAGATGATAGAATAACCATCTTTACATTTTTTTCTGTGTGTGTGAGGAAGATCAGCCCTGAGCTAACATCCATGCTAATCATCCTCCTTTTGCTGAGGTAGACCGGCTCTGAGCTAACATCTATTGCCAGTCCTCCTTTTTTTTTTTCCCCAAAGCCCCAGTAGATAGTTGCATGTCATAGTTGCACATCCTGCTAGTTGCTGTATGTGGGATGCCACCTCAGCATGGCTGGAGGAGCGGTGCGTTGGTGCGCGCCCAGGATCCGAACCCGGGCCACCAGTAGCGGAGCGTGTGCACTTAACCGCTAAGCCACGGCACCGGCCCCCACATTTTGTTTATTTTTTGACTAGGTGACACATATACTGGGTAGAAGACAAAATACGTAAAAGGGTTAAAGTCTGTTTCCCTCGCTTCTCTGCTCCCAGCTACCAGTCCCCCTCCCCAGGGCAGCGCTATCCCCAGGGGCAGTTCATGAACCTTATATTCCACATCATGCTTTGACTTAACAATACACCTTGGAAATAGCTCCTGATTGGTACACACAGGGCTGACGCTCTCCCTGAAAGGCTATCATAACTGATTTACCTGCTCCTGCTGGGGTACACTTGGGTTACTTCTAATCCCCCATCATTTCACCCAATGAATGGATGGCCTTACCCCTACGACATTTTGTTTATGTGCTGCCAGGATTAATTCCTATGAAAGGAACTGCTGGGACAAAAAGTTTATATAGATTTACACTTCAATAGTATTGCCCCATGCTATCAACCTTGTAAGGGAGAAACCCTGTAACAAATGGGACAGATAATCTTGTCAAATGTTTAACAGTCACTTCTATTTTCTTTCCTGACTAGTTCACACACTTTGCCTAATTTCTATTAGACTCTCTGTCTTGTCAATTTGAAGAACTCTGCCCTTTTTGGATGAGCTGAATTTCTTTTTTCTACCTCAAATCTTTTGATTTTATGATGCTTTTTGCCATGCAGAAGTTTCTCTGTTTTGAATGCAAATTTATCATTTTCTTTTTTGCCTGTGAGCTTTGCATCAAACAGAAAGGCTTTCTCCTTCTGAAATTACATTGAAAAACACTCCCCCATGTTTTCCTCTAGTTTTTTGGTTTAATCTTTCACATTTAAAATTGTTGCTCCAGGGCCGGCCCCATGGCTTAGTGGTTAAGTGCGCGCGCTCTGCTGCTGGCGGCCCGGGGTTCGGAACCCCGGGCGCGCACTGACACACCGCTTCTCCGGCCATGCTGAGGCCACGTCCCACATACAGCAACTAGAAGGATGTGCAGCTATGACATACAACTATCTACTGGGGCTTTGGGGAAAATAAATAAATAAATAAAAATTAAAAAAAAAAAAAGAAACTGCTAAACTGTTAAAATTGTTGCTCCACCTGAAATTTATTTTGGTACAAGGTGTGAAGCAAGGGTCCCACTTTCTGTTTTTCCAGATGGTAACCCTGCTATCACCTTCCCCCACTTGTGATGTCATCTTCATCACACAGAAAGTTCCTGATGGGGTGGTGTCTGTGTCCAAACTCCCTATATCCTTTTCCAATCATCTATCCATCTCCATGCACCAGAAGCACAGTTTCAATTACTGCAGCTTCGTAATATGTATTAATATAGGGTAAGGCCAGTCTCCTTTCATTACCTTTGTTTTCAACACTTCCCTGGCCATTGCTTGCTTTTTTAAATCTGGACTTTAGAATCAGTGTGTGCAACTCCCCCCAGGAAACCCTCTTGGTATTTTCATTGGGAACATGTTAAACATCTAGATTGATGTAGAGAGAGCCAGCATCTCTGTAATGGACATGGTGTGCTTGTCGGCCAAGCCAGCCTCGGGATCTCTTTGGAGGTCTTGCAGGTCACCTCCCCACAGACCTGGCACATATATGTTATGTTTACTCCTAGACATATTACTCCACACGCAGCACCTCGGCATGCTGTCCCATGTTCCTCAGTACTTTGACTCACTCTTTGGAGTGGTCTGGCCAGCTCTCTGGGACTTTCCAGAACTGTGCTATTGCATGCCCAAGACCTCCAGGACCACATCAGCCACAGTGGGGATGGCAACACTGGAGCACTGACCCCTCGAGCAGGGTGTGGGCACTTGGATTGACTCAGACAGACTTTACCATCTTAAGAAAGGATCCATGCAATGCGTGGACCTTGACTGGATCCTGAATGGAGCGGGGAGGGAGGAGATGTAAGGCGTTTTGGAGATAATTATGAAAATGTAAATATGGACTCAATACCAGATGAAATTATAGAACGACTGTAAATTTTCTCAGATTTATAATGATATCATAGATGTGTTAGAGAAGGTCCTTATTCTTAGAAGCACACTGAAGTATTGTGAGAAAAACTGTCATATCTGCAACTTACTCTGAAGTGCATATGGCAAAGTGTCAATCCCTGATGAACCCAGGCAAAGGGCACAGGTGCTCACTATGTCTATCCTTCAACTTTTCCATATGATTGATGTCTTTCAAAATTAGAGGGAGTGGGAAAAAAAGGCCAAAAATATATATATATCTACTCCTTTTTTGTTTTTGCTGTTTTTAACCAAAAATGGGTGTTTAATTCTTTACCATAGTCTTACTGTTTCTGTAACTCTGAAATTATGTCAAAATAAAAACTTAAAAGGAGAAAAAAATTTTAAAAGATGTTCACACCTCATACCCATTAGGATGGCCACCACCAAAAAAACAAAATAACAAGTGTTGGCGAGGATATGGAGAAATGGGAACCCTTGTGCACTGTCAGTGGGAATGTAAAATGGTGCAGCTGCTGTGGAAAACAGTATGGTGGTTTCTCAAAAATTAAATACAGAATCACCATATGATCCAGCAATTCCACTTCTGGGTATATATCCAAAAGAACTGAAAGCAGGGTCTCGAAGAGATATTCATACATCCATGCTCGTAGCAGCACTATTCACAATAGCCAAGAGGCAGAAACAACCCGACTGTCCGGCGACAGACGAATGGATAAATAAAATGCGGTATATCCATACAACAGAATATTGTTCAGCCTTAAAAAGAAAAGAAATTCTGAAACCTGCTACAACATGGATGAACCTTGAAGATATACATTATGCTAAGTGAAAGAAGCCAGTCACAAAACAACAAATATATGATTCCACTTATAAAAGGTCCCTAGAGTAGTCAAATCACAGAAACAGAAAGTAGAATGGTGGTTACCAGGGGCTAGGGGGAGAAGGGAATGGAGAGCTGTTGTTTAACGGGTACAGAGTTTCAGTTTTGCAAGATAAGAATGTTCTGGAAATTGGATGAACACTACTGAGCTAAACACTTAAAAATGATTAAGATGGCAAATTTTATGCTATGTGTCTGTTTTTTTTCTTTTTCCTGTGAGGAAGACCAGCCCTGAGCCAACATCTGATGCCAATCCTCCTTTTTTTGCTGAGGAAGATTGGCCCTGGGCTAACATCCGCGCCCATCTTCCTCTACTTTATATGGGACGCCACCACAGTGTGGCTTGACAAGCGGCGCGTCGGTGTGCATCCGGGATCCGAACTGGCGAACCCCGGGGCCACCAAAGCCTGCACCACTGGGCCGGCCCCTATGCTATGTGTTTTTTAAAATCACAATTAAAAAAAAAAAGAGGGGCCGGCCTGGAGGCGTAGCAGTTAAATTCACACGTTCCACTTCAGCAGCCCAGGGTTCACTGGTTCGGATCCTGGGCATGGACCTACTCACTGCTCATCAAGCCATGCTGAGGCAGCGTCCCACATAGAAGAGCTACAACTCTACAACTATGATACACAACTATGTCCTGGGGGTTTGGGGAGAAAAAAGAAAAAAAAACAAGAAGATTGGCAACAGATGTTAGCACAGGGCCAATCTTCCTCAAAAAAACAAAAATGTGCACCAAGTACCCAGCAGTAGGAGACCAACCAAATAAGTGGAGGGCACGCACACCACAGAACACTGCACAGAACAAGGACCACCTATACTGCCAGGATGTCACAACCGGACGTCACAAGGTGCTAATGAGCTGTCTCTGATGTAAGGTGGGGGAACATTTCCTGTGTGGGCTTGTTTAGGCCACCAATCCCTCTTCCAAACCCTTGAGGTCAAGTGTGTTTCAGAATTCAGACGGTTTCAACTGCAGAAACCTGAACCCATGCCATATAAGATGTCACATCCCCCATGGGGTCTAGCTCAGTACCTCATATCCAAACACCTTAATGTTTCCAAAGCAAAATGTATAAAGATGCACACTAAGTAGGATAAAAATATAATTAGGGGGCCGGCCCCGTGGCTTAGTGGTTAAGTGCACATGCTCCACTACTGGCGGCCCGGGTTTGGATCCCGGCCGCACACCAATGCACCGCTTGTCCGGCCATGCTGAGGCGGCATCCCACATACAGTAACTAGAAGGATGTGCAACTACGACATACAACTATCTACTAGGGCTTTGGGGAGAAAAATGGGAGAAAAAAAAAAGGAGGAGGATTGGCATGGATGTTAGCTCAGGGCTATCTTCCTCACAAATAAATAAATAAATAAATAAAACTAAGGAAGGGATGTGATGACTCAGGGAGGCCATATACAGGACAGAGCCCTTGGGTCTCTCTGACACGCAGCTGTCGGGGAGAAGCCCAGGAACCAGCCCAAGAGAAGTATACAGGGCAAGCAAGGGAGCACAGGGTCACAGGAGCCAAAAGAGATGTGCAGTGGGGAGTTATTAACACAAGCCAAAAAAGAAGACCTAAGATGCAGTGTAACCAGTCAATTCCTAAACCATGCATAGAGTGCATACCAAAGAAGGTTTCCTGCGGCGGGGGGTGTGTGTGTGCAAGGGGTCAGCAGCCTTCTGTGGGGTGGGTCTGGGCCTGAGAGCCAGAGGCTGGGAAAAGGTGAGAGACAACTAGGGAAGGATCCCCAGAGGAGGAAGCACCTCAGCTGGGCCTGGAAGGAAGACAACGCTCTGCAGGGCAGGAAAGGCAGAGAAGGGCAGCACTGCTGAGAGTAACAGCAAAAGCACAGAGGCAAGAAAGACGTGGAGCACAACAGGACAACAGTCGACCTGGCTCAGGGCTCCCCAAAGGAGGACAGGTGGACAAACAGTGGGAGAGGAGACTGGGACAGGGGAACCTCCCAGAGTCCGTGGTGCCAGGGGACCAGTGAACACACCCAGCTTAGGGGCAGCAATTCTCAACCCTGAGTCACCACACACTGGGGCAGGTCTGCCAGCGGTGAAGAGTATCATGCGTGGCTTAAAACTTAACATCGCAAAAGTGCTTCCTGTTCTTCATAAAATAACTCAAACACTGCAGTAACGGGTGAAAGTCAGCCTTCGGTTCCCATCTCCCTTGCTCAACTCCGAGAGGTCAGCGTACATCCTTCCAGACCTTCAAAGTGGGCTCATGTTACACACTGTCCTGCACCTTCCCACTCCCTAATGCCTGGTGCTCACCCTCTCCCTCATCAGGAACCAATCCACCAGCTTATAACCTGTTGCACTGGGCACCCTCGAAGAACAGAAGGGTCATCGTCAGCACCCCCTGCACCACGTCACTCAGTGTCTGCCATGACATCCCAAAGGACAGACATCCAAACATCCACTGCAGGGCCCAGGCTACAGGCCAACCCACCCTCCAAAGCCCTTCTCTCTATCCTTGTTCACATCAGACAGTATAAACTTTTCTCATGTTCACCAGTCTTATTGGGGAAAAAGTGATCCTTTACCATTTTAACCTAAATCAAATAACTGAAAGGAATAATAATAAAATAAACATGGGAAAGTCTGGGAATGACCCATTTCATGCGTCTGTGTATGTGTGTGCCTCCATCTGAGATGAGTCTGGGTTGTCCTAATGTTGTTGTCACTCCCCACCCACCCCTACTCCCAATGGAAGGGGGTATCAACATGCACAGTGACCACACCTGAGAGGGGAGCTACTCCCATGAGAGGTCCACCTGAGGATGGCTGTGGAAAGGGATAGGAATCGCTCCTGGAGGGTGTGGAAAGCCACAGGTTTCCATCACTTAGGGGAAGGCAGCATCCATAACTGTCCTTTCGGAAGCGCGGTATGACACTGACGGTCAGGATGGGCTGCATGGAGAGAGGAGCTCTGGCCTGAAGGGGCTCGAGGGTGCATCAAAGAGGCCCCACTGATTCCAGAGCTCCCTGTTGGCCCCTCCCACATGGGCCCTAAGCTGGCTGTCCCTCTGCCAGGAAGGCCCCAAGTCCTCCCTGCAGGCGGTTCTCAGCAACCCCATCCTACCCACCATCCTGTAAGTTACCTTGAAGCTTAGTAAAGACCTCGGCTAGACCCCCACCACCCATGAACTGAAGGGACGCTGCTGTCCCTGGACATGTCTGCTCCAAGGCATCAGTGGGTCATGCTTTCCATAAACTCCTTCTGGAGAACAGGAGGCACTTAAATAATATACTAATATTTTGCTCGCTAGTTCCTAAAACCAAAAAATGAGAACTACAACTGAGACTTGACAAAAAAATTGAATAGAATCAGAAATGGAATGGAACAACTCAGGCTGCGAGTCTCGTGCCACCCTGGCTGATGGCTGCCGGTGGGGCCCCCACTCTGAGCCTCATCTCGCCTGTGTGAAATGGGGGCAGTGGCACCAATTCCTCCCAATGTGCCAAGTGCTGGGGTAGGGTCATGTAGGAGGCCATGATAAACCCCAGAGGGACCACAGAACCCACAGGGAGGGTCAGAGGCAGAGACCCAAGGGATGAGAAGGTGTCAGCAGAAGGTGGATGGCCAGGGAAGGGGCACAAAAGGGGTGACTGCACACAGCATAGCTGCATGGATGATGTGTATAGCATAATCACCTGACCTCAGCTTCAGACCCACAGGGACCAGAGGTCCTGAGAAGTGACCAGGGCTCGTGTGGGCCTCCAGGTTGCATTACAAGAACACTGGGGGGTGGGGGTGGGGGTGTGTGTGTATGTAAAAGACTAAGGCATAAAGTGTTATTATGTATTAAAAAAAGATAAGGTGTGGGGCCAGCCCGGTAGCACAGTAGTTAAGTTTGCACGCTCCACTTCAGCAGTCCAGGGTTCCCGGGGTCGGATCCCAGACCTGGACCTACACACTGCTCATCAAGCCATGCTGTGGCGGCATCACACATACAAAATAGAGGAAGACTGGCACAGATGTTAGCTCAGGGACACTCTTCCTCACACACACAGAAAAGATATGTGTGTATAAAGAGAGAGACAGCAAATGTAGCAAAATGTTAACAATCGGTATGCAGGTGTTCATAATACTATTCTTTCAACTTTTCCACAAATTTGAAATTTTTCAAAATGAAATGTTTTATACCAAGATGTTGTACTTATAGCAGAAAATTCATTTTATAAAGTGCAATATTACAAGTAAAGCCAAGTATATCATCTTAAAAAGAAAAGAAAAAAGATAATGTGCCCTAGAGATGGGAAGGCTGAAAGAAAAACAAACAAAACAAACCCTAAGACCTCGTCTGTCTCTCTTCCTGTTGAACAAATTGCCAAACGAGCGGTGGGAGAAGCTCAAGGAGGAGACCTGGCAGCTTCTGGCTGGCTAGCATGTTTCCCTAGTGGAGCCAGGATTACTTGTGTTATTTTACTTACGAGAACAGGTGTACGTAACTCACCTGAAGTAATCGCAGGACGCGGCCAGCAAGATGCGATGGGCCTCGATGTGTCTCCCCTCCACCACCAGGACGACGTCAAAGAGGATGCCGCTGTCCCGGAGAGCCAGCAGCCCCCGGAGCAGGGCCTGGGAGTGCTGCGCGCTCCGGTAGGTGTTGTTGGCACAGTGTGGGTGTGAGGGCTGCGCAGGCAACTTGCACGGCTGGGTGAACTCCTGCTCCTCTGCCATTCTGACCACACCAGACCTCACCACTGCGGCCGTCAGCTGGCAACACAGAGGGGACGGGAATGAGCCAGGGAAGCAACACCACATCAGGCAGGCAACACCACACTGTGCATGACCGGCCAGCTCTGCTCCCAGTGGCACCTCTGCTCACTGCGCTCCAGCTTCCCTGTGCTTTCTCTGTAATCTCAAACCCCTTAATTCCCTCTCCCCTCCCACCACTCGTCCAAACTTGGGGCCTTCTCCCTGATGACCTATGTCCCTTCATCACCAAGAGTCTTCACCCCATTGTATGTCCTTCAGCATCACTGTGAAACAAAAAGGTTCTGGAGACAGATCGACCTGGGTTGGAGCCCCTGCCCCACCATGGACTCACTGCAGACCAACTTGAGTCTCAGGTTTCTCAACTGAAAAAAGGAAAACAGATGTCCCCAGCTTGTCAGGGAAAGCTAAAATTAGGACACGATGAACATAAAGCACCAGCACCGACCAGGTGCTCAAGGGCTCCTCCTCTCACCCACTAAGAACAAAACTGGGTTCCCCCAGGGCTGGCCTGGTGGCGCAGCGGTTAAGTGCACACGCTCCCGCTGCAGGGGTTCACAGGTTCGGATCCCAGGTGCACACCAACACACCGCTTGTCAAGCCACACTGTGGCAGGCATCCCACATATAAAGTAGAGGAAGATGGGAACGGATGTTGGCTCAGGGCCAATCTTCCTCAGCAAGAAGAGGAGGATTGGCAACAGATGTTAGCTCAGGGCTGATCTTCCTCACAAAAAAAAAAAAAAAGGAACAAAACTGCATTCCCCCACAGAGGAATGGGTGCACAGAAACGACAACAGGCCTGAGTGATGGTCAGGAGACCCAGGGGAGGGCCCAGAGCCTACCTTCTTTTACCAAGATTCTGAGAGTCAAGCACAGTAACTTGGACTAGACCTAGTGCAGATTCGAGATCATCTGCATCGTGTTTTAAATTCAAGGTTACCTTCTAATAATCGAGTCAGTATACTACAAAAAAAAAAAAACCTGATTTGAATAGGAGCTTAAGAAACCCAATCAGTAAAACAAACCTACTGCAAACACTTTGGCTGCGCACTCCGAACCAGCCAGAATTGACCAAGCACAGTCAGCTGCTCCAAGTCAGGGGATGGCCAGTCCTGCACCACACAGTGTGGCCAGGCTTCGCACTCTCCAGGCCACAGCACAGCCAGCTAGCAGGTGGGGTTCCGGGGGCCACCTGCCACACAACCATGAACATTTGCCTTCTCCACCTCTGGTTACTCCACTATCCCCTTCCCAAATTTACTTCTTCTCCAATTCCCTACTGTATCTTTAAAAGAGAAAATGAAAAATATATTCTACTATAAAACTTGCCAGGGGCCGGCCCCGTGGCTTAGCGGTCAAGTGCATGCACTCCGCTGCTGGCGGCCCGGGTTTGGATCCCAGGCGTGCACCGACGCACCGCTTCTCCGGCCATGCTGAGGCCGCATCCCACATACAGCAACTAGAAGGATGTGCAGCTATGACATACAACTATCTACTGGGGCTTTGGGGGGAAAAAATAAATACATAAATAAAATCTTTAAAACTTGCCAAAACCAAGAGGCCTCTTTCCTCACTGCTGGGGCTCAGGAGCACAACCCCCAACTACCTCCTCCTCCTTCACCAGGACCTGCTTCCTCTTGACCCTCCACTGCTTCCCATCCAACATGCTCAACTCTCCTCTGTGCTGGCCCCCTCAGTTGGCCTCTGCCCACCCACGCTCTCTTTCCTCTCCACCCTGGACTGGCTTGTGCAGAAACGGCCAGAGCCAAGGCGTATCCCCCTGCTGATCACCTCTCACGTCTGGAAACTCTGCCCTACGACAAAGCCCCATTTTCTGACCTCTTCCCCTCACCAACACACCCCGCCCCAGCCCACCCCTCTTTCCCAAGAGCCTACCCTGCATTCCTCCAGCTCGATGCCTAATACAGCCAGCAACCCTCCCAACTGGTCCAGTTCTGCTACTGGTACAGCTACCATTTCCAGATCAGAAACCTCATGGTCTCAATGATCTCTTTTCCTTTCTATCCCTCGTGTCCTATCAGACCATCTAGTTCAGATTCCTTTTCCTCTCCCATCTCAAGACAGTCATCCCATTATTCCTCCACGGCCACCACTCTGGGTGAGACCGCAGCAATGGCACCCCAACTGGTTTCCTACCTCCTGCCCCATCCTCCCCAAATGCCCCAGAGTGTGCCACCTGTCAAGTGCTGGCTCCATACTGCCTCCTGCTTGGGGTTCCTCGTGATCAGGCACAAAATGCTCCTTCCCCTGTAGCCTGTCAGTAGCCCTTACACCAAAAGAGCCACCTGTCATCCTCTGAACACCTTCAGACTCCCATCCAGGCCTTCCTGTCTCTTATAACCCTGTATCGGTCAAGGTCTAGCTCAATCACTTCTATCACTGTGTCAAGAACACGACAGGTGTGGTCCACCACTAAAGCTATCCTATCTACCTACCTCAAGGAGATTTTGTCTCCTTGAGGGCTGGGGCTTTATCTCACTCACACCTCAACACCCCATGGCTGGTTGCACCACTTGCCAACCACCCGACTCTGGGTACTTAGCTCACATCTCCAAGCCTGAGCTTCCTCCTAGCCACCAGGACAATCATGGAGTCAAGAGGGCCTCCTTCTCTGGGGGTGCCCCAACAGACATCAGGGCCCCTGGTGGGTCCCCACCGGCTGTGAGGAAAGCAGCCTCTCTGTCCTCTTGGGAAGGGATGGACAGCAGCTACACCTACTGTGAGTACAGAGTACAATGCAATGAGAAGACCACTTCCTTGGGCAGACAAAGCACATTCATCAAGCACAATTTAAGGAACTAAGCTAGGTCCTGAGGGGGGTGTGAAGAAAAATGAACCAATTCTCTACTCTGAAGGAGCACAGCTCCGAGTGCAACACATTCAAGACCACACATCACAGCCTTGTTCATAAAGCAAGCACTGGCTGTGACCAGAATGTCCATCCTCAAGGGAATGGGTGTTGCAGCACAGTGGTTAGACACAACACTAGACAACCGCTGAAATGAGCAAACTAGAACTCAACCCACGGTCATCAACGTGGAGAAATCTCAAAGCCATGCAGAGAAAGAAAAGCACATTGCAGAATATATAGACGTCCCTCAGCATCCATGAGGTATTGGTTCCAGGACCTCCTGCAGACACCAAAATCTGTGGACGCTCAAGTCTCTTATATAAAATGGCATAGTATTTGCATATAACCTATGCACACCATCCCGTACACTTTAAATCATCTCTAGATTACTTATAATACCTAACAGAATAAAATGCTACGTAAATAGTTGTTATACTGTATTGCTTAGGGAATAATGACAAGAAAAAAGTCTGTAGATGTTCAGTACAGACACAACCACCATAGGCCTTCTGATCTGAGGTTGGCTGAATCTGCAGATGCAGAACCCGAAGATACCAAAGGCCAACTATATGGTACAATTTTGTTTACAAAAAGCTTGAAAATACACAATACTGTCCAATATTGCTTATAGACAGGTGTTATGTATAAAATAGTATAGACACATTATAGGAATTCAGGGTCATGATTATCTCCAGGAAGGAAAAATGGAATGTTTTATTTCTTTAAAAAAAAAAAAATCAAGGGGCTGGCCCCGTGGCATAGCAGTTAAGTTCACACGCTCTGCTTTGGCACAACTTGTCCAACGCACCACTTGTCAAGCCATGCTGTGGCGACCCCTCATATAAAGTAGAGGAAGATGGGCACAGATGTTAGCCCAGGGCCAATTTTCCTCAGCAAAAAGAGGAGCATTGGCAACGGATGTTAGCTCAGGGCTAATCTTTCTCTCACACACACACACACACACACACACACACACACACACACAAATCAAGTAAGACAAAACATTAGGATCTGATAAGAGAAGGTGGTATGTTATTTTCTGTACTTTTTTGTCAATGTGAAATATTTAATAATAAAATTCTAAACTTATTTCTGAATATGTAATACATTCACGTGATTCAAATTCAAAAGGCACAGAAAGGTATATTAAGAAACTTAAATTTCCTTCCCACTTATGCCCCAACCAGATCCTCTCCCAGAGGAAACTACTAGTATTCTACTTGCGCATATGTCCTTCAGGGTGGCAGCTATGGATTCACAGGCAAATCTGTAAATCTACATTTCCCCTCTTTTATTAGCTTTTGCATATGATAATTTCATATCCCTCCCACAGTCCATTGTATGGAAACCCTATTTTATTTAACCAATCCTTTTCAGAGAGACATCTGGGTTTCCTCCAATTGTTTGCTATCGCCAATAGTTTTGCACTGAAAATCATCTAGATGTGTCATAAAAGCAGCAGTTATCTGAGGAAAATTTCCTAGATACAGAACTGCTGGATCATTTTAATTTTAATGTATATTTGTCATTTTAACAGATATTGCCAAATCGCCCTCAACAGAGTTTTTATCAATTTATTCTCTCACCAGCAAAATATGAGAACCTGATTCCAACCACTGTCTAGCTCACCAATAGTGTTTCTTTTTAATCTTTGCTGACTTAGACGAAAAGCAGCATTTCACAGTGTAACTACATTTCAGTCATTGACAAATTTCAAAAAATAAAACACTAAGTCGGTGATTCCTTTCCCATGCCTGTTTTTCTGAAACAAAAAATGTTCTTAGGAGCTCACTCCGTGACACCTTCACCCTCTTACTCATTTTACAGGGGTTACTCTATCATGAAGCCCTTCCCTCGATTTAATTCCCTATGGACCCATAACATTCCCGGTTCTTGTCATCACAAACAAGGCCCCTCCACACCATGCTGTTCAAAGCTTGAGGGGAGCAGGAAGGAAGTTTTATGTCTCAAGTAGGTACAAACTGAGGAGATAATATTAATTTTTATGAACTCATGGAGTCAAAAGCATTTTTGAACATTTTCAACTCAACACCATTTACTGAATAGGCACCCTTGGTCCACTCTAAGGCCCCAAAACAAACAGTGTCTACTCTCAACGAACCCCAATCCTTGGCAGCATGAAGCAAGGTCTGCAACAAAGGAACAGGGGGCAGCTCGGGAAGAGGAGGGGCGGGAGTGGGTCCTAACTTCCAAAGAGGGGAGCCTTCACACGGGTGCCCACTCGGAGGCACTCTGGAATGAGTCTCCCAGAAAGCAGAGTCGGAGCATCTTGGCGCGGCGAACCTGCGGCCCAGGCCCGGCCCGACAGGGGCCCGGCCCGAGAGGGGCGCCGGGAGGGGCCGGGGGCAGAGGTGGTGGCGGCCCCGCGGCTCCCGCCTGCCCAGGACTGGAAACAGTCATAAGTGGCGGCCGACGCTTGGGGACCCAGAGATTTTGCGCTCACGGCGCGACCTCCGTCTTCTCTCAGGAAACCGCGCGAGCTGCCGAGGCTGCGCTCCCTCGGCCCGGGCGCGCGGCTGAGGAAACTGAGGCTCGCAGGCCGAGGTCCAAGGTCACGCCAGGTGGCAGCAGCCCCGCCCCGCCAGCCTGTTGCAGGACCCGCCGCGCAGCGCCGGTGGTCGCGGCAGGAAGGCCGCGCTCGGACACACCGCGGGCGACAGGGCCGGCTCGGGGGCCAGGAGACCGGCGGGGCCCGCAGCGGCGGGGAGGCTGGGGACCTTGGCGAGCGCCAGATGCCAGCCTGGCCGCGCCCGGGGGTCCCGCCCGCCACGTCAGGCCCCGGGCTCGCCTCCGGCCGCCGCCCCCGCGCCTCCGGCCTGCGCCCGCCCCCGCGACCCCCGCGCTGCTCGCCGGGGCGCCGCGGCCGCCCCCGCCCGCCGCTCGAGCTCCCTGCCGCCCCGCCCAGCCCGCGCCTCGCAGCTCACCTGGAGCCGCAGCAAGCCGAGGCCGCACTCGCGGGAGGCGGGGGCGGGGCGCGCGGGCGTGGGGCGGGGCCTCGGCGCATCACGTGGCCGCGCCGCGCAGGCGCCAGGTGGGCGTGGACGGAGGCCGGGGGGCACCGGGCGGGGGGCGCTGAGCCCGACTGGGGAGGAGGGACGCCGCACGTTACCGCCTTCCGCGGGGGTGGCTCCCGCCTTGGTTCAGCGGAGAAAGGCCGTCGTTGTCCGGGTGGTGGTGCGTTTCCGCACCTGGCACAGCTCCTGGCACCTGCCGGGGCTGAACGAATGAATGAGTGACTAAGTGAAGGAATGCCTTTTGGCGAGGGTCGCGCCCTGTAAATCTGTTTCCTTCTTCCTTCCCTCAGTCCCTTCCTCATTCCCTCCTTCGCTCACTCTCCGTCACACATTCATTCCCTCTCTACTTCCCTCCCTCCCTCCCTCATTCATTCCCTCCCGCTTCATCCCTTCTCTCAGTCATTCTCTCATTCATTCCCTCTCTCTTTCACTCCCTCCCTCCCTTATTCCCTCCTTCATTTACTCATTCCCTCCCTCCCTCCCTCGTGGTCCCACAAATTGTCTGTGCCTCTGCTGGTCCCCTGCCCTCTGCTGGGTTTTGGGGAGAAGAGATAAACACAGCCAGTATGAACGGTGTTTTCCTGTTTACTGTGAGATTCTGGAGTAAATCCAATTCCTAGCCCAAAGGCCTGGTCCCGGCAGTCCACCAGGAGGCTCTTGGTGTTCATCCTCTAAGGGGATCCAATCCTCCGAGGGGCATCTGTAATGGCTGTGTCCAGAGGTTAGAGCTAGCAGAGCCCCGTGATCGTGATGGAGGGGGTAAGGGCTTTGAGAGGGGCTGTGGAGGGTGGGGATAGCTGTGGGGGGAGGATGTGGCTAGGGTTGGCTCGTGGTTAAAAAGAAAGGTGGAGGGGAATGTAGAAGAGGAAGAAAACAAATGAAAGAGAAGCACTGTCCTGGCTGAGCCCAGAGAGCTGCCTGAGGGTCCAGACAAGGGCCAGGAGAGTAGAACCAGCCTCCAGGAGCAGAGATTCCCAATGGTAGTAGGCTTCTGGGAAGGCTTTCTGGAAGAGGTGACCCCCCCAGCTGTGTAACAGATGAGGACTTTTGGAGAGCAGGAAAAGCATTCAGGAAGGAGACAGTGTCAGCAAAGGCATGGAGGTGTGTTCCAGTGAAATGAGTGGTCAGGAGGCCACCAGGAGTTTCTGAGCCTGAAAGGAAAGTTGGAGACCAAACTCTTGCCCTCTAGAGGTGCACGTGGCCCTGAGGGCAGCCTGCAGCCAGGATGGGCAGATGCCAACTTGTGTTGCAGAGGCTGGACGGGGGAGTGGGAGGAGGGTGAGCAAGGGGACAGCAGTGAGGCTGTGGCCTCAGGCAGGCAGAGAGTGAGGACCGACGATGGTGCTGGCTGGAAGCCTGGGAAGGAGGCAGGTTCCACAGTAAGGTTGAGTCATGTGTGAGGAAGGGTGAGCCGAAGAGATGGCAGGGGACAATGGGTCACAAGGAGGCTGGAGCAAGAGCAGGTTTGGGGGAAGACAAGGCCCACCTTTTGGGGAGGCTGTAGGTGTCCTCTGAGGGCCTTTCTGGCAGAGTCAGGCTGGAGGTGAGGTCGGGAGCATATTATGCACTTCAACTGGAGGTGATGCACTGACCCAGAACAAGTATGGGGAATAGGAGAGTGGGCTGAGGGCAGACACAAGGCACATTGGTGTTCCAGGGGGCACTCGGAGAGTGGGAACCCACAGAGGGGATGGGGGAGGAATAACCTCAAAGGCCCAACAGGGCTGGGTGTGAGGGTGGCCCCAGAGTGGGGAAGAGGCAAATCCTCTGGATCTGCAGCAGGGAGGCCTTTGGTGTGTCACAGGGGCCCTTTCTTCCAAGGGGCAGGAGCATGGCAGGAGCTGGCCCGCAGTGACTGAGGTGTGAAGGGAGGTGAGGACAGGAAGACTGCAGTGGGGACCAGCCCCATGGCATAGCAGTTAAATGCGTGCGCTCCGCTGCTGGCGGCCTGGGTTCAGATCCTGAGCACACGCCAAGGCACCGTTTGTCAGGCCACACTGTGGCGGTGTCCCATATAAAGTGAAGGAAGATGGGCACAGATGTTAGCCCAGGCCAGTCTTCCTCAGCAAAAAGAGGAGGATTGGCACGGATGTTAGCTCAGAGCTGATCTTCCTCACACAGAAAAAAAAGACTGCAGGGATGGGCCTGCCCACTGAGGTGAGGACAGAAGGGACCACAGCTTGAAGGGAGAGACTGAAGGAGAGCACCTTCAGGGTAGGAGGGAGGAGCTGGGGTGGAGAGGGTGAGGATGAGTGAGGAGAAGGAGGCCAGAAGCAAGGCAGGGTCCTGGCCAGGACTGAGGGGAAAGGACATTCTCCAGCCTTCTATGAGAAAGAGGGACCATCATCTCAAAATACACCCAGATCAAGTCAGTGGTTCCCCCACTGGAAAGTTCTAGAGGAGGAGAGTGGCAAGATAAGAGGAGAGCTCAGAAGCTGTGGTGTGCAGGATAATCTGGTGTCCTCCCATGGATATGTTTGTCTCCTAGGAGATCCTCCATTCCCATCTGCTCCTTCATGGCTGTATTCCCTAGAACAGGGCTGGCACGCTATAGGTGCTAAGTGAATATGAGTGAGGGAACTGGAGTAGAGAGAAATGAGAAGCAAAGACACTGGTTAAAGGACTGGTGTAGATAATGGAAGACTTTCGAACCCTGAACCCGATGGAAGATATCTCAGAGGAAAAGATAAGCAAACTAATCTGCAAAACAATTTGACCACAGCCTTCCTAAACAAACAACAAGTGAGGAAACTTTTGCGACAAAATTGATAGCAAGTGGTAAATAGTTTTAGTGTATAAAGAATTCATACAAAACAATAAGAAAGGATATTAAAATCCCAATAGTTAAATGGAAATGGACATGATTAGATAACACTCAGAAGAACAGGGGGCCGGCCCTGTGGCATAGTGGTTATGTACACGTGCTCCGCCGCTGGCGGCCGGGATTCGGATCCAGGGCACGCACGGATGCACTGCTTGTCAGGCCACGCTGTGGCAGCGTCCCACATAAAGTGGAGGAAGATGGGCACGGATGTTAGCTCAGGGCCAGTCTTCCTCAGCAAAAAGAGGAGGATTGGCATGGATGTTAGCTCAGGGCTGATCTTCCTCACAAAAAAAAAAAGAATGAACAAATCACTTAATACCTGAGAGTCATCAAGATCAGTGAAAGTAAAAGAAATGCAAATGACAAAATTTATCAGCGAATATATTTGCAACATATATACAGACAAAAGATTATCATCTAGAACATATAAGGAACTTCTAGAAGTCAATAGAAAGACAACCAGCCAGAAAAATGGTAAAGGATATTTACATGAAATTCACAGAAGAGGAAGTCCAGTGGAATAAATGAAGGAAGTAGAGTTCACTCCCATTAATAATCAGGAAATGCAAATAATATACCACATTTTCACACATTGTTAAAGAAAAAATTATTCTGACACTTGTTAAAACAGTAAGGAAGACCATTCAGGAAGACTATGGGAATAGGGGAGAGAGATTAGGCTCAACTCTGAATACAGCAAAAACTGCTGGGGATTTATGACCGCGGAGCAGAGGAAGGGGTCAGTGGATGGAAAATTACTAAGATGAGACCTCAAGAGTAGGGAGATTCCTGCTAAATGGGCCTAACAGGATTATCAAAGGTGGGGGATGAGGAACTTGATCAGATATCAAGGGGCCGGCCCCGTGGCTTAGCGGTTAAGTGCACGCTCTCCGCTACTGGTGGCCTGGGTTCGAATCACGGGCACACACCGACGCACCGCTTCTCCAGCCATGCTGAGACCACGTTGCACATACAGCAACTAGAAGAATGTGCAACTATGACATACAACTATCTACTGGGGCTTTGGGGAAAAAAAAGGAAGAGGATTGGCAATAGATGTTAGCTCAGAGCCGGTCTTCCTCAGCAAAAAGAGGAGGATTAACATGGATGTTAGCTCAGGGCTGATCTTCCTCAAAAAAAAAAAAAAAAAGAGATATAAAGGGAGGGAGGATTCTCCCTAAACTGACTTAGCAGAATTCTTTGCTGAGAATGGGCTAGGCAAGCCAGAGACAGGACAGGGACCAAAGTCAAGGCCTGGTTGAGAAGAGGTCTCACAGGAGCCTGACTAAAGTTTGGTCAAGGAGAGAGTCTTTTTCAACATCAACTTGGAAAAATATAAAACAGGATGATATCGGGGCTGGCCTGGTGGCGCAAGCGGTTAAGTGCACGCACTCCGCTGTGGCAGGCCCGGGTTTTGCCGGTAAGCCATGCTGTGGCAGTGTCCCATATAAAGTGGAGGAAGATGGGGACAGATGTTAGCCCAGGGCCAGTCTTCCTCAGCAAAAAGAGGAGAATTAGCAGATGTTAGCTTAGAGCCTCCTCACACAAAAAAACAAAACCAGGATGATATCAAGCATTGGTTGGTGAGGGTGGGAATGTACATACATTGCTGAAGGGAATGTAAATTGGAACAGTCAATTTGGAGAGTATAGTGGTTTTAAAATATGTCAGCAAATTCTTTGACTCTCCTCCCCTCGAAAGGTAAAGTCCAACCTCCCTCTCCGGGAATGTGGGCTGGACTTAGTGACCTGGCTTCTAAGGAATAGAATGAGGCAGAAGTGAAATCATGTGAAATTCAAGGCCAGGT
Source organism: Diceros bicornis minor (assembly GCF_020826845.1). NCBI lineage: Eukaryota > Metazoa > Chordata > Mammalia > Perissodactyla > Rhinocerotidae > Diceros > Diceros bicornis. The sequence continues at coordinate 31,582,452 of NC_080774.1, read as the reverse complement.
CATCAAAGGCATTGCAGCCTCTGTCTTGCTCAGTCTGCAGGAAGTGAGCTGCCATGTCATAAGGACACTCTTGCAGTCCTGAGCAGAGGCCTCCTGGAACTGAGACCTCCCTCTGTCAAAACCAGCACCAACTTGCCAGCCATGAGCTGCCTTGGAAGCAGATCCTCCAGCACCAGCCAGGCCCGTCAAATGACTGTGGTCCTTTGAAGTCTGATATCTGCCTGAAACGTCAAGAGAGACTGAGCCAGAACTTGGCTCAACCTCTCCTGAACCCTCAAGAACTGTGAAAGATAATAAATGTTTATTATTTTTGTTTTCAGCTGCTTGGCTGTGGTGTAATTTGTTATGCAGCAGCATTAGATAACTAATACAGAGAACAATTGGCTGTAGCTATTAACATTTAAAATGTAAAATGCCTCTCTGCAAACCAAGAATTCTACTTCTGGGTATCTATATTGGAGAAATACCCCCAGATGGAAGCAAGACAGCATAGCGGAGGATATTTATTGCAGCATATTTTCAATTGTGAAAAAGTAGAACCAAAGCAAATGTCCGTAAATGGACCATGGTGCATTGGTACTGTGGAATGACCTGCAGCAGGTGATCTAGGGGCTGTGATATAGCAATAACTCTTATTAAGTGACAAGGATGAGTTGTGGAAAGAAACATGTCATACCACTTATGCAAAAAACAACCAGAGCTTTGAGGGCTGAAGCTATCCACAGCCTTCAGCTCACTATTTCCATCAAGATGACTTCTTGGGGGGCCGGCCCCATGGCATAGTGATTAAGTCCAGTGTGCTCCACTTTGGTGGCCTGGGGTTCACAGGTTCAGATCCAGGGCATGGACCTACACCACTCATCAAGCCATGCTGTGGCAGCAAGCCACATACAAAATAGAAGAAGATTGGCAGAGATGTTAGCTCAGGGCTAATCTTCCTCAAGCAAAAAACGAGGAAGCTTGGCAACAGATGTTAGCTCAGAGTGAATCTTCTTCACCAAAAAAAAGATAACTTCTTGTTGTGTGAACAGGACTTTATTCTAGGATGATGAAGTTGCAAATAACTGTATTGTTTCTTTCAGGAACTTCCTGAGCATCCATTTGTCTGAAAAATAGGCTACTCAACTAGCCAATATCAGAGGGAATAATCCCATCTCAGAGCAATAGATGGCTCAATTAGGTGCCTTCAAGGCTTGTTTACTTTTCAGGGCTGCTTCCAAACCCTCAGCCAACTGTGTCCATCACTCTTGAACTATTATATCAGGAGCTCTGCCCAACCCTAGTCTATTGAAAGACCCATCCTGAAAACCTTACAAATATAAATATCCTGCCTTTGACCTCCTCCTCCTGCACAATTCCATTCTCACACATACAAAATCAACAATAATTTCTTAATCTCACCAAATAGTCAAGTGAGCACATTTCCCAATTATCCTACACATGTACTTCTCTGTTGCTTTTTGAAGTTTATTTGAATCAGGATCCAAACGAGTACCTTGCTTTCCAGATGGTTGGAATGCCTCTAAAGTCCCTTTTAATCTTTGGTTTCCCTCTCCATCTTGTATTTTTCTTCTTGTTGAAGAAACTAGCTCCTTTGTCCTATACCCTTGCCCAGGCTGGATTTTGCAGTTTATAATGTGACAACCTCTGGTGGCTGTGTAAAGTGCTACCTTCTTGGCAAAAAGGTAAAAAACTATAAAAATTGTGTGACATTCACTTAAGGAAAATTTCCTGCTTCAAGAGAGAACTATGCATTGTCTGGAACACACCCTTCTGGGCTATCAGATTCTGGTCTTTCCTTGCCCTTGAGCTAGTTTGCAACTCTGTGCATTGTAGTTAATAGTAATGTAAAATAATTCTTGTCCATAGACAGGCAAACTCTGGCAGGTTGAGAGTCGACTGATTTTCCTCCTCTACTGTGGGAGAGGCCAGTTTTGTTTTCATTTGCATATTCATTTAATATTCCTGAATGCTAAAAAACTGGTAAGATGTACCAGCTTTCTCATTGAGTTAATATCTGTATGAAAATTATTTTACCAATTTTTGAAAATTATCTTTTAATATATATAATGTGTGAAATTATATAAAACATAAGAGCCTTCAAATGTATGTCTCTGGGACCCAGGACCCATTTCTAGGACCTGGGCTGAGAAAATCCTCTGAAACACTAACAGAGATCTGTGTACAAAGATGTTTGTCACAACTTATCTATAACAGGGAAAAAAACATCGATGACCTAAATGTCCAAGAACAGGGGAATGAATGAGTAGTGATAGATTTCATAGATTGACATATGATATTGCTATCAAAATTGTATTTTACACCTGTTACAGTTGGTTGTATATAGATTTGCCCATGATGTAGTTGTATAATCTAAATTATAATTAAAATTCCAGTTAATAAAGAGTTGTTAATACTTGGGAAAATGCTTATGCTATAATGTTAGGTTTACAGCACAGGATCCAAAATGGCACCTACATCATGACTTGTTATATGTCTTAAACTAACAGAGAGAGAGAGAAGGAAAATTTACCAAAATATGAACAACGCTGCCTCTGGATGATGAGATTCATGATGTTCAGTCCTTTCTAAAGTTTCTACCATGTATTGTTTTTAGAAGCAATAACTGTCCCTACCTCCACACTCATAAGTGATTGCAGGCTCCAGGCCAAACACAGTACAGGGGTTACATCTGGCAGTTGCTAGGATGGAAGGAGGGTCAGGTCAGCACTTTCCATGGACTGAGCACCTGAACAAGAAGGGGGCTGGAGAGAGAAATCCACAGGCTGGAAAAGCATGTGTAAGGCTCTCAAGGGAGGAGTCTCATCCACCTGGGAAGCTTCCAGCTCCCACCTCCTGCAGGGCCCAGGGTGGTATCCATGAAGCATGTGACCCGTGACAGGATCCAGGCATGGCATGGTAGCCTGCAGGAACCAGCAGTGTTACCAAACCAAAGTGGGTTTGCTTCTTGCTGAGTTGAAATCAAAGCCTTCACCAGAAGTAGTTGTCACACAAAGTACAATTTATTTGCGGTAAATAAGGAGACCTTGGTGAATTACTGCCAAAGCTGTGGCTCCCAGAGCAAGGGAAAGCAGGGGCCTTTTATTTTATTTTTTTTGTGTGAGGAGATCAGCCCTGTGCTAACATCTGCCAATCCTCCTCTTTTTTTCTTTTTTTTCTTGAGGAAGACTGGCCCTGGGCTAACATCCGAGCCCATCTTCCTCCACTTTATATGGGACACCGCCACAGCATGGCTTGCCAAGCATTGCGTCCGTGCGCACCTGGATACTAACCGGTGAACCCCGGGCCGCTGCAACAGAGTGTGTGCACTTAACTGCTTGGGCCACCGGGCTGGCCCCGGGCCTTTTATTTTAGATGAGGAATGAATATTCAAAAGGGAGAGGTGGGTATTTGCTCGCGCAGGCATAGTTTGAAAACATGCTTCCACATACATCGCATGTTATGGTAATAAGGCATAAGCTCCTCCTGCAGTGGAGAGTTTAACATTAAAATGAAGCAAAGGTAATCTCTTAGGCACGTCTTGGCCCATCTGCACAGGCATCACTCTTGCGGTGGAGTTTGGACTGGTTTAGGGCGGTTGGTGGTTGCATCTCTTACATAACTAAAAAAAATTTGGAGAAACAGTTAAGTGTTTCCAAAACCTCCTTTGAGTTACTCAAGGCAGTTAGTCGGTGACAGCAGGATGGAGACTTAAACACCCTCAAGAGGTGTGGGACACAGGTCAGGCCTCTGCACAACTTCAGCTTGCTTCATTATTTCCTCCTCTGTGTCTAATCTACCTGCTTTTAGACTGGGGACCCTCGGGAGGTCTGCAGGTGTCAAGAGAGTGCAGGTCCATTTCAGGATTGACCATCCTGTGGCCTCCCTCTCTCCTTGAGGCCAGGAGGTCTGTGACTGTCTCCACCTCTCCTTCCCTGGTCCATCACCTATCCAGATTCTAACTACGGAAATTAATAAAAGGAACCTTAACTAAATTGGATCAGGAAGGCCTGTAGGGGGAGCTCTCATGCCGTATCACACATCATCAATTACACCAAACAGGAACAGAGGTAGGCTTCCATCTTGGACAGGAAGTAAAACTATTTTACTACTGAAGGAAGATTTTGAAACCGGCAAACAGCCATTGATGATTAAGCAGCTAGTAACTATGGGGGATTGGAATTTGCCAACTCAAAATATGTCTCTGCCTGAATGACTTTTTGACCCCCACCCCCACTAACTGACCAAAAGAGTTTGGAATGGGAGGCCTGTCCCTAGAAAAGGCCATTACTGTAGATATCCCCGGGCACCTAACATTCTTAGTTCTAGTTACCCTTTATGAGAGACATTTACATTTGTAAAGAAACTCTCCATTTGTAAAGGTATCTTCTTCCCTGCACCAGGAAGGTGAGGCGGATAGCCTTACCTAGAAACTTATCAGAACAGAAGATGAGGACTTAAATCTGCATGATAAACTTACCCATTGTTTATTTATTTATTTATTTTCCCCCAAAGCCCCAGTAGATAGTTATATGTCATGGTTGCACATCCTTCTGGTTGCTATATGTGGGACACAGCCTCAGCATGGCCAGAGAAGCCGTTCCTCGGTGTGCCCCCGGGATCCGAACCCAGGCCGCCAGCAGCGGAGCGCAGGCACTTAACCGCTAAGCCATGGGGCCGGCCCTAAACTTACCCATTGTTGATGGGTCTGCACGGTGGCGCAAGTGGTTAAGGGCATGCGCTCCGCTGCGGTGGCCTGGGGTTCGCCGGTTTGGATCCTGGGCACGCACCAAAGCACCGCTTGGCAAGCCATGCTGTGGCGGCGGCCCATATAAAGTGGAGGAGGATGGGCACGGATGTTAGCCCAGGGCCAGTCTTCCTCAGCAAAAAGAGAGGAGGATTGGTGGATGTTAGCACAGGGCTGATCTCCTCACAAAAAAACAAAAACAAAACAAATTAAAAAAAACTTACCCATTGTTAACTGTGCTGTTTAGGTAATATGCTATCTGACTCCCACTAGGTTCCTATAGGTAACATCCCCCTGGAGTCGGGGTCACCATGGTAATGGGTGTTTGAGCTATTTTTTCAGGAACTGAACCCCTTGTCCACTTAAGGCCGGATTGAGACCACCAACCCATCAACTGGGCCCTTTTGACAGCAAGAGGTTAGAACTCCACACTCAGGGCACGCTAATGCCGCCATTCTGTGAACATGTGTCCTACAAAGAGACGTGAAGTCTGACTACACTTGCACAGATCATGGATTACCTCATCTCTCCTCACCTCCAATCATTTCAGACCACCTTGCCTCCTTCCCCATGAATACCCCTGAGTCCCTATTTTCGGGGAGGCAGATTTGAGACTTGTTCTCCCTTTTTCCTCACTTGGCTGCCTTGTGATTAAACCCTCTTTCTCTGCAATCTGGTCGTCTCAGTGATTGGCTTTCTGTGATTGGCGGGCAAAAACGGACCTGATGTGGTAACAATTTCTCTCTCCATGGGGCAATGGCCCAGCCAACGAGAAATTCCACAGCTCAGCCAGTGAGAAGCTGTTTCTGCCCTGAACTGTTACTTTCCCCCAATGGACTTTCATTTAGAACAGCCCCTCCCTACTCCCTCTTTTTCTCTATAAGGGAGCTCCCCTTCTTTGTTTGTTGGATTTGCGTATGGTTTGCCATAGTATGCACATCCTGAATTGCAATTCATTTGGCTGTTTCCGGAATAAACTCTTTTTGAGGCTTTTCAAGTCAACATAACCAAGAACCACTGCCCTGGGCATCACCACCTCTGGGCCCCAAACAAAGGCATAAGTAGAAATAGAGCTCTGGAACAAACACCAAAGGGGGTAGCACTTAATTTTATCCTGATGACAAACTCTTGGCAAGGCTCTGGGCCTCTGTCTGTCTATCTGTGAATCTATGTGTCTGTTGCTCTATTGGCCTTCCTAGAATCAAAGTGCAGAAGGGGGAGAGTTGCCCTGGGGCCTTATTAACATTCTCACTTGAGTTGGACGTGATGTCCACCCTTTTCTTCCAAAACCCCCAGGGAGTCTTTGCTGGAGGGTTTCACAGTGAGGACTGGCTTTGCCATTGAGGTTATGAGACCAGTGTTTTCCATAAATCAATGAATGGAATCTGCAGGGCCAAAGATCTAAATAACAAATCGTCGATATACAGTATAGGATACATTGCAGTCACACCTTTCCAATGATTCACAGAGAAATATTTAGATGTCAACTTAAAAATGTTCAAGAGAGTGGTGATGGTTGCACAACCTTATGAATAGGTGAATATACTAAAAAACACTGAATCATACACTTAAAAAGGGCGAACTATGTGGTACGTGAATTATATCTCAATTTTTAAAAATGTTTAAGAGGGATACAGATAGGGTGATGAACTATTTCCATTGGCCTGGGACTGAGAGAGGTGCCAAGATGCAGGACTTTCAGAGCTAAAACTGGGAGAGTTCTGGGCAAATCAGGACAAGCTGGTCACCCTAGGTACAGAGTTTTAAGTTTGTGTGCCTTCTGGCCTCCAGTGAGGATCTAGACTGTGCTCTCCAAGAACGGGACATGGCTGTCAGGCCAAATAGGAAAGCCTATGTCTAAAAATTATTAATGTGGTTTAGGTTCCTCACATCCCCAACCCCTACAAAATACATCCATTGGTGGGACATGAGATTCCAAAAGTCTAACGGAGAGAAGTGATGAAAGTCCATCTGGTCACTCTTTGGATGTGGCGTTGGAAGGCAGTCCCCGGAAAGCAGAGCCGGATCATGTTGGCATAGTATCTGGCACACAGTAGGTGCTGATAAATATTTGATAAATAAACAGTCTCTCCATAGTATCCCCTATAGACAGCTGGCAGCTTGGCGCAACATCCCCAACGGATGCGAATCTTCTGAACTTGGTGAGGCCAGCACACAGTAGAGTCGCAGGAAACGCAGGCGGCCAAGCACCGGCAGATCAGGAGCACTATGCAGCCACGGCTCCCTCGCACCCGGTCTTGTCAGGCCGGGGCCTCTGGGGTCCCCGCCTCTCGTGACAGCCCCGCTGGCAGAGGGGCGTGTTGCTTGGGGAACACTGGGGGCGCAGCGAAGGCCTCGAACGCGGCTGAGGAACTCCATTTCCCACAGGTCCGCGCGCGCGACTCCATTTCCCACAATTCCCACTTCGCTTCCGGCGCGGCCGAGGCTCCGCCGACGGCTTCCGGGTTTGGGCCTGGCGCTGCGGTTGAGGCGGCGGCGGCGGGCGAGCGGGACGCGGGAGGTGGGAGTAGAGGAAACGGTATGGATGTTTCAGGGCAGGAGACCGACTGGCGGAGCGCCGCCTTCCGGCAGAAGTTGGTCAGTCAAATGTAAGTAGGGGCCGGGGCGGCGGGCGGGATCTGCGAACCTCCCCCCTCAGCCCTCCCTCGCGCGGCGGGCGAGGCCCAGGCCCAACCCGCGGGAGCCCTAGGGCGCCGGACTCGGGGGACTCGAGGGCGCCGGGAGGCCGAAGGCGCCGGGGACCCGCGTGAGCCCGAGAGCGCGGCCCTCCCCCGGCTGTCCCCTCCGTTCTCGGCCGACACGGACTGCTTGTTAGCTTTCCTGGGGCCGAACCCTGCAAACCGAGGCCTTGGCTTATGAGTCATCGTCCTGAGCTGTCCCGTTCGTCATTTGTGTGTTTTGGATGCAGACTTTCCCCTGCTTTGAATCACACTGTATACGAAAAAGGAAAGGGGCAGCCCGTAGTGGCTTTAACAGGTCTGGGTGCTTTGCGGTTCCTCTTTGAGAAAAGCGCATCAGGGTGAGAGAGAGATTGGAGGAGGGTGGATGGAAGATGAGGTTGGGAGGCTAGATGCTTGGGCTGTGGGCGGTGGGGACGGAGAATCTACGGCTTACAGCCCCCTCCCCCTCAACGGACTGTGGACTTCGCCGAAGGGTGGCAGGAAGAGGCTGTCAGGAAGCGACCGTCGGTTGGGAGGAGGGAGTGAAGAGCTGGGGTTAGTGCCTCCTCCCCACAATCTCAGCTGTTGAACCCGTCAATGCAGGGGTTGCTAGTGCGCCCCAGGCTTCACCCAGCGGAACTCCAGCTCCTCACCACCGACTGCTTGTTTCGTTTAGCAGCCTTTTACTGAGCTTTCTGGCTTGCTGTGCTAGCCCAAGATTTGCCTGAGACAGCCTCTGCCCTCAGGGAACCCGCTACCTTAAAGGAACAGCTATAGTGCATTCTTTCTCCTAGGAATAATTGACAGTTTGCTTGAACAGAGCGGGGCAGCCTTGTGGAGTGAGGGACAAATAAATTCAGTCCTAAACAGACAAACAGGGACCGGCCTGGTGGCGCAGCGGTTAAGTGCATGCGCTCCCCTTTGGCGGCCCAGGGTTCGCAGGTTCGGATCCAGGGCGCGCATCGATGCACTGCTTGTCAAGCCATGCTGTGGTGGCGTCCCATATAAAGTATAGGAAGATGGGCACGGATGTTAGCCCAGGGCCAGTCTTCCTTAACAAAAAGGGGGAGGATTGGCATCGGATATTAGCTCAGGGCTGGTCTTCCTCACACACACAGAAAAAGACAAGTAGGAGTGTGAAGGGCCATCATTTCAAGCTGTGGAGTGGGGAGGTGGGAGTGGGGAGGTGTGAGCGCTCACTGCACAGAGGATATTGCTGTCGGCTGAGAGTTCTGGAGTTTGAGGAGTAAGGAGGTTCAGGAGATGATAATAGAATGAAGGTGAGCAGGTGCTGACACATTAGTGGTAGGAGTGCTGTGCTAAGGAGTTGAGCCTGTATTTGGCGTGTGGCCTGCTTTGAGATGGTGAAATGCTGGAGTTGGGAAGATCCCCCCGAGTCCCTGGAGATGAATCAAGAACAGAGGAGAGAGGCCAGTTAGGCCATTATGAGAGTTTTGAGCACTTGGGGTCTGGTATCTGTCATTTTTCATCCTTGTATTTCCACTGCTAGATCACTGCCTGTCACATTGCTCCATAAATGGTTGTGGAATGACCTAGTCAGGTAAGAGATTATAAAGGCCTGTGGTAGACAGTGTTAGAAACTGAAAGAGGAAGACTATTCCACAGAAAGGGGAGAGCGAGCATAGACAGTCCTTGATGACTAACTGGATGGAGGGGGTGGGGTGCAGCAGTGTGGAAGGAAGGAGGTGGGCCAGAAAGCCTGGAAACCTCTTAGTACAGTGGAAGGAGTGGGAACTGTAGAGTGAGTGGCTCTGGGCACTGCTGTGGAAGTCTGGGGACAATTCTGTGGATATTGCAGAATCAGTGAACGTTGGTTTTTTGATGCACTGGAGTTGTCTATAGATGAAAACTTGAGGGATAGCCCACTTCAGGACTCCTGCAAGAAAAGCCCCTGGGGCAAAGATTCCTCTTTGGAGAAGCCCAGAATTTAACAGCAGGAGGAATGAGTTCCTATCAAAGAAAATGGGGAGGGTGGAGGAGTGTCAGAGGGCCAGGAGTCTGACTGAAGAGTCTCTGGCTGTGAGGACTGGCTGGATACTTCATAGTTCCGCTTCCTTCTGCTTCCAGGGAAACTGGGTTCTTTTTTTGCCAGATTGCTGCTTGTGTATTAGTTTTCTATTGCTGCCATAACAAATTACCACAAATGTAGCATCTGAAAACAACACAAATTTATTATCTGACGGTTTCTCTAGTTGGAAGTCTAGGCCGCTCAGCTGAGTCTTCTGCTTAGAGTCTTACAGGGCTGAAATCAAGATGTTGGCAGGGGTGCATTTCTTCCTGGAGGCTCTGGAGTAGAATTTGCTTTCGAGCTCATTCAGGTTGTCAACCAAATTCAGTTCCATGCAGTTGTAGGACTGAAGTGTCCTCGATACTTACTGGCTGTTAGCCAGGAGTCAGTCTTAGTTCCTGGAGGCTGACTGCATTCTGTCTCAGTTTCTCTGTGGCCTCCTCCAGCAAGGGCGGGTTTTTCTGCTGCATATCTCTGACTTCAGCCAGAGAAAATTCTCTACTAAAAGGTCAGGTTAGATTGGGCCCACTCAGATAATCCAGGATGATGTCCCTATTTTAAAGTCTGTAACCTTAATTACATCTGGAAAGTCCCTTCTGCCGTATTCACAGCATATTCATGGGTTCCCGGGATTAGGGCATGGACATCTTTGGGGAGCCCTTTGGCCTACCAACACTGGGATGAGCTGTTTCAAAGACTGTCTTCCTAACATGATGTGGGTGTTCTCAGTTCTCAGATTTGTCTGTTTTCTCTCCGCGGTTCACTTTGAACGTTGTGATTCTTGGTGCCTTGATTTATTGTGTTCACAGAGTTAAAAAAGAGGATTTGGGTTAGGATACTTGATGTATTGTCAATTCTAACTTCCCCTGGGGTTTATGCTGTTGTTTAAAGCTGGCCATCTTGGGAAATGTTTTGAACCCAAGTAATTCATAGTTGAATGAGGGCATAAAGAAAGCATAGCGAAGCAGTGGAAGTTTGAGTGGAAGGGAAAGCATCAGAGAGCAGGTTCACTGTCTCTGCCTGGCTCTTGGATATCTATCAAGAGAACAGTGCCTCAGAGCACGGGCTAAAGAAACTAGTCTCCCGGCTCCCACTGCGAAAGGCTCCCACTGCGAAAGGCTCCCACTGCAAAAAAGCAATTTTGAGTTGGGGCTGGTTAGAAGAGCCCTCCAATGTCTCTACCTGATCTGGGCCCGTCCTGCACTGCTGAAAACCTGTTGGTGACTTCCCGGATGTCCTACCCTCCCAGCCCTCACTGTGGCCTGGCCCAGCCACCTCTTCTCATAACCCCCATCCTGTTCCAGCCTCTCTGGTCTTTCATCTTCTTAAACATTCCAAGTTCTTTCTTTTTCTCTCTCTTTAAACAATTTATTATCAAGTATTTAAGTATTCAGTAATAGGTAGACTTCCCCCCCCCACTATATTCATGACCAGCTGCTTCTCATTGTTTAGGTGTCTGCTTAAATATCAAATTCTCAGGATCCTTCCCTGTCCACCTGCCTAAAGTGGTTCACCCCTCTGATATGTTGGCTCTCAGCCCCTTTTAGTTTCCCATAGGACACCAGTCCTATGAAGCATGGCACCTGGCATATAAAACACTTGTTGAAGAGTGCAAGAATAAGTATTTTCCTGGGGGCCATGTGCATCACCCTATCATATGACAGTGGCCTTCTTTACCTGCGCCAGAGTGCATTGTGTAGATCTGAACGAGCCCCCCCCCCGGCCCCCCCCCCACCCCTTTTCTCCACTTGGTAGCTGAGTGACCTTGGATACTTAACCTTTCTGGATCATCTCCCTCATCTATGAAATGGTAGGAGTCCAGTCTGTCTCACAGGGATGGTGGCAGGGAAAATGAAGAGACCTCTGCTCAAACCCTAGCAGAGGGCTCAGGACTCAGTGGTGAGCCCCTTGACGCCTCCTCCCTGGGCCCTTGCGGGAGTAGGAGCCTTGGATGGTGAAAGTGAAACCCCTGAGCCTCGTTAGGGGAATTGATGACACTTAAAGGAGCCTGTGGGGAGGGTAGTTGTAAAACTGTTGGTGGGTTCAGATCAGCTCTTCGTTGAACATCCACTCTCCCTGCAGGACCATGGGAGAACCTCCCCTTAGAGCTCCCAAGCCAGCCTTTGTGGGCCTTGGGCCTTCCTTGTGGGATTGTTGGGATAGTGTTGAGCACGTATATGGTTTGTAGGCTCCCAGAGAACAAGGGTGTGTAAGTAGTGACCAGCACTGTGCCTGACATAGAGTAGGTAAGCAGTGAATGAATGAAAGGACTTCATCAATTATTTCTTCCCAATTCTTTTAGATTTTTCTTCCATCTTATTCTTGAGACTTTTATGCCTCCCCCGCCTCAGTACAGCAGATTGCACATATAAGTGTGGAATAAATAAATGTCTGTTGGGCTGAACAGATTGCAGAGGGGAGGAGACCCTGAGGGGGAGGGCAGCCCCATATCAGGGTTCTAGTTAAGTGGCAGGAGGGGCTCAGGGAGCATGGAGTGGAGTCGAGGCAGACAGGTTAGCCACCTCTTCTGGTGAAGCCCCCAAGGGAGATGTGACTCTACTTCGGGGACCTAGGAGATGCACATATTTCAACCTAGACTGTAAGGAGAAAATTGAGTGCTGTTTAGCAAGAAACAAAATAAAACAAAGCAAAAAAACAGAAGGAACAGAAAACAAACAACCGAACAGCAACTTCCAAGGGTCTAGAGAGGCCTTCAGAAGGATGGGGAGTGCCCTGAAACTTGCATGTCCAGGTCCTGCCTGTGGGTTGTAGTCCCTTCCACAGGCAGAAGCCTTTTCTGTGGCTTATCCCACTCAGGCCTCCCAACAGCCCTGTGCTCTCCTGGTGCAATTCTGGCCCTTGTTTTCCAGTGGGGAAGCTACTGAGCCCCGCTGCTTTCTTCAAGCCTGGTTTTTGTGTAAATCACTGGGCTGGTTTCTGTGTAGAACCCACCGCTAGAATGACCACTCCCTGAAGCCAGGAGCCCTGTCTGATCACCTCCAAGCCCCAGTGCCCCTGATGGCAACGAGGAAGTGATTGTTGAGACACTGATTTAAGAGTCCTGACCCTTGGCTGTACTGCTCTAGACCAGGAGTGACAGTGACCCGAGGAGATGTGAGCCCTCAGTCATCTAGTTGCTCAGGGGTCCGGGGCTTTCTCCAGAGCAGCAACAACAGCAGCTGACATGTAGTGGGTGTGCTGTGCCGAGCCCTCTTGCAGAAGTTGACATGTGTTAGCTCATTGCGTCTTCATGCCTGCCCTGCCAGTAGATGCACTTGCTGATCTTTGGCCTCCGCACAGGCTGCAGCCAGTCCCCGAGCCGCACCAGCTCCCTTTTGTAGGCGACCCCACCCACCTACCACAACTGTAGCCCTTATGTCCCTTCCTGACCAGAAATCTTCCACCTGTTACTGCCGTTCCTGACGAGGGGGCTATGGCTAGTCCAGGACCCATGTTGGGCATTCTAAGGTAGGAAGGACTGTGACCACGTGGTTCTCTCTCTCCCACTGTCACTAAAGGCAAGGGGGTACCTGCCCCCTTTAAAGCATTCCTCAGGGCCATAATGTTGGCTGCATACCCAGAGGGTACATTTTTAAAGGAATTCTAATGAATTTTTAAAAATTCAAAATGGAAATTTTAAATCATAAAACTAAGTAGTATAGTTTAAAAGTTCCTTGACCATATACCCACCACTCAGCTTCAAGTTTTCAACTCTTGCTTCATGGACTCCACCCCCCTGCCCCCAATTATTTTGATACTCAAAATGTTTGAGTGGCTCTCCACTGCCTGTAGATTCAACTCTGAGCCTGGATCCCTCCTCCAGGGTCTGTGCCTGCCTGCCCACCCCATCATGCTGGGCTGCCCATGGATCCTCACAGGAGCTCAGCTTTTTTTGCACTTGCTGTTCTGCATCCCATTTGTTCCCCTGCCTGAGAGACCCATCCTTCCTTTGGCTGAGCACTGCAGTCCCATCCCACTCACCCTCCCAGGACACTAGGCCTCCAGCTGCCCCCCTGCTCTTCACACACTCTCTGTTACCGGTTTGCATTTGGATTGTTTGGATGCTCCTTTCCCCCTGGTCTGAATCCTTCATGGCAGGAACACCACAAGCATTTGTGCATCAAAGTTGATTCTTGCCTCACTAGGAGTGCTGTGGTGTGCAGGATTCCTGAGCACCACCATGGCCCCGTTCAGGCTCTGTGGTGATAGTGGGCTAAGCTGACTGTCTTTCACTTCGGAGTTGGAGAAAGTCCTAACACCACACACGTGAAGACACAGGCAAACCGGCATCCTCACAAGCTACTGCTGGGGGCACATAAATTAGGCCATTTTTCTGGAAGACTGTTTGGCAATACTGTTTATCTGTAACATTTTTTTTTCTTTTGGGAGATTGGCCCTGCACTAACATCTGTTGCCAATCTTCCTCTTTTTCTTTTTTCTCCCCAGAGCCCCAGTACATAGTTTTGTATCATAGTTGTAGAATTGTAGCTCTTTTATATGGTTTTACAGAACCAGGTTCGTTTTTGCCCGCTGCCTAGAAGGCCAAACACTGAGACGACGAGATTGCAGAGAGAGAGGGTTTAATCACAAGGCAGCCAAGTGAGGAAAACGGGAGAACAAGTCTCAAATCTGCTTCCCCAAAAATAGGGGATCAGGGGTATTTATGGGGTAGGGGGCAATGTGGTCTGAAATATGGAGATAGGTGCTTGGAGGTGAGGAGAGGTGAGGTAATTGATGATCTGCACAAGCGTAGTCAGACTCCATGCCTCTTCATAGGACACATGTTCACAAAATGGCAGTGTTGGCATGACCTGAGGGTGGAGTTTTTATCCTCTTGACGTCGAAATGTCACTTATTGGATATCTGCACGGGCCCAGTTGATGGGTTGGTGGTCTCAACCGGCCTGAAGTGGACAAGGGGTTCTAATTTCTGAAAAACAGCTCAAACACCCATTACCCCAGCTCTAGGGGGATGTTATCTATAGGAACCTAGTGGGAGTCAGATAGCATATTGCCTAAGCAGCACAGTTAACTGTGGGCGGGGAAACAACTAAAGGCTACAATCAGTAATTGCAAAAAGGAAAAAAAGGCTTTAGTTCCTAGCTACTTAATCATCAATGGCTGTTTGCCAGTTTCAGTGGGACGCCACTTCAGCATGGCTTGATGAGTGATGAGTAGGTCTGCGCCCAGGATCTGAACCCGCAAACCCTGGGCTGCTGAAGCAGAACACATGAACTTAACCACTACACCACAGGGCCAGCCCCTATCCGTAACCTTAGCAGGTCTGTTTCCTTAGGAATTCCTCCAAGGCTATAAGCAGGGGAGTGCTCAAAGCCTGGTTGTGATGAGTATGCTCATCTCCACATCATGTTGGGAGTGGGACAGGTGAGAAGGAGGTGAGCCATAGTCACAGATAGCTACCATAAAATGGAAAGTCATGATGTGCTCTGCCTTCAGGGTGGGCATCCTCTCTCGACTGGGCCTTGAGTACCAGCACAACCTTCTTAAGATGATTCTATCCTTTCCATCACTGCTAAGAAGTGTCAACTTGAAAATAAAATAGCCAGTTGTCTTACCAGCAAAATGAATTTATTTGGGAATAGCCAGAGGAATTGCAATTCAGGAAATGCAAGCTATGGTGGACCATAGGCAAATCCAGAGAACAAAAGAAGAGAGCTTGCTTTTATAGAGAAAAAAGGGGAGTTGAGATGGGCTGTTCTGAATGAAAGTTCATTGGAGGAGGGTAAGAGTTCAGGGTGGCAGCAGCTTCTCATTGGCTGAGCTGTGATGTTTTCCATTGGCTGTGCTTGTTGCTGGGCAAGAAGAAAGTCTTCCTTCCTGTTGCTGGGGGTAGTAAAGTAGTAGGCAACTTCCTGTTGGAAATGCAAGGTAGGGTCTCTTGCTGATTGGGGTAACTGACAATGAGTGGTAGGGCATAATAGCTCCCTCTATAGGCCTTCCCAGTTTCAATTTTAGTTGAAGTTTCCTTCATTAATTTTCACAGAAGCATTCTCCTTTTAATCTGAAACTGTCTTTCGAGCTGACCCTCCCTCTGTGCTGGTATGAGAGCCCCAGCCAGACCCTCTCTGCTCCACGCCAAGCCCTCTGGTCACCCTTATGCCTGGCTCTCGCTCTTGTTCTTTCTCTTCCATGTTGGAGATTTGGCCTCGGCCTCATCGCTTCCTCATGACGCCTGACAGCTCAGCCCATGGCTGTTCCTACTTCCTCTTGTGTTTGTGGAGCCCTCATTGGGTGCATCCTGGATGAACTGAACAGATGAACTCTTTTTTTGCTATTTTTACATTCATTATTTTTTTGTCTTGCCAGCTGTATTATAAATTCCTTGAGTGTAGGATCTGGTCTTCTACCTCCGCGTCTCATTGAGCTCCTAGCATGGTGCCTTGGCTTAGACAAGAGGTGCATAATAATTGCAGGTAGGGTTGTAGAAAGCAGTGCTGGTGTGGTGTCTCTTCTCATGGTCTACCAGGGCTTTGTCTGTTAGTGCTACCTAAACACTGAACTGCTTCTCATTCTTAGCTTTTCTTTTTTTTTTAATTGAGACATTTATATAATGGCAAAAGGGAATCCAGGCTGTTACTAAATGGTTCTGTTTAACAGATAAGTAAATGAGTACCCAATCCCGAAGAACAAAGGGAGGATATACTAGGAGCCAATGCGTAATCATCTTGAAACCACCACCCCATAAGGGAGATGCTCCCCTCCAGTTTAATGACGAATTGCTTGCCAGCCTAGGTGGGGCCTGTTTATAAAGGTCTGTGATTGAACCAGTTAAGTATCTTGAGGTGGATTAACTGGTACTTAGGACAGTGAGTCCTTGGAGAAGACGTTTAACCTCTTGAAGTCCCAGTTCTCCTTACTTTGAGCTTTTTATTTTGAGAATGTTTCAAATATACGGAGAGTTGCAAGGATAGTACAGAGTGCTCGGGCATACCCATCCCTCAGATTCACCGATTCTCTCTGTTATGCACATCTTCTTGGTATTCATGCTTGACAAGCGGTGTGACGGTCCATGCCCGGGATCTGAACCTGGGAACCCTGGGCCACCGAAGTGGAGCACGCGAACTTAACCACTACGCCACTGGGCTGGCCCCTAGTATTCATGCTTGATGAATAGCTGACGAGTGCTGTCTTGCTCCGTCTTCCTTCTAGACCCTGTTCCCTCTTAGCCTTTGGCCCCATAGGCTTCTCTTAGCTGTCTGCCTGGGAATCTGCCAGAGGGGTGGGGGCGGGTAAGGAACAGTGGTGAGATGTGACCTGGCTGCAGGTCAGCCTTTGAGCTGAGCCACTAGTGTCCAGTCCGAGAGAGGGATGGCAAGGTGGGTAAGGAGCATCCAGGCCAAGGGCCCAGACCAGAAAGGCCCCCCGCCTCTAGGGCTCCTGCTGTCTGCAGCCTGTGTACCCCCAGCTCCTTCCTGTGCAGGCTCTGGGGAGGCAGTGCTTGTTGGTTAAGGAATGGATCTTCCCTGTCCCCACTGTCCTTCTGTTCTGCTTTCCCCTCTTTCCACCTTCCTTTCAGTCCTCATCAGAGGTGGCGTTTGAGGAAGTGATCTGGCTTCTGTGTGTGGGATGGAGCCCCTGTTATAAAGTAGAAAGAATGCCGGATTTGCCCTGAGAAGCCCTGATTGATCACCCTGAGCCCTTTAAACACCACCAGTCTGCTTTGATTCATGCTAAGAAAGATTCACGCTTGTGAAAATGCTGCAGGATTCCTGCCAGCTGTTCTGTAGTCGGAATGCAGGCAAGAGGCTGTTCAAGTCCAAACCTAAGTATGGGGCAGGGGCAGGGTGCTGGGGCCAGGGCTCAGGGGCTCTCGCTTGTCTCACATACTGTTGCTTTGTATTGAAGTTAACAGACCTCCTACAGCGAACAACACAAGGACACAAACCACACAGGATGAATGTTCACACGTGTCAATGCCCCCATAGTCACTACCCAGACCTGCATCTTGAACAGGCCCAGCACCCAGCAGGCTCCTCCCTGAGCTTCAGCCAGTGCAGACCCTGCCCCACTCTTCGGATTTCCCTGGCCACGGACATATTTGTTCTTGAACTTCTTGTCATTGGAATCACGTTCAATGCAATCTTGTGTCTGGCTTCTTTCATTCAGCATCATGTCCGTGAAATTCATCGTCATGGGTAGCAGTTCTTATTTATGCCATGTGTTATTCCATTGCATGACTCCACCCCAGATTACTTTTCTGTTCTATGCTTGATGGACGTTGGGGTTAGTTCCAGTTGTTGGCTATGTGAAGACAGCACTAGGGGATATTTTGGGTCATTTGGTGGATATATGCTGTCTGGGTTGTGCACCCAGGGCTGAGTTGAGGGGTGTGGCCTTCAGCTGCAGCACATTCTGCCAAACAGTTTTCCCAGGTGGTATGAATTTACATTCACATCAGCCATGTAGGAAAGTTCCACTGGCATTGTCAAGGAATCTGCCTTTATAACAAGAACCCCTGGTGATTGTGCGTGTGTGTATGTATATGGAGTACATGCAGGAGGAAGGGAGGAGAGAGACATGGGTGTGCCTCCCAGAGGGAGATGAGCCCTGATTCTATGCTTAGAGGTGGGGTGCAAGGTGATGATGTGCAAGATGATGCTGTGCAGAGTGTGTGGGTGTGTCAACCCTTCCAAGGAGAAAAATCTAGCAGCCAATGGGAGATGCAGGGAGCAACCCTGGAAGAGTAGTCAGCTGCAGGAGGGACGTGGGTGGGCTGTGCTCGTCTTTGAGTGGGGGTGGCAGAGGAGATGGAGCAGAGGACCATGGTGGGCAGAGCAGATGTGGAGAAAGACTGGGATGAGAGGATGTGGACACAAGAAAGCCAGTCCCAGCAGCTCATGCCTGTCTTTACCTCCTGTTTTGGTCAATGTGTTCAGGACTTGTGGGTGCAGTACTTCATTCCCTTCTAGATAACATTGTAGGGGATTTCAAAACAGGAAGGTGTTTTCCATAATCTCTCTGCCCAGAGATGGCTGTTACTGACGTTTTGATGTATTTCCTCCAATTCTGTTTCTCTGTGCGTATAACTTTATTTGTATTTTAAAAATTTAAAAAATATATATAGTATGTATATATAGAGATATATATTATGTGTATATAGAGATATATATACATATTTATTTATTTATTTTTGTGAGGAAGATCAGCCCTGAGCTAACATCCGATGCCAATCCTCCTCTTTTTGCTGAGGAAGACTGGCCCTGAGCTAACATCCGTGCTGATCTTCCTCCACTTTATGTGGGCCGCCACCACAGCATGGCCTGACCAGCGGTGACTCGGTGCGTGCCCTGGATCCGAACCTGCAAACCCTCGGGCCGCCAAGGAGGAGTGTGCACACTTGATGGCTGCGCCACTTGGCCGCCCCCTACATATTTGTATGTTTTTTTTTTTTTTTTTAATGAGGAAGATCAGCCCTGAGCTAACATCCGTGCTAATCCTCCTCTTTTTGCTGAGGAAGACTGGCTCTGAGCTAACATCTATTGCCAATCCTCCTCCTTTTTTTTTTTTTCCCCAAAGCCCCACTAGATAGTTGTGTGTCATAAATGCACATCCTTCTAGTTGCTGTATGCGAGATGCGGCCTCAGCATGGCCAGAGAAGCGGTGCGTTGGTGCGCGCCTGGGATCCCAACCCAGGCCGCCAGTAGCGGAGCGCGTGCACTTAACCTCTAAGCCATGGGGCCGGCCCTACATATCTGTATTTTTAAGTGGAATTAGGCTCTGAGTTCAGTTTGAGTTATGGCTTACTCATGGCTTAGGTTGTGTTCGTCTCCTGGCTGGGACCTGTGTGCCCGCATCCCGGGTTCATGAGAGGCATGGACCACATGCAGCAAGTTGGCCAGCCAATGGGACTCTTCCACATAGTCAGGCTTTGTTGGGATGGCAAAGGACTGGACTGACCTCTGGTTGTGGGAGCAGATTTTTTAAGACTTTTATTGGTTACTGCCTTCTAGAGGCCCAAGCTCTTCCAGGCCAAGGGGGATCCTGCAGCCGGGGTGACTCGGAGTGCATGGTCACACTGCATGTGATGGCCTGGGTGGCCTCACTGGGGAGCACTCTTGGGGGTAAGGCTCCTCTGCACAGTCATCCTGCATGCTTCACATGAACATTTTATTTACTATCTTGTTGAAAGTTCCATTATGGATTTTTCCAAACATTCACAAAAGTAGAGATAATAGAGAAATGGTCTCCCGGGTACCTCCAGAGTTAGCAGAGTTAGCCAATGTTTCACCCATCCCTCCCTGGACTATTTTAAATCACATCCCAGACAGCATATGATTTCCACTGCCAGTACTTGAGTACAGCTTTCTAAAAGATGGGGTTTCCCCCCCATCCCCAAATACCACAAAATCATGTGAGATAAGCATTTTAATAAATTCTTGGGTTGGTAGAGAGCGTCCTTACCACGTGGTTGCCTGGTGGTGAGTGGGACGTGCTAGGGGCTGTAACTGGGGGAGCCGGAGTGGTCCCAGGCCTGGAACCCTGAGGCTAGTGCATGGACAGGGATCAAGAGGCCCCTCCAGCTCTCCTGGTTCTCTTAAGGCCAAACCACCAGATTTGAGTAAATGATCAAGCTCCTGTAGTCTTCTGAACTAGCTCAAATAACTACATGCTCTTTTAAGGGCAGCGATATTTTCTTTAGGTGTAGTTCTTTCATTGATCTAGTTCATTGGAAATTAAGAAATCTTGAGAGCAGAAATTGGAGAGCTTAAACAAACCAAGAGGAATGTGAAGAGAAAGTTTCTTGTGTTTGTATTATTAAAAAATTTTAATACCCTTTTCTAGATGTAGGTGGATGGTTAAATTCTGAAATACATATTTTTATCTTGTTAAAAAACACTTTTAGGGCCGGCCCGGTGGCATAGTGGTTAAGTTCACGTGCTCTGCTTCGGCAACCTGGGGTTCGCGGGTTCAGATCCCGGGCGCAGACCTGCGCACTGCTTTTCAAGCTATGCTGTGGCAGGCGTCGCACATATAAAGTAGAGGAAGATGGGCACGGATGTTAACCCAGGGCCAATCTTCCTCAGCAAAAAGAGGAGGATTGGCAACAGATTTTAGCTCAGGGGTAATCTTCCTCACCAAAAAAACAAAACAAAAAACACTTTTATGTTTCTTTAAAAAGTCAAAGAACCAGAATGCAGAAGTGTGCTAACAAAGAAGTTGCAGTCTGGGATGTAGTTTGGCAAACATGCTTCCAGCTACCTGTAAGTTTGAGAAGCCTCCCTGTGGAGGGCAGGTATTTGCTTTGCTTACTGTTGGTGGCTAAACGATTGGTGTATTATCATTTCCTGCCTCCTGTGAAACCACCTGGGGCACTGAGGCAGTAAACCTCTACGCAGAACCCAGAGAAGACCTGGAGAGGCGTAGGATGCTGCTTTGTAGCTTTCTGAGGACGTAGTGATGGTCAGAAGACTTGACTGAACAGCCCTGTGCAGGTGGAGGACAGGGAGGGGGTTTTCTGGCTGTAGGTGTGGTGAGGCACCTCTCAGGTGTGTGGGGGGTTTGGGGGAGGTGGGGGGAGACTGCTTTGCTGAGTGCCTCTCTGGCTATACTCTGACCCAGGGGCCACTGGGAGATCTACAGAATGTGGTAGGGTTTTTGAGACACTTGGGGTCAAAATTGCTGATGAAGCGGGAGCTTCTTGTCTCCATGTTAACTGAGTCAGAAAGGTTTAGAAAGGTCAAGGAGACCTTTCTTAATAATAGCTGATGTTCATTGAGTATTTCTCCATGGTAGAATTTGTGGCACACTCTGTAGGTGCATTTTGTCATTTAACTTTTAATTATGTATTTTTGGTTTTATCACACTAAATATATGCGCATAAATTTTAAAAGTCAAGGAATGATAAAAGACTTAGGGGAAACTGTGGTGGTTCCCTACTTACCGCGTCGCCCCTGTGACTCTTCGCTCTTTTTCTGGCATATGCCCGTGATTCTGAGTACTGTGCACGTGCTGCCCTCTCGAGTCATCATGTTTATAAGTTTTATGCATTATCTGTTGACTATCTCTATGGCTCCCTTGACACAGCTGTTCTCTGGGGCTCCTTCATTCTGCCAGTGTGTTACCTTCTGGGTAAATTGGTAGTGAATGCTTACGTTTCATGGCTACACAAATGATATCCACAGCTGAGCACAGTGGCATACTGTGATTGTTTTTTTCCCGTTAGAAAAAATTGCCTTCTTAAAAATGTGCCTAGCTTTCTATATATCTGTGGCTAACTCTTCCCATATCTTCCAGTCACCTGTCTGGTACAGTTATTCCTGTGCTCAGTGCTGCCATGCTGTCAGTTTCAGCCTTTTCCCTGGACCTCCCTCTGGAGCCCTCACGGGTAGTGGCCGGAGGCATGGTGGGGACAGCCCTCCGTGCACTTATCTCTCATCCGGTGTTGGGTCTCTTGTTTCCTGTATCCTGTGTTTTGTTCTTTTTGATTCACTCCCTCATAATAGTACTTTCAGAAAAAGGGCTCATGGGAGTTCAGTTTCTGGAGGCCATGTCAATTTGGATGCATATAGACTTCTGGGTTGGAAATACTTCCTCAAGGATTGGGAAGCATGTCCCACTGCTTTTTTTCTCCGATGCTGCTGTTGTGATAGCCTAGTGCTTCTCCTCTCAGTGAGCTTTGCAGTGCCTTTCCTTGATCCCAAAACTCAAGTCCTGTGCTTCAGGGGAGGTTCCTTCAAGTCATTTCACGGGGCATCTCATTCCTTCCACTACCTGTGCTCACTCTCCTCAGTGTTTGAATGTTGGCCCTTTGGCCCTCTTGTTTTTTTTATTTTTTATCTGTTGTTATCCATCTCTTTGTCTGTTAGCTCTCTTCTCTGGGAGATTTCCTTAATTATTTTATCTCTGACCTTTTACTGCTAGTGCTTTTATTTCTAAGAACTCTTTTTTTTTTTGGTAATGTGTCTTTTCCCATTTTATAGCATCTTATTCTTGTTAAATGGATGCAGTGTCTTTTTTCTTTTCCTTTCTTTGTAAGGAAGATCAGCCCTGAGCTAACATCCTTGCCAATCCGCCTCTTTTTTTGCTGAGGAAGACTGGCCCTGGGCTAACATCTGTGCCCATCTTCCTCCACTTTATATGGAATGCCGCCACAGCATGGCCTGACAAGCAGTGTGTTGGTGTGCATGCACTTAACTGCTGTGCCATGGGGTCGGCCCCCAGATGCAGTGTCTTATCTCTGGATAATAAAGATGGTTTCTTAACATTTTCTTCTTCCTGCTGAGTTTCTGATAGCTCCAAATGACTTTTCTTGTAGGGTCTCTGTCTACCATGTTAGAGTGTCTGGGAGCCCTTGGTTGGCTGTGCACTCAGAGAGGGGCACTGCAAAGGCAGGTGGATGCTCTGAGCACAAGGCTTGTCCATTGGGAGGTTCACTGGAGGCTCACGTGGCTTCAGGTTCTCTGAGTCTTTCCTCCAGAGTGTGGTCTTCCGGACGCTGGGCTGCAGGGTGAAGGCCTGGGCTCCATGCTGCAGGAGGCCACAGGTAGGCAGGTGGGCAGGTGGCCGAGTCTCAGCAGTTAGTGTGGATCCAGTCACTTGGAGGGCCACGCAGTCTGCTTCTTTCATTATCTTCCCCATGCCTTCTCAACTGGGTGGGTTGACTTCCCTTTCCAATGACTGTCCATTCTGTGTTTTTCCAGAGAATCAATTTCTGGTTGCCTCCTGGTGTGGAGGTGGTTACCCAGCAGTGTGAAGTTGGGGAGGGGTTGTGGGCATGGCTTTCACCCAGGAATCCTTCCATTCACCCAGGGTTGCTGAGCACCTGATGTGCCCTGTCCTGAGCCTTGCAAAGTTCTGGGGCTGTCACCAGGTTGGCTCTCAGCCCTCCTCACTGTCACTTACTTAGGACTCCACTTTCTTGGTCGGCTTGCTGTGTCTACCACCTGGCCATCAGCTTTCCAGCTTCTCTTTTTATTTTATTTTATTTTTGGTGAGGAATATTGGTCCTGAGCTAACATCCGTTGCCAATCTTCCTCTTTTTGCTTGAGGAGGATTGTCCCTGAGCTAACATCTGTACTAGTCTTCCTCTATTTTGTATATCGGACGCCACCACAGCATGGCTTGATGAACGTTTGTAAGTCCGTGCCGGGGATCCGAACCCGCAAACCCTGGGCCACTGAAGCAGAGTGTGTGAACTTAACCACTGCGCCCCTGGGCTGACCCCCAACTTTCCAGCTTGTAAAATGCTATTGTTGGGGCCATCACTCCTATTCTTCCTGTCTTTGTGAGTTTGTGTTAGAGAAAAACAAAATCCCTTTTTTCTATGGTTTTAGTGAGGTTTTGGTATGGAACAAAATCAGATGTGCAGGTTCAGTCCCTCATTTCAACTTGGAGGTTCCTATCTCATTTAATTTTATTTTTAAAATGAACTGTTGCAGGGAACATGTTTATTCGGATTGTGACGTAAGCTAGCTCAATTGAAGTCAGTGCCTGACCGTCATCTGGCTTTGTTCTTCTGCAAACAGAGGTTTCCTCTCTTCAGAGGGCCGGAAGAGTACATTTGGAACCTGTGTGTTTTTCATTCTGACTGATTCCTTATCATCCTCTTCTCCAAATAAATCCCTAAGTTTTAAAAAATTTGGCACCTAAGATAGTGTAATATTTTTGGGGAACAAACCAAAATTACAGAGTGAAAAATAGGTTCTTCCTGAATTGAAAATATGAAACGCATAGATGTAATGAGAATCAGTCAAAGTTGGGTTTCCCTCTCAGGGCCAGTTTAGGGATTTGCTTTCCTTCTGGTCTGTCTTCACTTACTGGCCCTTCTGGAGGCGGGCTCACTGGATTCCTTCGCACTGGGGCAGGGCAGAAGCTTCAGGGGCGGCCTTATCCATGTGCGATGTGTGGGCCCAGCTGGCATTGAGGGAGGGTGGGACAGCTGTCTCTTGTGCTGGCCAGAGCTGTGCTTTATGAAACATAGAGCACCTCTGGGCTGTGCCACAAATGCTAGGAGCTTGCCCTCAAACATGCAGGGCCGTTGTACAGGCTTCGGGTGAGGGTGGGTGCACACTGCCCTGAGCACCCCCACAGAGAAGCAGGGCTGCCAGAGTCTCGCCTCTTGAGCGTCAGGGCTGGGCTTGAGAGTATCAGGGGTACCTTTTCCTCTCTCTCTGGTAGATGGCTGGTGAAAATGTGGTAGAAATGTTTTTTAATCTGGCAAAATCTTTTTCCCTTTATGGTGTCTACTTCTGGTGATGTGCTTAGGAAAGCCTTCCTCATCCTGATATTGTATAACTGTTCTCCTGTTGTCTTCTGGTACTTTTATGATTTGGGTTTTTACACACACAGGGTGAAGGGTCACACAAGTGAGCTGCATGGTCCTGTTCCAGGTGGGTGAACAGACTGTTTGCACATACAGGCAGCAGTTTGCCAGGAAGCTTCTCTTGAAGAATAGGGCAAGGCTGGCAAAAACTCCTGCCCCACGAGAGGTCAGTTGTTTGACGAGTGTCGTGGTTCTCAAGTCAGGAGAAGTTTCCTCTGGGCAGAATGAAAGTCTCTCACACGGATGGGTGGAAGGCATCCTGTCCACCTGAGATCGGGAGGGTGAGTCTGTGACGCACAGAGGAAAGAACCTTTCTGCTTTAGACAGCAGCAGGAGACCAGAGGAGCACATCCTCCTGGGAATTCAAGCATTCATTCAGCAAGGGGAAAAGAAGTTGGACCTGGGGAAGGGGGCTTGGAAGTGCCAGGGGCAGTGTTGAAGAGAGTGGTGTCAGGAGAGGTGAGAGGACCCTTGGTGTGAACCAGGGCCCTTTGGAATGGAGCATCAGGCAGCCGGAGGGCAGGGGAGGCTGCTTCGTGCTTCTCATCAGCACAGCTGTGTGAAGGCCCTGCCTGAGAAATGTGCAGCCAAATAGGGCTGTGGAGCTGGGCACCAAGGGGGCACACTTCCAGGTGGCTCACAGTTCTAGTGGGAGAACAGCTGTGCCTGAATGGAGCCACATGTGCTCACTGCTGTCATCTGCTAGGAAGGGAGTGACACGAATGTCATCGCACACTGGAAGAATTTTGGGATGCAGTCTTACTGCACGGGAGTGACACGAATGTCATCGCACATTGGAAGAATTTTGGGATGCAGTCTTACTGCACAGTTAGGCAGACTGTTCTCTGACTGATTTCTTTTTAACACACACTAGTGCTTCCTGTGTGTCAAGTGTCTGATGATGTTAACTCCTGTAATCCTCAGAACAGCCCCATAACGTGGGCACTGACCCTATCCTCCCTCTGCAGGTGAGGACATGTGGATGCTGCAAGATGGTGCCTTATCCAGGGTCGCTGGCTTGGGGGAGGATGATGTGGGACAGACTGGGGCATTAGCACACTTCGAGCTTACGTCCATGTGTAGCTTCCCAAGGACCCACAGTTTGCCAGTTTTCTGGCTTTATCCTGATTCATATTACAAGGACTAGAACTGGACTCCAGTTGACAAATTGAGTTTCCCAATTTGGGGACAGGGCGGAGATAAGGAAGAGCAGGTGGTGCCAAGGCTGAGCCTGTTCTCACACCGTGACCCTTCCATGCATCTCAGAAGGTGGCACTTCTGTGCCACAGCCCTTTCAGAGTGGTCTTTTATGAAGAGGACATGCTTGGGGGATGGAGTACCTCTCCCAAGACCCAGATCTGGCAAGTGGCCAGGTCGGAATTTGAGCTCTGGTCCGTGTGATTCCAGAGCCCAGGCCTTTCCTCCTCTGTCTGCTTCCTGCAAGTCCAGCTGCCCAGCACTTCCACCTGCCCTGGTACATGCCTTTCTCTGTCTCCCTGGCCTCTGCCGCTTGGACGTGTTTGTTTGAGGTTTGGTTTCCCCTGTGCCTGCCATACCGATTCTCAGTTCTGCACATTATGTCCCATCAAAATGCATGGTGTTGGGGGCTGGCCCCGTGGTGCAGTGGTTAAGTTCATGCTCTCCACTTCGGCGGCCTGGGTTCGTGGGTTTGGATCCTGGGCGCAGACCTACACCACTCATCAGCCATGCTGTGGCGGCAGCCCACATACAAAATAGAGGAAGATTGGCACACATGTTAGCTCAGGGTGACTATTCCTCAAGTAAAAAGAGAGGGGGATTGATGGCAGATGTTAGCTCAAGGTGAATCTTCCTCAGCAAAAAAAAAAAAGAAAAAAATGCATGATGTTAGCACTCCTTGTGTTACAAATAGCCAGTTTTTTTGTCCAATGCTGATTACTGCCTGCTGCATACAGAGGTGCATGCCACAGTCTCTGGTCTCAAGATGTTCATAGGGCAGTGGGGCCGACAGACAGGAAGCCAGCAGTTCCCACAGGAGGTGCCGTGGGTGTGGTCAAAGTGACCATGGGGTTTCCATGAGGCAGAGAGTGGGGGTGCCTGGGTGGTCAGAGGGCCCAGCAGACATGGCTGGTAGGAAGGTTGAGCAGCGTGCTAGGCAGCGAGGCCCAGAGAGAGTGAGCGGAGCAGATGAAGGAGTGGGCTTCTCAGCTGGATGGGCTATCTGCCTCGCTGGTAAGGAGTGAGGCCCTTGAAGCACACAGGGCCGCAGCCCAGGCCACTTCCCACACCCACTGGCAGTCATGTGGCTTGAGGAGATGGCAAAGATGGTGGGGGTGGGAATGGGACCTGGAGACAGAAACCTATTGGAAGGGATTGCCACAGGTGTGATGAGAAATGGGGTGAGGATTTGAACTTTAGAGAATGGAAGTTGGAATCAGGAAGTGAAGGGGGGGTTCCCAGGTTTCTTGTCTGGGTGATTGGTGGGCACATAGCTAAGGTTGCAGGGTGTTTTCTTCGTATGTCACCACTGGCTGCTCAGGCGGAGTCTGCCCAGTAAGGGCTTCCTCCAACCCCCTGGTGGGGAGCTCCCAGGGCCTGTGTGATGGATCAGGTCCTCCCCTGGGAGGCTCCAGTGTAAACCAGATACCACTTGAACCCTGACTGGGCAGACAGGCATAGCTGTGGGGACCAGGTGGCAGCTAGACTGAGGGAGCTTGTGGAGCCCAGGTCACAGCAAGGGGCAGTGTGCTCTGAGCCAGTGTCAGTCCTCCATCTACTCAGAGGGCTGGTCACGCCAGGCAGCGGCCACCAGATAGGCTCCTTTTGTGACGGTGCTAACACTACGCTGGCAGCCTCAGATTTGTTGGCGGCCATTTAGTGTCCACCCATGTGAGCCGACAACAGTTTTGCTCCCTGACCTCTCCCAGCTGGGTTGGCCCTCGTCTTCCTAGCCCAGACCTCCAGGCTTGCTTATGTGGGGACAGAGCTCACTGTGACGTGTTGGTTCTTCTCAGTTGTTTCTCTGAGGCCGAAACCTCTGCTCCATGTTTGGGGCTGTCTCCTTGTATGCTAGTTTGTCTTTGTTTGATGACCATCACTGGAAGGGATTTGTTTTCTGGAGATGGAGGCAGAGGAGTGGCTATTCAGGTCCCACTACTCGGGCAGGCATTCTGGGGACAGCAGCAAAGCCCAAATCAGGGAGACCACAGGGGCTTTGATGAGCAGCCAGTCCTACACTGTGTGGGGGCCATTCCCAGTGTGGGACTGGGTCCCAAAGACAGCCTCATGCGGTGGACACATTGGTCCCCGAGTACGGAAGGAGGGACACCACACCTAAGCACAGGCATGAAATGTGGTGTGACATACAGTCAGAAACCAGATAACAGATGGGTGCCTCTGACAAAATGCTGACACAGCCAAAAAGGAAAGGACAGGCCCCCTCTTTGGGGGAAAATGTAGGATACTAACAGAGAGAACTGCCTGGTTTCTTTTTTGCTGTATCTTCTCTTTTATGGAGTATGATCTGCAGACTAGAAACAGGAGCAAAAACATTTTTAAACACATGATTTGCAGAGCTGAGAACAGTGCTCGAGGTACCTCTTTATTCTTCACCCATTAAACATGCAGGCCTATTTGGGCAGGCGCTTCATGCAGCAGTGGAGGGGACAGGTGCGTGACATGGGCACAGTGCTGCCTCACAGAGCCCTGGCTCCTAGCCGAGGAGTGGCCTTTCTCCTCAGCTCTGTACCTGCTCAGCCCCTTCATAGCTCACGGGCAAACCTGGACATGTATTCCAGTTCTGTTTCCTGTTGTTAAGGTATGTGTTCTAGCTTGTCAGGATATGCCTGTTTCTGGCCACCTGTGTTGTCGATGCTCCTCAGGCTCTTGAGTCACTAACAGTCAGTGCCCACACTGTCCATGTCATCTGTGATGTTGCCCTGACCAGGATGGGACAGAGCTCCTCCTGCAGCAGATCCCCTGGCATCTGCTGCCTTCGGGGCCTGGTGAGGTCTCCCACCTCAAAGCTATCGCACCAAGCCGGTATCTGTGTCTTGTCTCTGTGGATGTGCCAGGTGTCTTTGCTTGGGTCAAGATGCACAGTGTCTGTGTGGGGCCTGCGAGTCTGCCAACCCTATGAAAAATGGCTGGCCAGCAGCTCGGGAGGACTTGCTTTTAGCCAGCCAGGAGCCTGGCTTGGCCTCAGAGATTGCTGCTCTCGGGCACAGGGCCCGTTTGTGTAACTGAGTCCTACTCTCAGAGCCCTCAGCATCCCTTTCTTCCTCTCTGCGCTTCACACCCTGGCTCCTGGCTGCACTTTCTACCCATGGCCTCCCCACTCTCCCCCAGCTAGCCTCCAGGCTGATCTGCTGGCTGGTAAGTGTCCCCGTGCATGTCCGCTGTTCTCCTCTGGGTTGCCCTGTTGGTCTGCAGCTCTGTGGTCCTCAGCCCTGGGCAAGTCTCTCTGTGACAGAGTTTGCCACACACTGCTGTCGGAAGGTGGGAAGGGGAACAAGTGCAGTCTTGGGGGGCACAGGTGAGGCACCTTTCTGAAAACTGGCCTACTCAGTTGCTTCTCTTGTTGAAATGCTCAGTGACTTAGAGCCTACCAGATGATGTCTCTCCATCTCCATGTGTGGAGCACCTGTCCCATGCCGGCCTCAGCACGTGCGTGCCAGGTCCTGGCCTGCCAGCTTTGTTTCCCCATGAGTTGGATCTTGAGTTGTCCTCCTGCATCATTCCTCTTGCCTCTCTCTTGTAGCCTTGGTCACGTTTCCCCTCAAGCGTGTGTCTGCTCCACTCTGGATTCCTTGCCAGGAGGAGCCTGTTGCTATCTCCTCACCCTGCTGCAGGCTTGAGGAAGTAGATGGGGGTAGGGACTCTGAATTCACATTTTGAATGAGTTATTTAGCAGTGTGGTGGCTCAGTTAATTTTATTTTTCTTTATGCATTAATACAGATTTGTTTGTCTCTTAGCTTGCTTTCTGGGATTTGTTTCTTTTTCTTTTTTTTTTTTGTGAGGAGGACTAGCCCTGAGCTAACATCCGATGCCAATCCTCCCCTTTTTTCTTGAGGAAGATTGGCCTGGGGCTAACATCTGTGCCCATCTTCCTCTACTTTATATGGGACGCTGCCACAGCATGGCTTAACAAGCGGTGCGTTGGTGCGCACCCAGGATCCGAACCCATGAACCCCAGGCCGCCAAAGCAGAGTGCGCGCACTTAACCGCTACGCCACCAGGCCGGCCCCTCTGGGACTTCTTTAAGGATTACAAACGTGATCCTGTAGCCCATGTGCACACTCTTTCAATACCCTGGGGTTTATTTATTTGTTTGGAGTGGTCAGAAAGCTCTCAAGCACCAGCTGGACTGGGCTTGTTTAATTCACTCGGAGTGAGGCAGCAGAGCCCTGACATGCTTGTTCATTTGTTTATCAGCACGCCCAGCACTGGGAAGACAGGCAGGGAGGGCATATCCTATGGGGAAGAAGGCAGGCTGTGAGCAGATGGGCCAGGCCTCGGGACCTGAGCCTGAGGTGCCCCTTCCTTTCTAACAAATGCACATGTGTTCGTATCTTTGTGTGTGTGGGGGGGTGTGTGTGCTACCATTCGAAAGGAGCTCTATGTGCTCGGCTCTGTCCCAGCAGAGCATCAGCATAATGAAGACCTGTGATAGGATTCCGTCTCTTAGTGTACATGTGTTGGCAAATGTGGTTTTTTTTTTTTTTGGCTGAGGAAGATTTGTCCTGAGCTAACATCTGCTGCCAATCTTCCTCTTTTTTATGTGACCCATTACAGCACGGCCACTGACAGGTGAGTGGTGTAGGTCCGTGCCCAGGAACCGAACCAGGGCCGCTGAAGCAAAGCGCACTGAACTTAACCACTGGGCCACCAGGGCTGGCCTGCAAATGTGTTTTTTAAGATGTTTTCCACGTTTGTATGGTCTGTCTCCTCCTGTGCCTAGCTAGAAGTTGTTGAAGTTGGGGCTTGTCTCCTTGGTTCCACTTGGAGAACCTGCACATCCTACACAGGGACCTTTTCCTTGGGAGGGACTGAGGGGCGACTTCCCATGGCTCCTCCATTTTACAGAGGAGTAGTCTGGAGCTAGGGTCCTACTGCCTGTGTCGGGTGGGGACCCAGGCCACTCAGAGGGCAGGAAATAGACGCTGGTTGGCCACCCAGCCGTCTGATGTGCACTCGATTTTGTGCTCGTTGTGAGCGATCCGCAGGCCTGGCTGCTCTGCCCCCTTGAGCTGGGATGGCTGCTTCGCTTTATGGTGACTGCCTTTCCTGTTCTTTCCTTCTTGTGCCCCTGCCCTCTTACTCCCTTGCTCAGCTGACTTGCCTCACTTTGCTGAGGGCCCCTCCCTTCACGCCTCTCCTGGACCTCAGCCAGGCTGGTGTGCTGGGGGCCAGCACCCCGTCCACCTAGGGGCAGTTGCTGTGCAGGCCCTGCTGGCCAGGAACCCTGTAGGAGCAGACTCATCAGTGTGTGTCAACATCTCTTCTCCTTTTCTATTTCAGCGAGGATGCTATGAGAAAAGCTGGTGTGGCCCACAGTAAATCCAGCAAGGATATGGAGAGCCATGTGTTCCTGAAGGCCAAGACCCGGGTAAGGCCCTGGTGGGTGGAGCCCCCAGCAGAGAGGCTCAGGAAGGCGAGGGGTGCAGTACAGACTCTGGAAGCCTTCTGCCTGGAGAGTAGGGATTGGGTGGCTGCTCACCCATTGATCATGGGCACTGTCGGCATTGCCTGCAGCACTCTGTGGGTCTTCTCTTGCGTCGATGGTACAGGTACAGGGAAGGTACTAGGTGCACACTCAAGATGCAAGCCCAGCCTCCGACCCCAGACCTTACTGCCTCCACCCTCCTTTTGTAGTCAGCACCCATGAATCCTGTAGGGCACTCACTCAGGCCCTAGCTGCTCCTGTAGAAGGGACAAGAGTGCTCTGAATAACAACTGGCTCTGTCCCGAGCCTCAGTCCTCCCAGAGGATCCTTACCTAAAGCCCCACAGGGCCCTGACACGTGGGCCTGGAAGGGTTCCTGTCCCCTTTTGTTAGGTCATGAAGGTGCTGCTCATGGAGGTTGAGGCCTTGAGTGAGGACCCAGGCATAGGACCGTCACAGGTGGAGTAGTTGGGGAGGATTTCCTCTGTGTGAGCTCTCGCCCTGAACTTGGTGCCACATCATGGGATTCATATGACCACCTCCTTTCATCCCTGTGCTCTCGCTGGTGCAGAGCTATTTTGGTAGAAGTGAAGCAGAACATGGGCCTGCCCGGTGGCTTAGTGGTTGTGTGCGCGCGCTCCGCTGCTGGCGGCCCGGGTTCGGATCCCGGGCGCGCACCGGCGCAACGCTTCTCCGGCCATGCTAAGGCCGCCTCCCACATACAGCAACTAGAGGGATGTGCAGCTGTGACATACAACTATCTACTGGGGCTTTGGGGGAAAAAAAAAAAAGAAATGAAGCAGAACAGGCACAAAGACGCCAAGTGGCTTGTCTAAGTTAACCCAGCTCATGCGAGGTGGGGCTGATGCCTGGGGCTGTCATTCTGCACGACACCTGCCCTGCTGTGCCTCGCAGATCCTGAACATACCAACTGCTGCATTGGGTCTGGTCTGAGTACCTTGTGCCCAAGTGCGGTGTTGGAGCTCTAGGACATACTCGTGTGTCAAGAGTTAAAAGAGGATGCTATTTATGGCCCTCGATTGGATACCAGTTTGGATAAACCAACTGTCAAGATGTATGGGGGTCCATTGGGAAAATTTGAACATGGTCTGAGTGTTTAGATGAGGTGAACGTTTTTTGAAATGGAAAGGTAGAGATCACTGGCTGGAGAGAGCAGTTTCCAAACCAGAAACCATCTGTACAGTCTGGTCTTAGAGGTCAGAGCACATGAGTGTTTGTTTGTGAATACATGTAAGTGCAAGGAGGAGCTCCATAAGCACACGTACTGAGGCAGGGCGGGCTCTGCGCCATGAACACATAGGAACGTAGGACAAGCATTTTCTTTTTCTTTTTATAACAACTTTATTGAGAGCTAATTCATATACTATATAATTCGCCCATTTAAAATGTACAACTCAGTGGTCTTTAGGATATTCAGAGTTATGCAGCCATCACCACAATCTAATTTTAGAACATTTTCTAAAACTCTGTACCCACTAGCCATCACTCCCCATTTTCCCTCAGCCCTACGCAATCATTTATCTGCTTCTGTTGCTATGGATTTACCTATTCTGAACTTTTCATATAAATGCAATCATACAATGTATGTTTTTGTGACTGGCTTTCATTTAGTATATTTTCAAGGTTCATCCGTGAACCATGTTGTAGCATGTACTTTATTCCTTTTTATGGCCAAATAATATTCCATTGTATGCATATATCATATTTTATTTATCCATTCATCAGTTGATGGACATTTGGATTATTTCCACTTTTTGGCTATTGTAATAATGCTGTTAGGAACATTTGTATCCAAGCTTCCCTGTGGACATACGTTTTTCATTTCTTAGGTATAGACCTAGGAGTGGAATTGCTGAGTATGGTAACTCTATGTTTAACCTTTTGAGGAACTGCCAGACTGTTTTCCAAAGCAGCTGCACCATTTTAGATTCCCATTAGGAGTATCTAAGGTTCCAGTTTCTCCATTCCTCATCAATATTGGTTATTGTTTGTCTTTTTTATTTTAGCCATCATAATGAGTGTGAAGTAGTGTCTCATTGTGGTTTTGATATGCATTTCCCTGATGACTAATGATTTTGAGCATCTTTTCATGTGCTTATCAGTCATTTGTATATTTTCTTTGGAGAAACGTTTATTCAGATCCTTTGCCCATTTTAAAATTGGGGGGTTGGTCTTTTTATTGTTAGATTGTAAGAGTTCTTGATGTATTTTGGATACAAATCTCTTATTATATATATAATTTGCAAATATTTGGGGGGATGAGATATTTTTATTGTTTTTGTTAGTTTTCTTATAATTAAAAGAATTTTGATGAGGGTTTATTGAATTATTTCAGCTTTTGAAATGCAAAGCTTGTTGGTTCAGTGTTGTTAGTTATCTATTGCTTCGTTAAGGAGCTTACTCCAAGACTTAATGGCCTAAAGCAATGAGTTATTATTTCTCCTGATTCTGTGGGTCAGAATTGGGGCAATTGGTGTTGCTCACCTGGTCATTCTGCTGGTCTTACTTGTGCCCTCTCGTGCAGCTGCATTCAGCTGGCAGCTCTGCTGGGCTGGAAGGTCCATAAAGGCTTCACTCACGTGTCTGCGCATTGGTTTTCCCGACATGGCCTCCACTTGGGGTCTCCAGCAACATAGCCTGGGCTTCCTCACAGCATGGCAGCTGGCTTTCAAGGAAGAGGAAGGGGAAGCTATCAGTTCTCAGAAGTCTTAGAACATCACTGAGATATAGCAAGTCCTAAGGCCAGTGCAGATTCAGAGGAGGAGGAATTGCCTCCACCTTTTGATGCAACTAGCAACTTCCGTGTACAGAGAGGCCAGTGATTGTTGGTGGCCATCTTGCAGGTTGGCTACCACAGAGATCCTCCCAGCAGCTAGGGAATAAGCCTTCTGTCCTGAAGGGGGCATCTGGCAGCACAGCAGCCCCTTCCTTGTCTTAGCCTCTGCCTTACTGTAGCCCATATACTGCACCTTAACAATTTCAGTCCCATTTCCTTTGATCAAGCTGGTTCTAAATCCCAAGAGGAGGCCCTCACTATTTGGAAGAGAAGTATTTATAAGAGAGGTGTTGGAAATTTCCTCTGTCATTTTTACAGAGACAGACTTACTGCTTGTGCATAGTTGTCTATGTCCAGCTTTTTACTACTGCTGAAGCTCCACGTGGAGCTGCATACCAGTTAGTGTGGCGAGGCCCTTCCTCACAGATGGGACTCTGGGAGGACTCTCCAGGTCACATGGCAGCTTGGGCATACTTGTTACCTGTCCCTCCTGCCCAAGACCCTATTAGAATGACTGTGAGAGAATTTAAAAGGTGGGACTGTAGAGCAAGGAAAAGGATGGGGAAGAATGATTTCTGTTTCTAGACTCCAGGAGGGGCTGGAGGTGGAGGAGGCCGTAGAGAAGGGGCTGACCTTCCCTTGGAATCCTGGCAAGCTGGTAGGTCCAGAGGTATCCACTCTGAAGGAAACTGGGGGACTGATGGACACCTCAGGTTGCCCAGTGTGTGCCTCAGGACAAGGAAAACCTTCAGTATTCTTGTCTGAAAAGAATTCACCAAATTGCCTGGTGTGGGCTTTATGCTTCCAGTGTGGGTGTTAGCACCCCAAGTTAAAGCCTTCTCCATGCTGTCATTGGCTGGCTCCAGGTCTAATGGCCAGACCTCATTTGTTCCTTCTAAAGTGATGTACCCTTGCAAGGCCCTGTTCTGTGTGCTTCACCTGTGTGAGCTCATTTGACCCCCCAACAGCCCTAATGAAGCAGGCACAGTACCACCCTCCCCAGTTTGCAGAGAGGGAGGTCTAGGCACACGGATGCTAGTTAACTTGCCTAGGAGGTCACGCAGCCAGGTGGAGGTAGAGCTGGAATGGGAACTCTGGTGGGGTCTGGTGTCAGACCCCACACTCTTAGCTACTTCTCTTACTTCCTCCCGTCTATCAAAGCAGAAGATACCCACACATCCACTTTAGTGCCACAACACCTTAATTCCTACAGGTGGGACTACTCTCTGTAGAAGCAAAAATAACTGTGCCTGGGAGTGGTGAGTGATTGTAATACTGGCAACTCCACACACTCGAACCAGCCTTCTAAAGGTTTGGGAAGATTTGGCATCTGCTGGATGATAACACAGTCAGGGGTTCTGGGACCCCTGTGTGGGCACCTACGGCGGCAGTGCGTAGAGATGCTTACTACAAAAGGTGCATTTCTGAACATTTGCTTATTACTTGTTTGTCATTAAATTATTATTATTATTATTATGAGTTTTTGTGAGGAAGATCAGCCCTGAGCTAACATCCATGCTAATCCTCCTCTTTTTGCTGAGGAAGACCAGCTCTGAGCTAACATCTATTGCCAATCCTCCTCCTTTTTTTCCCCCAAAGCCCCAGTAGATAGTTGTATGTCACAGTTGCACATCCTTCTAGTTGCTGTACGTGGGATGCGGCCTCAGCATGGCCGGAGAAGCGGTGCGTCGGTGCGCGCCCAGGATCCGAACCTGGGCCGCCAGTAGCGGAGCGCGCGCACTTAACCGCTAAGCCACGGGGCCGGCCCGCATTAAATTAAACTTACATGTTAAATGCACACCAACTCTTTTGCACTTAATATAGTGATATGCTAAAGTAGTACATATCTCTGATTTACAGTGTAGAAATGATGAGTGCAGAACTGAATCCCCACTGGGGGCCAGGGTGAAACTCAGGGACGAGGGAGGCTGAGAGCATCAGA
Source organism: Diceros bicornis minor (assembly GCF_020826845.1). Classification (NCBI taxonomy): domain Eukaryota; kingdom Metazoa; phylum Chordata; class Mammalia; order Perissodactyla; family Rhinocerotidae; genus Diceros; species Diceros bicornis. The sequence goes on along the minus strand of NC_080774.1, from coordinate 31,546,331 downwards.
AATGGGAAGCCGCCTTGGGACTAATCAATGGGGAGGACCTGAGCTGAACAGCCAACCAGCTGGAATAAATGAGGATGACCACAAGCCTGGGAAATAGGGTCAGGCCCGGCTGTGCTCTCAGCAAGGGAGGAGGAGGGTGCCTGCATACATCTGATGAAAGGAGGTACTTTCCTACCTTCAGCCTTTTTCAGGGACCTCACAAGCCCAGGTTTGGGCTTTTGACTGAATCTGAATGCATCTTCCACTATCCTTGTTTAATCAGAGGCAGTTATTGGAGTACCCAAGAGTTTGGGCATTAGAAGCGCTGAGTCTTAGAGCTGAGAAGAGCATGATTGTATACATTAAAAAATGTGAACACATGAAAGACTACTGTTTTATTAAGAACTGCTGAGATCTACTAAAGAGCCCCGGGTGCTGCTGGTTTGTGACGAAGGTCCAGTAGGCAGTCCTTCTTCGCTCCATTCTGTCTAAATTTGTGACAGTCAGGACCCCTCCTGTGCCATCCTTAGTAAACGTACTTGTTCAGAAGCCTAATTGTGAATTCTGATTGGTTTTCAGTAGCTATATTTTCCGTAGTATGTATTGCGCTGAGAGAAGTACTTTACAAATGCTTTGTCTAGTCCTTGTGACATTTTCTCTAGTTTACCTGTGAAGAAACCGAGGTATAGGGCAAGTCAGTGGTAGCATGGGGAACTAGCTTTCTTTCTTTCATATTTTTTAATTTAAACTGGGTGAGGAGCCTACTGGTATTTGTTTTATTATTCATTTTTTGTATGTCTAAAATGTTTTATAATGTATAAAAATAAAATGTTAAAATATGTGAATCACCTTATCAAAGGTCCCATATTGCTGAGAATACTGACTCTGGAGTGCCTGTTCTGGAATTTGATGTATTTTTCAATATATGAGGAAAACTTTCAAACAGACTTTGCAGAGACTCACAGACTGATCCTAGAAATTCAGGGGGCCCAGAATAGCCAAAACAATCTTGAAAAGAACAAGGTTGGAAGACTCAAACTTCTAGATTGTAAAATGTACTACAAAGCCACAGTAATCAAGACCATGTCATGCTAGCATAAGGATAAACATGTAGATCAATGGGGTAGAATTGAGAGTCTGGAAATAAGCACCCATATTTATTGTTAATTGATTTTTTTGACATGGGTGCCAGAAGATTTCAGTGGGAAAGAATAGTCTTTTGAACAAATGGTGCTGGGACAACTGGATTACCACATATAAATTACTGAAGTTGGATCCCATTTTCACACCATATACAAAAATTAACTCAGAATAGATCAAAGACCTAAATTTAAGAGCTAAAACTATAAAACTCTTAGAAGAAACATAGGTGTAAATATTTGTGACCTTGGGTTAGGCGACGGTTTATTACATGTGACACCAAAAGCACAAGCAACAAAAGAAAACATAGATTAATTTGACTTCATCAAAATCAAAAACTATTGTGTATCAAAGGGCACTATCAAGAGAGTGAAAAGACAACCCATGGAACGGGAGAAAATATTTGCAAATCATTATTCTGATAAGGGACTGGTATCCAGAGGATATAAAGAACTCCTACAACTCAACAATAACAACAACAACAACAAAACCAAATTCAAAAATGCGCTAAGGACTTGAATAGACATTTCTCCAAAGAAGATATGCAGATGGCCAATAAGTACATGAAAAGATGCTCAACATCACTAGTCCTTAGGGAAATGTGAATCAAAACCACAATGAGATACCACTTCACACTCATGATGGCTATAGTAAAAAAAGACAAATAAGTGTTGGTGAAGATGTGGAGAAATTGGAACCTCATACATTGCTGGGAGGAATGTAAAATGGTGCAGCCACTGTGGAAAACAGTGTGATAATTCCTCAAAAAATTAAATGGAGGGCCGGCCCCGTGGCTTAACCGGTTAAGTGCATGTGCTCCGCTACGGGCGGCCCGGGTTTGGATCCCGGGCGCGCACCAACACACCGCTTCTCCGGCCATGCTGAGGCCGCGTCCCACATACAGCAACTAGAAGGATGTGCAACTATGACATACAACTATCTACTGGGGCTTTGGGGAAAAAAAAAAGGAGGAGGATTGGCAATAGATGTTAGCTCAGAGCTGGTCTTCCTCAGCAAAAAGGATTGGCATGGATGTTAGCTCAGGGCTGATCTTCCTCACACACACACAAAAAAATTAAATGGAGAGTTACCTTATGACCATGTGTCCACGGAAACTTGTACACAAATATTGGTAGCGTTATTCATAATAGCCAAAAAGTGGAAACAACCCAAATGTTTATCAGTTGATGAATGGATAAACAAAATGTGGTATATCTATACAATGGAATATTATTTGGCCATATAAAGGAATGAAGTACTAATACATGCTACAGCATGGATGAACCTTGAAAACATCTTTCTAAGTGTAATAAAACAGTCACAAGGGACCATATATTGTATGATTGAATTTGTATAAAATGCCCAGAATAGGCAAATCTATAGAGACAAGGTATTAGTTTCCTGTAGTTGCTGTAACAAATTACCACAGACTTGAAGGCTCTAGTCTCTAGGCCCCTGGCTTTGGCCTCTTGTCCCAAGGCTCTACCCTTGTGGTCATCTTTCCTTTTCTTGAAGAGTAGCACGTGTTTGCAGCTGAGCAATTTTGTCAGCCTGTTGCCTGCTTGTAGAATCTTGGGAGTCTGACACATTTCTTTGATTTCATCCGGTCTGTGTCCCTTTCAGTCCAAGCTGGCAACGTTTTTGCTGATATAACACTCAAGAACCTTGTGGGTCTCCTGTGTATATGACAGGATTCACACCATTAGACAAGAGGTTTCTCCACAGATCTTTCTTGGATAATTTCATCCCTATTCATGGCTTCCGTGAGATGGTTGAGGGGCTTCATGAATCACATGCCTAATCTCTTTGGCACTAGCAAAATTTGTCCAGCCACACCCTTGGCCTTCTCTCCAGAGCACACTTTCCTAACAGTGAATCTCCTAATTTTAGCATATTTTTGCACAATCTGAATAGCCTGGGAATTTCCCAAAGCATCCAGTCCACGTTTCTTCTAGCTTAACAATTCTGCCCTTAATTTATCTCTTTCCTCTCACATTTTTCTATAAACAGCAAGAAGAAACCTGGCCAGACCTTCAAAACTTTGCTTGGAAATCTACTCAGCCAAATATTCAAATTCATTGCTTATAAGTTCTGCCTTCCACATAACTAGAATACGGTTCAGCTAAACTTTCTGCCACTATATAACAAGGATTCTCTTTGCTCTAGTTTCCTGTAACATGTTCCTCATTTCCTCCAAGCCCTCACGAGAAACACCTTTAACATTCGTTTTTCTACCAGCATTCTGTTTTTGATGATGTATGTATTCTCCAAGATGATATGAGCTTTCTTTTTTTTTTTTTTTTTTTTGTGAGGGAGATCAGCCCTGAGCTAACATCCATGCTAATCCACCTCTTTTTGCTGAGGAAGACCGGCTCTGAGCTAACATCTATCGCCAATCCTCCTCCTTTTTTTTCCCCCAAAGCCCCAGTAGATAGTTATATGTCATAGCTGCACATCCTTCTAGCTGCTGTATGTGGGACGCGGCCTCAGCATGGCCGGAGAAGCGGTGCATCAGTGTGAGCCTGGGATCCGAACCCGGGCCGCCAGTTGCAGAGCGTGCGCACTTAACCGCTAAGCCACGGGGCCGGCCCTGATATGAGCTTTCTTTACCAGGTTCCTCACTCCCTTTCTGAGTCCTAAGTGGCAGTCTTTAACATCCATATTTCTACCAACAGCATTACCTATTGCCTGACGTGTTCCTGCCTGCCCCTTATTTCTTGTGAACTAGTATTAGATTGAAAGAGCAGAGGGTGCAGCAGTCTTGTTAGCAAGAATACGTCTGAAGTGGTGCCTTATATTTGTATTTCTGCGTGTTTCGATTTTCCCACAAGGCCACAGCTGGTCAGCAGTTGGGAAAGTGACAGCCTGACTCTTCTCTTATAAAGCTCCCCGTCTACTTACCTTCCGATGGGCAGTGCAAAATGGTAATTGTCCTTAATTCTGGCTTTTCTTCCACATTTATTAGATGGAATTTTTCTGCAAAGAAGGGTTTTCTTTCATCAACCAGGGCTCCTTGGCTGCTTGAAACATAGCCTGTTGAGGGCCACCAGGAATGCTTTCCTGTCCATTGCAAAGAGTTGCTGTCCTTACCCCCAAGGGCGGCCTTTGGGGCTTGGGGTGGGGCCGAGGATGCGTTCTCTTCCTGTTAGTAGCGTTATGAGCTTGGGTTCTGCATACAGTGTTTCAATCCATTGCCGTTGTTCATTTTGATGCTTAGCTGGTCCCACCCTCACCCAGTGGCAGCCCCCAAGCACCCTCCTGTCCCTCTTGGGGCCCCTTATCACGACCTCTTTAGTCTTTTGTTGCTTGCTCGCATCTTGGCCTGGAATCGGCTGTTCCTCTAAGGAACCTTGGTTCTTTTTTGAGGGTGAAGTGGCATTTAGGGTGTGCACTGTGGGCACTGGGCAGCTCATGGCTCCTGCACCTTTTTGTGAACAGAGTTAAGTAATACATTTTTTTTTTTGAGGAAGATTGGCCCTGCGCTAACATCTGTTGCCAGTCTTCCTCTTTTTCTTTTTTCTCCCCAAAGCCCCAGTGCGTAGTTGTGTATCCTAGTTGTAGAGTTGTAGCTCTTCTATGTGGGATGCTGCTTCAGTGTGGCTTGATGAGCAGTGAGTAGGTCTGCACCCGGGATCCAAACCGGTGAACCCCGGGCCACTGAAGCGTAACATGCGAACTTAACTGCTATACCACCGGTCCAGCGCCAGTAATACATTTTTGAAATAACAACAACAACCTCGGGGCCGGCCCTATGGCTTAGCAGTTGGGTGCGCACGCTCCGGTACTGGCGGCGCGGGTTCGGATCCCGGGCGCGCACCGACGCACCGCTTGTCCGGCCATGCTGAGGCCGCGTCCCACATACAGCAACTAGAAGGATGTGCAACTATGACATACAACTATCTACTGGGGTTTTGGGGAGAAAAAAAGAAAAAAAAAAAGGAGGAGGATGTTAGCTCAGGGCTGGTCTTCCTCAGCAAAAAGAGGAGGATTGGCATGGATGTTAGCTCAGGGCTGATCTTCCTCACAAAACAACAACAACAACAACAACAACAACAACCTCAAAAACCCCGCAATTTCACACTGATACTTCCAATTCAAATTTAACCTTACGGCAGTTTACTTTCATTTTAAACATGTATCTTTTCTCCTACTATGAATATCTTGGCTTTTAATATCATTAGCATAATTACTTATTTGCTTTACTCTAAAATACTTTCAGAATAAACAGATTAAATGTTACTGCAATAAACAAAAAATTTAAAAAAAAGAATAAACAGATTAATATTACCATTAACATTAGTAACAAATAACAAAATGTGGAATGAAGTTTAAGATTTCTTTGCAGCTCTGTTTGTTCTTAAAATATATCCCTTCTGCTAAGGACATACAGTTTTTTTTGTTTTGTTTTGCTTTTTGTTTTTTAAAATGATCACTCAAAAGGAATTCTTTTCCCTATATGGTTCTGACACGAACTTGATATCAACTCGTATGTTTTGATTTATTTTGAGTTTTTAGGAATTATACTTTTGATTTGGTTTTATCTTCAATTTGGTAAAAGATTTATACATTTCCAGTATGAAAACCATATAACAAGGTGGGAAATCTCATTTCCAGCCCAATTCCTGATGCCTCTGGGGGTGACTGTTGATTTCTGATTTTGGTTTATCCTTCCGGCATTTCTTCTTGCAGTTATAAGCAAATATTTGTATTCAGATTCCCCGTGTCTTATACAAAAGGTAGTGTGTAGTGTGTGTGGCATGTGGTATTTTATATGGAGCATGTGTCCGTCCCTCCTCCTTCTGCTCACTCCACTTGCATGTGGGGAGGCGTACTTCACCCTTCTTGTTGGGCCCCCATGCAAGGCTTGTACAGGTCAAGCAAGAGTTTAAACTATATATTTTTTCCCCACATTTCTAGCTTCTGATCTGCAAACAATGCATGTTAGACCTCATTGGGTGGTTGAAAGAATTAAATACATTAATATGTGTAAAGTGTTTAGAGCTATTCCTGGCACCTTGTAAGTGCCAGAGTGTTAGCTGCTGTTGTGTGTGTGGTTTGATACTACCCAGCCTTGTGTGCAGCCTGGACATTTAAATTTTAGATGTTGAGTTGGGTGATGGTAAAGACTGATGGTAAAGACCAAGTGAAGATAAAGGAGGTTACACGCTCTTTAGCCCTTTATTTAGAGCAGTTCTGGAGAGGTGGGGTGCCTTGGAGCAGAAGGGGATACCATAATGTATTCGTCTGGATGGTGGCTGGGAATTCTCAGAGCTGGGGAGATCAGTCAGGACGCCAGCATTCTGCAGACAGAGACTTAGGAGCCAGGGACATAAAACAGCCCCACCCTGGGGGAGATCAGAGCTGCATTTTCAGATCCTGGGGTCTCCTATGGAAAGGAGTGCCTGCAGCAGACCTGCAGCACTCAGCCCCCGATGGTTCCTGGGTGACCTGGCCTTTGCAAGTATTTCGGAGATGTGTTTAACCTACAAGAAAACCCCTTGGCAGCAATGTGACTGCTTCCTGTGCCTGTTGCTCCTGTCAGGTGGTCACATCCCACCTTCCCTTCTTTTTCCCTTCAGGCCTCCTCATGCTGGTCCAGTCCCGAGAGCCTCCACTTTCCAGGCAATGGGGCAACCTCAGCTGGGAGCAGACCGAGCTGGCCATCCCGCTCTGGGCCAGGGAGTAGTGCTGGGACTGCATCATGGTGACATCTGCCCACCTGGCTCTGTCCCAGCTCTGTGCAAAAGGCTTTGGGGACATGCCACTGAGCCCCGTTTATGTATCTTGTGTCTGAGTAAAAGTATCTGGTTGCTTTTTTTTTTTTTTTCTGTGAGGAAGATTAGCCTTGAGCTAACATCTGTTGCCAATCCTCCTCTTTTTGCTGAGGAGGATTGGCCCTGGGCTAACATCCGTGCCCATCTTCCTCTACTTTATATGTGGGATGCCCACCACAGCACGGCTTGATAAGTAGTGCGTAGGTCCGCGCCTGGGATCCGAACCTGAGAACCCCGGGCTGCCGAAGAAGTGGAGTGCGTGAACTTAACCACTATGCCACTGGGCTGGCCCCTGGTTGCTTTTTAAACCTGCTTCCTCTTGTTTTACCTTGTATGGAAGTGGAGAAAACTCAACAATTCTTTTAAGGTAGTGCTGACCTAAAAGATGGCCCAACGAAGGCCTTACTGAGACATCAGACATTGAACTGGCAGGCTCCCAGTTCTCATCTCCTTGTACTTGGCCACCTCATCTCCTGAGCTTCCTTTAGCCTCCCCACCTTCCCCACTCCCCACTCCCCACACTACTGTCCCTCAAGGACCAGCCTCGGCAGGGTATCCATGCGCAGGAGCCCTGACGGGGGACCCCCTTTACTCTCAGCACATTGTCTTTCCCACCAGAAAGTGGTGGGGGCAGTCTGAAATTGAGAGTGTTGATGACACCTCCTAAGTGTCCCTTTGCTCCAGCAGCGCCTCACTGTCCCTCTTTCTGCACCTGCCCTCTTTGCATGTGCTCATCATCCCAGCTTTGTCTTTTCCCCTCATGTTTTCCTCTGCTGATTCTCCTGGCTAAAAAAAGTAGTGGGGTGAAGTTTGGAGATAGATGAGGGATAATACAGATTTAGAAAGTGTGCTTGTATTTTTACATTCATCTGAGACCACTTTCATTTTATTTCCCTTTCCCCCAGAGGTGTTCTTCTGACAGTAGGTTCACTCTTTGTCCCTGAGCTTACAGGCATGTGCCCCGGAATAGTACCACCACAGGTGCTGTGGCTGGGTCCTGGGCTGTGTGGGTATCGTCTTGTCAGTCTGCTGTCTAGTGGACTCAGAGTCGAGTGACTTAGGAGGAGGGTCATTTGAGCAAGGCGGAGAGTGAAGTCTTTGCCCTTTTGGGGCTGCCTTGCTGGAAGGATGGGCATTTTAAGGAGGAGAAGGATGGTACAGCTTCCCCGAAATAAGATTTTAACTCAGACATCCCTTCGTTGACCACAGGACAAACTCACCCTAGAGATTTCCCTGGAACACCTGGGAACGAGTGTCCGTGGTTGCAAAGAGGACAGTTGGTGAAAGGCAGACTCTACTGGGCTGTTCCAGAAACATAGCAGCCGGAACAAAGAGGGCCCTTGGCCGTGGCCTTCACCTGCCACCCTTGAGTGGCGCTTCACCCTCTCCCTCCTGGACAGTAAGTTCAGATAACACAGATCTCCGAAAAGCACAGCCAGGGGTGCACGTCCAGATTTGCGTGCAAGTCCGACGTCAGCAGTGAGAAAGCAGCAGGCTGGGTATTAAAAGCGAAAGTACTGTGATACAAATGGTGCAAAGACGAAAGCGGCACACCCGCATCTGCTGCTGACATGCCTTGTGACCTCAGGCCGGCTCCTGGTCCCTCTGGGAAGAGGGGTGCCTGAGCTGGCATGCAGCCCTCTCAGCTGAGTGTTTGCAGCGGAGTGGAAGGAGCAGCAGTTTGAGGTCTCTTGGTATCCTTCTTGGTTTTTTGTTCCTTTGTGCCTTTTGTTGGTCTGCTGTAGCTGAGCACTGACAGCTTTTCTCTGAGAGATGGATTCCAGAGGAGGCCCAGCTGGGCAGAGCCTCTTGTGTGAGTGGGCCTCAGCCCGGCAGCCTTTCGGGAAGAACCCTCGGCTTGGTGGCAGGGCAGTGAGGGGGGCGAGAAGGGGCATCACATGGCTTCACTTCATCCGAGATTAAACTGCTTCCTGTTTTTGCTTTTAGGACGAATACCTTTCTCTTGTGGCCAGGCTCATTATCCATTTTCGAGACATTCGTAAGTAAAATTTTACATTTCTGGGTGGTTATGATTGCTGTGAGAGGCGGGCCCTGTTGGCACAGCAGTGGAGGCTTTCTTGGCTGCAGTGCCTGGGTGAGAATGGCTGTGTGAAAGCACCTGCTTTCTGGGAAGTTCTTCACTGCTTTGCATTTGATTCCATACTTTCCATCCTCCCAGAGCCTCAGCCTCAAAAATGCTGATTCGGGCATAATGGAAATGTTAGCCTCAAAGTATTCTAAACTGGACTGCTATTTACTTGTCCATTTAGTCTTTTTCAGAGGGCTGTTGCTTTTATCTCTAGGCAGTTCTTAAATAAGCAGAGTTTACCCTAGAACAGAAACTTCCTTCCCTCATAGTTTAATTGACTCATGGAGGTCTGACCTAAATGTGTGTTCCTGTCAGGCTGGAAGCTTCTGAGGCCATCTTGCCTCTAGCTCCCTGCCCTGGTGAGTGTCGCCCAGCCCCTGCTGCATTCCACCTCCTCTGAGTCCCAGGGTCCTGCTGTGGTCCTTTCAGCCAGGCCCAGCAGCAGCCGTGGCTCTTCAGAAGTGAGTGTGCCATTGCATTCTGATGTCAGGAGTCTTTGTGGTCTTGTGTGTGTTTTGCATGAGCATGTAGACACTGAGTGTTCCTGGATGGCCACAGTCTCTAAAGGAAACTGGGCTGGCGGGGCACTCTGGAGTTTCAGCCAACAGCACGTCCTACCTGCCTGCCTGCAGTTGTGTGATCACACGAGATGGGCTCCTCTTGACACAGCCTGTCCTTGGAGCGTGCACTTGGCAAGTCCAGTCGCTGCTCCCCCCTGGTTGTAGAGGCAGCTACAGCTTCAGTGTCAGGAATCTCAGACAAAGGGAGACATTGGGAACCCCAGAGCCCCTGTTTGGCCAGTAAGTTTTGCTTCTTTCCACACTAACTTTTTGCCAGAATGGCCAGCAAGATGAATTTCACTTGATTTCACTTTTCTTTGTTATGTTTGGGAAGGTCCAGTGGTGTTTAGAACAAGAGGAGTTGGAACAAGGAGCCAGGGAATGAGCAGCCTGGATGAGATGCCCTGGTTTGTCCTGGCAAGAGGCTCTGCTTGTCAGGACTGGGCTGGCCTGTTGGGGAGGTGGCCCTGGCATGGCAATGCACACAGCCCTGTGGGCCCGGGGCGTCCACAACTGTCTCACAGGCTCATTGGGAGAGGGTGGAAGTGTTGCGGCAGTTCCCCATATGGTGCTGATGCCAGCTAGATCTGGCTTCTAGCCGGCCTTGGACAGACTCAGTTTCCTCATCTAGAAAATGGAGATGCTGCCTCACCAGAGTGGGCCGTAAAGGGGGTGTCATGGAGTTCTCAGCACCAGTCTGGTCCCATCGTGGATTCCTCGAGCTCTCTTGTTGGCTGCTCAGGGCCCGAGCTGAGACCCTGGACCTGGGAAGGGAGGAGAGCCAGAGTAGGCCCAGAGCAAGCCTCCGCCTGGGGGTCATTCTCCGAGGCCCCAATTTGACCATAGGTCAGTTCTGCAGTCTCTTCTCCAGTGCTGCCAGGAGTGGGACACACACACACACACACACACACACACACACACACACACACACACACACACTCTCTCTCTCTCTCTCTCTCTCTCTCTCTCTCTCTCTCTCCCCCTCCCCCTCCCCCTCCCTCCCTCCCTCCCTCCCTCTCTCTCTCTCTCTCTCTCTCTCTCTCTCTGTCTCTCTCTCTCTGAAGCTCTAAGGTATGTTTTGTTTAGTTTCTAGGCAGGTTCAACTCAGTTTTAGCAAATGATCTCTGGGCAAATGCCTACAAAACTGACTTACCTTGAAAATATGTGGTTATATAAAACTTTGTTTACTTTTTTTTTTAATAGATAACAAGAAATCTCAAGCTTCTGTCAGTGGTAAGAGTTTTTCCTTTTTGAATTAAAGTTTTTCCCAACCTTGGATTTAGGGTGGCAAAAATGAAATTGTGGATGCTGTGTGTACATGAGTTAAGCTAGAGGAGAAAGTTCACAGAAAGAAGAACTCTGGCTGGCCACGAGAACTGTGGAGCTGCGCCTGACCCCTCCTCCATCCTTCCTCTTCCTGGCAGACTGTGAAGTCAGACGATACTGCCCCATCCCGTTTCACTCAAATACTGCTTTTGCCCAGCAAAAAGATGATAAAAACTCACACAATTATTGAGACATTATCTAAGATTTTGAGCTCTCTGGGAGAGAACTATTATGGTACATTCAATATAATGACCCATAGTAATATTTCTTAGAGAATAGTTGTGAATTCACTTTCTTAAGTTACAGAGTTTTTTTGTAAATTAAGAATTATCATTATTTTTTATGTTTTAATTTCAAGGCGTTACCACATGGGAATCCTGTTGATTTAGCCCTGGTCTCGCTGACTGAGTTGCCAGTGAAGAGGTTTAGCAGATCCAAGATGGCCAGCTAAACTCTGACCTGTCAGGAAGGAAGCTGGCCTGGCATGCTGTTTGTCTTACCGACAGCAGCAGAACTGACCTGGCTGCACCTGCCTGTGTGGGCCCTGTCTCCCGCAGGGTCTCTCGGCGTGTATAGAGATTGTCAGCCATCCTAGGGCCAGGAGGGATCAAGAGCGTGTGGCTGGGAGAATGTCTGGGTTCTTGGCATTGGAGTGTAGGGTCTTTGGGCACCCAGTTCTGTGTCAAGGGGCACTGGTTGGGCCACACCTGTCTGCAGGTAGCCGTTTGCTATGAGTCTGTGCTGTTGTGACACAAGAGCCTTGAGCTCCTTGTCCCAGGTCACAGCATTGCTCACTGAGCTGAGTCCTCCATCACTGGCGAGTGTCGCTTGGTGCTCTGTGGACCCCTCCCGTGTGCCTTAGCTTGTTCTGGTATGGTGGCCTTGGATGCAGGGATTTGTCCTGAGAACTGCTCCCCAGTGGGGGTCCTGCACAGACTTAGCAGAGATGGGCTTCTGGTGTGCAAGGAAACTTGTAACCTCCCTGGGAGAACATCTGTGCCCTTCCCCCAACCCTGCCCCCTGCCCCACCATTCTCTGGCCCTCAGGCTCTTGCTTAACTGTGAAGAGGCCGTCATCCTTTGTTGTCTTTGGAATTCCCAGCTGTGTCTCACCCAGGAGGAGGAGTGTACAGCCAGGAGGGGCTGGGCTGCCGCCTGCCCTCAAGGCTTGTTTGTCCCTCTGTATTAGGACCCTGGCACAGGCCAGGCTAGGGTGTGGGACGTGCTCCCTGTTCAGGAGGGCTCACGGTCCAGGTGCAGTGACAGACACACCTGGTTTCATGGTCCCTGGGGTGTGACAGGCAGTTGGGCTGGGGTTTGGGTGGCTCCTGGGACTCTGGACTCTCACCTTTCAGGGCTTTGAGGGAATTGAGGTTGGAGGTGGAAGGAAGTGCTCCCGGAAGTGCTTTGTGCTCTGTGAGGCCTCACAGCCTTCAGAGCCATGCCTAGTCCTGAGACACTGTGCCCTTGTGTTCCCACAGACCCTATGAACGCACTGCAGAGCCTGACTGGAGGACCTGCTGCTGGAGCAGCTGGAATCGGCATGCCTTCTCGGGGCCCAGGACAGTCCCTGGGTGGGATGGGTGGCCTTGGCGCCATGGGGCAGCCAATGCCCCTGTCAGGGCAGCCGCCCCCTGGCACCTCGGGGATGGCCCCCCATGGCATGGCTGTTGTGTCTACCGCAACGCCACAGAGTGAGTACCATGCTTCAGAGAACCTGTTACTTTCTTTGCAGGTGATGCACATTTTATTCCTTTGCTTAGGATGCTATGAAGAAAAGCATGGAGAAGCTCTAGGAAGCTCTGTCTTTTTATCTTTTTTGTGTGTGGAGAGAAAGGTTCTAAGCCTTCTTTGGGCTACCAGAAGGGTTAAGTGACACTGAGGCCCTCCTCCTATGCCTGACAGAAGTGGAGGACTCGGAAGAGGATTGGAGTGGCCTGGGACTCCATCCAAGGGGTTGTGTTTTGTGGCTGAAATAGAAACGGTTACGTCTCAGGATGTTCTCGGCCACGAAGCAGTATTTTCAGTGTGCCTCTACCCCCGGACTGCCCTGATCTCGGGAGCTGTCCCCATTGTCCCTTGGCCACTCCTGGGTTGTGGCTCAGAGCCACGTTTATGTCGGGCTTCCGTTCCCTGAAGGAGGCACCTTGCCCTCTTGGTGCTACCCTGCAGGACACAGCCTCTTGTCCCTTCCATGCGGCTGCTCCAGCAGGAGCAGGGCTGCGGTGCAGGTCTCCCTCTTGTTTCCAGGACCTGTCTTGATGGACCTTTGATTCTTGTGAACATTTCTTTAGTACTTGGGATGTACTTTAGTACTGTAGTGCCTCCGTACTTTTTTTCCCTTTATATAGCTTTTTATTTTTGAAATAGTTTGAGTCACAGGAAGTTTCAGAATAGCAGAGTTCCCATGTGCCCTTCACCCAGCTTCCCCAATGATAATATCTTACGGAGAAATCGACATTGGGACAATGCTGTCAACTCAGGTAGACTTTGTTCACGTGTCACCAGTTTTTATACACATTCTTGCGCATGCACTTGTGTGTATAGTTCTATGAGATTTTATCATGTGTGGCATCAAATGACCCTCACCACAGTCAGCATGCAGAACTGTTCCATCACCACCAATAAGCTGTTGTATTACCTCTTAATCACACCCTCCCTCCAACCCTAAGCCCTGGCAACCACTGATCTGTTCTCCGTCACTATAATTGTGTCACTTCACGAGTGTTACATCAATGGAATCATACAGTGTTTGGCTATTTGAGATTGGCTTTTTTCACCCAGCATAATACCCTTGAGATCCTCCAGGTTGTATCAGTAATTCGTTCCTCTTCATTGCTGAGTAGTGTTCTGTGGGCTGAGTTTACTTATCTGTTCACCCTTGAAGAATGTTTGGGGTGTTTCCAGTTTTGGGCTGTTACAAATAAAGCTACTGTGACCACTCATGTACAGGTTGTGGTGTTTCGATGTGTTTTTGTCATGCATCCCTCACAGTAACCCTGTGAAGAAGGCAGTGTCGCTGCCTCTGCTTTGCCCATGAGGCAGCCGCAGCCTAGAGCTGGGGTCGAGCCCAGGCTGCTGACCCAAGCACCACCATTCTTTGTTGGATTTCCTGTACAAGCATCACCTTGCTCTTCTTCTCAGAGACCCTGAGCGTCCTCATTTCCAACCACTCCTGCACTGGAACCTTCCATCCCCAGCCATCCCCTTCTCAGATCTTCATTCTCTTCTCCTTACTGATGTCTTGCCGTCTGACTCTTAACACTTCCCTTAGTTCTTTATCTCGAGCTCCTGTGTCCCTTCTTGTCTTATCAGCACGCCTGGCACACACACAGGGCATTTTATGGAAGGATGCTCAGAAGTGCCAGCTCTGGCTCCTTTTTATGTTATACTCTGATGTACTGGTTGAATTTCTTTTTATCACAAACTTATATTTTATAATAAAAGATAGTTTTAAAATATATCAGTTTAGAATGTTCCCGTGATTTGTCTTGCAGTCTCACTCCTAAGACCTTATTTGTGAGAAGTTCAGTGGCAAAGCTTTGGTGTCCTGCCCACACCCTCCCCAATCTGACCTTGGCCCACATCCTGTTTTCAGCTTCTGAGGGACCTGGTCTCCTGTGTGGCACTAGGGGAAGGTTTGAAGTGGGTTCTCTACTTTCATGTTCTGCTGCTGCCTCTGTCAGAGACCCTATGTCCCTGCTTTTGACCTCTTGCCTGCCTGGTCTGCCTGAAATAGGTGTTGTGGCCTGATGGGCATTTGCTTTCCCTTTCTGACACTTTCTCCAAACGCCACTGTGTGATTGAGGCCGTTTCAGGCCTTAATCCAGTGAGTGCCCCCAGAGGGCAGGCCCTTGGTCAGAGGTTTTGCCAGGGCTCCCAAAGGGCCATCCGGAGTGCTCTGTGATAGTCTCCAGGTGACTCACATTAGTCATAGGGAGTACAAACTACTGGCTGTGGGTGAGGCTGGAGGCTGGGGACAGGGTTGGAAGCAAGACTTCCTTTTCACTCTACGTTTTTGTTCTGTAGTGAATTTTATATCATGTGCATATAAAGCCGACTTTAAAAATAAGTCCTATTTCTGGCGGTTTGACAGATTGGGTGCTGAGGAACCTTCTTCAGATCCTAAGTAGGCTGCATTTTGGATTGTTGGGCTGGCAGAAGGTACGGCCTTTGCCCTGCTGTGCCTTGGCCGCTGCAAGATGGGGGAAAGCAAGCCTGGGATCTCTTTCTAGCAGGATTTAACCTGAGGTCTTGTCATCCCTAGCTGCCCCAGAAGCAAGGACAGATTGGAGGAGAACGCTCCCAGTTTAGGCCTGTGGGAATTGCAGATTAAGGTCGAGCAGTGAGCACGCACTCAAAGGTCAGCAGGCATGAAAGGAAGCAGAGACACGATGAGGAGTAAGAGAAACAATAAACTGATGTGGAGATGCCCAGGGACCACACACAACAGTTGTTAGATATGGGTTGGTGTGCTTAAAGAAATAGAGGATGGAATTCCAAATGATGAACAAACAATGTGATGCTATGAGAAGTGAGTGACCAAGCAGATTTGAAAAGGAACCAAGTAGAACTTGTAGAAACAAGAAATAAAATTATTGAAAGAAGAAAGTGTGGATGAATAAATAGCAGATTAGATACAGCTGAAGAAAGAATTTGTGAACCAGAAGATACATTTGAAGAAATTACCTAGAACATAGCCCAGAGGAGAGAACATGGGAAATAGGAGAGTAGGAAATGTGGAGGATAAAATCAGGACGTCTGACTAATATCTAATAAGAGGACCAAGTGGAGAGAATGAAAGCAAAACAGTATGTGAAATGATGGCTGAGAAAAGCCCAGTGGACCCACGCAGGTTAAATAACATCCATCCCTTAACCTGATGTTGTGAAATAGCAGAACACCAAAGGCCAGAAGAATATCTTAGAAACGGCCAGTTTCTGTAAAGGAGCACATAGTAGACTCAGCAGACTCAGTGATGGAGTTGAGAAGTTAGTAGGAGGTTGTTAGAGTGCTGAGAATAGAGTTGCCAATCACAGTTGTGTGCCAGCAAAACTCTTCCAAGGACTAGGGGGAAGCAGAGACATTTTTAGATAAACAAAGCCCAAGAGACCTTCACTGAAAGGTTTTATAAGGGCATACTCTTTGCTCACTGTTTCGTCTTACTTCTGAGATGCCAGGTGTGAAATGGGAGAAGAAATGTTTTTCAGATAAGGTAGTAAATGTGTGTAAATCTAAACTAGTGTGATTCTCAGCGATTTTGCACCCTGGGGTCATTTGGCAATGTCTGGAGACCTTTTTGGATATCACAACTGTGGAGGTACTACTGGCATCTATGGGTAGAGAGGCCAGAGGTGCTGCTAAACAGCTTAGGTGCACAGGACAGCCTCCAACAACATAGAATTGTCTGGCCCAAGATATCAATAGGGACGAGGTTGAGAATCCTTGGTGTAAACAAAAATTACCTCTGTAAAAGAATGATGCTGAGAGCTAACTTACTCCACATGGACCTGCTACATTCCAGGCACTATTTTGAATGTTTTACCTAAAATGGATTTTTTATTTATTTTTATTTTATTTTATTTTATTTTTTGTGAGGAAGATCAGCCCGGAGCTAACATCCGATGCCAATCCTCCTCTTATTTTGCTGAGGAAGATTGGCCCTGGGCCAACATCCGTGCCCATCTTCCTCTACTTTATATGGGATGCTGCCACAGCGTGGCTTAACAAGCAGTGTGTTGGTGCACGCCTGGGATCCGAACCTGCGAACGCTCGGGCTGCCAAAGCAGAGCACGCTCACTTAACCTCTGCACCACTGGGCTGGCCCCTAAAATAGATTTTTTATTTTATTATTATTATTATTTTATTTATTTTATTTTATTTTTTTAAAACAAAGTTATCATCTTTTTTCTTTTTTTTAAATTTTATTTATTTATTTTCCCCCAAAGCCCCAGTAGATAGTTGTATGTCACGGGGCTGGCCCTAAAATAGATTTTTAAAAAATAGATTATTTAATTCTTAGTCTGGTGTGTGGGGTAGGTACTATTATTGTCTCTTTTCTATAGCTGAGGAAACTGAGGCAAAGAGCAGTGACAGAGTTGCGATTTGAGTCCAGGCAGTCTGGGTCAGAGGCTGTACCCCTAGCCATTATTCTGTCCTGCCTCTTATTGTAAGTCTGCTGTGTGGACGTAAGAAAATAAACAGGACTGAACTAAATGGAAGTCAGGAGGGGGAATATACTAAGGACATCAGGTCTATCATGTGCGTGTAAAACCTACTTTAAAAAATAATTAGAGGGGCTGGCCCAGTGACGTAGTGGTTAAGTTTGCACACTCCACTTGGGCGGCCCAGGGTTCGCAGGTTCGGATCTTGGGTGCAGACCTGTGCACCGCTTATCAAGCCATCCTGTGGCAGGCATCCCACATATAAAATAGAGGGAGATGGGCACAGCTGTTAGCTCAGGGCCAGTGTTCCTCAGGAAAAAGAGGAGGATTGGCAACAAATGTTAGCTCAGGGCTAATCTTCCTCACCAAAAAAAACATAATAATTAAAGAGGATTCTGAGGTCCTTAGAAAGGGGAAAAGGTTAAAATGTGGATAAACTTCATACTTTGTTAAGTTAGATATGTGTGATAAAATTGAAAAAGTAGGGCTGGCCCCGTCGCTTAGCAATTAAGTGCACGCGCTCCGCTACTGGCGGCCCGGGTTCAGATCCCGGGCGCGCACGGACGCACCGCTTCTCCGGCCATGCTGAGGCCGCATCCCACATACAGCAACTAGAAGGATGTGCAACTATGACATACAACTATCTACTGGGGCTTTGGGGGGCAAAAAAAAAAGGAGGATTGGCAATAGATGTTAGCTCAGAGCCGGTCTTCCCCAGCAAAGAAAAAAAAAATGAAAAAGTAATTGCTAAAACAACAGAAATAGTTTGTAAATTCCAAACCAAAGGAAAAAATGGAATGAGAAAAAAACAACAAACAAAAATCCAAACAACGTACAAAATTCAACCCAACCATCCAACAAACATACAATTCAGAAAAGGAGAAAAAATTTGCCAGTTATACCTCAGTCAAGCTGAAAAACAAAGGAGGAAAAGAAGCTTAGGAAAGAGAAGACAAATACAAATAAGTTGAAAAATATAAGTAATCACAACAGATGTGCATGGACTAAACTCTATAGATGTGCATGGATAGGAACCATGATAGTGAATTTAAGAGAAGAAACAATACAGCTATATAATTCTCACAAGAAACACACCTAAGTAGGAGATGCAAAAAGATTTGAAAATAGAAGATATATTGGGCACTTACCTCTCTCAGCTATTGATAGTTAAGCAGACAAAAAAAATGATAAAGAGAAGATAGGAACAATGTAATAACTTCATCTAAGCATGTGGATGGAACAAATATGCTTATAAAAATAAACCATAAAGCAAGCCTCAAGTCTTTCAGAATATTACTGCCATACATAATGTTTTCTGACTGTCAAATAGAGCCAAAAGTTTGTAACAAAAAGAGAAATTTAAAAATTCTTACACTGTCAGAATGGCTAAAATAACACCAAGTGCTGACAAGGATGAGAAGAAACTGGATCATTCATGTATCGCTGGTGGGAATGTAAAATAGGTCACCTTCTTTAAAAACTAAACATACAACTCAGCAATCTCACTGTTAGGCATCTACCCCAGAGAAATGAAAGCTACATTCACACAGAACCCCGTACACAAATGTTCTTGGCAGCCCAAATCTGCGGTCACTCCCAGATGTCCTTTATGGTGTGAAGGGTTAAACAAACTGGGAGATATCTATACTGTGAAATACTACTTGGCAGTAAAAAGGAGAGAGCTACTGATATACATTACAGCCTGGGTGATCTTCAGAGAATTACGCTGAATGAAAAAGCCAATTATACTGTATAGTCCTACTTATATAACATTTTTGAAATGACAAAATGTTGGAAAGGGAGGATACCTTAGTGGTTGCCAGAGGTGAGGGCTGGGGTGGCTGAAGGGCGTGGCACCATCAGGGATCACTGTGGTGGTGGAGCTGTTCAGTATCTTGACTGTGGTGGTGACTGTATCTGCCTAGGTGAGAAAATTGTATAGAACTTAATATACCCAGCCACGCAAATGAGCACACATTCTGGTTGTGTTATTATGTTACAAGTTTACAAAATGGTACCATTGGGAGAAACTGGGCAAAGTGCACAAAGGATCTCTCTGTATTATTTCTTTTTTTAAATAAGAGCTTTATTGAAATATAATTCACATACCTGTAGTTCACCCATTTAAAGTGCAATATTCAGTGGTTTTTAGTATATTCAGAGTTGTACGGCCATCACCACAATCAATTTTAGAACATTTTCATCAACCCAGAAGAAACCGCACTGGAGAAAATCTTGTAATTGATTGTTCATATCAGGATTATTCACAATCACCAAAAAGTGGAAACAACCCAAATGTCCATCAGCTGATGATTAGATAAATAAAATATGGGAAATCCATATAATGAAATATTATTCAGCAACAGAAAGAAGTGAAATACTGATACGTGCTACAACATGGGTGAACCTTGGAAATATTTATGCTAAGCGGGAGAAGCCAGTCACAAAAGACCAATGGAAAAGATTCTATTGATATGAAATGTCCAGAACAGGCAACTCCATAGAGACAGAAAGCAGATTAGTGGTTGTTAGAGGCTGTGCCTCTTGGCCATCCAGAAGGCTTAGTCAGCCCTTTTCTCTATTATTTTAGAGTATTTCGTAATAGTAAGTTCCATAGTTGATACAAATACTGCTCTCATAACATCTGTCTCTCTTGAGTAACTGGAGTGTTCAATTCCAGTGGCAGTCAGGGCACGGGACTGTCTTACTGCCCTCCCTGTCTGCACAGCTGCGGTGGCTATGGGCCTTTGCTTGTTGCTTCCCTTGCTGTGTGCCTGGGCCTGACTCATGGGTCTTGCCTCCAGCCCAGCTGCAGCTCCAGCAGGTAGCACTGCAGCAACAGCAGCAGCAGTTCCAACAGCAGCAGGTGGCTCTGCAGCAGCAGCAGCAACAGCAGCAGTTCCAGGCTCAGCAGAATGCCATGCAACAGCAGTTCCAGGCAGTGGTGCAACAGCAGCAGCAGCTCCAGCAGCAGCAGCAGCAGCAGCAGCAGCAGCAGCACCTGATTAAATTGCATCATCAAAACCAGCAGCAGGTACTAGGTGTCCTTGTTCCTACGCACAGCCTCCCTCCTGTGGCCCTAGAGCCCTGCACAGGTGCCAGCCACAGTGCTGGGTGCAGGGGCCTCCTGATGCCTGGTGCCCTTGCTTCCTCCTCCATGGGCTTCCCGCAGAGCCTGCAACAGAAGGGAGAAACAGGCCCTAACTTATTAGGAGGGTGTTATGATTGCACGAAGAGGGCCTCTCTATCAGGCTTGGATGTCTGGCTGTGGGCCTACTGTGTGCGGGGCGGCTGGATCAGTGGAGGTTTCTGGGTGCAAGTGATTCTTGTAAGAGTTAATTGAAGTGGGAAGAACACTCCAAAATGCAGGACTGCTTGAGCCATCCCATGGGTCCCATGGGCGTGTTTCTTTTGAGTACATGCATGCCTCCTGTTTTGTCTCTGAGTGTTGCGGTGTAGGACACAGCACTAATCAACACCCCCGCAGTGTCCCGCACGGAAATGACAATGTCACATTAGAAGTCCTGCTTGTAAGAAGATGTTTCCTTCCTCTCATGGTTTGCAGTCAGCATCTAGACGTGCGTCAGTTCTGCTCTTGTTTGAGGGAGGGAAGCCCTGAGGGGACCTCTCCACTTTCCCATCCCCTCCAGGCCTGGGCTTGCTGCCTCCTTTCCCCAGTGGCCACCCTCCTGGATTTTGGAGGTCCCCCCCACTCCCAGAGCTGACAGTGAATCTTTGGTCTCACTTTTCCTCCTCATCCTGAAAGGCAGACATTGGTATCTTCATGAGGCTCGTACTCTTGACCACTATAGGGACCAAACAAGCATCACTGGAGAGGCTTCAGAGCACTGCAGTCACCTGAGTGTTTATCTCGGCTTCTGTGGTGCTGCACCTAAATGCTACCCCTTCTGAACCCTTCAGATAGTTCCCTTGAACCTTCTTTCAACCTCTCAAGCCTAGGAGTGGACCAGCACCTGGTGGCCAAGGCACAGGAGCACAGTTGGTCTGTCCTCAGGGTCCTTCTGTGGGGGGTGTTCCCTTTGCCTCGAGTGAGCAGCCTGGGCAAGCTTCCTGGAGGCAAGGCTGGCACAGGACCCAGAGGTCAATGGGATGACCAAGTGCTGCTTGTTCTGCCCCTAGATACAGCAGCAGCAACAGCAGCTACAGCGGATGGCACAGCTGCAGCTGCAGCAGCAGCAGCAGCAGCAGCAGCAGCAGCAGGCTTTGCAGGCCCAGCCGTCAATACAGCAGCCACCAATGCAGCAGCCACAGCCTACCCCCTCCCAGGCCCTGCCCCAGCAGCTGCAGCAGATGCACCACGCACAGCACCACCAGCCGCCGCCACAGCCCCAGCAGCCGGCAGTTGCTCAGAACCAACCATCACAGCTCCCACCACAGTCACAGACCCAGCCTTTGGTGTCACAGGCTCCAGCCCTCCCTGGACAGATGCTCTACACCCAACCACAGCTGAAACTTGTGAGTACCCGTGGCTAGTGGTGGGCCGCAGCTCTTCTCACGGTGCTGCATGTGGCCGGTGGCCGGCGGCAGTTTCTGGGGCTCCTTGACTGTAGACAGCACGTCCTCTTCTTCAAGCACAGGGACTCGGGCAGCCTGTCCCCACACAACCCGGCCTCCATGTCCGGCTCAGCGAGGGAGCATGCATTCTAAGAGCTGCTGCGCCCTGCGCAGGGGTGCCCCTGTTGCTAGGGCAGCAGTTTGTCTTCCAAGCAGTGTGGCTGATTTCAGCGGTGGCCCTGGGCATTTTAAGATTGTAGATGATCAAATGGACGGCAGCACGCATATTCTCACTGTGGGTGGGCGTGCCGCCTCCATTGGACGTCCCCGGTGGTGTGCCAACTGCTCGGAGTTATGTTCTGAGCAAAGATCCCTGCCATTTCCATATTTTGGAGGGGGGAACTAATATAAAATACTGTTATTTTTAGTCTTATTATGCATGTCTGTATAAAGCACATCTAGTCAGTGACATTTACACAGAGGACAGAATATTGTCACCACGTCAGGGGTAGGTGTGTCAAGGGGCCATTTTAATGTTTTTTTGGCTCACTTCCTTGGTTTTCATGGCCTTTTTTATTTGTGATTCATGGAGTAGAGTGGGGACAGGGGCCATAGCTGAACCAAGTAGCGGGTAAACAGGAGCCCACAGAGGTGGGCTGGAAGGCTGGGGAAGGTCGTGAGGAGCAGGTATGGTCACACCTGTCACATGGGAGTTAGCCCGTTGCTGGCTGGCTGGCCCTGGTTCCCTTCGAGGAGTCGGGGCTCCAAGTGGGGCTCTTTTGTAAGCTCGATGTGCTTGGCCCAGAGGTCGAGCAGGCTGAGCTGTGGACTTGGCCTTGGGAGCCATTGCTTTGCTTGCATCAGTGGTTGGTGGTGATACTGTATAGTGACATCCCAGTGGGAGGGCTGTGCTTCTCGCCAGAGTCAAGAAAGGTGGGTCTTGGCTGTGCCGACTCAGAGCCAGGCTGGCCTGGGACCTTTCTGATGAGCCATGGGATGAGGGATGGCCAGTACAGTGATGTCATAGCCAGTGAAGTTATGGTGGTCCCATCCCCCTTCTCATGAAAAGCTTCGAGATTCAAAGCTCCCCCAGAAATAGTGGGTGCTCTGCTCTTTGCCCTGAGTGGCTCCAAACTGCATTCTCCCTTCCTCAGGTCCGAGCTCCGATGGTGGTGCAGCAGCCGCAGGTGCAGCCCCAGGTGCAGCAGGTGCAGCCCCAGGTGCAGCAACAGACAGCGGTCCCGCCAGCTCAGGCCTCCCAGATAGTGGGTTCTGGAGTCCAGGTGAGGGCCTTCAGAGCCGAGGGCTTCTTCCGGCAGGTGCATGTCCACCTGTGCGTGGAGCTAGATTTCAGGCGCTCTATAGTGAGGGTTGTGGTTGGATCAGGGGCTGGGTTGGTAAAGCACGGGACTCCTCTCCCCAGGCACTCTGCAAGACAAGGGCTCTCCGGAGCCCTCGGGGTCCTCGGGGTGGCCAGGTCATATCTGGGTTTCCCAGCTGCATAGTGTATGTGTTGTTCCCACCTCTCCTCTGACGTACTTCATCTTCTCTCTTTCCTTCTTCCCTGAGAATACGCATTGGAGAGGGTAGCATTGCAGTCTCATCCTTGCCTCAGCTTTGAGTGCAGGCCTGGTTGGGGGGTAGACAGTAACTCTCTAGACACTGGGAAGAGCATGAGAATGGGGGTGCCTGGCTCCAGTGGCTGGCGCGGGCTTGTGCTGCAGCCCCTTGCCCGGCCACCTCTTGGTGCTCACCTCTGTGCTAAGAATTGTGGCCGAGGCCCACCATGCCCACCTATGCGTAACTGGATGTTGGTGGGTTGGAGTAGGCCTTGTCCAGCCTTTCCTAGTAGAGGCCAGATCCTCGTTAGTGTCTGGGGGTTGGAGATCGGGCCTTGTGACTTCTCTGTAGACCCCCTCTGCCCTTGTTCTGGTGCCGAGGAGAGGAACATCCAGTCTGGGGCCTTGGTTCTTCCTTTCTCCGCCCGGTGTTGGGAATGGCTGAGCAGTGAGTGTTGGCTTTAGACAGAACAGATGTGCTAGTTGACGTGGAAAGACTACAGCAGGGGCCTGCCCGCCCTGGTGCTGCACAGCGCTGAGTGGCATCCGCTGCGCTCCTGCCCTGCTCATTGCCCACTGAGCTCCCTGTCTGGTGCACAGTGCCACATGTCAGCCACTTCTGGGATGTGATGTATTCCGTTAGAGTCAGACGACATTTCACTGTGGAGGACAGCTCAGAAATGGTCCTTCCTGGTCCCAGCTGCGTTGCTCAAGTCTGCGGGAAGCTGCCTGAGGAGAAATGTGCTTACCGAGGCACCTGAAGTGTTTGGATTTAACTGAGTCGGCCTAGCAGCCTCCGTAGTCACTGCACCAAGTGACCTGGGCCCAGAGTTCCCCAGGTCATTAGCTTGCCCAGACGTGGTCTTGTGCAAAACATACCACAGACCTCATGTCTGTAGCTGAGGAGGGGGCTGGCTGTCCTGTGTGACTAGGTTGGAGTCCATCTCTGCCACCACCACTGTGTATCCCAGGCTTGTCCTCAGGCCTCCTGGGGCTTCCTCCTCTTGGTGTCCCATGCAGAGAAGGAGGTGGTGCGTGGTCAGAGGTGGGACAGTGGTGGCACATAGTGACCGTCCAGCCTGCAGAAGCCCCTGCCCTTGCCACTTCGTGACCTTCCCTGCCTCCCTCCCCTGTCCTGGGACCACACTTCCTGGAAACTTCCACATCTCAGGTCTAGTCCAGTAGGAAAGCGAGAGGCTTGGCATCCTTTACTTTGCAATGGCCGTCCTAAAGCAGAACTTCTCTTTTCATCCCATTTCTTGCTGTTTGGGAAGCGAGCAGCCGTAGAACAATTAATGTCTTCCTATGGTCCAGGCCCATTCTGCTGGTGTGTTTGTAAGCTTCTAACTCAAGGAACTACTCTCTGTAGCCCCTGTGGTGTCTTACCACCTCCCAGAAGCAGGACATGGTTGTGTGTGTTCAGTATCCCGCACTGAGCCTGTATGTGGCACTCTTCTTCCCAGTGGTTACTCTGCCCTTTGCTTCTGCTGGAGGTCCCAGGCCAGCGAGCATGGGAGCTTGGCTGTGGGCTGAGTCACCTCTGCAGTAACCTTTCCCCTCAGCGGAGCATGGAGGGCTGCTGGCAGGCAGGACTCTTCTTTACAGGTGGGGACTCGGGGAAGATTGTGGGACTCTGGTAGCTGGGGAGGATGAAGAGGGTCACCACTTGAGTATTCACTGGTGGGTTTGGTTTGACGAGGAGTGCACCTTCAGGTTTTTCAGGAGTGTTGTTCACCTCCCTCCCGCTTGTCAGAGACCAGCCTCGGGCAGAGCAGGTGAGAGGCTTCGCCCTGCACTGCTGGCCGTGCGGTGGGGTTCCCAGGTGCTGGTGGTAGAGGGAGCATTCTCGAAGCCCAGCAGAGCACCGTGCATGTTTGTGCGGTGCCTCTCAGCCCAGGTGCAGCGCCTCGAGGGCCTCTGCCTCCGGTCTGCTGGCTTGTCTCTGAGCTTGTCCTGCCTCTCTGCAGGCAGTGCAGGTTCATAGAGGCTGGTTAGCTGGCCTTGCTGCATTGTTCTGGCAGCAACGGGGTCCCTGGGTGCAACAAGCCCTCCTGGGGCGAATCTCTGGATTCACAGCCCTCCTTTGCAACCTGGGTTGGCACAGTGGACAAGGCAACAGATATTCTGACTCAAAAACTTAAAAAAGTATGTGGTAACTGTAGAAGACAGAAAGTTGAGAGAAGTATAAATAAGGGAAACATTCCAGTGCAGGAGAAACAGTTTTTTTCTTTCCAGGTCTCACGTAGTCAAGGTCATACTGTACATAGGATTTTATTTGTGGCTTCTTTCCCATTTGCATTACAATAGAAATAAAACGTTCTTCTGTAATTAAAAACCCTCGGTCTACATTATTTTACGTGGCTGTGTAGTATTCCTCTTATGAATGTATCCTGCTGTCCATAATTACCATCTTGCCCTTGGACCCTGAGATTATTTCCAGTTTTTGCTGTTACCGTGTCCTGATGCATGGCCAGGGTCTGGGTTGTTTCCTAACAGTTCCCAAAATTAAGTCACTAGGTCATTTTGAGGCCCTTGAATCATATCAGCCAGTGATCTACCAGGAGTTCAGAGATGCAGGCTAGAACTCCTGTGTGGTATTCATGCATTTGACGTCAGGACACGGTGGCCATGTGTCACACCTTCACGTGTGTGAGCTCTGCACGCAGGTGCCGGTTCCGTGAAAGAAGTAGTGGGATGGGGGGGCCCAAGTGGTCAGCCCTCAAGCCTCATGTCTCAAGTCTGCCCTCTCAGAGCAGAAGAGTGAGAAGCACCTTGTTGGGCGAGTGCTCAGCGGTGCTCTGGGCCTGATGGGTGGCTGGGGCTCTCAACCTGGGGTTGAGTTTGGGATCTTATACGCCTGGCTCTCTTATCTGACGTTACTCATGTAGATGAGAAAGGTGACGTCACTGTCACCACAGTGGGATTTACTAGGACACAGCAGGAGAGCTGTACTAACTTCTCTTTCTCCCCTAAACTTCTCTTTCTCCCCTAAACGTTATGACTGCAGATAAAACCGGAATGGAATGTGTCTCCATTTCTGAACAGTCCCTATGCTTTTGTCTTTTAATGTTCTGTTCTTTTAGTATATGGAAACTTAACAATTCTTTGTAACTTGAGAATTATAGTTATCAAACACACGCTTCCCCATTGTGCATGCATATAACATGGCTGCTGTATGGCGATCTCCAAATGGGCCTCTCCCACCCTGCGCAGACCCCCTCTCCTCCTTCCGGGCCCCCCTGCCCAGTGACTGAGGAGGAGCCTGGCCCGCAGCCTGTGGGGTGGAGCTTGAATTCCTTTCTTGGTGGATGTGTGTTGGGAGGTAGAGGAATGTAGTCGCTCGGGAGAGTGGGAGAACGAGTTGCTGGTTGTTCACTGCCTGGCTCGTCTAATCCAGTGAACACTATTGGTGTGTTTTCATTAGAATTTGGGGTTAAAAGAAAATGAGCTTCCCCTCTCAGGAGTTCTCAGTTGCAAGAAAACCAGTCAGCAGCAAATGAGATTTAAGCTTTTGGTTCCTTATTACTTTTGTTTCTTGCTGAAAAATGTTTGCACCTCTCTCATACCGCCTGACTGACTTCCAGACCCTTCTCCCTCGAGAAGGAGCATTGTCAAGCGGCCAGAGGGATCTCAGATGGGTTCCTCTGAGTGTAGTGCAGGGCTGGTTATGAATGTACACTGTTTATGTGACCCCACCTGGCCACAGGCTGACGGCTCAGCCCGGGAGAGAGTTGCTTTCAGCCCCACTCTGGGCGCCTCCTCCGGGAGGAGGCATGTTTCCCTGAGACTTCCTGTCCGGAGCCCTGAGAACAGGTACATCTCCTTTTATTGTGCTTCATTTTATTGCACTTCGCAGATGTTGGGTTTTTTACACATTGAAGGTTTGTGGCAACCCTGTGTGGAGCAAGTCTGTCAGTGCCATTTTTCCAACAGCATTTGCTCACTTCGTGGCTCTGTGTCACATTTTAGTAATAAAGTACTTTTCGATTAAGATATGTACATTATTTTTTTAGACATAATGCTGTTGCACACTTAATAGACTCAATATAGTGTAAACATAACTTTTATATGCGCTGGGAAACCAGAAAACTTGTGTAACTTGCTTTATTGCGATATCTGCTTTATTGCGGTGACCTGGAGCCAAACTTGCAACATCTCTGCATCTGCCTGCACACTCTGAGCACTCTTGCACCCCCACCAACGTCCCACTTTGTGTCTGATGGCGTGGGATGTGGTGGGCTCTTCAGGACCGTGCTTGCGTTTTGGCAGACACCATGAGAATGGCTTCTTCGCTCCCCACCCCCGGGAAGTCCTTTTGTTGGTGTGGCTGCAGGAGTGTCCATTCCCCAGCCTTGTGTGAGGGCTGCCCCATTCCCATGGCTGTGGGCGGTTCAGTTTGGCATCTGCTACTGCTTGTGTGACCCCTGGCTTGCAGTGCTCTGCTGCATGCGACCCATGGGCGTTAGTGTGGGGGACACATGTGATGCCAGAGGTCTCCCTCAGGCCTTTCTCCTGCTTTGGAGCCCTGTCCCTGGCACACCTCGCCGCGTGGGCTAAGTGGCCATCAGCACTGCCCCAGTCTCATGGACCAGCTCACAGCCTCCTGGGAGAGATGTTTTATTTTTCCATGGATCAGTCCTGCTTCCTTTCTGAATCTGGCCGTGTTTTAGTTTGGTTTCATCTTAATAGTTGTGGGAGCACGCAGGCCCTGCTCTCCAGGGACCAGACTAGGGCTCCATCTCCTGACTCAGAGCCCAGAGTGAGGGTGACTGGGTCACAGGAGACCACCGGGTTCCTGTCAGTGTGAGCAGGCATTGACCTATGACAGTGCTGCCTTTGTGCTTCTAAAAGTATAAGTTGATCAGGAGGCGGATCCCAGCTAATGCTGGAATTCTGGCGTCTGCGGTCATCTTGTATGTTTAGGGACAGACCTGACCCATGTCCCTGTGGGAGGTGCACCTCCTTACGAGGGTGAGGCCTCAGGCTGAGTTCCAAGTTTCCCTTGCCCATCTCCCCCTGATCTTAGGTATAAAAGAAAACCAGTTCCCCTGTAGATACTCAGAGGCCTGGAGGAGAGGAGGATGGTTTGAGTTCAGGCCCTCAGGCGTGTTTTCCTCAGGTGGTATGCTACTGAGAAAGGAAAGGTGCCATGAGCTGGCTTAGCTGGGCTCTGCTTCTGTTTTAACGGCGGTCGGCTTCTCCTTGTAGCCAGCTTTGGTGGCGTGTACTCTTTTGAAGTCTGTCCCAGGAGACTGGTCTCCCAGAAACACCATCCCTGGCCCTTGAGGTCTAACTCTGAGGGCTCAGTGGGCCCATCAGCAGATCAGAGGTTTGTTGGAGGAGTACAGCCAACAGAATAGAAAGGTCTGGAGGCAGCATTCTTGGCAGCTCCTCTAGATTCCAGTGCCTAGACGGGCCTTGAGGCTATGGGCTTGAACATGTTGGCCAGCCTCTGCCCCTCCCAGGCTGCCCGAGCCCCCGAACGCCCCTCACCTGTGGGTGCTCCTTGTCGCAGAGGCTGCTCACCCCTCTCCACCTGCCCATGCACTGCGTTTCTTTGTTGCGATCACCTTGTCTGTTGTCCCTCTATCCTCAAGATGATCACCGCAGCCTTGGCCCAAGGCGGGATGCAAGTAAGAGCCCGGTTCCCACCCACCACCGCCGTGTCTGCCGTCCCATCAAGCTCCATCTCTTTGGGTGGACAGCCCTCGGCACAGGTATTTACGGGGTGGCACCCAGGAAGCTCGGGGTCCTCTGAGCACCTTTGTGAGGCACAGTGTAATCATCTGTGACTTCCTTCCCATTGGCGCTCAGAGTGCCTCGCCGAGCTCACCTGGGGCCACATCCAGCTTGTGTTTCTCAAGGGGATATGAATAAATACCTGAGTATGTTTTCATTTTAATATTTTGGATGGTTCTAATGTTTTCAGTTTCTGGAGAAGATGGGAGCAAAGTCTCTTTTAAAAATTTTAGCATTTTAGGGGCTGGCCTGGTGGCGTAGTGGTTAGGTGCGTGTGCTCCGCTGCGGTGGCCCGGGGTTTGGATCCCGGGTGCGCACCGACACACTGCTTGTCAAGCCATGCTGTGGCGGCGTCTCATATAAAGTGGAGAAAGATGGGCACGGATGTTAGCCCAAGGCCAATCTTCCTCAGCAAAAAAGAGGAGGATTGACATGGATGTTAGCTCAGGGCTGATCTTCCTCACACACACAAAAAAAATTTAGCATTTTAGATAGTTATGCTGCTGTCATTTCATGGTAAAATAAAACAGAAGCTAAGCTGATAGTTTTGCTTTCTAGGGCTTTGCTGTCTAATATTATAGCCACTAGCTATATGTGGCTATTTACATTTAAATTAATTAAAATTAAATAAAACTAAAAATTCAGCTCCTCAAATTACATTCAGTTGAAATTCAGTTATATTCAAGTGCCCAGTAGCCTCATAGGGAAGCTAATGGCCGCCTTACTGGACAGCACAGATTGTAGAACAAGTCAGTCTAGTCCATCGTGGTGGAAAGTTCTGTTGGACCGTACTGTTTTCGAGTTTACTGTGTAGAGTGTAGATTTACTACACACACACACACTCCCACACACCCCAACACACACTCATTCTAGGTAAAGACTTCTGTGTATGTTACGCTTTTTCAGGAATATGAATTCCTGGTTCTCCATTATCATATGAAATTTGGAATTCTTCCATGGTGTATTCATTTGTTTAACAAATAGTCATCAAGTACATTTGTGGGCCAGGCACTGTTCTAAGAGTCTGAGAAGAAAATGGTGATAAGGTTCCCTAATCTTACAGGCTTTCCATTTTAATGGGTTTGCTATGAAAACCTCAGATTTACCAAAGCTTTAAAATTCATTTTCTGTTGTAAAGGAGATGCATCTGTAAACCTAGCAGACAGTAGCAGGTGTGTAGGCACTGCGCTTGCCGCGCGTGAGGGGCTGCCTGTGCAGAGTGGCTGCGGTCTGTCTGGCCCCAGGCCACGTGCCAGGTAACCCACAACACACACTGCTGAGAGAATGATGAGGGCCTTCCTGAGGCTGAGGCATTGCCATTTGGGGCATGTTCAGTTTTCACCCTCTCTGCCTCCTGACCCCCAGGTTCACCTCAAATGCACCATTTACACAGTTTGTCAGACTGCAACTTGAGTTGTTTGGTTTGACCTCCCCTTTGATAGGTGGGTTGTGAGGAGGAAGTGGCTGGAATCTGCTGGTAAAAAGGCCTTGTGACAGAGCTATCTAGAGTAGCGGAAGCTAGGAGGCAGGGGAAGTGGGCTGTGTGGCCAAGGTGGCAAGGAGGACAGGGTGACCTGGAGGCTGCATGGGGGCCTCAGCACGGTACCTGGCTCAGGGTTCAGTCCGTCGGTGCCTCGGGCGCCCCCCACCCTCCAGCCCCATTACCTGCTCATGTGTCGCTAGTGCGCGTCTCCTTGCCCTAGTCCCTTTGGAGTCTCAGCTCTGTGACCTCGAACTGCTTATTCTCCTTTCCTGTAGCCTCTGGCTCAGTGTCCATTGGGTTGACAGAGTCAGGTTGGGTTGTTGGGTGTGGGGGAATGACTTTGGCATCAGCACGTAAGGCTGACTTTTATAAAAACAATAAAATCCCCCAACATTTTGAGTGTGTGATCTATGCCAGGCCATGAGCCAAGTTCTTTGTGTGTAGACTCTTGTTCATTCTCACTGAAGCGGGTCGTACTTTGAGCATTTAGGGGATCTCTTCATAGTGGCCCCTCAGTGCTGGTGAGTGTGGTCCCCCAGCAGCACTTGAAGCAAGAGATGCCACTCCCTCCTTTGCAGCTTCTGTCTTCCCACCTCGGCCTCTCAGCAGAGTCCTGGAGTTCAAACCCTCTTTCCCCTGCAGGGCCAGGCACGTCATGGACGTTCAGCTGGCCACAGAGCTGGTTTCAGAATCAGTGTGCAGCTGCCTTTGTGTCAGAGTCTTTCTAGTCCAATGCCTTCAGAGAAAAGATAGCTTATTCCAGGAATGTATCATTGAAACACAGCCGGGAGCCACCCCTGCTGTCCCAACAGGTGTCCCACCAGAGCTCTTAGTAGCCGGCACCTCTGGACCTCAGCGTGTCCACGTGGTGCATCCTGTGGCTGCTCTCCACCCCCAGCCACCTGCACGCAGCCGTCAGTGGATGTGCTTCACATCCACTGTGCCTGTCTGGTTTTGTTCTTTCCTTGTGGCAACAAATTGGGTCCAAGAAAACAGGCAGAACATAAAGTCAGCTCTTCCTCTTTCAGCTCTTCTTGATACAGGGCCCTCTTGTCTCACCCTTTCCTGCGACCCCTGTCCCTGGGATGTGTTCCGTGGTTGCGTCTTTGTTTTGTGGTGGAGACACTTCATGGATAACTGTGACCAAGTAGGATTTTGTGCTGGGCACATGCTGGACACAGTGTCCAGTACGGGAGGCCAGGGGTGATGTGGGGTTCCTGTCGGGTATGAGCAGGTGGCACCATAGTGGCACCTATATTGTGCTTTGCTCTGGAGAGTGACTCCTCGGGACATGTCACGTGTGGGAGCCAGGAGTACAGGGCAGTTCCAGGGATATCCAGCAGGTGCAGGTGGTCCTGAGAGGGCTAGAGCCCATGGTGCCACCAGCCTCCCCTGAGGCTTCCTCACAGCATGAGGCTCCCCACACCAGCCTTTCTGCCCTGCTGCCCGGCAGCCTGGCCTCGTCACCCTGCCTGCCCTCTGCCACTTCCCCTCTGCTTGCTCTCTGTGCCCACCTCGCCTTCCATTCCTGCTCTCTGCAGGCCTCCTGGGCCGTCCTGTGGGGGGTCCCTTTCCAGATGCTTGTCCTTACTGTAGGGAGCAGATAGTGCTGAGGTGCCTGGACTCCCCCGCCAGCGGTGTGACTTCCCTCTGAGCTCCCACTTCCTGTCTGTGATATGCAGGTGATGGGGTGTGTGGGGCTTGTGGCAGGCACTCAGAAGCTCCCTCCCCTGGGAGGTACAGCATTTGTGTCCTGTGGCTTTTGCTGGCAGCTGTGACAGACATGCCCGTGCCTCTGGCAGAACATGCTCAGAGAGGTGAAAAATGCAGGGCCGGCACAGCCATTCTCCCCTCAGAGGGCTCCTTACATAACCGAGGGAGCACAGTCGCCCTGCTCTCCTCTGCCCCGGAGGCCAGCCAGACCTGACATAAACCTGAAGACCAGGGTCGCTGTCTCATTAGATGCCTCACTAGGCTGGTTCTTTCTTGACATGGGCCTTTGGGTGGCTGCTTCTCATCCCAGGTGTGTCTGTGGAGACTTGGGATTGGGGAGGCCTGGGAGCCGTGGGCTGCCCTGCACTGGCAGCATAAGAGGGGATCCTGAAGGCCTGTGGGGGGAATATGTTTGCTGCCAGCTGGAATTGTGCGTCTCTCCAGAGGAGTTGTCAGATGCAAAGAGATCTGGATTGGATGTCGGAGGCCAAGGCTTTCCCTTAGCAGCCTTGCAAGTGGTGGCTACAATGGCCGGAGGGGCAGAGCCCAGGCCTGGACATGAGAGGTGGGCTCGACAGGGAGGCAGGAGCCCTGGGCTTGTGCCCCCAGCCTGGGCAGGCACTCTTTGCCGTGTCTGAGACCCTCTGTCTCGTGCCTGGGGGAGCTGTGCATGCTCAGGGACCCTGTGGACCGCAAAAGCAGCACTTTTTTTGTGCGCCCTGTTTCCCCGTGGTCTGAATGTTGAGGGTGCCTTTGAAAATACAACCTCAGACATTCAGGTGGGAAGTGAACTGTGAACTGGCCGCTGCAGCGGCCTCGTAACAGCTGTGATGCCCTTCAGAGAAGCACCAGCTTTAGGCTGCAGACAAGAGCTGAACACTTTCTAGAAGGGCCAGCTGCTCGAGCAGAGGCTGAGGCTCCTCCCTGGGGCAGGTGGGGCCTGGGCGGTCAGGGAGAGGCCAGGTGAGGAGGACTGACCTCCGGGCAGGAGGAGGGCGAGAGGCAGCTCCAGGGGGTACAGGGCAGAGAGTGGCAGCAGATAGGGGTCAAGGCAAGGAGAGGTGATGGCAGGGCTTTAGATGGAAACCACTACAGGGAGGGTTCCCATGCCTGAAAGGCCGGGCCCAGGGTGGGGCCCCAGGGCCGTTGCTTCCCCCTCCCTGGCACCGTCTGTAGTTATCTGCATGGACTTTTCTGAGGCGACCTGTTCACTTTCCTAGTCCTGAGAGTTTCTGGCATCTGGGTGGATTTTCCAGTGCTGGGGCTGTGCTGCCCACCCCAGGACTCGGTGCACCCAGGCACCGTGAAGGCGAGTCCTGCCCAGGAGAAAGCTGCTGCCCTTGGTTCAGCTCAGCAAACTCAGCCACCCCACGCTTGTTTCTGACCTTGCTGACATCAGCGTGAAACACCTGGAACCATATTGTCCATTAGGCCTAGCAGCTGGAGGCCTGAGCTCACTCACTTCTGCCCCTCTACTCCCCAGCTGGGGGCCTGGTCACAAGTGGTAGGAAAAGCCCATTCCGGCTTGGGGCTGGTGCCTCTCTGACCCAGCTGTGTTGGAAGTATCGTGACACGGCCCCCGTGCCCCTTGCCGTGCCAGCGTCCCATGCAGCTCTGCCCACACACTCAGTGGGAAGGGTAGGAAGTGGAAGAGCAGGAGGGGATGACGGTCACTCCGGGAGCCTGGTCCAGGGGGTACTGGGAGGAGGGTGGACACAGGGCCGGTGGGATGGGGTGGGGCAGGGCAGGGTGGGGCGGGCGAGGAGGGATCTGTTCCTGCACTCCAGGACTGAGAAAGCAGTAACCCACTCAGAGTGCTCCTAACCCAGTACTCCCAGCGCCGTGGTGGAGGCGTGTGTGGGAGGCGGCATAAAGCCTTGACCGCAGGTGGCGTTGGTGTCCAGAGTGCCCTGGGAGAAGGCTGAAGCTGCTCTGCAGAACTGGACGGTCCAGGGGTCGGGGGGCTATGGTCCAAGAAGGAGGCTCTGAGGGGATGCTTGGTGTGCAGGCGGTTGACTAGCACGTGGGAGAAGCCACCGCCCACCCTTGGGGGCTGTGAAGCTGGCAGGGCCTTTGGGGTGGTCCCTGTGTAGCAAGGGGCCAGGCCTGTATATCACCATCACTGGGTACTGGATGAGGCGGCTCTCATCCCGGAGGAGGCTGGGCACCCAAGGCTGGCAGGCAGCCGCCTCCCCACAGCTGTCCTCACCACCCAGAACTGCCATCTTGTGCTTCTCCCACAGGAAGTGATTACTTCAAGCATCTTTGTCTATGGTCTTAGGTGGTGTGGTTTCGTCCTGCACAGTTCACGGAAAATGGCATCGTCCCTAGTGATGGCAGGGGTGCAGTTGACCCCGTTTGTGTCCTCCCCGGTGAGGACTGTAGGGAGTAGGGTGAGCCCTGGCTCTGCAGACAAGGAAACGGCCTCTGAGAATAATGCCGAGCCGCTTACCCCTCCCAGCAGGGTCTGCCCGTCCAGTGAGGGGCTGCTCAGCTGCAGACTGAGGAGCCCAGGCCAGGTGTACTGGCAAGGGCTGACAGGGGCCACTTTGCTTCCATTAAGCAGGTCCAGGTGGTTCACAGCGTAAAGCACGGTCTTCCCCACTGCCCTGCAGCTGAGCTTGTCCTTGGTGCTGTCAGAGCTGGGGCTGCCTGTGGCCTGGGAGTCTAAGGGGGCTCGTGGAAGCAAGTGGGAAGACGGTCCCAGCCGTCACAGAGCGAGGTCCTCACTGGCCCGTGGAGGAGAGCGTCATAGGCCAGGGGTGGCTAGGTGGCACCATTCAAAGCCACAGGCCTTCCCTGGCCTCCCCTCCACCAGCTCCCACACCCATGGGTCAGGGACGTGGCTGTGTTCTGTCCCAGCCCAGAAACCTGTGGTCTTCATGGGTCTCCCCTGCTGGGGAGCAAGGGTTGCCCAGCCTGGCCTTTCCGCCAGCGCTGTGGCCACTGTGTGCTTGTGTGTATACCCACAGGGTCGGGGAGCGGGTGCCTGTGTTTGTGTCTGAGGCAGGGTGTCAGAGAAAGACGAGGGTGTGTGGTGAGGCTGGGAGAGAGGGGGCTTGTGCGTGCAGGTGGACTCCAAGCCTGGGCAAGTGGAAGCACAGGGGCAGGAGGAGTGAGAGTGTGTGGCAGGAGAGCAGGCTGAGCCCCCTCCACTTCCAGGTCAGCCAGAACAGCCTCACCATGCTGTCCTCCCCGTCGCCGAGCCAGCAGGTGCAGACCCCGCAGTCGATGCCCCCTCCCCCCCAGCCGTCCCCGCAGCCCGGCCAGCCCAGCTCGCAGCCCAACTCCAACGTCAGGTAGGCCTGGCCGGGGTGCCCCTCCCTGCCTGGCTCACAGGGCGGGCCTGCCCAGTGCCCCTGGCTCACAGACATGCTTCCTTTCACTTTGCTGCAGCTCCGGCCCTGCCCCATCCCCCAGTAGCTTCCTGCCCAGCCCCTCACCGCAGCCCTCCCAGAGTCCAGTGACGGCGCGCACCCCACAGAACTTCAGCGTCCCCTCCCCGGGACCTTTAAACACCCCTGGTAAGTCAGGCCTGGCGTGGGCATGGCCCAAGGCCCAGAGCCCATCGTGTGACCTGCACACAGACAGCCCTGCAAGTTGAGGTGCTGAGGGTCTCCCCCTCACCCTTGCAAGGCCTTGGCTTGTAATAGGGTGAGTGAGCTCCGGAACCCCGTGGAGCCCGAGCACCCCACCTTTAGGGTTTTCAGAGAGCTGGCCCTTTGTGGGCTGGGGCTGTGCTCACCAGGCTGTGTCCTGCAGTGAACCCCAGCTCGGTCATGAGCCCAGCAGGCTCCAGCCAGGCCGAGGAACAGCAGTACCTGGACAAGTTGAAGCAGCTCTCCAAGTACATCGAGCCCTTGCGCCGTATGATCAACAAGATCGACAAGAACGAAGGTGGGGCCAGGCCAGGGCTGGGGCAGGCCCACAGGTAGCCCAGGCCTGCGTCTTAGTGTCCCTTCTTCTGTCCCAGACAGAAAAAAAGACCTGAGTAAGATGAAGAGCCTCCTGGACATCCTGACAGACCCCTCCAAGCGGTGAGCTTTGCCCCCAGACCCCTGGAGGAAGGCTGGTGCTGCGCCCACAGCTCACAGAGGGTGCCTGGGGCTTGGTTGGCCCAGCCTAGGACAGACACTTTTTTTTTTTTTTTTTTTGTGAGGAAGATCAGCCCTGAGCTAACATCAAATGCTAATCC
Organism: Diceros bicornis minor; assembly: GCF_020826845.1. Lineage (NCBI taxonomy): Eukaryota > Metazoa > Chordata > Mammalia > Perissodactyla > Rhinocerotidae > Diceros > Diceros bicornis. Next base: position 31,510,096 of record NC_080774.1, on the reverse strand, counting down.
TCCTCTTTTTGCTGAGGAAGACTGGCCCTGGGCTAACATCTATTGCCAATCCTCCTCCTTTTTTTCCCCTTTTTCTCCCCAAAGCTCCAGTAGATAGTTGTATGTCATAGTTTCACATCCTTCTAGTTGCTGTGTGTGGGACGCCACCTCAGCATGGCCAGACAAGCAGTGCGTCGGTGTGCGCCCGGACCCCAACCCGGGCTACCAGTAGCGGAGCGCGCATACCCAACCGCTAAGCTACCGGGCCGGCCCCTAGGACAGACTCTTGATGACGATGTGGAGTCCAGAGAAGGGGCCCCGGGGCTCCGCTTAGGTGTATCTGCTTGGGCTTCAGGCCCCCAGCCTGTACCTCAGCCAGCACCAGCCTCTGCCCTGCACTGGGCCACTGCTGGGCCCCTCACACTTCCATCCTGTGGTCGTCACAGCTCTGCGTCATGGGCTGCTGGTTGGGTCTGGGCTTGCACTAATCCAGCTGGCCATGATGGGTCTTAGTCTGACCTTCAGCCCTGCGCCTGACTTGCCAGGGACCTTGGGGCAAGTGACTGTGTCTCAGTTACCCTGTCTGCAAAGGGGTCAGCTGCGGCTCGCATGCGCTGGCTGTGAAAATGAAACAAGACGGTGCCTTTTTGTGTGTGTGTGTGAGGAAGATCAGCCCTGAGCTAACATCCACGCCAATCCTCCTCTTTTTGCTGAGGAAGACTGGCCCTGGGCTAACATCCGTGCCCATCTTCCTCCACTTTATATGGGATGCCGCCACAGTATGGCTTGACAAGCAGTGCGTGCCCGGGATCTGAACCTGTGAACCCCGGGCCGCTGTAGTGGAGTGTGCGCACTGAACCGCTGCCCCACTGAGCCGGCCCCCAAGACGGTACCTTTAGAAGCACTTGGAAGGCAGTGGAACGCCAGGGTCTCGACACCACACACATGCCCCTTCCCTTGCCCATGAGCCACAGGGCAGCTGTGAGTGCCAGAGTTTGGCCAGTGCCACAGAGCTGTTCATGTCGACTGGCCTTTGGGTTACTTCCCTCTCCCCAGGGCCTTGGCTCAGGCTGTGCTCCTCTTCTAGAAGGTCTCCTTTGTTCTGCTTATCTGGGCAGAATGCTGGACACTGCACAACAGGCCTATTGGAGCTGGACAGCCCTTCAGGCTCTCTTGGGTTGATCCCTCATTGGAGTTATAGGGCCGGGGTGGGCAGGGGCCTGGCCTAGACAAGACTGAGGCCATCCTAGCCTGCTCAGGGGCCAGGCTTCTGTCCCTTCCCTTGACCCATCACATGGATACTGTGTTCTGCTGACTATGTCCAGGCAACTCCTGGAGGCTGGGCCACCCTGCCTTAGACTCTGACTGAGGTTCCTGTAGAGGGTTCCGGTGGCCAAGGCCCCCAGGCTGGCTCTGTCCAAGGGAGGCCAGATAGTCAGTGGTTGGGATCAGCACATGAGAGCTGCCAGCTCCCCTGGCCTCCAGCACAGAGGGTCAGCCAGTCCCCTCTCTGCACAGGTGCCCACTGAAAACGCTGCAGAAATGTGAGATCGCCCTGGAGAAACTCAAGAATGACATGGCAGTGGTGAGTGGGGCACCGTGGCCTGGCGGTGTTTGAAGGGCTGCAGGTATTTCTGGGGAGGTTAGGGCTCACCCCACAGCAACTTGAAACCACAGGCTGGGAGGAGCCGTCACAGTCAGGGGTGGGCAGAGGGAGCATGCCACTCAGCCTGAGGACCCTGCCCGGGAGTCTTCTTCCAGGTCGCATCTGCAGTGGGGTGTGAGGTGGGACAGCGTGCATAGGAACATGGGAGAAATCACCCTCTGGCTGCTGCTCCGTGGGTGCTTCCTACATCCCCTGGGCTTGTTGGTTTTTATGCATGCCGCCTCTGCCATCCTGCCTCCACCCGCCCAGCACAAGGCCAGGCCCCAAGGGAGGGGACTCTAGGGGAGGTTGAGGAGACAGGGGGTGGGAGAATTGGCCATCTTGGTCTGCAGTGGGCAGAGGTTGTGGGAAAGCCACGGGAAGTCTGACTGTAAGTGAGAGTGAGGACCTTGGGCTCTGGAGAGCCTCCCCAAGAGTAGGCTGCTGACCCCACCCATCCTGTCCCAGCCCACGCCCCCACCGCCCCCAGTGCCGCCAACCAAACAGCAGTACCTCTGCCAGCCACTCCTGGATGCTGTCCTGGCCAACATCCGCTCGCCCGTCTTCAACCACTCCCTGTACCGCACATTCGTGCCAGCCATGACGGCCATCCACGGCCCACCCATCACGTACGTACAGCGCAGGGTTCAGCCTTGCAGTGGGCAGTGGCTGGTGGGCCATGGGCCACAGCCTGGCCTGGGGTGGTCACTATGTCCGCCTCCTCCAGGGCCCCGGTGGTGTGCACCCGGAAGCGCAAGTTTGAAGAGGATGAGAGGCAAAGCATCCCCAATGTGCTCCAGGGGGAGGTGGCCAGATTAGACCCTAAGTTCCTAGTGAACTTGGACCCTTCTCACTGCAGTAACAACGGCACCGTCCACCTGATATGCAAGCTGGGTGAGTACTCGGGGCTGGTGGGGCTGGTGCAGGAGAGCGAGCCCTGATCTGCAGCCCCAGGGCTCTGCCCATGCAGGGGGCACAAAGCTTCCAGGCTGTGTCTCAGAACAGGCCCAACCTAGCACCACGCACTCCATGGGTCGTGATGTGCTCAGGCTCCCATGGACGTGCATGCTCACACCACAGACCCAGGCCCGCAGTCCCCAGGTCAGAGCCTGCCTGAGCCATCCTCCTCAATCCTCACACATGTGGCCCAGGACATGCCCTGAGGGCTGGGCCATGAGCTCACACATTCTCACCTTGCCCGCGTGCCAGGGAAGCCCCTCCTTACTGTCCAGATGTGGCTCTGCTTGCCTGAGCCCCTGGGGAAACGTGGAAACCTGAGTCAGAGTGACCTCCAGGCTTTGTAGCCAGCCTCACTAGAATCTTCTGGGGTGTGAAGAGCCCTGTTCAGGAGCAGGGCTGCAAGGTGGGGCGTGCCGGGTCACAGGCAGGGCCTCGTGTGTTACAGATGATAAAGACCTCCCGAGCGTGCCGCCGCTGGAGCTCAGCGTGCCTGCCGACTACCCTGCCCAGAGCCCGCTGTGGATTGACCGGCAGTGGCAGTACGGTGGGTGAGCCAAGAGGACAGCCATGGGGAGGCCCAGGACAGGCGGGGATCAGCTCTGGGCAACCAGGTTTTTCTCCATGTGCCCCCTCCCACCCCACTAAGGCCCCCTCCTCAACTCCCCCTTCGTGGACAAGAGTGGGTTGCCCAGCAGTCCCTTGGAGAGAGAAGGGTCTCTGCCCCCATTGTGTTCCTTTGCCTGTTGACCTGCAGCTCCAGAGCAGCTGGGTTCAGTGGGTGAGGGGCAAGTAGGCCTGGCAGCCCTGGTGGGCCCCTGCAAGGCTGACATGGGGGCACAGACGGGAGCTTGTGCTCATGAGGACCCATCTGGGTGACATGGCTCCAAGCCAGAGGCCCGGAGAGAGCCCCGTTGTTGGGGACAGTCCCCCTGAGGCTCAGAGTTGGTGCACAGAAGGCCAGGACTGGAACCCTGAGGCTGTCCCTGAGGGAAAGCCCTAGGCTCCAGGCCCATTCACATTCCAGTTCTCCACTGATGGGTGGGCCCAGGAAGAGAGCCTGCCGGCCACCCTACTGTGTGAGAGATGGCATCCCTGGTGACTGGGGCTGGGTAGAGTGCCCAGACGTCAGTCCTGTGCCTGTGGGGGCAACCCTTTCCCAGGGAGTTGCTTGCGTGGGCCCGGGTTGCGGCAGGCTCCAGCCGTCCTGCCTGAGAGCACAGTGCTCACGGCCGCTGCTGTGTTGCAGATGCCAACCCCTTCCTGCAGTCGGTACACCGGTGCATGACCTCGAGGCTGCTGCAGCTCCCCGACAAGCACTCGGTCACGGCCCTGCTCAACACCTGGGCGCAGAGCATCCACCAGGCCTGCCTCTCAGCTGCCTAGCCACCACCGCCACTGCACATCTGGCCGCCCACCAGGGACTGTGGGGGCAGCCGGCAGCCTTGTCGGGGCTGCAGTGGACACACACCTTGTGTCGGACGTTTCTAGGTGTTGGCTTCCTTAGAGAGCCTGGGCTTAGGTTAGCTTTCCTGCTTTTATCTTCTGCCTTGGGGACCTGCCAAACATTTTCCCACACTTGTACAGGGTTGGCACAGGTGGCTGCAGAGCTGGCTGCGTCGATGGGGGGGTGGGACTCCCTCCAGGGAGTCGGACACATCCCCGGCCCCTGCATTCCTCGGGCTGCTGCTGTCCCTGCGGCCTCTGCAGGGCCCATGTCCTTCCTTAGCAGCTTGAGGGAGAACTCAGGGTCTTGTTAGAGCCTCTTGTGTGTGTGCCAGAAAGTACTTCTACCTGTTTCTGTAGGGGAACATGGAGAACATAGGAAACCCCTAAAATACACACAGAATTCTCTGATGACGGTTTTGCGTTCAGACCTTGCCACCGTTGGCATGTGGGGCACGCCGTAGGGAAGCTCCCAGACCCAGGGGCGCTGACAGTATCAAAAGGGAAGGCCGGCCTGTGGGCGGCTGCGAGTCTCTTGCCACTGGCTGGGCCTCATACCTCATGGCATTCTCCCTTCAAGCCCTGAGGGCCTGCTCAGCACTGTAGGGGTACCTGGGGAGTGGGGGCATATGGGTGGATCGTTTCCTAGACTCATGCCCACTAGTTGGGTGCTTGGGCCTGCTTTTGGGTCGGGGTGCTGTCCTCGGGACCTGGCATCCTCAGCCAATCCAGAGAGTGAAGCCTCCCTGACAGGGCACTGGCCAGCTGGCTCTCTGGCGACAAGAGGTCCCCCCTTTTGTATGTGCACTACCGTGTCATCTGTGGTTCTTATAATAAATTTATTATTCCTGTGTTTGTTGTGAATTTGTTACTGTGTCCCCCCTCGCGAGTCCAGGGCCCACTGTCCAGTGAGGGACGCTGTCAGGGCTGAGCCAGGTCCCCCACCTTGGAGATGTCCATGGACACTGAAACTTTAGTTCACCCTTGTCTGACAGTATCAGTGCCTCATCCTGGTTCACTCCCAGGTTTCCGGCAAAGTTCTTGCTCCCCAGAGTGGGAAGAGGCCGAGATTTGCACTGAGGAAACAGCCAGTGGGGCTGGGATGACTGTTCTGCCCGGCGAGGGTCAGCACTAAGCTGACCACAGCCGTGAGGCATAGGAAGCTGCTGTCTAGCCACTGAGGGGGGTGGTGTGAGGCCCTCACGGGCTGGGGACATCGCCAGGTGGGCCCCTCCACGGAGGAGGGCGGGCTCTGCAGGACAGGTCATCAGCTGTGTTTGCCAGTGTGCAGGCAGGTCGGCGTCTTGACCATGTGCCCCTTTAGTTCACTCCCTGCACTCCAAGAAGGGAGCGTGTGCTGTACCTGAGCTTGTCCTCTTCCAGGGCAGCCGCTGGGCTCTGGACAAGCCAGAGTGACTGCCAGGCAGGCCCTTCCCATGGCAGGGAGCAGAGCTAGGGCACATGGCGGGACAGCGATGCCAGATAGCCATTGAGGGATGAGACTCACAACTGAGAGAAACGAGCTTTATTTCCAGTCTTCAATAGGTAGGGTAATACTTACTTCATAATGTTTTTGTGTAAATGCAGAATAGTAAAATACTGAGCAAGAAAATAATTTCTCAGTTCTGAAACCAAGTACTTTCTCTGCCATGAGTTTTATCTGGAATTAGCTTGGCTTAAACGCGTTAGAATTCTTTTGAAGTGCTATGTAGAGAGGGTGTAGCGTCTCCAGCTGCGGATCGCGGGCCTGGGGAGGCCTGGCTGCGAGAGGGTGCAGCGCAGCGCTCAGAGCACGGAGCGATGCAGCCGCCGGCTCTGCACCACCTGCAGCCTTTTCTGCCGCTCCGCGAAGTTACTCTTCAGGGTCTGCTTCAGCGCGGGCAGGATGGCTCGCTCCCCCCCCAGCAGCGGGCTCAGAATCAGGCTGGTGGGGGCAGAGGAGGGATCACTACAGGCGCTTTGGAGCGCAGACTTGGCTGGGAGTGGGGCCACGGTCAAGGCGCTGAGCCAGGGCCTGCTCTGCTGCGCCCCGGGCCTGCAGGCACTGGGCTTGGCGGCCTCCCCATCCCCCGTGCCAGTGGGACTCACCATTTCTTAGAGATGCCCTTGGTGGGGACCTTGGGGAACTGCATGGCCTCCAGGTGAAGGGCCTCCTGGTTCCTAGTGAAGAAAGAGTCAGCAGTGAGCCCCAGACGAGCAGGCCCTGCCTAGCCTGTGACAGGGTGGGCACTGTGCAGGGGCACGCACTTGGGAGAACTTGGCCCGGCCTCCTCCGGGGCAGCCTTAGGCCTCTGGTTCCCTTCCAGGAGGGACTTGAGGTGCTGCAGCTGAAAGGCAGGGAGAAGAGGCGTGGTGGGCGGGGCCCACAGAGGCACTGGCGCGTGCCCACTGCCCCAGCCTCACCTCTTGCGCCTGCAGGAGATTGGCGTTCCACAGCTGGCGGATGACCACCTCGCACTGCTGAAGTGTGGTGGGCTTGCGCAGGTAGGGAGGCAGGCTTGTCGTGGGGGGTGCCCCCGTCGCCTGCTTGCCCTTGTGCTGGCTGCCCGCCACTGAAGTGGCCACTGGATTAGAGGTCTCCACTTCCTCATCTCTGAAACAGTCACTGCAGCAGTCCAGAGGTGGCCTGCCAGGATTGGTCTAGCCACCCACCATCTCTCCTCAGGGCACCACCCGCGCCAGTGTGAGGCCAGTATGGGGAAGTGGGGCGTCTACACAGCCTTCTCGGGGCCTGGCTCCCTTCTGCTGACCAGGGTGCTCCAGGCACCAGGTGGGGGGGTCTCTGGGGCCAGCTCTGACCTGGGCCTGTCCCTTTCTTGCCTCTCAAGATATGCTGAGGGTCAGATGTGGTTCAGGCTGCCTGGCTGCCCATGGTGCTGACCCCACATCTGGTGGGGCTAGTCCAGAGGGAATCTAAGGATGGTGCAGAGAAGCAAGAGCCTATCCCACCAGCTGCACTACACAGGGGATGTGGGGTTCCCTTTTCGGATGCAAAGTCCAGCTCACTGCTGCTTTCCAGGGAAGTCCCAGAAACTTGGGTGTCACCAGAGCCTGGTCCTGCTCTGGCCTGCTGGCTCCATGCCTTCGAAAGGCGAAGCACGTTTCCCAGGGTGGAGCCTGGAAACCCAACTCACTGTTTTCTTGGTGAAAAGCAACCTAATTTGGAGGCCAAATTACCTTGCTTCCTTGAGAAAATGGTTTAGGGGCTGCTGCTGGCCCCTGTTGTGGGCTCAGATCAGCTCAGGGACCCTGCAGAATGCCTAGGGCGGGGTAGGGGAAGGCAGTGCCCACCAGATTGACGAGCCCTAAGGCCATCTGCTTTCGCGAGCTTGGTTCACGCTGGAGACTGGCCCATGAGGAAGGGCAAAGCAATCGGCTGGTTCCAGGGTGCGAACCTACTAAATGTAATCTCGGGCCGCAGGGTGCAGCGAGCCTTACTTGGCCTGCCCTTGTGCCCCGGGGGCTTTGTCCAGCTTGCTGTTGTGAAGCAGGGTGGTGCCTGGGGGCTCCTCGTCCAGGTCCATCTTCTGGGGAACGTCGGCTTTCGAGTCTTGCTTCTTGGAGGAACCAGGCTGGGGCCTGGCCTTGCCTTGAGAGTTGGCTGCAGGTCAGAGCCAGACAGTGCCAGTGACTGCAGGCATCAAGAGCCGCTGCCCAGGTCCTCGGGGAGCAGCTGTGTGTGCCCACGGAGCCCCTGCCCCCACCTCAGCTTCCTCCTTGTAAAGGGGAGATGGTAACAGCCTCCCTCAGAGCTGCTGGGAGAACTGAGTGAGGGTCTGAGGATACTGCCTGTGGGTGGTCCTGCTGAATGCTCTCAAGCAGTCACAGTGCTGGAAGCTGGCTCCCTGAAGTAACTGAATCAGGGACAGCCCCACACCTCCCAGGCCTCCATAAAAGCCGGGGGAGGGGCAGCTTTTATGGAGGCCCCGCAACCTGTTCCCTGACTCTGAACCCCACTTTGGGCAAAATGAAACTGAATGAGATTCTGGGACGCAGCCTGCACAGGTTTACTCTCTGAGGAGAAGGCCCATTGCCCACCTGGGCCCTACATAGAAAGGGCAGGAGCTGCTCCTGGTGAGGATGCCTGGCCTCTTGGGGAGGCAGACTGGGGAGAAGAGGCTCTCAGCTCCCCTCACTCTGCCATAAGCCTAGGCTCCATAGGCAGGGCCATCCCACCTGCGTCCTGCCTGCTTTGGGGGTCACGGTGAGCAGGGCTTCTGCTGGGCAGCCAGCGCACTGCCTCCACCCTGGAAGACCACTCAGGGAGGTTCAGGGGGCTCTCGGGGCCACTCTGTTCAGAGAGCCTGACTGCCTACCACCCTGCCCCAGGGTGGGCCCGCTGAGGGACCTTGTGCCCCGTGTTGACATCACGCCTTTGCAGCCAGGCACGCCCAACTTTGTAGCCTCCCACCAGCTGGCCCATGGTCCTGTCCCACCTTGCCTCAGCACCTCTGGGTGGTTTTAGCTCATGACATCTGGGGGCTGCCCTCCTTGGCTCCCTTCAGCTGCCCCTCAACCCCCATGTCCATAGGGCCTGGCAAAGGTGCTCCCCAAAGTCTGCCCAACAGAGGACCACTAGGGGCTTTCAGCTCCCTGGTCAGTGCCCCACACCGGCTGTTCAGGCCTGTAGCCCCAGCGGGCACTTGCGCCTCCCTCGACCCTGAGCACACGAAGGGTGCTGGCATGCTTACCTGGCACTGTCGAATTTGAGACAGACTTGATGGACTGAAAGCTGGAATTGGAGATGCTGCCTGTGGGAGAACGCACAGGGGTCAGGCCAAGATGGCAGCAACGATCCTTCCATCCCAGCTTCTCCAGCAGCATCTGTGTATCCCCCGTGGGCGAGGGGCCGGCCCACCCATGCCCACCTCCTGTCCTTGCAGGCCCCAGGCCATGCATTCACGTGGAGCCCTCCCCCACACTCTGGTGAGGCAGCCCCAGGCCCAGCCAGTGTCAGACAGAACGGAGGCCACGGGAAAGGTGGTTTCCGGGAAGGCCATCCAGATAGCAGGGGCTCAGGACCGAAGAAGCAGCGGGTCCCGAATGGGAGCACAACCTCTCCCAATGTCCCATCGGGGATCCCCAGTGCTGTGGGACTGGGACTACTAATGGGCCTGGCTTCGTGCCCAGAACAGCTCACTACAGCTTCTCTGTCCTGCCAGAGAAGGCCCCACCACCCATTCTCTGTGTGTCTCCCAGGAAGGGAGAGCCCTGGGCACCCCACAGACTAGGGCATTCCAGGCTGGCACCACTCACCACTCAGACCACCTCCCCATGACAGATCTGGCCCCCAAAGTAAGGGGGAGAGCGAGTCCGAGACAACCAGGCCAGGATGGGGGACAGGCAAGGGGAGTGGGCCACAGATGAGGAAGGGCCTCAGACAGGTGGCTGCAGGTCTCCGCGTCTCAGCTTCCTTCCCCCAGCTCCCACGGTCACTGTGGAGATGGCAGGGAGGATCCCCGGAAGGCGTGTGCCCAGAGCCACCTGTCCCAGGGTGTGAGAGATCAGAGGCACAGGGCTGGGGCTGCACTGAGCTCACTGGCGTGTCAGAGGGAGCCTGAGGCCAGCCACAGCAGCAGTCCGAGTGAAAGAACCAACCAGGTTAGTGAGCCGGGAAGGCAGGGGGAGGGTCTGGGCAGCACCCGACCCCAGCTGCTCTGCCCACTGTCCACACTGCACAGACCTCAGGCCTTAAGTTCCTCAAGCGTGGCACCTGCTGTGCTTGGGTGCCCAAATTCACCCAGACCGTGGCTGGGACAGTGGTGTCTGTCTGTCCAGCTCCCCTAGGACCCCTCCCCACTGGGCTAGTGAGCAGACCAGTGCAGCCAGGTCAGCACAAGCAGTCTGGAGGGGCTGCTCCCGACATGGGTAACTTCCCATCAGGCACCCCAAGGCCTCAGTCTTACCTTTCTGCTGCAGCTTCTGATTCATTATTAGCTTGTAATGGAGATCTGAAAGCAAGCACACGCTCCTGGTCATTTTGGAAGCTGCAGCCACTCTGAGAGAAGAGTCTTGGCTTGCCCTGCCCACTCCCTCCCTGCTGAGCCCCTAGAGACCTCACTCATGACCTTGGCTGCCAGGACCTGCCCCAGGACCCTGCCTTGGGTGCCCTAGGGCCGGGAAAGCCTCTGGCTGTTCCCTGAGCCAGAGCCCCTGTGTGAGAGCCTCGTCCAAAGTCCGTCCCTCCATCCATGACGTCTCCAGGGCACCCCTGCCAAGGGGGGAGCCCCTGGCCATGGATGAGCAGATATGGTCAGTGCAATAATCAAGTGACACCCTGGACAGGGGCTGGCCACAGTTGGGGGCCCAGGGTGGGACACAAGAAGCCTGGGAGGGGAGGGTCCTGACATAATGGACACCCAGTGATCGGATACTTGGCACTCCAAGTAAAGGCAGCAGGAGAAAGGAGGGGAGTGAGAAAGAAGGCAGGCTTAGAGGTGTGTGCCGCGGAGCACTCTCTAAGGCTAAGGGAGGCAGGAAGGAGAAGCAGGGTCCCATCATGGAAGGCCTCAGGTTCTGCTTCAGGCCTGGCCCACGGGAATGAGGAGCCACGAGAGGTGCAAAGTTAGGAAGGCCCTGCCCTGAGGACATGTGTGGGCACAGGCCGCAGGTGTCCGAGGAGGGGCTGGACAGGGCCAAGAGATCCCTCGGGGTTCGGCATGTCTGCCTTTGATCTGGGTGTGTTCAGTCTGTGAAAATTCATCAAGCTGTATACTCGTACATTTGGGGATATGATTTACTTCTACAAAAAGTTTTTTAAAACGAGGCGGGCCTGACCCTGCCTAGAGAGGAGACCACTGGCCGGGTTACCTTGGGAAGTGACGCACCAGACCCGCCCCCGCCAGACGGGCGGGCCTCCTGGAGGCACTGCCCACGACGACACCGCCAGGTCTTCGGCCTGGGGCAGGGAGCCCGAGCCCGCCGTGGCAGGACCCGGGGTGGCGCTTGCTGCCTGTGTTCCCTAAACCCTGCGTGTTCTAGAGCCCGTGCGCTGTGTCGGGGCTGGGGGCCGTGGCGGGGTTCAGGGCACCTGGGAGGCCGGTCTGCGTCTCTCGGGCCCCAACCGCGGAGGGCGCCCGCCCCCGGCCCCGCCGCCCGGACTCACCCTTGTTCTCCCGCTTCAGGTACTCGATCTCCTCGTGGAGCTTGACCAGCGTCTCCGAGTGCTGCTGCTGCAGGAACTGCAGGCTCTTCTCCAGGTCCAGGACCCGCTTCTGCGCCTCGCTGAGCCCAAGCTGCGCGCCGTGCTGCCCGGGGTGCTGGAGGACCACGGGCGGGCGCGGGCGCGGGCGCGACACCCCCCGGGAGCCCAGAGCCTCCGAGCTGGGAGGCCGCTGCCCGGCCGCCACCCGCGCCGCGCTCATGTCGCCGCCGCCGCCGAGGCAAGCCCACTGGGTGGCCTGGCGCCGCGTCGCCATGGACACACGCGCGACCCAGGGGGTGTGGCGTGCGGTGGGGGCGGGGCGTGGGCGCCCGAGAGGCGTGGCGTGCGCGTGGGGGCGGGGCCTGGGCCACGTTCTGCCTGGGTGAGTGCACAGTGACTTGAAAAGCATCCTCTGGCATAATTAGACCTCAGGGAATCGTCTGCCTTTACCGTAGGCCCTATATTTCATTTTGTTCGCTTGTTGTGTTTTAATAGTTCACTTTTTGAATAGATGATAGGATTACAGTTTCAAGTATCAAAAGGTAGAGTGTCCACTTCTAACAATTGCAGAACCACTGTGCATCATGAAATGTGGACAAAATCTATGAAACAGCTGTCGGAAGGCTGGAGAAGAAGAAAAAGCAGGTGGAAACCAGGGGGGCAGCTCTTCCCCTGAGGGCTCTCTCTAGTGAGTTAGACCTCAAACAGGAAGCCACGGGCTTATTGGCTCGAGAGGGCAGAGGATGGAATTGGAGACGGCCACTGGAGCGGAAAATTGAGAGGAGTAATGCTGGGAAGTTTGTAGCCTCAGCAGGTGAGGAGCCAGAAGCTGTAAACTCCCTGCGAATATGTGGCTGGCCTGAACTGCCCATGTGTGGGTACGATTCCAAAGATCCCAGGGAAAGACAGAGCTGGAAGGTGGAAAGAGCTGAAGAAGAGATTCGTTTGCTGTCACCTCCAGGAGAGACTGAGTTTGAAGTCTGACAGTCACAGGAGCTTGGTAAACGCCTCAGTTTTCCATTTAAACCCCACTCGAAAGGGCCACAGCTTGGGAATAAAGACTCTATTTTAGAAATAAAGGATTTGCACTAAGACTAAGGGCAAAATCAAAACATATCTGTCCTAACAAAACTTAAAGCCCAGCCTCCACAAGTTCACTGTGATCTTCCAGTGATTCAACTGCCTAGAGAACAAAATTCAACACTCTTCAGGGAATGCTAACAGAATGCAGAGTCTCTATGACCCACCATCCATGATATCTGATATACAATAATAAATACCAGCGAAAAAAAGAAAAAGACAAATGTGATGGAGTCAAGAGAAAAAAATTCAGATTCAGTCAACAGAAACAGATCCACAAATAATTCTAGATAATAGAATTAACAGAAAAGTACTTTATAATAAATATGTTAAAAATCTACAGAAAAAGATGGCTATAGTGATTGAAATCATGGAGAATTTAAAAAACGATTGGGAAAGTATTTAAAAAAAAAAAAGGAAATCCTAGAACTAAAAACATATCTGCACTTCTGGTTTCCTGGTCTGGCATGTCAGGAACTTGGAAGTCATCACTCCTATCCACACAAAAAGAAAACAGCTGAACAAACTGAAAATCAATAACTCTGTTTAGATCTGTCAAAGAATTAGATCACAGGACAAACCGCTGCCCCCAAAATTGGAGAGGCAGACAGGTAGACACAGAGCATTACAACTTACTGGAGCAAAAGTCCTCGAGCAGGAGCCTGTGTGGGAACCAGCAGCAGGATGGGCAGGAAATTCTAAACCATAACTAAGGAGTTGCTGGTGTGGCTCAGTGTGGACAAGTCTGAGAGAGGGAAAATCCGGAGAGGTCTAATCTTAAGGGGCTGGCAAATTTTTGTGAGTTTAACCTCCAGGAGCCCTACCAGATTTTCACAGGGAAGAATGGAAAAGAATCCCCTTGTGCTCCAGGCAGAAGGAAGGGGAAAGTAGCCATTTTGAAATATGCCCACAGAATTCTGTTCTTCTTTACAAGGCCTGCTCTCAGTAGAAACTAAGAGGTCCAAAAGAGCTAAACTGATTGGGATTTCACCAGAGCCTAACTGACCTGGAGGAAGAGAAGTATCCAATTTCAGCCCCATTTAGCCCCTCCCTCTCTCCACACCACACCCCCATATCAGTAAGGCTCCTGTATAAAAGCAGGGGATACAAGTGAAAGAACTGCTCATGTCAGACCTTATTTAAGAAGTCTCTAGGAAAACCCAAAGACAACAGAGAAGACAAAACTGAGGGCTCCAGAGGACATCTTTGCCTCTGACACCTATGACTATAGCAAACAATAAACATGGACTAAACCCTAGCCAGATAAGCATAAAACTTCACACTGAAGGCCTTTTGCCTCATTTTCTTCTATCCAGTGCATCATGTCCAACTTTCAACAAAGAATTACAAAGCATACTAAAAGACAAAATCATAATTTGAAGAAACAGAGCAAGCATCAGAGCCAGACTCAGATATGGCAGAGATATTGGAATTTAAAATGACTATGATTAATAAGTTAGGGGCTCTAATGGAAAAAGTGGACAACATGCAAGAACAGAAGGGTAAGGTAAGCAGAGACATGGAAACTAAGAATGAAAAGAAAATGTGAGAAATAAAAAACACTGTAATAGGAGTGAAAAATGCCTTTGATGGGCTCATCAGTAGATTGGACATGGCCAAGGAAAGATTTAGTGAGCTTGAAGATATGTCAATAGAAAGTTCCAAAACTGAAATGTGAAGAGAAAAATGAATGAAAAAGACAGGACAGAATATCCAAGAATGCTGACTGTTACAAAAGGTATAACATGTGCATAATGGGAATACCAGAAGGAGAAGAAAGAGAAAGGAATAGAAAAAACATTAAAGCAATAATGACTGATAATTTCATAAAATTAAAAAAAGACAACAAATCACCGATCCAGGAAGCTCAGGGAACACAAGGCAGGATAAACACCAAAAAAAAAAAAAAAAAAAAAAAAAAAATCTACTCCTAAGCATATCATATTCAAACTTCAGAAAATTAAAGACAAACAGAAAATCTTGAAAGAAACCAGAAGGGAAAAAAAACCCCTTACCTATAGAGGAACAAAGATAGAATTACATTGGACATCTCCTCAGAAACCATGCATGCAATGAGAGTGGAGAAAAATATTTAGTGTTGAAAGAAAAAAGCCACCAACCTAGAGTATTGTATCCAGCTAAGTTTTCCTTCAAAAGTGAAGGAGAAATAATAAAGACTTTCTTAAACAAACAAAAACTGAGGGACTCTGTCACCAGTAGACCTGCAAGAAATGTTAAAATAAATTCTTCAGAAAGAAGAAAAATGGTATAGGTCAGAAATTAAGCTCTACATAAAGAAAGGAAGAGTGTTAGAGAAGGAATAAATGAAGATAAAATAAAATCTTTTCTTTTTCTTAATTTAAAAAATAACAGTTTGTTCAAAATAATAATAGCAACAATGCATTTGGTAATTATAGCTTATTGATAAGTGAAAGGAATGACAGCTATTATAAGGGAGGGGGAATTGGGAATATTCTGTTATAAGGCACTTGCACTACCATGAAGTGGTATCATCTTATTTGAAAGAGGATTTGGATTCATTGTAAATATATATGGCAAACTCAAGGGCAACCACTAAAAATAAAAAGGAAAAAAAGGTATAATTGATGTGCTAAGAAAGGAGATAAATGCTTGCTTAAAACCAGAGAAGGAGGGAAAACAGTGGAAGACAAAAAAGAAACAAAGGACCATGAATAGAAAACAGTCACAAGTATGGTAGATATTAATACAACTATACAACAATCACATTAAATGTCAATGCCCTAAATTACTTTCAATGATATGTTTTTGCTATTTCTTGATTTATCAAAATGAACCACTTTCACTGGCTTTCTGTTCTGATAGATGAGGATTTAACTCACTCCTATCACCAACCTCACCTTCTAATACACTCCTATTGTTATTATTCTTATCTCCTCTATTATTTATTTTTGTAATCTTACACCTTCATTTTTGGTTTCATCGACTATTGACTCCTTACTTTGTAGAGTGAAGATTTAAAGTAATGATATTAGTTCCTCTGTCTTTCCTTTTCAACTCTTCTCCATCCTAATTCACAACTTCTAACATTTGTTTTTTCTTTTCATCGTTAAGGTTGATAATTTTATACTATTCTTTGACAAAAATGAAATATGTTGTACTTTCTCTCTCTCTTTTTTTAAATAATTTTATTTATTTATTTTTTTCCCCTAAAGCCCCAGTAGATAGTTGTATGTCATAGCTGCACATCCTTCTAGTTGCTGTATGTGGGATACGGCCTCAGCATGGCCGGAGAAGCGGTGCGTCAGTGTGCGCCCGGGATACAAACCCGGGCCGCCAGCAGTGGAGTGCGTGCACTTAACCGCTAAGCCACAGGGCCGGCCCTGTTGTACTTTCTCTACATGTTGATTCTGAAAGTTTAAAGTCAGTAAACATTTCATATTTTTGTTTTCTTCGAGTTTCCAGTTGCCTTGTCAGGACTTATATTATCTTTTCTCATCGCCTGATGTGACTTCTCAAGGGTAATGTCAGAACACTCAAATCTCCATTTTCCTGGCCATCTCCCTCTTACAGCTCTCTGCATTGCTACTCCAATGTGGACTGACTGCTCTCCAGATACAGTAGCCATTTGGGGACTTCTTTCCTTGCTTTCCTGGATAGAAATCTACTCTTTTCTGGATCCCTTATGTTTTTCCTTTCTTGTACTACACTGTGATGTTTCTGGAGGACATCCTCAATTAAATTCTCAAGAAAGCGTGTGTGAGCAAGTCAATATTCTGAGCTCTTGTGTGTCTAAAAATGTGTAGTCTGCTCTCAATCTCCTCTGGTTTTTGGAAGTCTGGATTGAAAATACTTTCCCCTCAGAATTATCTGTCTGTCTATCTATCTATCTATCTATCTATCTATCTATCTATCTATCTATCTATCTGTCTATCTATCTCTCTATCTATTTAAATTGTGAAATTTTGTTGTACATTATTGTTTATCAGTCACCATATAAGTGCATCCCTCCACCCCTTGTGCCCACTCCCCACCCCCCTAGCCCCTGGTAACCACCAAACAGTTCTATCTGTGCGTGTGTTGGTTTATCTTTCACATATGAGTGAAATCATGCACTGTTTGTCTTTCTCTTTCTGGCTTATTTCACTTAACATAATACCCTCTACTTCCATCCATGTTGTTGTAAATGGGATGATTTTGTCTTTCTTTATGGCTGAGTAGTATTCCATGGTATATATATACCACCTCTTCTTTATCTATTCATCAGTCGAGGGACACTTGGGTTGCTTCCATGTCTTGGCTATAGTGAATAATGCTGCGATGAGCATGGGGGTGCATAAGCCTCTTTGGATTGTTCATTTCAGGTTCGTTGGGTAGATACCCAGTAGTGGGATAGCTGGATCATAAGGTATTTCTGTTTTTAATTTTTTGACGAATATCCATACTGTTTTCCATAGAGGTTGCACCAATTTGCATTCCCACCAGCAGTGGATTGGGGTTCCCATTTCTCCACAGCCTCTCCAGCATTTGTTGCTTTTTGTCTTGGTGATTATAGCCATTCTAATGGGTGTAAGGTGATATCTTAGTGTGGTTTTGATTTGCATTTCCCTGATGACTAGTGATGCTGAGCATCTTTTCATGTGCCTATTGGCCATCTATATATATCTCCTTTGGAGAAGTGTCTGTTCATTTCCTCTGCCCATTTTTTTTTTTTTTTTTTTTTTTTTTTGTGAGGAGATCAGCCCTGAGCTAACATCCGCCAATCCTCCTCTTTTTTTGCTGAGGAAGACGGCCCTGGGCTAACATCAGTGCCCATCTTCCTCCACTTTATATGGGACGCCGCCACAGCATGGCTTACCAAGCAGTACTTCGGTGCGCGCCCGGGATCCGAACCAGCGAACCCCGGGCCGCCGCAGCGGAGCGCGCGCACTTAACCGCTTGCGCCACCGGGCCGGCCCCACCTCTGCCCATTTTTTGATTGGGTTGTTTGTTTTTTTGTTATTCAGTTGTGTGAGTTCTTTATATATTATGGAGATTAATCCCTTGTCAGATATACGGTTTGCAAATATTTTTTCCCAGCTCGTGGTTTCCCTATTCGTTTTGATCCTGGTTTCATTTGCCTTGTAGAAGCTCTTTAATCTGATGAAGTCCCACTTGTTTATTTTTTCTTTTGTTTCCCTTGTCTGAGTAGACTTGGAATTCAAGAAGATCCGTTTATGGCTGACGGCGAGTAGTGTACTACCTATATTTTCCTCCAAGAGTTTTATAGTTTCAGGTCTCACCTTCCGGTCTTTGATCCATTTTGAGTTAATTTTTGTGTATGGTGAAAGAAGATGGTCTACTTTCATTCTTTTGCAAGTGGCTGTCCAGTTTTCCCAGCACCATTTATTGAAGAGACTTTCCTTTCTCCACTGTATGTCCTTAGCCCCTTTGTCAAAGTTTAGCTGCCCGTGGATATGAGGTTTTATTTCTGGACTTTCAATTCTGTTCCATTGATCTGTGTGTCTGTTTTTGTACCAGTACCATGCTGTTTTAATTACTATCGCTTTGTAGTATGTTTTATTTATTTATTTATTTATTTATTTATTTATTTGTTTATTTTTTCCCCCAAAGCCCCAGTAGATAGTTGTATGTCATAGTTGCACATCCTTCTAGTTTCTGTACGTGGGACTCAGCCTCAGCATGGCCGGAGAAGCAGTGTGTCGGTGCACGCCCGGGATCTGAACCCGGGTCGCCAGCAGCGGAGCGCACGCACCTAACCGCTAAGCCACGGGGCCCGCCCTGTAGTATGTTTTGAAGTCAGGGATTGTGATGCCTCCAGCCTTGTTCCTCTTTTTCAGGATTGCTTAGCTATACGGGGTCTTTTGTTGCCCCATATGGATGATAGTATTCTTTGTTCTATTTCTGTGAAGAATGTCCTTGGGATTCTGATTGGGATTGCATTGAATCTGCAGATTGCTTTAGGTAGTATGGACATTTTAACTATGTTTATTCTTCCAATCCAAGTGCATGGAATATTTTTCCATTTCTTTATGTCATCATTGATTTTGTTCAATAATGTCCTATAGTTTTCATTGTATAGGTCTTTCACTTCCTTGGTTAAATTTACTCCTAGATATTTTATTCTTTTTGTTGCCATTGTAAGTGGGATTGTCTTCTTGAATTCTCTTTCTGTTAGTTCGTTGTTGGTGTATAGAAATGCAACTGATTTCTGTAAGTTGATTTTGTACCCTGCCACTTGGCTGTAGTTGCTGATTATTTCTAATAGTTTTCCAATGGATTCTTTAGCGTTTTCTATATATAAGATCATGTCATCCACAAACAGCAAGAGTTTCACTTCTTCGTTGCCTACTTGGATTCCTTTTATTCCTTTTTCTTGCCTAATTGCTCGGGCCAGAACCTCCAGTACTGTGTTGAATAAGAGTGACAAGAGTGGGCACCCTTGTCTTGTCCCTGTTTTCAGAGGGATGGCTTTCAGTTTTTCCCCACTGAGTATGATGCTGGCTGTGGGTTTGCCATATATGGCCTCTACTATGTTAAGGTACTTCCCTTCTATACCCATTTTGTTGAGAGTTTTTATCATAAATGGATGTTGGATCTTGTCAAAAGCCTTCTCTGCATCTATTGAGATGATCATATGGTCTTTATTCCTTGTTTTGTTAATGTGGTGTATCACACTGATTGATTTGCAGATGTTGAACCATCCCTGTGTCACTGGTATAAATCCCACTTGATCATGGTGTATGATCTTTCTAATGTGTTGCTGTATTCAGTTTGCCAATATTTTGTTGAGGATTTTTGCATCTGTGTTCATCAGGGATATTGGCCTGTAGTTTTCCTTCTTAGTGTTGTCTTTGCCTGGCTTTGGTATCAGGGTGATGTTGGCCTCATAGAATGTGTTGGGAAGTGTTCCATCTTCCTCTATTTTTTAAAATAGTTTGAGAAGGATAGGTATTAAGTCTTCTTTGAATGTTTGGTAAAATTCTCCAGAGAAGCCATCTGGTCCTGGACTTTTATTTTTGGGGAGGTTTTTGATTACTCTTTCAATCTTTTTACTTGTGATTGGTCTATTCAGGTTCTCTATTTCTTCTTGATTCAGTTTTGGGAGGTTGTATGAGTCTAGGAATTTATCCATTTCTTCTAGATTGTCTAATTTGTTGGCATATAGTTTTTCATAGTATTCTCTTATAATCTGTTGTATTTCTGTGGTATCTGTTGTAATTTCTCCTATTTCTTTTCTAATTTTATTTATTTGAGCCTTCTCTCTTTTTTTCTTGGTGAGTCTTGCTAAGAGTTTGTCAATTTTGTTTATCTTCTCAAAGAACCAGCTCTTTGTTTCATTGATCCTTTCTACCGTTTTTTTAATTTCAATTTCATTTATTTCTGCTCTGATTTTTATTATTTCCCTCCTTATGCTGATTTTATGCTCTGTTTGTTCTTCTTTTTCTAATTCTGTTAGGCATAGTTTGAAGTTGCTTATTTGGGCTTTTTCTTGTTTGTTAAGGTGGGCCTATATTGCTATGAGTTTCCGTCTCAGGACTGCTTTTGCTGCATCCCATATGAGTTGGTACAGTGTATTTTCATATTCATTTGTCTCCACATATGCTTTGATTTCTCCTTTAATTTCATCAATGATCCATTGGTGGTTTAGTAGCATATTGTTGAGTCTCCACAGCTTTGTCACTTTCCTGGTTTTTTTCCTTGTAGCTGATTTCTAACTTCATGGCATTATGGTCTGAAAAGATGCTTGTTATGATTTAAATCTTCTTTAATTTATATAAACATGCCTTCTTTCCCAACATATGGTCTATTCTTGAGAATGTTCCATGTGCACTTGAGAAGAATGTGTAATCTGCTGTGTTTGGATGGAGTGCTCTGTATATGTCTGTTAAGTGCATCTCATCTAGTTTTTCATTTAGGTCCATTATTTCTTTATTTATTTTCTGTCTGGATGATCTGTCCATTGATGAGAGTGGGGTGTTAAGATCCCCTACTATTATTGTGTTGTTGTTAATATCTCCTTTTAGGTTTGTTAATAGTTACTTTATGTACCTTGGTGCTCCTGTATTGGGTGCATATATATTTAAAAGTGATTTGTCTTCTTGATGGAGTGTCCTTTTTATCATTATATAATGCCTCTTTTTGTCTCTCATTACCTGTTTAACTTGAAGTCAACTTTGTCTGATATAAGTATGGCAAAACCTGCTTTCTATTGTTTGCCATTAGCTTGGAGTATTGTCTTCCATCCTTTCTCTCTGAGCCTGTGTTTGTCTTTAGAGCTGAGATGTGTTTCCTGGAGGCAGCATATTGTTGGGTCTTGTTTTTTAATCCATCCCACTACTCTGTGTCTTTTGATTGGAGGGTTCATTCCATTTACATTTAGGGTAATTATTGATATAAGGGGGCTTGTTGTTGTTATTTTATTGCTCTTTTTCCGGTTCTTTTGTGTTTCTTTTCTTTCTCGTCCCATGTGTTTTGGACTACAAATTTAGTTTGGTAGTTCTGTATGGGGGTTCTCTTAGTTGTCTCTTTCTTTATCATGTGTGATTCTGTTCTGATTATTTGGTTAGTGGTTACCATGTTGTTTGTATAAAAAATCTCATGGATGTGATAGTCCATTTTTTGATGGCCTCTTATTCCCTTAGACTAAGTTGATTCAATCCCTTTCCTCTTCCCCTTCTATGTTATTGTTGACACATCTTATTCCTTCTTGTGTTGTGAGTTCGTGTCTAACACAATGAGGTTATATTTATGCTTGGTGCTTACCTTCCCTTGATCTTTGGTTTTATAATTAAGTGTTTGCTAATCTATTTTGATAGAGGACTGCAATTTTTCTGGTTTTGTCAACCTATTTTCCTCCTTGTTCAAAACTTTGAATCCCCTTTCTCTTTTTTTCCTCAGGGATGAGGGCTTTCTTGAGCACTTCTTGTAGTGGGGTCTTGTGACAATGAACTCCCCTATCTTTTGTTTCTCTGGGATAGTTATTATTTCTCTGTCATATCTGAAGGATATTTTTGCTGGATAGAGTATTCTTGGCTGAATGTTTTTGTCCTTTAGAATTTTGAACATATCGTTTCACTCTCTCCTAGTCTGTAAAGTTTCTGTGAAGAAATCGGCTATAAACCTGATAGGAAATCCTTTGTATGTTATTTTTTTTTTTTTGTCTAGCTGCCCTTAATATTTTTTCTTTGTCATTGACTTTTGCCAGCTTTACTACTGTATGCCTTGGAGAGGATCTTTTTGTGTTGATATATTTAGGAGATCTATTTATTTCGTTCACTGGTATTTCCAGCTGCTTGCCCAGGTTTGGGAAGTTCTCAGATTTTATTTCTTTGAACAAGTTCTCTGTTCCTTATGTGTGTGGGTGATGGGTTGTAATTAGTATTTTGGTGGTGAACATGATGTAATCTATGCAGAAATAGAAGTACAATGATGTACACCTGAAATTTTTACAATGTTATAAACCAAAGTTACTGCAATAAACAAAAAATTAAAAAAAATATTTAAATGTATATCAACCTTCAAAACTAAAACTTACTTATAAAATAGAATAGATTGATTTTTTGACTTTCAAATCTTAGTGTAACAACCACTGAATTGTATAAAAACAAAGTTTCTCTATTGAGACACAATAAAACTTTAAATTGTAAAAAAAAAAAAAAAAAAAGTTCTCTGTTCCTTTTTCCCTCTCTTCTCCCTCTGGAATACCTATAATCCTTATGTTGGATTTCCTAATTGAGTCGGATATTTCTTGGAGAGTTTCTTCATTTCTTTTTAGTCTTAGTTTTCTTTCCTCCTCCGTCTGTGGCGCTTCTCCATTGCTGTCCTCAATATTGCTAATTCTAGGGCCGGCCCCATGGCTTAGTGGTTAAGTGCACATGCTCCGCTGCTGGTGTCCTGGGTTTGGATCCCGGGCGTGTACCGACTCACTGCTTCTCTGGCTATGCTGAGGCCACGTCCCACATACAGCAACTAGAAGGACGTGCAGCTATGACATACAACTATCTACTGGGGCTTTGGGGGGAAAAATAAATAAATAAATAAAATTATTAAAAAAAAATATTGCTAATTCTTTCCTCCGTATTTTCAGCTCTGGTGCGTAAGGCTTCCAGATTTGTCTTTGTCTCCTCTATTGTGTTTTTCATCTCTAAGATTTCTGATTGTCTTTTTTTTTTATAGTTTCAATCTCTTTTGTGAAGAATCTCCTGATTTCATTGAGTTGTCTGTCTGTGTTTTCTTGTATTTTATTAAGCTTTTTTATGATGGTTATTTTGAATTCTCTGTCGTTAAGGTTATTCATTTCTGTGCTTTCCTGGTTGACTTCTGGGTGCTTGTCATTTTCCTTTTTGTCTGGAGATTTAATATATTTTTGCATGGTGCCTGTCGGTGTTGGTTTACCTTTCCTCATAGTGAAAATATATGGTTGCAGTTTCCTCTTGCTGCCGCTGAGTGGGGGTCAAGGGATGTGTATTCTGGCCCACCTCAATCTGTGGACACTCTTGTCGGCACCTGGCTGAATTGCGGGGTCGTTGAGTGGAGGCTGCTGGGGGCGAAGCATGAAAACAGCTTGAGCTGGAGCACAGCTAGGCCAAAGCAGGTGGGGCTCGGGTGTGGGTGGGTTGAAGCAGCTGTAGCTGCAGTGCTGCTGGGCCAAAGAAGCTGGAACTGGAGTGCGCTGGGCCAAAGAAGCTGGAACTGGAGTGCAGCTGGGCCAAAGTTGCTGGCGCCAAGTCAGCTGGAGCCTGAGCACAGGCAAAGCTGAAGCAGCTGGAGCCGGGGGGCTGGGGAGCGGTGAAGCTGAAGGAGCTGGGGTGGGGCACGTTCCAGCTGAAAGAGCTGGGGCTGTAGCCAGGTGGAGCCAGGGAAGCTGGGGCCGTGGCTTGGTCCAGCTGGAGCAGCTGGGGCTGTGGCGTGGTGGGGACTAACCTGCCGCTGCCTCTGGTGTGGGGGTGTAGGCTTGCCCCACTGCTGGTTGGGCTGGGTGCCTGGGGGCCGCTGCCTCTGGGGACCGGCCTGTGCTGAAACGCTGCTGAGCTGAAGCACTAGCCAGGCGGGCCGGGTTGGGGAGGGGCGCTTACTTTCGCCTCCCTGATCTGAGAGGTTTCTCACCTTGCTGTGGCTCTCTGCTCTCCTGAGGGGCTAGCTTGTTGAAACTACCCTCACAACAGTTCTGTTCCCTCCATGGGGGATTCCCTCGGGTTGTGAGGGGTCTTGGAGAGTGCCGTTTTTCATGCAGTGAGCTGCCCCTCCCCCTCCTCTGAGAGCCGCATGGTCTCAGTCTCTGGGTCGCAGTCCTTGGGGAAGGAAAGCAGCTCCTCTTACCACCTTCCACTTACTTTGGAGATTCCGGCACCTCAGTCCTCAGGTGTACAGCTCCCTGGATGCCTCAGACGTCCCCTGTGTTGTGTGAATAGCGTCTGTTGGAATATGAATGTCCTTTTTGTTGTGTCTTAGAGGGGGAGAGTTCAGTGGGGGAAGCTCACTCTGCCATGATGCTGACGTCACTCCTCTCCTCAGAATTTGAAGACTGTTCAGTATGTTTTAGCAGCCAGTGGTGTGCTCCAGCCTGGTGCCAGTCAGATGCTTGTTGCTTTGTAAGTGAGTCGGTGTTTCTTCTCTGGAAGGTAGATCTGAGTGTGTCCTTGGGTTCTGAGGTTTCAAAGTGACGTGCTGACCTTCATGTCTTTTTCGTTCATTGTGCTAGCACTCCTTGGGATCATTCAATCTGGAGATTTAAGTATTTCAGCTCTGGGAAATCATTTCCCATCATCTCTGAAAATTTCTTCCATTCTAATAGGAATCCCTGTCAGTCAAACATTGTGCCTCCTGGACTGAGCACGATATCTCTTCTTCTGTTTACATTTTTCATCTCTTTGTACTTTTTTTTTCTTTCTGGGATATTTACTCAACTTTTTCTTCCAACTTTCCTACTTAAAATCATATTTTCTTAACTTTCAAAATCTCGTTTTTGGCTCCTGACTGCACTGTTACTCAGCACCACATTGACAGTTTGTTATGATCTGTAATCTTCACCAATCTTGTTGGTGATATTAGAGATTGATGTTTTCAGCATTAGCCAGATTCCCTCTAGGGTCAATTTCTTTGCTTGTTTACCACAATGTCTCTTTCTCATGTTGAAGACATTCCTCAGATGCCTGGTGATTCCTGGGTGTTTGTTCACTTGTAAGGATAAGTTAATGAGTAGATGGCTGGGAGCCAAAGCTAGGCTACTCAAAACTTATTGTACTTGCTCACACTTATCTGGAAATGGTGCCTGCTCTGAAAAACCTGAAGCTGTGGCAAGGAAACCGGCTGTCTTTCAGTAGAATCTTCCGCGTCTTGACAGAAACATGGGCATGATCCCAAGTGCTAACCCTGACATCACCATGACAGCTGCCCCCACCAGCCCTCAGCACCAAGCCCCAGGGGGCTCTGTGGCATGAGTTCTTTTCCCAGACTTCACAAAATCCCCCATGCTCTTTCTCCCACTTCCATGGAGACCACATCGGACCTTGACATGAGTGAGAAATAAACCTTTATTGTGCTAAGCCACTGAAATTGGGGGTTGTTTGTTACCACAACATGGGCTAATTTCTCCTGACTGGTAAACTGCCCAATTCCTCTACAGCAAAGCTTACTCATTGAAAAGCTCCTCCAATAAACTTTGTAGTGCCTCACTTTTAAGTCAGAATGCATAACCAAGATTCTTTAGCTATTTGAGCAACGTGTTCATATGAAAAAAAAAGAGTCTGAAATAACAAACAGAAACACAGAGGATACAAGGAATAGATGAAAACATTTGTTTTACAACTGTAATTAAATGTAATTAATATCTTCAAAGATAAGAGAAGATATTATACCCATAAAACGTAAAGAAGGTTCTATAGAAAAGTAACAATGAAAGAATAAGAAAGAGCTTTTGGAAATTACTAATATAGCAGAAACTAAGACAAATAAATACAGAAATGTTCATAGTAGCTTTTTTTGTAACAGCCCCAAACCAGAAACTACCAAAATGTCCTTTTGAGTGAATGGTTAAACCCACTGTAGTATTTCTATGCCGAGGAACACTACTCAGCAGTAAAAAAGAATGGATGGACTATTAATCCACACAACAGCTTGACAGTCCTCGAGGAGATTATGCTGAGTGGAAAAAAGACAATCTTAGGAGGATGCATACTGAATGATTACATTTATATAACATTCATGAAATAATTATAGAAATGGACAACAGATTGGTGGTTTCCAGGGGTTAAGGATAGGGAAGGAGGGACAGTTGTGTCTATGAAGCAGAAACATGAGGGACTTTTGAGTGGTGGTAGTTGTGTATCTTGATTGTGGAGGTTATGCAAGGCAAGCCAAGTGATAAAATTGAACAGAGCTACACACACACACACACACACACACACACACACACACACACATGAGTGCATGTATAACTGGTGAGATCTGAATAAGAACTATGGATTGTACCAATGTTGATTCTTGGTTGTGCTATTGTATAGTCGTGTGGGATGTTAATAGCAGGGAAGGCTGGGGGAAGGGTGCATGAGACCTCTCAGTACACTTCTTTGCAACCTTCTGTGAATCTATAATTATGTCACAATGAAAAGATTTTTAAAAGACAAAATAAGTAAATAGATAAATAGAAGTGTTGGATAATAAAGCCAAGGAAATATCCCAGAAGAAACAAAAAAGATGGGGACAGGGGTAGGAAGAGATGGGGAGGGAAGAGATCAGAAAATTTGAGGATCAAACCTGGAGGTCCATGACACTCTTAGGAGTGCCAGAGAGAACAGGGTAAACAAAGAAGAAATTTTTAAAAACAGCAACAAAAAATTTAATTCCACAAGAATTTGAGGACATGTATTTTTGTAAATGAAAGGGCTCCCTGAGTACCCTTTACAATGAATGCCAAAAGTCCTGACCGAAGCACAGCAGAATGACCTTTCAGCACCCTGGGGGGCTAAGAGAAGATTTGTGCTGGATTGCCTATTGTCAACTTGGTATGATCCCCACTTCTTCGTGAGAGTGGGAACCTTGTTTCCCAAAATACCCTTTGTGTGGCGGTGGGGATGGAGGTTGTGCATAGGCTCAGTAACATGGGCTTCTGCTCACTGAATATGATCTGGTGGTGGCCCCTGCAGGGTGCTCAACCTGCTGACAGCAGAGGCCAACATTGAACCCACGATGTGGCACTGTTGTTTAGGGGAACCAACTGGCCACTTGGTGGCAGTTTGAATACACTAGACCATTTCCATCTTGTCAAGAGAAATGGATTGTTCTCCCTGGATATGGATTTCCTATCCCTGCCTATAATGTTTCTGCCAAAATGATCATCCCTGGACTTATAGAATGCCTTTTTTATGAACAAGGTATTCTTCCTAGCATTGCTTCTGACAAGGATCTCATTTTACAGCAAATGAAGCATCGGCCATGGGCTCGTGAAAGCATGATGTTGTCGATACCTCTATTTGGAATTCACTGGTCTATGTTCCCCATCATCCCAAAGCTTGGCCTGATAGAATGGTGGAATGGGCTTTGGAAGATTCGGTTATCGTGCCAGCCGGGTGAAATTGCTTTGTGGAGCTGCTGTAATGTCCTGTGAGACACAGGATGTGCTCTGAACCAGTGACTAATTTAGAGTGAAGTTTCTCCATAGCAAAGATATGCAAAGATTTCAGGAATCAAGGGGTAGAAATGGGAGTAGCTTCTCTCACTGTTACATCTAATAATCTACTAGCAAAGTCTCGGCTTCCCATCCCCACAACTTTGGGTTCTGTTGTTTTGGAGGTCTTGGTTCCCAGAGCTGGGAAAGGACACAATGGTTCCAGCGAACAGGAAGCTGAGACTGCCACGTGGTGGCTTTGTCAGACAAATAAGAGCATTACTGTACTGGATGGGGCAACTGGTCTTGATTATCAAGTGCCCCATTTTCTGTGGTAAAATTTACAGGAAACTATAGCAACCCAGAACAGGCAGGACTGTTTATGGCACAGAAACTTCAAGAAAAAAGATTTAGGTCACCCTACCAGATTCCCCTACAACCACTCCCCTACCCCCACACAAAAAAAATATGACTGGTTGAGGTGCTTGCTGGGGACAATAGAACAGCTGGTAGAAGGGAATTATAAATACCATTTATGGCCTTGTGACCAGTCACAGAAACAAGCACTGTAGTGGTTAAAGATATTTTCTCTCTTGCTTTGAGATGGACATCTGTATATATTAACTAATATTTTTATTTTTCTCTCTCCCATTCCTATGCCACCTAATAGTATTAATGTATAAATCGTGGTTATTTTTATATTTCAGTATTTGGTTATAGGATAGCAAGAGGGGATTGTGAATCAGAAGATAAAGGGGCATTTATTTGGAGATGGATAAAGTGGAACTTTGGGTTTCTTCTTTTGGGTTTGGTTGTATGAAGGAGCATTGAATCATATAATGTGGGTGCACAGTGTTTGAACACCTTTACTTGGAAGTTCAATGTTGAAAAGGAGGCATTTGGATGCTGAGCTGGGTTGTCTGTTGTTAACCCAGCACCATCACCTCATTTAAGCTGAGAACTATGTTTTCCAGAATTCCCTTTCCTGTATGGTTTTGGGTTAGAGAATGCCCATGAGAGGAAGTTGGATGAGATTTGGTGGATGGAAGTTAATCAGTCACAAGTGTGTGGGTAAACAAGAGATTCACAGTGGCTTCCTGGAGCGCTACCCTCTTCATCACTGAATTCTGAGATGACTGCTGGAAGCTTCTCAGAGATTCTTGAGAATCTCAGTAAGCTTTTGAGAACTACCCACCTCGGTGCTTCAGGTTGAGATCTTTAGCATGAACTCTGATTTTTGGAGACAGCTCCCATCACCTCTGCTCCTTCAGGCCTTCCAAACACTCATGGAAGTCCCTAATTCTCTATTAAATTCCTTTTATACACAGAATATATAAATTTACTTCTTTTGTCCTGGCAATACCCTGACTAATGCAAGATTCTAAAAGCTTCCAGAGAGAAAAGAACAGCTTGCACACAGAGAATGAGAAAACAGCATGGCGTTGAACATATCAACAGCCACACTGGAAGCTAGAAGAAAATGGAGCACAGCCTTCCTGATTCTGAGGGAAATTGATCTCCAGATCAAAATTCTCTATCTAGCTAAATGATTAACCAATAGTGTGGGTAAAATAAAGACATTTTCAGACATGCCAAGTTTCAAAATTTTACTTTTTGTCCACTTTTCTTAGGATGCTACTGAAGGATATGCAACATTAAAATTAGGAAATGAGGGCAAAAAACAAGAAACAGATATAGAATCTGGGAAACAAGGAAGCTGATGAGAGACGATGAGAATTCATAGGATGGTGGTGGACGGAAATCCCAGCGTGGCAGCCATGCAACAGGCCTGAAGACCAGGTAGGCTGATTGGGAGGGAGGATCGAAAGGGGGAAAGAAATGGAACCAGTAGACGACCCAGTGAGAGGAGCCTTCAGCCCTGTCGGAGAGCTTGGGAAGAATCGGTAACAGGACATAGAAAATGAAGCAAATGAGCAGATGGGCCAATTACTCACTCCTGGAAGAACAAAATGTTGTACCAGAAGGGAAACATAATTGTGCTACACTGTATAGCCCATGAGTGAACAGTGTTTCCAAAGTCATAATAAGATCAACATTAAATATCAACGTAATCAGAAATCGTTCCCAACTGCACTAGGAGAAGGGAGAAGGGTTCGTGTGTGGGGCGAGGCGGGTGGGTGTTTTGTACGAGGGCTGATTTCTTATGTTCGGTCAAAAGAAGTCATATGTAATATTTAAAATAATCAGCGAAGAAGTAGAAATTAAAGAATATTATTTAGAAATATGGAGATAAATATCAGAAGAAACAGATAAAAGAATTGAAAGGATCACCTCTAGGAAGCCAGAGGGAGTTGAGAGAGTAAGAATAGGGCAGGACACTGCTAGTTTCCCCACAATCCTGAGAGCACTATTTGACTTCTTAAATTAGATATATTTATTGTTCTGATAAAAAATAAAAAAATCAGAGAAAACTGTAAGAAAAATCAACATCCTAATAGAAAAACATATGCAAGAACATTCATAGACAATTCACAGAACACAAAGGACAAATTGACACGAAAAAAATGCTTACTTGCACTTAAAAATCAGAGAAATGAAAATACACACCACAATAATGTTTTCCCATCGGATTATTAAAAAAGCCCCTACTTCTCTACACATTGTTTTCCCTGTTCAGTAAATTGGAAATGTAATAACACTTGCCTTGATGAGTTCCTGTCAAGGATGCAATGAGATAATACACAAGAACTCTAAACTCTTCTACGATACAAAGGAATGAAAGATGAGAAAACTGCCTCCATGTTGCAACCCTGAGATATGGCTAAAAAGATGGTGACAGATTTCCCATTTGACATTCTTTTATGTAAATAAGTAGATAATTCCAATTATAAAATATCCCCCCATGAGATTCAGTATGATTGTAACTGGAAGGACATTTTCACGTTTCCTGCTCTGGCCCTTCACAGAAACATTTGCTCTCCCTTCATCTCCCAATCACACTGGTGGAAAGGCGATTGGGAGGAATGAATGTGTAACACACACGGCAGACTCTTCATCAGATGTTGAAAGGCACTGGGTCTTGTTCAGGGCAACCATCCACCCCGGTTTCTCTGAAACGGTCCCCGTTTATGCCTGGTTTCTGGGAGTCATGATGACTAGCACCTTCTTTTATTCTCAGAGTGTTCTCATTTGGATGATAAATTATCTGGTTACCCAAATCATAGTCTCCTAGGATGCAGACATTGATTTATGCTAAAAATACAAGACAAAATGCTTTAGGTACCATGTGGGAAGAGGGTAAATTTGTTCTATTAATACATATGTATTTTAAGAGATTGAATTATATTCTTGATGACACAAAAGACTAACGTGTGTGTGGCTAATGCAGGTAGAAAGAGGCTTTTTTGTCTGTCTCAAAAGATGATTGGGATCTGCTCAAGCAGCTACACACGGTCTCCATTGTGAGCCTGTGTTCTCGGCGTATTGACATAGAGTCAACAGTTTTATCCTGGAAAACAGTAAAGTCAAATGTTGCAAATAAACCCTGTCCGTACAAAAGCATCAGCATAGCTCCTGTGGAATTTGTTATTTTTAGCAGAACTTTTTCTATTTGGTGCCATCCGATTTCCTGCAGAGCATGCTACTTTCTATAATTGGTCTTCAGAGTGGTGATCTGGAAGATCCACAGCATTGTAAACATTTTCTACATCATTAAGGGAAACTTAAACTATGTTTATTATGGCATCTGCTTCTCCCATCAATCAACGTCTCTTGGAATGGCTGAAGAAAAAAGAGTGTACTTTACTAAACTGTCAGTGCACTGGAAAGTGAGAAAGTGCCGTCAGGACGCTAGAAACTGTGAGAAAGTCCTGAAAGAGGGAAAGCAGACAGGGCCACCTTTACAGAGAAATGAGTCTGGAGGGAAGCTTATCCAAGGTGGGTGCAGGAGAGAACTCCCGTAAAAGTGGAGGGTGCATCCCAGGGGTTAAAGGAGCCAGGAGAGGCTCAGGGGCCATCACTGGGTGACTCATCAGGACACGCTCTTCTAGCGGCTTGGCCAGTTTCTGATTGGGCCAAGCAGCAGACGACTGTGACATGTGCTCTCAGGATGAAACAGACACCGGGCTCTGGGGCTGGAGAGGCCGGAAGTGCCCTGGTAGCTGGTGAACCCCTACTGTAAACTACCAAGACGACCTTTCTAACATTGTTAGAACTTGCCCTCTCCCCCATAGTCACTGTCAGCAAACCGCATCCACCAATGAATGAGGGGCTTCAGGCACACAGAGACAGAGAGTCAGCTTGCATTTGAGGAAACTCACCATGAAAGCAGAAATGCAGTAAAAAGCACTAACACCTGAAGAAACAGAGTTAATAGAGCAATCAGAAAGAGACGCAAGAATAAATATAGTAATATCCTCAAAAGTATTCAAAAGGCTGTTTGTGTTCATGAGAAAGACATAAAAATTTCTGGAAATTAGAAGCAGGTGTCCCCCCTCCACCACGGCCGCCTCCTGCTGCTGTTGCTCTGGCTGCCTGGGTGCTCCTTGGGGCACATCGTCTGCTGCTTGTAATGGGGCGGCTGAGATGCTGGTGCCCACCCAGGCCACAGAAGGCCCCAGGAAGGAGTGAACAGGCAGAGTGGCCTCCTCACAGTGACGTCAGATCACATTTACCCCCTCGTATAAAACCGTTAAGGACTTGCTGACCCTCTGAGGACGGACACCAAACGGTCACCGTGGGCTTTAAGGGTCTGCGTGAGCCAGCTCCTCTCTGCCCCTCGCCTCGCTCCAGGCTTCCTCTCACCCTCTCCGCCCCATCCTCTCCCCGCACTCCCTCCTGGGCCCCCTTGTGCTGCATCTTCTACCTGAAACACATTCCCCCCCGTAAGAGAAGTGAGCCCTGCTCTGCCTTCAGACCTCGGATCAGTCAGTCTTCTGGAAAAACAGGCTCCCTGACCTCCGTGGAGGGGTCAGGTCTTCCTATTATTGCTCCAGTGGACCTATTTTGGGAGTGTTTATCAAAGTTTCACGTTCACGTTGATCTTTCTGAATCTAAACTCCCGGTGGTCAGACGTCGGGTCTGTTTTTGTTCCTCTTTATATCCCAGAACTCACTGGGGGACCCAGGCATTTGGTGAATGAAGTAAGAATAACCCTTCCAGATTCCTGTCCAAGGAAGTTCTCAGAATATGTCCTCAGAGGTAAAACAGCCCAGGATTTGACACATTTCATAATTAAAAAAAATAGCTTTAGTGAAATAGAATTCACATACCACAAAATTCATCCATTTAAAGTGAATTCAGGGGCCAGCCCGGTGGCGCAAGTGGTTAAGTGCGCACGCTCCTCTGCGGCGGCCCAGGGTTTGCCGGTTTGGATCCCGGGCGTGCACTGATGCACCGCTTGTCAAGCCATGCTGTGGCGGTGTCCCATATAAAGTGGAGGAAGATGGGCACAGATGTTAGCCCAGGGCCAGACTTCCTCAGCAAAAAGAAGAGGATTGGCAAATGTTAGCTCAGGGCCGATCTTCCTCACAAAAATAAATAAATAAATAAAGAATTCTAGGCATCTACTTACACAGGGAAAAAAAGAATTAATTAAAAAAAATTAAAAAAAAAATAAAGTGAATTCAGTGTTAAATTTTTAGTATATTCACAGAGTTGTGCAAACATCATGACAATCTAATATTAGAACATTTTTGTCCCCTCCAAAAGAAACCCTGTACCCATTAACAGCCACTCCCTATTCGCTCTCCTTGCCCCAGTCTTAAGCAACCACTAATCTTCCTGTGTCCATAGATTTGCCTATTCTGGACATGTCATATAAATAGAATCTCAAAATATGTGGTCTTTTGTGCCCCACCCTCACAGGCAGTGGCCCCCAGGTGCCCAGGCCCGACCAGCAGCAGGGCGAGCCTGTGCCCCCACACCAGAGGCAGCAGCAGCTCATGCCCGACCTCGCCACAGCCCCAGCTGCTCCAGCTAGACCAAGCCACGGCCCCAGCTTCCCTGGCTCCACCGTGCCATGGCCCCAGCTCCTTCAGCTGGACCGTGCCCCACCTCCAACTCCTTTGGGTTGACCCCCCCCCCCCGGATACAGCAGCTTTGGCTTGGCCTGTGCGCAGGCTCCAGCTGACTTGGCGCCAGCAACTTTGGCCCAGTGCCTTCAGTTCCAGCTTCTTTGGCCCAGCAGCACTTCAGCTACAGCTGCTTCAACCCACCTGCACCCGAGCCCCAGCTGCTTCGGCCTAGCTGTGCTCCAGCTCCAGCTGTGCCCAAGCTTCACCCCCAGCATCCTCCACTCAGCCACGCCTCAGATCAGCCAGGGGCTGGCGAGAGTGCCTGTGGATTGAGGAGGGCCAGAACACACAGCACTTGACCCCCACCCAGCAGCAGCAAGAGGAACCTGCGAACAGATATTTTCACTATGAGGAAAAGTAAGTCAACACCGACAGGCAATATGCAAAAATATGTTAAATCTCCAGACCAAAAGGAAAATGACAAGCACCCAGAAGTCAACCCAGAAAGCACAGAAATCTATAAGCTTACTGACAGGGAATTCAAAACATCCATCATAAAAAAGCTTAATGAAATACAAGAAAAGACAGACAGACAATTCAATGAAATCAGGAGTTTCTTCACAAAAGAGATTGAAACTATAAAAAAAAAACCAATCAGAAATCTTAGAGATGAAAAACACAATAGAGGAGATAAAGACAAATCTGGAAACCTTAAGCATCAGAGCTGACAATATGGAGGAAAGAATTAGCAATATTGAGGACAGCAATGCAGAAATACTCCAGATGGAGGAAGAAAGAGAACTAAGACTAAAAAGAAATAAAGAAACTCTCTGAGAAATATCTGACTCAATTAGGAAATCCAAATTAAGGATTATAGGTATTCCAGAGGGAGAAGAGAAGGAAAAAGGAGCAGAAAACTTGTTCAAAGGAATAATATCTGGGGCCAGCCAGGTTGTGCAAGCAGTTAAGTGCGTGTGCTCTGCTGTGGCGGCCCGGGGTTCACTGGTTCAGATCCTGGGCACACACCAATGTGCTGCTTGTCAAGCCATGCTGTGGCGGCATCCCATATAAAGTGGAGGAAGATGGGCACGGATGTTAGCTCAGGGCCAGTCTTCCTCAGCCAAAAATAAAAATAAAAAAAGAGGAGGATTGGCAGATGTTAGCACAGGACTGATCTCCTCACAAAAAAAAAAAAAAAGAAAAGAAATAATATCTGAGAACTTCCCAAACCTGGGCAAGGAGCTGGAAATACCAGTGAATGAAATAAATAGATATCCTAAATATATCAACACAAAAAGACCCTCTCCAAGGCATATAGTAGTAAAGTGGCAAAAGTCAACAACATAGAAAAGATATTAAGGGCAGTTAGTTAGACAACAAAAACAAAAACAAACAAAAACATACAAAGGATTTCCTATCAGGCTTTCAGCTGCTTTCTCGACAGAAACTTTACAGGCTAGGAGAGTGGAATGATATATTCAAAATTCTGAAGGACAAAAACTTTCAGCCAAGAATACTCTATCCAGCAAAAATATCCTTCAGATATGATGGAGAAATAATAACTATCTCAGATAAACAAAAGCTAAGGGAGTTCATTGCCACAAGACCCCACCACAATAAGTGCTCAAGAAAACCCTCATGCCTGAGGAAAAAAGAGAAAGGGGATTCAAGCTTTTGAACAAGGAGGAAAATAGGTTGACAAAACCAGAAAAATTGCAGTACTCTATCAAAATAGATTAGCAAACACTTAAATATAATACCAAAGATCAAGGGAAGGTAAGCACCAAGCATAAATATAACCTCATCATGTTAAACACAAACTCACAACACAAGAAGGAATAAGATGTGACAGCAATAACATAGAAGGGGAAGAGGAAAGAGATTGAATCGACTTAGTCTAAGGGACTAAGAGGCAATCAAAAAATGGACTCTCACATCCATGAGATTTTTTATACAAACCTCATGGTAACTACTAACCAAATAATCAGAACAGAATCACACACGATAAAGAAAGAGAAAACTAAGAGAACCCCCATACAGAACTACCAAACTAAATTGGTAGTCCAAAACATACGGGATGAGAAACAAAAGACATGCAAAAGAACCATAAAAAGAGTGATAAAATAACAACAACAAGCCCCCATATATCAATAATTACCCTAAACGTAAATGGAATGAATTTTCCAATCAAAAGACACAGAGTGGTGGGATGGATTAAAAAACAAGACCCAACAATATGTTGCCTCCAGGAAACACATCTCAGCTCTAAAGACAACACAGGCTCAGAGTGAAATGATAGAAGACAATACTCCAAGCTAATGACAAACAAAAGAAAGCAGATGTTGCCATACTTATATCAGACAAAGTTGACTTCAAGATAAGACGGGTAATGAGAGACAAAGAGGGGCGATATATAATGACAAAAAGGATACTCCACCAAGAAGACATATCACTTTAAAATATATATAAGCACCCAATACAGGAGCACCAAGGTACGTAAAGCAACTATTAACAAACCTAAAAGGAGATATTAACAACAACACAATAATAGTAGGGGATCTTAACACCCCACTCTCATCAATGGACAGATCATCCAGACAGAAAATAAATAAGGAAATAATGGACCTAAATGAAAAACTAGATGAGATGGACTTAATGGACATATACAGAGCACTCCACCCAAACACAGCAGATTACACATTCTTCTCAAGTGCGCATGGAACATTCTCAAGAATAGACAATATGTTGGGAAACAAGGCATGCTTATATAAATTTAAGAAGATTGAAATCTTAACAAGCACCTTTTCAGACCATAATGCCATGAAGTTAGAAATCAACTACAAGGAAAAAACTGGGAAAGTGACAAAGCTGTGGAGACTCAACAACGTGCTACTAAACAACCAATGGATCATTGATGAAATTAAAGGAGAAATCAAAGACTATCCGGAGACAAATGAAAATGAAAATACACCGTACCAACTCATATGGGATGCAGCAAAGCAGTCCTGAGAGGGAAACTCATAGCAATATAGGCCCACCTTATCCAACAAGAAAAAGCTCAAATAAGCAACCTCAAACTACGCCTAGCAGAATTATAAAAAGAAGAACAAACAAAGTGTAAAGTCAGCAGAAGGAGAGAAACAATAAAAATCAGAGCAGAAATAAATGAAATTGTAATTAAAAAAACGGTAGAAAGGATCAATGAAACAAAGAGCTGGTTCTTTGAGAAGATAAACAAAATCGACAAACCCTTAGCCAGACTCCCCGAGAAAAAAAGAGAGAAGGCTCAAATAAATAAAATTAGAAAAGAAAAAGGAGAAATTACAACAGATACCACAGAAATACAACAGATTATAAGAGAATACTATGAAAAACTATATGCCAACAAATTAGACAATCTAGAAGAAACGGATAAATTCCTAGACTCATACAACCTCCCAAAACTGAATCAAGAAGAAATAGAGAACCTGAATAGACCAATCACAAGTAAAGAGATTGAAACAGCAGTCAAAAACCTCCCCGGGGCCGGCTACGTGGCTCAGTGGTTAAGTGCACACGCTCTGCTGCTGGCGGCCCGGGGTTCCGATCCTGGGCGCGCACCGACGCACCGCTTCTCCGACCATGCTGAGGCCACATCCCACATACAGCAACTAGAAGGATGTGCAACTATGACATACAACTATCTACTGGGGCTTTGGGGGGAAAAATAAATAAATAAAAATCTTAAAAAAAAACAAAAACAAAACTTCCCCCAAAATAAAAGTCCAGGACCAGATGGCTTCTCTGGAGAATTTTACCAAACATTCAAAGAAGACTTAATACCTATCCTTCTCAAACTATTTTAAAAAATAGAGGAAGATGGAACACTTCCCAACACATTCTATGAGGCCAACATCACCCTGATACCAAAGCCAGGCAAAGACAATACTAAGAAGGAAAACTACAGACCAATATCCCTGATGAACAGAGATGCAAAAATCCTCAACAAAATATTGGCAAACTGAATACAGCAACACATTAGAAAGATCATACACCATGATCAAGTGGGATTTATACCAGGGACACAGGGATGGTTCAACATCTGCAAATCAATCAATGTGATACACCACATTAACAAAACAAGGAATAAAGACCATATGATCATCTCAATAGATGCAGAGAAGGCTTTTGACAAGATCCAACATCCATTTATGATAAAAACTCTCAACAAAATGGGTATAGAAGGGAAGTACCTTAACATAATAAAGGCCATATATGGCAAACCCACAGCCAGCATCATACTCAATGGGGAAAAACTGAAAGCCATCCCTCTGAAAACAGGGACAAGACAAGGGTGCCCACTCTTGTCACTCTTATTCAACACAGTACTGGAGGTTCTGGCCCGAGCAATTAGGCAAGAAAAAGGAATAAAAGTAATCCAAATAGACAACGAAGAAGTGAAACTCTCGTTGTTTGCAGATGATATATGATCTTATATATAGAAAATGCTAGAGAATCCATTGGAAAACTATTAGAAATAATCAACAACTACAGCCAAGTGGCAGGGTACAAAATCAACTTACAGAAGTCAGTTGCACTTCTAATACCAACAACGAACTAACAGAAAGAGTACTCAAGAAGACAATCCCACTTACAATGGCAACAAAAAGAATAAAATATCTAGGAGTAAATTTAACCAAGGAAGTGAAAGACCTATACAATGAAAACTATAAGACATTATTGAGCAAAATCAATGATGACAAAAAGAAATGGAAAAATATTCCATGCACTTGGATTGGAAGAATAAACATAGTTACAATGTCCATACTGGGCCGGCCCTGTGGCTTAGCGGTTAAGTGCGCACGCTCCGCTACTGGCTGCCCGGGTTCCGATCCCAGGCGCGCACCAAGGCACCGCTTCTCCGGCCATGCTGAGGCCGTGTCCCACATACCGCAACTAGAAGGATGTGCAACTATGATGTACAACTATCTACTGGGGCTTTGGTGGGGGGGAAAAGGAGGAGGATTGGCAATAGATGTTAGCTCAGAGCCGGTCTTCCTCTGCAAAAAGAGGAGGATTAGCATGGATGTTAGCTCAGGGCTGATCTTCCTCATAAAAAAAAAAAAATGTCCATACTACCTAAACAATCTACAGATTCAATGCAATCCCAATCAGAATCCCAAGGACATTCTTCACAGAAATAGAAGAAAGAATACTAACATTCATACTGGGCAACAAAAGACCCCGTATAGCTAAAGCAATCCTGAAAAAGAAGAACAAGGCTGGAGGCATAACAATCCCTGACTCAAAACATACTACAAAGCAATAGTAATTAGAACAGCATGGTATTGGTACAAAAACAGACACACAGATCAATGGAACAGAATTGAAAGTCCAGAAATAAAACCTCATATCTATGAGAAGGTAATCTTTGACAAAGGGGCTAAGGACATATAGTGGAGAAAGGAAAGTCTCTTCAATAAATGGTGCTTGTAAAACTGGACAGCCACATGCAAAAGAATGAAAGTAGACCACCTTTTTTCACCATACACAAAAATTAACTCAAAATGGATCAAAGACCTGAAGGTGAGACCTGAAACTATAAAACTCCTGGAGGAAAACATAGGTAGTACACTACTTGCCATCAGCCATAAAGGGATCTTTTTGAATTCCATGTCTACGCAGACAAGGGAAACAAAAGAAAAAATAAACAAGTGGGACTTCATCAGATTAAAGAGCTTCTACAAGGCAAATGAAGCCAGGATCAAAATGAATAGGGAACCCACCAGCTGGGAAAAAATATTTGCAAACCATATATCTGACAAGGGATTAATCTCCATAATATATAAAGAACTCACACAACTGAATAACAAAAAAACAAACAACCCAATCAAAAAATGGGCAGAGGAAATGAACAGACACTTCTCCAAAGAAGATATACAGATGGGGGCCTGCCCCGTGGTGTAGCGGTTAAGTGCACGTGCTCCACTGCTGGCGGCCCGGGTTCGGATCCCGGGCGCGCACGGAGGCACCGCTTGTTAGGCCATGCTGTGGCAGCGTGCCATATAAAGTGGAGGAAGGTAGGCACAGATGTTAGCCCAGGGCCACTCTTCCTCAGCAAAAAAAGGAGGAATGGCATGGATGTTAGCTCAGGGCTTCTCTTCCTCACACACACACACAAAAAGTGAATTTCAAAACAATCTGAATAAAGAGAAAAGAAAAAAGAATTAACATATTAAAAAAATAAAAATAAAAAAATATAAAAGAAGATATACAGATGGCCAATAGGCACATGAAAAGATGCTCAACATCACTAATCATCAGGGAAATGCAAATCAAAACCACACTAAGATATCACCTTACACCCATTAGAATGGCTATAATCACCAAGACAAAAAGCAACAAATGCTGGAGAGGCTGTGGAGAAATGGGAACCCCAATCCACCGCTGGTGGGAATGCAAACGGTGCAGCCTCTATGGAAAACAGTATGGAGATTCCTCAAGAAATTAAAAATAAAAATACCTTATGATCCAGCTATCCCACTACTGGGTATCTACCCAACGAACCTGAAATCAACAATCCAAAGAGGCTTATGCACCCCTATGTGCATCGCAGCATTATTCACTATAGCCAAGAAGTGGAAGGAACCCAAGTGTCCCTTGATTGATGAATGGATAAAGAAGATGTGGTATATGTACCATGGAATACTACTCAGCCATAAAAAAAGACAAAATCATCCCATTTGCAACAACATGGATGGACCTGGAGGGTATTATGTTAAGTGAAATAAGCCAGAAAGAGAAAGACAAACAGTGCATGATTTCACTCATATGTGGAAGATAAACCAACACAGGGACAGATAGAACTGTTTGGTGGTTACCAGGGGCTGGGGGGTGGTAAAAGAAATGTAAAAAAATGTGGTCTTTTGTGAATGACTTCTTTCACTTAGCATAATGTCTTCAAGTTTACCCACGTTGTAGCATGTATCAGTACTTCATTCCTTTTTATGGCCAAATAATATTCCATTGTAGGGATATACCACTTTTTATTTATCCATTGATCAGCTGGTGGACATCTGAGTTAATTCCACTGTGGGACTATTACGAATAATGCTGCTATGAACAGTGTGTGCAAGTTTTCCTGTGGACATATGTTTTCAGTTCTCTGGGGTATATACCTAGGAGTAGAATTGCTGGGTCATAACATGTTTAGCTTTTTGAGGAATTGCCAAAAACTGTCACATCATTTCATTTTTTCTTTCTTATTTTTTTATTTTATTGAGGTCATATTGGTTTTTAACATTGTGTAATTTCAGGTGTAAATTATTGTTTATCAGTTTCTATATAGACTGCATTGTGCTCACCACCAATGGTCTAGTTTTTATCCATCACCATACATATGTGTCCCTTTATGTCTTTTGTCCACCGCCCACCCCCTTCTCCTCTGGTAACCACTAATCTGTTCTCTTTATCCATGTGTTAGTTTTTCTTCCACATATGAGTGAAATCATATTTGTCTTTCTCTGTCTGGCTTATTTCGCTTAACACAATACCCTCAAGGTCCATCCATGTTGTTGCAAATGGGACAATTTTGTCTTTTTTTATGGCTGAGTAGTATTCCATTGTATATATACACCACATCTTCTTCATCTATTCATCAGTTGATGGGCACGTGGGTTGCTTCACTTCTTGGCTATTATGAATAATTCTGCAATGAACATAGGTCTCTTTGAATTGTTGATTTCAAGTTCTTTGGATAAATACCCAGTAGTGGGATAGCTGGATCATATGGTATTTCTATTTTTAATTTTTTGAGAAATCTCCATACTGTTTTCCATAGAGGCTGCACCAGTTTGCATTCCCATCAGCAGTATATAAAGGTTCCCTTTTCTCTACATCCTCTCCAACACTTGTCATTTGTTTCTTTCTTTTTTTTTTTTTTGTGAGGAAGATCAGCCCTGAGCTAACATCCAATGCCAAACCCCCCCTTTTTTGCTGAGGAAGATTGGCCCTGGGCTAACATGTGTGCCCATCTTCCTCTACTTTATATGGGACGCCACCACACCATAGCTTTACAAGCGGTGCGTTGGTGCGCGCCCAGGATCCAAACCCTCGAACCCCGGGCCACTGAAGTGGAACACACGCACTTAACCACTGTGCCACTGGGCTGGCCCCCACTTGTTATTTCTTATCCTGTTAATTATAGCCATTCTGACGGGTGTGAGGTGATATCTCATTGTAGTTTTTATTTGCATTTCCCTAATAGCTAGTGACATTGAACAGCTTTTCATGTGTTCATCTCTATATCTTCTTTGGAAAAACATCTGTTCATATCCTCTGCCCATTTTTTTTTTTGTGAGGAAGATTAGCCCTGAGCTAACATCCGTTGCCAATCCTCCTCTTTTTGCTGAGGAAGATTGGCCCTGGGCTAACATCTGTGCCCATCGTCCTCTACCTTATATGTGGGATGCCTGGGCTTGATAAGCAGTACATAGGTCTGTGCTCAGGATCTGAACCTGTGAAACCCGGGCCGCTGAAGTGGAGCATGCGAACCCCACCACTACTCCACCAGGATAACCCCCCTCTGCCCATTTTTTGATTGGGTTGTTGGTCTTTTTGTTGTTGGGTTGTGTGAGTTCTTTATATATTTTGAAGACTAACCCCTTGTTGGATATATGATATGTAAATATTTTCTCCCAGTTAGTGGGTTGTCTTTTTCATTTTGTTCATGATTTCCTTTACCTTGCAGAGGTTTTTTGTCTGATGTAGTCCCATTTGTTTATTTTTTCTTTTGTTTCCCTTGCCTGAGTAGACATGGTATTCGAAAAGATGCTGCTGAGACCGAGGTCAAAGAGTGTGCTGCCTCTGTTTTCTTCTAGGAGTTTTATGGTTTCAGGTCTTGACTTCAAGTCTTTAATCCATTTTGAGCTAATTTTTGTGTATGGCAAAAGATAACGGTCTACTTTCATTTTTTTGCATGTGGCTGTCCAGTTTTCCCAGCACCATTTATCGAAGAGACGTTCCTTTCTCCATTGTATGTTCTTGGCTCCTTTGTCAAACATTAGCTGTCGATAGATGTGTGGTTTTATTTCTGGGCTTTTAATTCCGTTCCATGGATCTGTGTGTCTGTTTTTGTGCCAGTACCATGCTGTTTTGATTACTATAGCTTTGTAGTATATGTTGAAGTCAGGGATTGTGATGCCTCCAGCTTTGTTCTTTTTTCTCAAGATTGCTTTAGCTATTCGAGGTCTTTCATTGTTCCATATAAATTTTAGGATTCTTTGTTTTATTTCCATGAAGAATGTCATTGGGATTCTGATTAGGATTGCATTGGATCTGTAGATTGCTTTACACAGTATGGACATTTTAAATAAGTTTATTCTTCCAATCCATGATCATGGAATATCTTTCCATTTCGTTATGTCTTCTTTGATTTCTTTCAATAATGTCTTATAGTTTTCAGTGTATAGGTCTTTCACCTCCTTGGTTAAATTTATTCCTAGATATTTTATTATTTTGTTGCAGTTATAAATGGGATTGCACTATTGACTTCTCTTTTTGCTAGTTCATTGTAAGTGTATAGAAACTCAACTGATTTTTATAAGTTGATTTTGTACCCTGCAACTTTGCTGTAGTTGTTGATTATTTCTAATAGCTTTCTGGTGGATTTTTTAGGGTTTCCCCTATATAGAATCATGTTGTCTGAAAACAGTGAGAGTTTTACTTCTTCCTTTCCAATTTGGATACCTTTTATTTCTTTTTCTCACCTAATTTCTCTGGCCAAAACCTCCAGTACTATGTTGAATAGGAGTGGCAAGAATAGGCACCCTTGTCTTGTTCCTGTTCTCAGAAGGATGGCTTTCAGTTTTTCATGGTTAAGTATGATGTTGACTGTGGGTTTGTCATATATGGCCTTTATTATGTTGAGGCACTTGCCTTCTATACCCATTTTATTGAGAGTTATCATAAATGAATGTTGGATCTTGTCAAATGCTTTCCCCCATCTATTGAGATGATTGTGTGATTTTTATTCCTCATTTTGTTAATGTAGTGTACCACATTGATTGATTTGCAGATGGTGAACCATCCCTGCATCTCAGGTATAAATCCCACTTGATTATGGTGTATGATCCTTTTAATGTATTGCTGTATTCGGTTTGCCAATATTTTGTTGAGGATTTTTGCATCTATGTTCATTAGCAATATTGGCCTGTAATTTTCCTTCTTTGTGTTGTCCTTGTCTAGTTTTGGTATCAAGGTCATGTTGGCCTCATAGAATGTGTTAGGAAGTGTTCCATCTTTTTCAATTTTTTGGAATAGTTTGAGAAGGATAGGTATTAAATCTTCTTTGAATATTTGGTAGAATTCTCCAGAGAAGCCATCTGGTCCTGGACATTTTTTTGGGGGGGGGAGTTTTTGATTACTGTTTCAATCTCTTTAATTGTGATTGGTCTATTCAGATTCTCTATTTCTTCTTGATTCAGTTTTGGGAGGTTGTATAAGTCTAAGGATTTATCCAGTTCTCCTAGAGTGTCCAATTTGTCGGCATATAGTTTTTCATAGTATTCTCTTATAATCTTTTGTACTTGTAATTTTTCCTCTTTCATCTCTAATTTTATTTATTTGAGCCTTCTCTCTTTTTTAGTTAGTGAGTCTGGCTAAGGGTTTGTCAATTTTGTTTGTCTTCTCAAAGAACCAGCTCTTAGTTTCATTGATCTTTTCTATTGTTTTTTGTTTTTTTTGCTGTCTATTTCACTTATTTCTCATCAAATTTTTATTATTTCCCTTCTTCTACTGACTTTGCGCTTTGTTTGTTCTTCTTTTTCTAGTTCTGTTATGTGTAGTTTAAGATTACTTATTTGAGATTTTTCTTCTTTGTTGAGGTAGGCCTGTATTGCTATAAATTTCCCTCTTAGGACCACTTTTGTTGCATCTTATAAGAGTTGATATGTTGTGTTTTCATTTTCATTTGTCTCCACGTATTTTCTGACTTCTCCTTTGATTTCTTCAGTGATCCATTGGTTGTTCATTAACATGTTGTTTAGTCTCCACATCTTTGTGACTTTCCTAGCCTTTTTCTTGTAGTTGATTTCTAGTTTCATAGCATTGTATTTGGAAAAGATGCCTGATATGATTTCAATCTTCTTAAATTTATTGAGGCTTGCCTTGTTTCCCAACATATGGTCTATCTTTGAGAATGTTCCACGTGCACTTGAGAAGAATGTGTATTCTGTTGTTTTTGGATGGAGTGTTGTATATACATCTACTACATCTATCTGGTCTGGTATACCGTTTAAGGCCACTGTTTCCTTGTTGACATTCTGTCTGGATGATCTATTCATTGGTGTAAGTGGGGTGTGGAGGTCACCTACTACTATTGCGTTGCTGTCAATTTCTTCCTTTCAGGTCTGTTAATAGCTGCTTTATATACTTTGGTGTTCCTGTGTTAGGTACATATATATTCACAAGTGTTATGTCCTCTTGGTGGAATGTCCCTTTTATCATTATATACTGCCCCTCTCCATCTCTCAGT
Organism: Diceros bicornis minor; assembly: GCF_020826845.1. Taxonomy (NCBI): domain Eukaryota; kingdom Metazoa; phylum Chordata; class Mammalia; order Perissodactyla; family Rhinocerotidae; genus Diceros; species Diceros bicornis. The sequence goes on along the minus strand of NC_080774.1, from coordinate 31,465,771 downwards.
GCCTTTTTTATCTTGAAGTCTTCTTTGTCTGATATAATTATGGCACCACCTGCTTTCTTTTGCTTGCTATTTGCTTGGAGTATCATCTTCCATTCCTTCACTCTCAGCCTATGTTTGTCTTTAGAGCTGTGTTTCCTGGAGGCAGCATATTGTTGGGTCTTGGTTTTTAATCCATCCAGCCACTCTGTGTCTTTTGATTGGAGAATTCAATCCATTTACATTTAGAGTGATTATTGATATATGAGGGCTTAGTAGTGCCATTTTATCACTTGTCTTCTGGTTGTTCTATATTTCAATCATTTATCTTCCCTTGTACTTCTGACTGCCATTTCAGATTGGTGGTTTTCTGTGATGGGTTTGTCAGTTATTTTATTTTATTTATTTATTTATTTATTTATTTATTTATTTAGGAAGATCAGCCCTATGCTAACATCCATGCTAATCCTCCTCTTTTTGCTGAGGAAGACTGGCTCTGAGCTAACATCTATTGCCAATCCTCTTCCTTTTTGTTTTCTCCCCAAAGCCCCAGTAGATAGTTGTATGTCATAGTCGCACATCCTTCTAGTGGCTGCATGTGGGACGCGGCCTCAGCCGGAGAAGTGGTGCATTGGTGCGCGCCCGGGATCTGAACCTGGGCCGCCAGCAGCAGAGCGCGCGCACTTAACCGCTAAGCCACGGGGCCGGCTCCAGTTTTTTATTTATGATTTGTGCCTCTGCTCTGAGTTTTTGTTTAGTGGTTACCATGAGGTTTGTATAAAAGATCTCATAGATGAGATAGTCCATTTTCTGAGAGTCTCTTTTCTCCATTAGCCTAAGCAGCTTCCATCCCTTTCTGAGTTACTGTTGTCACAAAATGTTCATTTCTCTGTTGTGAGATTGTGACTAAATTGAAGTGTTCATAGTTATTTTTGATGCTTTCACTCCCTTTGTCTTTTAGGCTATAATTGTTTACTGTCCTATTATGATATAGAGCTACAATTTTCTGACTTTATTTATCTCCTTGCTCAAGGTTTTATAAACCTCTGCTTTTTAGTTTCAGAAGGGATGGCTCCTTTCAACGTTTCTTGTAGGGCAGGCCTAGTGGCAATGAACTCCCTCAGCTTTTGTTTATCTGGGAAAGCTTTTATTTCTCCATCATATCTGAAGGATAGTTTCACTGGATACAGAGTATTTCTGGCTGAAAGTTTTTGTCTTTCAGCATTTTGAATATATCGTTCCACTCTCTCCTAGCCTATGAGGTTTCTGCTGAGAAATATGCTCAAAGCCTGATAGGGTTCTTTTGTAGGTTATTTTCTTCTGCCTTGCTGCCCTTAATGTTTTTTGTCATTGACTTTTGCCAGTTTTAATAGTATATGCCTTGGAGAAGGTCATTTTGCATTGATGTAATTAGGAGTTCTATTGGCTTCAAGTACTTGTAAGTCCAGTTCCTTCCCCAGGTTTGGGAAATTCTTAGCTGTTATTCCTTTGAACAAGCTCTCTGCTCCTTTCTCCCTCTCTTCTCCTTCTGGAATACCTATAATCCTTATTTTGCTCTTCCTAATTGAGTCAGGTATTTCTCAAAGAATTTCCTTTTTAAAAAATCTTAGTTCTCTCTCCTCCACTTGAAGCATTTCTATATTTCTATCCTCTAAATCACTAATTCTGTCCTCCATAACTTCAGCTCTATTTTTTTAATGGATTCTAGATTATTTTTTATCGCATTGTGTTCTTCATATTTAGAATCTGTTTGGCTTTTTTTTAAGAGTTTCAATCTCTTTGGTGAAGTATTCTTGCTCTTTATTAATTTTATTCCTGAGCTCATTGAACTGTCTTTCTGAGTTTTCCTGTAACTTGTTGAGTTTGCTTATGATAATAACTTTGAATTCTCTTTCATTTAGATTGTAAATTTCTATGAGTTCAGGATTGGTTTCTGCAGATTTATCCTTTTCCTTCTGCTTTGAAGTGTTAATGTAGTTTTTCACAGTGTTTGATGACGTGATCCTTTGCCAGCCAATTTGTGGAAGTATCAGGCTGCAGATTCCACCTGCCTCCGCTGGGGTGCAGGCAAGAGCTGTGTTTTCTTATCCTGCCCTGTCTGCTGGAAGTTGTGTGAGTAGGGCTACTCTGCATTCACCTGGGCTGGCTGCAGCTGCTCTGCAGGTTGTGCTTACGTGCATTGGGCCTCTGTGCTGGGTGGGCAGGTTGGGCACTGTGGGAGGGCCTCTGCATTTGGCAGGGGACCAGCTGAGCTGCTGTGCGCTAGGTGGGAGGGGCGCCTATGTGGGGGCTGAGTCACCACTTGGTGGGTCCCGTGGGCTGCTGTGCTTCATGGGTGGGGGCGCCTTCTGAGCTGGCGGGGCACCTTCTTGCCTGTGCTGTGCTAAGTCTAGGGGGCACCCATGTGGGGGCTGAACTGCCACTCTGATCCCTTGGGCTGCTGTACTCCACAGGTGGGGGTGACTTCTTTTTTTTTTTGTGAGGAAGATCAGCCCTGAGCTAACATCTGATGCCAATCCTCCTTTTTTTCTTTTTTTTTCTTTTTCCAGCCCCAGGCTAACATCCATGCCCATCTTCCTCCACTTTATATGTGATGCCGCCACAGTATGGCTTGACAAGTGGTACGTCGGTGCACGCCTGGGATTCGAATCTGTGAACCCCAGGCCGCTGAAGTGCAGCGTGCGCACTTAACTGTTGTGCCACTGTGCCGGCCCTGGGGGTGACTTCTGAGCAGGTGGGGTGCCTTCTTGCCTGTGCTCTGCTAGGAGGAGGGGCACCCACCCAGTGGTTGAGCCACCACCACTCTGTGTAGAGCTTTCCTATGGGTGCTTACACAGGCTGTGCTGCAATTCTGAAACAGCTCGTGCAGGCCAGGCTGTCCCCACCTCCTCTTAGTCACAGGTGGCTGCTGTGTGAGGACCTGCTAACTGGCTCGCTTCAGCCAGCAAGGGCGAATGGTGCACTTACTTAGTTCTACTGCCTCCTGGGGATCCAGTTCACCCACTTTCAGGTGTATAGCTGTGTGGATCTCTCAGAAGTCCTGTTATGCTGTGCAGGGAATCCTCTGCTGGTTAATGAATGTCCATTTAGTTATAACCTAAAGGGGAGAGACTGAGGGAACAATTCACTTCACCACAATGCTGATGTCATTCTGTCACATCATTTTACATTTCCACCAGCAATGTGTGAGGGTTCCAATTTCTCCACGTCACCAACTCGTTATTTTGTGTCTTTTTGATTATGGCCATCCCAGTGATTGTGAAACAATATCTTATTGTGGTTTTGATATCCATTTCCCTAATGACTAGAGATGCCAAGCATTGTTTCATGTGTTTATTGGCCATTTGTATACGTTTTTGGAGAAATGTCTATTCAAATCCTTTGCCCATTTTTAATTTTGGTTATTTACCTTTTTATTATTGAATTGTAAGTATTCCTTGTATATTCTAGATACAAGTGCCTTATCAAATACGTGAGTTGCAAATATTTTCTCCCATTTGTAGGTTGTCTTTTCACTTTCTTGACAGTATCATTTGCAGCGCAAAAATTTTTAATTTTGATGAAACTGATTTACCTATTTTTTCTTTTGTCACTTGTACTTGTTTTTTTTTTTTGTGAGGAAGATCCGCCCTGAGCTAACATCCGTGCTACTCCTCCTCTTTTTGCTGAGGAAGACCGGCTCTGAGCTAACATCTATTGCCAATCCTCCTCCTTTTTTTCCTTCCCCAAAGCCCCAGTGGATAGTTGTATGTCATAGTTGCACATCCTTCTAGTTGCTGTATGTGGGATGTGGCCTCAGCATGGCCAGAGAAGTGGTGCGTCGGTGCACGCCCGGAATCCGAACCTGGGCCGCCAGTAGCGGAGCATGCGCACTTAACCGCTAAGCCACCGGGCCGGCCCTGTCACTTGTATTTTTGATGTCATATCTAAAGAGCCATTGACTGATGCAAGATTATGAAGACTGTCTCCTATGTTTTCTCCTAACAGTTTATAGGTTTCGCTCTCACACGATCTGAATGATTGGACAAGTCCCTTCCAAGGCAGTGACCTTGTTTTTCCCCAGCGATTTTTGTTCAACATTAGACTGAAAAGCCCTGTCCCTGTCCCAATCCTTGTCTGTGCATGTATAACTTAATTTATCCAAGTTCATATTTTGGTTCCTGGGAGGTTACGAGCTGGATGTGTATATAACAGGTAGAATAAGTATTTGCCACAATGTATTTATTGGGCAGCTACTATGCTGCTGGAGCTAGAAAGATGAGTAAAATACCCTGCTCTTCCTCAAGGAGCAAATACACCAGTTGGAGATTCAGTCACAATATTTATTTTTCCGCATCTTGAAGGAAAGCAGTGGTAAAGAAGTACCTCTCTTTTATTTGTGGAGTGTGGGGTAAGTACAGAGGGGGGCACTAAATCCAACCCGGGAGGAAGGGTAGGTGGGTGAGCGGTGGAGGGAGGGTGAGGAGGTCCTGACTGGATGGGAGGAAGTCAGCTGGCTGAGGAGGCAGGGGGACTGAGCAGACCTTCAGAGACCTGGCCTGAGGACCAGGGGACTGCATCTGGCTGTGTGTGGTGAAAACAGCACCCCTTTTGCCTGGAAAGGGGAGCACGGGAAATCAGTGCCCAGCTGTTGGGGGCCAATTGAGGCAGACAGCTGGCTTCACCCACCTTCCTGGGTTGCCTGGAACACAGATCTTAACGGGGAAGATTTCAGAGGCACAGACTCAGACCTTTCCAGGTGACGTTCTGTAGAACACAGCATGCTCGGGATATTACCAGATGCCACTAGATAAACGCTGAGGAACAGCGTAGCCTGAGAGGCTGGTAAGTTGCCGGGGCGAAGCCTCAGAACCATGGAGCTGTGGCTACTGTGCCCAGTACTGCCAAAAGGCCTTGGACCATGTGGTCTGAGAGGTGTCTGGATTTTGCCCTTTAGCAGCGGTAGGGATGGTGACCAGATGGCAGAGAGTCGAGGTGTGAGTGGGAGTGGAAGTGGTAGCAGAGGACACAAATCACCCTTGAGGCTCCTGGGAGAGGGGAAGAGAATGGCATGGCAAGGACTCCCGTCCGCAGCCTGACCTCCCCTGAGCTGGGACAGCAGCCTCTCCCCTTGGATGTCTGTTTCCTCAATGTGTCCCCTTGTCCCTCCAGCTGCTGTGACTCCAGGACTCGTCCCAAAGTCCACGCCCAGCCACCTGAGCATCCTTCCGATTGTACTTTTGCCTCTGCTCTTGGCCCCCATTCCTTGCTCAACTCTGCAAGAGAGTCCTTTGCAAACAACTCAGGATCATTGTCAAGCTAAGATCCCCACTGCCCTCACCTGGAAGCAGCTGGTGCCCCAGCTGCCCACTCTGCTCCTGCCTCCCTGGGCACCAGCCTCTCCGGGCAGTGGGCTGTCCTTCCCATGTGCTGTCTGCTCTTCTCCAGATACCACATCCCAGGCCCCTTACCACTGGACCGTCCCCTCCTTGACCTTACCATTCTTCTCTGCTCTTTATGACTTCTGGGCTCTGCACCACAAGGTCCCGGGGCAGTGGGTGGTCCTGCCTGTTCCCACTGTGTCCCCAGCACAGCTGAGGTGCACACAGTAGGTGGCTGTTTCACAGTTAATGGATGTGTGGGTGAAGTAGAGCATTTCAATTTTGCTTTTTAGGGTGCTGAAGAGTGTTTTCAGGTGAAGAACAAAGAGCACGAGAGAAATGTGGATGAGAGTGGTGTGTGGGAGACGAGTGAAGCCATGGAGAGAGATGGAGGGTCAATGGGGACACCCAATCCTCATGGGCAGGGGAAAGAGTCACGGGGAAAGAGTACCATTGCTATCTGACTTGAGACCATCATCTCACAAAGTGTGTTCACGTCCCTTCTCTTGACTTCGAGTCTGGTAACAAAACCTTGTCATCTGTACGATGCTCACCTGGGGCTGGTCAGTGCAGCTCAGTCCCCAGGTGCACAGGCATGACCCTCTGAGCTTCTGGAGCCACAGAAAATGTAACACGTGTCCTAGGATCGTCAGCTTTTCATATTGAGGCCAACTCTGACCTGCTGAGAAGGCAAAATCCGCTGGCTCAGCCCCAGCTCCAGGACTGTGCTGGCTGAGGCCCACTCTGCCCACCCTCTCCCGGCCACTTCAGTGTTACACCCGCCTTGGTCTGTTGCCACTATAAATGAATGCACTGTCTGTCTGGGTGACGACAGGGTAACCAGTGGTCTCTGCTGTTCCTGAGTGTTCAGGGGATCTTGTAGGTGACTGCACTGGAGGCTGAGCCCAGGCACCACAAGACTCAGGAGGAAGAACGGGTTTACTCAGATCCGTGGTCGGTTACCAATCTGGTCTGATTTTTGGTCACAGGCCCCAAAATGCTGTTATTGTGAGTTTACATCAAAATACAAAGCCCCACATTTACAGTTTGAAAACTTAAAAACAAAAGCAGGCTTGGTGTAAAATTACCATTGAGACATTGTTCTTTCCAGTATGTCACCTATGTGGTGAAGGGAGGTGTTCCAGACCTCGGGGAATGATTTCTGACAGGGAACATTGTTGTGTAGCGTGAACATTTAGGCATTATCAAAAAGTTCCCATGTCTTTGAGCACTGAATTTTATTGAAGATACAAACAATGCTTGGGACCGTCTTTGGCTGTACACCAGATGCCCAGATGCGGCGTCCCCGCCACATCCTCTCCACCCACAGGTACGAGAGCCTTGGACGAGGTGGGGGTGCTGGGCGGCCGCTGAGCCACGGGCTCACTGGCTCGGGGGCTGGAAGGGAGCCAGAGGTGGAGCACTGTCCCCCGAGCACCTGTGCTCCTAGAGGATCCTTTCTCCTCAAAAGGGAATCATATGGCCCAGCCTTGGAATCACTGGGAGAACACACCAGCTGAAGAATGACCCTGCTTTGCCAAATGTGGCAAAATTTAGCTTTAAATTTAAAATTAGGAATCAGAGAACCATCATCTAATTTTCTCAGCAATCTCTTTTAGGGTCTTTGATTCTTCCCTGGAGCCAGAGGCTGAGCTACCGTCCTGGTGTCACCTGGGGACAGGAGACTCACGCCACACACTGCCCACCTCAAGGACAGCGAGGACAGAGGCCAAAGGCCCTCCCGGGGATGCACTGACTGCTGAGCTTCACACGGCTAAACCCACAAATGGCTAAAGAAGAGACAGGCCTTGAGAGCCACTGCACTGCGGGGCCTCCAGCTGAGGGGAGAGGCGAGGGCCTGGTGGTCAGGCGACTTGTGACCCTTTGATGCTGTGCCCTTCTCATTTCAGATTCTCTTCCAGATGGTTCCACAGCTGTAGGAAAACATCCTCTAGAAGCTCAAAGGTGACTGGGCTCAGGCTCAGAGGTGGCCTTCCAGGTGCAAGGGAGGGGCCGTGTGGCCATCCCACTGACTTGCCCAGGGACATGGCCAGCCCACGGTCAGAGCTGGTGCAGCTTGGCCCGCTCGGTCAGCAGCGTCATGGCCATGGCGTAGAGAAGGTAGCCCAGCACAAGGAGGAGGGTGCAGGGCAGGGGCCCAATGCAGAAGAGAGAGGCCACAAAGAAAGCCAGCAACAGTGACAGCAGTGTCCGGTAGCTGCCTAGGAAGCGCAGGCTGAGCCTGGGGCCTGGGGCACGGCTGGCCGTGTGACCCCACTGCACAGGGCTCAGCAGGTGCCTGTCCCCCAGCCCGGGCTCTGTGAGGTGGTAGCGACAAAGGCTGCCGAGGAAGTCGGCCCGGGAACACAGGGCTGCCATCTGGCCTGCAAACTGGAGCACACACAGAGGCAGGGGGAGTGGGCACAGGCGGGGGCTGCACTCTCCCCTGGGCTCTCCCCAAGGCTACAGGATGGGAAGGGGACACGGAGGCGAGGGTCGGCCCTCCCGCCCACACTCACTCTGCAGTTGATGGCGGAGGACAGCCGGAAGAGCAGGCGGACCAGGCCGGCGATCTCGTAGCTCCGTATGGGCTGCAGCTCCCTGTCCCCCTGGTACTCGATGTCAAACCTGCGCAGCCCGTTGATGATCTAGAAGCAGCAGGAGACGCAAGCCCCAGGTGAAACCCAGGCCATGGGCAACCCAGAAAATACACCTCTGCTGACGACTCAGAGAAGATGTCTCTGCTATGGGGGTGATGGGGAGATGAGGACAGGCCGGTGGGACCAACAGCCATGCTGCATGCAAAGCCAGACCCCTCCAGGATGTAGCCTTACCTGGTACCGGCCCAGGGGCGTGAGGATAAGTCCGTCCTCACCCACAATGCAGTCTGGGAGCTGCTTCTTTCCATTCTCGTCCTGAGCTGTCCCCAAGGCAAGCGTGAGCTGGGCGAGCTGGGCCTCGCTGAGCTGTCAGAGAAAGCCCTCTTGTGAGGCAGCAGCCGTTTCTCACCTCTTTCAGCTTCAAAGGGGAGGGAGGAGACTGGTGCTCAACCCCCGGGCCTCTAACAATGACAACGAGGGGACCCAGATATGACACTGAAGGTATGGGCCTGCACCTCCCACGAGATGAGCCCGTGTGGTGAGAACCACACCAGGTCCTGGTATGTGGCTGGTGCCAGCCAGGCAGCGGGTGAGGGCCGCCGGAGCAAACCCTGGGAGGGGAGAGCACGGCTCATACTCGAAACATCTGGCACAGGTACTCCAGGGCCTTCTCCAGGTACTCATCCGTCTTGCGGACGCTGTCCTGCCCCATCTCGTCCAGGTCGTTGGCCAGGTAGGAGCTGTTTGTGTCCACGGGGCAGAAGCCCAGCCACGACAGAAAGGAGTGGCCGGCTACGCTCTCCCCACACTGGTCAGAGATGGACTTGGCGGTCTGCTTGGCCTGCGTGATGAGCTGAGCCAGGCGCAAGACCTGTGGGGCAGATGGGCAGGTCAGCCAGCACTTGGGGGGGCTGCCTCACAGCACCCAGCCACCAACAGATCGGTGGAGAGGGCCAGGAGGGGCGGCTTCTGCGTGATGAGGATTTTTCAAGACTAAGATGTATGTTCTAGGTGTGGAAAATTTCTAACAAACACTGCCTTTACTATCACAATACATCAGATTTCACTGAACAAAAAGGGGAGGAGGTATAGCAGCATCTACTCAACACCCAGCCCTCCTCTTCTCCTTTCCGAGATACGCGGCTCGTCCCCGGCACGCTGTCCCAGAGCCTCGGGACACCCTGTGGCCCAGCAGAGCCCCGACTCACTCACCAGTGTCCGGACCTCGGGCCCGAACATCGGGGTGTACTTGCAGTCCTGGCCCTCCAGGCCGTAGACGTGGCTCTTCACCTTGAATGAGGTGTCAGTGATGGCCGGTGGCCACGAGGACAGGAAGCTGCCGGTGAACATGGGGGCTGTGAAGACGCGGTGCTGGCGGTGGGGGATGACGAGCTCAGGCTCCAGGAACAGCTGCTCGCCTGCAAGGCAGGGCCCAACCCTGGCTTCAGCTTCCAAGGGCACAAAACACCCAGCTGCCCCTGACAGGCTTCCTGAGCGCCTCTGAAGGTTTCTTTCTGAGTGGGGTGACTGCGTGGCGTGGGGCCCCCACCAGTCTCCACAGGAAGGCCAACTCTTGCCAAGAGGAAGCCAGAGAAAGCAAGGCCTAACACAGCCAGCTAAGACGACAGTGTGACAGGGACCGAGATCGCCTCCTGATGCCACCACCAGGATCACCAGGGAGACACAGCTCAGAGCTCTGCTTCCCCTCCCGCCAGACACACCTGCAGCCACCAGCCCAGCACCACCAGGGGAAGGAGGGGAGCAGCCAGGCTCAGACAGTCAACCTGCCACTGTGTGCCAGGGCTCCGCAGAACACCCTTTGCTGAGGCCACCCACAAGCCCATGTGGCACATGCAGGGTGCGTGGGTCCCTCTCTAACTGCTGCTTGCTGCCGGCTAAGGGCTTACCTTTCTGGATCATTTCAGCCAGGTTGGGCTGGGCAAAGACTTTGGCCACTCGGAAGACCATGAGTGCGTTCTTGGGGCTGACCAGGTCAGTGCGGAGTGCGCGGCTCAGGAAGCCCACGAAGAGCTTGGTGTACATTAGCAGGTTCTCCTGCACAAAGGGTGCCCTGGGGACCGAGAAGTGCATCAGGGGCCAGACTTCCTTCTGGAGGCAGGGCTGCACGGGCCCTCGCCCCATTGCGCCCCCGCTCTTCCTTGGGTTCCAGACTCTCCCTGGCCACGACCTCATGGAGGTGTCACAGACGGTGGCTGAGGGGGCCTGGGGTGCAGGGGAGGAGGCAGGACAGAGGCAGGTGAGACTAGGCCCCCTGAGGATGAAGGAATCCTCCACAGGATGAGGCCCTTTCCAACAGGATCCAGGCCACCGTGGCAGAGTTGCTCGGGCACCAGAGGGGTGCACAGAGGAAGGCGGTCAAGAGGAGGAGGTGCCAGTGGCAGCCAGGGGTCAGCTGTGAGATGCTGGGGAGGCGGTGGGGGTGGCTACCATGCAGAGAGCTGGTGAGCAAGGGTCTAGAGGTGGTTTGGGGGTGAGCGTGAACCATACATCTGGGATGATAACGGCAAGGGGACAACTTCCAGGGGAATTCCATCCCAGGGCCCAGGTGAGACAAGCCAGGGTCAAGGAGGGGGCGGCCCGTGCTCCCACCCTGAGGGACTTCAGAGAAGACCCTCAAGAGGCCCTCGAAGCAGGTCCCCTCGGGGGAGGGGAGGGCACCGGGGCTCACCATCTCTCCGACACACACCGGGCCTGGCAGTCGCTGCTCTGAGCCTGCTTCTCAGGCGCATATCTCCAGGGCTGCAGGTAGCTCAGCCACATCTCCAGGACCTGGGGAGACATGTGTGCCCTGAGGGCCAGGGGGCTGGCACTCAGGTGGGCTATGGGCTGGGGCTTTGGGCCAAATCCTTATGTGGCATGGAGCCGGCCCCCTGGAGGAGCTCAGGTGAGCAGTGGTGCGTCCCTAGCTACGCGGCTTCGGCTCTGCCACCTGGTTCTAGTCTCTTCCCATGGCCCCCAAGAGGGAACAGCTGATTCCCTCCCATGTCCACCCCACAGGAAGTCCCTCATCAGGGCACACGGAGGGCAAAGGTGAAGGTGTGCCAGGGCCGACACTCACGGCTCTGAACGACGCATCCAAGGGCCAGTGGCCGAAGCAGTGCTGGAGGAAAAGGTAGAGCTTCTGCTGGACAAACCTTGGGACAGCAGCCCTGCAGCAGAGAGGGGAGGGTCACCTGCTGTTTGCAAGGGTCGGCTTGAGCAGGGGTTGTGCCGGGCATCCCCTGGGACTAAGGCCTCCTATTTTAGCCCCATTCTTCAGAGGGAAAAACCAAGGTTCAGAGAGGTTAGGGAACGTCCCAAAGACACACAGCACACATGCCTGATCCAGCATGGCTCCTGTGCGCACCTCAGCGTGGCCTGCCCCACGCAAGTCGCCCACTCTGCCAGCGCCAGTGGGCCTGAGAGTCAGGCCACCACTCCAGCCTTCTCCTGACAGGGGGAGGAGGAGGGAGAAGCGTGGAGCGCGGTCTCCAGTGACCACTGAGCTACCTGCTGTGGGGGCACTTCCAGCCCGCTGGCTTTCCTGGGTGCTCGGGGACACTGTCAACCAGAGCTCCCCCTTCTGCTCAGGGCTGGGGAGGAGGGACAAGACGGAGCAGCAAGACGGGCCTCTGCCCAGCCAGCCTGGCTCTTCCCACTGAAGGGGGCCTTCCCTGGAGGGAAAGGCCACCGCAGCCGGAGAAGCAGCCGGGCGGCCCCTACCCCCTCTGGAGCCAAGACTCTGGGGGCCTGAGGGGAGGTGGTGGAAGACAGACCCAGGAGGGGTCAAGGTGACTTCCCGCCTGCCCCACCCCGCAGAGCCTCACACGTCCCGGGGAGGGGTCACTGTGGGCAACACATATGTGTAGGACAAGGAAGTGGCAGGCTGGGGACAGAGGCCCTGCATACAGCCCGGTACCCACCGTTTGAATTCCTCCAGGGGGCTGGCGGCGTGGGAGTGAGCAGAGGGAGAGAGCTGCTCGGCCTTCAGGCTGTGAGAGAAGGCGTGCAGGCGCTTCAGCAGCAGGCGCACCACCAGCACGTGCTCCTCGGTGGGCGTGAACGACTCCTAAGGTCGAGGAGGGAGTGGCGTCAGGACCCAGGTGGGTCTGGGGGAGGGCTCCTGGTGCCCACAGTGCTCAGCCCCCAGGTCTGACCCTGCTCAGCCTGGGCCCCTCTCTCTGCTTCCCTGACAGGAGGGGGGCCGGGCTGGCAGCAGGCCCGCCACCAGGGTGCCACCCGCACCTGCACCCTGCAGACGTGCCACACCCCGCTGGGTGTAACTGCTGGGTCTGATGGAGACCTGCTCAAAGTGGCGAAGTGCTTGGCCCAGCGCCTGCTGTGCCCCCTGGGCTGGCTTCCTAAGACAGACACATCTGGCAGGTGCTTCCCTGAGTGTTGCAGACCCCTTTCCTGTACCCATTGTGGGTGACTCGGGTCACTGCTGCCCATCTGGGTCCTCAGGGTCCCCACCTCCTGGCCAGCTGGAGGAGGAAGAGTAGGGGCCAGGGCACGCCAGCATCCCACTGTGATCTGGACTCGGGGTCTCCTGCCCACCTCCCAGGCATGTGCAGACAGCTCACTGGGGCCCACGGCTTCCCTTTCGGGTGAACCACTCCCCAGTTCCTTTGCCGCCGCAACCCCCACCCTTCCACCTGTCCCCCTCCTGGACCCCGCATGTTAGGGGCTCAGCCCAGGACAGCCCTTCCTCCCTTGCTAATGGACCTGTGGTCAGTACCACCCCCAAAACAAGCGAACCCTCAATCTTGTGAGCCAAACTTTCAATTCACAGAGTCCATGAAGGATCTCTGAGAGGAAAGCCTGTGTGCTGGCTGTTCAGCGATGGAGAGCGGGGGGGGGGGGGGGGGGGGGGGGGGGGGCGGCGGCAGGGCACCTGAGGAAGTGGTAGATGGCGTCGCTCCCAGCTCTGGGGCATCCACACCGACACACTCCTCTCCCCCTTACCCCAGGCCCCTGGGGCCTCCACAAACTTGACGGAGGAGCTTTTGGTGGCCACATCCAAATCCCAAGCAGTGCTGAGGCTGGCACAAGCCACTCCTCCTGGCACATCCAGGGCACAGCAGGACTCTCACAGGCCCTGAGCAGAGGAGGTCCCCCAATGGGTGCTAAGCCCCTGCCCTGGCTCCGCCACTGCCCATGGCCCCATCCACTCAGCTCTGTCATGGAAATGCCTCCACAGGCCCAGGCAACACACCCCACAGGTAGCTATATCTGGGACGGAACTCCGGAGGTAGTTTTCTTCTGCTTATCTATATTTTTAAGTCTTTGTGCAACGAATTTGCATCATTTTGAGGAAAAAAGTATGAGATATTTTAATAAAAATAATATTAGAAGGGTATTGAAGACTGTAGGGCACCAATGCCAGGCTGTGACTCCCCATCGGGAGCCTTCCCCTCTCTCACTCCTGGCCCCTCGCCCTGACCCTGGCCACTACCCCTTCGTGTCAGGGGAGGTGAGAGCACCAACTTGGAAACAAGGACCCCCTGCCCCATCTACCCTCACCCTTCTGTGGTGTTGCTAGAGAGCCAGACTCCCCCCACATGGCCCCAGCAACCACCCTGGAACCCTCTCGGGCTATCTTATCTCTAGGTTTGTCAAGTCAAATCTCTTTTCTTCCAGCTCCCTGCCCTCCTGAGCCAAATCCCCACGGGAGTCTCTGGCCACAGCTGCACGCGGCCTCCTTCCCCTTTTAAGGACCCTTTCCCAAAAGCCGCAGCGTTTCTCTCTAGGCCTGGCTCTCGGGAGCTCTGCATGCCCCTCCCGGGGCTCTCAGCTCTCCTGCCGTGGAGGTGGAGGCAGCCAGATGCTTCTCCAGGGACCCTACTCTTAGCCAAGTGAGACCCTCCCCAACAGAGGCCAGAGCGACACCCACTTCTGTGCCCAGCCCGCCCACACCGGCCCTTCTGGACCATTCCCTTCCCTCCTCACGGCAGCTGCTGCTTCTGAGCAGGAAGCCCACTGTGTGCTGTGCTCACCATCCCATCCCAGCAAACGTGATTTCTCATCTTGTTCTCAAGGTCAATGCTGTGTGCTCCCACCCAGGGTGAAGGGACAGGCCCCCAGCCACGGACATGATACCAGATGCCTGATTCCGTGGTTCCTGCCCAGACTTCCTGGCACTCATCTCACGAATCAAGGAACTACAAGGTTGTTGGCCTGAAACACCCCACAGCTCTGAACTCCACTCCACTGACCTCGAGTTTGTCCACACACTGGTCATTTCTGCCCAAGGAGACCACAGTCCCCATGAGATCACTGCCAGCTCCCGTCCACCTCTGGAGGACTCCACAAGAGGCCAGGTTCACAGGAGAAGGCCGGGCCCCAGATCGCCCAGGGAAAGACAGCCTCTCCGGGCTGGGGGCCGAGCCCCGTGTTCTCCCCACTGCTCTGCCTCACGCACGGGCTCGGGTTGGCAGAACTGTACCCCCCAAAAGTCCCAGGGCCTCCACACCTTCGGTCAGCTCCTGAGTACCAGGCCTGCACTGCGGGTGAGTCAGGCCACTGCAAAGGCCGCACCACTTCACTCCCTCGAACTAGGACCAAGCACAGAGCCCTCCAACACTGGAGAACTTGTGACACCTCAGCTGACTTATTGGCTTATAGCTTGGCCAGGTAGATTCAGTGACCCCCCAGCCAGCTGGGGTCATATGCCTCGCTCCCTGCCACATGCTGCACATCCCAAACCCAGGCTAGTCTGCAAAGCTGGGGGCTGGGCCAGGCTGAAGGCTGCCCCTACGTCTCCCGCCTCACACGTGTGGGCCTCATTCTGCCTGGAACTGGTCTCTGAATCACCCCCAGCCGGGCCCCTGTCAGACCCTAGCTTTACCGCTGCCCTGACGTTAGCTCCGTGGCTTACACCACGGGCAGGTGTGAAGGGAACAAAACAGAGCGGCCAGTACTTGGTAGGCGTGGAGGGCCTGGAGGCTGGGTTGGGCAGGGCTGCGGAGGGCGCTGGAGACACTGAGTCGGTAGTGGAGAACCTCCAGCTGAGAGACAACAAAACAGAGGCCAAGAGAAGAGGGGGCAGAAGAGGGGCGGGGGGACAGGAGAAGGGAAGGGGAGAGTGGGGGGAGAGAGAAAAAAGTGAGAACGGGCCCAGAATTAAGGAGAGAAAACAAAAAACAAAAACAAAAGCGGTCAGTGACAATCCAACAACCACAGTGCAGCAGCCTCAGGCCTGGAGACACCCCCTCAGCGGCCCAGACAGAGCCCCGCCCTCCTGGTGGGCCAAGCCCAGCCAGGCCAAAGGTGGGGACGCTCCTCCACCTGCCAGGCAGAGGGATGAGGGACAGACAGACCCTCAAGGTCACCTGGGCAGCCCCTCAATGTCGCTGGGGCCTGAAGACCTCTCCAGCTCCCTGAGGTCAGCCAGACCCACTCTCCTTCCAGAGGGTCCTGCCCTCCCCCAACCCTGATCGCAGTGCGCGCAGTGCATGCACGCTGCAGCCCGCCAGGAGCCCAGGGGCCTCACTGGGACATGCTGCTGGCCACCAAGGCCCGGAACGCCCTGAGGCTCAAAGAAACTTCTGAGGAGCCAGTTCCAGACGGAGGCCTCTCTGCCCAGGAAAGAAAAATATGTAATTTATTGGACTTTCCTGGATTGTCCCCATGAGAAATTTACCAAATCGGTACATGATGTGATCAATTCCTGGGTCTAAGATCCAATCAGTGTCCCATCCTGAACCGTTCTCTCTGCCTGGGGCCTGGTTCCCAAAGGCAGCACAGGCTCACCCGATGTCCTCCACACACCACATTCCAGAAATGGTTGAAGCGGCCCACTCATCGGTTCTAACTCTGGGAAGACCAGCCTCTACCTCACCAGGGCCCCCACCCTCCAGATACACAGAGCCTGCCATCAGTCCCAATGTCAGAAGCCCTCGAGAACCTGGCCGGGGCCACACACACCCAGAGGCAGCTGGAACCCTGAGGCTGGGACAGCCCGGGACAGCGGGGACACCAGCTGAGTGGCCATGCTGTCTGGCTCCACCCCAGGGCCCTCAGGCCTCCTCCCTGCAGCGTCCAGGCCTGCTGAAGCAGCCCCTTCAGCCAAGTGCAGCCCAGAGCCGGCCCGGCACACATCCTGCCTGCGAGGGCCATGCCTCCCGCCCGAGCAGCATGCCCCACCAGGCTTCACACAGGACAGGTCAGAGCACGTGTGCCAGACTCTGAGGAGACAGGCACAGCCAGAGTCACGCAGAGCAGGCCGGGAAGGAGCACAGCAACGAGGTGTCGGCCCTTCCCAGCCTTCCTCCAGCCAGACCCGGGCTCAGCTGCAGCTCTCAGTGAGTGATCAGGCAGCACACGGTTCCCCCGTCGGGTCCCTGCCCCTGCCTGCGGGAACACAATGCAGGCCCCACAGTGGCCTGCAGGGCTGTGGCCGTCCTTACTGCCCATGGGCCCCTCCAGAAACCCCATTCAGGAAGCGGGGTGGAGTGGGGGCCTGGGCCTCTAGGGAGCGAGTATACACTGGATCCAGCCATGGACCCTCTGTGGGACCTCCAGGAGCTGCACTTCCTGCATCCCTAATCCACGAACAGGGACCCAGGGCTACGCTGGGACTGGCAAGGATCCCACACGGCGCAGTGCAGGTCTGAATAAACAGTAAGGGGCCTCGGATGAAACCGACCTCTGAGGCCGCCTTTCCCAGATTCCCACATGCCCTGTTTTCTCAGGTTTTGTTTTTCTGCCTCAATAGGAAGCAAAGGGCAGAACCTCTCTGGGCACCTGGTGGGGCCTTCACAGATACCCCCCACTTCCAGTCATTCTGAGCAGCTCTCACCCGCCCCTTGTTCTGGCCAAGAGGAAGCAAAGGTGGTGGAAAACGGGAAGGACCCCGCCCTGCCAGGCACAGCCTCCTGCACCTTCCCCATGCAGACTCAGAATCCTCCCAGGAGACAGCCCAGAAGGCCTTTCTGGCTGGCAGATCTACTGCCAAAAATTAAAGTGGGCGTGGTTCCACTGGCTCAGAAGAGAGAAAGAGCAGACAGGAAGGGAATGCAGCAAAGTGGCCTCTGCAAGCCACATGCATAGGGGCTAAGCAAGGCTCCCAGGAGCCCAGGGGAGAAGCCTCTACCCCCCAACTACCTGTGCACCGGCCAGGTACATGCAGCAAGTCTGCTTGGAAGCAGGAAGGCAGGGCAGGGGCTCTGTGATGTGAGAGGTCCAGGATGGAGTCCCCCTCACTCTCCCCTCCTCTTGTGTGATGCCAAGGACAGAGATTGGGGTGCTCTGCACTTTAAGAGAGCAGTGGTGGGGGCTGCACCCCAAGCATCCACACAGCAGAGCACTGGGGTCGCAGAACTGGTGGCCAAGACTCTGCAGCAGGAGGAGAACCAGCGCTTCTCCCAAGAATCAGAGGACAAACTGCAGGCTGCCCTTCTCAATTTTAACCCAGAGATCCTTAATTCTTAAGGGAGCCCTCGAGAACTGTATCTGGCAATGACAAAAGCCAAGTCTGAGGAACAAACTAGTGCACAGAAGCCGTGGACTGCAGAGTTACAGGCCAACGCTGCTTGCAGCAGGGCCCAGGTGTGCGGGATTGAACCGCTTCATGGAGAGGGAATCTAAGCGCCCATCCCGCCACTTACTAAGTGGACACAACTGTGCGACCCTGAGGAGTCCAGCAGGCAGCAGGGACAGCGACCCCAGGAGGGTGCCAGGGACTCAGCTGCCTCCACGCCTCTGCACATAAGTGTGCTGCCCAGCGAGGGAAGGGGGAAAAGGCGAGGAGGAGACAGGCCAGGCCGCGTGCAGGAAGGTGTCAGACCCCACCCACCACAAACACAGCTGCGCGCCGATCCTCTGGAGGAAGTGGAGGGCAGCGTGGGCCCCAGGGTGGACGGAGGCTGCCGAGTGCCACCTCAGCGGGAAAGCAGGAGGCACTGAGATGGTAGAGGGGACAGACCCGGACGTGACTCCCAGAGGCATCTCAGCTCCTCCACCTCCAGAGCAAGAGCACCACAACCTCATCCGTTCCCGCTGCCAGGGACGGGGCTCTGGGAGTAGCACGGTGGGGACCTCAGAGAGGACAGTCCTTTAGCCCTCAGGGCGCACACCCAGCACAGAACAAAAGCCACCTGCTGTTCAGCAACTGACTGAGGGGTGAGGGTGGGTTTCTGCTTCCCCTTATCCAGCCCTTGTAAACCAGCTGTGATCGAGGACAGGAAGCGGCAGGTTGACCAGGCACCAGGGTTGGAGCAGGAGATGGGGAGACAGACTGTGGCAACATACCTTGGCGTGAGGGGACTGCATTTTTTGGTACATCTCCAAGGAATAATGATGAAGCCACATTTCAACAAAAACCTGCAAAAGAGCATCAGCTGCTCAAATGATTTTCCACAAGGGCGTCAACACCATTCATGGGGAAAAGGACAGTCTTTTCAACAAACGCTGCCAGAAAACAGGATCCCCACATGCAAAGGAATGAAGCGGGCCCCTTACCTCACACTATGTACAAACAATGACTCAAAGTAGAGCAAAGACTTAAAAGTAAGAGCTGACACTATAAAACTCCTAGAAGAGAGCACGGGGAGACAGCTTCATGACAGTGAATTTGGCAATGACTTCTTAAATATGACTCCAAAAGCAAAGGCAACAAAGGAAAAAAAATAGACAAATTGGACTTCAAGAAAATTAAAAACTTTTGTGCATCAAAAGACACTATTGACAGAGTAAAAAAGCAACCCATGGAATGGGGGGAAATATTTGCAAATTATGTATCTGATAAGCAATTAATATCCAGAATATACATAGAAATCCTAAAACTCAGCAACCAAAGAAGAAACAACAACCCAACTCAAAAATGGGCAAAGGATTTGAATAGACATTTCTCCAAAAAAGACAAACAAGTAGCCAATAAAGACACGAAAAGACGCTTAACACCACTAATCATTAGGGCGATGCTAACCAAAATCACAATGAGATACCACCTCACATCCATTAGGATGGCTATAATCAAAAAAACAGAAAATAACCAGCACTGGTGAGGATGTGGAGAAATTGGAACCCTCGTGCATTGATAGAAGAAATGTAAAATGTTGCAACTACTGTGGAAGACAGTATGGTGGTTCCTCAAAAAATTAAACGGAATACTGGACAGTCCAGCAATTCCACTTCTGGGTACATACCTCCCAGAAATTGAAAGTAGGGTCTCGAAGTGATATTTGCATATCTACGTTCATAGGAGCATTATTTTCAATAGCCGAGACGTGTAAGCGACCCAAATGTTCATCAACAGATGGATAAACAAAATGTGATATATTCACACAATGGAATATTATTCTGAGACATGCTACAATGTGGATGAACCTTGAAAACACTATGCTAAGTGAAATAAGTCAGTCATAAAAAGACAAATACTGTGTGATTCCACTTATCTAGGCACCTAGAGTAGTCAAATTCACAGAGAGAGAAAGTAGACTGGTGGTTGCCAGGGGCTGGGGGAAAGGGGAATTGAGGAACTGTTTTTTAATGGGTACAGAGTTTCAGTTTTACAAGATTAAAAAGTTCTGGAGATCCATTGCAACAATGCAAATACACTTAACACTACTGAACTGCACAATTAAAATGGTTAGGACGGTAAATTTTATGTTCTGTGTATTTTACCACAATTCCAAAAAACTTTTTTAATTTAAAAAAAAAAAAAAAAGCATCAACGTTTCAGTCCAGGAAACAACTCTCTGGTTCTGCCCTGTAGGCCCAGGTCTTGGTCACCTGCCCTCCCCACGGGCTGGCAGAGCCCAGAGCCCACATTTGCTGTGAGCCAGCGGAAGGACCAGGGCCCCCTTCTGTGAACACGGTGATGATTCCAGCTGTCCGACCTCCTGGTGCTGCTACAACAGTAACAAGGAAGCCTCAAAAAGCACAGCAACCCACACACCACGAGTAATGTACAAGGTAAGAGGGACCGAATCCCATTTTATCCACATTCCAGGTGTCGGTAAGCAATGCTCTTGGTTATCAACTCAGCCCCAGAGTCCAGGCTCAGAACCGGCCAAATTCCTCCGAGCCGGCCGAATTCCTCCGAGCCGTGCTGGGAAGAGACAGATAGGCCTGGGAGGCGGCCAGCAGTGTGCTGCGGGAGGGAGCCAGCCCAAGCCTGAGGCAGAGTCTGGAGCCCACACGTGGCAGACAAGAGGCCCTGCCATCTCCTGTTTGGATCCTCTGACACGGAAGGGCTGGGGGCGGCTGCCTGATGACCAAGGTGAAGGCTTCGAGGGCCCTCTCTGCTCAGCATCATAAGAATGCTGCTGGGGCAGGGTTTACACCTACACAAGGATCACAGGAACCATCTCCATCGACATAGGAGTGGGTCAGAGAGGCGGGAGAGCATTTACATGGATCCACTGGAAACTAAAAGACTGGGCAGCAATTACATCACCATGAGAAAAAGAAAACTCTGTGGACAGGGAATCCTGGGATGAAAAACACGGCCAATGACATATAAGTTAGACCAGTGGGTAAATTTCTTGTCTGTTTTCTAAACGTCACAGCAGGAAAATACTAACAATTTAGAACCATCCCCGGGATGACGGGTAGTCTTTAGGCCTCTGCCCCATGGGGTGGAAGGTGGCTGAGCTGTTTATTTGGAAATGGAAGCAGAGAAGACTCACCTGGAGCAGAGTTTCTGACCTCCAGATCTCGTGGGAGGCAGGATCTGCATTCACAGATGTCTGATGAGAGATGTGTCGCTTCAGAAGGCTGGTGTGGTGGAGGCCGTAGGAAGCGAAAGGCATGGCTGGTGTCCTGAGGGAGACAAAGAAACAGGCCTTAGGTAGGGGCTCCTGCTGGCATAACCAGGGGCGGTCTGGACATCAAAATCAACGACAGCGGTTAACGATTACAGCCTGTTGAATCACACAATGACCCCCAAGTCCGTGTTGATATATATAAATAAATAAAAGAAGTCTTCCTTACCACAGAGTGCCCACTAATAAATGCAAGAGTGATGAAATCAGAAAATCATCACTTGGCAACCAGCCTATTAATAACTGATCTGGCCGAGGATCATCAAGGGATGCAAACACTAGCGATAACTGCATACTCTCAGTATATTTTCCCACTAAATCCCCCTTGTTAATTAATTTACGTACAAAGTACTTATTTAACTTTACAGCAGGAAAACCTGGCCAACACCCCTTAGCCCAGTGATCAAGCTAATGTCCCCAGTGATGGGGTACAGACAACCTGGGCCACGGCTGCAGTGCTCCTCCCAACAACATCCAAGCTGGGCCTAATCCCGAGGAAACACCTGAGAACACATACCCAGGCTGCATGCTTTACAGACATCAAGGTCAGGAAAGACTGAGGGGCCATTCCAGACTGATGGGCACTAGAGAGACAAGTGCACACAGCAAGTGACCCTGCACTGGGTCCCAGCCAGGCAGCGGACATTAGGGGGGTAGCTGGTGAAACCTGAGTGGGGTCTGAGGATTAGATGGTGGCCTGGTGGCAATACTAACCCCCTGACTTGGATAGAAGTGCTGTGGCTATGAAGCAGACTGCACTCGCTTTTAGGAAATACACTCTGAAATGTTAAGAGGTTATGGGGCATCATGTCTGTAACTTACTCCAATGGCCCAGAAAGAAACCTATGCAGATAAACAGAGAGAGGACAAAACAGTTCAGAAATCTAGGTGAAGGTCTCTAAAAGTTCTTTACGTTGTGTCTAGCAGCTTTTCTGTAAGTCTGAAATTATGTGTTAAAACAAGCAAACAAAATTGGGTCCAGAAAACCACTTGGCAGCTGAAGTCTGCCTTGGAGAGGGCATGACCCTGGCCCCCCCCAAGTCCCCCTTCTCGGCTGCATCATCATCAACGTCTGGGCAGCCTCTCCCCACTTCTGTGCCCCACCCCCCACTCTCCTCCTTTCAATTCCTTTTCCTTGGGGACATCTGTCCACACGGGAATTTGGGGAGATGGCATGGCACGTGCCAGCAGAGGGGTGGCCAGCACCTGCAGGAAAGACCCTGCCTGCAGCCTCCCAGGGAGGCGGTGGGTCAGCGAGGTTGAGGAGGGGTCAGAGCAGCACAGGCGGCGGCTGCCGGGGCAGGAGGGTCTCTTGGGGAGAGTTGGCCCAGAGGTCCCACGTTTAGGGTGCATTAAGGCCCCAGTTCACCCTCGGGCCGAGGCTGGCTGCACACTCCCCTCCTGCATAGTGCAGCCGCAGCCCAGCCTGCTTGGACTGGCACAGAAGGCTCTTCACCCCAGGGCCTCTGGTTCAGGCCAAGACCTGGTGCTGGAGCCCAGAGAGATGCCAACTATTCTCATTTGTCCACGGGTCGACCTTCCACGGCCTGCCCACAAGTCCTTTCTCTCCAGAACCATCGGCCTAGAACCATCAATCAGCTCTCAGCTTCGTGTCCCCCGCCACCCTGCTCACTGCCTCCGTGTGGGGCTTGGGTGCCGCGAGTGGTGAGGGCTGCTCCAGGTAGAACAAGCCCATTCCCACACCAGAGCCAGGCCTCGTCAATGCGACCACAGGACCCAATGGTGCGGGGATGGCTCCTGAAAACCAAAACACAGAGGCCTCCCTCACCCCGCCCTCCGGTCTGTGCTAAGGCAGCTTAGGTTGGGGCATCTCAGGCATAAGAAAAACTGGGGAGCCCTGGAAAAAGAGGGGCACCACTGTCCCCATAAGCAATACCCACCGACTAGGCCACTGCCGCATGGAAGGGCCAGGCCTTACTGGCTAACAGCAGGCACAGGCCACCTCAGGCACCGGCCAAGAGTCTTACCTGGGAGCTGGTGAGGGGCTGGGCACCCCTGGACTGGAGGAGAGTGGGGGGAGCACGCTGCCTTCTGTAGGCAGGAACCATGATAGGTACCTGTCCACCAGCATGAAATAGGCACAGTCTGAAGTTCGAATGTGCAGGGCCCCAGGGAGTGGCTGGAAAATGAAACTGACGTTAGCATGTGGCTCTAGGTGTCACCCTAGGCCGCTGACCCCAGCAACTGCAGGCTTGACTCATAACACAGGGAAGCCCTGGGACGTGGACTGCGTCCCCGAGGCTGGCCCACAAGCAGACAGGGCAATGTCAGAAAAGCACCCACCACAGAGGGCCTGACTAGACCCCTCAGTCCTGCTGGCATGTGAACCCCCGGGCACCTCCACCCTGCCCCCATGCCCAGCAATCACATTCTGTGGGAAGCCTCCCTGACGGCCACTTGGGGTGCCCAGGTCACCCCACACTGCCTGTTAAGTCAGCCCAGCAGTCTGTGGTCCTCACTAAATGAGGATGGCCTGAAGGGCAAAGGCTGCAGCAGGAAGGAAAAAAGGACCCAGAGAACGGAGGTGGGAAGGGAAAAGGAGAAATGGAAGACAAGGAAAGGTCGACCGCCGGCTCTCGGGCAAATCCAAGCTCCCCCTCCTCTGGGTGACAACAAGAGCCCTGGGTCACGGCCCCCCACCCTTCACGGGGGGCTTTGGTGAAGCAAACTGTGCTCAGTGGCATCCTTTCTGTACCTTTTGAGTGATGAGGCTCAACGCAAAGAAGAACAGGTAATACTCAAACGGATCTGATGGCAGCGTCACGGGCAAACGGCAGGGTTGTTGGGCCACCCCCCAGCGCTGCGCTGACCACCACAGCCTCCCACCCTTGGGGTCGACAAAGGATACTGAGAGCCAGGTTCAGGCCAAGGCCCCCTGTGTGGGGGAACTGGACCTTGTTGTGGTACAGAGGGCTGTCCGGGAGCACGCGCTCCTGGATGGACGCCTTCACAGGGCCCTGCGGGGAGAGGGAGGTGGGCTCGTGGGCAGGTTTCGGCACGGTGCCCCACATGCAGTGCAGCCCTTTGGGAAGGCCATTGAGGAGACCAGCACATGGACCCCACCCATGGGACCAGTGCTGCCTCTGTGTAGTGCTTGAGCAAAGGAGCCTTCACTTAGAACCCCTCATATCACACTCATAAAGATCCGCAAACAGCAAGGGCAGCAGCTGTGCACACTTCTGACCTAGCTAGGTACTTGATAAATCCCATCTCCTTTGCATTTCATACCCACCGAGCAAGTCACCCCTTAATTTGCCACTGCCAGCCTGGAGACTCAGAAAAACAAAGTAACCAGTCACACGGCCCCGCTGTCACCAGGCAGCATGGCGCCTTCCCCACTGGCAGAGTTTGGAACGAACTCTAAAGAAAAAGCACCACTGAAGTTCCAACACGTGGTGCCTCCTGAGCCCTGAACAGACGCTGTAGCATTCTCCCGCCTACCGTCACAGCCCCTCTGTGCCCCCGCCCACCCACCACTACTGCAGCCGCTCTGTGGGGCTCTGCCCCAAGAATGGCTCTCACCACCACAGCTTACTTACAGGCAGGTAGGAGACAGGAAAGTCAAACTTATAGTCTTCAGCTTGAAGTTTATAAACCAACTTCATCATCGGGCCCCTGAACATGAAATTAAACCAACAAACACAGGGCAAATGAACTACAAACTATCTTGCTTTGATTGTTTTTTAACTTTGAGCAATACAGTGATTTAAAAATGGCATCACCACGAGGAAACATCCAGCCCCTCTCAGGTAACAAACCTACCTACCCAGGGTCTAGAAATTCCATCGCAATGCTGTACTCTACAGGGCTCACACGTCCCTGTAAGCAGCGGAGGTTCCAGCCGATGAGGACGCCATCCAAGCTGCCGAAAATGCTCTCTACCAGCCATGGGAAGATGGCGTGCAGCTCCTGAAACAGCGTGCTGATGAGCTTCGGGCAGGCCCGCCGAGGACCAGAGCCCAGTGCCGGGCTGTGTGCCGTGTGGGCCTCCCACCCCAGCTCCAGTCCTGCACCATGTGCTGCCCCCCTCCCTCGTGGGCCCTGCACTCTGAGGATGTCACTCCCTGGTTCAGAGACCCATGGGACCAGCCCGGCACCCACAGGAACCTGATGCAGCAGTGCCAACAGGAGGAGCAGCTCTGGATTCTTTCGCTGTGGTTATGCGGCACAGCGAGCAGAACTGCTCACACGTCGGCCAGTTAACTAAGTCAGTCTACGATTACAAGGCTTTTAAAAATGTCAGAAACTTCTGATCTGAAGAGAGTTTTATTAAAAAGGGCGGCAACATTCTTTCTCAGAGTGAGCCCCTGAAACCATGACTTACTGCCATTTGGTCGTAACTCCTTGTCCAGACTGGCTTCCCGGACTTACACTTACTATCTGACAATTCCAGGTGTGATGTAAATACATATTTTCAGTATTTACATCAGGGTTTCTCAGCCTTGGCACTGTTGACATTTTGAGCTGGACACTTCTTTGTTGTGGGGGCTGTCCTGTGCATTGTGGGATGGTTACCAGCATGCCTAGCTTCTACCCACTTGATGCTGGTGGCACCATAGCCATGTGACAACTAAAAATGTCTCCAGACACTGCCAAGTATCCCTGGTGGGATAGAAGCATCCATGGTCGAGAAGCCCTAATCTACATGTTCACATGTTTAAATGTGTCTATGAACATGACAGTCACACTACTAGGTCAGGCTTCTGTGTAGCGCAGTGCTCAGACATGGGAATCAGTAATAACGTTTTTCAAGGAGCGTATTCGACATGCCCCAGAGAGACACTAGCAGAGATGTACCTTTGCGGGAAAATCCTCAATGACTTTAACCAAGTCTTGGCAGCGCTGTGCAAAGGGCTTATTTGTAGAGTCAGCTTTCAGGCTAGCCTAGAGGACAGAGCAAATTGAAAAAATCACAAGCATATTCGCATTGCAGCTTTTGCTGATATTCTGGCTCGATTTGTAAAAGAAATTCAAGTGCTAGGCAGGAGTTAGACACAGACCATTAGCCTGATTCTCCAACACCTCATCCACCAGGTCATGTGTGTGTCAGTGGCCTAAAGGATGCTACCAGAAAAGAGGCGAGGTCCTATGCTCTCTAGATGAGCGATGCTCAGGCTTGCTTCCCAGCACCCTCCCTCAGGCAGTCCCAGTTACCTGAGACAACTGCACAGTAGCAGAGCAAAACTGACTTCCACCCAATCCACAAGCAGGTGGTCAGCTGCAGGGTCAACCTTGCAGCCAGGAGAGGACCCCTATGGTGTAGGGCACCCCTCACAGACCACAGAGTACTTACCCAGTGTGCACACGTCAATTGGAGATTTCCCACAGGACTGACCACCTGTGATTTCCCCCACTGTGATCACCAGTGAGAATGCCCAACAAAATGAGGGTGTCATTTGTTGTCACTTAAGCCCTCTTAACCACAATGTCCTTTACTCAGTAGATAATGAACTTACTGAATTCATCACCTTAAGAAACAAGGCAGGCTAAAAACCACAGATGGCGTCAGCCAAGTGCTGACGTGAATCATGAAGGTGATGGAGAGAAAACACTCAGGACAAGAACTAAGGGAATGTATCCAAGGCCATGGGGTGCGCGGAAAGCACGTATGTATCCTGACTCCATGAAAAAAAGAAGCCTCTGTACAAATGGACAAAGATCAGGAGGAAATGCCAGAATTTTAACCAAGAGGGCTTTCCCAAGGCTATCTCAGGCCTTGTCCACCTCCAAACAGGGGTAGAGTCCACGGGGCTCAGTCAGAGGCGGAGACCTGGGTTGTTTATGCCATGGGGCAGATGTGCTGGCTCTAGAGGGTGCACTGAGGAAGAATGTCCTTCCAAATAAATGTTACAAAAAGTATCTTCTGAGAGCTGAAATTAGAAACTTTCATCACTGATATCTGCCTCACACATAACTTCTCAGGATCACGTTTACTACTTAATGTACAGTTCTGGTGGCCCCCAACACAGCAGTGTCCCTCCATTTTTCACTGATGACAGTAATGATTATTAGAACACCTCACTTTTGTGTAAGGAATTACAAGACACAAAAATTTAGATGTACATCCTTTTCACTTGCTCTTCCTCATACCCTGGGAACTAGGAAAATGGCATTTGAATCAACTCCTATTACAGATGAGAAACCCAGGGCTCAGCGGTTGAGTCAACCCAGGGTCCTGCACCAAGAGGAGGCAGAGTCAAGCCTAAGGATTCTAACCCCGAGTCCTTGTTACTTCCATCACATGCCCCAAAAACAACCACTGGAGAGTTCCTGAAGCCCGTGGAAAGCACCCTCCAGGGTCTCAGCTACAGAACCATCATCACGCTGACACTCACTCATGCAGCTGGACTCACCAGTAGGAAGCTGGGCTGCTGCAGGTGAGGGAACGCCATGGCAGCCTCCCGTGGAGAGTTGGAAATGGCCGGCTCAGGTGAGCACTGTGGAAAAGCAAAGAGGACCTCTCGCCACCCGCCACACCACAGAAACTGCCTCGCTTCACAGTGCCCAGGAGAACACGTGTACAACTCAGCACACACCGCTCTGCCAGGCCCATGTTTCACAGAAGTGCTGTTCTGCAGTCCACACTGGCCAGCCTCTGAGCCAGGTCGTGGCAGGGAACACTTGGTAACACTTGGTATCGCTTGTACAGCACTCGCTATGAGCCAGGCCCGGTTCTAAGGCTCTCCACACACTTCTCATTTAGTCCCCGGTGGTAGGCAGAATTCTAAGGATACCCCTCCAAGATTCCCGCGCCTGGTTATTCAATCATACACTCATCTAGGCAGTGCCGTGAAGGGATTCTGCAGACACAAGTCAAGTCTCAAGTCGGTGGACCATACGATACAGAGCAGTCCTGCCTGACAGCCAGCAAGGAAAGGGGATTAGTTCTACAACCCCAAGGATCTGGATTCTGTCAACAACCTGAATAAGCTTGGAAGCAGATTCTTCCCGAGAGCCTCCAGACAAGAGCAAAGGCGGCCAACACCTCGACTTCAGCCTTGTGAGACCCTAAGCAGAGAACCCAGCCAAGCCTGCGCTTCTGACTAGACAATTGCGAGATAATACATGGAGGTAGCTTTAAGCTGCCAAGTTTGCTAAGCAAGAATAGAAAGTCCATCCTCACCACAAGCCTGCAGGGTCAGCACAGATGAGGAAATGGAGGCCGGGAGAAGGTAAGTCACTTGCCCTCACCCAGCTGGCAAAGGGCAGAGCCAAGACTCAAACACACAGACCTCCTCAGGACTCTCTCACGGAGACAGGTGGACACGTCTCCTCTGTCTTAGCTGCGCTGAGAATGAAGGAGGGGTGAGCAGCTCCCCCAAGGGAGCCCTGGAGGGAGCCGTCAGAAAATCAGGACCAGCTCCCAGATTCCTCCCTCCGCACCCCGGTCAGACACGGAAAAGCCCCCGACTCGGAGTGGGCAGAGAGGAAGCACGGCGAGTCACGGGCTACCACCGACGGCTTTCCTGCACAGCTCTGCCCACCGCCCGCCGGGAGGGCGCCGGGGTGGCAGCTGGCGGTGGACGCGGCTGGGAGAGGCCGGGGCGCGGAGGCCGTGCAGGCGACTGCGAGGCGGAGAGGAGACGCGCGTCTCCGCCACTCGGCAGTCTGGACACCCCCCGGGCCTTCTCAACGCTTAACCAGCGATCACCTCAGCTTTAAGGAGGACTTCGGTCCACGCCGAAGTCCGGAGCCCGGCGGTCACGAGGACACCGCGCTCCTCCAGAACGACCAAGGCGGCGCCACCTCCAGACCCGCGGGCAAAGGGCGGAGCCTCGGAGAAGAGGGGCGCGCACCTCCTCGCTCAGAGCAGCCGCAGGGCAGCGGCTGCAGGAAGGAGCCCAGAGGCGCCCAACTGGGGGCTCTCCCTCCCCGCCCCGCGGTCCGACCCGCCCGGCCAGGCCCGCCCTCCGCTCCCCGCTGCGCGGCCCCGAGCGCCCTTCCTCCCGCCGCCTCCACAACCGCGCCCTCGCGAGCGGCTCCCACCTCGTCGGGGGTTCTTCCGAGAGCGGCAGCCTCAGTCCACGCCGCTCGTGCCAAGGCCTCCCTCCGGCTGCTCCGGAGCCGAGCAGCCCCCACTGGGGCTCACAAGCGGCCTGGGAAGAGAGCCTCGGGGCCCCGTCCTACGGATGAGGAAACTGAGGCTCGGAGAACTCGAGCCCCACGGGGAGGAGGGCTCGGCCGGGACCCACACCGCTGGGTGACCCGAGGCTCAGCTTTCACCCCGAGCTCCCTTCCGCCGGCCCGTTCACGAGCGTTAACCGAGCACACGGGGCGGGCGTGAGAGGCGGCAGGAGGGCGCGGCCAGCCCCGGGCTCCCCGCCGGCCCAGCCCGGGGCTCGCGGAGGAACCGAGACGGCTTCGGCTGAGGTTCGGGGAGGCCGCCAGGACGCGGGGCGGTCCCGCGCGCGGCTCCCGCCACTCACCTGTGGGGTCCACGGCGTCGCTCGCCTCACGGACGGAGGCCACCATTCGAGTACCGTGCGCCGAAATGTCGTCATCAAGCTGCGCGAGGAGTCACGCCCCTTGGCCTGGCGGGAAACGCGCTGCAACCATTGCGAGCGTGGGGTTACTTCGAAAGGCGCGTGCGCAGAACGAAGACCAGCCGGGTTTATGGCTGCCACCTCTGGCTGCGCGTGCGCAGGGGCAACAGCTTCGCCCCTTAGGCCTGAGCTCACGCACTGTATCCACGGCAAGGACTGCGCGTGCGCGTAATGAGAGGCCATTTATCAGGGCCCGCGGGGCGTGCCCGGTAGTGGGGAACCGGTGCAGAACGATTACGCAGTGTGTGTTGACTGCCTTTCCTCTGACAGGCATTTATTGAGCGCCCACTGTATGCCATGCACTGCGCTGGGTGCTGCTTACGTAAGCGACCGATGCAGCCTAGTAGGGAAGCACTGATCGCCGAGGAGCGGGTCTCTGGGGTCGGCCACGTTTCCCCCCCCATTTAACACACCGCCCGGCACGTACGTGTCTGCGGACAGAATGGCCGAGGGGAGACGGAGCTGTACAAGCTGGCCCAGGCGGCGGGCGGCGCCATCGACCCCGACGTGTTCAAGTGAACGGGCGAGGGGGTGCTGCGCTCGGCCGACCCCCGACACTCCTGGTCCCCAGCCCCGCCCTTGTGGGACCCCCTTAAGGCCCAGCGTAGAGTCGGGGTCTTGAGGGAGGCGGCCACGCCTGGCCCGGGCGAGGAGGGCTCCCTGCGCACCGCGTCTGCTCTCTCCAGGATCCTGGTGGACCTGCTGAAGCTGAACGTGGCGCCCCTCGCCAGTTGTTCAAGTCCATGTGTGCCGGGCAGAGGCTGGCGAGCGAGCCCCAGGCCCCTGCGGCCGTGTCTCTGCCCACATCGAGCGTGCCTGAGACAAGTCAGAGTCGGGCCCGGTGCTCCCTGCCCCTGTGGCCTGGGCGGCCGGGTGGCAGGGGCGGGGAGGTGGGCAGCGCCTGACAAAGCGCCGGCTCGGCCGTCAGTGGCCAGGCCTATCTGTTGGTCTTCTCCCAGGACCCGCTGGGTCATCCAAGGGCTCCGCCTTGGGCTCCAGTCCCCAGCTTCGGCTTGGCTGCCGCCCTTGAGAAAGCACGTCCAGATCGGATGGGCTCAGAGGGGGTGCCCCAGGGAGGCCTGAGTAGGCTGGGCCTCATCCCGGACTTCCGCTGCCCCAGCCTCTTCTCACCTCGGGGCTCCTGCCTTCATTCTACAAACGCGGGAACAAGATTGCTTTGGTTCGTGTTCTCACGGTTTGTACAGCCTCCAGGGACGTGCTCAGAGAGTTGGGCAGGCAGAGGCCTTCCTGCCACCCCCTCGCCTGTACCCCACCCAGACCCAAGTCCTGCTCAGGAGTCTGGCCAGCTGAGCTTCCCTCCTCGGGTTGTGGGACGGGAGTCAGCGTGGCAGCCCCTGGCTGCCCTAGATGCTCAGGGTGCAGAGGCCTAAGTGGCAGAGCGCTGGGCTCAGGTGTGAGGGCCCTCCTCACTCTCGAGGCTCATCACTGGGGGATGAAGAGGTGCTGGTGACCAGGTGTCACGGTGGAGCGCCAACTGCATCCTCCCTGTGTGTCACTTCTGCTCCCAGTGGCTATCAGAAACACTTGACATGCAGCCGAACCTCCTGGGCTGGCTCCTGGGCCAGAAGCACCAGGGCTCTCACAGACACCCCGAGACAGGGCTGACGTTTGGGTAGGGGGCAGGCTGGGCCCCCGTGGGTGGGAGTGTCAGGGCCCTGGGTACCCGCGTCCCCTGCCCTGTGAGGCCCCTGGCACTTGAGCGCAGGCCTCCTCACTGATCCACGCTCTGTCTGCTCTGTGTCTCTCTCTGACCTCCAGAGGCCTCCTTTCTCTCTGCCAAGAACTATAGCCCCCTGCAAGGCCCTCCTTTTCCTGGGCCCCTCGGCCTGCGGCCTCTCTGGTTCTACTCCAGGGCCCAGCTGCCATGCACTTGCCTCTCTCTCCTGGGCCCCCCGGTTCTCTTGCTGCGTAATCTCTCCTTTTACAGGTTGTTTATTGGTTCATCTCTGGGAGTTGGTGTGCTTTCTTGTTTCCATGGAAACTGCCACGGCCCCCAGAAAGCCAGAACACCTTCGAGCTGCAAGGGCAGGACCCTGTGCACCATCCCTGCCACACAGCTTAGAGACCGAGGACAGGATTTCACAGCTCACTTTATTAGAGACAAACCACAGTACTTCTAGAACAGGACCAACACCCCCTCCCTCCAGAGGCTAACTCTGCTGGGTTAGACTTGTGCTCTGTAGAGGTGCCCCCACCCCAGAAGAGGACAACAGACTGAGGGGCAGGGAAGGGGCAGCGTGGTGCGCTGTGGAGAGCAAAGCCCTGGGTGTGAGAGACACCTTGGCCTCTTAGATGCTGTCAGCCATCTGGATGGGCAGCCTGGAGGAGACTGTGACTCCTCTTTTCTGCCTGATTCCTGAGCAGGCGGTACCTGCCCGGCATTGCCGGGGTTGTGTGAGGGAGGGCCTGAGATCCCACAGGTGCTCTGGCTTCACCCTCCTTCACGCCCCTCCCCATATTGCCCACCTGGAAGTTCCAGGTGCCACCTGGAGCTGGGGCCAGGGAGGAGTGGGGAAGGGCCAAGGGGCAGGTCAGGGGAGGGGTGGGTGGACTAGAGACTGGGCTGAGGAATCGATGGGCCAGTTTCCAGAGGGAGGGAGAAACCAGGAATAGAGTCCTCCTCACCTGAGGGGGTGTTGGGTCCCACTCACTCAGGACTCTGGGTGCCAGGCCAGCTCCAGTGCTGAGGGCCCACTGGGACTGCAAGAGGGACATGCTCTTGGTCCAGGGAGGGAGAGGGCTAGATAAAGCGACAGTAACAGGGACGGGGGCGGGGGAGGCTGGTGCAGCTGGCCTCGCTGGAGCAGTAAGGGTTCAACAGGCGGGGGGACCAGCTGCAGTCTCCTTGCCCTGCAGCCCTGCAGGTGGGGTGGTGGGGAGGAGCTGAGAGAGGAAGGGCAGGTGGGAGGCAGATGCGGAGCCTGGATCCAGGCCATTGGTGGGAGCCGGGCCTGAGCTGGGGGTGCTCACCTAGCAGGGAGAGGGAGAGAACAGGGAGTCAAGAGGTGTGCCATGGGAATGGCTCTGGGAGCACTGGCATAGAGGGGGTGGGAGGATCCGAGGGGGCTCTGAGGGAGGTGGGGAGGAAGCCCCAAGTCCGGGGACAGGAGTGGAGCGCTGGGCTCCACAGGGTCGTTCTCTCCTCAAGTGCTCAGGCCTTGGGTCCTGCTGGGCTGGGCGGCCGCCGGCCAGGAGACCAGGACACGGAGGCCCTGGGGAGATGCCTGGTGGGGTAGAGGGCAGCCTGGGAGGGGTTTGATGGGGAGGAATGGGAGGGGAGCAGGCAGATGAGGGGCCATGCCAGGAATGCGCTGAGGCTGAGAGGCAGAGGCCACATGTCACAGCATCTGTCACACAGACCTTCCAGCCACCTCATTAACGGCAGGATCTGGGGTGGAGAAAATAAAGAGTTGTCAGAGTGACCCCACTGTGGGGCCCGTGGTGGCCCATGAGGACGACGGGGGTCTGGGGCTGTGGGCACTCACTGGCCTTAGGTTTCCCACAGAATCGGGGTGTGCAGTTGCTCCAGGCCATGGGCTGGACCCCTCTCAGGGGCTTGACTCTGTCTGGGTTCCTGACCCCTGGCCATCGAGGTGGCCTGTGGGGATTGTCACCAACAAGCTCACTCATTTCTGTCTTTCCCGGCAGAAAAGGGGAAACAGAAGACCCTGAAAGCACAGGGGGTAATGCTTGTCATGGTGAGGATGGGGGGGGTCACTGAGGAGAAGTTAAATGCAGTGGAGTGCTCTCTGTTGAAGTTTAGGGAAACTGGACAATTTAAAAAAGACATCTCTCAGGACGTGTGAGATGAACTTGGTGGGCGGAAGCCGTGAGCCTCACGGGGAGCTGCACCCTCCAGTGAGGGAGCCACAGGCCCCAGGGCTGGTGCGGGTGAGACGCGCTGGGAGTGTAGGTGCAGAGCGCACGACCGGACACCGGAGGATCAGCACAGAGGGAACCCCCCACCTCACGAATAACTTTCATATTGACTCCATGCTGAAATGATCATATATTGGACATTTGGGGTTAATTAAAACAGATTATTTAAATTAATTTCCTGTTTTCTTTTCACTTTTTAATGTGGCTACTAGGTAATTGAAAACACACATGTGGCTCGCATCATATTGCTATTGGACAGTGCTGCTCCAGAACATTCACAATCATGGCTGTGTGTGTGCGTGCAGGGTGGGGTCACTGGGCACGTCCACGTGGGAGAACACCTTCCCAAGAAGTGGAGACTCAGTTCACAGTTAAAAGTGCATGTGTGCACGTCGGTCTCTGTTGTCATGTCTGTAACGTGTTCTGGAAGCACTGATTAAGCCCCTACTTTGAGCCCGGCCAGAGAGGGCAGCAGTGCTGGCTGGTGGGTGCAGACCTTCTGATGGGCTCTCCAGCCAGGTCATGTACTGCCCTGGCCGCCTACTCGCCCTGGCCACAACCCTGCCCGCCTGCCTTGAAGATCTCGGGGTGGCCCGCTGTGCTGCCTCGCCTGGCTGCAGTGGCTCCCGCAGCGGGGCTGTCGTCTTTTCTTTCCTCTCCTCATTCCTCAACCCTCTGTACCTGTCCTCCCCGCCCCCATTCTTTTCCTTCCTCACACAACATGGCATTCACTGTACACTCATGGCCAGTCACTAATATTTGCCTCCATGGCCCCACTTGCCAATTTTGCCACGAGGGGGTGCTCCCACCACAAAGGAGAAAGACCACTTTTGGGGACTGGCAAGAAGGGATGGGAGCAACAGCTCCACTAGGCTTTTTGTAGATCCTCCTTGTCAAGCAGCTCTGCTGGAACAGCTTGCAGGGGATGGTGAGTGGGGATCACAAGGGCCACACTAAAGAGAAACGGCAGAGTGGGTCGCACTGGGTCTGGCTGGCTCCTCAGCTTCAGGGGCTCCCCGAGTCCCAGGTGCTGACAGGCTGGTGCGCTTTAGGATTTTGTTTCATTAGAGGGTCACAGAGCACTGAGTGGCTACAAGCTAGTTTTAGTGATGGGAGGAGCACTGACATTGAAGACAATAAGCCAGAGTGTTTCTAACATTCAGTGATCACTGTCTGTCTTTGATGCCTAAGAGGGGCCCTCAGGAACCCGGCCTGAGAGCAGGTCCCCACCGCGCCCCACCGCAGCCTGCAGTCACCCTTGGCTCAGCCCCACCCTCCATTCCCTCTCACCCTAATAACCCCTCCATGAGGGAGCTGGGGCAGGTGTGAGCAGCTCCAAAAACTCCCTTGCTGGGTCCCCCAGGGAGGGCGTGGCTGAGCCGGGCTTAACAAAGCAGGTCTTCCCGTTGCCAGGCCCTGCAGACCAGTCTCCACCTCCCCATCTCCATGCGGAAAATGAAGAGGCCTGAATGGGTCTCCCCGCTAATCCCGGGAGCACGTGATTCCTGAAGGACTCCAAGAATCACCCAGAGCGGGATGATGGCCTGCTTTCACCGTTAGATGGTTTCTGGGTGCCTGTTGTGACTCAGTGACATTGGTTTTTTATTTCTGGGGTTTATTGGCTTTGTCAGATTTAAAGATGAACATTATTTGCTCTTTTCTTCTTTCCTCTCATCCTTGACTTTCCAGAAGGGCCAGGTTATTATACTGAGGGGGAGAAGAAGCTCATGTGTGTGGCAGGCTGAAGAAAAGCTGGCTTCACAGTCAGGCCCACATCTGAGAGCCGCCACTTGCTGGGGGTGAGCTGTGCCTGAGCTGTTCTCCCCAGTCCTTCAGGAAACGCCCCTCATGGAGAGTCCATGGGGCCCTAACCTCCCAGGGTTAGGCCAGAGGCTACAGAAGACCTAAGTCTGCTCGGCCTGGCCTGGGGCGGGGCTGTGTCCTCAGGGGGGCACTAGCATGTTGGGAGACACTGCAGAGTGGTGGGGCTCATGCTCTCGTAAGACATGGGATCCTTGCAGTGGGGACCAGCATAGTGGCATTTGCACCAAAGGAAATGGGGGGTGACGGTTCTCTCTGTGTCTGTCTTTCTGAGTCACTGGTAGGCTGCGTTGGCCCAGCTTCACCCCACCACACGCTCCTGTCTGCTCCCCCTTGGCTCTGGATAACCTATTATTACATCTTAGTCACATCAAGTGTACACGAGCACTTGAGTGTGAAGCCCAGGGAGGCGAGGCTGGGAAAACCCAAGCCCTCAGAGTTCCAAGCATGGCATCACTGTAACCCTCCCCACCCACCGGGCAGCAAAGACCCCTGCTCTCTGAGGAAGAACTTTCGAGAAATTCTCCTAAGAAGGGCCGTCCCATCCCTGCAGGAATCCTGGGGAGAATTCAGTTGTCAGTATTAGCGTGAACGTGAGTCTGATGTCCTTCTGGAGGAGCCAGGGTCTGCAGAGTCTCTAATGCAGATGCCTCCGCTTGCTCAAGGTGACAAATGGTGACACAGAAGTGACGTAACAGGCCCCTAAGAAACTTCCTTGTGTCTTTTCTGCAAGAACTCACAATTCCCTGTGGGAGGCTATTTGACCAAGAACTGGGATGGAGTCTGGGGGTCAAGCAGGTCACACCTGCCCTGGTGAGCCCACAGGGCGGACCCTGCTAGGGCGGAGCAGAGGAGAACCCTGGCTGGGGCAGGCCCAATGGGGAGGGGCTGTGACCCAGTGGGCGAGCCTGTTCCTGGGGACGTTTTGTCCCCGTGGAGTCCTCTTGGTCTCGCTGATGCTGTCACCCCCGAACCCGGGGCAGCTACTCCTTTAATCGAGCTCTGGGCCAGGTGTGGCTGCAGAGCTTCCTGGCTGTCTTCACAAAGAGAATAAAGAAAGCAAAGGACACATCAAGGAGTAGCTGAACCCATGGGATCCATATGTGGAGCCTCCCTCTGAGTGTGACTCCCGTGGTCAGGGTGAGGCTCAAGTGGTCGAGCCACGGCAGAGCCATCACGGGCCCGGGAGTGACCCTGGGAGCAGGAGGCTTGATCATGGAATGTGTGCGGAATCCTGAGGGAGGGCGGGAAACGTGTGAGAAAGAGCTCTCCAGATCCACATTCAAAAGCCTGACTTCCGTACTTGATGACTGACGCGCTTCCTGATCCGTTCAGATGTGGGCGATCCGGAGAGGGCCTGCTGGGAGGAGACCAGCGGCCCTGCAGGGAGCCCTCCTGTCTGCTTGTGGTCAGGGCTGACCGTGTACGCTCTCCAGGGCGGGAGTCACCAGGCTGAGCTCCCCTTCCCTTATATTGATCTTCAGAACGTCCCCCATCGCTCCTGGCGTTGCCTCCGTCCTAGGAGGGCCTCCTGAACTCTGCCAAGGACTCCTCTTGGATGTGCTGTCTCCAGGTGGTGCTCAGCCTCAGGGTTGCCATAGGGTCCCCGGCTGAAAGGACTGTGACAGAAGTGTCCTCAACACAAATGTTGCTCAGAGAACACAAACACAGTAGGTGCGCTGTGACCGTGGGGCTTGCCCGGGTTCCTGACGGTGGTGTTCTGTCTGCTCAGGGAGAAACAAAGGCAGCAGTGCTCGTGGTGAAGGCCGAGCACTGGCAGTACGCGGCGGCCGGGAAGGATCCAGCCAGAGGATGCCCCGCCAGCCCAGTGCCACCAGGCTGCCCAAGGTGGGTGGACCAGGGAAGAGCCCCCAGGGGCAGCACCTGAGATGGGTGGAGACTTCTCACACCACCGGCCTGTGGGCTCCCCATCCCCCCAGCAGAGGCTCTGTGTGGCTTCCTCCAGTTGCTAATAAACTTTTCTGAAAAACTGAGGGTCCGTTCAAGACATTTTTTTTTTTTTTGTGAGGAAGATCAGCCCTGAGCTAACATGCGTGCTAATCCTCCTCTTTTTGCTGAGGAAGACCGGCTCTGAGCTAACATCTATTGCCAATCCTCCTCCTTTTTTTTTTTTCCCCAAAGCCCCAGTAGATAGTTGTATGTCATAGTTGCACATCCTTCTAGTTGCTGTATGTGGGACGTGGCCTCAGCATGGCCGGAGAAGCGGTGCGTCGGTGTGCGCCCTGGATCCGAACCCGGGCCGCCAGTAGCGGAGCGCGCGCACTTAACTGCTAAGCCACGGGGCTGGCCTCATTCAAGACATTTTCTGTCACCTTTTGAATATATTAAGGCACAAAAATTTAGAACTAGTTCTGTGTGCTGGTCTTGGTTATGCTACAGCTGAACTAACCAAGTGACTTAAAACAGTGACTTCACCCTCCTGGACCTCAGGTTCGGCTCTGAGAGAAAATATCCATATTACTAGGTCTTTTATAAACAGACATCAACATGTTTTGCTTAAAGTGAAAGGTACGTCGCTTTTACTGAGACCACGGACAGTGGGGACAAAGATGAATTGTGTCGTAACCTACGGCTTGTAACCTGCTGTGGGTCATAAATGCTGTGGAGAATCCACAAAAACCCTTTTCCCTCCCAAAATGTCCTGACCTTACACATGTGACCCACAGTTTCAGTGATTTTGTGGACAACCCCCCCTTCCATGGACCTCAGATTTTGAAACTCCAGTTTTAAGCTTTTATACTTTAGTCCACATGTCCCATCAATGGAGAAGCGTGAAAAATGGCAAATTCAATTGAAAAACCTCACTCACTTTTCCTAGAATTTAGTAAATCTTATGCTTTGAAACCGTGGGTTGGAAATTCTGACTGTCTGGCTCCGGGGCCTGTCATGTGAGCAGGGGCTCCTCACAGATGAAGCTGGTGCTCCACCGCCTCCAGCAATGCAGCACTGTGCAGCCCGGACCAGCCTTCCATGCGGCCCTTCAGGTCAGGGGACCCCCACTGCTGTTGGCAGACGAGTCAGAGGTCCTGGAACTGCTGGCACCACTGCACCAGGAGGTCGTCGATGTGTGTGCTAAGTAGGAGGAAGGGGGTGACATCCTAGGGTTGGGACCAAAGAGGAGGCATTCCAAGTTGCAGATCAAAGGGACAACGTGACCAGAGGTTTTGGCAGCAGCACACAGGGTCAGCTGGAGCCCGGGTCAGCAAACCTTGTCTGTAAAGGACCAGACACTACATATTCTAGGCTTGGTGGGCCACGTGGTCTGTTACAGCTCCTCAGTTCTATCTTTGCAGCAAAAGCAGCCACAACTATACGCCAATGAACAGGTGTGGCTGTGTTCACGCAAAACTTATTTACAGAACCAGCCAGGCGGCTGGTCCACCCACCATGATGACCCCTGAGCTAGAAGAGGAGGATGTGAGGAGGAAGGCCTAGTTCAGAACCACCGCAGCAGGCCTAGCAGAAGCAGTGAGGGTCTGAGCTAGCAGGGGAGGCCTGAAAAGGCTCAGGGGAGCACAGTCCCGAGGGAAAGAATCCACAGGGTTCAGTGGCCGAGGATGGGACAAAGCTGGAGAGTGACAGCAAGGTTTCTATCCTGTATCCAATGGAAGGTGGGGACAAACTGTGGTCTGAGGCAAACTCAGGCCAGAATTTCTAGGCTTAACAAGAGAGAAATAAAGACGTTGCCATTTTCTTCACAAAAAGATTCATGATAGTTTTTCTTTAAATCAAACACTGCACAGGACATTTAAATTGAATGTGGTTTCTACATACTATGGAATGAAGTAAGATTTAGTGACAACAATCAGTTTACAGCAATTCCCCAATTTCAAATATCTACATGACTTACTAAAATGCCCTGAAAATGTCTACATTTCTCCGTCCAAACTACATTCCCCACAGTAATTTTACTACTCAGGAAAAGGAAAAAAAAATCCTTCAAAAAATTTTCTATTCTGTTAAAGAAAATACTTTCATCACAGATCTATAGTGTGATGACTCAGGAAGAAAGTTCCAAAGACGCCTCTGAATAAATGATCATTCTGGTTCCAAGTTATGACCAAGAGCCGAGCTGCCAGGGAACAGGGGAATTCTCTGCAAAGGGCCACGTTCTATTGCAGGGTCTGCTGCTTGCTAATGGGTAGACCCCCTCCACATCACCAGACCTACCTTAAATCCAGTCAGGCACCAATCCACAAACTGGATGGTGCACTTCGTCTTAATGGTGGCGATGGCTGCAGTGACGTCTTTCGGGACCACATGGCCCCTGTACCACATGCAGCAGGCCATGTACTTGCCTTGGTGAGGGTCACACTTGACCGTCTGGTTGGCTGGCTTGAAGCAAGCATTGGTGATCTCGGCCACAGACAGCTGCTCGTGGTAGGCCTTCTCGGCTGAGATGACCAGGGCATAGGTGGCCAGGGGGATGTGGATGCGGGGGTACAGGACTAGGTTGGTCTGGAATTTTGTCAAGCCCCCATCGAATTGCATGGCGGCTGTGATGGAGGACAGGATATGCCCAACGAGACGGTTGAGATTGGTGTACGTGGGCTGCTCAATATCCAGGTTGCACCGACATATGTCATAGGTGGCTTTGTTGTCCACCACCA
Organism: Diceros bicornis minor; assembly: GCF_020826845.1. Lineage (NCBI taxonomy): Eukaryota > Metazoa > Chordata > Mammalia > Perissodactyla > Rhinocerotidae > Diceros > Diceros bicornis. The sequence goes on along the minus strand of NC_080774.1, from coordinate 31,426,152 downwards.
AGGCACAGTTAGAATGTTCCAGGGTTGTGTTGGTGGTCAGGATGGAGTTGTGGGGCTCCACTATGGCCACGGAAACCTAGGGGGCTGGGTAAATGGCAAATTCGAGCTTGGACTTCTTGCCATAGTCCACTGAGAGGCGCTCCATGAGCAGAGATGCAAACCCAGCACCAGTGCCGCCCCCAAAGCTGTGGAAGATGAGGAAGCCCTGCAGCCCCGTGCACAGATCCGCCTGAGAGAAAGCAGAGAACGTGAGCCAACACCTGCAGAAGCCACACCGCCCACCTCCAACCAGCCACGGTCACTTCTCTTCCTCTGCAAGATCATACGACTCACATCCTCCCCAGTGAACACGCATTACACCTAGAGGCAGAGCAGAGCAGACGTTAAAGATGTATGGGTGCACCGCAGCCGCACTGGAGAGTCAGACTGTGGACTCGTGATTCTGGCCTCCGTTTTGCCAAAATGTCCTCCTGGTCACAATCCAAGGCCTACCCTCCCGTCTAGGACAATGTCCACAGGAAGCCTTCTCAGCGCTCTTCTTACCAGTTTGCGGATGCGGTCCAGGACCAGGTCAACGATCTCCTTGCCGATGGTGCAGTGGCCTCTGGCGTAATTATTGGCTGCGTCTTCCTTCCCGGTGATCAGCTGCTCCGGGTGGAAGAGCTGCCTGTAGGTCCCTGTGCGCACTTCATCTACAGAGGACACAGGGGCCGCGAGACTTTAAGGCCTATTGTTAACTCACCAGGGTGGACAGATTCAGGACTGTTCCATTCTCCCAAGCACATGCTGTTCCTTGTAGGTCAACAGCATCCATGTCTTTTAGGAAATGTCTCTGTGTAATACACAGACTAGAACTGCAACCTATGGCTCTAGGAGAGAAGAGTCAACTTGTGGTACAAATGCCAGGGTGACCGGTTCCCAAGGAAGGGAACAGAGCTCTCACATCCACACACAGGCAATTCTACACGTGCATATTTCTTTCATACCCGTAGCTACAGCCATGGGTATAGTTTAAAACTCCCTTACATACTAGACAGTTCACAGCATGACTTTTGCTGGGCAGTCCCATCAGGGCACTCTATGTGGCCTGGGTCTCACAGACTTCAGGGTGACATTCGGTCATCTCCTGGGTGGCCACTGAAAGGTGCTCTCTTTGCAGCTTTCCTTGGAAACTACCTCAGACTCCTAATCTGGAGGAACCCAATGAATGTTCTGTACTTACCTTTCTATGTGTAAGATGCAGGTCAACACTCATGCACCAGCCTGAGGGAGTGCACAGCATTAAGGAGGGACCCGGGCACCCTGCAGACAGGGTCTACACAACCACCTGACCAGGGCTGAGGTGGCCACGAGTGAATCTATCCCCAGCCCATCTTCCTGCTGGCCCACCTTACAGCAGGTTTTTCTAAATTCGGAGCCTGAGTCCCACAGACATTTCAAGCACTAACCTTCCAGTTTCTCACCTAACGTGGCCACGGGTATACACTTGTACGTCTGTCCTTTCTGAAGAAGGATTCAAAGGAGCACACGTGGGGCTTTAGCAAGGCTCTCCCACCCTCCCAGGACAGCCGCCCTGAATGCCAAGTACCTACCGACCACAGTGGGCTCCAGGTCCACAAACACTGCTCTGGGCACTTGCCTGCCAGCCCCAGTCCCGCTGAACAACATGTTGAATGAGTCATCTCCACCACTGATGGTTTTGTCACTTGGCATCTGACCATTGGGCTCAATTCCACATTCAAGGTGGTATACTTCCCAGCAGGCATTGCTGATCTGGACCCTGGCCCACCCCACGTGGATAGAGATGCACTCACGCTGGGAACCAGAACATAAAGGTGAGACCCGCGTCTTCAAGGCAACTGTCACTCTATGACATGCAGAACATATGTGTGGCCTTCAGAGTGTCTACAGCTTTTTCAAACCTTATTTCCCACAAGGCTTATGTGACCATTTTATGTGAAAACTGACATGCCCTAAACCACCCTAGCTAGTAAGTGCCAGAGTTTATAGCCCACAACCTAAGTGTTTGCTACTATACAAAAATTGGGTTATTTTAAAATGTGGAAGAAGTGTAATGTCAATAGTAAACTCCACATTATGGCTAGTCACATAATTCTCTGAAGAATATAGCAGTTTTTGATTGTGTCCTGACCAAAGAATAAGGTAAAAGGAAAGAGATTCCAGGAAGAAAAAGTGGACTAGGACACAGGTCACCACGGCCCAAGTGCCAGCGGTCACTGTGTGTGTCTCCCAGCTGCCCTCGTGATCTACCCTCTGTTGTTCTCCATCCAGCTCTGGGCTCCCAGAGGCTGACCATGGGGACTGCATCAAAGGGCTTCCTTGCCCTCTGGCTTCTGCTTGCTCCAGCCAGTGGCAGGCAGCAGCAAAGACCCGGAGGTTAGAAGAAAGTGTGGTCGGGGCTCCCTCCCTGCCAGACCACCAGGGGTTGCTGGAGGCCGCTTATCAAGGCCACAGCTTTCAGCAGTCAGCGCTCCTCATAAAGCTGCCCTGTCAACTTCTAGTGACCACTCCCTCCCGTCCCCACTTCAAGCCTAGAAGGTGATGGCTCCAGACACCCCGAATGCTGGGACACTGCGCTGCCCTTCGGTGGTTTCCTGAAATTCTGCCCATTCCTTTATAAACGGTACCTTTTAAAGATTCTCCCCAAAGTAGCTATTCTGAATGTACCATCTCTTTCCTGCCGGGAACCTAACTGTACAGACAAGAACCACTTGTTCAGTTGTAGACACATCATCCTTACAAATACAGAGAGGAAACCAAATGAAACTTGAGGTGTCCCCTCCACCCTAAATTCTAATGCACAATCCCAAGAACTTGAAGTCCTGTTTTCTACCATACAAGCACCAAACTCAGAGTCATCAGGGCATCAAAGATGGACATGACGCGGCAGTCCCCCCATATCACCCCAGAAGGAGGCATTCAGTTCCAGAAAGAACTTCTCCAGTGACAAGGAACTGCCTCCTCCAGAGGAAAATTCCTCAACACTCTGGGAAGTGCTCTGGAATCCACCCAACCACACTTTTCAAATCCATATTATCATTGTGCCTTCCTTAAGTCCAGACACCCTGCATTTCACAGAGTGTGTCTCCCAGGAGGCCTGATGTGGCATTCGACTCCTCAGCCCCAGTGTGGTCAGAGTCAGCTCTGTGACCTGGGGAAGCCCCCCAACTTCTTCATTTACAGAATGGGGGCTGGGGAGCTAAGTGGTCTGCAAGGCCACTTCCATCTGATTATCTAACCAATGACATAATCAAAGCAGTCAGGAAAATCATTCCTAGCTTTCAACAGAAAGCCTTAATTACAAATTCATCGCCAGCCTCACCTAGATCACTAAAATCTACATTTCTTTAGTCAGCTGTATCTCCTCTGAAAAAATTATTTGAAACTTCCTGTGATCTTTTCAAACTCCAGACCAACTTCTCTCTCCATATTCTTGGAAGATGACCTTGTTCCCTTCCTACCCAGAAGATTCACCTTCCTGTCCCAAATGTGCAAACAGACCCTTCCGCTCTCCCCTTCCTTTACTCTACAATGAAGCCGTGTTCTCCTGTGAATGAGCCCTTGCTCCTACTGATCCCCTACCCAGCAAGGTCCTCAGAGGAATCAGGGTGGAGTTCCCAGGCCGCCAGGGGTCCACAGACCTCTGCAGGGCACAGGGAGACAGAAGCATTTCACAGTAGGACTAGGAGGTTACTAGTCCCTCCACTGTGTTGACATTCGGCCTGATGGTGCACAATCAAAGGTGGACACAACGGCTGGCGCCTGAGCCCGAATCACGGCAGCGGCACCAGACTGTACCAGTGGTCACTGGGTTCCTCACACTTACGCGCTCAGAGTAAAAAGAAGAAAAAGTAAAGCCAGATTCACTTAAGAATGTCCCTGATGCAGCAGAGACGCTGATTAACTGTACTAAATCTCTCCCTGGAGAACTGCCACAAAACGCAACGTAGGGACGCGGCACTTGTGCACAGGCCGAAACGCAGCGGCTCGGGAGGAGCCCGGGGCATTTGTTTGAGTCGCCAGCTGAACTAGCTGCTTTTCCACGGAACGCTGTTTTCACTCGCAAGGACTGACAACCCGGCTGTTCAGACTGCGGGGTCTGCTATTTACGGTAACGTGCTGCTTGAAAGCGAGTCTTTGTAAAGCGGCTCATCTTAATCTCTAACGTGAGCAGCCCCGGCAGACACGACCCCACGAACGCGGGCTCTGGGTCCTCGAGAACCTGCAGTCGCGGAGGGAGGTCCGGAGACCGCCCCCAGCCTTCGGGACCCCAACACCGTCTGTGCTCCCGGGGCCCGAGTCCAGGCCGAGCAACGACCCGCCGCCACCCCGGCTCCTGACGACACGATGTCCGGGAGCCGCCGCACCTGCACCCCCTTCACCGGACGCTCCCACGCCGGGTCCCCACCGCCCGGGGCCCGCACCCCAGAGGACGAGCCCGTTCCGGGCCCCCGGGCCTCGCGGTGCCCCCGGCCGCCGGCGCTCCGCTCGCCCCACAGGCCGGGCCGCCCGCGCCCTCTCCCCGCGGCCCCCGGGCCTGCCCCCGCCGCCTCACGTGGCGGCTTCGTCCGCCCTCCCGCCTGGGCGTCCGCGGGGCGACAGTGCCGGGGTCCCGCCAACGCCTGCCGGCCCGCAGCGCCGCCTCCCGCCCCGGCCTCACCATGCTGAGCTCCCCGCCGCCGCCGCCGCTCCTCGCCCTGAACCGCTCCTCGCCCTCAACCGCCGCCGCCGCCGAGCGCGCTCCCCAGAGGAGCCCGCCGCTGCCCCGCGGCCATTGGGCCGCAGCGCCTGGGGGCGGGCTGACGCCGGGAATCCCGCTTTTGATTGGCTCTTGCTCTACGCGCGGAGTGTGGCGCTTTCTGCTTGAATGTGGTTTTGGCGGGAAGGTTGGTGGTCGCGGAAGGCGAAAGAAGGGCCGGGCGTTCTGGGGCGTTCTCTGACTTTACGTTGCGGGGGCCACAGCGCCCCCTGGGTGGGGCACAGGACCCTACCGTGCACATAAGCCCCCTTGCCTCCTTGTCCTGCCGTCCCATTGGCGGGCGCCCCAGACCCGCTGGCCTCCCCGGTCCGTATTCGGGTCTTTGCAGACATGCCTGCTCGTCATCAACCCAAAATCTGCGCCCTCTTTCTTGTCTGCCTCGTTCCTGGTGCAGAAAAGCCTTTCCCATCCAGCGCCCAGGATCCGGGCGGGATTTGATTACTTCTTTAATGAGGAGTAGGATTCCAGGGACAAGGGGGGTGGTACACCACAGTCCTCCCACCCCGAAGAGTTGGGTTGGGGCACAGTGTCCCTTTTGGAGGACTTTGGAACAAGCACCTGATTCCTCCATTCTGTAAAGATGGACTGCACTTTCTTTAGGATCCAATGTGTATATACTTCTTGGAAAAGCAGGGGAGGAGGAATCCAGGCGTTCCCCAGCTCAGCGCCAGAACGCAGGACCCGGTTCTGGAGACTCCTTAGTGGATATTCAAGCAGACCCTTAACTTGTCCTCCTTAGAGGACAGTGGGGAACTGGACCCTTTCAATGGGACGCACCAGATAGGCCTTGGGGAGCCTCTGAACAGTGCCATCGTGTCTGCCCTTAGAAAGACGGCTTTGGCAGTAGGCAGCAGGCGGATGGAGGGAGGTCAGCAGAGAGCCAGGAAAACCAGCAGAAAACCTCCCTGCCGCTTATCCCCAGGAGAGTGAGTCCTGTCTCAGTCAGCTAGGGCTGCCATAACAAAATACCACAGACTGGGTGGCTTAACCAACAGAATTTTATTTTCTCTGTGGACAGCAATAACAAAATGGAGCAACATATGTCAAGGCTTCTAAAATGGAGCTGGGGGACTGTTAAGGAAATGAGGCCAATGCACACACACCACGTCTCTACCCAGACAGAATGTAACTTTTGCACTGTGCTTCTCTGCTGTCATCTTGACCTTCTTCCAAAAAATATGCTTACTCCTATGGATAAGAACTTTCTGCCTTAGAGATGGCCTTAGCAACCGATCATGTATGGCCAAGAAGTAACAGTTGTTGCAGCACCAATCACAAATTTTGCAAAACAACCTGTGTAATTTATCTCTTTTTGCCTTTATAAACCCTTGACTCCTTTCGCTTCCTCAGAACACATTTTGGTTTTCTGCCTGATTCTGTGTCATCATTTCCTGGCATAGTTGGCAGGATTCAGAGCAACTGACCACAGACCCTGGTGCTGCCTTGGACACCTGGAAGGTACCTCCGTTTCCACCAGAGAGCCTTGGAGTTCCAGTGGTAAGTTCTCCTGGATCCAAAGCTTCTATTTTCAGTTGGGTTTCTGACCAGATTTGGGGTGACTAGCTGGTTCTGCCCTCACTCCGCTGGAGGGGATGATTCCGTCCTCACCTTAACTAGGTGGAGGTTTGGGTTTAAGGACATTTCTTGGTGAGTGTTATTGTAGTGCTAGTAGTTTTTCATTTTATTCAAGTGGCCACATTCTCTCACAATTTGAAATTCAGCTGTTCTTCAGTGCAGACCTCTTAGTTTCTCCTCTTATGCAAATGAGACTCCTCTGACTCCAAAGAGCAGAGACATTGCTCCCTCTGACCCTCTTTGGGTTGCTTCTAGGTGACTAGAAACCTAGTGGAAGTGTCAGGACTCCGTCCCTGACCTACAGCAGTTTCACAGGGCCTCCCAACAGAAGGACATACCCCGTTCTTGGGTCATAAGGACCTTCATAAGCTCATCCGGAAGGTACTCATAAAGGATTGGTTTTCCTAGGACCTTGAGCAACCTGACAGCACTCGGTGCTCGAGAATCTCCGAGACACATAAAAGAGAGAGACCAACAGCCCATTGGTGACACTCTGGGAAGTGGTCCTCACACAACAGCCCATACCTGACCCAGAACATATACCCTCCTGCCTTGGTCATCCGAGAACAGCCCTCTCTGAATTATGAGGAACAATTGTTCTAGAACAACCATAACTGATCAACCTTCCTTAGGAACTCCAGCTGGATTTATGTTTAAAGAATATGGTCCCTCTTCTTGTAATTTTACCCTAATGGACCCATATTACTCAGGGATATTTAAAACTTCCTTGGCCCCAATGGGGCTCACTTGAAATACCTAAATTAGTTTATTTGCATACACAGTTAGAAAGTAAGAGATCTAAAACTAAGCAAGTGGAAATGGATGAATTTTTGAGATAATTTGGAATTGTAATGGCCATTCTGGGGAAACTTTGTTTCAGATAAGTCCACCTTAAGGGTTCCCGTGTCTTGACATGAGTACAGTCATATTTGGCTGGTCCATGAACCTACAGCTACCAGCACACAAAGAAATATAAAGCAGCTTTCTGTGTCGTGAGAACTGGCCCTTCTCCCACAGAGATAGTTGCAGTTTGTAAGATTGCAAGACTCCGTTGGAGTCACAGCCCAGGACGGACTGGCCATCCATGCTTGGCTGGGACGATAGCCAAGGCGCTCAGTGCACATACACAACTGATAATTTTTTGTGCATGGGAACACCAAATGCTTACTTTACAAATGCTTACACTGGAACTTGCTCATGCTATATAAACTGCTGGAAACTGAAACCTGATGAGAGTCTCACCCGTGGTGGGGGACGCCTTGCCCAGGACCTCTGTCGATCGGCACTCCCGCCTAGCCGTGTTAACTCAAGGGACTCTCCTGGTGTAAGGGCGTGGATGCTGTGAGTACCGGATCTGATGTTTCTCTCTCGGTCGACCTGATGTTATTTTCCTTTGGTTGGTCTGACGTTTCCCTTTTCGATTGACCTGATGTTTTTCCTTCTTATTATTTGACTTATTCAAATCTGTTCTGTCTCGGTTGATCTGACGTTTCCCTTTTTGGTCAACCTGATGTTATTTCCTCCTTTTATTTGACCTATTTGGATCTGTTTGCAGACTTTCGCCTTTACCTTTCCCTATATAATAAAATGTACATTCAGTCCACTCGTCTGGGTTGGAAAGTTTCTTTTTATGTCTCCTATCAAATCCACCGAACCTCTTACAACACCCCCTTAAAAGAGAGGATTCCAAACCTCGCAGAGACAATGGAATGGATTCTTCAATTGGTATGCAGAATCTTCTAAAAGACAAAATAACTTAAAAAACAGCTCTAAAAAGGATCCCTACAGCATGCAAAAAAAAAAAATCTTTAGTAAAAATCTCTGGCCATCTGAGCAGGTAACCTTAACTTAGTGCATCTGCCAGAAACACTATTTGGATCCAACTATTCTTTTGAATTTTGCACCTGAAACATGGCTAAAAGTTTTAAAGCTCTCTGTTTGTGTCTATCTGTATGTCTATAAATGTGTGTGTGTCTCTCTATATATATATGACATTTTTCTACCTTGGGATGGTATTGCTAAAATTAAACATTTCTATAAGTTAAGTATTCCTAAAACTCTCAGAAATATAGAAACTAACCCAAATGTTTTTCAAGTTCAAGAGATTTCAGATAATTTGTGTAAAAAATAATTTAAATTTGTTGGTTTACTAAAAACAGACACATCTTCCGAGTTATCAGTATTGAATGTAAAGCAAACATACAATTATTTCTACCTGGGTTGACTGGCCGGGTAAGCTCCTGCTGTTTCTGTTGTGGAATTTGTCTGCAGGGGGAATGACTTGGGATGATAGTTAGCTGTTTACTGGCTAGTCCTAACTCAATTGTTAAAAACAAGTGTTTAAATAAATGTAAATAAGATAAAAGTTTATACTAAGTTAAACTAAATAATAGATATTCATCGAATGTCTAATTCCTTTCAGATAGGATGGTATACTGAAACATTGATTGCTCAACATAAGTTTGTCCAGTTCTGGCTTTCTAATTCTTTTTTATTTATTTTTATTTTTTTTATTATTTTTTTTTAAAGATTTTATTTATTTATTTTCCCCCCAAAGCCCCAGTAGATAGTTGTATGTCATAGCTGCACATCCTTCTAGTTGCTGCATGTGGGACGCGGCCTCAGCATGGCCGGCCGGAGAAGCGGTGCGTCAGTGCGCGCCCGGGATCCGAACCTGGGCCGCCAGCAGCAGAGCTCGCGTACTTAACCGCTAAGCCACGGGGCCGGCCCTCTAATTCTTTTTTAGAGAGGCAAACACTATTTGGATTATCAGTAGACATGTTTTGTGCCACATTGAAAAGTTTTCTGTGAAGAGAAATATGCTTCTAGAAATTATGAAATGTGTTTATGGGTTTGCTAATGCACTATGGATGCTACTATATGACAGTTCACAATTGCCTGCTTCCTAGTTTTCACTGGAAAGCAAAGATTGCAATAGTTTTCTAAAAAGTTGGAAGAGCTGAGAATACAAATGAAGCAAAGAGAAAATGTCAGAACACTTAGAGTAAGAGACGTAAATTCACTCTACGCACACTGTGTGCATCGATGGGGAGAGAATGCAGGCAGAGCAGCAGGCGCCCCTTTGACAGATGAGAAGCGATGGAATCTCATGGAGCTTCCTCCTACTCTGGAAGGATTTACTGTAACTTCTTATTTTTCAAACTATGATCACAGATCATTGATAAATTATGATTAACATTTATTTAAATAGAGAATGTACACAGTGTCTACATTTATCAAAATAGAGAAATGGATAATATATATCTTCAATTTTATCAATGATACATAGATAAATTCATTATAAATTTATTATATGTAAATAAAAGAAAATAATTTCATAGAATGAAAAATAGAATACATGTATGGCATATACTAAAAACAGGAAGTACATGTCAGTTTATTAAATTTTTATTTCAGTTACTTATATGGTTTTATATACATAAGTATATGCTGGACCATAATATACACTCTATTTCTTCTTTTCTTTTCTTTTTTTTTTTGTGAGGAAGATCAGCCCTGAGCTAACATCTGATGCCAATCCTCCTCTTTTTTTTTTTGCTGAGGAAGATTGGCCCTGAGCTAACATCCATGCCCATCTTCCTCCACTTTATATGGGACGCAGCCACAGCATGGCTTGACAAGCAGTGCATCAGTGTGTGCCCGGGATCTGAACCTGCAAACCCCAGGCCGCCGAAGCAGAGCGTGCACACTTAACTGCTTGTGCCACCGGGCTGGCCCTCTATTTCTTGCTATGGAATGATCTTAAGCCACTGCTCTTATACCACAGTAAACTGAGCAACAGAAGGGTCTGTGTGGCCAGATGGAGAGGCCAATACAAGAACAACCACCCTTTCTGTCCTGCACACACAATGACAACTCTTCAAGGCCAGGCTGTAATCACTCTCTGAGAGGCTCACACTTTGTTGCCTTGTCTTTTCAGATTTACAGCCAGGCAGCGATCTTTATTTAGAAGAAGTTCCCCCATTTCTTATAACTGCTTCCAAGGCTGAGAATTCTGATGGTGGCTTCCCAGATATTTATAGCTCTGCCATCAGTTTAGAAGTTGTTGTTCCATCTGTCAAATCTTTATTCTGCCTACTCAACCTAGAGCAACGCTCTTCAGCAAGAATGTGGGGATCTTGTTGCCTCTGCCTGTTCTGTTATTCCCAGTTGAGCAGAGCAATGTCAGGATGAACCTGTAGACACGAGTGAATCTCATACTCTCATTTCAAAAGAGTGGATGGTTTAACTATATTATATAGAAGGAGTTTATACTCATTTAATGTAATGCATAGGCAATTATGCTATCCTCCAAGAGTAAAATCTGTAATTATTTTGTAACAACTACCTTGCATCATTTCTTTTTTAGATAAACTTTGTAAGTTTTTGAAATTAAGAAAATGACTATATATGAAAAGTAGACAAGAAAGTAGGATATTTGTTTTCAGTGAGAGAAGGTCTGAGGAATGAAAATACATTTTTGTTAAAGGAAAATAAGAAAGTAATTTTGTCCCAAAATAAAACGATAGTTTCAAAATAAGAAAGAAAAAGATAGGACAAAACCTAAATAGACATAGAAAGTTGCAGAAGGTTTGTGAAAAAGGAATCTTTAAAAAGAAATTTTGATGTGTGGCCAAGCTGGCTAAGATTAAAATGAATTTATTTAAAAATGAATTTTAATATCAAAAGTAGACTGGTACGAAATTAGAATTTGGTTTTTCTCTCTATTAAAGGACAAAGTCGTCTCAGATTATTGGTCTGCTCTTAATAAGAAATTGTACACAAAGTTTCTTTACCTTTAATGTAATCTGCCTAGGAAACAAAGATTCTGTTTTGTCCTTATTAAATCTTTGATTACTTAGAAAACCTGGGTTTTGCTCAGAGCTATGTAACTTTCTGTGTTTGCCTTTAAAATCTCTTTGTCACTTGGGTTAAATAGATAACTAAGTATTGTTTCACAAAAATCTGTGATCTTTTTTAATCAAATGTTTTAAAATCTTTTTGATAAACTTCCCCAAAATGAAATTCTAAATAAAGTCTTTTATTGACTTGAGATATATTAAACTAATTGGGCTTATCTGATATGTTAAATTACATGAGAAGCATTGTGAAATAAGAAATAACATTAAGGGCCGGCCCCATGGCTTAGCGGTTAAGTGCGCGCGCTCCGCTACTGGCAGCTCGGGTTTGGATCCCGGGCGCGCACCGACGCACCGCTTCTCCGGCCATGCTGAGGCCGCGTCCCACATACAGCAACTAGCAGGATGTGCAACTATGACATACAACTATCTACTGGGGCTTTGGGGAAAAAAAGGAGGAGGATTGGCAGTGGATGTTAGCTCAGAGCCGGTCTTCCTCAGCAAAAAGAGGAGGATTAGCACGGATGTTAGCTCAGGGCTGATCTTCCTCACCAAAAAAAAAAAAAAAAAAATCAAAAGAAATAACATTAAGCCTTCTTTATGTTATGTCTTTATAAGTATAAGTTATAAGAGTTCCAGAAATTATGTGAAATTCCTGGGAGTCTAAGATGTCCTGGTATAAATGTTGTCTGTCATCAAAACTGAGGCTCACACTAAATATCAGAAAGCTCCTTAGCTGACTTGCATGCAAAGGCAGCAACAACAGAATTTTAAAGGTTATGACACATGTGGATGAATTCCATTCTGCTTCTCTTGCAAAAAAAAAAATTGACCTCTCATTGCCAGGCTTTTGCCATCCTGGTGTCCTCATAACACAACAACAGTCTGCTTCTGAAGCAGAGAAATTAAGGTGGGTAAACAATGGCTGTAAATTCAACAAACAGGGCTATGGAAAACCCAAGACGGCCACTTGGTTCTTGCCAGCTCCCTGGGAAACCCCATTTTTTTCATTTTTACATTCCATCCCCCACCACAGTGTATTAAGAACAACTATTCTGTCTGCAGAGGCCTCAGAACTCCTCCCTCTGGGTCCTTTGAGCACCTGCAGCTGGACTTCATTCAACTGCCACTTCCTATGGCTCATCAATATGTTCTTGTTAGTGTCTGTGTTTTCCGGATGGGTTAAAGCCCTTCCTTGCCACAAAGCTGATGACCTCACAATGGCAAAGAAACTGTTAGAAAATGTATTTCCCACTTGGAAAGTACCTTCCACAATCTCCAGTGACCAAGGCACCCACTTCACTGGGCAAATCATACAAACCTTAACGAAAACTTTGCAAGCTTCTTGGGATTATCACTGTTCTGATCATCCTCAATCATCAGGCAAAGTCGAGAAAACGAATGGAAAAACTGGATTCAAGCAGAGCAAGTATTAATTACCTGGGAATACATGAGCTGAGAAAGATGTTCTGATGTTTTGTTTTCCCAGATTTAAAGAAATCTTTTCTCTTAATCTGTCAACAATTTGGTAACAATACCTTTGTGAACAAAGATGAAACATTGACCTTTTCTCTCTACCTGATCCCTCCAGAATTCAGCAGCTCTCAGTGAGTAGTCTTATTTTCACTTGTATACATAATCAGGCCAAGGTGTTAATATAAACAAATGAATTTTACTGTGACTATTTTTGGCAAAAAATAAGGGTAATTGTAGAAAAAAATAGGTTTACACCTTTGTAGATATTAGATTCCAGTCCTGTTAGTTGTCTTTGAGGTTTGTTATATACTGTGGACTGGACTCCCCTCGCCTAAGATATTGCCTTCGGTCTTGCTGACTGTTTGCAGTGCCCTCTCTGGGAAACATGAACTGACTCCACATGAGACAGTCACCAGCAGATCAATGTCTGTTGGTTCACAACCTTCTGCTGATCCCCTGTTGTCTTATGCGAATCTGACCAGCTACTGTGAGTCTCTACTGTCTTATGCTCAAGCCCATCATCAACAGGTTAAAGACACTTTTCTAGATTCCAATTTAAAGGATTATGTTGGTCACAGTCTAGAGCCTGGTGACTGGGTATTCTGGAAGCATTATCAGGGGAAGACAGCCCTCAAGCCCCATGGAAAGGACCTTACCAGTGCTCCTGACCGCTGACACTGCTACCGAGCTAAAAGGCAATGCATTCTATGTGCTCCCTTTTGAGTACATCCTTGTGTGTGATTACTACAGGGAACCTGGGCTTATGAATGTCTAGACAGCTGGGATATGGCAGGACAATGCCTGTAGGACACTACAGTTTTCCTTTTCAAGTTCTTGTTAAAGAAGAAACCCAACCATCATCTCCTAGGTCTAGGTGAGAGTTGGAGACCTGCTTTTTATACCCCATCTACTCTCCATTGATTACCATTGTCAAAGGCTCTGTCCTTGGACTGATGTTGTCCATGATGAGCTGTTGATAAAAAGTGTATCCCTAACCATAGCTACAGTGGCAAATTCTACCACTTGAGCCCTAGCTCAACAAGAATGATCCCTGGATTCCCTAGCAAGGGTTATATTAGATAATCAAATGGCATTCCATTATCTCCTTGCAGAATCAGATGGCATCTGTGTCACCCCTAATACCTCTTGCTGTACCTGCACCAACTCTTCGGGTGAAGTTGAGTTAGAAATTGGAAAAATGATAAAAATAGCACAAGGTGTCTCCTGTCTAGTGTCTTTTAATGACACACTCTGGTTCCCTGTCGGTGTTTTCAGCTGGCTTCCTTTGGGTATAGGTGCTTGGATGAGATCAAGACTTCAAATATTGTTTATGATTATTATTGGAATTTTGCTGTGTGTACTTGTCTTTAAGCTTCTTATGCTACTACTCACTCAGATCTGCTCCGAGTTATACTAATGATTATTGTTCTGATTTGTGCAATCTTTGTCACCTTCAAGCTACTAAATATTTGCATTTCTTGATGCTCTGTGTCTGTCTCTACCTCCTGAATAGTGATTGCTCAGAGACTTAAGGTGATCAACCCATCTTGAAACTCCAAAGGACTTGATACTTTTCCAGATAGAGACCATGCTTACGATTCATTTCCTGACCGTCTCCTTATTGCTCAGATGTGGCCAGAGCCTCTGACTGTGTTATTCCTACTGATGACTGAGCACCTCGCTTCCCCTTGACGAGGGACATGACCTCCCAGAATGAGCCTTCCTGGCCATGAGGGAAATACCAATATATCAAACAGTTGATCCATGATGATTTCTGGTGAAAGATCTTGATCATAAGGGGTAAATGTGGACAATGACAAAATGGAGTAACATGTGTCAGGACTTCTAAAATGGAGCTGGGAGGCCATTAAGGAAATGGGGCCAATGCACGCACACCACGTCTCTACCCAGAGGGAATAGAACTTTTGAACTCTGCTTTGCTGTTGTCATCTTGACCTTCTTTCAAGAAATATGTTCACTCCCATACATAAAAAATTTTGCCTTAGAGGTGGCCTTAGCAACTGATCATGTAGAGGCAAGAAGTAACAGTTGTTGCTGCCTCCATTACAAATTTTGCAAAACAACTTGTGTAATTTATCACTTTTTGCTTTTATAAACCCTTGCCTCCTTGTCTCCGTTGGTACACATTTTGGGTTTCTGCCTCAATCTCTGTCTCCTGATTTGCAATTCTAATTGCCCAAATAAATATCTGCTATTTGAATTGTAGTGAATTTTTCCTTGGTTGACATCACATAGTTCTAGAAGGTAGATATCCCAGATCAAGATCTGGGAGTGTTGACTTCTGGTGATGCCTCTTCCTGGCTTGCAGAGGGCTGCATTCTTGCTGTGTCCTGATGTGGGGGGAGTGGGGAGAGCAAGGTTTCTGATGCTTCTTCTTATGGGGATACTTATCCTATCGAATCAGGGCCCCACACTTATGACCTCAATTAACCTTAATTACTTCCTGTCTCCAAATACAGTCACATTGGGTTAGGGCTTCAACATATGTTTTTTGGGGGACAAAATAGCACCCTCCTTCCTCGGGGATCCAACCATGCCATGCACATAATTGAACTGTACCCTGTATCACTTTGTGTTTTTAAGTACTATTTATTTTTATGATTCTAAAATAACACATACTTAGAGTAGAAAGTGTGGAAAATGCAGAAAAATATAAAGAAAATAAAAATACATAAACCCACAACCTAGAGATAAACATCATTAAGATGCCAGGGGGTTTTTTGGTCTTTTTTTTTTTTCCTGTTTATAAACATTCATACATTTTTTTTTTTACACAATTTGGGTCAAACAGTATGATTTTTATTTTGGTAACAGCTTTCTTGAGATACAATGCACACACCATGCAATTCACCCATGAGTGAATTCACCAAATGAGTGAGAGCAGAGGGAGGCCCAGGTTAGTGCAGGGACTGTGGGGGCCGAGGAGGGTACAGGTGTCGGAGCCATGAAGGCTGGCTCTGTAGGACTTACCCCCCAGTTGACACGGGGAGTCAGTGCAGACTCAGGTGGTAACGAGGCATGGCGAGGCCCAGAACCCTCCATGTGGAAGTTGAAGCAGCCGATGGAAGATGAGGAAGCCACACTCCACAGTCATTTAGCAGTGGACGCTGGTGGGGACGGTCTGAAGACTGGCAGCAACTGTGTTTTGTACTCCACTCTGTGGGCAGCAGTCTTTATGCAAAGCCCTGGGAGAATGACCTTCACTGAGCAGTGAGGTCATCAAACTCTCTGCTTACCTGGACATCCTGAGGAGACCCCCAAGACAAGGCAGCACATTGTCACTTTCTGAGAACTTGACTTCTTTTAATTACACACACAGGGTCTTGAAGAAGCTCCTTAGTACTGCTTGTATCCTATGGATGATAATGTCATCACTCCCCAAACTATTACAATAGAGAAGGGCGGGGGCTCGAGGGGGCTTCTGGGGGCCTGCTCTATTTCTTGATCTGGGGGCTGATTACATATGTATACCCTGTTTGTGAAAATTCACCGGGCTCTGCCTTTAATCCAGGTGTACTTTGCAGCATAGATGTTGTTCCTCAAAGAAAAATGAAGACCAAAGAGGTTGGGGGAAGAGAACGAGCACTGAGTCTTTCTCTGCACAGGCCCTTTCCGTGGGGTCTGTCATCTCATCCTGACTCACAGTGACCCCGGCTGGTAGGTACGAGCCCCGTTTCACACAAACACAAGGCTGAGTCCTGGGAAGGGTTTTACATGAACTGTAAGGATTCAGAAGGATTTCCCTTAAAACTGAGGATAAAATCTGGGCTTGGCAGATTAGACTAATGATAACATGAAGGCACAGGAAATAGAACATCTTACCTAGAATAGTGCTGATCTCTGATTCAGAATCAAGATGCAATGTTGATGGATCAGGATTTGGTCCCAAGCCTGTCTGACCGCAAACACCACGGGATTTCCATTATACTAAAGCTTCTGATAATAACCATACATCATAGTGAAAAAGCATGTATTGGTGCAGGACAATTTCATACATCACTCCATTTGTTTTAGAATGATAGAGTCTGTGCTGACAGGCATTCTCAGAGCAGAGGGAACACGGTCAAGGCAAGCTCACTTCTGGCTGTGGAGCTGTAGAGATGAGGCAGGTAGAAGGAAACAAGGATGTTCAACACCAGATGTCCCAAGCCTGAGGGCTGAACTGTGAAAACACATCTCTGGAGAGGCTTTGACTCAAGTCTGGATGGAAATAAATCAGTGTGAGGATAAGCAGTGATTTGAGACTAGACTTTCTTTTAATAATTTGTATTTGGAAATTCTCTCCTTAGTGTTTAACTGCCTTGGAAGAGAGTGACTTTTTTTCTACATTAAAAAGGGGAACTAGAATGAAAAGATGTCCTGATCTCCCTCACATCCACACAAAGGAATCTTCCAGCACCACGATCCACCTGCAGGCAGGACGGGCTGGGGAGAGGGGCCACCTTGCGAGGGCTGAACCTGCAAATCCAAACACCAGAGAACCGTGAGCATCATGCTCCCCCGAGTCAGCTATTCTCTCTGAGCCAATGAAGAACCAGGCAGGGGTCCGAGGAGGGGCCAGGGTGGTACCCCAGTCAGGAGCAGGAGTGGAGCCAGAGGGGCGTCATGACCCACATTCAGGCCTGGGCTGGAACATGGACTCGGCCACACCATGGATCTGGGCAGGGCACTCTAGTTCTGTGATCCCCACTTTCTCCCTTTAAATGATACCTCAGGGGGCTGTGGGGAGGGTCTGAGGTGGGATTTATGGAAAGCTCGTATAGAGAAATCCAGCAGTTCCAGGGCAGACACTGGACTCTCCTGGACAGACCTGAGAACAGCAAAGCAGCCTGCACTTCGCCTGGGATTCCTGGACACCTGAGAAACCGACACACGCACACACTGAGAACAGCTGGGCCTAGGGCCAGGAGAGCAGCGTGAAAGGAAGGAGGGAGTTCTCATCTCTGATGACATGGCCAAGGACGGCCCCAACACCTCTGCTCAGAAGGTGTCTCCATGGGACAGGATTCCCTGGGTGAGGCTGCAGGGCTGGGGAGAGAGGGAGGGAGTTGATGCTGGCTGAGTGCCCACCCAGAGCCAGCTCTGTGCTGGGGACAAAGGTACAGACACACAAGACACACTCCTGCCCATAAATAGCTCAGCCATTGTGGGGAGGAGAGGAAAAGGAACCTCATATAAATGCAGTGTGATAAGTGCAATAGAGAGTGTGCCCCAGCTCTCCTGGAGTAAAGGTCGGATGGGGACAGAGCCCCTGGGCTGAGCTCCACAGGTGAGGTGGGCGGAGCTGGGCACTTCAGCAAGAGGAGCAGCAGGAGCAAAGCAGAGGTGAGATCCCACCCCGTGTGCACGGAGAATCCCAGGCAGCTGGGAGTGAGAGGATGGGTTTCAAAGTGGGAGGGAAGAGGGGGATGGCAGAGCCCAGATCCTGAATCCTGAGGACGTGCTGTGAGTGACACACTGGGAAGCTCGGATTTATCCAGAGGGGAGCTGCTGATGGGCTTAGAGGAGGGAAGGACAGGGGCACGTTTCTGGTTTAGGAAGATCACCTGGGAGCAGGTGGGAAGGAAGGCCCGAGAGGAGAAAGCAGCAGGACCACAGGACTGGGGGAGGGGAAGTGAGAAGGAGGAGCAGGCAGCCTGGGCGCACTGCAGGAGGTGAGATGGAGAAGGGAAGATGTGGGAAAGAAAGGGAGGGGCGAGCACTGGGTCCCAGCTTCTGATGGGACGGAGTCCCCCCACTACTTCTCCAGTGGGCTGAGATGGAGGAAGCGCAGCTGGGAGGGAAGGAGGGAGGGGGAGGAGTCTGCAGAAGGGCATGGGCCACGCCAGAGATGGGTGAGTGAATGGCAAAAGGAAGAAGTGGTCACAAGAAGAAGCCAGGAGGACCCTCCCCATCTGTGCTCTGGAACCTGTGTCCCCCGCCCCCACTGGGGTGGGGAGATGTGACAGAGGAGGCACCTGTGTCGACAGGCACAGGCAGCCCTGTGCTGGGGTCTCCCCCATCAGGCTAGCACTCACAACAAGAATCCTCAGTGTCTGGTTGACCCGGAGGCCCAGGCCCAGGCTCAGGGCTCCCACCGCAGAGATGCGGCTGTTGCTGCAGCAGAAAGACATGTGCACTGTGCTGCCTTGCACACAGATCTCCCCAGGCTCCCAGCTGGAGCTGCTGGTGCATCCACCGGGTCAGGGTTCACATTCCAGCCTCCACACACGCCCCAGGAACACGGGGCAGGTCAGTGTGTAAAAGCTGAATGAGGACCCCGCTTCATCGGAGGCTCCCAGTGTTCAGGGAGATCCCCCAGCAAACACGCCTAGAGCGTCCCTCCCCTGGTGGAGACCAGCAGCTGCCCCCTGGCCCTCAGAGCTCAGCAGCAGCTCCCATGAATTCTGCCCCAGCCGGCACCCTGTACCTATCACCAAGACAGCATCTGTTCTGGGAAACCCCTCAGCTTCCTCCCCACCTCCTCTCCTCCTCCTCCTCGTCCTACTGGAACTGAACTCCAGGCCTCAGCACTGCTCTTGGCCACTTTGTCTCGGAGCCAGTCCCACTTCTCTCTGACTCTTCAGACCCCAGCTCTGGCCTGGAATTTCAGCATCTCTCGTGGCCTCCTCTGGCGTTGGCTCCTTCCGTGGGGAACAAAGGTGGGCAAGATTGCAGCAGACAGGCCCTGCTCACTCTGGCAGCCCATGACCTGTCAGGGCTCTGCCTCTTTCCTTCCCTCTGGCTCGTGGCCCCTGCTGTGGTCCCCTGCTCAGGCCTGGGACCTTGCTTGGGCCTGGAGGAGCAGCCCACACAGCAGGCCCCCAGCAGCCATGTGCTGAGCAGAGCATGTGAGCACCCACCCTGCACCAGGCTCTCTGAAGATGCTTCACACGTGCATGTGCGATTCCCAGCCCCACGCCTGTGCAGTGGGAATTATGAGCCCCCGTGTTCGAATGATGAACTCGAGTGAGAAGGATGGAGCTGGGTGCTCTTGGGTTGTGGCTCAGGAGCCATCATGGGTAGACTGTTATAGGTTTGGGAATTAAAGTGCTGAACAGCTGCAAGATCATGGAGACCCTGGTCCCTGGGGTGGCTCTGGGCCTGGAGACTGTGACATGGGGGACACCCTGTGCTCCTCACTTCATGTTGAGTTCCTTCAACATGTTGTTGGTCTGAAGTGCCTCACCCACCGGGGAGGCTCCAGGATCTCCAAAGCCATTGTCTGAGATGTCCAGGACTCTCAGGAAGATGTTTGCCTGGAATGCAAAATGGAGAAGCCATGGGAGCACATGTGATGGTGGAGAAAGTCAGGGGCCACAGCCTCAGAGCCCAGGAAGCCCGAGGTGCAAAGAGCATGGACACAGTGTGGAAGGGCAGAGACCAGGTTAGAGTCTTGTGTCTTGGATGGTGGTGAGCAGTGGAGCCAAACCCGGGAAGCACAGTGGAGAGAGGGTGTGGATGTGAATGACCCTCAGAGTATGGGGGGCCCTCAGAGACACAGCGATCGGGCCCCATGCCCTCTCAAGAACAGGGACCCTGAGGCACAGAGCCGCCCAGGGACCCAGGGGGCTCCAGTGAAGGGCTGTCATGGGGCTGTGATGGGGAGAAGAGTGAAGCTGGTAGATGTGCTGGGACGACAGAGCCTGACCTGCCACCTCGTGGGCAGGACCCCAGGTCAGCCCTGTCAGAGGGCATGGCAGTGGCTGCCATTCCTTGAGGAGGACCCACAGAGAGATCCAGCACCAGGAGCACTGCAGGCCCTGTGCCACCCTGGCAGGGGCTGGAGCCACCTGTTCCCGAGGCTAAAAGCCACAACCTCCAAGGGAGTAAGTGGGCTGTTGAGAGTGTGCTGGGACCCAAGGGTGCCAGGGTGTCATCTCAGGAAGCATCTGTATACGCCAAACAGTGAGCATGTGTCTTCGGACTGGACCATGTCCCCACCATCTGAGTATGTGATGTCTGGGGAAGGTGTGGAACAGTCACCTTCAGACCCGTCAGTAAGTGATGTGAGAGTGTGCACAGGGAGATGGAACACTGTCATCATTCAGTGGAGCTGGGAACATTAAAGTAACTTAAGGAAATATTTTTAAAGATCTGCTTAAAAGATCCAAGGTTCATTTCTGAAGAGCTGCAGAGATGGCGAGCTGGCACCTGGGAGACCTGCCCCCAAAAGACAAGCCAGAGGGGCTGACAGGTGGGGGCTTCATACCTCCAGTCCCCTGGCAAAGGCCAAGCCTCCTGGGCCTTGAAGGTGATTCCAGCTCACGTTAAGCTCGGTGAGTCCTGTGTTTTCCACCAGGGCTGGTCCAAGTGTCTCCCCTTCAGAAACACCAAGAGAGATCTTCTTATTAACTGTTTATTCCTTCAATAATGATACTGATGCCTGCTGTGTGCCAGGGTCTCTGCTGGGCATGAGGGTCATGGAGTTGA
Source organism: Diceros bicornis minor (assembly GCF_020826845.1). Taxonomy (NCBI): domain Eukaryota; kingdom Metazoa; phylum Chordata; class Mammalia; order Perissodactyla; family Rhinocerotidae; genus Diceros; species Diceros bicornis. Next base: position 31,405,029 of record NC_080774.1, on the reverse strand, counting down.
ACCCAACATTGAAGCCAGTGAAATGAGGTAGGGGCCATGGGTACCTGAGAGATGCTGAGAGCCTTCAATGCTAGGACAAGGGTCTTGGGCACCACCCTATCAGTGGTGAGGAGATAGAGAGGGCTTTAAGAAGTGACAAGGCTGGATTCCTTAGCGGTGAGTGTAGGGGATGGACTGGCATGGGCAGGGGCAGAGCTGAGAGGCCAGGGGACTGTTGGGAGGCTTGTGTCATAGTCTATAAGCAAGAAGGGACAAGGCCAGCCCAGTGTAGTGGAGAGGAGGCAGAGGTGGTAGAGAAAGGAAAGTGGGGGCCCTGTGGGGTTAAGAAACCCTGAGAGATATTCAGCATGTAAAATGGGCAGAAGCCCCACCCACCCGCCCACCCTGCTCTCCACTCTGTTAGCACTCAGCCAGTCTGGCCTGAGTCTGGTTCTCAGAAGTGCCGGGACCAACGTGCCTCTGGGCTGACCCCCTGTGTGCAACTGTCGACCCCCTTCTTCACCTGGCTAACAGCTCCTTATCCTTATAACCTGGGGTCACGGTGTCAGGAAGCCTTGCCCGCCTGGCTGGGCTGGGCTGCCTCGGACCACATGTCCACTGCGCTTCCATCCTTCCAGGCTCTGGCCATTAGACCTCTCTCTGTCTGGCCAGTCTCTCCATCAGCCTAGGAGTCTCTCAGAGATCTGAATTTGACCCCTCTCCATGGTCCCAGCACCGAGCATAGGTCTAGTAAGGCTGGTCTGAAGAAATGCACAGGGGAAAACAGATGCACTGACAGAGCAGGATGCTCAGCCAGCCTGCGGGGCCAGAACAGCTTGGGCAGACACTTTCAGCACCTTGGAGAGCTCCCCGCAAGGAGGGGAGGCCCCTGTGCTGCCTCCCTGACAACGGGGCTCCAGACTCTACGCCCAGCACTGGGGCTGACCCCCACAGGTTCTCAGATAGGGGTACTTTCCTTCTCCTCAGACACTTCCAGGGCTGGGAGGAGAGGGCAGTGGTCTCCCACTTTGTAGGGAAGCCCCTTCTTTGCTGAACATCTAGCGGTGAGAAGGTTCTACATGCAGGAATCGGCCTCTTGCAGTTCCAAAGCTTGGTCTTTGTGACCCCTGCAGCCAACCTATGTGGCAGGTGCTACAATCCCCATGGGTCAGGGGGCGACACTGAGACCCAAGCTCCTTCACCATGCAGGGACTTGGGCCCACCCACAGATCCCCACCTGGGGAAACAAAGTGGCTCTGCTGAGTCTGTCCTTTTCCAGGCTGAAGACCACACCCCTCAACTCCTGTATTTGTGTAGCCTCCACGGGGCATAGCCTCCAGCCCCTCTCTCCTGGCTGCCTCTCTGGTGCTTACCCTCTGACCACCCAGGCCCAGAGGGATGCCTATACCTAGTTTGTTGAAAGTCTGAAATGAGCTTTTCTGTTAATTTCTCTGACTTCCCACAATAATTTTCTTAGACAGGGAACTGGCTCTCTGGCAGTTAGATTCTAGGGCTGATTCTCACAGGCCAAGGCTGGTGCCACCCCATGTGCTCTAAGCAGTTTGAGACAGAGCAGTGACTCCCAAAATTTCTCAATCAGACAAATCTCCTGGGGCACTGGCTAAAACACAGATGCACAGTCATCCCCCCAAGAGTCTGGTTCAGCAAATCCAAGGTGCAGGAATCCGTATTCCTAACACACGGTCTCAGGTGATTCTTATAATTTATTGGAGTGGTTGACAACAGGCAGGTAGAACTACATGTACCTTTCAAAGCAGACTACCCGTGCAAAGGACCTAGGGCATGAGAGAAAGTGGTGAGATCAGGGAATCCCACTGATGTTCTCCACAGACTTGGAATAAAATCTGCATGCCTTTTGCCGTTATTTGTAGCCCTGTAGCCCCCTGTCGCTTCTCCACCCCACAAGCTGGCCACTCTGCCCTGGCCCAATAGCCTAGTCACACTGGTGTCCGTCACTCTGAGAAATAGGCCCGTGTATTCACTGTTCTGCTTGAAATGCACTCCCTCTGGTCTTGCCATGTCTGATTGTTCCCCACCCTGCACATTTCAGCTTCAATGTCACCTCCTCACAGAGGCCACCCTGGCCACCCATCTAAGCAGGGATCTCCATTCTTCTCTAGAATCATACCCTATTTGTTTCTTTTGTAGCACCAATAATTATGGAGAATGACCTTGTTAATGTGTGTTCCCTGAGGCCAGGGCCTCTGTTGTGTTTATGCTGGGTCCCTATTGGCTAAGTCAGTGCCCAGCACAGGCAGTGGAGGGCAATGAGATATCCAGGGAACGGAGTAAGAGTTCTGTGTGGGAGGAGTGGGAAAGGGGCAGGCTGAAGTGGGATATGGGGAGAGGGCCCAGAGCATGGATGCTCAGAGTGGTCCTGCCAACCTCCCCTCCACCCCTGCCCCAGGAAAACGGGCCCCACGGTGGCCCAGGTTGGATGGGACCTGCTTGGTCACTCAGCTTGTTAGAACTCAGGTCCAGGGACTTCAGGCCCTTGTGGGCCAGCAGGAGTTCAGCAAGGTACTGGGGCGCCTGCTCCTCTAGGCTGTTCCTTGCCAGCTGTACCCTCTGCATGACTGGGTTCACCACGAGGGCGGCACACACAGCCTGGGCACCCACTGCTCCCAGCTGGTTCTCCGACAGCTCCACATCTGGGGGCAGGAACCACTCCCAGTCAGTGGGATCCAAAGTCAGGCACGACCCTCCCCCACCCTCCTCCATCCCCCAAACCTCCAGGCCTGAGGCAATGGAAGGGGCTTTGCAGGCAGACTGTCCTGGGGTTGCATGGTGACTCTGCAACCCATCTGCTGGATACCCCACCCCCACCCCATGTGTCCACGAGTTTCTTTGTCAAGGGGTTAAACCACCTCCTTTGTGGTGCTCTGGAGGATGCTGTGATGGGGCCACAGCCACCCCATTGATGACTCGTGCCTGTCAGCAATATAACCCCCACAGAAGCCCTCACAGCCGCATCTCCGGGGAATGGCAATGACAGCCCAGAGGCCATGCACGGAGCACTTACACGGGCCAGAGACTCTGCTGAACATCTAATGCTCATCACAACCCCGAGGGCTAAGTGATATTGTTGAGTCTATTTCACAGATTGGAAACTGAGGCTCAGCGAGGTTGAGCTGCTTGCTCAGGGTCACCCTGATCTTCTGCAGCAGAGGCCGCATTTGGATCCAGCCCCGCCAAACTCCCCCAGCCCTCCCTCCTCTCCCACAGCCAGCCCCTGTCTCTCTGTGTTGAAGGACTCTCCCCCTGCAGTCAGGCATTGGGAGGCCACCATCTGCAGGGGGTGCTGCCCGGCAGAGGAGGAGGTGGAGGAGGGGGCGGGTCAGGAAGGGAGTGGCGTCCAGCCTTGGGTGCACCACCCCCACTCAGCCCACCCTGTGATCAGGCCCCTCCCCCAGCAACACCAGCAGGTCCAGGAGGAGAAGGCCTGGCTGTGGGGGGCCCACACCCTCAGGAAAGGGAAGACTCAAGTCTGCCCACCTATCCCAGGCTTGGCACCTCCTACAGATGCTGCTGCCTGGCTCAGGGCACCTGCCAGGGCCTCTGCGCTGGCCCCACAGAGCCCATTGTCCCAAAGGTCCAGCCGCTTGACATCGGGATTGGAGGTCAATGTGGAAGCCAGAGCCCGGGCCCCCTGGGACAGAGAGGGGCCTGAGAGACTTGGTCTATCCCAGGGCTGAAGGCCCCACACATAGCTGGTCTCTACCCTGGCTCCTGTTCCCAGGGGACCCTCCTTCCCACAGGCCCAGGGGACACTGGCTTCTTCTTCTAGGCTCCACCAGACCTCCTGGGGCATTCCCTGACCCCCCAGTACATTAGGGTCCCCTGCAGGCTCCCCAGCCCTTACACTGATCTCTATCAGAGCCTGGATCCCACTGTCCCCCAGATGTGGGGGATGGGACACACCTGGCACAGAGCAAGGCTGAGGAATGTGTGGGGTGGGCTCAGGGAGGGCCATTCTATGGCTGCTCCTCCCAGGTCCTCCCCTCCAAGCCTGGCCCAGGGTCCCTCCAGGGGTACCTGGGGCCCCAGGCCACGATGATGCAGGCTCAGCTCTGGGGCACTTCCCTGGCGCAGGGAGCAGGAGGCAGGCACGAGGCTGTGGGCCCGGCAAGACCTCAGGTGGACGGTGTCCTTGACCAGTTCTCCAAGCCCATGGGTGCCTGATAGAGACAGGGGTCCATGTGGCCCGCTCCCCAGGCACAGCCGCCTGCCTCCTCCCATGCCCTCTCTCACTACCCAGACTGTTTCCCTCTAGAGGCATTTCTTCCTGTGCTAGTAGGGACTCCTGCCCCATATACAGATGGGGACATCGAGGCTCAGAGAAAGCAAATCCTTGCCCCAAAGTCACACAGCGAGTAGTAGCTGATCCTGGCAGAGCCAGGCTTAGGACCTCGCCTGCCTGACACTGAAGTGCATGCTGTGTCCTTTCTATGGGATCACAGACCATGTACCTTTTATGAACATTTTATAGGGAAAAACACTGCAATAATTCTAAGTTCTATACATCCATCAGCTTAGTTTTCCTGTGGCTTGGGAAAATCCAGCCCTGATCCCACATCAGGAAGGGGTGGGACAGCCCTTCTTAGACTGTTTGACTAGGTTTTTGCATTTTAACATCATTCTGGAAGCGAGTTCTAATAGTGGAACAACTGATGTTGCCAAGAGCATTTCTGGGCAGGCACGGGGCTAAAGGGGCCACGGGTTGCCCTGAAGATGTCCCACGGAGGGATGCGCTCTCTGCTGGACAGGGGTCCCCTGCCCCCTTGGCCCCAGCCTGACCCTTCCACCCCTGCCTAGAAGCTTCCAAGGTCAGGAGACAGGCCTGAACCTCCTGCCTGGGGCACCTTCTGTCTTCAGCTTAGAGTCCACTCTGCGTCCCAATACTCCTCGTCCTCCGGAACCCGTGCAGGACCTTCAGCGGCCGCCACCGCCGCCGCCTCCTGCTCTTCACTCTCCCCAGACCTCTCGCAGGGACTCCTCACGGTTATACTCATTTCGCAGTCGCGGCACTGAGGCTGGGACTGAACCGGGCAGCACCTAGCGCGCAGCCCGGGGATGTGGGCGGACCCGCCGGCTGCATGGACCAATCGAATGTGGCGTACAGCGAACAGGCACCCCTCGCCCCCTCCTGCAGCCAATAGAGACTCGCTCCTCGCGGCAGTCGCGCTGGCAACCCCGTGCTTTTGGTGCTGCAGCAACCACCACTGGCCCACGCTGCCCTTCAGCCTGCTCATGGTCAGGGCGCAGAAGGGCGCGCGGCAGGGGCCAGGCGCAGGGCTGGGCGCCTCGCGGGCGCTTGTTCCCCTTGCCGTCCCGGGTGGGTACAGCATCACCCCCTCGCGGACTGGGGACCGTGCCTGACTCCAGAGCTGGGCCTTAGTCCCTGCGCTCGGGGGGTGGGGCAGCTGTGCTGGGCATCGCACAGGAGAGGCTGGGAACCTTGCAGAGCCAGCCACCCTCCTCTCTGGAGCCCCAGTCACGCTCCCACTCTGTGGGTCCCAGTTCTCTCTCAGGCTCCAGCGTCGCATATGCGGCTTCCTCCTCCAGGAACATTCCTCCCCAGCTGTGCTTGCTGAACTTCAGAATCTGCAGGTGTCAGCTCAGAGGTCCCTTCTTCCAGAAGCTTTCCTTGGCCCCTCCTCCGGGATCCTGTCTCCCCCATGTCCCCCTCTCAAAGTACCTATAACACCTGTCATCCCCTCATCCCCCAAGGAAGAGAGGCCAAAGGGCAAGGGAGAGGGGCTACTCCTCTCTGAGTCCCAGGGCCAGGCAGACGGAGTCTGGAGAGGAAGGGAGGCCCAGGGCAGCTGGGGGTGGGGACTGAGCCCAGGGCGGGGGTGGGGCTGGGTCCTGCCCCCAGTGGGAGTGTCCCTTTACCAGCTGCTGGCCTGGCCTGGCCTGGGCCCCTGCTTTTCCTCCTGTGCAGCTGGGGCTGCAGCTGCTCTGCTGACTCATGCTCCCCGGCAGCCAGCAGGAGCTGAGAGCATGGGCTCCCCAGGGGCCGCGACAGGCTGGGGGCTTCTGGATTACAGAACTGAGAAGTACGTGATGACCAGGAACTGGCGGGTGGGCGCCCTGCAGAGGCTGCTGCAGCTCGGGGTCATGGTCTACGTGGTGGGGTAAGAGAGTGGCTCCTGGGCAGGTTGGCTGGAGGGACTGTGACTGGTCCTGCTGTGCTGAGGCTGGGGGGTTACTCCTCAGGGGCTGGGCTGGTGGTAGTGGAAGGGGCAGGCTGGGACAGCGTGGGGGCGGAAGGAAGGATCTCCCTCTGTTAGAAGCCAGCTTGTACAAGAGCAAGCTGTGTGCTTGTGTCCTCCTGTGTGCCCACCTGCTTCCTTTCGTGGGCCTTGTCCCCAGGCCCGTGTTGGGCTCTGGGCACAGAGCAGGATGGGTCTCACTCTGCCCAGGAGGCCCCGGGAGGGGCAGGAGGTAGTCCCTGACTCCTGTGAGAGCTGGAGCCCTGGGGCCCCTGAGAAAGACCACAGCTGTGGCTGGGTCAGGGGAGCCTTTAAGGAGGGAGCTGAGTCTGGCCGGGGCAGGGGAGGGTGAAGGCTGGGGTAGGAGGTGGTGGTGGGCATCTGGGTCTGAGAGCATTGGCTCTCCGATGCACGGCTAGAACTTCTGGGCTGAGCAGGGTGTTTGGGGTGGAAATGAGGCTGGAGAAGAGGCGGGGGCCCTGAACGCTGTGCTGGGAGCCTACAGGGTGTAGGGGCTGAGTGGGTGGGGCCCAGCTCTGCCACTGCTCACCCAGTGCCAGGGACACACCACACTGCCCATCGCCTCCTCCCCAGGTGGGCCCTCCTCGAGAAAAAAGGCTACCAGGAGCAGGACCTGGACCCCCAGATTTCCGTTATCACCAAACTCAAAGGGGTTTCCGTGACTCAAATCAAGGCGCTGGGGAACCGGCTGTGGGACGTGGCCGACTTCGTGAAGCCGCCACAGGTGGGTGCCTTGTTGCTGCTGCCAGGCACTGACACCTCTGACCCCACCCGGCAGTGAGTGTGTGCAAGAGGGGCCTGTGATGCCAGAGGGGGTGCTGGCGCTGTCACAAGGCTGGACTCAGGAAGGGCCTGACAGAGGAGTGGCCCTGGACAGGGTTCTCAGGGATGTGTAAGAGGTTTCCAGGTGGACAAGGGGACGGGGCAGGAAGCCAGGCCAGAGGTACTGCATTCACAAAGGCTGCATCCAGAAGAGTGGGGGGTCTGGGAACTCAAGGCTTGATCTAGAGGGTGGGGTGGAGGGGCAGGAGGCCAGGGCCTGGAGCTCCTGAGTGCTCTCCTCCCTGACCTGGGCACTGTGGTCTGGCTCCTCCTCTGCCCTTCCCATCCTGCATTTCCAGCCCCTTCTCCCTCCACCCAGATCTACAGCCCCAGTTTCCACCTTGTTCTGTTGATGCCCCAGTTGTAGCCCCGGTGACCACCTGCCCCGATCACAGCTGCCTCCTGATGCGCACCCACCACGTCCAAGGAGAAACCCCCTCCCTCTCCCAGTGCAGCCTCTTTCCATCCACTGAGGGCCATGCCGTCTACCAGGACCAAAGCTGGACCCGGCTCCCCACCTTCCTGCCCCTCCTCTTGTATATTCCGTTTCCTGACTGGTTTCCCTGCTGCCCCTGCTGTGCCTGTGGTCTGCTTGTGGGCCGGCAGGTGCGCTCCACGCAGCAGCCAGGCTGAGCCTTCATAGGTGACACCATCAGAGCCTGCCAGCCCTTGCTTTCCACCCTGGGAAGGCTTCCTCTCCATGATGGTGGCCACCAAGTCCCTGCAGATCCTGACCGCTGCCACACCCCTGCCCTCTGCCCAGCCCTCCCCTCCTCTTCCCCAGTGGTCATCCCCGCAAATGTGCAGAGCTGTCACACACAGCACACAGTGCCAGTCACCCTTCCCCACAGGCCCCCTGCCTTTGTCCCCGGCAGAACTCACCACCTGCTCCCCTGGCCCCCAGCCATGTGTGCAATGAGGGATCCAGTCCCCACCAGCCTGGGTGGGAGCCCAGCCCAATTTAGCTCTGGATCTTCAGTGCCTAGAAGCAGGAGGCTCTTGGAAAATTCTGGTTGAGTGAATAAGAGTGAACAGGAGAAAAAAACTTGCCTCAAAGAGGTGGACAGGGGCTTAGAAATGGCCAGAAACCAAGCCAACCTCCCATCTCTGCCTCAACTTGCCTCACTGGAGGCATTTTCCTAGGGCACAGGGTTGATAACTCGATGGGCCGGGACTCCTTCCCTCACAGACTCGGCTGCCAGCTTCTGGCCTCTCCCACTGAGGGAGCCAAGCAGGGGCCCACCCTGATCCTTGCCTTCCAGGGAGAGAACGTGTTCTTCTTGGTGACCAATTTCCTTGTGACACCAGAACAAGTGCAGGGCAGATGCCCAGAGGTAAGGCTGCCTGGGAGCCTCCCAGTGAGTCCCTGTTCCTCCACCAGCCCTGGGTCACCAGCCGTGTCCCCACTTCTCCTTCCCAGGTGACTGAGGGCTCAGTATGTGCTACTGTGTCCCAGGCACTGAGCTAAAACCTTTTCATGAATCATTTCATTCAGTCTCACAAACATCCTGCCTGGGAGGAAGTACTGCAGTCCCCATTTAAGATGAGAGGACTGGGGCCCAGCCAGGTTGAGTCACTGACCCAAGGCCTCCAGCCTGTGGGTGATGGGACTCCCCACCTCTGAGCAGTCTGCTTCCAGAGCTTTCCACCTTTGTTCTCTGTGAGGTGTCCAGGCCTCTCCCCATCCTGGTCCCTCCTCTGGGCACTCTCCAGGTGATGAGTGTAACCCCCAGAACTGGGTGCAATGCTTAGGTGGGCTCTAACAGCAAGAGCCAAGCTGGAAGATCACCTCCCCTTCTCTATGCCCAGCCTCTGTTAATGTATCCCGGGGCAGCTTCTGTTTTTGTGGGCAAACACAGCACACTCCTTCTTATGCTGAGCGCAGGGTCACTTATGATCTCTGGGTATTTTTCACTACAACTGGGGTCAAGCCAGAGTGCCCCACCCTCTTCTTGCCTGTTCATGCAGAAATGCAGACTCTCCCCCGAAATCTTACCTTTTCCTCTCGCCTGGGGATGGCTCGGGAATCCAGCGTCTGTTGCAGAGCACACTCGCTTTCTTCCCCAGCTATGGACTTGTTCTCAATTTTGTTATTGCAATGAAATACACATAACATAAAATTTACCATCTTAACTACTTCACGTGTACAGTTCCTCGATTGTGGATTTTGTCTGAACAGTTGGGACCCAGGACATAGCCCCGGAAGCCTCCCTCCATGGTGACGTCTTTCTTTCATTGAGTCCAACATGGACTTGCTTCCTGGGCTGCAGAGTCACTGTGTGGCTCCCTGTCCCCCCTGTCCTGGTTGTTGGTCCCACCCCAGTTGCTGGGGGGCACATGTCCCTGGTTGGCCCCGTCCACAAATGAGGTGAGGCAGGTGCACAAAGGATGTGCTGACCTTCGGAAACACACGCAATGTCCTCCCTTTCTGAATGCTCAGAGACGTCTAGTTGATGCTCAGTTTGTAGATTGTCCTGAAGTTGTGCTGGGGCCATGGTTCTCTGTTTTCTGGAATTCACGTGATTCCTCTTTGCCCATGTCCAAGCTTCTGTCCCTTCCCTCGAAGCTGCCAGGGCTGGGTAATTCATCAGACCTGACACCCCAGCTTCCTGAGAATAGCAGAGTTCCTGCCAGCTCCTCTCAGGGTCCTGGTCGTCTGGTCCCTCCCAGCACATGCTCTGTGCTCCTCGTAGTGTCACGGCCTCCAGCAAACACCTGCAGACCCTCCCCCAGATCAGGCTTACGGAACTCCACCCTCCCCACCTCCCGGAGCTCCTGCACAGACAGCCTGGCCAGGGGGGCAGGGCCTGCGATGGGGCAGAAGCTGCAGCTGGGAGACCCAGGGAGGCACGTCAGCCAACCCGGGGCCTCAGGAAGGGTTTCCTGCAGGATGGGAGGCTGAGTGGGATCTAGAGGATGTCCAGGCAGAGGGGCTGCATGGGCAAAGACCTCAACTGTGTGAGAGGAGGCACCTCCAGGGTTCCCTGCTGCTGAGTGGGGTGGAGCCTAGATTTGGACTGGGGCAGGAAGGGGGTAGCCCCAGACCACAGAGGCCTGTGAGCCCCTCTAAGGAGCTGAACTGGAGCCAGCAGCATCAGGAGCCACAGATGGGCTCAGGGGAGGGGCGCTCGATCGTCTGTCATTGGGATGGGCCACTCGGGCTGCTGGAGGGAGGTGGATGAGGGCAGAAGTGGGGCCCTGTGGTGGTCACCATGGAGTCTGGTCAGAGGAGTTGGTGGCCCAGCCAGGGTGGTGAGGAGGGGCAGACCCAGGACACAGGTAGGGATGGCAAGGCAGAGCAGGTGGCCCCATGCTGTCCTCTGCCCCCTCTCGCAGTCCCACCCCACAAAGTCCCACAGTGTCATTTGGCTTCTCAGAGTCCCCGAGGCCTTCCTGCCACCCTGGTGCTGCGTTCCTCCTGCTGCCCCTGAGCCCAGGGCTCTGGACAGAGGCGTCCACCCTCCGCCTGGCAGAACCCTTTCTGTGCTAGTGCCTCATGCTTGAGGGTGCTTCCTCTCTGGGGTCCGGGACTCCCAGAATGTTCACCAGGTCCCCTCTTGGCTGATGCCCAGAACTCTGTGGCCGTGTGCAGGCACTAATGTCCCTGTTTTACAGCAGAACAAGGGAATAGCCTGTGGTCCCTTGGCCACTGTGTGGGGTCCCACTTCCCTACAGGCCACTCTGATGAGGGTCCCTCCCTTAGTCTGCCACGCCCAGCACCCCTACCCTGGCATGAACTTACCCTCCCAGAGTCCCTGCACCTTCCCTATTCTGTCCTCCAAATTGGTCCAGAGGAGCTGGGCCTTGAGGTGTCACTTCTGCCCCCACCCAGGACAGAACTATCAGGAGGGCAGGAGTCTCGCTCTGCCTTGGGATACAGCACTGCACCCCGATCTGGCTGGGGGCTGCTCGCTTTCCCCCCTCTGACCACCTCCTTTTAATTCCACCCTCCAACTTTCCCATGTGCCCCCAGACTCAGGGAATCTTGTGGGCTAAGCAGGGGAGGGGCGTGTCCCTGGGGACTGCAAGGCTGAGGGCTGTGTCACAAAGGGGAGACACCCCCTGGGCCTGGACAACTCTGCTCTCTCACCACCTCAGCACCCCTCCATTCCACTGGCGAACTGCTGGGCTGACGAGCACTGTCCTGAAGGGGAGACGGGGACGCACAGCCACGGTAACTGTGGGCCTGTCTTCCAGTGCCTCCACTGGGAGGGGGGTTCAGGGGGCCCTGCTGGGACCCTGGGTGGCTCCCTCGTGCAGGCCTGGTGGTGCCTCTGTGGGTCTTCTTTCTTCCAACAGCCCCCTGCCCACTCCCTCCCCAGGCCCTGTGGAGACTTGAGGGCCTGGAGTTTGTCTTGTGTTTTCAAGGCATAAAAACGGGCCAGTGTGTGGAGTTCAATGGGACCCACAGGACCTGTGAGATCCGGGGCTGGTGCCCTGTGGAGAGCAACAGTGAGCCCACGTAAGTGTCTCCGACACCCAGGGCGGGTTCCAGGACCAGCAGAGCCTGCCCCTGACCTCTCCCACCTGCAGGAAGCCCCTGCTGCTCCAGGCTGAGAACCTCACACTGTTCATCAAAAACACTGTCACCTTCAGCAAGTTCAACTTCTCCAGGTCAGCATGGTGGGTCCTGGCTGGCCCCAGATCCTCCTTGTCCCCTGCCTGGCCCGACCCTCAGCCCCACTCCCTCTCAGGTCCAATGCCTTGGAGACCTGGGATGCCACTTATTTCAAGCGCTGCCGCTACGACCCACGCTTCAGCCCCTACTGCCCTGTGTTCCGCATCGGGGACCTTGTGGCCGCAGCTGGAGGGGTCTTTGAGGACCTGGCGTTGCTGGTATGTCTGTGTGGGGCAGGGTTCTGGGAGGACTCGAGTAGAGGGTCCCTGCCTGTGTGCTGGTGGAGCAGTGATGTGCTGTGTGCAGGGAGGGGCTGTGGGCATCTTTGTCCACTGGGACTGTGACCTGGACGCCGGGGGCTCCGACTGTCGACCCCACTACTCCTTCCAGCTGCAGGAGAGGAGCTACAACTTCAGGTATGGCCCCACTGCTTGCCTGCTGCTTCTCAGCCAGGTCCCCCTCCACCTGTCCTCCTGTGGCAGCCGGGACAGACCCCAGCCTGGCCCATCCCTCTGGACGCTCTGCTGTGTGTGGAGGGGTCCCCAGGGCAGGAGGGGGTGCTCTCAGCGCCAGGTCCCCCAGCACAGGCTCCGTCCAGCCTCCCTCTTGAGCCCATTGGCCTCTACCCCACGTGTCCCCCACACCCCTGCTGCAGCTAGGACCCTCAGTCCCTCCTCCACTCCATCCTTCCTCCAGCATCGCCCTCCATGGCACAGGGGGCTTTCTTTTTTACTTTTCCCTTAAGCTTTTATCTAAAACATTACAAAGATCTATAGAAAACCTCAAAGATTAGTACTGTGAAAACCCATATAGCCATCATTGGATTCATCAGGTTTGGATTTTTTTTTTTTTTACCATTTTGCCCCATTTGCTTTCTCCCTCCCTCTCTAGTGAGCCAGATATATTTAGGTAGATTTCAAAGGAAACCATTTGAAAGTAAGTGGCAGATATCTGGACACTCACCCTCTCAACATTCTCCTGAGAATGAAGACCTTCCCCAGGTGACCGCTGGCCTCCTGTCACACTCAGGAAATCTAACATTGGCAGATAAATCTAATATGTATATTTCCCCAGCTGTGCCAATACTAGTCCTAAATCTTTTTATTTTCCGATCCAGGATGCACTCAAGGATCTTGTGTGCATGTACTGTCATGTCTTTGAGTTTCCTAAGCAGGCCCCCATCCTCCTGTCACCTCATCACCCTCATGCATACATGCACACAGCCATCAGGCCTGGAGGTGAAGCCCCTGACACTGCTCGCTGGGCCTGGCCTGGCCTGGCATCGCTGACCTCCCCAGCCCTTTGCAACCATGTGGGGCTGGACCCCACCCATGCCCTGCTCCCCTCACCCTGTGCTCTCGCCCGCCCTATGTCTCTGCCTAGAACTCCTTCCTGACCCCTGGGAAACCAGCCAGAGAGTCTCCGAGCAGGAAGCCTTCCCTGGTTCCTAGGGGAGAGTGAGCGCCCCTCTCTGGACCCCACAGCTCCAGGCCTGCCACCGCCTCCCCCATCCCTACTACCAGTTTATGTTTTGGGACCCTTCTGTCCCCATCCCCTCAGCAGGCAGGGAGCTTCTGAGAGGCAGGTCCCAGCTTGCTTGTCCCCTGTGTCCTCAGCAACGACACAGGGCTGAGACCCAGGATTCAGGTTAGGGGTGGGTAGAGTCAATGGATGAGTAAGATGAGGCCTGTGAGGGCCAGCCCAGCCCAGGAGTGGGCAGAGCAGGCCACTAGACTCTCTCCTGCCCCAGGACAGCCACTCACTGGTGGGAGGCCTCAGGAGTGGAGGCGCGGAGCCTGCTCAAGCTCTACGGGATCCGCTTCAACATCCTTGTCACTGGGCAGGTGGGGGCCAGGCTGGGGTGGGTTGGGCAGGGGTAAGGGGTGGGAGGGGGCAACAGCCACAGCAGGAGAGGCTCAGCCTGGGTCTCTCTCAGGCAGGGAAGTTCGGGCTCATCCCCACAACTCTCACTCTGGGCACTGGAGTGGCTTGGCTGGGTGTGGTGAGTCAGGCCAACATGGCTCCCTCTGGCTGTCGGTAAGCATGTGCCTGCCCCCCTGGCCCCGCTGCTTGCACACTCGAGCCCCCTGTGCCTGACATTGAGTCTCAGGGTGAGGGCTGGGGAGGCGGCGGGATGGCAGGTTGGGAGCCAGGACATGGGTCTGCTCTGCCTCTCCCAGATCACCTTCTCCTGTGACCTGCTGCTGTTGTACGTGGATGGGGAAGCCCATTTCTATTGGAGAACCAAGTATGAGGAGGTGAGCTGCAGGCCTGCCTGGACCCTGGGCCACACTTTGGAGGATGGTGGCTGGAGCCCCGACCTGCTGTCCTCATCTGCAGGCAAAAGCTCCGAAGGGGACTGCCAACCCTGAGCAGACACAGCCGGCTTCCCCACCCCCACACCCAGCTGCCCAGGTGCCTTAGAGGGGGCCCAGCACCTGCCCCACCGCTGCTGCTGGGAGCTGGACACTGTCGTCAGGGTGGCCCTAGAACCCACTCACTGGCCAATTCCTGAGGCCTGTAATCTCTCTCTCTCTGCTGGTTGGGTGTTCAGGACTGGGAAGGATGGCGGCTCTGCCTTGGGGACTCATGAAGCCCTAGCTCGATCAGGGCAGGGGGTCAGGGGAGAACTCCACCCTTCGGCTCCCAGGCAGAATGTTCTCCCCTGACTCCAGCCCCGGTACAGGTGCTCTGTACAAAAGCCAGTTTTGTACAGAGACCTACAGGGGAACACGACACAGGGCACTGGTCCAGTGGGGCTCCTGCTGGGTCTGGGTCTGGAGAACGCTTTCCCAGTCTGTTTCCAGTGTTCCCAGCAGCTCCCCGTTCACCAGCTGTCACCACACTGGCTGTGGTTGACTCAGCCCTGCCTGGGTCCCAGCCCTCCTCCCCCTGCCAGCACTCCCCTCACAGTAGAGCCCCTCCCCTCTCAGCAGCCCTGCATGGGGGTCTGTGCAGCCAGAATCCAAGGCAAGGGAGAAGGAAGCCTGACAAGAGGAGTCGTCTCAGCTGCTCTGGGGCTGGGTTACTAGGGCAGGTCCCCTCCCAGCTCTAGGCCTCATCCATGGAGTGAGGAGTGCGGTGGGAGGATGATCCGACCCCCTAGAACCCCAGGCAAGGGCACAGGCACCTCTTGGGCCCAAACCTGCTTAGCTTGTGAGCACCAGCCCCTTCCTGGTGGCAGCCCTCGGGCTGTGGGGGGCTGGGATGGGGGAGGGGGGGCTGAGTTGGTGGGCATGGGGTCCTTTGGGACCTTCTATGTCTCCTTGGTGACCCCAGCCCACACCCTGGAGCCTGCTCACCGGGCTTCCTGGCAGCCATGGGGTGGCGAGGCTGTATATCTGGACACATCTGTCACTGCTGCCCAAGGTCACACCTGAGAACGTGTCTGGGCCGCTGCCCACCCCAGCCTGAGGCAACTGCATGAGGACCACGCTCTGACCAAGACCCCAGGTGGAGCCCAGGGGATGGAGAGAATGTCCCTAACAGAGGACATGGAAGCCCCCAGCAGGCTGGCCTGGTCCTGCCTCTGGAATCTTCCTGGGGCCCTGAGTCCTGCCTGCTGGAGAATTTCTCTGTGCTCCCTGGCCCACGGTCAGGAGGGGAGGAACGGGGCTGCAGGAGCCAAGCCCTCTCTTGGTCCCAGGGAGGGGCAGGAATTTGGGGATACCCACCCCAGGGAGACAAGGGGCTGCCTTCTCATGGGTCCCTGGTGACCAGGGGCACGCTGCCAGCTTGCTGGTGGAGCGACATGGGCCAGGTTGGGGAGGGCCAGGACTGGGGCTCAGGCTAGGCAGCATCTGGAATCATCTGGCACCTGGAGCCTCAGCAAAGCCTTTGGGTCCCTGCTCCTCTCAATCCCCAGAGCCGTGTCCATGGGAGGCGGGTTCAGAAGGGCCAGGGTGAGAGAACACGGCCCTGAGCCTGGTCATTGGAGCGAGGTCACGGGTACCTGGTTGTCCTTGGTGCCCAGAGAAAGCTGAGGTCAAGGCTGCAGAGAGCCGAGTAAAGCTGCCAGAGCCAGCAGCTTCCTGTGTGGTCCTTACAGGCAGGAACGGGGAGGTGGGGGCATCTATGGGAGACGAAGCATGGCCTTGGGGAGACCAGTGTGGGTGCTGAGTGGGCCTGGGGACCGCCAAGGATTGGGGCCCCACTGCCACCAGGTGGGCTGGAAGGTACCTGGAGAGGCCCTGGCGCTTGTGCCCCCAACTGCACGCGTGTGTCCTGTCACGAGCCTTTATCACAGAGCCCTGAGGGGCGGGCAGGGAGAGAGGCAGCTGGGGAGCTGCGGGCAGCCCTGAGCTTGGAACCAGCTGTGCCTCAGTCTGCACATGGTGTGCACCCCCAGGGGAGCCGTGTGGGCCACGTGGGCCTGTGCCTGAGAGATGCGTGGACCCGGGCGGGTGGACCTCTATATCCCAGGGCAGGCCTCAGGCACATGCTCTGCTCTCTGTGATCCCTGGGAAACTGAGGGAACCACAACTCCACTTGGGGTCCAGGCTCTGCTCACTGGATCCGCCCCCGAGGGGACATGTGGGGAGCCTGGGTGGAAGCCTGGCCTCGCCTTGTCAGAGACCCTTCTGTGCCTAGTGTGCGTAGCTCCCCTCTGAGCTGGGCAGAGAGCACTGGCCTGAGGGCAGGACCCTGGGAACCAGGCCTGACTGTGTCCCTGACTCATGGCTGTCTCAGGGCTGGTGCCTTCCCCTTAGAGAGACTCGGCATCTTTGCTGTGGATTGGGGACAATCGTCTAGTTCCAGGGGGGAAGGTCAGGACTCAGTGCCACAAAGAACACCACAGTGGACATGGCAGCAGGCCACGTGGCTGGCCTAGCAGTTATTATTGTGGATCCCCGGAGCTCCAGGCCTCTTCCCTGCCCAGGCAGCTGGAGTTGGTCATAAACTGGAAGGCGCTGGGCAGAGTCCACCACGCCAGCACTGTCCACAGCCCACTCCCAAACACTCAAAGCTTGGCACCTGGGCTAAGGTCCTGAGGACCCCCCCCAACCCCTGCATGGGCAGGCCTGCAAACCTGAGCTGCCCCCAACAGCTGCCAGCCCCTCTGGTCCCCTAAGGAGGTGGGGGAGGGCAGATTCGCCCCCAGTGGTCCTCATGGACTGATGGGCTGCTCTGTGCGGCCAGTCTCTTGGGCCGGTGCGTGGCTTGGGGGCTGCACGGCCTGCACCGTCTCCTCCAGGCTGCCACTGGGGAATACCACGTAGCGTGTGGCAGTCAACCCTGGCCGCTCCCGCTGGTTCTCCTTGCTGTGCCGGATGCCGTAGCCAAAATACACCACCAGTCCTGCAAGGGTGACACAAGCCTGAGGCGCCGTCCCAGCCCTGCTTCCCTGCTTGCCCTCCTCCTGCAGCCCACCCAGGTCCCAGCCTGGCCCCCACTCACCGATCAGCAGCCAGACGGAGAAGCGCAGCCAGGTCAGGGAGCTCAGCTTCAGCATGAGGAAGATGTTGAGGAGGATGCTCAGGGCTGGAGTCAGGGGCACCATGGGAATCTGGGGGGACAAGGCCAGGGCTGGGCTGGGCTGTGGGAAGGTCTGCTGGCCCAGGGCCTCATTTCTCAGGAGTCCTCAGAGCCTTTCTCCGCCTCTGGAGATTCCGGAGACAAGGGCCCACTCGCCATGCAGAAAGAGGGGGATGGGGGACTGGCCTCCCCCGCCCTGTGAGCCCTGGTGCACCCTGCCACAGCAGAGGAGGAAGGGGCGAGGGGAGCTGGCTGGGCTGAGAGTGATGGGTGCTGCTGGAGGAAGTACCTGAAAGGTGTCCTGCCGGCGCTGTTGCTGGTGGGCCCCCAGGACGAGGAGACTGAGCAGAAACATGACGGAGCTGAGCAGGAGCAGCAGGGTGTAGCCCCAGAGCGGGAGGTGCAGGGGCGAGCCCCCGAAGATCAGCACACAGCTCAGGGTGATGGCCGAGGCCACCAGGACACCGAGTGCCCAAGCCACGGCGGCTCCAGGTTTGCACCCACCCAGGAAGCCGAGGTAGGGCCTCAGGGCTGGTCGCAGCTGCCCAGGCTCAGGGGCTGAGGCCTGCTGTGTGCCCACCAGCTGTGTGTGGTCTGAGAAGGAGTCGTACTCCTTGGCCACGGGGCCAAGGCTGGCTGGACCCGGGGAACTGGATGGAGGGGCCTTTTGGAAGCGTAGCACAATAATGCTGGTGGCCACAAAGGTGTAGGCCAGCAGTGTGCCGATGGACAGGAACTGGACCAGTGCCTCGAGGTCCAGCAGCAGCGCCAGGAAAGCCATGAGGATCCCAAACACCAGGATGCCCACCACGGGCACCTGCGTCCGGGGATGCACATGGGCAAACACTTGGAAGATGAGCCCATCGGCAGCCATGGCATAGACGATGCGTGGCAGGGAGAAGAGGCTGCTGAGCAGGACAGTGTTCATGGCTGTGGCAGAGGGTGGGAGACGGGTCAGCATGGTGGACAGGCCCACCAGGGGCTGCTGCTGGGGTCAGAGCAAGGGTGGCCCCTTGGGAACACAGACATGAATTTGGGCTCTCAGAGTGAGCCTGAGTGTATATGGGGTGCTGGATTGTTCCCCCCTCACCACCCAGGAATGGGACACACCAGTTTAGGTGACAGGCCCAGTGGAGAATCTGAGTAGGGCTCAGTCCCTCTGTCAGGAAAGGATCTGGAAGCACATGCACAGAACTGACATTGTATGTACAATTCGGAGGGGCTGTGAGTAGGTCCCTCCCAACAAGCCTGGGTGGGTAGTCTAATCATTAGCCCCTTTCTGGGCCTATGATGCAACTGGGAACACAGGCCCAGATGGAGATTTGCTCCCGGGGAGGCTTAGGGCAGGGCCCCAATGCCCTGGTCCCTCCCCCCTTGCCCGGAAGGGCCCCTTACCGCAGATGGAGCCAGCTGCCACGATGAAGCCCGCCCAGCTATAGCCCCGCCGGTAGAAGGCATCAGCAAGTGCTGAGTCCGGGTCCAGGCTGTGCCAGGGCACCATGAGGGTGAGCACAGTGGAGACGAGGATGTAGGCACCAGCTGCAAGGCCAAGCGAGATGGCGATGGCCATAGGCACAGCTCGCTTTGGGTTCTGGGCCTCCTCGCTGGAGGCGGCAATGACATCAAAGCCCACGAAGGCGAAGAAGCAGGTGGCGGTGCCGGCCATGATGCCGGAGAAGCCAAAGGGTGCAAAGCCACCCTCCTCAGAGCTCCAGTTGTGCGGGCGGGCCAGGACAAACCCCAGGATGATGATGAAGAGGATGATGACCAGGCTGATGACAGAGAGGGTGTGGTTGAGCCAGGAAGAGATGCGGGCTCCACAGGAGACGAATGTTGCAGCCAAAAGTAGGACACCAGCAGCTAGGAAATCTGGGTAGTGGGCCAGGAAGGGCACTTGCCAGATGCCCACATGGGTTTCAGTGAAGTTGCGGATGCTGTGGCTGAAGATGGCATCCAGATAGGCGCTCCAGGCGCGGGCCACAGCAGCTCCACCAATGAGGTACTCTAGGAGCACATTCCAGCCGATGAGGAAGGCCCACAGCTCACCCATGGACACGTAGGTGAACAGGTAGGCAGATCCTGTGCGGGGCACACGTGCCCCAAACTCCGCGTAGCATAGGGCTGCCAGCAGGGAGGCCATGGCGGCCACGCCGAAGGACACAAGCACTGCAGGGCCAGCCATCTCCTTGGCCACGGTGCCCGTGAGCACGTAGAGGCCCGAGCCCACCATGCCACCCACACCCAGCAGGGTCAGGTCCAGCGTGCTCAGGCAGCGCCGCAGCGATGTCTCCATGGTGGACTCCTCCAGTGGTTTCAGCCGGTTCAGCTTCTGGCAGAAGCGCACCAGGCTGGCAGTGCTGGGCAGCCCCCGGGCCATGGTGGGCAGCTGAGAGGAGCAGCAAGCCAGCTCTTGGCACCTACGAGGGCCAGAGGGGAGTGACGGGCTGCCCAGCCGGGTCCTGACCAGCATTAAGTCCTTGCTCTAAGCTTGCCCTGGGGACCCAAGCCTGGAACCACTGGCTAGCTGGAGGGCTGGGATGATGCAGGGTCAGGGCCTGCCAGCAGGTCACAGGAAACATGGAGATCCCTTTGGCCTGCCTCCCAGGCAAGGGAGGGAGCCTGGTCAAGCCAGATCTGGGCATGTTTGGGAGGGGCCCTTAGGGTGGGGAGGCGGCAGCCCCAGGGAGCCCAGCTAGGAACTGCTCCAGTGGTGTGGGAACCCAAAGCAGGGTGGAAACGCGAGGCTTCCCAACAGCCGGGCCAGGCCTCCAGGATCCGGAACAGGAGCGACTCTGTGACCCTGGCCTTAGCCCAGCGGCCATCTGTCCTCAGACAGAGGCGTTCATTCCTCATGCCCCGCCCCGCCAGGCTGTTGTGTCATCTCACCCCGCTGGGAACGGGGGCTGCCCTGGGCCCTGCGCCTGAAGCCAAGGCCCGGTGCCCCCCTCCCTCGCCCCCACAAGCCGCCGCCGCTGTGCCGCTGCCAGAGCCACTTCTGCCGCGCCCCTGTTTCCAGGTACCTGAGCCTTCGCCTCCTCTCTGGCCTGAGTCCGTCCCCACAGGACTTGCTGCGACTCACCTGCTGTCGCCGCCGCCGCCGCTCTGCGTGCTGCGCCTGCCCCGCCCCCCCGCGCTGCCTGCGTGCTGGGCCCGCCCCCGCACTGTGCGCCAGATCCAGCACTGGGCCCTACCTCGTGGTCACACAAACGCTCAGCCCACCCTACCCATACCTCACACGGTCAAGACCAGAGCTCACCAGGTTCTAGAGAAGCCCTATTACTGTGCCTGGTTTGCAGATGATGAAACCCAGGCCACCAGGTAAGTGACTAGCCCAGGTTACCCGGGTGGCCTCGGGAGGCAATTGGAGGTTAAGGTCCAGGTCTGGGGGTGGAGGGTGTCTGGAGCCCACTCGCTTTCCACTGCCGCAGACACCCTCCTTAATCCCTCAACTCAACCCATGTACTCCACCAGCTGGGCACCATCCAGGTCCCCTCAACACTGGGAGGTGTCGGGGCTGTGGGAGTCAGGTGAGACTGGTAAGATGAGGGTATGAATCTAGCTGAGAGGCCCTGGGCAGTCCCTGACCTCCTGGCACAATGGGATGGCAGGAAGCCACCTTCACCCATTGATGAGGGAGTGCCCGGCTTTGGGGCGTGTTCTGTGAATGGGCAGAACTCATGCTGTCTGTTCTGAGCTTCTAGCTACAGACAATGTCCTGAAAGGAGGGAAGCAGACTCCTGGGGACAACCTCCAGCCCTCCAGGTTGGGGCACCCCTAGGGCCCCTCAGACACCAATGGCAGCCCCTTATAGCTCAGGAGCACCTGTCAAGCCTGGAGAACCCTGGGGGACCATAAGGGCAGCTCCCTTCTTGTAGATATCCGTGAGAGGTATGGTGGACTGAGCATCTACTCCATGCCAGTCCCTGCATCACAGGAGCACATCATGTGTCTCATAACGTGATCATCAAAACCCCCCCCTTAGGCTTATTTATTCCTGGGGCTGAGGGATCTTTGTCCTTCTGCTCCTCCCACTTTGAAGATGGGAAGGTTGGTGTGACAGGGTGTTAACTCATTTAGAGCAAAATGATGACAATCCATCCAAGCAAAGAAAAACAAAAACAGGGATCCTCTTCCCCCAGAACTTTCTCCATGTTGTCAGGTTTATATGTGGTTTGTGGAATAGGACTTTAGGGGCACCTGCAGGCTGTCTGGCTCAGTGGGATGGTGACAGGATGGTGGATTCCCAGACAAGATGGTGCCACTTAGAACACTCTGCTTTAGCCAGCCCCCTTGCTCCCTTCTGATATTTGGCTGGTGTTCTCTTGAGGAACTTCTCAGATTGGCTCCCACTTCCTGCAGGGATGACATCTCCCTTACCTCGCTCCTTGTGGCCTAAACATAACTGAGCAGATGTTCCTTGTTGTGAAATGCCTTCACAAAAATCCAGAAAAATGCATTTCCAACCAAGAGGCTTGGGCAGTTTTGTAACAGGAGCTCCCCCAAGGTCTTACCGATGACCACCTGAGAGCTGGTGTGCAGGGTTTCAGAGCGCTGACTTCTTATCTACCCAGAGAGGGGCTCTCACCACACCCCCTTTCACAGGCACCAGCCTCCAATGGATATTCATGGCCAAGCATGGTTGACGGAGTAAACTGTAAACTTCCAGGGACGTGGCTGGGCCAAGTGCTGGACCCTACCGAGAAAGGCAGTCACACAGAGCAACACCATGAAGACGCAGTGAAGATAAAGCACCAAAAAATACAAGAGAAGAAGAGAGAACACTTCCCACCTCATCATACGAAGCCAGGATCACCCTGACACCAAACCCAACAAAGACATCACAAGGAAAGAAAACTATAGACCAATAGCTTTTATGAATATAAATGCAGAATTGCTCAACTGAATACTAGCAAATCTAATCCAGCAACATATGAAAAGGACCACGCAGGATTTATCCCAGGAACACAAGATCGATTTATCATCTGAAAATCCATCAATGTAATATGCTGTACTAGAATAAAGGACAAAAACCACATGATCATCTCAACAGACACAGAAAAAGGCAGTCGACAAACCTGGAATAGAAGGGACCACCCTCAAACTGATAAAGACCAGCTACGAAAAACCCTCAGCTCCTGTACTCAATGGTGAGAGACTTTCCCTTTGATCAGGAACAGCAGCAGGATGTTCTCTCTCACCACTTGTATTCAACATTTTACTGGAGGCTCTGCCCATGGCAGTTAGGTGAGAACATGAAATAAAAGGAATCCAGATTGGGAGGGAAGAAGTAAAACTGTCTCTAGCCTCAGATGACATGATCTTATGTAGAGAAAATCCTAAGGAATCCACACAAAAAAATGTTGGAACTAATAAACCAGTTCAGCAAAGGTGAAGGATACAAGATCAATATACAAAAATCAATTGTATTTCTATACACTAGCAATGAACTATCCAGAAATGAAATTAATAAAACAACTCTGCCTACATAGCATCAAAAAGAATAAATTTATGTATAAACATACTTAGAGTAAATTTAACAAAAGAAATACAAGACTGGTACACTGAAATCTACTAAACATGATTGAAAAAAGTAAAAGAAAACCTAAATAAGTGGAAAGACATCCCACATTCATGGACTGGAAAACTTCATATTGTCAAGATGGCAATACTCCCCAAATTGGTCTGCAGATTCAGTGCAATCCCTATCAAAATCCCAACTGCCTATATTCCAGAAATTATCAAGTTGATCCTAAAATTCATATGGAGATGCAAGGGACCCAGAATAGCCAAAACAATTTTGACAAAGAACAAAGTTGGAGGACTTACACTTTCTGATTTCTAAACTGACTGCAAAGCTACAGTACTCAAAACAGTGTGATACTGAAATAAGGACAGACATATAGATCAATGGAATAGAATTGAGAGTCCAAAAATATTGGCAATTAATTTTTTAAAGTTTATGGCCAATTGATTTTTTAAAAATAGGCTTTTTTAGAGCAGTTGGATTCACAACACAATTGATCAGAAGATGGAGTTCCCATATACCCCCAGCCCCTACACATGCACAGCCTCCCCCACTATCAAAATCCCCCACCAGATTGGTACATTAGTTATAATTGATGAATCTAAATTGACATGTCATTATCACCTAAAGTCCACAGTTTACACTTGGGTTCACTCATGGTGTTGTACATTCCATGCATTTTGACAAATATATAAGGACATGTATACACTGTTACAGTATGCCCTAAAATTTCTCCCTGCTTCATCTATTCATCCTTCCCTCCCCACTAACCCCTGGCAGCCACTGATCTTTTCGCTGTCTCCACAGTTTTGCCTTTCCAGAATGTCATATAGTTGGAATCACACAGTACTTAACCTTTTCTGATTGGCCTTTTTCACTCACTAATGTGCATTTAAGGTTGTCTTATGTCTTCTCATGGCTTGATAGCTCCTTTCTTTTTAGCACTGAGTAATATTTTGTCTGGATGGACCATAGTTTATTTATCCATTCACCTACTGAAGGACTTCTTGCTTGCTTCTAAGTTTTGGCAATTATGAATAAAGCTGCTGTAAACATCCATGTGCAGGTTTTTGTGTGGACATAAGTTTTCAGCTCACTTGGGTAAATAACAAGGAGTGTGGTTGTTGAATCATATGGTAAAATTATGTTTAGTTTTGTAAGAAACTGCCAAACTGTCTTCCACAATGGCTGTGCCATATTGTATTCCCACGAGCAATGAATGAGTGTTCCTGTTGCTCTGCATCCTCACGAACATTTGGTGTTGTCAGTGTACTGGATTTTTGCCATCCTAACAGGTGTGTAGTGGTATCTCATTGTTTTAATTTGCAATTCCCTAATGACACATGATGTGGAGTATCTTTTCATACACTTATTTGCCAACTGTATATCTTCTTTGGTGACGTGTCTGTTCAGATTTTTTGCCCCTTTTTAATGGGGTTCTTGGTTTTCTTTCTTTTTTGCTGCAAAAAGCTTTATTTTTCTATTTGGTCCATAGCTTGGGAGAGGGCTCCAGGGTGGTTAAAAAGCTACCTAGCAGCTGCAGGGAGAGGCTCAGGCAGAAGCTCTGACATCAGGGGGCTGCGCGAGGGGCCCCTCAAAGGCTGCTGGACTCCGGAGGCTCCTAGTCATGCTTGAAGGTGAGCCTTTCAAAGAGATACTAGCCCAGCCCAGCCTGGGGGTCAGCGAGCCTGCGGTTGTTGGTGAGGTGGTTGCCCATCTTCTTGATGGGTTTCACTTCCTTGTCTAGGAAGTGGTTCTCCAGGAAGTCACAGAGATGGGGATCTGGGTGGGTGGAACCCAGAGCATGCAGATCCAAAAGGGCCTGGTTCAGATTCTTCTCCAGGACCATGGCAGCTTCCATGGCCTCCAGGGTTTTGCCCCACTCATCCTGGGATGGCTTCTGCAAGTCCTGGGAGAGAGTGTCACCACCGCGCTGGTTTTGCATCTTCCAGAGACTCTTGGTGCCCTCGAACTTCTCCTCCGCCAACTTGCAGAAGAAGTGGCACAGGCCCTCCAGAGCCACATCGTTGCAGTTGAAATAGAAGCCCAGAGAGAGATAGGTGTAAGAGGCCTGCAGATACATGTTGACCAGGCAGTTGACCGTGGCCTCCACTTCGGTAGAATAATTCTGGCCAATCTGGGAGCTCAGGGTTGACAGCAGTAAGGAGCTGAGGTCAAAAAATTGGTGTTGGTTGGTCCCACCGGAAGTAGAAGATGACTGAGAAGCTGGGCCAAAGGCTGCGACTGGAAAAGAGGTCGGAGGGTGGTCGGAGGCTGGAAGAAGGGGGCGTCCCTGGGTCTGTTCCGTCCAAACACTGTTGAAGCAAGAGACAGATCCAGGAGACGCCGAGCGCACTGTCGGATTCTTAGTTTTCTTATTGTTGTTTGTTAAGAGTTCTTTATACATTTTGGATAACGATCCTTTATCCAATATGTCTTTTAGAAATATAAAAGTATATTTATATATTAACTTATATTTAATATAATATCCTAGTGTGTGCCTTGTCTTCTCATTCTCTTGATGGCCAATTGATTTTTGACAAGAGTGCCAAAACAATTCATTGGGGGAAACAATAGTCCTTTCAACACACTGTGCTGCAACAACTGGATATCCACGTGCACATGAAAGAAGTCAGACTCCTACCTCACACCATATACAAAAATTAACTCAAAATGGATCAAAGACCTAAATCTAAGAGCTGAAACTATACAGGCATACCTTGGAGATATTGTAGGTTCAGTTCCAGACCACTGCAATAAAATGAATGTCACAGTAAAGTGAGTCACATGAATTTTTTGGTTTCCAGTGCGTAAAAATGTTATGCTTACAGTACGCTGTAGTCTATTAAGTGTGCAATAGCATTATGTCTAAAAAAGAATGTACATACATTAATTTAAAAACACTTCATTGCTAAAAAATGCTAACCATCGTCTGAACCTTCAGCGAGTTGTAATCTTTTTGCTGGGGGAGGGTCTTTCCTTGATGTTGATGGCTGCTGACTGATCAGGGTGGTGGTTGCTGAAGGTTGGGTTGGCTGTGACAATTTCTTAAAATAAGCCAACAATGGAGTTTGCCACACTGATTGACTCTTCCTTTCACCAATGATTTCTCTGTAGCATGTAATGCTGTTCGGTAGCATTTTACCCACAGAACTTCTTCCAAAATTGGAGTCAGTCCTATCAAACCCTGTTACTGCTTTATCAACTAAGTTTTTGTAATATTCTGAATGCTTTGTTGTCATTTCAACAGTCTTCACAGAATCTTCACCAGGAGTAGATTCCATTTCAAGAAACCACTTTCTTTGCTCATCTGTAAGAGGCAACTCCTCATCCATTAAAGTTTTATCATGAGATTGCAGCAATTCAGTCACATCTTCAGCCTCTACTTCTAATTCTAGTTCTCTTGCTGTTTCTACCACATCTGCAGTTACTTCCTCCACTCAAGTCTTGAACCCCCTCCAAGTCATCCGTGAGCATTGGAATCAACTTCTTCCAAACTCCTGTTAATGTTGATATGTTGACCTCTTCCCATGAATCATGAATGTTCTTAATGGGCATGTAGAATGTTTTTTCCTTTCCAGAAGGTTTTTCAATTTGCTTTGTCCAGATCCATCAGAGGAACACTATCTATGGCATCTATAGCCTTACAAAATGTATTTCTGAAATAATAAGACCAGAAAGTAAAGTTACTCCTTGATCCATGATCAAAATGATGGCCCAGATCCTGCAGAATGGATGTTGTGTTAGCAGGCATGAGAGCCTTGTAATGTCTCCAAGAAGTCTTATTTAGACTATGCCCAATTCCTAAGGCTGAAGGAAAACTTTAAATCACAATTACCCTGAAACTCCTAGGAAAAAACTTGCATGTTTTTCTCTCTGTCCTTTGAAGTTTTAGAATTTTCCATATCTTTAGAATGTACACACCCCAGGAGATAACAGCCCACAGTTACCTGAGACTAAGCTTGGCTAGCTCAATCAGTAAAGCCTAAGGTTAAAGAAAAAAAAGGGAAAAATGTTTCCTTTTACATACAAGCTGCTAGAGAAGCTCTCTCACCCCAAATCTAGTTCATAGCCTCCTTATCTACAGCAAAGATAAATCTTAAAGTCTTCTCCACAAATATTAACAACAACAACAACAAGAACTTTTAAGCGGGTAACCTTAACTGTTCCATCTGCTAGAGGCACAATTATTAATAAACTAGTGAGTGTTGTATTCTACCTGATTCATGGCTGAAAATTTTAAAATGAAAGCTATAAGATCTCTGTGTCAGTCTCTATATATGTATGTACATTATATGTTTGATATTTTTCTATCTCCAGAGGGTATTAACAAAATTATTTTCTAAAAAGAGTTCTCTTTAGTGAACTTAAAGTAAGAGCGTATATAAATTATTTCTAAATATAATAGAAACTAATCCAAATGTTTTTCAAGTTAACATGCTATAAAATAATCTTTGGTAATAAAAGCTTGTTTAAGTTTGTTGGTTTAATTAAAATAGGCATGTCTTCAGAGTTATCAGCACTGGATATAATGGAAACATACAACTTTTATTCTACCTGGGTTATTAATCAAATAAGCTCATGTTATCACTGTTATAAAATTTGTCAGCAATAAAAGATTAACTTAAAATGACAGCCAACTGCTTTAATGTCTCATGAAATTTTCGTGAATAATCTAAATATGACTGTTAAGAACAAATGAATTATATAGGTGCTAATGAAATAAGGAATTTTAAGTGCAATAATTATGTTTTATGGTATGTGGACTTTAAAAGAGCTTCCCCAAATCTTTTGGTAACTTGAAACCTTAGAGTTTTGCTAAATGAAATTAAATGATGGAAAATTAATTGAATATCTAGATAAGATAAACAGATATACAGCTAAGATTAACCAGTTTTGTAATAGAGATAACATCAGCTTATTTGACCTATAAATGTAGAACAAGGCTGCATGTCTGCATCATATCCAATGCTGAAACTCTGAGGACTTGTCCCTTTTAATCAAACCAACAATCTTAAATAAGCATTCATTTACCAAAGACTAATTTTATCAGATTAACGTGAAAGACATTTGAGTAAGTTGCATTTAGAAATAATTTATGTAAGTGCTTACTTTAAGCCAATTAAATAGAGCTCTTAATTTTGGCCATATCATCCAGAGGTAAAATATCACACATATATAACATACATATAGACACACATACACAAAGACTCCACAGCTGTTGTTTTAAAATTACGCCATGAATCAGGTACAGAAATACAAAGCTCCCTAGTTATGAATCCCAATTGTGTTTTAAGCCTCTTTTACTAATATTTGTGGAGAAGACACTCAAGATGCTAAATTTTGGGCAAGGGTGCTCTTATGGCCGTTTTTCTGGCCTTTTTCCTTTTTTTTCTCTTCAGTCTTAGGACTTGGTGATGGGCTAGATAACAGTTGCCGGAGAGGCAAGGCAATAACCCTTTCTGAGATAAAGGAATGGGTGGAATCTGAACTGCCTTGAGAGCTGCTTTTCCAGTCTTACAAGGGTTTGTAAGTTGAGGACAGTTGTTCTACCTGTCCAACTGCAATCACCCTAGTTTGCTTTTTTCCCTCTGGGTGCTTAGTTTTATTTTAATTTAGGGAAGAAGGCCTAAAAAAATTCCTATCAGGCTCTGAATATCAGCTTCCAGTTTGGCCAAATTTCTGATCATAAGTTGCTAAATCATTTCAAATACTTTGTCAGGTTTCAGCTGGGGCAAACAGTAACTACCTGGCAGTTTTGAACAGTTCCAGTAATCTTTAACATAGCAGTTTCCCAGAAAATCTCACAGAGTCTCATTAACTCTAGGAGCAGATTATGGGGGTGTCTATAAAGTGTGGGAGATCAAAATTTGGCCATCCTGAAATATGTCTCTTTACCTTGATTATTTTCTCTGATGGACATTTGACCTCCCCCACTAACTGCCCAAAGGAATTTAACTCTAGGTATGGACAGATTGGCGGGGTCCTCGCTAAGCCCATTCTTAACAAAGTTCTGTTTACCAAATATTTACATTTGTAAAGATATTTCCCTCTGTGCAGTGGAAAGACAGGGGGATGACCTTATCTGTGAAAACTCTTATCAGGATGGAAGAAGAAGACTTAAATCTACATACTCTTGATTACTATAATTCTGTCTCTTCACGGCCACATTCTCTAGGTGGCCCTGCTAGGAGTTGCCAGACAAACATTTACATTTATAAGGGAAATCTCCATTTGTAAAGGTATCTCCCTCTCTGTATTGGGAAGAGGGGGGATGACCTCATTTTTAGAAACTTATCAATGTGGAAAGGATGCCTTACATCTGCATAATAACCTTACTCTTGTTTACTGTGCTTACTGGTAATCTCCCATAACTGACTCCCCCCACCCCCAACATCCTCCTTTGTCTTTAGCTGAAGATAGTATTTCAGATGAGAATCACTGCTATTGTGTTGAGAAACTCAGTTTCCCTGCTTTCTCCATGTATACATGGGAGAAACTCAGAAATGAGCAACTTGTCCCTCTGTCTAAGCTGCTTGCTTAAGTATTGCAGCTAAAGGCGAAGGAACGTGTTGGGGGTGGGTAGTGGCCTGGGACTTCAGAGGGCAGAAGGACAATTCTTTTCAGGGTCATCTATTGATAATTTGGTCAGGGAGAGATAGAGTTTTTTGATAAAAGGTGCTTGGTGCCCCTCCCATTGTAACATCTATTTTACATTATCTTTATAGCCATCATGATAGAAGATCTGTTCCAGGAATGAGCCACCATGTCAGATTTTTTAGGCAGTTAGTGGGGGAGGTCAAATGTCCTTATTGTCTTCAGCTCGAAATAATCCGCATACCAGAGTGGTGCTTCCTGGGGCAGCTTGCCCTGAGCACCATCAGTTCCCTCCTCTGAAACTTCCCTAGAAGTTTCACATATTAAAAGCTGAGCTGGTGACTGTGGAGAGAGAAATCGTGTTAGTATCCGAGTGATAAGAAGTCTGCAAAGAGAGAAAAGAACGTAGATTAGAATGAGGATGAACAGGCAGAAAAGAACAAATCGGAGCACTTTTCCTCACACTCCATTAAACCAGTCCCCCAGTCCTGGAAATAAGTCAGTCCAATAAAATGTGTGAGCTTCGTTTATCTGATGAAAAATGTCAATCTTCTCTTTTAATAGATTTAAGTTAGATATTACTTGACCTGTTTGATTCACAGAAAAGCAACATTTTTCTCCAATGATTGCACATGCTCCTCCTTGCTGGGCAGTGAGCACATCCAGAGCACATCGATTTTGGAGCACCACAGATGCTAGGCTGTTAATCTCTGACTGGAGTATGTTCAAGGTTTGCATGGTGGTGTTGAACTCTTGCTCCATTACCATAGAGAGATTTAATATTGCCTTTTCCAACTCATAATCTCCAAAGTTGGGGAATAGGACTCTCAAGGCTGAAAAGAACTTGGAGTTGTGATACACAAATGGATTTTCCACGATTTCTCGACTGGCACGTTTATGTGGCACAATCTTATGAACAAACGAACCCAAGTTTGTAATTTGGCTAGCATTTAAGGTGGAGTGTTTGGTGACAGAAGGAGCCAGGTATCCAAGTCCGCATCGTCCTGACCAATTAGGTGGGAATCCTTTATACACTTTGTTGCCGCATAAAATGAAAAGACCAGTGTAGTTTAAAGACAAGGTTAGAATTGAGTCTGTAGTTCCCAGGATCTGGACTATTTCATGATCTGTGCCACTTGCACTGTTACTACCTAAACATCTCCATTTCCCATGAGCTCCTGTCAGTCTGTGAGAACAGAATAGATTGCGGAATAGCTGGTACAGGAGGCCTGCAGTCTGATTTTGGCAGCTATAAAGCCTGGTCTTGTCACCTGACCAGGTGAGTCCAGATTTTTGATCCACCCATATATAGTCTGTGGCATTGGGCAGCCTAACCATGCGGATAGCTGCGATACCCCAAGTTGCACACGGGTGGCTCATAGGCCATCCAGAGCACTTGGTGATTTAGCAAATGTTTGTGCCAGAGGGAGTAGTGATAGAGTCACTTACAATTCCCTTGAGAGTTCTGAAGATGCCACCTGCGGAATCAAACCACAGAGTTTGACTGCAATATTGTCTCGGTATGTCACCCAGGAAAGGTCCAGCGCCATGTTTACTTTCAATGCAGAGGGAAAAACTTTCACCTATTGCTTGTACTTGGGCAAGGGACAGTCCTTGACCTTCTAAGTAGTCTTTCTGGGACCCAAGTGACTCACCAGGAGAAGAAGCAGAGTGAAGTTTCCCTTGTTGCGGATACCATACTCTGTTATTCATCCATTTTCTGTACTTAGTCCACCAGGTGTTCATATCAGCAGGAACAAAGACTAGTTCAGGTTCTTTTGCACTATCTAGCTGTTGACATAACCAACAGTCAGATTGATTAGTTAGCGTGGCTAGGGCTTGGTAAACTGGCATAAGGGGGTGTTTGGTCTGTGCCCGACCTGTTGAAAAGGAGAGGGTTAGTAAAAGCAAGACGCAGATCGGAAAAGAGCCCATAGCGGAGACTTAGAGAGGGGAAGAGGGACAGATAGAGACCAGCACTCTCCAGTCAGCTTTCCAATAAATGATTTAAAAATATATATATATATATATCCACTAATAGTTTGTGTGTGTGAGCGTGTATATATATAGGGAGTTTTGAAGCAAGGGGGAGGAAATGGGTCAAAGTAGGTTTTCTTGATCCGTGATCTTGGGAAAAGCTGTCTACTTCGTAATGTCGGCTGCTTCTGGGGCCTGGGTTTTGGCCCTCGAAATCCTTAGTTTAAGGTCACCTGTGGGGATTATCTCCCAGTTGTCTTGAGAGTGATGTTCTGGGTCTATTTTGGCGTAGCTCGCATGGATCCAGGAAGATTTTTCCTTTATTTTGATGGCAGTGCAGGTCGTCAGTAAGACTTCATAAGGTCCTTCCCAGCGAGGTGACAGTGTGTGTTTTCTTCTAAAGACCTTGATGTACACCCGGTCTCCTGGTCGAAAGGGATGGCAAGGCTTGTCTGAAGGTGGGGGCCACGCCTCTTTTACCTGTTGACGATATGCTTCAAGTATACTAGTTAATTTTTGTATATAACAAGTCATAGCATCAAATTGTTCACTTAAGTTCCCATAATATTCATTTAATCCAGGAATTGAAGGTTTAGAGACGCCAGTAGGCATCGGATGTCCAAAAACTATTTCAAAAGGAGTCAGTCCATGCCTTCTATTTGAAGTATTTTGAATCTTCATAAGGGCCAAGGGCAGAGCCTCTGGCCATTTAAGTCCAGTTTCTTGACAGACTTTTCTTAGAGTTCTTTTTATATCTAGATTTTTATGTTCCACTTGCCCTGATGACTGAGGGTGATATGGGGTATGAAATTTTAATGAATACCCCAGAGTTTTTGCAAGCAAGTGGTTTATCTCTGCTGTAAAATGAGTTCCTTGGTCTGATTCAATCCATAAAGGAATGACAAAGCGAGGAATAACTTCAGTTATTAATTTCTTTACCACTGTTGTGGCATCTGCATGTCTGGTCGGATAGCATTCAGTCCATCCACTAAACATGCAGACAATAACCAAACAGTGAGAGTAACCTAAAGCTGAAGGCAAGTCTATAAAATCCATTTGGAGTGCCGCAAAAGGCAGCGTGGGCCTGGGAGGACTTCCTGGATCACACTGATTTCTCCCAGAGACTTGGTAAGATTTGCAAGTTGTGCACTGGGAGGTGATTTGGTCAGAAATTTTATGGATGCCAGGGCAAAACCAATTGTCTTTTAGTTCCTTAACTATCCCCCGTTTGCACATATGTCCCATTTGGTGGGAGATAAGTGCAAGCCAAAAAGTCAAAAGAAAAGGAGCTACTGGAAGTCCATTTGGTCCAATGTATAATCCATCTGATAATTGTTTGGCACCCTTTTGTATCCAATTGTCTTTTTCAGATTGTGGGGCATTTGCCTGATAGTTAATAACATCAGTCAGGGATAAAGGCAGGTTTAAGAATTGGGTGGAAAACGGATAAGGGGGTCCATAGTGAGCTGCATGTTTAGCAGCTCTGTCAGCCCTGTCATTCCCTAAAGATGTGACATCAGTCTCCTTAGTATGGGCTGAACAATGAACAATGGCAATTTTTGAAGGAAGGTGAATAGCTTGTAATAAGGCTGCAATTAAGTGTCCATTAGCAATAGGAGTTCCTGCAGAAGTTAAGAATCCACGGGATTTCCAAATTGTGCCAACAACATGGCAGACTCCAAAAGCATATTTGTGTAAACGAAAGAAAAACAAGATTAATGGTTAGAGCAAATTGTAAACCAGTTTTTGAGTTCAGAGGACAGCCAGTGAAGAAGAATTTTAGATGTCAGCGTCAAAGTATCTTTTGCAGTTTAAAATGTCTCTGATGGTGTCGTCAGGTCATCTCTTAAGTTTATATCAAGTTCATCAGCTTCAGTTTGTAAGGCTTCAGGAAAAAGGGCAGGTTCAGTTCTCAGTGATTTCAAATGAAAATGATGGAAAAAATCAAAAACGTTAGTTTGGACATCTGTAGCCAGATATTTCAGGAGACTAGAAGAAATCAGGATCCAGTCCAGTCAACAGATATAAAACAAAAACCTCAAAAGACAACAAAACTAGGATCTAATATCCGCAAATTTATACTGAAATAGTTTTTACTGAAATATAATTTTTCTCTCTAAAATCACCCTCATTTTTATTAAGATAGCAAAATTAAAACTAGTTTGCAAAATAAGTCTAGTTCCAATAGAGTTGGCCCAATTATTTACATAAGTACAGCAAGAATAGCAATTGATCACATAGGCTCTTTTAAATCTGCTTTGCTGGAACTTTTTATAAGGAATCTCACATTGAACTTTAAAGGTCTCTCGAGGCCAGGAAAGCCAAGCCAAGGATTTTGTCATCAGACTTTGCCTGCAATACCTATAGATTTGGGTGAATTCCTCTATTCCGAGGTTTCTCCAAAATATTTCAAGGTTCCTTGTACCTGCCAGATAAGTGACATTCTTTACTTATCCTGGTAAGTGCTGCTTGGAACATAAGGTACCAGGCCAATATTTCCACGTGGCTTTATTCCATAAAGTCCAATCTTCATTCCTCAAAGGCTGTATGGTTATATTGCAAATATGATGTTCCAGTCACAACCTTGGTAATAGAACCAGTGTTTCCAATTGTGTCCTGTTATAAGGAGAAGAGATTCTTATTGAACTTATGCAAATAACTATATTGCCATGAAAACAACAATACTCACTTACTAAGAGTTTCTAAATTTGAGGGATCAGGTAGAGAGAAAAAGGTAAATATTTCAATTTTGCTTACAAAAGTATCATTTATCAAATTGTTATGTCATAGCTAGCTCAGGAGAAAAGAGAAAAAGTTTTCCTTAAATCTGAAAAAACAAAACATTAAAAATTCAGCAATACTTCAAATGAAAAAACATAAAAATTATAATCATCCTTATCAGTTCATTCAGTCCTGTGTAATCCATTCTTGATCCCAATCTTTTTGTTAGCAGCTTCATGAAGTTATCAGTCTCTCCATCAGATTTCCGTAATTTCTTACCAAGTTCAGTTTTATGATCAGAAAGTTTGTCAGAAACCTGTATTCCAGTGTAAATATCAGAGTCCTTTCTATGAATTTTTCTGAAGTTGAAACATTTTGCAAAAGCATTAGAGCAAAGAAATAAGTCTGTAAACAACAAGACCTCAACATGGCAATTGACAGAGAAATTTGGTTAATTTTGGGACATACAACACTTTAAAATAATAATAACCAGAATAATGACTGATAACCAGGACAGATCAGAATTTCAGTAATGTTATACAATTTTAAAACACCTATATCAATAACATTTGCCCACATAATAGCACCTAAGCAGGCTTATCATCACTGGTCTGACAATGCTTTCCATGTAATTGAACATATTGAATAAGCCTAATAAGTTTAGTATCTTTCCCCTTATAGGAAGAGAGAAAATTTCTATGAGAAGTTCCAGGGCCCTTTGAAAATTCTCAAAGAAATAAAAGTTAAAAAAAAGACTTTAAGATATGAATTTTGGGGGAGCTTGTCAAAAATATAAACAATCAAAGCAAACAGAGCATTAACAGTCCAAAAGCCTTAATAGAGAGACCTCAGTCTTTTGAACGTAGGAAATTATTTTAACAGTTTTTTTTTTTTCCTGTCTTTTAGGTAGACTTACTCAAAGGTAAAGAAAAATCTTTTGTAACCTCTTTATCAAGTTTAAGCAAATTATCCTTTTAAGAGACAGAAGACCAAATTTTAATTTTGCACCAGCTTATTTCTGCTATTAAAATTCATTTACTTAATTAAATTCATTTCAATCTTAGCCAACTTGACCATGCATAAAACTCCTTTTCCAGAATTCCTCTTCCACAAACCTTCTATAACTTTCTTTTTACATTCAGAATTTGTCCCATGTCTTTCTTTTCCCTCCTAGTACTCGAGGACAAATTTATCTTTCTTAACCAAACAAAATATTTCCATTCTTTGTACCTTTATACATCTTACTTTCCCTGTACACAGACATGTTTTTCTTAATTTTTTTAGTAGCTTCAATCACATATATTAATTAGAAATTTTAACCCTTAGAAACCTTAATTTGTAAGTAAAAACTAAGTAAACAATTATAAACTTTCTTTTACATTAGTATCTTGTGGCTTGGAAAATTTATAAACACTTCATAACTTCTAGAAACACATTACTTTATAGTACAATCTTTTAATAAAACACATGTTTACCAATAGACCCAAAATATCTTTTAGTTTTCCTGTAATGAAAAGCCAAAAGTAGACAAATGTACATTTAGCAATCAATGTCTAATATCTTATCTTATTTGGAAATGATGATACTCAGAGAATTTTTATCATAAAATTTAGCAAAACTCTCAAGTTTTAAGTCACCAAAAAGAGTTTGGAAGTTGTAACCACCATAACACATAATTATTGTTTAAAGTTCATCTAACATTCATCTTTTTCACAACTATTTAGTTACTTATTCCCAATAATTATTTAGATTGCCTACTAAGACTTCAGATAAAATTAGCCATCATTTAAATTACTATTTTTGTTAACCAGTTCTGTAATAGAAATAACATCAGTTTTTTTCTTACAAAATTTCATGTAAATTTCGTCCCCTCTTATACCTTTAAACATAATTATCATCAAGATTTTTATCAATAGGTCTTGGTCTTCTAATTTTGGACAAGGGAAGCACTCCCAGTCAGACATTTTAAAACATACTCAGGCAAAGTTAATGTAACCTCTTTATATAAAATTAGTTCAAACATTCCAACCTTTATAATCTTATCAACACTTACACTTTTACATGTTCTCAATTCAATTGTAACCTGAGTCAAGGTCTTAAGGCTAGTCAAATTTTTCCCTTCCTTTTTTTTTGGCCTTTTTTCTTAGGTACCAATTAAACAATTATGTGAGAGCTCTCAAAACATTTTTTTCCCCCAATTTAGAAGTTTTTCCAATTCAAAGGATCCGTCGTCTGGCCATTGACGAGTAGGATCTTCGTTTGTATATTTATTCCAATAGTGACTCAATCCAATAAGTCTTTTTAAGGAAAGACCCGGAGGTAACTTGCCACGCTTAGAATAAATCTTCACCATGGACGCAAGAGGCGTCCCTGGTGAGGGAGCAGATGAGGTAGCCCCCATGATCCACAGAATTCACTCCCAAAGATATTCAGAGAAAGTAAAGACCTTCGTTGCACAGGCGGTAAGGATGGTGTAGTGAAAACGGTGTCTCCGGTCTCCCACAATAGTGTGGGACGCCTCCAGTCACAGACCCGCTAATCTGTGACACCGGGCAGGCGATACTGGAATGGGATTTTTCCAGCACTAACAAGCAACGAAGGTAAAGACGACAAAAGCCCTTATGGACTGGGCCTTTTATGACAAACTCCCCTGAGAGCTTGGCACAGCCGGACAAAGAGACAGTTCGGAACCCCAGTCTACTCGACTGGCCACCAAGGTGCACCCCGGTAAATGCACCTTCCGTATGGTGGAGACCAAGGAGAATATTCTCACTGGTCACAAAGCCAAGTTTTCTCAGGACACAGAACAAGACAGAAGGAAAAACCTCATCCGGTTTTTTTTTTTTTTTTTTTATGTGCACAGTGACAGCTTTAGTCACGCCTTAGGTCTCTTGGAGCCAGAATAACACCTGGGGGGGAGGTGCCGCAGGGTTGGGGACTGTGTGCTTTTACAGAGTACCTCGTCGTTGCACGGACATTTTCTTGCAGTTGGCGGGGGACCTGTGTCATCTACCCCGTTCCGTGATCCAACTTATCCTGTCACGGGAGTCTTCTGAAAGTGGCGAGCGCCCTTGGCTCTTAACTGCTTGACCCGCGCCCACTTAAATTTGCGGCCTTTTTGGCTTCCAAGATGCCCTTGGCAATGACCTTCACTTCATGTGCATAATAACCCACAGCAAAGTTTGTAGACACCGGTCTGGTGAGACCCGCAAACTCACCAGTCTGTGGGGCCGGCCCAGACAGCAGGCTTATAGGGCCTATGCCTGCGTCCTACCCTATGGTATTTCCTTCTTATGACAAAAGACACAGACAAAAGAGAAAAACAGAGACTACCTCTGGGAGGAAAAAGGATCAAGATCAAAAACCAAGAGTACTCTACCAAATTTAAACCAAGAGTCACTAAAAGCCCAAGAAACTAGTTTCCCAAATATTTTCTCCTGCCAATCTAAATTTAGAAAGAGAAAAAATTCTCACCACTTCCTTCCGCCAGACTCCGCAGATAGAGATTCCGGGAGGCTGACGTGGTAAGAAGTCTTACCTTTTGCCGGCTTTCGTCAGGCGTTCCCGTATCTCATCATCTGCAGTAGTCCAGGGAGAAGGCAGGTCTTCCAGCCAGAGAAGGCAACTTGCCAGCCAGTGTGGATCCTGCCGACTACGCCAAAACTGTCAGGGGAAGAGGGAGAATCTCCCTCTGCCCTTTCCCTTAAGGTTCTTCTGGCTGGCCAAATAATCAACAAGACAGGTTAGCAGGAGAAAATAATACCAAGTTTAATAACATGTATACATGGGAGAAACTCAGAAATGAGCAACTCGTCCCTCTGTCTAAGCTGCTTGCTTAAGTATTGCAGCTAAAGGCGAAGGAACGTGTTGGGGGTGGGTAGTGGCCTGGGACTTCAGAGGGCAGAAGGACAATTCTTTTCAGGGTCATCTATTGATAATTTGGTCAGGGAGAGATAGAGTTTTTTGATAAAAGGTGCTTGGTGCCCCTCCCATTGTAACATCTATTTTACATTATCTTTATAGCCATCATGATAGAAGATCTGTTCCAGGAATGAGCCACCATGTCAGATTTTTTAGGCAGTTAGTGGGGGAGGTCAAATGTCCTTATTGTCTTCAGCTTGAAATAACCCACATACCAGAGTGGTGCTTCCTGGGGCAGCTTGCCCTGAGCACCATCAAGGGAAAGGGTGGAGGGGGAGTCTCCCTCTTCCCTGACAAAAGTCATGGGTTTATTCCTTTAAGTACCTTTTATAACTTCATTTTTTATTAGCTTTTTGCAACAAAACTTTCAATAAGGTTATTTTGGAATTTCAAAGTCTTTGCTTTTTAAGTGTACTTTTTAAATGATCTTATCTAATCAGAATGTTCCTTCTAATGGCCAAAGTAATTCCCCTGAGGCTGGCAGCAGTTTAGTAGGACCCTTAGCCATGGATGGAGTGCAACTCACATTTCTGTCTGACTATCTCTGACTGCAAAATAGGGTACAACTGCATTTTGCCTGACCATATTTTGGGACCTCAACCTGAAGGTTATTAAGCCAAGCTCTCAGGACATGAAACAAGCTTGGTAAGATTTTACATTATCCTGGGTTACCATGCCAGCCTTTCCAGCTATCTGCATTTCATTAAGCACCTGCAAGTTTCAGCATGAAGCCAGCCGGAGTTCTGAGGGGAGGCTGCCCATTCAGGAACTGGACAGCTTTTAGAAGCTCAATTTCCTGTTTTTCTTTTAGTTTCATTTTACTATAAAGTCTGGACAATTTCTAGGGGCAGTGCTGTGGGTCAGAAGTGTGCTGCTTGTGAGTGTCACTCCCCAAAAAGGTTGTGTCTTGGCCCCTCCCACCAGCAGTCTAAAACTACTATGGGGGCTCAGAGCACTGCATGAACAATTTGTTCAGACTTTGTGGACACAATTCTTTCCAGTTTAAAGTCAAATTAAAAAGGTCAGCCTGCCCCATTGACTCCAAATCCCCCCTAGGCTCCCCTGGCCTAGGAAATTCCCCCTGGGTTTCCCTTACCTAGGAATTTCTGCCCTAGGTTCCTCTTACTGAGGCTATGTCTTAAGGTTTGAAACAACTCATATAAACTCTGGACCATCAACTTAAAATAAGGAGGTCCAGGTTTCAGGAGAACTCATCAGCATTACCTGAAGAATGCAGTGGTCTGGGAGGGGTGCTCAATGGGCCCCTATTGGTACTGAATGTCAGTTCAGTGTAGATTCCAGGTAGTCGCTGGTGGGTTTCTCTGAAATCCTGCTGACTACTCCAAAGAATGTTGACACAAATAATCTATAAACAATCTATAAATCAAAATTTGGGTGAGCTTATTATAAGCCAACCCTGAGGATGATATAGTCTGTGAGTGCCCCATTCCTTTGTGAAAGGACTCTTCCCAATTTATAGATTTAGAGATTGTTTATAGATTATTTGTGTCAGCAGATTTCTCTACTTTTGGCTTCTTATTACAGAAAAACTAAAAGACGTTTGGGTCTATTAGTAAACACATCTTGTGCCACATTAAACAATTTATGCTATGAGAAAATGCATGTTTTCAGTAAAAGAAGGTATACGGAATGGAGATATTTTTGTTAAGAAAGTAAATTTGTCCTAAAGTAAAACTGGTTATGGGAAAGAAGAAAGGACAAATTCTCAATGTACATAAGAAAGTTTGTGGAAGAGGAACCCTGAGAAAAGAGTCTTGCGCATGGTTAAGCTGGCTAAGATTGGAATGAATTTCATTAAGTAAATGAGTCTTAATAGCAAAAATAAGCTGGTGCGTAATGAGAATTTGGTTTTCTCTCTGCTTTTGTTATAAGGACAAGGTTTCTTGGGCTTTTAATCCATTCTTGATAAGCAGATTATGAAAAGTTTTTCGTTACCTTTGAGTAATCTGCTCGAAAGACACGGATTTTATGTTTTATCAAAATAATTTTGTGTGTTTTATGTTAAAAGCTGAATCTCTCCTATTACAGAGAGCTAAGGTTTTGCAGCTATGTAACCTTATATATGTCTTTGAAATCTTTTTGTCACTATAATTAAATAGGTAATTAAATATTGTTTCATAATGATCTGCGATCCTATTTAAGCAAGTATTTTAAGATCCTCTTTGATATTTTTGACAAACTTCCCCAAATCAGATTCTACATGAAATATTTTTTGACCTCTAGCTAACATTGGGATTTTTCAGAGGATCCCTGAAACGTTTCAAAAGATTGGTTTTCTCTCCTTATAAAAAGAGAGATTAATTGGGCTTATCTGATATTTTAAATTACATGGGAAGCATTGTCAAATAAGAAATAACATTAAGCCTTCTTATATTATGTCTTTGTAAGTATATGTTATAAGAGTTCCAGAAATTATATGAAATTTCTGGAAGTCTAACATGTCCTGGGATAAAATGCTGTCCGCCATCAAAATTGAGGCTCACATTAGATATCAGGAAAGCTCTTTAGCTGATTTTCATGTAAAGCCAGCAACAACAGGATCTCTAAAGACTGGCATAGGTGAAAGAAGTCCACTCTGCCTCTGCAAAGAATAGTCTCTCATTGCCAGACTTCTGCCATCCTGATGTCCTTATAACATAGTAACAGTCTGCTCCTGAAGCAGAGAAATCAAGGTGGGGAAACAATGGCTGTAAATTCAACAAGCAGTCAGGACTACGGGAAACCCAAGATGGCCACTGGGCTCTTCCCGGCTCTCTGCCAAATCCCACTTTTCAGTTTTTACTTTCCTTCACCTGCTATAGGAAAAACCATTCCTGTCCCCAGAGGCCTCAGAACTCCTCCCTCTGGTCCTTTGAGCAACTGCAGCTGGACTTCATTCAACTGCCACTTCCTATGGCTCATACATATATTCTTGTTATTGTATGTGTTTTCTGAATGGGTTAAAGCCTTTCCCTTGTCACAGAGCTAATGCCCTCGCAATGGCAAAGAAACTGTCAGAACACGTGCTTCCCACTTGGGATGTACCTTCCACAATCTCCAGTGACCAAGGCACCCACGTCACTGGGCAAATCATATGAACCTTAACGAAAACTTTGCAAACTTCTTGGGATTATCACTGTCAGTATCACCTTCAATCATCAGGCAAAGTCAAGAAAACTAATGGAAAAAGTGGATTCAAGCAGAACGAGTATTAATTACCTGAGACTACATGAACTGAGGAGGATGTTCTAATGTTTTGTTTTTCCAGATTTAAATCTTTTTTCTTAAGCTATCAACAATTTGGTAAGACATACCTTTGTGAACAAAGATGAAACGTTGACTTTTTCTCTCGACCCGATCCCTCCAGGATTCAGAAACTCTCAGTGAGTAT
This sequence comes from Diceros bicornis minor, assembly GCF_020826845.1. NCBI lineage: Eukaryota > Metazoa > Chordata > Mammalia > Perissodactyla > Rhinocerotidae > Diceros > Diceros bicornis. Next base: position 31,363,747 of record NC_080774.1, on the reverse strand, counting down.
TCTTATTTTCACTTGTATAAATAATCAGGCCAAGTTGTTAATATAAACAAATTAGTTTTACTGTGATTATCTTTGGCAAAATAAATAAATAAATAAATAAAATAAAGGTAATTGTAGAAAGAAAAGTTCTGTTTGCACCTTTGTAGATATTAGATTCTAGTCTTGTTAATTGTCTTTGAGTTTTGTTATATACTGTGGACTGGACTCCCCTCACCTAGGTATTGCCTTCAGTCTTGCTGACTGTTCGCAGTGCCCTCTTTGGAAAACATAAACTGACTCCACATGAGACAGTCACCAGCAGATCAGTGTCTGTTGGTTCACAGCCTTCTGCTGATCCCCTGTTGTCTTATGCGAGTCAGACCAGCTACTGTGAGTCTCTATTGTCTTATGCTCAAGCCCATCATCAACAAGTTAAAGACACTTTTCTGGATTCCAATTTAAAGGATTGTGTTGGTCACAGTCTAAAGCCTGGTGACTGGGTATTCTGGAAGCATCATCAGAGGAAGACAGCCCTTGAGCCCCTTTGGAAAGGACCTTACCAAGTGCTCCTGACCACTGACACTGCTACAAAGCTAGAAGACATTGCATACTATGTGCCCCCTTTTTGGGTACGCCTTTGTGAGTGGATTACTAAGGGGAACCTGGGCTTATGAATGTCTAGACAGCTGGCATATGGCAAGACAATGCCTTTTGGGATACCACAGTTTTCCGTTTCAAGTTCTTGTTAAAGAACAAACCCAACCACAATCTCATAGGTCTAGGTGAGAATTGGAGACCCCCTTTTTACACCCTATCTACTCTCCGTTGATTACCATTGCCAAAGGCTTTGTCCCTTGTACTGACACTGTCCACGATGAGTTGTTGATAAAACAATATATCCCTGACTATAGCTACACTAGCAAATTCTACCTCTCGAGCCCTAGCTCAACAACAGTGATCCCTGGATTCCCTAGTGAGTGTTATATTAGATAATCAAATGGCATGTGATTATCTCCTTGCAGAACAGGGTGGCATCTGTGTCATAGGCAACACCTCCTGCTGTACCTGCATCAACTCTTCTGGTGAGGTTGAATTAGAATGTGGAAAAATGATAAAAAATAGCACAGGATGTCTCTGGTCCAATGTCTTTTAATGACACCCTCTGGTTCCCTATCGATGTTTTCAGCTGGCTTCCTTCAGGTATACGTGCTTGGATGAGATCAGGACTTCAAATATTGTTTATGATTATTGGAATTTTGCCATGTGTTCTTGTATTCAAACTCTTATGTTACTGCTCAGTCAGATCTGCTCCAGAGCTTCTACAAACACCAAGATTATGGTTGCTCAATGTATTGAAATGATAGATAAGGCTTATGAACCTTCAGGTAACCAAATGAAATTCCCAGACAAGGAAACTCCCTAAGTGTTATTTCCTGACTGCCTCATTGTTGCTCAAATGTGGCCTAACCCTTATGACACCAAGTCCTTAGAATAACTACTAGGGAAAAAAAATTCTCCCAGATGTGGGACATGAGTTTCTGGGACAGGTCCATTCCAGGGATATGGGACTAAACAAATCTATGGTTGATCAGTGACGCTTGATCAAAAGGGGAAAAATGTGAAATGTGAAATAAAATGGAGTCACTTATGTCTAAGGGCTTTAAAATGGAGCTGGGAAGCCATGAAGGAAATGGGTCTTATGCACATCCTCCTCCAGGAGAACATGAACTTTTGATCTGAGTAATGCTGCAGGAAACTCGCAGCTCATCACAGTGGTGGACTTTTGCCTCCCTCTACCTAGCCTTAGCAATCAATTATTTTAGCCAAGATTAGTTTCCTGTCACCAACCCCAATTAACAGTCTTTGTAATGCAAACCTCCTCTCCGTGCCTTTAAAAGCTCCTGACTTTTACTCCCTAGTGGGACAGTATTTGGGTTTCTACCTGAATCTGTGCTCCCTGAATTGCAATTCTTTGATCCCAAAATAATCTCTGCCTCTCATTTTGGATCTTTATAAATTTTTAGGTTAACAAGGTGAAGGCATTACTCCCCCCACTCCTCTTAATCACTCAGTCTACATGCCACATGTGACCCAGATGTCCCTATGTCCTTCTGCCTCCTGGAGTTCCCTTTTCTGTTAGTATCCAAATGAAATTGCTCAAATCAGCTCACTCATTTCAGGTAGTCCAGGCCCTCCCCAGTTTCTGAGAGATTTTTTCTTTTTTTTGAGGGGTGGGGGGTAGGGCTAAAGAAGTCTCACATTTCTCCCAAGTCAGTCCTGATTGCTACCTTTTCCTCCACTTTTGTCTGTCTCCTGTAGCTTCCATCCTCTCTGTCCCCATGCTGTCGCCTCCCCCAGTCTGCTATTTTGCCCAATGCCAAATTTAGCCCAAACTCCACCATTCAAAGCCCACCAGCATGTTGCCCTATATTACCTCTCCACAATTATCCTCATTACACCTCACCATGAACTGGTTTCCCAGCCTTTCCTTTGTTTTGTCCTCCAGCCCTGGCAATGGCAGTCACGTCTGTTTACACCTGCTCCAGCCCCCACCAGAGATGCACCCTCCCCCAATTCCTGTAGCCTCTCTGCCTGAGGCTGACTCTGGTTCCTTGTCCCCACCATGTTGGGCCTCCCTGGGAAAAGTCGCATATCTGGTTCTCCAAACACCACTTCCTGGAAGCCCCAGCTAGCTGCCCGACCCTTCTAACCCCCAGACCACACTCTCTGAAGTCTGCCAGTGCAAGGGGGGAGTGGGTAGCTGAAGAGTTGGTCCCATTGAATCCATGAGGGGAGGCGGTGTTGCTTAAACCCAGACCATTTGAACTGCCCATGAGAACCTTACCCCATGCCCCCATTGGCCTAGCCGTGGTAGGCAGGGTACAAAATCTACATTTTGCATCTTTGTTTTTCTAATTTTTACTTTATATTTATTGCTACATTAACATATAATTTATATTTGTAAATTATTATATATAATTTATATTTATGTATTTATATTCTCTATATTTAACTCCTTTTCTGTCCTGCCTTCTCTATGAGAATTCCAGCTCATTCAGGTTTTGCTTAGAAGAGCCAGGAGAAGCAGCTCTTTCCCTCTGTAGGGTAAACACACTCTCCCATGGACCAGCTGCAGGAATGGGCAGGGGGGTGTTGGGGGGGATAAACTGAGGGCCTCAGTCATCCTTCCAGGAACCTTGGAAATTCTGTGTGTCCTTTCACCAGGGCGTGTGTGTGGGATAATTCTTTGTCCTCCTGCAATGACCACTTGTGGGGTCTCTTGCCCCCATCCTCTTCGAGCTGCCATATGCTCCCCCTAGACGACCAGTCCAACCTGCATCTGTTGCCGCCTGGCTTCCGCCCACCCAGGAAAGCCAAACTCCTTGGTCCAGCCATGGTCACGCCAGCCCCGCCCAGAGCTGCCAGTGTCATCCTCTTCACCGCCGTCCACGTGCCCAGCTGAATCTCACAACTCTCCACCCCGCCCTCTCCACCCTTCCGTCTCTGCTGCTTGGAAACGTCGCGATACTTTCTTTAAGACCTGCTCACAAGTCCTAAATCCCCCGGAAGGCAGAAGTACCCCCTCCCTCCTAGAGCTTCCCGGCCACATCCTTTAGGGGACCCATCACGTGGTCCACACCACGTGCTCTTGCAAGAGTCCGGTTACACGTCTGCCCCTGACAGATCCGGGGCTTAAAGCTTCTCCCCAGCCCAGGACACTGACCTCAGCGCCAGTACGAGGCCGCTGACGGAACAGCCCGCACAGGCGTTTGCTCAGCTGACGTCGGCAAGGCCTTTCACAGGGACCAGCCCTGTCCCTTCCACACCCTGCGCGGCTGGTGGTGAGACCGCACTTCACAGACGGACACGTGGGGCTCAGGCGGTGAGAGCTATGGCAGCGTGGCCTCCCCGCTCACCAGGGGCTCCCTCCTGCCCCGCGGCCGCCCCTCCACAGTCGCTCAGGCCGTCAGCCGCGCAGCTTCCCGCCGACGCCGCACCAGACCGTCAGCCGCTGCTCTGCCGCCGCCATCACTTCCCGCCCAAAGTGAAGACCAATCAAGAGAGCGGTTTCTCTGGTCAAGGAAATGGCCCATAGCTATCGGCGGGCAGTCACGGGGGCAACGAGCCAATCAGGATGCGGCGGGCCGGCAGTCTGTCGTGTAGCGTTGGACCCAGAGGAGGTGGGAGCGCAGCGTGCAGCCTACCGGCGATCACAGATCGCCGTGGTTCGGCGGGCGGCGGGGCGGGGGCTGCTGGGGGCAGTGGAGGCGGTGGGGCGTGGAGGACAGGCCCGGGTGGTATCGGGGCGCATGGGTGGTGTTCTTGACGGCCAGCGCCGGGAACTGCGTGCTAACCAGGTCGTATCCACACCTTGCGGGTCAGGGGTGGGCGCCCGGCACACTGCGCAGGTGTGGTCACCCTCTGCCCTCGCCCTTCCAGGCTGTTCCTTCCCGAAGCAACACCAAGTGCTGCACTTGAACTCTCTCCTGTGTGTCTCTGCTATGCTGTGAGCTCAGGAGGGCACTTAAAAATGGGCAATATTTATAAGGCCTTGAGGTAAGAATGATCAAAAACGGTATATGCAGAAAAATCTTGCTTTCTCCATTAGATACTTGTTTCCCCTCTGGTTGTTTATACGTATAATTTTTCTAAAAGCAAAACCAAGCAAACAGGAATAGACATGCTTATATCCCCTCTTTCTTGCCCAAAGGTAGCAGACAGTACACACTCCTGCACCTGTTTTTTGATTGTACGAAGAGTCCAGCTCCCTCCGTCTCAGCATACAAGGATCTGCATTGTCCTTTACCCCGCACAGTGATCCAGAGTGTGGCTGTAGGTTGTTCAGCCTGTTCCGTATCCCTGGAGACTGGGATGTTTTCCGGTCTTTACACATAAAGCTGCAATGAGTGATCTGTGCCTGTGCCGTTTCTTGCTGGTGTAGGTGTGTAGGGGATGCCGGAAGTGGACGGCTGTGAGCCTGTAGATATTGTCAGATTCCCTTCCATCAGCAATATATGAGAATTCCTGTTTTCCCCCAGCAGAGTGGGCTTCTGCCTTTAATCTGTTCATTTTTGTATCCTCAGCTAATAGGTATCTACTGGGTAATTGTTGAATTAATACATTAAATGTTTACACATCAGTGGAACCCAGCATTGTGGAACCTGCGGCATTGTGTACTTCTAAAACAAGTGGTGCCCAAGAGACAGCCTTGTGTGGAGAGAGGCCAGAATGTCCCTGGGACAGGACTTTACATGGTCCAGGTCAAGGTTCACTTGTTCCCAGGTAGTGAGGCTGATGGCTAGTCATCTCAGCCTCAGTGTCCCCTCCTGACCATTGTAGTAGCTTCCAAGCTTTGTACAAAGTGTGTGACTGTATAATAACTCACACTAACCTCTGCATTGTCCTCTTGTAAAAGTTGGCTTTGAGCTTCTCTTACTGGTCATTGCACAGCATGAAATCAAGCTGCTCAAAAATAATTTTATTAGAGGTGAAGTATTCCAAGTGTAAAGGAAAAGTCTCTTCTATTACCTGACAGGTAAAAGGAAGCTTCCGGATTAGAAGAAATTTGTACATGTCATCATTTTTAGTAGCTGTTATTTTTAGCAAAGGCTTTGTCTTAAAAAAGAAAAATCCCATGATTAATACTTTCAGAAGAGCTATTCAGCTATTGTTTCTTGGTATAATAGGGTCTTCTCAAGTTGAAAGGCCTAAATGTGATTTTTTTTTTTTAGCAACATGGAAGTCATCAGTGACTTTTTTTATTGTGAAATTTTTGTTGTCCATTATTGTTTATAAGTCACCATAAAAGTGCATCCCTCCACCCCTTGTGCCCACCCCCCACCCCCCTAGCCCCTGGTAACTGCCAACAGTTCTATCTCTGCGCGTGTTGGTTTATCTTCCACATATGAGTGAAATCATGCCCTGTTTGTCTTTCTCTTTCTGGCTTATTTCACTTAACATAATACCCTCCAGGTCCATCCATGTTGTTGCAAATGGGACGATTTTGTCGTTCTTTATGGCTGAGTAGTATTCTATGGTACATATACCACATCTTCTTTATCCATTCATCAGTCAAGGAACACTTGGGTTGCTTCCATGTCTTGGCTACAGTGAATAATGCTGCGATGAACATAGGGGTGCATAAGCCTCTTTGGATTGTTGGTTTCAGGTTCGTTGGGTAGATACCCAGTAGTGGGATAGCTGGATCATAAGGTATTTCTATTTTTAATTTTTTGACGAATCTCCATACTGTTTTCCACTGAGGCTGCACCAGTTTGCATTCCCACCAGCAGTGGATTAGGGTTCCCATTACTCCACAGCCTCTCCAACATTTGTTGCTTTTTGTCTTAGTGATTATAGCCGTTCTAACGGGTGTAAGGTAGTATCTTAGTGTGGTTTTGATTTGCATTTCCCTGATGTCTAGTGATGCTGAGCATCTTTTCATGTGCCTATTGGCCATCTGTATATCTCCTTTGGAGAAGTGTCTGTTCATTTCCTCTGCCCATTTTTTGGTTGGGTTGTTTGTTTTTTTGTTATTCAGTTGTGTGAGTTCTTTATATATTATAGAGATTAATCCCTTGTCAGATATATGGTTTGCAAATATTTTTTTCCCAGCTGGTGGGTTCCCTATTCATTTTGATCCTGGTTTCATTTGCCTTGTAGAAGCTCTTTAATCCGAGGAAGTCCCACTTGTTTATTTTTTCTTTTGTTTCCCTTGTCTGAGTAGACTTGGAATTCAAGAAGATCCGTTTATGGCTGACGGCGAGTAGTGTACTACCTATATTTTCCTCCAAGAGTGTTATAGTTTCAGGTCTCACCTTCAGGTCTTTGATCCATTTTGAGTTAATTTTTGTGTATGGCGAAAGAAGGTGGTCTACTTTCATTCTTTTGCAAGTGGCTGTCCAGTTTTCCCAGCACCATTTATTGAAGAGACTTTCCTTTCTCCACTGTATGTCCTTACCTCCTTTGTCAAAGTTTGGCTGCCCATGGATATGAGGTTTTATTTCTGGACTTTCAATTCTGTTCCATTGATCTGCGTGTCTGTTTTTGTACCGGTACCATGCTGTTTTAATTGCTATCGCTTTGTAGTACGTTTTGAAGTCAGGGATTGTGATGCCTCCAGCTTTGTTCTTCTTTTTCAGGATTGCTTTAGCTATACGGGGTCTTTTGTTACCCCATATGAATGTTAGTATTCTTTGTTCTATTTCTGTGGAGAATGTCCTTGGGATTCTGATTGGGATTGCATTGAATCTGTAGATTGCTTTAGGTAGTATGGACATTTTAACTATGTTTATTCTTCCAATCCAAGTGCATGGAATATTTTTCCATTTCTTTCTGTCATCATTGATATCACTCAATAATATCTTAATAGTTTTCATTGTATAGGTCTTTCGCTTCCTTGGTTAAATGTACTCCTAGATATTTTATTCTTTTTGTTGTAATTGTAAATGGGATTGTCTTCTTGAGTTCTCTTTCTGTTAGTTCGTCATTGGTGTATAGAAATGCAACTGATTTCTGTAGGTTGATTTTGTACCCTGCCACTTGGCTGTAGTTGCTGATTATTTCTAATAGTTTTCTGATGGATTCTTTAGGGTTTTCTATATATAAAATCATGTCAAATGCATACAGCGAGAGTTTCACTTCTTCGTTGCCTATTTGGATTCCTTTTATTCCTTTTTCTTGCCTAATTGCTCGGGCCAGAACCTCCAGTACTGTGTTGAATAAGAGTGGCGAGAGTGGGTACCCTTGTCTTGTCCCTGTTTTCAGAGGGATGGCTTTCAGTTTTTCCCCACTGAGTATGATGCTGGCTGTGGGTTTGTCATATATGGCCTTTATTATGTTAAGGTACTTCCCTTCTATACTCATTTTGTTGAGAATTTTTATCATAAATGGATGTTGGATCTTGTCAAAAGCCTTCTCTGCATCTATTGAGATGATCATATGGTTTTTATTCCTTGTTTTGTTAATGTGGTGTATCACATTGATTGATTTGCAGATGTTGAACCATCCCTGTGTCCCTGGAATAAGTCCCACTTTATCATGGGGTATGATCTTTCTAATGTATTGCTGTATTCAGTTTGCCAATATTTTGTTGAGGATTTTTGCATCTATGTTCATCAGGGATATTGGCCTGTAGTTTTCCTTCTTAGTGTTGTCTTTGCCTGGCTTTGGTATCAGGGTGATGTTGGCCTTATAGAATGTGTTGGGAAGTGTTCCATCTTCCTCTATTTTTTGAAGTAGTTTGAGAAGGATAGGTATTAAGTCTTCTTTGAATGTTTGGTAAAATTCTCCAGAGAAGCCATCTGGTCCTGGACTTTTATTTTTTGGGAGGTTTTTGATTACTGTTTCAATCTCTTTACTTGTGATTGGTCTATTCAGGTTCTCTATTTCTTCTTGATTCAGTTTTGGGAGGTTGTATGAGTCTAGGAATTTATCCATTTCTTCTAGATTTTCCAATTTGTTGGCATATAGTTTTTCATAGTATTCTCTTATAATCTTTTGTATTTCTGTGGTATCTGTTGTAATTTCTCCTTTTTCATTTCTAATTTTGTTTATTTGAGCCTTCTTTCTTTTTTTCTTAGTGAGTCTGGCTAAGGGTTTGTCAATTTTGTTTGTCTTCTCAAAGAACCAGCTCTTTGTTTCATTGATCCTTTCTACCGTTTTTTAAATTTCAATTTCATTTATTTCTGCCCTGAATTTTATTTCCCTCCTTCTGCTGACTTTATGCTTTGTCTGTTCTTCTTTTTCTAATTCTGTTAGGCGTAGTTTGAGGTTGCTTATTTGGGCTTTTTCTTGTTTGTTAAGTTGGGCCTGTATTGCTATGAGTTTCCCTCTCAGGACTGCTTTTGCTGCATCCCATATGAGTTTGTATGGTGTATTTTCATTTTCATATGTCTCCAAATATGCTTTGATTTATCCTTTAATTTCATCAATGATCCATTGGTAGTCTAGTAGCATGTTGTTGAGTCTCCACAGCTTTGTCACTTTCCCAGTATTTTCCTTGTAGTTGATTTCTAACTTCATGGCATTATGGTCTGAAAAGATGGTTGTTATGATTTCAATCTTCTTAACTTTATATAAGCATGCCTTCTTTCCCAACATATGGTCTATTCTTGAGAATGTTCCATGCACGCTTGAGGAGAATGTGTAATCTGCTGTGTTTGGATGGAGTGCTCTGTGTATGTCTATTAAGTCCATCTCATCTAGTTTTTCATTTAGGTCCATTATTTCCTTATTTATTTTCTGTCTGGATGATCTGTCCATTGATGAGAGTGGGGTGTTAAGATCCCCTAGTATTATTGTGTTGTGTGTGTCACTCCTTTTAGGTTTGTTAATAGTTGCTTTATGTACCTTGGTTCTCCTGTATTGGCTGCATATATATTTAAAAGTGCTATGTCTTCTTGGTGGAGTGTCCCTTTTATCATTATATATTGCCCCTCTTTGTCTCTCATTACCTGTTTTATCTTGAAGTCAACTTTGTCTGATATAAGTATGGCAATACCTGCTTTCTTTTGTTTGCCATTAGCTTGGAGTATTGTCTTCCATCCTTTCTCTCTGAACCTGTGTTTGTCTTTAGAGCTGAGATGTGTTTCCTGGAGGCAGCATATTGTTGGGTCTTGTTTTTTAATCCATCCCACCACTCTCTGTGTCTTTTGATTGGAGAGTTCATTCCATTTACATTTAGGGTAATTATTGATATAAGGGGGCTTGTTGTTATTTTATCACTCTTTTTCCAGTTCTTTTGCATTTCTTTTGTTTCTTGTCCCATGTGTTTTGGACTACCAATTTAGTTTGGTAGTTCTGTATGGGGGTTCTCTTAGTTGTCTCTTTCTTTATCATGTGTGATTCTGTTCTGGTTATTTGGTTAGTGCTTACCATGAGGTTTGTATAAAAAATCTTGTGGATGTGATAGTCCATTTTTTGATGGTCTCTTATTCCCTTAGACTAAGTCGATTCAATCCCTTTCCTCTTCCCCTTCTATGTTATTGTTGTTACATCTTATTCCTTCTTGCATTGTGAGTTCGTGTTTAACGTGATGAGGTTATATTTATGCTTGGTACTTACCTTACCTTGATCTTTGGTTTTATAATTAAGTGTTTTCTAATCTATTTTGATAGAGGACTGCAATTGTTCTGGTTTTTTCGACCTATTTTCCTCCTCGTTTAAAACTTTGAATCCTCTTTCTCTTTTTTCCCTCAGGCATGAGGGCCTTCTTGAGCACTTCTTGTGGTGGGGTCTGGTGGCAATGAACTCCCTTAGCTTTTGTTTTTCTGAGATAGTTATTATTTCTCCCTCATATCTGAAGGATATTTTTGCTGGATAAAATATTCTTGGCTGAAAGTTTTTGTCCTTTAGAATTTTGAATATATTGTTCCACTCTCTCCTAGCCTGTAAATTTTCTGTCGAGAAATCAACTGAAAGCCTGAGAGGAAATCCTTTGTATGTTATTTTTTTTTTGTTTGGCTGCCCTTAATATTTTTTCTTTGTCGTTGACTTTTGCCATCTTTATTACTATATGCCATGGAGAGAGTCTTTTCATGTTGATATATTTAGGAGATCTATTGATTTCATTCACTGGTATTTCCAGCTCCTTCCCCAGGTTTGGGAAGTTCTCAGATATTATTTCTTTGAACAAGTTCTCTGCTCCTTTTTTCCTCTCTTCTCCCTCTGGAATACGTATAATCCTTATGTTGGATTTCCTAACTGAGTCGGATATGTCTTGGAGAGTTTCTTCTTTTCTTTTTAGTTTTATTTCTCTTTCCTTCTTCATCTGGAGCACTTCTGCATTGCTGTCCTCAATATTGCTAATTCTTTCCTCCATATTGTCAGCTCTGGTGCTTAAGGCTTCCAGATTTGTTTTTATCTCCTCTATAGTGTTTTTCATCTCTAAGATTTCTGATTTTTTTTTTATAGTTTCAATCTCTTTTGTGAAGAAACTCCCAATTTCACTGAATTGTCTGTCTGTGTTTTCTTGTATTTCATTAAGCTTTTTTATGATGGCTATTTTGAATTCTCTGTCATTAAGGTTATACATTTCTGTGCTTTCCGGGTTGACTTCTGGATGCTTGTCATTTTCCTTTTGATCTGGAGATTTAATATATTTTTGCATGGTGCCTGTTGGTGTTGGCTTACCTTTCCTCATAGTGAAAATATCTGTTCGCAGTTTCCTCTTGCTGCTGCTGGGTGGGGGTCAAGACATGTGTATTCTGGCCCGCCTCAATCCGTGGGCACTCTTGTTGGCCCCTGGCTCATCTGTGGTGTGGCTGAGTGGAGGCTGCTGGGGGGGAAGCATGGAAACAGCTGGAGCTGGAGCACAGCTAGGCCAAAGCAGGTGGGGCTCAGGTGTGGGTGGGTTGAAGCAGCTGCAACTGAAGTGCCGCTGGGCCAAAGAATCTGGAATTGGAGCACTCTGGGCCAAAGAAGCTGGAACTGGAGTGCACTGAGCCAAAGAAGCTGGAACTGGAGTGCGCTGGGCCAAAGAAGCTGGAACTGGAGTGCGCTGGGCCAAAGAAGCTGGAACTGAGTGTGCTGGGCCGAAGTTGCTGGTGCCAAGTCAGCTGGAGCCTATGCATAGGCCAAGCTGAAGCAACGGGAGCCGGGGGGGAAGGCGGTCAAGCTGAAGGAGCTCAGGGTGGGGCATGTTCCAGCCAAAAGAGCTGGGGCCATGGCATGGTGGAGCTGGGGCAGCTGGGGCCATGGCTTGGTCCAGCTGGAGAAGCTGGGGCTGTGGCGTGGTGGGGATTAAGCTGCCGCTGCCTCTGATGCGGGGGTGCAGGCTCACCCCACTGCTGATTGGGCTGGGCGCCTGGGGGCCGCTGCCTCTGGGGACGCGGCTGAGCTGAAGTGCTGCTGTGCTGAAGCACCAGTCAGGCAGGCCAGGTTGGAGAGGGGCGCTTACTTCGCCTCCCCGATCTCAGAGGTTTCTCGCCTTGCTCTTGCTCTCTGCTCGAGAGGCTAGCTTGTTGAAACTACCCTTGCAACAATTGTGCTCCCTCCATAGCGGGATCCTCTCTGGCTGTGAGGGGTCTTGGAGAGCGGCGTTTTTCATATGGTGAGCTGCCCCGCCCCCTTCTCCGAAAGCCGAATGGTCTCAGTCTCTCGGTGGCAGTCCTTGTGGAAGGAAGGGAGCTCCTCTTGCCTCCTTCCACTTCCTCTGGAGATTCCAGCACCTCAGTCCTTCGGTGTACAGCTGCCTGGGTGCCTTAGACATCCCCTGCATTGTATGACTAGCTTCTGTTGGAATATGAATGTCCTTTTTGTTGTGTCTTAGAAGGGAAGAGTTCAGTGGGGGAAGCTCACTCTGCCATGATGCTGACGTCACTCCCTAAATATGATTTTAAGAGTTCATGGTACTTAGTTGAACCAACTAAATTGAGAAACTTCAGGTGAGGGGGAGGTGGTGAGGAGTTGATGTGAATTTAACCTAAAAAAACTTACACTGATCTTCTCTGAGACAATTTTGGCCATTCCAGATATTTTCCTCTTGTGTTAGAAGGGTTTGTTTCTCAAAAGGAATTTAATCCTTTCCAGCTGCAGAAATTTTGATAAAGTCCTACTTCATGCATCCCAGAGCCTTATCACAAAGTTGAGTACCTTCTGGAGAATTTGTCCCTGTCGAGGGGTAATTTTTTTTCTGGCTCAGTATTGGAGTTTGGTTGGAACCTGAATTAGCCTATCACCTGTGAATTAGCCTGCTGTCTTTCGCTTATTAAGGACGAGGCCAGAAGCAGAATTTCTAGGCTTCCAGACCATCACTCTCATGAGCTAGGAGATTGCAATGCTGGGCTAGGAAATTGGAAACCACTTGAAGTAGTTTGCGATTTCTGAACTGTAATGTGATCTTAATTATATGATGGGAAAATAACACCCATCCTTAAAATTATCTGGGTCCTGATGTGGCCATTTTGACTGCCTAGTTCATTTTTATTGTGGTTCTCTCTCCTTGAGTGAGCTCCAGTAGTAGGTGAAGGAATTTGTCTGTTTCATCTGTGTTGTGGAATTTATTGGTGCAGAGTCATTCATAATATTCTTTTACCCTTTCAGTATCTTAGTATCAGTAGTGACATCCAGTTTTTCATTCGTGATGTCGGTAATGTGTGTCTTTTCTTTCTCTGAATCAATTAGGCTAGGGGTTTATCAATGTGAATGTTCAGCTCAAAGAACCAGGTTTTGGTTTCACTGATTTTTCTCTCTCTTTTTTAATCTCTTTCTGTTTTCTGTTTAGTTTATTTATGCTCTTTATTATTTCCCTTCTCCTGCATAATTTCGATATTGACTCTTTTTCTAGCTTCTTAAGGTGAAAGCTTAGGTCATTGATGTAGAAACTTTTGAGTGATTTTCTCTGTCTGTGTTCATGAGGGATAGTGGTCTGTAGGTTCCTTATATTGTCATTGGTTTTGGTACCAGGGTGATGCCGGCCTCATAGAGTGAGTTGGGAAGCATTCATTTCTCTTCCATTTTCTGAAAGAGCTTTGTAGATCATTGATTTTAGACCTTTGTAACTTTTTCTGATATGACTGTTTTGTATGTTTACCTCTAGGCACTGTTTAAGCTGCATCTCACAAATTTTGGTATGTCATGTTTTCATTTTCTTTCCAGTCAAAGTATTTTCTAATCTCCCTTGTTATTAATTTCAGATATTTGGGGATTTTTCAGATATCTGTGTTACTGGTTTCTAATTTAGTTCCAACATTCTGAAAACATATTTGTACTGTTTGAATTTTTTAAAGACCTTTATTAACAGGTGCTTGCAGTTTGTTGAGTTTTTTAAAAAATATCAAGTTGTAAACTTTTATCACAAATTAGAACTGAGATTCTTAAAAACTTAACTTGACCAGATATGAAACAATTTAAAAACCTTTAAAGGTGTATTGAGAAAAACTGGGCTTAACAAAACAAAACAAAACACGTTTGTCATTACCAAAAAGAGGCATCTTTAGATAAAATGATAAAAGTCTCATGCTGCATAGATAATGCAGATAGTTCATTATCTGGTCAAGAGGAAAAAAGCAAGCACTTAGGGTCTTCAGTTCCGATCTTCTATTCATTTATCATTGCTGGAATTTCATGTGCGTTTCTTCTTGTTGGATGACTAAAGCAGATGGTGGAGGGATGGTGAGCCTGCATTTCCTCAGCCTGCCCGGCTCAGCCTCGGGAGGGGAGGAGTTCTCAGCTGGTGGATCAGCTGCTCTTGTCTCTTTGCCATCGTACGGTTTAGGGTTTTCTTGGCATCTGTGTTGGTCGTTGAAGTTATGGTGGTGCTGATGTTGAGGGGGCTGCTTATGTTAAGTCTCATCTCCTTGACTTTCCTGATCTTCATGGCTGTCCTCTCTATGCTGTCTTTGGCGAGGAGGACCCCTGTGGAATTGTGGTCTACACCCTGATACAGCTTCTGTCTCACTGGTCTCCCTTGTTCTCCTGCATGCTGGTTGTCAGTCCCCTCCATCACTGCTCCCTGCACAGGAGGATTGGAACACTGTGGTTGTCACCCATAGGGTCTCCGCATGTAGTAAGGTGGGAACTGTGGCCTGTGTGTGTTCGGGCCGGCACTGTGGGGCCTGGCCTTCGGGAGCACTCTTGATCCCTCATTCTTCCCCACTGTCACTATTCTGCTAATTCTGCTGGTGGTTGTATGAAGGACCCCTGTGACGTGGACAGCGTCTATGAGGGTCCCGTTCTGCTGCATATACTGCAGCTCCCCCAGGGCCTGTCACACTTGCTCCCTCTGCACCCTTTCTCCTTCCACAGTGTCAGACTGCACAGTCTCCCCGTCTTCTGCACTGCGAAGGTCCTCGCTGCGGTTCTTCCTCTTTGTGGTGGTCTGTGTACATCTTCCTTGCTGTCCTTCCTGTTGATGAAACCATATCTATTTCTTACATGAAACCATTTTACTCTTCCCCAAACTTGTTGTGCTTACCCTCTTGTGCCTGCGCCCTGTCCATGGTGCTGGGCTTTGTGTCAGCAGCACTGGGGGCGGGGACAGCTGAAGGTCCTGGCTCAGGGTGTGGTGATGGTGACTGGGCCGGCTCACCACTCAAGGGTGCAGTGACGGAGCCTGGAGCTGGAGGTGACAGCAAGGTTCTCAGGGCTCTCGGGGGCCCGCTCTTCCCTCCCACCACTGATCAAACTCTTATTTGGATTATGTGAGATTTGTTGAGACTTGTCTTAGGTTGGTGGAGAATGTGGTCTCTTTTGGCAGATGTCCCCTGTGCACGTGAGAAGAACGTGTATTCTGCTGCATTGGGGGAGTGTTCTATGGTGTCAGTCAGGTCAGTGTGGTTGACAGTGCTGGCCAGGTCCTCTGTGTCCTTACTGATTTCTGTCACTCAGTTATCAAGAGTGTAGAAACTTTGATTGTGGATCGCCTATTTCTCCTTTCAGTTCTGCCAGTTTTTCTTTGTATATTTTGAAGCTCTGTGTCTAGAAGCTATGGCTCTAATGATACATAACCGTTAAGGACTGTTCTGCCTTCCTGATGAATTGCCCCCTTTATTATTATGAAATGACCCTCTTTCCCTGGTAAAATTCTTTGCTTTGAAAGCAACACTGTTGGTCCTGGCCTGTGCTCTCCCCTGCCTGGACCCCACACAAGTGCTCTGCTCCCTGTGGGGAGGTGCTGTCTGGGGGGGCCTGCTCTCCACCCCTGACCAGCACCCTACTGGGAGGCAGAGAACGCCAGAACTGAGAGACCCTGAGTTCCTGCTAGTCCACCCCCCAGCCATGGGCTCAAACCCACTGTGGCGCTCTTGGAGAAGCAAGAGATGAGTGGTGGAGTGGGAGGCCCCAGGCTCACCACCTGGTCCCCAAGTGCTGGAGCAAAGTGGTCGCTGCCCCCCTCCGTGTGCCCTGGCGCCCGTCCCACCCCTGCTGCCTGGCCTCATCCAGAGTGGAGTTTCCTCTAAACCTTCTTGGAGGATGCCTGATGGGGCCGGTCCGTCCATCCCAGCCATCCCAGCCAGTCTCCCAGACCAAGGCCACTGTCCGGACTCATAAAGTGCTGCTGTCAGCAGAAAACAAATACCAGAAAATGAAAACCGCACTGTTCCTATAACCACTCTTGCTTTCCTTTGGTGTAGCCTTAGCATGCTGTATATTCCTCCATCTTTACTTTTTATCCTGTCTCTGGGCTTCTTGTAGCTAGCCTAGAGTGATGTCTTGGTTTTTTTCCATCTGACAGTCTGCCTTTTATTAGGTAATTACATTTAATTTGTAAGCACGTTAATGTGACTATTGGCATGGTTGGGTTTAAATCCACCAGGTTGCTGTTCGTTTTCTATTTATCCCATTTGTTTGTTCCTGTTTCCCCCTTTTTTCTATCTTCTTTTGGGCTAATTATTGGTATGATTCCACTTGATCCCTGTATTAGCTTCTTGGCTCTTCTACTTCACTTTGTTTTTCGTGGTTGCTGTGAGGATGACCGCCTACATCTTCTGTTCGTGCCAGTCCACCTTCAGTGACGCTGTGCCGCCTCACGACGGTCCCCTTCTGTTTCCCCTTCTTGGCCTTGGTGATGTTGTTGGTCATATTTTACTTTTATCTGAGTTATGAACCCCACAATAAATCATTCTTTTTGCTTTAACATTCAATTATATTTTTAAATGTGGTGCAAGTCTTTGCTGTTTGCCCACGTTGAGCAGCTGAGGTGATCGTCATTCCTGTGTGTGGTCCCAGTTGTCCGTCTAGTGCTGTTCTCCTGCTGCCTTGAGGGATTCCTTTCACATCTCTTGTAGTAGTGACCTGCCAATGATTGATTCTCTCAGCTTTTGAATGTCTGAAAAAATCTTTATTTTGCCTTTTTTAAAAACATTTTTATTGAGGCATAATTCACATAAAAATAATTGACATAAAAAATTGATTTAAAAATAAAGTACTCATTTAAAGTGTATAATTAGACAAGGTTTAACATTTATTAACGTATTGATAACCCATGAAGTCATCACCCCAATCAAGATAATGAGCATATCCATCACCCCCAAAGTTCCTTCATGCCCCTTTGTGAGCCCTCCCTGCTGCACCCCTTCTCCCCTCCTGACCAATCTACTTTCCTGTATTTTCTAGAATTTTCTATAAATGGGATAACTAGGTTCATTGTTTGTTGTGGTTTGGGTTCTTTCTCTCACTATGATTATTTTGAGATTCATCCATGTTGCATGTGTCAACGTGGTTCCTTTTATTGCTGAGTATCACCTTCTTTTATGGTAAAATACACATGACACAAACTTTACCATTTTAACCATTTTTAAGTATATAATTCAGTAGCATTAAGTACATTCACATGTTGTATAATCAGCATCACTATCTATTTCCATAATTTTTTTTATCATCCTCAAATCTGTTCTTCTGTAGTATAGAATCTGCCATTAATGCCATCTAGTTAGTGTTTTTCATTTCAGACATTATCTTTTTTTGTCATTAGCAGTTTGATTTAGGTCTTTTTAATGTCAAATATGTCTCCCCTTATCATGCTAATTTTTACTCTACCTTCCTGGGCATATGGATATAAAATAGTTATTTTAATGTCCTTGTCTACTAATTCTACCATCTATGCCATCTCTGGGTCTTTTTTTAAAAAAATTTTATTGAGGTTATAATAGTTTATAACATTGTGAAATTTCAGTTTTACATTATTATTTGTTAGTCACCATATATTTGTCAGTACCCCTTTACCCTTTGTGCCCACCCCCCAACTACCTTCTGCTCTGGTAACCAGTAATCTGTTCTCTTTGTCCTTGTGTTAATCTTCCACATATGAGTGAAATCATATGGTGTTTATCTTTGTCTGCCTTATTTTGCTTAACATAATACCCTCAGAGTCCATCCATGTTGTTGTGAAGGTGACGATTTTCTCTTTTTTATGGCTGAGTAGTATTCCAATCATCAGTCCATGGACGCTTGGATTGCTTCCACTTCTTGGCTATTGTGAATAATACTGCAATGAACATAGGGGTGCATAAGTCGTTTTGAATTGTTGATTTCAAGTTCTTTGGATAAATACCCAGTAGTGGGATAGCTGGGTCATATGGTATTTCTATTTTTAATTTTTTGAGAAATCACCATGCTATTTTCTGTAGTGGCTGCGCCAGTTTGCATTCCCACCAGCAGTGTATGAGGGTTCCCTTTTCTCCACATCCTCTCCAATGTTTGTTATTTTTTTGTCTTAGTGATTATAGCCATTCTAATGGGTGTAAGGTGATATCTTAGTGTCGTTTTGATTTGTATTTCCCTGATGATTAGTGATGTTGAAAATCTTTTCATGTGCCTCTTGGCCATCTGTACGCCTTCTTTGGAAAAATGTCTGTTCATATCCTCTGCCTATTTTTTGATCAGCTGTTTTGTTGTTGTTGAGTTGTGTGAGTTCTTTATATATTTTGGAGATTAACCCCTATTCGTATATGTGATTTGCAAATATTTTCTACCAGTTGGTGGGCTGTCTTTTCATTTTATTCCTGGTTTCCTTTGTCTTGCAGAAGCTCTTTAGTCTGATGAAGTCCCACTTGTTTATTTTTTCTTTTGTTTCCCTTGCCTGGGTAGATATAGTATTTGAAAAGATCCTTCTAAGACCGATGTCAAAAGTGTACTGCCTACATTTTCCTATAGGAGTTTTATAGTTTCAGCTCTTACCTTCAAGTCTTTGATTCATTTTGAGTTAATTTTTGTCTATAGCAAAAGATAATGGTCTACTTTCATTCTTTTGCATGTGGCTGTCCAGTTTTCCCAGCACCATTTATTGAAGAGACTTTCCTTTCTCCATTGTTTGTTCTTAGCTCCTTTGTCAAAGATTAGCTGTCCGTAAATGTGTGGTTTTATTTCTGGGCTTTTACTTCTGTTGCATTGATGTGTGTTTCTGTTTTTGTGGCAGTACCATGCTGTTTTGATTACTATAGCTTTGTAGTATATTTTGAAGTCAGGTATTGTGATGCCTCCAGCTTTGTTCTTTTTTCTCATGATTGCTTTAGCTATTCAGGGTCTTTTGTTGCCCCATATGAATGTTATGATTCTTTGTTATATTTCCATGAAGAATGTCATTGAAATTCTGATTGGGATTGCATTGAATGTGTAGATTGCCTTAGGTAGTATGGACATTTTAACTATATTTATTCTTCCAATGTGTGTGCATGGAATATCTTTCCATTTCTTAATGTCATCATCAATTTCTTTCAATAATGTCTTATAGTTTTCATTGGATAAGTCTTTCACCTCCTTGGTTCAATTTATTCCTAGATATTTTATTCTTTTTATTGTGACTATAAATGGGATTGTATTCTTGAGTTCTCTTTCTGTTAGTTCATTATTAGAGTATAGAAATGCAACTGATTTTTGTAAGTTGATTTTGTACCGGGCAACTTTGCTGTGGTTGTTGATTATTTCTAATAGTTTTCTGATGGATTCTTTAGGGTTTTCTATATATAAAATCATGTTGTCTGCAAACAGTGAGAGTTTCACTTCTTCGTTGCCTATTTGGATTCCTTTTATTTCTTTTTCTTGCCTAATTGCTTGGGCCAAAACTTCCAGTACTATGTTGAATAAGAGTGGTGAGAGTGGACACCCTTGTCTTGTTCCTGTCCTCAGAGGGATGGCTTTCAGTTTTTCCCTGTTGAGTATGATGTTGGCTGTGGGTTTGTCATATATGGCCTTTATTATGTTGAGGTACTTTCCTTCTATACCCTTTTTATTGAGAGTTTTTATCATAAATGAATGCTGGATCTTGTCAAATGCTTTCTCTGCATCTATTGAGATGATCCTGTGGTTTTTATTCCTCATTTTGTTAATGTGGTGTATCACATTTGTGGATGTTGAACCATACCTGCATCCCTGGTGTAAATCCCACTTGATCATGGTGAATAATCCTTTTAATGTGTTGCTGTATTCAGTTTGCCAATATTTTGTCGAGGATTTTTGCATCTGTGTTCATCAGCAATATTGGCCTGTAATTTTCCTTCTTTATGTTGTCCTTTTCTGGCTTTGGGATCAGGGTGATGTTGACCTTATAAAATGTGTTAGGAAGTGTTCCATCTTCTTAAACTTTTTGGAATAATTTGAGAAGGATAGATATTAAGTCTTTTTTGAATGTTTGGTTGAATTCTCCAGAGAAGCCATCTGGTCCTGGACTTTTATTTTTTGGGAGGTTTTTGATTACTGTTTCAAAATCTTTCCTTACGATTGGTCTATTCAGATTCTCTATTTCTTCCTGATTCAGTTTTGGGAGGTTGTATGAGTCTAAGAATTTATCGATTTCTTCTAGATTGTCCAATTTGTTGGCATATAGTTTTTCATAGTGTTCTCTTATAATCATCTGTATTTCTGTGGTATCCATTGTAATTTCTCCTCTTTAATTTCTAATTTTATTTATTTGAGCCTTCTTTCTTTTTTTCTTAGTGAGTCTGGCTAAAGGTTTGTCAATTTTGTTTGTCTTCTCAAAGAAAGGGCTCTTTGTTTCATTGATCCTTTATACTGTTTTTTTTGGTTTCCATTTCATTTATTTCTGCTCTAATTTTTATTATTTTCCTCCTTCTGTTGACTTTGGTATTTGTTTCTTCTTCTTTTTCTGTTAGATGTAGTTTAAGATTGCTTATTTGAGATTTTTCTTGTTTGTTAAGGTGTGCCTGTATTGCTATGAATTTCTCTCTTAGGACTCCTTTTGCTGCATCCGATGTGAGTTGGTATGGTATATTTTCATTTTCATCTGTCTCTAGATATTTTTTGATTTCTCTTTTAATTTCTTCAATGATCCTTTGGTTTTTCAGTAGCATTTTGTTTAGTCTTCACATATTTGTCACTTTCTCAGCTTTTTACTTGTAGTTGATTTCTAGTTTCATAGCATTATGGTTGGCAAAGATGCTTGATATGATTTAAATCTTAATAAATTTATTGAGGCTTGCCTTGTTTCCCAACATATGGTCTATCCTTGAGAATGTTTCATGTGCACTTGAGGAGAATGTGTAATCTGCTGTTTTTGGATGGGTGTTCTATGTATATCTATTAGTTCATCTGGTTTAGTTTTTCATTTAATTCCACTATTTCCTTGTTGACTTTCTGTCTGGATAAGGTATCCATTGATGTAAGTGTGGTGTTAAGGTCTCCTACTATTTTTCTGTTGTTGTTAATATCTCCTTTTAGGTTTGTTAATAGTTGCTTTATGTACCTTGGTGCTCCTATGTTGGGTGCATATATATTTGTGTGTTATGTCTTCTTGGTTGAGTGTCCCTTTTTTCATTAAATACTGCCCCCTTTGACTCTCATTGCCTGTTTCATCTTGAAGTCTACTTTGTCTGATATAAGTACGGCAACACTTGCTTTCTTTTGTTTGCCATTAGCTTGGGGTATTGTCTTCCATCCTTTCCCTCTGAGCCTGTGTTTGTCTTTAGGGCTGAGATGTGTTTCCTGGAGGCAACATATTGTTGGGTCTTTTTTTTCCACCCTGCCACTCTGTGTCTTTTGATTGGAGAATTCAATCTATTTACATTTAAAGTGGTTATTGATATATGAGGGCTTAATGCTGCCATTTTATCACTTGTTTTCCGGTTGTTCTGTATTTCACTTGTTTCTTGTCCCATGTATTTAGAACTACCAATTGAGGTTGGTAATTCTCTATGATGGTTTTCTCAGTTTTCTCTTTATCTTTTGTGTCTCTGGTCTGATTATTTGTTTAGTGGTTACCGTGAGGTTTGTATAAAAAATCTCGTAGATGAGATAGTGCATTTTCTGATACTCTCTTATTTCCTTAGTCTAAGCTGATTCCATTCCTTTCCTCCTCCCCTTGTAAGTTATTGTTGTCACAACTTATACCATCTTGTGTTGTGAGTTTGTAGTTAAAATGATATTATATTTATTTTTGATGTTTTCCTTCCCTTTACCTTTAATGTTATAATTAAGTATTTGGTAACCTGTTCCAATAGAGAGCTGCAATTTTCTGATTTTGTCTGCCCATTTATCTCCTTGATTAAGACTTTGTAAACCCTTTTTTGTTTTTTCAGGTATGAGGGCCTTCTTGATCATTTCTTGTAGGGGGGTCTTGTGGCAATGAACTCCCTCACGTGGTTTATCTGGGAGAGTTTTTATTTCTCCATCATATCTGAAGGATATTTTCACTGGATAGAGTGTTCTTGGTTGAAAGTTTTTGTCTCTCAGGAGTTTGAATATATCATTCCGCTCTCTCCTAGCCCGTAACGTTTCTGCTGAGAAATCTGCTGAAAGCCTGATACGGGTTCCTTTGTAAGTTATTTTCTTCTGCCTTACTGCCCTTAATATTTTTTCTTTGTCATTGACTTTTGCCAGTTTTACTACTATATGCCTTGGAGAAGGTCTTTTTACATTGATATGATTAGGAGTTCTGTTCTTTTACTTGTATTTCCAGCTCCTGCCTCAGGTTTGAGAAGTTCTCAGCTATTATTTCTTTGAACAAGCTTTCTGCTCAATTCTTCCTCTGGAATACGTATAATTCGTATGTTGCATTTGCTAATTAAGTCAGATATTTCTCAGAGAATTTCTTCATTTCTTTTTAATCTTAGTTCTCTTTCCTCTGCCATCTGAAGCATTTCTATATTTCTGTCCTCCAGATTGCTAATTCTGTCCTCAATAATACCAGCTCTGTTATTCAGGGACTCCATATTTTTCTTTATCTCATCCATTGTGTTTTTCATCTCCATTTCTGATTGTTTTTCCTTTAAAGTTTCAATCTCTTTTGTGAAGAATTCCTTCTGTTCATTAATTTTGTTCCTGATTTCATTGAACTGTCTGTCTGTATTTTCTTGTAACTTGCTGAGATTTTTTATGATAGCTATTTTGAATTTTCTGTCATTTAGATCGTAAATTTTTGTGCCTTCAGGATTGATTTCTGGGTGCTTGTCATATTCCTTCTTGTCTGGAGTATTAATATATTTCTTCATACTATTTGTTGATGTGGATTTGTGCTTTCACATAGTGATAGTATTTGGTCACAGATTCCACCTCCTGCCACTAGGGGTGCGGTCAGGAGCTGTGGATTCTGAGCCCACCACAATCCCTGGTATCTGTGCCTGTCCTTTGGACTCTACACTGACAGGGCTCATCTGTGATTGCTCGCTTGCTTGCTTGCAGCTGCTGCTTTTCTAACATATGCACAGGATCTCTGACCAACTAGCTGAGCTGGAGTGCCAGGTGGGGGGAGGGGTGCTCTCTTTCACATGCACGATCCAGGGGCCTTCTTGTTGTATCCTCACTCTCTGCTCTCCTTGGGTACTGGCTTGATGAAGACACCTCTGCAATAGCTTAGCCTCCTCTGTGTGGAACTTTCCCATGGGCTTTGAGGGAACTTGAAGAGCAAAGGCGTTCCCGTGGAGAGCTGCCCTTTCCCCCTCTTTTCTCAGAGGCGCATGCAGTCCTGCACTGAGGGTCGCTGCCAAGGAAGGAGAGGAGTCTCCTTACATCCTTCCACTTCCTCCCAGGGGTTCCAGCACCTCCACCTTCAGATGTATGGCTACGTGGGTCTCTCAGACATCTTTTGTGCTGCGTGAATGTCCTCTGTAGGTTTGTGAATTTCCTTTTTGTTGTATCTTAGTGGAGAGAGTCTAAGGGAAGAGCTCACTCTGCCGTTATGCTGACATCACTGCACCCTGTGTCTGCTTTTTCTCTTCACATGTCATATTTTCTGGAAATTTTTTTTGGTATACCTGCTAAGTTTAGGTTGGATACCAGACATTATGAATTTTACATTATTGGGTGCTAGATTTTCTTGGTAGCCCTTTAACTATTTGTAAGCTTTTTTCTGGGATGCTATTAATATACCTGGAAACAGCTGGATCCTTTGAGGCTTGCTTTTTGACTTAGTTAGGTGGGTTCAGAACAGCCTTTAGTGTAGGCCTCATTTGGCCCCACTTCTGAGGACTCCATTCAGTGCTTTGTGAGGGAGAGATATTTCCACCATGGTGGCTGTGAGCTCAGGAGCCCCTCACACACAAATGAGCTCAGGAGCAGCACTCAGCTGTGGGCTCCATGGGACTCCCCGCTGGTCTCCACAGAGCTCTTTCCATGCAGCTCTCTCGCCTCTGGTATCAGCACTGTGGTTTCTAGCTGCTGTGGCCTCCCTAAACCCCAAATTCTCTCTTCTCCACTGGGGGGAATCCTGGGCTTTGGGTTTCTCCTCCCTCTGCTGCAGCCTGGAACCCCCCAGCAGTCTTCTGGGGCAGGAATATGCTGACTTTGTTTCTCTGCTCTGAGAAATTGCTGTCTTTGCTGCCTGTTTTTCAGTGACCGAAAACTGTTATTTCATATATTTTGTCTGATTTTCTAAGGAATTGCTTAAAGCAGGGTGGTAAATCGATCATTAGGTGGAAGGAAAATTTCTTGACTGCTTGTTTTATGTTAATTTTTAACATTACTTACTGATTGCTTGGAAGACGAGTTTATAATGGCTGTACTCCTATTCATAGTTCGACATGTCTCTATCTGTGTTGGATGGGCAGGTGTTCAGATATGAAATGATCATTGGCAGGTCATGGGATAGAATGTCTGAGAAAACCTTCAGACACCAAAATATTTTACAAATATTAATTTATGATATCAGGTCTCATTAGCATATCATAGAGTGACAATTGCCTTAAAGATGAGGGGTCTCTTGTTTATGTTCTGGGTCCCAGCATGAGTACATCTCTATACACGAGGGGCAGGCGGCAGTCCAGATCGGCACTTGTACTGCCTTGAACATGGAATTCAGCCCGAAGGTCAGATGCCAAGTGACAAAACCATCCGTGGTGGGGATGACTCATTCAACACGTTCTTCAGCGAGACAGGGGCTCGCAAGCAAGTGCCCAGAGCAGTGTTTTTGGACCTGGAGCCCACCATGGTCGGTAGGTACTTGGGCACTCAGGGCACCTGTCCTGGGATGGTGGGAGAGCCTGGCTAAAGCTCCTTTGATCCCTCTGCAGAAAGGATGGATGTATACGTGTATACCCGTGGCCATATTAGGTGAGAAACTAGAAGGTTAGTGCTTGAAATGTCTGTGGGACTCAGGCTCTTAATTTAAAAAAATCTACTGTAAGGTTGGCCAGCAGGAAGATGGGCTGGGGATAGATTCACTCGTGGCCACCTCAGCCCCAGTCAGGTGGTTGTGTAGACCCTGTCTGCAGGGTGCCCGGGTCCCTCCTTAATGCTGTGCACTCTCTCAGGCTGGTGCACGAGTCCTGACCTGCATCTTACACATAGAAAGGTAAGTATAGAATATTCGTTGGGTTCCTCCAGATTAAAAGTCTGAGGTAGTTTCCAAGGAGAGCTGCAAAGAGAGCACCTTTCAGTGGCCACCCGGGGGATGACAGAATGTCACCCTAAAGTCTGTGAGACCCAGGCCACATAGAGTACCCTGATGGGACTGCCCAGCAAAAGTCATGCTGTGAACTGTCTAGTATGTAAGGGAGTTTTAATTATACCTTTGGCTGTAGCTACAGGTGTGAAAGAAACATGCACGTGTAGAATTGCCTGCGTGCAGGTGAGAGAACTCTGTTCCCTTCTTTGGAAACCAGTCACACTGGCATTTGTACATGAGTTGACTCTTCTCTCCTAGAGGCATAGGTTGCAGCTGTGGTCTGTGTATTACACGGAGACTTTCCTAGGAGACACTGATGCTGTTGACCTACAAGAAACAGCATGTACTTGTTAGAATGGAACAGTCCCGAATCTGTCCAGCCGGGTGAGTTAACAATAGGCCTTAAAGACTCGCGGCCCCTGTGTCCTCTGTAGATGAAGTGCGCACAGGGACCTACAGGCAGCTCTTCCACCCGGAGCAGCTGATCACTGGGAAGGAAGACGCAGCCAATAATTACGCCAGAGGCAACTACACCATCGGCAAGGAGATCGTTGACCTGGTCCTGGACCGCATCCGCAAACTGGTAAGAAGAGCGCTGAGAAGGCTTCCTGTGGACGTTGTCCTGGACGGGAGGGTAGGCCTTGGATTGTGACCAGGAGGACATTTTGGCAAAACCGAGGCCAGAATCATGAGTGCACAGTCTGATGACTCTCCAGTGCGGCTGCAGTGCATCCATACGTCTTTATTGTCTTCTCTCCTCTGCCTCTAAGTGTAATGCATGTTCACTGGGGAGGATGTGAGTTGTATGATCTTGCAGAGGAAGAGAAGTGACCGTGGCTGGTTGGAGGTGGGTGGTGTGGCTTCTGCAGGTGTTGGCTCGCATTCTCTGCTTTGTCTCAGACAGATCTGTGCACGGGTCTGCAGGGCTTCCTCATCTTCCATAGCCTCAGGGGTGACACCGGCTGTGGGTTTCCATATCTGCTCATGGAGTGCCTCTCGGTGGACTATGGCAAGAAGTCCAAGCTCAAATTTGCCTTTATCCAGCCGGCTAGGTTTCCACGGCCGTGGTGGGCCCTACGACTCCATCCTGACCACTCACACGACCCTGGGACATTCTGACTGTGCCTTCATGGTGGACAACGAAGCCATCTATGACGTATGTCAGTGCGATCTGGATCTCGAGCAGCCCATGTACACCAACCTCAATCATCTGATGGGGCAGATCGTGGCCTCCATCACGGCCTCACTGTGATTCGATGGGGCACTGAATGTGACCTTGATGGAATTCCAGACCAACCTGGTCCCATAACCTGCATCCTCTTCCCCTTGGCCATCTACGTCCCAGTTATCTCAGTTGAGAAAGCCTACCACGAGCAGCTGTCTGTGGCCAAGATCACCGATGCGTGTTTCAAGCCAGCCAACCAGATGGTTAAGTGTGACCCTTGACATGGCAAGTACATGGCCTCCTGCATGTTGTACAGGGGGGATGTGGTCCTGAAAGACGTCAACATGGCCATGGCCACCATTAAGACCAAGCGCACCATCCAGTTTGTGAATTGGTGCCCGACTGGATTTGAGGTAGGTCTGGGTGATGTGGAGGGGGTCTACCTGTTAGCAAGCAGCAGACCCTGCAATAGAATGCTGCCCTTTGCAGAGAATTCCCCTGTTCCCTGGCAGCTTGGCTCTTGGTCATAAATTAGGGAACCAGAGTGATCATTTATTCAGTGGCATCTTTTGAACTTTCTTCCTGAGTCATCACACTATAGATCTGTGGTTAGAGTAATTTCTTTTACAACAGAATAGAAAATTTTTTGAAGAATTTTTGTTCCCTTTTTTGAGTGTTAGAATTAGTGTGGGAAATGTAGGTTGGACTGAGAAATGTAGACATTTTCAGGGCATTTTGGTAATTCCTATGGACATTTGAAATTGAGGAATTACTGTAAACTGATTGCTGTCACTAAATCTTAACTTCATTCCATAAATGTGTAGAAACTACATCCAATTTAAATGTCCTGTGTGGTGTTTGATTTAAAGAAAAACTATCATGAATCTTTTTGTGAAGAAAATGGCAACATCTTTATTTTCTCTTGGTAAGCCCAGAAATTCTGGCCTGAGTTTGCCTCGGACCACAGTTTGTCCCCACCTTCTACTGGATACAAGATGAAACCTTGCTGTCGCTCTCCAGCTTTGTCCAATCATCCGTCACCGAACCCTGTGGATTCTTTCCCTCAGGACTGTGCTTCCCTGAGCCATTTCAGACCTCCTCTGCTAGCTCAGACCCTCACTGCTTCTGCTGGGCCTGCTGCGGTGGTTCTGAACTAGGCCTTCCTCCTCTGGTCCTCCTCCTCCAGCTGGGGGACCAGCATGGTGGGTGGACCAGCCGCCTGGTTCTGTAAATAAGTTGTGTGTGAACACAGCCACATGTGCTCATTGGCGTATTGTTGTGGCTGCTTTTGCTGCAAAGACAGAACTGAGGAGCTGTAACAGACCGCGTGGCCCACCCAGCCTAGAATGTGTAGTGTCTCGCCCTTTACAGACAACGTTTGCTGACCCTGCGTGCTGCTGCCAAAACCTCTGGTCACATTGTCCCTTGGATCTGCAACTTGGAATGCCTCCTCTTTGGTCCCAGCTCTAGAACATCACCCCTTTCCTCCTACTTAGCACACACACAGACCACCTCCTGGTGCAGTGGTGGCAGCAGTCCCAGGACCTCTGACGGTGTGCCTGTCACCCTGCTCTGCACAGGCTGGCTTGTTTGGTGGGAAAACGGGGTATGACCGTCGCTCGTGATACAACCACAGTTGCGTACTCTGAATCTGTCTGGGTGGAAAAGGTTTCAGCCACAGAAATTAATCCCCATCTTGTTGAAGCCTGTGCAGAAAATAACGTACAAAGAATCCAAAGCAGTGTCCCTTTTCAGAAGGAAGACAGTCCTGTCACCTGGGCACCTATCACATGTCACAGTTGCTGGGACACAGCCCTTGAGGCAGCTCAGGACCTAGCCAGGGTGGCCAATTCTGAGGCTCCTCTTTCCCTATTTTCCTTGTCTGGAAACCAGCACCCTACTCCCCTGGCTCCCTGCCTGGCACCAAGAAGGGCTCAGAGCCTGCAGGGTGAACTGTGCCTTCTCCCGGGTCTCCAGAGGGGACCTGTGTGTCTTCTGTTTCCATGAAAGCAGCCACCATTTCCGGGTTTGCTGGAAGCTTCACAGAGTGCTTTCTTCCTCTGGCAGGTGGGCATCAACTACCAGCCCCCACCGTCGTCCCCGGGGGAGACCCGGCCATGGTGCAGTGGACCATGTGCATACTGAGCAACACCACCACCATCGCCGAGGCCTGGGCCCCCCTGGACCATAAGTTCGACCTCATGTACGCAAAGCGAGCCTTTGTGCACTGGTACGTGGGGGAAGGCATGGAGGATGGAGAGTTCTCTGAGGCCCGCGAGGACCTGGCGGCTCTGGAGAAGGATTACGAGGAGGTGGGCGTGGATTCCGTGGAAGCAGAGGCCGAAGAAGGGGAAGAGTACTGAGTGGGCGCGTGTGGCTGGCGGCCAGCCCTGTGTATCCTCCCCACTATAACATCACAGGTGTGCTCACCTATTAAAGTTTCTGTGTTAAACCTCTGTCTGTCATGGTGCTCGGTGGGGACACACTCATCTGCCCACAACAGTGGGGGGACCCCCAACCTGACGGGCCGCGTGGGGGGCTGGTCCGGGCCGCACAGCGCTGCGCTGCTGGAGCGGGTGGAGCACCAGCTACATCGGTGAGGAGCCACTGCTCACGTGACGTGACCCGGGGCGAGAGTCAGAATTTCCCACCCAAGGTTTCAAAGCCTAAAGATTTACTAAATTCTAGGAAAACTGTTAGGTTTTTCAATGGAATTTGCCATTTTTCACGCTTCTCCATTGATGGGACATGTGGACTAAAGTATAAAAGCTTAGAACTGGAGTTTCAAAATCTGAGGTCCATGGAAGGGGGGGTCCACAAAATCCCTGAAACTGTGGGTCAGATGTGTAAGGTCAGGACAGTTTTTGGGGGAAAGAGTTTTTTGGATTCTCCACAGCATTTGTGACCCACAGAAGGTTAGAAGCTCTAGGTCACGACACAATTCATCTTTGTCCCCACTGTCTGTGGTCTCAGTAAAAGTGACGTACCTTTCACTTGAAGCGCAACATGTTGATGTCTGTTTATTAAAGACCTAGTAATACGGATATTTTCTCTCAGAGCCGAACCTGAGGTCCAGGAGGGTGAAGTCACTGGTTTAAGTCACTTGGTTAGTTCAGCCGTAGCATAAACAGGACCAGCACACAGAAGTAGTTCTAAATCTTTGTGCCTTGATATATTCAATATGTGATAGAAAACGTCTTGAATGACCCTCAGTTTTTCAAAAAGGTTTATCAGCAACTGGAGGAAGCCACACAGAGCCTCTGCTGGGGGGATGGGGAGCCCACAGCTGGGTGGCGTGAGAAGTCTCCGCCCATCTCAGGTGCTGCGCCCAGGGGGCTCTTCCCCGGTCCACCCCCCTTGGGCAGCCTGGTGGCACTGGGCTGACGGGGCATCCTCTGGCTGGGTCCTTCCCGGCCACCGCGTTCTGCCAGTGCCGTGCCTCCACCACGAGCACTGCTGCCTTTGTTTCTCCCTGAGCAGACAGAACACCACCGTCAGGAACCTGGGCAAGCCCCACAGTCGCCGCGCACCTACTGTGTTTGTGTTCTCTGAGCAACATTTACGTCGAGGACATTTCTGTCACGGTCCCTTCAGCCGGGGACCCTGTGGCAACCCTGAGTCCTGAGGCTGAACACCGCCTGGAGACAGCACATCCAAGAGGAGCCCTCGGCAGAGTGTAGGAGGCCCTCCCAGGACAGAGGCAATGCCAGGAGCAATGGGGGACGTTCTCGTGGTCAATTTAGGGGAAGGGGAGCTCAGCCTGGTGACTCCTGCCCTGGAGAGCGTATGCCGTCGGCCCTGACCACCAGCAGACAGGAGGGCTCCCTGCAGGGCCGCTGGTCTCAGCCCCCAGGCCCTCTCCCCCTCTCCGGATCGCCCACATCTGAACCAATCAGGCAGCACGTCAGTCATCAAGTACGGAAGTCAGGCTTTTGAATGTGGATCTGGAGAGCTCTTTCTCACACGTTTCCCGCCCTCCCTCAGGATCCTGCACACATTCCGTGGTCAAGTCTCCTGCTCCCAGGGTCACTCCCGGGCCCGTGACTGGGCTCTGCTGAGGCTTGTCTGCTCGAGCCTCGCCCTGACCACGGGAGTCACACGCAGACGGAGACTCCACATATGGAGCCTACAGGTTCAGCTACTCCTTGATGTGTCCTTTGCTTTCTTTATTCTCTTTGTGAAGACAGCCAGGAAGCTCTACAGCAACACCTGGGCCAGAGCTCGGTTAAAGGAGTAGCTACCCTGGGCTCAGGGGGGTGACAGCATCAGCAAGACCAAGAGGACCCCACGGGGACAAACCATCCCCGGGAACAGGCTCGCCCACTGGGTCACAGCCCCTCCCCATTGGGCCTGCCCCAGCCAGGGTTCTCCTCTGTTCCGCCCTAACAGGGTCCGCCCTGCAGGCTCTGACCAGGGCAGGTGTGCCCTGCTTGACCCCCAGACTCCATCCTGGTTCTTGGTCAAATAGCCTCCCACAGGGAATTGCGAGTTCTTGGAGAAAAGACACAAAGAAGTTTCTTAGGGGCCTGTTAGGTCACTTTTGTGTCACCATTTGTCACCTTGAGCGAACAGAGGCATCTGCATTAGAGACTCTGCAGACCCTGGCTCCTCCAGAAAGACATCAGACTCACGTTCATGCTAATACTGACAACTGAATTCTCCCTGGGATTCCTGCAGGGATGGGACGGCCCTTCTTAGGAGAATTTCTTGAAAGTTCTTCCTCAGAGCACTGGGGGGGTCTTTGCTGCTCGTGCGTGGGGAGGGTTACAGTGGTGCCACACTTGAACTCTGAGCGCTCCGTTTTCCCAGCCTCACCTCCCTGGGCTTCACACTCAAGGGCTTGCATACACCTGTTGTGACAAAGATGTAATAAGCGGTTACCCAGAGCCAAGGGGGAGCAGACAGCAGCGTGTGGTGGGGTGAAGGTGGGCCAACGCAGCCTACCAGTGACTCAGAAAGACAGACACAGAGAGAACCGTCAGCCCCCATTTCCTTTGGTACAAATGCTCAAGGTGGAAAGAGCATGGACACAGTGTGGAAGAGCAGAGACCAGGTTAGAGTCTTGTGTCTTGGATGGTGGTGAGCAGTGGAGCTGAACCCCTGGAAGCACAGTGGAGCTGAACCCCTGGAAGCACAGTGGAGAGAGGGTGTGAATGTGAATGACCCTCAGAGCCTGTGGGGCTGCCATATGGCATGCCCCAGAGAAACAGTGATAAGGCCCCATGCCCACTTGGGGGCCTCTCAAGGGTGGTGACCCCAAGGCACAGAGCAGCCCAGGGGCCCAGTGGGTTTCAGTGTAGGGCTGTGATGGTGAGAATGTTGGAACTTATGGATGTGCTGGGAAGACAGAGCCTGCCATCTGCCACTTTGTGAGACAGGAGCCCCCAGTTGCCTCTCCACCCAACAGCCTGGCCATTCTCCCCTGGCCCAATAGCCCGGTCACACTGGTGTCTGTCAGTCTGTGAAATAGGCCTGCATGTTCACTGTTTGTCTGCTTAAGGATTTTTGCATCAAAATTCATCAGTGAGATTGGCTTGTAATTGTCTTTTTCTATGTTGTCCTTGTCTGGTTTTGGTATCAGTTTAATGTTGGCCTCGTAGAATGAGTTAGGAAGCTTCCCCTCCTCTCAGTTTTTTGGAAGCATTTGAGAATAATTCTTTGAATGTTTGGTAGAACTTACCAAGGAAGTAGTCTGGTACTGGACTTTTATTTTGGGGGAGGTTTCTGATTACTGTTTTGATCTCCTTACTGGTGATTGGTCTATTCAAATTCTCTATTTCTTCTTGATTTAGTTTTGGAAGGTTGTATGACTCTAAGAATTTTTCTATTTCTTCTCAATTGTCCAATTTGTTGGTGTATAGCTTTTCTTAGTATTCTCTTATAATCTTTTGTATTTCTGAGGTGTCCATTGTAATTTCTCCTCTTTCATTTCTGATATTTTTAATTTGAGTCTTCTCTCTTTTTTCTTGGTAAATCTAGCTAAAGGTTTGTAAATTTGTTTATCTTTTCAGAGAACCAGCTCTTAGTTTCATTGATTTTTTTTCTTTTTTCTTTTTTTTTAGTCTCTATTTCATTTATTTCTGCTCTAGTTTTTATTATTTCCTTCCTTGTACTGATTTTGGGCTTTGTTTGTTCTTCTTTTTATGGTTCCTTTGGGTGCATTGTTAGATTGTTTATTTGGGATTTTTCTTGTGTGTTGAGGCAGGCCTGTCTTGCTATAATCTTCCCTCTTAGAACCGCTTTTGCTGTATCCCATAAATTTTGGCATGTGGTATTTTCATTTTCATTTGTCTCCAGATTTTTTTTATTTTTCCTTTGATTTCTTCATTGACCCAATCATTGTTCAGTAGCATTTTGTTTAATCTTCACATATTTGTGGCTTTTCCAATTTTCTTCCTATAGTTGATTTCTAGTTTCATACCATTGTGGTCAGAAAAGATGCTTGGTATTATCTCAATCTTCTTAAATTTATTGAGGCTTGCTTTGTGGCCTAATACATGATCTATTCTGGAGAATGTTTCATGTGCATTTGAAAAGAATGTGTATTCTGCAGTGTTTGGATGGAATGTTCTGTATATATCTCCTAAGTCCATCTGGTCTAATGTATCATTTAAGGCCAATATTTCGTTGTTGATCTGCTGTTTGGATGATCTATCCATTGGTGTAAGTGAAGTGTTAGAGTCCCCTACTATTATTTTGTTACTGTCTATTTCTCCTTCTATGTCTGTTAATAATTGCTTTATATATTTAGCTGCTCCTATGTTGGGTGCACAGATATTTACAAGTGTTATATCCTCTTGTTGGATTGCTCCCTTTATCATTATCTAGTGCCCTTCTTTGTTGCATGTTACAGTTTGGTTTTAAAGTCTATTTTGTCTGATATAAGTATTGCTACCCCAGCTTTCTTTTCATTGCCACTTGTGTGGAGTCTTTTTCCATCCTTTTACTTTCAGTTTGTGAGTGTCTTTAGGTCTGAAGTGTGTCTTTTGTATGCAGCATGTATATGGGTCTTGTTTTTTATCCAATCAGTCACCCTGTGTCTTTTGATCAGCCACTCTATGTCTTTTGATTAGAGCATTTAGTCCATTGGCATTTAAAGTATCTATTGATAAGTATGTACTTTTTGCCACTTTTTTTGTGTGTGTGTGTGAAGAAGATCAGCCCTGAGCTAACATCTGTGTTAATCCTCCTCTTTTTGCTGAGGAAGACAGGCTCTTAACTAACATCTATTGCCAATCCTCCTCCTTTTTTTCCCCAATAGCCCAAAGCTATTGAGTTCCTCTAGTGAATTTTTCATTTCCAGTATTGTATTCTTCATTTCCAATTGGTTCTTTTTTATATTTTCCAATTCTTTGTTGAAGTTCTCACTGAATTCATCCATTTTTCTCCCAAGATCAGTGTGCATCCATGTGACTATTAGTTTGAACTCTTTTTCAAGTAGGTTGTTTATCTCTGTTTCATTTAGTTCTTTTTCTGAGGATTTGTCCTGTTCTCTTATTTGGAACATATTCCTTGTTTTGCCCTTTTCTCTGTGCTTATATCTATGTATTATGTAGATCAGTTATGTCTCCCTATCTTGGAGAGGTGGCCTTAAGAGATCCTGTATGAGGACCAGCAGTGTGCGTCTCTCTCATCACCAGTTCCAAGAGTGTCCCCTGTGTGGGCTACATGTGTCCTTCTGTTGTGGTAGGGTTGCTCTTGCTGCAGGTGCATGGGGAGGCTAGGCTGTCGCCATGGCTGGCTGGTTGTAATGCTCAGCTGTGTGCAGCAGCTATGGTTCCTTCAGTCACTTTATCGGGTGTGGGGACCCCCAGCACAGTTGGCTGCAAGGTCTAATAGCACATTCCTGCTGAAGTTTTTGTGTCAAGTCAGTAGGCCCCCAGCGTGGCTGGTTGCTAGGCTCAGGGGCTCACAATTGCTGTAGGCATGCAGCCTGCAAGGATGTCAGCTCTCAGTAGTGCAGCTGAGTGGGGCTGGCCCCAGGCATGGCAGCAGACAATTGTTTCAGGTGTTGGAAGGTGGAGTCGATCCCGTATGTGGCTGTCTGAGAAGCATAAGTCTGCTGCAGCTGACAAGCCCCACTGCCCACAGGCCCACACACCTCGTGAATGCAATCCTGTCCTGTCTGCATGCCCTGACCCACTGAAGTGGACCCACTTGCCCCAGTGTGGAGGCCCCATACACCCTGGCTATGTGGACCCACAAGTTGCCTGAGGGCTTGCTGTTGGGTGGGGCCAGTCCCTAGGGGTGGGCTGCCTGCCCTAGCTGAGCTGGATTAAATCAGTGCTCTAGTGGGTGGGGCAGACCCCTGGACTAATAGGCCAGGGGGAGAACTCCAATGGCATCTGCCAGTATGTGTGTCAGCACAACTGTACTAGGTCACAATAATGGCTGCCACCAATTTCTCAGTCCCTGGGGCAGTGGTCCCAGCCTGAGGAGGTCTTGCATCTCACTGAGATTCACTTAGAGCCTATCAAGTGAGTCTCTTTTCACCAAAGGACTGTGTACCTTTCTGGTGATTTTAGGTTGCTTTCCAAAACAGGTGGAATTGTGCATGGGCCCTTTAAAAGCAGGCTTTTCTTTCCCTTATCTTCGATGGCTTTTCTGGGGGTATTATGTGTTGTTAATAGCCAGCAAAGCGAGATATTATGACACCTGTCTTGGTTGTGCTGAGTCCAAAAGCTGCTTATAGTGGCAAAGCTTCCCCACTCAGATCCCCCACTCCTTCAGGCAATGCTTTGTACCTTAACATTGCTCCAAGTCATGAAGCGGCATGGCTGGAAGGTAGCTTTATCCTCTCCAGGAAGGAATTTCTGCCTCTTCCACCTCAGTCAGCACTGTCCCTTGTTGCGGGGGTTCATTTATCCAGTTTGCAGTTCTCTCTCAGGGGTAATTGTTCCAAAGATAGTTGTAGGTTTATTGTGTCTATAGGAGGCGGGGAGTTTAGAGTCTTCCTACACTGCCATCTTCCCAGCAGTCTCTCTGTTCCTCTGCTTGAAATGTACTCCCTCTGGTCTTGCCATGGCTGATCCCTCCCCACCCTGCACATTTCAGCTTCAATGTCACCTCCTCACAGAGGCCACCCTGGCCACCATCTAAGCAGGGATTCCCATTCTTCTCTAGAGACACGTTCTATTTGTTTCTTTTGTTGCACCAATAATTATGGAAAATGACCTTGTTAATATGTGTTCCCTGAGGCCAGGGCCGCTGTTTTGTTCACCCTGGGTCCCTAGTGGCTAAGTCAGTGCTCAGCACAGGCAGCAGCGGGCAACTAAATATCCAGGGAATGGAGTAAGAGTTCTGTGTGGAAGGAGTGGTAAAGGGGAACCTGAAATGTCATGTGGGGAGCAGACACCAGAGCATGGATGCTCAGAGTGGTCCTGCCAACCTCCACCCACCCCTGACCCAGAAAGATAGGCCCCGTGGTGGCCCAGGCTGGATGACCCCTGCTTGTTCACTCAGTTGGTTATAACTCAGGTCCAGGAATTTCAGGCACGTGTGGGCCAGCAGAAGTTCAGCAAGGTACTGGGCCGCCTGGTCCTCCAGGCCGTTCCCTGCTAGCTGTACCTTCTGCGTGGCTGGGTTCACTGTGAGGACGGCACACACAACCTGGGTGCCCACCGCCCCCAGCTGGTTTTCCAACAGCTCCACATCTGGGGGCCAGCACCGCTACCCAGTCAGTGGGCTCCAAAGTAAGGCACCACCCTCCTCCATTCTCCTCCATCCCCCAGGCCTGAGGCAGTGGAAGGGGCTATGCAGGTGGACTGTCCTGGGGTTGCATGGCGACTCTGCAACCCATTGGCTGGATACACCACCCCTACCCCATGGGTCTACGAGCTTCTTTATCAAAGAGTAAAATCACCTCCTTTGTGGTGCTGTAGAGGATGCTGTGATGGAGCTGTAGCCACCCCGTTGATGACTCGTGCCTGGCAGCAATATAACCCCCACAGAAGCCCTCACGGCCACATCTCTGGGGACTGGCAATGACAACCCAAGAGGCCATGCACGGAGCACTTACATGCTCCAGACTCTCTGCTGAGCATCTAATGCTCATCACAACCCCGAGGGCTAAGTGGTATTGTTGGGTCTGTTTCATAGATTGGAAACTGAAGCTCAGCGAGGTTGAGCTGCTTGCCCAGGGTCACCCTGATCTTCTGTGGCAGAGGTGGCATTTGGATCCAGCCCCACCAAACTCCCCCTTGCCTTCCCTCCTCTCCCTCTGCCAGCCCTTGTCTCTCTGTGTCAAAGGACTCTCCCCCCCGCATTCAGGCATTGGGAGGCCACCATCTGCAGGGGGTGCGGCCCGGCAGAGGAGGCGGTATGGGGTGGGGCAGGTCAGGAAGGGAGTGGCGTCCAGCTTTGGGTCCCCCAGCAACACCAGCAGGTCCAGGGGGAGAAGGCCTGGCTGTGGGGGCCCCACAGCCCTCAGGAAAGGGAAGACTCCAGTCTGCCCACCTGTCCCAGGCTTGGCAACTCCCACAGATGCTGCTGCTTTTGCTCAGGGCAACTGCCAGGGCCTCTGCTCCAGCACCACAGAGCCCAGTTCTGAAGGTCCAACCACTTGACATAGGGATTGAGGGTCAATGCAGAAGCCAGAGCCTGGGCCCCTGGGACAGAGAGGGGCCTGAGAGGCCTGGTCCTTCCCAGGGCTGAAGGCCCCATACATAGCTGGTCTCTGCCCTGGCTCCTGTTCCCAGGGCTCAGCCCACTCGATGCCCTCCAACTGGAAGGACCCTCGTTCCCACAGGCCCAGGGGACACTGGCTTCTTCTTCTAGGCTCCACCAGACCTCCTGGGGCCTTCCCTGAGCCCCCAGTGCGTTAGGGGCCCCCTGAAGGCTCCCCAGCCCTTACACTGATCTCCATCAGAGCCTGGATCCCATCTGTCACCCAGATGTGGTGTATGGGACATACCTGGCACAGAGCAAGGCTGGGGAATGTGTGGGGTAGGCTCAGGGAGGGCCACTCCCATGGCTGCTGCCTCCCAGAGCCCCCCTCCACACCTGGCCTTGGGTCCCTCCAGGGGTACCTGGGGCTGCAGGCCACGACGCCGCAGGCTCAGCTCTGGGGCGCTTCCCTGGCGCAGGAAGCAGGAGGCAGGCATGAGGCTGTGGGCCTGGCAGACCTCAGGTGGACGCTGTCCTTGACCAGTTCTCCAAGCCCATGGGCGCCTCATAGAGACAGGGGTCCATGTGGCCCCCTTCCCAGGCAGAGCCACCTGCCTCCTCCCCTGCCCTCTCTCACTACCCAGCCTGTTTCCCTCTAGAGTCATGTGTTCTTGCGCTAGTAGGGACTCCTGCCCCATATACAGGTGGGACAACGAGGCTCGGAGAAAGCAAATCCTTTCTCCAAATTCACACAGCGAGTAGTAGCTGATCCCGGCAGAGCCAGGCTTAGGACCCTGCCTGTCTGACAGCGAAGTGTGTGCTGTGTCTTTTCTGTGGGATCACAGAACACATATGTTTTATGACCATTTTATAGGGGAAAACACTGCAATAATTCTAAGTTCTATATCCATTAGCTTAGTTTCTCCTGTTGGTTGCGAAAACCCAGCCCTGATGCCCTTTCAGGAAGGGGTGGGACACCCCTTCTTAGACAGTTTGGCTAGGTTTGTGCATTTTAACATCATTCTGGAAGCGTATTGTTAATGGTGGAACAACTGATGCCGCTGGCTGCCCTGAAGGTGTCCCACGGAGGGATGTGCTCTCTGTGGGACAGGGGTCTCTTGTCCCCTCGGCTGCAGCCTGCCCCCTCCATCCCTGCCTAGAAGCTCCCAAGGTGAGGAGACAGGCCTGAACCCACCCTGCCCGGGGCACCTTCTGTCTTCAGGACTGCGTCTGAATCCGTATCCGAACCCTCCTCGGCCTCCGGGACCCCTCTAGTGGCCACCGTCTCCTCCTCCCGCTCTTCGTTCTCCCCAGACCTCTCCCAGGGACCCCTCATGGTCATACCCATTTCACAGTCACAGGCACTGAGGCTGGGACTGAGCCAGTGGACACCTAGAGCGCTGCCTGAGATTGTGGGTGGCCCGCTGGCTGCATGGAACAATCGAATGTGGCGTACAGTGAACAGGCGCCCCCAGCAGCCAGTAGAGATGTGCTTCTCCAGCGGCAGTCGCCCTGGCAACCCCGTTCTGTCGGTGCTGCGGAAACCACCACTGGCCTGCGTTGACCTGGAGCCTGCTCCTGGTCAGGGCGCAGAAGGGCACGTGCCACGGGCCAGGCGCAGGGCTGGGCGCCTCGCTGGTGTTTATTCCCCTGCCGTCTGGTGTGGGTCCAGCATCACCCCCTTCAGTAGACTGGGGACAGTGCCTGACTCCAGAGCTGGGCCTTAGTCCCTGTGCTCGGAGGGTGGGGCAGCTCTGCCAGGCATCGCACAAGAGGGACTGGGAACCTTGCAGAGCCAGCCACCCTCCTCTCTGAAGCCAGAGTCCTGCTCCCACTCTATGGGTCCCAGTTCTCTCTCAGGCTCCAGTGTCGCATATGCAGCTTCTTCCTCCAGGAACATTCCTCCCCAGCTGTGCTTCTTGAACTTCAGAATCTGCAGGTGTCAGCTCAGAGGTCCCTTCTTCCTGAAGCTTTCCTTGACCCCTCCTCGGGGCCACTGCTGCCCCTATGACCCCCTCTCAAAGTACCTATAACACCTGTCATCCCCTCACTCCCCAAGGAAGTGGGGCCAGAGGGCAGGGGAGAGGGGCTGCTCCTCTCTGAGCCCCAGGGCCAGGCAGAGGGAGTCTGGAGAGGAAGGGAGGCCCAGGGCAGCTGGGGGTGGGCACTGAGCCCAGGGCGGGGGCGGGGCTGGGTCCTGCCCCCAGTGGGAGTGTCCCTTTACCAGCTGCTGGCCTGGCCTGGGCGCCTGCTTTTCCTCCTGTGCAGCTGGGGCTGCAGCTGCTCTGCTGACCCTGCTCCCTGGCAGCCAGCAGGAGCTGAGGGCGTGGGCTCCCCAGGGGCCGCGACAGGCTGGGGGCTTCTGGATTAAAACTGAGAAGTAGGTGGTGACCAGGAACTAGGGGGTGGGCGCCCCGCAGAGGCTGCTGCAGCTCTGGGTCATCGTCTCTGTGGAGGGGCAAGAGAGTGGCTCCTGGGCAGGTTGGCTGGAGGGACTGTGACTGGTCCTGCTGGGCTGAGGGTGGGGGTGTGACTCCTCAGGGGCTGGACTGGTGGTAGTGGAGGGGGCAGGCTGGGACAGGGTGGGGGCAGAAGGAAGGATCTCCGTCTGTCTAGAGGCAGCAGGTACAAGAGCAAGCCGCGTGCTCGTGTCCTCCTGTGTGCCCACCTGCCTCCTTTCCTGGGCCTTGTCCCCAGGCCCGTGTTGGGCTCTGGGCACAGAGCAGGATGGGTCTCACTCTGCCCAGGAGGCCCCGGGAGGGCCAGGAGGTAGTCCCTGACTCCTGCGAGAGCTGGAGCCCTGGGGCCCCTGAGAAAGACCACAGCTGTGGCTGGGTCAGGGGAGCCTTTAAGGAGGGAGCTGAGTCTGGCCGGGGCAGGGGAGGGTGAAGGCTGGGGTAGGAGGTGGTTTTGGGCATCTGGGTCTGAGAGCATTGTCTCTCCGATGCGTGGCCGGGGCTTCTGGGCTGAGCAGGGTGTTTGGGGTGGAAATGAGGCTGGAGAAGAGGTGGGGGCCCTGAACGCTGTGCTGGGAGCCTACAGGGTGTAGGGGCTGGGTGGGTGGGGCCCAGCTCTGCCACTGCTCACCATGTGCTGTGGATGCACCACACTGCCCATCACCTCCTCCCCAGGTGGGCCCCCTCGAGAAAAAAGGCTACCAGGAGCAGGACCCGGACCCCAGTTTTCCATCATCCCCAAACTCAAAGTGGTTTCTGTGACCCACATCAGGGAGCTGGGGAACCGGCTGTGGGACGTGGCTGACTTCGTGAAGCTACCACAGGTGGATACCTTGGTGCTGCTGCCAGGCGCTGACTCCTCTGACTCTACACTTGCAGCGAGTGGGTGCAAGAGGGGCCTGTAATGCCAGAGGGGATGCTGGCGCTGTCTCAGGGCTGGGCTCAGGAAGGGCCTGACAGAGGCGTGGCCCTGGAAAGGGCTCTTGGGGATGTGTAAGAGGTTTCCAGGTGGACTAGGGGGCAGGAAGCCAGGCCAGAGGTATTGCATTTACATAGGCTGCATCTAGAACAGTGGGGGGTCTGGGAACTCAAGGCTTGATCTAGAGGATGGGGTGGAGGGGCCTCGGGACCAGGGCCTGGAGCTCCTGAGTGCTTTCCTCCCTGACCTGGGCACTGTGGTCTGGCTGCTGCTCTGCCCTTCCTATCCTGTATTTCTGGCCCCTTCTCCCTCCACCTAGATCCTCTATAGCCCCAGTTTCTACCTTGTTCTGCTGACACCCCAGTTGTAGCCCCGGTGACCACCTGCCCGACCAAAGCTGCCTCCTGATGCGCACCCACCACGTCCAAGGAGAACCCCTCTCCCTCTCCCAGTGTGGCCTCTTTCCATCCACTGAGGGCCATGCCGTCTACCAGGGCCAAAGCTGGACCTGGCTCCCCACCTCCCTGCCCCACTCCTGTCCATTCCTTTTCCTGACGGGTTTCCCTGCTGCCCCCGCTGTGCCTGTGGTCTGCTTATGGGCCCCCAGGTGCGCTCCACGCAGCAACCAGGCTGAGCCGTCACAGGTGACACCATCAGAGCCTGCCAGCCCTTGCTTTCCACCCTGGGAAGGCTCCCTTTCCATGATGGTGGCCACCAAGTCCCTGCAGATCCTGGCCACTGCCACCCCCGGCTGCCCTCTGCCCAGCCCTCCCCTCCCCTTCCTGGGTGTGCCTCCCCTGAAATGTGCAGAGCTTTCACGGGCAGCAGAGAAGGTGCCAGCCACTCTTCTGCACAGCCACCCTGCCTTTGTCCCAGGCAGAGCTCACCACCTGCTCCCCTCGTCCTCGGCCATGTGTGCAATGAGGGGTCCACTCCCCACAAGCCTAGGTGGGAGCCCGGCCCAATAATGTTTTGGATCTTCAGTGTTTAGAAGCAGGAGGCTCTTGGAAAATTCTGGTTGAGTGAATGAGCGTGAATATGAAAAGAAAACTTGCCTCAAAGAGGCAGACAGGGGCTCAGAAATGGCCAGAAACCCAGCCAGCCTCCCACCTCTGCCTCAACTTGCCTCACTGGAGGCGTTTCCCTGGGGCACAGGGTTGATGACTCGATGGGCCGGGACCCCTTCTCTCACAGACCTGGCTGCCAGCTTCTGGCCTCTCCCACTGAGGGAGCCAAGCAGGGGCCCACCCTGATCCTTGCCTTCCAGGGAGAGAACGTGTTCTTCTTGGTGACCAATTTCCTTGTGACACCAGAACAAGTGCAGGGCAGATGCCCAGAGGTAAGGCTGCCTGGGAGCCTCCCAGTGAGTCCCTGTTCCTCCACCAGCCCTGGGTCACCAGCCGTGTCCCCACTTCTCCTTCCCAGGTGACTGAGGGCTCAGTATGTGCTGCTGTGTCCCAGGCACTGAGCTAAAACCTTTTCGTGAATCATTTCATTCAGTCTCACAAACATCCTGCCTGGCAGGAAGTACTGCAGTCCCCGTTTAAGATGAGAGGACTGAGGCCCAGCCAGGTTGAGTCACTGACCCAAGGCCTCCAGCCTGTGGGTGATGGGACTCCCCACCTCTGAGCAGTCTGCTTCCAGAGCTTTCCACCTTTGTTCTCTGTGAGGTGTCCAGGCCTCTCCCCATCCTGGTCCCTCCTCTGGGCACTCTCCAGGTGATGAGTGTAACCCCCAGAACTGGGTGCAATGCTTAGGTGGGCTCTAATAGCAAGAGCCAAGCTGGAAGATCACCTCCCCTTCTCTATGCCCAGCCTCTGTTAATGTATCCCGGGGCAGCTTCTGTTTTTGTGGGCAAACACAGCACACTCCTTCTTATGCTGAGCTCAGGGTCACTCATGTTCTCTGGGTATTTTTCACTACAACTGTGGTCAAGCCAGAGTGCCCTGGCCTCTTCTTGCCCATTCATGCAGAAATGCAGACTCTCCCCAAAATCTCACCTTTTCCTCTCATCTGGGGACGTCCCAGGGATCCAGCGTCTGTCCCAGAGCACACTTGCTGTCCTCCTCAGCTGTGGATTTGTTTCCAATATTTTGATTGCCATAAAATATATGTAACATAAAATTTACCATCTTAACCACTTTCACGTGTACACTTCCCAGATTCTGGATTTTGTCTGAACAGTTGGGACCCGGGACATAGCCCCGGAAGCCTCCCTCCATGGTGACGTCTCTTTAATTGAGTCCAACATGGAATCACTGGCAGGGCTGCAGGGTCACTGTGTGGCCCCCTGTCCCCCCTGTCCTGGTCGTTGGTCCCACCCCAGTTGCTGGGGGGCACATGTCCCTGGTTGGCCCTGTCCACAAACGAGGTGAGGCAGGTGCACAAAGGATGTGCTAACGTTCGGAAACACACGCGATGTCCTCCCTTTCTGAGTGCTCGGAGACGTCTAGTTGATGTTCGGTTTGTAGACTGTCCTGAAATTGTGCTGGGGCCACGGTTCTGTGGTCTCTGGAGTTCACGTGATTCCTCTTTGCCTGAGTCTGGTCTTCCAGCCCTTCCCTCGAAGCTGCCAGGGCTGGGTAATTCATCAGACCTGACACCCCAGCTTCCTGAGAATAGCAGAGTTCCTGCCAGCTCCTCTCAGGGTCTGGTCGTCTGGTCCCTCCCAGCACATGCTCTGTGCTCCTTGTAGTGTCACAGCCTCCAGCAAACACCTGCAGACCCTCCCCCAGACCAGGCTTACAGAACTCCACCCTCCCCACCTCTCGGAGCTCCTGCACACACAGCCCAGCCAGGGTGGCAGGGCCTGCGATGGGGCAGAAGCTGCAGCTGGGAGACCCAGGGAGGCACGTCAGCCAACTCGGGGCCTCAGGAAGGGTTTCCTGCAGGATGGGAGGCTGAGTGGGATCTAGAGGATGTCCAGGCAGAGGGGCTGCGTGGGCAAAGGCCCCAACTGTGTGAGAGGAGGCACCTCCAGGGTTCCCTGCTGCTGAGTGGGGTGGAGCCTAGATTTGGACTGGGGCAGGAAGGAGGTAGCCCCAGACCACAGGGGCCTGGGAGCCCCTCTAAGGAGCTGAACTGGAGCCAGCAGCATCAGGAGCCACAGATGGGCTCAGGGGAGGGGCGCTCGATCGTCTGTCACTGGGATGGGCCGCTCGGGCTGCTGGAGGGAGGTGGATGAGGGCAGAGGTGGGGCCCCGTGGTGGTCACCGTGGGGTCTGTTCGGAGGAAATAGTGGCCCAGCCAGGGTGGAGAGGAGAGGCGGAGTCAGGATATAGGTAGGGTCAGCGAGGCAGTGCACGTGACCTCTCTCTCTGCCCACTTCTCACAGTCCACCCCCCACAAAGTCCCACCATCTCATTCGGCTTCTCAGAGTCCCCGGCCCTTCCTGCCCCCCTGGTGCTTCGTTCCTCCTGCTGCCCCTGAGCCCGGGGCCCTGGACAGCAGCGTCGGCAGAACCATGTCTGTGCGAGTGCCTGACGCTTGAGGGTGCTTCCTCTCTGGGTCTGGGACTCCCAGAAAGCTCACCACCATCCCCTCCTGGCTGATGCCCAGAACTCTGTGACCATGTGCAGGCACTAATGTCCCTGTTTCACAGCAGAACAAGCATGGAAGGGAGTAGCTGTGGTTTCTTGGCCAGTGTGTGGGGTCCCACTTCCCTTCAGGCCCCTCTGAGGAGAGTCCTACCCTTTTATCTGCACGCCCAGCACCCCCACCCTGGCATGAACTTACCCTCCTAGAGTCCCTTCGCCTTCCCTAATCTGTCCTTCCCTAATCCGAATTGGACCAGAGGAGCTGGGCCTCGAGGAGTCACTTCTGCCCCCACTCCGGGGACAGAACTCTCAGGAGGGAAGGAGTCTCGCTCTGCCTTGGGATACAGCACTGCACCCCAATCTGGCCAGGCCTGCTCTCCCTCCCCCCTCTGACCACCTCCTTTTATTTGCACCCTCCAGCTTTCCCATGTGCCCCCAAACTCAGGGAACCCTGGGGGCTAAGCAGGGTAGGGGCATGTCCCTGCAGACTGGGGGGCTGGGTCACAGAGGGGAGACACCTCCTGGGCCTGGACAACGCTGTTCTCTCACCGCCTCAGCACCTGCCATCCCACTGTGAACCGCTGGGCTGACGAGGACTGTCCTGAAGGGGAGACGGGGACGCACAGCCACGGTAACTGTGGGCCTGTCTTCCAGCGCCTCCACTGGGAGGGGGTTCAGGGGGCTGTGCTGGGACTCTGGGTGGCTCCCTCGTGCAGGGCCTGTGGTGCCTCTTTGTGTCTTCTTTCTGCCAACAGCCCCCTGCCCACTCCCTCCCCAGGCCCTGTGGAGATTTTAGGGCCTGGAGTTTGTCTTGTGTTTTCAAGGCATAAAAACGGGCCAGTGTGTGGAGTTCAAGGGTACCCACAGAACCTGTGAGATCCGGGGCTGGTGCCCCGTGGAGAGCGACACTGTGCCCGTGTAAGTGTCCCCAACACCCAGAG
This sequence comes from Diceros bicornis minor, assembly GCF_020826845.1. Classification (NCBI taxonomy): domain Eukaryota; kingdom Metazoa; phylum Chordata; class Mammalia; order Perissodactyla; family Rhinocerotidae; genus Diceros; species Diceros bicornis. The sequence continues at coordinate 31,318,870 of NC_080774.1, read as the reverse complement.
CAGGTCCCAGGACCAGCAGAGCCTGCCCCTGACCTCCCCCACCTGCAGGAAGCCCCTGCTGGTCCAGGCTGAGAACCTCACGCTGTTCATCAAAACACTGTCACCTTCAGCAAGTTCAACTTCTCCAGGTCAGCATGGTGGGTCCTGGCTGCCCCAGATCCTCCTTGTCCCCTGCCTCACCACCCCCACCTCACCGCCTCCCAGGTCCAATGCCTTGGAGACCTGAGATGCCACATATTTCAGGCACTGCTGCTGTGACCCAGGCTTCAGCCCCGCTGCCCTGTGTTCAGATCAGGGACCTCGTGGTCGTGGCTGGAGGGGTCTTTGAGGACCTGGTGTTGCTGGTGGGCCCCTGAGGGCAGAGTTCTGGGAGGGCTGGGGAGAGGGTCCCTGCCTGTGTGCTGGTGGAGCAGTGATGCGCTGTGTGCAGGGCGGGGCTGTGGGCATCCACGTCTGCTGGGATTGTGACCTGGATGCCAGGGGTTCTGACTGTGGCCCCACGACTCCTTCCAGCTGCAGGAGAGGAGCTACGAATTCAGGTGCAGCCCCACTGCCTGCCTGCTGCTCCTCAGCCAGGTCCCCCTCCACCTGTCCTCCTGTGGCGGCCGGGACAGACCCCAGCCTGGCCCGTCCCTCTGGATGCTCTGCTGTGTGTGTGAGGGGTCCCAGGGCCAGGAGGGGGTGCTCTCAGCTCCAGGTGCCCCAGCACAGCCTCTGTCCAGCCTCCCTACTGAGCCTTTTGTTCACCACCCCATCTGTCCCCACACCCCTGCTGCAGCTGGGAGCCCTCACCCCCAGACCCTCCTCCACTCCACTCTGCCTCCAGCATCGCCCTATACCACACAGGCGGCTTTCTTTTTTACTTTTCCCTTAAGGTTTTATCTAAAAAATTACAAGAATCTATAGAAAACCTCAAAGATTTGTACCGTGAAAATCCATAGAGCCTTGTTCTGGGTTCACCAGGGTTCTTTTTTTTTTTTTTTTCCATTTTCCCCATTTGCTTTCTCCCTCCCTCTCTAGAGTGAGCCAGATATATATAGGTAGATTTCACAGGAAAGCACTGGAAAGTAAGTGGCAGATATCTGGACACTCACCCCTCTCAATGCTGTCCTGAGAATGAGGACCTTCCCCATGTGACCACTGTCCTCTTGTCACACTCAGGAAATCTAACATTGGCAGATAAATCTAATGTTTAAATTTCCCCAGATGTGCCAATAATAGTCCTAAACCTTTTAATTTTCTGATCCAGGATGCACTCAGGGATCTTGTGTGCATGTATTGTCTGTCTTTGAGTCTCCTAAGCAGACCCCCCATCCTTCTGTCACCTCATGTCACCTCGTCACCCTCACACATACGTGCACACAGCCACCAGGCCTGGAGGTGAAGCCCCCTGATGCTGCTCGCTGGGCCTGGCCTGGGTTCACTGACCTCCCCAGCCCTTTGCAACCATGTGGGGCTGGACCCCACCCATGCCCTGCTCCCCTCACCCTGTGCTCTCGCCCACCCTGCATCTTTGCCTAGAACTCCTTCCTGACCCCTGGGAAACCAGCTTGAGGGTCTCCCAGCAGGAAGACTTCCCTGGTTCCTAGGGGAGAGTGAGTGCCCCTCTCTGGACCCCCACAGTCCCAGGCCTGTCCCTCCCCTCCACCCTCACTGCCAGTGTCTGTTTTGGGACCCTTCTGTCCACATCTGCTCAGCAGGCAGGGAGCTTCTGAGAGGCAGGTCCCAGCCTGATTGTCCCCTGTATCCTCAGCAATGACACAGGGCTGAGACCCAGGACTCGGCTGGGTGAGAATGGAGTCAACTGATGAGTAAGTTGAGGCCTGTAAGGGACAGCCCAGCCCAGGAGTGGGCAGAGCAGGCCGCTAGACTCTCTCCTGCCCCAGGACAGCTACTCACTGGTGGGAGGCCTCAGGAATGGAGGCCCGGAGCCTGCTCAAGCTCTACGGGATCCTTCGACATCCCTGTCACTGGGCAGGTAGGGGACAGGCTGGGGTAGGTGGGGGCATGCAGGGGTGAGGGGTGGGAGGGAGCAACAGCCACAGCCAGAGAGGCTCAGCCCAGGTCTCCCTCAGGCAGTCAAGTTCGGGCTCATCCCCACAACCCTCACTCTGGGCACCAGACTGGCTTGGCTGGGTGTGGTGAGTCTGGCCAACATGGCTCCCTCTGGCTGTCGGCAAGCACGTGCCCCCCGAGTGCACACCTGAGCCCCCTGTGCTGACATGAGTCTCGGGGTGAGGGCTGGGGAGGCGGCGGGATGGCAGGCTGGGGGCCAGGACGTGAGTCTGTCCTGCCTCTCCCAGATCACCTTCTCCTTTGACCTGCTGCTGTTGTACGTGGATGGGGAAGCCCATTTCTCCTGGAGGACCAAGTGTGAGGAGGGGAGCTGAGGGCCTGCCTGGACCCTGGGCCACACTTTGGAGGATGGTGGCTGGAGCCCTGGCCTGCCGTCCTCATCTGCAGGCAAAGGCCCCGAAGGGCACTGCCAACCCTGAGCAGACAGAGCTGCTTCCCCACCCCCACACCCAGCTGCCCAGGTGCCTTAGAGGGGGTCCAGCACCTGCCCCACCGCTGCTGCTGGGAGCTGGACACCATCTCCAGGGTGGCCCTGGCAGCCACTCGCTGGCCCATTCCTGAGGCCTGGAGCCTTTCTCTGCTGGTTGGGGGTTCAGGACCGGGAAGGGTGGTGGCCTCACCTGGGGGAGTCATAGATGAAGCCCATGCAGGACCAGGGCACAGGGTGGGGGGAGAATTCTATACTTCAGCTCCCAGGCAGACTGTCCCCCTGCAACTCCAGCCTTGGCAGGGTGGAGGAACCACAGAAGCCAGTTTTGTATAGGGACCTGCAGGGGAACACAACACAGGGCACTGGTCCAGTGGGGCTCCTGCTGGGTCTGGTCTGGAGAACGCTCTCCCAGTCTGTCTCCAGTGCACTCAGAAGCTCCCTGCTCACCCGCTCTCCCCACACTGGCTGTGGTCAACTCCGGCCCTGCCTGGGTCCCAGCCCTCCTCCCCCTGCCAGCACTCCCCTCACAGTAGAGCCTCTGCCCTCTCAGCGGCCCTACATGGGGGTCTGTGCAGCCAGAGTCCAAGGCAAGGGAGAAAGAAGCCTGACAAAAGGAGTCATCTCAGCTGCTCTGGGGTTGGGTTACTAGGGCAGGTCCCTTCCCAGCTCTGGGCCTCATCCATGGAGTGAGGAGTGTGGTGGGCAGACGATTTGATGCCTTAGGACCCCACGCAAGGGCACAGGCACCTCTTGAACCCAAACCTGCTCAGCTCGTGAGCACCAGCCCCTTCCTGGTGGCAGCCCTCGGGCTGTGGGGGGCTGGGATGGGGGAGGGAAGAGGGGCTGAGTTGGTGGGCATGGGGTCCTTTGGGACCTTCTATCTGTCTCCTTGGTGACCCCCAGCCCAATGCCCTGGAGCCTGCTCACCGCGCTTCCTGGGAGCCCTGGGTGGGAAGGCTGTATATCTGGACACATACGTCACCGCTGCCCAAGGTCACACCTGAGAACGTGTCTGGGCCGCTGCCCACCCCAGCCTGAGGCAACTGCAAGAGGACCGCGCTCTGACCAAGACCCCAGGTGGAGCCCAGGGGATGGAGAGAATGTCCCTAACAGAGGACATGGAAGCCCCCAGGAGGCTGGCCTGGTTCTGGCTCTGGAATCCTCCCGGGGGTCTGAGTCCTGCCTGCTGGAGAATTTCCCTGAGTCCCCAGGCCCACGGTCAGGAGGGGAGGGACGAGGCTGCAGGAGCCAAGCCCTCTCTTGGTCCCAGGGAGGGGTAGGGATTTGTGGGTACCCCCCCAGGGAGAAAAGGGGCTGCCTTCTCTTGGGTCCCTGGTGACCAGGGGCATGCAGGCAGCTTGCTGGTGGAGCGACATGGGGCAGGTTGGGGAGAGCCAGGGCTGGCGCTCAGGCTGGGCAGCATCTGGAATCATCTGGCACCTGGAGCTTCAGCAAAGCCTTGGGGTCCCTGCTCTTCTCAATCCCCACAGCTGTGTCCATGGGAGGTGGGTTCAGAAGGGCCAGGGTGAGAGAACACGGCTCTGAGCCTGGTCATTGGAGCGGGGTCACGGGTACCTGGTTGTCCTTGGTGCCCAGAGAAAGCTGAGGTCAAGGCTGCAGAGAGCCGAGTAAAGCTGCCAGAGCCAGCAGCTTCCTGTGTGGTCCTTCAAGGCAGGAACAGGGAGAGGGAGGCGTCTATGGTAGACTTAGCATGACCAGAGGGGGTACTGGGTATGCCTGGGGACCCCCATGAACTGGGGCCCCACTGCCACCAGGTGCGCTGGAAGGTACCTGGAGAGGCCCTGGCGCTTGTGCCCCCACCTGCATGCGTGTGTCCTGTCACGAGCCTTTATCACAGAGCCCTGAGGGGCGGGCAGGGAGAGAGGCAGCTGGGGAGCTGCGGGCAGCCCTGAGCTTGGAACCAGCTGTGCCTCAGTCTGCACATGGTGTGCACCCCCAGGGGAGCCATGTGGGCCTGTGGGCCTGTGCCTGAGAGATGTGTGGACCCAGGCAATTGGGCTCTACATCCGGGGGCAGGCGTCAGGCACATGCCTTGCTCTCTGGGAGCCCCAGGAGACCAAGGGAACCCTGAAACTCCACTGCCCTTTCTAGGTGGCCTCCTTGGGGTCCAGGCTCTGCTCTCTGGATCGTCCCCCAAAGGGACATGTGGGGAGCCTGGGAGGAAGCCTGGCCCCACCCTGTCAGGGACCCCTCTGTGCCTGGTGTGTAGCTCTTCTCTGCACTGGCCTGAGGGCACTGCCTGAGGGCAAGACCCCAGGACCCAGGCAAGATCATGTGTCTGACTCAGAGCTGTCCCAGTCCTGGTACCACCTCTTTACAGAAACTCAGCATTTTTGCTGTGGATTGAGGAAAATTTTTTGTTCCCAAGGACAGGTGAGGACTCAGTGCCACAAATAATGTCACAGTGCACACAGTGACAGGCCACAAGGCTGGCTGAGCAGTTATTATTGTGGATCCCTGGGGCTCTGGGCCTCTTCCCTCCCCGCCCTACTCCACCTGCCCAGGTAGCTGGAGTTGGTCATAAACTGGAAGGCGCTGGGCAAAGAGTCTACCACACCAGTGCCAGCCACAGCCCATACTCAAGGACTCAAAGCTTGGCACCTGGGGTGAGTTCCTAAGGACCCCCGGAATGGGCGGTCCTGCAAACCCAATCTGCCCCGGATAGAAGTGACTGCCAGCTCCTCCAGCCTCCTGAGGATGTAGGGGAAGGTGGGCAGGCCTCAGCGGTCCTCATGGACTGGCGGGTTGCCCCTTGTGTCCGGGCTCCTGGGCCAGTGCCTGGCTGGGGGGCTGCAGGGCCTGCACCGTCTCCTCCAGGCTGTCGCATGGGGCAGTCAACCCCGGCCGCTCCCGCTGGTTCTCCTTGCTGTGCTGGATGCCGTAGACAAAATACACCACGAGTCCTGCAATAGGGGCACAAGCCTGAGGGGCAGGTCCCAGCCCTGCTTTCCTGCTTGCTCTCCTCCTGCAGCCCACCCAGGTCCCAGCCTGGCCCCCACTCACCAATCATCAATCACCACTCATCAATCAGATGGAGAAGCACAGCCAGGTCAGGGAGCTCAGGTGCAGCATGAGGAAGATGTTGAGGAGGATGCTTAGGGCTGGAGTCAGGGGCACCATGGGAACCTGAGGGGGCAAGGACAGGGCTGGGCTGGGCTGTGGGAAGTTCTGCTGGCCCAGGGCCTGATTTCTTGGGAGTCCTGAGAGCCTTTCTCCATCTCTGGAGATTCTGGAGACAAGGGCCCACTCGCCATGTAGAAAGAGGGGGAAGGGGGACTGGCCTCCCCTGCTCTGTGAGCCCTGGTGCACCCTGCCATGGCAGAGGAAGAAGGGGCGAGGGGAGCTGGCTGGGCTGAGAGTGAGGGGTGTTGGCTGGAGGAAGTACCTGGAAGGTATCCTGCTGGCGCTGTTGCTGGTGGGCCCCCAGGATGAGGAGACTGAGCAGAAACATGACGGAGCTGAGCAGGAGCAGCAGGGTGTAGCCCCAGAGCGGGAGGTGCAGGACCGAGTCCCTGAAGACCAGCACGCAGTCCAGAGTGATGGCCGAGGCCACCAGGACACCAAGTGCCCAAGCCACGGCAGCTCCAGGCTGGCACCCACCCAGGAAGCCGAGGTAGGGCCTCAGGGCTGGTCGCAGCTGCCCGGGCTCTGTGCCTGCTCTGTGCCCACCAGCTGTCTTTGGCCTGAGGTATCGTCATTTTCCTTGGCCACAGGACCAGGGCTGGCTGGGCCCTGGGAACTGGATGGAGGGGCCTTAGGGAAGCGAAGCATGATAATGCCGATGGTCACAAGTGTACATTCCAGCAGTGTTTCGATGGACAGGAACTGGACCAGTGCCTCGAGGTCCAGCAGCAGTGCCAGGAAAGCCATGAGGACCCCGAGCATCAGGATGCCCACTACAGGCACCTGCGTCCGGGGGTTTATGTGGGCAAACACCTGGAAGAAGAGCCCGTCGGTGGCCATGGCACAGACCATGCATGGCAGGAAGAGGAAGATGTTAAGCAGAGGAGTGTTCATGGCTGTGGCAGAGGTTGGGAGACTGGTCAACATGGTGCACAGGCCCATCAGGGGATGTGGCTGGGGGCCAGGGTATGGGTGGTTTCTTGGGAACACAGGCATGAGTTTGTCTGGGCTCTCAGAGTGAGCCTGAGTGTATGTGGGGTGCTGGATTGTTCTCCCTCACCACCCAGGAATGGGACATCCCAGTTTAGGTGACAGACCCACTGGAGAATCTGATGAGGGCTGAGTCCCTCTGCCAGGAAAGGACCTGGAAGCGCGTGCCAAGGGCTGACATTCTATGTACAATTGGGAGGGGCGGTGAGTAGGTCTCTCCCAACAAGCCTGGGTGGAGAGTTTAATGATTAGCACCTTCCTGGGCCCATGATGCAACTGGGAACACAGGCCCAGATGGAGATGTGCTCCCTGGGAGGCTTAGGGCAGGGCCCCACCTCCCTGTTCCCTCCCGCCTAGTCTGGAAGGTCCCCTTATCACAGATTGCGCCAGCTGCCACTATGAAGCCTGCCCAGCCATAGCCCCACTGGTAGAAGGCATCACTGAGCGCCCAGTCAGGCTCCAGGCTGTGCCAGGGCACCATGAGGGTGAGCACAGTGGAGACGAGGATGTAGGCACCAGCCACCAGGCCAAGAGAGATGATGATGGCCATAGGCACAGCTCGCTTTGGGTTCCGGGCCTCTTTGCTGGAGGCAGAAATAGCACCAAAGACCACGAAGGCATAGAAGCAGGTGGCGGCACCGGCCATGATGCCGGAGAGGCCGAAGGGCGCAAAGCCACCCTCCTCAGCGCTCCAGTTGTGTGGGCGGGCCAGGACACACCCCAGGATGATGATGAAGAGGATGACGACCAGGCTGATGGCAGAGAAGGTGCGGTTGAGATAGGAAGAGGTGTGCACTCTGCAGGAGATGAATGCGGAAGCCAAAAGTATAATGCCAGCAGCCAAGAAGTCCGGGTACTGGGTCAGGAAGGGCACCTGCCAGATGCCCACGTGGGCTTCGGTGAAGCTGTGGATGTGGTGGTTGAAGACAGCATCTAAGTTGCAGCAACAGGCATGGGCCACGGCAGCACCACTAATGAGACACTGGAGGAGCACCATCCAGCCAACGAGGAAGGCCCACAGCTCACCCATGGACATGTAGGTGAACAGGTAGTGAGAGCCAGTGCAGGGCATATGCACCTCGAACTCTGCATAGCATCGGGCTGCCAGCAGGGAGGTCATGCCGGCCACGCCAAAGGACACGAGCACAGCAGAGCCAGCAGTGTGCTTGGCCACGGTGCTCATGAGCACATAGAGGCCCAAGCCCACCATACCACCCACACCCAGCAGGGTCAGGTCCAGCATGGTCAGGTGGTGCCACAGTGACATCTCCCTGGTGGACTCCTCCAGTGTCTTCAGCCGGTTCAGTTTCTGGCAGAAGCGCACCAGGCTGGTGGTGCTGGGCAGCCCCTGGGCCATGGTGGGCAGCTGAAAGGAGCACCAAGCCAGCTGCCGGCACCTATGAGGGCCAGAGAGGAGTGACAGGCTGCCTAGCCAGGTCCTGACCAGACTTCAGTCCTTGTTCTGGCCCTGCCCTGGGGGCTGAAGCCTGGAACCGCTGGCTAGCTGGAGGGCTGGGATGAGGCAGGGGTCAGGTCCCGCCAGCAGGGTGGGCAGGAGGTCACAGGGAAGCACAGAGAGCCCTCCGGCCTGCTTCTCAGGGAAGAGAGGGTGTGTTTGGGAGGGGCCCTGAGAATGGGGAGGGGGCAGCACCAGGGAGCCCGGCTAGGAATTGCTCCAGTGGTCTGGGATCCCAGAGCAGGGTGGAAACCCGAGGCTTCCCTGGAGCTGAGCCGGGGCTCCAGGATGAGGAACAGGAGTGACTCTGTGTCCCTGGGCTATGCCCAGGCAGTCAACTGGCCTCAGCCAGAGGTGTTCATTCCCTCATCCCCTGTCTCACCAGGTTGATGTATCAGTTACCGCACCAGGAGAGGAGGTGCCCTGGGCCCTGAACCTGTTGCCAAGGCCCTGTGCCCTGCCCCTGCACCCGGACACACCACTGCCTCGCCACTGCTAGAGCTGCTTTTGTCACATCCTTATCCCCAGGTACCCTAGTCTTGGCCTCCTCTCTGGCCTGAGTCCCTCCCCCCAGGACTTGCTGTGACTCCCCTGCTGTTCCTATCACTGCCCCTCAGTGCGCAGTGCTCGGCTTTGAGGAGTGTGAATTGGCAGAACTCATGCTGGCTGTTCTGAGCTTGAAAGCTACAGAGAGTGTCCTGAAAGGAGGTGAGCAGACTCCTGGGGACGACTATAGCCTTCCAGCTTGGGACACCCTAGGGCCCCTCAGACACCAATGACAGCCCCTCCTAGCCCAGGAGTACCTGTCAAGCCTGGAAGACCTTGGGGGACACTTCAGAGGCTCTCCACTTGTGGATATCCATGAAAGGTGTCATGGACTGAGCATCTACTCCATGCCAGTCCCTGCATCACGGGAGACACATCACATGTCTTATCACATGACCATCACAACCCCCACTCAGGCTTATTTATTCCTGGGCTGAGGGGTCTTTGTCCTGCTCTTCCCAATTCTTGAAAGTGGAAGGGTTGGTGTGACAGGTGTTAACTTGTTTACAGCAAAATGATGACAATCCATCCAAGCAAAGCAAAACCAAAACAGACATCATCTTCCCCCAGAACTTTCTCCATGTTTTCAGGTTTATATGTGGTTTGTGGAATAGGACTTTAGGGGCACCTGCAGGCTGTCTGGCTCAGTGGGCTGGTGACAGGATGGTGGACTCCCAGACAAGACGGTGCCACTTAGAACACTTTGCCTTAGCCGGCCCCCTTGCTGCCTTCTGATATTTGGCTGATATTGTCTTGAGGAACTTCTCAGATGGGCTCCCGCTTCCTGCAGGGGTGACATCTCCCTTACCTCACTCTCGTGTGGCCTAAACATAAGTGAGCAGATGTTCCTTGTTCTGAAATGTTCAGAAATTCAGAAAAATGCATTTCCAACCAAGAGGCTTGGACAGTTTTGTAACAGGAGCACTCCCAAGGTCTTATCAATGACTACCTGAGAGCTGGTATGCAGGGTTTCAGAGCACTGACTTCTTATCTATCCAGAGAGGGGCTCTCACCACACTCCCTTTCATAGGCGCCAACATCCAATGGATATTCGTGGCCAAGCATGGTTGATGCAGTAAACTGTAAACTTCTAGGAAAATGGCTGTGCCAAAAAATATGAGAAGAAGAAGAGAGAACTCTTCCCACGTCATCCTACAAAGCCAGGATCACCCTGACACCAAACCCAACAAAGACATCACAGAAAAAGAAAACGACAGGCCAACATCTTTTATGAATATAGATACAGAATTGCTTAACTGAATACTAGCAAATTGATTCCAGCGACATGTAAAAAGGTCCAAGCTGGATTTATCCCAGGAATGAAAGATTGATTTAACATCTGAAAATCAATCAAAGTAATATGCCATACTAATAGAATAAATGACAAAAACCACATGATCATCTCAACAGATACAGAAAAAAACAGTCAATAAACCTGGAATAGAAGGGACCACCCTCAAACTGATAAAGACCATCCATGACAAACCCTCGGCTACTACACTCAATGGTGAGAGACTGAAAGCTTTCCCTTTGATCAGGAACAACAGCAGGATGTCCTCTCTCTCCACTCGTACTCAACATTTTACTGGAGGTCCTGGCCATGGCAATTAGATGAGAACATGAAATAAGAGGAATCCATATTGGAAAGGAGGAAGCAAAACTATCTCTAGCCTCAGATGACATGATCTTATATAGAGAAAATCCTAAGGAATCCACACAAAAAATATTAGAACTGATAACCAACTTCAACAAAGGTGCAGGATATAAGATCAACATACAAAAGTCAGTTGTATTTCTATACACTAGCAATGAACTATCCAGAACTAAAATTAAGCAAACAATTCTGATTTCATAGCATTAAAAAGAATAAATTTATTTATAAACTTAGAATAAATTTAACAAAAGAAATGCAAGACTTGTACACTGAAAACTACTACACATTATTGAAAAAAGTAAAAGAAAACCTAAATAAGTGGAAAGACATCTGCATTCATGGGCTGCAAAACTTAATATTATAAAGATGGCAATACCCCACAAATTGGTGTTCAGATTGCGTGCAATCCCTATCAGAATCCCAGATGCTTATTTTGCAGAAATTATCAAGTTGATCCTAAAATTCGTGTGGAGATGCAGAGGACCCAGAATAGCCAAAAAATTTTGAAAGAAAACAATGTTGGAGGACTTACTTATATGATTTCTAAACTGACTACAAAGCTACAGTAATCAAGACAGTTCATTGCTGAAATAAGGACAGACATATAGATCAATGGAATAGAATTGAGTGTCCACCAGTATGGGGAATTAATTTTTTTTAATTTATGGCCAATTGATTTTTTAAAAATAGACTTTCTGTTTATTTTTAAGAATAAAATAAGGTAGAGTTCCTATATACCCCCAGCTGCTCCACATGCACAGCCTCCCCCACTATCAACATCCCCCACCAGATTGGTACATTTGTTATAATTGATGAACCTACATTGACACGTCATTATCACCTAAAGTCCATAGGTACATTAGGGCTCACTCTTGGTGTTGTACATCCTATGGGTTTTGACAAAGTATAAGGACATGTGCACAGTGTTACAGTATGCCCTAAAATTCCTCGCTGCTTCACCTATTCATCCCTTCCCCACTAACCCCTGACCTTTTCACTGTCTCCACAGGTTTTCCTTTCCAGAATGTCATATAGTTGGAATCACACAGTATGTAGCCTTTTCTAACTGGCCTTTTTCACTTAGTAATATGCATTTAAGTTTGTCTTATGTCTTCTTATGGCTTGATAGCTCCTTAATTTTTAGTGCTGAGTAATATTTCCTGTCTGGATGGACCACAGTTTATTTATCCATTCACCTACTAAAGGACTTCTTGCTTGCTTCTAAGTTTTGGCAATTATTAATAAAGCTGCTGTAAGCATCCATGTGCAGGTTTTTGTGTGGACATAAATTTTCAACTCATTTGGGTAAATACCAAGGAGTGTGGTTGCTGAATCGTATGGTAAAAGTATGTTTAGTTTGGTAAGAAACTGCCAAAGTATCTCCCTAAATGGCTGTGCCATATAGCATTCCCACCAGCAATGAATAAGCGTTCCTGTTGCTCTGCATCAGGAACAACACTTGGTGTTGTCAGTGTACTGGATTTTTGCCATTCTACACACATTGAGGTGTGTAGTGGCATCTCATTGTTGTTTTAATTTGCAATTCCATAATGGCATATGATGTGGAGCATCTTTTCATAGACTTATTTGCCAATGGTATATCTTCTTTGGTGAGGTGTCTGTTAACAACTTTGCCCATTTGTAAATGGGTTGTTGGCTTTCTTATTGTTGATTTTTAAGAATTCTTCGTATATTTTGGACAATGATCCTTTATCCGATAGGTCTTTTACAAATATTTTCTCCTAATCTGTGCCTTGTCTTCTCATTCTCTTGATAGCAAGTTGATTTTTGACAACAGTGCCAAAACAATTCAATGGGGGAAACAATAGTCTTTTCAACACACTGTGCTGCAGCAACTGGATATCCACAAGCAAATGAAAGAAGTCAGACTCCTGCCTCATACCACATAAAAAATTAACTCTAAATGAATCAGAGACCTAAATCTAAGAGCTGAAACTATACAGGCATACCTTGGAGATATTGCGGGTTTGGTTCCTGACCACCACAATAAAATGAATGTCACAGTAAAGTGAGTCACATAAATTTTTTGGTTTTCCACTGCATATAAAAGTTATGTTTAAACTATAGCGTACTCTATTAGGTGTGCAATAGCATTATATCTAAAAAAAACAGTGTACATAAATTAATTAAAAAATACTTTATTGCTGAAAAATGCTAACCATCACCTGAACCTTCAGCAAATTGTAATCTTTTTGCTGATGGAGGATCCTGCTTCGATGTTGATGGCTGCTGACTGATCAGGGTGGTGGTTGTTGAAGGTTGAGGTGGCTGTGTCAAGTTCTTAAAATAAGACAACAATGAAGTTTGCTGCATCAATTGACTCTTTCTTTCATGAACAATTTCTCTGTAGCATGCAATCTTGTTTGGTAGCATTTTACCTGCAGAACTTCTTTCAAATTGGAGTCAGTCCAGTCCTCTCAAACCCTGTCACTGCTTTATCAACTAAGTGTATGTAATATTCTAAATCCTTTGTTCTCATTTCAACAGTCTTCACTTCTGAATCTACTTCAGAAGTAGATTCCATCTCAAGAAACGACTTTCTTTGCTCATCCATAGGAAGTAACTCCTCATTCATTGAAATTTTATCATAAGATTGCAGCAATTGTGTCATATCTTTTTTTTTGAGACTTTAAAAAAAATTGCACCTTTATTGAGATATAATTGACATATAACATTGTATAATTTTAAGGTGTACAATATGATGATTTGATATATGTATATATTGCAAAATTATTACCACAATAAGGTTAACACAACCAGAACCTCATATAATTACCTTTTTTTAATAGTGAGAACATTTAAAATAACTTTCTTAGCAATTTTCATCTATATAATACAGTGTTCTTAACTACAGTCACCATGCTGTACATTAGATTCCTAGAATTTGTGCATCGTATAACTGGAAGTTTGTACCCTTTCTCCAACATCTTCACGTTTCTGTCACCATAGCCCTGGGCAATGAATCATCTATTTACTTTTTGTTTCTATGAGGTTGGCTTTTTTAACCACATATAAGGAAGATCATATAGTTTTGTCTTACTCTGACTTATCAGTTACCATAATGCCCCAAAAGTCCAGCCATGTTGTTGCATATATATCATATCTTCTTTATCCATCAACTGACACTTAGGGTTTTTTCCATATCTTGCCTATTGTGAATAATTCTGCAATAAATTTGGGAGTGCCAGTATCTCTTTGAGATAACTGATATCATTTCCTTTAAATATACAACCAGAAGTGGGATTGCTGCAGCACATTGTAGGTTTTTTATTTTTGAGGCGACTCCGTACACTTTTTCTTTTTCTATTATTGTGGTAACATTGGTTTATAACATTATACAAATTTCAGGTGTACATCATTATATTTCAATTTCCGTGTAGTTTGCATTATGCTCACCACCCAAAGACTAATTACAATCCATCACCATCTCATGTGCCTATTCACCCCTTTCATCCTCCTCCCTCCCCCTTTCCCCTCTGGTAACCACCAATCCAATCTCTGTCTCTATGTGATTGTTTGTTGTTGTCTTTATCTTCTACTTATGAGTGAGATCATACAGTATTTGACTTTCTCCCTCTGACTTATTTCGCTTAGCATAATACCCTCAAGGTCCATCCATGTTGTCACAAATGGCCAGATTTCATGCTTTTTATGGCTGTGTAGTATTCCATTGTGCATATATACCACATCTTCTTTATCCATTCGTCCCTTCGTGGGCACCTAAGTTGCTTCCAAGTCTTGGCTATTGTGAATAATGCCTCAATGAACACAAGGGTACATGTGTCTTTACGCATTGGTGTTTTCATGTTCTTTGGATAAGTACCCAGCAGTGGAATAGCTGGATCATATGGTAGTTCTGTCCTTGATTTTTTAAGGAATCTCCATACTGTTTTCCATAGTGGCTGCACCAGTATGCACTCCCACCAGCAGTGTATGCGAGTTTCCTTCTCTCCACATCCTCTCCAACACTTGTTATTTCCTGTCTTGTTAATTATAGCCATTCTGACGGGAGTGAGGTAATATCTCATTGTAGTTTTGATTTGCATTTCCCTGATAGTTAATGATGCTGAACATCTTTTCATGTGCCTGTTGGCCATCTGTATATTTTCCTTGGACAAATGTCTGTTCAGGTCTTCTGCCCATCTTTTAATTGGGTTGTTAGCTTTTTTGTTGTTGAGATGTATGAGTTCTTTACATATTTTGGAGATTAACCCCATATCAGATATATGGTTTGCAAATATTTTCTCCCAATTGTTCGGTTGTATTTTCATTTTGTTGATGGTTTCCTCTGCTGTGCAGAAGCTTTTTAGTTTGGTGTAGTCTCATTTGTTTATTTTTTCCATGTTTCCCTTGCCTGGTCAGACTCGGTACTTGAAAATAGGCAGCTAAGACTGATGTTGAAAGGTGTACTGCCTACGTTTTCTTCTAGAAGTTTCATGGTCTCAGGTCTTAAGTTCAAGTTTTTAATCCATTTTGAGTTAATTTTTGTGTGTAGTGTAAGATAATGGTCTACTCTCATTCTTTTGTGTGTGGCTGTCCAGTTTTCCTAACACCATTTGTTGAAGAGACTTTCCTTTCTCCATTGTATGTTCTTGGCTCCCTTGTTGAAAATTAGCTGTCCATAGATGTGTGGGTTTATTTCTGGGCTCTCAATTCTGTTCCATTGATCTGTGTGTCTGTTTTTGTGCCAGTACCATGCTGTTTTGGTTACTATAGCTTTGTAGTATATTTTGAAATCAGGGAGTGTGATACCTTTGTTCTTTTTTTCTCAGGATTCCTTTGGCTATTGGAGTCTTTTGTTGTTCCATATAAATTTTAGGATACTTTGTTCTATTTTTGTGAAAAATATTGTTGGAAATTTGAAAGGGATTGCATTGAATCTGTAGATTTATTTAGGAAGTATGGACATTTGAACTATGTTAATTCTTCCAATCTGAGAGCACAGAATATCTTTCCATTTCTTTGTGTCTTCTTCAATTTCTTTCAACAATGTTTTATAGTTTTCAGTGTACAGATCTTTCACCTTTTTGGTTAAGTTTATTCTTAAGTATTTTATTCTTTTTGTTGCGATTGTAAATGGGATTGTATTCATGAGTTCTCTTTCTGCTAGATTGTTGTTAGTGTATAGGAACACAACTGATTTTTGTATGTTGATTTTGTATCCTGCAACTTTACTGTATTCATTTATTGTTTCTAAAAGTTTTTTGGTGGATTCTTTAGGATTTTCTATATGTAAAATCATGTCATCTGCAAATAGTGACAGTTTCACTTTTTCCTTTCCAATTTGGATCCCTTTTATTTCTTTTTCTTGCCTAATTTCTTTTGCTAGGATTCCAATACTGTGTTAAATGAGAGTGGTGAAAGTGGGAATCTTTGTCTGGTTCCTGTTCTTAGAGGGATAGCTTTCAGTTTTTCTCCATTGAGAATGATATTAGCTGCGGGTTTGTTACGTATAGCCTTTATTATATTGAGGTACTTTCCTTCTATACCCATTTTATTCAGAGTTTTTATCATAAATTGATGTTGTATCTTGTCAAATGCTTTCTCCACATCTATAGAGATGATCATGTGATTTTTATTCTTCATTTTGTTAATGTGGTGTTTCACATTGATTGATTTGCAGATGTTGAACCATCCCTGCATCCCTGGAATAAATCCCATTTGATCGTGCTGTATGATCTTTTTAATATATTGTTGTATTCGATTTGCTAGTATTTTGTTGAGGATTTTTGCTTCTATGTTCATCAGTGTTATTGGCCTGTTATTTTCTTTTTTTGTGTTGTACTTGTCTGATTTTGGTATCAGGGTAATGTTGGCTTTGCAGAATGAGTTAGGAAGCTTCCACTCTTCTTCAATTTTTTGGAAGAGTTTGAGAAGGATAAGTATTAAGTCTTCTTTGAATGCTTGGTAGAATTCACCAGGGAAGTAGTCTGGTTCTGGACTTTATTTTGGGGAGGTTTCGATCTCGTTACTGGTGATTGGTCTCTTCAAATTCTCTATTTCTTCTTGATTCAGTTTTGGAAGGTTGTATGATTCTAAGAATCTATCTATTTCTTCCAGATTATCCACTTTGTTGGCATATAGCTTTTCATAGTATTCTCATAACCTTTTGTATTTCTGAGGTGTCCATTGTAATTTCTCCTCTTTCATTTCTGATTTTATTTATTTGAACCTCCTCTCTTTTTTCTTAGTGAGTCTAGCTAAAGGTTTGTCAATTTTGTTTACCTTTTAAAAGAACCAGCTCTTAGTTTCATTGTTTTTATTCTATTGTTTTCATCTCTATTTCATTTATTTCTGCTCTAATTTTTATTATTTCCTTCCTTCTACTGATTTTGGGCTTTCTTTGTTCTTTTTCCAGTTCCTTTAGGTGCACTGTTAGATTGTTTATTTGAGATTTTTCTTGTTTGTGGAGGTAGGTCTGTATTGCTATAAACGTCTGTCTTAGAACTGCTTTTGCTGTATCCCATAAATTTTTGCATGTTGTATTTTCATTTTCATTTGTCTCCAGGTATTTTTTGATTTCTCCTTTGATTTCTTCATTGACCCAATCGTTGTTCAGTAGCATTTTGTTTAATCTCCACATATTTGTGGCTTTTCTGATTTTTTTCCTGTAGTTGATTTCTAGTTTCATACTGTTGTGGTCAGAAAAGATGCTTGGCATTATTTCAATCTTCTTAAATTTATTGAGGCTTGTTTTGTGGCCTAATATGTGATGAATCCTGGAGAACGTTCCATGTGCATTTGAAAAGAATGTGTATTCTGCAGTTTTTGGATGGAATATTCTGTATATATCTCCTATGTCCACCTGGTCTAATGTGTCATTTAAGGCCAATATTTCCTTATTGACCTTCTGTTTGGATGATCTCCATTGGTGTAAGTGGAGTGTTAAAGTCCCCTACTATTTTTGTGTTACTGTCTATTTCTCCATTTATGTCTGTTAATAATTGCTCTATATATTTAGGTGCTCCTATGTTGGGTGCATAAATGTTTACAAGTGTTATATACTCTTGTTGTTTTGTTCCTTTTTTCATTATGTAGTGCCCTTCTTTCTCTCTTGTTACAGAATTCAATCACATAATCAGGTTCCACTTCTAATTCTAGTTGTCTTGCTATTTCCACCACATCTGCAGTTACTTCCCCCACTGAAGTCTTGAACCCCTCAAAATCATCTGTGAGGGTTGGAATAAACTTCTTCCAAACTCCTGTCAAAGTTGATATTTTGATCTCCTCCCATAAATCATGAATGTTCTTAATGGCATCTAGAATGGTGAATCCTTTCCAGAAGGTTTTCAATTTAATTTACCTAGATCCATCAGAGGAGTCACTATCTATGGCAGCTATAGCGTTTTGGAATGAATTTCTTAAAGAATAAGACTTGAAATTCAAAATTCCTCCTTGATACATAATCAAAATGACTGCCCAGATCCTGCAGAATGGATTTTGTGTTAGCAGGCATGAAAACAACATTAATCTCATTGTACATCTCCATCAGAGTTCTTGGGTGATGAGGTACATTTTCAGTGAGCAGCAGTATTGTAAAAGGAATCTTTTTTCTGGGCAGTAGATCTCAAAGTGGGTGCAAAATATTCAGTGAACCATGTTGTAAACAAATGTGCTGGCGTCCAGGCTTTGTTGTTCCGTATATGGAGCACAGACAGAGTAGATTTAGCACAATTCTTAAGGGCCCTAGGATTTTCAGAATGGTAAATGAGCATTGGCTTCAACTTAAAGTCACCAGCTGCATTAGCCCCTAACAAGAGAGTCAGCCTGTCCTTTGAAGCTTTGAGACCAGGCATTGACTTCTCCTCTCTAGCTAGCAAAGTTCTAGATGGCATCTTCTTCCAATAGAAGGCCGTTTCATCTATATCAAAAATCTGTTGTTGAGAGTAGCCACTTTCACTAATGATCTTAGCTAGATCTTCTGGATACTTTGCTGCAGCTTCTACATCAGCACTTGCTGCTTCACCTTGCACTTTTACGTTATGAAGCCAACTTCTTTCCTTAAACCTCGTGAACCACCCTCTGCTAGCTTCAACCTTTTCTTCTTCAACTTCCTCACCTCTCTTGGACTTTCATAGAATTGAAGAGAGTTAGGGCCTTGCTCTGGATTAGGCTTTGGCTTAAGGGAATGTTGTGGCTGGTTTAGTCTTCTATCCAGACTACTAAAACTTTCTCCATAACAGCAATAAAGCTGTTTCACTTTCTTATCATTCGTGTGTTCACTGGAGTGGCACTTTTAATTTCCTTCCAGAACTTTTCTTTTGCATTCACAGCTTGGCTAACTGTTTGGTGTAAGAGGCCTAGATTTTGCTTATCTAGGCTTTTGACATACCTTCCTCACTAAGCTTAATCATTTCTAGCTTTTGATTTGAAATGAGAGACACGTGAATCTTCCTTTCACTTGAACACTTATAGGCCCTTGTAGGGTTATTAATTGCCCTAATTTCAGTATTGTTGTGTTTCAGGGAATAGGGAGGCCTGAGGGGAGGGAGGGAGATGGGGGAACAGTGGGCCAGTGGAGCAGTCAGAACACACACAACATTTATCAATTAAGTTTTCAGTCTTACATAGGTGCATTTTTTGGCAACCCCAAACAATTACAGTATTATCATTAAAGATCACTGATTACAGATCACCATGACAAATTAACAATGAAAAAATTTGAGATATTGAGAGAATTATTACAACGTGACACAAAGTGAGAAAATGTTGTTGGAAAAATGGTGCCTATAGACTTTCTTGACATGGGATTGACACAACCCTTTGATGGAGTTCAGGGCGGGCTGGCCCAAGATGTGCCACTCTGGTATGCAGATTATTTTGAGCAGAAGACAATCAAGGCTCAGAAGACTCTGGAAGAACATTTGACCTTCCCCCAAATTGCCTAAAAGCATTTAAGATAGAAGGGCCTGTCCAAGGAAGGAGCTCTTACCATAGATAATTCTAGGTATGGTAGGCAGGAAGACATCTAGCAGGGGCCGTTTTATCAAAAGATCTCCTTTGGGTCCCATTGTCTATAGATGGGACAATGCAAACATTTGTTTACCAAGTATGAACTCTTTTCATCTTCCTGTAAATTGCCTTCTCCCCCTTTGAAATCTCAGACCTCTATCTCCCTCTCCTTAGTCCGGAAAGACATATAAACCTCATTTTACCTGTCTTTGGAATTCTTCATGCTTATGTGAATTCCCTGTTACATGTATTAAAGTTTGATTGAGTTTCTCCTGTTAACCTGCCTAATGTCATTTTTTGTTTCTTTGACCAGCTATAAGAACCAGAAAGAGAAGAGGAAGGGAATTTTCCCTCTTCCCCTACACCTTCAATTTGTAAAAAACACAATATCCGCAAAATGCAATAAAATGAGGTATGCCTATAATATGGATTGTGACTTTTCAAATTAACATTTGTTAAATTGAGCCCTGGGGGTATTGGATGGTGAGCCTTGGTTGGGCAACAGACCACACAGGAATTGAAATAGAGAAGTTTGTTACTCACAGGTCCTGGAGAAGGTCCACAGCACACCTTGAGGGGCCACACCAGGAGGTTAAGGCAGAGGGCAGGCAGAGAGCAGGGCAGGACCTGGGGCATATGCCTTTATTGCTGTCCACAAGCAGAGTGCTTTGTGGTTCCCAGGCTAAGTCTTATTTGGTCAATTCACACCAAAAAGAGGTTATGGTAAGCTTTGCAGGCATCTTATCTAAGGGGTGGACACGGGGAAGGCCCTGGGAGGCCGGGAGAATGCTTCTCACAAGGGTAGCTGCTGGAGTCATATCAGGAACTTACATTTACTTGTGACTCTGCCGGTGGTTATCTAGGGAGTGCACTCTCGGGAGGAGCTAGTGTCACTTCAAGCCCCCTGCAGGCCACTTGGTCACACAAAATGGATGCCGAGGCAGCAATGTTATGGAGTAGTTTAGCAAAATTCCCAAGAAACTCTTAGAAGAAAACATAGGAGGAAATCTCCATGACCTCAGATCAGGCAATGGTTTCTTTCTTTCTTTCCTTTATTTTTTATTTTTATCGAGGTAACATTGGTTTATAATATTGTATAGGCTTCAGGTGTACAGCAGTATAATTTGATATCTGTATATACCACGAAAATGTAGTTTCCATTCATGACTATATTTTTGACCCTTTTTACCTATTTTGCCTTCCCCCTATGGTTTCTTTAAATATGACACCAAAAGTTCAAGCAACCTAAGAAAAATATAGATAAATTGGACTTCATCAAAATCAAAAACTTGTGTGCTTCAAAGGATACCATCAAGAAACTGAAAAGAGAATAATCCAAAGAATGGGAGAAAGTATTTGCAAATTGTACATCTGATAAAGGGATTGTATCCAGAATATATAAAGAACACTTTCTCAACAATAAAAAGATAAATAGCCCAATTTAAAAATGGGCAAAGGATCTGAATAGAAATTTCTCCAAGAAAGATATACAAATGTCCAATAAGCACAATGAAGATTCTTGACATCATAGTCATTAGGTAAATGCAAATCAAAACCACAGTGCGATGCACCCCCCAGGATGGCTACAGTCAAAAACTTAGATAAGAACAAGTGTTGAAGATGATGTGGAGTCATTGGAACCCTCATACACTGCTGGTGGGAATGTAAGATGGTGTAGCTGTTTTGGAAAACTGTTGGGAAGTTCCTTAAAATGTCAAACGTGAAGCCATTGTGTGATCCAGCCATTCTGCCCCTAGATATATAACCAAGACATGAAAACATGTGCCCACACAAAAACTTGTATGTGAATTTTCATAGCAGCATCACTCATAGTAGCCCAAAAGTAGAAGCAATCCAAATGTTCGTCAACTCATGATGGAGAAATAAAATGTGAAATATCCATACAATGGAATATTATTTGTCCATAAGAAGGAATGAAGTGGTGAGATAACATGGATGAATCTTGAGAACATTACGCTAATTGAAAGAAGGCAATTGCAAAAGACCACATATTGTCTGATTTCATTGATATGAAATGTCAAGAATAGGCAAATCCATAGAGACAGAGAGTAGATTAGTGGTTACCAGAGGATGGGGGGAGAGGGGAATGGGAAGTGACTGCTAATGGGTACAGAGTTTCTTTTTGGGGTGATGGAAATATTCTGAAATTAGATAGTGGTAATGGTTTCACAATTCTGTGGATATACTAAAACCCACTGAAGTGTACATTTTCAGCTGGTGAGTATTATGGTATGGTATGTGAATAAAGTTGTTATCAAAATAAAAGATAAAGCATCAAACTGTTTCCAAGAAAGAACTCCAGGGGCAAGAAGGGCTGAGTGCCAGCGAGAGATGAAGCCTGGTAAACAGAGGAACAGAGTAAGAAGTCAGGAGACCAGTGTTTCCCCCAAGCTGGCCACTTGTGCATTACCTGATTGAGGTTGTGAATGTGAAACAAAACAGTCACTTATGTCTAAGGGCCTTAAAATGGAGCTGGGAAGCCGTGAAGGAAATGGGTCTTATGCACTTTCTCATCGGGCAGAACATGAACTTTTGAACTGAGTAACGCTGCAAGAAACCTGCAGCCCCTCACAGTGATGGACTTTTACCTCCCTCCAGCTAGTTTAGCTATCAATTCTTTTTAGCCAAGGTTAGCTTTCTGCCACCAACCCCAATTAAGACTCTTTGTAATGCAAACCTCCATTCTGTGCCTTTAAAAGTCCCTGACTTTTACTCCCTAGTGGGACACTTCTTGGGTTTCTACCTGAATCTGTGGTCCCTGAATTGCAATTCTCTGATCCCCAAATAAATGCCTCTCTGTCCCTTATTTTGGTTCTTTATTTTTATGTTAACATACATGGTGTCAGAAAGCGGGACCTGAAGTGATCTCACTCGTGTGGACTGGCCTCCCCTGACACTGGCTATGGTACCTGCATGAGCCACCTGGGGCTCACCGTTTCCATTGATCACAGACTCTTCCAATTGTGGGTCCTCTCAGGTTCTGACCTCCCTCCATTTGGTTGAGGTCAGTGCCTTTTTTGAAATTGAGGGTGAAGGCTCAGCAGATGATTGTCTGAATCCGATGTGGTGGCCATTGCTGCTGGAAATTTCCTCAGCAGGATTTTTTCTTTGGTTGGTGAGTACTCTCACTAAATTGAAAGATTTCTCTATTTTCTTTCCTGTCTGTGCACTTTTCTTTCACATGGGACTTTCATTTTCTAAAGTTTCCCCAGAAATTTCTCACCTGGGGACTCCAGCTGGTTTAATGTTTAAGAATTATGGTCCCTTCTCTTGTAAATTTCTACGTCAGTGGAACCAAAAGTACTAAGGATGATTTAAAATCACAATGGCCAGTAGAGGGAATATTCTAATGCGATAAGATCATTTAAAAGGTGCACTTAAAAGCAAAGTCTTCAGGGCCGGCCCTGTGGTTTATGGGTTAAGTGCACGCGCTCCGCTGCTGGTGGCCTGGATTCGGATCCTGGGCGCGCACCGACACACCGCTTCTCTAGCCATGCTGAGGCTGTGTTCCACATACAGCAAATAGAAGGATGTGCAGCTATGACATACAACTATGTACTGGGGCTTTGGGGGAAAAAAATAAATAAAATCTTTAAAAAAACAAAAGCAAAGTCTTCAAAATTCTAAAATATCTTCACTGAAAGTTTTGTTGCAAAAAGTTATAAAAAATTAAAGCTATAAGAGGGACCTAAAAGAAAAGACCACACAACTATAAAAAGAAGTCCATCAAGTTAGTGGCCTTACCGACACCCTCATATCCACTCTCATAGGAGGGCCCCTTCCAGATTTGATTGAGACTCTGAGCGTTTTCCTGGTAAACTGCTACATTATTCCCTTAAACAGCCCAGGGGAAACTAAAATTAGAATGAATGGGGTTATTTAATACTGTCAGAAATATTTACTGTTTGTCCCATGTGAAAACTAACAGGATATTTAGAAGGATTTTTTTTTTTTAAGTAGCTCTATGGTCAAAACTTGGCCAAATTCAAAGCTGATATTCAGAGCCTGATAGGAATTTTTTAAATAGGCTTTCTTCCCTAAGTGTTACTGCACAAAATTCTTTCCTCAACATTCCTCTTCCACAACCCTTCTATAACTTTCTTTTTTACACTAAGTATTTGTCCCATCCCTTCTTTCTTTCCTTCTAGTACTTCAGGACAAATTTATCTTTCTTAACAAAACATACAAAAATATTTCCATTTATACCTTCTTTAGTGAAAATATACACCTTACTTTCTTTGAATACAAAGACGTTTTCCTTATTAATTTTTAGTGGCTTTAATTACATATGTTAATTAAAATTTTTAACCCTTACAGACCCAATTAGTAGTGAAAACTAAAAAGCAAGCAATTATGAACTGTCTTTTACAGTAGCATTCTGTGTCTTGGCAAGATTGTAAATACTTTTCATAATTTCTAGAAACATGCTACTTCATAATATAATTTTTAATAAAATACAAGACATGTTTACTAATAGACCCAAACATCTTTTAGTTTCTCTGTAATAAGGAGCCAAAAGTGATAAACTTAGACATATTTAGTGATAATGTTTCAGTATTTTATCTTGTTTAAAATGACCCAGATAACCAATGAGTTTTTAATCATTTAATTTCATCTAGCAAAACTTCAAAATTTCAAGTTACCAGAGAGATTTTGGGTTATCTTATATATACATGCCATAACACATAATTATTGTTAAAAAGTTCACCCAACACTTTTATTTTTTTCACATCTATTTACTTTACTCACTCCCAAAAACTATTTAGATTGCCTACAAAACTTCATGAGACATTAGGCAAAATTAGCTGTCATTTTAATTTACTATTTTTGCTAACCAGTTTTGTAATAGAGATAACATCAGCTTATTTGACCAATAAATGTAAATAAAAGCTGCATGTCTGCATCATATCTAATGCTGATAACTCTGAGGACATGTCCATTTTTTTCAAAATTTTTAATTAATTTTTTTATTGCAGTAACATTGGTATGTAGCATTGTATAAATTTCAGGCATACATCATTATACTTTTATTTCTGCATTGATTACATCATGTTCACCACCCAAATACTAATTACAATCCATCACCACACATATGTGCCTAGTCATCCCTTTCGCCCTCCTCCCTCCCCTCCTCCCATCTGGTAACCACCAACCCAGTCTCTGTCTCTATGTGTTTGTTTGTTGTTGTTTTTATCTTCTACTTAATGAGTGAGAGCATACGATGTTTGACCTTCTCCCTCTGACTTATTTCACTTAGCATAATACCCTCAATGTCCATCCATGTTGTCACAAATGGCTGGATTTCATCATTTCTTATGGCTGAATAGTATTCCAATGTGTATATATACCACATCTTCTTTATCCATTTGTCCCTTGATGGGCACTTACATTGCTTCCAAGTCATGGCTATTGTGAATAATGCTGCAATGAACACAGGGTTACATGTAACTTTATGCATTGGTGTTTTCATGTTCTTTGGATAAATCCCCAGCAGTGGAATAGCTGGATCGTATGGGAGTTCTATCCTTAATTTTTTGAGGAATCTCCATACTGTTTTCCATAGTGGCTGCACCAGTATGCACTCCCACCAGCAGTGTATGAGAGTTCCCTTCTCTTCACATTCTCTCCAACACCTGTTGTTACCTGTCTTGTTAATTATAGCCATTCTGACAGGAGTGAGGTGATATCTCATTGTAGTTTTGATTTGCATTTCCCTGATAGTTAATGATGCTGAACATCTTTTCATGTGCCTGTTGGCCATCTGTATATCTTCTTTGAGAAATATCTGTTCAGATCTTTTGCCCATTTGTTAATTGGGTTGTTAATTTTTTTGTTGTTGAGATGTATGAGTTCTTTATATATTTTGGAGATTAACCCCATATCAGATATATGGTTTGAAAATATCTTCTCCCGATTTTTAGGTTGTCTTTTCGTTTTGTTGATGGTTTCCTTCTCTGTGCAGAAGCTTTTCAGTTTGATGTAGTCCCATTTGTTTATTTTTTCTATTGTTTCTCTTGCCTGGTCTGACATGGTCCTTGAAAATATGTTGCTGACACCAATGTCAAAGAGTGTACTTCCTATGTTTTCTTCTAGAAGTTTCATGGTTTCAGGTCTTACATTCAGGTATTTAACCCATTTTGAGTTAATTTTTGTGTATAGTGTAAGATAATGGTCTACTCTCATTCTTTTGCATGTGGCTGTCCAGTTTTCCTAACACCATTTGTTGAAGAGACTTTCTTTTCTCCATTGTATATTCTTGGCTCCTTTGTCAAAAATTAGCTTCCCGTAGATGTGTGGGTTTATTTCTGGGCTCTTGAGTCTGTTCCATTGATCTCTGTGTCTGTTTTTGTGCCAGTACCATGCTGTTTTGCTTACTATAGCTTTGTAGTGTATTTTGAAATCAGGGAGTGTGATACCTCCAGCTTTGTTCGTTTTTTCTCAGGATTCCTTTGGCTATTGGGGTCTTTTGTTGTTCCATATAAGTTTTAGGATACTTTGTTCTATTTCTGTGAAAAATGTTGTTGGAACTTTGATAGGGATTGCATTGAATCTGTAGATTGCTTTAGGAAGCATGGACATCTTAACTATGTTAATTCTTCCAATCCAAGAGCATGGAATATCTTTCCATTTCTTTGTGTCTTCTTCAATTTCTTTCAACAATGTTTTATAGATTTCAGTGTACAGATCTTTCACCTCTTTGGTTAAGTTTATTCCTAAGTATTTTATTCTTTTGGTTGCAATTGTAAATGGGATTGTATTCTTAATTTCTCTCTTTCTGCTGCTTCGTTGTTAGTGTATAGAAATGCAACTGATTTTTGTATGTTGATTTTGTATCCTGCAACTTTAACATATTCATTTATTAATTCTAAAAGTTTTTTGGTGGATTCTTTAGGGTTTTCTATGTATAAAATCATGTCATCGGCAAATAGTGACAATTTCACTTCTTCCTTTCGAATTTAGATCCCTTTTATTTCTTTTCCTTGCCTGATTCCTCTGGCTAGGACTTCCAATACTATGTTAAACAGGAGTGGTGAAAGTGGGCATCCTTGTCTGGTTCCTGTTCTTAGAGGGATAGCTTTCAGGTTTTCACCATTGAGGATGATATTAGCTGTGGGTTTGTCATATATGGCCTTTATTATGTTGAGGTACTTTCCTTCTATACCCATTTTATTCAGAGTTTTTATCATAAATGGATGCTGTATCTTGTCAAATGATTTCTCTGCATCTATTGAGATGATCATGTGATTTTTTTTTTTTTTTTTTTTTTTTGTGAGGAGATCAGCCCTGAGCTAACATCCGCCAATCCTCCTCTTTTTTTTTGCTGAGGAAGACGGCCCTGGGCTAACATCGGTGCCCATCTTCCTCCACTTTATATGGGATGCCGCCACAGCATGGCTTACCAAGCAGTGCGTCGGTGCGCGCCCGGGATCCGAACCAGCGAACCCCGGGCCGCCGCAGCGGAGCGCGCGCACTTAACCGCTCGCGCCACCGGGCCGGCCCCTGATCATGTGATTTTTATTATTCATTTTATTAATGTGGTGTATCACATTGATTGATTTGTGGATGTTGAGCCATTCCTGCATCCCTGGAATAAATCCCACCTGCTCATGATGTATAATCTTTTTAATGTATTGTTGTATGCGGTTTGCTAGTATTTTGTTGGGGATTTTTGCATCAATGTTCATCAGTGATATTGGTCTGTAACTTTCTTTTTTTGTGTTGTGCTTGTTTGGTTTTGGTATCAGGGTAATGTTGGCTTTGTACAACGAGTTAAGAATCTTCCCCTCCTCTTCAAATTTTTGGAAGAGTTTGAGAAGGATAGGTATTAAGTCTTCTTTGATTGTTTGGTAGAATTCACCAGGGAAGTAGTCTGGTTCTGGACGTTTATTTTTGGGGAGATTTTTGATGACTGTTTTGATCTCCTTACTGGTGATTGGTCTATTCAAATCCTCTATTTCTTCTTGATTCAGTTTTGGAAAGTTTTATGATTCTAAAAATTTGTCCATTTCTTCTAGATTATCCAATTTGTTGGTATATAGCTTTTCATAGTATTCTCTTATAATCGTTTGTATTTCTGAGGTGTCCATTGTAATTTCTCCTCTTTCATTTCTGATTTTATTTATTTGAGCCTTCTCTCTTTTTTCTTAGTGAGTCTAGCTAAAGGTTTGTCAATTTTGTTTACCTTTTCAAAGAACAGTTTCTTTGTTTTATTAATTTTTTCAATCGTTTTTTCAGTGTCTATTTCATTTATTTCTGATCTAATTTTTATTATTTGCTTTCTTCTACTGGTTTGGGGCTTTGTTTGTTCTTCTTTTTCCAGTTCCGTTAGGTGCTGTTAGATTGTTTATTTGAGATTTTTCTTATTTGTTGAGATAGGCCTGGATTGTTATAAACTTCCCTCTTAGAACCACTTTTGCTGTATCCCACAAATTCTGGCATATAGTATTTTCATTTTCATTTGTCTCCAGGTATTTTTTTTTTTTTTTTTTGTGAGGAGATCAGCCCTGAGCTAACATCCGCCAATCCTCCTCTTTTTTCACTGAGGAAGACGGCCCTGGGCCAACATCAGTGCCTATCTTCCTCCACTTTATATGGGACGCCGCCACAGCATGGCTTACCAAGCAGTGCGTCGGTGCGCGCCCGGGATCCGAACCAGCGAACCCCGGACCGCCGCAGCGGAGCACGCGCACTTAACCGCTTGCGCCACCGGGCCAGCCCCTGTCTCCAGGTATTTTTTGATTTCTCCTTTGATTTCTTCGTTTACTCAATTGTTGTTCAGTAGCATTTTGTTTAATCTCCACATATATGTGGCTTTTCCAATTTTCTTCCTGTATTTGATTTCTAGTTCACACTGTTGTGGTCAGAAAAGATGCTTGGTATTATTTCAATCTTCTTAAATTTAGGGTACCATGTTTTGTGGCCTAATATGTGATGAATCCTAGAGAATGTTCCATGTGCATTTGAAAAGAATGTGTATTCTGCAGTTTTTGGATGGAATATTCTGTATATATCTACTAGATCCATCTGTTCTAGTGTGTCATTTAAGGCCAATGTTTCCTTATTGATCTTCTATTTGGATGATCTATCCATTGGTGTAAGTGAAGTGTTAAAGTCCCCTACTATTATTGTGTTACTGTCTATTTCTCCTTTTATGTCTGTTAATAATTGCTTTATATATCTAGTTGGGTGCATAGATATTTACAAGTGTTATATCCTCTTGTTGGATTGTTCCCTTGATCATTATGTAGTGCCCTTCTTTGTCTCTTGTTACAGTTTTTGTTTTAAAGTCTATTTTGTCTGATATGAGTATTGCTACCCCAGCTTTCTTTTCATTGCCATTTGCATAGAGTATCTTTTTCCATCCCTTCACTTTCAGCTTGTGAGTGTCTTCAGGTCTGAAGTGGGTCTCTTGTATGCAGCATATATATGGGTCTTGTTTCTTGTCCAATCAGCCACCCCACGCCTTTAAATTGGAGCATTTAGTCCATTGATGTTTAAAGTAGCTATTGATAAGTATGTACTTACTGCCATTTTTTAACTGTTTTTTCCTTGGTGTTTTAGTAGTTCTTCTCTGTTCCTTTCTTCTTCACGTGCTCTCTTCCCTTGTGGTTTGATGGCTTTCTTTAGTATTATGTTTGGGTTCCTTTCTCTTCGTTTTTTGTGTATTTATTATATGTTTCTGGTTTGTGATTACCATGGGGTTGATATACAGTAACTACATATATAGTAATCTATATTAAGTTGATAGTCTCTTTAGTTAGACCTCTATCTGAAAGCTCTACTCTTTAACTTCTCTCCACCCACATTTTATTTTTTGGATATCATATCTGACCTCTTATTTGTGCATTTGTATCTGTTACCCTCTTATCATGTAAGTAGATAACTTTTCCTATTTGTGGTCTTCTCTTTCCCCCTTAGATAAGTCCCTCTAGCATTTCTTGTAGAACTGGTTTATTGGTGACAAACTCCTTTAATTTTTGCTTGTCTGAGAAACTTATTATCTTTCCTTCCATTTTGAATGATAACCTTACTGGGTAGAGTATTCTTGGCTGTAGGTTTTTTCCTTTTAGCACTTAAATATATCATGCCACTCTCTTCTAGCCTGTAAGGTTTCTGCTGAGAAGTCAGCTGATAGCCTTATGGTGTTTCCTTTGTATGTAACTTGTCTTTCTCTTGCAGCTTTTAGGAATCTCTCTTTATCTTAATTCTGGACATTTTAATTATGAAGTGTCTTGGTGTGAGCCTCTTTGGGTTTATCTTGTTTGGTGCTCTCTGTGATTCCTGTACTTGGATGTCTGTTTCCTTCCTTAGGTTAGGGAAGTTTTCAGCTATTATTTCTTTGAATGGATTCTCTGCCCCTTTGTCTCATTCTTCTCCTTCTGGGACACCTATAACACGGATGTTAGTGCACTTGATGTTGTCCTAGAGATCCCTTAGACTGTCCTCAGTCTTTTTAATTCTTTTATCTTTTTCTTTTCAGCTTGGGCGATTTCTTCTAGTCTTTCATCCAGCTCGCTGATCCATTCTTCTGTATCCTCTACTCTGCTTTTGAGTCTCTCTAGTGAATTTTTCATTTCCAGTATTGTATTCTTCACTTCTGATTGGTTATTTTTATATCTTCCATTTCTTTGTTGATGTTCTCACTGAGTTCATCCATTCTTTTCCCAAGATCAGTGAGCATCCTTAAAATCCTTTGTTTGAACTCTCTGTCAGGTAATTTGCTCATTTCTGTTTCATTTAGTTCCTTTTCTGGGGTTTTGTCCTGTTCCCTTATTTGGAATGTATTCTTTTGCCACCTCATTTTGCCTCTTTCCCTGTGCTTGTGTCTAAGTATTAGGTAGGTCAGCTACATCTCCTGATCTTGGAGAGGTGACCTTATATAAGTGATGCCTTATGAAGCCCGGCAGTGTGCTTCCCTCTTATTATCAGTTCCAAACGTTCCAGGAGTGACCCTTGTGTGGGCTACATGTGTCCTTCTGTTGAGAAGGGGTTACTCTTCCTGTAGGTGTCCAGGGAGGCTGAGCTGTCCCCCTGTCCAGCTGGTTGTAATGCTCAGCTGTGTGTAGTTGTTATGGGTCCTTCAGTCTCTTTATTGGGTGTGGGGAGCCCCAGTACAGCTGGCTGCAAGATCTAATAGCACATTCCTGTTTCAGTTTTTCTATTAAGTGAGTAGGCCCCCAGCATGGCTGGCTGTTAGGCTCAGGGGCTTACAATTTCTATAAGCCTCTGGCCTATAAGGCTCTCGTCAGCTCTCTGAGGATTGCAGCTGGGTGGCACTGGCCTCAGGCATAGGAGCACCCAATTGTTTCAGGCTTTGGAAGGTAGAGCCAATCCCCTATGTGGGTCTTTGAGAAGCACAAGTCTTCTGCAGCTGACAAGCCCTTGAGCACACAGGGCCACACACACAGTCAACACAGTCCTGCCCCAAGTGCATGCCCCGACCCCCTGAAGTGGACTCAGTCTCTCCAAGGCAGGAGCCCCACACTCTCCACCTGCTTGTTGTGCACACCCTGCCCCACAGAGGTGGACCCAGTCACCAGGCTGCGGAGAATCCAGTCACCAATCTATGCAGGCCCACAAGTTGCCTGCAGGCTTGTTGTTGGGTGGGGCCAGTCTCTAGGGTGGGCTGCCTGCCCTGGCTGAGCTGGATTAAATCGGTGCTCTAGTGGGTGGGGCAGATCCTGGGCTAGCAGGCCCCAGGGAGAATGCCAATGGTATCTGCCAGCATCTGTGTCAGCATGCCAACACCAGGCCACAACAATGGCCACCGCCAATGTCCCAGTCCCTGGAGAGGTGTCACCTCTCACCGAGATGCACTCAGAGCCTATCAAGTGAGTCTCTTTTCACCAAAGGACTGTGCACTTTTCATTATGGTGATTTTAGGTTGTTTTCCGAGACGGGTGAATTTGTTTGTGGGCCCTTTAAGAGCCAGCTTTAATTTCTTTGTGAACCAGGTTTTCTGCTGGTACTCTCCAATGCTGTTAGTAGAGAGCAAAGTCACATATTATGCCACTCATCTTGGTTGTTCTGGGTCCAAAAAAATGCCTATATAGGCACTCCAGGGAAGGCTGCATACCTTTGGGTTGCTCCTGGGCAGCGGTGAAGTGCTTCAGCTTGTGAAGGTGGCATTATTTTTTCTCCAGAAGGGAGTTTCTGTCTCTTCCACCTCAATTGGGATTGTCATTTGTTGCAGGGGTTCCTCTTATCCAGTTTTCAGTTCTCTCTCAGGGGTAATTTTTCCAAGAGTAGTTGTAAATTGGCTGTGTCTGCAGGAGGTGGTGAGTTCAGAGTCCGCCTATGCTGCCACCTTGACCACCTTGACTTCTCTCTCGACATGTCCATTTTAATCAAACTAAAAATCTTAGGTAAGCTTTCATTTACCAAACATTAATTTTTTTTTTTGAGGAAGATTGGCCCTACGCTAACATCTGTTACAAATCTTCCTCTTGTTTTCCTTTTTCTCCACAGAGCCCCAGAAGATAGCTGTGTAGCATAGTTGTAGAGTTGTAGCTCTTCTATATGGGATACCACCTCAGCATGGCTTGATGAGCAGTGAATAGGTCTGCGCCCGGGATCTGAATCAGTGAGCTGCCGAAATAGAACACGTGAACTCAACTGGTATGCCACTGGGTTGGTCCCAGATTAATTTTCATTATATTGTGTAACTTGAAAGACATTTGGATCAGTTGCTATTACATTTAGAAATAATTTATATAAGTGTAAGTGTGATAAGCTTGACATGGACAATGCCATCTTGTAACTGTGAATGACCTTGGTTTCTTCCTTGCTTGATTACTTTTTGCTCTGCATGTACCCTTTACATTCATAGCATGCTTTGGTGATTTTATGGCCTCCAATTATGCACATACCCTCCCGGCTGTGGTAAACTGATAACTTTGTCTTGTGAGTATTTCTCAAGGAATAGGCTGACCTAAAGCAGAACAAGCACCTGCGAGATATCCATCACAGATAACAGAAGAAAAAAACAATGTAGTGCCCTGGAGTCCATCATGCCAGACACCAACATTACTGAATCCCCTTCCCACTGCCCATTTTCCCTATATAACTGCTTCAAGACTTGTAACCCTTAAGGTGGTTCTTTAAGACATTAGTCTGCCATCTTCTGATTTGCTGGCTAATTGAATAAACACTCCCTTTCTTGATCACTAACTCATTGTGGTTAGATTGGCTTGAATTGTGGCGAGTAGAGTGAGCCTCATTGCTTGACAACATATTTCTAGTGACCCAGATGGGACGTGCCTCTGCCCATGGCTAGTCGACTTGGAGGGAGCTGTCTCAAGATTTTCCCAGTAGCCACTGGGCAGCTTCTTCCACCTGGATATCTCCCCCCTACAGTTTCCTCAATGACTGGTTGTCTCAGATGCTTTTCAGTGGTTGAGAAATGGGGCCTGGACCGTGAGCTGACAAGCTCACATCGGATGCTAGATGAGTCATCTTGGGGTACACTCCTGGGTACTATATCCCTTTTCCTTGACTGGGGATCCAGTTTGTGTCTGGGTCCGTCTGGTTTGGTGCCATTAAGGAGGACTAAGGATAGTATAGACCACCTAGTAATACATCTTGAAGATTAGTCATGAGTTTTTCTGTTGTTATGGTATTTCCTACATGTGGTCATCACTTTGTCAGTTTGGATGATTGCTTTACTTTTTGTCAGGATCCTGTTAGGCATTTTAGGTGCTTGTTACATTGTCTGTGGGGACACAAGCTGGGTGATCTTTTCTGTAAACTGTCTAACTGAAGCTACATACTCTGATGTGGAACTTGCTGCCTGTGTGTCCTTTGTCTTTTCAACTCCTGGGAAGAAGCCATTCGGGCATGAACTGACCATCTCTATCCCCTTTGTTTGTCTTGTTCATCACCTCCTCTGCTGACATCAAGTAGAGATTAAATTTGGACTTGAAGTAAGTAGAACTGGGACCTTCTGTAAGATAGAGGATTTGAAAACTTTTTGCTAGGCACCCAACCGCCTCCACCAGCATTAGGAGCTACAGCCTCTGGCCCAGTAAAACCCTTGCAGCTTGACTTTCTGGCCTGCCTTGCATTAGCCCAGGACCTATATGTCCAGGCAGAGTGGGATTTGAATAAATCCTATCATTACTTGGTTGCCCAAATTTGGGCTATGCACCTCTCCCCAGGGCCACTAATTATTGGGCACTGCCTTCACTACCATGTGCTCCATCTCATCCATGCCAAAGAAAAATCCTCTAGGGTGCATACTAGCCAATTGGGATGATTTTAGTTATGAACCAATGACTAAGAAAAAGATGATTTTCTATTGCAAGGTAGCCTGGCCACAGTATTAGCTTGGGTCTGGTGAATAGTGGCCCCAGAATGGGTCATTACACTATTATACTATCCTACAGCTAGAGCTGTTCTGCAAGAAAGAAGGAAAAGATGATGAAATCCCCTACATACAGGCTTTTATGTTATTGTATTTAGACCAAGGGAAAGGAGATGGAAGGGGAGATCATGTGATGGTTCAAAGAGCACCGGTACTATCAGAAAGGCCAAAGGAGGATGAGGATCTGATGATTTTACAAACGTTAAATCCACCTACTGCACCACCTGCTATCCCTCCTCCTCCTTTTTCTGATTCCCGACAAGCTCAGGGGGGGCCACCTGAAGTGTCAGGACCAGCCGAGGGGTCTTCCCCTTCACAAACCTGGCAGGGAACACAATTCAGTCAGGGGGCTCCTCCCAGAGCAGCGCAATATCCATTGCAACACTACTTAGTAGGCATCAATGGGCAAGGACAGCCAGCAGGCTTTGTCTGGATGCACACCCCCTTCTACACCTCTGATTTATTCCAATTATTTTATTGGAAAATAACAATGTATCTTACCACAAGGATCCACAGAGAATGACTGATCTGTTTTCCTCTATCTTTGCAACTTACCACCCCACCTGGGCCAAAATTCATATTTTAATGAGCATACTTCTCATGGGGGATGAGAAGCAGATGGTAATAGATGAAGTCCAGGAAGAGGCTAACAGTCTCCATCCAGTGGATCCTGATGGAATACTGAAGCTGACACTGCTGTCCCCATTGCTGAGCCCACATCCCCAGTGATGTGGCTGGAAGAGCCAGATTAGATCACTATAAGAGATGTATTTTGGCAGGGCTAAAGACAGGAGTCCCTAGACAAAAGAGCTTAAATAAGGTCCAGGGAATACAACAAAAGCCTGATGAAGACCCCTCTGAATTACTTGAGCGTATATATCAGGCTTACAGGCAGTATACCAATGCCAGTCCTGAGGGTCCTGAAAATCTTCATATTGTTAACCTGACATTTATAGGCCAAAGCATTCCTGATATCTGGAAGAAAATGCATAAGCTTGATAGGGCTCTAGAAATGAATCCCTCTCAGTTAGTAGACATTGCCTTTAAGGTTTACAACAACAGGGAACGCCAGATGAATCAGAAGGATGCTAAGAGGAGTGCAGCTCTTCTTGCAGCCACCCTGACAGGGGAAAGAACTGCTCCCAAAGGAAAGAATCTTGCCAGAATGAATGGAGGATGGTTTCCCCTGGGGAGAATCAATGTGCTTACTGTAAGGAGGAGGGACGCTGGAAGAGAGAATGCCCTGAGAGAGTAAAAGGAAGTGCTGATGGTGGGAGGAATGAAGTCACTGTGATGGTCAATTGGTAAGAATATTCTGATGAAAAATGAAGGTGCCTGGGGGCTCAATTAGACTCAGCTCATCCTATCTCTATCTCCCCACAAGAGCCTTGGGTACAACCAACAGTAGGGAATAAACTGATTGACTTTTTAGTGGATACAGGAGCTACTTATTCGGTCCTAAACACCAAATCGACAGAAAAAGTGGCCAAGCCTACCTCCATCACTGGGATATTGAGGGAAGAACAGCATCATCTTTTCTTTTTTTTTGCTGAGGAAGATTTGCCCTGAGATAACATCTGTGCCAATCTTCCTCTATTTTTTATGTGGGTTGCTGCCACAGCATGGCTGATGAGTGGTGCAGGTCTGTGCCCAGGATCCAAACTCAGGAATCTGGGCCACCATAGCAGAGCCCACTGAACTTAAACACTATGCCATGGGGCCAGCCCCACGTCGTCGTTTTTTTTTTTACAACCACTGTATTGTCATATTGGAAATAGAGTACTGCAACACAGTTTTTTATATATGCCTGAATGCCCCATCCCTCTTTTGGGCTGCGACCTCCTTTGTAAGATAAATGTCCAAGTGACTTTTGCCCCAAGACAACTAGACATACAGGTACCACCAGAACAGTTGTTGTGGTTCCAGATTGCCTTACTGGATATCCAGGAGCCACACTCAGATCCCTGCCACCTGAAACCTGCCATGAGGTAAGTTCGGAATTTGGTCTGATGGGAAACCAGGGAGAGCCAAAAACATCCAGCCACTACACATACCTTTAAAGGACCAGGAAAGAAAGCCCAACTTGAAAGAGTATGGGCTGAAACAGGAGGCCAGCATTCAGCCAATCTTAAAGAAATTCTTAGCAACTGAACTTATCAAGCCTTGCCAATCACCATATAATACCCCTATTCTCCCAGTCAAGAAACCCAATTTGGGTGAATAGCATTTTGTGAAGGACCTCCGTGCCATAAATGAAGTGGTTTAAGACTTGCACCTTGTGGTGCCTAGTCCTTACACCTTGCTGACAAATATACAAATATACCGAGAGGATATGGTTGGTTTTCAGTCCTGGATTTAAAAGATGCTTTTTTCTGCATACCATTAGTAGAGGAGGCCCAACAATTGTTTCCCTTTGAGTGGTGTGATCCGGATACTGAGGCAACTCAACAATATTGTTGGGTGGTCCTTCCCCAGGGATTCAAGAATTCTCCCACTCTATTTGGGGAAGATTTAGCCCAGAGACCTAAGTCATTTAAAGTTACAGGAAGTACTGTTGTTGCAGTGTGTGGAGGACTTAGTGATAGCAAGTCCCACTGATGAACTATGTCTGGCTAATACCAAAAAGACCTTAAATTACTTGGCAGAGTGTGGATTACAAAGTCTCACAGAAAAAAGTTCAAATATGTAAACAAAAAGTAAACAAATATGTAATTCTAAACATTATTTAGGATTCACAATCTCCAAAGGCCAGAGAGAATTATTGCCAGACTGAAAGAAAGCCATAGCACATTTGAGTCCTCCTAAGACCCATTGACAATTACGGGGATTCTTGGGGATGGCAGGTTTCTGCAGGATTTGGATTCCCAATTATGGGCTCGTGGTAAAACCCCTATATGAGGCTCTGAAAGGCTCAGACTTAGAACCATTAAATTGGACTAAAGAGTGCCAGTTGGCCTTTGACACTGTAAAAATGAAGCTAATCTCAGCCTCAGCCTTGGGACTACCCAACCCAGACATGCCTTTTAGCCTCTATGTGCATGAGAGGCAAGGCATAAGCCTGGGAGTATTAACTCAAAAATTAGGTGCTCTTTCCAGACAGGTGGCATATTTTTCTAAGCAACTGGACCAAACAGTAAAAGGATGGCCTCCTTGCCTTAGAGCAGTGGCAGCTGCATGTGACATTCTCCAGGAAGCCAAAAAGTTTACTCTGGGCCAGGCTACCACCATATACACCCCCCACTACATTCTCACGCTGTTGGAACAAAAGGGGGGATACTGGCTCACTGCCAGGAGAATGGACAAGTATCAGGCAATTCTACTGGACAACCGAAATGTTAGGTTACAAGTCACCTCAACCCTAAACCCAGCCACCTTACTTCCTAATGAGAGCTCACAACCCTTGAAGCATAACTGTTTACAGGTCTTTGAGACAGTTTATTCCAGCCAACCTGACTTAGAGGACCAACTGTTTGAGGAGCCTGATTTGGAACTTTTCACAGATGATAGTAGCTTCATGGATCAAAGTAAGAGGCACACCAGGTATGTCATTGTGACCCTACAGGAAACTTTAGAGGCTAGAGCATTGCCTCCTGGGACTTCATCCCAGAAAGCTGAACTTATTGCCCTCACCACTTACTCTTAGCAAAAAGAAAGAGGGTAAATGTTTATACCGATTCAGGTATGCATTCTCAGTAGTACATGCCCATGGGGCAATCTGAAAAGAGAGGAGACTGTTAACACCAAACCAAAAAGAAATTAAACATGGCCTAGAGGTGGTACATCTGTTGGAAGCCATCAACATGCCCTCCCAAGTTGCCATAAAGCATTGCCCAGGCCATCAAAAGACAGAAACCACTGTAGCCAATGGCAACTGATTAGCTGACAAAGCAGCAAAAAGGGCCACTAGGACAGACTCCTGTGTTGATGGGCCCACTGCTGCCACAAGAAGACTTGTCTGGGTATCAGCCCCATTGCACAGAAAAGGACCTGACTCAAGCAAAAAAATACAGTTACAATATAGAGCACCCAAATGGTTGGAAATGCAATGACCAAGGGATAATCCTGGTTCCAGAGGTCCTCCTACACTCCATGCTAAAGCATGTAAATGAGAGCACCCATTATGAAGAGATGCGACCTTACAATGGGACCAGAAGTATATCACAGGGCCCCATCTACAGAAAACCATACAACAGGTGAGTGGGAACTGAATGCTGTGTGCAAAAAGCAACACTAAAATGACTCTAGGCCCATCACCAATGGGGATTCAATACAAAGGGGACTCTCCCACCAAAGACTGGTGAGTAGACTTTACTCAGATGTTGCAGGCAACAGGAAATTTCAAGTACTTCCTAGTGTTCATAGATACCTTTTCTGGATGGGTGGAAGCCTTTCCTACCCAAACCAAATGGGCCTCAGAGGTGGTCTGCAGCTGACTGAAAGAGATAATTCTCCAATTCAGGTTGCCCAATGTGTTACAGAGTGACAATGGGCCTGGCTTTGTGTCACAAATCACACAAGTGTTTAAGGTGCTGGCCATTAAATGGATACTACATACGCCCTGGAGACATCAGTCAACAGGAAAAACTGAGAAAATGAATCATACCTTAAAAAATGCTATTGCTAGAATTTGTCAAGAAACTCAACTAACATGGGATAAGTCATTGTCCCTTGCCCTGTTACATACTAGAGTTGCCCCCAAAAGCAGGCTTCAATTAAACCTTTTCAGCGTTTTATGTGGTCGACTCTTCCAGGTATCCCCCTCAGAGCAGGCTCCCTTGATGCCATGCAGGACCTTATGATATCGAGATATGTGAAATCACTCAGGTCTGTACTAACTTCTAGCCATGAGTTTGTCTCTAACAGGTCTCTCTACCCATTAGACATGCCCCTATACTCTTAAAAGCCTGGAGATCATGTCCTGTTAAAGACCTGGATAGAGCAAGGCCCCGAGGACCAATTCATACCCCAGTGGACAGGTCCCTTTGACATCTTGCTGATAACCCATACAGTGATAAAGTTGGCTGATGTGACACCATGGATACGTCACACCTGGACCAAGGCAGCACCTCCTGAGACCTCAAGCAATGTATGTAACACCAACTGGAAGTGTGAGCCCCTCAAGGATCTCAGATATGTATTCCAGAAAAAACCTTAGCCTGTTATATATATGTATCTCCCTTACTAGTACTTTAGCCTGGAAAGGCAATGCTCTATTCATATCACCCAGGCTATTGCATCCTCTACCAATGTTACTAACTGTTGGGTTTGCCACTCCAAGACTTCTTCGGTTCTTGAACATGAGGATCCACTGGTCCAATCCGTACATAACTTTTCCCAACTACCTCCAGGTTGGACTAAAAAGCTCATAACCAAATGAGTTATATATATATATCGGGTTAGGATAGTTCAATTCTCCATAGAAAAAGAGAATACCCTTCTCTGTCTTACTATACCCTTAAAAAGGAAACAAAACAAGTATGTGGTGTCTGCTCCAGTAAATCATACATTGCCCATATGCAACACCACCTCAATCAAAATTCTTGCCTATGGATTTGGTCAA
This sequence comes from Diceros bicornis minor, assembly GCF_020826845.1. Lineage (NCBI taxonomy): Eukaryota > Metazoa > Chordata > Mammalia > Perissodactyla > Rhinocerotidae > Diceros > Diceros bicornis. The sequence continues at coordinate 31,279,658 of NC_080774.1, read as the reverse complement.
CAAGGCTTGCAGAACTCCCCACTGTCAATTTCAAACAAAAGCTCTCACCCCTGGACTCAAATATTGGACACTAAAGCCCCCCAGATAATTTAACAAAAAAGAGTGCTCAATGTTATACCTGATGAAACTGCCGTTTGACCCTGCACTTTGACTCCTGCCTCCCCAGTGGGTCCTGTTATATGGTTCAGAGAAACTGAAATAGGACGAGAACTGTTTTGTTGTTTCAATGGATGCACTTTCCCCTGGGACATGAGTGTTGCCAATAATACTAAAAAAAGTAATTTAGACTTTTCAATTTGTATTATCAATGTCACCTCTCAAGGTGCTGGTTTTTATTTATTTATTTTTTTATTATTATTATTTTTTTAAATTTCGCCAATTGTCTCATAAATTTATTTAACAGTTTGTTTGAATTGGGGTCCAAATAAGGTCCATGTATGGTGACTGGTTACTATGCCTCTTTTATTTTATTTTTTTTAATTTTTTGTTTATTGCAGTAACATTGGTTTATGACATTGTAAAAATTTCAGGTGTACATCATTGTACTTCTATTTCTGCATAGATTACATTTTTGTACAAAGTTCCAAAAGGGCACTCCGGACATCATGATTAAGTCTGGCACCCAGTTTATTATAAACACCAAACCATCTACTCCTACTGTACAGATCTCCCCTGGAGAACCCACAGACTCTAACTTTCCAGTCCATAATCGGGTAGAAAAAGCCACACTCGCTATCAGTATAGACAGCGACCATATGTATTGTCCTCCAAAAAGATACATATTTATATGCAGCCATAATGGAATACCCTGGGCTCATGATTGCCCATGCAGCCTGGCAGATTTGGGGCAATACCTATTAGAAACCCTAGTGATGCCTTTCAACCTATAATCTAATGAAGAAACTAAACATTGGACAAACTCCTTAGTGCTACTCACTAGAGTCAACTGAGACCTGCCCTGTGGAATCCCTGATGGAGATGGATACTTTTTTGGATAGAGCCTCTTGTCCTGGCAGGGGGTGGCTACTCATGAACATGTCCTTTTCAGTCTATCCTGAACCCTGGAGGTTATAGCAAATAAGACCACCAATTCCCTTGCTAACCTGCAAACATCACTTGACTCCCTGGCTAAAGTAGTACTAGATAATAGGATAGCCCTAGATTATATTCTTGCTGAACAGGGTGGTGCATGTATGGTAGCCAATGCTCCCTGCTGTACATATATTAATACCTCATCCCAAGTAGAAACCAGCATTAATTAATAAAATAAGGGAACAAGCCACATGGATACAAGCAACGTTAAATCACCAAATCTCTTTTTTTACGGGTTTGAGTGACTGATTTACTAATCTATTTTCTTGGATACCAGCAGAAATTCATTCTGTTCCTATAAGGATAATAAAAGGAGGTCTGATGATATTACTAATAGGTCTACTAATATATTTGGTATTAAATTAGGAATAAGATGTATATCTGCTTTAATTACCAAGCCCTCTAAAACACTGATGTAACAATTCCTCCTTACACTCCCCACAGCCCACTTTAAGAAAAGGTAACCCTCTTTCATGATATGGTCCCCTCACATAGCCCTGATTCAGCAGGAAGTAGCTAGAAGATGTACAACACCCTATCTCCCAATAAGGACCATAGGATTATGGATTACAACTGATAGTGGGGAGCTGTAAGTGCTTGAATCACGGCAAGCAACACTCTCTTTTGGGACACCCCTTGCATCCATAGTTAAGCCATAAATGCTTATTGGTTTGAGTCACTATTAAGAGCCTACTGGTCAGAGAATGGATCCTTAAACTGGAAAAACTTCTAAATTGGAAAAATATTTTAGGGAGCATTGTCATGACCAGTCTTAAGAACTTAATCAAATTTAGAGTCTCAGCTTCATCCCATGGCCTTACAGATGCTAATGAAACCTCCACCTCTTCGGGTAAATTGGTCTAGAGTTGAATTGTGCACTTGGAAAAAGGGCCTTTATTAAACACTTTGTGCAGACTTTTTAAAGGTGTGAAAAATTTTCCTGACGTTTTAGAACACAAAAATCATTTTCTATTGATGTCATAATAGTTTATAACATTGTGAAATTTCAGTTGTACATTATTATTTGTCAGTCACTATGTATATGTGCCCTTTTAGCCCTTATGTCCCCCCCCAAACCCCCTTCCCCTCTGGTAACCACTAATCTGTTCTCTTTGTCCATGTATTTGTTTATCTTCCACATGTGAGTGAAATCATACGGTGTTTGTCTTTCTCTATCTGGCTTATCTCACTTAGCATAATACCCTCAAGTTCCATGCATATTGTTGCAAATGGGATGATTTTGTCTTTTTTATGACTGAGTAGTATTTCTCTGTATATGTATACCACATCTTCTTTATCCATACATCAGTCAATGGGCACATGGGTTGCTTCCACATCTTGGTTAATGTAAATAATGCCACAATAAACACAAGGCTCCCTGCACAAAATTGGGGTTCTTTTGCCTGATGTGGATAAACAGCCAATTAATTATGATATCAGGTATTAGGGGGAGAAACCAGCTTTTATTCTGCAAGATCGATATGCAGGGAGGCATAGGGCACGTGCCCTCAGATCTGTCTCCCTGATTCAGGACTTCAGGAGAAATTTAAGAGGCTAAGGAGTACAGGGCGGCATGTGGAAATGCTGGTGGGACAGATTTTGATTGGTAGGCTTCAAGCATTTACGGTAAGGCTTTAAACATTTATGATGAGGTTCTAAACTTTTATGATAGGGCTCTAAACATTTATGATGATGTGGGGAAGGAATTTTAACACAGGATCTTCCTGAATGAGGGACTTCTTGCTTATGATAAGAGTCCAACTTTCAAGTTCCAGTCGTGTCGTGGTCCTTTGGGTTCCGCGTGAGAATCTTTGGCTCCTCAGTCATTCCAGGTCAAGATTTCTTCCTTTGCACATGCTCTGGCTACATGACTTTGCACATTTTCTGAAAGGCAATTATTAATCACTTTGTTGATAAGAGATGATGTCAGTTGAACTGGTCCTGGAAGGCCTGTGGTTATATAAGTTAAAATAAAACTATGTACCCAGAGAGAAAGAAGCAAATTAGGGGTACGTAAAAGTTATAACTCAATTTCTGAGGCATTGAGAGCAACTGTCCTTGTTTTACAAATCTTTGTAAAACTGAAAATGCAGCTCTAAAGGCAGTTCAGATTCCTCCCATTCCCTTTCACCAATCCTAAAACCTCCCCGATCTGACTCAAAGACTTGGAACCTCTCCAGGAACTCTTATTTAGACCACCCCCAATTCCTAAGACTGAAGGAAAATTTAAAATCACAATGACCCTGAATCTCCTAAAAATAACATGCATTTTTTCTCTCTGTCCTTTGAAGTTGTAAATTTTTCCATATCTTTAGAATGTAAACACCCCAGGAGATAACAGCCCGCAGTGACCTGAGACTAAACCTGGCTAGCTCAATTAGTAAAGCCTGAGGTTAAAGAAAAAAAGTGTTTCCTTTTAAATTCAGGCTGCTAGAGAGGGTCTCTGGCCCCAAATCTAATTCATCATCTCCTTATCTACAGCAAAGATAAATCTTAAAAGTCTTCTCCACAAATATTAACAACAACAACAAAAATTCTTAAGCAGGTAACCTTAACTTATTCCATCTGCTAGAGACAAAAGTATTTATAAACTAGTGAGTTTTGTATTGTACCTGATTCATGGCTGAAAATTTTCAAATAATAGCTACAAGATCTCTGTCTGTGTTGGTCTATATAAATGTACCTACATTATATTTGTGTGATATTTTTCTACCTCCGGATGGTATTAACAAAATAAATTTCTTAAAAGAGTTCTATTTAATGACCTTAAAGTACGAGCTTGTATAAATTATCTTTATTTATTTATTTATTTTTTGTGAGGAAGATCAGCCCTGAGCTAACATCCATGCCAATCCTCCTCTTTTTGCTGAGGAAGACCAGCTCTGAGCTAACATCTATTGCCAATCCTCCTCCTTTTTTTTCCCCCAAAGCCCCAATAGATAGTTGCATGTCATAGTTGCACAGCCTTCTAGTTGCTGTATGTGGGACGTGGCCTCAGCATGGCCGGAGAAGCGGTGCGTTGGTGCGCGCCCGGGATCCGAACCCAGGCCGCCAGTAGCGGAGCACACTCACTTAACCGCTAAGCCACGGGGCGGCCCTATAAATTATTTTTAAATATAATAGAAAGTAACCCAAATGTTTTTCAAGTTAAAATGATATAAAATAATCTTTGGTCAATAAAAGCTTGCTTAAGTTTGTTGGTTTAATGAAAATAGGCATGTCTTCAGAGTTATCAGCATTTGATATAATGGAAACATACAACTTTTATTCTACCTGGGTTATAAGTCATATTACCCGTGTTATCACTGTTATAAAATTTGTCAGCAAGAAAAATTAACTTAAAATGATAGCTAACTGCTTTAATGTCTCATGAAATTTTCACAAATAACCTAAATATGATTGTTAAGAATAAACGAATTATATAGATGTTAATGAAATAAGGAATTTTAAGTGGAATAATTATGTTTTATGGTATGTGTACTTTAAAACAGCTTCCCCAAATCTTTTGGTAACTTCAAATCTTAAGAGTTTTGCTAAATGAAAGTAAATAATGGAAAATTCATTGAATATCTAGGAAAGATAAAGCAGATCTCCAGATAAGATAAAACAGGAAAATGTTAATTACTGAACAGGGGTTTCTCTACTTTTGGCTTCTTCTTACAGAAAAAATAAAGATGTTTGGGTCTATTAATAAACACATCTTGTGTCACATTAAAAATTTTTTGCTATGAGAAAATGTATGGTTTCAGTGAAAGAAGGTATAAGAAATGGAGATATTTTTGTTAAGAAAGTAAATTTGACTTAAGGAAAACTGGTTATGGGAAAGAAGAAAAGACAAATTCTTAATGTGAAAAAGAAAGTTTGTGGAAGAGGAACCCTGAGAAAAGAGTCTTGTACATGGTTGAGCTGGCTAAGCTTGGAATGAATTTAATTAAGTAAATGAGTTTTAATATCAAAAATAAGCTGGTGCAAAATTAGAATTTGGTTTTCTCTCTACTTTTGTTATGAGGAAAAGGTTTCTTGGGCTTTTAAACTACTCTTGATAAGGTGGTTATGAAAAATTTTTCTTTATCTTTGAGTATTCTACCTAAAGGGAGGGATTTTATGTTTTATCAAAATAATTTCCTGTGCTTTATGTAAAATCTGAGTCTTTCCTATTACAGAGAGCTAAAGTTCTGCAGCTATGTAACCTTCAGTATTGGTCTTTGAATTCTTTTTGTCACCTTGGTTAAATAGATAATTAAATATTAAGTTTTATAATGAACTGTGATCCTATTTAGGCAAGTATTTTCAGTCCTTCTTTGATCTTATTGACAAACTTCTCAAAATCAGATTTTAAATGAAGGCTTTTTTGACCTCTGGCTCACATTGGGATTTTTCAGAGGATCCCTGAAACATCTCAAAAAATTGGTTTTCTCTCATAAAAAGAGGGATATTAAATTAATTAGGCTTGTCTGATATGATAAATTACATGGGAAGCCAAATAATAAATAACATTAAGCCTTCTTCATGTTATGTTTTCACAAGTATATGTTATAAGAGTTCCAGAAATTATGTGAAATTTCTGGAAGTCTAAGATGTCCTGGTATAAAATGTTGCCTGTCATCAAAATTGAGGCTCACATTAGATATCAGGAAAGCTCCTTAGCTGACTTTCCTGTAAAGGCAGCAACAACAGGATCTACAAAGATTGGTATATGTGAATGAAGTCTATCCTGCCTCTGCAAAGACCAGTCCTTCATTGTCAGACTTTTGCCATCCTGCTGTCCTTATAACATGGCAACAGTCTGCTCCTGAAGCAGAGAAATTAAGGTGGGTAAACAATGGCTGTAAATTCAGCAAACAGTCAGGACTGTGGAAAACCCAAGATGGCCACTGGGCTCTTCCTGGCTCTCTGACAAACCCCATTTTTCAGTTTTTACATTCCTTCACCCACTATAGGAAATACCATTTCTGTCCCAAGAGGCCTCAGATGTCCTCCTTCTGGGTCCTTTTGATGTTGGGTCGCTGAGTCATGAGTCAAAAAAGAGTTTTCAGACAAGAGCTGTTCATTTGTGCACCTTTATTGTGTGTTCAGCATGGGGACAGGACCCATGGGCAGTAAAAAGCTGCATGGAAGTGTCTGTGTGGGGCCATCATATATGACTTTTAGCTATTTTACTATTCTATAGAAATGTCAAAGGAAAAAAGATTAGGGCATGCAGGCTGAAGAATGAGATGTGTCCTTGTGTTCCAAGGTACCATATGCTTCAAGGAACATGTAGGCAGGAGATTAAAGTCATTGATCACCTCCTGAGGTAAATTCCTTCACTCCTAGCCAGAGGTGATTGAGTAAGTAGGGGCATGAGAGACTGTCTCATGGAAATTGTAAAATGAGTCATAGACAAGGTTTCTACTATGTCACTTTGAGCACCTGCAGCTGAACTTCATTCAACTGCCACTCCTATGGCTCATCAATATGTTCTCATTATTGTCTGTGTTTTCTGGATGGGTTAAAGCCTTTCCCTTGCCACAAAGCTGATGCCCTCACAATGGCAAAGAAACTGTTAGAACACATGCTTGTCACTTGGGATGTTTCTTCCACAATCTCCAGTGAACAAGGCACCCACTTCACTGGGCAAATCATATGAACCTTAACGAAAACTTTGCAAACTTCTTGGGATTCTCACTGTCCCCATCACCCTCTGTCATCAGGCAAAGTAAAGAAAACTAATGGAAAAACTGGATTCAAGCAGAAGAAATATTAAATTACATGGGACTATATGAGCTGAGAAAGATGCCCTAATGTTTTATTTTTCCAGATTTAAAGAAACCTTTTCTCTTAATCTATCAGTAATTTGGTAAGAAATACCTTTGTGAACAAAGATGAAACGTTGACTTTTTCTCTCTACCTGATCCCTCCAGAATTCAGAAACTTTCAGTGTGTAATCTTATTTTCACTTGTATAAATAATCAGGTCAAGTTTTTAATATAGAAAAATTAGTTTTATTGTGATTATCTTTGGCAAAAAAAATTGAGGGTAATCATAGAGAGAAAAATTATGTTTGCACCTTGGTAGATATTAGATTCTAGTCCTGTTAATTGTCTTCGAGGTTTGTTATATACTGTGGATTGGACTCCCCTGGCCTAAGGTATTGCCTTCAGTCTTGCTGACTGTTCGCAGTGCCTTCTTTGGAAAACACAAACTGACTCCACATGAGACAGTCACCAGCAGATCAGTGTCTGTTGGTACAAAGTCTCCTGCTGATCCCGTGTTGTCTTATGCGAGTCTGACCAGCTACTGTGAGTCTCTACTGTCTTATGCTCAAGCCCATCATCAACAGGTTAAACACACTTTCCCAGATTCTAATTTAAAGGATTCTATTGGTCACAGTCTAGAGCCTGGTGACTGGGTATTCTGGAAGCATCATCAGAGGAAGACAGCACTAGAGCCTCAATGAAAAGACCTTACCAAGTGCTCCTGACCACCGATACTGCTACAGAGCTAGAAGGCATTGTATTCTATATGCCCCTATTGGGTACACCTTTGTGTGTGATTACTACAGGGAACCATGGGCTTATGAATGTCTAGACAGCTGGTATATGGCAGGACAATGCCTTTAGGATGTCATAATATTCTTATTCAATTTCTTCTTAAAGGAAAAACTCAACCACAGTCTCATACGTCTAGGCAAGTTTGGAGATCCCCTTTATACACCCCATCACCTCTCCATTGATTACTATTGCCAAAAGCTTTATTCCTTGGATTGATGTTGTCCATAATGACCTGTTGATAAATAATTTATCCCTAACCATAGCTAAACTAGCAAATTCTACTACTTGAGCCTTAGCTCAACAGCAACAATCCCTGCTTCCCTAGTGAGGGTTGTATTAGATAATTTTATGGCTCTGGATTATCTCCTTGCAGAACACCATGGCATCTGTGTCATAGCCAACACCTCCTGCTGTACCTGCATCAACTCTTCTGGTAAAGTTGAGTCAGTACTCAGAAAAATTATAAAAATATCACAGGATGTCTCTGGTTCAATGTCTTTTAATGACACCCTCTGGTTCTCTCTTGAGGTTTTCAGCTGGCTTGGAGGAGATCAGGACTTCAAATATTGTTTATGATTATTATCAGAATTTTGCTATATGTATTTGTATTTAATCTTTTTATGCTACTACTCACTCAGATCTGCTCCAAGTTATACTAATGATTATTTTCCTGATTTGCACAATACTTGTCACCCCCAAGCTACCAAAAATTTGTATTTTTTGATGCTGTGTGTCTATATCTACCTCAGGGACTTGAGATGATGAACCAAACTTGAAACTCCAAACAAAGGACTTGATACTTTTTCCAGATAGAAACTGTGCCTAAGACTCATTTCCTGACCGTTTCCTTATTGCTCAGATGGGGCTAGAGCTTCTGACTGCATTACTCCTACTGATGATTGGGCACCTCCCCTCCCCCGCCATGAGCAACATGACTTCTCTTGAATGAGCCTTCCTGGCAACGAGGGAAATATCAATCTATCACACAGTTGATCCACGATGCTTCCTGCTGAAAGATCTTGATCAGAAGGAGGAATGTGGACAGAGATAACAAAATAGAGTAACATATGTCAAGGCTTCCAAAATGGAGCTGGGAGGCCATTAATGAAAGAGGGCCAATGTACACACACCACATCTCTACCCAGAGGGAATGTAACTTTTGAACTGTGCTTCACTTCTATCATCTTGACCTTCTCCCAAGAAATATGTTTACTCTCATAGATAAGAACATTCTTCCTTAGAGATGGCCTTAGCAACCGATCACATATAGCCAAGAAGTAACAGTTGTTGCAGCACCAATCACAAATCTTGCAAAACAACCTGCGTAATTTATCTCTTTTCGCCTTTATAAACTCTTGCCTCCTTTGTTTTCCTTAGAACACATTTTGGGTTTCTGCCTGAATCAGTGTCTCCTGACTCGCAATTGCCCAAATAAATACCTGGCATTTCAATTGTAGTGAATTTTTCCTCATCAATATCTCATAGTTCTAGAGGCTGGAAGTCCCAGATCAAAGTCTGGGAGGGTTGACTTCTGGTGAAGCCTCTCTTCCTGGCTTGCAGAGGGCTGCCTGTTGCTGAGTCCTCACATGGGGGGAGGGGGAGAGAGCAAGTTTGCTTGTGCTTCTTCTTATAAGGATACTAATGCTATCGGATCAGGGCCTCACTCTTATGGCCTCATTTAAACTTAATTACTTCCTGTCTCAAAATATAGTCTATTGGCAGTTGGGGCTTCAGAATATGACTTTTGGGGGGCAAATTCAGTCTATAGCACCCTCCTTCCTCAGGGCTCCAACCACACCATGCACATAACTGAAGTGTAGCCTGTGTCACATTGTGTTTTTAAGTACTATTTATTTTTCTGATTCTAAAAGTAATACATACTTAGAGTATAAAGTGTGAAAAATGCAGAAAGATATAAAGAAAATAAAAATACATAAACACAGAACCTAGAGATAAAGATTATTAAAATGCCAGGGGTTTTTTTTTTTTTTTTTTTTTGGTCTTTTCTTCCTGTGTATATACATTAATATATTTTTTTACACAATTTGGATCAAACAACATGAATTTCTTTTTGATAACAGCTTTCTTGAGATGTAATTCACATACCATACAATCCACCCATTTAAAGTGGTGTACAATCCAATGGTGCTTAGTATATTCACAGAGTTGTGCAACCATCACCACAAACAACTTTAGAACATTTTCATCATCTCCAAAAGAAATCTATACTCTTTAGTTGTCAACTCCAGTCCCTCCCATCTCCCCAGCCCTGGGCAACCTCTAATCTACTTTCTGTCTCTGTGGATTTGATTTTTCTGGGCATTTTGTATGAACAGAATCATACAATGTGGTCTTTTGTGACCGACTTCTTTCACTCAGCAGAATTCTCCAGGTTCATCCATGTTGTACAGGACACATTCCTCCTGATACATGATCCATTCCTTTCTCTTTTAAACAGCTGTGTTGAGATACCATTCACACGCCATACAATTCATCTGTTTAAAGTCCACAATTCAATTTCTTTTAGTATATTCACGGAGTTGTGCAAGCATTACTATAACCAATTTTAGAATATTTTCATCACCCCAAATTTAATTCCTTTTTATTGCCAAATAATATTCCAATGTATGGCTGTACCACAGTATTTATCCATTCATCAGCTGGTGGACATTTGCACCTGTGGATATTATGAAGAATGCTGCTATGAACAACTGTGTACAAGCGTTGGTGTGGACATATGCTTTAATTCCTCCAGGAGTGGAACTTCTGGGTCGTATATTCAACTCCATGTTTACCCTTTTGAGGACCTGCCAGACAAACCATGTGCTTTTTTAATCCAGATTTTCTCACTTTTTTAACCATACGCATTTTCAAAAGTTCTAAAATGTTCTTTGAACATTTTGCTTTAATGTTTGCAGAGACCCAAATCTTAGTTAAACAATCCCCTGTTACCGGGCATTTAGATTATTTCCAATGTTCATATGATAAACAGCATTTCAGTGAACATCTTTGGGCATCAATCATATTCTGTATCTCTAGTTATCTCTGTAGAGCAGATGAGTCAGACCATTGGGTCAAAAGGCACAAGCAGTTTTAAGGGTCTTGGTTCATAATGATAAATTGTCTTCCAAAGAGTTGTGTCAGTTTGTATTCTTACACGTTGAGGTTGGGAATACCACTTGCACTCCACCTTGTATTTTCATTGTCTCCTGAGGTCACCAGGTAGGGACTTTGGGTGTATTTGACCCTGTGCCCAGCTCTGTGTGCAGCACATAGTACAAGTTCATGTTACACAAATGCGTGAGAGCAGAGGAAGACCCCAGTTAACCGTGGGGGACAAGGAGGGTACAGGTATTTGAGTCATTGTGAAGGCCAGCTCCGTAGGACTTACCCCTAGTTGACACGGGACTCAGTGCAGACTCAAGTGGTAACTAGGCACCTCAAGTTCCAGAACTCTCCTTGTGTAAGTTGAAGTGGCCAATAGAAGATAAGGAAGCCACACTCCACAGTCATTTAGCAGTGGACGCTGGTGGGGACGGTCTGAAGACTGGCAGCAACTCTTTTTTGTACTCCACTCTGTGGGCAGCAGTCTTTATGCAAAGCCCTGGGAGAATGACCTTCACTGAGCAGTGAGGTTGTCAAATTCTCTGCTTACCTGGACATCCTGAGGAGACCCCAAGACAAGGCAGCACATTGTCACTTTCTGAGAACTTAACTTCGAAGAAGCTCCTTAGTACAGCTTCTCTCCTATGGATGACGTCATTACTCCCCAAACTATTACAATAGAGAAGGGCAGGGGCTCAAGTGGGCTTCTGGGGGCCTGCTCTATTTCTTGATCTGGGGGCTGGTTACATAGGTCTATGCTGTTTGTGAAAATTCACCAGGCTCTGCCCTTAATCCAATTGTACTTTTCGGCATAAACGTTGTTCTTCAACGAAAAATGAAAACCGAAGAGGTTGGGGGAAGAGAACAAGCACTGAGCCTTTCTCTGCACAGGCCCTTTCCGTGGGCTTTGTCATCTCATCCTGTCTCACAGTGACCCTGGCTGGTAGGTACGAGCCCCGTTTCACACAAACACAAGGCTGAGTCCTGGGAAGGGATTTACATGGACTGAAGGATTTCCCTTAAAGCTGAGGATACAATCTGGGTTTGGCAGATTAGACTAATGATAACAGTGAAGGAACAGGAAATAGAACATTGTACCTAGACAAGCGCTGATCTCTGATTCAGAGTCAAGATCCAATATTGATGGACCAGGATTTGGTCCCAGGCCTCTCTGACTGCAAACCCCATGGGATTTCCATTATACTAAAGCTTCTGATAATAACCATACATTATATTAAATAAGCTGTATTGTTGCAGGACAATTTCATTTATCACTCCATTTGTTTTAGAATGATAAGGTCCAGTGCTGACAGGCATTCTCAGAGCAGAGGGAACACGGTCAAGACAAGCTCACCTCTGGCTGTGGAGCTGTAGAGACGAGGCAGGTAGAAGGAAACAAGGACGTTCGACACCAGGCGTCCGAAGCTTGAGGGCTGAACTGTGAAAATACATCTCTGGAGAGGCTTTGACTCAAGTCTGGATGGAAATAAACCAGGGTAAGAAAAAGCAGTGATTTGTGACTACATTTTCTTTTAATAATTTGTATTTGAGGATTCTCTCTTTAATGTTTGACTGCCTTGGAAGACAGTGACATATTTTCTACATTAAAAAGGTAAAATAGAATGAAAAAGGGTCGTGATCTCCCTCACAGACTCACAAGGAAATCTTCCAGCACCACGATCCACCTGCAGGCAGGACGGGCTAGAGGGAGGGACTGCCTTGCAAGGGCTGAACCTGCAAATCCAAAGAGAATGGTGAGCATCGTGTCCCCAAGCCAGCAATTCTCTCTGAGCCAGTGAAGAGCCAGGCGGGGGTCCGAGGTGAGACTGGGGCGGCACCCCAGTCAGGAGCAGGAGTGGATCCGGAGGGGCGTCATGACCCACAGTCAGGCCTGGGCTGGAACGTGGACTCTGCCACACCATGGATCTGGGCAGGGCGCTCTAGTTCTCTGATCCCCACTTTCTCCCTTTAAACGGTCCCTCATGAGGCTGTTGGGAGGATCCCAGGCAGGGTTTATTAAAAGCTCTTACAGAGAAGTCCAGCAGTTCCAGGGCAGACACTGGACTCTCCTGGACAGACCTGAGAACACCAAAGCAGCCTGCACTTCGCCTGGGATTCCTGGACAGCTAAGAAATCCACACACACACACATTGAGAGCAGTGGAGCCCAGGAAAGGGGGGTGAGCAGCGTGAAGGGAAGGAGGGATTCCTCATCTCTGGTGACAAGTCCGAGGACAGCCCCACTGTCTCTGCTCAGAAGGTGTCTCCATGGGACAGGATTCCCTGGGTAGGCTTCGGGGCCAAGGAGAGAGGAAGGGAGTGGATGCTGGCTGAGTGCCCACCCAGTGCCGGCTGTGCTGGGGACAAAGGTACAGACACACAAGACACACCCCGCCCATAAAGAGCTCACCCAGTGGGGGAGGAGAGGAAAAGGAGCATCATTAAAATGCAGTGTGATAAGTGCAATAGACAGTGTGCCCCAGCTCCCCCTGGAGTAAAGGTCGGATGGGGACAGAGCCCCTGGGCTGAGCTCCACAGGTGAGGTGGGCGGAGCCGGGCACTTCAGCAAGAGGAGCAGCAGGAGCAAAGCAGAGGTGAGAACTCGCCCCGTGTGCACGGAGAATCCCAGGCAGCTGGGAGTGAGAGGATGGGTTTCAAAGTGGGAGGGAAGAGGGGGATGGCAGAGCCCAGATCCTGAGGACGTGCTGTGAGTGACACACTGGGAAGCTCGGATTTATCCAGAGGGGAGCTGCTGATGGGCTTAGAGGAGGGAAGGACAGGGGCACGTTTCTGGTTTAGGAAGATCACCTGGGAGCAGGTGGGAAGGAAGGGCCAGAGAGGAGAAAGCAGCAGGACCACAGGACTGGGGGAGAGGAAGTGAGAAGGAGGAGCAGGCAGCCTGGGCGCGCTGCAGGAGGTGAGATGGAGGAGGGAAGATGTGGGAAAGAGAGGGAGGGGCGAGCACTGGGCCCCAGCTTCTGATGGGAAGGAGTCCCCCCACCACTTCTCTAGTGGGCTGAGATGGAGGAAGCGCAGCTGGGAGGGAAGGAGGGAGGGGGAGGAGTCTGCAGAAGGGCATGGGCCACGCCAGAGATGGGTGAGTGAATGGCAAAAGGAAGAAGTGGTCACAAGAAGAAGCCAGGAGGACCCTCTTCGATCTGGGCGCTGGAATCTGTGTAGGTTGCCACTGGGGTGGGAAGATGTGACAGAGGAAGGATCTGTGTGGACAGGCACAGGCAGGTCTGTGTGGGGCCTCCCCCATCAGGCTAGCACTCACAACAAGAATCCTCAGTGTCTGGTTGACCCGGAGGCCCAGGCCCAGGCTCAGGGCTCTCACCACGGAGATGCAGTTGTTGCTGCAACAGAAAGACATGTGCACTGTGCTGCCTTGCAACAGATCGCCCCAGGCTCCCAGCTGGAGCTGCTGGTGCATCCACTGGGTCAGGGTTCACATTCCAGCCTCCACGCACACCCTGGGGACCCGGGGCAGGTCAGTGTGTAAAAGCTGAATGAGGACCCCGCTTCATTGGAGGCTCCCAGTGTTCAGGGAGATCCCCCAGCAAACATGCCTAGAGCGTCCCTCCTCTGGTGGAGACCAGCAGCTGCTCCCTGGCCCTCAGAACTCAGCAGCAGCTCCCACATGTTCTGCCCCAGCTGGCACCCTGTATCTATCACCATGACAGCATCTGTTCTGGGAAACCCCCCAGCTCCCTCCCTACCTCCACTCCTCCTCCCCCTCCTCCTGCTGGACCTGAACTCCAGGCCTCAGCACAGCTCTTGCCCACTTTGTCTTGGAGCCAGTCCCACTTCTCTCTGACTCCTCAGACCCTAGCTCTGGCCTGGAATTTCAGCATCTCTCATGGTCTCCTCTGGCCTTGGCTCCTTCCATGGGGAGCAAAGGTGGGCAAGATTGCAGCAGACAGGCCCTGCTCACTCTGGCAGCCCATCACCTGTTGGGTCTCTGCCTCTTTCCTTCCCTCTGGTTTGCGGCCCCTCTCTGGTCACCTGCTGAGGCCTGGGACCCTGCCTGGGTCTGGAGGAGCAGCCCACACAGCAGGCCCCCAGCAGCCGTGTGCTGAGCAGAGCATGTGAGCACCCACCCTGCACCAGGCTCTCTGAAGATGCTTCACACGTATGTGTGCAATTCCCAGCCCCCCGCCTGTGCAGTGGGAATTACGAGCCCCAGTGTTCGAATGATGAACTCCAGCTCCGTCCTTCTGGAGCTGGGTGCTCTTGTGTTGTGGCTCAGGCTCCATCATGGGTAGACTGTGTTAGGTTTGGAAAGTAAAGTGGTGAACAGCTGCAAGGCCATGGAGCCCCTGGTCCTTGGGGTGGCTCTGGGCCTGGAGACTGTGACACGGGGGGTACCCTGTGTCCCTCACCTCATGTTGAGTTCCTCCAAAATGTTGTTGGTCTGAAGTGCCTCACCCACCACGGAGGCCCCAGGATCTCCAAAGCCATTGTTGGAGATGTCCAGGACTCTCAGGAAGATGTTTGGCTGGAATGCAAAAGAGAGAAGACATGGGAGCACATGTGACAGTGGAGAAAGTCAGGGGCCACAGCCTCAGAGCCCAGGAGGCCCAAGGTGCAAAGAGCCCAGTGTGGAAGGGCAGAGACCAGGTTAGTGTCTTGCGTTTTGGATGGTGGTGAGCAGTGGAGCCGAACCCCTGGAGGCACAGTGGAGAGAGGGTGTGGATGTGAATGACCCTCAGAGACTGGAGGGCTACTATGTGGCAGCAGGCCACAGAGACACAGTGATCAGGCCACATGCCCACTCCGGGGCCTCTCAATGGGCGGGACCCCAAGGCACAGAGCAGCCCAGGGGCCCAGGGGGGCTCCAGCGAAGGGCCATTGTGGGGCTGTGATGGGTAGAAGGGTGAAGCTTGTGGATGTGCTGGGAAGACAAAGTCTGACCTGCCACCTTGTGGGAAGGACCCCAGGTCAGCCCCTGTCAGAGGGCATGGCAGCACCTGCCATTCCCTGAAAAGGACCCACAGAGGGAGCCGGCTCCAGGAGCACTGCAGGCACCTGCGTCACCATGGTAGGGGCTGGAGCCACCCATTCCTGTGGCCTACAAGCCACAACCTCCAAGGGAGTAGGTGGGCTGTTGAGAGTGTGCTGGGACCCACGGGTGCCAGGGTGTCCTCTCAGGAAGCATCTGCATACGCCCAACAGCCAGCATGTGTCACTGGACTGCACCATGTCCCCAGCAGCCGAGTGTCTGTGACATCTGGAGAAGGTGTGTGACAGTCAGCTTCGGACACAGGGAGATGGAACACTGTCGTCACTAAGTGGAGCTGGGAACATCAAAGTCACTTAAAGAAATATTCTTGAAGCTCTGCTGAAAAGATCCAAGGTTCATTTCTGAAGAGCTGCAGAGACGGGGAGTTGGCACCTGCCCCCAAAAAACAGGCTGGAGAGGCTGATGGGTGGGGGCCTCATACCTCCAGTCCCCTGGCAAAGGCCAAGGCTCCTGGGCCTCAAAGGTGATTCCAGCTCATGTTAAGCTCAGTGAATCCTGTGTTTTCTGCCAGGGCTGGTCCAAGCATCTCTCCTTCAGAAACACCAAGAGAGACTTTCTTATTCACTCTTTATTCCTTCAAAAAATGATACTGATGCCTGCTGTGTGCTGGGGTCTCTGCTGGGCACGAGGGTCATGGAGTTGAACACAACATGGGCCTGCCCTGCCCTCAAGGATTTCACATGTAATGGGGGAGACATAAATACAAATGAATGGGATATGAACTATTCTAGACTACAAACAGGGAGGCGTGGGAACAGATTGGGGGCTTACCCTGGCTGAGGGGTGGTCAGGAAAGTGAGGACAGAGGAGATAACCTTGAGGACTGAGGGACTCCCCATGCATGTGTGCACGCACAGTGGAGGGAAGACACAAGAAAGAGAATGTGTGGAGGCTGAGGGAGCATGGGGCACTAGTGGAAATGCATGCAGGCCTGGCACTGGTGGTGGGTGGGGGAGAAGCAGTGAAATGAGGTAGGAGCCATGGGTACTTCAGAGATGCTGAGAGCCTTGAATGCCAGGACAAGGGTCTTGGGCACCGCCCTATCAGGGGTATGGAGACAGGGAGGGCTTTAAGAAGCGACAAGGCTGCATTCCTTAGCAGTGGGTGGAAGGATGGACTGGGGTGGGCAGGGGCAGAGATGAGAGGCCAGGAGACAGTTCAAGGCTTGTACCATAGTCTATAGGCAAGAAGTGACAAGGCCAGCCCCGCTGTGGTGGAGAGGAGGCAGGGGTGGTAGAGAAAGGAAAGTGGGGGCCTGTGGGGTTAAGAAACCCTGAGAGATAGTCAGCATGTAAAAAAGATATTCAGGGGCCATCAGGTGGTGCAGCAGTTAAGTGCGCATGCTCTGCTTTGGTGGCCCAGGGTTCTCAGGTTCGGATCCCAGGAGGACATCGAGGCACAGCTTGTGAAGCCATACCGTGGCGGCGTCCCATATAAAGTAAAGGAAGATGGGCATGGATGTTAGCCCAGGGCCAATCTTCCTTAGCAAAAAGAGGAGGATTGGCATCGGATGTTAGCTCAGGGCTAGTCTTTCTCACGTAAAAAAAAAAAAAAAAGATATTCAGTAATTAAAATGGGCAGAAGCCCCACCCACTCACACACCCTGCTCTCCACTGTCAGCACTCAGCCAGTCTGACCTGCGGCCAGTTCTCAAAAGTGCCGGGACCAACATGCCTCTGGGCTGTCCCCCATGTGGAATTGTCGACTCCCTTCTCGGCTAACAGCTCCTCATCCTTCTAACCTGGGGTCACGGTGTCAGGAAGGCTTGCCCTCCTAGCTGGGCTTGGCCGCCTTGGGCCCCATGTCCACTGTGCTTCCATCCTTCCAGACTCTAGCCATTAGACCTCTCTCTGCATGGCCAGTCTCTCCACCAGCCTAGGAGTCCCTCAGGGGTCTGAATTTGACCCCTCTCCACGGTCCCAGCACTGAGCACAGGTCTAGTAAGTCTGGTCTGAAGAAACGCACAGAGGAAAACAGATGCATTGACTGAGCAGGGTGCTCAGCCAGCCCTCTGGGCGAGAACACACCTAGCCAGACACTTTCAGCACCTTGGAGAGCTCCCTGCAAGGAAGGGAGGCCCCTGTGCTGCCTCCCTGAGAACAGGGCTCCAGACTCCATGCCCAGCACTGGGTCTGACCCCCACAGGTTCCAGATAGGGGTACTTTCCTCCTCCTCAGACACTTCCAGGGCTGGGAGGAGAGGGCAGTGGTCTCCCACTTTGTAGGGAAGCCCCTTCTTTCCTGGAGCTTGAGGATGAGAAGAGACAGCTGGAGGATGAGAAGGTTCTTTTACAGGCGGGAATCAGCCTCTTGTAGTTCCAAAGCTTGGTCTTTGTGATCCCTGCAGCCAACCTATATGGCAGGTGCTACAATCATCATGGGTCAGGTGGGGAGACTGAGACCCAAGCTCCTTTACCCTCCAGGGAGTTGGGCTCACCCACAGATCTCCACTTGGGGAAACAAAACGGCCCTGATGGGTCTGTCCTTTTCCAGGCTGGGGACCGCCCCCGTCCCATACTTGTGCAGCCTCCACAGGGCCTTAGCCTCCAGCCCCTCCCTCCTGGCTGCCTCTCTGGTGCTCGCCCTCTGACCGTGCAGGTCCAGAGGGACCCCTATACTTGTTTTGTTGAAAGTCTGAAATGAGCTTCTCTTTTAATTTCACTGACTTTCTACGATAATTTTCTTAGGATCTAAACCGGTTCTCTGGCAGTTAGATTCTAGGGCTGATTCTCACAGGCCAAAACTGGTGCCACACAACATGCTCTACGCAGTTTGAGAGAGAATAGTGACTCCCAAACTTTCTCAATCAGACCAATCTCCTGGGGCTCCTGCTAACATGCAGATGCACAGGCCTCCCCCCAAGAGTCTGGTGCAGCAGGTCCAAGGCCCAGGAATCTGTATTCCTAATCCAGGGTCCCAGGTGATTCTTATAATTGATTGGAGTGGTTGAGGACAGGCAAGTAGACCTCCATGTACCTCACAAAGCAAACAGCCCATGAAAAGGCCTTGGGACTTGAGAGAAAGTGGTAAGAGAAAGGAACACCACTGATGTCTTCCACAGACTCGGAATAAAATCTTCATGCCTTCTTCCATGATTTGTAGCCCCCTGTTGCCTCTCCACCCCACAGCCTGTCCACTGTGCCCTGGCCCAATAGCCCCATCACAGTGGTGTCTGTCAGTCTGAGAAATAGGTCCATGTGTTCACTATTCCTCTGTTTGAGGATTTTTGCACCAAAATTCATCAGTGATATTGGCTTGTAATTTTCTTTTTTGGTGTTGTCCTTGTCTGGTTTTGGTATCAGGGTAATGTTGGCCTCACAGAGTGAGTTAGGAAGCTTCTCCTCCTCTTCAATTTTTTGGAAGAGTTTGAGAAGGATAAGTATTAAGTCTTCTTTGAATGTTTGGTAGAATTTACCAGGGAAGTAGTCTGGTCCTGGACTTTTATTTTTTGGGAGGTTTTTGATTCCTGTTTTGATCTCCTTACTGGTGATTGGTCTATTCAAATCCTCTGTTTCTTCTTGATTCAGTTTTGGAAGGTTGTATCATTCTAAGAATTTATCCATTTCTTCTAGATTATCTACCTTGATGTATTGCTTTTCTTAGTATTATCATATAATCTTTTGCATTTCTGAGGTGTCTGTTGTAACTTCTCTTGTTTCATTTCTGATTTTATTTATTTGAGCCTTCTCTCTTTTTTTCTTGGTGAATCTAGCTAAAGGTTTTTCAATTTTCTTTATCTCTTCAGAGAACCAGCTCTTAATTTTATTGATTTTTTTCTAATTTGTTTTTAGTCTCTATTTCATTAATTTCTGCTCTAATTTTTATTATTTCCTTCCTTCTACTGATTTGGGGCTTTGTTTGTTCTTCTTTTTCCAGTTCCTTTAGGTGCATCGTTAGAGTGTTTATTTGAGGTTTTTCTTGTTTGTTGAGGTAGGTCTGTTTTGCTATAAACCTCCCTCTTAGAACTGCTTTTGCTGTATTCCATAAATTTCGGTGTGTCGTATTTTCATTTTCACTTGTCTCCAGGTATTTTTTGATTTCTCCTTTGATTTCTTCATTGACCAATCGTTGTTCAGTAGCATTTTGTTTAATATCCACATATATGTGGCTTTTCCAGTTTTCTTCCTGTAGTTGATTTCTAGTTTCATACTGTTGTGGTCAGAAAAGATGCTTGGTATTATCTCAATCTTGTTAAATTTATTGTAACTTGTTTTGTGGCCTAATATGTGATCTATCCTGGAGAATGTTCTGGGTGCATTCAAAAAGAATGTATTTTGTGGTTTTGGATGGACTATTCTGTATATATCTACTAAGTCCATCTGGTCTAATGTGTAATTTAAGGCCAATGTTTCCTTGTTCATTTTCTGTTTGGATGATCTATCCATTGGTGAACTGGAGTGTTCAAATCCCCTACTATTATTGTGTTACCATCTATTTCTCCTTTGATGTCTGTTAATAATTGCTTTATACATTTAGCTGTTCCTATGTTGGGTGCACAGATATTTACAAGTGTTATATCCTCTTGTTGGATTGTTCCCTTTATCATTATCTAGTGCCCTTCTTTGTTGCATGTTACAGTTTTGGTTTTAAAGCCTATTATGTCTGATATAAGTATTGCTACCCCAGCTTTCTTTTCATTGCCATTTGTGTGGAGTCTTTTTCCATCCTTTTACTTTCAGTTTGTGAGTGTCTTTAGGTCTGAAGTGTGTCTTTTGTATGCAGCATGTATATGGGTCTTGTTTTTTTATCCAATCAGTCACCCTATGTCTTTTGATCAGCCACCCTATGTCTTTTGATTAGAGCATTTAGTCCATTGGCATTTAAAGTATCTATTGATAAGTATGTACTTATTGCCACTTTTTGTGTGTGTGTGTGAGAAGAAGATCAGCCCTGAGCTAACATCTGTGATAATCCTTCTCTTTTTGCTGAGGAAGACAGGCTCTTAACTAACATCTATTGCCAATCCTCCTCCTTTTTTTTCCCCAAAGCCCCAGTAGATAGTTGTATGTCATAGTTGCACATCCTTCTAGTTGCTGTATGTGGGACGCGGCCTCAACATGGCCAGAGAAGCAGTGCATCGGTGTGCGCCAGGGATCCGAACCGGGGCCGCCAGTAGCGGAGCGTGCGCACTTAACCGCTAAGCCATGGGGCCGGCGCCTTATTGGCACTTTGATACTTCTTTTCTAGGTGATTTAACAGTTCTTCTCCATTTCTTTCTTCCTCTCTTGCTCTCCTCCCTTGTGGTTTGATGGCTTTCTTTAGTATTATGTCTGGGTTCCTTTCTCTTAATTTTTTGTGTATTTATTATAGGTTTCTGATTTGTGATTACCATGAGGTTCATATATAGTAACCAATGTATCTAGCAGTCTATATTAAGTTGATGGTCTCTTAAGTTTCACCTCTTGCTAAAAGCTCCCCTCTTTTGCTCCCCTCCTCCCACGCTTTATGTTTTTGATGTCATATCTAAACACTTTTTTGTGTGTGTGCATGTTACCCTTTTATCATGGAAATAGATAATTTTAGTACTTTTGTCTTTTGACCTTCATATTAGCTTCATAGGTAGTTGATCTGCTATCTTTACTGCATATTGGCCTTTACCAGTGATTCTATTGTTTTTTTTGTTGTTGTTGGTATATTTCTTATTCCTGTTTGTGGTCTTTTCTTTTCCACTTAAATAAGTCCCTTTAGCATTTCTTGTAAGCCTAGTTTATTGGTGATAAACTCCTTTAATTGTTGCTTATCTAGAAAACTCTTTATCTCTCCTTCCATTATGAATGATAACCTTGCCAGGTAGAGTATTCTTGGCTGTAGGTTTTTTCCTTTCAACACTTTAAATATATCATGCCACTCTCTTCTAGCCTATAAGGTTTCTGCTTGAGAAGGCAGCTGATAGACTTATGGTGTTTCCTTTGTATGTAACTTGTTGCCTTTCTCTTGCAGCTTTTAGGATTCTCTCTTTATCTTTAATTCTGGACATTTTAGTTATAACATGTCTTGGTGTGGACCTCTTTGGGTTTATCTTGTTTGGTGCTCTTTGTGCTTTCTGTACTTGGAGGTCTGTTTCCTTCCTTAGGTTAGGAAAGTTTCCAGCTATTATTTCTTCAAATAGATTCTCTTCCCCTTTGTCTCTCTCTTTTCCTTCTGGGACACCTATAATATGGATATTAGTGAGCTTGATGTTGTCCCAGAGGTCACTTAGACTGTCCTCACTCTTCTAAATTCTTTTTTCTTTTATCTGTTCAGCTTGAGTGATTTCCTCTAGTCTTCTGTCCAGTTCACTGATCCATTCTTCTGTATCATCTACTCTGCTTTCGAGACCCTCTAGTGAATTATTCATTTCCATTATTGTATTCTTCATTTCTGATTGGTTCTTTTTTATATTTCCAGTTCTTTGTTGAAGTTCTCACTGAATTTATCCATTCTTCTCCCAAGATCAGTAAGCATCCATATGACTACTAGCTTGAACTAATTTTATCAGGCCGGTTGTTTAATCTCTGTTTTGTTTAGTTCTTTTTCTGATGATTTGTCTTATTCCCTTATTTAGAACATATTCCTTTGTCTACTCATTTTGCCTCTTTCTCTGTGCTTATATGTATGTATTAGGTAGATCAGCTACATCTCCTGATCTTGGAGAGGTGGCCCTATGTAAGAGATGTCTTATGAGGCCCAGCAGTGTGCTTCCCTCTCATCACCAGCTCCAAATGTTCCAGGAGTGTCACCTGTGTGGGCTACATGTGTCCTTCTGTTGTGGTAGGGTTGTTCTTGCTGCAGGTGCATGGGGAGGCTAGTCTGTCCCCGTGGCTGGCTGGTTGTAATGCTCAGCTGTGTGCAGCTGCTGTGATCCCTTCAGTCACTTTATCGGGCGTGGGAAGCCTCAGCACAGTTAGCTACAAGGTCTAATAGCACACTCCTGCTGCAGTTTATCTGTTAAGAGCGTAGGCCCCCAGCATGGCTGGTTGCTAGGCTCAGGGGCTCACAATTGCTGTAGGCATGCAGCCTGCAAGGATGTCAGCTCTCAGTAGTGCAGCTGAGTGGGGCTGGCCCCAGGCATGGCAGCACACAATTGTCTCAGGTGTTGGAAGGTGGGGCCAATCCCCTATGTGGCTGTCTGAGAAGAATAAGTCTGCTGCAGCTGACAAGCCCCACCACCTGCAGGCCCTCACACTCTATAAATACAATCCTGCTCTGTACACATAACCTGACCCACTGAAGCAGACGTATTCACCCCACTGCAGAGGTCCCACACACCCTGCCTATGTGGGCCCACAAGTTGCCCCAGGGCTTGCTGTTAGGTGGGGCCAGTCCCTAGGGTGGGCTGCCTGCCCTGGCTGAACTGGATTAAATCAGTGCTCTAGTGGGTGGGGCAGACCCCTGGGACATCAGGCCAGGGGAAGAACTCCAATGGCATCTGCCAGCATCTGTGTCAGCACACCTGTACTAGGTCACAATAATGGCTGCCACCAAAGTCTCAGTCCCTTGGGAGGTGGTCCCAGCCTGGGGAGGTCTCACCTCTCACTGAGAGGTACCCAGAGACTATCAAATGAGTCTCTTTTCACCAAAGGACTGTACACCTTTCTTTCTGGTGATTTTAGGTTGCTTACCAAAATGGGTGGAATTGTTCATGGGCCCTTTAAGAGAAGGCTTTTTTCTTTTCCTTACATTCGATGGCTTTTCTGGGGGTATTCCCCATTGTTGTTAATAGCCAGCAAAGCCAGATATTATGACACTTGTCTTAGTTATGCTGAGTCCCAAAAGCTGCTTGTAGTGGCAAAGCTCTTCCACTCAGATGCCCCACTCCTCCAGACAATTCTTCATGCCTTAAAATTACTCCAGGCCTTGAAATGTAATGGCTAGAAGGTAGCCATTTTTCCTCTCCAGAAAGGAATTTCTGCCTCTTCCACCTCAGGCAGCACTGTCCCTTGTGGTGGGGGTTCATTTATCCAGTTTGCAGTTCTCTCTCAGGGGTAATTGTTCCAAAGGTAGTTGTAGGTTTACTGTGTCTGTAGGAGGCAAGGAGTCCAGAGTCCTCCTATGCTGCCATCTTCCCAGCAGTCTCTCTGTTCCTCTGCTTGAAATGCACTCCCTCTGGTCTTGCCATGGCTGATTCCTCCCTACCCTGCTTATTTCAGCTTCAATGTCACCTCCTCACAGAGGCCATCCTGGCCACCATCTAAGCAGGGATTCCCATTCTTCTCTAGTGACACGTTCTATTCATTTCTTTTGTTGCATCAATAATTATGGAAAATGACCTTGTTTTTTTTTTTTAACAGTTTTATTTATTTATTTATTTTTCTGTGAGGAAGATCAGCCCTGAGCTAACATCCAGCTAATCCTCCTCTTTTTGTTGAGGAAGACCGGCTCTGAGCTAACATCTATTGCCAATCCTCCTCTCTCTTTTTTTTTTTCCTTTAAAGCCCCAGTAGACAGTTGTATGTCATAGTTGCACAGCCTTCTAGTTGCTGTACGTGGGACACGGCCTCAGCATGGCCGGAGAAGCGGTGCGTCGGTGCGTGCCCGGGATCCGAACCCGGGCCGCCAGTAGCGGAGTGGGAGCACTTAACCGCTAAGCCACGGGGCCGGCCCAAAGTGACCTTGTTAATGTGTGTTCCTTGAGGCCAAGGCCTCTGTCTTGTTCACCCTTAGTCCCTAGTGGCTAAGTCAGTGCCCAGCACAGGCAGCAGCGGGCAACTAGATATCCAGGGAATGGAGTAAGAGTTCTGTGTGGAAGGAGTGGTAAAGGGGAACCTGAAGTGGGATGTGGGGAGCAGACACCAGAGCATGGATGCTCAGAGTGGTCCTGCCAACCTCCACCCACCCCTGACCCAGGAAGATGGGTCCCATGGTGGCCCAGGCTGGATGGGACCTGCTTGGCCCCTCAGCTGGTTATAGGCCACCCTAGACCCACCTGTTTCAGAAAGCAACCTAAAATCACCAGAAAGAAGGTCCAGGGATTTCAGGCACTTGTGGGCCAGCAGGAGTTCAGCAAGGTAATGGGCCACCTGCTCCTCCAGGCTGCTCCATGCCAGCTATACCCTCTGCATGACCAGGTTCACCACAAGGGTGGCAAACACACCCTGGGTAGTCACAGCTCCCAGCTGGTTCTTCAAAATGTGCACATCTGGGGGCCGGAACCACTCCCCAGTCAGTGAGATCTAAAGTCAGGCACCACCCTCATCCACCTTCCTCCATCCCCCAAACCTCCAGGCCTGAGGCAGTGGAAGGGGCTTTGCAGGCAGACTGTCCAGGGGCTGCATGGCAACTCTGCAACCCATCTGCTGGATACCCCACCCCCACCCCATGTGTCCACAAGCTTTTTGTCAAGGGGTTAAACCACCTCCTTTGTGGTGCTGTGGAGAATACTGTTATGGAACCACAGCCACCCCATTGATGACTCGTGTCTGGCAGCAATATAACCCCCACAGAAGCCCTCACAGCCGCATCTCCGGGGACTGGCAATGACAGCCCAAGAGGCCATGCACGGAGCACTGACATGGTCTAGACTCTCTGCTGAGCATCTAATGCTCATCACAGCCCCGAGGGCTAAGTGGTGTTGTTGGGTTCATTTTCACAGATTGAAAATTGAGGCTCAGCGAGGTTTAGCTGCTTGCCCAGGGTCACCCTGATCTTCTGTGGAAGAGGTGGCATTTGGATCCAGCTCCACCAAACTCCCCCAGCCCTCCCTCCTCTCCCACTGCCAGCCCCCATCTCTTTGTGTTGAAGGACTCTCCCACTCTGTAGTCAGGCACAGGGAGGCCACCATCTGCAGGGGGTGCTGCCCGGCAGAGGAGGGGGTGGACAGGTGGGGCGGGTCAGGAAGGGAGTGGCGTCCAGCCTTGGGTGCACCACAGAGGGTCTAACTCCATCCCCACCCACCCCACCCTGTGTTGAGGCCCCTCCTCCAGCAACCCAGCAGGTCCAGGGGGAGAAGAACTGGCTGTGGCAGGGCCCACACCCCTCAGGAAAGGGAAGACTCAAGTCAGCCCACCTGTCCCAGGCTTGGCACCTCCCACAGATGCTGCTGCTTTGGCTCAGGGCACCTGCCAGGGCCTCTGTACTGGCCCCACAGAGCCCATTGTCCCACAGGTCCAGCCGCTTGACATCGAGATTGGAGGTCATTGTGGAAGCCAGAGCCCGGGCCCCCTGGGACACAGAGGGGCCTGAAAGGCCTGGTCCTTCCCAGGGCTGAAGGCCCCACATATAGCTGGTCTCTGCCCTGGCTCCTGTTCCCAGGGCTCAGCCCACTCGATGCCCTCCAACTGGAAGGATCCCCCTTCCCACAGGCCCAGGGGCACCTGCTTCTCCTTCTAGGTTCCACCAGACATCCTGGGGCCTTCCCTGACCCCCCAGTGCATTAGGGGCCCCCTGAAGGCTCCCCAGCCCTTACACTGATCTCCATCAGAGCCTGGATCCCATCTGTCACCCAGATGTGGGGGATGGGACACACCTGGCACAGAGCAAGGCTGGGGAATGTGTGGGGTGGGCTCAGGGAGGGCCACTCCATGGCTGCTCCTCCCAGGTCCTCCCCTCCCAGCCTGGCCCCAGGGTCCCTCCAGCGGTACCTGGGGCCCCAGGCCACAACGCCTCAGGCTCAGCTCTGGGGCGCGTCCCTGGCGCAGGAAGCAGGAGGCAGGCACGAGGCTGTGGGCCTGGCAAGACCTCAGGTGGACGGTGTCCTTGACCACTTCTCCGAGCCCATGGGTGCCTGATAGAGACAGGGGTCCATGTGGCCCCCTCCCCAGGCACAGCCGCCTGCCTCCTGCCCTGCCCTCTCTCACTACCCAGACTGTTTCCCTCTAGAGGCATTTTTTCCTGTGCTAGTAGGGACTCCTGCCCCATATACAGATGGGGACATCGAGGCTCAGAGACAGCAAATCCTTGCCCCAAAGTCACACAGCGAGTAGTAGCTGATCCCGGCAGAGCCAGGCTTAGGACCCCGCCTGCCTGACACCGAAGTGAGTGCTGTGTCTTTTCTGTGGGATCACAGACCACGTACCTTTTATGAACATTTTATAGGGGAAAACACTGAAATAATTCTATATTTCTGTACATCCATCAGCATAGTTTTCCCATGGGGTGGGAAAACCCAGCCCTGATCCCGTTTCAGGAAGGGGTGAGACACCCCTTTTTAGATGGTTTGACTAGGTTTTTGTATTTTAACATCATTCTGGAAGCGTGTTCTAATAGTGGAACAACTGATGCTGCCAAGCGCATTTCTGGGAGGGCAGGAGGCTGGAGGGGCCGCCGGCTGCCCTGAAGGTGTCCCACGGAGGGATGCGCTCTCTGCTGCACTGGGGTCCCCCGCCCCCTTGGCCTCAGCCTGCCCCCTCGGCCTCAGCCTGCCCCCTCCACCCCTGCCTAGAAGCCCCCAAGGTGAGGAGACAGGCCTGAAGCCCCGGCTCCAGGCACCTTCTGTCTTAAGTTCAGTGTCCAAATCCACATCCGACCTCTCCTTGGCTTCTAGGAACCCTGAAGGATACCCAGTGGCCGCCACCGCCTCCTCCTCCTGCTCTTCATTGTCCCCAGACATCTCCCAGGGGCACCTCATGGTTACGCCCATTTCCCAGTCATGCCCACTGAGGCTGGGACTGAGCCAGGCTGCACCCAGAATGCAGCCTGGAGATGTGGGCGGAACGCCGGCTGCATGGACCAATCGAATGTGGCGTGCAGTAAGCATGCGCCCCCTCAGCCAGTAGAGACGCGCTCCCTGTGGACAGTCTCCCGGTAACCCCGTGCTGCTGGTGCTGTGGAAACCTTCCCTGGCCCGCACTGACCCTTGCCTGCTCCCGGCCAGGGCGCAGAAGGGCGCGCGCCGCGGGCCAGGCGCAGGGCTGGGCGCCTCGCGGGTGTTTGTTCCCCTGCCGTCCCGTGTGGGTCCAACATCGCCCCCTTCCGTGGACTGGGGACCGTGCCTGACTCCGGAGCTGGGCCTTAGTCCCTGCGCTCGGGGGGTGGGGCAGCTCTGCCGGGCATCGCACAGGAGGGCCTGGGGAACCTTGCAGAGCCAGCCACCCTCCTCTCTGGAGCCCCAGTCACGCCCCCACTCTGTGGGTCCCAGTTCCCTCTCAGGCTCCAGCGTCGCATATGCGGCTTCCTCCTCCAGGAACATTCCTCCCCAGCTGTGCTTGTAGAACTTCAGAATCTGCAGGTGTCAGCTCAGAGGTGCCTTCTTCCTTATGCTTTCCTTGGCCCCTCCTCTGGGCCACTGCTGCTCCCATGACCCCCTCTCAAAGTACCTATAACAGCTGTCATCCCCTCAGCCCCAAGGAAGTGGGGCCAGAGGGCAGGGGAGAGGGGCTGCTCCTCTCTGAGCCCCAGGGCCAGGCAGAGGGAGTCTGGAGAGGAAGGGAGGCCCAGGGCAGCTGGGGGTGGGCACTGAGCCCAGGGCGGGGGCGGGGGCGGGGGTGGGGCTGGGTCCTGCCCCCAGTGGGAGTGTCCCTTTACCAGCTGCTGGCCTGGCCTGGGCGCCTGCTTTTCCTCCTGTGCAGCTGGGGCTGCAGCTGCTCTGCTGACCCTGCTCCCCGGCAGCCAGCAGGAGCTGAGTGCGTGGGCTCCCCAGGGGCTGTGACAGGCTGGGGGCTTCTGGATTACAAACTGAGAAGTAGGTGGTGAGCAGGAACTGGGGGGTGAGCGCCCTGCAGAGGCTGCTGCAGCTCGGGGTCATGGTCTCTGTGGTGGGGTAAGAGAGTGGCTCCTGGGCAGGTTGGCTGGAGGGACCGTGACTGGTCCTGCTGGGCTGAGGGTGGGGGTGTGACTCCTCAGGGGCTGGACTGGTGGTAGTGGAGGGGGCAGGTTGGGACAGGGTGGGGGCAGAAGGAAGGATCTCCGTCTGTCTAGAGGCAGCAGGTACAAGAGCAAGCCATGTGCTCGTGTCCTCCTGTGTGCCCATCTGCCTCCTTTCCTGGGCCTTGTCCCCAGCCCCGTGTTGGGCTCTGGGCACAGAGCAGGATGGGTGTCACTCTGCCCAGGAGGCCCCGGGAGGGGCAGGAGGTAGTCCCTGACTCCTGTGAGAGCTGGAGCCCTGGGGCCCCTGAGAAAGACCACAGCTGTGGCTGGGTCAGGGGAGACTTTAAGGAGGGAGCTGGGTCTGGCCGGGGCAGGGGAGGGTGAAGGCTGGGGTAGGAGGTGGTGGTGGGCATCTGGGTCTGAGAGCATTGGCTCTCTGATGCATGGTGGGAACACCTGGCCTGTGCAGGGTGTTTGGGGTGGAAATGGGGCTGGAGAAGAGGCGGGGCCCTGAACGCTGTGCTGGGAGCCTACAGAGTGTAGGGGCTGGGTGGGTGGGGCCCAGCTCTGCCACTGCTCACCGAGTGCCGGGGACACACCACACTGCCCATCACCTCCTCCCCAGGTGGGCTGTCATTGCCAAAAAAGGCCACCAGGAGCAGGACCTGGACCCCCAGGTATCTGTCATCCCCAAACTCAAAGGGGCTTCCATGACCCAGATCAAGGAGCTGGGGAATGGCTGTGGGACGTGGCCGACTTTGTGAAGCCGCCCCAGGTGGGTGCCTTGTTGCTGTTACCAGGCACTGACACCTCTCATCCCACCCTTGCAACAAGTGTGTGCAAGAGGGGCCTGTGATGCCAGAGGAGGTGCTGGCGCTATCACAGGGCTGGGCTCAGGAAGGGCCTGACAGAGGAGTGGCCCTGGGCAGGGTTCTCGGGGATGTGTAAGAGATTTCCAGGTGGACAAGGGGACGGGGCAGGAGGCCAGAGGTACTGCATTTACAAGGGCTGTATCCGGAAGAGTGGGGGTCTGGGAACTCAAGGCTTGATCTAGAGGGTGGGGTGGAGGGGCAGGGGGTCTAGGGCCTGGAGCTCCTGAGTGCTCTCCTCCCTGACCTGGGCCCTGCGGTCTGGCTCCTCTGTCCATCCCACACTGCATTTCTGGGCCCTTCTCCATCCACCCAGATCCTCTCAGCCTAAGTTTCCACCTCTGTTCTGTTGATGCCCCAGTTGTAGCCCCGGTGACCACCTGCCCCGAGCACAGCTGCCTCCTGATGCGCACCCACCACGTCCAAAGAGAAACCCCCTCCCTCTCCCAGTGCAGCCTCTTTCCATTCACTGAGGGCCATGCCGTCTACCAGGGCCAAAGCTGGACCCGGCTCCCCAACTCCCTGCCCCTCCTCCTGTCCATTCCTTCTCCTGACGGGTTTCCCTGCTGCCCCCGCTGTGCCTGTGGTCTGCTTGTGGGCCCCCAGGTGCGCTCCACGCAGCAGCCAGGCTGAGCTCTCACAGGTGACACCATCAGAGCCTGCCAGCCCTTGCTTTCCACGCTGGGAAGGCTCCCGCCGCATGGTGGTGGCCACCAGGTCCCTGCAGATCCTGACCTCTGCCACACCGCTGCCCTCTGCCCAGCCCTCCCCTCCCCTTCCTGGGTGTGCCTCCCCTGAAATGTGCAGAGCTTTCACGGGCAGCAGAGAGGTGCCAGCCACCCTTCCCCACAGTCCCCTGCCTTTGTCCCCGGCAGAGCTTACCACCTGCTCCCCTCGTCCCTGGCCATGCATGCAATGAGGGGTCTACTCCCCACAAGCCTGGGTGGGAGCCCAGCCCAATTTGGCTCTCGATCTTCAGTGCCTAGAAGCAGGAGGCTCTTGGAAAATTCGGATTGAGCGAATGAGAGTGAATATGAGAAAAAACACCTGCCCCCAAGAGGCGGACAGGGGCTCAGAAATGGCCAGAAACCCAGCCAGCCTCCCGCCTCTGCCTCAACTTGCCTCACTGGGGGCGTTTTCCTGGGGCACAGGGTTGATGACTGGATGGGCCAGGACCCCTTCCCTCACAGACCCGGCTGCCAGCTTCTGGGCTCTCCCACTGAGGGAGCCAAGCAGGGGCCCACCCTGACCCTTGCCTTCCGGGGAGAGAACGTGTTCTTCTTGGTGACCAATTTCCTTGTGACACCAGAACAAGTGCAGGGCAGATGGCCAGATTTAAGGCTGCCTGGGAGCCTCCCAGCGGGTCCCTGTTCCTCCACCAGCCCTGAGTCACCAGCCATGCCCCCCTTCTCCTTCCCAGGTGACTGAGGGCTCAGTATGTGCTGCTGTGTCCCAGGCACTGAGCTAAAACCTTTTCATGAATCATTTCATTTAGTCTCACAAACACCCTGCCTGGCAGGAAGTACTGCAGTCCCCGTTTAAGATGAGAGGACTGAGGCCCAGCCAGGTTGAGTCACTGACCCAAGGCCTCCAGCCTGTGGGTGATGGGACTCCGCACCTCTGAGCAGCCTGCCTCCAGAGCTTTCCACTGTTATTCTCTGTGAGGTGTCCAGGCCTCTCCCCATCCTGGTCCCTCCTCTGGGCACTCTCCAGGTGGTGAGTGTAACCCCCAGAACTTGGTGCAATGCTTAGGTGGGCTCTAATAGCAAGAGCCAAGCTGGAAGATCACCTCCCCTTCTCTATGCCCAGCCTCTGTTAATGTGTCCCAGGGCAGCTTCTATTTTTGTGGGCAAACACAGCACACTCCTTCTTATGCTGAGCGCAGGGTCACTTATGATCTCTGGGTATTTTTCACTACAACTGGGGTCAAGCCAGAGTGCCCCACCCTCTTCTACCCCATTCATGCAGAAATGCAGACTTTCCCCTGAGATCTCACCTTTTCCTCTCGCCTGGGGACATCCCAGGGATCCAGCATTTGTCGCAGGGCACACTTGCTCTCCTCCCCAGCTGTGGATTTTTTCCTATTTTTTTATTGCCATAAAATATATGTAACATAAAATTTACCATCTTAACCATTTTCAGGCGTACAGGTCCCCAGTTGTGGATTTTGTCTGAACAGTTGGGACCCAGGACATAGCCCTGGAAGCCTCCCTCCATGGCAATGTCTTTCTTTAATTGAGTTCAACATGGAATCACTGGCTGGGCTGGAGGGTCACTGTGTGGCCCCCTGTCCCCTGAGTTTTATTTCAAGACAAAATTACTATCGTTTTTTAACAAAATGTATTTCCAGCCTTTATACCTTTATGAAAAACATACATGTTATTTTCTTTGTAGACAGAGACTTTTCCCTTTTTAATTTTAGTAGCTTTAACTACATATAATAATTAGAATATTTAACCCTTAGAAACGTTAATTTCCAGCAAAAATTAAGAAGTAATCAATTATGAACTGTATGTTATGTCCGTATTCATTAGATTGGCAAATTTATGAATATGTTTTATAATTTTTAGAAACATTTTTAATAGTACAATCTATTAATAAAGCACAAAACATGTTTGTTAAGAGATCCAAATTTATCTTTTAGCTTTTCTGTAGTAAGAAGCCAAAAGCAGATGAACTCCTATATAGTAATTAATGTTTTATCATTCTATCTCATCTGGAGATGATATAGATATTTAATGAACTTTTTATTATTTAACTTTACTTAGTAAAACTTTAAAGTTTTAGGCCGTCAAGAAGACTTGGGGAAGTTATTTTTAAGTACATATATCATAAAACGTAATTATCGTACCTAAAAATCTTTATTTCATTAACATTTATATGATTTATCTGTTCTTAACAATAATACTTAGATTATTTATGAAAATTTTACGACATTAAAGCAGTTAGCCATCAATTTTAGGTTATTATTACTATTTTTTTGCTAACCAATTTTATAACAGGGATAACGTGAGTTTATTTGATTAATAACCCAGGCAGAATAAAAGTTGCATGTTTGTATTATATCTAATGCTGATAACTCTGAAGACATGTTTATTTTAACTAAACCAGCAAACTTAAGCAAGCTTTTATTTACCAAAGATTATTTTATATTACGTTAACTTGAAAAACATTTGAATTAGTTTCTATTGTATTTTAAAATAATTTATATAAGCAGTTACATTAATTAAATAGAGCTCTTTAGAAATGAATTTTGTTAATACCATCTGGAGGTAGAAAACTATCATATCTATAACGTACATGCATATACATAGACAGACACAGACAGAGATCTTATAGCTTTTATTTTAAAAATTTCAGCCATGAATCAGGTATAATACAAAACTCATTAATTTATAAATAATTGTCTCCACAACATGGAACAAGTTAAGATTACCTACTTAAAAGGTTTTTTTTGTTGTTAATATTTGTGGAGAAGACTTTTAAGATTTATATTTGCTTTAGACAGGAGACAGTGAATTAGATTTGGGGCAAAAGAGCCTCTCCAGCAGCCCATATTTATTTATTCATTTATTTATTTATTTTTATTTTTTTTTTGTGAGGAAGATCGGCCCCGAGCTAACATCTGCCAATCCTCCACTTTTTGCTGAAGAAGACTGGCCCTGGGCTAACATTCGTGCCCATCTTCCTCCACTTTATGTGGGATGCTGCCACAGCATGGCCTGCCTGACAAGCTGTGCATAGGTGTGCACCCAGGATCCAAACCGGCAGTGAAGGCAGAGCCGCCGTGGCGGAGCACATGCACTTAACTGCTGCGCCACTGGGCCGGCCCCTCCAGCAGTCTATATTTAAAACAAACTTGTTTTTAACCTTAGGCTTTACTAATTGGGTTAGCTAGGTTTAGTCTCAGGCAATTGTGGGCTGTTATCTTTGGTAGTGTTTACATTTTGAAAGACATGGTAAAATTTATAACTTCAAGGGACAGAGAAAAAAATGCAATCTTTTTAATAGAAGTTTCAGGGTAATTTTGTTTTAAATTTTCCTTCAGTCCTAGGAATCGAGAATGGTCTAAATAAGTGTTCTCAGAGAGATTTCAAGTCTTTTGAGATAAACGGGAGGTTTTGGAATTGGTGAGAGGAAATGGGAGGAATCTGAACGGCCTGTAGAGCTGCATTTTCAGTTTTGCACAGATTTGTAAGACAAGGACAGATGCTTCCAATTCCTCAGAAATTGGGTTGTAACTTAACATCATAGGTTGATCTACCCATCCAATGACGTTATTCCTAACTTGCTTCTTTTCTCTGGGTACATAGTTTTATTTTAACTTAGGGAAGAAGGCCTATAGAAAATTTTCTGTCAGTGTCTGAATTTAGTTTTTAATTTGGCCAAGTTTTGACCATAGAGATACTTTAAAAAATCCTTTTAAATATCTTGTCAGTTTTCAGCTGAGACAAACAGTCAATATTTCTGGCAGTGTTAAACAACTCCGTGGACTCAAGAGATGTCCTCAAAGATTATTATCTTCCCAAGATCCAGAGTCATTCCAAAGGTAGATAAAAGAAAGAACTGACAGCCTGCGTGCATGTCCAGGCAGGCGGAAAGTTAAGCGCAGCCCTTAGGACACAGAGCAGGGCAAGCAAGGTTAACTGCTCTCCCCGGGGGAGAAAGGGTCAGTGACCCATGGGCCTGGGTTGGGAAAGGAAGGGACAAAGTGAAAAAAATTTTTTTCTCTTGAGTGGGCATTACAGAATGGCCATTGAGTGGAGGTAAAAGGGCAGTTGTCCAGGGGACATGAATTCCCTGGGAGGGGGTTCTAGGATAAATCTGCAAAGGATATTGCATAGGAAGGCCTGAAGTTGTCAGAGCCTGATTTATAGAGTCTGGCAAAGCAAGCTGTATTGCCTGTCCCGGGTGCTACTGCTGAATTTATTTTCTGGCTTTTAGCATTTACGTGAGTAACCTCTATACCTCTAAAGATTAGGCTGAAGTGCTGTCTTTAAATCTTGTAGGAAAAGGAAGCTAAAATGGGCAGATGGAGCCAGATTTTAAAAGGGGGGTTTTACATTGGATTTTTGTGTTAAGTCTAAATTTTTGTCCTCTCATCTTGTTGGGAAGCCCCTAAGTCTAGCTGTTATATTATTTTTTTCCTTTTCCTTTTTAAGTGTTAGACAATTGTACTTCCAATGTCCTGATTTTTAAAAATAATATCTGTGAATGTATGAAGGCAAATAAGAAGGGGTCTGAGTAGACTTGATTTTTGTTCTAATTTCTGTCTTTCCATCTTATTAAGGAAGTCTTAATGGCTAGCTGTTATGCTAATATGAGAGCTCGCTAAAAAATTTTTTCCAGTTTAGAAGTTCTTCCAATTTAAAGGATCCAGCGTCTAACCGTTGATGAGTGGGATCTTAATAGCGACTCAAACCAATAAGCTTTTAGTGGCTTAACAAATGAACCCAAGAGGCATCCCCAAAAGAGCATGCAAAAGAAGCGGCCCTCACAAGATCCAAAAGCTCACTCCCAAAAATAGTCTGGAAAGGAAAGACATTTGTTGCACAGGTGGTAAGGATGGTGTAGTGAAAACTATGTCTCTGGTCTCCCACTGGAGCCTGGGACACCTCCAGTCACAGACCCGCTCATCTGTGACACTGGGCGTGTGCTACTGGAGGGATTTTTCTGGCACTAACAAGTAATAAAGGTTAAAATGACAAAGGCCCTTATGGACTGGACCCTTTATGACAAACTCCCCTGAGAGCTGGCACAGCCCGAGAGAGTGCTGCTTGTTACTGTGTGTCTCAGAACCGCAGTCTTTCAACTGGCCGCCAGGTACACCCTGGTAAACGCACCATCCGTATGGCAAGGATCAGAGAAAATATTTTCACTGGTCACAAAGCCAAGCTCTTAGGACATAGAACAAGACAGAAGGAAAAACCTCATCCGGTTTTTATGTAGAGGACCCACAGCAAAGTGTGTCTAAATAGACACTGGTCTGGTGAGAACCATAAAACTCCCGAGTGTGTGAGGCCAGCTACAACAGCAGGCTTGTCAAGGGCCTGTACCTGCTGTCCTGCCCTATGGTTCTTCCTCTTTATGACAAATGACACAACAGACAGAGACAAAGGAAAACAAAGACCTCTTCTGGGAGGAAAGATCAACAAAACCAAGAGTACTCGTTGACTAAATGCCAAAGTCGCTCAAGTCTGAGAAACTGGTTTCACAAATATTTTCTCCTGCTAATCTAAATTTAGAGAGAGAAAAAGAAACTCTCACCACTTTTGTTCCCATTGGATTCTGCAGACAGAGATCTGGCAGGCTGATATGGTAAGAAGGGTTACCTTCTTGCCAGCTTCTGTGTCAGATGGCCCAGGATCTCTTAGCTGCAGCGGCCTCAGGGAGAAAGCAGTTTTCCAGCAGGTTATTCTCCTGGCTGGCTCACCAAAACTGTCGGCGCGGGGAAAATCTCCTTTCTTTCCTGCTTGTGTTCTTCTGGCTGGACTATAATAAAATTGACACAGGACTAGATTAACAGGAGAAAAATCCAATTTAATTACATGCATGTGGGAGAATCATGAAGCTGGTGCTCCGAGAGTGAACAAAGTAGGCAGCATATATATCTTTTACACAAAGAAACAATAAATTTGTGAAGAATTGACAGGACAAAGAAACTTAGGTTTGGGATATGTAATTAGGGAGGAATTTAAGCAGAGTTTAGGCTTGAGGTAGTAAATTAGCAAGGTTTGTTTATTCAAGTTTCTCAGCCCTGAATTCCCTAGCTCTGGTGATAAGGAGGCGGGGAGAGCACATTTCACGGGGAGATTTATTTCCTGCTTTCAGGGGAACAGAGACCGGGGGTGGGGGGGGTGGGGGGGTGGGGGAGTCAGAATGCCCTCTTTGCTTCTCAACTAACTTTAATTCAAAATAATTAATATGCTATTATGGGATATTTTGCAATGCCCTGCCCTGGGCCCCAACACACCCATATATAGTTTGTGGTTTGGGCAGCTTAACCATGCGGGCAGCTGCAATACCCCAAGTGGGACAAGGGTGGCTTATAAACCATCCAGAACATTTGGTGACTTGGCAAATGTTTGTGCCAAAGGGGGTAGTGTTAGAGTCACTTACAATTTCCTTGAGAGGTTTGAAGATGTCACCTGTGGAATCAAACCACAGAGTTTGATTGCACTGCTGTCCTGGTATGTCACCCAGGAAAGGTCCAGTGTCACGTTTACTTTCAATGCAAAGGGAAAAACTTTCACTTATTGTCTTTATCTAGGCAAGGGACAGTCCTTGAGCTTCTATAGAGGTTTTCTGGGGCCCAAGTGACTCACCAGGAGAAGAGACAGAGTGATGTATTCCTTGTCATGGATACCATACCCTGTCATTCATCCATCTTCCGTACATAGTCTGCTAGGTGTTCACATCAGCAGGAACAAGGACTAGTTCAGGTTCTTTTGTGCTCTCTAGCTGTTGACATAACCAACAGTCAGATTGATTAGTTAGAGTGACCAGGGTTTGGTAAACTGGCATAAGGGGGTGTTTGGTCTGTGCTCGACCTGTTGAGAAAGAGAGGGTTAGTAAGAGCAAGACACAGATTGGAAAAGAGCCCGTAGTGGAAACTTAGAGAGGGGAAATAGAGACTAGCACTCTCCAGTCAGCTTTCTAATAAATGATTAACAGGATTATATATATTTGTTAATAGGAAAAGGGGTGTGTGTGTGTGTGTGTGTGTGTGTGTGTGTATAGGGAATTTTAAAAGCAAATGAGTGAAATGGGTGAAAGCGAGGTTTCTTGATCCATGATCTTGGGAAAAGCTGTCTACTCCAAGAGACCAGCTGCTTCTGGGGCCTGGGAATTGGCCCTGGAAATCTGTAGTTTAAGGTCACCTGTGGCGACTCTCCCAGTTGTCTTGAGAGTGATGTTCTGGGTCTATTCTGGCATGGCTTGCATGGATCCAGGAAGATTTTTCCTCTATTTCGATGGCAGTGTAGGAGGTCAGTAGGACTTCATAAGGTCATTCCCAGCAAGGTGACAGCACATGTTTTCTTCTACAGACCTGGATGTGCACCTGATCTCCTGGTCCAAAGGGATGGCAAGGCTGTCAGAAGATGGGGGCCACGCATTTCTTACCTGTTGATGATATGCTTCAAGTATTCTAGTTAATTTTTGTCTATTGCTAGTCTTAGCATCAAATTGTTCACTTAAGTTCCCATAATATTCACTTAATCTGGGAATGGGATGTTTAGAGATGCCAGTAGGCATCAGGCATCCAAAAACTATTTCAAAAGGAGTCAATTCATGTCTCCTATTTGGAGTATTCTGGATCTTATAAGGGCCAATGGCAGAGGTCCTGGCCCTTTAAGTCCAGTTTCTTGACAGACCTTTCCTAAAGTGATGTTTATGTCTAGATTTTTACTTTCCACTTGCCCTGATGATTGAGGATGATGTGGGGAATGAAATTTCAATGAGTACCCCAGAGTTTCTGCAAGCAAGTGGTTTATCTCTGCTGTAAAATGAGCTCCTTGGTCTGATTCAATCCATAAAGGAATGCCAAAACAAGGACTAACTTCAGTCATTAATTTCTTTACCACTGTTGTGGCATCTTCCCATCTAGTCAGATACCGTTCAGTGCATCCACTAACCATGTAGATGATAACCAAGCAGTGAGAATAGCCTAAAGATGGGGGCAAGTCTATAAAGTCCGTTTGGAGTGC
This sequence comes from Diceros bicornis minor, assembly GCF_020826845.1. NCBI lineage: Eukaryota > Metazoa > Chordata > Mammalia > Perissodactyla > Rhinocerotidae > Diceros > Diceros bicornis. The sequence goes on along the minus strand of NC_080774.1, from coordinate 31,241,607 downwards.
CACAAAGGGCAGTGTGGGCCTGGGGTACAGTGATTTCTCCCAGAAACTTGGTGAGATTTACAAGTATTGCACTGGGAAATAATTGGGTCAGAAATTTTGTGGCTGCCAGGGCAAAACCAATCGTCTTTTAGTTCCTTAACTATCCCCCATCTGCACTTACATCCCATTAGGGTTGAGACAAGTGCAAGCCAAAAAATCAAAGGAAAAGGAGCTACAGGAAGTCCTTTGACTCAGTGTCTAATCCATCTGATTGTTGTTTGGCACTATTTTGTATCCAAGCATCTTTTTCAGATTGTGGGGCATTTGCCTGAGAGTTAATAATATCAGTCAGGGCTAAAGGCAGGTTTAAAAATTGGGTGGAGAAAGGACAAGGGGCTCCATGGTGAGCTGCCTATTGATCAGCTCTGTCAGCCTGTCGTTTCCTGAAGATACGACATCAGTCTCCTGAGTGTGGGCTGAGCAGTGAACAATGGCAATTTGAGAAGGGAGGTGAATAGCTAGTAACAGGGCAGCAATTAAGTGTCCATTAGCAATAGGGGTTCCTGCGGAAGTTAAGAATCCAGGGAATTTCCAGATTGTGCCAACAGCATGGCAGACTCCAAAAGCATATCTGGAGTCAGCGTAAAGAGTGGCAGTTTCCCTTTGCTCGTGTGCAGGCTCTAGAAGGAGCTATGAGTCCAGCAGCTTGGGCTGATTTTATAGTGGACAAAGAATAGGGTTCAGACCTTTCATGTGGGGAAACTATGGCATAACCAGTGATTACATTTCCCCAGAAATTCCATTTACAGGAGCCGTCACAATACAGAATTAAGTCTGGAGTGTCTAAAGGGACGTCTGAGAGACCCTCTCGTGGCTTTGAGACCATTCCTATAGTTGCAAGGCCATCAGTGGGATGGAGTGGGACTCCCCGTCAGCAGGGAGGGGTCATAAGGTAGCTGGATGTAAAGTGTTACAATGATTTAAGATGATGGAATAGTTAGTTAAAAGAGCCTGTTCATAGGTGGTCTGTCACTCTGTAGAGAGGTATGTCCTGTGAACTTGCAAAATAGCAGACAGAGCACAGGGCACATAGGGATGAACGGGAGAGCCTAACGTTAGAGTGTTGGCCCTGTCAGTCAGGGTGGCAGCTGTGGCCAACACATGTAAGCATGGGGACATACCTGATACCCAGGGTCTAGTTGGCATGAGAAATATGGTATAGGACATATCTGAGAGGCAAAGACTGTCCTAGAATGCCTGCAGCAATTCCATTATTTCCATGGCAGTATAGATGTAAAGGTTTGTCAAAATGAGGTAAGCCGAGAGCCAGGGGTGTGGACAAAGCTAATTTTAAGGCTTCTAAGGAGTTTAATGGCTCTGAAGGCCAGGAAACAGGCTCTGGGGTGATATCTGGAAGAATAACATACAGAGATTTAGCAAGGGCTGCAGAATTAGGAATCCATTGGCAGCAGTAACTGGCTGCCCCTAGAAATTCCTGTAGCTGTTTTCTCATTTTGTCCATTGACAAAATGGACTCAAGGCATTTGGGGGTCAGCTTTGGAATGCCTTGAGATATCTTGTGTCCTAAGTAGGTACCAGTCTTTTGCACCCACTGAAGTTTAGATCTGGAGGCTTTATGGCCTCCAGCAGCTCATGCCTTCAGGAGAATGAGGGAGTCTGTAAGGGTTTGGTTACAGAGTAGAAGGTCATCCACATATTGAACAGGAATAGAGCCTTGAGTAAGGACTACAGAATCCAAGTCAGCTTTAAGGACTTGGGAAAATATTGAGGTGGACTCACAATATCCCTGAATTAGGTGAGTCCATGTGAATTGCCTCCATTTAAATGTAGATGCACAAAGAACTTGTGAGTCAGGCTGCAATGGGATTGAAGAGAAAGCTGAGCACAGGTCAACTCCTGTCACCCAGGCTGTACCTGCAGGAACTGAGGTCAGGATGACAGCTGGATTGGGGACCAGGGATGCTGAGGAATACAAAAGACTTTATGGCCTGAGGTCTTGTATAAATCTATAGATTCGGTTCCCCTCTGAGTCAAACTTGCCGTCTTTTTTCACTGGCATGATTAAATTATTACAGAGCAAGGAAGTAAAAACTAGTACACCCTGTTGCAAAAGGGAGCCTGTTATAGATTCAATTTCTCCCTCTGCATCTCTGGGGAGTGGGTTTTGGGCTACTGATGGACGCGGTTCATTCTTTCTCCAAGTAATGTGCACGGGTTCTGCACTCAGTAACAACCCTACTTCATTTGCATGTGTAGCCCAGAGACTAATTGGGACATCTTTTAAAGACTCGTCCTCTTCAGAAGAATTTAAATCAGGATGAGCTTCTAGCAAGGAAAGTAGTAGACTTGGGGTTTGCTCTGTAGGCAGGGAGATCAAAATGCCTTTCTCAGTACAACTTATAGTGGCATTAAATTTATGTAACAAATCTCTACCAAAAAGGTTTGCTGGTGAACAGTGGGAGACTAGAAAGGCATGATGAGTGTTAAGGGGCCTAAAGATATTGGAGTGGGCTGAGATATGGGCCATGAAACAGATTGCCCAGAGACTCCAACAGCTTGAGTAGAATCAGAGATGACAGGTAGAGATAAATCCTCTGAAGGGTTAGTAGAGAAAGTCGCACTAGCGTCAATTAAGAAATACAGTTACTGATCCTCTATTTTAAGTTTAGTGGTAGGCTCGGGGGTGTGACTGAGGGTCAGCTGACCCCATCATTTAAGGGGGAAATGCCCTCAGGAGGAGAAAAACAATCCTGGGGGTGCTGAGGCCAAGAGGGGGGTATGTCTTAAACTTCTCTTCTCTTAGGAGCAGGATGATCTCTTTTCCAATGCCTTGGTTTCTTGCAATACCTGCACTTGTCTGGGGGAAAATAGGGAGGCCTCTGAGTGGGCTTTAACTTATTCTCAGGTTGTATTTTTACTTCTCTAAAGATTCAAGTTGTAAAGAGAGAAGAGTTGCTCTTAATTCTTTTATTCTTTTGCTTTCCTGCTGACTATTTTCAAAGAATTGTGTATCAGCTTCCATAATTACACTTAATGGTTGCCCTGGCCAACCAACCACACTATTTGGAATTTGTTTTTTTATATCAGGAAGAAAATTTCCTACTAAAGCAGAAATTAGGAGATTCCTGTGATCTGGGGCTTCCGGGTTTAATGCAGTGTGCCTGTGAAAAGTTTGTGTACAACACTTAACAAAGGATTTTGGATGTTCCCCTCATTCTGAGTGCATAATTCAATTTTTGACCAATTAACTTTAGGAGAAAATGCCTCTAAAGTTGCTCCTATTAAACTTTGAAATCACCCCCTTGCAGAGCCACTTCCTGGTCATTTGCAGGAGGGCCTGGGAGAGGGTCTGGCCATCTATTTCCCCTATGTGAGAGGTGATGGTGCTCAGGGCAAGCTGCCCCAGGAAGCACTACTCTGGTATGCGGATTATTTTGAGCTGAAGACAATAAGGACTCAGAGAGCTCAGGAAAAATATTTGAGTTTCCCCTCCCAAACTGCCTAAAGAATTTAAAATGAATGATCTGTTTCAGGAAGGAGTTATTATCATGATGGCTGCAAATATAATGTAAAATAGATGTTAGAATAGAAAAAGCACCAACAAGCCCTTCTTATCAGAAGTTCTGTCTCTGGCCACATTCTTTGGATGGCCCTGCAAGGAGTTGCCAGACAGACATTTACATTTATAAGGGAAATCTCCATTTGTAAAGGTATCTCCCTCTCTGTTTGGAGAAGAGAGGGGGATGAGCTCATTTCTAGTGACTTATCAATGTGGAAGGTGATGACTTAAATCTGCATCATAACCTTACTCTTGTTTACTGTGCTTTAGTGGTAATCTCCTGTAACTGACTCCCCCCCCCCAACATCCTCCTTTGTCATTAGCTGAACATGGTATTTAAGACGAGAATTTCTGCTATTGTGTTGAGAAACGCAGTGTCCCTGCTTTCTCCCATGTATACATGTTATTAAACTTGGTATTATTTTCTCCTGCTAACCTGTCTTGTTGATTATTTGGCCAGCCAGAAGAACCTTAAGGGAAAGGGCAGAGGGAGATTATCCCTCTCCCCCGACAGAGGTTTCCTCCAGGGGACCCTCTGGCCTGTCTGATAACTACAGTGTAATCCTGGGCTGGAGGAAACCTCCCTTAGCAGGCAGTCAAGATCTCTGTGGTGGGGTTATGAATAGCCACTAATCTTTCTAATTTCTCTCTAAATGTAGTAGGATCTTCTGACAATGGGGGCAGGAGAGTTTTATAATTTAATAGATCGGCTGCCGTCCAGGGGACGTGAATTCTCTGCAGTGGAGGTCCAGGATACACTCACAGTGGACACTGTGTAGGAATGCCTGAAGCTGGCTGAGCCTGCTGACAGAGCCCTGGAAAGTAGGAGGACTTAGGAGGGACAGCAAAGCCAGCCTTCCTGCCTCTGCTGGCTGCTTCTACTGAATTCAATTCCTAGCTTTCAGCATTTACACAATTGGCCTATATGCCCCTGGCTTGGAGGTCAGGCCTGAGTGCCCCCTGTAAGTCTTCTAAAGAGAGGGAAGTGAAAATGGGCAGCTGAGTGCTGTTTGGAGAAGGTGGGGTTTTAGGATCTGAGGGAACTGGCTGAGGAGCTGGCTGAGGAGCTAACCTTGAGAGGAGGAGTTGAAACCAGGGTCCCAGAGATCCAACAGATCTTCTGGGGTGTCAGGGACAGGGAGTTGGGGAGTAGAGGAAGGAGGAGAAGGGGAATATTCATTAAATTGGCTTTTTAATCTTTGTTCTAAGTCTGACTTCTCTTCTTTAATTTTACTAAGAGATCCCTAAGGCCAGACATTATATTATTTGGCTTTTCTTTTCAATTTGATCTTCCCATAAATACCAATAAGGCAGGTGCTTGTGATGAGAGCTCTTTAAAATACTTTTCAAATATAGAAGTTTTTCGAATTCAAAAGAGCCATTGTCTGGCCAATGATGAGGAAGATCTCCATTTGCATATTTATTCCAATAGTGACTCAATCCAATGAGCCTTTTTAAGGAAAGTCCTGGAGGTAAATTTCCAGGCTTTGTGTAAATCTTTGCCATGGACACAGGAAGTGTCCCTGGGGAAGGCACAGATGATATATCCTCCATGATCCAAAAAGTTCACTCCCCAAAATAGTCAGAGAGAGCAAAGAGCTTCGTTGCACACACGGTAAGGTTGGTGTAGTGAAAATGGTGTCTCCGGTCTCTCATGAGAGCAAGGGATGCTTCCAGTCACAGACCTGCTAATCTGTGACACTGGGAAGGCACTACTAGAATGGGATTTTTCCAGCACTAACAAGCAAGGACAGTTGAGATGAGAAAGGCATTTATGGACTGGACCCTTTATGACAAATTCCCTTGAGAGCTTTGCACAGTTGGACAAAGTGTGCTCAGAACCCCAGTCTATTTGACTGGCCACCAAGGTGCACTCTGGAAAATGCACCTTCCAGATGATGGAGATCAAGGAGAATCTTCTCAGTGGTCAAAAAGCCAAGTTCTCAGGATATAGAAGAAGATGGAAGGAAAAACCTTCCCTGTGTTTTGTTTTTTTTTTTCTTATATGCACAATAACAGCTTTAACAATGTCTTGGGTCTGTTGCGGCCAAACTAACACCTAGGAAGGATGTGCCACAGGGTTGGGAATTGTGTGTGTTTTACAGAGTCCCTCATTGCATGGAAATTTTCTTGAGGTTGTCGAGGGACCTCTTGTACTCTACCCCATTCCGTGACCAACTTATCCTATCACAGGTGTCTTTTTTTTTTTTTTTTGTAGGGGAAGATTCACCCTAAGCTAACATCTGTTACCCATCTTCCTCCTTTTTTCTTCCTTCCCCCCCGAAGCCCCTGTACATAGTGTGCATAGTTGTAAGTTCTTCTAGGTCTTCTATGTGAGCTGCCATCACTGCACATCTAGTGACAGATGAGTGAGGCGGTTTTGCACCTGGGAACTGAACCTGGGCCACTGAGTGGAACATGCCAAACTTAACCACTAGACCATCAGGGCTGGCTCTCATAGGAGTCTTCTTGAGGTAGCGAGTGCCCTAATGGCTCTTAACTGCTTGACCCATGCCCACCAATATTGGTGTTTTGGGTTCCAAGATATCCCTTAGCAACAGGTTTTACCTCATGTGCATCTGAACCCACAGCAAAGTTTGTCTAAATAGACACCAGTCTGGTGAGACCACAAACTCACCAGCCTGTGGGGCTGGCCTGGACAACAGGCTTATAGGGCCTATGCCTGTGTCCTACCCTGTGGGGTTTCCTTCTTATTACATATGACATGAAAGACAGAGACAAAAAAGAAAAACATTACTGATATCTCTGGGAAGAAAAGGAACAATAAAGCCAAGAGTATGTTACAAAATTTACCAGAGTCATGAAAAAGCACAAGAAACTAATTTCCCAAATATTTTATCCTGTCAATATAAATTTAGAAAGAGAGAAAAAGTTCTCACCACTTGCTTCCGCCAGACCCCACAGATAGAGATTCCAGGAGGCTGACATGGTCAGAAATCTTACTTCTTGCCGGCCTCCATCAGGTGACCCAAGTCTCCTCATCTGCAGTTGTAGGGAGAAAGAAGTTCTTCCAGCCAGACAAGGCAGCTTGCCAGCCAGTGGGGATCTTGATGACTATGCCAACACTGTAGGGAAAGAGGGAGAATTCTCCCCCTTATCCCCTTCTGGTTCTTATGGCCAGTCAAAGGATTAAAAATGACATAAAACAGCATAACAGGAGAAAATCAAAGTTTAATATGTCTACATGGATAATTCACATAAGCATGAAGAATTCCAGAGACAGTCAGGCAAAATGAGGTATATATGTCCTTCTGGAATAAGGAGAGGGAGATAGAGGTCTGAGACTTCAAAGGGGGACAAGGCAATTTACAGGAAGATGGGAAGAGTTCATGTTTGGTAAACAAATGTTTGCATTGTCCCATCTATAGACAATGGACCCAATTGCCTTGGACCCTAAGACACCTTCCTGCCTACCATACCTAGAATTATCTATGGTGAGAGCTCTTCCCTAGGACAGGCCCTTCCAGCTTAAATTCTTTTAGGCAATTTGGGGGAAGGTCAAATATTCTTCTAGAGTCTTCTGGGCCTCAATTTTCTTCAGCTTGAAATAATCTGCATACTAGAGTGGCAAATCTTGGGGTGGCCTGCCTTGAACCCCATGAAAGGTTTGTGGCAATCCCATATGAAACAAATCTATAGGTGCCATTTTTCCAACAGTATTTGCTCATTTTGTGTCTTTGTGTCACATTTTACTAATTCTCCCAATGTTTTAAACTTTTTCATTATTATTAATTTGTTATGGTGATCTATGGTCTTTGCTGTTAGTCTTGTAATTGTTTAGGATTGCCACAAACTGCACCCATATAAGACAGCAAACCTAATTGATAAATGTGTGTGTTCTGAGTGCTCCACTGACCAGCTGTTCCCCCATTTCTCTCCCTTTCCTCAGACCTCCCTATTCCCTGAGACACAACAATATTGAGATTTGTCCAATTAATAACCCTACCATGGCATTTAATGTTCAAGTGAAAGAAAGAGTCACATGTCACTGACTTTAAATCAAAAGCTAGAAATGATTAAGCTTAGTGAGGGAGGCATGTCAAAAGCCTAGATAGGTCAAAAAGCTAGGCCACTTGCACCAAACTTTTAGCCATGCAGTGAATGCAAAGGAAAAGTTCTGGAAGGAAATTAAAAGTGCTACTCCAGTTAACACATGAATGATAACAAAGCAAAACAGCCTTATTACTGATGTGGAGAAAGCTTTAGTGATCTGGATAGAAGCTCAAACCAGCCACAGCATTCCCTTAAGCCAAAGCCTAATCCAGAACAAGACCCTAACTCTCTTTAATTCTATGAAGGCTGAGAGAGGTGAGGAAGCTGCAGAAGAAAAGATTGAAGCTAGGAGAAGTTGGTTCATGAGGTTTAAGGAGAGAAGCTATCTCCATATTATGGAAGTGCAAGGTGAAGCAGCCAGTGCTGATGTAGAAGATGCAGCAAATTATCCGGAAGATCTAGCTAAGACGCTTAATGAAGGTGGCTACACTAAACAAGAGATTTTTCAATGTAGACAAAACAGCCTTACATTGGAAGAAAATGCCATCTAGGACTTTCATAGCTAGAGAGGAGAAGTCAATGCCTGGTTTCAAAGCTTCAAAGGACAGGCTGACTCTGTTAGGGGCTAATGCAGATGGTGACTCTAAGTTGAAGCCAATACTCATTTACCATTCCAAAAATTCTAGGGCCCTTAAGAATTGCGCTAAATCTACTTTGCCTGTGCTCTATAAATGGAACAACAATGCCTGGATGACAGCACATCTGTTTACAACATGGTTTACTGAATATTTTAAGTAATATCGAGAACTACAACTGTTGAGAACTACTGCTCAGAGAAAAATATTCTTTTCAAAATATTACTATTCATTGACAATGCACCTGGTTGCCCAAGAGCTCTGATGGAGATGTTCAACAAGATTGATGTTTTCATGCCCACTAACACAACGTCCATTCTGCCTGCAGGATATGGGCAGTCATTTTGACCATGGATCAAGGAGTAATTTTGACTTTCAAGTCTTATTATTTAAGGAATACTTTTCATAAGGCTTTAGCTGACATAGATAGTGATTCCTCTGATGGATCTGAGAAAAGTAAATTGAAAACCTTCTGGAAAGGAAAAAACATTCTACATGTCATTAAGAACGTAATGACATGTTCCCATAATTCATGGGAAGAGATCAAAATACCAGCATTAACAGGAGTTTGGAAGAAGTTGATTCCATCCTCATGGGTGACTTTGAGGGGGTTCAAGACTTCAGTGGAGGAAGTAACTGCAGATGTGGTGGAAATAGCAAGAGAACTAGAATTAGAAGTGGAGCCTGAAGATGTAACTGAATTGCTACAATCTCATGATAAAACTGTAATGGATGATGAGTTGCTTCTTATGGATGAGCAAAGAAAGTGGTTTCTTGAGATGAAATCTACTCCTGGTGAAGATGGTGTGATGATTGTTGAAATGACAAGAAAGGATTTAGAATATTACATAAACTTAGTTGATGAAGAAGTGACAGGATTTGAGAGGACTTCAATTTTGAAAGAAGTTCTACTGTGGGTAAAAGGCTATCAAACAGCATCACATGATACAGAGAAATTGTTTGTGAAAGGAAGAGTCAATTACTGTGGGAAACTTCATGGTTATCTTATTTTAAGTACTTGTCACAGCTAACCCAACCTTCTGCAACCACCACCCCGATCAGTCAGCAGCCATCAACATCAAGGCAAAACTCTCCCCCAGCAAAAAGATAATAACTTGCTGAAGGTTTAGATGAAGGTTAGCATTTTTTAGAAATAAAGTATTTTTTAATTAATGTATGTACATTTTTTCACTTTTTATTTTTTTAATTGATGTCATAATAGTTTATAACATTGTGAGATTTCAGTTGTATGTTATTATTTGTCAGTCACCATATAAATGTACCCCTTCACCCCTTGTGCCCCCAAACCCCCTTCCCCCTGGTAACCACAAAACTGTTTCCTCTGTCCATGTGTTGGTTTATCTTCCACATATGAGTGGAGTCATATGGTGTTTGTCTGTCTCTGTCTGGCTTATTTCACTTCACATAATACCCTCCAGGTCCATCCATGTTGCTGCAAATGGGACGATTTTGTCTTTGTTTATGGATGAGTAGTATTCCATTGTATATATATACCACATCTTCTTTATCCAATCATCTGTCGATGCACACTTGGGTTGCTTTCACTTCTTGGCTATAGTGAATAATGCTGCAATGAACATAGGGGTGCATAAGCCTCTTTGGATTGTTGATTTCAAGTTCTTTGGATAAATACCCAGTAGTGGGATAGCTGGATCATAAGGTATTTCTATTTTTAATTTTTTGAGGAATCCCCATACTGTTTTCCATAGATGCTCCACCAGTTTGCATTCCCATCAGCTGTGTATGAGGGTTCCCTTTTCTCCACAACCTCTCCTGTTATTTTTTGTCTTACACGCTAACAGGTGTAAGGTGATATCTTAGTGTAGTTTTGATTTGCATTTCCCTGATGATTAGTGACATGGAACATCTTTTCGTGTGCCTATTGGTCATCTGTATATCTTCCTTGGAAAAATGTCATTTCATATCCTCTGCCCATGTTTTGATTGGGTTATTTGTTTTTTTGTTGTTCAGTTGTGTGAGTTCTTTATATATTTTGGAGATTAATCCCTTGTCAGGCATATGATTTGCAAATATTTTCTTCCAGCTGGTGGGCTGTCTTTTCATTTTGATCCTGGTTTCTTTTGCCATGAAGAAGATCTTTAGTATGATGAAGTCCTACTTGTTCATTGCCTATTTTTTTTCCCTTGTCCGAGTAGACATGGAATTCAAAAAGATCCCTCTAAGACTCATGTCAAAGAGTGTACTGCCTATATTTTCTTCTAGGAGCTTTATAGTTTCAGGTCTTCCCTTCGAGTCTTAGATCCATTTTGAGTTAATTTTTGTGTATGTCAAAAGATAATGGTCTACTTTCATTCTTTTGCATGTGGCTATCCTGTTTTCCCAGCACCATTTATTGAAGAGACTTTCCTTTCTCCATTGTATGTTCTTATCTCCTTTGTCAAAGATTAGTTGTCTGTATACGTGTGGTTTTATTTCTGGACTTTCAATTCTGTTGCATTGATCTGTATGTCTGCTTTTGTACCAGTACCATGCTGTTTTGATTCTGATAGCTTTGTAGTATATTTTGAAGTCAGGGATTTTGATGCCTCCAGCTTTGTTCTATTTTCTCAAGATTGCTTTAGCTATTCAGGTCTTTCGTTGCCCCATATGGATTTTAGGATTCTTTGTTCTATTTCTTTTGTGTGTGTGTGTGTGGTTGGGAGATTAGCCCTGAGCTAACATCCATTGCCAATCCTCCTCTTTTTTGCTGAGGAAGAGTGGCCCTGGGCTAACATATGTGCCCATCCTCCTCTACTTTATATGGGATGCCACCACAGCATGGCTTGACAAGTCGTGCGTTGGTGTGTGCCCAGGATCCGAACATACGAACCCTGGGCTGCTGAAGCAGATCACGCGCACTTAACCGCTACGCCACCAGGCTGGCCCTCTTTGTTATATTTCTGTGAAAAATGTCATTGGGATTCTGATTGGGATTGCATTGAATCTGTAGATTGCTTTAGGTAGTATGGACATTTGACTATGTTTATTCTTCCAATCCATGTGCATGGGATATCTTTCCATTTCTTTATGTCATCATCAGTTTCTTTCAATAGTGTCTTATAGTTTTCATTGTATAGGTCTTTCACCTCCTTGGTTAAATTTATTCCTAGATACTTTATTCTTTTTGTTGTGATTGTAAATGAGATTGTATTCTTGAGTTCTCTTTCTGTTAGTTCATTGTTATAGTATAGAAATACAACTGAGTTTTGTAAGTTCATTTTGTACTCTGCAACTTTGCTGTGGTTGATTATTTCTAATAGTATTCTGATGGATTCTTTAGGGTTTTCTGTATATAAAATTATGTCATCTGCAAACAGCGAGAGTTTCACTTCTTCATTGTCAATTTGGATACCTTTTATTTCTTTTTCTTGCCTAATTGCTCTGGCCAGAACCTCCAGTATTGTGTTGAATAAGTGTGGTGAGAGTGGGCACCCTTGTCTTATTCCTGTTCTCAGAGGGATGGCTTTCAGTTTTTCCCTGTTGAGTATGATGTTGGTTGTGGGTTTGTCATATATGGCCTTTATTATGTGAGGTACTTTTCTTCTATACCCATTTTATTGAGAGTTTTTATCATAAACAATGTTGTATCTTGTCAAATGCTTTCTCTGCATCTCTTGAGATGATCATGTGGTTTTTATTCCTCATTTTTTAATGTGGTGGGTCACATTGATTTGCGAGTGTTTAAGCATCCCTGTGTCCCTGGTATAAATCCCATTTGATCATGGTGTATGATCTTTTTAATTTATTGCTATATGCAGTTTGCCAATATTTTGTTGAGGATTTTTGCATCTATGTTCATCAGTGACATTGGCCTGTAATTTTCCTTCTTTGTATTGTCCTTGTCTGGCTTTGGTATCAGGGTGATGTTGGCCTTGTAGAATGTGTTGGGAAGTGTTCCATCTTTCTCTATTTTTTGGAATAGTTTGAGAAGGAGCGGTATTAAATCTTTGAATTTTTGGTAAAATTCTCCAAAGAAGCCATCTGGTCCTGGACTTTTATTTTTGGGGAGGTTTTTATTACTGTTTCAATCTCTTTACTTGTGATTGGTCTATTCAGATTCTCTATTTCTTCTTGATTCAGTTTTGGGAGGTTGTATAAGTCTAAGAATTTATCCATTTCTTCTAGATTGTCCAATTTGTTGGCATATAGTTTTCATAGTATTCTCTTATAATCCTTTGTATTTCTTTGGTATCCATTGTGATTTCTCTTCTTTAATTTATAATTTTATTTATTTGAGCCTTCTCTTTTTTTCTTGTTGAGCCTGGCTAAGGGTTTGTCAATTTCGTTTATCTTCTCAAAGAACCAGCTTTTTGTTTCATTGATCCTTCCTACTATTTTCTTGATTTCAATTTCATTTATTTCTGCTGTAATTTTTATTGTTTCTCTCCTTCTGCTGACTTGGGGCTTTGTTTCTTTTTCTTTTTTTAATTCTGTTAGGTGTAGTTTAATATTGCTTATTTGGCATTTTTCTTGTTTGTTAATGTGGGCCTGTATTGCTGTGAATTTCCCTCTGAAGACTGCTTTTGCTGTATCCCATACGAGTTGGTATGGTGTATTTTCATTTTCTTTTGTTGCCGGATATTCTATGATTTTGCCTTTACTTTCTTCAGTGATCCATTTGTTGTTCCATAGCATGTTGTTTAGTCTCCACATCTTTGTCACTTTCCCAGATTTTTTCTTATAGTTGATTTCTATTCTCATAGCGTTATGGTCAGAAATGATGCTGGTTATGATTTCAATGTTCTTAAATTTATAGAGGTTTGCTTTGTTTCCCAACATATCGTCTATCCTTGAGAATATTTTATGCATGCTTGAGAAGAATGTGAAATCTGCTGTGTTTGGATGGAGTGCTGTAATTCTATCTATTAAGTCCATCCGGTCTAGTTTTTGATTCAAGTCCACTATTTCCTTATTGACTTTCTGTCTGGATGATCTATCCATTGATGTAAGTGGGGTGTTAAGGTCCCCTACTATTATTGTCTTGTTGTTAATATCTTCTTTTAGGTTTGTTAATAGTTGCTTTACGTACTTTGGTGCCCCTGTGTTGGGTGCATATATATTTATAAGTGATATGTCTTCTTGGTGTAGTGTCCCTCTTATCATTATATATTACCCCTCTTTTTCTCTTATTACCTTTTTTATCTTGAAGGCTACTTTGTCTAAGTATGGCAACACCTGCTTCCCTTTGTTTGCCATTAGCTTGGAGTATTTTCTTCCAGCCCTTCACTCTAAGCATGTGTTTGTCTTTAAAGCTGATATGTGTTTCCTGGAGGCAGCGAATTGTTGGGTGTTCTTTCTTAATCCAGCCAGCCACTCTGTGTCTTTTGATTGGGGGAATTCAATCCATTTACACTTAGAGTGATAGATTGATATATGAGGCCTTGATGCTGCCATTTTATCGCTTGCTTTTCAGTTGTTATGTATTTCCCTTGTTTCTCATCCCATGTATTTTGGACTGCTAATTCAGTTTGGTGGCTCTCTATGATGGTTTTCTCATTATTTATCATTTGTATCTTTGTTCTTATTTATTTATTTATTTATTTATTTATGTGAGGAAGATTGGCCCTGAGCTAACATCTGCCCATCCTCCTCTTTTTCCTGAGGAAGACTGGCCCTGGGATAACATCCATGCCCGTCTTCCTCTACTTTATATGGGATGCCGCCACAGCATGGCTTGACAAGTGGTGCGTCGGTGTATGCCCAGGATCTGAACTGGTGAACCCCAGGCCACCACAGTGGAGCACGTGCACTTAACCGCTTGTGCCACTGGGCCGGCCCCCATTCTGATTTTTTGTTTAGTGGTTACCATGTGGTTTGTATAAAATATCTTGTAGATGAGATAGTCCATTCCCTGATAGCCTCTGTTCCCTTAGTCTAAGCAGGTTTCATCCCTTTCTTCTTCCCCTTTTAAGTTGTTGTTTTCACAACTTATTCTGTTATGTGTTGTGCATTTATGATTAAAGTGAAGTGATAAGATTTATTTTCACTGTTTTCCTTCCCTTTATCTTTAGAGTTATAATTAAGTGTTTGCTAATCTGTTCTGATAGAGAGTTGCAATTTTCTGATTTTGTCTGCCTATTTATCCCCTTGCTCAAGGCCTTGTAAACCCTTTCTTTCTTTTTTTTTTTTTTTTTCAAGTATGAGGGCCTTCTTGATCAAATCTTGTAGGGGAGGTCTTGTGGCAAGGATCCCCCTCAGCTTTTGTTTATCTGAGAAAGTTTTTATTCATCCATCATATGTGAAGGATATTTTCACTGGATATGGTATTCCTGGATGAAAGTTTTTGTCTTTCAGGATTTTGAATATATCTTTTCACTCTATCCTAGCCTGTAAGGTTTCTGCTGAAAAATCTGCTGATAGTCTGATAGGGGTTCCTTTGTAGGTTATTTTCTTTTGTGTTGCTGCCTTTAATATTTTTTCTTTGTCATCGACTTTTGCCAGCTTTACTAATATATGCCTTGGAGAAGGTCTTTTTACATTGACGTAATTAGGAGTTCTGTTGTCTTCTTTTACATGTAATTCCAGCTCCTTCTCCAAGTTTGGGAAGTTCTCAGTTATTATTTCTCTGAACAAGCTCTCTGCTCATTTTCACCTCTCTTCTCCCTCTGGAATACCTATAATCCTTATGTTGCATTTCCTAATTGAGTTGGATATTATTTGGAGAATTTCTTCATTTCTTTTTAGTCTAACTTCTCTCTCCTCCTCCATCTGAAGCATTTCTGTATTCATATCCTCTAAATTGCTAATTCTAACCTCCATATTGTCAGCTCTGTTGTTTAAGGACTCCAGATTTTTCTTTATCTCGTCCATTGTGTTTTTCATCTCTAACAATTCTGTTTGGTTTTTCTTTATGGTTTCAATCTCTTTTGTGAAGAATTCCTTCTGTTCAGTAATCTGGTTCCTGATTTCATTGAACTGTCTTTCATAATTCTATTGTAGCTTGTTGAGTTTTCTTATGATAGCTGTCTTGAATTCTCTGTCATTTAGATTGTATATTTACATGCCTTCAGGATTGATTTCTGGGTGTTTATCTTTTTCCTTCTGATCTGGAGTATTAATTATTTCTTTATACCATTTGATGGAGTGGATTTGTGCCAGCACATAGTGATAGTTTCTGTACGCAGGTTCCACCTGCCACCATTTGGGGGGCAGTAGGAACTGTGTAATCTGAGCCCACTGCAGCAATCCCTGTCGGCTATGCCTGTTTGAGCCTGGGCCACTCCTTAGGATCGCAGTGGCCCTGTGGTGTCTCCCACCAAATGGGAAAGTAGTCATGCAGGGGGGCTCATGGCTGCTGCTGCCTGCTTTCACAGTCCTGCTGAGTTGTGCTACCCCTTCAGGGCTGCAGTGGTACTATGGGCATTCATGGCTGCCAGGAGTTTGTTCACCTGGACTGGGATCTCCGCTGCCCTCTGCTCCTAGGTTGCACCAGTGGTTGTACTTGATAGGCAGAACCTCCCCTCTGGGGCCGAGCCATAGCCACTCCAGGGAACTGCAGTGGGATTGTGGTTTCTCCCACTGGATGAAAGAGTGACCACACAGGGGCTCAGGGCTACCACCACCTGCTGCTACAGTTCTGCTGAGACACGCTTCCCCCTTTGGGGCTGCAGCAGTACTACAGGTATTCACAGCAGCTGGGAGCTTGTTTTCCCAGGCAGCAGCTCAGCTGCCCTCTGCTCCTAGGTTGCCTTTGTGCTTGGTGGGTGGGGCTTCCCCATTGGGTCCAATCCTGCGCCACTCTCTGTGGGCCGCATGGCCCTGAGACTCTCCCACCAGATGTGGAAGCAATCACATGAGGGCCCAGGACTGCCATCACCTGTTTCCACAGTCATGCTGAGGCATGCTCCCAGCCTCAGGGCCACAGTGGTGCTATGATCACTCCAGCCAGAAAAGTAGTTGCACGCATGAGCTGGGCTGCCTGGGGCCCAGAGGGTGCTCAACTATCTCTACCCACTCCCCTGGGGGTAGTCCATCCACCTTCAGATGTATAGCTGCTCGGGTCTCTCGGGATCCTGATGTGCTGTATGGGTATTCTCAACTGATCAATGAATGTCCTTTTAGTTGTAGTTTCAAGGGGGAGAGACAAAGGGAACAGCTAACTCTGACATGTTGCTGATGTCACTCCTGTACATTTTTTTTTTTAGATGAAATGCTACTGCACACTTAATACACTACAGAATACATAACTTTTATGTGCACTGGGAAACCAAAAAATTCATGTGACTCGCTGTATTGCAAAATTCATTTTATTGTGGTGGTCTGGAACTAAACCTGTAATATCTCCAAGTGATGCCTGTATAGTTTCAGCTAGTAGATTTAGGTCTCTGATGCAATTTGAGTTAATTTCTGTGTGTGGTGTGAGGTAGGAATCTGACTTCATTTGCATGTGGATATCCAGCTGTTGCAGCACAGTGTGTTGAAAAGACTATTGTTTCCCCAACTGAATTGTTTTAGCACTCTTGTCAAAAATCAGTTGGCCATCAAGAGAATGAGAAGACAAAGCATAGACTAGGAGAAAATATTTGTAAAAGACATAGCTTATAAAGGATTGTTATCCAAAATATACAAAGAACTCTGAAATAGCAACAATAAGAAAACCAACAACCTAATTAAAAATGGGCAAAAGACCTTAACAGACACCTCACCAATGAAGATATACAGTTGGCAAATAAGCCTATGAAAAGATGCCCCGCATCATATGTCATTAGGGAATTTCAAATAAAAAAAACAATGAGATGCGACTATACACCTAAATGTGTGTAGAATGGCAAAAATATAATACACTGACAACACCAAATGTTGCCAAGGATGCAGGGCAACAGGAACACCCATTCATTGCTGGTGGGAATGCAACATGGCACAGCCATTTTGGACGACAGTTTGGCAGTTTCTTACAAACCTAAACATACTTTTACAAATGATTCAGCAACCACACTCCTTGGAATTTGCCCAAATGGGTTGAAAACTTGTATCCACATAAAAACCTGCACATTGATGTTGGCTTTGCTCATCTTTGCCAAAACTTGGAAGCAACCAAGATGTCCTTCTGTAGGTGAATGGATAAATAAAGTGTGGTCCATCCAGACAAGAAATATTAGTTAGAACTAAAAACAAAGGAGCTATCAAGCCATGAGAAGACATAAGACAACTTTACTTGCATATTACTAAGTGAAAAAGGCAAGTCTGAAAAACTTACATACCATATGATTCGATTCCAACTATATGACATTCTGGAAAGGCAAAACTGTGAGACAGTGAAAAGATCAGTGGTTGCCAGGGGTTGGTGAGGAGGGAGGGATGAATAGGTGAAGCAGGGAGCAATTTTAGGGCATACTGTAGTAGTCTATACATGTCCTTTTATGTTTATCAAAACCCATGGAATGTACAACACCCTAATGGAAACTATGGACTTTAGGTGATAACGACGTGTCAACAATCATAACATCAATTGTTCATCAATTGAACAAATGTACTAATTTGGCGGGGGTTGTTGATAGTGGGGAAGGCTGTGCATGTGGAGGACTGGGGGTATATGGGAACTCCACCTGCTGCTCAATGTTGTTATGAACCTAAAACTGCTCTTAAAAAATGAAGTCTATTTTTTAAAAAGCAATTGACCATAAATTTGAATTGGCCATAAATTTTTAAAATTAATTGGCCATATTTTTGGACTCTCAATTCTATTCCATTGATCCTTATGTCAGTAACACACTGTTTTGATTCCTGCAGCTTTGCAGTCAGTTTAGAAATCAGAAAGTGTAGGTCCTCCAACTTTGTTCCTTTTCAAAATTGTTTTGGCTCTTCTGGGTCCCTTGCATCTCCACATGAATTTTAGGATCAACTTGATAATTTCTGCAAAATAGGCATTTGGGATTTTGATAGGGATTTAACTGAATCTGCAGACCAATTTGGAGAGTACTGCCATCTTGATAA
Organism: Diceros bicornis minor; assembly: GCF_020826845.1. Lineage (NCBI taxonomy): Eukaryota > Metazoa > Chordata > Mammalia > Perissodactyla > Rhinocerotidae > Diceros > Diceros bicornis. Next base: position 31,223,445 of record NC_080774.1, on the reverse strand, counting down.
TATTAAGTTTTCCATTCCATGAACCTGGGATGTCTTTTTACTTATCTAGGACTTCTTTAATTTTTTTCAATGATGTTTAACAGGTTTCAGTATACACGTTTTGCATTTCTTTTGTTAAATTTGTTCCAAATATGATTATACATAAATTTATTTTTTTGATGCTGTGTAGGCAGAATTGTTTTAGTAATTTCACTTCTGGATAGTTCATTGCTAGTGTACAGAAATACAACAGATTTTTGTAAGTTGATCTGTATCCTGCACCTTTGTGGAACTTGTTTATTAGTTCCAATTATTTTGTGTGTGGATTCTTTAGTATTTTCTACACATAAGATTATGTCATTTGAGGCTACAGATAGTTTTACTTCTTCTTTTCCAATCTGGATTCCTTTTATTTCATGTTCTCACCTAATTGCCATGGGCAGAGCCTCCAGTAAAATGTTGAGTACAAGTGGTGAGAGAGGACATCCTGCTGTTGTACCTGATCAAAGGGAGAGTTTTCAGTCTCTCACCATTGAGTATAGTAGCCAAGGGTTTTTCATAGATGGTCTTTATCAGGTTGAGGGTGGTCCCTTCTACTCCAGGTTTGTTGACTGTCTTTTTCTGTGTCTGTTGAGACGATCATGTGGTTTTTGTCCTTTATTCTATTAGTATGGCATATGACATTGATTAATTTTCATATGTTGAATCAATCTGGCATTGCTGGGATAAATCCCACGTGGTCCTTTTTATATGTTGCTAGTTTTATAGTTGCTATCGATTTGCTAGTATTCAGTTGAGCAATTCTGGATCTATATTCATAAAAGATATTGGTCTGTAGTTTTCTTTCCTTGTGATGTCTTTGTTGGGTTTGGTGTCAGGGTGATGAGTTGGGAAGTGTTCTCTCTTCTTCCTCTTGTACTTTTTGGTAATTTCTCTTCACTGCATCTTCATGGTGTTGCTCTGTGTAACTGACTTGCTCAGTGAGGTTCAGCACTTGGCCCAGCCATATCCCTGGAAGTTTACAGTTCACTGTATCAACCATGCTTGGCCATGAATATCCACCAATGTTGGTGCCTATAAAAAGGGGTGTGGTGAGAGCCCCTCTCTGGGTGATAAAAAGTCAGTGCTCTGAAACCCTGCACACTAGCTCTAACGTGGTCATTGGTAAGGCCTTGGGGGAGCTCCTGTTACAAAATTGCTTGAGCCTCTTGGCTGGAAATGAATTTTGCTGGATTTCTGTGAAGACATTTCAGAATAAGGAACATCTGCTCAGTTATGTTTAGGCCCCACAGGAGCGAGGTAAGGGAGATGTCACCCCTGCAGGAAGTGGGAGCCCATCTGAGAAGTTCCTCAAGACAATGTCAGCCAAATATCAGAAGGGGCAAGGGGGCCGGCTAAGGCAGAGTGTTCTAAGTGGCCCCATCTTGTCTGGGAATCCACCATCCTGTCACCAGCCCACTGAGCCAGACAGCCTGCAGGTGCCCCTAAACCTGACAACATGGAGAGAGTTCTCGGGGAAGATGATGTCTGTTTTCGTTTTGCTTTGCTTGGATGGATTGTCATCATTTTGCTGTAAACAAGTTAACACCTGTCACACCAACCTTTCCACTTTCAAAGAAGTGGGAGGAGCAGAAGGACAAAGACCCTGCAGCCCCAGGAATAAATAAGCTTGAGGGGGGTGTGTGATGGTCATGTGATGAGAGATATTATGTGTCTCCTGAGATGCGGGGACTGGCATGGAGTAGATGCTCAGTCTGTGATACGTCTCACGGATATCCACAAGTGAGGAGCTACCGTTAGGTTCCCCCAGGGTCCTGCAGGCTTGACAGGTGCTCCACAGCTAGGAGGGGCTGCCATTGGTGCCCCAAGCTGGAGGGCTGGAGGTTGTCCCCAGGAGTCTGCTCACTTCCTTTCAGGACACTGTCTGTAGCTAGAAGCTCAGAACAGCCAGCATGAGTTCTGCCAACTCACAGAACACTCCCAAAGCCGGGCACTCCCTCGTCTGTGGATGAGGGTGGCTTACTGCCATCCCATTGTGCCAGGAGGTCAGGGACTGCCCAGGGCCTCTCAGCCAGAGTCATACCCTCATCTTACCAGAGTCTCACCTAACTCCCACAGCCCCCACACCTCCCAGTGTTGAGGGGCCTGGACGGTGCCCAGCTGGTGGAGTATGTGTGTTGGGATGAGGGATCAAGGAGGGTGTCTGCAGCAGTGGAAAGTGGGTGTGTTCCAGATAGCCACCCGAGACCTGGACCTTAACCTCCACCAGCCTCCTGAGGCCACCCCAGTGACCTGGGCTAGTCACTTACCTGGTGGCCTGGGCTACATCTGTGACCCGGCATAGTAATAGATCTTCCCTAGAACCTGGGGAGCTCTGGTCCTGACCGTGTGAGGTATGGGTAGGGTGGGCTGAGTGCGTGTGTGACTGTGAGGCAGGGCCCAGTCCTGGATCTGACACCCAGGGATTAGGGTGGGCCCTGCATGCAGAGGAAAAGTGGCAGGGATAGCAGGTGAGTCACAGCAAGTCCTGCAGGGACAGACTCAGGCCAGAATGCAGGCAAAGGCTTGGGTACCTGGGGAGAGGGAAGCAGTGGAAATGACTCTGCCAGTGGTGTGGTGGTGGGGCTCAGGGCCTTGGCTTCCAGCACAGGGCCCACCCCACTCCTGGTGGGGTGCACTGATACACCAGCCTGGTGAGGTGGGGGATGGGGGGATGAACACCTCTGTTTGGTTACACTGAGGGCCACAGAAACTCTCTTGTTCTGGGTCCTTGAGGCCTCACCCAACTCCCAGGAAGTCTTGGGTTTCCACCCTGCTCTCAGATCGCAGACCACTGGAGCAGTTCCTAGCCAGGCTCCCTGCGGCTGCCCTCTCCCCACCATTAGGGTCCCCTCTGAAACATGCCCTCCCTTGCCCAGGAAGTGGGCCTAAGGGATCTCCATGCTTCCTGTGACCTCCTGCCACCCTGCTGGCAGGCCCTGACCCCTGCCTCATCCAGCCCTCCAGCTAGCTGGAGGGTGCAAATAAAAGGAGGTGGTCAGAGGGGGGAGGGGGAGCAGCCCCGGCCAGATCGGGGTGCAGTGCTGCATCCCTGATGGGGGCAGAAATTACTCCTCGAGAAGTTACTCCTCAACTACTCTGGTCCAATTCGGAGGACAGAATAGGGAAGGTGGAGGGACTCTGGGAGGGTAAGTTCATGCCAGGGTGGAGGTGCTGGGCGTGCAGATAAAAGGGTAGGACTCTCCTCAGAGGGGCCTGAAGGGAAGTGGGACCCCACACACTGGCCAAGAAACCATAGGCCAGTCCCTTCCTGGCTTGTTCTGCTGTAAAACAGGGACATTAGTGCCTGCACACAGTCACAGAGTTCTGGGCATCAGCCAGGAGTGGACAGTGGAGAGCTTTCTGGGAGTCCCAGACCCCAGAGAAGAAGCACCCTCAAGCGTCAGGCACTCACACAGAAATGGTTCTGCCTGGCAGAGGGTGGACGTCACAGTCCAGGGCCCCAGGCTCATGGGCAGTAGGAGGTGGCAGGAAGGGCCGGGGACTCTGAGAAGCCAAAGGAGACGGTGGGACTTTGTGGGGGGTGGACTCTGAGAAGTGGGCAGAGAGGGAGGCCACGTGCACTGCCTCGCTGACCCTACCTATATCCTGACTCCGCCTCTCCTCTCCATCCTGGCTGGGCCACCACCTCCTCCAACAAGACCCTATGGTGGCCACCACGGGGCCCCATCTCTGCCCTCATCCACCTCCCTCCAGCAGCCCGAGTGGCCCATCCCAATGACAGACGATTGAGCACCCCTCCCCTGAGCCCATGGGAGGCTCCTGCCGCTGCTGGCTCCAGTTCAGCTCCTTAGAGGGGCTCACAGGGCCCTGTGGTCTGGGGCTACCCCCTTGCTGCCCCAGTCCAAATCTAGGCTCCACCCCACTCAGCAGCAGGGAACCCTGGAGGTGTCTCCTCTCACACAGTTGGGGCCTTTGCCCACGCAGCCTCTCTGCCTGGACATCCTCTAGATCCCACTCAGCCTCCCATCCTGCAGGAAACCCTTCCTGAGGCCCCGGGTTGGCTGACGTGCCTCCCTGGGTCTCCCAGCTGCAGCTTCTGCCCCATCACAGGCCCTGCCCCCCTGGCTGGGCTGTGTGTGCAAAAGCTCCTGGAGGTGGGGAGGGTGGAGTTCTGTAAGCCTGGTCTGGGGTGAGGCTCGGCAGGTGTATCCTGGAGGCTGTGACACTACAAGGAGCACGGAGCATGTGCTGGGAGGGACCAGACAACCAGACCCTGAGAGGAGCTGGCAGGAACTCTGCTATTCTCAGGAAGCTGGGGTGTCAGGTCTGATGAATTACCCAGCCCTGGGAGCTTCGAGGGAAGGGCCAGAAGACTGGACACGGGCAAAGAAGAACCACGTGGATTCCAGAAAACAGAGAACCATGGCCCCAGAACAACTTCAGAACAGTCTACAAACCGAACATCAACTAGACGTCTCTGAGCATTCAGAAAGCGGGGGATATCGCGTGTGTTTCCGAACGTCAGCACATTCTTTGTGCACCTGCCACATCTCCTCTGTGGACGGGGCCAACCAGGGACATGTGCCCCCCAGCAACTGTGGGGGGACCAATGACCAGGACTCTGGGGACGGGGGGCCACACAGTGACCCTGCGGCCCAGCAAGCGATTCCATGTTGGACCAATAAACGAAAGACGTCACCATGAAGGGAGGCTTCTGGGGCTATGTCCTGGGTCCCAACTGTTCAGACAAAATCCACAATTGGGGAACTGTACACGTGAAAGTGGTTAAGATGGTAAATTTTATGTTACATATATTTTATGGCAATAAAAAAATAGGAAAAAGTTCACAGCTGGGGAGGAGAGCGAGTGTGCTCTGGGACAGACGCTGGATCCCTGGGACGTCTTTGGGCGAGAGGAAAAGCTGAGATTTCAGGGGAGAGTCTGTACTTCTGGATAAATGAGCAAGAAGAGGGTGGGGCACTCTGGCTTGACCCCAGTTGTAGTGAAAAATACCCAGAGAACATGAGTGACCCTGCGCTCAGCATAAGAAGGAGTGTGCTGTGTTTGCCCACAAAAACAGAAGCTGCCCCGGGACACATTAACAGAGGCTGGGCATAGAGAAGGGGAGGTGATCTTCCAGCTTGGCTCTTGCTATTAGAGCCCACATAAGCATTGTGTCCAGTTCTGGGGGTTACACTCATCACCTGGAGAGTGTCCAGAGGAGGGACCAGGATACGGAGGGGCCTGGACATCTCACAGAGAACAAAGGTGGAAAGCTCTGGAAGCAGACTGCTCAGAGGTGGGGAGTCCCATCACCCACAGGCTGGAGGCCTTGGGTCAGTGACTCAACCTGGCTGGGCCTCAGTCCTCTCATCTTAAACGGGGACTGCAGTACTTCCTGCCAGGCAGGGTGTTTGTGAGACTGAATGAAATGATTCACGAAAAGGTTTTAGCTCAGTGCCTGGGACACAGCAGCACATACTGAGCCCTCAGTCACCTGGGAAGGAGAAGGGGGCACGGCTGGTGACCCAGGGCTGGTGGAGGAACAGGGACTCACTGGGAGGCTCTCAGGCAGCCTTACCTCTGGGGCATCGGCCCTGAACTTGTTCTGGTGTCACAAGGAAATGGGTCACCAAGAAGAACACTTTCTCTCCCTGGAAGGCAAGGGTCAGGGTGGGCCCCTGCTTGGCTCCCTCAGTAGGAGAGGCCAGAAGCTGGCAGCCAGGTCTGTGAGGGAAGGAGTCCTGGCCCATCTAGTCATCAACCCTGTGCCCCAGGGAAACACCTCCAGTGAGGCAAGTTGAGGCAGAGGCGGGAGGCTGGCTGGGTTTCTGGCCATTTCTGAGCCCCTGTCCGCCTCTTTGAGGCAAGTTTTCTTCTCATATTCACTCTCATTCGCTCAACCAGAATTTTCCAAGAGCCTCCTGCTTCTAGGCACTGAAGATCCAGAGCCAAATTGGGCCTGGCTCCCACCCAGGCTTGTGGGAAGTGGATCCCTCATTGCACACATGGCTAGGGGCCAGGGGAGCAGGTGGTGACCTCTGCCAGGGACAAAGGCAGGGGGGCTCTGGGGAAGGGTGGCTGGCACCCGTGTGCTGCGTGTGAATGCTCTGCACATGGGGAGATGCACAACGGGGAAGGGGAAGGGAGGGCTGGGCAGAGGGCAAGGGTGTGGCAGCAGTCAGGATCTGCAGGGACTTGGTGGCCACAACCATGCGGCGGGAGCCTTCCCAGCGTGGAAAGCAAGGGCTGGCAGGCTCTGATGGTGTCACCGGTGAGGGCTCAGCCTGGCTGCTGCGTGGAGCGCACCTGGGGGCCCACAAGCAGACCTCAGGCACAGCGGGGGCAGCAGGGAAACCCGTCAGGAGAAGGAATGGACAGGAGGGGGGCAGGGAGGTGTGGAGCCGGGTCCAGCTTTGGCCCTGGTAGACGGCATGGCCCTCAGTGGATGGAAAGAGGCTGCACTGGGAGAGGGAGGGGGTTTCTCCTTGGACGTGGTGGGTGCGCATCAGGAGGCAGCTGTGCTCGGGGCAGGTGGTCACCGGGGCTACAACTGGGGCATCAACAGAACTGAGATGGAAACTGGGGCTGAGTGGATCTGGGTGGAGGGAGAAGGGGCCAGAAATGCAGAATGGGAAGGGCAGAGGAGGAGCCAGACCACAGTGCCCAGGTCAAGAAGGAGAGCACTCAGGAGCTCCAGGCCCTGGGCCCCCTGCCCCTCCACCCCTCCCTCTAGATCAAGCCTTGAGTTCCCAGACCCCCCACTCTTCCGGATGCAGCCTTTGTGAATGCAATACCCCTGGCCTGGCTTCCTGACTCGTCCCTTTGTCCACCTGGAAACCTCTTACACATCCCCGAGAACCCTGTCCCGGCCCACTCCTCTGTCCGGCCCTTCCTGAGCCCGGCCCTGTGACAGTGCCAGCACCCCCTCTGGCATCACAGGCCCCTCTTGCACACACTCACTGCAGGGTGGGGTCAGAGGTGTCAGCGCCTGGCAGCAGCACCAAGGCACCCACTTGGGGCAGCTTCACGATGTTAGCCACGTCCCACAGCCGTTTCCCCATCTCCTCCATCTGGGTCACAGAAACCCCTTTGAGTTTGGTGATGACGGAAATCTGGGGTCCAGGTCCTGCTCCTATTAGCCCTTTCTGGCGAGGAGGGCCCACCTGGGGAGGAGGCGATGGGCAGTGTGGTGTGTCCCCGGCACTGGGTGAGCAGTGGCAGAGCTGGGCCCCACCCACTCAGCCCCACACCCTGTAGGCTCCCAGCACAGCGTTCAGGGCCCCGCCTCTTCTCCAGCCTCATTTCCACCCCAAACACCCTGCTCAGCCCAGAAGTTCCGGCCACGCATCAGAGAGCCAATGCTCTCAGACCCAGATGCCCACCACCACCTCCTTCCCCAGCCTTCACCCTCCCCTGCCCCGGCCAGACCCAGCTCCCTCCTTAAAGGCTCCCCTGACCCAGCCACAGCTGTGGTCTTTCCCAGGGGCCCCAGGGCTCCAGCTGGGTGTCAGGGACTACCTCCTGCCCCTCCCGGGGCCTCCTGGGCAGAGTGAGACCCTTCCTGCTCTGGGCCCAGAGCCCAGCACGGGGCTGGGGACAAGGCCCAGGAATGCAGGCATGTGGACACACAGGAGGACACGAGCACATGGCTTGCTCTTGTACCTGCTGCCTCTAGACAGATGGAGACCCTTCCTTCCGCCCCCAACCCTGTCCCAGCCTGCCCCCTCCACTACCGCCAGTCCAGCCCCTGAAGAGTCACTGGTCCTCAGCCCAGCAGGACCAGTCACGGTCCCTCCAGCCAACCTTTCCAGGAGCCACTCTCTTACCCCACCACGGAGACGATGACCCGGAGCTGCAGCAGCCTCTGCGGGGCGCCCACCCCCCAGTTCCTGGTCGTCACCTACTTCTCATTTTGTAATCCAGAAGCTCCCACCCTGTCGCGGCCCCTGGGGAGCCCACGCCCTCAGCTCCTGCTGGCTGCCGGGGAGCAGGGTCAGCAGAGCAGCTGCAGCCCCAGCTGCACAGGAGGAAAAGCAGGCGCCCAGGCCAGGCCAGCAGCTGGTAAAGGGACACTCCCACTGGGGGCAGGACCCAGTCCCACCTCCGCCCTGGGCTCAGTGCCCACCCCCAGCTGCCCTGGGCCTCCCTTCCTCTCCAGACTCCCTCTGCCAGGCCCTGGGGCTCAGAGAGGAGCAGCCCCTCTCCCCTGCCCTTTGACCTCACTTCCTTGGGGGCTGAGGGGATGACAGGTGTTATAGGTATATTGGGAGGGGCACATGGGGGCAGCAGGAGCCCAGAGGAGGGGCCAAGGAAAACTTCCGGAAGAAGGGATCTCTGAGCTGACACCTGCAGATTCTGAAGTTCAGCAAGCACAGCTGGGGAGGAATGATCCTGGAGGAGGAAGCCGCATATGTGACGCTGGCACCTGAGAGAGAACTGGGACCCACAGAGTGGGAGCAGGACTCTGGCTCCAGAGAGGAGGGTGGCTGGCTCTGCAAGGTTCTCAGCCCCTCCTGTGCGATGCCCGGCAGAGCTGCCCCATCCCCCGAGCGCTGGGAGTAAAGCCCAGCTCTGGAATCAGGCATGGTCCCCGGTCCGCGGAAGAGGGGCGATGCTGGAGCCACACCGGACGGCAGGGGGAACAAGCGCCGCGAGGCGCCCAGCCCTGCGCCTGGCCCGCGGCGCGCGCCCTTCTGAGCCCTGGCCGGCAGTAGGCTCAAGGGCAGCATGGGCCAGTGGCGGATTCCACGTCACCAACTACAGGGGTTGCCCGCGCGACTGCCGCCGAGGAGCGCGTCTCTACTGGCTGCTGTGGGCGTCTGTTCACTGTACGCCACGTTCGATTGGTCCATGCAGCCGGCGGTCAACCCACAATCTCAGGTAGCGCTGTTGTGCCGCCTGTCTCAGTCTCAGCCTCAGAGTCCGCAAGTGCGAAATGTGCGTAACCATGGGGGTCCCTGCGAGAGGTCTGGGGAGAATGAAGAGCAGGAGGAGGAGGATAAGGAGGAGGCGGAGGCGGAGGCGGTGGCGGCCGCTGGGTGTTCCGCGAGGGTCTGAAGGCATAAGAGGATGAGGAGGCAGATTCAGACTCGGACCTGAAGACAGAAGGTGCCCCGCGCAGAGGTTCAGGCCTGTCTCCTCACCTTGGGAGCTTCTAGGCAGGGATGGAGGGGGCAGGCTGGGGTGGAGGGGCCAGGGGAGCCATGTGCCACAGAGAGCACATCCCTCCGTGGGACACCTTCAGGGTAGCCGGCGGCCCCTCCAGCCCGGTGCCCTCCCAGAAATGCTCTTGGCAGCATCAGTTGTTCCACTATTAGAACACGCTTCCAGAATGATGTTAAAATACAAGAAGCTAGTCAAACCGTCTAAGATGTGTCCCACCCTTTCCTGAAACGGGATGAGGGCTGGGTTTTCCCAACCCACAAGAAAAACTAAGCTGATGGATGTATAGAACTTAGAATTATTTCAGTGTATTCCCCTATAAAATGTTCATAAAAGGTACGTGGTCTGTGATCCCATAGAAAAGACACAGCACACACTTTGGTGTCAGACAGGCGGGGTCCTAAGCCTGGCTCTGCCGGGATCAGCTACTACTCGCTGTGTGACTTTGGGGCAAGGATTTGCTGTCTCTGAGCCTCGATGTCCCCATCTGTATATGGGGCAGGAGTCCCTTCTAGCACAGGAAGAAATGCCTCTAGAGGGAGACAGTCTGGGTAGTGAGAGAGGGCAGGGGAGGAGGCAGGCGGCTGTGCCTGGGGAGGGGGCCACATGGACCCCTGTCTCTATGAGGCACCCATGGGCTTGGAGAACTGGTCAAGGACACCGTCCACCTGAGGTCTTGCCAGGCCCACAGCCTCGTGCCTGCCTCCTGCTTCCTGCGCCAGGGACGCGCCCCAGAGCTGAGCCTGCGGCACCATGGCCTGGGGCCCCAGGTACCCCTGGAGGGATCCTGGGGCCAGGCTGGGAGGGGAGGACCTGGGAGGAGCAGCCATGGAATGGCCCTCCCTGAGCCCACCCCACACATTCTCCAACCTTGCTCTGTGCCAGGTGTGTCCCATCCCCCACATCTGGGTGACAGATGGGATCCAGGCTCTGATGGAGATCAGTGTAAGGGCTGGGGAGCCTTCAGGGGGCCCCTAACGCACTGGGGGGTCAGGGAAGGCCCCAGGAGGTCTGGTGGAGCCTAGAAGGAGAAGCAGGTGCCCCTGGGCCTGTGGGAAGGGGGATCCTTCCAGTTGGAGGGCATCGAGTGGGCTGAGCCCTGGGAACAGGAGCCAGGGTAGAGACCAGCTATGTGTGGGGCCTTCAGCCCTGGGAAGGACCAGGCCTTTCAGGCCCCTCTCTGTCCCAGGGGCCCAAGCTCTGGCTTCTGCATTGACCCCCAATCCCTATGTCAAGCAGCTGGACCTTCAGGACAATGGGCTCTATGGGGCCGGAGCAGAGGCCCTGGCAGGTGCCCTGAGCCAAGGCAGCAGCATCTGTGGGAGGTGTCAAGACTGGGACAGGTGGGCAGACTGGAGTCTTCCCTTTCCTGAGGGGTGTGGGCCCTGCCACAGCCAGGCCTTCTCCCCCTGGACCTGCTGGTGTTGCTGGGGGAGGGGCCTCATCACAGGGTGGAGTGGGTGGGGATGGAGTTAGACCCTCTGTGGTGCACCCAAGGCTGGATGCCACTCCCTTCCTGACCCACCCCACCTGTCCACCCCCTCCTCTGCCAGGCAGCACCCCCTGCAGATGGTGGCCTCCCAATGCCTGACTGCAGGGGGAGAGTCCTTCAACACAGAGAGACAGGGGCTGGCAGTGGGAGAGGAGGGAGGGCTGGGGGAGTTTGGCAGGGCTGGATCCAAATGCCGCCTCTGCCACAGAAGATCTGGGTGACCCTGAGCAAGCAGCTCAACCTCGCTGAGCCTCAGTTTCCAATCTGTGAAATAGACTCAACAATATCACTTAGCCCTCGGGGTTGTAATGAGCATTAAAAGCTCAGCAGAGTCTCTGGCCCGTGTAAGTGCTCCGTGCATGGCCTCTGGGCTGTCGTTGCCAGTCCGGGGAGATGCGGCTGTGAGGGCTTCTGTGGGGGTTATATTGCTGCCAGGCACGAGTCATCAATGGGGTGGCTGTGGCCCCATCACAGCATCCTCCACAGCACCACAAAGGAGGTGGTTTAACCCCTTGACAAAGAAACTCGTAGACACATGGTGTGGGGGTGGGGTATCCAGCAGATGGGTTGCAGAGTTGCCATGCAACCCCAGGACAGTCCGCCTGCAAAGCCCCTTCCACTGCCTCAGGCCTGGAGTTTTGGGGGATGGAGGAGGGTGGGGGAGGGTCGTGCCTGACTTTGGATCCCACTGACTGGGAGTGGTTCCGGCCCCGAGATGTGGAGCTGTCAGAGAACCAGCTGGGAGCAGTGGGCGCCCAGGCTGTGTGTGCCGCCCTCGTGGTGTACCTGGCCATGCAGAGGGTACAGCCTGGCAGGGAACAGCCTAGAGGAGCAGGCGCCCCAGTACCTTGCTGAACTCCTGCTGGCCCACAGGGGCCTGAAGTCCCTGGACCTGAGCTCTAACTAGCTGAGTGACCAAGCAGGTCCCATCCGACCTGGGCCACTGTGGGGCCCGTTTTCCTGGGGCAGGGGTGGGGGGAGGTTGGCAGGACCACTCTGAGCATCCATGCTCTGGGCCCTCTCCCCACGCCCCACTTCAGCCTGCCCCTTCCCCACTCCTCCCACACAGAACTCTTACTCCGTTCCCTGGACATCTCATTGCCCCGCGAGCTGGCTGAGCACCCTGCTCTGTCAGTGCGTCTGTTTTCCTCTGTGCATTTCTTCAGATCAGTCTTACTAGACCTGTGCTCGGTGCTGGGACCACGGAGAGGGGTCAAACTCAGATCCCTGAGGGAGTCCTAGGCTGGTGGAGAGACTGGCCAGGCAGAGAGAGGTCTAATGACCAGAGCCTGGAACAATGGAAGCACAGTGGACATGAGGCCCGAGGTGGCCCAGCCCAGCCAGGCGGGCAAGCCTTCCTGACACCATGACCCCAGGTTAGAAGGATGAGGAGCTGCTAGCCAGGTGAAGAAGGGGGTCAACACTTCCACACAGGGGTCAGCCCAGAGGCACGTTGGTCCCAGCACTTCTGAGAACTGGACGCAGGCCAGACTGGCTGAGCGCTGACAGAGTGGAGAGCAGGGTGGGTGGGTGGGCCCTCTGCCCCTTTTACATGCTGAGTATTTCTCAGGGTACTTAACCCCACAGGGCCCCACTTTCCTTTCTCTACCACCCCTGCTTCCCCTCCACCACAGCGGGGCTGGCCGTATCACTTCTTACCTATAGACTATGGCACAAGCCTCCCAACAGTCCCCTGTCCTCTCGTCTGCCCCTGCCCACCACAGTCCATCCCCTCTACCTACCACTAAGGAATCCAACCTTGTCACTTCTTAAAGACCTCCCTGCCTCCTCACCCCCATTAGGGTGGTGCCCAAGACACTTGTCCTAGCATTCAAGGCTCTCAGCATCTCTCACGTGCCCATGGCCCCTACCACATTTCACTGGCTTCCCCCCATGACCACCAGCACCAGTGCCAGGCCTGCGTGCGATTCCACAAGTTCCCTGTGCTCCCTCGGCCTCCACACATTCACTCTTCCCTGTGTCTGCCCTCCACTGTGTGTGCACACACATGCATGGGGAGTCCCTCAGTCCTCAAGGTTATCTCCTCTGTCCTCACTTTCCTGACCCCCAGGCAGGGTTAGCCCCCACTCTGTTCCCACGCCTCCCTGTTTGTCGTCTAGAATAGGTCACATCCCGTTAATTTGTATTTATGCCCCCCCATTACATGTGAAATCCTTGAGGGCAGGGCAGGCCCATGTTGGGTTCAACTCTGTGACCCTTGTGCTCAGCAGAGACCCTGGCACACAGTGGGCATCAGTATCATTTTTTGAAGGAACAAACAGTGAATAAGAAGGTCTCTCTTGGTGTATCTGAAGGGGAGACGCTTGGACCAGCCGTGGCAGAAAACACAGCACTCACCGAGCTTAACATGAGCTGGAAACACCTTTGAGGCCCAGGAGCCTTGGCCTTTGCCAGGGTCCTGGAGGTATGAGGCCCCCGCTCATCAGCCCCTCTGGCCTGTCTTTTAGGGGCGGGTCTCCCAGGTGCCAGCTCCCTGTCTCTGCAGCTCTTCAGAAATGAACCTTGGATCTTTTCAGCAGAGCTTCAAGAATATTTCCTTAAGTGACTTTGATGTTCCCAGCTCCACTTAATGACGACAGTGTTCCGTCTCCATGTCCACTCTCACATCACTTACTGAGGGGTCCAAAAGTGACTGTCGCACACCTTCCCCAGACATCACATACTAGGATGGTGGGGACATGGTGCAGTCCGAAGACACATGCTCACTGTTTGGCGTATACAGATGCTTCCTGAGATGACACCCTGGCACCCTTGGGTCCCAGCACACTCTCAACAGCCCACCTACTCCCTTGGAGGTTGTGGCTAGCAGGACTCGGGAACGGGTGGCTCCAGCCCCTGCCAGGGTGACAGGGGCCTGCAGTGCTCCTGGTGCCGGCTCCCCCTGTGGGTCCTCCTCAAGGAATGGCAGCCGCTGCCGTGCCCTCTGACAGGACTGACCTGGGGTCCTGCCCACAAGGTGGCAGATCAGGCTCTGTCTTCCCAGCACATCCACCAGCTTCACTCTTCTCCCCATCACAGCTCCCCAACAGCCCTTCACTGGAGCCCCCTGGGCATATTGGCTGCTCTATGCCTTGGGGTGCCTGCCCTTGAGAGGGCCCCAAGTGGGCATGGGGCCTGATTGCTGTGTCTCTGGGGCCTGCTGCCACGTGGCAGTCCCCCAGGCTCTGAGGGTCATTCACATCCACACCCCTCTCTCCACTGTGCTTCCAGGGCTTCGGCTACACTGCTCACCACCATCCAAGCCACAAGACTCTAACCTGGACTCTGCCCTTCTACACTGTGTCCATGCTCTTTGCACATGAGGCCTCCTGGCATCTGAGGCTGTGTCCCCTGACTTTCTCTACTGTCACATGTGGTCCCATGGCTTCTCTCTTTTGCATTCCAGGCAAACATCTTCCTGAGAGTCCTGGACATCTCAGACAATGGCTTTGGAGATCCTGGAGCCTCTGCGGTGGGTGAGGCACTTCAGACCAACAACGTGTTGCAGGAACTCAGCATGAGGTGAGGAGCATGCGGTGTCCCCTGTGTCACAGTCTCTGGGCCAAGAGCCACCCCAGGGACCAGGGGCTCCATGGTCTTGCAGCTGTTCACCACTTTAGTTCCCAAACCTACCACAGTCTACCCATGATGGAGCCAGAGCCACAATCCAAGAGCACCAGCTCCGTCTTTCTCACTTGAGTTCATCATTCAAACACTGGGGCTCATAATTCCCACTGCCTAGGTGGGGGGCTGGGAATCACACACATACGTGTGAAGCATGTTCAGAGAGCCTGGTGCAGGTTGGGTGCTCACATGCTCTGCTCAGCACATGGCTGCTGGGGGCCTGCTGTGTGGGCTGCTCCTCCAGGCCTAGGCAGGGTCCCAGGCCTAAGCAGGGGACCAGAGCAGGGGCCGCAAGCCAGATGGAAGGAAGGAGGAAAAGACTCAATGGGTCATGGGCTGCCAGAGTGAGCATGGCCTGCCCGCTGCAATCTTGCCCACCTTTGCTCCCCATGGAAGGAGCCAACGCCAGAGGAGACCACAAGAGATGCTGATATTCCAGGCCAGAGCTGGGGGCTGAAGAGTCAGGGAGAAGAGGAACTGGCTCCGAGACAAAGTGGGCAAGAGCTGTGCTGAGGCCTGGAGTTCAGTTCCAGCAGGACGAGGAGGAGGAGGAGGAGAGGAGGTGGGGAGGGAGCTGGGGGGTTTCCCAGAACAGATGCTGTCTTGGTGATAGGTACAGGGTGCCGGCTGGGGCAGAATTCATGGGAGCTGCTGCTGAGCTCTGAGGGCCAGGGGGCAGCTGCTGGTCTCCACCAGGGGAGGGACGCTCTAGGCGTGTTTGCTGGGGGATCTTCCTGAACACTGGGAGCCTCCGATGAAGCGGGGTCCTCATTCAGCTTTTACACACTGACCTGCCCCGGGTCCCTGGGGCGTGTGTGGAGGCTGGAATGTGAACCCTGACCCAGTGGATGCACCAGCAGCTCCAGCTGGGAGCCTGGGGAGATCTGTGTGCAAGGCAGCACAGTGCACATGTCTTTCTGCTGCAGCAACAACCGCATCTCTGCGGTGGGAGCCCTGAGCCTGGGCCTGGGCCTCCGGGTCAACCAGACACTGAGGATTCTTGTTGTGAGTGCTAGCCTGATGGGGGAGACCCCAGCACAGGGCTGCCTGTACCTGTCGACACAGATCCCTTCTCTGTCATGTCTCCCCACCCCAGTGGCAGCAGGGTACAAGGGTCCAGAGTCCAGATGGGGAGGGGCCTCCTGGCTTCTTCTTGTGACCACTTCTTCCTTTTGCCATTCACTCACCCATCTCTGGCGTGGCCCATGCCCTTCTGCAGACTCCTCCCCCTCCCTCCTTCCCTCCCAGCTGCGCTTCCTCCATCTCAGCCCACTGGAGAAGTGGTGGGGGGACTCCTTCCCATCAGAAGCTGGGGCCCAGTGCTCGCCCCTCCCTCTCTTTCCCACATCTTCCCTCCTCCATCTCACCTCCTGCAGCGCGCCCAGGCTGCCTGCTCCTCCTTCTCACTTCCCCTCCCCCAGTCCTGTGGTCCTGCTGCTTTCTCCTCTCTGGCCCTTCCTTCCCACCTGCTCCCAGGTGATCTTCCTAAACCAGAAACGTGCCCCTGTCCTTCCCTCCTCTAAGCCCATCAGCAGCTCCCCTCTGGATAAATCCGAGCTTCCCAGTGTGTCACTCACAGCACGTCCTCAGGATCTGGGCTCTGCCATCCCCCTCTTCCCTCCCACTTTGAAACCCATCCTCTCACTCCCAGCTGCCTGGGATTCTCCGTGCACACGGGGCGAGTTCTCACCTCTGCTTTGCTCCTGCTGCTCCTCTTGCTGAAGTGCCCGGCTCCGCCCACCTCACCTGTGGAGCTCAGCTCAGGGGCTCTGTCCCCATCCGACCTTTACTCCAGGGGGAGCTGGGGCACACTCTCTATTGCACTTATCACACTGCATTTATATGAGGTTCCTTTTCCTCTCCTCCCCCAATGGGTAAGCTCTCTACGGGCAGGGGTGTGTCTTGTGTGTCTGTACCTTTGTCCCTGGCACAGCTGGCACTGGGTGGGCACTCAGCCAGCACTCTCTCCCTTCCTCTCTCCCCGGCCCTGCAGCCTCACCCAGGGCATTCCGTCCATGGAGATTCCTTCTGAGCAGAGACAGTGGAGCCATCCTCAGCCATGTCACCAGAGATGACATGGCTCCTTCATTTCAAGCTGCTCTCCCGGCCTGCCCAGGCTCAGCTGTTCTCAGTGTGTCCATGTGTGTTTCTTAGGTGTCCAGGAATCCCAGGCAAAGTGCAGGCTGCTTTAGATGTTCTCAAGTCTGTCCTGGAGAATCTAGTGTCTGGCCCTGGAACTGCTGGATCTCTCTGTAAGATTTCCATACACCCCACCTCGGACCCTCCCAACAGTCCTGTGAGGGACCATTTAAAGGGAGATTGTGGGTATTAGAGAACTAGAGCACCCTGCCCAGATCCATGGTATGGCCAAGTCCACATTGCAGCCCAGGCCTGAATGTGGGTCATGACGCCCCTCTGGCTCCACTCCTGCTCCTGACTGGGGTACCACCCTGGCCCCTCCTCGGACCCCTGCCTGGTTCTTCATTGGCTCAGAGAGAATAGCTGACTCGGGGGAGCTCTGGTGTTTGGATTTGCAGGTTCAGCCCTTGCAAGGTGGCCCCTCTCCCCAGCCCGTCCTGCCTGCAGGTGGATTGTGGTGCTGGAAGATTCCCTTGTGTGGATGTGAGGGAGATCAGGACATCTTTTCATTCTAGTTCCCCTTTTTAATGTAGAAAAAAAGTCACTCTCTTCCAAGGCAGTTAAACACTAAGGAGAGAATTTCCAAATACAAATTATTAAAAGAAAGTCTAGTCTCAAATCACTGCTTATTCTCACACTGATTTATTTCCATCCAGACTTGAGTCAAAGCCTCTCCAGAGATGTGTTTTCACAGTTCAGCCCTCAGGCTTAGGACACCTGGTGTCAACCGTCCTTGTTTCCTTCTACCTGCCTCATCTCTACAGCTCCACAGCCAGAGGTGAGCTTGCCTTGACCATGTTCCCTCTGCTCTGAGAATGCCTGTCAGCACTGGACTCTATCATTCTAAAACAAATTGAGAGATATATGAAATTCTCCTGCACCAATACAGCTTATTCAATATAATGTATGGTTATTATCAGAAGCTTTAATATAATGGAAATCCTGTGGGGTTTGGAGTCAGACAGGCCTGGGACCAACTCTTGATCCATCAACTTTGGATCTTGGATTCTGAATCGGAGATCAGCAGTAGTCTAGGTACAATGTTCTATTTCCTGCCCCTTAACTGCTATCATTAGGCTAATCTGTGGAGCCCAGATTTTATCCTCAGCTTTAAGGGAAATACCTCTGAATCCTTACAGTCCATGTAAATCCCTTCCCAGGACTCAGCCTTGTGTTTGTGTGAAACGGGGCTACCAGCCGGGGTCACTGTGAGACGGGATGAGATGACAGACCCCACGGAAAGAGCATGTGCAGAGAAAGACTCAGTGCTAGTTCTCTTCCCCCAACTTCTCTGGTTTTCATTTTTTGTTGAGGAACAACATTTATCCTGAAAAGTGCACATGGATTAAGGGCAGAGCTTGGCGAATTTTCACAAACAGCATAAAGCTGTGTAACCAGCCCCCAGATCAAGAAATAGAGCAGGACCCCGGAATCCCCTTCGAGCCCCTGCCCTTCTCTATTGTAATAGTTTGGGGAGTAATGACGTCATCCATAGGAGAGAAGCTGTCCTGAGGCGCTTTATTTTTTTTTTCCTGTGAGGAAGATCAGCCTTGAGCTAACATCTGTTGCCAATCCTGCTCTTTTTGCTGAGGAAGACTGGCCCTGGGCTAACATCTGTTTCCATCTTCCTCCACTTTATGGGGACGCTGCCACAGCATGGCTTGACAAGCGGTGTGCCAGCGCGCAGCCAGGATCAGAACCCCGGCTGCTGCAGCGGAGCGTGCGCACTTAACCGCTACGCCACCAGGCCTGCCCTGTAAGGAGCTTCTTTGAAACCCTGTCTGTGTAAGTAAAAGAAACCAAGTTCTCAGAAAGTGACAGTGTGCTGCCTTGTGCTGGGTTTCTCCTCAGGATGTCCGGTGAGCAGAGAGTTTGATGACCTCACCAGCTCAGTGAAGGTCATTCTCCCAGGGTTTTGCATAAAGACTGCTGCCTGCAGAGTGGAGTTCACAAAAGAGTTGCTGCCAGCTTTCAGACCGTCCCCACCAGTGGCTGCCCCTAAATGACTGTGGAATGTGGCTTCCTCATCTTCTATTGGCCACTTCAACTTACACAGGGAGAGTTCTGGAACTCGAGATGCCTAGTTACCACTTGAGTCTGCACTGAGTCCCATGTCAACTAGGGGTAAGTCCTACGGAGCTGGCCTTCACAATGACTCAAATACCTGTACCCTCCTTGTCCCCCACGGTCCCTGCACTAACTGGGCTCTTCCTCTGCTCTCACACATTTGTGTAACATGAACTTGTACTATGTGCTGCACACTGAGTTGACCACAGGGTCAAATACACCAAAGTCCCTACCTGGTGACCTCAGGAGACAATGAAAATACAAAGTGGAGTGCAAGTGGTATTCCCAACCTCAACCTGTGAGAACGCAAACTGACACAACTCTTTGGAAGACAATTTATCATTATGAACCGAGACCCTTAAAACTGCCTGTGCCCTTTGACCCATGGTCTGACTCATCTGCTCTACAGAAATAACCAGAAATGCAGAAAAGGATTGATGCTCAAAGATTTTCACTGTAGTGCTGTTTATAATACGAAAATTGGAAGTAATCTAAAGGCCCAATAACAGGGGATTCCTTAACTAAGATTTGGAACTCTGCAAACATTAAAGCCAAGTGTTCCGGGCTGGCCCCGTGGCTTAGTGGTTGGGTGCGCACGCTTCGCTGCTGGCGGCCCGGGTTCGGATCCCGGGCACACACCGACGCACTGCTTCTCCGGCCATGCTGAGGCCATGTCCCACATACAGCAACTAGAAGGATGTGCAACTATGACATACAACTATCTACTGGGGCTTTGGGGGATGAAAAGGAGGAGGATTGGCAATAGATGTTAGCTCAGAGCCAGTCTTCCTCAGCAAAAAGAGGAGGATTGGCGTGGATGTTAGCGCAGGGCTGATCTTCCTCACAAAAAAAAAAAAAAGCCAAGTGTTCAAAGAACATTTAAGAATTTGTGAAAATACATGATTAATAAAGTGAGAAAATCCAGATAAAAAAATCACATGATTTGCCTGGCAGGTCCTCAGAAGGGTAAACATGGAGGTGACCATATGACCCAGCAATTCCGCTCCTGGAGAAGTGAAAACACACGTCCACACCAACACTTGTACACAGATGCTCATAGCAGCATTCTTCATAATGTCTACAAGGTGCAAATGTCCACCAGCTGATGAGTGAGTAAATACTGTGTTATACCCATACAATGGAATATGATTTGGCAATAAAAGGGAATGAAATTTGGGGTGATGAAAATGTTCTAAAATTGATTATGGTAATGGTTGCACAACTCCATGAATATACTAAAAGAAATTGAATTGTATACTTTAAATGAATTGTATGGCATGTGAATTTTATCTCCATATAGCTGTTGAAAAGAGAAAAGAATGGGGTAGCATGCTGCTGCAGGAATGGATCATGTCGCAGGAGGAATGCATCCTGTACAACAGGGATGAACCTGGAAACATTCTGCTGGTGACGGAAGTCAGTCACAGAAGACCACATCGTATGATTCTGTTTATACAAAGTGTCCAGAATAGGCCAATCCACAGAGACAGTAAATAGATTAGAGGTTGCCTAGGGCTGGGGAGATAGGAGAGATTGGAGGTTGACAGCTAAAGGGTGTGGGTTTCTTTCAGAGAGGATAATAATGTTCTAAAATTGATTGTGGTGATGGTTGCACAGCTCTGTGAATGTACTAAACACCATTGGATTGTACACCACTTTAAATGGGTGAACTGTATGGTATGTGAATTATATCTCAAGAAAGCTGTTACCAAAATAATTTTATATTGTTTGATCCAAACTGTGTAAAAAAACATGTATGAATGTATGTACACAGACAAAAAGACCAAAAAAAACCCCTGGCATATCAATAATGTTTATCTCCATGTTGCATGTTTATGTATTTTTATTTTCTTTATATTTTTCTGCATTTTCCACAATTTCTACTCTAAGTATGTGTTACTTTTTTTTTTTTTTTTTTTTTTTTTTTTTTTTTGTGAGGAGATCAGCCCTGAGCTAACATCCGCCAATCCTCCTCCTTTTTTGCTGAGGAAGACGGCCCTGGGCTAACATCGGTGCCTATCTTCCTCCACTTTATATGGGACGCCGCCACAGCATGGCTTACCAAGCAGTGCGTCGGTGCGCGCCCGGGATCCGAACCAGCGAACCCCGGGCCGCCGCAGCGGAGCGCGCGCACTTAACCGCTTGCGCCACCGGGCCGGCCCCAATATGTGTTACTTTTAGAATCAGAAAAATAAAGACGACTTAAAAACACAACATTATACAGGCTACAGTTCACTTATGTGCGTGGTGTAGTTAGAGCCCTGAGAAAGGAGGGTGCTATAGGATGAATTTTCCCCCCAAAATTCATATGTCGAACCCCCAACCTCCAACGTGACTTTATTTGGAGACAGGAAGTAATTAAAGTTAAATGAGGTCATAAGGGCGGGGCCCTGATCCCATAGGGTTAGTATCCTTATAGGAAGAAGCACCAGAAACTTACTCTCTCCCCCTCCCCGCATGTGAGGACTCAGCAACAGGCAGCTCTCTGCAAGCCAGGAAGAGAGGCCTCAGCAGAAATCAACACTCCCAGACCTTGATCTGGGACTTCTAGCCTCCAGGACTGTGAGATGCGGACCAAGGGAAAATTCACCACAATTCAAATAGCAGATATTTATTTGTGCAATTAGAATTGCAACTCGAGAGACACAGACTCAGGCGGAAATCCAAAATGTGTTCCAAGGAAGAAAAACAAGGCAAGGGTTTATAAAGGCAAAAAAGAGATAAATTACACAGGTGGTTTTGCAAAATTTGTGATTGGTGCTGCAACAACTGTTACTTTCTGGCTATAAGTGATTGGTTGCTAAGGCCATCTCTAAGGCAGAAAGTTCTTATCTATGGGAGTAAGCATATTTCTTGAAGGAAGGTCAAGATGACAACAGTGAAGCATAGTTCAAAAGCTACATTCCCTCTGGGTAGAGACATGGTGTGTGTGCATAAGCCCCATTTCCTTAATGGCCTCCCAGCTCCATTTTAGAATCCTTGACATATATTATTCCATTTTGTTATCGCTGTCCACATTTTACCCTCCTGATCTAGATCTTTCATCAGAAAGCATCACAGATCAACTGTTTGACATATTGATATTGCCCTCATTGCCAGGAAGGCTCATTCCTGGGAGGTCATGTCCCTCGTTGTGGGGGAAGCGAGGTGCTCAGGCATCAGTAGGAGTAACGCAGTCAGAGGCTCTGGCCACATCTGAGCAATAAGGAGACGGTCAGGAAATGAGGCTTAGGCGCCGTCTCTATCTGGAAAAGTATCAAGTCCTTTGTTTGGAGTTTCAAGATTGACCAATCATCTCAAGTCACTGAACAATCATTATTCTGGAGGTAGAGACAGACACACAGCATTAAGAAATGCAAATCTTTAGTAGCTTAAATGTGAAAAAGATGGTGCAAACCAGGACAATAATCATTAGTATAACTTGGAGCAGATCGGAGTGAGTAGTAGCATAAGAAGCTTAAAGACAAGTACACACAGCAAAGTTCCGTAATAATCATAAACAATATTTGAAGTCCTAAGTTCATCCAAGCACCTATACCTGAAGGAAGCCAGCGGAAAACATCCATAGGGAGCCAGATGTTGTCATTAAAAGACATTGGACCAGAGACATCCTGTGCTATTTTTACAATTTTTCCAATTTCTAACTCAACCTCACCAGAAGAGCTGATGCAGGTACAGCAGGAGGTGTTGGCTGCAACACAGATGCCACCCTGTTCTGCAAGGAGATAATCTAATGTCATCCAATTATCTAATATGACCCTCGCTGGGGAATCCAGGGATCATTGTTATTGAACCAAGTCTCAAGCAGTAGAATTTGCCAGTTTAGGTATGTTTTAGGGATAAATTTTTTATCAACAGTTCACTATGGACAATGTCAATCCAAAGGACAACGCCTTTGGCAATGTTAATAGGTGGAGAGTAAATGGGGTGTAAAAAGAGGTCACTAAGTCTCACCTAGACCGATGAGATTTTGGTTGCATTCCTTGTTTAACAAGAACTTGAAATGGAATACGATGGTATCCTAAAAGGTATTTTCCCGCCATATACCAACTGTCTAGATATTCATAAGCCAAAGTTCCCCATAGTAATCACACACAAGGGTGTACCCCAAAGAGGACACATAGAATGCAGTACCTTCTAGCTCTGTAGCAGTGTCAGTGGTCAGGAGCACTTGGTAAGGTCCTTTCCAATGGGGCTCAAGGGCTGTCTTCTCCTGATGACGCTTCCAGAACACCCAGTCACCAGGCTCTGCACTGTGACCAACAGGATCATTAAATTGGAATCTGAGAAAGTGTCTTTAACCTGTTGTTGATGGGCTTGAGCATAAGACAGTAGAGACTCACAGCAGCTGGTCAGACTTGCATAAGACAACAGGGGATCAGTAGAAGGCTGTGAACCAACAGACACTGATCTGCTGGTGACTGTCGCATGTGGAGTCAGTTCATGTTTTCCAAAGAAGGCACTGCGAACAGTCAGCAAGACTGAAGGCAATACCTTAGGCCAGGGGAGTCCAGTCCACAGCATATAACAAACCTCAAAGACAATTAACAGAACTAGAATCTAATATCCACAAAGTCGCAAACATAATTTTTCTCTCTACAATTACCCTCGATTTTTTTTTTTTGCCAAAAATAATCACAGTAAAACTAATTTGTTTACGTTATAAACTTGGCCTGATTATTTATATGTGTGAAAATGAGAATACTCACAGAGAGCCTCTGAATTCTGGAGGGATCAGGTAGGGAGAAAAAGTCAATCTTTCATCTTTGTTCACAAAGATATATCTTACCAAATTGTTGATAGCTTAAGAGAAAAGATTTCTTTAAATCTGGGAAAACAAAAGATTAGAACATCCCCTTCAGTTTGTGTAGTCCCAGGTAATTCATACTTTCTCTACTTGAACCCAGTTTTTCCGTTAGTTTTCTTGACTTTGCCTGATGATTGAGGGTGATAGGGACAGAGAGTTTGCAAAGTTTTTGTTAGGGTTCATATGATTTGCCCAGTGAAGTGGGTGCCTTGGTCACTGTAGATTGTGGAAGGTACATCCCAAGTGGAAGCACATAGTCTAACAGTTTCTTTGCCGTTGTGAGGGCATCAGCTTTGTGGCAAGGGAAAGACTTTAACACATCCAGAAAACACAGACAATACCAAGAACATATTGATGAGCCATAGGAAGTGGCAGTTGAATGAAGTCTAGCTGCAGGTGCTCAGAGGACCAGAGGGAGGAGATCTAGGGTCTCTGGGGCCAGAAATAGTGTTTCCTATAGTGGGTGAAGGAATGTGAAAACTGAAACGTGGGATTTGCCAGAGAGCTGGGGAGAGCCCAGTGGCCGTCTTGGGTTTTCCATAGTCCTGACTGTTGAATTCACAGCCATCGTTTACCCACCTTAATTTCTCTGCTTCAGGAGCAGACTGTTGCCATGTTATAAGGACATCAGGATGGCAAAAGTCTGGCAGTGAGGGACTATTCTTTGCAGAGGCAGAGTGGACTTCATCCACATAGGCCAAACTTTATAGATTCTGTGGTTGCTGCCTTGACGTGAAAATCAGCTAAGGAGCTTTCCTGATATTTACTGTGAGCCTCAATTTTGATGACAGACAACATTTTATCCAGGACATCTTAGACTCCCAGGAATTTCATATAATTTCTGGAACTCTCATAACATATACTTGTAGAGACATAACATAAAGAAGGCTTAATGTTATTTCTTATTTGACAATGCTTTCCGTGTAATTTAACATATCAGATAGGCCTAATTAGTTCAATGTCTCTCTTTTTTTATTTATTTATTTTTTTTGTGTGAGGAGATCAGCCCTGAGCTAACATCCGCCAATCCTCCTCTTTTTTTGCTGAGGAAGACGGCCCTGGGCTAACATCCGTGCCCATCTTCCTCCACTTTATATGGGACGCCGCCACAGCATGGCTTACCAAGCAGTGCGTCGGTGCACGCCCGGGATCCGAACCAGCGAACCCCGGGCCGCCGCAGTGGAGCGCGCGCACCTAACCGCTTGCGCCACCGGGCCGGCCCCAATGTCTCTCTTTTTATAAAGAGAGAAAACCAATCTTTTGAGGTGTTCCAAGGATCCTCTGAAAAATCCCAATCTTAGCTAGAGGTTCAAAAAGACTTCATTTAGAATGTGATTTTGGGAAGTTTGTCAAAAATATCTAAGAAGGTCTTAAAATACTTGCCGAAATAGGATCACAGGTCATTATGAAAATTAATGTTTAATTATCTATTTAACCAAGGTGATGAAAAGATTTCAAAGACACATATATAAGGTTACATAGCTGCAAAACCTTAGCTCTCTGTAATAGGAAAGACAGCTTTTAACATAAAGCACAGGAAATTATTTCGATAAAACATAACATCCCTGCCTCTTAGTCAGATTACTCAAAGGTAAAGAAAAACTTTCCATAATCTCTTTATCAGGAGTAGATTAAAAGCCAAAAAAACCTTATCCTTATAACATACACAGAGAGAAAACCAAATTCTAATTTTGCACCCGATTATTTACATTAAAACTCATTTACTTAATGAAATTCATTCCAATCTTAGCCAGCTCAAACGTGCACAAGACTCTTTTCTCAGGGATCCCCTTCCACAAACTTTCTTTTTTACGTTCAGAATTTGTTCTTTCTTCTTTCCCATAACTAATTTTATTTTAGGAAAACTTCACTTTCTTAACAAAAATATCTCCATCTCTTATACCTTCTTTTACTGAAAATGTACATTTTCTCATAACATAAATTTTTTAATGTGGCACAGGATGTGTTTACTAATAAACTCAAACATCTTTTAGTTTCTCTATAATAAGAAGCCAAAAGTACAGAAACCCCTGTTCAGTAATTAACATTTTCCTGTTTTATCTTATCTGGAGATCCATTTTATCTTATCTAGATACTCAATGAATTTTCCATCACCAGTTTCATTTAGCAAAACTCTAAGGTTTAACGTTACCAAAAAATTTAGGGAAGCTATTTTGTGTGTGTGTGTGAGGACGACCATCCCTGAGCTAACATCCATGCCAATCCTCGTCTTCTTTGCCGAGGAAGACTGGCCCTGGGCCAACATCCGTGCCCATCTTCCTCCGCTTTATATGGGACGCTGCCACAGCGTGGCTTGACAAACGGTACGTCGGTGCATGCCCAGGATCTGAACCTGCGAACCCCAGGCCTCCGAAGCGGAGTGCAGGCACTTAACCACTGCACCACCGGGCCGGCCCCAGGAAGCTATTCTAAAGTACACATACCAGAAAACATAATTATTGCACTTAAAATTTGTTTCATTAACATCTATATAATTCATTTATTCTTAACAATCATACTTAGATTATTCATGAAAATTTCGTGAGACATTAAAGGAGTTAGCTATCATTTTAGGTTCATCTTTTCTTGCTGACAAATCTTATAACAGTGATAACATGAGCTTATTTGATTAATAACCCAGGTAGAATAAAAGTTGTATGTTTCCATTATATCTAGTGCTGATAACTCTGACGACATGCCTATTTTAATTAAACCAACAAACTTAAGCAAACTTTTATTGACCAAAAATTATTTTATTGTTAACTTGAAAAACATTTGGCTTAGTTTCTATTATATTTAGAAATAATTTATATAAGCTATTACCTTAAGTTCATTAAATAGAACTCTTTTTAGAAATTCATTTTGTTAATATCAGCTGGAGGTAGAATATCATCTCACATATATAATGTATGTACATATATATAGACCAACACAGACAGAGATCTTATAGCATTTATTCTAAAAATTTCAGCCATGAATCAGGTACAATACAAAACTCACTAGTTTATAAATACTTGTGTCTCTAGCAGATGGAACAAGTTAAGGTTACCTGCTTAAGAGTTTTTGTTGTTGCTGTTAATATTTGTGGAGAAGACTTTGAGATTTATCTTCGCTGTAGACAAGGAGGCGATGAATTAGATTTGGGGAGAGAGCCTCTCTAGCAGCCTGCATTTAAAATGAAATATTTTTCCCTTTTTTTTAACCTCAGGCTTTACTGATTGAGCTAGCCAGGTTTAGTCTCAGGTGACTGTGGGCTGTTGTCTCCTGGAGTGTTTACATTCTAAAGATATGGACAAATTTACAACTTCAAAGGACAGAGAGAAGAAAATGCAAGTTTTTTTTAGGAGTTTCAGGGTAATTGGGATTTAAATTTTTCCTTTAGTCTTAGGAATTGGGGGTGGTCTAAATAAGAGTTCCTGGAGAGGTTCCAAGGCTTTGAGTCAGATCGGGGAGGTTTTAGGATTGGTGAAAGGGAATGGGTGGAATGTGAACTGGCTGTAGAGCTGCATTTTCAGTTTTGCACAGATTATGAGATTGAAACCAGTAAACAGCCGTTGATGATTAGGCAGCTAGTAACTAAAGGTTTCTTTTGCAATTACTGATTATAGCTTTTAGTTGTTCGCCCATCCATTGTTAACCGTGCTGTTTGGGCAATATGCTATCTGACTCCCACTAGGTTCCTATAGATAACATCTCCCCGGCCCCTGGGTCACCATGTTTGGTGATGTTTAGAGACTGATGTTTGAGCTGTTTTTCAGAAATTAGGACCCCCTTGTCCAGTTCAGCCCAGTTGGGACCACCCACCCATCAACTGGGCATGCACAGGTACCCCATAATTGACCCTTTTGATGTGAAGAAGATAAAAACTCCATCCTCAGATCATGCTAACACCACCATTTTGTGAACATGCATCCTATGAAGAGGCATGAAGTTTGACTACGCTTGCACAGATCATCAATTACCTCACCTCTCCTCACCTCCGATCATCTATCCTACACTACAGACCACCTTGCCTCCTACTCCATAAATATCCCTGAGTCCCCATCTTCAAGGAGGCAGATCTGACACTCATTCTCCTGCTTCCTCATTTGGCTGCCTTGTGATTAAAACCCTCTCTCTGCTGCAATCTCTTTGTTTCAGTAACTGGCTTTTCAGGTGAGGGGCCAAAACAAATCTGAATCAGTAAAAATTTGGTGAGCCAGCCAGTAGGTAAGTCCAGATGTGCTTTTTAGCCTGTGGTTCATCAGCCCCTTGCCGGTGTGGAGAACCTGTAAATGAGTCAGGCAACTGCCAGGACATTTCTCCTGGGACCAATCCAGGATTTTTCCCTGGCTCAGTGCTGCTGACTGTTGGTGCATATTTTCACTTTACAGTAGAGAAACAGTTTCTGGGGTTGAAAGAGGTCTTTTTGGTGAGTAGCTTAGGTATAAGTGACCGGATTCTTATTTATTCTTCTTTCTGGTTTGACTTCCAAAAAGGAGGCCTTGGTTTGGCAGGGGACGCCCTCCATGACTTCAGAGAAGGAAGCTTTGGTTTGCCCTTCATTGTGAGGGTCTTGGTTTCAGTCTTGGTCTTGATATTAAGGAAGAATTAGGAGATCTGCTCATGGAAGTTCTCTTGGCTGGTTTGGTTTCGAGATCTGGTTCTAGCTGCAGCATAAGTGTACTTTAGACTGGCCGTGTCTAAATTCTGAAACAATGGGAAATGCTTATTTGATTCCCACTTGCAGCCCCCTAGGCTGCATTCTCCAAAATTGGGCAACTTTCAGTTATGAGTTATGAAAAAGACAAAGACGGAACTTTTCTGTAACGCCACATGGCCACAATATTATTTAGACTCTGGAGAAAAATGGCCTGAAAATGGATCCTTAAATTATAGTAAAATCTTGCAATTAGACCTGTTTTGTAAAACGGAAGAGAAATAGGATGGAATACCTTATGCTCAGTATTTTATGTTGTTATAAGCTTATACAAAGGAGATGTAAGATTTTAGTTCAACAAGACAGAAAGATTAAAAAACCTGCTTTGCTTGATTCTAGTGATTCTAATGAAAAGGAGGATATTTACTGATAATTCAGTCCGATACTCCAGCTGCTCCTCCTCCACCCCCATGTGGTGGCGCTGTCGCTCCTCTGCCACCACCGCCTGAGCCACAACCCCAGGCTCAGGCTCCTCTGGTCTCTGAGGGTCAAGATACAGGAATGGTCTCCCCCTCTTGTACCTGCCAGGGTACCCAATTTGGCCAGGGAGCTGCCCAAACCCAGGTAGGGCAATATCCATTAAGGCAAGTCCCCATTGGAGGTATAGACACTGCAACTGGGCAGCCGATCAGACTAACTTGGGTCCACTCTCCCTTTTCAACTTCAGACTTGTTTAACTGGAAGAATAACATGACTACCTATAGAGATGACCCAAAAAGAATGGAAAATCTTTTTTCATCAATTTTTGCTACCCATAATCCGACCTGGGCAGATGTACAAAACCTATTGAACATGCTCCTCACTTCTGAGGTTCAGATGGTTTTAGATGGGGAGGAAGCACACCGGCTACATGCAGAAACCCCAGGCAACACTGTGAGGGCTGAGGGAGCCCTAGCAGTGCCAACGACTGACCCAATTGGAATGTAAATGCAGGGGATAGAGCCAGACTTGAACATTATCGGGACTGCGTTTTGGCAGGGCTTCGAAAAGGAGTCCCAAAACAAAGGAGCCTAAATAAAATACAGGAGGTAAAGCAGAGCCCTAATGAAGACCCTACGGAATTTTTAGAAAGAATTCTTGAGGCATATAGGCAACATACAGATATAGATCCAGAGGCACCAGAGAATTTAAAACTGGTAAATATGACTTTTATCAACCAGAGTGCCCCAGATATTCACAAAAAACTGCAAAAATTGGAAGGAGCCCTAGGGATGCAGATGTCACAATTAGGTGAAGTTGCCTTCAACATTTTCAACAACAGAGACCAGGTTCAAGAAAGAATAGAAACAACAAGCCACCCTGTAGGCGGCTGCCCTGACTCAAGGACCATCCCACGCTCCACCACAAGCAAGAACCTGACGTAAGGTAGGCGGTCCTGGGTCTCTAACGCCAATTCGCAAGGGACACCCTACTGTGGGACCCCGCCAATATGCCTACTGTAAGCAGGAGGGCCATTAGAAAGGGGAATGTCCAGCCTAAGGGAAATTCTTCAAGAGGATGGGCCACAGTCAGTGTGCCAAATGCCTCTGGTCACTGATAGTGATCAAGAATGACGGGCCGAGGGGCTCCTTCTGACCTCACTGACTTTGTCATGATTTCCCACGTGGAGCCCCGGGTGACTATGATGGTGGGAAACAGACTTTTGGATTTTCTGATTGATACAGGGGCTACTTACTCAGTTTTGAATGTTCAGCTTTCTAAACTCTCTGAAAAGACAATGTTAGCGTCGGGAGTCTCAGGAGAAACCTTGAAAAAGTCATTTCTCCAACCCCTAGACTGCCAAATGGGAAAAAATGTACTTAAAACATAGTTTCTTGTACATGCCTGAATGTTCTGTTCCATTGCTGGGATGAGATTTCCTGACCAAGTTATGCCAGAGTGACATTTGCACCTGGACGAATGGACATTAAGGTACTACCTGAACAGGCTTGTGCCCCCCCCAGTGGTGCTGTTACAGCAAACTGAGGAGCCTCCAATAGGGATTCCACAAGAAATCTTAGAAGACGTAAGACTGGATGTATGGGTGGATGGGAGGCCAGGATGGGCAAAGACAGCAGTGCCTGTACACGTTAAAATTTGTCCTGAGTCAAAAATTCCAATTTTGAGGCAGTACCCACTAAAGGAACATGCTAGGTGAGGTATTCAACCTCTATTGACTGCCTTTCTCAAATACAACCTCATCTGCCCTTGCCAGGCCCCATATAACACCCCAATTTTACCAGTGCAAAAGGCTGGCACACAGGAATATCATAAGGGCAATTAACCAGACCATGGAAGATATCTATTAGGTGGTGCCCAACCGTTATACCTTGCTTACCACCTTGTCTGGAGATTTCAGTTGGTTTACAGTTCTGGACCTCAAAGACGCATTTTTTTGCATACCATTGAGTATTGACTCTCAGAAGCTATTTGCTTTTGAATGGGAGGATCCCAAGACTAGACCCAAAAAACAATACTGTTGGATGGTCCTCTCTCAGGGCTTTAAAAATGCCCCCACTATCTTTGGAGAAATCTTAGCCAGAGACTTGCTAGGTCTCCAATTGAAAGAAGGAGCTCTTCTCCAATATGTGGACCAGAATACAATTTGACTCTAAATTTCTTAGCTGAGCAAGGCTACGAGGTCTCCAAGAAAAGGCCCAGATCTCACAGCCGTCTGTTAAATATCTAGGTTTTGAACTGTCACAGGGTCAGGGAAGCCTACTCCCTGACAGGAGAGAAGCACTGACTAGGGTAGCAGTGCCCACTACTAGGAGACAATTGCAAGGATTCCTGGGCACGGCAGGATTCTGCCGTATCTGGATCCCTAACTTTGGACTGACAGCCAATCCCCTCTATGAGGCTCTCAAGGGAGGAGACAATGAACCCCTTAATTGGACTGGAGAATGCCATAAAGCCTTCCAAACCATTAAAGAGAAGCTGCTCACTGCACCTGCTCTAGGCCTCCCAGACATTAGAAAACTATTTGACCTATTTGTTCATGAGAGGCAAGGAGTTAGCCCCAGGGTACTGACCCAGAATCTGGGTAACATGAGAAGGCCCATTGCCTCTTTCTCGAAACAGCTGGACGTGGTGACTAAAGGATGGCCCGTCTGCCTGAGAGTGGTAGCAGCCACCTGTGACTTGTTACAGGAGGAAGAAAAGCTTACTTTGGGTCAGCCCACCACTGTGCACACTCCTCACTTAGTACTTCCTTTTTTGGAACAAAAGGAGACTACTGGCTCACCTCTGGGAGGCTAGGCAAGCATCAAGCCATACTGCTGGATAATCCTAAGGTTACTCTGAAAACAGTCTCAACCTTAAATCCAGCTACTCTACTTCCCGTTAGTACTGAAGAACCTGTACATGGTTGTATTCAGATCATTGAACAGGTTTCTTCCAGCCGTCCTGATCTGACAGACCTGCCATTGGAAAACCCAGACCTCGAGATGTTCGCAGATGGGAACAGCTTCATGGAACAAGGACAACGCCGAGTTGGATATGCAGTGGTAACCCATCAAAAGACTCTGGAAGCAGAAGCCCTGCTGCCAGGTACCTCTGAGCAGAAAGCAGAACTTATAGCTCTGACGAGAGCCTCCATCTAGGTAAGGACAAGAGGGTGACCATTTTTACTGATTCCAAGTGTGCTTTTTCAGTGGTCCATGCCCATGGAGCCATCTGGAAAGAAAGAGGATTATCGGCTGCAGAGAAAAAGGAGATTAACGTGCTAAGGAAATTTTAGGCTTACTAGAAGCTGTCCTGGAACCAAAAGCAGTGGCCATTGTCCACTGTCCAGGACACCGGAAATTGGACTGTCTAACTACCCAAGAGAACAACTGGGCATTCAGGGTGTGCAACTAGCAGCCAGAAACTAGCAGCCCCCAATAGCGGCCTTGATTCCTGAAGTGGATTTAATGAAATGTGGCCCAAAATTCTCTCCTGAATGCTTAGAAAGGGCCAATGAATGCGGATTTAACTGGGGTCCTGCCTATTCTCAGAATGCTGACTACAGGTACACCAAAGAAGAGTGGATTTATAATAGGCAAGGAACAATCTTTGTCCCTGAACATGTTATGGAAGATGTAACAAGTCGTATACATCAGAGCACCCACTATGGGTGGGACGCCACCCTCCAATGGATTCAGAAATTCCTTATAGGACCAAACATGCAAAGGACCATTCAAAAGGTAGTTCAGAAATGTACAATATGTGCCAAAAATAATGCAAGGACGGGACCCCACCAATATTAAAATGAGTCCAGGGGCTGGCCCGGTGGCATAGCGGTTAAGTTTGCGCACTCCGCTTTGGTGGCCCATGGTTCGCTGGTTCGGATCCTGGGCGTGGACCTATGCACCACTCCCCAAGACATGCTAGGGTGGCATCCCACATAGAGCAACTAGAAGGATGTACAACTATGACATACAACTGTCTGCTGGGGCTTTGGGGAGAAAAAAGAAAAAAAGGAGGGCGATTGGCAACAGATGTTAGCTCAGGGCCAATCTTCCTCAAAAATAAATAAATTAAATTAATTAATTAATTAATAATAATCCTTAAAAAAAGAAAAAAAGGAGTCCAATCCAGAGACCCTAGAGCTGGGGAAGATTGGCAGATTGACTTCACAATGATGCCAAGAGCTTCCAGGAATTCCAGGTACTTACTGGTGTTCGTGGACATGCTTTCTGGCTGGGTAGAGGCCTTTCCCTGCGGTCTGGAAAGGCCTCTGAAGTGGTTAAAGCCCTATTAAAAGAAATAATTCCCAGGTTTGGATTATCTATGTCTATTCAGAGTGACAATGGAGGGGCTTTCATAGCAAGGATTACACAGGAGGTACATGGTGCCCTGAATATTCGCTGGAAACCACATGCTTCCTGGCGGCCGCAGTCTACCAGCAAAACAGAAAAGCTGAATCACACCCTTAAAAAGACTTTAGCTAACATTTGCCAAGAGACTAATTTAACTTGGCACAAGGCCTTGCCAGTTGCCCTGCTCTGGGTGAGGGTAGCCCCAAGAAGCAAGCTCCAGTTGAGCCCCTATGAAATGTTATAGGGGAGACCCTTCCTATATTTTAGATACGGCTTGGGGGATCCAGAGGGAACTTGGATTAAAGAACTAGACACTGTCAGGTATGTACAGTCTTTGGGAGCTACTCAAGTTTGCCTCTAGCAGATTAATGTATCCTTCAGATGTTCCTCTACATCACCTGTGTCCTGGGGACTGGGTTTTACTAAGGTCCTGGAGAAACCAGCATCCAGAGGACCAACTCCACCCATGCTGGACTGGGTCCTATGAAGTGCTGCTGGTAACCCACTCCTCAATAAAGCTGAAAGGAATTCAGCTGTGGATCCACCACACTCGAGTCAAGCCGGTCCCACAAGAATCGTCCGACCCACCACATCCCATCCATCAGAACACCACAGGAAATGGGAATCACATCCTGGAAGAACATCATAGCCAAGATCATCCTGACCTTGGCTGGTTCCATACTCCAGACACTGACTTCTCCTCACCACTTGCCTCTTATTCTTGTGAACCTCTGACTGACAAAGTTATTCTTCAGGAAAAGAAAGAAGTCACAAGAGAGATGTCCACAGCCGACTGGGGTTCTTATGTCCTAGCCACACTTGTTTTGATAGTTGCTTTCTTTGTGACACTTTTCTATTTCTTACAGACCAGCTGTGCATTCACTGGCATGCTACAAGGGTTGAACCATTTTCATTGCAAGTGCCAGATAAGTAACTCTACAGCCTATTGCTAACCTTTTAGAACTACTCCTCTAACAGTCATGGTCTCGTTAAGGTGTGGCTTCTTCTTTTCCTTGATCAATTATTTCATCCCCGTTTATTGTTGGAAGGGTAATTAACTTGTGAGAATCTCCCAATCTTTGGCAAAAGCTGGGAACCTCACTGAATGTGGGATATGTCATCAGAAAGTTCACTCAGTACATGAACATCAGGACCCTTTAGTAATCCTTGTAACAAACTTTACTGGCACAACAGACATCAACTGTAATTATTCGGGCCCGCCAACAAGCATGAGTTATAGAGTGAGGGTGCTGCCTCCTCACTCCCCTACCCTGCATGTGCATATCCAACAAACATGAGCTATAGAGTGAGGGTGCTGCCTCCTCACTCCCCTACCCTGCATGTCTATACCCACGGTGACAGCTGATTTTATATGGGTGAAAAATCCTTCAAATGTCATGAAGGAATTCCTTTCAAATCTTTCCAGAATTTCAAAGGAAAGTTCCCTTGAGTGCTCTAAAGTAACAGCCTTACGGTTAAATAACACAAAAGTTCAAACGCTCACACCAGGAATCCAGGTGTCCCTCCTCGTTAAATATATATATATATATATATATATATATATATATATATATATATATATATATATATATATATATATTTGTGTGTGTGTGTGTGGGTTTGATCATTAGTATTGGGCCTACAGTTGCCTGGCTACTTGGCTCAGACAGGGGTACTGTCTTTTGGGATACCTGACTACATCTATATCTATATATAGCTCAGGAGAGATCCAAGCATTGGACCAGTTCTTTTAAACTTTTTTCTAGAACTAAGAGGTCCATGCCAGGTGATGATACCCGTTACTTGCCTAGCTTTCAAGAGGATGATACTGGATATTTCTTTGGACAAACGTTGTTGCCTTGGTGGGGTGCTGCAGTCCACAAGCATATGATTAGGAATCTCTCTCTCACTTTGGGGATACTCACTAATGAAATGGCACAGGCAATTGCAGCCTAACAGACAGCATTAGATTCACTGGCAAGGGTTGTCCTGGACAATTGGGTAGCTTTAGACTATATCCTAGCTGAACAAGGAGGAGTTTGTTCAATAGCTAACTCATCATACTGCATGTACATCAACACTTCATCAGAGGTTGAAACTCATATAGACAAAATTTAACAACAAGCTACGTGGCTACAACAGGTATGCCCAGAGGTACCAAGTCCAGACTGGTTTTCAGGACTGATTTCTTAGATTCCCCAAGGGATTAGATCTATTTCTCAGGGA
This sequence comes from Diceros bicornis minor, assembly GCF_020826845.1. Taxonomy (NCBI): domain Eukaryota; kingdom Metazoa; phylum Chordata; class Mammalia; order Perissodactyla; family Rhinocerotidae; genus Diceros; species Diceros bicornis. The sequence continues at coordinate 31,188,466 of NC_080774.1, read as the reverse complement.
CTGTTAAAATTTGGGTTGTCTATACTACTTATCCTTCTGGTCAGATACTTGATTATAAAATGTGCCTTTAAATGTTGTTCCAAACTGTTGAGCAAGGTACAAAAATTCTAATAAAGCAAAATGTTAACCTGAAGCCAGGAACAAGACAATATCTCCAAATGAGTGCTAAACAGTTTCATTCCTCTAACCTGGCTCTACACCCTGATTCAGCAGGAAGTAGCTAAATCAGTCATACCTCGAATCCCTCAAGAATGAGGAAAGACCAAAGAATAGGGGGAATTGAAACTAGTAAACAGTTAGCCATTGATGATTAGGTAGCTAGTAACTAAAGGGTTTTTTTAAATTACTGATTATAGCTTTTAGTTCACCCACCCATTGTTAACTGTGCTGCTTAGGCAATGTACTATCCGACTCCAACTAGCTTCCTATAGATATCATCTCCCTGGCTCCTGGGTCACCATGTTTGGTGATGTTTGGAGACAGATGTTTGGAGACAGATGTTTGAGCTGTTTTTCAGAAATTAGGACCCCCTTGTCCAGTTCAGGCCAGTTGAGATCACCAGCCCCTCAACCGGGCATGCACAGGTGCCTGATAAGTGACCTTTTTGATGTCAAGAGGCTAAAAACTCCACCCCTCAGGTCACACTAATGCCACCATTTTGTGAACATGTGTCCTATGAAGAGGCATGAAGTCTGACTGCACTTGCACAGATCATCAATTACCTCACCTCTCCTCACCTCCAATCATCTCTCCTACACTTCAGATCACCTTGCCCCCTACCCCATAAATATCCCTGAGTCCCCATTGTCAAGGAGGCAGATCTGACACTCATTCTCCTGCTTCCTCACTTGGCTGCCTTGTGATTAAAACCCTCTCTCTGCTGCAATCTCATCATTTCAGTAGTTGACTTTTCAGATGAGGGGCCAAAACAAACCTGGTTTGGTAAAAATTTGGTGAGCCAGCCGGTAGGTAAGTCCAGATGGACTTTTTTGCCTGCAGTTCATCAGCCACTTGCCGGTGTGGAGAACCTGTAGACGAGTCTGGCAGCTGCTGGGGCATTTCTCCTGGGACTGTTCCAGGATTTTTCAGTGATTGGCTTTCTGGATGATGGGCAAAAAGGAACTTGCTTCAGTAACAAGATATGGACAGTTGGTCTCAATGCCTCAGAAATTGGGTTGTAATTTTTCACATTATTCCTAATTTGCTTCTTTCCCTTCGGATACATAGTTTTATTTTAACTTAGGGAAGAAAGCCTATTAAAAAATTCCTATCAGGGGCCAGCCCAGTGGCACAGTGGTTAAGTGCACGTGCTCCACTGGGGTGGCCCAGTGTTCACAGGTTCAGATCCCGGGCACACACTGATGCACTCCTTGTTGAGCCATGCTATGGCAGCATCCCATATAAAGTGGAGGAAGATAGGCACGGATGTTAGCCCAGGGCCTATCTTCCTCGGCAAAAAAAAAAAATTCCTATCAGGCTCTGAATATCAGGTTTGAATCTGGCTGATTTTTGATCATAGAGCTACTAAAAGAAAAAAAAATCCTTCTAAATGTTGGTGCCACTCAGGTAAACAGTAATCTTTACTATACATATTAAAGATTTTGTTTTTATTATTTTTAAACTAAATCAGGGTATAGGGCATTGATCCCTATCTCTGATGCACATCCAGTAAAACAAAAGATTATCAGGAACCAGATCTCTGCCCCACCCAGAGACCAGATGCCTCCCCAACCTGGGGACCAGGCCCCTACGTAACTAGCCTGTAGTCTTTGCTCTGTAAGATGGTTCTTTCAGACATTAGTCAGCCATCTTCCTCCTTGCTAGCAAGCTTTAATAGAACCCTTTCTCTCCTACCACCTTGACTCTCAACTATTGGCATGTCTTGCAGCCGTCAGATGACCCCGCCTGGGGTGATCACATAAATATCTTGTTAGTTTTCAGCCAGGACAAACAGTAAATATTTCTGGCAGTATTAAACAACCCCATTAATTCTAATTTTAGTTTCCCCTAAGCTGTTTAAGAGAATAATGTAGCAGTTTGCCAGGAAAACCCTCAGAGTCTCGTCAATGCTGGAAGGGGCCCATCTGGGGGCCCTCCTAAAAGAGTAGATATGAGGGTGTCAGTAAGGCCCCTAACTTGGTGAACTTCTGTTTATGTTTGCGTGGTCTTTTCTTTTATGTCCCTCTTATAGCTTTACTTTTTCATTAGCTTTTTGCAACAAAACTTTCAATGAAGCCATTTTAGAATTTTGAAGACTTTGCTTTTAAGTGCACCTTTTAGATGATCTTATCTCATTAGAATGTTCCCTCTACTGGCCATTGTGATTTTAAATCATCCTGACTAATTTTGGTCCACTGAGATAGAAATTTGCAAGAGAAGGAATCATAGTTCTTAAACAAAAATCAGCTGGAGCTTCTGAGGGAGAAATTTCTTGGGAAACTTTAGAAAATGAAAGTCCCATGTGAAAGAAAAGCACACAGACAGGAATGACAATAGAGAAATCCCTCAATTTAGTGACAGTACTCATGGACCAAAGAAAAAACCCTGCTGAGGGAGTCCCCTCCTGTGGCAATGGCCACCACACAGGACTGAGATAGTCATCTCCGGGCCGGTCACCCCTGATCCCCAAAAAAAGGCACTGACCTTGACCAAATAGAGGGAGGTCAGAACCTGAGAGGACCCACAATTGGAAGAGTTGGAGATCCAGAGAAACAGTGAGTCCCAGGTGGCTTGTGTAGGTACCACACCCAATTCCAGAGGAGGCCGGTCCATGAAGGTGAGATCACTTCAGGTCCCTCTTTCTGACACCATGTACCTTAGCCTAAAAATAAAGAGCCAAAATGAGAGGCAGACAGGTGTTTATTTGGAGATCAGAGAATTGCAATTCAGGGAGCACAGATTCAGCTATAAATCCAAATAATGTCCTGCTAGGGAGTAAAAGTCAGGGGCTTTTAGAGGCAAAGAAGCGAGGTTTGCATTACAAAGAATGTTAATTGGGATTGGTGGCAGAAAATTAATCTTGGCTAAAAATAATTGATAGCTGAGGCTAGCTAGAGTGAGGCAAAAGTCTGTCCCTGTGATGAGTTGCAGGTTTCTTGCAGCGTTACTCAGTTCAAAAGTTCGTGTTCTGCCCAATGAGGACGTGCATAAGACCCATTTCCTTCACAGCTTCCCAGCTCCATTTTAAAGCTCTTAGACATAATTGACTCCATTTCACTTCACATTTCACAACCTCAGTCAGGTAATGCACAAGGGGCCAGCTCGGGGGAAACACTGGTCTCCTGACTTCTTACTCTGTTCCTCTGTTTACCAGGCTGCATCTCTGTCTGGCACTCAGCCCTTCCTGCCCCTGGAGTTCTTTCTTGGAAACAGTTTGGTGCTTTATCTTTTGCTTTGATAACAACTTTATTCACATAGCATAATACTCACCAACTGAAAATGTACACTGCAGTGGGTTTTAGTATACCCACAGATTTGTGCAACTATCACCACTACCTAATTTCAGAACATTTCCTTCACCCTTCAAAAACACTCCGTACCCATTAGCAGTCACATCCCATTCCCCTCTCCCTCCATCCCCTGGCAACCACTTATCTACTCTCTGTCTCTGTGTATTTGCCTATTCTGGACATTTCATATAAGTAAAATCATACAAAATGTAGTCTTTTGTAACTGGCTCCTTTCACTTAGCAGAAAGTTCTCAAGATTCATCAATGTTGTATCACCACTTTATTTGTTCTTATGGACAAATAATATTTCATTGTATGGATAGTTCACATTTTATTTCTCCATCGTGAGTTGATGGACATTTGGATTGCTTCCACTTTGGGGCTATTATGAGTAATGCTGCTATGAAAATTCACATACGAGTTTTTGTGTGGACACATGTTTTCATGTCTTGGGTATATACCTAGGGGCAGAGTGGCTAGATCATACAGTAGCTTCATGTTTAGCATTTTAAGGAACTTTCTCATGGTTTTGCAAAACAGCTGCACCGTCTTATAGTCCCACCAGCAGTGTATGAGGGTTCCAATCACTCCACATCATCTCCAACACTTGTTCTTCTCTGACTTTTGACTGTAGCCATCCGGGGGTGTACATCGCACAGTGGTTTTGATTTGTATTTCCCTAATGACTAATGATGTCAAGAATCTTTCCACGTGCTTATTGAACATTTGTCTATCCTCTCCAGAGAAAAGTCTATTCAGATCCTTTGTCCATTTTTAAATTGGGCTATTTATCTTTTTATTGTTGAGTTATAAGAGTTCTTTATATCTTATGGGTACAATTCCCTTATCAGATATATGATTTGCAAATATTTTCTGCCATTCTGTGGATTATTCTCTTTTCACTTTCTTGACGGTATTCTTTGAAACACGTAAGTTTTTAATTATGATGAAGTCCAATTTATCTGTATTTTTCTTAGGTTGCTTGAAGCTTTGGTGTCATTTTTAAAGAAACCATTGAGGGGAAGGCAAAATGGGTAAAGGGGGTCAATTATATGGTGACAGATGGAAACTACACTTTTGGTGGTGAACATGCTGTAGTGTACACAGGTATCAAATTATAATATTGTACACCTGAAACCTATACAATGTTATAAACCAATGTTACCTCAATAAAAATAAAAAGCAAAAAGAAATAGAGAAATCATTGCCTAATCTATAGTCACGATGATTTACTCTTATGTTTTCTTCTAAGTGTTTGTTGAGAGTTTCGCTAAACTACTCCATAGCTTTGCTGCCTCAGCACCCATTTTGTGTGGCCAAGTGGCCTGCAGGGGCCTTGAAGTGACACTAGGCCCTCCCAAGAGTGCACGGCCTAGATAGCCACAAGTAAACGTAAGTTCCAGATATGACTCCTGCAACTGCCCTTATGAGAAGCATTCTCCCCCACCTCCCAGGGCCTTCTCCTGTGCACCCCTTGGATAAGACCCCTGGGAAGCTTACCAAAACCTCTTTCGGGTTTGAACTGACCAATCTGGACTTAGCCTGGGAACCCCAAAACACTCTGCCTGTGAACCCCAATAAAGGCGTATGCCCCAGGTCCTGCCCTGCTCTCTGCCTGCACTCTGACTTTACCTCCCAGTGTGGCCTCTCAAGGTGTGCTGTAGAGCTTCTCCAGGACCTGTGAGTAACAGACTTCTCTATTTCAATTCCTTTGTGGTTTGTTGTTGAACCAAGGTTTACTATAAAATACCCCCAGGGCTCTACTTAACAAATGTTAATTTAATGAAGTCTCAACATGTTTTACAGGCATACCTCATTTTATTGAGCTTTGCAGATGTTGCATTTTTTACAAGTTGAAGGTGCAGTGGAAGAGGGAGAATTCCCTCCCTTTTCCCCTTCTGCTTCTTATGGCTGGTCAAAGAATTAAAAATGACATAAGATAGGTTAGCAGGAGAAAATCAAACAACTTTAATACACATACACAGGGAATTCACATAAGCATAAAGAATTCCAAAGAGAGTCACAAAAAATGAGGTAGATATGTCTTTCTGGACTAGGGAGAGGGAGAGAGAGGTCTGAGACATCAAAGTGGGAGAAAGCAACTTACAAGAGGATGAAAAGAGTTCATATTTGGTAATGAACTATAGATATTCTACAGAGAATTCTATAGAATATCCTATTCTATAGACAATGGGACCCAAAAGAGATCTTTTGTTAAAATGGCTCTTGCTAGATGGCTTCCTGCCTACCAGACCTAAAATTATCTATGGTAAGTTCTCCTTCCTGAGACAGGCCCTTCTAGCTTAAATTCTTTTAGGCAATTTGGAGGAAGGTCAAGCCTTCTTCCAGAGTCTTCTGAGCCCTGTTTGTATTCAGCTCAAAATAATCCACATACCAGAGTGGCACATCTTGATCTGACCTGAATCCATCAGTTCCCTCCACTGAAACTTCCCTGGAAGTTTCACATATTAAAAGTTGAGCTGGGGGGCCAGCCCAGTGGTGTAGTGGTTAAGTACGCACCCTCCTCTGAGGCAGCCCCTTTCAGATCCCGGGCACACACCCATACACTGCTTGTCAAGCTATGCTGTGGTGGCGTCCCATATAAAGTGGAGGAAGATGGGCACAGATGTTAGCCCAGGGCCAATCTTCCTCAGCAAAAAGAGGAGGATTGGTGACAGATGTTAGCTCAGGGCTAATCTTCCTCACAAAAAAAAAAAAAAAGCTGAGCTGGGGACTGTGGAGAGAGAAAATGAGTTAGTAGACAAGTGGTAAGAAATCTGCAAAGGGAGAAAAGAACATAGATTAGAATGAGGATGAGCAAGCAGAAAGGAAGGGATTGGAGCACATCTCCTCACACCCCACTAAACCAGTTCCCCAATCTTGGGAATCCAAAGTCAGTCCAATAAAATGGGTGAGCTTCATTCATCTGATGGAAAATGTTAACCTTCTCTTTTAAGAGATGTAAGTTAGATACTACTTGCCCAGTTTGGTTCACATAAAAGCAACATTTTTTGTCAATGATTGCATAAGCTCCTCTTTTTTGGGCACTCAGTGTGTCCAGACCCTGTCAATTTTATAGGATCACAGAGGCTAGGCTGTTAATCTCTGGCTGGAGTATTTTCAAAGTTTGAATGTTGGTGTAGGGGAGGAAGAACTATTCTTCTACCCTCTAGGTCCTTCTGGCTGGTCTAAGAATTAAATTGACATGAGACAGATTAACAGGAGAAAATCAAACAAAGTTTAGTAACATGTATACATGGGAGAAACTCAGCAAAACTGAGTAACTTTCCAAAATGGTGAAAGCCACTATGTTAAATATTATCTTCAGCTAAAGACAAAGGAGGATGTTCAGGGTAGTGGTTTGGGACTTCAAAGGGGAGGAAGGCAATTTACATGAAGTTGGAAAAGCAAATGTTTGATAAAGTGTTTCCTGAACCATCTATAGACAGTATGATGATAGAGGGAGAGAGACAGAGAGAGACAGAGACAGAGACAGAGAGAGACAGAGAGAGAGAGAAATTTGATAAAAATGGGCTTAGCAAAGATCCTCCTAGTCTATTATACCCAGAGTTATCTATGGTGGTGGCCTGTCCTATCTTAAGTTCTTTTCAGTAGTTGGGGGTAAGGTCAAAGTTTCTTTCAGTTTTTTATCCTTAAATATAATCAAGCCAAAGAGACATATTTTGGGGTGCCAATTCTGATCCCCCACAGTATTGCCTTTGAAACTTGAAGAAGCTTCACCATCCAGAAACAGAGTTGGTAAATTCTTCTATCTCACTGTATGTCTCTCTTAGTCCTGATAATAGATAAGTCCAGTTAAATTCATTTCAGAAGGCAGTGATACAGGTGAGCTCCCCAAGTTAGGCCTATATTGTTTAAGCAAGCAGTCACGTATTTAATAAGAAACATTTCTATGGAAACAAAAAGAAAAACAACGTTAATGGTTGGAGCAAATTATAAACCAGTTTCTGAGACCAGAGGATTGCCAGTCAAGATTTCTAGATGTCAGGGTCACAGCATCTTTTGCAGTTTGAAATGTCTCTGATGATGTCATCAGGTGTTCAGGTGTCTTTTGAGTGGCTTACCCAGTAACAGACATGTTATTCTTGTGATCTCTCTTAAATTTATATCAAGTTGTCCAGCTTCAATTTGCAGGGCTTCAAGAACAAGGGTGGTTTCCATTCTCAACAATTCAAAATGAAAATAATGGAAAAAATTGAAAATGTTAGTTTGGGGATTTGTAGCCAGATATTTGAGGAAACTAGAAGAATTCAGGATCCAATTCAGTTTACAGGTAGGAAATAAAAAACCTCACAGAGAATTAACAGAACTAGAATCTAATATCCACAATTGTGTATTATAGTTTCTTCTGAAACATAATTTTTTCTCTCTAAAATCACCCTCATTTTTACCAATGATAGCCAAATTAAGACTAACTGGTTTGTAAAATAAGTCTAGTTTCAATAAACTTGGCCCAATTATTTACATAAGTATAGCGAGAATAGCAATTGATCTTATAGGTTCTTTAAACTTGCTTTGCTGGAACTTCTTATAAGGAATTTCAAATTGAATTTTAAAGGCCTCTCACAGGAAAGCAAAGTAAAAGACTTACCATCAGAATCCACCTGCAAAACCTATAGACTTGGGTAAATTCCTCTGTTCTTGAAGTTCCCCAAATAGCCTGAGGTTCTTTGCACCTGCCAGGGAAGTGACTTTCTTTACTCACCTGGTAAGATTGTTAGGAACTCTGTAAGCAAGGTCCAGGCCAATATTTCCAAGTGGGTTTATTTCATAAAGTCAATCTTTGTCCCTTAGCTCTCAATCATATCCAGGTCTATGCATGTTTCTCTCAAATATGATATTCCTGTCAAAGCTTTGGTAATATAACCAATGTTTCCAATTGTGTCCTGTCATAAGGAAAACAGATTCTTATTGAACTTATGTGAGCAACTATATTGCCATGCAAATAAGAATATTTACTCACTAAGAGTTTCCAAATTATGGAGGGATCAGGTAGGGAGAGAAAGATAAATGTTTCAACTCTGCTTACAAAGGTATAATTTTACCAAATTGCTATAAGTCATAGTCAGCTTAAGAGAAAAGTGAAAAAGGTTTCCTTAAATCTGGAAAAATGATATTTAAAAAATCAGCAATATTTCAAACGGAAAGTCATAAAAATTATAATCATCCTCATCAGTTCATTCAGTCCCATGTAATCAACTTGTCGTCTTGATCTTCTGTTAACAGTTTCATGAAGTTATCAGTTTCTCCATTAGAGTTCTGTAATATCTTACCCAACTCAGTTCTATAACCTGAAAGTTTGTCAGAAACCTGTATTCTAGAGTAAGTGTCAGAGTCCTTTCTATGAATCTCTCTGAAGATGAAAGATATTTGCAAAAGCAGAGTAAAACAAAACTGTAAATGACAAAAGACTTAAAAATCACAATTGATAAAGAAATTTGGCTATTTTTGTGACATACAACACTTTAAAATAGTAATTAGAATTATGACTGAAAACCAGGACAGATGAGAATGTTATATATTATATAATATATAAAATATAATAATATAATATAATGTAAAAATTATATAATTTTTAAACACCTATATTAATAACATTTACCCACACAGTGTCATAGTCCCTTATGAAACAATGCTTAGTTATCTAGTTAACCATAATGACAATGAAAGATTTTCAGGTGAATGCAGAAAATTAAATAGCTTTCAGAAAAACTTTAGTGCCTATGATTAAAGACCTGATAAAATCAACACAGGAAATTTATTTTGATAAAACATAAAATCCCTACCTTTCTGGTAGACTACTCAAAGAAAAAACCTTTCATAATCTCTTTATCAAGAGAAGACTAAAAGTTTAAGAAAATTATCCTTTTAAGAGAGGGAAAAATCAAATTCTAGTTTTGTACCAGCTTACTTTTGATATTAACACACATTCACTTAATTAAATTCATTTCAATTTCAGCCAATTTGACCATGTAGAAAACTCTTTCTCAGACCTTTTTTTCCATAAACCTCCTACAACCATTTTAACAAACAAAAATATCTTTATTTCCTGTACCTTCTTTACTGAAAATATACATCTTACATTCCTTGAATAAAAAGATGTTTAAATTTCAATAGCTTTAACCACATTTATTAGTTAGAATACTTAACCCTTATAGACTTTAATTTTTAGTGACAATTACAAGTAAGCAATTATGAACTGTCTTTTACATTAGCATTCTGTGGCTTGGCAAATTTATAAATACTTTTTATAATGTCTAGAAACATGTTACTTTATAGTATAGTCTTTTAGTGAAACACAAGACATGCTTACTAATAGACCCAAATATGTTTTACTTTCTCTGTAATAAGAAGCCAAAGATAGATAAGCTTATATTTAATAACTAATGTCTAATATTTTACATTATTTAGAAATAATCTAGATATTCAATAAATTTTTATCATTTAACTTAATTTAACAAAACCCTAAAGTTTCAAGTCACCAAAAGCTTTTGAAGTTATTTTAGGTATGTATACCATAACACATAATTATTAACATAATTATTAACATAAGTTAAAAACTTCACCCCAAAACTTTTATCTTATTTACATCTATTTAGTTTACTTGTTTCCAAAAATTATGTTTAGATTCCCTGCAAATACTTTATGAGACATTAGACAAAATCAGCTATCATTCTAACCTATTATTTTGCTGAAAAATTTGTAACAGGGATAACATGAGCTTATTTGACTAGTAAATCCAGGATGCACCTCTGCATCATTTCCAATGCTGATAACTCTGAGGACCTGCCTATTTCAACCAAACCAACAAACTTAAATAAGCTTTTATTTACCAAAGATTATTTCATATCACATTAACTTGAAAGACGTTTGGGTTAGTTTCTGTTATGTTTACAAATAATTTAATGTTACATTTAGAAATAATTTATGTAAGTGCTTACTTTAAGCCAATTAAACAGAGCTCTTAATTTTTGGCCATACCATCTGGAGGTAGAAAAATATCACACATATGTAACGTACACATACACACACACACACAAAAACTCCATACAAAGACTCCACAAACAGCTATTGTTTTAAAACTTTAGGACAATGTACCACATCTTTAAAAGTCTGCACAAAGAATTTAACAAAGACTTTCTTTCCAAGAGCACAATTGAACTCTAGACCAATTTACCTTGGGGGGAGCTTTTGTTATTTTTTTATTAGCACTTGATTTGAGCCTCTAGTTTTTATCTCATAGGATGTGGGCTCAGGCAACCCTATTGACTTCCTTTTAGCATGTTTATTTACTATTGTCTGAAGGGCAGGTTTATATGCCGTCTTACAATCAGGCAGGGGAAACATTCCACATTGAGACATAATGTCTATCCCCACAATACAATCTATAATACAATCAGGCAAAATGAGATGCAATCACTTCACATAAAGCCTGTAAATATATCAGTTTTCCTACAAAATTTCACCAGAATTCCATCCACTTATAGCTCTAATCATAGCTTCCATTTGGACTTCATCAACAGGCCTCGATGTTATAATTTGGGGGAAGAGAAGCATTCCCAGCCAGATATAACATCCGTTTTCAAAACATACTCAGGCAAAGTTGATATAACTTCTTTATATAAAATTAGCTCAAACATTCCAACCTTTATACTCTCATAACACTTATAATTTTACATTTTCTCAATTTAATTGTAGCCTACGTCAGAGTCCCACCAATAGGGTATTGATAGACTCCAAATTTGATTAAGTTTTTAAGGCTAGTCATTATTTCTTTGTATTTACTTTTTAATTTTGTCTTTTCATAGGTACCAATAAAACAATTATGATGAGAGCTCTCTAAAAATTTTTCCAATTTAGAAGTTTTTTCAATTTAAATGACCCATCATCTGGCCACTGATGAGTAGGATCTTAATAGCAACTGAAACTAATAAGGCTTTTATGGCTTAACTATGAATGCAAGAGCCATCCCCAAAAGAAAGTGCAAAAGAAGCAGCTCTCACAAGGTCCAGAAAGTTCACTGCCCAAAAGAGTCTAACAAAGCAAAGGGCCTCATTGTACAGGCAGTAAGGTGCCAGCATTAACAAGCAATGAAGGTTGAGAGGGCAAAGACCCCTTATGAAAGCAACTGGGACCCCTTATAACAAACTCTTCTGAGAGCTGACACAGCTAGGCAAAGGGAGTGTGGCTCAGAACCCCTGTCTATTTAACTGGCCATCAAGATGCATGCTGGTATGTGCATCCTCTGGATGGTGGAGACCAGAAAGGTCACAAAGCCAAGTTGTCAAGACAAAGAACAGGACAAAAGAAAAAACTTCATCTTATAATCACATCAACGGCTTTAGCTAAGCCTTGGGTCTCTTGGAGCCAAACTAATATCTAACAGGGAGGTGCCATGGAGTTGGGCATTGTGTGTGTTTTATAGAGTACCTCATTGTGTGGAAATTTTCTTGAGGTTGGCAGGGGACCTGTTGTCATTTACCCTATTCCATGACCAACTTACCTTACCATAGGCGTCTTCTTAAGGTGGTGAGTGCCCTAATGGCTCTTAACTACTTGACCCATGCCCACCAAATTTGTGGTCTCTTTGGCTTCCAAGATGCCATTGGCAACAGCTTTCACCTCATGCACATATTCTCAGACAGTAGGCTTATAGAGATGCCTGTGTCTTGCCCTATCGTTTTTCCTTTTTACAACAAATGACACAAGAGACAGAGACAAGGAAAAATAGTGACCATCTCTGGGAGGAGAAGCATCAATAAATCAATGAGTACTCAAGCCAAATTTCCCAGAGTGGCTGAGTCCAAGAAGCTAGCTTCACCAATATTTTCTCTAGCTAATCTAAATTTAGAAAAGGAAAAAAAACTAACCACTCTCATTTTCACTGGACCCTGAAGTTAGAGATCCAGGAGATGGATGTGGTAAGAGCTCTGACCTGCCGGCTCTTGTCAGGGGTCGAGGATTTCTCAGCTGCAGTAGTCCAGGAGCACACAGTGTCCAACCAGTGAAGTTTTGTCCCTTTGTGGTCACCAAACTATAGGGGAGGAAGAACTATTCCCCTACCCTCTAGGTCCTTCTGGCTAGTCTGAGGATTAAATTGACATGAGACAGAATAACAGGAGAAAATCAAACAAAGTTTAATAACATGTATACATGGGAGAAACCCAGAAAAACTGAGTAACTCACCAAAATGTTGGAAGCCATTACTTTAAATACCATCTTCAGCTACAGACAAAGGAGGATGTTGGGGGTAGTGGTTTGGGACTTAAAAGGGAGGAAGGCAATTTACATGGAGATGGAAAAGCAAATGTTTGATAAACAAATGTTTGCTGGGCCATCTATAGACAATGTGACCAGAAAGAGAGAGAGAGAAAAAGAATTTTGATAAAAATGGGCTTAGCAAGGATCCACCCAGTCTATTATACACAGAGTTATTTAAGGCCTGGGGATAAGCCTATCTTAAATTCATTTAGGAAGTTAAGGGGAAGGTCAAAGTTTCTTTCAGAGTCTTTTGTCCTTAAAAATAATCAAGCTAAAGAGACATTTTGGGTGGCCAATTATGATTCCACACAGTGGTGTTGAACTCTTATTCTATTACCATGGAGAGATTTAAGATTGCCGTTTCCAATTCATAATTTCCAAAGCTGGGAAATAAGACTTTCGATGCTGAAAAGAATTTGAAGTTGTGATACACAAGCAAATTCTCTACAATTTCTCAACCGGCATGTTGATGTGGCACAATCTTATGAACAAAGGAACCCAAGTTTGCAATTTGGGTAGCATTGAGTGTGGAGTATCTGGTGACGGAAGGGGCCAGGTATCCAAGTGCACATCGTCCTGACCCATTAGGTTGGAACCCTTTCCATACTTTATTGCCACATAAAATAAGAAGATCAGTGTGGTTTATAGAAAAGGTCAGAACTGAACCTTTATTTCCCAGGGTCTGGAATATTCCATCACCTTTGCCACTGGTACTGTTAATGCCTAACACCTCGATTTTCCATGCACTCCTGTCAATCTGGGAGAGCAGAACAGATTGCGGGATTGCTGGTATAGGAGACCTGCAGTCTGATTTGGCAGCTATAAAGCCTGGTCCGTCACCTGACCACTTGAGTCCAGAGTTTTGATCCACCAATATATAGTTTGTGGTACTGGGCAGCTTAACCATGCGGGCAGCTTCAATACCCCAAGTTGGACAAGGGTGGCTCATTAGCCATCAGAACATTAGGTGTTTTGATAAATGTTTGTGCCAAAGGGAGTAATATTAGAGTCACTTACAATTTACTTCAGAGGTTTGAAGATGCCACCTGTGGAATCAAACCACAGAGTTTATTGCAACATTTTCCTGGTGTGCCACCCAGGAAAGGTCCAGTGTCCAGTTTCCTTTCAATGCAAAGGGAAAATTTTTCACCTGTTGTCTTTATCTGGGCAAGGAACAGTCCTTGAGCTTCTCTAGAGGTTTTCTGGGGCCAAAGTGACTCACCAGAAGAAAAGGCAGAGTGATATTTTCCTTGTCGTGGATACCATACCCCATCATTGATCCATCTTCCATACTTAGTCCACCAGGTGTTTACATCAGCAGGAGCAGAGACTAGTTCAGGCTCTTTTGTGCTACCTAGCTGTTGACATAACCAATGGTCAGATTGATTAGTTAGCATGGCCAGGGTTTGGTAAACTGGCATGAGGGGGTGTTTGGTCTGTGCTCGACCTGTTGAGAAAGAGAGGGTTAGTAAGAGCAAGACACAGATTGAAAAAGAGCCCATAGTGGAAACTTAGAGAGGGGAAGTAGACAGATAGAGACCAGCACTCTCCAGTCAGCTTTCTAATAAGTGATTAAAAGAAATATATATGTTCATTAATAGGAAGAGAGTTGTTGTGGGGGGGAGTTTTAAAAGCAAGGTGGGAAATAGGTGAAAGTGAGGTTCCTTGATCTATGATCTTGGGAAAAGCTGTCTACTTCATGCGGCAGCTGCTTCTGGGCCTGGGAATTGGCCCTGGAAATCCTTAGTTGAAGGTCACTTGTGGGGACTGTCTCTCAGTTATCTTGAGAGCAATGTTCTGGTTATACTTTGGTGTGTCTTGCATGGATCTAGAAAGATTTTTCCTTTATTTTGATGGCAGCGTAGTTGCCTTCATAAGGCGACTTCCCAGTGAGGTGGCAGCAAATTTTTTTCTTCTAAAGACCTTGATGTACACCCGATCTTCTCTTCCAAAGGGATGGCAAGGCTTGTCAGAAGGTGGTGGACACGCCTTTTTTACCTGTTGATGATACACTTCAAGTATTCTAGTTAATTTTTTCTATAGCTAGTCATAGCATCAAATTGTTCACTTAAGTTCTCATAATATTCTCTTAATCCAGGAATGGAAGGTTTAGAGAATCCAGTACATATTGGGCATCCAAAAACTATTTCAAAAGGAATAAATCCATGTCTCCTATTTGGAGAAATCTGGATCTTTATAAGGGCCAAGGGCAGAGCTTTTGGCCATTTAAGTCAAGTTTCTTGACTGAACTTCCCTAAAGAACTTTTTTTTTTAATTTTTTGTTTATTGCAGTTTATAACATTGTATAAATTTCAGGTGTACATGATTATATTTCTATTTCTGCATAGAGTGCATCATGTTCACCACCCAAATACTAATTACAACCCATCACCACACACATGTGCCGAATTATCCCTTTCGCCCTCTTCCCACCCCCCTTCCCCTCTGGTAACCACCAATCCAATCTCTGTCTCTATGTGTTTGTTTATTGTTGTTATTATTTACTACTTAATGAAGGAAATGATACGGTATTGGACCTTCTCCCTCTGACTTATTTCACTTTGCATAATACCCTCAATGTCCATCCATGTTGTCAGAAATGGCTGGATTTCATCGTTTCTTATGGCTGAGTAGTATTCCATTGTGTATATATACCACATCTTTATCCACTCGTCGCTTGATGGGCACTTAGGTTGCTTCCGAGTCTTGGCTATTGTGAACAATGCTGCAATGAACACAGGGGTGCATGTATCTTTACGCATTGGTGTTTTGAAGTTCTTTGGATAAATACCCAGCAGTGGAATAGCTGGATCATATGGTAGTTCTATCCTTGATTTTCTGAGGAATCTCCATACTGTTTTCCATAGTGGCTGCACCAGTTTGCACTCCCACCAGCAGTGTATGAGAGTTCCCTTCTCTCCACATCCTCTCCAACACATGTTGTTTCCTGTCTTGTTGATTATAGCCATTCTTTTTTTTTTTTAATTTTTTTTAAATTTTGTGTGTGTGTGTGAGGAAGATCAGCCCTGAGCTAACATCCATGCCAATCCTCCTCTTTTTTGCCAAGGAAGACTGGCCCTGAGCTAACATCCGTGCCCATCTTACGCCACTTTATGTGGGACGCCATCTCAGCATGGCCTGACGAGTCGTGTGTCGGTGCATGTCAGGGATCTGAACCTTGGCCTCCAGCAGCGGAGCCCGTGGAATTAACCGCTACACCACGGGGCCGGCCCCAATTAGAGCCATTCTGAAGGGCGTGAGGTGATATCTCATTGTAGTTTTGATTTGCATTTCCCTGATAGTTAATGATTTTGAATATCATTTCATGTGTCTGTTGGCCATCTGTATATCTTCTTTGGAGAAATGTCTGTTCAGGTCTTTTGCCCATTTTTTGATTGGGTTGGTAGTTTTTTTTGTTGTTGAGATGCATGAGTTCTTTATATATTTTGGAGATTAACCCCTTATCAGATGTATGGTTTGCAAATATCTTCTCCCAATTGTTAGGTTGTCTTTTCGTTTTGTTGATGGTTTCCTTTGCTGTGCAGAAGCTTTTTAGTTTGATGTAGTCCCATTTGTTTATTTTTTCTATTGTTTCTCTTGCCCGGTCAGACATGGTGCTTGAAAATGTGTTGCTAAGACCGATGTAAAGAGCGTACTGCCTATGTTTTCTTCTAGAGGTTTCATAGTTTCAGGTTACATTCAAGTCTTTAAGCCAGGGCCAGCCCCATGGCTTAGCAGTTAAGTGCGTGCGCTCCGCTGCTGGCGGCCCGGGGTTCGGATCCCTGGCGCGCACCCACGCAGCGCTTCTCCGGCCATGCTGAGGCTGTGTCCCACATACAGCAACTAGAAGGATGTGCAGCTATGACATACAACTATCTACTGGGGCTTTGGGGGGAAAAAAAGTCTTTAATCCATTTGGAGTTAATTTTTGTGTATGGTGTAAGGTAAGGGTCTACTTTCATTTTTTTGCATGTGGCTGTCCAGTTTTCCCAACACCATTTATTGAAGAGACTTTCCTTTCTCCATTGTATGTTCTTGGCTCCTTTGTCAAAGATTAGCTGTCCATAGATGTGTGGGTTTATTTCTGGGATTTTGATTCTATTCCATTGATCTGTGTGTCTGTTTTTGTGCCAGTACCATGCTGTTTTGGTTGCTATAGCTTTGTAGTATATTTTGAAATCAGAGAGTGTGATACCTCCAGCTTTGTTCTTTTTTCTCAGGATTCCTTTACCTATTCGGGGTCTTTTGTTGTTCCATATAAATTTTAAGATTCTTTATTCTATTTCTGTGAAGTGTTGTTGGAACTTTGATAGGGATTGCACTGAATCTATAGATTGTTTTAGGAAGTATGGACATCTTAACTATGTTAATTCTTCCAATCCAAGAGCACGGAATATCTTTCCATTTCTTTGTGTCTTCTTCAATTTCTTTCAGCAATGTTTTATAGTTTTCAGTGTACAGATCTTTCACCTCTTTGGTTAAGTTTATTCCTATGTATTTTATTCTTTTTGTTGCAATTGTAAATCGGATGGTATTCTTAATTTCTCTTTCTACTACTTCCTTGTTAGTGTATAGAAATGCTACTGATTTCTGTATGTTGATTTTGTATCCTGCAACTTTACCATATTCGTTTATTACTTTTAAAAGTTTTCTGGTGGATTCTTTAGGGTTTTCTATATATAAAATCATGTCATCTGCAAATAGTGAGAGTTTCACTTCTTCTTTTCCAATTTGGATCCCTTTTATTTCTTTTTCTTGCATGATTGCTCTGGCTAGGACTTCCAGTACTATGTTAAATAGGAGTGGTGAGAGTGGGCATCCTTGTCTGGTTCCTGTTCTTAGAGGGATAGGTTTCAGTTTTTCACCATTGAGGATGATATTAGCTGTGGGTTTGTCATATATGGCCTTTATTATGTTGAGGTACTTTCCTTCTACACCCATTTTATTCAGAGCTTTTATCATGAATGGATGCTGTATCTTGTCAAATGCTTTCTCTGCATCTATTGAGATGATCATGTGATTTTTATTCATTTTATTAATGTGGTGTATTACGTTGATTGATTTGGGAATGTTGAACCATCCCTGCATCCCTGGAATAAATCCCACTTGACCATGGTGTATAATCTTTTTAATGTATTGTTGTATGCGATTTGCAAATATTTTGTTGAGGATTTTTGCATCGATGTTCATCAGTGATATTGGCCTGTAATTTTCTTTTTTTGTTGTTGTCCTTGTCTGGTTTTGGTATCAGGGTAATGTCGGTTTCATAGAATCAGTTAGGGAGCTCCCCCCCTCCTCAATTTTTTGGAAGAGTTTGAGAAGGATAGCTATTAAGTCTTCTTTGAATGTTTGGTAGAATTCACCAGCGAAGCCGTCTGGTCCGGGACTTTTATTTTTGGGGAGGTTTTTGATTACTGTTTCGATCTCTTTACTGGTGATTGATCTATTCAAATTCTCTACTTCTTCTTGATCCAGTTTTGGAAGGTTGTATGATTCTAAGAATTTATCCATTTCTTCCAGATTGTCGAATTGGTTGGCATATAGCTTTTCATAGTATTCTCTTATAATCTTTTGTATTTCTGAGGTGTCTGTTGTAATTTCTCCTCTTTCATTTCTGATTTTACTTATTTCTGCCTTCTCTCTTTTTTTCTTGGTGAGTCTAGCTAAAGGTTTGTCAATTTTGTTTATCTTTTCAAAGAACCAGCTCTTGGTTTTATTAACTTTTTCTATTTTTTTTTTTGGTCCCTATTTCATTTATTTCTGCTCTGATTTTTATTATTTCCCTTCTTCTACTGATTTTGGGCTTTGTTTGTTCTTCTTTTTCCAGTTCCTTTAGGTGCATTGTTAGATTGTTTATTTGAGATTTTTGTTGTTTGTTGTGATAGGCCTGTATTGCTATAAACTTCCCTCTTAGAACAGCTTTTGCTGTATCCCATAAACTCTGGCATGTCATATTTTCATTTTCATTTGTCTCCAGGTATTTTTTGATTTCTTCTTTGATTTCTTCGTTGACCCAGTCGTTGTTCAGTAGCATTCTGTTTAATCTCCTTGTATTTGTGGCTTTTCTGATTTTCTTCCTATAGTTAATTTCTAGTTTCATACCATTGTGGTCAGAAAAGATACTTGGTATTATTTCAATCTTCTTAAATTTATGGAGAATTGTTTTGTGGCCTAATATGTGATCAATCCTGGAGAATGTTCCATGTGCATTTGAAAAGAACGTGTATTCTTCGGTTTTTGGATGGAATGCTCTGTATATATCTACCAGGTCCATCTGTTCCAGTGTGTCATTTAAGGCCAATGTTTCCTTATTGATCTTCTGTTTGGATGATCTATCCGTTGGTGTAAGTGGAGTGTTAAAGTCCCTACTATTATTGTGTTACTGTCTATTTCTCTTTTTATGTCTGTTATTAATTGCTTTATATATTTAGGGGCACCTACATTGGGTGCGTAGATATTTACAAGTGTTATAGCCTCTTGTTGGATTATTCCCTTGATCATTATGTAATGCCCTTCTTTGAGTCTTTTTACAGTTTTTGTTTTAAAGTCTATTTTGTCTGATATAGGTACTGCTACCCCAGCTTTCTTTTCATTGCCATTTGCGTGGAGTATCTTTTTCCATCCATTCACTTTCACTTTGTGAGTGTCTTTAGGTCTGAAGTGTGTCTCTTGTATGCAGCATATATATGGGTCTTGTTGTTTTATCCAATCAGCCACCCTATGCCTTTTAATTGGAGCATTTAGTCCATTGACGTTTAAAGTCACTATTGATAAGTATGTACTTACTGCCATTTTTTAACTTTTTTTTCCTCAGTGTTTTAGTAGTCCATCTCTGTTCCTTTCTGCTTCTATACAGAATTGATGGTGTCTTTAGTTTGACCTCTAAACCTCTACTCTTTAACTTCCCTCCTCCCTCATTTTATGTTTTTGACATCATATCTAACTTCTTTTTTGTGCATTTGTATCCATTACCCTCTTATCATGGAAATAGATAATTTTTCCTATTTGTGGTCTTCTCTTTTCCCCTTAAATCAGTCCCTTTAACATTTCTTGTAGCACTGGCTTCTTGGTGACAAACTCCTTTAATTTTTGCTTGTCTGGGAAATTTTTGATCTCTCCTTCCATTTTGAATGATAACCTTGCTGGGTTGAGTATACTTGGCTGTAAGTGTTTTCCTTTTAGCACTTTAAATATATCATGCCACTCTCTTCTAGCCTGTAAGCTTTCTGCTGAGAAGTCATCTGATAGCCTTACGGGGTTTCCTTTGTATGTAACTTGTCTTTCTCTTGCAGCTTTTAGGATTCTCTCTTTATCTTTAATTCTGGACATTTTGATTATGATGTGTCTTGGTGTGGGCCTCTTTGGGTTTATCTTGTTTGGGGCTCTCTGTGATTCCTGTACTTGGATGTCTGTTTCCTTCCTTAGGTTAGGGAAGCTTTCATCTATTATTTCTTGAAATAGATTCTCTGCCCCTTTGTCTCGCTCTTCTCCCTCCAGGACACCTATAACACGGATGTTAGTGCGCTTGACGTTGTCCCAGAGGTCCCTTAGACTGTCCTCACTCTTTTTAATTCTTTTCTCTTTTACCTCTTCAGCTTGGGTAATTTCTTCTAGTCTTTCGTCCAGCTCGCAGATCCATTCTTCTGTATCCTCTACTCTGCTTTTGAGTCCCTCTAGTGAATTTTTCATTTCCAGTATCGTATTCTTCATTTCTGATTGGTTCTTTTTTATATCTTCCATTTCTTTGTTGAAATTCTCACTGAGTTCATCTATTCTTCTCCCAAGATCAGCGAGCATCCTTAACACTCTTTGCTTGAACTCTCTGTCGGGTAGGTTGCTCATTTCTGTTTCACTTAGTTCCTTTTCTGGGGTTTTGTCCTGTTCCCTTACTTGGAATGTATTCCTTTGCGTCCTCATTTTGCCTCTTTCCCTGTGCTTTTGTCTACGTATTAGGTAGGTCAGCTACGTCTCCTGCTCTTGGATAGGTGACCTTATATAAGTGATGCCTTAGGAGGCCTGCAGTGTGCTTCCCTCAGTTCTCAATGTTCCAGGGGTGACCCCTATGTGGGCTATGTGTGTCCTTCTGTTGTGGCTTGTTTGCTCTCCCTGTAGGCACCCAGGGAGACTGAGTTATGCTCCTGGCCACCTGTTGTAATGCTCAGCTGCTTGTAGTTGCTGTGGGCCCTTCAGTCTCTTTATCAGGTGTGGGGAGCCCCAGCACAGGTGGCTGCAAGTTCTAATACCACATTTGTGTTGCAGTATTTCTTTTAAGTGAGTAGGCCCGCAGCGTGGCAGGTTGTTAGGCTCAGGCTCTTACAATTGCTATAAGCCTCCAGCCTTTAGGTCTCTTTTCAGCTGTCTGAGGATTGCAGCAGGGTGGGGCTGGCCTCAGGCATGGGAGCACCCAATTGTTTCAGGCTTTGGAAGGTGGGGCAAACCCCCATGTGGGTCTTTGAGAAGCACAAGTCTTGTGCCGCTGACAAGCCCTGCCGCCCACAGGTCCACACACACAGTCAACACAGTCCTGCCCCATGTGCACGCCCCGACCTCCTGATGTGGACCCAGTCTCTCCACGGCGGGAGCCCCACACACTCCACCACCACCCCATACTCT
Organism: Diceros bicornis minor; assembly: GCF_020826845.1. Lineage (NCBI taxonomy): Eukaryota > Metazoa > Chordata > Mammalia > Perissodactyla > Rhinocerotidae > Diceros > Diceros bicornis. Next base: position 31,167,122 of record NC_080774.1, on the reverse strand, counting down.
CCACCTGCTCCTTGTGCGCACCCTGCCCCACTGAAGTGGGCTCAGTTGCCAGGCTACAGAGAATCCAGTCACGAATCTATGCAGGCCCACAAGTTGCCTGAGGGCTTGTTGTTGGGTGGGGCCAGTCTCTAGGGTGGGCTGCCTGCTCTGGCTGAGCGGGATTAGATCCGTCCTCTAGTGGGTGGGGCAGACCTGGGCTAGCATGCCCCAGGGAGAACTCCAATGGTGTCTGTGTCAGCATGCCCACACCAGGCCACAACAATGGCCACCGCCAATGTCCCAGTCCCTGGAGAGGTCTCACTTCTCACCGAGATGCACTCAGGTCCTATCAGGTGAGTCTCTTTTCACCAAAGCACTGTGCACCTTTCTTTCTGGTGATTTTAGGTTGCTTTCTGAAACGGGTGAGTTTGTGCATGGGCCCTTTAAGAGCCGGTTTTAATTTTTTTGTGAACCAGCTTTTCTGGGGGTACTCCCCAACGTTTTAGTAGCAGGCAAAGTCAGATATTATGCCACTCATCTCGATTGTGCTGGGTCAAAAAATGCCCACTGCAGGGGCACTCCCCGGCTCAGGGCCCCGTTCCTCCAGGGAGGGCTGCGTACCTTTGGGCTGCTCCCGGGCGGCTGTGAGGCACTACGGCTTGTGAAGGCGGTGTTTTTTTCTCTCCAGAAGGGAGTTTCTGCCTCTTCCACCTCAATTAGGATTGTCTTTTGTTGCAGGAGTTCCTCTTATCCAGCTTTCGGTTCTGTCTCAGGGGTAATTTTTCCACGAGTAGTTGTAAATTGGCTGTGCCCGCGGGAGGAGGTGAGTTCAGAGTCTGCTTACGCCACCATCTTGAATTCTCTCCTTAGCCTTGTCACTTCTTAAGCCCTCCCTGCCTCCTTACCACCAATAGGGCGGTGCCCCAGACACTTGTCCTAGCATTCAAGGCTCTCAGCATCTCTCAAGTGCCCATGGCTCCTGCCTTATTTCACTGGCTTCCCCCCACCACCACCAGCACCAGTGCCAGGCCTGTGTCCATTTCCACAAGTGCCCTGTGCTCCCTGGGCCTCCACACATTCGCTCTTTCCTGTGCCTGCTCTCCACTATGCATGCACAAGTGCATGGGGAGTCCCTCAGTCTTCAAGGCTATCTCTTCTGTCCTCGCTTTCCTGAGCCCCCCCAGGCAGGGTAGCCTCCACTCTGTTCCCACGCCTCCCTGTTTGTCGTCTAGAAAAGCTCATATCCCATTAATTTGTATTTATGTCTTCCCCATTACATGTGAAATCCTTGACGGCAGGACAGGCCCGTGTTGGGTTCAACTCTGTGACCCTCATGCCCAGCAGGTGGCACACAGCAGGCATCAGTATCATTTTTTGAAGGCACAAACAGTGAATAAGAATGTCTCTTTTGGTTTTTCTGAAGGGTCAACACTTGGACCAGCCCTGACAGAATACACAGGACTCACTGAGCTTAACATGAGTTGGAATCACCTTCAAGGCCCAGGAGCCATGGCCTTTGCCAGGGGACTGGAGATATGAGGCCCCCGCCCATCAGCCCCTCTGGCCTGTCCTTTTTGGGACAGGTTTCCCAGGTACCAGCTCCCCATCTTTCTGACTCTTAAGAAATGAACCTTGGGGGCTGGCCTGGAGAGTTAAGTGCACTCTCCACTGCTGCGGCCCGGGGTTCGCTGGTTCAGATCCCAGGTGCGTACCGACGCACTGCTTGGCAAGCCATGCTGTGGCGGCATCCCATGTAAAGTGGAGGAAGATGGGCACGGATGTTAGCCCAGGGCCAGTCTTCCTCAGCAAAACAAAGAGGGGGATTGGCAGATGTTAGCACAGGGCTGACTCCTCACAAAAAAAAAAGAAAAGAACAGAAATGAACCTTGGATCTTTGAGGCAGAAGTTAAAGAATATTTTTTCAGTATCTTTAATTTTCCCTGCTTCATTTAATGATGACAATATTCCATCTCCCTGTGTCCACTCTCACATCACTTACTGAGGGGTCTGAAGCTGACTGTCTCACACCTTCCCAAGACATGACAGATGCTCAGGTGGTGGGGACACGGTGCAGTGTGATGACACATGCTCATTGTTGGGCGTATGCCGATGTTTCCTGAGATGACACCCTGGCACCCTTGGGTCCCAGCACACTCTCAATAGCCCACTTACTCTCTTGGATGTTGTGGCTTGCAGGCCTCAGGAACGGGCGGCTCCAGCCCCTGCCACGGTGGCACAGGGGCCTGCAGTGCTCCTGGTGCTAGATCTCTCTGTGGCTCCTCCTCAGGAAACGGCAGCCGCTGCCATGCCCTCTGACAGGGGTGACCTGGGCTCCTGTCCCCAATGTAACAAGACAGGCTCTGTCTTCCCAGCACATCCACAAGTTCCACCCTTCTCCCCAGCACAGCACCCCAACAGCTCTTCACTGGAGCCCCCTGGGCCCCTGCTCTGCTCTGCGCCTTGAGGTCCCTGCCCTTGAGAAGCCCTCAAGTGGCCATGGGGCCTGATTGCTGTGTCTTTTGGGCCTGCTCCCATGTGGCAGGCCCCAGGTTCTGAGGGTCATTCACATCCACACCCCTCTCTCCACTGTGCTTCTAGGGGTTTGGATCTACTGCTCACTACCATCCAAGGCACAAGACTCTAACATGGACTCTGATGCTCTTTGCACCTCGGGCCTTTTGGGCTCTGAGGCTGTGGCCCCTGATTTTATGTGACATCACATATGGTCCCATGGCTTCTCTTTTGCATTCCAGGCAAACATCTTCCTGAGAGTCCTGGACATCTCAGACAATGGCTTTGGAGATCCTGGAGCCTCCACAGCAGGTGAGACACAACCAACAACATGTTGGAGGAGCTCAACGTGAGGTGAGGAGCACGGGTTGCCCCACGTGTCACAGCCTCTGGGCCCATAGACAGCCCAGGGACTAGGGGCTTTGTGATCTTGCAGCTGTTCACCACTTTAATTCCCAAACCTACCACAGTCTACCCATGATGGAGCCTGAGCCACAATCCGAGAGTGGCCAGCTTCGACCTTGTCACTTGAGCATCATTCGAACACTGGGGCCCATAATTCCCACTGCATAGGTGGGGGGCTGGGAATTGCACACGCACGTGTGAAGCATCTTCAGAGAGCCTGGTACAGGTTAGGTGCTCACATGCTCTGCTCGGCACATGGCTGCTGGGGTCCTGCTGTGTGGGGGCTGCTCCTCCAGGCCCAGGCAGGGTCCCAGGCCTAAGCAGGGGACCAGAGAGGGGCTGCAAACCAGAGGGAAGGAAAGAGGCAGAGCCCTGACAGGTCATGAGCTGCCAGAGTGAGCAGGGCCTGTCTGCTGCGATGTTGCCCATCTTTGCTCCCCGTGGAAGGAGCCAACGCCAGAGGAGGCCACGAGAGATGCTGAAATTCCAGGCCAGAGCTGGGGGCTGAAGAGTCAGAGAGAAGTGGGACTGGCTCCGAGACAAAGTGGCCAAGAGCTGTGCTGAGGCCTGGAGTTCAGTTCCAGCAGGATGAGGAGGAGGAGGAGGAGAGGAGGTGGGGAGGGAGCTGGGGGGTTTCCCAGAACAGATGCTGTCTTGGTGATAGGTACAGGGTGCCGGCTGGGGCAGAATTCATGGGAGCTGCTGCTGAGCTCTGAGGGCCAGGGGGCAACTGCTGGTCTCCACCAGGGGAGGGACGCTCTAGGCGTGTTTGCTGGGGGATCTTCCTGAACACTGGGAGCCTCCGATGAAGCGGGGTCCTTATCCAGCTTTTACACACTGACCTGCCCCGGGTCCCTGGGGCGTGTGTGGAGGCTGGAATGTGAAGCCTGACCCAGTGGATGCACCAGCAGCTCCAGCTGGGAGCCTGGGGAGATCTGTGTGCAAGGCAGCACAGTGCACATGTCTTTCTGCTGCAGCAACAACCGCATCTCTGCGGTGGGAGTCCTGAGCCTGGGCCTGGGCCTCCGGGTCAACCAGACACTGAGGATTCTTGTTGTGAGTGCTAGCCTGATGGGGGAGACCCCAGCACAGGGCTGCCTGTGCCTGTCGACACAGACCCCTTCTCTGTCATGTCTCCCCACCCCAGTGGCAGCAGGGTACAAGGGTCCAGAGTCCAGATGGGGAGGGGCCTCCTGGCGTCTTCTTGTGACCACTTCTTCCTTTTGCCATTCACTCACCCATCTCTGGCGTGGCCCATGCCCTTCTACAGACTCCTCCCCCTCCCTCCTTCCCTCCCAGCTGCGCTTCCTCCATCTCAGCCCACTAGAGAAGTGGTGGGGGGACTCCTTCCCATCAGAAGCTGGGGCCCAGTGCTCGCCCCTCCCTCTCTTTCCCACATCTTCCCTCCTCCATCTCACCTCCTGCAGCGCGCCCAGGCTGCCTGCTCTTCCTTCTCACTTCCCCTCCCCCAGTCCTGTGGTCCTGCTGCTTTCTCCTCTCTGGCCCTTCCTTCCCACCTGCTCCCAGGTGATCTTCCTAAACCAGAAACGTGTCCTTGTCCTTCCTGATTTACACCTGTCAGTGGCTCCTCTCTGGATAAATCCAAGCTCAGTAGTGTGTCACTCACAGCACGTCCTCAGGATCTGGGCTCTGCCATCCCCCCTCTTCCCTCCCACCTTGAAACCCATCCTCTGACTCCCAGCTGCCTCGGATTCTCCGTGCACACGGGGTGGGATCTCACCTCTGCTTTGCTCCTGCTGCTCCTCTTGCTGAAGTGCCCAGCTCCGCCCACCTCACCTGTGGAGCTCAGCCCAGGGGCTCTGTCCCCATCCGACCTTTACTCCAGGAGAGCTGGGGCACACTCTCTATTGCACTTATCACACTGCATTTATATGAGGTTCCTTTTCCTCTCCTCCCCACAATGGCTGAGCTCTTTATGGGCAGGAGTGTGTCTTGTGTGTCTGTACCTTTGTCCCCAGCACAGAGGTGGCACTGGGTGGGCACTCACTCACCATCCACTCCCTTCCTCTCTCCTCGGCCCTGCATCCTCACCCAGGGCATTCTGTCCCATGGAGACACCTTCTCAGCAGAGACAGTGGGGCCATCCTCGGCCATGTCACCAGAGATGAGGAATCACTCCTGCTCTTCAAGCTCCTCTCCCGGGCTCCCTGGGCTCAGCTGTTCTCAGTGTGTGAATGTGGGTTTCTTAGGTGTCCAGGAACCATGAGAAGTGCAGGCTGCTTTGCTGTTCTCAAGTGTGTCCAGGAGAGTCCAGTGTCTGCCCTGGAACTGCTGGATTTCTCTGGAAGCACTTTTCATAAACCCCACCTCAGACCCTCCCCTCAGCCCCGTGAGGGATCATTTAAAGGGAGAAAGTGGGGATTAGAGAACTGGAGTGCTCTGCCCAGATCCATGGCATGGCCAAGTCCACATTCCAGCCCAGGTCTGAATGTGGGTCATGACACCCCACCGGCTCCACTCCTGCTCCTGACTGGGGTACCGCCCTGGCCTCACCTCAGACCCCTGCCTGGTTCTTCATGGCTGAGAGAGAATAGCTGGCTCAGGGGACGGGACACGATGCTCACGGTTCTCTGATGTTTGGACTCACAGGTTCAGCCCTTGCACGGTGATCCCTCCCTCCAGCCTGTCCTGCCTGCAGGTGGATCCTGGTGCTGGAAGATTCACCTGTGTGGCTGTGAGGGAGATCAGGACCCCTTTTCATTCTGTTTTGCCTTTTGTGTGTGTGTGTGATGAAGATTGGCCCTGAGCTAACATCTGTTGCCAATCCTTCTCTTCTTGCCAAGGAAGATTGGCTCTGGGCTAATATCCGTGCCCATCTTCCTCTACTTTATATGGGACACCGCCACAGTATGGTTTGACAAGCGGTGTGTCGGTGCGCACCCAGGATCCGAACATGCGAACCCCGGGCCTCCTAAGCAGAGTGCATGAATTTAACCACTACGCCACTGGGCCGGCCCCTCAATTATACCTTTTTAACATAGAAAAAATGTCATTCTTTTCCAAGGCAGTTAAACACTAAGGAGAGATTCCCCAAATACAAATTATTAAAAGAAAGCCTAATCACAAATCACTGCTTATTCTAACCCTGATTCATTTCCATCCAGACTTGAGTCAAAGCCTCTCCAGAGATGTGTTTTCACAGTTCAGCCCTCAGGCTTGGGACACCTGGTGTTGAACGTCCCTGTTTCCTTCTACCAGCCTTGTCTCTATGGCGGCACAGCCAGAGGTGAGCTTGCATTGACCGTGTTCCCTCTGCTCTGAGAATGCCTGTCAGCACTGGACTCTGTCGTTCTAAAACAAATGGAGTGATACATGAAATTGTCCTGCAACAATACAGCTTATTCAATATAATGTATGGTTATTACCAGAAGCTTTAGTATAATGGAAATCTCATGGTGTTTGCAGTCAGACAGACCTGGGACCAAATCCTGATCCATCAACGTTGCATCTTGATTCTGAATCAGAGATGAGCACTAGTCTAGGTACAATGTTCTATTTCCTGTTCCTTAACTCTTATCATTAGTCTGATCTGCCAGACCCAGATTTTATCCTCAGATTTAAGGGAAATACTTCTGAATCCTTACATTTCATGTAAAACCCTTCCAATGACTCAACCTTGTGTTTGTGTGAAACGGGGCTAGTACCTACCAGCCACGGTCACTGTCAGACGGGATGAGATGACAGATCCCATGGAAAGGGCCTGTGCAGAGAAAGACTCACTGCTCGTTCTCTTCCCCCAACCTCTCTGGTTTCCATTTTTTGTTGAGGAACAACATTTATGCTGAAAAGTACACTTGGGTTAAAAGCAGAGCCTGGTGAATTTTCACAAACAGCATAGACCTATGTAATCAGCCACCAGATCAAGAAATGGACTAGGCCCCCAGAAGCCCCCTCGAGCCCCTGTCCTTCTCTATTTGAATAGTTTGGGGAGTAATGATATTGTGATCCTAGGAGAGAAGCTGTCCTGAGGAGCTTCTTCGAGACCCTGTGAGTGTAAGTAAAAGAAGTCAAGTTCTCAGAAAGTGACCATGTGCTGCCTTGTCCTGGGTGTCTCCTCAGGATGTCCAGGTGAGTAGAGAGTTTGATGACCTCACCAGCTCAGTGAAGCTCATTCTTCCAGGGCTTTGCATAAAGACTGCTGCCCGCTAGTGGTGTATGAAAAAGAGTTGCTGCCGGTCTTCAGACCGTCCCCACCAGTGTCTGCCCCAAAATGACTATGGAGTGTGGCTTCCTCATCTTCCATCAGCCACTTCCCCTTCCACCTGGAGGGTTCTGGGCCTCACCATGCCTTGTTACCACCTGAGTCTGCACTAAGTCCCCATGTCAACTGGGGGGTAAGTCCTACAGAGCCAGCCTTCATGTCTCTGACACCTGTACCTCCTCAGCCCCCACGGTCCCTGCACTAACCTGGACCTTCCTGTGCTCTAACTCCTTTGGTGAATTCACTCATGGGTGATTTGCATGGTGTGTGCATTATATCTCAAAAAAGCTGTTACAAAAAAAAAAGAAAAAACATATTCTTTGATCCAAATTGTGTAGGAAAAAAAATGTATGAATGTTCATACAGAGGAAAACAAGACCAAAAAAACCTCTGGCATCTTAATAATGTTGATCTCTAGGTTGTGGGTTTATGTATTTTTATTTTCTTCATATTTTTTTGCATTTTCCCCAGTTTCTACTCTACGTATGTGTTACTTTTAGAGTCAGAAAATAAATAGGACTTTAAAACACAATGCAATACAGGCTACAATTTAGTTATATGCATGGTGTGGTTGGAGTCCTAAGGAGGGAGGGTGCTATAGACTGAATTTTGTCTTCCCAAACTTCATATGGTGAAGCCCTAACTCCCAATGTGACTGTGTTTGGAGAAAGGAATTAATTAACGTTAAATGAGGTCATAAGGGTGAGGGTCTGATCTGATAGCATTAGTATCCTTATAAGAAGCAGCAGCAGAAAGCTTGCTCTCTCCCCCTCCCCCCATGTGAGGACACAGCAAGAAGGCAGCCCTGTGAAAGCCAGGAAGAGAGACATCACCAGTCAACCCTCCCGACCTTGATCTGGGACCTGTGGCCTCCAGAACTATGTGATGTCAACCAAGGAAAAATTCACTATAATTCAAATAGCAGATATTTATTTGGGCAATTAGAATTGCAATTCAGGGGACATAAATTCAGGCAGAAACCCAAAATGTGTTCCAAGGAAGACAATGAGGCAAGAGTTTATAAAAGCAAAAAGAAAATTGCATGGATTGTTTCATAAAATTTGTGGTTGGTGCTGCAACAACTAACTGTTACTTCTTGGCTGTACGAGATCAGTTGCTAAGGCCACCTCTAAGGCAGAAAGTTTTTATCTATGGGAGCAAGCATATTTCTTAAAAGGAGGTCAAGATGACAACAGCAAAGCAGAGTTCAAAAGTTCTATTCCCTCTGGGTAGAGACATGGTGTGTGTACATTGGCCCCGTTTCCTTAATGGCCTCCCAGCTCCATTTTAGAAGTCTTGACACATGTTACTCCATTTTGTCATTGTCCACATTTACCCCTTATGATCAAGATCTTTCACCAGAAAGCATCATGGATCAACTGTTTGATATATTGGTATTTCCCTCATGGCCAGGAAGGCTCATTCCTGGGAGGTCATGTCCCTCATGCTGGGGAAGCGAGGTGCTCAGTCATCAGTAGGAATAACACAGTCAGAGGCTCTGGCCGCATCTGAGCAATAAGGAGACGGTCATGAAATGAGTCGTAGGCACGGTCTCTATCTGGAAAAGTATCAAGTCCTTTGTTTGGAGTTTCAAGACTGGTCAATCATCTCAAGTCGCTGAGCAATCAGTATTCAAGAGGTAGAGACAGACACACAGCATGGAGAAATGCAAATCTTTAGTAGCTTGAAGGTCACAAAGATCACACAAATCAGAACAGTAATCATTAGTATAAATTGAGCAGATCTGAGTGAATAATAGCATAAGAAGCTTAAGTACAAGTATGTATGCAAAAGGCGACACACAGAATACAATGCTCTCTAGCTCTGTAGCAGTGTCAGTGCTCAGGAACACTTGGTAAAGTCCTTTCCAATGGAGCTCAAGGGCTGTCTTCCTCTGATGATGCTTCCAGAATACCCAGTCACCAGGCGCTAGACTATGACCAACATGATCCTTTAAATTGGAATCTGGGAAGACATCTTTAACCTGTTGATGATGGGCTTGAGCATAAGACAGCAGAGACTTAGAGTAGCTGGTCACACTCATATAAGACAATAGGGGATCAGCAGAAGGTTGTGTACCAACAGACACTGATCTGCTGGTGATGGTCTCATGTGGAGTTAGTTTATGTTTTCCGAAGAGAGCACTGCAAACAGTTGGCAAGACCAGGGGATGCCAGTCCACAGTACGTAACAAACCTCAAAGACAATTAACAAGACTAGAATCTAATATCTACAAAGGTGCAAACAGAATTTTTCTCTCTACAATTACCCTCATTTTTTACGAAAAATTCTCACAGTAAAACTAATTTGTTTATATTAAAAACTTGGCCTGATTATTTATACAAGTGAAATAAGAATACTTACTGAGACTTTCTGAATTCTGGAAAGATCAGGTAGGCAGAAAAAGTCAATGTTTCATCTTTGTTCACAAAGGTATGTGTTACCAAATAGCTGACAGATTAAGAGAAAAGATTTCTTTAAATCTGGGAAAACAAAACATTAGAGCATCTTTCTCAGCTCATGTAGTCCCATGGAATTTAATATTTCTTCTGCTTGAAGCCAGTTTTCCATTAGTTTTCTTGACTTCAACTGATGATTGAGGGTGATAGGGACAGTGATAATCCTAAGAAGTTTGCAAAGTTTTCATTAAGGTACGATTTGTCCAGTGAAGTAGGTGCCTTGGTCACTGGAGATTGTGGAAGGTACATCCCAAGTGGGAAATACATTTTCTAAGTTTCTTTCTCATCGTGGGGGCATCAACTTTGTAGCAAGGAAGGGTTTTAACACATCCAGAAAACACATACAATAACAAGAATGTATTGATAAGCCATAGTAAGTGGCAATTGAGTGAATCCAGCTGCAGGTGCTCAAAGGACCCAGAGGGAGGAGATCTGAGGCCTCTGAGGACAGAATAGTTGTTCCTAATGCACTGTGGTGGGGTACAGAATGTAAAAATGAAGAAAAATGGGGCTTGCCAGGGAGCCAGGAAGAACCAAGTGGCCACTTGGGTTTTCCATAGCCCCAGCTGTTGGTTGAAATAACGGTCATTGTTTCCCAACCCTAATTTCTTTGATTCAGGAGCACACTGGTCCCATGTTACAAGGATGTCAGGATGGCAAAAGTCTGGCAATGAGCTGGCCTGGTGGTGTAGTGGTTAAGTTCGTGCGCTCCACTTAAGCAGCCCAGGGTTCACAGATTTGGATCCCAGGTGTGGACCTACACACTGCTTATGAAGCCATGCAGTGCCAGGCATCCCACATATAAAAGTAGAGGAAGACTGGCACAGATGTTAGCCCAGGGCCAATCTTCCATAGCAAAAAGAGGAGGATTAGCAACAGATGTTAGCTCAGGGCTAATATTCCTCACCAAAAAAAAAAAAAAAAGTCTGGCAATGAGAGGTCAATTTTTTTTCTTTGCAAGAGAAGCAGAATGGACTTCATCCACATGTGTCATAACCTTTATAAATTCTGTTGTTGCTGCCTTTACATGAAAGTCAGCTAAGGTGCTTTTCTGACATTTAGAGTGAGCGTCAAATTTGATAACAGACAACATTTTATACCAGGACATCTTAGACTTCCAGGAATTTCACATAATTTCTGGAACTCTTATAACATATACCTGTAGAGACGTAACATAAAGATGGCTTAATGTTATTTCTTATTTGACAATGCTTCCCATGTAATTTAACACATCAGCTAAGCCTAATTAGTTGAATATCTTTCAGGTCAAAAAAGACTTTATTTAGAATTTGATCTGGGGGAAGTTTTTCAAAAAATATTCAAAAAGGTTTTAAAATATTTGGTTAAAAAGCCAATCAGAAATGTTGGAGGTGAAAAACAGAATGGATGAGATAAAGAAAAATCTGGAGTCCCTAAATAACAGCTGATATTATGGAGGATAGAATTAGCAATCTGGAGCACAGAAACATAGAAATGCTTCAGATGGAGGAGGAGAGAGAACTAAGACTAAAAAGAAACGAAGAAATTCTCTGAGAAATGTCCAACTCAATTAGGAAATGCAACATAAGGATGATAGGTATTCCGAAGGGAGAAAAGAGGGAGAATGGAGCAGAAAGCTTGTTCAAAGAAATAATAGCTGAGAACTTCCCAAACAAAGGGAAGGAGCTGGAAATACAAGTAAAAGAAGCTAATAGAACTCCTAATTATATCAATGTAAAAAGGCCTTCTCCAATGCATCTAGTAGTAAAACTGGCAAAAGTCAATGACAAAGAGAAAATATTAAGGGCAGCAAGGCAGAAGAAAATAACTTACAAAGGAACCCATATCAGACCTTCAGTGGATTTCTCAGCAGAAACTTTACAAGCTAGGAAAGAGTGGAATGATATATTCAAAATTCTGAAAAACAAAAACTTTCAGCGAAGAATACTCTTTCCAGCAAAAATATCCTTCAGATATGATGTGGAAATTAAAAACTTTCCCAGATAAACAAAAGCTAAGGGAATTCATTGCCACAAGACACCCCCTGGAAGAAATAATCAAGAAGACTCTCATACCTGGGGAAAAAAACAAAGAAAGTTTACAAAGCCTTGAACAAGGAGATAAATAGGCAGACAAAATCAGGAAATTGCAGCTCTATATCAGAACAGGTTAGCAAACACTTAATTGTAATATTAAAGATAAAGGGAAGGAAAACATCAAAAATAAATATAATCTCTGTCATTTTAACCACAAACTCACAACACAAGATGGAATAATTTGTGACAACAATAACTTAGAAGGGGAAGAGGAAAGGGATGGAATTGGCTTAGGGTAAGGAAATAAGAGGCTAGCAGAAAATGGACTGTCTCATTTATGAGATTTTTCATACAAACCTCATGGTAACCACTAAATAAATAATCAGAACAGAGACACAAATGATAAATAGAGAAAAAACTGAGAAAACCATCATAGAGAACTACCAAACTGAATTGGTAGTCCGAAATACACGGGACAAGAAACAAGGGAAATACACAACAACTGGAAAATGAGTGATAAAATGGCAGCATTAAGCCCTCATACATCAATAATCACTCCAAATGTAAATGAATTGAATTCTCCAATCAAAAGACACAGAGTGGTGGGATGGATTCAAAAAACAAGACCCAACAATATGCTGCCTCCAGGAAACACATCTCAGTTCTAAAGACAAGCACAGGCTCAGAATGAAGGGATGCAAGACAATAGTCCAAGCTAACGGCAAACGAAAGAAAGCAATTGTTGCCATACTTAGACAAAATAGACTTCAAGATAAAACAGGCAATGAGAGACAAAGAGGGGCAGTACATAATGATAAAAGGGACACTCCACCAAGAGACATAAAACTAATATATATGCATCCAACACAAGAGCACCAAAGTACAAAAAGCAACTATTAACAAACCTAAAAGGAGATATAAAAAACAACACGATAATAGTAGGAGACCTTAACACCCCACTTACATCAATGGATAGATCATCCAGACAGAAAGTCAATAAGGAAATAGTGGAATTAAAGAAAAAACGAGTCAAATGGACTTAATAGAGATATATAGAACACTCCATCCAAAAACAGCAGAATACACATTCTTCTCAAGTGCACCTGGAAAATTCTCAAGGATGGACCATATATTTGGAAACAAGGCAAGCCTCAAGAAACTTAACAAGATTGAAATCATATCAAGCATTTTTTCTGATCATAATGCTATGAAACTAGAAATGAACTACAGGAAAAAAGCTGGGAAAGTGACAAATATGTGGAGACTAAACAACATGCTACTGAACAACCAAGGGATCACTGAAGAAATTAAAGGAGAAATCAAAAAATATCTGGAGACAAATGAAAATGAAAATACACCATACCAACTCATATGGAATACAGCAAAAGTGGTCCTAAGAGGGAAACTCATAGCAATACAGGCCCACCTTAACAAACAAGAAAAATCTCAAACAAGCAATCTTTTTTTGTGTGTGAGGAAGATCAGCCCTGAGCTAACATCCATGCCAATCCTCCTCTTTTTTGCTGAGGAAGACTGGCCCTGAGCAAACATCCATGCCGATCTTCCTCCACTTTATGTAGGACGCCGCCACAGCAGGGCCTGACAAGCGGTGCATCGGTGTGGGCCCGGGATCTGAACCCGGGCCACCAGTAGCGGAGCACACACACTTAACTGCTACGCTACAGGGCCGGCCCTCAAACAAGCAATCTTAAACTATCCCTAACATAATTAGAAAAAGAAGAACAAACAAAGCGCAAAGTCAGCAGGAGGGAAATAATAAAAATTACAGCAGAAATAAATGAAATTGAAACCCCCAAAAAAAAACCCAGAAGAAAGGATCAATGAAACTAAGAGTGGGTTCTTTGAGAAGATAAACAAAATTGACAAACCCTTAGCCAGACTCACTAAGAAAAAAAGAGAGAGGCTAAAATAAATAAAATTAGAAATAAAAGAGGAGAAATTACAACAGATACCACAGAAATACAGAGGATTATAAGAGAACACTATGAAAAACTATATGCCAACAAATTGGACAATCTAGAAGAAATGGATAAATTCTTAGACTCATACAACCTCCCAAAATTGAATCAAGAAGAAATAGAGAATCTGGAGCTGGCCCAGTGGCATAGTGATTAAGTTTTTGTGCTCCACTTGGGCAGGCCGGGGTTTGCAGGTTCGAATCCCGGGAACAGACTGATGCACCACTCATCAAGCCATGCTGTGGCAGCGTCCCACATACAAAATGGTGGAAGATGGGCATAGATGTTAGCTCAGAGCCAATCCTCTTCTTCAAAAAAAATAGAGAATCTGAATAGACCAATCACAAGTAAAGAGATTGAAACAGTAATCAAAAACCTCCCAAAAAATAAAAGTCCAGGACCAGATGGCTTCTCTGGAGAATTCTACCAAACATTCAAAGAAGATTTAATACTTATCCTTCTCAAACTGTTCCAAAAAGTTGAAGAAGATGGAACATTTCCTAACTCATTCTGTGAGGCCAACATTACCCTGCAACCAAAGCCAGAACATCACAACGCAAAGAAGGAAAATTACAGGCCAATATCACTGATGAACATAGATGTAAAAATCCTCAACAAAATAGCAAACCAAATACAGCAATATATTGAAAGGATAACATACCATGATCAAGTGGGATTTGTACCAGGGACACAGGGATGATGCAAAATCCACAAATCAATCAATGTGATACACCACATTAACAAAATGAGGAATAAAAATCACATGATCATCTCAATAGATGCAGAGAAAGCATTTGACAATATCCAACACAAATTTATGGTAAAAACTCTCAGTAAAATGGGTACAGAAAGAAAGTACCTCAACATAATAAAGGCCATATATGACAAACTCACAACCAATCAGCCAATCATACTTAACGGTGAAAAACTAAAAGCCATCCCTCCAAGAACAGGAATAAGACAGAGGTGCCCACTGTCGCCACTCCCATTCAACATAGTACTGGAGGCTTTGGCCAGAGCAATTAGGCAAGAAAAAGAAATAAAAGGAATCCAAATTGGAAGGGAAGAAATGAAACTCTCACTGTTTGCAGATGACATGATTCTATATACAGAAACGCTAAAGAATCCATCAGAAAACTATTAGAAATAATCAAGAACTACAGCAAAGTTACAGGATACAAAATCAACTTACAAAAATCAGTTCCATTTCTACAGAGTAATAATGAACTAGCAGGAAGAAAAGTCAAGAATACAACCCTTTTACAATTGAAACAAAAAGAGTAAAATATCTAGGAATAAATTTAGCTAAAGAGGTTAAAGACCTATACACTAAAAAGTATAAGACATTATTGAAGGAAATCAAAGAGGATTCAAAGAAATGGAAAGATATCCCATGCTCATGAATTGGAAGAATAAAAATAGTTAAAATGTCCATATTATCTAAAGCAATCTACAGATTCAATGCAATCCCAAACAGAATCTCAATGATATGATTCACGGAAATAGAACAAAGATCCTAAAAGGTATATGGAACAACAAGAGACCTCAAATAGCCAAAGCAATTCTGAGAAAAAAGAACAAAGCTAGACGCATCACAATACCTGACTTCAAAATATACTACAAAGCTATAGTAATCAAAACAACATGGTACTGGCACAAAAACACACATATACAAATCAATGGAACTGAAGTGAAAGCCCAGAAATAAAACCAAATATATATGGACAGTTAATCTTTGTTACAAAGGAGCCAAGAACATACAACAGTGAAAGGAAAGTCTCTTCAATAAATGGTGCTGGGAAAACTGGACAGCCACATGCAAAAGAATGCAAGTAGACCATTATCTTTTGCCATACACAAAAATTAACTCAAAATGGATCAAAGACTTGAAGGTAAGACCTGAAACCATACATCTCCTAGAAGAAAATATAGGCAGCACACTCTTTGACATCAGTCTTAGCAGCATCTTTTCAAATACCATGTCTCGGGGCCGGCCCCATGGCTTAGCGGTTAAGTGTGCACGCTCCGCTACTGACGGCCCAGGTTCGGATCCCGGGCACGCACCGATGCACCGCTTCTCCGGCCATGCTGAGGCCTCGGCCCACACACAGCAACTAGAAGGATGTGCAATTATGACATACAACTGTCTACTGGGGTTTTTGGGGAAAAAAAAAGGAGGAGGACTGGCAATAGATGTTAGCTCAGAGCCGGTCTTCCTCAGCAAAAAGAGGAGGATTAGCATGGATGTTAGCTCAGGGCTGATCTTCCTAATAAAAATAAATAAATAAATAACAAATACCATGTCTACATGGGCAAAGGAAACAAAAGAAAAAATAAACAAGTGGGACTTCATCAGACTAAAGAGCTTCTGCAAGGCAATGGAAACCAGGAACAAAACGAAAAGACAACCCAACAACTAGGAGAAAATATTTGCAAATCATATATCTGACAAAGGGTTAATCTCCAAAATGTATAAAGAATTCCGCATAACACAATAACAAGAAACAAACAACCCAATCAAAAAATGGGCAGAGGATATGAACAGATATTCTTCCAAAGAAGACATACAGATGGCCAACAGGCACAGGAAAAGATGCTCAACATCACTAATCATCAGGGAAATGCAAATCAAGACTACATTAAGATATCACCTTACACCTGTTAGAATGGCTAAAATCACCAAGACAAAAAATAACAAATGTTGGAGAGGATGTGGAGGAAAGGGAACTCTCATTCACTGCTGGTGGGAATGCAAACTGGTGCAGCCTCTATGGAAAACAGTATGGAGATTTATCAAAAAATTAAAAATAGAAATACCATATGACCCAGCTATCGGGGTACTGTGTATTTATCCAAAGAATTTGAAATCTACAATTCAGAGAGACTTATGCACCCCTATGTTCACTGCAGCATTATTCACAATAGTCAACAAGTGGAAGCAACCCAAGTGTGCCTCAATTGATGATTGGATAAAGAAGATGTGGTATATATATACAATGGAATACTATTCAGCCATAAAAAAAGACAAAATCGTTCCATTTGCAACAACACAGATGGACCTTGAGGGTATTATGTTAAGTGAGATAAGCCAGACAGAGAAAGACAAACACTGTATGATTTCACTCACATGTGGAAGAGAAACTAACACATCAACAAAGAGAACAGATGAGTGGTTACCAGAGGGGAAGGGGGTTAGGGAGTGGGCATAAGGGGTTAAGGGGCACATTTATATGGTGACTGACAAATAATAATGTACAACTGAAATTTCACAATGTTATAAACTATTATGACCTCAATAAACTTTAAATATATATATGGTTGCTTAAAAAGGATCACAGATTTTTATGAAATGATACTTAATTATCTATTTAACCAAAGTGACAAAGACATTTTAAAGGCAAACACAGAAAGTTACATGGTTCTGAGCAAAGCCTAGCTTTTCTAAGTAATTGAAGACTTGATAAAGACAAAACACAGAATCTTTGTTTTCTAGGGAGATTACAATAAAAGTAAAGAAACTTCGTGTACAATTTCTTATTAAGAGCAGACCAATAATCTGAGAAGACTTCGTCCTTTAATAGAGAGAAAAACCAAATTCTAATTTTGTACCAGTCTACTTTTGATATTAAAATTCATTTTTAAATAAATTCATTTTAATCTTAGCCAGCTTGACCACACGTCAAAATTTCTTTTTAAAGATTCCTTATTCATAAACCTTCTACAACATTCTATGTCTATTTAGGTTTTGTCCTATCTTTTTCTTTCTTATTTTGGAACTATCATTTTATTTTAGGACAAAATTACTTTCTTATTTTCCTTTAACAAAAATGGATCCTCATCCTTCATACTTTCTTTTACTGAAAACACATATCCTACTTTCCTTGTCTACTTTTCATATATAATTGTTTTCTTAATTTCAAAAACTTACAAAGTTTATCTAAAAAAAGAACTGACATGAGGCAGTTGTTAGAAAATAATTACAGATTTTACTCTTGGAGGATAGCATAATTGCCTATGCATTACATTAAATGAGTATAAACTCCTTCTATATAATATAGTTAAACCATCCACTCTTTTGAAATGACAGTATGAGATTCACTCGTGTCTACGGGTTCATCCTGACATTGCTCTGCTCAACTGGGAATAACAGAACAGGCAGAGGCAACAAGATCCCCACATTCTTGCTGAAGAGCGTTGCTCTAGGTTGAGTAGGCAGAATAAAGATTTGACAGATGGAACAACAACTTCTAAACTGATGGCAGAGCTATAAATATCTGGGAAGCCACCATCAGAATTCTCAGCCTTGGAAGCAGTTATAAGAAATGGGGGAACTTCTTCTAAATAAAGATCGCTGCCTGGCTGTAAATCTGAAAAGACAAGGCAACAAAGTGTGAGCCTCTCAGAGAGTGATTACAGCCTGGCCTTGAAGAGTTGTCAGTGTGTGTGCAGGACAGAAAGGGTGGTTGTTCTTGTATTGGCCTCTCCATCTGGCCACACAGAACTTTCTGTTGCTCAGTTTACTGTGGTATAAGAGCAGTGGCTTCAGATCATTCCATAGCAAGACATAGAGTGTATATTATGGTCTAGCATATACTTATATATATAAAACCATATAAGTAACTGAAATAAAAATTTAATAAACTGACATGTACTTCCTGTTTTTAGTATATGCCATACATGTATTCTGTTTTTCATTCTATGAAATTATTTTCTTTTAATTACATATAATAAATTTATAATGAATTTATCTATGTATCATTGATAAAATTGAAAATATATATTATCCATTTCTCTATTTTGATAAATGTAGACACTGTGTACATTCTCTATTTAAATAAATGTTAATCATAATTTATCAATGATCTGTGATCATAGTTTGAAAAATAAGAAGTTACAGTAAATCCTTCCAGAGTAGGAGGAAGCTCCATGAGATTCCATGGCTTCTCATCTGTCAAAGGGGCACCTGCTGCTCTGCCTGCATTCTCTCCCCATCGATGCACACAGTGTGCGTAGAGTGAATTTACGTCTCTTACTCTAAGTGTTCTGACATTTTCTCTTTGCTTCATTTGTATTCTCAGCTCTTCCAACTTTTTAGAAAACTATTGCAATCTTTGCTTTCCAGTGAAAACTAGGAAGCAGGCAATTGTGAACTGTCATATAGTAGCATCCATAGTGCATTAGCAAACCCATAAACACATTTCATAATTTCTAGAAGCATATTTCTCTACACAGAAAACTTTTCAGTGTGGCACAAAACATGTCTACTGATAATCCAAATAGTGTTTGCCTCTCTAAAAAAGAATTAGAAAGCCAGAACTAGGCAAACTTATGTTTAGCAATCAATATTTCAGTATACCATCCTATCTGAAAGGAATTAGACATTTGATGAATATCTATTATTTAGTTTAACTTAGTATAAACTTTTATCTTATTTACATTTATTTAAACACTTGTTTTTACAATTACGTTTGGATTAGACAGTAAATAGTTAGCCATTATCCCAAGTCATTCCCCCTGCAGACAAATTCCACAACAGAAACAGCAGGAGCCTACCCGGCCAGTAAACCCAGGTAGAAATAGTTGTATGTTTGCTTTACATTCAATACTGATAACTCGGAAGATGTGTCTGCTTTTAGTAAACCAACAAACTTAAACTATTTTTTACACAGATTATCTCAAATCACTTGAACTTGAAAAACATTTGGGATAGTTTCCATATTTCTGAGAGTTTTAGGAATACTTAACTTATAGAAATGTTTAATTTTAGCAATACCATCCCAAAGTAGAAAAATGTCATATATATAGAGAGAGACACACATTCATAGATGTACAGAAAGACACAAACAGAGAACTTTAAAACTTTTAGCCATGTCTCAGGTGCAAAATTCAAAAGTATAGTTGGATCCAAATAGTGTTTCTGGCAGATGGACCAAGTTAAGGTTACCTGCTCAGATGGCCAGAGATTTTTACTAAAGATTTTTTTTTTTTTTTTTGCATGCTGTAGGGATCCTTTTTAGAGCTGTTTTTGAAGTCATTTTATCTTTTAGAAGCTTCTGCATACCAATCAAAGAATGCACTCCATTGTCTCTGAGAGGTTTGGAATCTTCTCTTTTAAGGTGGACCCTTAAGGGGACTTATCAAAGTTTACCCAGAATAGCCATTACATTTCCAAATTATCTCAAAAGTTCATCCATTTCCACTTGCTTAGTTTTAGATCTCTTACTTCCTAACTGTGCATGCAAATAAACTAATTTAGGTATTTCAAGTGAGCCCCATTGGGGCCAAGGAAGTTTTAAATATCCCTGAGTAATATGGGTCCATTGAGGTAAAATTACAAGAAGAGGGACCATATTCTTTAAACATAAATCCAGCTGGTGTTCCTAAGGAAGGTTGATCAGTTATGGTTGTTCTAGAACAATTGTTCCCCATAATTTAGAGAGGGGTGTTCTCGGATGACCAAGGCAGGAGGGTATATGTTCTGGGTCAGGTATGGGCTGTTGTGTGAGGACCACTTCCCAGAGTGTCACCAATGGGCTGTTGGTCTCTCTCTTTTATGTGTCTCGGAGATTCTCGAGCACCGAGTGCTGTCAGGTTGCTCAAGGTCCTAGGAAAACCAATCCTTTATGAGTACCTTCCGGATGAGCTTATGAAGGTCCTTGTGACCCAAGAATGGGGTATGTCCTTCTGTTGGGAGGCCCTGTGAAACTGCTGTAGGTCAGGGACCGAGTCCTGACACTTCCACTAGGTTTCTAGTCACCTAGAAACAACCCAAAGAGGGTCAGAGGGAGCAATGTCTCTGCTCTTTGGAGTCAGAGGAGTCTCATTTGCATAAGAGGAGAAACTAAGAGGTCTGTACTGAAGAACAGCTGAATTTCAAATTGTGACAGAATGTGGCCACTTGAATAAAATGAAAAACTACTAGCGCTACAATAACACTCACCAAGAAATGTCCTTAAACCCAAACCTCCACCTAGTTAAGGTGAGGATGGAATCCTCCCCTCCAGAGGAGTGAGGGCAGAACCAGCTAGTCACCCCAAATCTGGTCAGAAACCCAACTGAAAATAGAAGCTTTGGATCCAGGAGAACTTACCACTGGAACTCCGAGGCTCTCTGGTGGAAACCGAGGTACCTTCCACGTTGTCTGTGGCAGCACCAGTGTCCAGGGTCACTTGCTCTGGATCCTGCCAACTATGCCAAGAAATGTCGACAAAGGAAAAATTCACTACAATTCAAATAGCAGATATTTATTTGGGCAATTAGAATTGCCATTTGGGAGACACAGATTCAGGCAGAAACCCAAAATGTGCTGCAAGAAAGACAAAGGAGGCAAGGGTTTATAAAGGCAAAAAGATAAACTACACAGGTTGTTTCGCAAAATTTGTGATTGGTGCTGCAACAACTGCTATTTCTTGGCTATACGTGATCGGTTGCTAAGACCACCTCTAAGGCAGAAAGTTCTTATCTACAGGAGTAAGCATATTTCTTGAGAGAAGGGAAAGATGACAACAGTGAAGCACAGTTCAAAAGTTACATCCCTCTGGGTAGAGACATGGTGTGCGCGCATGGGCTTCATTTCCTTAACGGCCTCCCAGCCCCATTTTAGAAGCCTTGACATATGTTACTCCATTTTGTTGTCTCTGTCCACAGAGAAAATAAAATTCTGTTGGTTAAGCCACTCAGTCTGTGGTATTTTGTTCTGGCAGCCCTAGCTGACTGAGACAGGACTCACTCTCCTGGAGAGATGTTGCAGGGAGGTTTTCTCCTGGTTTCCCTGGCTCTCCATGCCCCTCCTTCCTAGTGCCAAAGCGATCTTTCTAAGGGCAGAACTCAAGGCACTGTTCAGAGGCTCCCCAGGGCCTATCTGTTGTGTCCCATTGCAGGGGTTGGGTGTCCACTCTCCTCTAAGGAGGACAAGTTAAGGGTCTGCTTGAACATCCACTAAGGAGTCTCCAGAACCGGGTGCTGCGTTCTGGCGCTGAGCTGGTGTACGCCTCGAATCCTCCCCCCCCGCCCCCCGCCCGCCCCGCTTTTCCCAGAAGTATATACGCATTGGATCTTAAAGAACGTTCAGTCCCTCTTTACAGAATGGAGGAATCAGGTGCTTGTTCCAAAGTCCTCCAGAAGGGACACGGTGCCCCAACCCAGATCTTGGGGGTGTGAGGGCTGTGGTGTACCCTCCGCCTCCCTTGTCCCTGGAATCCCACACCTCATTAAGGAAGTAATCAAATCCCGCCCGGCTCCTGGGCGCTGGATGGGAAAGTCTTTTCTGCACCAGGAACCGGGCAGACAAGAAAGAGGGCGCAGACTTTGGGTTGATGACGAGCAGGCATGTCTGCAAAGACCCGAATATGGACCGGGGAGGCCAGCGGGCCTGGGCACCTGGCGATGGGACAGCAGAACAAGGTTGGGGGAGCTTACTCGTATGGTTAGGCCCTGTGCCCCATCGGGGGCGGGGTGCCACTCCAACCTACGGCCGGAAGACAACACCGACGGCGGGATTCTCCCTCCTCCTCTCGCGAGCCCCAACCTTCCCGCCAAACCCGCACACGATCAGAATGCACTACGCTCCGCGCCTCGAGCAAGAGCCAATTGAAACCAGGATTCCGGGCATTTGGTCCGCCCACCTGGCGCTCCGGACCAATGGCCGCGGGGCAGCGGCGGGCTCCTCTGGGGAGCGCGCTCGGCGGCGGCGGCGGTTGAGGGCGAGGAGCGGTTGAGGGCGAGGAGCGGCGGCGGCGGCGGCGGGGAGCTCAGCATGGTGAGGCCGGGGCGGGAGGCGGCGCTGCGGGCCGGCAGGCGTTGGCGGGACCCCGGCACTGTCGCCCCGCGGACGCCCAGGCGGGAGGGCGGACGAAGCCGCCACGTGAGGCGGCGGGGGCAGGCCCGGGGGCCGCGGGGAGAGGGCGCGGGCGGCCCGGCCTGTGGGGCGAGCGGAGCGCCGGCGGCCGGGGGCACCGCGAGGCCCGGGGGCCCGGAACGGGCTCGTCCTCTGGGGTGCGGGCCCCGGGCGGTGGGGACCCGGCGTGGGAGCGTCCGGTGAAGGGGGTGCAGGTGCGGCGGCTCCCGGACATCGTGTCGTCAGGAGCCGGGGTGGCGGCGGGTCGTTGCTCGGCCTGGACTCGGGCCCCGGGAGCACAGACGGTGTTGGGGTCCCGAAGGCTGGGGGCGGTCTCCGGACCTCCCTCCGCGACTGCAGGTTCTCGAGGACCCAGAGCCCGCGTTCGTGGGGTCGTGTCTGCCGGGGCTGCTCACGTTAGAGATTAAGATGAGCCGCTTTACAAAGACTCGCTTTCAAGCAGCACGTTACCGTAAATAGCAGACCCCGCAGTCTGAACAGCCGGGTTGTCAGTCCTTGCGAGTGAAAACAGCGTTCCGTGGAAAAGCAGCTAGTTCAGCTGGCGACTCAAACAAATGCCCCGGGCTCCTCCCGAGCCGCTGCGTTTCGGCCTGTGCACAAGTGCCGCGTCCCTACTTTGCGTTTTGTGGCAGTTCTCCAGGGAGAGATTTAGTACAGTTAATCAGCGTCTCTGCTGCATCAGGGACATTCTTAAGTGAATCTGGCTTTACTTTTTCTTCTTTTTTCTCTGAGCGCGTAAGTGTGAGGAACCCAGTGACCACTGGTACAGTCTGGTGCCGCTGCCGTGATTCGGGCTCAGGCGCCAGCCGTTGTGTCCACCTTTGATTGTGCACCATCAGGCCGAATGTCAACACAGTGGAAGGACTAGTCACCTCCTAGTCCTACTGTGAAATGCTTCTGTCTCCCTGTGCCCTGCAGAGGTCTGTGGACCCCTGGCGGCCTGGGAACTCCACCCTGATTCCTCTGAGGACCTCGCTGGGTAGGGGATCAGTAGGAGCAAGGGCTCATTCACGGGAGAACACAGCTTCATTGTAGAGTAAAGGAAGGGGAGAGCGGAAGGGTCTGTTTGCACATTTGGGGCAGGAAGGTGAATCTTCTGGGTAGGAAGGGAACAAGGTCATCTTCCAAAAATATGGAGAGAGAAGTTGGTCTGGAGTTTGAAAAGATCACAGGAAGTTTCGATTAATTTTTTGATAGAGGAGATACAGCTGACTAAAGAAATGTAGATTTTAATGATCCAGGTGAGGTTGGTGATGAATTTGTAATTAAGGTTTTCTGTTGAAAGCTAGGAATGATTTTCCTGACTGCTTTGATTATGTCATTCGTTAGTTAATCAGGTAGAAGTGGCCTTGCAGACCACCTAGCTCCCCAGCCCCCATTCTGTAAATGAAGAAGTTGGGGGGCTTCCCCAGGTCATAGAGCTGACTCTGACCACACTGGGGCTGAGGAGTTGAGTGCCACATCAGGCCTCCTGGGAGAAACACTCTGTGAAATACAGGGTGTCTGGACTTAAGGAAGGCACAATGATAATATGGATTTGAAAAGTGTGGTTGGGTGGATTCCAGAGCACTTCCCAGAGTGTTGAGGAATTTTCCTCTGGAGGAGGCAGTTCCTTGTCACTGGAGAAGTTCTTTCTGGAACTGAATGCCTCCTTCTGGGGTGATATGGGGGGACTGCTGCGTCATGTCCATCTTTGATGCCCTGATGACTCTGAGTTTGGTGCTTGTATAGTAGAAAACAGGACTTCAAGTTCTTGGGATTGTGCATTAGAATTTAGGGTGGAGGGAACACCTCAAGTTTCATTTGGTTTCCTCTCTGTATTTGTAAGGATGATGTGTCTACAACTGAACAAGAGGTTCATGTCTGTACAGTTAGGTTCCCGGCAGGAAAGAGATGGTACATTCAGAATAGGTACTTTGGGGAGAATCTTTAAAAGGTACCGTTTATAAAGGAATGGGCAGAATTTCAGGAAACCACCAAAGGGCAGCGCGGTTTCCCAGCATTCGGGGTGTCTGGGAGCCATCACCTCCTAGGCTTGAAGTGGGGACGTGAGGGAGTGGTCACTAGAAGTTGACAGGGCAGCTTTATGAGGAGCGCTGGCTGCTGAAAGCTGTGGCCTTGATAAGCCGCCTCCAGCAACCGCTGGTGGTCTGGCAGGGAGAGAGCCCAGGAGGGAGCCCTGACCACACTTTCTTTTAACCTCCCGGTGTCTTGCTGCTGCCTGCCACTGGCTAGAGCAAGCAGAAGCCAGGGGACAAGGAAGCCCTTTGATGCAGTCCCCGTGGTCAGCCTCTGGGAGCCTGGATCTGGATGGAGAACAACAGAGGGTAGATCCAGAGGGCAGCTGGGAGACACACACACACACAGTGACCGCCAGCGCTTGGGCCATGGTGACCTGTGTCCTAGTCCACTTTTCCTTCCCCGACTCTATCACTTTTACCTTATTCTTTGGTCAGGACACAATCAAAAACTGCCGTATCCTTCACAGAATTATGTGACTAGCCATAATGTGGAGTTTACTGTTCACATTACTCGGCTTCCATGTTTTAAAATAACCCAAGTTTTGTACAGTAGCAAACACTTAGGTTCTGGGCTAACTCTGGCACGTACTAGCTAGGGTGGTTTAGGGCATGTCTGTTTTCACATAAAATGGTCACATAAACCTTGTGGGAAATAAGGTTTGAGAAAGCTGTAGACACTCTGAAGCACACACACATGTTCTGCATGTCATAGAGTGACGATTGCCTTGAAGACGAGGGTCTCACCTTTATGTTCTGGTTCCCGGCGTGAGTGCATCTCTATCCACGTGGGGTGGCCCAGGGTCCGGATCGGCAATGCCTGCTGGGAACTGTACTGCCTTGAACATGGAATTCAGCCCGATGGTCAGATGCCAAGTGACAAAACCAGCGGTGGTGGTGATGACTCGTTCAACACATTCTTCAGCGAGACTGGGGCTGGCAAGCATGTGCCCAGAGCAGTGTTTGTGGGACCTGGAGCCCACCGTGGTGGGTAGGTACTCGGGCACTCAGGGCAGCTGTCCTGGGAGGGTGGGAGAGCCTTGCTAAAGCCCCACGTGTGCTCCTTTGACTCCTCTGCAGAAAGGACAGACGTACAAGTGTATACCCTTGGCCACGTTAGGTGAGAAACTGGAAGGTTAGTGCTTGAAATGTCTGTGGGACTAGGGCTCCTAATTTAGAAAAACCTACTGTAAGGTGGGCCAGCAGGAAGATGGGCTGGGGATAGATTCACTCATGGCCACCTCAGCCCTGGTCAGGTGGTTGTGTAGACCCTGTCTGCAGGGTGCCCAGGCACTGGTCCCTTCTTAATGCTGTGCACTCCCTCAGGCTGGTGCCCGAGTCTTGACCTGCATCTTAGACATAGAAAGGTAAGTACAGAACATTCGTTGGGTTCCTCCAGATTAGGAGTCTGAGGTAGTTTCCAAGGAGAGCTGCAAAGAGAGCACCTTTCAGTGGCCACCCAGGAGATGACAGAATGTCACCCTGAAGTCTGTGAGACCCGGGCCACATAGAGTGCCCTGATGGGACTGCCCAGCAAAAGTCATGCTGTGAACTGTCTAGTATGTAAGGGGGTTTTAAATTACACCCTTGGCTATAGCTACGGGTATGAAAAAACATGCACGTGTATAATTGCCTCTGTGCGGGTGTGAGAACTCTGTTCCCTTCTTTGGGAACCAGCCACACTGGCATTTGTACCGTGAGTTGACTTTACTTTCCTAGAGCCATAGGTTGCAGTTGTGGTCTGTGTATTACATGGAGACATTTCCTAAGAGACACAGATGCTGTTGACCTACAAGGAACAGCATGTGCTTGGGAGAATGGAACAGTCCCGAATCTGTCCACCCTGGTGAGTTAACAATAGGCCTTAAAGTCTCGCGGCCCCTGTGTCCTCTGTAGATGAAGTGTGCACAGGGACCTACAGGCAGCTCTTCCACCCGGAGCAGCTGATCACTGGGAAGGAAGACGCAGCCAATAATTACGCCAGAGGCCACTACACCATCGGCAAGGAGATGGTTGACCTGGTCCTGGACCGGATCCACAAAATGGTAAGAAGAGCGCTGAGAAGGCTTCCTGTGGACATTGTCCTAGACGGGAGGGTAGGCCTTGGATTGTGACCAGGAGGACATTTTGGCAAAACCGAGGCCAGAATCACGAGTTCACAGTCTGACTCTCCAGTGCGGCTGCGGTGCACCCATACATCTTTAACGTCTGCTCTGCTCTGCCTCTAGGTGTAATGCGTGTTCACTGGGGAGGATGTGAGTCGTATGATCTTGCAGAGGAAGAGAAGTGACCGTGGCTGGTTGGAGGTGGGCGGTGTGGCTTCTGCAGGTGTTGGCTCACGTTCTCTGCTTTCTCTCAGGCGGATCTGTGCACGGGGCTGCAGGGCTTCCTCATCTTCCACAGCTTTGGGGGCGGCACTGGTGCTGGGTTTGCATCTCTGCTCATGGAGCGCCTCTCAGTGGACTATGGCAAGAAGTCCAAGCTCGAATTTGCCATTTACCCAGCCCCCTAGGTTTCCGTGGCCATAGTGGAGCCCCACAACTCCATCCTGACCACCAACACAACCCTGGAACATTCTAACTGTGCCTTGGTGGTAGACAACAAAGCCACCTATGACATATGTCGGTGCAACCTGGATATTGAGCAGCCCACGTACACCAACCTCAACCGTCTGATCAGGCAAGTCATGTCCTCCATCACGGCCTGCCTGCAATTCGATGGGGCCCTGAATGTGGACTTGATGGAATTCCAGACCAACCTGGTCCCGTACCCCCGCATCCACTTCCCCCTGGCCACCTACGCCCCGGTCATCTCAGCCGAGAAGGCCTACCATGAGCGGCTGTCCGTGGCCGAAATCGCCAATGCCTACTTCAAGCCGGCCAACCAGATGGTCGTGTGACCCTCGCCATGGCAAGTACATGGCCTGCTGCATGTTGTACAGGGGGTGCTTGGTGCTGAAAGACGTTAACGCAGCCATCGCCACCATTAAGACCAAGCGCACCATCCAGTTTGTGGATTGGTGCCTGACTGGATTTAAGGTAGGTCTGGGTGATGTGGAGGGGGTCTACCTCTTAGCAAGCAGCAGACCCTGCAATAGAACATGGCCCTTTGCAGAGAATTCCCCTGTTCCCTTCAGCTTGGTTTAAGTCACTTTTTGGTTAGTTCAGCTGTAGCATAACCAGGACCAGCACAGAGAACTAGTTCTAAGTCTGTGTGCCTCGATGTATTCAATATGTGATAGAAAACGTCTTGAATGACCCTCAGTTTTTCAAAAAGGTCTATTATCAACTGGAGGAAGCCACACAGAGCCTCTGCTGGGGGCTGGGGAGCCCACAGCCAGGCGGCATGAGAAGTCTCCACCCGTCTCAGGTGCTGCTCCCAGGGGGGCTTTTCCCTTGGTCCACCCCCATTGGGCAGCCTGGTGGCACTGGGCTGGCGGGGCATCCTCTGGCTGGATCCTGCCCAGCTGCCGCGTTCTGCCAGTGCCAGGCCTCCACTGCGAGCACTGCTGCCTTTGTTTCTCCCTGAGCAGACAGAACACCACCGTCAGGAACCCGGGCAAGCCCCACAGTCGCCGCGCACCTACTGTGTTTGTGTTCTCTGAGCAACATTTATGTTGAGGACATTTCTGTCACAGTCCTTTCAGCTGGAGACCCTATGGCAACCTGAGGGTGAGCACCACCTGGAGACAGCACATCCAAGAGGAGTCCTTGGCAGAGTGCAGGAGGCCCTCCTAGGATGGAGGCAATGCCAGGAGCGATGGGGGACGTTCTGAAGATCAATATAGGGGAAGGGGAGCTCAGCCTGGTGACTCCCGCCCTGGAAAGTATATGCGGTCGGCCCTGACTGCCAGCAGCACAGGAGGGCTCCCTACAGGGCCGCTGGTCTCAGCCCCCAGGCCCTCTCCCCTCTCCTCCTC
Source organism: Diceros bicornis minor (assembly GCF_020826845.1). Taxonomy (NCBI): domain Eukaryota; kingdom Metazoa; phylum Chordata; class Mammalia; order Perissodactyla; family Rhinocerotidae; genus Diceros; species Diceros bicornis. The sequence continues at coordinate 31,138,758 of NC_080774.1, read as the reverse complement.
TCCAGATCGCCCACATCTGAACGGATCAGGAAGCGCGTCAGTCATCAAGTACGGAAGTCAGGCTTTTGGATCTGCATCTGGAGAGCTCTTTCTCACACATTTCCCGCCCTCCCTCAGGATCCCGCACACATTCTGTGGTCGAGCCTCCTGCTCCCAGGGTCACTCCTGGGCCCGTGACGGGGCTCTGCTGAGGCTTAACCGCTCGAGCCTCGCCCTGACCATGGGAGTCACACTCAGACGCAGGCTCCACATATGGAGCCCACGGGTTCAGCTACTCCTTGATGTGTCCTTTGCTTTCTTTATTCTCTTTGTGAAGACAGCCAGGAAGCTCTGTAGCCACACCTGGGCCAGAGCTCGATTGAAGGAGTAGCTGCCCAGGGCTCAGGGGGGCGTGACAGCATCAGCGAGACCGAGAGGATCCAACAGGGACAAAACATGCCAGGGAACAGGCTTGCCTGCTGGGTCACAGTGCCCCCCCATTGGCCCTGCTCCAGCCAGGGCTCTCCTCTGCTCTGGCCTAGCAGGGTCTGCCCTGCGGCCTCTGACCAGGGTACGTGTGCCCTGCTTGACCCCCAGCCTCCATCTCGGTTCTTGGTCAAATAGCCTGCAACGTGGAATTGTGAGTTCTTGGAGAAAAGACACAAGGAAGGTTCTTAGGAGCCTGTTAGGTCACGTCTTTGTCACCATTTGTCACCTTGAGCAAGCATAGACGTCTGCATTTGAGACTTTGCAGACCCTGGCTCCTCCAGAAGGACATCAGGCTCACTTTTCATGCTAATACTGGCAACTGAATTCTCCCCAGGATTCCTGCAGGGATGGGGTGGCCCTTCTTAAGAGAATTTCTGGAAACTTCTCCCTCAAAAAGCAGAGGGTCTTTGCCGCCCGGTTGATGGGGAGGGTTACAGTGGTGCCATGCTTGTAACTCTGAGGGCTCGGGTTTTCCCAGCCTCGCCTCCCTGGGTTTCACACTCAAGGGCTCACGTACACTTGATGAGACAAAGATGTAATAACAGGTTATCCAGAGCCGAGGGTGAGCAGACAGGAGCGTGTGGTGGGGTGAAGCTGGGCCAACGCAGCCTACCAGTGACTCACAAAGACAGACACAGAGAGAACCGTCACCCCCCATTTCCTTTGGTACAAATGCCACTATTCTGGTCCCCACTGCAAGGATCCCATGTCCTATGATAGCATGGGCCCCACCACCCTGCAGTGTCTCCCAACACACCAGTGCCCCTGAGGCCACAGCCCCACCCCAGGCAAGGTGGCACAGAGTTAGGTCTTCTGTAGCCTCTGGCCTAACCCTGGGAGGTTAGAGGCCCATGGACTCTCCATGAGGGGCGTTTCCTGAAGGACTGAGGAGAAGAGCTCAGGCACAGCTCACCCCCAGCAAGTGGCGGCTCTCAGGCATGGGCCTTTGAAGCCAGCTTTTCTTCAGCCTGCCACACAGGTGAGTTTCCTGTCCCCCTCAGTATAGTGACTTGGCCCTTCTGGAAACTCAAGGATGAGAGGAAAGTAGAGACAAGCAAATAATCTTCACCTTTAAACTTGACAAGGCCGATAAACCCCAGAAGTAAGAAACCAGTGTAACTTTGAGCCACAGAAGGCACTGAGAAACCATCTAACGGTGAAAGCAGGCCATCATCCCGCTCTGGGTGATTCTTGGAGTCCTTCAGGAATCACATGCTCCCGGGATTAGCGGGGAGACCCATTCAGGACTCTTCATTTTCCCCATGGAGATAGGAAGGTGGAGAATGGTCTGCAGGGCCTGGCAACGGGAAGACCTGCTTTGTTAAGCCCGGCTCAGCCACGCCCTCCCTGGGGGACCCAGCAAGGGACTGTTGGGAGCGGGTCACACCTGCCCCAGCTCCCTTGTGGAGGAGTTAGTAGGGTCAGAGGGAATGGAGGGTAGGGCTGAGCCAAGGGTGACTGCAGGCTGGGGTGGGGCAGGGTAGGGACGTGCTCCCAGGCCGGGTTCCTGAGGGCCCCTCTTAGGCGTCCAAGACAGCGATCACTTGAATGCTAGAAACACTCTGGCTTATTGTCTTCAACGTCAGTGCTCCTCCGATCCCCAAAACCAGCTTGTGGCCGCTCAGTGCTCTGTGACGCTCTAATGAAGCAAACCCTAAAACGTACCAGCCTGTCAGCACCCAGGACTCAGGGAGCCCCTGAAGCTGAGGAGCCGGCCAGACCGGTGGGACCCACTCTGCCGTTTCTCCTTGGTGTGGCCCCCGTGATCCCCACTCACCATCCCCTGCAAGCTCTCCCGGCAGAGCCGCTTGACAACAGGATCTATAAAAAGCCCAGTGGGAACTGCTGCTCCCATCCCTTCCTGCTGGTCCCCAAAAGTTGTCTTCCTCCTTCGTGGTGGGAGCGCCTCTTCATGGGGAAATAGTCCACTGGGGCCGCAGAAGCAAATATTAGTGACTGGCCAAGAGTGTTCCCTAATGCATGTTGTGTGAGGAAGGAAAAGATCAGGGGGGCGGGAGGATGGGGGTGCAGAGAGTAATGACGAGACGAAAGAAAAGACAGCCCCGCTGCGGGAGCCACTGCAGCCAGGCGAGGCAGCACAGCGGGCCACCCCGAAGTCTTCAAGGCAGGCAGGCAGGGTAGTGGCCAGGGCGAGTAGTTGGCCCGGGCGGTACATGACCTGGCTGGAGAGCCCACCAGAAGGTCTGCACCCACCAGCCAGCACTGCTGCCCTCTCTGGCCAGGCTCAAAGTAGGGGCTTAATCACTGCCTCTAGAACACATTACGGACACGACAGTGACCGACGTGCCCCAGGGATGTGCACACATGCAGTTTTAACCCTGAACTGAGCCTCCACTCCTTGGGAAGGTGCTCTCCCAGATGGACGTGCCCAGTGACCCTGCCCTGCACACACACACACAGCTGTGATTGTGAATATTCTGGAGCAGCGCTGTCCAATAGTAATGTGATGCGAGCCACATGTGTAATTTTAAATTTTCTAATGGCCACATTAAAAGGTAAAAAGAAACAGGAAATTAATCTGTTTTAATTAATCCCAAATATCCAATATATGATCATTTCAGCATGGAATCAATATGAAAGTTATTCGTGAAGTGGTACATTCCTTCTCTGTGCCAGTCCTCCAGCGTCTGGGCATGCGCTCTGCACCTACACTCCCAGTGCATCTCACCTGCACCAGCCCCGGGGCCTGTGGCTCCCTCACTGGACGGCGCAGCTCCATGTGAGGCTCACGGCTTTCGCTCACCAAGTTCATCTCACACGTCCTGAAGGACTTTTTTTTTTTTTTTTTTTTGAGGAAGATCAACCCTGAGCTATCATCCATGCCAGTCCTCCTCTTTTTTTGCTGAGGAAGACTGGCCCTGAGCTAACATCTATTGCCAACCTTCCTCCTTTCTTCCCCCTTTCTCCCCAAAGCCCCAGTAGATAGTTGTATGTCATAGTTGCACATCCTTCTGGTTGCTCTATGTGGGACGCCGCCACAGCATGGCCTGACAAGCAGTGCCTCGGTGCGCGCCCGGGATCCGAACCTGGGGTGCTAGCAGCGGAATGCGTGCACTTAACCGCTACGCCACGGGGCTGGCCCAAGGGACGTCTTGTTAAAATGTAGTTTCCCTAAACCTCAACAGAGAACACTCCACTGAATTTAACTTTTCCTTAGTGACCCCCATCCTCATGACAAGCATTATCCCTCTGTGCTTTCGGGGTCTTCTGTTTCCCCCTTTTCTGCCAAGAAAAGGCAGAAATGAGTGAGCATGTCAGTGACAGTCCCCACAGGCCACCTCGATGGCCGGGGGTCAGGAACCCAGAGTCAAGCCCCTGAGTGGGGTCCAGCCCATGGCCTGGAGCAACTGCAAACCCCAATTCTGTGGGAAACCTAAGGCCAGTGAGTGCCCACAGCCCAAGACCCCCGTCGTCCTCCTGGGCCATCATGGGCCCCACAGCGGGGTCACTCTGAGAACTCTTTATTTTCTCCACCCCAGATCCTACCATTAATGAGGTGGCCCGAAGGTCTCTGTGACAGATGCTGCGACATGTGGCCTAAGACATCTGTCTTGTCTGGTGGCCTCTGCCTATCGGCCACAGCACATTCCTGGCATGGCCCCTCATCTGCCCGCTCCCCTCCCACTCCTCCCCATCAAACCCCTCCCAGGCTGCCCTCTACCCCACCAGGCATCTCCCCAGGGCCTCCGTGTCCTGGTCTCCTGGCTGCCGGCCGCCCAGCCCAGCAGGACCCAAGGCCTGAGCACTTGAGGAGAGAACGACCCTGTGGAGCCCAGCACTCCACTCCTGTCCCCGGGCTTGAGGCTTCCTCCCCACCTCCCCGAGAGCCCCCTCGGATCCTCCCACCCCCTCTATGCCAGTGCTCCCAGCGCCCTTCCCACAGCACACCTCCTGACACCCCACTGTCTCCCTCTCCCCACACCCCCCAGCTCAGGCCCAGCTCCCACCAGTGGCCTGGATCCAGGCTCCGCATCTGCCTCCCGCCTGCCCTTCCTCTCTCAGCCCCTCCCCACCACCCCACCTGCAGGGCTCCAGGGCAAGGAGACTGCAGCTGGCACCAAGGGCCCCCCGCCTGCTTAACCCTTACTGCTCCAGCAAGGCCAGCAGCACTGGCCTCCTCCCGTCCCTGTTACTGTCACTTTATCTGGCCACCTCCCTCCCTGGACCAAGAGCATGTCCCTCTCGCAGTCCCACTGCGCTCTCAGCACTGGAGCCAGCCTGGCACCTAGAGTCCTGAGTGAGTGAGCCCTCGAGTGAGGGCTCTGTTCCCTCTTTCTCCCTCCCTCTGGAAACTCACCCATCGATTCCTCAGCCCAGCCTCTAGTCCACCCACCCCTCCCCTGACCTGCCCCTCGGCCCTTCCCCACTCCTCCCTGGCCCGAGCTCCAGGTGGCACCTGGAACTTCCAGGTGGGCGACATGGGGAGGGGCGTGAAGGAGGGCAAAGCCCGATCAACTGTGGGATCTCAGGCTCTCCCTCACGCCCCTGGCAATGCCTGGGAGGTACCCCCGACTCAGGAACCAGGCAGAAAAGAGGAGTCACAGTTTATCCTCCAGGCTGCCCATCCAGGTGGCTAACAGCATCTGAGAAGCAAAGGTGTCTCCCACACCCAGGGCTTTGCTCTCCACAGCGCACCATGCTGCCCCTTCCCTGGCCCTCGGTCTGTTCTCCTCCTCAGGGGTGGGGGCACCTACAGAGCACAAGCCTCACCCAGCAGAGTTAGCCTCTGGGGGAGGGGGTGTTGGTCCTGTTCTAGAATTACTGCAGGTTGTCTCTAATAAAGCGAACTGTGAAATCCTGTCCTTGGTCTCCAAGCTGCATGGCAGGGATGGCCTGCAGGGTCCTGCCCTTGTAGCTTGAAGCTGCTCTGGCTTTCTGGGGGCCACGGCAATTTCCATGGAAACAAGAAAGCACACCAACCCCCAGAGATAAACCAATAAACAACCTGTAAAAGGAGAGAACGGGCAGCAAGAGAACGGGAGGGCACCGGGGGGCCCAGGAGAGAGAGGCGAGTGCCTGGCAGCTGGGCCGTGGAGTAGAACTGGAGAGGCCACAGGCCGCGGGGCCCAGGAAAAGGAGGGCCTTGCAGGGGGCTACAGTTCTTGGAAGAGAGGAAGGAGGCCTCTGGAGGTCAGAGAGAGAGACACAGAGAGCAGACAGAGCGTGGGTCAGTGAGGAGGCCTGCGCTCGAGTGCCCGGGGTCTCACAGGACAGGGGACGCGGGTACCCAGGGCCCTGGCACTCCCACCCACAGGGGCACAGCGTGCCCCCTACCCAAACGTCAGCCCTGTCTCGGGGTGTCTGTGAGAGCCCTGGTGCTTCTGGCCCAGGAGCCAGCCCAGGAGGTTCGGCTGCATGTCAGAGGGTTTCTGATAGCCACTGGGAGCAGAAGTGACACACAGGGAGGATGCAGTTGGCGCTCCACCGTGACACCTGGTCACCAACACCTGTTCATCCCCCAGTCATGACCCTCGAGAGTGAGGAGGCCCCTCACACCTGAGCCCAGCGCTCTGCCACTTAGGCCTCTGCACCCTGAGCATCTAGGGCAGCCAGGGGCTGCCATGCTGACTCCCGTCCCACAACCCGAGGAGGAAAGCTCAGCTGGCCAGACTCCTGAGCAGGACTTGGGCCAGGGTGGGGTACAGGCGAGGGGGTGGCAGGAAGGCCTCTGCCTGCCCAGCTCCCTGAGCACGTCCCTGGAGGCTGTACAAACCTTGACAACAAGAACCAAAGCAGTCTTGTTCCCGCGTTTGTGGAGTGAAGGCAGGAGCCCAGAGGTGAGAAGAGTCGGGCAGCGAAAGTCCCGGATGAGGCCCCCAGCCTACTGGGGCCTTCCTGGGGCAGACCCTCTGAGCCCACCCGATCTGGGCAGTGCTCTCTCAAGGGCGGCAGCCAACCCGAAGCTGGGGACGGGGAGCCCTTGGATGGCCCAGCGGGTCCTGGGAGAAGACCGACAGATAGGCCTGGCCACTGAGGGCAAGCCCGCGCTTTGGCGGGCGCTGCCCTGCTCCCCGCCCCGGCCACCCGGCCGCCCGGGCGACAGGGGCAGGGAGTACCAGGCCCGACTCTGACTTGTCGTCTCGGGCACGCTCGATGTGGGAAGAGACACGGCCACAGGGTCCTGGGGCTCGCTCGCCAGCCTCTGCCCGACACACACAAGGACTTGAGCATCTGGAAGACGGCGAGCGGCGCCACGTTCAGCTTCAGCAGGTCCACCAGGATCCTGGAGAGAGCAGACGCGGTGCGCAGGGAACCCTCCTCGCCCGGACCAGGCGTGGCCGCCTCCCTCAAGACCCCGACTCTACTCTGGGCCTCACGGGGGTCCGACAAGGGCGGGGGTGGGGAGCAGGAGTGTCGGGGGAAGGCCGAGCGCAGCGCCCCCTCGCCCACTCACTTGAACACGTCGGGGTCGATGGCGCCGCCCGCCGCCTGCCCTAGCTCGTACAGCTCCGTCTCCTCGGCGCTCAGCACCTTCTTCCGCCGCAGCGCGAGCTTCTGCAAGGTCGCCTCCAGCCCCGGGGGCGCCCCCGGCCGGGGGTGCCATCTGCGCGGCCGCGGGAAGGTGCGCGCCCCGCCCCCCTCCGTCCCCGCCCCTGTCCTCCGCCCCCGCCCCTGTCCTCCGCCCCCGCCCCAACAGCGCCCTCTACCGGCCCGGCCGGCGGTTCCCTTCCCGGCAACGACCCGCCTGTCCTCCTCGGCAGCCCGACCCCAGAGGGTAGGGACGGCTCCGTCTCCCCCTGGCCATTCTGTCCACAGACATGTACGTGTCGGGCAGTGTGTTACGTGTGGGGGAAAACGTGGCCGATCCCAGAGACCCGCTCCTTGGCGATCAGTGCTTCCCTACTAGGCTGCATCGCTCATTCTCGCTTAGGTAAGCAGCACTCAGCGCGGTGCCTGTCATACAGAGGGCGCTCAATAAAGGCCTGTCGGAGGCAGGGCAGTCAATACACTCTGCGTAATTGTTCTGCGGCGGTTCCCCACTATGAGGCGCGCCTCGAGGACCGGAATAACTGGCCTCTCATTACGCGCACGCCCAGTCCTTGCCGTGGATACTGGGTGTTGCAGGCTTAAGCCGCGCAGCTCCTCCTACTGCATACGCGTCTTCAGAGGTGGAGACCGTAGACCCAGCCGGCCTTCGCTTTGCGCACGCGCCTTTCGAGGTGGAATCCCGGAATGGTTATGGCGCGTTTCTCCTCCAGGCAAGGGTCGTGGTCCCACGCGCAGCTTGATGACGACATTTCGGCGCCCGGTAGTCGAGTGAAGGCCTCTGTCCCTGATGCGAGCGACGCTGTGGACCCCACAGGTGAGTGGGGGGGCCGCCCCGCGTCCTGGCGGTCTCCCGGAACCTCCGCCGAAGCCGTCTGGTTCCTCCGCGAGCCCCGGGCCGGGCCGGCAGGGAGCCCGGGGCCGGCCGCGCCCTCCTGCCGCCTCTCACGCCCGCCCCGTGTGCTCGGTTAACGCTCGTGAACGGGCCGGCGGAAGGGAGCTCGGGGTGAAAGCTGAGCCTCGGGTCGCCCAGCGGTGTGGGTCCCGGCCGAGCCCTCCTCCCCGTGGGGCTCGAGTTCTCCGAGCCTCAATTTCCTCATCCGTAGGACGGGTCCCCGAGGCTCCCTTCCCAGGCCGCTTGTGAGCCCCAGTGGGGGCTGCTTGGCTCCGGAGCAGCCGGAGGGAGGCCTTGGCGTGATCCTGGCCTGCATGTTCACATGATTCAGTGTGTCTCCAAATGTGATAGTCACAGTACGGGTCAGGCCTCTGTGTAGGGCAGGGCTCAGAGGTGGGAATCAGTAATAACGTTTTTCAAGGAGTGTATGAGACACACCCCAGAGCTGTATCATTCCTGCAAAATCCTCAATGACTTGAACGAAGTCTTGGCAGCGCTGTGCAAAGGGCTTCTTTATAGAGTCGGCTTTCAGGCTAGCCTAGAAGACAGAGCAAATCAAAAATATCAGGAGCATGTTCTCGGTAGGGGCACTATCCTACATGCCCTTTAAACCACGTGTCCTTCAGGCTCCTTGTCTGGGCTGCACACTAGCACTCATGATGGTAACAGGCCTGGGCTTGGCCAACCCAGCTGTTTTCTCGTGGGCGATTTAGCAGACCTTTGAGACCCTTGAGGTCTGAAGGAACACGGAGGCCCTGCGGGGGCGGCGGGGGCGGGGGGGGGGGCAGGAGGAAAGCTCTGGTCCTTGGAATGCAGGTCATACAGGGACAGTCACCCTTGGCAAGCATGCAGCCTTTCCTCCTCTGCCTACTTAAGCAAGCTTCTCTCAGGGGGTGGTAGTGGGTGCACATTTCCTGTCCAGCCGGCTGCTACTCCACCTTCCCTGGGAGTAACTCCCCAATAAACCCATACGTCTCATTCACTGTCTCCGGGTCTTTTCTTCAGTCTCTCAGCAACCTGTCCCACACTGGTCGCCCAGCTGGGCATGTAGCGGAATATTCGCTTTGCAGCTTTTGCTGATATTCTGGCTCAAATCAAAACAGAAATCCAAGTGCTAGGCGGGAGTCAGACACACACCACTGGCCTGATTAACCTAAAAATAAAGAAGAAAAATGAGAGGCAGAGAGGTGTTTATTTTGGGATCAAAGAATTGCAATTCAGGGAACACAGATTCAGCTAGAAACCCAAACAGTGTCCCCTAGGGAGTAAAAGTTAGGTGCTTTTAAAGGCACAGAAGGGAGGTTTGTATTACAAAGAATGTTACTTGGAGTTGGCAACAGAGAGCTAATCTTGGCTAAAAACAATTGATAGCTAAGGCTAGCTAGAGGGGGCAAAAGTCTACCACTGTGAGGAGCTGCAAGTTTCTTACAGTGTTACTCAGTTCAACAGTTCATGTTCTGCTGCATGAGGACGTGCATAAGACCCATTTCCTTAATGGCTTCCCAGCTCCATTTTAAAGCCCTTAGACATAAGTGAGTCCATTTTATTTCACATTTCAAATTTTTCCCCTTTTGATGGAGGTCTTTCTCTGAAAGCATCACTGATCGACCATAGGTTTGTTTAGTCCCGCATCGCTGGGATGGGCCTGTCCTAAAGAGTCATGTCCCACATTAGGTGAAGTTAATATTTTTTTCCCATGGTTATTCCTAGGAGTCAGTGTCATAACGTTTAGGCCACATTTGAGCAATGGGGCAGTCAGGAAATGACTTTTAGGCAGTTTCCTTGCCTGGGAATTTCATCTGGTTATCTGAAGGTTCAGGTGAATAAGCCTTATGTATCATTTCAATATGTTGAGTGACCATAATCTTGGTGTTTGAGGAAGTTCTGGAGCAGATCTGAGTGAGTCGTAGCATAAGAAGTTTAAATACAAGTACACATGGCAAAATTCCAATAATAATCATAAACAGTATTTGAAGTCCTGATCTCATCCAAGCACCTATACCTGAAGTAAGCCAGCTGAAAACATCAACAGGGAACCAGAGGGTGTCATTGAAAGACATTGGACAGGAGACATCCTGTGCTACTTTTATCATTTTTGTGAGTTCTAAGTCAACATCACCAGAAGAATTGATGCAGATGTAGCAAGAAGTGTTGGCTACGACGCAGATGCCACCCTGTTCTGCAAGGAGGTAACGGAGTGCCATTCAGTTACCTAATACAACCCTTGCTAAGAAATCCAGGGATCATTGTTGTTGAGCTAGGGTTCAAGTGGTAGAATTTGCCAGTGTAGCTATCATCAGGGATATGTTTTTTTATCAACAGATTGTGATGGACAATGTCAGTCCAAGTGACAATGCCTTTGGCCATGGTAATCAATGGGGAGTAGATGGGGTGTAAAAAGGGGGTCTCCAACTCTCACCTAGACCTATGAGATTGTGGTTGGGTTTCTTCTTTAACAAGAACTTGAAATGGAAAACTATGGTATCCTAAAGGGCATTGTCCTGCCATATGCCAGCTGTCCAGACATTCATAAGCCCATGGGTCCCCATAGTAATCCACACACAAAGGAGTACCCGAAAGGGGACACTTAGAATGCAATGCCTTCTAGCTCTATAGTAGTGTCAGTGGTCAGAAGCACTTGGTAATGTACTTTCCAACAAGGCTCAAGGGCTGTCTTCCTCTGATGATGCTTCCAGAATATCCAGTCACCAGGCTCTAGACTGTGACCAACAGGATTCTTTAAATTGGAATCCAGGAAAGCGTCTAACCTGTTGATGATGGGCTTGAGCATAAGACAGTAGAGACTCACAGTAGCTGGTCAGACTTGCATAAGACAACGGCATCAGCAGAAGGCTGTGAACCAACAGACACTGATCTGCTGGTGACCATCTCATGTAGAGTCAGTTCATGTTTTCCAAGGAGGGCCATGCAAACACTCAGCAAGACCGAAGGCAATACCTGAGGCCAGACGAGTCCAGTCCACAGTATATAACAAACCAAAGACAATTAATAGGACTGAAATCTAATATCAACAAAGGTACAAATAGAATTTTTCTCTCTATAATTACCCTTTTTTTTTTTTTTTTTTTTTTGCTAAAGGTAATCACAGCAAAACTAATTTGCTTAAATTAAAAATTTGGCCTGATTATTTATACAAATGAAAATAAGAATATTCACTGAGACTTTCTGAATTCTGGAGAGATCAGGTAGGGAGAAAAAGTCAATGTTTCATCCTTGTTCACAAAGGTATTTCTTACCAAGTTGTCAGTAGAGAAAAGATTTCTTGAAGTCTGGAAAAGCAAAACGTTAGAGAATCTTTTTCTCAGCTCATGTGGTCCTATGTAATTTAATATTCTGCTTGAATCCAGTTTTTCCATTAGTTTTCTTGACTTTGCCTGATGACTGAGGGTGATAGGGACAGTGATAATCCTAAGAAGTTTGCAAAGTTTTCACTAAGGTTCATATGATTTGCCCAGTGAAGTGAGTACCTTGGTCACTGGAGATTGGTACATCCCAAGTGGGAAGCACGTGTTCTAACAGTTTTCTTTGCCATTGTGAGGGCATCAGCTGTGTGGCAAGGGAAAGGCTTTAACACATCCAGAAAACACATACAATAATGAGAACATATTGATGAGCCATAGGAAGTGGCAGTTGAATGAAGTCCAGCTGCAGGTGCTCAAAGGACCCAGAGGGAGGAGTTCTGAGGCCTCTGAGGATAGGAATAGTTTTTCCTATAGTGGGTGAAGCAACGTAAAAACTGAAAAATGGGATTTGCCAGAGAGCTGGAAAGAGCCCAGAGGCCGTCTTGGGTTTTCCATAGCCCTGACTGTTCAATTTACAGCCATTGTTTACCCACCTTAATTTCTCTGCTTCAGGATCAGACTGTTGCCATGTTATAAGCACATCAGGATGGGAGAAGTCTGGCAATGAGGGACTGTTCTTTGCAAAGGCAGAATGGACGTCATTCACATATGATAATCTTTATTCTGTGATTGCTGCCTTTACATGACAATCAGCTAAGGAGCTTTCCTAATATTAAAATTGAGTGTGAGGCTCAATTTTGATGACAGACAGCCTTTTATACCAGGACATCTTAGACTCCCACGAATTTCACATAATTTCTGGAACTGTTATATACTTACAAAGTATTTAAAGACATATGCATTTAAAGACATAACATGAAGAAGGCTTAATCTTATTTCACAATGCTTCCCATGTAATTTCACATATCAGATAAGCCTAATTAGTTTAATATCTCTCCTTTTATAAGGAGAGAAAACCAATCTTTTGAGATGTTTCAAGGATCCTCTGAAAAATCCCAATGTTAGCTAGAGGTCAAAAAAGACTTCATGTAGAATCTGATTTGGGGAAGTTTGTCCAAAATATCAAAGAAAGTCCTAAAATACTTGCCTAAATAGGATCACAGATCACTATGCAACTTAATATTTAATTATCTATTTAATCATGATGACAAAAAAATTTCAAAGACTAATATAGAAGGTTACATAGCTGCAAAACCTTAGCTCTCTGTAATAGGAAGGACTCAGCTTTTAACATAAAACACAGGAAATTATTTTGATAAAACATAGCATCCCTGTCTTTTAGGCAGATTACACGAAGGTAAAGAAAAACTTTTCATAATCACTTTATCAGGAGTAGATTAAAAGCCCAAGAAACCTTGTCCTTATAACAAACATAGAAAACCAAATTCTCATTATGTACCAGCTTATTTTTGGTATTAAAACTCATGTACTTAATTAAATTCATTCCAATCTTAGCCAGCTCAAACATGCACAAGACGCTTTTCTCAGGGTTCCCCTTCCACAAACTTTCTTTTTTGCATTCAGAATTTGTCCTTTTTTCTTTCCCATAACCAGGTTTATTTTATGACAAATTTACTTTCTTAAAAATATCTCCCTTCCTCATACCTTCTTTTACTGAAAATATACATTTTCTCATAGCATAAGTTTTTTAATGTGGCACAAGACATGTGTACTAATAGATCCAAACATCTTTTAGTTTTTCTGTGATAAGAAGCCAAAAGTAGAGAAACCCCTGTTCAGTAATTAACATTTTTCTGTTTTATCTTTTTTTGTGTGTGTGTGAGGAAGATCAGCCCTGAGCTAACATCCAATGCCAATCGTCCTCTTTTTTTGCTGAGGAAGGTTGGCCCTGAGCTAACATCTGTGCCCATCTTCCTCTATTTTATATGGGCCACTGCCACAGTATGGCTTTGACAAGCGGTGCATCAGTGCGCGCCTGGGATCTGAACCTGCGAACCCCGGGCTGCCGAAGCGGACAGCACGCACTTAACCGCTTGCGCCGCTGGGCCAGCCCCTGTTTTACCTTTTCTAGATATTCAATGAATTTTCCATCATTTGCTTTCATTTAGCAAAACTCTAAGGTTTCAAGTTACCAAAAGATTTGAGGAAGCTATTTTTAAAGTACACATATCATAAAACATAAGTATTGCACTTAAAGTTCCTTATTTCAATGACATCTATATATAACTCATTTATTCTTATCAGACCATGAAAATTTTATGAGACATTAAAGCAGGTAGCTATCATTTTAAGTTAATCTTGCTGACAAATCTTATAACAGTGATGACGTGAGCTTATTTGATTAATAACCTAGGTAGAGTTCAAGTTGTATGTTTCGATTATATCCAGTGCTGATAACTCTGAAGACATGCCCATTTTCATTAAACCAGCAAACTTAAGCAAGCTTTTATTGACCAAAGATTATTTTATATTGTTATCTTGAAAAACATTTGGGTTACTTTCCATTATGTTTAGAAGTAATTTATATAAGCTCTTACTGTAAGTTCATTAAGTAGAACTCTTTTTTAGAAGTTAGTTTTGTTGATACCATCTGAAGGTAGGAAAATATCACACCTATATAACGTACATATGTATATAGAGACCAACACAGAGATCTTATAGCTTTCATTTTAAAAATTTTAGCTGTGAATCAGGTACAATAGAAAACTCAGTAGTTTACAAATAAATGCTTCTCCAGCAGATAGAACATGTTTAGGTTACCTGCATAAAAGTTTTTGTTGTTGTTGTTAATATTTGTGGAGAAGACTTTAAGATTTATCTTTGCTGTAGATAAGGAGGCGATGAATTAGATTTGGGGGAAGGAGCCTCTCTAGCAACCTGCATTTAAAATGAAACTCCTCCCCGCCTTTTTTTCTTTAACCTCAGGCTTTACTGATTGAGCTACCAGGCTTAGTCTCAGGTGACTGTGGGCTGTTGTCTCCTGGGGTGTTTACATTCTAAAGATATGGAAATTTTACAACTTCAGAGGACAGACAAAAAAATGCAAGTTTTTTCCTAGGAGTTTCAGGGTAATTGTGATTTAAAATTTTCCTTCAGTCTTAGGAATTGGGGGTGGTCTAAATAAGAGTTCCTGGAGAGGTTCCAAGGCTTTTAGTCAGATTGGGGAGGTTTTAGGATTGGTGAAAGGGAATGGGTGGAATCTGAACTGCTTTTAGAGCTGCATTTTCCATTTTACAAAGATTTGTAAGACAAGGACAGTTGCTCTCAATGCCTCAGAAATTGGGTTGGAATGTTGTATGTTACCCCTAACTTGCTTCTTTCTCTCTGGGTACATAGTTTTAATTTATATAACCGCAGGCCTTCCAGTACCAGTTAAACTGACCCCATCTCTTATCAACAAAGTGATTTATAATTGCCTTTCAGAAAATGTGCAGGGCCGTCCCGGTGGCATAGCAGTGAAGCGCGCGTGCTCCGCTTTGGCGGCCCGGGGTTTGCAGGTTCAGATCCCGGGCGCGCACCGATGCATCGCTTGTTGAGCCGTGCTGTGGCAGGTGTCCCACATATAAAGTAGAGGAAGATGGGCACAGATATTAGCCCAGGGCCAGTCTTCCTCGGCAAAAAGAGGAGCATTGTCATCAGAAGTTAGCGCAGGGCTGATCTTCCTCACACAAGGAAAAAAAAAAAAGAAAAGAAAGAAAACTTGCAAAGTCATGTAGCCAGAGCATGTGCAGAAGAAATCTTGACCTGAAATGACTGAGGAACCAAAGATTTTCCCCACAGAGCCCAAAGGACCAGGACACGGCCAGAACTTGAAAGTCACCCTCTTATCAGATGCGAGGGGTCCCTCATTCAGGAAGATCCAGTGTTAAAATTCCTTCCCCACGTCATAATAAATATTTAGAGCCCTATCATAAACGTTTAGAACCTCATCATAAATGTTTAAAGCCTTACCGTAAATACTTGAAGCCTACCAATCAACCCCCGTCCTACTAAGCATTTCTGTGTGCTACCCTGTTCTCCCTAACCTCTTAAATTTCACCCCATGGGCCGGCCCCGTGGCTTAGCAGTTAAGTGCTGGAGCTCCGCTACTGGCCGCCCGGGTTCGGATCCCAGGCGCGCACCAACACACTGACGCACCACTTCTCCAGCCATGCTGAGGCCGCGTCCCACATACAACAACTAGAAGGATGTGCAGCTATGACATACAACTATCTACTGGGGCTTGGGGGGGGGAATTTCACCCCAAATCCTGTATCAGGAAGACAAATCTGAGGGCACACGCCCCTTGTCTCCCTGCAGATCTATATTGCAGATAAAGTTGATTTCTCCCAGAAAGGCTGATACCATAATTAATTGGCTGTTTATGGACATCAGGCAAGAGAACCCCAATTTTGTGCAGTAACAACTGGTGACCATGACGGGACAAGGTCCTGTGACTGCCTGCCTGAGGCTCCAGAACCCCCAGTGGGGTGTGGGGTCCTTCATTGTGTAAGCAGCTGCCTAGACAATTTTATCTAGAGGCTCAAATGATTGGATTTCTGTTTCCAGCTGTGGCACACCAGGCCCCGAGGTAGTTTTTTTCCCTTTGAGAGAAGAAACAGCTTCTGAATCAAGACGTCTCTGGGCTCTGGGTGAGTAACTTTAAGAAAGCAACTGTCCCTTATGTCATCTCTCTGGTATGATTTCCTGAAATATATTTGGCTTGTATTCTGGGGAATCCTGGTGGGCTGAGACCTGAACCTTGGGCTGGAACCACCCAAGGTAATTAGAAGCAGGATAAAAGGCTCATCATGGAGTTGCTTCTGGATCTGGGCAACTCCTGGCTCTGGTTGTGAGCTGCCCCTGGTAATCTGGTTTTGAGTGGCTCCTGGCACTGGTTCTCAGCTACTCCTGGAATACTAGCTAGTATTCTGCTCTGTGTTGTATGTAGAATTGTACTGTGTATTAGTGTTTGTCTGAATTAAATTGGCTGTTTGGGGACTGAGTTTCTCAGTGATCATAACAAACTCTCTTTAGAAATTACCTTATTTGTTGCAGCCACTTTGGATAAAGCCCCCTAAAATGGGCATAACTGTAAACAGCTGGCAAGATAACCCAGGATAATTTAAAATTACAGTGGCCACTTTGGGGCTCCTTTTTAAGAGCCAGGTAATAGAGAAATTTCTTTAAAGAGTCAAGCTCGCCACCTTCTGACACCTAAAGGTCCCAAAAGCTGTAAATGTTTACCATGTTTACAAAGAACTGCAGGATGTTACCAAGCTTGTTTAGTGTCCTGAGGGCTTGCCTTAATCATCATCAGGTTGGAGGTCCCAAAATACAGTTGGGGAAAAATATTGTTGCATTCCACATTGTGGCTAAAGGTCCTACCAAACTGCCATCAGCCTCGGGAATTACATTGCCCATTAGAAGGATTCCTTTGCTTGGCCTTCATTGTGAGGGACTTGGTTTCGGGGATGCCCAAAATTTCACCATCTCATTCTAGCTGCAGCATAAATATACTTTGACTGGCTGTGTCTAAATTCTGAAACAATAGGAAACCCTCATTCGATCCCCACCTGTAGCCCCTTAGGCTGCATTCTTCCAAACTTGGTGACTTTTAGCTACAAGCCCATGAAATAGGAAAAGGTGATATTCTTTTATAACATTGCATGGCCACAATATTCTTTCAACTCTGGAGAAAATGGCCAGATAATGGATCATTCAGTAACTCTGAGAAATTTGGTGTGAGTACTTATTGGTTTATTGATTCTTCTCCTCCCAGAGATGGTCACTATTTTTCCTTGTCTCTGTCTTTTGTGTCGTTTGTCATGAAAAGGAAAAAACCATAGGGCAAGTTGCAGGCATCTCCATAAGCCTGTTGTCTGGGTGGTGGGCCCCAAGTAAACTTTGCTGTACGTTAAGTATGTGCATAAGGTGAAAGCTATTGCTGAGGGGCCTCTTGGAAGCCAAAAAAGGCTGCAAAATTGGTGGGCTTGAGTCACGCAGTTAAGAGCCGTTAGGGTGCTTGCCACCTCCAGAAGACTCCTGTGATAGGATAAGTTGGTCACAGAACGGGGTAGATGATGACAGGATCCCCACCAACCTCAAGAAAATTTCTATGCTATGAGGTACTCTGTAAAACAACACACAATCCCCAACCCAGAGACACTTCCCTCCTAGGTATTAGTTTGGCTCCAAGAGACCCAAAGCTTAGTTAAAGCTGTTAATATGCATATGAGATGAGATTTTTTTTCTTTTGTCTTGTTCTGTGTCTTGAGAGCTTGGCTTTTGGCCTTTTTGGTCTCCACCATCTGGAGGATGCATGCACCAATGTTCATCTTGGTGGCCAGTCAAGTAGACTAGGATTCTGAGATGTACTCTCTTTGTCTGGCTGTATCAGCTCTGAGAAGAATTTGTCATGAGAGGTCTCAATCCACCAAGGGCCTTTGTCATCTCAACGTTCATTGCTTGTTAGTGCACTACCACCTGTACAGTAGAAACCTTTGCTTTCTTGGGCTATTTTTGGGAGTGAACTTTCTGGATCTTGTGAGGGCTGCTTCTTTTGCACTCTTTTTTGGGGACACCTCTTGCATCCATAGTTAAGCCATAAATGCTTATCGGTTTGAGTCATTATTAAGATTCTGCCTGTCGATGGATCCTTAAATTGGAAAAACTTCTAAATTGGAAAAAAAAATTTTGAGAGCTCTCATAATGGCTAGTCTTAAAAGAACTTAAGCAAATTTGGAGTCTCATCTTCCCCTCATGGTCTTATATATGCTAATGAAAGCCCCCCCCCCCCCCCCCCCCCCGCCCAGGGTAAATTGATCTAGAGTTGAATTGTGCACTTGGAAAAAGGGCCTTTTTAAACACTTTGTGCACACTTTTTAAAGGTGTGATACATTGTCCTGAAGTTTTAGAACATAAAAATCTTTTGATTCACCTCTTAAATTAAAAATCTCCCTGATATAGAGAGGCAATTGGAAAAATTGTACCTGAAAGGGTGGGTCCACCTTTCCAGTTCTTTGGGGAACTGGAAACAACCATCTTTGTCTTGCAAATCTCTGCAGGGCCAGAGGTATGGATCTAGACTTGTCCTTTTTCCAATCCCAAAGCCTCCCCTATTCCTTTAAAAATGCTTATAGATGTTAGAATGTTAGAAACTGATATGTCCAAATGTAGTTGGACAGGTAGATCAACCTATAATGTCATTTAAGTTACAACCCAATTTCTGAGGAATTAAGAGCAACTGTCATTAAAAAAAAAATCATTGCGGGGCCTGCCCAGTGGCACAAGCGGTTAAGTGCATGCGCTCCACTGCGGCAGCCCGGGGTTCGCTGGTTCGGGTTCCAGGCACGCACCAACGCACCACTTGTCAAGCCATGCTATGGTAGCGTCCCATATAAAGTGGAGGAAGATGGGCATGGATGTTAGCCCAGGGCCAGTCTTCCTCAGCAAAAACAGGAGGATTGGCAGATGTTAGCTCAGGGCTGATCTTCCTCACAAAAAAAAAAAAAAAATCCTTGCAAGACTGGAAATGCAGCCCTAGAGGCAGTTCAGATTCCATTCATTACCCTTATCTCAAAGAACTGGCAAACTTCCCAGGTAGTATCTAGCCCATCACCAATTCCTAAGACTGAAGAAAAAAAAGGAAAAAGGAAAGAAAAACAGCCAAAGAGCACCCCCACCAAAAAATCTAGCATCTTGAGTATCTGCTCCACAAATATTAGTAAAAAGCTTAAACCAAAATTTGGATTCATAACTAGGGAGACTCGTATTACTGTACCTGACTCATGGCAGTAATTTTAAAACAGTAGCTATGGAGTCCTTGTGTATGTGTGTCTATATATACGTGTGTGTGTGACATCTTACCCCTGGATGGTATCATTTCTAAAGAGCTCTGTTCAATTGGCTTAAAGTAAGCACTTATGTAAAATATTTCTAAATGTAGTAGAAACTAACCCAAATATCTTTCAAGTTAACATGATAAAAAATAATCTTTGGTAAATGAAAGCTTATTGAAGCTTGTTGACTTGATTAAAGTGGGCATGTCCTCAAAGTTATCAGCATTGCATATGAGGCAGACCTGCAGTCTTTATTCTACATTTATTGGTCAAATAAGCTGATGTTATCTCTATTACAAAACTAGTTAGCAAAAATAATCACTTAAAATGAATGCTAATTTTACCTACTGTCTCATGGAGTTTTGTAGGCAATCTAAATAATTATTGGAAATGAGTAAACTAAATAGATATGAAAAAGATGTGTTGGCTGAACTTTTTGACAATAATTATGTTATGGCATGTATATTTAACATAACTTCCAAAATCTCTCTGGTAACTTGAAACTTTGAAGTTTTGCTAGGTGAAATTAAGTGATAGAAAACTCGTTGAAGGGGCCAGCCCGGTGGTGTAGCGGTTAAGTGCACGCACTGCACTGCAGCGGCCCAGGGTTCGGATCCCAGGCACACACTGACGCACCGCTTGTCAAGCCATGCAGTGGTGGCGTCCCGTATAAAGTGGAGGAAGATGGGCACGGATGTTAGCCCAGGGCCAATCTTCCTCAGCAAAAAGAGGAGGATTGGCATGGATGTTAGCTCAGGGCTGATCTTCCTCACAAAAAAAAAAAAAAAAACTTGTTGACTATTTGGGTCATTTTCAAATAAGATAGAATACTGAAACATTATCACTGAACATGTCTAAGTTTATCTACTTTTGGCTTCTTATTACAGAGAAACTAGAAGATATTTGAGTCTATTAGTAAACATGTCTTGTATTTCATTAAAAATTGTACTGTGAAGGGGCTGGCCCGGTGGCATAGCGGTTAAGTGCACGCGCTCCTCTGCAGCAGCCCAAGGGTGTGCAGGTTCAGACCCTGGGCACGCAGCAATGCACCACTTGTCAAGCCATGCTGTGGCAGCATCCCATATAAAGTAGAGGAAGATGGGCACAGATGTTAGCCCAGGACCAGTCTTCCTCAGCAAAAAAGAGGAGGATTGGCATTGGATGTTAGCTCAGGGCTGATCTTCCTCACACACACACACAAAAATTGTACTGTGAAGTAGCGTGTTTCTAGAAATTATGAAAAGTGTTTATAATCTTGCCAAGACACAGAATGCTAATGTAAAAGACAGTTCATAATTGCTTGCTTTTTAGTTTTCACTACAAATTAAGGTCTGTAAGGATTAAATATTTCAATTAATATGTGTAACTAAAGCTACTAAAAATTAATAAGGAAAATATCTTTGTATTCAAGGAAAGTAAGATATGTGTTTTCAGTAAAGAAGGTATAAATAATGGAAATATTTCTGTTTGTTTTGTTAAGAAAGATAAATTTGTCCTGAAATACTAGAAGGGAAGAAAAAAGGCATGGGACAAATTCTGAATGCAAAAAAGAAAGTTATAGAAGGTTTGTGGAAGAGGAACCCTGAGGAAAGAATTTTGTGTGGTAACACTTAGGGAAGAAAGTCTATTAAAAAATTCCTATCAGGCTCTGAATATCAGCTTTTAATTTGGCCAATTTTTGGCCATAGAACTACTTAAAAAAAAAAATCCTTCTCAATATCTTGTTAGTTTTCAGCTGGGACAAACAGAAAACATTTCTGGAAGTATTAAATAACCCCATTAATTCTAATTTTACTTTCCCCTGGGCTGTTTAGAGGAATAACATAGCAGTTTACCAGAAAAACCTTCAGAGTCTCATCAACTCTGGAAGGGTCCATCCAGGAGACCGCATATGAGAGTGGATATGAGGGTGTCAGTAAAGCCACTAACTTGGTGGACTTCTGTTTATGGTTGTGTAGTCTTTCAGGTCCCTCTTATAGCTTTAATTTTTCATTAGCTTTTTGCAACAAAACTTTCAATGAAGCTATTTTAGAATTTTGAAGCCTTTGCTTTTAAGTGCACCTTTTAAATGATCTTATCTCATTAAAATGTTCCTTGACTAGTCATTGTGATTTTAAATGATCCTTAGTAATTTTGGTCCATTGAGATAGAAATTTAAAAGAGAGGCAACCACAGTTCTTAAACATAAAACTGGTAGGACTTTCTGAGGGAGAAACTTTTCAGGAGACTTTAGAAAATGAAAGTCCCATGTGAAAGCAAAGCTCACAGACAGGAATTGTTACCACACAAAATTGGGGTTCTCTGCCCCATGAGCATAAACAAGCCAGTGAATTATGGCTACAGCCTTTGGGAAAAGAGATCAGCTTTATTCTGCAAGATTGATCTGCAGGGGGACAGAGGGTGCGTGCCTTCAGATCTGTCTTCAGGATTTGGGGTGAAATTTAAGAGGTTAGGGAGAATAGGCTGGCATGCAGAATTGCTGTCTGGACAGGTTTTGATTGTTGGCCTTCAAGCATACATGGTAAGGTTTTAAACATTTATGTCAGGATTCTAAATGTTTATGATGAGGTTCTAAACATTTGTGATGGGGTTGTAAACATTTTTGATGAGGTGGGGAAGGAATTTTAACACTGGATCTTCCTGAATGAGGGATTCCTCCCTTCTGATAAGGGTCTGACTTTCAAGTTCTGGTAGTGTCCCTGTCCTTGGGTTCCATGGAAGGAGGCTCTTTGATTCTGAGATCATTTCAGGTCACGATTTCTTCTTTTGCCCATGAGCTTGTTCTGTGAGGAACATTTTCTTCAAGTCAATTCTTAATCACTCTGTTGATAAGAGATGGGCTCAGTTGAACTGGTCCTGGAGGGTCCACAGTTGCAGAATGACAATAGAGAAATCCCTCAATTTAGTGAGAGTGCTCACCAATCAAAGAAAAAACCCTGCTGAGGAATCCCCTCCTGTGGCAATGGCCGCCACACTAGACTGAGACAATCATTTTCTGGACAGTCGCCTACCCCATCAAAAAAAAAAATGGGCACTGACTTCAACCAAATGGAGGGAGGTCAGAACCTGAGAGGACCCACAGTCCATGGAAACAGTGAGCCCCAGGTGGCTCATGTAGCTACCTTACCCGGTTCCAGGGGAGGTCCGTCCACGAAGGTGAGGTCACTTCAGGTCCCACTTTCTGACACATATGTATGTTAACCTAAAAATAAAGAACCCAAATAAGAGGCATACAGGCATTTATTTGGGGATCAGAGAATTGCAATTCAGGGAGCACATTCAGGTAGAAACCCAAATAGTGTCCTGCTAGGGAGTAAAAGTCAGGAGCTTTTAAAGACACAGAAGGGAGGTTTGCATTACAAACAATGATAATCGGGATTGAAGGCAGAAAACTAATCTTGGCTAAAAATAAGTGATTGCTAAGGCTAGCTAGAGGGAGGCAAAAGTCTGTCCCTATGATGAGCTGCAGGGTTCTTGCAACATTTCTCAGCTCTAAAGTTCATGGTCCTGCTGGATGAGGACGTGCATAAGACCCATTTCCTTAATGGCTTCCCAGCTCCATTTTAAACCCCTTAGACATAAACGACTGTTTTGTTTCACATTTCACAAGCTCAATCAGGTAATGCACAAGGGGCCAGCTTAGGAGAAACACTAGTCTTCCAACTTCTCACTCTCTTCCTCTGTTTACCAGTCTTCATCTCTGTCTGGCACTCAGCCCTTCGTGCCCCTGGAGTTCTTTCTTGGAAACAGTTGGTGCTTTATCTTTTATTTTGATAAAAGTTTTATTCACATACCATAATACTCACCAACTGAAAATGTACACTTCAGTGGGTTGTAGTATATCCACAGAATTGTGCAACCATCACCGCTATCTAATTTCAGAACATTTCCATCACCTCAAAAAGAAACTATGTACCCATTAGCAGTCACTTCCCATTCGCCTCTCCCCCCATCCTCTGGCCACCACTAAGCTACTTTCTGTCTCTATGGATTTGCCTATTCTGGACATTTTATATAAATGAAATCATTCAATCTCTGTGGTCTTTTGTAACTGGCTTCTTTCACTTAGCAATAGTGTTCTCAAGATTCATCCATGTTATCTCACCACTTTATTCATTCTTATGGACAAATAATATTCCTTATATGGATATTTCACATTTTATTTATCCATCAGGAGTGGATGGACATTTGAATTGCTTCTGCTTTGGGGCTGTTATGAAAATTCACGTACAAGTTTTTGTGTGGACACATGTTTTCATGTCTTGAGTATATACCTAGGGGCGGAATGGCTGGATCATACAGTAACTCAATGTTTAGCATTTTAAGGAACAGCTCAGTGGTTTTCCAAAAGAGCTGCACCATCTTACATTCCCACCAGCAATGTATGAGGGTTCCAGTCACTCCACATCATCTTCAACACTTGTTCTTCTCTGACTTTTTGACTGTAGCCATCCTAGGGAGTTCATCGTACTGTGGTTTTGATTTCCATTTCCCTAATGACTAATAATGACAAGAATCTTTCCATGTGCTTATTGGACATTTGTGTATCCTCTTTGGAGAAATCTCTTTTCAGATCCTTTGCCCATTTTTAAATTGGGCTATTTATCTGTTTATTGTTGAGTTGTAAAAGTTCTTTCTGTATTCTGGATACAATCCCCTTATCAAATATATGATTTGCAAATATTTTCTGCCATTCTGTGGATTATTCTCTTTTCAGTTTCTTGATGGTATCCTTTGAAGCACACAAGTTTTCAATTTTGATGAAGTTCAGTTTATCCATATTTTTCTTAGGTTGCTTGAACTTTTGCTGTCATGTTTAAAGAAACCATTGGGGAGAAGGTGAGATGGGTAAAGGGGGTCAAGTATATGGTGATAAATGGAAACTATGCTTTTGGTAGTGAGCACACTGTAGTGTATACAGATGTTGAATTCTAATGTTGTACACCTGAAATCTATACAGTGTTATAAATCAATGTTACCTCAATAAAAAATAAAAAATAAAAGAAAGAAAAAAACCATTGGCTAACCCACAGTCATGAAGATTTACTCATATGTTTTCTTCTAAGACTTTCTTGGGAGTTCAGCTAAACTACTCCATAGTGTTGCTGTCTCGGCATCCATCTTGTGTGGACAAGCAGCCTGCAGGGGCCTGGAAGTGACACTAGCCCCTCCCGAGAGTGCACGCCCCAAATAACCAGTGGCAGACTTCTTACCAATTTCACTCTGGTGTGACTTAAACCCACAATCAGATGCCAATTCTGTTACCAATTTAGCCTTCCTCTGCTGGGACTCAAACCCACAATCAGAGGGGACATGAGGAAGAGTCCATAGGTGCCACTCAAACCACAATCCCCAGCTCTTCTTTGGATAGTTCCTTCCTGTTTGGTGTTACAGAGTGGAAACAAAACTGAAGCTGAGCATTCAATAGCACAAGCTTTATACAATGGCTGAAGTATAGAAAAGCAGGAACAAATTTTGCAAATGAACTTCTCAGCTCTGGAGGGATTAAGCAGCTGTTACAAGGGGTCAGGGTAATGAAGGAGAGGAATATTCATAGCAGTATGGGGCACTGGGCAGGGTTTTCTGGGGAAAGGGGTGCCACCCCTTTTCTTCCCTTATTTGGTCTGGAATTTCCTGTCATGGCCATGGGTAGGTGTGATACGTAGCATGATAATGTATTACAATGAGCATATAATGAGCTGCAGGGTCTATGTAAGGTCAAGTCAGACTGTCATGGTGCCTTCAACCAGTTTTAACTGGTTTTCACCATGGGTCTCAGTCATCTTCTCCTTCCTCTCTCTGTGGTTTCCTGTAAGCTAAAGATCATCCGTTAGGCTTTTTCTGAGCAGCGTTGTGGTTAATGTCTTAGGGGATTGGTGGGCTAGGTAACAGAGTCATAAGTAAACCTAAGTTCCTGATATGATTCCTGCAACTGCCCTTGTGAGAAGCATTCTCCCGGCCTCCCAGGGCCTTCTGGTTGTGCACCCTTTAGATGAGACCCCTGCAAAGCTTACCACAACCTCTTTTTGGTTTGAATTGACCAACCCAGACTTAGGCTGGCAACCACAAAGCATTCCACCTGCGAACCCTAATAAAGGCATATGCCCCAGGTCCTGCCCTGCTCTCTGCCTGCACTCTGCTTTAACCTCCTGGTGTGGCTCCTCAAGGTCTGTCCCCTGTGGACCTTCTCCAGGACCTGTGAGTAACAGACTTCTCTATTTCAATTCCTTTGTGGTCTGTTGTTGAACAGAGGCTCACCATCTAATACCCCCAGGGCTCTACTTAACAAATGTTAACTTAACAAAGTCACAATACCTATTACAGGCATACCTCATTTTATTGTGCTTTGCAGATATTGTGTTTTTTACAAATTGAAGATGTAGGGGAAGAGGGAGAATAACCCCTTTTCCCCTTGTGGTTCTTATGGCTGGTCATAGAATTAGAAATGACACAAGGCAGGTTAGCACGAGAAAATCAAAGTTTAATATGTGCACATGGGAAATTTACATAAGCTTGAAGAATTCCAAAGATAGGGAAAATGAGGTATCTATGTCTTTCTGGACTAAGGAGAGGGAGATAGAGATCTGAGCCTTCAAAGGGGGAGAAAGCAATTTACAGGAAGATGGGAAGAGTTCATATTTGGTAACACATGTTTACATTGTCTTATCTATAGACAATGGGACCCAAAAGAAATCTTTTGATAAAATGGCCCTTGCTAGATGCCTTCCTGCCTACCACACCTAGAATTATCTATGGTAAGTTCTCTTTCCTGGGACAGGCCCTTCTTTCTGAAATTCTTTTAGGCAATTTGGGGGAAAGTCAAGTGTTCTTCAGAGTCTTCTTAGCCTTGATCATCTTCAGCTCAAAATAATCTGCATACCAGAGTGGCACACCTTGGAGTGGCCTGCCCTAAACCCCATCAGTTCCCTTCTCTGAAACTTCGCTGGAAGGTTCACATATTAAAAGCTGAGCTGGTGACTGTGGAGAGAAAAAAGAGGAGGATTGGCGGATGTTAGCACAGGGCTGATCTCCTCACAAAAAAAAAAAAAAAAACCCCAACGTTTTTCACTGATGACTGCACAAGTTCCTCCTGGCTGGGCAGTCAGTGTGTCCAGAGCACATCGATTTTGAGGGCCACAGAGGCTGGGCTGTTAATCTGTGACTGGAGCATTTTCAAAGTTTGCATGGTGGTGGTGAACTCTTGTTCATTACCATGGAGAGATTTAAGATTGCCTTTTCCAACTCATAATTTCCAAAGCTGGAGAATAAGACTTTGATGCTGAAAAGAAATGAAACTTGTTATACACAAGCAGATTCTCTATGATTTCTCAACTGCCACGTTTATGTGGCACAATCTTAACAACAAACAAACCCGTTTGCGATGTGGCTGGCATTTAGGGTGGAGTATCTGGTGACAGAAGGGACCAGGTATCCAAGTCCACATCGTCCTGACCAATTAGGTGGGAATCCTTTTATGTACTTTGTTGCCACATAAAATAAAAAGACCAGTGTGGTTTACAGACAAGGTTAGAACTGAACCTGTAGTTCCCAGAGTCTGGAGTATTCTGTGACCTTTGCCACTGGTACTGTTAGTGCCTAAACATCTCCATTTTCCGTGTGCTCCTGTCAACCTGGGAGAGCAGAACAGATTGCAGAGTAGCTGGTATAGGTCCTCTGGTTTTGACATGATTTGGCAGATGTTTGTGCCAAAGGGAGTAGTGTTAGAGTCACTTACGATTCCCTTGAGAAGTTTAAAGATGCCACCTGTGGAATCAAACCACAGAGTTTGGTTGCACTGCTGTCCTGGTGTGTCACCCAGGAAAGGTCCAGTGTCATGTTTACTTTCAATGCAAAGGGAACAATTTTCACCAATTGTCTTTATCTGGGCAAGGGACAGTCCGTGAGCTTCTGTAGAGGTTTTCTGGGGCTGAAGTGACTCACCAGGAGAAGAAGCAGAGTGATGTTTTCCTTGTCGTGGATGCCATACCCTGTCGTTCATCCATCTTCCATACTTAGTCCACCAGGTGTTTACATCAGCAGGAGCAGAGACTAGTTTAGGTTCTTTTGCACTGTCTAGCTGTTGACATAACCCACCGTCAGATGCATTACTTGGTGTGGCCAGGGTTTGGTAAACTGGCATAAGGGGGAGTTTGGTCTGCACTCGACCTGTTGAGAAAGAGAGGCGTTAGTAAAAGCAAGACAGATTGGAAAAAGCCCATAGTGGAAACTTAGAGAGGGAAGAGGGACAGATAAAGAAGAGTGCTCTCCAGTCAGCTTTCTAATATATGATTAAAAGGAATATATATATATTTATTAATAGGAAAAGGTGCGTGTGTGTGTGTGTGTGTGTGTGTGTGTGTGTGTGTGTGTGTGTTCGGGAGTTTTAAAAGGAAGGTGGGAAAATAGATGAAAGCCAGGTTTCTTGATCCATGATCTTAGGAAAAGCCATCTACTCCATGAGGCCGGCTGCTTCTGGGGCCTGGGAATTTGCCCTGGAAATTCTTAGTTTAAGGATTGTGGGAGGCCGGCTCCGTGGCTTAGTGGTTATGTGCGCGCGCTCTGCTACTGGCGGCCCAGGTTCGGATCCCGGGTGCACACCGACGCACCGCTTCTCCGGCCATGCTGAGGCCGCGTCCCACATGCAGCAGCTGGAAGGATGTGCAACTTTCTACTGGGGCTTTGGGGAAAAAAAAAAAAAGGAGGAGGATTGGCAATAGATGTTAGCTCAGAGCTGGTCTTCCTCAGCAAAAAGAGGAGGATTAGCATGGATGTTAACTCAGGGCTGATCTTCCTCACAAAAAAAAAAGGACTGTGGGGACTCTCCCAGTTGTCTTGAGAGTGATATTCTGGGTCTATTTTGGTGTGGTTTGCATGGATGCCGCAAGATTTTTCCTTTATTTTGATGACAGTGTATGTGGTCAGTAGGACTTCATAATGTCCTTTCCAGTGAGATGACACTGCATGTTTTCTTTTAAAGACCTTGATGTACACCTGATCTCCTGGTCCAAAGGGATGGTGGAGTCATACCTCTTTTACCTGTTGATGATATGCTTCAAGTATACTAGTTAATTTTTGTCTATAGCTAGTCTTGGCATCAAATGGTTCACTTAAGTTCCCATAATATTCACTTAAGCCAGGAATGGAAGGTTTAGAGATGCCAGTAGGCATCGGGCATCCAAAACCTATTTCAAAAGAAGTCGATCCATGTCTCCTATTTGGAGTATTCTGGATCTTCATAAGGGCCAAGGGCAGAGCTTCTGCCCGCTTAAGCCCAGTTTCCTGACAGACCTTTGCTAAAGTCCTTTTGATGTCTAGATTTTTACGTTGCACTTGCCGTGATGATTGAGGATGATGTGGGGAATGAAATTATAATGAGTACCCTAGAGTTTCTGCAAGCAAGTGGTTTATCTACTGTAAAATGAGCTCCTTGGTCTGATTCAATCCATAAAGGAATGTCAAAACAAGGAATAACCTGTTATTAATTTCTTTACCACTGTTGTGGCATCTGCACGTCTAGTCGGATAACATTCAGTCCATCCACTCACCATGCAGATGATAACCAAACAGTGAGAATAGCCTAAAGCTGGGGGCAGGTCTATAAAGTCCATTTGGAGTGCCACAAAGGGCAGTGTGGGCCTGGGAGGACTTCCTGGGGTACACTGACTTCTCCCAGAAACTTGGTGAGATTTACAAGTCGTGCGCTGGGAAATAATTGGGTCAGAAATTTTGTGGCTGCTAGGGCAAAACCAATTGTCTTTTGTTTCCTTAACTATCCCACGTCTGCACATCTGTCCCATTTGGTGGGAGATAAGGGGAAGCCAAAAAGTCAAAGGAAAAGGAACTACAGGAAGTCCTTTCGCCCAGTGTCAAATCCATCTGATCATTATTTGGCACCCTTTTGTATCCATTATTTGGCGCTCCTTTCGTGGGGCATTTGCCTGAGAGTTAATAGTGTGAGTCAGGGCTAAAGGCAGGTTTAAAAATTGGATGAAGAAAGGACAAGGGGCTCCATGATGACCTGCATATTTAGCAGCTTTTCCTGAAGATACGACATCAGTCTCCTGAGCATGGGCTGAGCAGTGAACAATGGCAATTTGAGAAGGGAGGTGAATAGCTAGTAACAGGGCAGCAATTAAGTGTCCATTAGCAATAGGGGTTCCTGCGGAAGTTAAGAATCCAGGGAATTTCCAAATCGTGCGAACAGCATGGCAGACTCCAAAAGCATATCTGGAGTCACTGTAAAGAGTGGCAGTTTCCCTTTTGCTTGTGTGCAGGCTCTAGAAAGAGCTATGAGTCCAGCAGCTTGGGCTGATTTTACAGTAGGTGGGGAATAAGCTTCAAGCATTTCATGTGGGGAAGCTGCGGCATAACCAGTTATTATGTTTCCCCAGAAATTCCATTGGCAGGAGCCATCACAAAACAAAAGTCTGGATTGTCTGAAGGGATATCCGCGAGATCCTCTCATGGCTTTGAGACCGTGTCTGTAGTTGCAGGGCAATCATGTGGGATGGAGTGGGGCTCTCCATCATCAGGGAGGGGTCGTAAGGTAGCTGGATGTAAAGTGTGACAATGATTTAAGATAGTGGAAGTGTTAGTTAAAAGAGCCAGCTCATAGGTGGTCTGTCATCCTGTAGAGATGTGTTGTGTCCTGTGAACTTGCAAAATAGCAGCATGGGGAACATAGAGATGAATGGGAGAGCCTAACGTTAGAGTACTGTCTTTGTCAATCAGGGTAGCAGCTGTGGCCACTGCACATAAGCATGGGGGCATGCCTGATGCCACGGGGACTAGTTGGCATGAGAAATAGGCTATAGGACATATCTGAGAGGCAAAGACTGTCCTAGAATGCCTGCAGCAGTTCCACTATTTTCACGGTAGTATAGATGAAAAGGTTTTTCAAGATTAGGTAAGCCGAGAGCCAGGGTGTAGACAAAGTTAATTTTAAAGCTTCAAAGGAGTTTAATGCCTGTGAAGACCAGGAAATTGGCTCTGGGGTGATATCTGGGAGAAGAGCATACAGAGGTTTAGCAAGGGCTGCAGAATTAGGAATCCACTGGGGCAGTAACCAGCTGCCCCTAGAAATTTATGTAGCTGTGTTTTCCTTTTTGGGGAGAGGGATGGACAAAATGGACTCAAGGCATTTTGGGGTAGGTTTTGAATGCCTTGAGATATCTCATGTGCTAAGTAAATAACAGTCATTTGCACCCACTGAAGTTTAGATCTGGAGGCTTTATGGCCTCATGCAGCTCATGCCTTCAGGAGAACAAGGGAGTCAAGAGTTTGGTTACAGAGTAGGAGGTCATCCACATATTGAACAGGAGTGGAGCCTTGAGTAAAGACTACAGAATCCAAGTCAGCTTTAAGAATTTGGGAAAATAATGAAGGGGACTCACAATATCCCTGAGGTAGGTGAGTCCATGTTCATTGCCTCCTTTTAAATGTAAATGCGAAAAGAACTTGTGAGTCAGGCTGCAAAGGGATTGAAAAGAAAGCTGAGCAAGGGTCAACTCCTGTCACCCAGGCTGCACCTGCCGGAACTGAGGTCAGGATAACAGCTGGTTCAGGGACCAGGGATGCTGAGGAATACAAAAGACTTTATGGCCTGAGGTCTTGTACAAATCTACAGATTTGGTTCCTATCTGAGAGAAACTTGCCTTCTTTTTTCACTGGCAAGTGTCAATGCAAATAATCCATAACCAATCTATAAATCAAACTTGGGAGTGAGTTTATTATGAGCCAACCCTAAGGATCACATAACCCAGGAGAGTCCTTTCACAAAGGAAGGGAACACTGCAAAGAAGTGGGGTGTACAGAGTGGTTATATACCATCAAAGAGCATGCATCACATATGATTGGAATGTCCTTTTTACAATAGTCATGAGATTGTTTTGGCAGCACAGCAGTTCAGTGAACACAGCAGGTCCCTGGTCTCAAGGTCACAAGGTGAGCACATCAGGTCAGACATCAATCCTTAGTTTAGGGAGAGATGCTTATCCTTAAGGAAATGCCAATGTGGAGGAAGTTACCTCCTTAAAGGGCATTTTTCTTATCTTTGGGACATAGTAAATACTTAAAGCAGATATACAATGCATGCTCAACAGGCCACATTAGCCCCTTTTGGTGAAACAAGGCCAGGCTGAATTAGTTTTAACCCAAATGGCTTCCTGATATACTCCAGTATATCCTATTGCTTGTCATTTATTTATCATTTTCCCCCTTTTGATCTATAATCTTTTGATAGAAAGCATTGATTATCAAAATATTGTCCCTTGGCACCAGGGTGGTTGCTGCCTGCCCTGGGTCCATCATGTTCCTTGGTGCCAGGCTTTTATCTCACTTGTTTGCCCAGTTGTCCATGTTGGGGGGAAATAATTGGATATAGTGGACAAGCATAGAGAGAGAGATATATATATATATTAACTGAGGAAGCATTTCATAGGTTTTTTAATTAATTTTAAGTTGTTGCACAAACATTATACATGTGTTTTTCTATGACTCCTTATGTTTACATTGTTCACAGTTATAGAATAAGTATAGTAACAGTGATAATAATTCAATATTTGAAAAGATTAGTTTAAAGTGAGTTCTTAGGCGTAGTTCTTATCAGAAAAGGAAATTTGTCCAGGGTTGTAAGATCAATCGACCATCTCAAGTTGCTGAGCAATCCTTACTCTAGCTTGCATGCCAGTCTTACAACACTGAGTAAAGAAAATGGCAATTAGTTTGAATATTATGACTAGTACAAGAATTCCAAGAAGTAATAGAAATAGGAAGTGCTATCTGGATTGAAAAAGGGAACCGATACTGGAAGGGGGCCAACCAAACAAATTGAGACTGGGTGTGGGATCACTTAAGGCATTCACCTGTTTTTTCATGTGCTTTAGCAGAGATGATATATTGGAAGACTCATCAGGTATAAAAAACAGCATTCAGTTGAATGATTGCACATGTACCACCTTGGGATGCTGTTAGAATATCTAAGGCCATTCTATTTGGAAGGACAGCCTTTCTCATTAAAGATATTTCAGTATTTAATAAAGCTATTCCTGTTTGACTATCGTTAAGGGCTTGTTGAGTAAATTTAGTCAGAGCCTCTATATGTGATATGACATCTAGCCCCAAGGAAGGAACAAATATAGCCGCTAGGTGGTCATACCAGTGGAACACTGAACGAGCCCCTCTGGCCTTAAGGAGGGGGAGATTGGCAACAGTTGTTAGCTCAGGGCGAATGCTTCCTTGTATGCAAAGGAATACCAGAGTGCAGCGCCCTAGCCATCCAGACAGCAGCCAAGGCCAGAGGTTTGTTCCATATAACCACTGAGTTCCATTAGGAGCCACCCAATAAATGCCTGGTCTTTGAGACCAGTCTGTTCCAAACCAACCACTTTCTTTAAGTATGATAGTATTCTGACATGACTCAGGGGCTATCCAGCCCATATTTTGAGTGTAATTTGGTAGATTTTATTTGGAATGATTTCTTTGTTCCCAACATAAAAATGCCCGTATGTTTAAAGATTCCTGGCTTAGGAGTAAGCCAAACATATCCATCCCAAATTTGTGTGAAACCTTCCATAGTTCTCACTGTAATATCTGGTTTCTTTTGTTTATTTGCAAATTGTTGGGTTAATTGGATGGTCTGAGTAACAAAAAAAGAATACCATGCCCTGTATCATTAATAGCATGGGCTACTGGCCATGTTTCATGATCATAATTAGTAATATCAGATGAACTGTGAACATTGGAACCAGATCTTTCCATCGTAATTAATTGCTTTAGAGCTTTCCAATCAATTGCTTTAGAGCTTTCCAATCCTTGCCTTGAAAAGGGAGAGACCCACCAAGGCAACCCAGAGATACTAGAACGTGGAAGTTGGCCACATAGCCAACAATTGGACTGATTTTTGCATGTAGCAAGAGAATGTGCCCATTGCAGAAAAACATTGCCATCAGAGGCACATTCAGATGTAGATTGGAAAAACAAACATAGTATTAGGAAAATCTTAAATAGCATTTTCGTAATTAATTAAAGGCTTTGTAATTAGGTTCTAATCTATCTTATAAAGTTGGGGGGAGTAAAGTATTGGGGTATGAAAAAGGTAAGGCAATCTAGAAATTGATTATTGTAGGAATTACATAAAGTCTAAATATTACAAGGGTTTAAATGAGGAGATATAAGGTTAGGAATACAGGCCTGGTCCAGAGTCTTGGGGCAGCTGTCTACAGCAGATGTCATCTTCTCATGCTGCTTTGGAGATATACGTCTTGGTCAGTCAAAGGCAGGTGTCAGAGACTGGAGTTGAAGCCCGCTCAGGTAGAGAAGCCTTTTTTAAATGAGAAATGTGAATCCATGAGTCTATGCCTTTTTTTTTTTTTTTGAGGAAGATTGGCCCTGCGTTAACATCTGTTGCCAACCTTCCTCTTTTTTTTTTTCTCCCCAAAGCCCCGGTACATAGTTGTGTATCATAGTTGTAGGGTTGTAGCTCTTCTATGTGGGACACCGCCTCAGCATGGCCTGATGAGCAGTAAGTAGGTCTGCCCCCAGGATCTGAACCAGTGAACCCCGTGCTGCCGAAGCAGAATGCGCAAACTTAACCGCTATGCGCCACCGGGCCGGCCCCTGTGCCTTTTAATTTTGCAGCATATGGGTTGGTTAAAAGCATCTGATATGGTCCTTTCCAACAGAGCTGCAGAGTCCTTTATCTGGTGTCCTTTCCAATAAACAAAGTCTCCAGATTGTAATGCATGATCCTTAAGGTCTTAATCTCCCAGGAGCTCACTGTGAAATGAATCAGCTACCAATCTCTCATTTCTTTTGAGTGTCTCAATGAGACCTTGACAAAAATGTAAAATATCTCCTTTAAGTAAAGTTGATTCATACATTCCTTCATTTAATTGCATAGGCCGTCCAGTTATTATCTCAAAAGGAGACAGCTGATGTTTACCAAAGGGTGTAGATCTAAGATTGAGGAGCACTAGCGGAAGAGCTTTTGGCCATGAGAGATTAAATGCTCATGAAAACTTTGCCAATTGAGTTTTGATTGTGCCATTAGTTCTTTCTACCAGTCCTGAGGATTGGGGATGGTAAGCACGGTGGAAATGCTGTATTATTGGCCAAATTTTACAAATAGATTTAATTATTTGTCCAGTGAAATGAGTTCCCCAGTCACTATGTAACTCAGTAGGAATTATTCTCTCCAAACAGGAGATTATTCTCTCCAATAGTAATTTAACTACTGTTAGAGCCATTGCTCTTCTGCAAGGAAAGGCCTCAATCCAATGTGAGAACATACAGATCATTACCAAGATATATTTATATCCTTGAGATGGTGGCATTTGGACAAAGTCCAATTGCCATACTTCAAAGGGTCCCTTTAAAAGAGGAAAATGGCCTTATGATCCATGAAGTGGTTTCCCTGGATTATATTTTGGGCATATAACACAACGAGTGTAGGTTTTATGGGCCACTGTGGGAGAAGGTTTCCAAAAGTATTGTCTTCCCCATAAAATCGTCTTTTCAGGTGCCCAATGGGTTAGTTGGTATATATGTTGGAGCAGTGGCAATTGTGCTCCAACAGGCACTATGGGTTTCCTGTTGGGCCTGAAGCACATCTGTGAGGGGGCGTCAAAATTTCCCCCTTTTGACTGCCATGTCTGTTTCTCTTCTTCCACGGTGATTTCTTGAGCCTGTAGAAGGAAACCTTTTACTGGGTTAGCAGAGTTAATAGGAAGCAGCAGGCATCCTCGAGGCTGGATAGAGCAAGGGTTCTTGTTTAGCAGCTGCATCAGCAAGCCGGTTTCCTTTAGCTTCCAAAGTATCAGATTTGAAATCCCCTGGTACTTTAATAATTGCTAGTTGTCTCGGTAGCTGTGTAGAATTTAATAATTCTGCAACTTTTTTCCCATTCTTTATAGGTTGACCTGAAGAGGTTTTAAAAACCCTCATTGTTTCCACAGCATTCCAAAGTCATTTGCTACTCCAAAAGTATGACGGCTGTCAGGGTAGATATTTGCTACGTGGTCTCTGGCCAACTGACAAGCTTAAGCTAAAGCAATTAATTCAGCTTGCTGTGCTGATTTGATCTCTGGTAAATAAGAACTCTCGATTACATCCACTGAGGACGTTACTGCATATCCAGCCTGATAATGTCCTTGTTCATCCTTTCAGTAAGACCCATCTGTAAACCAAATTAGAGCAGCATTGTCAGTGGGAGTTTTTTGGAAATCGTTCCTAGGAGTAAGTAGGTAATCAGTTAATAAAATGCAGTCATGGGCATCTTCTTCCTGTGATGCTGGAAGTAAAATTGCAGGATTAAGATTATTACACCAGGCTAAGGTAATATTAGGTTCAGAGAGCAACAGAGCTTCATAGGAGGCTAGTCGGCTGACAGAGTAATGCTGAGTGTGCTGAGAATTTAGGAGAGATTCGACTGAGTGAGGAACATAGATAGTTAAAGGGACCCCATCACTATTTCTTCAGTGGTCTTGCATAAGAGGGCTGCTGCTGAAATGGCTCTCATACAAGGTGGAAGCCCTTTTGCCACTGAGTCCAATTGCTGACTATAATACCCTATAGGTCGATGTTGATCTCCATGTTTTTGAGTTAAGATACCTAAGGCATTTCCTTTATCTCCGTGTATGAAGAGGAAAAACAGCAAGCTGTAATTAGGATGTCCTAAGGCTGGTGCTTGAGCCAAAACAGACTTTAAGGTAATTACTGCCTTCTCTCCTTCTGGCATCCATTCCATTAAATCAGGCTGGTCAGACTTTAGTCATGTATGTAAGGATTGGGCAATGAGTGAAAAGCTAGGTACCCTGTTGCTGCAATATGCCATTAGTCCTAGGAATCCCCTTAACTGTTTCTTTGTCTTAGGGAGAGAAAAAGCCAAGATTCCTTTAATCCTTTCAAAATCAATCAATAGTCCAGTCCTTAGATGTTTTTGTGTGTGTGTGTGAGGAAGATCAGCCCTGAGCTAATATCCGATGCCGATCTTCCTCTTTTTTGCTGAGGAAGACTAGCCCTGGGCTGACATCCATGCCCATCTTCCTCTACTTTATATGGGACGCCGCCACAGCATGGCTTAACAAAAGTAGTGTGTCGGTGCGCGCCCGGGATCCGCCCTGGCGAACCCTGGGCCACCGCAGCGGAGCGCGCGCACTTAACTGCTTGCGCACAGGACCGGCCCTCTCTTCTTTTATTTGAGTCATTGATTTCACAATCATCAACCTTTCAGTAACTACATTTTTGTCAGCATCCCTATTTTCTAAATCTAGAAGCACTTCACTCTTTTGTGACAAGGCAATATGGGCATTGTATGCTTCTAGAAGATCTCATCCAATCAAATGAATTAGAGCACGTTTTACCAGGAGAAACACTTGTTTTCCCATGGTGGTTCCTAATTGAAAAATTATTGGTTCAGATTTAAAAACCTGCATTGGAAAATTTGAAACGCGATAGTTATCTCAAGTTCCCCTAAGGTATTTGTGAGGAGGGGAAACACCCTCTCGTAACCCTCAGAGCAACCTTACTGCTATTTGTTGTTGTCCCGCCCTAAATCCCACTTGAGTTTATGGCAATCTCATTTGAAATGACCAGGCTTTTTGCAACAGTAACAGGCATGGTCATTTTGTTTCTGGTTAGATTTGATTTGATTTTTTATTTTTTTAATTTTTTGTTTATTGCAGTAACATTGGTTTATAACATTGTATAAATTTCAGGTGTACATCATTATATTTCTATTTCTGCATAGATTGCATCATGTTCACCAACCAAATACTAATTACAACCCATCACCTAACACGTGCCGAATTATCCCTTTCACCCTCCTCCCTCTCCCCTTCCCCTCGGGTAAGCACCAATCGAATCTCTGTCTCTATGTGTTTGTTTATCATTGTTATTATCTACTACTTAATGAAGGAAATCATATGGTATTTGACCTTCCTCTGACTTATTTCACTTTGCATAATACCCTCAATGTCCATCCATGTTGTCACAAATTGCTGGATTTCATCCTTTCTTTTGCCTGAGTAGTATTCCATTGTGTGTATATACCACATCTTCTTTATTCATTCGTCCCCTGATGGGCACTTAGGTTGCTTCCGAGTCTTGGCTATTGTGAATAACGCTGCAGTGAACACAGGGGTGCATGTATCTTTACGCATTGGTGTTTTCAAGTTCTTCGGATAAATACCCAGCAGTGGAATAGCTGGATCATATGGTACTTGCATCCTTGATTTTTTGAGGAATCTCCATACTGTTTTCCATAGTGGCTGCACCAGTTTGCACTCCCACCAGCAGTGTATGAGAGTTCCCTTCTCTCAACATCCTCTCCAACACATGTTGTTTCCTGTCTTGTTCATTATAGCCATTCTGACGGGCTGAATGAGGTGAGGTGATATCTCATTGTAGTTTTGATTTGCATTTCCCTGATAGTTAATGATTTTGAACATCTTTTCATGTGTCTGTTGGCCGTCTGTATATCTTCTTTGGAGAAATGTCTCTTCAGGTCTTTTGCCCATTTTTTAATTGGGTTGTTAGTTTTTTTGTTGTTGAGATGCATGAGTTCTTTATATATTTTGGAGATTAACCCCTTATCAGATGTATGGTTTGCAAATATCTTCTCCCAATTGTTAGGTTGTCTTTTCGTTTGTTGATGGTTTCCTTTGCTGTGCAGAAGCTTTTTAGTTTGATGTAGTCCCGTTTGTTTATTTTTTCTATTGTTTCTCTTGCCCGGTCAGACATGGTGCTTGAAAACATGTTGCTAAGACCCATGTCAAAGAGCATACTGCCTATGTTTTCTTCTAGAAGTTTCACCGTTTCAGGTCTTACATTCAAGTCTTTAATCCATTTTGAGTTAATTTTTGTGTATGGTGTAAGGTAAGGGTCTACTTTCATTTTTTTGCATGTGGCTATCCAGTTTTCCCAACACCATTTGTTGAAGAGACTTTCTTTTCTCCATTGTATGTTCTTGGCTCCTTTCTCAAAGATTAGCTGTCCATAGATGTGTGGGTTTATTTCTGGGCTTTCGATTCTATTCCATCAATTTGTGTGTCTGTTTTTGTGCCAGTACCATGCTGTTTTGGTTACTACAGCTTTGTAGTATATTTTGAAATCATGGAGTGTGATACCTCGATCTTTGTTCTTTTTTCTCAGTATTCCTTTGGCTATTCGGGGTCTTTTGTTGTTCTATATAAATTTTAGGATTCTTTGTTCTATTTCTGTGAAAAACGTTGTTGGAACTTTGATAGGGATTGCATTGAATCTATAGATTGCTTTAGGAAGTATGGACATCTTAACTATGTTAATTCTTCCAATCCAAGAGCATGGAATATCTTTCCATTTCTTTGTATCTTCTCCATTTCTTTCAGCAGTGTTTTATAGTTTTCGGTGTAGAGATCCTTCACCTCTTTGGTTAAGTTTATTCCCAGGTATTTTATTCTTTTTGTTGCAATTGTAAATGGGATTGTATTCTTAATTTCTCTTTCTGCTACTTCCTTGTTAGTGTATAGAAATGCAGCTGATTTTTGTATGTTGATTTTGTATCCTGCAACTTTACCATATCCGTTTATTACTTCTAAAACTTGGTGGATTCTTTAGGGTTTTCTATATATAAAAATCATGTCATCTGCAAATAGTGAGAGTTTCACTTCTTCCTTTCCAATGTGGATCCCTTTTATTTCTTTATCTTGCCTTATTGCTCTGGCTAGGACTTCCAGTACTACGTTAAATAGGAGTGGTGACAGTGGTCATCCTTGTCTGGTTCCTGTTCTTAGAGGGATAGGTTTCAGTTTTTCACCATTGAGGAAGATTTTAGCTGTGGGTTTGTCGTATATGGCCTTTATTATGTTGAGGTACTTTCCTTCTATACCCATTTTATTCAGAGTTTTTATCATAAATGGATGCTGTATCTTGTCAAATGCTTTCTTTGCATCTATTGAGATGATCATGTGATTTTTATTCTTCATTTTATTAATGTGGTGTATTACGTTGATTGATTTGCAAAGGTTGAACCATCCCTGCATACCTGGAATAAATCCCACTTGATCCTGGTGTATAATCTTTTTAACGTATTGTTGTATGCGATTTGCTAGTATTTTATTGAGGATTTTTGCATCGATGTTCATCAGTGATATTGGCTTGTAATTTTCTTTTTTTGTTGTTGTCCTTGTCTGGTTTTGGTATCAGGGTAATGTCAGCTTCATAGAATGAGTTAGGGAGCTTCCCCCGCTCCTCAATTTTTTGGAAGAGTTTGAGAAGGATAGGTATTACGTCTTCTTTGAATGTTTGGTAGAATTCACCAGGGAAGCCGTCTGGTCCGGGACTTTTATTTTGGGGGAGGTTTTTTTTGTTTTTTTTTGTTTGTTTGTTTTTTTTGTAAGGAGATCAGCCCTGAGCTAACATCCGCCAATCCTCCTCTTTTTTTGCTGAGGAAGACGGCCCTGGGCTAACATCTGTGCCTATCTTCCGCCACTTTATATGGGACGCCGCCACAGCATGGCTTACCAAGCAGTGCGTCGGTGCGCGCCCGGCATCCGAACCAGCGAACCCCGGGCCGCCGCAGCGGAGCGCGCGCACTTAACCGCTTGCGCCACCGGGCCGGCCCCTCCCGGGGAGGTTTTTGATTACTGTTTTGATCTCCTTGCTGGTGATTGGTCTATTCAAATTCTCTACTTCTTCTTGATCCAGTTTTGGAAGGTTGTATGTTTCTAAGAATTTATCCATTTCTTCCAGATTGTCGAATTGGTTGGCATATAGCTTTTCATAGTATTCTCTTATAATCTTTTGTATTTCTGAGGTGTCTGTTGTAATTTCTCCTCTTTCATTTCTGATTTTACTTATTTGTGCCTTCTCTCTTTTTTTCTTGGTGAGTCTAGCTAAAGGTTTGTCAATTTTGTTTATCTTTTCAAAGAACCAGCTCTTGGTTTTATTAATTTTTTCTTATTTTTTTTAGTCTCTATTTCATTTATTTCTGCTCTGATTTTTATTATTTCCCTTCTTCTACTGATTTTGGGCTTTGTTTGTTCTTCTTTTTCCAGTTCCTTTAGGTGCATTGTTAGATTGTTTATTTGAGATTTTTCTTGTTTGTTGAGATAGGCCTGTATTGCTATAAACTTCCCTCTTAGAACCGCTTTTGCTGTATCCCATAAATTCTGGTTGTATTTTCATTTTCATTTGTCTCCAGGTATTTTTTGATTTCTTCATTGATTTCTTCATTGACCCAGTCGTTGTTCAGTAGCGTTTTGTTTAATCTCCACGTATTTGTGGCTTTTCTGATTTTCTTCCTATAGTTGATTTCCAGTTTCATACCATTGTGGTCAGAAAAATTCTTGGTATTATTTCAGTCTTCTTAAATTTATGGAGACTTGTTTTGTGGCCTAATAGGTGATCAGTCCTGGAGAATGTTCCATGTGCATTTGAAAAGAACGTGTATTCTTCGGTTTTTGGATGGAATGCTCTGTATGTATCTACTAGGTCCATCTGTTCTAATGTGTTATTTAAGGCCAATGTTTCCTGTTGATCTTCTGTTTTGATGATCTATCCGTTCGTGTAAGTGGAGTGTTAAAGTCCCCTACTATTATTGTGTTACTGTCTATTTCTCTTTTTATGTCTGTTAATAATTGCTTTATATATTTAGGTGCACCTACATTGGGTGCGTAGATATTTACAAGTGTCATATCCTCTTGTTGGATTGTTCCCTTGATCATTATGTAATGCCCTTCTTTGTCTTTTTTTACAGTTTTTGTTTTAAAGTCTATTTTGCGTGGAGTATCTTTTTGCATCCGTTCACTTTCACTTTGTGAGTGTCTTTAGGTCTGAAGTGTGTCTCTTGTGTGCAGCATATACATGGGTCTTGTTGTTTTATCCAGTCAGCCACCCTATGCCTTTTAATTGGAGCATTTAGTCCATTGACGTTTAAAGTAGCTATTGATAAGCATGTACTTACTGCCATTTTTTAACTTTTTTTTTCCTCAGTGTTTTAGTAGTCTTTCTCTGTTCCTTTCTGCTTCTATACAGAATTGATGGTCTCTTTAGTTTGACCTCCGTCTGAAAGCTCTACTCTTTAACTCCCCTCCTCCCTCATTTTATGTTTTTGATATCATATCTAACCTCTTTTTTGTGCATTTGTATCCATTACCCTCTTATCATGGAAATAGATAATTTTTTCTATTTGTGGTCTTCTCTTTTCCCCTTAAATCAGTCCCTTTAACATTTCTTGTAGCACTGGTTTCTTGGTGACAAACTCCTTTAATTTTTGCTTGTCTGGGAAATTTTTGATGTCTCCTTCCGTTTTGAATGATAACCTTGCTGGGTAGAGTATTCTTGGCTGTAAGTTTTTTCCTTTTAGCACTTTAAATATATCGTGCCACTCTCTTCTAGCCTGTAAGGTTTCTGGTGAGAAGTCAGCTGATAGACTTATGGGGTTTCCTTTGTATGTAACTTGTCTTTTTTTTTTTATAATTTTATTTATTTTTTTTTCCTCCAAAAGCCCCAGTAGATAGTTGTGTGTCACAGCTGCACATCCTTCTAGTTGCTGTATGTGGGACACGGCCTCAGCATGGCCGGAGAAGCGGTGTGTCGGTGCGCGCCTGGGATCCGAACCCGGGCCGCCAGCAGCGGAGCACGTGCACTTAACTGCTAAGCCACGGGGCTGGCCCAGTAACTTGTCTTTTTCTTGTGGCTTTTAGGATTCTCTCTTTGTCTTTAATACTGGACATTTTGATTATGATGTGTCTTGGTGTGGGCCTCTTTGGGTTTATCTTGTTTGGGGCTCTCTGTGCTTCCTGTACCTGGATGTCTGTTTCCTCCCTTAGGTTAGGGAAGTTTTCATCTATTATTTCTTGAAATAGATTCTCTGCCCCTTTGTCTCGCTCTTCTCCTTCTGGGACACCTATAACACGGATGTTAGTGCGCTTGATGTTGTCCCAGAGGTCCCTTAGATTGTTCTCACTCTTTTTAATTCTTGTCTCTTTTACCTCTTCAGCTTGGGTAATTTCTTTTAGTCTTTCGTCCAG
Source organism: Diceros bicornis minor (assembly GCF_020826845.1). NCBI lineage: Eukaryota > Metazoa > Chordata > Mammalia > Perissodactyla > Rhinocerotidae > Diceros > Diceros bicornis. Next base: position 31,096,775 of record NC_080774.1, on the reverse strand, counting down.
CTCACAGATCCGTTCTTCTGTATCCTCTACTCTGCTTTTGAGTCCCTCTAGTGAATTTTTCATTTCCAGTATCGTATTCTTCATTTCTGATTGGTTCTTTTTTATATCTTCCATTTCTTTGTTGACATTCTCACTGAGTTCATCTATTCTTCTCCCCAGATCAGTGAGCATCCTTAACACTCTTAGTTTGAACTCTCTGTCAGGTAGGTTGCTCATTTCTGTTTCACTTAGTTCATTTTCTGTGGTTTTGTCCTGTTCCCTTACTTGGAATGTATTCTTTTGCCTCCTCATTTTGCCTCTTTCCCTGTGCTTGTGTCTATGTATTAGGTAGGTCAGCTACGTCTCCTGCTCTTGGATAGGTGACCTTATATAAGTGATGCCTTAGGAGGCCTGCAGTGTGCTTCCCTCAGTTCTCAGTGTTCCAGGGGTGACCCCTATGTGGGCTATGTGTGTCCTTCTGTTGTGGCCTGTTTGCTCTCCCTCTATGCACCCAAGGAGGCTGAGTTATGCTCCTGCCCAGCTGTTGTAATGCTCAGCTGTTTTTAGTTGTTGTGGGCCCTTCAGTCTCTTTATCAGGTGTGGGGAGCCCCAGTACAGTTGGCTGCAAGTTCTAATACCACATTTGTGTTGCAGTGTTTCTTTTAAGTGAGTAGGCCCCCAGCATGGCAGGTTGTTAGGCTCAGGGGCTTACAATTGCCATAAGAGACCTCCAGCCTTTAGGTCTCTTTTCAGCTGTCTGAGGATTGCAGCTGGGTGGGGCTGGCCTCAGGCACGGGAGCACCCAATTATTTCAGGCTTTGGAAGGTGGGGCAAACCCCCTATGTGGGTCTTTGAGAAGCACAAGTCTTCTGCAGCTGACAAGCCCTGCCGCCCACAGGTCCACACACACAGTCAACACAGTCCTGCCCTGTGTGCACGCCCCATCTCTGAAGTGGACCCAGTCTCTCCACAATGGGAGCCCCACACACTCCACCACCGCCCCACACTCTCCACCCGCTCCTTGTGCATGCCCTGCCCCACTGAAGTGGGCTCAGTTGCCAGGCTGCAGAGAATCCAGTCACTAATCTATGCAGGCCCACAAGTTGCCTGAGGGCTTTTGTTGGGTGGGGCCAGTCTCTAGGGTGGGCTGCCTGCCCTGGCTGAGCTGGATTAAATCGGTGCTCTAGTGGGTGGGGCAGACCTGGGCTAACAGGCCCCCCGGGAGAACTCCAATGGTGTCTGTGTCAGCATACCCACACCAGGCCACAACAATGGCCGCCGCCAATGTCCCAGTCCCTGGAGAGATCTCACCTCTCACCAAGATGCACTCAGGGCCTATCAGGTGAGTCTCTTTTTCACCAAAGCACCATGCACCTTTCTTTCTGGTGATTTTAGGTTGCTTTCTGAAATGGGTGAGTTTGCATGTGGGCCCTTTAAGAGCCGGTTTTACTTTCTTTGTGAACCAGCTTTTCTGGGGGTACTCCCCGATGTTTTAGTAGCAGGCAAAGTCAGATATTATGCCACTCGTCTCGTTTGTGCTGGGTCCACAAAATGCCCACTGCGGGGGCACTCCCCGGCTCAGGACCCCACTCCTCCAGGGAGGGCTGCGTACCTGTGGGCTGCTCCCGGGCAGCCGTGAAGCTGGCGGCTTGTGAAGGTGGTGTTTTTTTCTCTCCAGAAGGGAGTTTCTGGCTCTTCAACCTCAATTAGGATTGTCCTTTGTTGCAGGAGTTCCTCTTATCCAGTTTTCAGTTCTGTCTCGGGGTAATTTTTCCACGAGTAGTTGTAAATTGGCTGTGTCCGCTGGAGGAGGTGAGTTCAGAGTCTGCTTACGCCGCCATCTTGACTCTCTCTCTCTCTGGTTAGATTTTAAAAGGATGGGTTTTGTTGGGCCACTAAGCTGTTGCAGTTGTATACTCATAACCTTAGTGGCTTTTTCTGTAAGATTTTAGATAGTTTAGCTGCAGTATTGTCCAGAACACTAATGTGCATTAAAGTCCAATCCAATTCATGTCTCTTAACTAATTTGCTGATTCCTCATCTAATCCATCTAAGAAAATTGAATTTAAAATTGGATCATTTGGGGCCGGCCTGGTGGTGTAGTGGTTAAGTTCGCGCACTCTGCTTTGGCCACCCGAGGTTTGCAGATTTGGATCCCGGGCGCAGACTGACGCACCACTTGTCAAGCCATGCTGTGGCAGCATCCTATATAAAATAGAGGAAGATGGGCACGGATGTTAGCCCAGGGCCAATCTTCCTCAGCAAAAAGAGGAGGATTGGCATCGGATATTAGCTCAGGGCTAATCTTTCTCACATACACACAAAAAAACTAAAACAAACAAATAAATAAAATTGGATCATTTTGATGATCCTGATAACTTCCAGGAGCCATCCCAAAGTGTTGTTTGAAGGTTTCCTCGAGCCTTTCAGAATAATCAAAGATAGATTCTTTCGGTCTATGCTTACATTGATGGACTTTAGCCCAATCTGTCTTCCTGGGAAAAATTACAGGAATGACTTTATGTAAGTCTCGAGCAATATCTCTACACTCCTTAAGGTCCTGAGGCTCATACTTACGGAAATCCTCCAGGGGATCTCTCCAACTTGCCTCTTTTATCCATCCCTTTGCTTTGCTCTCAGACACCAGCAAATGCACAAGCTGATATAAATCTGAATATCCTGGTGCATGTGTTCTAATGATTAAATCAAATTCTCAAGCAAACCCTCAAGGATCTTGCAAAGGGTCTGTGAAGTCTCTCATTAAATTCTTAAGTTCAGTTCTGGTTGAGGGATTATACACAAGAACAGGCTCACCTCTCCCAGTAAAGGTTTCTCCTTAAAGGGAGCCACTATAACTTTAGGACTTTTAGTATCTGCTCCCTGAGAGTTACTCCTCGTTTTCTCTAGGGGTGGAGGAGGGGGAGGAGGAGGTAGAGTGGACAAGTCAGTGTGTGGAAGTTCAGAAAGGAAAGGATATAAGGGTGCTGAGGGAGAAGATGAGTTCTGAGGTGCCGAAAGTGGCAGCAGAGGAGATGGAAAAGATAAGGGGGAAGTCAGCTTCTGACTTCTTATCTCTCTTTAATTCAGACACAGTCTCTGCCAATTTATGGTTAGTCTCCTGTAAAGAAGTCATTTTATCATTATTACATTTTGAAGCCTCTAAATGTCAATTGTAATAGGCTTCACATTCTTTTAGTTTTATAGCCGGCTTTTTCAACTTGTGCATCTGAATACAGTAGTTTTGACAGGCCAAATGTTCCCCGCTTTGGCTATTTAAGACTTAAGTCATCCTTGTTAATCTTTCCCATTTTGTTAAACACTTGCAAGCTTTGTTCCTGTACACATTGTACATGAAACCATCTGGAGTTCCACTGTAGGGTTGTCCATCTAGGAGCTGGCCAGCTTTAGAAGCACAGTTTCCCATTTTCTTTTAGTTTTGTTTTATTATAAAGTCTGAACAATTTCTAAGGACAGTGTAGTGGGTCAGAAATGTGCTGCTTGTGGGTATTACTCCCTAAAGAACGATCATAAACACTCTCTTACGTGTCACGCTTTCTCCTGCTGGCAGTCTAAGACCACCATGGGGGCTCAGAGCGTGAGAGTGACCAACTCTAATATGCGCTTCCCCAGATGAGCCTTTAATTAATTAACATGAACGATAGTGGAGTTCCCTATAGGCCAGCTATGTGTTGTGAGGATTTGATCCTCTGACACTCCCACTGAGGTTCTCAGCCACCTGAGAACGCTTTTTGGCCGGGAGGAGCTCGTGTCCCTTTTCTTCTGAGCTGAAGAAGTTTAGACTCTCATTTCTCTATCAAGCAGTTTGTTCAGACTTTATAAAGCAATTCTTTCCAATTTTAAAGCCAAATTAAAAGGGCAACCAACCCAGTTCACTCCAAGCTTCCCCTAAGCTCCCCTGGCCTAGGATATTCCCCCTAGGTTTCTCTTCACCTAGGAAATGTACCAGTACCCTTCAAATTCTCTAGTCTTAAGACCTTAAACAGCTCATGTAAACTCTCAGACCGTCAACTTAAAATAAGGAGGTCTGGGTTTTAGGAGAACTCACCAGGATCACCTGAAGAATGCAGTGATCCACGGAGCTCAAGGGGTCCCTGTGATACCAGCTCAACACAAGGTTGACATGAGGGAAGCCATATTGTAGAAAAGAGATCATATTGTAACTTTGAATGACCTCTGATTAACTAGCCCAGACATGCTCTGTGGATTGTATGGCCCCTCCCAGCTGCAATAAGTTGATAACTTTGTTCTTTTGAGTTCCTTAGGAATGTGATGACCCCTGGGCAGAGAGTCTATGCTGATGACCATCATCAAGGACAACTGAAAGATCAGGATAGAGGGTATTTCTCCCATCTCTGATGCATATTCAGTGAAACAAGACTATCAGGAACTAAGACAACATGTCTGCCTCCACCCAGAGACCAGATGGATGCCCCACCCTGAGACCAGATGCCTCTCCCACCCGGAGACCAGCCCCCTATATAACTGGCCTGTAGTCTTTGTTCTGTAAGATGGTTCTTTTGGACATTAGTCTGCCATCTTCCCCCTTGCTAGCAAGCTGTAATAAACAGTCCTTTCTCTCCTACCTCCTTGCCTCTTGACTACTGGCATGTCTTGCAGTGGGCAGATGACACTTCCCCCCTGCCTTGGGCAGTAACACCTGTAGTACCAAGCACCAGTTAAATGTAGATTCCAGGTGGTCTCTGGTGAGTTTCTCTGAAATCCTGCCAACTATGCCAAGAAATGATGCAAATAATCCATAACCAATCTATAAATCAAAATTGGGGTGAGTTTATTATGAGCCAACCTTGAGGACCATAGCCCAGGAGAGTCCTTTCACAAAGGAAGGGAACGCTCCAAAGAAGTGAGGTGTAGGGCGCTAGCCCCGTGGCTTAGCAGTTAATTGTGTGCACTGAGCTACTGGCAGCCTGGGTTCGGATCCCGGGCGCGCACCGACGCATCGCTTCTCCGGCCATGCTGAGGTGGCGTCCCACATACAGCCACTAGAAGGATGTGCAACTATGACATACAACTATCTACTGGGGCTATGGGGAGAAAAAGGGAAAAAAAGGAGGAAGATTGGCAATAGATGTTAGCTCAGGGCCTGTCTTCCTCAGCAAAAAAGAGGAGGATTAGCATGGATGTTAGCTCAGGGCTGATCTTCCTCACCAAAAAAAAAAAGAAGTGGGGTCTACAAAGTGGTTATACACCATCAAAGAGCATGCATCACATATAACAGGAATGTCCTTTTTACAGTAGTCATGACATTGCTTCACCGGCACAGCAATTTGGTTAACACAGCAGGTTGGTGGTTGCAAGGTGGGTGGTCACAAGGTGAGCACAGCAGGTCAGCAATTAATCCTTAGTTTAGGGAGAGATGCTTATTCTTACAGAAATGCTGGTGTGGGGGATGTTACATTCTTATCTTTAAGGGCATGGTTCTTGGCTTTGGGACATAGTAAATACTTAAAGCAGATATACAATGCATGCTCAACAAGCCACATCAGGCCATTTTGGACAAACAAGGCCAGGCTGAATTAGTTTTAACCCAAGTGGCTTCCTCATATACTCCAATATATCCTATTGCTTGTCATTTATGTATCACAAGATTGGAGTATTACAGAATGAGGAAGTAAAAACTAGTATACCCTGTTGCAAACGGGAGTCTGTTATAGATTCAGGTCCTCACTCTGCATCTCTGAAGAGCAGATATTGGGCTACTGATGGACACAGTTCATTTTTTTTCTCTGTAATGTGCACAGTAACAATCTACTTCATTTGCATGTATAGCCCAGAGACTAATTGGGACATCATTTAAAGACTCATCCTCTTCAGAAGAATTTAAATCAAGATGAGTTTCTAGCAAGGAAAGTAGGAGACTTGGGTTGTGGTCTGAGGGCAGGGAGATAAAAAAGTCTTTCTCGTGACGATTTATAGTGGCATTATATTTACATAACAAATCTCTGCCAAAAACGTTTGCTGGTGAACAGTGGGAGACTAGAAAGGCAGGATGAGTGCTAAGGGGCCTAAAAATGTTGGAGTGGGCTGAGACGTAGGCCATGAAATAGGCTGCCCAGAGACTCCAATTGCTTGAATAGAATCAGAGGTGACAGGTAGACATAAATCCTCTGAAGGGTTAGTAGAGAAAGTCACACCAGTATCAATTAAGAAATCCAGTTCCTGGGGCCAGCCTGGTGGCGCAAGCAGTTAAGTACGCGCGCTCTGCTGCGGTGGCCCAGGGTTCGCCGGTTCGGATCCCAGGCGCGCACCGAGGCACCGCTTGTTAGGCCACGCTGTGGCAGCGTCCCATATAAAGTGGAGGAGGATGGGCATGGATGTTAGCTCAGGGCCAGTCTTCCTCAGCGAAAAAGGAGGATTGGCAGATGTTAGCACAGGGCTGATCTCCTCACACAAAAAAAAAAAAAAAAAAAGAAAAAGAAATCCAGGTCCCTATCCTCTGTTTTTTTAGTGGTAGGCTCGGGTGTGACTGAGGATCGGCTGACCCCATCACTTAGGGGAAAATGCCCCTCAGGAGGAGAAAAACAAGCCTTCTGGGGGTGTTGGGGCCAAGGCGGGGTATATTTAAGCTGTCTCTTCTCTTAAAAGCAGGACGATCTCTTTTCCAATGCCCTGGTTTCTTGCAATACCTGCAATTGTCTGGAGGCAAATAAGGAGGCCTCTGAGTAGGCTGTAATTTACTTTCAGAGTTACATTTTTACTTGTCTCAAGACTCAAGTTGTAAAGTGAGAAGAATTGCTTTTAATTCTCTTTTCCTTTTGCTTTCTTGCTATTTTCAAAGAATTGTGTAGCAGTCTCCATTATTACACTTAATGGTTGCTCTGACCAACCAACCACACTATTTGGAATATGGGGTTGGGTTTTTTTTTATATCAGGAAGAAAATTTCTTACTAAAGCAAAAATTAGGAGATTCCTGTGCTCTGGGGCTTCCGGGTTTCATGCAGTGTGCCTTTGAAAAGTTTGTGTGAAATGTTCAACAAAGGCTTTTGGATGTTCCCCTCATTCTGAGGGCATAATTCAATTTTTGACCAATTAACTTTAGGAGGAAAGGCCTCTAAAATCGCTCCTATTAAACCTTGAATATCAGCCTCTAGCAGAGCCGCTTCCTGGTCATTTGCAGGAGGGTCTGGGAGAGAGTCTGGCCATATATTTCCCCTATGAGGAGGGTTTTCTCCAGGGAGCTGTGTGGCTCAACTACAGTGTAAACCTGGGCTGGAGGAAACCCCCCTTAGCAGCCAGTGGAGATGTCTGTGGGTGGGGTTATGAATAGCCACTAATCTTTCTAATTCCTCTCTAAATTTAGTGGCATCTTCTGACAATGGAGGCAGGAGAGTTTTATAATTTAATAGATCACCTGCTGTCCAGGGGACATGAATTCTCTGCAGTGGAGGTCCAGGACACATCCACAGTGGACACTGTGTAGGAATGCCTGAAGCTGGCAGAGCCTGATGACAGAGCCCTGGGAAGTAGGAGGACTTAGGAGGGACAGCAAAGCCAGCCTTCCTGCCTCTCCTGGCTGCTTCTACTGAATCACTTCCTAGCTTTCAGCATTTACACAATTGGCCTGTATGCCCCTGGCTTGGAGGTCAGGCCTGAGTGCCCCCTGTAAGTCTTCTAAAGAGAGGGAAGTGAAAATGGGCAGCTGAGTGCTGTTTGGAGAAGGTGGGGTTTTAGGATCTGAGGGAACTGGCTGAGGAGCTGGCTGAGGAGCTAAGTCTTGAGAGAGGGAGTTGAAACCAGGGGCCCAGAGACCCAACAGATCTCCTGGGGAGTCGGGGACAGGGAGTTGGAGACAGGGAGGAGAAGGGGAATTTTCATTAAATTTGGTTTTTAATCTTTGTTCTAAATCTGACTTCTGTTCTTTAATTTTATTAAGAGATTCCCTAAGGCTAGCCATTATATTTTTTTGGCTTTTCCATTTGATCTTCCCATAAATACTAATCAGGCAGCTGCTTGTGATAAGAGCTCTCTAAAATAGTTTTCAAATATAGAAGAATTGCCAATTCAAAAGATCTATCATCAGGCCGTTGATGAGGAGGATCTCCATTTGTATATTTATTCCAATAGTGGCTCAGTCCAATGAGCCATTTTAAGGAAAAGATTGGTGATAAGTTTCCAGGCTTAAAATCTTTACCATGGATGAAGGAGGCATCCCTGGGGAGCGCATAGATGATGTAGCCCCCAGGGTCCAAAATGTTCATTCCCCAAAATAGAGAGAGTAAAGAGCTTCCATTGCACAGGTAGTAAGGATGGTGTTCTGAAAATGATGTCTCCAGTCTCCCTCCAGAGCATGGGACACCTCCAGTCACAGACTCGCTAATCAAACCGGCCATGACATTCCCTTAAGCCAAAGCCTAATCCAGAACAAAGGTCCTAACTCTCTTCAATTCTTTGAAGGCTGAGAGAGATGAGGAAGCTGCAGAAGAAGAGGTTAAAGCTAGGAGAAGTTTGTTCATGAGGTTTAAGGAAAGAAGCCATCTCCATAACATAAAAGTCCAAGGTGAAGCAGCAAGTGCTGGTGTAGAAGCTGCAGCAAATTATCCAGAAGATCTAGCTAAGATCATTAATGAAGGTGGCTACTCTAAACAATGGATTTTCATCTTAGACAAAACAGCTTTATACTGGAAGTAGATGCCATCTAGGACTTTCATAGCTAGAGAGGAGAAGTCAATGCCTGGCTTCAAAGCTTCAAAGAACAGGCTGACTCTCTTGTTAGGGGTAATGCAGCTGGTAACTTTAAGTTGAAGCCAGTGCTCATTTACCATTCTGAAAATCCTAGGGCCCTTAAGAATTGTGCTAAATCTGCTCTGCCTGTGCTCCATGAATGCAACAAAGCCTAGATGACAGCACATCTGTTTGCAACACAGTTTACTGAATATTTTAAGCCCACTATTGAGACCTACTGCTCAGAAAAAAAGGTTCCTTTCAAAATATTACTGCTCATTGACAATGCACCTGGTCACCCAAGAGCTCTGATGGAGATGTACAATGAGATTAATGTTGCTTTCATGCCTGCTAGCACAACATCCATTCTGCAGGATGTGGGCAGTCATTTTGATCATGGATCTAGGAGTAATTTTGACTTTCAAGTCTTCTTATTTAAGAAATACATTTCATAAGGCTATAGCTACCATAGATAGTAATTCCTCTGATGGATCTGGGCAGGGTAAATTGAAACCTTCTGGAAAGGATTCACCATTCTAGATGCCATTAAGAACATTCATGATTTATGGGAAGAGGCCAAAATATCAACCTTAACAGGAATTTGGAAGAAGTTGACTCCAACCCTCATGGATGACTTTGAGGGGTTCAAGACTTCAGTGGAGGAAGTAACTGCAGATATGGTGGAAATAGCAAGAGAACTAGAATTAGAAGTGGATGGGGCCAGCCCAGTGGCATAGCGGTTAAGTGCACGCACTCCAGGCTGGCAGCCTGGGTTTGGATCCAGGGCGTGCACCAATGCACTGTTTGTCAGGCCATGCTGTGGCGGCGTCCCATATAAAGTGGAGGAGGATGGGCACGGATGTTAGCCCAGGGCCAGTCTTCCTCAGCAAAAAAAAGTAGAGGATTGGCATGGATGTTAGCTCAGGGCTGATCTTCCTCACAAAAAAAAAAAAAGAAAGTGGAGCCTGAAGATGTGACTGAATTGTTGTAATCTCATGATAAAATTTTAAGGGATGAGGAGTTGCTTCTTGTGGTTGAGCAAAGAAAATGGTTTCTTGAGATGGAGTCTACTCCTGGTGACAATGCTATGAAGATTGTTGATATGACAACAAACAATTTAGACTGTTACATAAACTTAGTTGATAAAGCAGTGACAAGGTTTGAGAGGACTGACCCCAATTTTGAAAGACTTCTACCGTGGGTAAAATGCTATCAAACAGCATTGCATGCTACAGAGAAAATGTTTGCGAAAGGAAGAGCCAATCAATGTGGCAAACTTCATTGTTGTCTTGTTTTAATAAATTGCCACAGCCACCCCAACCTTCAGCAACCACTACCCTGATCAGTCAGCAGCCATCAACATGGAGGCAAAACCCTCCACCAACTAAAAGATTACAACTGACTGAAGGCTCAGATGGTGGTTAGCATTTTTTTAGCAATAAAGTATTTTTAAATTAATGTATGTGTGGGAGATCAAGATTTGGCCACCCTGAAATCTATCTCTTTACCTTGGTTGTTTTCTCTAGGGACATTTGACCTCCCCCACTAACTGCCTAAAAAATTTGACATGGTGGCTCCTTCCTAGAACAGATCTATCACGATGGCTGTAAAGATAACGTAGGGTAAATGTTACAATAGGAAAGGCACCAACAAGCCCCTGTTATCAAAAGTTCTGTCTCTCTGGCCACATTCTCTGGATGACCCTGCAAAGAGTTGCCAGACAATCATTTACATTTATAAGGGAAATCTCCATTTGTAAAGGTATCTCCCTCTCTGTTTGGAGAAGAGAGGGGGATGAGCTCATTTCTAGTGACTTATCAATGTGGAAGGTGAGGCCTTGAGCTACATAATAAACCTTACTCTTGTTTACTGTGCTTTAGTGGTAATCTCCTGTAACTGACTCCCCCCACCCCCAAAATCCTCCTTTGTCATTGGCTGAAAATGATATTTAAGACGAGAATTTCTGCTATTGTGTTGAGAAACGCAGTGTTCCTGCTTTCTCCCATGTATACATGTTATTAAACTTGGTATTATTTTCTCCTGCTAACCTGTCTTGTTGATTATTTGGCCAGCCAGAAGAACCTTAAGGGAAAGGGCAGAGGGAGATTCTCTCTCTTCCCCCGACATATGTACATTCTTTTTTTAGACAAAATGCTATTGCAAACTTAAATAGACTACAGTATAGTGCAAAATAACTTTTTTATGCAATTGGAAACCAAAAAATTCATGTTACTCACTTTATTGTGACATTCATTTTATTATGGTGTCCTGGAACCAAACCCACAATATCTCCAAGGTATGCCTGTATAGTTTCAGCTCTTAGATTTAGGTCTCTGATTCATTTAGAGTTAATTTTTGTATGTGGTGTGAGCTAGGAGTCTGACTTCATTCATTTGCATGTGGATATCCAGTTGTTGGAGCACAGTGTGTTGAAAGGACTATTGTTTCCCCCATAGAATTGTTTTGACACTCGTCAAAAATCAATTGGCTATCAAGAGAATGAGAAGACAAGGCATAGAGTAGGAGAAAATATTTGTAAAAGACATAGCTGAAAACGGATTGTTATCCAAAATATACAAAGAACTCTTAAAAATCAATAAGAAAACCAACAACCTAATTAAAAATGGGCAAAAGACCTGAACAGACACCTCACCAAAGATGTACAGTTGGCAAGTACGCATATGAAAAGGTGCTCCACATCATATGTCATTAAGGAATTGCAAACTATAACAACAATATTGTACCACTACACACCTGTTAGAATGACAAAAATCCAATACACTGACAACACCAAATTTTGCTGAGGATGTGGAGCAACAGGAATGCTCCTTCATTGCTGGTGGGAATGCAATATGGCACAGCTATTTTGGAAGACAGTTTGTCAGTTTCTTACAAAGCTGAATATACTTTTACCATATGATTCAGCAACCACACGCCTTGGTATTTACCCAAATGAGTTGAAAATTTATGTCCATACAAAAACCTGCACATGGATGTTTACAGCAGCTTCATTCATAATTGCCAAAACTTGGAAGTAACCAAGATGTCCTTCAGTAGGTGAATGGATAAATAAACTATGGTCCACCCAGACAAGAACTATAACTCAGCACTAAAATGAAATGAGCTATCAAGCCATGAGAAGACATAAGACGACCTTAAATGCATATGACTAAGTGAAAAAGGCCAATCTCAAAAGGCTACATAGTGTATGATTCGATTCCAACTATATGACTTTCTGGAAAGGCCAAACTGTGGAGACAGTGAAAAGATCAGTGATTGCCAGAGGTTAGTGGGGAGGGAGGGATAAATAGGTGAAGCACAGAGGATTTTTAGGGCAGACTGTAATAATCTATACATGTCATTATACATATGTCATATAACCCATGGAATGTATAACACCAAGAGTGAGCCCTAGTGTACCTATGGACTTTAGGTGATAATGACGTGACAATGTAGGTTCATCAGTTATAACAAATGTACCGATCTGGTGGGGGATGTTGATAGTGGGGGAGGCTGTGCATGTGTAGGGGCTGGGGGTATATGGGAGCTCCACCTCCTGATCAATTTTGTTGTGAACCTAAAACTGCTCTAAAAAAAATAAAGTGTATTTTTTAAAAATCAATTGGCCATAAATTTTAAAAAATTAATTGCCCATATTTTTGGACTCTCAGTTCTATTCCAGTGATCCTTATGTCAGTAACACACTGTCTTGATTCCTGTACCTTTGTGGTCAGTTTAGACCTCAGAACGTGTAAGTTTTTCTCCAACTTTGTTTCTTTGCAAAATTGTTTTGGCTCTTCTGGGTCTGTTGCATCTGCATATGAATTTAGGATCAGCTTGATAATTTCTGGAATATAGGCAGTTGGGATTTTGATAGGAATTGCACTAAATCTGTAGACCAATTTGGGGAATATTGCCATCTTTACAATATTAAGTTTTGCAGTCCATGAACATGGAATGTCTTTCCACTTATTTAGGTCTTCTTTAATTTTTTTCAATGTTTAGTAGTTTTCAGTGTACAAGTTTTGCATTTCTTTTGTTAAATTTATTTTAAGTATGTTTATACATAAATTTATTCTTTTTCATGCTATGTAAGCAGAATTGTTTTCTTAATTTCATTTCTGGGTAGTTCATTGCTGGTGTATAGAAATACAATTGATTTTTGTATATCGATCTTATCTTCTGCACCTTTGCTGAACTTGTTTATCCATTCTAATATTTTTTGTGCAGATACTTGAGGATTTTCTACACATAAGATCATGTCATCAGTGGCTAGAGAGAGTTTTACTTTTTCCTTTCCACTCTGGATTCCCTTTATTTCATGTTCTCACCTAATTGCCATGGGCAGAGCCTCCAGTAAAATGTTGAGTACAAGTGGAGAGAGAGGACATCCTGCTGTTGTTCCTGATGAAAGGGAGAGCTTTCAGTCTCTCACCATTGAGTGTAGTAGCCCAGGGTGTTTCGTAGATGGTCTTTATCAGTTTGAGGGTGGTCCCTTCTGTTCCAGGTTTGTTGACTGTTTTTTTCTGTGTCTATTGAGACGATCTGTGGTTTTTGTCCTTTATTCTATTAGTACAGCATATTACATTGATGGATTTTCACGTTAAATCGATGTTGCATTCCTGGGGTAAATCCCACCTGGTCCTTTTTATATGTTGCTGGATTCAATTTGCTAGTATCCACTTGAGCAATTCTGGATCTATATTCATAAAAGATATTGGTCTGTAGTTTTCTTTTCTTGTGATGTGTGGGGGAAGAGGGAGAATCTCCCTCTGCCCTTTCCCTTAAGGTTCTTGTGGCTGGCCAAATAATTAACAAGACAGGTTAGCAGGAGAAAATAATACCAAGTTTAATAACATGTATACATGGGAGAAACTCAGAAATGAGCAACTCGTCCCTCTGTCTAAGCTGCTTGCTTAAGTATTGCAGCTAAAGGCGAGGAGCGTGTTGGGGGTGGGTAGTGGCCTGGGACTTCAGAGGGCAGGAAGACAGTTCTTTTCAGGGTCATCTATAGATAAGGTGGTCAGGGAGAGACAGAGTTTTTGATAAAAGAGGCTTGGTGCCTTTCCTATCGTAACCTCTATCCTACATTATCTTTACAGCCATCATCTGCTCAATTATGTTCAGGCCCCACGGGAGCGAGGTAAGGGAGATGTCACCCCTGCAGGAAGTGGGAGCCCATCTGAGAAGTTCCTCAAGACAATGTCAGCCAAATATCAGAAGGGAGCAAGGGGGCTGGCTAAGGCAGAGTGTTCTAAGTGGCACCATCTTGTCTGGGAATCCACCATCCTGTCACCAGCCCACTGAGCCAGACAGCCTGCAGGTGCCCCTAAAGTCCTATTCCACAAACCACATACAAACCTGAAAACATGGAGAAAGTTCTGGGGGAAGAGGACATCTGTTTTGGTTTTGCTTTGCTTGGATGGATTGTCGTCATTTTGCTGTAAACAAGTTAACACCTGTCACACCAACATTTCCACCTTCAAAGAAGTGGGAGGAGCAGAAGGACAAAGACCCCTCAGCCCCAGGAATAAATAAGCCTGGGGCGGTGGGGCTTGTGATGGTCACGTGATGAGACACATGATGTGCTCCTGTGATGCAGGGACTGGCATGGAGTAGATGCTCAGTCCATGATACCTCTCATGGATATCCACAAGAAGGGAGCTGCCCTTAGGGTCCCCTGGGGTCCTGCAGGCTTGATAGGTGCTCCTGGGCGAGGAGGGGCTGCCATTGGTATCTGACGGGCCCTAGGGGTGCCCCAACCTGGAGGGCTGGTTGTCGTCCCCAGGAGTCTACTTGCCTCCTTTCAGGACACTGTCTGTAGCTGGAAGCTCAGAACAGCCAGTGTGAGTTCTGTCCATTCACAGAACACTCCCCAAAGTCAGGCACTCCCTCGTCAATGGAGGAGGGTGGCTTCCTGCCATCCCATTGTGCCGGGAGGTCAGGGACTGCCCAGGGCCTCTCAGCCAGATTCATACCCTCATCTTACCAGAGTCTTGCCTGATGCCCGCAGCCCCCACACCTCCCAGTGTTGAGGGGCCTGGAGGGTGCCCAGCAGGAGGAATATGTGTGTTGGGATGAGGGATCAAGGAGGGTGTCTGCAGCAGTGGAAAACGGGTGGGTTCCGGATAACCACCCCCAGACCTGGACCTTAACCTCCACCAGCCTCCCGAGGCCACCCCGTGACCTGGGCTATTCACTTACCCGGTCACCTGGGCTTCCTCATCTCTGAACCGGGCACAGTAATAGGGTTTCCCTAGAACCTTGTGAGCTCTGGTCTTGACCATGTGAGGTGTGGGTAGGGGGGCCTGAGTGCCTGTGTGACCATGACATAGAGTCCAGTGCTAGATCTGGCACCCAGAGGTAGGAGTGCGCCCTCTGCACAGAGGGGCAGTGGCAGTGACAGCAGGTGATAGCAGGTGAGTCACAGCAAGTCCTATGGGGACGGACTCAGGCGAGAGAGGAGGCAAAGACTCTGATATCAGGGGACAGTGGCAACACAGAACTGGCTCTGGCGGCATGTCCAGGCATGGGGGCAGGGCACACGGTACAGGGCATGCCCCGCTCCAGGTGGGGTGAGCTGCTATACCAGACTGGCGAGGCGGGAGATGGGGCAATGATTGCCAGTGTCTGAGGCCAGGTGGCTGTCTTGGCTAAGCCCAGGGCCACAGAGTCGCTCCTATTTCAGGTCCTGGAGGCCTGGCCCTGCTCCTACGAAGTCTCGGGTTTCCCACTTGCTTTAGGGTCCCAGACCACTGGAGTGGTTCCTAGCTGGGCTCCCTGAGGCTGCCCCCTCCCCACCAGCAGGGCCCCTCCCAAACGTGCCCAGGAGGCAGGCCAAAGGGATCTACTTGCTTCCCTGTGACCTCCTGCCACCCTGCTGGCAGGCCCTGACCCTGCCTCATCCCAGCCCTCCAGCTAGCCAGTGGTTCCAGGTTTGGGTCCCCAGGGCAGGGTCAGAGCAAGGACTGAAGGCTGGTCAGGACCTTGCTGGGCAGCCCGTCACTCCCCTCTGGCTTTCCTAGGTGCCGACAGCCGGCTTGCTGCTCCTCTCAGCTGCCCACCATGGCCCAGGGGCTGCCCAGCACCGCCAGCCTGGTGCGCTTCTGCCAGAAGCTGAACCGGATGAAGACACTGGAGGAGTCCACCAGGGAGACGTCACTGCAGCGCCACCTGACCACGCTGGACCTGACCCTGCTGGGTGTGGGTGCCACAGTGGGCTTGGGCCTCTACGTGCTCACGGGCACTGTGGTCAAGGAGATGGCCGGCCCTGCAGTACTCGTGTCCTTCGCTGTGGCTGGCGTGGCCTCCCTGCTGACAGCCCTGTGCTATGCGGAGTTGGCGGCATGTGTGCCCCGCAGGGGCTCTTCCTACCTGTTCACCTACATGTTCATGGGTGAGCTGTGGGCCTTCCTCATTGGCTGGATATTGATCCTCCAGTGTCTCACTGGTGGCGCCGCCATAGCCCGCGTCTGGAGCAGCTATCTGGACGCCATCTGCAGCCACCACATCCGCAGCTTCACTGTGGCCCATGTGGGCATCTGGCAGGTGCCCCTCCTGGCCCAGTACCCAGACTTCTTGGCTGCTGGCATCATACTTTTGGTCTCTGCATTTGTCTCCTGTGGAGTCCGCATCTCTTCCTGGCTCAACCACATCTTCCTTGCCATCAGCCTGGTCGTCATCCTCTTCATCATCATCCTGGGGTGTGTCCTGGCCCGCCCGCACAACTGGAGCGCTGAGGAGGGCGGCTTTGCTCCCTTCGGCTTCTCCGGCATCATGGCTGGTGCTGCCACCTGCTTCTATGCCTTCATGGGCTTTGGCGCCATTGCTGTCTCTAGCGAGGAGGCCCGGAACCCAAAGCGAGCTGTCCCTAGGGCCATCGCCATCTCAGTTGCCCTGGTGGTTGGCACCAACATCCTTGTCTCCACTGTGCTCACCCTCATGGTGCCCTGGCACAGCCTGGACCCTGACTGGGCGCTCACTGACGTCTTCTACCAGCGAGGCTATAGCTGGGCAGGCTTCATCGTAGTGGCTGGCTCCATCTGCGGTAAGGGGCCCTTCTCGGCAAGGTGGGAGGGACCAGGGGAGTGAGGCCCTGCCCTAAGTCTCCAAGAGAACCAGGTCCTTTCCTGGCAGAGGGACTTAGCCCTCATCATATTCTCCAGCAGTTCTATCACCTAAACTGGGGTGTCCCATTCCTGTGTGGTGAGGGGGAACAATCCAGCACCCCACACACACTCAGGCTCACTCTGGGAGACCAAAATCATGCTATGTTCCCAAGGGGCCACCCAAGCCCTAGGCCCCAGCAGCAGCCCCTGGTGGGCCTGTCCACCATGCTGACCCGTCTCCCATCCTCTGCCACAGCCATGACCACCGTGCTGTTCAGGTACATCTTTTTCCTGCTACATATCATCAGTGCCATGGCCACCGACGGGCTCTTCTTCCAGGTGTTTGCCCACGTGCACCCTCGGACACAGGTGCCCATGGTGGGCATTCTGGTGTTCATGGTCATCATGGCTTTCCTAGCGCTGCTGCTGGACCTCAAGACGCTGGTCCAGTTCCGCTGCATCGGCGCACTGCTGGTCTACACCTTCCTGGTCACCAGCATCATTGTGCTACGCTTCCTAAAGGCCCCTCCATCCAGTTCCTTGGACCCAGCCAGCCCTGTGGGCACAGAGCAGGCCTCAGCCCCTGAGCCTGGGCAGCTGCGACCAGCCCTGAGGCCCTACCTCGGCTTCCTGGGTGGGTGCCGGCCTGGAGCTGCCGTGGCTTGGGCACTTGGTGTCCTACTGGCCTCGGCCATCACTCTGGACTGCGTGTTGGTCTTCGGGGACTCGGCCCTGCACCTCCCGCTCTGGGGCTACACCCTGCTGCTCCTGCTCAGCTCCGTCATGTTTCTGCTCAGTCTCCTCGTCCTGGGGGCCCACCAGCAACAGCGCCGGCAGGACGCCTTCCAGGTACTTCCTCCAGCCAATCCCCTTCACTCTCAGCCCAGCCAGCTCCCCTCGCCCCTCCCTCCTCTGCCGTGGCAGGGTGCACCAGGGCTCACAGGGCGGGGGAGGCCAGTACCCCATCCCCCTCTTTCTGCATGGCGAGTGGGCCCTTGTCTGCAGAATCTCCAGAAGTGGAGAAGGCTCTGAGGACTCCTGAGAAATGAGGCTCTGGGCCAGCAGACCTTCCCACAGCCCAGCCCAGCCCTGCCCTTGCCCCCCCAGATTCCCATGGTGCCCCTGACTCCAGCCCTGAGCATCCTCCTCAACATCTTCCTCATGCTGCACCTGAGCTCCCTGGCCTGGCTGTGCTTCTCCATCTGGCTGCTGATCGGTGAGTGGGGGCCAGCCCGTGACCCCAGGTGGGCTGCAGGAGGAGGGCAAGCAGGGAAGCAGGGCTGGGACCTGTTCTTCACGCTTGTGTCACTCTTGCAGGACTCGCGGTGTATTTTGGCTACGGCATCCGGCACAGCAAGGAGAACCAGCGGGAGCGGCCGGGGCTGACTGCCCCACGCGGCAGCCTGGAGGAGACGGTGCAGGCCCTGCAGCCCCTCAGCCAGACACCTGCCCAGGAGCCCAGACACACAGGGCAGCCTGACAATCCATGAGGACCACTAGGGAGCTGCTTGCCCTCCCCCACCTTCTCGGGAGACCAGAGGGGCTGGAAGTCCCCTCTGCCTGGTGCAGCTCGGGTTTGCAGGCCTGCACATGACTGGGGGTTCTCAGGACTGCAGGACCTTAGCCCAGGTGTCAAGTCTTTGGGAGTGGGCTGTGGACAGCGCTGGTGTGGTGGACTCTTAACCCAGCGCCTTCCCGTTTATGACCAACTCCAGCTACCTGGGCAGGTGGAGTAGGGCGGGCAGGGAAGAGGCCCCCAGCCCCGGGGATCCACAATAACAACATGTGGCCTGCTGCCATGTCCACTGTGGCATCTTTGTGGCAGAGTCCTCACTTGCTCCCAGGATCTAGACAGTTGTCCCTAATCAACAGCAAAGTTGCCGGGTTCTCTAAGAGGGAGGTACCAGGACTGGGACAGCCCTGAGTTAGGGACATGGCCAGGCCTGGGTCTTGGGGTCTTGCCCGCAGGCCAGTGCCCTCTGCCCAGCTCAGAGGGGAGCTACACACACCAGGAACAGAGGGGTCCCTGACAGGGTGGAGTCAGGCTCACTCCCAGGCTCCACACATGTGCCCTCGGGGGTTGATCCAGAGAGCAGAGCCTGGACCCCAAGGCGGCCGCCTAGAAAGGGCTGTGGAGTTCTGGGGTTCCCTCGGTTTCCCAGGGCTCCCAGAGAGCAGGGCATGTGCCTGAGGCCTGCCCCGGGATGTGGAGGCCCACCTGCCCGGGTACACGCACTCCAGGGGCACATGCTTGCTGGCAGCCAGAGGGAGCCATGTTGGCCTGACTCACCACACCCAGCCAAGCTGCTCCGGTGCCCAGAGTGAGGGTTGTGGGGATCAGCCCCAACTTCCCTGCCTGAGACAGACCTGGGCTGAGTATCTCTGGCTGTGGCTGTCACCCCTCCCACCCCTCACCCTTGCCTGCCCCAGTCTGCCCCCTACCTCCAGTGACAGGGATATCAAAGGATCCCATAGAGCTTGAGCAGGCTCCGGGCCTCCACTCCTGAGCCCTCCCACCAGTGAGCAGCTGTCCTGGGGGCAGGAGGGAGTCTAGTGGCCTGCTCTGCCCACTCCTGGGCTGGGCTGCCCCTCACAGGCCTCATCTTCCTCATCCATTGACTCCATCACCCCCAGCCCGAGTCCTGGGTCTCAGCCCTGTGTCACTGCTGAGGACACAGGGGACAAGCAAGCTGGGACCTGCCTCTCAGAAGCTCCTTGCCTGCTGAGGGGATGGGGACAGAGGGTCCCTAAACACACTGGCAGTGGGTTGGGGAGGCGGTGGCAGATCTGGGTCTGTGAGGGTCCAGAGAGGGGCACTCACTCTCCCCTAGGAACCAGGGAAGGCTTCCTGCTCAGAGACTCTCTGGCTGGTTTTCCAGGGGTCAGGAAGGAGTTCTAGGCAGAGACGTAGGGCCGGTGAGAGCACAGGGTGCGGGGAGCAGAGTGTAGGCGGGGTCCAGCCCCACATGGTTGCAAAGGGCTGGGGAGGTCAGCGATGCCAGGCCAGGCCAGGCCCAGCAAGCAGTGTCAGGGGCATCACCTCCAGGCCTGGGGGCTGTGTGCACGTATGCGTGCGAGTGACAAGGTGACAGGTGACAGAAGGATGGGGGCCTGCTTAGGACACTCAAAGACATGACAATACATGCACACAAGATCCTTGAGTGCATCGTGGATCGCAAAAAAAAAAGATTTAGGGGCCCCGTGGCTTAGCGGTTAAGTGCGCGTGCTCCGCTGCTGGTGGCCCGGGTTCGGATCCCAGGCACGCACCGACGCACCGCTTCACCGGCCATGCTGAGGCTGCGTCCCACATACAGCAACTAGAAGGATGTGCAGCTATGACATACAACTATCTACTGGGGCTTCGAGGGGAAAAAATAAATAAAATCTTTAAAAAAAAAAAGATTTAGGACTATTATTGGCACAGCTGGGGAAATTTACATATTAGAGTTATCTGCCAATGTTAGATTTCCTGAGTGTGACAGGAGGCCAGCGGTCACCTGGGGAAGGTCCTCATTCTCAGGACAGCATTGAGAGAGTGAGTGTCCAGATATATGCCACTTATTTTCCAACAGTTTCCTGTGAAATCTATCTACATATATCTGGCTCACTCTAGAGAGGGAGGGAGAGAGCAAATGGGGCAAAAGGGTTAAAAAAAAAAAACCCTGGTGAACCCAGATGAAGGCTATATGGGTTTTCACAGTACTAATCTTTGAAGTTTATTCTATAGATGCTTGTAATTTTTTAGATAAAACCTTAAGGGAAAAGTAAAGAAAGCCCGCTGTGTGGTGGAGGGAGACGCTGGAGGCAGGGTGGAGTGGAGGAGGGGCTGGGGGTGAGGGGTCCCAGCTACAGCAGGGGTGTGGGGGACACACAGGGTGGAGGCCACAGGGCTCACTGCGGAGGCTGGACGGAGCCTGTACTGGGGGACCTGGAGTTCAGAGCCCCCCCTCCTGCCCTGGGGACCCCTCACACACACAGCAGAGGGTCCAGAGTGATGGGCCAGGCTGGGGTCTGTCCCGGCCGCCACAGGAGGACAGGTGGAGGGGGACCTGGCTGAGGAGCAGCAGGCGGGCAGTGGGGCCACACCTGGAGTCGTAGCTCCTCTCCTGCAGCTGGAAGGAGTCGTGGGGCCACCGTCAGAGCCCCCCGGCGTCCAGGTCACAATCCCAGCAGATGTGGATGCCCACGGCCCCACCCCGCACACAGCGCGTCACTGCTCCACCAGCATGCAGGCAGGGACCCTCTCCCCAGCCCTCCCAGAACCCTCCCCCCAGGGGCCCACCAGCAACACCAGGTCCTCACAGACCCCTCCAGCCCCAGCCCCTAGGTCGCCGATGAGGAACACAGGGCAGTGGGACTGAAGCCTGGGTCACAGTGGCAGCACTTAAACTAGGTGGCGTCCCAGGTCTCTAGGGCATTGGACCTGAGAGGGGGTGGGGCCGGGGGTCGGTCCAGACGGGACAAGGAGGATCCGGGGCAGCCAGGACCCCCCATGCTGACCTGGAGAAGTTGAACTTGCTGAAGGTGACAGTTTTTTGATGAACAGTGTGAGGTTCTCAGCCTGGACCAGCAGGGGCTTCCTGCAGGTGGGGGAGGTCAGGGGCAGGCTCTGCTGGTCCTGGGACCTGCCCTGGGTGTCGGGGACACTTACACGGGCACAGTGTCGCTCTCCACGGGGCACCAGCCCCGGATCTCACAGGTCCTGTGGGTCCCACTGAACTCCACACACTGGCCCATTTTTATGCCTTGAAAATAAGACAAATTCCAGGCTCTCAAGACTCCACAGGGCCTGGGGAGGGAGTGGGCAGGGGGCTGTTGGCAGAAAGAAGACACACACAGGCACCACCGGGCCTGCATGAGGGAGCCACCCAGGGTCCCAGCACGGCCCCCTGAACCCCCTCCCAGTGGAGGCACTGGAAGACAGGCCCACAGTTACCGTGGCTGTGCGTCCCCGTCTCCCTTCAGGACAGTCCTCGTCAGCCCAGCGGTTCACAGTGGGATGGAGGGTGCTGAGGCGGTGAGAGAGCAGAGTTGTCCAGGCCCAGGAGGTGTCTCCCCTTCGTGACCCAGCCCTGCTGTCCCCAAGGACGTGCCCTTCCCCCTCTTAGCCCCCAGGGTTCCCTGAGTTTGGGGACACATGGGAAAGCTGGGGGGTGCAAATAAAAGGAGGTGGTCAGAGGGGAGAGGGCGAGCAGCCCTGGCCAGATCGGGGTGCAGTGCTGTATCCCAAGAAAGAGCGAGACTCCTTCCCTCCTGAGAGTTCTGTCCCTGGCGGGGGCAGAAATGACTCCTCAAGGCCTGGCCTCCTGCAATTCCGATGACAGAATAGGGAAGGTGGCGGGACTCTGGGAGGGTAAGTTCATGCCAGGGTGGAGGTGCTAGGCGTGGCAGACTAAGGGAGGGACCCTAGTCAGAGGGGCCTATAGGGAAGTGGGACCCCACACACTGGACAAGGGACCACAGGCCAGTCCCTTCCCAGCTTGTTCTGCTGTGAAATAGGGACATTAGTGCCTGCACACAGTCACAGAGTTCTGGGCATCAGCCAGGAGGGGATGGTGGTTAGCATTCTGGGAGTCCCAGACCCAGAGAGGAAGCACCCTCAAGCGTCAGGCACTCGCACAGACATGGTTCTGCCAGGCGGAGGGTGGACACCCCGGGCTCAGGGGCAGCAGGAGGAACGCAGCACCAGTGTGGCAGGAAGGGCCGGAGACTCTGAGAAGCCAAAGGAAATGGTGGGACTTTGTGGGGGTGGGACTGCGATAAGTGGGCAGAGGACAGAGTGGGGCCACCTGCTCTGCCTCGCTGTCCCTACCTATGTTCTGACTCCGCCTCTCCTCTCCACCCTGGCTGGGCCACCATCTCCTCCGAACAGACCCCACGGTGACCACCACGGGGCTCCACCTCTGCCCTCATCCACCTCCCTCCAGCAGCCCGAGTGGCCCATCCCAGTGACAGACGATCGAGCGCCCCTCCCCTGAGCCCATCTGTGGCTCCTGATGCTGCTGGCTCCAGTTCAGCTCCTTAGAGGGGCTCCCAGGCCCCTGTGGTCTGGGGCTACCCCCTTCCTGCCCCAGTCCAAATCTAGGCTCCACCCCACTCAGCAGCAGGGAACCCTGGAGGTGCCTCCTCTCACACAGTTGGGGCCTTTGCCCATGCAGCCCCTCTGCCTGGACATCCTCTAGATCCCACTCAGCCTCCCATCCTGCAGGAAACCCTTCCTGAGGCCCCGGGTTGGCTGACGTGCCTCCCTGGGTCTCCCAGCTGCAGCTTCTGCCCCATCGCAGGCCCTGCCCCCCTGGCCGGGCTGTGTGTGCAGGAGCTCCGGGAGGTGGGGAGGGTGTAGTTCTGCAAGTCTGGTCTGGGGGAGGCTCAGCAGGTGTTTGCTGGAGGCTGTGACACTACAAGGAGCACAGAGCATGTGCTGGGAGAGACCAAATGACCAGACCCTGAGAGGAGCTGGCAGGAACTCTGCTATTCTCAGGAAGCCGGGGTGTCTGGTCTGATGAATTACCCAGCCCTGGCAGCTTTGAGGGAAGGGCCAGAAGCCTGGACACGGGCAAAGAGGAACCACGTGGATTCCAGAAAACAGAGAACCGTGGCCCCAGCACAGTTTCAGGACAGTCTACAAACAGCACATCAACTAGATATCTCTGAGCATCTAGAAAGGGAGGACATCGCGTGTGTTTCTGAATGTCAGCACATGCTTTGTGCACCTGCCTCACCTCGTTTGTGGATGGGGCCAACCAGGGACATGTGGCTCCCAGCAACGGTGGTGGGACCAACGACTAGGACTCAGGGGAAAGGGGGCCACACAGTGACCCTCCAGCCCAGCCAGTGATTCCATGTTGGACTCAATTAAAGAGAGACGTTGGGGCCGGCCCCGTGGCTTAGCGGTTAGGTGCGCGCCCTCTGCTGCTGGCGGCCCGGGTTCGCGTCCCTGGCGCGCACCTACGCACCGCTTCTCCGGCCATGCTGAGGCCAGATCCCACATACAGCAACTAGAAGGATGTGCAACTATGACATACAACTATCTACTGGGGCTTTGGGGAAAAAGAAATAAATAAATAAAATTATAAAAAAAAAAGAGAGACCTCACCATGGAGGGAGGCTTCCAGGGCTATGTCCTGGGTCCCAACTGTTCAGACAAAATCCACAACTGCGGACCTGTACGCCTGAAAATGGTTAAGATGGTAAATTTTATGTTACATATATTTTGTGGCAATAAAAAAGTTGGAAAAATCCACAGCTGGGGAAGACAGCGAGTGTGCTCTGGGACAGACGCTGAATCCCTGGAACATCCCCCGGCGAGAGGAAAAGGTGAGCTTTCAGGGGAGAGTCTGCATTTCTGCATGAACGGGCAAGAAGAGGGTGGGGCACTCTGGCTTGACCCCAATTGTAGTAAAAATACCCAGAGATCATAAGTGACTCTGCACTCAGCATAAGAAGGAGTGTGCTGTGTTTGCCCACAAAAACAGAAGCTGCCCCGGGACACATTAACAGAGGCTGGGCATAGAGAAGGGGAGGTGATCTTCCAGCTCGGCTCTTGCTATTAGAGCCCACCTAAGCATTGCACATAGTTTTGTGTGTTACACAGCCAGGCCTTCTCCCCCTGGACCTGCTGGTGTTGCTGGGGGAGGGGCCTCATCGCAGGGTGGGGTGGGTGGGGGTGGAGTTAGACCCTCAGTGGTGCACCCAAGGCTGGACGCCACTCCCTTCCTGACCCACCCCACCCCTCAACCCCTCTTCTGCCGGGCAGCACCCCCTGCAGATGGGGGCCTCCCAATGCCTGACTGCAGGGGGAGAGTCCTTCGACACAGAGATACCGGGGCTGGCAGGGTGAGAGGAGGGAGGGCTGGGGGAGTTTGGCGGGGCTGGATCCAAATGCCGCCTCTGCCACAGAAGATCAGGGTGACCCTGGGCAAGCAGCTCAACCTCGCTGAGCCTCAGTTTCCAATCTGTGAAATGAACCCAACAACACCACTTAGCCCTCAGGGTTGTGATGAGCATTAGATGCTCAGCCGAGAGTCTGGCCCATGTCAGTGCTCCGTGCATGGCCTCTGGGCTGTCGTTGCCAGTCTGCAGAGATGCGGCTGTGAGGGCTTCTGTGGGAGTTATATTGCTGCCAGGCACGAGTCATCAACGGGGTGGCTGTGGCCCCATCACAGCATCCTCCAGAGCACCACAAAGGAGGTGGTGTAACCCCTTGACAAAGAAACTCGTGGACACATGGGGTGGGGGTGGGGTATCCAGCAGATGGGTTGCAGAGTCACCATGCAACCCCAGGACAGTCCGCCTGCAAAGCCCCTTCCACTGCCTCAGGCCTGGAGGTTTGGGGGATGGAGGAGGGTGGGGGAGGGTCGTGCCTGACTTTGGAGCCTGCTGACTGGGAGTGGTGCCGGCCCCCAGATGTGGAGCTATCGGAGAACCAGCTGGGAGCAGTGGGCACCCAGGCTGTGTGTGCCGCCCTCACAGTGAACCCAGCCATGCAGAGGGTACAGCTGGCAAGGAACAGCCTAGAGGAGCAGGCGCCCCAGTACCTTGCTGAACTCCTGCTGGCCCACAGGGGCCTGAAGTCCCTGGACCTGAGCTCTAATCATCTGAGTGAACAAGCAGGTCCCATCTGGCCTGGGCCACCATGGGGCCCGTCTTCCTGGGGCAGGGGTGGGGGGAGGTTGGCAGGACCACTCTGAGCATCCATGCTCTGGGCCCTCTCCCCATGTCCCACTTCAGCCTGCCCCTTCCCCACTCCTCCCACACAGAACTCTTAGTCCACTGCCTGGACATCACATTGCCCACTGCTGCCTGTGCTGGGTGCTGACTTAGCCAGTAGGGACCCAGCATGAACACAACAGAGGCCCTGGCCTCAGGGAACACACATTAACAAGGTCATTCTCCATAATTATTGGTGCTACAAAAGAAACAAACACGGGTGTGATTCTAGAGAAGAATGGGGGTCCTTGCTTAGGTGGGTGGCCAGAGTGGCCTCTGTGAGGAGGCGACATAGAAGCCGAAATGGGCAGGGTGGGGAGGAATCAGCCATGGCAAGACCAGAGGGAGTGCATTTCAAGCAGAGGAACGGTGAACATGCAGACCTATTTCTCAGATTGACAGACACCAGTGTGAATGGGCTATTGGGCCAGGGCAGAGTGGCCAGGCTGTGGAGTGGAGAGGTGACAGGGGGCTGCAGGGCTACAAATCATGGCAAAAGGCATTAAAATTTTATTCTGAGTCTGTAGAAGACATCAGTGGGATTCTTTGATCTCACCACTTTCTCTAATGCCCCAGGGCCTTTGCAGGGGTTATCTGCTTTGTGAGGTACATGGAGGTCTACTTGCCTGTCCTCAACTACTCCAATCAATTATAAGAATCACCTGGGACCCTGGCTTAGGAATACAGATTCCTGGGCCTTGGACCTGCTGCACCAGACTCTTGGGGGGAGGCCTGTGCATCTGCATTTTAGCAGGAGCCCCAGCAGATGTGTCTGATAGAGAAATTTTGGGAGTCACTGCTCTGTCTCAAACTGCTTAGAGTGCATGGGGTGGCACCAGCCTTGGCCTGTGAGAATCAGCCCTAGAATCTAACTGCCAGAGAGCCAGACCCCCATCTAAGAAAATTATTGTGGGAAGTCAGAGAAATTAACAGACAAGCTCATTTCAAACTTTCAAACTTTCAAACTAAGTATAGGCATCCCTCTGGGCCTGCACGGTCAGACGGTGAGCACCAGAGAGGCAACCAGGAGGGAGCAGGCTGGAGGCTATGGCCCTGTGGAGGCTGCACAAATACGGGAGGGGGCGGCCTCCAGCCTGGAAAAGGACAGACGCAGCAGGGCCATTTTGTTTCCCCAAGTGGGGATCTGTGGGTGGGCCCAACTCCCTGGAGGGTGAAGGAGCTTGGGTCCCAGTGTCCTCACCTGACCCACGGCAATTGTAGCACCTGCCACATAGTTGGCTACAGAGGTCATGAAGACCAAGCATTGGAACCACAAGAGACCGATTCCTCCTTGTAGAAGAACTTTCTCATCCTCCAGCTGTCCCGCAAAGGGGCTTCCCTACAAAGTGGGAGACCACTGCCCTCTCTTCCCAGCCCTGGAAGTGTCTGAGGAGGAGGAAAGTACCCCTATCTGGAACCTGTGGGGGTCAGACCCGGTGCTGGGCATGGCGTCTGGAGCCCTGTTCTCAGAGAAGCAGCGCAGGGGCCTCCCCTCCTTGTAGGGAGCTCTCCAAGGTACTGAAAGTGTCTGCCCAGACGTGTTCTGGCCCCACGGGCTGGCTGAGCTCAGTCAATACATCTGTTTTCCTCTGTGCATTTCTTCAGACCAGCCTTACTAGACCTGTGCTCGGTGCTGGGACCATGGAGAGGGGTCAAGTTCAGATCCCTGAGGGACTCCTAGTCTGGTGAGAGAGACAGGCCAGGCAAAGAGAGGTCTAATGGCCAGAGCCTGGAAGGATGGAAGCACAGTGGACATGAGGCCCGAGGTGGCCCAGCCCAGCCAGGCGGGCAAGCCTTCCTAACACCGTGACCCTAGGTTAGAAGGATGAGGAGCTGTTAGCCAGGTGAAGAAGGGGGTCAGTAGTTCCACACAGCAGACCACACAACCTGGAGATGTGTTGATCCTGGAACTTCTGAAAACTGGACTCAGACCAGATTAGCTGAGTGCTGACAGAGTGGAGAGCAGGGTGGGCGGGTGGGTGGGGCTTCTGCCTATTTTACATGCTGAATATCTCTTAGGGTATCTTAACCCCACAGGGCCCCCCTTTCCTTCCTCTACCACCCCTGCCTCCTCTCCACCACAGCGGGGCTGGCCATGTCACTTCTTGCCTATAGACTATGGCACAAGCCTCCCAACAGTCCCCTTGCCTCTTGTCTCTGCCCCTGCCCACCTGAGTCCCTCCCCTACGCCCACCACTAAGGAATCCAGCCTTGTCACTTCTTAAAGCCTACCCTGCCTCCTCACCCTCAATAGGGCGGTGCCCAAGACCCTTGTCCTAGCATTCAAGGATCTCAGCATCCCTCAAGTGCCCATGGCTCCTACCTCATTTCACTGCCTCCCTCCGCCACCACCAGCACCAGGCCTGTGTATATTACCACTAGTGCCCCATGATCCCTTGGCCTCCACACATTCACTCTTTCCTGTGTCTGCCCTCCACTGTGTGTGCACACGGGCATGGGGAGTCCCTCAGTCTTCAAGTTTATCTCCTCTGTTCTCACTTTCCTGACGCCCCAGCCAGGGTTAGCCCCCACTCTGTTCCCACGCCTCCCCGTTTGTAGACTAGAAGAGCTCATACTCCATTAATTTGGATATATGTCTCCCCCATTACATGTGAAATTCTTGAGGGCAAGGCAGGCCCATGTTGGGTTCAACTCCATGACCCTCAGGCCCAGCAGAGACCCTGGCACACAGCAGGCATCAGTATCATTTTTTGAAGGAATAAACAGTGAATAAGAAGGTCTCTCTTGGTGTTTCTGAAGGGGAGACACTTGGAACAAGCCCTGGCGGAAAACACAGCACTCAACAAGCTTAACATGAGCTGGAATCACCTTTGAGGCCCAGGAGCCACGGCCTTTGCCAAGGGACTGGAGGTATGAGGCCCCCACCCATCAGCCCCACTGGCCTGTCTTTTAGGGGCAGGTCTCCCAGGTGCCAGCCCCCCATCTTTGCAGCTCTTTATTCATTAAGAAATGAACCTTGGGGGCCGGCCCCGCGGCTTAGCGGTTAAGTGCACGCACTCCGCTACTGGTGGCCTGGGTTCGGATCCCAGGAGCACACCAACGCACCGCTTCTCCATCCATGCTGAGGCAGCGTCCCACATACAGCAACTAGAGGGATGTGCAACTATGACATACAACTATCTACTGGGGCTTTGGGGAGAAAAGGGGGAAAAGAAAAAAAAAGGAGAAATGAACATTGGATCTTTTCAGCAGAACTTCAAGAATATTTCTTTAAGTAACTTTGATGTTTCCAGCTCCACTTAATGATGACACTGTTCCATCTCCCTGTGCCCACTCTCACATCACTTACTGAGGGGACCGAAGTTGAATGTCACACACCTATACCAAATATCACAGACACTCGGCTGGTGGGGACATGGTACAGTCTGGTGACACATGCTGGCTGTTAGACTTATGCAGATGCTTCCTGAGATGACACCCTGGCCCCCTTGGGTCCCAGCACACTCTCAACAGCCCACTTACTCCCTTGGAGGTTGTGGCTTGTAGCCTCGGGAATGGGTGGCTGCAGCCCCTGCCAGGGTGGCACAGGTGCCTGCAGTGCTCTTGGTGTGGCTCCCCCTGTGGGTCCTCCTCAAGGAATGGCAGCCACTGCCGTGCCCTCTGACAGGGCTGACCTGGGGTCCTGCCCACGAGGTGGCAGCTCAGGCTCTGTCTTCCCAGCACATCCACCAGCTCCACCCTTCTCCCCATCACAGCCCCGCAACTGCCCTTCACTGGAGCCCCCTGGGCATATTGGCTGCTCTGTGCCTCTGGGTCCCTGCCCTTGAGAGGGCCCCAAGTGGGCACAGGGCCTGATCACTGTGTCTCTGGGGGCCCCCCAGGCTCTGAGGTTCATTCACATCCACACCCTCTCTCCACTGTGCTTCCAGGGGTTCAGCTCCACTGCTCACCACCATCCAAGACACAAGACTCTAACCTGGTCTCTGCCGTTCCACACTGTGTCCATGCTCTTTCCACCTCAGGCCTCCTGGGCTCTGAGGCTGTGGCCCCTGACTTTCTCCACTATCACATGTGCTCCCATGTCTTCTCTCTTTTGCATTCCAGGCAAACATCTTCCTGAGAGTCCTGGACATCTCAGACAATGGCTTTGGAGATCCTGGAGCCTCTGCCATGGGTGAGGCACTTAAGACCAACAACGTGTTAGAGGAACTCAGCATGAGGAAAGGAGCATGAGTGTCCCCCACTTCACAGTCTCCAGGCTCATAGCCACCCCAGGGACCAGGGGTCCATGGTCTTGCAGCTGTTCAGCACTTTAATTCCCAAGCCTACCACACTCTACCCATGATGGAGCCAGAGCCACAATTCGAGAGCGCCCAGCTCTGTCCATCTCACTGGAGTTCACCATTCGAACACTGGGGCTCATAATTCCCACTGCCCAGGCGGGGAGCTGGGAATCACACACGTATGTATGAAGCACCTTCAGAGAGCCTGGTGCAGGGTGGGTGCAGCTCACGTGCTCTGCTCGGCACATGGCTGCTGGGGGCCTGCTGTGTGGGGGCTGCCCCTCCAGGCCCAGGCAGGGTCCCAGGCCTCAGCAGGGGACCAGAGCAGGGGCCGCAAACCAGAGGGAAGGAAAGAGGCAGAGCCCTGACAGGTCATGGGCTGCCAGAGTGATCAGGGCCTGCCCGCTGCAATCTTGCCCACCTTTGCTCCCCATGGAAGGAGCCAAGGCCAGAGGAGACCACGAGAGATGCTGAAATTTGAGGCCAGAGCTGGGGACTGAGGAGTCAGAGAGAAGTGGGACTGGCTCCAAGACAAAGTGGCCAAGAGCGGTGCTGAGGCCTGGAGTTCAGGTCCAGCAGGAGGAGAGGGAGGAGGAAAGGATGTGGGGAGGGAGCTGGGGGGTTTCCCAGAACAGATGCTGTCACAGTGATAGGTACAGGGTGCCAGCTGGGGCAGAACTCATAGGAGCACCCTCTGAGCTCTGAGGGCCAGGGAGCAGCTGCTGGTCTCCACCAGGGGAGGGACGCTCTAGGCGTGTCTGCTGGGGGATCTCCCTGAACACTGGGAGACTCCGATGAAGCAGAGTCATTATCCAGCTTTTACTCACTGACCTGCCCAGGGTCCCTGGGGCGTGTGTGGGGGCTGGAATGTGAAGCCTGACCCAGTGGATGCACCAGCAGCTCCAGCTGGGAGCCTGGGGTGATCTGTGTGCAAGGCAGCACAGTGCACATGTCTTTCTGCTGCAGCAACATCGCATCTCTGTGGTGGGAGCCCTGAGCCTGGGCCTGGGCCTCCGGGTCACCCAGACACTGAGGATTCTTGTTGGGAGTGCTAGTCTGATGGGGGAGGCCCCACACAGACCTGTCTGTGCCTGTGCATGCAGATCCCTCCTCTGTCACATCTCCCCACCCCAGTGGCAGCAGGGGACACAGGTTCCAGAGCTCAGATGGGAAGGGGCCTCCTGGCTTCTTCTTGTGACCACTTCTTCCTTTTGCCATTCACTCACCCATCTGGCCTGGCCCATGCCCTTCTGCAGACTCCTCCCCCTCCATCCTTCCCTCCCAGCTGCCCTTCCTCCTTCTCAGCCCACTGGGTGCTGCTCTGCTGAAGATGGCCAGGGCACCCTTGCTTCCCCTTCATCTTCTCCCCTGCTCTTCCTCTGGCCTTGCTGGACCCAGGCTCAGACCTACCTGAGGCCCTGGGCGCACAGCAGGGGTTCCTTCCTCCAGGGCTGCCACGGGGGAGGGAGCTGCTGAGCGGGGCTGAGAGCAGAAGACAGAGAAGGGAGGGTGTGATTGAGGGTGGAGCAGGTCCACGAGGACCACTGTGCCAACAGCATGTGCTCAGAGGACAGAACCACCAGCTCCAGGGGATCCAGCCCTCCTGGGCCCTCAGCTCCCTCAACTAGCAGAGGAGCCCCCTGCAGCACCCCCATCTGCAGCCTGAGGCTCACTCCTCTCCTGCCCTTGGCTAGAACCTGGACCTCTCTCTTAAGCTCTGTATCCCCACTTCCAGCCACCAGCTGGATGCTCCCCCACGTGGCCCTTAGGCACATCAGATTATGAGATCCAATCTGAAGGCATCATCTCCCTCTAAGGGCTGCCCCTTGGTCAGGGGGACTCCGTCCCATCAGAAGCTGGGGCCCAGCACTCGCCCCTCCCTCTCTTTCCCACATCTTCCCTCCTCCATCTCACCTCCTGCAGCACGCCCAGGCTGCCTGCTCCTCCTTCTCACTTCCCCTCCCCCAGTCCTGTGGTCCTGCTGCTTTCTCCTCTCTGGCCCTTCCTTCCCACCTGCTCCCAGGTGATCTTCCTAAACCAGAAACGTGCTCCTGTCCCTCTTGGTTTAAACCCGTCAGTGGCTCCCCTCTGGATAAATCCAAGCTTCCCAGTGTGTCACTCACAGCACGTCCTCAGGATCTGGGCTCTGCCATCCCCCCTCTTCCCTCCCACTTTGAAACCCATCCTCTGACTCCCAGCTGCCTGGGATTCTCCGTGCACACAGGGCGGGATCTCACCTCTGCTTTGCTCCTGCTGCTCCTCTTGCTGAAGTGCCCGGCTCCGCCCACCTCACCTGTGGAGCTCAGCTCAGGGGCTCTGTCCTCATCCGAACTTTACTCCAGGGGGAGCTGGGGCACACTCTCTATTGCACTTATCACACTGCATTTATATGAGGTTCCTTTTCCTCTCCTCCCCACAATGGGTGAGCTCTTTATGGGCAGGAGTGTGTCTTGTGTGTCTGTACCCTTGTCCCCTGCAAAGAGCAGGGCACTACGTGAGCACTCAGCCAGCAATCACTCCCTTCCTCTCTCCTTGGCCCTGCAGCCTCACCCAAGGCATCCTGTCCCATGGAGACACCGGAGCAGAGACAGTGGGGCCGTCCTCGGCCGTGTCACCTGAGATGAGGACTCCTTCCTTCCCCTCACGCTGATCTCCCGGCCTCCCCGGGCTCAGCTGTTCTCAGTGTGTGCGTGTGTGGGTTTCTTAGCTGTCCAGGAATCCCATGCGAAGTGCAGGCTGCTTTGGTGTTCTCAAGTCTGTCCAGGAGAATCCAGTGTCTGCCCTGGAACTGCTGGACTTCTCTGTAAGAGCTTTCCATAAACCCCACCTGGGATCCTCCCAACAGCCTCTTGAGGGACCGTTTAAAGGGAGAAAGTGGGGATTAGAGAACTAGAGTGCCCTGCCCAGATCCATGGTGTGGCAGAGTCCACGTTCCAGCCCAGGCCTGACTGTGGGTCATGACTCCCCTCTGGCTCCACTCCTGCTCCTGACTGGGGTGCCGCCCCAGTCTCACCTCGGACCCCTGCCTGGTTCTTCACTGGCTGAGAGAGAATAGCTGGCTCGGGGAGCACGATGCTCACGGTTCTCTGGTGTTTGGATTTGCAGGTTCAGCCTTTGCAAGGCGGCCCCTCCTCCCAGCCCGTCCGGCCTGCAGGTGGATCCTGGTGCTGGAAGAGTCCCTTGTGTGGCTGTGAGGGAGATCAGGACCCATTTTCATTCTATTTTGCGTTTTTAACATAGAAACAATGTCATTCTTTTCCAAGGCAGTTAAACACTAAGGAGAGATTCCCCAAATACAAACTATTAAAAGAAAGTCTAGTCTCAAGTCACTGCTTATTCTCATCCTGATTTATTTCCATCCAGACTTGAATCAAAGCCTCTCCAGAGATGTGTTTTCACGGTTCCAATCCTCAGGCTTGTGCCACCTGGTGTCAAATGTCTTTGTTTCCTTCTACCTGCCTCATCTCTACAGCTCCACAGGCAGAGGTGAGCTTGCCTTGACCCTGTTCTCTCTGCTCTGAGAATGCCTGTCAGCACTGGACTCTATCATTCTAAAACAAATGGAGGGATATACGAAATTCTCCTGCAACAATATAGCTTATTCAATATAATGTATGGTTATTATCAGAAGCTTTAGTATAATGGAAATCCCATGGGGTGTGCAGTCAGAGAGGCCTGGGACCAAATCCTCATCCATCAACATTAGATCTTGATTCTGAATCAGAGATCAACGCTAGTCTAGATACAACATTCTATTTTCTGTCCTTCACTGTTATCATTAGTCTAATCAGCCTAGCCCAGATTTTATCCTCAGCTTTAAGGGAAGTACGTCTGAATCCTTACTGTAAATTTTCACTTGACCCCAGATCAAGAAATAGAGCAGGCTCCCAGAAGCCCTCATGAACACCTGCCCTTCTCTATAATAATAGTTTGGGGAGTAATGACATTGTCATCCATAGGAAAGAAGCTGTACTAAGGAGCTTCTTCAAGACCCTGTGTGTGTAATTAAAAGAAGTCAAGTTCTCAGAAAGTGACAATGTGCTGCCTTGTCCTGGGTGTCTCCTCAGGATGTCCAGGTGAGTAGAGAGTTTGATGACCTGGCCAGCTCAGTGAAGGTCATTCTCCCAGGGCTTTGCATAAAGACTGCTGCCCACAGAGTGGAGTACAAAACACAGTTGCTGCCAGTCTTCAGACCGTCCCCACCAGCATCTGCCCCGAAATGACTGTGGAGTGTGGCTTCCTCATCTTCCATTGGCCACTTCAACTTCAAAGTGGAGGGTTCTGGGCCTCACCATGCCTTGTTACCACCTGAGTCTGCACTGAGCCCCCTGTCAACTGGGGGGTAAGTCCTACAGAGCCAGCCTTCATGACTCTGACACCTGTACCTCCTCAGCCCCCATGGTCCCTGCACTAACCTGGACCTTCCTGTGCTCTCATTCATTTGGTGAATTCACTCACTGGTGAATTGCATGGTATGTGCATTATATCTCAAGAAAGCTGTTACCAAAATAAGAATCATATTGTTTGACCCAAATTATGTAAAAAAAATTTATGAAAAACACAGGAAGAAAAACACCAAAAAAACCCCCTAGCATCTCAATAATGTTTATCTCTAGGTTGTAGGTTTATGTATTTTTATTTTCTTTATATTTTTATGCATTTTCCACACTTTCTACTCTAACTATGTCTTACTTTTAGAACCAGAAAAATAAATAGTACCTAAAACCACAACATAATACAGGCTACAATTCAGTTATGTGCATGGCGTGGTTGGAGTCCTGAGGAAGGAGGGTGGTATAGACTGAATTTTTCCCCCAAAAAATTCACATGTTAAAGGCCTAACCCCCAGTGTAACTGTATTTGGAGACAGGAAGTAAATAAGGTTAAGTGAGGCCATAAGGGTGGGGCTCTGATCCCATAGGATTAGTATCCCTATAAGAAGAAGCACCAGAAAGCTTGCCCTCTCCCCCTCCCCCCATGTGAGGACACAGCAAGAAGGCAGCTCTCTGCAAGCCAGGAAGAGAGGCCTCACCAGAAGTCAACCTATATGATCTGGGACTTTGATCTGGGACCTGTAGCCCCCAGAACTATGAGATATCAACTGACGAAAAATTCACTACAATTCAAATAGCAGATATTTATTTAGGCAATTAGAATTGCAACTCAGGAGACACAGATTCAGGCAGAAACCCAAAACGTGTCCTGAGGAAGACGAGGAGGCAAGGGTTTATAAAGGCAAAAAGAGATAAGTTACACAGGTGGTTTTGCAAAATTTGTGGTTTGTCCTAGCAACAACTGTTACTTCTAGGGTATATGTGATTGACTGCTAAGGCCATCTCTAAGGCACAAAGTTCTTATCTATTGGAGTAAACATATTTCTTGAGAGAGGGTCCAGATGACAACAGTGAGGCACAGTTCAAAAGCTACATTCCCTCTGGGTAGAGTCATGGTGTGCGTGCATAAGCTCCATTTCCTTAATGGCCTCCCAGCTCCATTTTAGAAGTCTTGACATATGTTACTCCATTTTGTTGTCACTGTCTACATTTTCCCCTTCTGATCAAGATCTTTCACCTGAAAATATCTCAGATCAACTGTTTGATATATTGATATTTCCCTCATTTCCAGGAAGGCTCATTCTTGGGAAGCCATATCCCTCATGTCGAGGGAAGCGAAGTGCTCAGTCATCAGTAGGAATAACGCAGTCAGAGGCTCTGGCTGCGTCTGAGCAATATGGAGATGGTCAGGAAATGAGTCGTAGGCACGGTCTTTATCTGAAAAAGTATCAAGTCCTTTGTTTGGAGTTTCAAGATTGGTCGATCATCTCAAGTCGCTGAGCAATCATTATTCAGGTGGTAGAGACAGACACACAGCATGGAGAAATGCAAATCTTTAGTAGCTTGAAGGCGACAAAGATCACACAAATCAGAACAATAATCATTAGTATAAATCATTAGTATAAATTGAGCAGATCTGAGTGAGTAGCAGCATAAGAAGCTTAAACACAAGTACGCACAACAAAATTCTAATAATCATCATAAACAATATTTGAAGTCCTGATCTCATCCAAGCACACGTACCTGAAGGAAGCCAGCTGAAAACATTGATAGGGAACCAGAGGGTGTCATTAGAAGACATTGGACTGTAGACACCCCGTGATATTTTTGTAATTTTTCCAAGTTCTAACTCGTTACCAGAAGAGTTGATCCAGGTACAGTAGGAAGTGTTGGCTATGACATAGATATCACCCTGTTCTTCAAGGATATAATTGAGTGCCATTCGATTATCAAATACAACCCTTGCTAGGGAATCCAGGGATCATTGTTATCAATCCAAGGCTGAAGCAGTAGAATTTGCCAGAGTACCTAAGGTTAGGGATACATTTTTCATCAACAGGTCATTATGGACAATGTCAATCCAAGGGACAAAGTTTTTGGCAATGGTAATCAATGGAGAGTAGATGGGGTGTAAAAAGGGGTCACCAAGTTTTGTGTAGACCTATGAGATGGTGGTTGGGTTTCTTCTTTTAAAAGAACTTGAAAGAAAATACTATGGAATCCTAAAAGGCATTGTCCTGCCATACACCAGCTGTCTAGACATTCATAAGCCCATGATTCCCCATAGGTGGAAGGTGTACTCAAGAGGGGACACATAGCATGCAATGTCTTCTAGTTCTGTAGCAGTGTCAGTGGTCAGGAACACTTGGTGAGGTCCTTTCCATGGGGCTCGAGGGCTGTCTTCCCCTGATGATGCTTCTAGTATACCCAGTACCACACTCTGCACTGTGACCAACAGGATCCTTTAAATTGGAATCTTGGAAAGCATCTTTAACCTGTTGATGATGGGCTTGAGCATAAGACAGTAGGGAGTTACAGTAGCTGGTCAGACTCACATAAGACAACAGGAGATCAGCAGAAGGCTGTGTGCCAACAGACACTGATCTCTTAGTGACTGTCTCATGTGGAGTCAGTTCATGTTTTCCAAAGAGGGCACTAGGAACAGTCAGCAAGACCAAAAGCAATATCTTAAGCCAGGGAAGTCCAGTCCACAGTATATAACAAACCTCGAAGACAATAGGACTAGAATCTAATATTTACAAAGGTGCAAACATAATTTTCCTCTCTACAATTACCCTCATTTTTTACCAAAAATTGTCACAGTAAAACTAATTTGTTTATCTTAAAAACTTGGCCTGATTATTTATTTATTTATTTAGTGAGGAAGATCAGCCCTGTGCTAACATCTTCCAATCCTCCTCTTTTTTTTTTGCTGAGGAAGACTGGCCCTGGCTAACATCCATGCCCGTCTTCCTCCACTTTATATGGGACACCGCCACAGCATGGCTTGCCAAGTGGTGCGTTGGTGCGTGCCCAGGATTCAAACTGGCAAACCCCAGGACACCGCAGCGGAGCATGCACACTTAATTGCTTGTGCCACTGGGCTGGCCCCTGACCTGATTATTTATACAAGTGAAATAAGAATACTCACTGAGAATTTCTGAATTCTGGAAGGCTTAGGTAGGGAGAAAAGGTCAATGTTTCATCTTTGTTCACAAAGGTATGTCTTACCAAATAGTTGATAGATTAAGAGAAAATATTTCTTTAAATCTGGAAAAACAAAACATTAGACCATCTTTCTTAGCTCATGTAGTCCAGTGTAATTTAATATTTCTTCTGCATGAATCCAGTTTTTCCATTAGTTTTCTTGACTTTGCCTGATGATTGAGGGTGATAGGGACAGTGAGAATCCCAAGAAGTTTGCAAAGTTTTCATTAAGGTTCGTATGATTAGCCAAGCGAAGTGGGTGCCTTGGTCACTGCAGATTGTGGAAGGTACATCCCAAGTGTGAAATACATTTTCTAACAGTTTCTTTGCCATTGTGAGGTCATCAGCTTTGTGGCAAAGAAAGGCTTTAACCCATCCGGAAAACACATACAAGAACAAGAACATATTCACAAGCCATAGTAAGTGGCAATTGAATGAAATCCAGCTGCACGTGCTCAAAGGACCAGAAGGAGGAGTGCTGAGGCCTCTGGGGAAGAATAGTTGTTCGTAATGCACTATGGTGGGTGAAAGAATGTAAAAATGAAAAAAACGGGGTTTGCCAGGGAGCCAGGAAGAACCAGGTTTTCCATAACCCTGACTATTGAATTTATAGTCATTGTTTCCCCACCTTAATTTCTGTGATTCAGGAGCACACCGCTGCCACGTTACAAGGATGTCAGGATGGCAAAAGTCTGGCAATGAGATGGCCCGGTGGTGTAGTGGTTAAGTTTGCACGCTCCACTTCGGTGGCCCAGGACTTGCAGGTTCGGATCCCAGGTGCGGACCGACGCACCAAGCCATCCTGTGGTAGAGGAAGATGAGCACAGATGTTAGCCCAGGGCCAGTCTTCCTCAGCAAAACAAAGAGGATGATTGGCAATGGATGTTAGCTCAGGCCTAATCTTCCTCACAAAAAAAAGGAAAAAAGAAAAATATGGAGTTCCTGAATAACAGAGCTGATATTATGGAGGACAGAATTAGCAATCTGAAGGACAGAAATATAGAAATGCTTCAGATGGAGGAGGAGAGAGAACTAAGACTAAAGAGAAATGAAGAAATTATCTGAGAAATATCTGACTCAATTAGGAAATGAAACATAAGGATTATAGGTATTCCAGAGGGAGAATAGAGGGAGAATGGAGCAGAAAGCTTGTTCAAAGAAATAATAGCTGAGAACTTCCCAAACCTGGGGAAGGAGCTGGAAATACAATTAAAAGAAGCTAATAGAACTCCTGATTATATCAATGTAAAAAGATCTTCTCCAAGGCATATAGTAGTAAAGGTGGCAAAGTCAATGACAAAGAAAAACTATTAAGGGCAGTAAGGCAGAAGAAAATAACTTACAAAGGAACCCCTATCAGGCTTTCAGCAGATTTCTCGGCAGAAACCTTACAGGCTAGGAGACAGTAGAATGATATGTACAAAATTATGAAAGACAAAAACTTTCAGCCAAGAATACTCTATCTGGGCCAGCTCTGTGGCTTAGCGGTTAAGGGCACGTGTTCCACTGCTGGCGGCCCGGGTTCGGATCCCAGGCACGCACCGATGCACCGCTTCTCCAGCCATGCTGAGGCCACGTCCCACATACGGCAATTAGAAGGATGTGCAGCTATGACATGCAGCTATATACTCGGGCTTTGGGGGTAAAAAAAGGAGGAGGATTGGCAATAGATGTTAGCTCAGAGCTGGTCCTCCTCAGCAAAAAGAGGAGGATTAGCATGGATGTTAGCTCAGGGCTGATCTTCCTCACACACACACACAAAAAAATAAATAAATAAAATTATTAAAATAAAAAAGAATACTCTATCCAACAAAAATATCCTTCAGATATGATGGAGAAATAAAAACTTTCTGAGATAAACAAAAGCTAAGAGAGTACATTGCCATAAGACATCCTCTAAAAGAAATAATCAAGAAGAAAAAAGAAATAAAGAGTTTACGAAGCCTTGATCAAGGAGATAAATAGGCAGACAAATTCAGGAAATTGCAGTTCTATATCAGAACAGGTTAGCAAACACTTAATTATAACATTAAAGATAAAAGGAAAGAAAACATCAAAAATAAATATAATCTCTGTCATTTTAACCACAAACTCACAACACAAGATGGAATAATTTGTGACAACAATAACTTAGAAGGGGAAGAGGAAAGGGATGGAATCAGCTTAGTCTAAGTAAATATGAGGCTATCAGAAAATGGACTGTCTCATCTATGAGATTTTTCATACAAACCTCATCGTAACCACTAAACAAATAATCAGAACAGAGACACAAATGACAAATAAGGAGAAAACTGAGAAACCTATCATATGGGCCGGCCCGTGGCTTAGCGGTTAAGTGCACGCGCTCCACTGCTGGCGGCCCGGGTTCGGATCCCGGGTGCGCACCGACACATCGCTTCTCTGGCCATGCTGAGGCCGCATCCCACATACAGCAACTAGAAGGATGTGCAGCTATGACATACAACTATCTACTGGGGCTTTGGGGGGAAAAATAAATAAATAAAATTAAAAAAAAAAAAAGAAACCTATCATAGAGAACTACAAAACTGAATTGGTAGTCTGAAACACACAGGACAAGAAACAAGGGAAGTACAGAACAACTGGAAAATGAATGATAAAATGGCAGCATTAAGCCCTCATATATCAATAATCACTCTAATGTAAATGGATTGAATTCTCCAATCAAAAGATACAGAGTGGCGGGACGGATTAAAAAAACAAGATGCAACAATAGGCTGCCTCCAGGAAACACATCTCAGCTCTTAAGATAAACACAGGCCTAGAAAGAAGGGATAGAAGATGATACTCCAAGCTACTGGTGAACAAAAGAAAGCAGTTGTTGCCATACTTAGATAAAATAAACTTCAAAATAAAACAGGCAATGAGAGACAAAGACGGGCAGTATATAATGATAAAAAGGACACTCCACCAAGAAGACACAACACATAAATATATGTGCACCCAACACAAGAGCATCAAAGTACATAAAGCAACTATTAACAAACCTAAAAGGAGATATTAACAACACAATAATAGTAGGGGACCTTAACACCCCACTTACATCAATGGATAGATCATCCAGACAGAAAGTCAACAAGGAAATAGTGGAATTAAACAAAAAACTAGACCAAATGGACTTAATAGAGATATATAGAACACTCCATTCAAAAACAGCAGATTACACATTCTTCTCAAGTGCACATGGAACATTCTCAAGGATAGACCATACGTTGGGAAACAAGGCAAGCCTCAATAAATTTAACAAGATTGAAATCATATCAAGTGTCTTTTCCAACCACAATGATATGAAACTAGAAATCAACTACAAGAAAAAAGCTGGGAAAGTCACATATATGTGAAGACTATACAACATACTACTGAACAATCAATGGATCATTGAAGAAATTAAAGGAGAAATCAAAAAATATCTGGAGACAAATGAAAATGAAAATACACCATACCAACTCATATGGGATGCAGCAAAAGTGGTCCAAGGAGGGAAATTTATAGTAATACAGGCCCACCTTTACAAACAAAAAAAATCACAAATAAGCAATCTTAAGCTACATCTAACAGAATTAGAAAAAGAAGAACAAACAAAGCCCAAAGTCAGCAGTCAGAGGGAAATAATAAATTTAGAGCAGAAACAAATGAAATTGAAACCAAAAAACCCAGCAGATGGATCAATGAAACTAAGAGCTGGTGCTTCGAGAAGATTAACAAAATTGACAAACTCTTAGCCAGACTCACTAAGAAAAAAAAGAGAGAAGGCTCAAATAAATAAAATTAGAAATGAAAGAGGAGAAATTACAACAGATACCACAGAAATACAAAGGATTATAAGAGAATACTATGAAAAACTATATGCCAACAAATTGACAATCTAGAAGAAATGGATAAATTCCTAGACTCATACAACCTCCCAAAACTGAATCAAGAAGAAATAGAGAATCTGGGGCCGATCCGGTGGCATAGTGGTTAAGTTTGCGCACTCCACTTGGGCAGCCCAGGGTTTGCAGGTGCTAATCCTGGGCATGGACTGATGCACCACTCATCAAGCCATGCTGTGGCAGTGCCCCACACACAAAATGGAGGAAGATGGACACAGATGTTAGCACAGAGTCAATCTTCCTAGCAAAAAGAGGAAGATTGGCAACAGATGTTAGCTCAGGGCCAATCTTCCTCACCAAAAAAAAAAAAAGAAAAGAGAATCTGAATAGACCAATCACAAGTAAAGAGATTGAAACAGTAATCAAAAACCTCCCAAAAAATAAAAGTCCAGGACCAGATGGCTTCTCTGGAGAATTTTACCAAACGTTCAAAGAAGACTTAATACCTATCCTTCTCAAACTATTCCAAAAAATAAAGGAAGATGGAACACTTCCCAACACATTCTACAAGGCCAACATCACCCTGATACCAAAGCCAGGCAAAGACAATACTAAGAAGGAAAACTACAGACCAATATCCCTGATGAAAATAGATGCAAAAATCCTCAACAAAATATTAGAAAACCAAATACAGCAATACATTAAAAGGATAATATACCATGATCAAGTGGGATTTATACCACGGACGCAGGGATGGTTCAACATCCACAAATCAATCAATGTGATAAACTACATTAACGAAACGAGGAATAAAAATCATGATCATCTCAATAGATGTAGAGAAAGCATTTGACAAGATGCAACGCCCACTTATGATAAAAACTCTCAATACAATGGGTAAAGAAAGAAAGCACGTCAACATAATAAAGCCATATATGACAAACCCACAGCCAACATCATTTTTTTTTTTTTGGTGAGGATATTTTTTTTTATTTTTTTATCTTTTTTTAATTGCAGTCACATTAGTTTATAACATTGTATAAATTTCAGGTGTA
Source organism: Diceros bicornis minor (assembly GCF_020826845.1). NCBI lineage: Eukaryota > Metazoa > Chordata > Mammalia > Perissodactyla > Rhinocerotidae > Diceros > Diceros bicornis. Next base: position 31,054,608 of record NC_080774.1, on the reverse strand, counting down.
CATCATTATACTTCTCTTTCTGCATAGATTACATCATGTTCACCACCCAAATGCTAAGTAAAATCCATCACCACACACATGTGCCTAATCATCTCATTCACCCTCCTCCCTCCCCCCTTCACCTCTGGTGACCACCAATCCAATCTCTGTCTCTATGTGTTTGTTTGTTGTTGTTGTTATCTTCTACTTATAAGTGAGATCATATGGTATTTGACCTTCTCCCTCTGACTTATTTCACTTAGCATAATACCCTGAATGTCCATCCATGTTGTCACAAACGGCTGGATTTCATCATTTCTTATGGCTGAGTTGAATTCCATTGTGAATATATACCACATCTTTATCTGCTTGTCCCTTGATGGGCACTTAGGTTGCTTCCAAGTCTTGGCTATTGTGAATAATGCCGCAATGAACACAGGGGTGCATGTATCTTTACACATTGGAGTTTTCATGTCCTTTGGATAAATACGCAGCAATGGAATAGCTGAAGCATATGGTAGTTCTTTTTTTTTTTTTTTTTTTTTTTTTTTGGTGAGAAAGATTAGCCCTGAGCTAACGTCCGATGCCAATCCTCCTCTTTTTGCTGAGGAAGATTGGCCCTGGGCTAACATCTGTGACCATCTTTCTCTACTTTATATGGGATGCCGCCACAGCATGGTTTGACAAGGGGTGCGCCGGTGTGCATCCAGGATCTGAACCCGTGAACCCCAGGCCGCCAAAGTGGAGCGTGCACACTTAACCGCTACGCCACTGGGCCGGCCCCTCATGCGGTAGTTCTATCCTTGATTTTTTGAGGAATCTCCATAGTGTCTTCCATAGTGGCTGCACCAGTTTGCACTCCCACCAGCAGTGTATGAGACTTCCCTTCTCTCCACATTCTCTCCAACACTTGTTTCCTGTCTTGTTAATTATAGCCATTCTGAGGCATGGCATTCTGAGGGGCATGAGGTGATATCTCATTGTAGTTTTGATTTGCATTTCCCTGATAGTTAATGATGTTGAACATCTTTTCATGTGCCTGTTGGCCATCTGTATATCTTCTTTGGAGAAATGTCTGTTCAGGTCTTTTGCCCATCTTTTAATTGGGTTGTTAGCTTTTTTGTTGTTGAGATGATTGAGTTCTTTACATATTTTGGAGATTAACCCTTTATCAGATATATAGTTTGCAAATATCTTCTCCCAATTGTTAGGTTGTCTTTTCATTTTGTTGATGGCTTCCTTTGCTGTGCAGAAGCTTTTTAGTTTGATGTAGTCCCATTTGTTTATTTTTTCTATTGTTTCGCTTGCCCGATCAGACATGGTACTTGAAAATATGTTGCTAAGACCGATGTCGAAGAGCATACTTCCTATGTTTTCTTCTAGAAGTTTCATGGTTTCAGGTCTTACATTCAAGTCGTTCATCCATTTTGAGTTAATTTTTGTGTGTGGTGTAAGATAACGGTCTACTTTCATTTTTTTGCATGTGGCCGTCCAGTTTTGCCAACACCATTTGTTGAAGAGACTTTCCTTTCTCCATTGTATGTTCTCGGCTCCTTTGTCAAAAATTAGCTGTCCATAGATGTGTGGGTTTATTTCTGGGCTTTCAATTCTATTCCATTGATCTGTGTGTCTGTTTTTGTGCCAGTACTATGCTGTTTTGGTTACTACAGCTTTGTAGTATATTTTGAAATCACGGAGTGTGATACCTCCAGCTTTGTTCTTTTTTCTCAGGATTCCTTTGGCTATTTGGGGTCTTTTGTTATTCCATATAAATTTTACGATTCTTTGTTCTAGTTCTGTGAAAAACGTTGTTGGAACTTTAATAGGGATTGCATTGGATCTATAGATTGCTGTAGAAAATATGGACATCTTAACTATGTTAATTCCTCCAATCCAAGACCACAGAATATCATTCCATTTCTTTGTGTCTTCTTCAATTTCTTTCAACAACGTTTTATAGTTTTCAGTGTACAGATCTTTCACCCCTTTGGTTAAGTTTATTCCTAGGTATTTTATTCTTTTTGTTGCAATTGTTAATGGGATTGTATTCTTAATTTCTCTTTCTGCTGCATGGTTGTTAGTGTATAGAAATGCAACTGGTTTTTGTATGTTGATTTTGTATCCTGCAACTTTACCGTATTCATCTATGATTTCTAAAAGTTTTTTCGTGGATTCTTTAGGGTTTTCTATATATAAAATCATGTCATCTGCAAATAGTGACAGTTTCACTTCTTCCTTTCCAATTTGGATTTCTTTCATTTCTTTTTCTTGCCTGATTGCTCTGGCTACGACTTCCAATCCTATGTTAAATAAGAGTGGTGAAAGTGGGCATCCTTGTCTGGTTCCTGTTCTTAGAGGGATAGCTTTCAGTTTTTCACCATTGAGGATGATATTAGCTGTGGGTTTGTCATATATGGCCTTTATTATGTTGAGGCACTTTCCTGCTATACTTATTTTATTCAGAGTTTTTATCATAAATAGATGCTGTGTCTTGTCAAATGATTTCTCTGAATCAATTGAGATGATCATGTGATTTTATTCTTCATTTTATTAATGTGGCGTGTCACATTGATTGATTTGCAGATGTTGAACCATCCCTGCATCCCTGGGATAAATCCCACCTGATCATGGTGTATGATCTTTTTAATGTATTGTTGTATGTGATTTGCTAGTATTTTGTTGAGGATTTTTGCATTGATGTTCATCAGCAATATTGGTCTGTAATTTTCTTTTTTTTGTGTTGTCCTTGTCTGGTTTTGGTTGGCTTCATAGAATGAGTTAGGAAGCTTCCCTTCCTCTTCAATTTTTTGGAAGAGTTTGAGAAAGATAGGTATTAAGTCGTCTTTGAATGTTTGGTAGAATTCACTGAGAAAGCCATCTGGTGCTGGACTTTTATTTTTTGGGAGATTTTTGATTACAGTTTTGATCTGCTTACTGGTGATTGGTCTATTCAAATTCTCTATTTCTTCTTGATTCAATTTTGGAAGGTTGTATGGTTCTAAGAATTTATCCATTTCTTCTAGAACATCCCATTTGTTGGCATGTAGTTTTTCATAGTATTCTCTTATAATGTTTTGTATTTCTGAGGTGTTCATTGCAATTTCTCCTCTTTCATTTCTGATTTTATTTCTTTGAGCCTTCTCTCCTTTTTCCTTGGTGAGTCTAGCTAAAGGTTTGTCAATTTTGTTTATCTTTTCAAAGAACCAGCTCTTGGTTTCATTAATTTTTTCTACTGTTTTTTTAGTCTCTATATCATTTATTTCTGCTCTGATTTTTATTATTTCCCTCCTTCCACCTATTTTGGGCTTTGTTTGTTCTTCTTTTTCCAGTTCCTTTAGGTGCATTGTTAGATTGTTTATTTGAGATTTTTCTTGTTTGTTGAGATAGGCCTGCACTGCTATAAACTTCCCTCTTAGAACCACCTTTGCTGTATCCCATAAATTCTGGCATGTTGTATTTTCATTTTCATTTGTCTCCAGGTATTTTTTGCTTTCTCCTTTGATTTCTTCACTGACCCAATCGTTGTTCAGTAGCATTTTGTTTAATCTCCATATATTTGTGGCTTTTTTGGTTTTCTTCCTATAGTTCATTTCTAGTTTCATACTCTTGTGGACAGAAAAGATGCTTGGTATTATTTCAATCTTCTTAAATTTATGGACACTTGTTTTGTCGCCTAATATGTGATCAATCCTGGAGAATGTTCCATGTGCATTTGAGAAGAACATGTATTCTTCGGTTTTTGGATGGAAAGCTCTGTATACATCTACTAGGTCCTTCTGTTCTAGTGTGTCATTTAAGGCCAGTGTTTCCTTATTGATCTTCTGCTTGGATGATCTATCCATTGGTGTAAGTGGAGTGTTAAAGTCCCCTACTATTATTGTGTTACTGTATATTTTTCCTTTTATGTCTGTTAATAAGTGTTTTATACATTTAGGTGCTTCTACATTGGGTGCATAGATATTTACGAGTGTTATATCCTCTTGTTGGGTTGTTCCCTTGATCATTATTCAGTGCCTTTGTTGACCTCTTGTTACAGTTTTTGTTTTAAAGTTTATTTTGTCTGATATGAGTATTGCTACCCCAGCTTTCTTTTCATTGCCATTTGCATGGAGTATCTTTTTCCATCCCTTCACTTTCAGCTTGTGAGTGTCTTTAGGTCTGAAGTGTGTCTCTTATATGCAGCACATATATGGGTCTTGTTTTTTTATCCAATCAGCAACCTACACCTTTTAATTGGAGCATTTAGTCCATTGATGTTTAAAGTAGCTATTGATAAGTATGTACTTATTGCCATTTTTTTACTTTTTTTCCTGGTGTTTTAGTAGTTCTTCTTTGTTCCTTTCTTCTTCTCTTCTCTTGCTCTCTTCCCTTGTGGTTTGATGGCTTTCTCTAGTATTATGTTTGGGTTCCTCTCTCTTCGTTTTTTGTGTATTTATTATATGTTTCTGGTTTGTGATTACCATGAGGTTCATATATAGTAATCTATATATATTAAGTTGATGGTCTCTTTAGTTTGACCTGTATCTGAAATCTCTACTCTTTTACTCCCCTCCTCCCACATTTTATGTTTATGATATCATATCTAACCTGTTTTTTGTGCATTTGTATCCATTACTCTCTTATCATGGAAATAGATAATTTTTCCTATTTGTGGTCTGCTCTTTCTCCCTTACATAAGTCCCTTTAGCATTTCTTATAGGAATGGTTTCTTGATGATAAACTCCTTTAATTTTTGCTTGTCTTGTAAACTATTTATATCTCCTTCCATTCTGAATGATAACCTTGCCAGGTAGAGTATTCTTGGCTGTAGGTTTTTTCCTTTTAGTACTTTAAATATACTGTGCCACTCTCTTCTAGTCTATAAGGTTTCTGCTGAGAAGTCAGCTGACAGCCTCATGGGGTTTCCATTGTATGTAACGTGTTGTCTTTCTCTGGTGGCTTCTAGGATTCTCTCTTTATCTTTAATTCTGGACATTTTAATTACCATATGTCTTGGTTTGGGCCTCTTTGGGTTTATCTTGTTTGGCGCTCTCTGTGCTTCCTGTACCTGGATGTCTGTTTCCTTCCTTAGGTGAGGGAAGTTTTCAGCTATTATTTCTTTGAATAGAATCTCTGCCCCTTTGTCTCTCTCTTTTCCTTCTGGGACACCTATAACACGGATGTTAGTGCACTTGATGTTGTCCTAGAGGTCCCTTAGACTGTCCTTGTTCTTTTTAATTCTTTTTTCTTCTATTGTTCAGCTTGGGTGATTTCTCTAGTCTTTCATCCAGTTCACTGATCTGTTCTTCTGTATCCTCTACTCTGCTTTTAAGTCCCTCTAGTGAATTTTTCATTTTCAGTATTGTATTTTTCATTTCTTTTGTGTGTGTGTGTGAGGAAGATCAGCCTTGAGCTAACATCCATACCAATCCTCCTCTTTTTTTTTTTTTTTTTTTTGCTGAGGAAGATCGGTCCTGGGCTAACATCCTGCCCATCTTCCTCCACTTTATATGAGACACTGCCACAGCACAGCTTGACAAGCGGTGCATCAGTGCGCACTCAGGATCCAAACCCTGGGCCACCACAGTGGAGCTCACACACTTAACTGCTATGCCATGGGGCTGGCCCACATTTTTCATTTCTGACTGTTTCTCTTTTATATCTTGCATTTCTCTGTAGACATTCTCACTGAGTTCATCCATTCTTCTTCCAAGATCAGTGAGCATCTTTATGAGTCTTTGTTTGAACTCTCTGTCTGGTAGATTGCTCATTTCTGTTTCATTTAGTTCCTTTTCTGGAGTTTTGTCTTGTTCCCCTACTTGGAACATATTCCTTTGCCTCCTCATTCTGCCTCTTTCTCTGTGCTTGTGTCTATGTATTAGGTAGGTCAGCTACATCTCCTGATATTGGAGAGGTGACCTTATCTAAGTGATGCCTTATGAGGCCAAGCAGTGTGCTTCCCTCTTGTCATCAGATCCAAATATTCCAGGAGTGACTTCTGTGTGGGCTACATGTGTCCTTCTGTTGTGGCAGGGTTGCTCTTGCCGTAGGTGCCCAGGGAGGCTGAGCTGTCCCCCTGGCTGGCTGGTTGTAGTGCTCAGCTCTGTGTAGTTTTTGTGGGCACTTCAGTCTCTTTATCAGGTGTGGGGAGCCCCAGAGCAGTTGGCTACAAGGTCTAATAGCACATTCCTGTTTCATTTTTTCTATTTCTATTTTCTATTTCTATATCTATATTCAGTTTTTCTATTAAGTGAGTAGGCCGCCAGCGTAGCTGGTTGTTAGGCTCAGGGGCTTACAATTGCTATAAGCCTCCAGCCCATAAGGCTCTTGTCAGCTCTCTGAGGAATGCAGCTGGGTGGCATTGGCCTCAGGCAGAGGAGCACCCAATTGTTTCAGGCTTTGGAAGGTGGGGCTGATCCCCTATGTGGCTCTTGGAGAAGCACAAGTCTTCTGCAGCTGACAAGCCCTCTGTCCACAGGGCCACATGCACAGTCAACACAGTCCTGCCCTGTGCATGCATCCCAACCCCCTGGAGTGGACCCAGTCACTCCAAGGCAGAAGCCCCACCCACTCCACCAACGCCCCACACTCTCCACCCACTCCTCATGCACATCCTGCCCCACAGAGGTGGACCCACTTGCCAGGATACAGAGAAGCCAAGGAGCTCACTTAGCAGGCCCACAAGTTGCCCGAGGGCTTGTTGTTGGGTGGGGACAGTCCCTAGGGCAGGCTGCTTTCCTTGGCTGAGCTGGATTAAATCCTCGCTCTACTGGGTGGGGCAGACCCTGTGCTAGCAGGCCACAGGGAGAACTCCAACGGTGTCTGCCAGCATCTGTTTCAGCATGCCCACACTAGGATACAGCAATGGCCATCGCCAATGTCCCAGTCCCTGGAGAGGTCTCACATCTCACCAAGATGCACCCAGAGCCTTTCAGGTGAGTCTCTTTTCAGGAAAGGACTGTGAACTTTTCTTTCTGGTGATTTTAGGTTGCTTTCCAAAACAGGTGAGTTTGTGCATGGGCCCTTTAAGAGCCGGCTTTAATTTTTTGTGCCCTAGCTTTTCTGGGGGTATTCCCCATTGTTGTTTGTGGCCAGCAAAACCATATATTATAACACTAGTCTTGGTTGTGCTAGGGTCCAAATAATGCCTACAGCAGAAGTGCTCCCCAGCTCAGGTCCCCCACTCCTCCAGGGAAGGCTGCATACTTTGGATTGCTCCCGGGTGGCCATGAAGCATTGTGGCTTGTGAAGATGGCATTTTTTCTCTCCAGAAGCTAATTTATGCCTCTTTCACCTCAATTAGGATTGTAGTTTGTTACAGGGGTTCCTCTTATCCAGTTTTCAGTTCTCTCTCAGGGGTAATTTTTCCAAGAGTAGTTGTAAAATTGGCTGTGGCCATGGGAAGAGGTGAGCTCAGAGTCTGCCTATGCCGCCATCTTGTCTTCAGCCAACACCATACTTAACGGTGAAAAGCTAAAAGCCACCCCTCTGAGAACAGGAACAAGACAAGGGTGCCCACTCTTGCCACTCCTATTCAACATAGTACTGGAGGCTTTGGCCAGAGCAATTAGGCAAGAAAAAGAAATAAAAGGAATCCAAATTGGAAGGGAAGAAATGAAAGTCTCACTGTTTGCAGATGACATGATTCTATATACAGAAACCCTAAAGAATCCATCAGAAAACTATTAGAAATAACCAACAACTATAGCAAAGTTGCAGGATACAAAATCAACTTACAAAACTCAGTTGCATTTCTACACACTAATAATGAACTAGCAGAAAGAAAAGTCAAGAATACAATCCCATTTACAATCGCAACAAAAAGAATAAAATATCTAGGAATAAATTTAGCTAAAGACGCTAAAGACCTATGCACTGAGAACTATAAGACATTATTGGAGGAGGGCCGGCCCCGTGGCTTAGCGGTTAAGTGCGTGCATTCCGCTGCTGGTGGCCCGGGTTCGGATCCCGGGCGCGCACCGACGCACCACTTCTCCAGCCATGCTGAGGCCGCGTCCCACATGCAGCAGCTGGAAGGATGTGCAACTATGACATGCAACTATCTGCTGGGGCTTTGGGGGAAAAATAAATAAATAAAATTATTTAAAAAAAAAAAGACATTATTGGAGGAAATCAAAGAAGATTCAAAGAAATGGAAAGATATTCCATGCCCATAGATTGGAGGAATGAAAATAGTTAAAATGTCCATATTACCTAAAGCAATCTACAGATTCCAATCCCAAACAGAATCCCAATGACATTACTCACAGAAATAGAACAAAGAATCCTAAAAGTTATATGGAACAACAAAAGACCTCGAATAGCCAAAGCAATTCTGAGAAAAAAGAGCAAAACTGGAGGCATCACAATACCTGACTTCAAAATATACTACAAAGCTATAGTAATCAAAACATCATGGTACTGGCACAAAAACATACACACAGATCCATGGAACAGAATTGAAAGCCCAGAAATAAAACCAAACATCTATGGACAGTTAATCTTTGACAAAGGAGCCAAGAACATACCATGGAGAAAAGAAAGCCTCTTCAATAAATGGTGTTGTGAAAACTGGACAGCCACATGCAAAAAAATGAAAGTAGACCATTATCTTTTGCCATACACAAAAATTAACTCAAAATGGATCAAAGACGTGAAGGTAAGACCTGAAATCATACATCTCCTAGAAGAAAATATAGGCAGTACGCTCTTTGACATCAGTCTTAGCAGCATCTTTTCAAATACCACGTCTACTCAGGCAAAGGAAATAAAAGAAAAAATAAACAAGTGGGACTTCATCAGATTAAAGACCTTCTGCAAGGCAACAGAAACCGGGAATAAAATGAAAAGACAACCCAACAACTAGGAGAAAATATTTGCAAATCATATATCCAATAAAGGGTTAATCCCCAAAATATACAGAGAACTTACACAACACAACAACAAAAAAACAAACAACCCAATCAAAAAACAGGCAGAGGATATGATCAGACATTTTTCCAAAGAAGATATACAGATGGACAAGAGGCACATGAAATGATGTTCAACATCACTAATCATCAGGGAAATGCAAATCAAAACTACACTAAGATATCACCTTACACCCGTTAGAAGGTCTAAAATCACCAAGACAAAAAATAACAAGTGCTGGAGAGGTTGTGGAGGAAAGGGAACTCTCATACACTGCTGGTGGGAATGCAAACTGATGCAGCCACTATGGAAAACAGTAATGGAGATTCCTCAAAAAACTAAAAATAGAAATACCATACGACCCGGCTATCCCACTACTGGGTATTTATCCAAAGAACTTGAAATCAACAATCCAAAGAGGCTTATGCACCCCTATGTTCATTGCAACATTATTCACAATAGCCAAGAAGTGGAAGCAACACAAGTGCCCATCGACTAATGAATGGATAAAGAAGATGTGGTTTATATATATACACAAATACTACTCAGACATAAAAAAAGACAAAATCATCCCATTCGCAACAGCATGGATGGACCTTGAGGGTATTATGTTAAGTGTAATAAGCCAGACAGAGAAAGACAAACACTGTATGATTTCACTCACATGTGGAAGAGAAACTAACACATCAACAAAGAGAACAGATGAGTGGTTACCAGAGGGGAAGGGGGTTTGGGGAGTGGGCATAAGGGGTTAAGGGGCACATTCATATGGTTACTCACGAATAATAATGTACAATGGAAATTTCATTTATGACCTCAATAAACTTAAAATATATATATATTTGGTTAAAAAGGATGACAGATTTTTATGGAACAATACTTATCTATTTAACCAAAGTGACAAAGAGATTTTAAAGGCAAACACAGAAAGTTACACGGTTCTGAGCAAAACCTAGCTTTTCTAAGTAATTGAAGACTTGATAAAAACAAAACACAGAATGTTTGTTTCCTAGGCAGATTACATTAAATGTAAAGAAACTTTGTTTACAGTTTCTTTTTTGTGTGTGTGTGTTTGAGGGAAATCAGCCCTGAGCTAACATCCGTGCTAATCCTCCTCTTTTTGCTGAGGAAGACCAGCTCTGAGCTAACATCTATTGCCAATCCTCCTCCTTTTTTTTTTTTTTTTCCTTCCCCAAAGCCCCAGTAGATAGTTGCATGTCATAGTTGCACATCCTTCTAGTTGCTGTATGTAGTACGTGGCCTCAGCATGGCTGGAGAAGCGGTGTGTCGGTGCGCCCCGGGGATCTGAACCGGGCTGCCAGTATCGGAGCGCACGTACTTAACCACTAAGCCACCAGGCCGGCCCTGTTTACAATTTCTTATTAAGAGCAGACAAATAATCTGAGAAGACTTTGTGGGGTGTTTTGTTTATTTTATTTTATTTATTTTTTCCCCCAAAGCCCCAATAGATAGTTGTATGTCATAGCTGCACATCCTTCTAGTTGCTGTATGTGGGAAGCGGCCTCAGCATGGCCGGAGAAGCAGTGCCTCGGTGCGCACCCGGGATCCGAACCCGGGCCGCCAGCAGCGGAGCGCATGCACTTAACCGCTAAGCCATGGGGCCGGCCGACTTTGTGTTTTAATAGAGAGAAAAACCAAATTTTAATTTTGTACCAGTCTACTTTTGATATTAAAATTCATTTTTAAATAAATTCATTTTAATCTTAGCCAGCTTGACCACATATCAAAATTTCTTTTTAAAGATTCCTCAGGGCTGGCCCGGTGGCGCAAGCGGTTAAGTGCATGTGCTCCACAGCGGCGGCCCGGGATTCGCTGGTTCGGATCCCGGGTGCGCACCACCGCACCGCTTGTCAAGACATGCGGTGGCGGCGTCCCATATAAAGTAGAGGAAGATGGGCATGGATGTTAGCCCAGGGCCAATCTTCCTCAGCAAAAAAGATGAGAATTGGCAGATGTTAGCTCAGGGCTGATCTTCCTTACAAAAAATAAAATAAAGATTCCTTATTCATAAACCTTCTACAACTTTCTATGTCTATTTCGGGTTTGTCCAATCTCTTTCTTTCTTATTTTGGAACTATCATTTTATTTTAAGACAAAATTACTTTCTTATTTTCCTTTAACAAAAATGCATCTTCAGGGCCGGCCCTGTGGCTTAGCGGTTAAGTGCACGTGCTCCGCTACTGGCGGCCCGGGTTCGGATCCTGGGCGTGCACCAGATGCACCGCTTCTCCGGCCATGCTGAGGCCGCATCCCACATACAGCAACTAGAAGGATGTGCAGCTATGACATACAACTATCTACTGGGGCTTTGGGGGAAAAAAAAAAAAGGAGGAGGATTGGCAATAGATGTTAGCTCAGGGCCAGTCTTCCTCAGCAAAAAGAGGAGGATTAGCATGGATATTAGCTCAGGGCTGATCTTCCTCACAAATAAATAAATAAATAATGCATCTTCATCCTTCACACTTTCTCTTACTGAAAACACATATCCTACTTTCCTTGTCTACTTTTCATATATAATTGTTTTCTTAATTTCAAAAACTTACAAAGTTTATCTAAAGAAAGAACTGACGTGAGGCAGTTGTTAGAGAATAATTACGCATTTTACTCTTGGAGGATAGCATAATTGCCTATGCATTACATTAAATGAGTATAAACTCCTTCTATATAATATAGTTAAACAATCCACTCTTTTGAAATGACAGTATGAGATTCACTCGTGCCTACGGGTTCATCCTGACATTGCTCTGCTCAACTGGGAATAACAGAACAGGCAGAGGCAACAAGATCCCCACATTCTTGCTGAAGAGCGTTGCTCTAGGTTGAGTAGGCAGAATAAAGATTTGACAGATGGAACAACAACTTCTAAACTGATGGCAGAGCTATAAATATCTGGGAAGCCACCATCAGAATTCTCAGCCTTGGAAGCAGTTATAAGAAATGGGGGAACTTCTTCTAAATAAAGATCGCTGCCTGGCTGTAAATCTGAAAAGACAAGACAACAAAGTGTGAGCCTCTCAGAGAGTGATTACAGCCTGGCCTTGAAGAGTTGTCAGTGTGTGTGCAGGACAGAAAGGCTGGTTGTTCTTGTATTGGCCTTTCCATCGGGCCACACAGAACTTTCTGTTGCTCAGTTTACTGTGGTATAAGAGCAGTGGCTTCAGATCATTCCATAGCAAGACACAGAGTGTATATTATGGTCTAGCATATACTTATGTATATAAAACCATATAAGTAACTGAAATAAAAATTTAATAAGCTGACATGTATTTCCTATTTTTAGTATATGCCATACATGTATTCTATTTTTCATTCTATGAAATTATTCGTTTATATATAATAAATAAATTTATATTAAATTTATCTATGTATTATAGATAAAATTGAAGATATATATTATCCATTTCTCTCTTTTGATAAATGTAGATACCATGTACATTCTCCATTTAAAAAAATGTTAATCATAATTTATCAATGATCTGTGATCACAGTTTAAAAAATAAGAAGTTACAGTAAATCCTTCCAGAGTAGGAGGAAGCTCCATGAGATTCCATCGCTTCTCATCTGTCAAAGGGGTGCCTGCTGCTCTGCCTGCATTCTCTCCCCATCGATGCACACAGTGTGCGTAGAGTGAATTTACATTTATTATTCTAAGTGTTATGTATGACATTTTCCCTTTGGCTCATTTGTATTCTCAGCTCTTCTTCCCACTTTTTTTTTTTTTTTTGTGAGGAAGATCAGCCTTGAGGTAACATCCATGCCAATCCTCCTCTTTTTGCTGAGAAAGACTGGCCCTGGGCTAACATCCACGCCCATCTCCCTCTACTTTTTTTTTTTTTTTTTTCCCTTTTAGCCAGATAGACTTTTATCATAATTTAATGTTTTCCTCTCACATTTTCCATCATCAAACAGTTTTGTTCAACTCAGATTGAACTTTCCACCACTGGCTTTTCTTCTTAATATTATACCTCATCTGTTCTATGAATCTTTATCGAATAAATTGTATTTACCACCATATTATCAACAGTTAGTTTACAAGTTTCACAGAGTCTTTGTTCATCGCAAATTTTTATATCTTAGATTTCTTTTTTTTATTGTGAAATTTTTATTGTACATTTTTGTTTATCAGTCACCATATAAGTGCATCCCTCCACCCCTTGTGCCCACCCCCCACCCCCTTGCCCCTGGTAACCACCAAACAGTTCTATCTGTGCGTGTGTTGGTTTATCTTCCACGTATGAGTGAAATCATGCACTGTTTGTCTTTCTCTTTCTGGCTTATTTCACTTAACATAATAACCTCCAGGTCCATCCATGTTGTTGCAAATGGGATGATTTTGTCTTTCTTTATGGCTGAGTAGTATTCCATGGTATATATACCACATCTTCTTTATCCATTCATCAGTCGAGGGACACTTGGGTTGCTTCCATGTCTTGGCTATAGTGAATAATGCTGCGATGAACGTAGGGGTGCGTAACATCTTCCTCTACTTTATATAGGACGCCACCACAGCATGGCCTGACAAGCGGTGCGTCGGTGCGCTCCCGGGATCCGAACCCGGGCCGCCAGCAGTGGAGCATGTGCACTTAACCACTACGCCACAGGACCGACCCCATTCTTCCAACTTTTTAAAAAGCTATTTGCAATCTTTGCTTTCCAATAAAAACTAGGAAGCAGGCAATTGTGAACTGTCATATAGTAGAAACCATAGTAGATTAGCAAACCCATAAACATATTTCATAATTTCTAGAAGCATATTTCTCTTCACAGAAAACTTTTCAATGTGGCAAAAAACACGTCTATTGATAACCCAAATATTGCTTGTCTCTCAGAAAAAGAATTAGAAAGCTAGAACTAGACAAACTGATGTTTAGTAATCAATGTCTCAGTATACCGTTCTACCCAAAATGATTAGACATTCAATGAATATCTATTATTTAGTTTAACTTAGTATAAACTTTTATCTTATTTACATTTATTTAAACACTTGTTTTTAATAATTGAATTAGGACTAATTGAATTAGGACTAGAGAGTAAACAGCTAACTATCATCCCAAGTCATTCCCCCTTCAGACAAATTCCGCAACAGAAACAGCAGAAGCCTACTCAGCCAGTAAACCCAGGTAGAAATAGTTGTATGTTTGCTTTACATGCAATACTGATAACTCGGAAGATGTGTCTGTTTTTAGTAAACCAACAAACTTAAAACTATTTTTTACCACAGATTATCTCAAATCACTTGGTCTTTTTTGTGTGTGTGTGAGGAAGACTAGCTCTGAGCTAACATCCATCGCCAATCCCCATCCTTTTTCTCCCCAAAGCCCCAGTAGACAGTTGTAGGTCATAGCTGCGCATCCTTCTAGTTGCTGTATGCGGGACGCGGCCTCAGCATGGCCGGGGAAGCGGTGCGTTGGTGCGCGCCCGGGATCCGAACCGGAGCCGCCAGTATCAGAGCGCGCGCACTTAACCGCTAAGCCACGGGGCCGGCCCTCAAATCACTTGGTCTTGAAAAACATTTGGGTTAGTGTCTATATTTCTGAGAGTTTTAGGAATACTTAACAGATATAAATGTTTAATTTTGGCAATACCAACCAGAGGTAGAAAAAATATCATATATAGGGAGACTCACATACATAGACATACAGATAGACACAAACAAAGATCTTTAAAACTTTTAGCCATGTCTCAGGTGCAAAACTTAACAGAATAGTTGGATCCAAATAGTGTTTCTGGCAGATGGACCAAGTTAAGATTACCTGCTCAGATGGTCAGAGATTTTTACTAAAGATTTTTTTTTTGCATGCTGTAGGGATCCTTTTTAGAGCTGTTTTTGAAGTCATTTTATCTTTTAGAAGCTTCTGCATACCTATCAAAGAATGCACTCCATTGTCTCTGAGAGGTTTGGAATCCTCTCTTTTAAGAGGGACCCTTAAGGTGGACTTATCTGAAACAAAGTTTCCCCAGAATGGCCATTACAATTCCAAATTATCTCAAAAATTCATCCATTTCTACTTGCTTAGTTTTAGATCTCTTACTTTCTAACTGTGCATGCAAATAAACTAATTTAGGTATTTCAAGTGAGCCCCATTGGGGCCAAGGAAGTTTTAAATATCCCTGAGTAATATGGGTCCATTGAGATAAAATTACAAGAAGAGGGACCATATTCTTTAAGCATAAATCCAGCTGGAGTTCCTAAGGAAGGTTGATCAGTTATGGTTGTTCTAGAACAATTGTTCCCCATAATTTAGAGAGGGGTGTTCTCGGATGACCAAGGCAGGAGGGTATATGTTCTGGGTCAGGTATGGGCTGTTGTGTGAGGACCACTTCCCAGAGTGTCACCAATGGGCTGTTGGTCTCTCTCTTTTACGTGTCTCGGAGATTCTCAAGCACCAAGTGCTGTCAGGTTGCTCAAGGTCCTAGGAAAACCAATCCTTTATGTGTACCTTCCGGATGACCTCATGAAGGTCCTTGTGACCCAAGAACGGAGTATGTCCTTCTGTTGGGAGGCCCTGTGAAACTGCTGTAGGTCAGGGACAGAGTCCTGACACTTCCACTAGGTTTCTAGTCACCTAGAAACAACCCAAAGAGGGTCAGAGGGAGCAATGTCTCTGCTCTTCGGAGTCAGAGGAGTCTCATTTGCATAAGAGGAGAAACTAAGAGGTCTGTACTGAAGAACAGCTGAATTTCAAATTGTGAGAGAATGTGGCCACTTGAACAAAATGAAAAACTACTAGCGCTACAATAACACTCACCAAGAAATGTCCTTAAACCCAAACCTCCACCTAGTTAAGGTGAGGATGGAATCCTCCCCTCCAGAGGAGTGAGGGCAGAACCAGCTAGTCACCCAAATAAAACATGCTCAGAAACTCAACTGAAAATAGAAGCTTGGATCCAGGAGAACTTACCACTGGAACTCCGAGGCTCTCTGGTGGAAACCGAGGTACCTTCCACGTGTCTGTGGCAGCACCAGTGTCCAGGGTCACTTGCTCTGGATCCTGCCAACTATGCCAAGAAATGTCGACCAAGGAAAAATTCACTACAATTCAAATAGCAGATATTTATTTGGGCAATTAGAATTGCCATTTGGGAGACACAGATTCAGGTAGAAACCCAAAATGTGCTGCAAGAAAGACAAAGGAGGCAAGGGTTTATAAAGGCAAAAAGATAAACTACACAGGTTGTTTTGCAAAATTTGTGATTGGTGCTGCAACAACTGCTATTTCTTGGCTATACGTGATCGGTTGCTAAGACCACCTCTAAGGCAGAAAGTTCTTATCTACAGGAGTAAGCATATTTCTTGAGAGAAGGGAAAGATGACAACAGTGAAGCACAGTTCAAAAGTTACATCCCCCTGGGTAGAGACATGGTGTGCGCGCATGGGCTTCATTTCCTTAACGGCCTCCCAGCCCCATTTTAGAAGCCTTGACATATGTTACTCCATTTTGTTGTCTCTGTCCACAGAGAAAATAAAATTCTGTTGGTTAAGCCACTCAGTCTGTGGTATTTTGTTCTGGCAGCCCTAGCTGACTGAGACAGGACTCACTCTCCTGGAGAGATGTTGCAGGGAGGTTTTCTCCTGGTTTCCCTGGCTCTCCATGCCCCTCCTTCCTAGTGCCAAAGCGATCTTTCTAAGGGCAGAACTCAAGGCACTGTTCAGAGGCTCCCCAGGGCCTATCTGTTGTGTCCCATTGCAGGGGTTGGGTGTCCACTCTCCTCTAAGGAGGACAAGTTAAGGGTCTGCTTGAACATCCACTAAGGAGTCTCCATAACCGGGTGCTGCGTTCTGGGGCTGAGCTGGTGTACGCCTCGATTCCTCCCCCCCAGCCCCCCGCCCGCCCCGCTTTTCCAGAAGTATATACGCATTGGATCTTAAAGAACGTTCAGTCCATCTTTACAGAATGGAGGAATCAGGTGCTTGTTCCAAAGTCCTCCAGAAGGGACACGGTGCCCCAACCCAGATCTTGGGGGTGTGAGGGCTGTGGTGTACCCTCCGCCTCCCTTGTCCCTGGAATCCCACACCTCATTAAGGAAGTAATCAAATCCCGCCCGGCTCCTGGGCGCTGGATGGGAAAGTCTTTTCTGCACCAGGAACCGGGCAGACAAGAAAGAGGGCGCAGACTTTGGGTTGATGACGAGCAGGCATGTCTGCAAAGACCCGAATATGGACCGGGGAGGCCAGCGGGCCTGGGCACCTGGCGATGGGACAGCAGAACAAGGTTGGGGGAGCTTACTCGTATGGTTAGGCCCTGTGCCCCATCGGGGGCGGGGTGCCACTCCAACCTACGGCCGGAAGACAACACCGACGGCGGGATTCTCCCTCCTCCTCTCGCGAGCCCCAACCTTCCCGCCAAACCCGCACACGATCAGAATGCACTACGCTCCGCGCCTCGAGCAAGAGCCAATTGAAACCAGGATTCCGGGCATTTGGTCCGCCCACCTGGCGCTCCGGACCAATGGCCGCGGGGCAGCGGCGGGCTCCTCTGGGGAGCGCGCTCGGCGGCGGCGGCGGTTGAGGGCGAGGAGCGGTTGAGGGCGAGGAGCGGCGGCGGCGGCGGGGAGCTCAGCATGGTGAGGCCGGGGCGGGAGGCGGCGCTGCGGGCCGGCAGGCGTTGGCGGGACCCCGGCACTGTCGCCCCGCGGACGCCCAGGCGGGAGGGCGGACGAAGCCGCCACGTGAGGCGGCGGGGGCAGGCCCGGGGGCCGCGGGGAGAGGGCGCGGGCGGCCCGGCCTGTGGGGCGAGCGGAGCGCCGGCGGCCGGGGGCACCGCGAGGCCCGGGGGCCCGGAACGGGCTCGTCCTCTGGGGTGCGGGCCCCGGGCGGTGGGGACCCGGCGTGGGAGCGTCCGGTGAAGGGGGTGCAGGTGCGGCGGCTCCCGCACATCGTGTCGTCAGGAGCCGGGGTGGCGGCGGGTCGTTGCTCGGCCTGGACTCGGGCCCCGGGAGCACAGACGGTGTTGGGGTCCCGAAGGCTGGGGGCGGTCTCCGGACCTCCCTCCGCGACTGCAGGTTCTCGAGGACCCAGAGCCCGCGTTCGTGGGGTCGTGTCTGCCGGGGCTGCTCACGTTAGAGATTAAGATGAGCCGCTTTACAAAGACTCGCTTTCAAGCAGCACGTTACCGTAAATAGCAGACCCCGCAGTCTGAACAGCCGGGTTGTCAGTCCTTGCGAGTGAAAACAGCGTTCCGTGGAAAAGCAGCTAGTTCAGCTGGCGACTCAAACAAATGCCCCGGGCTCCTCCCGAGCCGCTGCGTTTCGGCCTGTGCACAAGTGCCGCGTCCCTACTTTGCGTTTTGTGGCAGTTCTCCAGGGAGAGATTTAGTACAGTTAATCAGCGTCTCTGCTGCATCAGGGACATTCTTAAGTGAATCTGGCTTTACTTTTTCTTCTTTTTTCTCTGAGCGCGTAAGTGTGAGGAACCCAGTGACCACTGGTACAGTCTGGTGCCGCTGCCGTGATTCGGGCTCAGGCGCCAGCCGTTGTGTCCACCTTTGATTGTGCACCATCAGGCCGAATGTCAACACAGTGGAAGGACTAGTCACCTCCTAGTCCTACTGTGAAATGCTTCTGTCTCCCTGTGCCCTGCAGAGGTCTGTGGACCCCTGGCGGCCTGGGAACTCCACCCTGATTCCTCTGAGGACCTCGCTGGGTAGGGGATCAGTAGGAGCAAGGGCTCATTCACGGGAGAACACAGCTTCATTGTAGAGTAAAGGAAGGGGAGAGCGGAAGGGTCTGTTTGCACATTTGGGGCAGGAAGGTGAATCTTCTGGGTAGGAAGGGAACAAGGTCATCTTCCAAAAATATGGAGAGAGAAGTTGGTCTGGAGTTTGAAAAGATCACAGGAAGTTTCGATTAATTTTTTGATAGAGGAGATACAGCTGACTAAAGAAATGTAGATTTTAATGATCCAGGTGAGGTTGGTGATGAATTTGTAATTAAGGTTTTCTGTTGAAAGCTAGGAATGATTTTCCTGACTGCTTTGATTATGTCATTCGTTAGTTAATCAGGTAGAAGTGGCCTTGCAGACCACCTAGCTCCCCAGCCCCCATTCTGTAAATGAAGAAGTTGGGGGGCTTCCCCAGGTCATAGAGCTGACTCTGACCACACTGGGGCTGAGGAGTTGAGTGCCACATCAGGCCTCCTGGGAGAAACACTCTGTGAAATACAGGGTGTCTGGACTTAAGGAAGGCACAATGATAATATGGATTTGAAAAGTGTGGTTGGGTGGATTCCAGAGCACTTCCCAGAGTGTTGAGGAATTTTCCTCTGGAGGAGGCAGTTCCTTGTCACTGGAGAAGTTCTTTCTGGAACTGAATGCCTCCTTCTGGGGTGATATGGGGGGACTGCTGCGTCATGTCCATCTTTGATGCCCTGATGACTCTGAGTTTGGTGCTTGTATAGTAGAAAACAGGACTTCAAGTTCTTGGGATTGTGCATTAGAATTTAGGGTGGAGGGAACACCTCAAGTTTCATTTGGTTTCCTCTCTGTATTTGTAAGGATGATGTGTCTACAACTGAACAAGAGGTTCATGTCTGTACAGTTAGGTTCCCGGCAGGAAAGAGATGGTACATTCAGAATAGGTACTTTGGGGAGAATCTTTAAAAGGTACCGTTTATAAAGGAATGGGCAGAATTTCAGGAAACCACCAAAGGGCAGCGCGGTGTCCCAGCATTCGGGGTGTCTGGGAGCCATCACCTCCTAGGCTTGAAGTGGGGACGTGAGGGAGTGGTCACTAGAAGTTGACAGGGCAGCTTTATGAGGAGCGCTGGCTGCTGAAAGCTGTGGCCTTGATAAGCCGCCTCCAGCAACCGCTGGTGGTCTGGCAGGGAGAGAGCCCAGGAGGGAGCCCTGACCACACTTTCTTTTAACCTCCCGGTGTCTTGCTGCTGCCTGCCACTGGCTAGAGCAAGCAGAAGCCAGGGGACAAGGAAGCCCTTTGATGCAGTCCCCGTGGTCAGCCTCTGGGAGCCTGGATCTGGATGGAGAACAACAGAGGGTAGATCCAGAGGGCAGCTGGGAGACACACACACACACAGTGACCGCCAGCGCTTGGGCCATGGTGACCTGTGTCCTAGTCCACTTTTCCTTCCCCGACTCTATCACTTTTACCTTATTCTTTGGTCAGGACACAATCAAAAACTGCCGTATCCTTCACAGAATTATGTGACTAGCCATAATGTGGAGTTTACTGTTCACATTACTCGGCTTCCATGTTTTAAAATAACCCAAGTTTTGTACAGTAGCAAACACTTAGGTTCTGGGCTAACTCTGGCACGTACTAGCTAGGGTGGTTTAGGGCATGTCTGTTTTCACATAAAATGGTCACATAAACCTTGTGGGAAATAAGGTTTGAGAAAGCTGTAGACACTCTGAAGCACACACACATGTTCTGCATGTCATAGAGTGACGATTGCCTTGAAGACGAGGGTCTCACCTTTATGTTCTGGTTCCCGGCGTGAGTGCATCTCTATCCACGTGGGGTGGCCCAGGGTCCGGATCGGCAATGCCTGCTGGGAACTGTACTGCCTTGAACATGGAATTCAGCCCGATGGTCAGATGCCAAGTGACAAAACCAGCGGTGGTGGTGATGACTCGTTCAACACATTCTTCAGCGAGACTGGGGCTGGCAAACATGTGCCCAGAGCAGTGTTTGTGGGACCTGGAGCCCACCGTGGTGGGTAGGTACTCGGGCATTCAGGGCAGCTGTCCTGGGAGGGTGGGAGAGCCTTGCTAAAGCCCCACGTGTGCTCCTTTGACTCCTCTGCAGAAAGGACAGACGTACAAGTGTATACCCTTGGCCACGTTAGGTGAGAAACTGGAAGGTTAGTGCTTGAAATGTCTGTGGGACTAGGGCTCCTAATTTAGAAAAACCTACTGTAAGGTTGGCCAGCAGGAAGATGGGCTGGGGATAGATTCACTTGTGGCCACCTCAGCCCCGGTCAGCTGGTTGTGTAGACTCTGTCTGCAGGGTGCCCGGGTCCCTCGTTGATGCTGTGCACTCCCTCAGGCTGGTGCACAAGTCCTGGCCTGCATCTTAGACATAGAAGGGTAAGTATAGAACATTCGTTGGGTTCCTCCAGATTACGAGTCTGAGGTAGTTTCCAAGGAGAGCTGCAGAGAGAGCACCTTTCAGTGGCCACCCAGGAGATGACAGAATGTCACCCTGAAGTCTGTGAGACCCAGGCCACATAGGGTGCCCTCATGGGACTTCCCAGAAAAGTCAGTCTGACCTGGTGACTGTCTAGTATGTAAGGGATTTTCAAACTATACCCTTGGCTGTAGCTACAGGTATGAAAGAAATATGCACATGTAGAATTGCCTGTTTGCAGGTGTGAGAGCTCTGTTCACTTCTTTGGGAATCGGTCATGCTGGCATTTATACCTTGATTGTACTCTTCTGTCCTAGAGCCATAGGTTGCAATTGTGGTCTGTGTATTACACACAGATGTTTCCTAGGAGACACTGATGCTGTTGACCTACAAGGATCAGCACGTGCCTGGTAGAATTGAACAGTGGGACCAGCCCCGTGGCTTAGCAGTTAAGTGCTCACGCTCTGCTACTGGCGGCCCAGGTTCGGATCCCGGGCGCGCACCGACGCACCGCTTGTCCGGCCATGCTGAGGCTGCATCCCACATACAGCAACTAGAAGGATGTGCAGCTATGACATACAACTATCTACTGGGGCTTTGGGGGAAAAAAAAAGGAGGAGGATTGGCAATAGATGTTAGCTCAGAGCCGGTCTTCCTCAGCAAAAAGAGGAGGATTAGCATGGATGTTAGCTCAGGGCTGATCTTCCTCACACACACAAAAAAAGAATCAAACAGTCTCAAATGTGTCCACCAGGTGAGTTAACAATAGGCCTTAAAGACTCGCGGCCCCTGTGTCCTCTGTAGATGAAGTGCGCACAGGGACCTACAGGCAGCTCTTCCACCCGGAGCAGCTGATCACCGGGAAGGAAGATGCAGCCAGTAATTACGCCAGAGGCCACTACACCATTGGCAAGGAAATCATCGACCTGGTCCTGGACCGGATCCACAAACTGGTAAGAAGAGCACTGAGAAGGCTTCCTGTGGACGTTGTCCTGGACGAAAGAGGAGGCCTTGGATTGCGACCAGGAGGACATTTTGGCAAAACTGAGGCCAGAATCACGAGTCCACAGTCTGACTCTCCAGTGTGGCTGCGGTGCATCCATATATCTTTAACGTCTGCTCTGCTCTGCCTCTAAGTGTAATGCGTGTTCACTGGGGAGGATGTGAGTCGTATGATCTTGCAGAGGAAGAGAAGTGACCGTGGCTGGTTGGAGGTGGGCGGTGTGGCTTCTGCAGGTGTTGGCTCACGTTCTCTGCTTTCTCTCAGGCGGATCTGTGCACGGGGCTGCAGGGCTTCCTCATCTTCCACAGCTTCAGGGGCAGCACCGGCTCTGGGTTTGTGTCTCTGCTCATGGAGCGCCTTTCGGTGGACTATGGCAAGAAGTCCAAGGTCAAATTTGCCATTTACCCAGCCCTCCAGGTTTCCACGGCCGTGGTGAAGCCCTACAACTCCATCCTGACCACCCACATGACCCTGCAATGTTCTGACTGTGCCTTCCTGGTGGACAACGAAGCCCTCTACAACATATGTCAGCACAACTTAAATATCGAGCAGCCCGTGTACACCAACCTCAACCGTCTGATTGGGCAGATCCTGTCCTCCATCACAGCCTCCCTGCAATTCGACGGGGTCCTGAACATGGACTTGATAGAATTCCAGACCAACCTAGTCCTGTAGCCCTGCATCCACGTCCCCCTGGCCACCTACGCCCCAGTCATCTCTGCTGAGAAGGCCTACCACAAGCAGCTATCCATGGCAAAGATCACCAATGTCTGCTTCGAGCCAGCCAACCAGATGTTCAAGTGTGACCCTTGCCACGGCAAGTCTATGGCTTGCTGCATGTTGTACGGGGGGACGTGGTCCCGAAAGACATCAGTGCAGCCATCGCCACCATTAAGGCCAAGCGCACCATCCAGTTTGTGGATTGGTGCCTGACTGGATTTAAGGTAGGTCTGGGTGATGTGGAGGGGGTCTACCTATTAGCAAGCAGCAGACTCTGCAACAGAACGTGGTCCTTTGCAGAGAATTCCTCTGTTCCCTGGCAGCTCAGCTCTTGGTCAGAAATTAGGGAACCAGAGTGACCATCTATTCAGTGGCATCTTTTGTTTTAATAATTTTTATTGATTTTTTTCCCCCAAAGCCCCAGTAGATAGTTGTATGTCATAGCTGCACATCCTTCTAGTTGCTGTATGTGAGACACGGCCTCAGCATGGCCAGAGAAGCGGCGCGTCGGTGCGCCCCCAGGATCCGAACCCGGGCTGCCAGCAGCGGAGTGCGCGCACTTAACCGCTAAGCCACAGGGCCGGCCCCAACAGTGGCATCTTTTGAACTTCCTTCCTGAGTCACCACATATAGATCTGTGATGAGAGCATTTTTTCTTTACACAACAAAAACTTTTGAAGGATTCTTGTTCCCTTTTTTGGGTGGTAGAATAAGTTTGGAAAATGTAGGTTGGACTGAGAAAATGTAGGCATTTTCAGGGCATTTTGGTAATTCCTGTGGATGTTTGAAATTTGGGGATTACTATAAACTGATTGCTGTCACTAAATCTTACTTCATCCCATAAGTGTATAGAAACTACATCCAATTTAAATGTATCATGCAGTGCTTGATTTAAACAAAAACTATCTGAAATATTTCTGTGAAGAAAATGGCAACGTCTTTATTTCTCTCTTGGTAAGCCTAGAAAGTCTGGCTTGAGTTTGCCTCAGACCACAGTTTGTCCCCACCTTCTACTGGATACAAGATGAAATCTTGCTGTCACTCTCCAGCTTTGTCCCATCCTCGGTCACCGAACCCTGTGGATTCTTTCCTTCAGGACTGTGCTTCCCTGAGCCTTTTCAGGCCTCCTCTGCTAGCTCAGACCCTCACTGCTTCTGCTGGGCCTGCTGCGGTGGTTCTGAACTAGGCCTTCCTCCTCTGGTCCTCCTCCTCTAGCTGGGGGATTAGCATGGTGGGTGGACCAGCCGCCTGGTTCTGTAAACAAGTTGTGTGTGAACACAGCCACATGTGCTCATTGGCGTATTGTTGTGGCTGCTTTTGCTGCAAAGACAGAACTGAGGAGCTGTAAGAGACCGCGTGGCCCACCCAGCCTAGACTATGTAGTGTCTCGCC
Source organism: Diceros bicornis minor (assembly GCF_020826845.1). Taxonomy (NCBI): domain Eukaryota; kingdom Metazoa; phylum Chordata; class Mammalia; order Perissodactyla; family Rhinocerotidae; genus Diceros; species Diceros bicornis. The sequence continues at coordinate 31,030,521 of NC_080774.1, read as the reverse complement.
CTTTACAGACAAAGTTTGCTGACTGGGCTCCAGCTGACCCTGCGTGCTGCTGCCAAAACCTCTGGTCACATTGTCCCTTGGATCTGAAACTTGGAATGCCTCCTCTTTGGTCCCAGCCCTAAAACCTCACCCCCTTCCTCCTACTTAGCACATACACAGACCACCTCCTGATGCAGTGGTGACAGCAGTCCCAGGACCTCTGATGGTGTGCCTGTCACCCTGCTCTGCACAGGCTGGCTCGTTTGGTGGGAAAGCAGGGGGTATGACCTTCCCTCGTGATACAACCACAGTTGTGTACTCTGAATCTGTCTGGGTGGAAAAGGTTTCAGCCACAGAAATTAATCCTCATCTTGTTGAAGCCTGTGGAGAAAATAATGTACCAAGAATCCAAAGCAGTGTCCCTTTTCAGAAGGAAGACAGCCCTGTCACCTGGGCACCTATCACACGTCGCAGTGGCTGGGACACAGCCCTTCAGGCAGCTCAGGACCTAGGCAGGGTGGCCGACTCGGGGGCTCCTCTTTCCCTGTTTTCCTTGTCTGGAAACCAGCACCCTGCTCTCCTGGCTCCCTGCCTGGCACCAAAAAGGGCTCAGAGCCTGCAGGGTGAACCAAGCCTTCTCCCAGATCGCCAGAGGGGACCCATGTGTCATCTGTTTCCATGAAAGTGGCCACCATTTCTGGGTTTGACAGAAGCTTCACAGAGTGCTTTCTTCGTCTTCTCTGGCAGGTGGGGATCAACTACCAGCCCTCCACCGTCATCCCCGGGGGAGACCTGGCCAAGGTGCAGCGGGCTGTGTGCATGCTTAGTAACACCACCGCCATCACCGAGGCCTGGGCCCGCCCGGACCATGAGTTTGATCTCAGGTTCACCAAGCGAGCCTTTGTGCACCGGTACGTGGGGGAAGGCATGGAGGAGGGAGAGTTCTCTGAGGCCCGCGAGGACCTGGCGGCTCTGGAGAAGGATTACGAGGAGGTGGGCGTGGATTCCGTGGAAGCAGAGGCCGAAGAAGGGGAAGAGTACTGAGTGTGTGCTGGCGGCCAAGCCCTTTGTACCCTCCCCTCCTATGATGTTACAGCTGTGCTCACCTATTAAAGTTTCTGTGTTGAGGCATGGTCTCTCTTCTGCTGCCCTCGGACAAAATTCCCTGTCCAGATAGCTGCCTTTTATAAGTGGATTTCTAGAGAAAAAACATCTGTTTCATCTCAGACAGAAAAAGTTAAGCATTTCTATTTGGTTACTGCATTATTCCCAGAAAACAGACTTCAAAAGGCATGGGTGAGGGAATTACGAAAAAATGCTTTGATTATTACAAATTTAAACACTCATAAATCCACCACCCACACTTGACGTTCTGTGGAGAACGGAACAGTAATCAGATGTGTTCTTCCTCAGCCGCGGAGTGACTGACTTCACTCTGTCTGGTGGGCGGGGCCTGGTAGGCAGCCCCAGCCCAAACCCAACCCCTGATGCCCTGCCCGCGCTTCCATCAGAGGCACCTCTCGGAGTGAGCGGCGAGCCCTGGTTTTTGTCAGGGTCTTTTGACCACGAGTCCCGTCCCCTGTTTCTCGTCGTGGGAGTTTCCTTCTTCGCAGCTGGGACCTGCCCGGCGGCCTGCGAGGCTCCTGCGGCACTGCCGGTTTCCTGCCGCCGAGCCGAGCTGTTCCCCAGGTGCCGTGGTGTTGACGGCCGAAAGTTACCCCCAAAGGGACAAAGGAGACGGGCTCACGTGTGCGACAGCGCAGGCGTCCAGGGCCCCTGGGACGGCACGCGCCCAGCTGCGACAGCCTGCTTCCGGCTCCCCGCCCCTGAGGCGAGCGCCTGGCGCTTCCGAGTCTCTATGGTGCCAATTTCCGCCGCGCGTTGCACCTCGCGAGACTTCTGCGGCGCAGCAATGGCGAGACCGTGAGTGACGCTGACGGGAGGCAGGAGAACGGGCTGGGTCGGGGTTCGGGCAAGATCAGGCCGAGGAAGACCCAGCAGGCCCCGGCCGCCTGGAACGGAGCGGCAGCTGGGGGCGCGCGGCCCCTCTGGGCCCGGACAGCCGCCCGCGAGCAAGCTCCCGCCTTTTCCCCAGATGCCGCGTCACTGCTCCGCCGCCGGCTGCTGCACACGGGACACGCGCGAGACGCGCAACCGCGGCATCTCCTTCCACAGGTCAGCGCGCGTGCGTGCTGGCGCGCCAAGATTCTCGTGCGCATGCTCTCGTTTTGCTCAGCTCATGGAGTCGCGAGCGCGCGTACGCCTTTCTGTTAAGCCGAGGCTTGAGTTTGTGGGTGGAGGAAGGTGAGGAGGCGGTCCAGGTGAGATCGAACCTAGAAGGGAAAGGGAGGACGGGAGGTCCACCGGCCTTGGAACCTTTCGGACTCTTAATTTGCTAATTGACGCTGAGCAGGTTTCTCTTTTGAGGCCTCAGTTTCCTCGACTGCGCCCGGGCGGGCGGTGCTTCCCCGGTAGCGTGGAAGGGAGGTCTCGTGGCGGCATGGACAGGGCCAGCGCTTCCCGTCCGGGGAGCTCGGGGATCATGAGCGCGGGCTGCCCAGGTGCTCACGGGTTTGTGGCTCTGCAGACTTCCCAAGAAGGACAACCCAAGGCGAGGCTTGTGGCTGGCCAACTGCCAGCGGCTGGACCCCAGCGGCCAGGGCCTGTGGGACCCGGCGTCCGAGTACATCTACTTCTGCTCCAAACACTTCGAGGAGAACTGCTTTGAGCTGGTGGGAATCAGGTGAGCCTCCTTGCCAGCCTGCACTGGGGCAGATTGTGGGGCATCGGAGTAGCGGGCTGATTGGGGCAGCTGTAGGGCCCGACGAGGAGGTCCCAAAGGCAGCTAGCACTGGGACAGGCAGACAAGTAGACCTGGTTCCAGGGTGGCTGCTTCTTCCCAGCTCTGTGGCACAGTTTCTTCTTCTGACAGACGAGGACAGTCAGACCCAGCCCCTCAGAATCACTGTGCTAGTGACTCAAGAGAAAAACATCAGCTTTTCCAGAGGGTGTTCCTTAGAACCCCAGGCCTCCCAGCAGGTTCACAAATGAAGTAATTTTTTGGCTGGTCAACCCAGTTCTGGTGGAGCCTTTCCACACACCTTAACTTTGAGGAGTCCTACACCAAGAGATTGGTGTAACTCTACTAAACTTGGCATTCCCCAAACTAATTGTTTGTGGTATGCCTTCCCACCTCCCACAGTGGTAGCACTGGGGAGCCTGCTCCGGGTTGCTGGGGGACGTGCTGGCCCCGCGCCTGTTCAGGTCAGCCTCGGGTGGCAGTGCTTGTTCTCCATCTCATGCAGGCTGCTTTTCCCCCACAGTGGGTATCACAGGCTGAAGGAGGGGGCAGTTCCCACGATATTTGAGTCTTTCTCCAAGTTGCGCCAGACAGCCAAGACCAAGGGGCACAGTTACCCGCCTGGCCCCACAGACGTCAGCCGGCTCCGGCGATGCAGGAAGCGGTATGTGCTGTGGCTGGGGGGATGCCCCACTTCCACCCCAAGTCTCAGGAACTGGCTGTGGGGTGTCTGCCAGAAGCCTTGCTGGACAGGGTTCTGAGCTGGGAAAGTGAATTCTGGGATAGGGGTGGTCAAGTGGGCTGGAGAGGTGGGGTCTGGCAAGCCCTTAGTCTGGCTTGTCAGTCTCTCTCTGTCTCCCCCGTAGCTGCTCTGAGGGCCGAGGACCCACGACTCCATTTTCTCCACCTCCACCTGGTGATGTCACCTGCTTTCCTGTGGAAGAGGCCTCAGCCCCTGCTGCTTTGCCTGCTTCCCACGCTGGGAGGCTGGAGCCGGGCCTCAGCAGCCCCTTCTCAGACCTCCTGGGGCCCTTGGGTGCCCAGGCAGATGAAGCGGGCTGCAGTGCCCAGCCCTCACCGGAGCAGGAGCCAGAGCGGCAGCCATCCCCTCTGGAGCCACGGCCTGTCTCACCCTCAGCCTACATGCTGCGCCTCCCACCACCCGCTGGAGCCTACATCCAGAATGAGCACAGCTACCAGGTGGGCAGTGCCCTACTCTGGAAGCGGCGGGCTGAGGCTGCACTTGATGCCCTGGACAAGGCCCAGCGCCAGCTGCAGGCCTGTAAGCGGCGGGAGCAGCGGCTGCGGCTGCGGCTGACCAAGCTGCAGCAGGAGCGGGCACGGGAGAAGCGGGCACAGGCGGATGCTCGCCAGACTCTGAAGGAGCACGTGCAGGACTTTGCCATGCAGCTGAGCAGCAGTATGGCCTGAGAGAAAGGCTGCCGGACCCCAGCTGACTTAGGGGCTCCCATCAGGGCTCCGCCCCCTCTTTCCTCAGAATCCACTTGGAAAGGGACCTGATCTGAGCTGCCTCCACCAGACCCGCCAGACACCATAATAAAGAGGATTCTAGAGGCCCTGCTATCTGGCTCAGCTGGGGGTGGGACCCCTCCCCTGGGTACTGGGCTGGTTTCCCCGGACTGGCTGCAGCCCCTGAAGGGCTCAGACCCTGGAGTCCAGGCTCTTGATTGTGGAGAACAGAAAGCCCAGCTCTTGCCCACCCCTCCCCGTGTAGCACCATGCCCTACAGGGTTCTCTGAGGAACAGGGTGGTGTGAGTAGAGGCCAGGGGGCAGCACCAAGCATCCTCTTCTTGGCACCTGAGACAGCCTGACTTAGCCAGCTTGCCCATTTGAAAACACTCGCAAAACCCAGGCAGACTCAGTTCCTTTGAGGGGACACAACAGACTTCCATCCCCAGGCCGTCTGCCCAGAAGTTAGCAGACCTGGCACAGTGCCTGAGCCCTGGCTGCAGGCCAGCCACCCCCCCCACCACTGGGCCTGTCTGATCTGAGAAACGGACAAGGGTGATGATTTGTGGCTTCTTGGGGCTGCTATGCTTGATGAGTAGTGAGGGCCTGACAAATGACCTTTCTAGTCCCCTGAGGTCTGGGGAGAGAGGTGGGGGAAGCATGGAGGCAGCAGGTCTGGCCTCAACTTATGTCCCCATTTTTCTTCACCTTGATTAGAATCTGTAAGGCCTCCCTGCATCTGTGATTGTGGCCAACAGCTCAGTGTGGGGGGCAATTTTAGCCGCATATGTGACCACTCCCTCCTGGGCCTTGGCCACAGCAGCCCCAGAAGTGCAGCTGAATTCTCTGTAGTCCTGGAAACTGCCACACAATGTCCTGAAATTTGCTTGTCAGGGCCTTTGGTGTGTAACTTCATTTATTCATGTCTGGAGCAGAGACTCCAGTGACGGGTCAAAAGCTGTGCTGGACAGCAGGGTTTGCAGGTGGTTCGCTGAGGTCTCCAGGCTCCCTGAGGTTCATCTTGCACTGGGCTACTTCCTAGCTTGCTGGTGCCCTTATGGATGGCCTCCCCTTGCCTGGGGTACCCACCTGCCACTGGGGCTCCCCATCCACCTGCACAGAGCACCTGGGGCTCTTCAGCAAGGGCTGAGGAGGAGCATGCCACGTTTGTGTGGGGCACAACCAGAGGAAGGAATGGAGCTCTAAGATCAGGAAGAGATCATTGCCCCCAAAGTGGCTTCCTGGCAGCCAGGACAGAAGGGTCCCTGGGGTTCTGTTCCCAGAAAGGAGGCAAACCAGTGGCTTCTGCATTGGGGTGGACTCACACAGGGCTTTCTGTTGGGGCACAGAGAAGGACACAGTGGTCTGTCCCAGCTTCCCAGTCCAGGCGGAAGACTACGGTGCAGTGCAGGAGAGCAGGCTCCGGGCCCCCAGGGTTCCCCTCAGGAGGGGCGGGGTCTGCCTGGATTCTTCCCACAGCCCTCCCTGCACATGGTTGAGTTGCCTCAGGTGGGGGCAGGGAGTTGCCCACATGGATAGAGAACTGGACAAGACTGGCTGATCCCAAGCAGGCGGGCCGCATTGCCAGTCCTCAGCTCTGGGAAGGTCCTCAGCTTTGCCACTGGGGACTATGCCAGCAAGGTGTGTGTAGTAGGTAGCAATGCTGTGGCTTTAATGGAGGCGCATCTATGACAGAATAAATACGTGGGGACAGATGGGGACTTGGGGGGCAGCTCCACTGACTTCTCCCTGGCCCACACTGGGCCCCGATGTGCACACAGGCCAGTGGGATCCTGCAGCCCTTCTGGAAGCCAGGCCCAGTCCAGAGTGGCTGACCCCACGGGCTAGGAGCTGACCTCAGGGCCCTTCACACCCCAAAATTCACCTTGAGTCAGACTTCATCTGCCCATCACTGTTGCCCAAGCACAAGCTCCAGGTGGCAGGAGGAGCCCCTTACATCAACCTGGGTGAGGGTGAAGGGTGCTGTGCAGCCCCCATGTCAGAGGGGCCTTGGCAAGGACCCAGTGGCCAGATCCATAAGGCATGCCAGGCTCCTGGCGGGTGGGGGACCCAAAACCAGCTCCCTGGTGGGCTCAACTCTCCCCACTGCTGGGCCCTGGCCAGGACCCCTGCCTCCTCCAGCCATGTCCTCATCCCGGAGTCCTGGCTTCCCACCCACACATCCACCCAGCAGAGAGTGTTGGCTAGGGTGCCTGCTTCCCTGTGGGACCTGTGTCCTCAGCAGTGAAATGAGGCGTTCAGAGCCCCCAACGTCCCCACAGCTCTCTTCGGAGGCTCTGGGGCCCCTGCCCCTCAGCCAGCAGGCCTGAGTGTGGCCAGTGCAGTCTGCAATGGGCAGGTATGGTCATCTTCCGCGCATGGGCTGGCACCGCGTGGGCCCTCATATGTCGGCGCCCAGCTCTGCGCACTGCTTGTCGGAGATGTGGGAGGCCAGGGAGTCGATGATGTCCAGCAGCAGCTGCTGGCTCAGGGAGCGCAGCGTGGGCAGCTTAGAGACCTGCGGAGGCAACCAAAAGGCCAAAACTCGATGGAACCGGATTCTCATGAGGGCCAGGGTGGGCTACGGAGTCTTCTGGGGGCTCAACCAGCTCAGGGCCCGGGCTGGCTCTGAGGGCGGGGTGAGGAGTGGCCAGTGGGTGGGTGGCTCTGTCTGTTATCGCCAGGGCCCACTGCTGCAGAAGATGGCCAGATTCCAGCTACCCCCCAACCTGGCCAAGGCCACTGCCAAGGGGAAGTGGGTCCTGAAGATGAGAGTGGGTGGCGCGCACCGGGCGAGAGGGCCCTGACCTTGGTGAACTGGTGCACGATGATGTGCAGGCAGTGCCGCTTCATGTCCAGCGCCTGTGTCTTGTCAGCCGCCTCCAGGATCTGGAACGGCAGGTTCCCTGAGGTGCTGCCCCACCTCCCACCAACCTGCCCAGGTGCCAGGAGGCCCACGGGCGCGAGGTGATCTACCTGCAGCACGTTCTGCACCGTCACGTTCATCTCCAGGTTCTGCTTGCAGTACGCCTGCAGGCGGTTGTTGTAGAAGCCGTAGTAGTAGGGGGCCGCGAACAGGTAGCTGGGGGCTGGTTAAGGAGCTGCCGGCCAAAGGAGCTCGTCCTCCTGCCCAGGGAGGCGGACCTGCCCTCCTCCCAGGGATGGTGCAGCTGGAGCCCCACGACCACTGGGGGCAGAGCAAACCTGAGATTGTGGCTGCCTCCTCCTGCTTGCTCAGAACCAGGGCGACCAGCCCCACCACAAGGGACAGGCACGGGGCTCCATGGGGAGTCAGGGGCCAGGGCCCCAATCCAGGCAGGACACTGACTTGCTCTCTACATGGACTCTGAACCACTTAGGGGTCAAAGGCCCCAGTCAAGATCCAGAGAAAACCAGAGGACCCTCTCCCCAGGAAAACAGCCACAGCACACTTGCAGAACTACCGGCGGCCTCAAAGAGCCCCCCAGGGCCTCCTCACCCACCACGTTCAGAGGCCACTGAAGTGACGTGACCAGGAATCACTCCACGAGTCTGCTTGCCTGGCACACAGAGCGATGACTGACCCCTTCCCCTGGGCAGTCGTGAGGATCAACAACCCACCCACCCCTCTTGGCTGCAAACCCCTGCGTGCCAACCGACCAACTGCTTCAGAGGACCCTGGGAGAGCACCTGGCACCAGGAAACCCTGGGGAAACCGCCCAGCCAGGACCGGCCAGCTGGGCCCCAGAGCCGCCCAAGGTGGGCACGGGACCCCCAGTTATGACCTGGGAGCAGCCTCGGAGGCAAGGATACAGCGAGTCCTCGGGCGGCATGTTGACCTCACCATAGTAGATGTAACGCAGCATGGACTCGAAGGCCTGCCTGCTAGGCACCATCTCCCCGATGGAGATGTTCACCTGTCCGTCCTCTGGCATGAAGGACCGGAACATGGCCTCGAAGTAGCTGCAGACAGAGGGTGATGGAAGCCCAGCTCTCAGTGGGCGCAGCCAGCACCTGGGCCTGCCCTGCCCGGCAGCCTTATCCCCCACCCACCTGGAGCGGGCGGCCAGGATGGCCTTGTGGGCTGGCCGTGGGTGCCCGTCCAGCAGCAGCGTGATGTCACAGAACTCCGCGCCTGCCCCCTCCAGGTACGCCTTCATGTCCTGGATCAGAGACGTTCCTGGGGGGTTGTGGAGGGACCTGAGCCGGCACCTCCCACCTCCTACCAGACCCTGAGCCAGAGGGCAGCTTCTGACTCGGCACCCCACGGGCACCGCCTCCTGCACATATGCCCTTGTTGCCACCTGAACGAAGCTCCCACCCACAGGCCAGAGGCCTCACTCTGGCCCTCGAGGCACCACCAGGTCCTGTTGTCTTCTCTCCTCAGCCCTAAACACTGCCCCTCACAGTCTGATGTTTTCCCACATCAGCCCACTGAGCCCTCCTGGGCCTCATACACCTTGTGTGCCCACCATGTGTCTCCTGGAGCCAGTGGCCAGAGGCAGCACAGGCTCCAGGGAGAGTCGGGGGGTGAAGGAATCTGTGACGTCCCTTCCCAGGCTGGGTGGGGACAGGCAGGTGCCAGGAGCGTGTGAGGTTGGCGGGCTGTGCTCACCCTCACTAGGCCCCAGACAGAGGGTGTGCCTAAGAGAAGCTCAGCAACTCCTCCCCACGACCCTGAGCAGTCACTCCCTTCAGAAGCCCTCGGCCCTGACGGCCCAGCCAGAGCAGGCACCCGCCCAGAGAGGTGCCCCATGTCCACCTCCAAGAGCAGGCTCAGGAGGTTCCCCGCCCTTGAGGGCACAGCCTGCAGTGGAAAGCCTGGTGCATCGGGGTTTCTTGCTTTCACTGAGTCTGAACTGCCTCCCTGTCTGCCCCTGTCCCCGTGCCCAGGGGAGCACTCTGGGGACCCCCCACACCCACCCTCCTCCCTGAGGGCCTGGCGGCTGCTTCCCTGGCTCCCAAGTCTCCACCCAAGATGAATGCTGCCCTGCCCCAGCCGCTCTCAGGGAAGGGGACCGGGGCTCCCTACCAATGTCGACAGGCTGGTCTGAGGCTGCGCGGGGGGGTGGCTGCTGCTTCCGACGCACGATCTCCACAATCAGTGGGGACGAAAGGCGCTCGAACTCCTTCATCATGATCACCTGGTTGAAGTGGGACTCCTTCACCACGAAGTTCAGGCAGTGCTCCTGGGACAGACAGGCCGGGGCAGGCGGGTGGGGTCAGGCCTCGGCCCTGGACAAGGCACCAGGCCGGGCAAGGGGCTTGCAGCAGTGGGTGGGTGGGCTGCCGCGCCACCCCTGCCCCGCACCTTGAGCTGGCCCAGCTGCAGCCTGGCGGCGCTCTCGCACACAACCAGCACGTTCTGCAGGTCTACGGAGGCCTCGATGTACTGCCGGCACAGCTGCTCCAGGCGGCACAGCTGGAAGCTCAGTGCCAACTTGTACACATCCATGATGAGCAGCACGTCCTCCACATGGCCTGAGCCAAGAGCTCCCTGAGCCTTGGACCACAGGGAGAGGGAGCAGGGGACGGGGAGGGGAGGATAGGGCCCAGGGCTCCCTCCACGGATGAGGATAGGTTGGGGCCGACAGGCCAGCACAAGGCCTTGGGAGTCCCAAGCAGCGGCTCAGCCATACGCAGGTGATCATGAGTGATTGCATGATCAGTCTGAGCCTCAGACTGCTCACCTGCTAAGTAGGGCTGCCCCAACCCCAGCCCATTCCCGTTCCATCACCACCCCAGGCGGACCTTTCCGAGGGTATTTGATCTTGTCGGTGTAGAGGAACTGCATGAGGACCTCAAAGGGCCGGGCCTCGGCCTCGCGGATAGCCACGTGCAGCAGGGGCAGCCGGGCCCCACCCACAGCTGCACCAGGGGCCTCCCTGGGAGCTGGGGCTGCCTCCTCTTCCAGCTTCTGTGGGGAGAGGTGGGGTGTTCAAGGGCGCCCCACGTATGCCGCTGCTGCCCGGGCCAGGTGGGCTGGGGCAGGCACCTCACCTGGGCCAGTCGCTCCCGCGCCTGCACAATCTTCCTGCGGAGCCAGCGGCTCCGCGCCGTGACAATGGCCACATGGCCCTGCACGCACTCCTCCTTCTGCAGTGAGAACACTGCCTTGGTGGAGGGCACAGGACCCTCACCCAGGGGGGCCAAGGCCCAGCCAGCTGGGGCAGGGCCCCAGGACTCCAGGCACCAGTGGGCTGCCAGCCGCTCACAGGCGGGGCCGGGCACAGGCAGGGCACCCACCTCACCCAGCACGAACTCCACGTCGCAGAACTGGCGGCTCTCCCACAGTCGCCCGTAGTCCTCGTGCAATGTGCACTTGGGGTAACAGGAGAACTGTAGAAGGAGACCCCATGTTGCTGAGGGAAGCCACTGCTGGCCTTGCTCTGCCCCCTCCAGGCCACAGGTGCCCTTGAGGCCCCGGTGCCGAGCCCAGCTCAGCCCAGCTCCCTCCACTGACCTGGGCCAGCCCACAGGCCTCCACTGGCTCTGCTGTGAGCCCCCACACCCCGCCCTGCACTGAGGCTCCTCAGACTGCCCTCAGCCTAGAGGCCCCATCCCAGCTGCCCGACTCCTCAGAAAGGCTGCTGTCCCACCAGGTGCAGCTCCAGCTCTGGATGCTCTCGGCCAGGCCCCGCCCCCACCCACTGAGCCGCAGTTTCCCTCCCAGGGCCCCACTGCAGAGTCAGCCATGTGGCAGCGCCTGCCCTGCAGGCCGGGAGCCCCACCTGGAACCTGTACATCTCCCCGCTGCGGATGTTGTTGTCCACAGTGCCCCCGAAGATGTACATGGCGTCCGAGATCACGGCCGCCGCGTGGAAGAGCCTTCCGCTGGGCAGCTGGGTGAAGAGGGAGACAAGTCAGGAGGGTGGTTCGGGGGTGGGGTCTCCAGCAGCAGGGCTGGCTGAGGCCTGGAGCTGGCCAGGCTGTGGGCAAGGATGTGGCACCAATGGCCTTGAAGGAGGGACCAGAGAGCAGGCCCCCAGGCGCAGCACAGGGTGGGAGGTGGGGCCTGTGTGGGTGGTGGGCAGGACAGGCCCCTGTGGACCCATGGAGTGGACAGAGCAAGTGCCTGGTCTCACGTGCAGCACCAATGTGGCCCGGCCAGCAGGGCATGGGTTCCTGGCCCTCGCCTCACTTGCTGTGTGACCCCAACAAATACTTCTCTGAGCCTCGGTCTCCCCATCTGTGAGAGAAGCCAATCACAGGACCGGCTTCAGGCGATGACGGAGCAGTAACAATGGCACCAGCTCTCACCTCTGAGGCTGGCGGGGCGGGCTGCTTGGCTGTGGTGGTGCCAAAGTCCAAGCCGAACACATCTCGGGACTTCTTGAAGCCGCCCCGCTCCTCAGAGCCCAGGGCGGACGCCTCCTCGGAAGCAGACGCTCGCTCTGGCACCTCAGCCCCGCTGACCTGGTGGGGAGAGACGTGCAGGTGTGGGACCAGTCAGCAGGGGTCGGGCAGGCACCAGAGACCTCCTGCCACCCCTGCCCGAGAGTGCTGTGGGGACAAGTGTGGGAGGGGGAAGAGCCACAGCAGGAGTGCACTAGCAGCAGGGCTGAAAGGCGTCCCGGAGAGCGTCCTCTACACGGTGCAGACCTCATGGGAAGTGGAAGGCTAAAAGCTCACAGGCTGCAAGATGGAGAACAGGCCAGAGGGACCCCAGGCCCAGGGTTGGGCCAGGGCAGGTGTCCAGGGCTGAGGACCCCGGGCATCCTGGCCTTGCTGCTGCTGTGGTCTAGAGCCCTGGGAGCCCTCTGAGGCCGTGAGGGGCTGGGGAGGAGGTGGCAGCAGGTGGATCAGGACCCCCCCAGGCTACACACCCTGGGTCCCCCTCTGCCCACCGTCTTTGGCCTGGCAGCACTCACCTCGCTGTCCGAGCTGGGCTGGACGACCTCCCAGGTCTGGAAGTCCACGTCATAGCAGTGCAGCTCATTGGGCAGCGTGTTGTCAGCTGCACCCCCAAACACATAGAGGTGGCGGTCAAAGGCCACCATGGTGTGCCCGTAGCGCCGCTGCGGAGGTGGCGGGGAGCCCCGGAGCAGGTGCTCAGTGGGGATTCGTGTCCACCTGGGGGCATGGGACAGTGAGCCAGTGCCGGGCGGGGCCTCCTGCTCCCCCACAGCCCCCACCGGGGCTCCGAGGCCCCCACTGTGGGCCCCGGCTGGGAAGTGCTTTGCAGCCCCTGGCAAGGCCAGTCCGGGCCAAGGGAGGGCCTGCAGCGTGTACCCAGTGTCCCACACCCCATTTTGCCCTGGCACCAGCTCGCCTGGCTCCACGCAGCCCACCATGGGGTCCTGCCGGAGCAGGCAGCAGGGCGGGAGGGGTGGCATCAGAGCACTCTCTGGGGAATGGAGTCTTGCACTGACATGTCCACCACCCCGATATGTGGGATGATCCCCACGGCCAAGTCCCCACCCCAGGAGCTGCCAGAACCCCACCTCCCGATGCTACCCCTGCAGCGCTCTCCACCCTTCACGGGCTTCCCAGCAGCTCCCAGCAAATCCTCTCTTCGCTAAGTCAGCTGAAGAACCCACACAGGTCCTGGGCAGGCACGGCCGTGCCATCTGCTCCGTGCTGCCCCCGTGCCCTGCATGTACTGGGTTTGAGAGGTGCCCACACTGCCGCTGCCACAGGGAGGTTGTCCGGCATGCAGGAGATGTGCCTGAGCAAAGCCCCCCTCCAGATGGCCAGTGCCCAGAATGCCCATCTGGGGGCCAGGTGGAGTGGGGTGCTCTGCAAGAAACCCCAGTGCTAAGCATCTCACACCCGCAGCCTTCTGTGTGGCCCCATGGGAGATGGCATCCATGTGATGTCCACACAACAGGGTCTGCCCACCTACACATGGCCTAAAAAAGACCAGGGTGTGTTTGCTCCCACCTCTCTGTGTGGGGGAGCTGGGCAGGAGGCTCCCTCGGGGACCAGAGGGGCGCTGGCCTGTGAGGAAGGTGGCCCCACACTGGCTCCACCCCACAGGGCCTCCTGCTGCCAGCAGCCACCAGGGTCTCCCAAGACCTGTCCTGGGCTGCTGCTGGTGGCCACGTCTCCCCCGGTTTTCTTCCTACCTGTCCACTCTGCCCCAAGCTGCAGCTCTGCCCCCAGCTCCGGGGTGGGCCCTCACCCCACAGCCCTCTGCCCTCTACTGCGGCCCCACAGCTCTGGGCAGCCTTCGAGCCCTGTGTCCTCTCCCAATGCCAGTGCCTCCCTGAGGACCCGCTCGCAGAACAGCCACCTGCCCACCTGGCCAGAGCCTGTGTGTCTCCCCACCCCTCCCCACATCTGGGCACACCTGGCCTCTGCTTCCCAACTTCTCCCACCCCTCACCTCCCCAGAGGTCTGCTCCACCTGTGCCAAGCTCCCCATGCTGCCCGCCATCCTGAAGACCGAGGCCAGGACAGAGAGCTGGCCTGTGTGCAGTATGGCTCTCCTCCCAGGCCTGGCCATCCTGGGACAGCAGAGCTGGGCAGGGGTCAGTGGTGTTCCCTCTGCCTGGGATGCCCTGCCCTTCCTCCTTCCCAGCTGACACCCCTGGCCTCTAGGGCAGCTCCAAGTCCCCTCCCCAGCCTCCCTGACCTGCAGCCAAAATTCCCTGTTCCCCTCCACTCACTGCCCGACCCAAAGCCTGGCCCATACCACCTCCAGGGCTCTGTCCCCATCACAGGGGTCAGGGGCTGGCCAGCAGCCAAGGAAAGCAGAGGCTGGAAGCTCCCAGGGCCTGTGCACCGCTCCGGTCTTCTGCCATTGTATGAGATCTGTGCCAGCCACATTTGTTACCGGTGGCACTGGCTAGGCCATTCACGGGGCAGGGGGCGTCCTTCACACTGGACGAAGAGTTGGACTGGCCCAAGACCTATCTTGCTGAGCTGCAGTCACACCCAAGGGGCCTGCGGGGGCCTCTTGCCCAGTCTGTATGAAGGCACCCACAAATCGCTGCTCCGTGAGGGCAGCCTGCCCTGGGTACGTGGGAGTTCGCAAGAACAACTCCAGATGCAGGCATGGGGCGCTGACCGCGGGGCCCACCACCAGGGCACTCACGTCTTGTCCTTGAATTCAAACTGGAAGAGGTTGTTGGTTATCTTGGCTCCGCTCTGCCCTGAGAACACAAACATCTTGTCCCGGCACACGGCCACGGGGAAGTTGCAGCAGGAAGGCGGGATCTCGCCGCTCTGGGCCACCTGGGGTGGGGAAGGCAGCTCAGCCCAGGGCCTCCCAGGCCCCGGCACACATGGCTGCAGCCTACACTGCTGAGGTGGGACCACCTGACTTCTTGAAACTTCTGTGAATGAAAGTTCACAGATTAATTTTTGCAGAACAGCTTAAAGCCCCACCTCGCCCACCTAAATGGGCCCAATTTTGAACAGCTGAGGCCAAAATCATCACTACAGGGGAAAGAAACCCCAAGGGAAAAGACAGTGGAGCAATCGGACAGATTGCCTGGAAACAGCAGCAAGCAGGACACCTGACAGCATGCTGCCCACGCTAAGTTCAAGTAAGGGTGGATTATACCCACACCGCATCAGCCCCCAGGACGTGCTGCCAGCCGAGGCACAGTGCCCTCGGTCACCAGGTAACTGCCACTGGAACTGGTAGTGAGGGCTGGACAGGAGGTTGGTGGGGAGAGCGAGGCCAAGGACAAGGCTGGGCTTTAGCAAGGGGGAAAAAGCCACCTCCGCCTCGGCCCACCCCGGCCCCTGTGCCCCTCACCTCCCCACCTCCCCCTGCCCCATCCCAGCCCCCCAGGCCCCTCACCTCCCCATCTCCCCCTGCCCCATCCCAGCCCCCTGTACCCCTCACCTCCCTGCCTCCCCCGCGCCATCCCGGCCCCCTGTGCCATTCACCTCCTCGCCTCCCCTGCCCCATCCCAGCCCCCCAGGCCCCTCACCTCCCCACCTCCCCTGTCTCATCCCAGCCCCCTGTAACCCTCACCTCCCCGCCTCCCCCGTCCCCATCCCAGCCCCCTAGGCCCCTCACCTCCCCACCTCCCCCTGCCCTATCCCAGCCCCCTGTGCCCCTCACCTCCCCGCCTCCTCCTGCCCCATCCCAGCCCCCTGTGCCCCTCACCTCCCTGCCTCCCCCGCCCCATCCCGGCCCCCTGTGCCATTCACCTCCCCGCCTCCCCCGCCCCACCCCGGCCCCCCGGGTCCCTCACCTCCTCCCAGCACGTGAGCTCCCGGTCCTGGAGGCCAATGGTCCACATGTCGTTCAACCTGCAATAGGACAGAGGGATCAGGACCCCCACAGCTGGGGCTGGCTGTCTGGGTGGGCCTGGGCCTGGGCCTGGCCAGGAGAGAGGGCTCCAGAGAACAACACTTCTGGTGGGACTCTGACCAGGGGACTCAGAGCAGCCATGAGGTGGGAGCTTCAGTTGACCGGGGGGCCACACGAAATCCCTGCCATGCCAGGCCCACCACCCAGCCCAGACAGGAATGAGTGGCCTCATTCACAACTTCTAGGGCAGTGTGGCAGGCTCAGCCACTCCCTCAGCTGACCCCAGGGCTAGGAGAGGACCTCTGGGAGGCACCACTCACAGAAAGCACCACTGACACTGCATCATCTGCAGTTTCCGTAAAGCTGACGTTCCAGGGAATGAGCACGTGCTACTTTTATATTCAGAAAAATAGAGCAAGGCCAATTTTCTACAGTAAGGAGGAAAATGCCTGTGACGTAGGCAAGAGCCCTGTGTAGCCCCCCATAGGGGAGGGGCCGGGGCTGAGCCCTGCCACTGCCGTCCTCCTGCTCACTCAGCCCTCAGGGTCATTCACTGTGGGCCTGAGTATTCTCACTCCAGCAATTCAAATGGCCACCTGCCCGCAGCCCCGGCTCTGATGACACCAGCTCTGGCCCCGTTGCTGAGGAGACCAGCACGCCGTCAAGACAGCTGCACAAACAGGGGCCAGGCTTGCCACCTCCTCAGATGCCCCGGGAGGCGCCTCAGGGTGCCAGTCCTGCTGACCTCTGTGGGGGTCGGGCGGGGCTCCACTCACTGCCCATCACCCTCTTCCCGCCACCCCCGTCCACACAACCACCCTCCTGAGAAGCCCTAGCCTGGGCCCTCCCGTGCCAGGAAGGCCCACTCGGTGCCTCTGTACACTTACGGGGCGCTCAGAGTCAGGGTGCACGGGCCAGCCACCACCTACCTGGCATTGCCATCGTAGCCAGCAAAGATCCACAGCTTGTCACTGTACACTGTGGCACCGTGGGCTGACCTAGCAACTGGCAACCTGGAGCGTGAAGGGGGGTGGGGAGTGAGGCCGCTAGCACAGACCCAGCCTCACAGCCCATGAGGCTGGTGCAGGGGTCACAGCCCCGCGGATCCCGCCAGGGCCCCGGGGCTGCCATGCCCACATCTGCTGACACCAGGGCTCTGGGGACTCCAGCCGGGACACTGAGAATAAGCGACAGCAACAGAGGCTGAGCTCATGAGGCACGGGCCAGCTGGATGAGGAATTCAGGCATCCACAGGACACAGAGCCCTCTCCCAGCCACCACCAAAATATCACAGGACCAGAGAAGCGCCTAACAGCAGGACATTCAAGTCCCTTCTACCTTCTAAAAGGAGGGAATCTGAGAGCTGGGAGGAGGCCGAGGACAGGCAGCCGGGAGTTAGCACCAGCTCCCAGCTCCCCGCTGTGAGCCCCAGGCCTCTAAGCCTCGGGCTCTTCATCTGTAACGCGACAGGGGCCAGATCCCAGGCCCGCTGTCCCCCAGACCAGGAGTGGGAGCCATCAGGACAACCCCCAAAGGTTTCAGTGAAGTATCTCACCGGCCTTCAATTTTCCACTCCGTCCACTGCCCAGTTGCAAACTTGTATTCAAAGAGGTCATTTTTATTCTTCAAATTAGAATTGGAATAAATGTCCCCCGTGTAGCCCCCTGGGTAAAGAGAGTGAAAACCCATCACACCCAAAGGCAGCGTTTCAGAGTCTTCAAACCCCAGAAGGTGGGGGCAGAATCTGGCCCCACCTAATACGTATTCCAGGACTCCCCCCATAAACCTTGGGGAGCACCTACTGCATGCCTGCCTCTATGCCAGGCTCCGGGGACACAGCCATGAGTAGAACCACGTTCCCTGCCCTTGGCGGAAGGCTACCTTCGGGCCCAGTCACGGAGGCAGACAATTCCAATCCCAGGAGATCAGGACGGTTAGGGAAAGGGGCCCAGGCGAGGCGCCTAACCCAGCACAGGAACTTAGAGGACTCGGGCAGAGAAAGCCGAGGGGCGGACAGAGAGAGGCCGGCTGAGGCCAGCACACAAGCCCAAGGCTTGGTGGGAGGGCAGGGGTGCCACGGGCCGGAGGAGAGAGGCAGCTCACCAAAGACGAACATGCTGCTCCCGTAGACGACAGCCGAGTGGTGGTAGCGGGGGGCTGGCGGGGTCCCAGTGGTGAAGGCCCTGGGGTACGGGGGCAGGGAGTGTCAGCAGAAGCCAGCTGTGCGGTCCACGGTCACAAGGCAGTGCCTGCCACTCCCATGCTTCCTTTTAATTTTGTATTTTGAAGGTAATAATTGTTTCATTATAGAAACTTAAAAAAAAATTGCCAGTAAGGAAAAAACAAAAAACCAGCCTAAAACTTATCTCAAGGTCTCTCCTCACATCTCTGCTATGTATATTTATGCCTCTGAGTAACTTTTTTAAATGGAATCACATAGTAGGTATTTTGTAATCTGCTTTTTCAACTGAACAGTAGAATGTGACTAGGTCTTCACGCTACTCTAAAATCATCTAGACCCGCATTCTCACAGCTGTGCTGTATTCCGCAGCATGTATTCTGCAACAAATTTTGTTTATTGAATTAAAAACCTATTTATACTGCTTTCCCAAGGCTGCTCCTTTTTAGAGTTTTATACGTAAGCAATTTTTAACAAGGAATTGTAAGCCTGAAGTGACGCCACCCAGGCGTGCCAGGCTCGGCAGCTGTGAGTCCCGGCCCTGGACGTCCTCCTCCGTCAGAGGGGGGCAATGAGACCCCACCCCAGAGTGCTGCTGGGGACCGAGAGGGCGGCGCACAGAGCTCCTGCACGGAGCAGGGCGCTCGAGCAGCTCAGTGGGTCTGCGCTCCTGCCCGAGCAGATGGCAGAGCTCACGAGGAGGCCCAGCATCTCCTAATCCCGGGATCCATTTCTCCCCCTCAGCTCTGAGCTGCTCCCCAGCAGGGGCTGGACTGGAATAGATGGGCACAAATATGCAGTGCTCAGAGAGGGTAGATGTCTTGCCCAAGGCCACACAGCTGGGGAGGGCCATCTGTGGGAGGGAGGCCAGGGCCCGCCTGCTGCCCACTGCTCATGTGGGGTCTCCTGGCAAAGGATGGGCCCCACAGGGCAGGGAGGGGAGGGGAGCCACTGCTGCCAGCCCCTGGGCAGCACCCTGCAGCAGCGGAGTCCATCCTGGAAGGACCCATCAGCCAATGGCTACCATGTTGACTCCCACAGCAGCCCCCGGCCCAGGAGACAGGCCTGGTGACTGAAAGGCTCTCCCAGGGCAGAATTTAAGGACCCGCAACTGGATCAAACAGATCCCCTTAATTAACAGGATTCAGAACATCAATCTCAGAAAAGAAACCCAGGAGAGAGGGAAACGCTAAGGGTGGCTCTGGGCGTGGCACCCCTGGGGCCGCTGTCATTGCCCCCTGAAGCTTCTCTCCAGCTTTCCATGATGAGCAGACTCTGCTGGCAATCAGGGCCCAGCACGGTGCTACCATGTCCTAGGAGAAAGAGCAGGGACCTGGAGGTGGAGAGGCCACCCACCTGCACCAGGAGCAGTCCTTCACGTCAAACCGCAGGAGGTCGTTGAGCATCGTCTTCCTGAAAGACAGCCAGGGAGAGGTGGCTTCAGTCCTGGTCTGCTCTGGAGGGTGTTGCTCCACCAAGACCCAGGAGATGGACACTGCGGCCCGGGGTCGGGGTTGGAGGGAGCTGTTTTGAGGGACTTAGCCAGGGCTAGACAACCAGCTGATGCCCAAGGGACCAGAGAGGTGACCACAAAGGAAGCTCCCCAGCTGGCGCAGGCACCAGGGCTGCCACATAGGTGGGACCAGCTTGCCCGGGGTCAGGACCAAACCAGGATCCCAGCCACCCGGCAGCTGACTTGAGGGCTCACACGTCACCCCAGGCTCCAGAATCCTAGCTGGCATTCCCACTCACGTGTCCCAGCGCCCTGAGTCTGTGCCACCACAATGCAGATGCTTGCCCACATCTCAGGGGAGGCCCCCTCCCTTCTCTCTGATCTTCCTGCCACCTCGTTATCAAAAAGCCAATGTAATGACTACTTTAAAGATATGATATTTGGAAAACAAATCCACCAGCCATCGCACCACCTAAGAAGACCTGCCTTAGGGCTGGCCCGGGGGTACAAGCCGTTAAGTGCACACGCTTCGGTGGCCAGAGGTTCACAGGTTGGGATCCCGGGCCCGCACCGACGCATCGCTTGTTAAGCCATGCTGTGGCAGCATCCCATATAAAAGTAGAGGAAGATGGGCAAGGATGTTAGCTCAGGGCCAATCTTCCTCAAGAAAAAAGGGGAGGATTGGCATCAGATGTTAGCTCACAGCTAGTCCTCCTCACAAAAAAAAAAAAAAAAAAAAAAGAAGACCTGCCTGTTCTCACCCAGCCCTTGTCAGTAAGAGGAGAGAAGGGCATTCACCCAGCGGGAGCCCAGCACCCCCTGCAAGCCAGGCAGGGCCCTGCCTTGCTCAGTCTACACCAGGAGCTCTCTACGTCTATTTACAGAAGAGGAACCAGCCTGGGAGATAAAAGGGCCTGCCTGAGGCCATGGGACAGGAAGCCAGGAGCTGGGAAGCAGGGGTGTGACTGTAATCCACCCCTCTCCCATTCGCCCTTCCTCCTCCCCACCCCCAATGCTGAGGAGGCCTTCTTTCTTTCTACCCAGTCTTTACAAAGTTGCAACTAGAGTGAGACAAATTTGTATCCTGTCTCTCAGTGTCACATCGTAGCAAACTCTACCTGCTACAGAATACACCTGGGGATGATCCCACCCACTGCCCTGTGCTGGACACCAGGCCTGTTCTGGGTTGAGGGATTCTCGTTAAGGCTGCAGTAAGCATCTGTGGGCAGATGCCTCTTCCTTATTCCATTCCCTTGTGTGACAAAAATTTTTTTAATTCTCTGGGTGCTGGGACACAGGTCTCACCCTGGCGGAGGAGACAAATAAACATCTATGTGCTCTGCAGACCAATGGAGACTGTAAGACATGCAGAAGAGGAGGGGGGTGCTGCCAGCTGGTCCAGTTGGTCTGGGTGGTCTGGGAAGGCCTCACTCAGGAGACTCAGAAGAGGGGCAGGAAGGAGGGAACAGTCAGTGCAGGGGCCTGAGCAGGAGGATGCTTGGTCCAATGAGAACACAGCAAGGCGGTATGCCCTGAGGAGCAGTGCGGACACGCGGACTGCCAGGAGGGCTTGGGCTTTTACTCAGAGAGAGGTGGGGAGACATCCCAGGTTATGAGCCAAGGAGGAACATGCTCCAACTTGCATTTTCAAATGGATCCCTCTGGCTACTCATGGGGAAAGAGACTGAGGGGGAGACAGGCTGGAAGCCACGGGGCATGCCTAAGGAGACCATTCTGCCTAGTCTGCAGGTCCTCATGGGGTCCTGCGTACCCCACCAGCCGCACATCAGCTCCCCCAGGGAGTCTTGCAGCACCAATCAGAACCCAGCCCTCCCTGGGCTTCAGGCCAGGTGCTGTGGTTGAGAGCCGGAGACAGGACTCAGGCAGGATCAGTCGTGTGCAAACACTGCAGAAAACCTCTGTCTCGAGCCCCTCACAGCCTTGTGCTCACTGACCCTCGGGAGTACCCTGAAAAAGCAGGCATGTGGCCACCCTCACACACAGAGGAGGAGACCGGGGTGCAGTTCATGCCGTCAAGCTGCCTGCCCTGAGCCCTGTCTATCCAGGAAACCAAGCTTCCGCACCACGTCCAGCAGGCTCGGGCGGCAGCCCTGGCCTTTCCAGAGCACATCAACCAATGAATGAGGGTGGGAAGCCCCACCTAGACTCCAGACCCGTGCTGTTTCGCACTCTCTTACCTCCAGGCCGTTGCCCACACTGATCCCTCTGCTTGGCACACTCCTCCTCTTTGCCTGGCTCACTCCTACTCATCTTTCAAGTCATCAGCCCCTCCAGGAAGGCTTCTCTGATGGACCAGACCCCCCTCTCCTGGTCCAGAACAAGCATGCCTGCTGCGCCTGCGCCCAGGACTTGGCACGGCCCAGCCTACCCTAAGACAGCTCTTTCCCTCTGGGTAGGTCCAGCTCCTGGGGGCTGGGTCATAGGGAAACATGTCAGGAAAAGGAAGCGGCTGCAGAATCCAAGAGTTCATCTTGGCCATTACCTTTCACCAAAGGACCCCAGCCACAACTGAACTGGGCACATCCCCAGTGCATGGCATGGAGGTGTGCCCCCCAACAGAACATCAGGCGGTTGCCAGATAAGTTGTTTGCCAGGAATTTATAACAATGTGAGAAAACTCTTACAAAAAGTGAAAAATATGGGAAATAAATGAAACTGTGTCCTCCATACGTTCTCAGCTGCCATGTGAGCATGTGGAGGAGCCCAGAAAGAAGGGCAGGGAGGGAAGTGCACCCTGGCAGAGGTAGCAGCCAGGGCCGATGTGTTTCTTCCAAGACTGTGTCCACTCACTCAGAACCAGAGGGACATTTGTCTCCTGAGCATGTGATACCCACTGGATGCTGTGCTGAGGGCCCTGAATGTGATGAACCTCGCAGATGGGGAAACTGAGGCTGGGTGCTTAGCTGACATCTGGAAAGAGCATGGAGCTGCAGAGGCCCAGTCTGAACCATCATGCTTCTCCCTCCCTGGTCCAAACACCGTGATGCTCAGACTCACTCACCCATTGTCTCCACCAAACACATAGATGGCATCTTTATAGGCCACCACTGTGTGCTTGCTGCGCCTGGAAAGAAAGGAGGGGTGGGTAGCAATGAGGCCAGGACCCTCCTGGGGGCACCCAAGGAATGAGACTAAGATCTGGGGCTGCCACAGAAGTTAGATAACATCTATCAGCTGCCCAGATCAATGGAGACCCCTAAATTCCAACAGTACCCCAAAGGACCCTGCAGGTGAGGAGCCCTGACACTGCCCTGGGACTCTCTGGACTCCCCCACCACACTGCAGAGCACCTGGAACCCCCACTCGAGACCCACAAACACAACTTAACTCTAGCACCCTGCCCCGGGCCACTCCGTTCCGAGACTCCCTCAGAACCCCCTCCTCTGCCCTGGACACAGTTCTGGACACCACCACTCCCCGCCTCCCCCCCATTACCAGGACATACTCAGGACATCACGCCCCAGCTTCGCCCCTGGACCCCGCCATGGGACCCCCTCAGACAACTCGTCCCGTCACCAAGGCCCCCTGAGCCCCGCCTTACCGGGCCCCCACGAACTCGTCGCAGGGCGGGAGGCGCCGCCAGCGATGCACTGTCTCGAAGGGCCCAAAGTTGAGCGTCAGGTACTCGACACTGTCCGAGCAGCTGTGGTCAAAGTCCACGCTCGGGGCTACCTTGGACCGCGCGCCGCCTGCCAGGGCCCCGGCCCCGATCGGACCCCCCGAGCCGCCCGGCCCCGCCATGCCGGGTCCACGCCCGATCGGCCACCGGGTCCGCGGGACGTGCGGCCACCGCCCCGGGCCCGACGGACTACATTTCCCGGCGAGCTTTGTGCCGACCGCGCGGCACTTCTGGCCGGGGCCCCACTCTCGCCGGCCCGCACTTCCCGGCAAGCCTAGCGCTCCTCGAGACGCCGCGGGTCCGGGAGGCACCGGCGTCGGGATCCTGCGGCAAGCGCGACACCTTATGGGAAGCGTTTACTGCGAAGTATGAGGCCCCGGTTCCCCCTTCCAATGAACACGGTATCAGGTCCCCAGCCCTGTCCCGGTGCCTGGCAGGCCCACGCCGCCCGGAGGTCAGCCACATTTCCCGGCATGCCCTGTCTGGGCGTGGCTCCGGCCTTGATCGTCCGCCGCTCCCGGGATCCCCGGTGGAGGGTTCCGGGCTCTCAGCGGCCTGCGAGGAAGCCCAACTATCCCCTTCCTGCTTGCGCCCCCAGTTCTGGCCCCCCGCGTCTCCCCTCGGCATTCCTATTGTCTGGGAGGCAGAGTGGCGCAGAGGCTCTGGATTCTCATTCCTACTTAATAGCAGAGTCTCAGGTTCTTTACCTGAGAAATGGGGATTCGGGAAGCTCTGGCTGCCATGAGAAGCATGGGGTCTGTCTCAGGACCCAGCCTCTACAGCCATAAGTGGGCAAATGCCCCCAGACTGCCAAGCGGGAGCTGCCTCTGGCCTCTCAAGTAGCACTTCTTGTCTCAAGCCCTTTGTGTGTGCTGTCCCCTTCACCTGGAGTGCACTTCTTTCAAAATCCAGATCCAAGACACTGGTTGGAGAAACCTTCCTAACCCTGGGGGAGGGGCGGGGAGGATTGGGGAGGGGTGTGGATCAGCTGCTACCTCCTCTGGGCACTCACAGGCCAAACTTGCTTGGTGTGGCATTGAGCATTCTGTGGTTGTGCCTGTCTCTCCATCATCTGCTTTCTCCTTCATGAGTGTGATGGTGCTCAGGGCAAGCTACCCCAGGAGGCGCCACACTGGTATGCGGATTATTTCGAGCTGAAGACAATAAGGACTCAGAGAACTCAGGAAGAATATTTGAGTTTCCCCTCCCAAACTGCCTAAAGAATTTAAAACAAAAGATCTGTTTCAGTAAGGAGTTATTATCATGACGGCTGTAAAGATAATGTAGGATAGAGGTTACAATAGAAAAGGCACCAACAAGCCCATCTTATCGGAAGTTCTGTCTCTCAGGCCACATTCTCTGGATGGCCCTGCGAGGAGTTGCCAGGCAAACATTTACATTTATAAGGGAAGTCTCCATTTGTAAAGGTATCTCCCTCTCTGTATTGGGAAGAGGGGGGATGACCTCAGTTCTAGAAACTTATCAATGTGGAAGCTGAGGCCTTAAAACTGCATAATAAACCTTACTCTTGTTTACTGTGCTTTAGTGATAATCTCCTGTAACTGACACCCCCACCCCCAACATCCTCCTTTGTCTTTGGTTGAACGTAGTATTTAAGACGAAAATTTCTGCTATTGTGTTGAGAAACGCAGTGCCCCTGCTTTCTCCCATGTATATATGTTATTAAACTTGGTATTATTTTCTCCTGCTAACCTGTCTTGTTAATTATTTGGCCAGCCATAAAAACCTTAAGGAAAAGGGCAGAGGGAGATTCTCTCCCTCTCCCGACAAGTGTTTGCCCAATGACATTGGAAGTCACACACATCTGCAAATGTGTGCATTTTAATTTTAAGATAATGTCTAATATGTTGCAGGGTCCTAGAGGGAACCAGTCCCAACAGAGGGAGAAGCAGCAGGGTCTGTCCTGCCTCCACCGCCAGCCATTGGTGGCAGCCGAGGCCTTGGGTGGTGAGCATCCTGGAGGCAGCCGAAGGCAAACACTGGGAGGGCTCAGATGCTGCCCTGGGGGGTCCTGGGAAATTGAAGATTGGCACCTGCCCCCAAGGCATGGCTTCTGTCCCTGGTGCCCCAGCGTGCCTGTCCAGGTCCGCTGCATGCGAGCTCAGGATCCTTTCCCTGTGAGCCAAGACATGTCGCCAGTCCTGCAGGAATGGGGGAAGAATCAGGGCAGAAGAAGAGAGCAGGCTCCCCACTCGGCACCATGAGCAGCTGGCCCTTGAGGACAGCAGGGGGCCTGCTCTGTGCCAGGCCCTGGTGCCCAGCACGAGTGTGTACTAGGGCAGAGGAGGGAAGACCATTGGGGCAGGCTCTAGGCTGAGGCGAGAAAAGTTCAGAACAGTCAACAGGAAGGACAGGACACACGTACTTGCTGTGCGGTAGAAACAGCCTTTTCGAAGGCAAAAGAGAGAGAGAGGGTCAGGGAGAGAGCATGTCATTCATCATGTCCCCTCTTGGTTCTCTATTGTTTCTAGCCTGAGGCCTACCCCTGTCCTGCGGCCTCCAGGCTTTCCCCAGTCCCTGGGGGCTCTCCCTAGGCAGGACTCCCATTGCCACCATGCCGGGATGAGGGTAACAGCTGGTGTCCACTATCCCCCAGACCCTGAACAAGCACCCCACATCTCTGTGCAGGGTGTCCCCAGGAGCATCACTAGGGGCATTTCCCCACCTAGCTTCTGCCAGGTTCAACACAACCATGTCCAGTCAGGTGTCCCAGGCCCGGTGAGTGCCCAAGCAGTGGGCCTTGACCCCTCCCCACAGCACTGGCCCTGCCCTAGGACACGGCCCTTTTTCCTTCCACCCCCAGGAGCACATATAACCAGCCCGCTCCCTAACCACAACCTTTGCCCCACACGGCCCCACAACCCTGGTATCCTCAGACTGTGGGGGCCAAGAGTTGGGGGAAGGGCCCTAGAGGGCTGTGGGGGTAGCTGGCTGCCATGGGCAGCTTGAGCCAGTCCCTCAGGGGACCCCGTCACCCCAGCCAAGGCCTCTGAGACCAACACTCACTCCACCTCCCGCTTCCGGATGGCACGGCCTGAGGCCAGCACCTCAGCCACCTTGGACACAATGGGATCATAGTTCATGCTGGCCACGGCGATCACCTCGTCGCCTCTGCAGAGAGAGGGTGGCTGAGCCCAGGAACTGCCCAGCAGCAGCACCCCTTCTTGGAGACCCTGACTCACTCCTGTCCACCTACCTGGGGCCCAGGCAGGGATCTTACCCAAGACAACAGGAACGTCCTGAGCACCCAGCCCTCCCGCTTCGCACTTTACCGCTTGGCCCAGCAAGGGCTTCCGGCTCCTGCAGGACCCCATGGAGGCTCCAGCCTTCCTCCTCAATGGGGTTCAGGGCTGGCTCCGTCTGGGGATCATCACTTTCTACCTGTGTGACTTTCCTCAGTGTAAAAGTAGGGTGTCGTCCGTCCCCCCCCCCCCCGCCCCCCCCACCTGCCTCAGAGAGCTGTCTTGAAGATAAATGCCCCTCCTCAACGCGTGGCAGGGGAGTCACTACTGCCCACCTCCTCACCTTTCCTGGCTGTCTCCTGCCTAGCTGCCTCCCTTCGCCACTTGGCCCAGCTTTCTGGGAAGGCCCCTCCCGCCCGAGCTTCCGCTGCTTCGCGCCCTTGCTCCGCCACGTCGCTCTCACTTGGTGTAAAAAGCCACGAACTTCAGCTGCTCCAGATCCCCCTGGATGATCACGTCGTCGAAGCCGTCTCCGTACCCTGTGGGCCGGGCGGGCGGCACCCACGTGAGCCAGGTGGAGAGGGGGCTCCACTGGGTCAGCGCCCTGTGCCCTTCTAACTCCCCCCCGCCCCGGGGACCCCCTCCAGGCCCGGCTCCCTTTGTCCTTTTAGGTAGTCCCCGGGCCCGCCCCCAGCGAGTTCTGTGCTCCTTCGTATAGCTGTCACGGCCCCGCTCCTAGCGGGAGGGGTGCTCATAGCCCCGCCCTAACCTCCAAGCCCCGCCTCTGCCCTCCGCGAGCACCTGGGCCCCGCCCCCCGTGCCAGGCCCCTCTGGTACCTGCATAGCGTAGGCTCTTGCCGAACATGGCTGTCCACAGGTAGGGCACGGTGCTGATCTCCGCCTCCTGCGCTAGCATGTTCTGGGCCGCCACCCGCCCTGAGGGACCCAGGGTCGTGTGAGCCCCGACCCTAGTCCTCACCACCCCTACACTGCCTGCCAAGGCTCTATGGGGACCCTGACATGTGGGGACTCCTCGCCTTCCCAGAGATCAAGAAGGGCATCATTGCACAACCTCAGTTGCAGTTGATGGGTGCTGAGGGGTACACCTGGCTCAAAGCTGGCCACTTAGATTGCTTCTCTGGAGAATTTGAATGATGTGTCCTGGGTCTGGAAGGTCTGCTTCCTGGGGTTGTGGGGCTGCCCGGCCATTTCAGGTGTGCACACAGAACTATTCAGACACATCAGGTCTGAAGAGGAGGCAGGAGAATGGGGCACAAGTCCCCAGAGAAGCAGAGATGACAGTCACACCCAGGGACCCAGAGAGAATAGCATGAGTGGCTTCCCAGTTCATGTGAGGCCCCAGTGGACCCCAGCAGTGGGGTGTCTATGAGAGTCCCCTGGACCCCCCAGTTAAACCTTAGGTACACTGGCTGATGAGTAGCCTTTGGTTCCTTGAAACCTAGCACCAACTTTAGACCTTGGACCTGAATAGAAGTTGGTACCAGGAGTGGCGTTTCAGGCAGCCGCTCAGACAACGTGAAGGCAGAGGGAAGGGGGGGGTGCAGGGAGTCTGGCGGTCCTCCCTGTGAGGCAGCTACCTTGCTGGCACCTACAGCTTAGGGGCCCAGACCAGGTATGCACAGGTGAGTGAGGCTTCAGAGGCTTGGTGACCACCAGACGTGAAGGGAAAGCTATTCCTCAGAGAGCACAACAGTTCCCCACAGAACCCGAGTTTCCAGGCCTGCCTGAGGCAACTGGGTTCACAGAGCCAGTCGAATGGCCCACGGGAGACAGAGGCACTGACTGGGTAGCTGGCTCATGTCCCATGGCCCCTTTCTCTCTCCCTGGGTGACTGCACAGGTTGGTGGGGAATTCTGCAGAACGTGTGTGTTTGAGGACAAAAGGAAAGGAGAGGCTGGTGGAAGGACAACTGAGGGGGGAGGGGCACTGTGGATGGCTGAATGGGGCGTCCAGAGGGCACTGGAAGGAGGTCTCTAGAGATGGGCCACAGGGCTTGCTCTGTGAGCTGGCTTGATCAGCTGGTGAGGCTGATCAGATAGGTCACCACAGAGCCTTGAACGGCTAGCCCAGTGACCAGGACCAAGGCCAGCAACTGAGGGGTGGGCCGGGGGGGAGGCTGAGACCCTGGGACAGCCTCCCACCCTCCACCCTTCTGCGGGGCTGGCTATACCCTGTGCATGAGCCATCTGCCAGTGTGGAATGTTCACTTTGCGATTGTTCCTCCAGGCCAGGGGGAAGGTGACAGCATCGCCAGCTGCAAACACACCTGGGACGTTGGTCTGCATCATCTGTGGGGAGAGGGCCCAGGGCTCCATGGGTGGGTCAGGGGCCCTGACCTGGACCTTCCACCGCCCCCAGCCGAGCACCCTGCCCGCCCCAGCCAGCTCCACCTTGTTGACAGGGATGAAGCCTCGGGAATCCAGACTGATGCCACTCTGCCTCAGGAAGCCCGTGGCGGGCACCGCACCTGACAGGACACACCACAGCATCCACTCCCCGGTCCCTCCCTTCTCCCGCCTCATTGCTCTCCATGACCCACACCCGTCACGTGCCACAATCCAGCCCCAGACTGATCCTCCAACCGGCTGCCCACCCTGCCGCCTCCACACCTCCTGTTCCCTCTGCCTGGACCCCCACAGACCCACGTGTCTCCCATTAGGCCTCAGGCATCACCTCCTCTGAGTAGCGCTCCATGAAGCCCCCTGGGGGATCAGTGGGCCACACCTCCCCAGCCCCTGTGCTGCCACATCCCAGCTTTGTCCCTCCCCAAATAGGCACCTCAACTGGAGCAGGGACCAGTTAGAGGCTTGTTCATGTCCTGCAGCCTGCACAGGGCAGGCCATGCACTCAAGTATTGGTAGGCAGCGGTCACTGGGAGCATCCTTGTGCCAGGCCCTGGCTAAGCCTGGTATGCATGTTCTCCAACAGCCCTGTGAACTGGGTACGTTTGGGGTCCCCATTTTACGGATGTGGAAACTGAGGCTCAGGGAGGGGAAGGGACTGGCCCAAGGTCACTCTCAAGCACATGTGTGTAGTTCTGCTCATTCTCGCCTGCCTGCTCACCCACTCACCAATGCCCACCACACAGACGTCAGCCCGCACGACCTTGCTGCTCTTGAGCACGACCTCCTTCAGCTGTGGGGAGTGGTTGGGTGAGCAGGAAGGCCCAGCCCCCAGGCACATGGGAGCGGGGACAAAAAGCAGCAGGAGCAAGGAGAAGGGCCCACCTTTCCCTCCTGCGCCCGCAGCTCCGACACCTCCGTCTGCATGTAGAACTTGACCCGGTTGTTCTCAAACATCTGTCAGGGAAGGTGGGTGGGGGGCCAGTGAGTGAGAGCCCGCCCAGGGGCTGAGCTGGGCGCCCAGGGTTCCAAAGCGCTGAGTGCTGGGGTGGGCTCACCTTCATGAGGGCACGACCGACACGCTCCCCTAGGAACCTCCTGAAGGGCGTCTCCTCCAGCTCCACCACAGACACTGAGTGGGCCTTCTCAGTCAGATAGGCGGCCACCTCCATCCCTGGGGCGAGGGTAGGGGGCAGGCTGGCACCCTGCACCTCCCAGGGCCAGTACCACCCCAGGACCGGCGATGATGGCCTGACCACCACCCCCAGCTGCTCACCCAGAAAGCCAGCTCCCACGACCACCACGTTGCGGCCCCAGGCCAGCCTCACCACACGATTGGCATCCTCAGGCGTCCGGATGGTGAACACGTTCTCCACCTCTTTGCCTTTGCAGCTCAGGGTCTTAGGGCTGAGATGTGGCTGGTGTCAGTGAGGGGCTCGTGGCACCCCAAGCCCTCCCATCCTGGCTGGTGTTCTAACCAGTGTCCAACAGGGTGCCAGGGGAGACCCCCTCCCACCTGCTCCCTGGTGCCAGCAGCAGCTTGCTGTACTCCAGCTTGAAGCCATCCTTGAACACGGCCTTCTTATTTCTCACGTCCACTGTGACCACCTGCAACCCCCGCCAGGCAGAGTGTGGCCTGGGCATGGACCTGGGCCTGGCCACCCACTCTCGGGTCCTGCAATACGCCCAGAGCCGGCCAGGCCCTCTGGGCAGCTCCATAGGGCTGTTCCTATCATCCGGTCGTCTCCCCTCCCTCCTGGCAGCTCCTCCTCGCTCTGTAAGCTTCAGACATCACCCTCCATTCAAAGCCCTCCTTACACTCCCAAGTCCCACCAGGCTCTCCTGCTCCAGCCCCGAGCAGAGAGTCTGTGTCCCCACACACCAGACCTCCACAAGTGCCCATGACCCTGCCAACAAGAGGATCCAGTGCTGCCTCCCAGGCCTGCAGCACCCCAGGTGCCACGGCAGTGGGGGCAGGAGGGCGGAGCACTGCACACCCATCCATGGGTCCACATGCTTCACGCCCTTCATCGTTCCCACGAAGCCTTCCCCAGGCCTGTTCCCTGGCCTTGACCCCAGACCTGGGCCTCCATGAGCACCTCGATGCCGTAGGCTCGGAAGAACTCCTTGGGCCTTAGGGCCAGCTGCTCGGGCTGTGCATCCAGGGACTGCAGGAGACAGCCAGCTTGAAACAGGGCCAGGAGGCCATTGTTCTATTTTGCAACAGAGGACCTGGGGCCCAGGGAGGGTAGGGCCAGCACCAGGTCACATAGGGGCTTCAGGACAGAACTCAACAAATCCATGTCTTCCTGGGGCACCACTGGTGGGCCTGGCATGAGCGGAGAGGGCAGCTGGCCAGACCCCCAAGGGGAGACAAGCAAGGCTCCAAGTGGGCTTAACTGGGACCCAGAGGGGAGGGTGTGGGCCCTACCCAGCCCCTACTCGCCCCACCTCCCACCTTGCTGAGCTTGGGCCGGTCGTAGGGGGGGTGCCGGTCCAGCGTGCACAGGACAATCCTGTCTGAGAAGCCCTCCTGCCGCAGGGTCTCCGCACACACCAGGCCAGCTGCCCCTGAGGGGAGAGGGCTGGGGTCAGGACCACTTCTCCCCTACCCAACCCTGCCCCTTAGGACCCCACCACCAACCTGCGCCCACAATGAGCACGTTGGTACTGCCGCTGTGGCCAGCACTCGGAGAGATACACTTGGCCATCACCTTGGTTCTTCGCTGCAGCTGCAAGGCCTGGGGTTGGCCGGAGAGTGGGGGGGCAGCTGGGAGCTGGAGTCATCGCCATCCTTCCTATGCCATCATCCCAGCAGGCCAGGTCCTGCTGCTCCAGTCCAGCCTCATCCCCACCATGCAGCCCTGCACTCTGCCCCCCAGCCACACACATCACACTCCCTCCCACCGCAAGGCCTTTGCACAAGCTGTTCCCTGGGCCCAGATGCCCTCCTTGGCCCTCCCTTTTGCCTGAGCCCCAGCCACTCCCTCACCTGCTTGCTGGCCCGGACGTACACCTTTTCCTTCTCAATCTTCACCTGCAAGGGCTGTGTGGCTCAGGACCAGGCTTTGGGGTGCTCCAGCCCCTGACCCTGCACCCCAGGCTCCCACTCCACCACTGTCCCAGCCCCACCTGGAACTTGTGCAGGCTGTCTAGGCCAGGGAAGTCCTCCAGGTCCCCAGTGCTGATGTTGAAGCAGGCGCCATGCCACGGGCAGCGCACCCGGCCACGAGACAGCACGCCTGGGAGGGGACAGTGCTAGGCTGGGGCCACCAGCAGGAGCACCTCTCCAAGGATCCCTCAGTCCCAGCACCCACTGGCCCTTCCCCACAGCCCGGGAGTTTCCACTAATAGACCAGGGCCTGGAGGTCCAGGGAGGGGCCAAGCTGAACTGGGGCCTAGTGGAGGTGGGGTAGAGCGCCCCCTTGTGATGGTGCCTCAGCCAAGCCTCCTGCATGGAGGTCCCAGCCCCACCTCCTGTGCACCAGGACAGCTCACCTTTCACCAGGGGCGCACCATAGTGTGGACACTTGTGGCCCAGGGCGTGGAACTCCCCATTGTCCTTCACCAGCAACACCTTCCCCCAGCCCAGCTCCACTTCCCGCATCCTGGGGAGGGGCTGCACTCAGAGTTCAGGCCAGACACCAGGCACCGCCTCCTCCCGGAGTCCAGCCTTCTGGGGAGCAGGCCCAGACCAGAAGCCACAACCCACCAGGACAAGAGCTGGCCAGGGGCCCCTTCCAAGCCACCCTGCCGGCCCCATCCATGGCCTGCACCTTGCCCTCCCACCTTGGCTCCTCTGACCCCACTCCCAGGCCCAGCACCCACTGGCCATTCTCAAGGTCTTTGACATGGCAGACGGCGGCCTCCACGCAGTCCTGAGCGCCCGGGTAGGGGTGAGGGGCAGGCAGGCGCTCCTCAGTGTGGAAGTGGCGGGCCGTGCCATTGCCCTGGTAGGCCCGGGGGCTGCCCTTCCCGCTGGCTGACAGCTCCTCCTTGCCCCGCTCCTTCTCCGGCAGCACCACCTCGATCTTGAGCTCCACTGCAGGCAGGCGAGGTGGCCGGTGAGCCCCCAGCCGGGCCCCCTCCTCGCCCACCCCACGAGCTCTGGGCGGCTGGCTCCTCTGAGCGCAGGTTCTCCCCTGTGCCCAACCTCTCCAGAAAGCCACGTGCACCACCAGCAAAGAGCCTTTAAAACAGGGAAGAAGCAGAGCAGGGCCGGCAGGGGGCGGCTGGGTGGGCTTCAATTAATTTCTGCATGTTTTCTTTTCAATAACAAAATCAATCAGGCGGAACAAAGCGAAGCTCCTTAGACCCTGAAATTGCCCTTTCTCCAAGAATCTCTGTGGAGGAAAGAACCCTGTGCCCGGAGTCTTGCTCTGACTCCAAGGGCACAGCCCCTGGTGCAGGACAACCACATCCCTGACAGATCAGGGGCGCATTTAGGGTCTGACTCAAGCGCGATCAGGGCATCAAAACCAGGGGAGGCTCAGTTCCCAGCCGGTGAATCTGAGTGACAGGATATGGAGGGTTCGTTGTTCTATGCTTGCAACTTTTCCTAAAACTAAAAGTGTACACAGTATAATTTCAACTTCTTAACATAGCTATTCTCGCCAGTTTGAGAATCCTGCCCATTTACCCAGGTGCTGGTTTGTCAGTCTTCGTGTGCAGGGGTCTGGGCCCTGGAGGTGAACCCCACCCGGGGGAGGTGCATGTGGACCACGAAGAGGGGACACGGGGGCCCCCAGCCTCCACACAGAAGACACTTCCCCTACATGGGGCCTACTCTAGGCCTAACTCTAGAGTTAGCCAGAGATTATAATTGTCTTCTTTCTTCTTTTCCACATTTTCCAAATTCCCTGCAGTGTGCCTGGGGTATTTTTCTAATTAGAAGGGAACAATAAACAGAATTTTTAGCAGCGATAATCCGGCCTCCTGGGCTGCGGCTGCAGGGAGTGATGGAGGCTAAGCCCCTGGCACAGCATGGGCCCCAGGTGGGAGCAGGAGGGGCCTCTCTCGCCTCCCAGGGCACCAGAGCCTCTCTGGCCTCTCCTCTCACCCCCTCCACCTCAGACCTGACCCTCCAGGGACAAAGAACCCGAGCCACCCCTCCGACCTTTGCTTATTCAGCTCCCCGTGGTTTGGACTGCCATCCTGCTCGGCCCAGAGACCTCCTGTCCGTCCACCAGATGCAGCTCAGGTGTTGCCTCCCCGGTGCCCAGCCCCTGCACGTCCCTCATCCTGCAGTGTTCGTCCCCACCCCGGCCTGGCCCAGGAGCCTGGGGGGCAGGCCCCAGCCCAAGCCCAGGCATGGCAGGGGTGGGGGTGACTCCAGCTGGGCAGGAAGGGTGCAGGAGCACCCCCCACGCTGAATCTGTTATGTCAGGTGGGGGCATTACGAGTGGGGTGGGTTTTCTCCTCCATTTTCCACACTTTATGTAATTGTGTTAGAATGTTTTCAGAAGAATTAAAAAGAAAAATACTTCGGATTCAGCTGACACTAGCTATGAGAGCTGGAGAGAGTGAGGTCCCAGGGACAGCCTGGCAGGGGCCCAGATAACAGCCAAGCCAGGCTGTTTTCATCCTCCCCATCCTTCCAGAAGGCTCTGAGGTACTTGCTGATGCCGTCTAATGGGAAGCCACTAAGTCAAGAGCAGTGGCAGAAAGGCAGATAGGGAAGGGGATCTCTGTTCACCCACAGAGCCGGATCAGCCCTAG
Organism: Diceros bicornis minor; assembly: GCF_020826845.1. NCBI lineage: Eukaryota > Metazoa > Chordata > Mammalia > Perissodactyla > Rhinocerotidae > Diceros > Diceros bicornis. The sequence goes on along the minus strand of NC_080774.1, from coordinate 30,996,525 downwards.
CTCCATGAGTCCCAGCTGCCCACATGACCATGGGCCCCTGCCTTAGCGCCACTGGGCAGATGGCTTCACTATAAAACGGAGAGAACAGTGCCCACCTCTTTGGTTATAGTGAATGCAGAAGGAGATAATATATGTAACCCAGAGTAGAAGCTCAATAGATGAAGTTGGGTAGTGGTGTTTTTTGGTTAGCTCTGAGCTTCCTGGCGGCCATAGTGAAGACAGAAAGCCTTTGGGTAGCACTTGTGGCCTAAAAAAAGGCCAAGTGACCAGATGCCTAGAGAGCTGCACTTTCTCCTAGTTCTGAGCTTAGCAAGGGTCTGGCCTGGAACACTTCCTATCAGGAACACAGAGCCACTGGAGCATGGAGAGTACAGAGGGAGCTCAGGAAGCATGTGCTAACGTGCACCAAGCCAGGGTCAAGCAAGGTAGAAAGCGAAGAATTTGCACAAAAATCTTCTGCTTATTCTAGCCTCCCTGTGGCCCCTGCTGACCCCTTTGAACGCTCATGGCTGAATGCTCTCACTCCCACACCCTGAAATTCCCTGAGCCTCACCCCTGACCTGCCCAGCATGGGTGCCTGGGGCCTGAGCTCCTGCTCTCCTGCCACAGCCCCACAGGGGAGTCCTGGCAGCATGGATCCCAGCCCCCAAAAGAGGGGATAACACCATTCTGCAAATGCCTCTTGTGTGCCAGGCCCTGTGATAAGCACAACAGCCCCATTTTACACATGAGAATACAGAGGCTCAGAGAGGTGAAGTCACCTGCCCAAGGCCACACAGCAAAGAAGGGGCAGGGCTGGATTTAGACTTCAGAGCCCAAGTTCTTAGCATTGCCTCTGGGGTGGTGAGAGTGGCTAGCCCCTGAACCAGGAGACCTGGGGCCAGAGGTCCCAGGCAAGCTGGCCCTTTGGGGCCCTTTAAAAGAACATACAGGTAGCATCTTCTGCCCAGGGCCTCCTGCCAGCCCAGTGTCCTACAGGAGCCCAATATGGGGCCAGCCAGCGTCTTCCTACCCACTTCTGATGGAGGAAAGCTGACGTCAAGACAGAGCACATCATGAGCCCAAGTCATACATCGAGGCAGGCGGGGAGGGCGGTGGGATCGGGCCCAGGGCTGGGGGTTAGGGGAGGGGAACCCATTTCCTGGGGCAGGTGCAGGTGAGTCCCTCTGCCTGGTGGCATCACAGGTCTCCTCTTGCCCCCAAGTTTCCCCTCAGACCCAGGAAAAGGAGAAAAGGCTCACGCCTTCCAAGGTAATGGAGCCAATGGTATCAGGTAAGGGGAGCCGGGGCGACCTGGCCAGGGCAGGCTGGCCGGGGCGGTGGGGGCACTGGCTGGGCACTAGAGACGCCTCACTCAGCCTCGGTTTCTTCATCTGTGACAGGCCTGCACACCCTTCCTTCCTGGGTGTTGTGAGGACGGAAGAGGGAGAGTAGGGGCTGGAGGGACAGCCTGGCAGACAAGGGTCTCCATGGAGAGCAGACCAGGCCTCCCCCAGCACCCCGGGACACCTCCACCCCCGCTGGAACAGCTTGGGCCAGGCAGGGTGGGTATTTCCTATACAAATGGGGAAGCACGCCCAGAGAGGCTGAGGAGGTGGCCCAAGGTCACAGAGGGGATCAGAAGAGGTAAAAAGGGCCAGGACCTGACCACTCCACCCTCATAGCAACTTTGAGAAGTCAGGCTAATTTTGTAGGGAGGGAAACTGAAACTCAGAGAAGTGATGTGCATGCCCTGGGTCACACAGTGGCTGAGGGTGTCCCCAGAGTCCCCCTTCCCCAGCCCTAGGGAACACTGCTCCCCTCACCCACTCTGCAGCAGGAGAAACCCTCCCCTCCCCTTTCCGAGAAAGATTCAGCAGCTATTCCCACCACCAGCACCCAAAGCCCCAAATACAGAGGGGGACCCACTGGAGACAGGCCAGGAGAAGGGCTCTAGGCCCCCTACCCCCTCCTGCCCGCAGTGCATTAACATTCGGAGCCGGAGCCGGCTGCCACCCAGCCCAGCCTGACCTACTTCGGAGGCAGAGGGGGAAGGGGAGGAGGAAGATAGCAGGGGGAGGGAGGGAGAAGGGAGAACAGAGGGAGGGTGGAGGCAAGAAGAGAGGAGGTACCTGGCTTGGGCTTGGAGAAGCAGCTGCCCATGGCGAGTGGCCTGCGGATGGGCAGGGGGAAGGGGCACAGGTGGTGGGCTGTGGGAGGCCTAGGGTGCCCTCGGTGGGGCTGGACCTCCCACGGCCCTTAGAGATGCTGGAGCCACCATCCCAGCTAGAGCTGCCTCCAGGACCTGCAAGGGAGACATGGGGCATCTATGTGGACCAGCACTTTGATGGGGGGTGGGGATAGAGACAGAGGGAGACAGATAAGGATGGGGGAAACACAGGATGGGGGAGGAGGGAAGCTTCTGGAAGAGGTCCACATTTAAGCTGGGAACCATTGTATGTAGCAGAGCTAGATCCCAGAGGAACAAGGGGACCCTGGAGGACACCTCCCCTTTGAGGCCCTCCAGGCTCAGCACCCTCACTCCCTCCTCCTACTTTGCATGGGCTGTGCCCACTGCCAGGGGAGCCCCTCTGGCCCAACCTCAGCCACTCTTTTGGGTCCAGCCCCACAGCTGCCTTCTCCAGGAAGTCCTCCCTCATTTCTGCTGCCACCTCAAAATCACACAGCCTGGGAGCTTTGGGATCCTCCATCCTTCCTGGAGGCCACCATGCCTGGGGTCAAGCCCCGGTTCACCTTGGGCAGATTACAGCCCTCCTGGTCCTCGAGTTTATCCTGCCTACAATGGGGGTGACATTTAGTTCTCCCCTGCCCCCACCCCCCTTGGCTGACAGCCCCTGAATACCCACCTCCTCCAAGGGCAGCCACTGCCTCTTGCTCCCAGCCCAGGTTCTGGAAGGCAAGGCAAGGGGGGTAGGGGTCCAGGAGGCAGCCCAGCCTCCACCCCTCCTCCCACTGTGAGCTGCGGCCAGGAGGGGTGAGGGGGCAGGGCTGGGCCAGTCCACCGGTCCCCAGGGAAACCCAGCTCCATGGTGAACAGAAGTGGGCGGCCAGCCCAGGCCACTGGGGTTCGGGGAAAGGGAGTCCAGGCCCACAGCACTGGCTCCCATACCCCTATCTCCCGCTCTTCACAAATGCCCACCGGGCCCCCGATGCTGAGGTCATGCCCAGCAGCAGATGGAGAAACTGAGGGGCCCGGGGCAAGCGGCAGGGAGGGGCATCTGGGTGGCCTCCCACCCCTCCCTCACCTTAGTTAGTTCCAAGACGGGCAGGGCCCCAGGCAGCCCCCATATCACCCTGCAAGCCACCAGGCTGGGGGAGGGGTCACCTGGTTAGCAAAGAGATCCTGCAGCCAAGAAGCCCTCAAGGCCACAGGCTGGGCCTTCTGCAAGATGCAGCTTACAGACTGGACTTTGGAAGGCCCGGGACAAGAATAACTGCCCTGTTTACAACTGACCTCCCCATGGTCCATCCCACTGACATCCCTTCCGTTACCCCTGGAAGTTCTTCCTGAAGTCTAACTCGAGGTGGGGCTGAGGCCTACTTGGTCTTGCCCAGATGCCAGCAAGGGCCCCAGCTGGGCAGGCGCCTGAGAGCAAAGGGGCCAAGATAGGAGGGAAAGGCTGGGGAACAACCATCTCCTGCCTGGCACTTGATCTTACTTGCCCTAGAGGCGAGGAGGCGGTGGACCCAAAGCCCACCTGGATGTACCCATGCTCTTTCCCAGGTTTTTTACAGGTCTGTACAATGTGACCACCTCCTTCCCTGCCTGCCCCCTCCCCAGATCCTGGCTTCACCTCTGACTCAGCCCTGCCCACCTTCCTGCCTGGCCTCGGGCCTCACTTGCTGGACCACAGATCCCAGAAAAGGTGGGACCTCAACCTGCCACCAGGCGCCTGTCTAGGCTGTTCTCTCCCTTCCCAGGTCCCCAGGTATTTATTTCAGAGCCTTGGGCCTGGAAAGAGATTTGCTGGGAAAAGAACCTCCCGCAGGGCTACTGTGTGCAGGCTGGCTTGGAGCCCTCCTGCCTCCTGCAGACCCAGACAGCCCCACTCAAGGGCAAAGGTCCTTGCTAGGGGCAGGGCAGGAGAGGCCCCCAAGTTTTTGCGGGGTGCTGTCCCTTGACCACAAGCTGCCCAATGCTGAAAAGTTGTAACAGTGCCCAAGTGCTAACTACCCCCCCCCCAGGAGGAGCCTGTGTCTTGACTCACCAAGCACACCCCCAGCTACTGCAGGCTGGGCAGAAGCCTCTCCCCACTCCTCCGCCTAGCGCCCCCCGCTTCATCAAGGATCTCACGGTCCCTCCCCACACCCACCCCCCACCCAGAGGCTGCTTCCAGCCTTCCTCGGGATGGCATCCGAGCTCTCAGCCCGGCATTCCAGTTTAGGGGGCTATCACCCTCCCCTCCTCCCCACGGGGCTCAGGCGCAAACCTCCTGTGCACTCTCCCTGCCTTTGCACGTGCAGTGCGTTCTATCCGGGAGGCCCTTTCCAGCAGCCTTCCTGGCTTGTCCAGGTCCCCCCACCAGAGCAGGCGGCCCAGGGAGGGGACTGGCACACCGTAGGGCCCCGCTGCGAGCGAGGCGGGGCCGGGCGGGGGAGGGGAGAGGAGGGGGGCGCTCCAGCCTCCGCCCTTCTCTCTCCTCGGCTGCCGACCCCGACCCCCCAAAGTGCCAGCTCCGGGTCCGAGAGCCGCGAGCGCGCGCGCTGGCCCGGGACGCAGAGGCGCCAGGGCCGGGACTCGGCGGCCGAGCTGGGTGGCGGGGCCGGGGGCCGGGAGCTCGGGGGCCGGAGACCGTGCGGACGCTCACCTGGGCTCGGCGCGGGCCTGCGCTCTGGAGCCGCGGGGCCGGGGCCGGGCCGGGGCCGGGGCCGTGGCCGCGGGGGGCGGGGAGGAGCGGGCGGGCGGGGCCGGCGCTGCGGAGACACTGCGGCCCGGGAGCCCGGCGCCCAGCGCCCCCGGCGGGCAGGTGGGAGCGGCCCGGGGTCAGGGGTCCAGATGTGGGTGGCGGAGTGTGGGGAGGCGGCCGGGTCCTTTCTGGGTGTGGACGCCCCCGGCGGCGTCTTGGTCCCCGGGGATAGTCGCGGCCCACGAGGGGCGCCAAGCTGGGCTGCGCACCGGGCGGAATTCTTTTTCCTTTTCTTTCTTTCCTAAGTCTTCTAACCGTCCGTGGGTGGCGTGGGGGAAATTGAATCGCCCGGAGAAACCTTCCCAAGAAAGAAAACCCAAGACACTACCGACTGGCCCACAGATACCTTGATTCGCTTTGGGGGTTCAGTCTCCCAGGTCTCCTAGCTCCCTCCCTCCCTCCCCTCTCCCCATACACACATACGTTTTTTTTTTTTAATTTTTTTAATAATTTTATTTATTTTTCCCCCAAAGCCCCAGCAGACCGCCGTATGCCACAGTTGCACATCCTTCCAGTTACTGCACGTGGGACGCGGCCTCAGCATGGCCAGAGAAGCGGCGCGTCAGTGCGCGCCCGGGATCCGCGCCCGGGATCCGCGCCCGGGATCCGCGCCCGGGATCCGAACCCGGGCCGCCAGCAGCGGAGCGCGCGCACCCAACCACTAAGCCACGGGGCCGGCCCACATACGTTCTATTTTAAATGATATTTTATTACATTTTCTCTTTCCCACCTGTCATTATAGCAGGAGAACTTTTTGGGTCCCCATAAATCATAGTGCACCCTGGTGTTGAGTACCGTCCTCCAGGAAGCCCTCCCTGACCAGCCTTCCCAGAGTTGATCATGCCTCGATATTCTGGCTCTGGTATTTTATTGTCCTGACTGTCCAGATCTTTGCATTGTGGTCAGGTAGAGCTTGTCCCTCTAGCAAACTGGAACTTAGAGACTATGTGGGAAATGAATGAATGACACATTCCAGAGAAGTCATGTCACATCTATCATTAAACACATCAGGGCCCACCAACTCTGTGGCCCTATGATCACTCTTTTGGTGGCTCCTGTTGGGTCCTCTTTTTTGCCATCTCTCCCCTTTCTGGACCTTGCTTTCCTCCTGTAAGACTGACAATAATGACAGCAGTAACAATCCCCTGTGCCAGGCTGATCCAGCCTTCCAAGAGCATCCTTTATTTAGGACCCACCCCACTCAGGGGGGTGAGCGCAGCTGCCCCTTCATTTTACAGACCGGGAAGCTCAGGGAGGCTGAGTCTCACCAGGGGCAGGACCAGGGCCGGTGTGGGTCACATTCATGCAGGTGGGTGTAGGGCCCAGGCCTGCAGGGGAGATGTGCCTCTGCATCCCTCTGTGGCCACGTGTGGTTTCCACAGCGTGATTGTTGCCACTGCCCCGTCCCTGGGGAGATGGCGTTGCTTGGCCCGTTGCCCTTGACCTCTGACAACCTGCCCCCATTCCGCACACGTGCTGGCTGCAACCCACCCCACTCCCCAACCCCCAGCCAGAAGGGTGGTGTGCCTCAGAAATAACCATGGCTGTGGCTTCACATGCATTCATTCCTTTAACCTTCACAACAGCCTCAGGAGGAAGGTCCTCTTTTTATCATCTCCATTTTACAGTTGGGGAAACTGAGGTTCAGAGGGGTTTGGGACTCCCCAAGGCCATACTGCTGGTGAGTGGCAGAGATGGGACTTAACTCTGGAAGACTGGTTCTGCCGTGCTGGAGTGGGGGGCTGGAAGTGGGAGGGGAGAGGCCTGCCGGGTTCAGACAGGGTGCTGCTGAGCTTGGGGTACCAGAGATGAGACTGGGGAGACAGGTCAGCCTGGGGGCTGTATGGAAACACCCTGACATGGCGAGAGTCTGTCGTGGCACCCTTGGTCCTGGGCACTGGGCTCGAGGCTCTGGCTGCCTTATAGTGGGGCAGAAATTGCAAGATCCTCATGGAGCAAAAGCTGAAAGTGAAGGTAGCTGGGAGTGCTGCCTCTCACGGAGGCCTCCACATGTAGTGCACGGGGACAAGGGGATCGGGGAGACTCAGGAGCTCCGAGCCTTGGGCAGCCTGAGGTCCTGATCTTGCCCCAAGGATGATTCTGGCAAGGCCACAGCATCCACCCCAGCGGCCTTGACAATGGGGTGATAGCAAAGAGGGAAACTGAGCCCCAGGTTGAGATGAGGTGACCCGGGGTGGGTGGGAGTCCCAGACCCCGCAGACACCCCAAAGGCAAGGAGAGTGTTCCCGAAGCAGGGAAGCGGATGAGGGGGGTGATCCCTGCCCACCTCCCACCCCGGCCCTGGAGCACCCCAACCATGCAGCAAGCCTGTCCCTGTCCTCCTTACATCTACCCCCTCCTGTCAGTTTTGCCTGTTCCCCACTCCCTTCAGTCTAAGGTCTCCAAGCCGAGGTGTACAGGATGGTCCTTTTTCATCCAAGAAAGGAGGGTAGCTGGGATTTCTAGCATTGGAATTGACACTGGCGCCCCCTGGAGGCCAGTCTGAGGATCAGTAGGGCCCTCCCTGAGCTTTGGGGTTCTGAGGGAAGGGGTTGAGAGCAGGAGATGTTCCCTGCTGAATTTAGGTGGATTTCCAGATGGGGAGACTTCAGTTCAACTAATCCCCAGGAAACACTGGGGGGCTGACACAGCACAGCCAACACCTGAGCCAGCTGTGTTGAGGGGCAAGATGGGTGTAAGTGGTGCCCATAGCTGCACCGCGATTTATCCATACGGAAGCAGAGGTTGGGGGATCCCCAGGTTGGGAAGCCTGGGCCAAGCCCCCATGCCCGGCCTTATTCCTGACTCCCTGCCTTGCTCTGGCTACTGCAGCCAAGGCCAGGTTGGTCTACAGAGCCTGATCACTGTGCCCCAGCATTCTCTGGGTTCTCTGGAGCTCTCCAGCTCTGCAGAGGCCGGCTCCAGCTCTCACCAACCTCTTCAGCCTCACCTTGGCCCTCCCCAGGTTGCTGGCTTGCTGTCAGCAATGTCTTGTTCCCAGGCTCTGAAGTGACCAGTGCTAATTCCAGTCCTCATAATGGGAGGGAAAGGTCAGGAGGGCTTTACTGGGAGGTGGCAAGAGCTGAGGACAGACGAGCCCATAGGAGTTCAGCGAAGGAGAGGAGAAGGGTGTCCAGGCAGAAGGAAGTGTGGGCAAAGGCAAGGAGGTAAGGTGCCAAGTTCCAGGTAACTCAGAGTGTGCCAGTCCAGTCTAGTCTGAGTGCTGGGTTCCAGGCAGGGTGTGGCATGGAGGTATGTCACAGGCCAGGGAGAGGCTGGGTTAGGGTTTTTCGCCACATGTGTCCTTAGGAAAAAAACATATCAACAACTAAGACTGGCATTGGACCAGAAGGGGGCAGGGGGACCAGGAGGTCAGGAGGTGCATGGAGCGAGGACTGGGCCAGAGTCAGCCCAAGGGCTGGAAGGTGGGCCCTCCCCTGCGGCCCTTACTTAGACCTGAGGATTTTCTATCAATCAAAAGATTGGCAACAACTTCCACACCCCCAGTGACAGATGGGCTAGTATAAGCTGCCTCAGCTACCTAATGGAATATTGTTCAGCCATAAAAAAGGCATCTACAGAGGGTTTGTAAAAACATTATAAATGTTTTCTTATACATGGCTGGAGAAAGTGTAAATTGAGGCAATCCTGATAGAAGCAATTTGGCAACAGTTCTCAAAATTGCCAACACCCAGAGCCTTTGACCAAGCAATCACACTGAGAGGAACTCATTTTAATGCATCTGATCACCTGAGATTGGAAAGGTCTTAGGTGTCCAACAGTGGATCATTAAATGAGTGACAGTACATCCACCTAATGGAATACTATACAGTGATGAAAAAGAACAAAGACTCAATATGTTGATTCATAACAATCTCTAAAACAGATTGGGTGAATAAAGCAAGGCACAGAACAGCAAGCAATCTATGCTACCTTTCTGTAGAGAAAACATTTGAAAAGAATATTTACAGATGTATTTGCTTGTATGTTATAGAATAACTCTGGAAAGATACACATAATAAACTGGGAAGAGAGAGACTGGGGAGTGGAATGGACAGGGTAGAGGGAGACTTTTCATTGGATACTCGTCTTTTGAATGCTGCATCCTATGGATGTTTTTCCTCCAATCCCAATGCCAAAGCTTAATTCCCCAAACTCAGAGCTGTCTTGGTGAGCTCAGGTGGGCTGGAAACCGCCAGTCCTGGAGGGCTTGGGTCCCCCTCCTTTGGTCACCTGGCCTGGCGCAGCCCTGGCCAGGTCCCTCCTCTTGGAGCTCGCCCTCGATGCAGTTGCAGACCACCCACTCCCTCCGCCCCGGACGTGACTGCAGGGCATCTCCGGACGCCGCTCAGAGGGTTCCCCTTCCCCGACCCCCTGCCTCAGATTCCTTAGCCTGAACAACGGGTTCCCCAGGGGTCTCTCGGCGGGTGGGTGTGGGTTGTCCTCTTGGGCCACCGCTTTAGCCACCCCCTCCAGCCCTCCTGCGCCGGGGCCTGCTCCCATCTTAGTGACGGCAGAACGAGGACGCTCCTGCTCCTGTTCTCCGGAGCCGCAATGGCATAGGTCACTCAGGGCCGGAGCCCCCGGGAGGGCAGAGCCGCGCGAAGAAGGGCAGCGCTGACGGCCCAGGAGGCGCCTCCTGTCTCCATGCCTCCCGCTCCCCACGCCGCTCCGCTCTCGGCCCCGCCGCCAGGAAGCTCCGCGGCGGCAGACGCCGCTCCGCGGCCGGGCCGCAGGCGTCGGAGGTGCGGGCGCTGCCGGACCCGCCGCCCCGGATCTCTACCCTCGCGGGGCCCCTGTCCCGCGAAGGGAGCTCACCTGGCCCGGCCCCTCCGCGGACGCCGGGAGCTTTGCGCTCCGGAGAACGTCGGGGAAGGGTCAAGCCCTTTCCGGGATCCGAGGGCGGGGAGGGAGCCTCCGGGGGCCCCAGAATTCTACGTCCTCCCTCCCTTCTCTCCCTCCCGGTGAGATGTCCGCCTACCCCCGACTCGGCCCCGGTGCTCCCCCTCCTCGGCTGCAGCTCAGTGTGGGGAGTGGGGGCCGACTGGAAGGGGTCTGGAGGACGCCGAGGTGGTCGTCACGAGAAAGGACCGGCGAGGCGGTGGTCTAGGGTCCCGGTGACACGCTGCGGCGGGGTTCCGCGCCTGAGGACGCAGTCGAGCACCAGGTGCGTGCGCGCTGTCCCGCCGACGGCGCCCGGGCCGTGCGCCCCCTCCTGCCCCCACACCGCATAAACGCGGGGCAGGGAGGGTGCCCTGAGAGGGAGTCTGGCCGCGGTGGTCGCGGGCCCGCGGTTTCAGTCCTCCCACCGGCTCTGTCCGCGCCCTAGCGGACCCCGGCTGGGCTCTCACATCACGCGGTAGAAGATGAAGCACGGCGTTTTGGCCCAGGGCTTCCGGGAGCCAGAGGCGCAGGAGTGAAAGGGTTCGCTGGCACAGTGGTTCTCAAACTTGGCTGTATATTAGAACCTCCTGGAGAATTTTTTTTAATTCCAGCGCCCAGATTCATGAAATCAGAACCTGGGGTGGGACCCTCCAGGTCTCCACTGTACAGCGCCATTGGAGGGCCAGCGGTGTTGATGAGGCAAGAGGGGTCTCACGATTCAGCAAGGGAACGCGGGCTACGATTAGAGCCAGGCGCGCTCAGGCCTTGAGCTGCTCCCTTGGCCTGGATTACCATTATTTCCCCTTCCCTAGGCAGCCAGGAAGCCTTCCTGAACCCGCCCTGGGCTCCCTAGTCCTTCCCACTGTCGGAGCCCATCATCACGGAGCCCATCATCACCGTCTGCTCCCGGAGCTTTCCAGGGCAGGCCAGCGCTTCCCCTGTGCTCCAGCTCTGGCTGCCAATGACCCAGGGAACCAGAGTGTGCACAGAACACTGCAAGAGCAGAGTCAGGTCTTCAGAGGGGGGTAGGGGATCACTGACTTGGCTAGAGAAGAGCCTCCCAGAAAGGCCCGAGAGACCCCACGAACAGCCCAGCAGTGTCACAGGCTTTGCTGCTGGGTGCAGTTTCAAGACCCAGGCGATTGGCCAGTGGGCGAGCACTGCCACTGACCTAGCAGCGGGAGGCAGATGGAAGGGCAACCCTCCACACTTGGTCCCATTCCCAAGGGTTTCCCTGCCACAGAGGAACCCAGCCCAGTACTGCTAACCAAAGTACACCTTTTCAAACTGAAAGTATTTCTCAAAGGTGTCTGCGGGGCATTGTTTATTCTAGAATGATTTGACAGTTTTCATATTTCCATTCAAGACAAACTTTTCTCTTCAAATTCTGCAGAATCCTGAGTAGAGCCAGGGAGTGCATTTTAGCAGCGTGGTTCTATATACAATATGGATTGGTATCACGTGCCGAAACTCATTTCCGGAGGTTTTATAAGGCAATTTGGACCTCTCAGTACACACACAAACAGGCGTGGCAACACCGCTCTGGCTGAGGGGGTGTCAGGGACGTCAGTGGGCCCCCCAACACCTCAAGGCGTCCACCTAAAGGTCCCCAAAGTTCATCAGAAGGGCCATATATAGACAGGAACAGAAAAGGATTTAAGAAAGCCAGACGGGTATCACACCCTGACCTGGGACGAGGCTGCTCGTTTTCCATGACTTCCACTTGAAACCACTGAGCTCTGGCTAGCTCATGCTGAACAAATATTTAACGGAAGCCTTCAGATATGGGTGCCTAGAAGGGAAAACATCCAAGTTTTCCTTGGTGGTGCAAAGTATGGCAACTATTGCCTCATCCTCAGAAGGCCGAGACTGAGCACCTGTCCCCTACAGGAGCCACTGTGCTCACAAACCTGGCAGCAGCTGCTTCTCTTTTGCAGGGAGACCCTGCGTGCGGGGGAGGGCCAGTGCACAACCCCACTCTATTTTGTGGTCAGCAGCAGCAGGGCTGGGTCACAGGTTGCATCCTTGGCGACACACCAGGTGTTTTACCAGATGCTTAACTGCTGGGGAAGGGGGGGCGGTGCTGGTGGGGGCTGAGCACCTCCAGGCAGCACTGAGGAGACACGGAAACACCAAAGCCGCTGCCACCACCGGCTGATGTAAGTTTTATTGAGACAATGTACAAACAGGCCATGGAAACAAGGTTCCTGATGCTGGGACCAGTAACGTAAAATGGAATACAAAAATAAAAAGGCGCACTAATCTGTTAAGAAAAGACACTTGATGTATTCTAAGAATATAAGTCATTTAATACTGTTAATTTTATAGCACAAAATAAAACAAGCTATGATCCCAAAAAATAATTTTAAAAGCTTACACAGAAAATATTATTGCCTGAAGTTTATGATCTTTAAGTTACAGGTCAAAAGAGTTTTGTGTTGTTGTTGTTGTCGTTTTAAAACACACAGTGAAGACCGTCTAGAAGCAAGGCCACTGTTCCTCCTGCAGAGACAACGACCCTGTCCCAGAGAACTGTCCTTCTACTCCTTTAGAACATACAACTAGCTCAGTGTCCATGCTGACAGCAGTTACCAGGGACATAGGTCTCGGGTCCCAGAGGGTGGATGGAGTTTGAGGCAGAGCTCAGTGGTGTCCACAGAAAGCATTAGTCTTAGGTACTGTGTTAAAACAATCAAGAATTCACTCATTTTAAGAGGTTAATGAACATAACATTAAAGGATTAAATTATAAACACCTGGCACAAAAACACATCATCGCTTTTCAAAAATAAAACGTTCCTATTCCTCTGAGCAAACATTCCAAGAGCAATGACCATCTGTCCGGGCCCGCCTTGTCTGTAAACAGCCGTATAAGAAGGTGAGCACGGTGCCAGGGATGCTGAGCTCCAACGAGGGAGCAGCTGTTCTGCCCCCCTTTCAGTTTTCCAACCAGGAGCACAGATGGTGCCTCATCTGGGTGACCAAAGTCGTCAAATGGCAGCCAGTCGATGCGTCCTCCTCCTCGTTAAGAGTGTCATCAGGTGGTAATACACCTCGCAGAAATGACAAGGATGCCTCCCGTGCTGGAGGTCCTTCCCAGGATAAATAAGTTTCGAATCAAACTCTCAATGCCCTTCAGTACGTACTTTATTCACTTCTTGAATTAATTTAACATCCTGATATTTTCTTAAATGACACACAGTAGAACAGAGCACGCAGCAATAATGAACAATCCTAAAAGTGAAACCCGCCCAGGAGGGAAGGCAGCTCCTCTGGAAGATTCGCATCACTTTCTGAAGCAGTCTTCCCAGACCACAGGGGAACCCAGGCACAAAGCTGAGGCGGGGGTGTTGTTTTTTGTATATTTAGTGTGAAAAACAGAATTTCCCCGCCTGATTAAAAAACTAATAAGGTTCTAAGTCAAAAAGGTACTACTTTTGGCACATATCTTGAGAGTTCAGAACTCAGGCTCACCTCTTTCGGGCTCGGAATATCCTGGGCAGCCCTGGAGGCATGTACATGGGCTGAAGTGATAAGCAGACTTATGAAGCCAAACCTAGGTGCATGGGGTGTTCTGATTCTGAAGTCTTGCTACTGGTCAGTAGACACAGCTGAAAGGAAACTGCTTTCCAAAATGGCCATATACTTCCTGTGCTCTAAGCCAACTACTGTCATCAAAAGGTGACAAGCCCCTCAGCTAAATTTGGTTTAAAAAGACCTTAGGGTTTGTGCCATCTTTGAACAAGGCACACATTCCACCTTCTGCTAGACACCCTCCTCAGGTATTGAGTCACTGGCCGCCGGGCAAGTGCTTCCAGGCAGCGTGTGGGGACCCTGCCACACACGTGCCACTTGTGGGCACCAGGCTGGGCCTAAACTCAGAACAAGAGGCAACTGCAATAGACAGGCACCTCTAGAGCAGGAGGTGGCCACAGTTCTCACTGATTAGGAAGAGCTGATCACTAAGCCTTTTTCAGGAAAACCACAGACGAGTAACCACAGTGCTTTTTCCAACTGACCACTCATTTTGTCACAGAACACTCTCAAGATTCTTCAATATGGTAGTTACCTACCTGATGGAATACTGATTTAAAGAGAAATTGAAAAACTGTTGTTTTGTTGGTTCTGTCACCGGAATATATTGCTCTAACCCTCAAAACCTAAGCCCCTCGGGAGACAGGGCCATGGTTATAGCAGATGCTCAGTAAACGATAGAGTTACTCATTAGTTTGCTGCTACATTTCTAGGTCTGCTATATTCATTCTGAGCTGAGGCGTGTCTTCACCAGTGTCCAGGGGGAGAGTAGACTGCACCTCATGAAGGTTCCAGAATTCTAGTCTCCTATGTGCAGCAGATGAGGGATCAGTCACAATTTGCACTAGCCAGTTTGTATGAATAGGCCTCTTTTAGCTAACAGGGAAACTTTAAAATTAAATTGGTAAATGGTTAATGGTAAATTGGTTAATGGTTCTCCCTAGTCAACAAAACATCAGACATCAAATGCATTAACCAATTTCCAGAGCTTGCATTTTCTTTGCTTGGGAGCATCACGGACACATAGACTGTGGAACCAGTATTAGCAGCACCATTTTTCTCTGGCAGCCTGGTGAGGCTGGGGCAGGGAGGACTGGGCTTCAGTGAGTGGAATTTAAAGATTCATTCATGAATTCAATGATTCTATGAACAAGCTTACTTTTTATACCTATACCTTAAAGGGGTGCATTCACTGAAACGCTGGACAGAAAACGAGCCAAGTGCTCCCCCGGTGCTCCTGTCACTGGCAAACAAGGCAAGCAACGGTTTCCCACATCACCCCCCACTTGGATGCTTTTGGGGACAATGTAATCCAAGAGGCTGTGCACACAGCTTGGCACACATCTGCTGTTTGTGTTGTTTGCTCTATGGCAAAACAAGGTACTACTGGCAACCAAGACAATAAAGGCCTCTGCTTCAGGGTTGCTTTTTTTTATATTCCTTTAGTTACAGAAGCTTCAGTTTAGAAGCTCAGAGGCACGTGTCATTCCTTGTATTATCAAAAAATCCAACCTGCTACTTAAAAAGTTTGTTCAGAACACACAAGTCTTATTAGTTAAGTCTTCCAAAACCAAACCAAATCAAAAGAAAAAAAGAAAAGCCAGATTTGGGGAGTTAGGACAGAATTCCCTCTTCTTTAAGGTTTATTTCCTCTGTTCTTCAAAGGAAAAACAAAATGGCGACGGAGCCACTGCTTTGTGGAATAGCAACGTGCAATGTCTCACCACAGCCTCAAGCTTTCTCTGAAGAACATGACAAAATCAGTCACAAGTACAAACAGGGCAGTGATGAGAAGACAGACCCCTTCCTTGTCAACTTCTCTCCACTTGTGTGCTTCCACCAGTATTTCCAGTTTATGATCCAAAAGAACTCTAAAATTGGCTACTCTTTGACAATACGACTATGATACAAATGCCGAGGCAGCCACTGTGTGCATTCCAAATGTGTATGAGAGACCGTCAGTCTGCAGAAAGCTGGACGTCAGCAACGCAGTGTAATTTGCCTATGAGAGAGGATGCTTTCCCACTTCAAAGGAGACTATGACAGGCAGAACAACGAAGCAGCAGGAAACAGGGCAACAGCAATCACTCATTTTCATCCGGGTTTTGAGGGTCAATGATTTTGACGTGCGTAAAGGGGAAAAGCCCTTTGCGCCCATTCACTTCCCCTTCCCACTGGCCATTTATATTCATCCTTGTGACTTTCACAATGTCACCAACCTGTAAGGATGGAGAAAGAAGACAAAGTCAGCATTTTCTCTGTGAACTAGAGAAAAAGAAAGTTTGCATTAAATCACACACACACTGTCCTATCCAAATGAACCTATACATTTTTTTTAGGACTCCTTTTTTTCAGTGCTTAGACCTAAAATCAGGCAGAGCCAAAGACACACAGTGCTAAGCCCAGTGTGCTTCTCCTCAGCTGGTGAGAATGTGCATTAAGTAAAGCAGCTTCTGAGCACAAAAGCAGTCTTTTTTCTCCCCATATTGGCTACCAACTCCAACAGCATAGAAATGAACACTTGACTTTCTGAGAACAGTTCAAGTCAAGTTACACAAAAAAAGTGTATTAAAAAACCTGTCTCTTAACACCTCATGATTTCACTCCTATGTGGAAGATAAACTAACACATGGAGAGAGAGAACTGTTTGGTGGTTACCAGGGGCAAGGGGGTTGGGGGTGGGCACAAGGGGTGAAGGGAGGCATGTATATGGTGACTCACAAACAATAAGGTACAACTAAAAGTTCACAATGTTATAAACTATTAAGACATCAATTAAAAAAAAACCTGTCTCCACCCTAATTTACATGGGATGGAACTGCTGTCACCAAGACCTCACTCATCATGCCACCTCCCCTGAGCAGCAATAGTGTCTCCCTGAGTTGCCCATTCCCGGACCCATCTGTGGGGCAGCCGGGGGGAGGAAGCCCAGCTCTAAGCATCTTTTTGGGCCTACCTTAAACTGCAAGGTAGTAGGAAATCTATCTACTGTCAGAGGACAGGCACCAGTTAGGGGCTGCTCTGCTCATCAAAGGGAAGGCAGAAATTTTATTTTGGAAGTTGCTTTAAAATTGTTCGGGAGACCAACAGAGCTCTAGGGAGGTGCCTTAAGGGTACACCAATGTCTAATTGGGACTTCGATTTTTAAACTTGCATTTTGTAAAATAAGTTATAATAGCACATTCAAATATGCCACGGCCACATTAACCTGTGCTGCCCTGCTAGCTGCTTTTCATGCAGACCTTCCTTGAAATGAAGCTTCTTTTGCCATGTGTCTGACTCCCCAAAAAGGCAAAGTAAAGGCTAAATGACACCTATCACCAATCGCAAGAAAGTATATTAAAAAATAAGCTAGATGTTGGGGCTGACACAAGACCGCATCTGTCATTCACGTTATTTCCAATTTTTTCTGCACATAAGTTAACTGTCCCCTCAATTGCCTTTTTAAGTATTTCTTATAAATCTCAACTTACAAAATACATTTATACCTATAAAAAACTTTTAATCTGATATATATTGGGGTTCCATGCACTTGGAAAAATGGAGTCTTCTGCTAAAGCTACTAGTCTAGCAAGCAGATTGCTGGCCTAGAGTGACCAAGGATCCTATAGCTGACAAGACAGCTTTAGAAGTCCACTCGTGCATAGCTCTGGGCCACGCAGCCCGCTGCCATCAGTGTGAAGGCAGACCTCTTCCTGCCCCTGTCACTGCTGCTCCAACTCGCCGGAGCTCATAGGCTTTGAGCGGATCCACATATATCTTTCCTGGTGACTAGGTGGGTCACTGCACTCTGAGGAAATGGAGGAATGTTTTCCGAGGTGCATCCAGAGGAGGGAGGCTGTCTTTGAGACAGAGTCATTTGAATTATTTCATAAGATGTCTAGGGCTCAAGCAGAAACATCAAAATCCAAAATGTTTAAATGTAAGGTGTCTTAAGACGAGGTTTGAGGAAAACCTCGAACAGAGAACCAAACTCCAGACTCCAACACAGCCCATGGCCCAAACCCAAGATGAGCAATTTGTAAGAAAGCAGCAAGCAATAACTCCCTTTATGGGGGGGTTTGGAGACACGTTGCTTAAGTGACTCTGAGTGCCACCAGGAAGCAGAAACTTAACGTTTTGCCAATGTCTATCAAATTTGTAAACTTGGTAATTTCATCTTGATGTGACCACATATCAACAAGAAAAGGGCTCATGCTGCAAAGAGCTCAGGGAAAGGCCTAAACAGGATGGAGAAGGAAACAAGCCCCTGTAGAGCATGCTGCATGGGCCTGGGTTTCCTAATCAATGGACCTGACCATGCAGCCCTGTTTTCACAGAGGTTTCTTACCTGCAGGGCTCTTTCAGACCCATTATCACACTTGATGCTCAACATATACCAACCTCCTATAAGGTAAGCTGGAATAACAGATACACAAAGGCTGGAGCCCTCCCCAAGGTCACAAGCTGGTCCACCACGGAGCAGGCATACAAAGCCAGGCAGCACCCAGTCCTGGCCGCCCAGGTCCTTACTACTTCAGAGTGCAGAGGCAGCACAGCCCACCCGCGTGAAGGACCATTCAACCTCCCTCTCTTCTCGCCAAGCCACCCTCTGCCCTTAATGTCCTATCTTCTTCACTCCCCCCTGTGAATGTAGACTGGCTGCTTTGAGTTTTCTAACTTTCCCATCCTCCATTTTTTATTTTATCATTTTACTAGCTCACTGGGATGTATGGGCCCAGCCATATCGAACTACTTCTAATTCCCCAGACCAACTGAGAAATAAGAACGCAGTCATTACATTTACATGGAAAACAGCACTATTACCAAATGGAACCTCTCACCTTGTGGAAACTGGCTTATTTCTGAGTACTTGCCAAAATGACAATGGAAAAAAGAACTTTATCCCCTGAGGCTCCCTCATTAGAATACAGTATAAATTCAGTTTAAAAAAAATTGCCCTAAACTCTCTGAATTCTGACTCAAACTTTTCTATTTCGCAAAACCACTAATTAAACTTAACTGTAGGAGGGCTTGTAAAAAGTTAATCGGGTAATTAAAAATTAGGTTATATACAATGAAAAGTTCTAGACAAAAATATACTTTAATATTCAGATTTTTATAGCCAAGTACTAGACATGTATGAGAAAAACAAGGTAAAAAGCCAACAGCATGTATTTATAAATTAAATTATTACGGTTAATTATTTTGAAACTTATGTCACAGGCTCTACTGAAACACCTAAATTGGCTGAGCAACTAAAATTTGAAGGTTAACAACTGAGAATTCTATTTTTGAGACTTGTATTAAAAATTAAGCTGTAAAAATACTTCAGTGGAAAAAAACAATTGAAAAGATATGTTTTCTCTAGTTTTGCCTTAAAAGGAAGTAAAAATTTGGGGGAGAGAGTAAACTGACTTAATATAAGAACTAAGTTTTAAAATATTTGAGACATACTAAAGACTTCTGAAATACAGAGTGTTTTAAGATTAATACTTGGAGTCCAAGTATTGCTCCCTCTCTCCAAGTAACAGTGTTTTTATTTATAGACGGCGGAAAGAGAAATGTCTTTCTTATTCATAACTGGAATAATCACATAAGTGTTTTTGATAATTATGAAAAAATTTATATCCTTTGAAGTGGACCAAGGATTTAGTTTTATAATTTGCACTTTCTTTTTCTACCATACAGAAGTCATAAAACAGGAAAACTCTGTGATCACATTTGTTTCCAGTAAAGACATTTTTTGGATCTGCATATAAAGAAAGCTCTATTGCAAATGAGAACCTTGAATTATAGTAGAGACTTTGCAGAAATCACATAGCTAGAAGCTGAAGTCGATGGAAATATGGAACCATGATTTGTGTCCAACCTGATCATCTTATTCCACTAGAAATGATATATTTAAGCACAAACATAAGACATAATAATGAAACTTATTTAACACACAAACTAAAAATCAGGCCTAGGTGAGCAGAGAGAATCCTTCTGTAGGCAGGAGATACTGGAATGCTTCAAATCTAGGCCCTTGCATCTGGACTACACTCCCCCTGGTCTCCTCGAACTCTGCACTGTGTCCCCTCTAGACCCTTGGCCTCTTTGAGGCTTTTGGTGTAAGAACCTGCTGTCTCATGTTTGGAGTACAAGGAAGCCATCAAGACGAGGAGCTTCACTATCCAGCCTTTCTCTTCAATATACGATCGTAATCCTCATTTCCTTTTCACCTAAGAAAACAAAGCTGCCTCTGTCTTTAGTTTTAAAATAATGACATAGGAAAGAAATGAAAACTCATGGACAGAAAACTATTGACATCATTTGAAATTTACTTCTATTTATTGTTAATAATTACACTTACAGAAAATACAATATAATTAATGCACTAAAATAAACGTACAAAAAGGGAAGGACAAGTAAGAGGGTTTGTGGGTGTACAACTGTAGAGAGGATTCAGTGAGGAAAGGGGAGGGGGATCGGGTGAGCAAACACCCAGGGGAACTTGGTGCTGTACAGAAGGGATGACAGCCTCTGGCCAGGGCAGTCTGTAGGCAGGCTGGTACTCAGAGCCAGATCCAACCCTGGCAAGATGTTAAAAGAAAAAAGACTAAGGCAAGAATGAGCTAAGACTAAAAAGAAACGAACTATGCAGTTTCGGGCTGATGGGTGCTGTTGGCAGACGTTGGGATTAAAGGCTTCTCCCAAAACTGAAGTTTTTGTTTGCCCCACTCATTTGATGTCCTACAAAAAACACTTTGGGAATTTTGTCTTTTTAGCTATGCCTTCTCTATCTTCAACTTGACTCCTGATGCCCAGAGAGCATACATTTTGCCTAAGGCTTGTACTTTTACTCGGCCTTAGTTGATGTTTGATAAATAAGAAAGAAAACAGTCTCACCTTCCTGAAAACCTGGCCCCAGGCAGCCCTCTCCCACACCTTGGCTGAGCTCATCCCTCCAGCCTGGGGGCTAGGAATGTGCTCCCACCTCCTGCTAATGCCCCCACTCCTCAGGTTCTCCCCAGCCTCTCACTACCTGGCTCTACCAGCCCAGCCATCCTGCCCTGAGCCACCTTCCATCATCTGTACCACCCCAGCCCAATCAGCCCAACTCCCAATCACCCTACCCTCCTCTCCTACAGCCAGACCCTACCCACCACACTGAACGCGGGATGGCCCAAGTCCAGTTCTTTACCTCTGATGCTCTACGGCACTTGAAGTGGGAGACTGTCCCCCTCCCCAATACTCTTTTTTGTGGGATTCTGTAAAATAACCCTGCCAGGTGGGTACTTCCCATTTGGCATTTGTGGAAAGCAAGGCTCTCTGAGGTCAGGAGGTCAGATGCCTTGTCCTCCAGGATTCTGGCAACTCATCCAAGCAGACTCCATTCTCTGCTCCTCCTCAGCCACCTCCCCAAACCCAACACACACACCACCAACATATAGCCCTTTCTTTCGGAGAAAACTTGCTTTGCTCATTTTCTACCCCATGTCACAGGCCTCTTATAAATTACTTTCAGAATTTACAAGAAGCCTGCAGAATAAAGGAAAAGAGAAAACAATAGGCTGATGTCCCCATATGCTGAAGATTGATGGCCAAGCAGAGGAGCAAGGTTCTGAAGGACAGAAGTGACGGGCACAAGGGCCTAAGGACAGTAGAAGACATTTTCCCCCAAACTTTTTTTTTTTTTTAGTGCAGTCATAATAGTTTATAACATTGTGAAATTTCAATTGTACATTATTGTCAGTCACCATATATATGTACCCCTTTACCCCTTATGCCCACCTCCAATCCCCTCCCCCTCTGGTAACCACTTATCTGTTCTCTGTGGAAAACAGACCTTTTATTTTTTTTTATTTTTATTTTTTGTGAGGAAGATCGGCCCTGAGCTAACATCTGCCAATTCTCCTCTTTTTTGCTGAGGAAGACTGGCCCTGGGCTAACATCCATGCTCATCTTCCTCTACTTTATATGGGACGCCGCCACAGCATGGCTTGACAAGTGGTGCGTCGGTGCGCACCCGGGATCTGAACCGGCGAACGCCGGGCCGCCGCAGCGGAGCGTGCGCACTTAACTGCTTGCGCCACCAGGCCGGCCCCAACAGACCTTTTAAAAACATAAATAGAATTGGGTCACTGCTCTGCCTTTTAAACCCCCAACACCTTTTCCCTGCATAACAGCAACATCCAAACTCCCATCGTCAAGGCTCTGCCTGATCTGGCTCCCAACTATTCCCATCTCTGACCTCTTTTCATGCCTCTGCCCCTCTCCTCTCCAACCACACTGGCTTCCTTGCAATTTCTCAAACTTGCCAAGCTCTTTCCCAGATATGGACTATATGACAGATCCAAGGACCCAATATGCTGGAAATGCAGTTATACAACTGCACATCTTAAGATGTTAAAAATCACGTTCCAGGCTATTAATTGCCAAGCTGGTCCTAAGAAATCTTGGACCTCTGCTCTTCTTTCACAGTTAAAGAAACATAAGCAATCCTGATCAAAGTCAAATAAACCCTAAGGACAACCCAAGCCCCCTTATAAAGCTGCACATGCAGACAATGAGAGCAGGAAGGACCTCCAGGTGATAGCCACTGTAGATGGGGTATTTATTCTGCTCAGAGCACTGTCCTAGGTTCTATATTGTGTACTTAGGATACATAAAAACACAACTCAAATATTAGACTCACCTAAAACTAAGATCTAAGATCTACAAGAGGACGTAAGCAATCTCTTGTCTGCTTAAAACAGGTATACAGTGGCACAGTGCCGTGGTTCATGCTACGAACTTTGGAGCAAGGGAGGACTGGACTAACATCCTGGTTCTGCCACTTTTAGTGGCTACATGACTGTGGCAAACTGGCAGTTTCCTTCTGACTTTGAAAGGTTCTTGCGATAATTAAAGGAAGTACTACATGAGAACTGTTAACCAGAACACCCAGCTAAGCAAACAGTAGCTGTTATCAGAGTAGAGATTCCTGACTAGAACCCAGCCTCCAGCCCCACGCTCATGCCCTGGCTGGTCACTGCCCTCTGGGAGCACTCTGGGAAGAATTGGAATCAGAACAGAGAAGTACTATATTAAAGTGGGTTTTCAACCTTGTGAGTAACAAGGGTCCTCTCCGGGGCCAGCCCAGTGGCGCAGCGGTTAAGTGCACGCACTCTGCTTCAGCGGCCTGGGGTTCACAGGTTCGGATCCCGGGCGCGCACTGACGTACCGCTTGTCGAGCCACGATGTGGCGGCGTCCCATATAAACTAGAGAAAGATGGGCACGGATGTTAGCCCAGGGCCAATCTTCCTCAGCAAAAAGAGGAGGATTGGCATCGGATGTTAGCTCAGGGCTGGTCTTCCTCACAAAAAAACAAACAAACAAAACAAAACAAGCGTCCTCTCAAAACTGATGGGATGGGAAGGATGCCATATTAGAATGAGAGGAAATGAAGGGCAGGCCTGAAAACTGAGAGTCTAATAAATTACTATGATGGATACTAAGCAGCTGAAGAAGACAACGGGAAGATAGAGAAGAAGGGGAGCCAAGTACTGAAAACTGCCAAGAACATTCAAACCTCATGCCTTCCAATTAACTTGTGATTCTGACGGTCTTTACAGGGTACTTTCCACAGGATTCTACCTAATCCATTTAGTAAGATTTACTGCATATCTATTGCATGGAAAATGAGCAGCTCAGTTTCTATCCTCAAGGAATCTCTGCCTTCACTGTGGGATAGGTAATAAATGATCCACTGTCCAGAAGTGGTAGATGCTCAATGAATGCTTGTTAGATAATAAAAACAGTGGGAAAAAAAAAAAGCAGCAAGTGACAGAAAAACAGTATTGAGTCAATGCTGCAGAGCACAGTAGCAAGGAGCTATTGCTTCGACTGAGGGAACCTTGACCAGCAGAGATAGGTCAAGGTGCAGCCTAGGAAGATAGAATGGCTGGGAGACTTCTGATGGCCACTTGACCATTAATGCCTCCTTCTGGCCTTGCAGGAGCTCTCACAAGTCAAAAGATAGCACATCATTCCTCATGCTGTTTTCTACCTTAGTCCAAAGCCCTTTCTCTGGGGCCTAGAACACCAACACAGAAGGGATGCCCTGGCTATGTTATGCTGCCTGCTACCCATGGTTACAGGTCTGGCTGTGGATCAGCTTCTTCCATGGCCCTACCGAACAGCGCTTGGGCTCACATCCTAAAACTGTTGGTAGCTTCGCAGCCATCTTGCTGCTCCTCTCATCACTCCCAGTTCTGGTATAGTGCCCATCACAGTAGAAGGACTGAGCACAAAGAAGCACTCACTTTGGAGAGCAGATCAATCTTGAAGTGGCTGGGTATCAACTCTGTTCAAGGAGCACTCTAAGCCTAGAAGATGTGGCTGACCCTATCAATAGATCAAGAGGAGACACATATCTTATGCACCACCTTTAGCAACCCTCACCCTATGACAATCCTTATCATTATTAGAACTGCCAGTCTTTGTGCCTGGCTGCACTTAGCAATTGGGGAGTGCACACATTAACACATAACTCTAACTAACACAGTAACTCATTAACACACTGGCAGGACACTAGTCAACCCCATTCTTTGTGTCTAGGACCATGCAAAGAGAAGGCACGAGTTAAATGGCAAGAGGGCACTTCCTGATGCAGGCAATAGTTTCCCACAGCTCTACTCGTCCAGAGTGTGAACAGAAGGGCTGTGGAAATAACTCTACTGCCTGACTTCTGGCGCTTGATTCAAAGAGCAGTCAAAGCCCTGGAGGGTCCATGCACTGGTTGTCACAGCAGCCTTTTGCTTCCCCCATCAGTCTCCATTCCCCATACTGATATTTTGAGACTGCACACTCTCAGGTTACATAAAAATAAGATTAGGAGCACAAGGTGTTACACGGGAATGAGAAGTTTTAGCTTGGGTGACATAAATGGGTCTCAGATATCAAAGAACATCCTGACATGCAGAACTGTATGTAAATGCATTAATGTATGTTGTTTTTCTGGAAAAAGACTCCACAGCTTTCACCAGATTCTCAAAGGGGTCCGTAACCCAAAAAAGATAAAACAAAACAGAAACCCATGTGCTACAGTCACCAGGCACTCTTCATCCTACTATTTGTGGCTTTCATTCGTTTATTTTTGAACAAATGCTGATTACCTACGTGTCAGGCCCTGGAAGGATACAACAGAGAACAACGCAGACAAACAGCCCCATCTTCGTGGAGATGCCTGGGTCCTTCACCTGTTTTAACACCTGTCCTTGTGTTCTCTGTGCAACTGTACCTGAATCAAAGCTACTGGGGCTGGAGAGGCTTCAGAGGGCCAGGACCCTCCTCATCCGTGTGTCTCGAGTAGCAGTCAAGTAGTCTCATGTACTCTCACCTACAATCAGATGCTATTTACCGATTTTTAATACTCAAGACTTGGTCTCTTCTTTAAAATTCCCATTATCCTTCAAGGCAGTAACTTGGCTCAAGAGGGTTGCTTACGGGTTAACTTTTTTTTTTTTTTTGTATGAGGAAGATCAGTCCTGAGCTAACATCTATTGCCAATCCTCCTCCTTCCCCCACCCCCCCGAAAGCCCCAGTAGATAGTTGTATGTCATAGTTTCACATCCTTCTAGTTGCTGTATGTGGGACGTGGCCTCAGCATGGCCAGAGAAGCGATGCATCGGTGCAAGCCCGGGATCCGAACCCAGGCCGCCAGTAGCGGAGCGCGCGCACTTAACTGCTAAGCCACAGGGCCAGCCCCCGGGTTAACACTTCTTATGAAAACATAGGGATTTTATTATAGGATGGGCCAGAGGTTAGCAGTATCACAGGCCAGTATGCTGTGATGCAAGAGAATGTGGGCCATGGAAAGGAAGAAGTAAAACTATCTCCATTTGCAGATGACATGATCCTATATATAGAAAATTCCAAGATTCCACAAGAAAACTATTAGAGTTAATAAAATTCAGCAAAGTCGCAGGGTACAAGGTCAACATACAAATATCAATTGTGTTTCTATACACCAGTAATGAACAATTAAGAGTGCAGTGCCCTTACAATAGTATCTAAATGAATAAAATAACTGGGAATAAATTTAACCAAGGTGAAAAACCTGTACACCAAAAATTACAAAACATTGCTAAAAGAAATTAAAGAAGACTTAAATAAATGGAAAGACATGCTGTGTTCATGGATAAGAAGACTTAATATTATCATGATGTCAATACTACCCAAAGTGATCTACAAATTCAATGCAATCCCTATCAAAATTCTAATAGCCATGTTTTTTTTTTTTTTTGCAGAAATGGAAAAGCTGATCCTCAAATTCATACGGAATTGCAAGGCACCCTGAATAGCCAAAACAATCTTTTTTTATTTTTTGTGAGGAAAATTGTCCCTGAGCTAATATCTGTGCTAATTTTCCTATATTTTGTATGTGGGATGCTGCCACAGCATGGCTTGAGGAGCAGTGCGTACGTCCGGGATCCAAACCTGTGAACCCCAGGCCACCAAAGCAGAGTGCATGAACTTAACCACTATGCCACTGGACTGGCCCCCAAAACAATCTTGAAAAAGAAGAACAAAGTTGGAAGATTCATACTTCCTGACTTCAAAATGACTACACAAAGCCACAGTAATCAAAACAGTGTGGTAATGGCATACAGGCAGACATACAGACCAATGGAATAGAACTGAGAGTTCAGAAATAAACCCATAATCTCTGGCCAACTGATTTTTGACAAGGGTGCCAAGTCCATCTAATGGGGAAAGAATAATCTCTTCAATAAATGGTGCTGGTACAACTGAAATCGATTTCCCACATGCAAAAGAAAGGATTTGGACCCCTACATCAAACGATATACAAAAATTAACTCAAAATGGATAAACGACCTAAATATAAGAGCTAAAACTATAAAACTCTCAGAAGAAAACATAGGGGTAAATCTTCAGGATCTTGAATTTGGCACTGGATTCTCAGATATCACATCAAAACCACAAGTGGTGAAAGAAAAAATAGGTAAGTTGGAATTCATCAAAATTAAGAATGTGCATCATGGGGCTGGCCCGGTGGCGCAAGTGGTTAAGTGCGTGCTCCGCTGCGGCGGCCTGGGCTTCACCGCTTCGGATCCCGGGTGCACACCGAGGCACCGCTTGTCAAGCCATGCTGTGGCAGCATCCCATATAAAGTAGAGAAAGATGGGCAAGGATGTTAGCCCAGGGCCACTCTTCCTCAGCAAAAAAGAGGAGAATTGGCAGATGTTAGCTCAGGGCCGATCTTCCTCAAAACAAACAAACAAACAAAAAGAATGTGCATCAAAGTACACTATCAAGAAAGTGAAAAGACAACCAACAGAATGGGGAAAAATATTTATTTTTTTATAATTTTATTTATTTATTTATTTTTTCCCCCAAAGCCCCAGTAGATAGTTGTATGTCACAGCTGCACATCCTTCTAGTTGCTGTACGTGGGACACAGCCTCAGCATGGCCAGAGAAGCGGTGCGAGGGTGCGCACCCGGGATCCGAACCTGGGCCACCAGCAGTGGAGCGCGTGCACTTAACTGCTAAGCCACGGGGCTGGCCCGGGAAAAAATATTTAGAAAGCATAAATCTGATAAGATTTTAATATCCAGAGTATATAAAGAACTCCTAAAACTCAACAACAAACAACCCAATTTAAAAATGAGCAAAGAACTTGAACAGACATTTTCCCAAAGAAGATTAAAAATGACCAAGAAGCACATCAAAGGATGCTCAACACCATTAGTAAAATTATGGAAATGCAAATCAAAACCACAATGAGATGCCACTTCACAGCCAGTAGGACGGCTATAATAAAAAGGAAAATAGCAAGTGTTGGTGAGGATGTGGAGAACCGTAACCCTTGCACATTGCTGCTGGTGGGATTGTGAAATTGTGCAACCACGGCGGAAAACAGCTTGGCTGTCCTCCAAAAGTTAAACACAGAGTTACCATATGACCCAGCAATTCCACTGTTAGGCATATACCCAAATAAATTGAAAACAGGTATTCAAACAAAAACTTGTACACAAATGTTCATAACAACACTATTCTCAATAACCAAAAGGTGGAAATAACTCTAATGTCCATCACCTAATGAATGGATAAACAAAATGTGGTATAGCCATACAATGGAATATTTGGCTATAAAAAGAATGAAGAGGGGCCAGACCCGTGGCCTAGTGGTTAAGCTCAGCGTGCTCTGCTTCGGCGGCCCGGATTTGAGGGCTTGGTTCCTGGGTACGGACCTTACACCACTCGTCAGCGGCCATGCTGCAGCAGCGACCCAGTACAAAATAGAGGAAGACTGGCAACAGATGTTAACCCAGGGCAAATGATCCTCAGAAAAAAAAAATGAAGATGTATGCTGCAACATGGATGAACCTTAAAACATTATGCTAAGTGAAATAAGCCATACCCAAAGGACAAATATTGTATGATTCCATTTATATGAGGTATACAACAGGCAAAATCATATACAGAGAGAAGGTAGATTAGAGGTTACCAGGGCCTAAGGAGAGGGGGAATGGGCAGTTATTGCTTAATGGTTACCGAGTTTCTGTTTGGGGTGATGAAAAAAGTTTTGTAAATACAGAGTGGTGATGGTTGCACAATATTGTGAATGTAAATTAATGCTACTGAATTATACACTTAAAAATGGCGAATTCTGTTATACATTAATATGTTAACATATCAAAGACCACTGAATTGTACACTTTAAATGGATAAACTGTATGATATGTGAATTATATCTCCATAAAGCTGTTTAAAAAAACGAGTTCTACTTTGCCACATACCATATGTGAGACTGTCAGCAAATCACACGAACCTCAAGTTTGTGCATAAAATGGGACTGGTGGCACCCACCCCACAGGGCAGCCATAAGGATTAACTAAAATACTCTCTGTGAAGCCCCTAGCTGATTGTTCTTCTTACTCAACAGCTATTACTACATACAGAAAACTGATGTCAGCATAATGACCAGGCTGGGACAGGCCTTGCCTGAACCACACTAGGGCCTCAATTTCATGGTATTCTCACCCAATTTACATATTATGGAAGAGGAACAAAAACTTTTTAAAGAACGATCGTCTCTAATTCACAACCCAATAAGAATATGATATGCTAGAAGGAAAAAAATGTTATTAAAAGTACAAGAACTTCCTAAAATTCTAAAGGACTTTCTAAAGATTCCTACTCTTTTGATAAGGGTCTGTGATAAAGGAAAGGAAAAAAGCACTTTCAGTACAGAAGTAGAATAAATCAAATTCCTAAAACTAGATGCTGTTAAGGACAACCGACACAACATCAATGTGCATGGAGGAGGAGCCCGTCAGTTCTGATGAAAAGCCCTGAGATTCTTACTAAGAAAATGAATGAGAGCTTGTAGGCATCTCTGATAAGCCTTGGTGAGATGGGGAATCACTGCTGGAATATGACAAGAGGGGAGACAGAGTGGTCTTGTTGGTTAGGAGGCTATGATTTTGTACAGATCTCCAGAGCTGAGTCAGATGCTTGATGACGAACATGTACAGACCTGACATCACTGTGGGTATAAACTACACATCACCCAGCCAGAGGAACTCACAGATGATCCCCGAGAGGTTAAAAAATACAACCAGTACTATTGAAACCTAGATTTGCTGTGCAGACAACTTCATCTCAGTAAGTAGAAGCAGTGATGAAGAAACGCTAATGTGAAGTTAATTCTAAAGAATGAAGCAAAACCAACTGGTTGAGTAGAAATCTGAGAATTCCAGGCCAGTAAACGAAGGAAGTGGTACCACTGGCCCTAGGAAGGCCAATTCAAAAGATTCCGAGACCACAAGTAATCCAACAACTAGGGGTTTCAAAATGGGGAAAAGACAATCCAAGAAGAAATTTGAACAACACAATCACAGATGACCCCAATGAGAGGGAAGAGCAAGTTATCTTGAGAATGCTGGTGAGCTCACACAAAGAACTCTGAATTCAGTCACAAAAAGAACATGGACCAAAGATGAAAGGATGCCCTATGCCAGTAAGGACAGATATCTAAGTACTGACGAAACATACTGGCAAGCAGGAATAAGCGTCCAACACTGGTCACCTGCCATGGACAATTATATCACAGGACACTGGTGGACCTATAAAGGGTCAAGTCTCTTGGTTTTCATTAAAACAGGGACAATGGTAAATTCTATAAAATGTAAAAGGTTAGTTTGAAATCAAACCTGGACAAAATTCTGGATGCAATTAGCAAACAGATGGTTTATGAGGATTTAGAATGGGAAATGGGGTATCTGGAAGGTAGCATGGGCTCAATCAAGAACAAGTCATGCCAGACCAAACTCACTGTCTTTTTTTAGATATGAAACATAAATCAGGACAGGCTGCAGAGGAGGACTATAGTACAAAGATCTGGATCATGCTTTTATGAAATTTGCAGTTACCATGAAACTGAGGGGGGTAACCAATATGCTACAAGACATAATTAGGATTTTAAAAGATTCACAAGTGTACAGACGGTATACAACCAAAAAAAAAAAAAAAAACCTCGAGAGGGACAACTATAGGGCAACACACTGAAGTCTAAACATTCGGCTAGGCAAATACAGGAAGGGGGATTGTAGTAATTTGTTTATCTCTGGTGGAGGGCTAGAACGCAAGGAACTTTTTTTTTTTAGTATTTTATTCTTTTGCTGAGAAAGATTTGCCCTGAGCTAACATCTGTTGCCAGTCTTCCTCTTTTTGCTTGAGAAGATCTGCCCTGAGCTAACACCTGTGCCAATCTTCCTCTATTTTGTATGTGGGTTGCTGCCACAGCATGGCTGCCGCAAGTGGTCTAGGTCAGCGCCTGGGAACCAAACCTCGGGCCACTGAAGCAGAGTGCACCAAACTTAACCACCAGGCCAAGGGCCAGCCCCAAGAAACTTAACTACCTGAGTCATCCAATAGGGAAGGAACCATTTCATGAGACTATACGTTCCAGAAGTTCCACAAAGACAGAGACCTTTGTTTTGTTCACTGCTGGATTCCAAACTCCTGAACAATGCCAGCCACATAATAAGCACTCAATAAACCTTTGCTGAAAGAGTGTTTTTGGAGGTGTCAAGTTGAGACCAGAAGGCCAATGGATTTAGATGCTATAAAAAGCTAAAAGCATTAGGAAGATGGTTAGGCTAAATGATCTAAGTATCATTACAACTTGCCTTTCTCCTTGATTAACATCAATTCCATCCTGGGGCTGGCCCCGTGGCTTAGAGGTTAAGTGCGTGCACACTGCTACTGGCGGCCCGGGTTCGGATCCCGGGCGTGCACTGACGTACCGCTTCTCCAGCCATGCTGAGGCCAAGTCCCACATACAGCAACTAGAAGGATGTGTAACTATGACATACAACTATCTACTGGGGCTTTGGGGGAAAAAATAAAAAATAATAAAAAAAAAAAAAGCTTTTAAAAAAAAAAATTCCAGGGCTGGCCCCGTGGCTTAGCGGTTAAGTGCGTGCGCTCCACTGCTGGCGGTCTGGGTTCGGATCCCAGGCGCGCACTGACGCACCGCTTCTCTGGCCATGCTGAGGCCGCATCCCACATACAGCAACTAGAAGGATGTGCAGCTATGACATACAACTATCTACTGGGGCTTTGGGGGGGAAAAAAAAATTCCATCCTGAATCACTTTACACATCATTTGCAGCCTAAGAAATTGTTATTCTTCCTACACAGTCTGTTCCACTGACTTCGACTACCACAGACCCCTACCTTATGTCACCGACTGTTTTCTCAACCCATACCACAGGGGAATGCTCCACTTAAGCTCTACTTACACACGTGGATACAAATTTTCAGACAGCAAATACTCATGGGTGTGTATATCCGGAGTTAAGTACAATTCTGAAGATGCTAAGAAATTTCTTCCCTTTCTTTTCTAGTCAGTTAAGTATACTGGAATACAAGTATGTGAGAATGACATTATTATAGGGAGACTCAAGCATTTGCTCTAAATTATTTAAAAATCAATCAATAGGGTCCGGCCCGGTGGCACAGTGGTTAAGTTTGTGTGCTCCGCTGCAGCAGCCCAGGGTTCGGATCCCGGGTGTGCACTGATGCACTGCTTGTCAAGCCATGCCATGGCGGCATCCCATATAAAGTGGAGGAAGATGGGTATGGATGTTAGCCCAGGACCAGTGTCCCTCAACAAACAGAGGACTGGCGACAGATGTTAGCTCAGGGCTAATCTTCCTCACACACACAAAAAAATCAATCAATAAAAAGGTAAATTGCCGGCAAACTTCAGAACCTCCAACAATTGTGAGAAATTGGCTATTTCATGCCTCAACGAGGGCAACACAAGAAAATTGTTAATCTCCTCAGCTTAGCCCTTTGGTGATACAGTAACAGCCCACTTCCCCTGCTTTGTCTCTTGCCACTTTTGCCCTCTGCCCAACATACCCTGAGCTCTTAGCAATCTGCAGCTACTCAGTGGTGTTAATCTTGTTCACACAAGCTCTTCTCACTGCCAGGAATGCCTTCCCCTACTTCACCCAGCTAACTTTCTTTCTTTTTTTTTTTTGTGAGGAAGATCAGCCCTGAGCTAACCTCTGATGCCAATCCTCCTCTTTTTTCTGAGGAAGACTGGCCCTGAGCTAACATCTGTGCCCATATTCCTCTACTTTATATGGCACGCTGCCACAGCATGGCTTGACAAGCAGTGCATTGGTGCACGCCCGGGATCCGAACCGGCGAACCCCAGGCCACAGCAGCGGAGCACGCTCACTTAACCGCTTGCGCCACCGGGCCGGCCCCGCACCCAACTAACTTCCATTCATCCTTCAAAACTCTAATTCAAGGGTCACCTCCTCCAGGAAGCCTTCCCAGACCAATACCCACCCAAACTCCCATCTCCTACCCCGATCCCCACTCTCCCTCCTACTCTGTGTTATCAGAGCACTTCCCACACTGCTGGTTTCTGTCTCTGTTTTCACTAGTTGGTAAACTCTTTGGTAGCAGGACGCTACAAGGCACCCCTCCCAGGTTGGTTGCATGAATGGATGATTAATGAATTCATATCTCGCAGAGCCGGGTACCTTTTAGGCTCAGAGAATTTAAGTAACTTGCCCAGGATCACACCAGGAAAAGCCAGGACTTGAATGCAGGTCCATGTTCTTTCCCTAACCCTCTTGCTTCTCCGCTGTGTCAGAACATGCAAATTTGACTACAGGGATTGTGTAACAAGTAGCAGCCTAGCTCCAAACATTCTCTTCTGACCAATGATCTACTTCTGGAAAGGGCCAGATCACTTCCCTCAACTGTCTTGTAGGGTGTGACCTGCTTCCCAGGAGCCCTTCCAGCCCTACTACACCAAGGGCATGGGAGAGCTCTGCTGTTTTTAAGGAGTGGGGACACTCACCACAATTCACCTTACAGAGGTACCAAGTGTTCCTTTTCAAACCAAATTCCAAGGATCAACTTGCTTCTTGAAAAGAGGTGAGCAAGAGAGGAGAGTGGCTAAACACAGACCTGTTTTAAAAATACCTCTTTACTTGCAGGAATGTTCTTTTGAAAACCAAGTTTTATGGGGAAAAAAAAAAACTTGTGAAATAATTCAAGAAATAAGCTTCACCTAAGCCATCATCGTTCTCTGTAATGCTACCTCAAGGGCAATAACGAAGCTTCAATTACTGGCACATTTTGTCCTACTTGTCTCATCTATCTCACTTTAATTTTTATACTTTTCCTGGTAACCTAATTGCAGTAGTCCCAAGAGAGTTGTTTTTAACAAGATCAGACAGGCACCACTATTCCAATAATTTTATTTTTTTCTTTTCTTTTTTTTTTTTGTGAGGAAGATCGGCCCTGAGCTAACATGCATGCCAATCCTCCTGTTTTTGCTGAGGAAGACTGGCCCTGAGCTAACAGCCGTGCCCATCTTCCTCCACTTTATGGGACGCCGCCACAGCATGGCCTGACAAGCGGTGCGTCGGTGCGCGCCCGAGATCCGAACCCGGGCCGCCAGCAGTGGAGCATGCGCACTTAACCGGTACGCCACGGGGCCGGCCCCCATATTCTAACAATTTTAGAAGGTAACATAATTCAAGCCTTTGACGAGGCTTACACGGCTAGGTTAGCGTCATGAGGAGGCTCAGGTGTGGAGACCTCTCTCTGGGGTCTGAGAAACTAGGAGAGCTGCACAGTGGCCAAATATATGGGTTATCTTAAAATATACATCATTAACCAGGCTCTTTCTCCTCATCCTGGTCTAAGGCACCTACCTACATATCCACTCACCAAGCTCTAAGTGATCTCCTCTACAGTACCTGGTGTTCCTCTCTACAACCCCGCTGTGCACACTCCAAGGAACACACAGGAGAGACAGGGGTTTCTAAAACACACATCTTAGAGCCAAAGGTCAACAGGCAGGCATCCTAAACGGAGCAAAGCTTTAAACCCTAGCTCAGACAAGAACCCAATTCCTGGGCCGGCCCCGTGGCTTGGCGGTTAAGTGCGCGTGCTCCGCTGCTGGCGGCCCGGGTTCGGATCCCGGGCGCACACCGATGCACCGCTTCTCCCGCCATGCTGAGGCCGTGTCCCACATACAGCAACTAGAAGGATGTGCAGCTGTGACATGCAACTATCTACGGGGGCTTTGGGGGAAAAAATTAAATAAATAAAAATTATAAAAAAAAAAAAAAAAAAGAACCCAATTCCTGACTTCCTTTATGGGGCTTGGTATTCTGACTAGGAGCCTCGACCCCCAAGGTTCTCACACTGGTATGCCAACAATCAGCTGCCTAACACATGCAAGGCACACAAACTATGAATTCTAACACCCTACTCCTATGACGTAAAAATGCCTCAAAAGGCTGAAACCACTATGCAAACCGAAAGGTATTTAGAGCCCAGAACACTCCAAGTTATTTTAGGGCACCGAGGTAAGGACTAGGCCAGAGATGTGCATCCGTGCAGGGGCAGGTCTGTGTGGGAATGAAAAAGCCAGAAGGCCTAATCAGCCAGGACTCAACTTGTGGAGGCAGCTTCCTCTGGTTTCTTTCCCGTTCTTCCACTGGGAAGTATAAAAGCACCTGGGTTGTACCCAGACCCTGATCCCTACCACAAGCCTCAGATGCTCACTCTTTCCTTACAGCCAACATGAAAGGGGGCAGTAATCACGGACTCTGAAACAAACCTTCAGGTGTAGTTCACTCCGATATTACTCCTGGTCCAGAGAAAACTGAGGCTAAACAATGGAAAAACACACAAAAATTACAGCTAACTTTTATCTGCTGGCAGGCTGTTTTGTGGGTTAAGTTTTGCTTTTCTGAAGCAACAGGCTTCATCCTTCTACCATGCAGCTCGGTTGTCTCCTAAACCTGCCCTACTTTGACCTTGGGGCGAATACACAGAGAACAATCACTAACAATCTCAGTTTCTCTAACATATATGCAATTTGATAATACTAAGAGTATTCAACTGTAATCATATTACAATCATATTTACTTAACATTGTAGTTTATGGTTCACAAGTTATCAATAAATGAGATGGGAATCTCAGGCCGAATCCTATGTTCTGATAGAATATCTAGGCACCACCTCAGTAAAAAGTAACAACACAAAAATATATGGGACTGTTCTAAAAACATAAATTTTTAAAATCTTATTTTTCAGATCCTTCTGTCCTTTCTCTCCCCAGGCACACCACGGGGTTTGTGCTCATAAATGGTCACTGTGGGCTTATCGGATATCTCACCAAACTTCTACTTTCTGCAATACGGTTTCACCCCTCCAAAAAGGCTCTTCAACACTGGTCTTCAGGACTCCTTTGTATTTTGGCAAGCCACAGTAACATGCTAAGCTTTGCAAGAGTCTTCTTTTAAAGGCAGTTTATGTTTAGTTAGAAGAACATGACTTGGCAATTAAAATGTTCAAGTTCTATTTCATGCTACTATAACTTACAACATCTCTAGTAAGTAAAGTCTGAGATATTTTACAATTATTCCTCTGCCTAGCTGAAGAGAAATTCTAAGACACTTACTTATATTTCTCCTCAAGTGATCACAATGTTAGAAATATGGAGCTATACAAGTGGCTCTGTGTCTGTATGCTGAGTTTGTTTCTAGGTCATGGGTCTTGCTTAACCATCATCTTTCCTTATTGGAAAGAAAACCAACTACTGTGAGACTAACTCTAGGAGGCTTTGGGAGCAGAAGAGAGCAGGCAGGTTGAAAACTTAGGAGAAAAAAGGAATAGGAAAGGACAAAAGAATCATGTGGAACACTCACAGTGGATCTTCCAAAAATCACTCAATTCTCTTATTCCCACGAATATAACTTTAAATGAGCAGTTATTACTCTGCAGAAACGAAATTAAAACTAAAAATGAAAACTGAATGTCAAAGGACCTGAAAAACTAGCCTTAGTAGATTTTACCTCTAATGCCAAGGCAGTCTTGTCGTAAGCACAGGGTACTCTTTTCTGGATTGCTTTTGCAAAGACAGGTCCATTCTGTGTGGATGGCAAAGGGTTGATCGCTGCCCCAGGAGTACTGGAAACTGCAGGTAGAGGAGTTGTGGTCTGAGGTTGAGCATACGCATGAGCAGGTTCTGGGATCCCATAACTGTTGGAATTCCTATTTCCATGCTTTCCGTGTGGTGAGGATCTCACAAGCTTTTCAACATAAGGGACAGGAATCATCCCAACCCGACCATCCTTGTTCCGGGCACTCCACCACTGTTCTTCAGGCTTCTCTATTATCACCAGGATCTCACCCTTCTTAAAGGGCAGGTCTTCGGCATCATTCCCAGGAAAATCATAGAGAGTCCGTACATACTCCAGATTTTCTTCTGCCGTAGGCAGGTTGGGTGCTGATACAGACCCCACTGGCAGGCTCGGATACCTTAAGAGAGAAAGAAAATTAAGAGAAAAATCTTACTCTATACCAGTGTTTCAAACTTTTTAATAAACCATTCTCCTATATAATGAATTATTTCGCTCTCTATATTCTAAGAAATTCTGTCACACTGTTTTACTTTCTGTTGTTTGTATTGCAACAGAAGTTAATATCCTGAATATGCCTTCTAAAATCACATGTCGAGTGTATACACACACACGCCCCATATCTCTTTTACAGGAACTCTTTGTTTACAAACAGAGATACTCGGTCTGAATTTATTTTTAAAATCTCCAGTAACTTCAGTAGCTGCCTTCCACCATACACTTTCTCCCAGTCCTAATCTATGGCATGCATCCTGCACACTTCCCTGCTCACCCAGAGAGATGACAAAGGTCTCTGTGTCCCTTAAAATACAAAAACCAGAAAAGTGTTTATACACTTACCAAGTTAAAAATAAAACCCATATTGCATCTTGTACAGGAATCACATCTGACTACCAAAATGAAAACATGTGAAAGTCTTCACTGCAAAACTCACAGGCAAGAGCGTTCATCTAAGCATCAGTCCATAGACACCACCACACCCCTCTGTTGTGCTCAGAGATTCACGCATATTTGCCTCGTATGCTGTAGGATGTGCTCCCAGAGTCAGTTATAAAAGCACAGTCCCCGCTCTCCAGCAGCACCTCACCTGAATACCCCTTCTGCAAAAGAAGTGCAGTCTCTATTCACCTAAGAAATGTTCTGAAAAGTAGCAAATGCACCAAGTTTTGGAAAAAACTATTTTACCATAAGCTTTCCCCCCACCCCAACTTTTCTAAAGCACAGAATCTACACCCAAGTAACAAACCTTGGGCTTCAACCAAAGAGCCTGCAACTCTTTAGGATGTGACTTTGCCTGCAGGACCATCACCAGAGTCTGGGTCTAGAACAGCCCCAGGGAGTGAGCTAGGATAGGATATGCTTTCCCACTGATTAGGGTTTCCAATTTGTTTTACCTTCAATTAGCTCATGGCCATTCTCTTTCTTTCTTTCCCCTAATAAATGATCAAAAAGTTATTTCATGTACCAACATGCTCTCCTATGTTGAAGCATTTTAATTAAATAAAAAAGTTTCCTTTATAAAAAGTGTCATCATATTACAACACTCAGAAAAAAAGGAAAACAGGAGAGACAACAATCCCATAGTTCCCACCCTAACGTAACTACAATTCTCCTTCCTTTCTTCTCCCCTCCCACCAGCCCAGTTTATAGCTTTGCGAGTCTTGTGCATGCCTGTGGCAGTTTTTCTGCCTAATATCACACCACAAGTGTCTCCCCACATCACTGGTCTTCCTCACAATCACTTTTACGGCCACATAACATTTCACTCTGCGAGCCTGCTGCAATAAAGCATCCCTGTGTTCCTGGATATACAGTTTTTCCTTCTCCCTATTTAATCATCATTGTCACAAATTCTTTTGAGTATATTTTCCCTGTGTTAGATTTTTTGTAGCGCCTGGATTCTCAGAATAAAGAACAGGAATATTTTCATGGCCCTTGATACATACTGCCACAATACTTTACAAAAGGCAGTCTTCATAATTTGGCAAAACTTACATCTTGTCAATGTAAATGACTAGCTTCACAAGAGTCAGAATACCATGGAGCTTGGAGCTTGATTTAAAACCTCAAAGGCCTTATATATCAACAACATGATAACTAAGGGGCAAACTGCTTAATATGAGTATATCTAAAAAAGAGACAGCAGAAGTAGTAGGAAGCAACAGTAATGAAGAGCTGACACTTATGACTTGTGCCAGACACTGTTTGCAGACATTAAATTACTTAATCCTCACAGCAATCCTGTGAAGTAGATGCTGTTATTATCCCCATTTTACAGATGAGGAGGCCAAAGCAGGGGTTAGATTTGCACTCAGGCAGTATGGTTCTAGAGTCCTCGCTCATAACCTCTAAACTAGTCAGCCTCAGGGATAAACCCTGCATCTTTCAGGTATGTGAGAATTAATGTCATAACATGTGTGAAACATTCACAACAGTTCCTGCCCAGCACCGAGCATCCAATTAGCTCCCCGCCCCCTTTAAAGTACACCCTTGTTCCTATCTCAAGGGCCACAGAGATTCTGTGAAGTTTGGGTAGTAGTACACAAATCTCAGACACTTTACTAAGAGCACAACTGGTTCTATCTCAGACCCCATCCAAGGGTACTTTACTGTTTGTATAGTTAAAAGTTAAAAGCAGTTAGGGGGCCGGCCCGGTGGCGCAGGTGGTTAAGTGCGCGTGCTCTGCTGCGGCAGCCCGGGGTTCGACGGTTCAGGTCCCGGGTGCACACCGACGCACCACCTGGCAAGCCATGCTGTGGCAGCATCCCATATAAACTGGAGGAAAATGGGCACGGATGTTAGCCCAGGGCGAGTCTTCCTCAGCAAAAAGAGAGGAGGATTGGCAGATGTTAGCACAGGGCTGATCTTCCTCACAAAAAAAAAAAAAAAAAAGTTAAAAGCAGTTCTACAACACAGACCGTGAGGACACCACTATAGCTTCAGTGGGGATTAAAACTAATAATCCATTTACCCAGGTAGGCACTGGCCCTACTATGTACCAAGAACTTGGGGACAAACGATGAATTAAAACCAAGTTCCTGTTCTCAAAAGACTGTCAATTTAGTAGAAGCAGAGATTGGAAGGCAAATGAGAGCACAAAGTGGAATCAACGTGTGTCATGACAGAAGGTGATGGCATCAAGGAGCACTCCAAGGAAGGCGTGAGTTCTGCTAAGGGTCAGGAGAACAGGCAAGGAGGTGATGCACAAAAACATGAAGACTAGCCCCCTTTGAAGCTGAAAGATTTTGTGGAAGACAGGCTTTTATATTTAGGTTCTGCATCAGAAAAAGACTAGAGGCCCCAAGGTTCAAACGCTCCCTTCCCCAGCTTACCCACAGCTCACGGGGCACAGAGCTGGTTCCTACAAGCAGAGATCAGGAGCTTTGCTGGTGAGGCTCCCCAGAGGTCGGCAAACTTAAAGGGTTGGTACATGTTTGAACCTTTGCGGGCTACGTATGGCCTTTATCATATATTTTTCTTTTTTTTTACACAACCCTTTAAAAATGTAATAACCATTCTTAGCTCCAGCACACTCGACAAAAATTAACCTGTGTGGGGCCGGCCCCATGGCGTAGTTTGGCGTGTTCCGCTTTGGCAGCCCGGGTTCACGGGTTTGGACCCCGGGCGCAGACCTGTACCACTCATCAGCCACCACTGTGGCGGCGACCCACATATACAGTAGAGGAAGACTAGCACAGATGTTAGCTCAGGGCTAATCTTCCTCAAACAAAAAAAGGGAAAAAGAAAAAACAAAAAACTACCTGTGAGTCTGGCCTAAGGTTCCACAAACTACAGCCTGTGGGCCATACGGCCTACCACATGGTTTTGTAATCAAGTTTTAATAGAAAACAGCCAAGCCCATTCACTTATGTATTATCTACGACTGCTTTTGTGCTATAAGGACATAACTGAGTAGTTGTGACAGAGACTGTATGGCCCACAAAGCCTACAATATTTACTATCTGGCCCTTGACTGCAAGTCTGCTGATTCCTGGTCAAGATTACTGGGTTAAAGGAGGCAGACAGCACTTTTCAACTTTCAACACTTCCCTGGTGAGGGGTGTGTGTACAAATCTGATAAAGATGGAAGACAGCTTATACTTTCCCCACCACTATACTGCTACAGTGATCGTATAGTTCACTTCCTAATTCAGTACATGCACATATACCCCTAAATTTGACATAAAATCAATCTCCCAGCCACATCCCTGACATAAATTCATGTCCACCTCATGTTCTCAAATTCATGTATTTATCAAAATCCGCTGCAAATTACATTAGTTCCACTGTAGGGAGGAAACCATGATGACAGGAGGTCAGATATACTTGCCCTTTCTATCAGGCCCCATGGCCCAAAGAAATATGAAACATAAGTTGGAACAATTCATTATTTCTCAATCATTTCACAGTTTGTTCCTTGTTCAAGACTGTAAACAGCACCCATCAATTTCCCTTTTAAAGTTTACATACTAAGAGTTTTCCAAGCCCTTTCAAACACACTAGACCCATGCTTCTCCCTCTCTTGTGCCTATGGTCCATGGCACACTTTGAGGAGACCCTAGATGACTAACTGGTTACTGGATGACAATGAACCTCTCTCCTCTTTTGATCAAAAGCATTCTCAGCTTCATGTCTAAACCACAGATAAAACATTTTCTTTAAATCTGAGCATTAATACCTTCTAAGCTTAAAATCTCCTTATTCATGCTAAAGAAGCAATACAATCAACTTCTGGTGGGACAGAGTTTCAAAGCTACTGGTGATGTTCTGGGTTTTTAAAGGGGGTACCTGAATATTGAAGATTTTTTTTTTATTATATACATGTATACACACATTCTCTCATATGTATGAAATATTTCACAATAAAAAGTTGGAAAACAAAACAGATGGTAAAAGAATCGATTCCAAGAAGACTGACTAAATACCTCTCTAGTGAAAATGCTTTTAGGTAAGGTAAACCTTCTTCACCACTCAGTGGCAATGAACACCGAGGACCTCTTCCTTCCATCTCTGGGCATTCATACGGCTCTCCTCCTCCTATGCCCATGGCTGCTTCTCCAACTACTTCCACAGCTCCTCTGTTCATTCCTGTTCTGCTCATTCTGGGGATTCCATCTAAGCTTAGACACCCAAATCTATATATTTAGCCCCCAACTCTCTTCTCAATAACCAACCCATCAGATTGCTAAACACCACCTGGATTCCATGTTGAAAACAATCATCCCCCCCACACTGATCCTTTCTCGTTTCTTCTCTCAGTTAAAGGCACCACCATTCAATCATCCCTGAAGTCATACCTCTTCCCTCACCTTCTACATGCAATTGCAAGTAGAGTGCAAGACTGTCAGTTTCCACTTTATATTCCCAACGCATTTGATCTTAGTTCAGCTTCTCACAATCCCTTCTCCTGTAACAGCCCTTAATGAGTCCCACACTCCAGACTCTCTCCCTACCCAGTCCCACACCAGAGTAGTTTCTAAAAGAGTAAAACTGACCATGATGATACTTCTTAAAAACTTTAGATGGCTCCCATTGTTAAACTCATTTACAAAGCACAGCAGGCCCTTTACAGTTTAGCATTAAATTACATTAGCTGCTGCCCATCACTCACAGTAATTACAACTCTGTGCCTTTCTCAACAGGCACTGCCACCACCTCTTCTACCTCATATACTTGTTCTCATCCTTCAAGAATCAGTTGAAAGAGCACCTCCTCTTTCAAGCCTTCTCTGATCTCTTAGTTGATCAGCCTTTCTTTTAAGCTCCTATGGTATTCTATTTTAATTTGTTCAATATACTGAGCTTCTCAAAGTCTAGAACCATGGTTTACTCCCAAATTGGGCTTTGGTATAGAATAGGCCTCAATATATTAAAATTCCTGCTAATAAAATTAAAATGCCAAAGACACAGGGAAGCATTTTCCATTCCTATTTCTATTCTTTTTTCCTTCTGAAAACACAAACGCTTCGGGACTCCAATTCCCTAAACCTAGTTTAATTCTGTTATACAGACAAGGAAATCCTGTGTGCTGCCTGGTTTGCCGTCCAAGCCTCTTCATCTCACCACTGCTCCACTCGCGCTCTTAGCCATCATTCCAGACTAGTTGCCACATGCCTGGCGGCCCCACCTTAATTGTTATGATCTTAGCTCACACTCTAGGATAATCTGAACTCCCACTAATAAGCATTGCCCCCTTTTACTTATCAGAAATAACTAAAATATTTTAGTCTGAAGGAATCTTGGAAATAATCTAGTCCAATTGTTCAGATCAAAATGAAATTTCTTTCTCAGGTAAAAAATTCTGAATTTGAGTCTTAAACAAGAAAAGTCACAAATCAAATGGCTACGAGTACTTTATATGCCATGGGAACACAACTCTTAACTGGGCAAGCTTCCATTTCCAGCATGACAATGTTCTTGTATCTCACTTGAATCGAATTTAGATGATTTAAATTACTGGTAAGAAAGGCAGGGCCGGCGGTTAAGTGCGAGCGTTACTGGCCGCCCGGGTTAGGATCCCGGGCCCGCACCAACGCACCGCTTGTCCGGCCATGCTGCGGCCGCGTCCCACATACAGCACTAGAAGGATGTACAGCTATGACATACAACTATCTACTGGGGCTTTAGGAAAAAAAAGGAGGACTGGCAATAGATGTTAGCTCAGAGCTGGTCTTCCTCAGGAAAAACAGGAGGATTAACATGGACGTTAGCTCAGGGCTGATCTTTCCCACAAAAAAAAAAGAAAAAGAAAGAAAGAAAGGCAAAGGTCTATTTATGGTGCTGAATTCTATGCTAATCAAAATTACTGGTAATCCTTCTCCCCTACTCCTAAGAATAAAAGTCCAGATTTGAGTTCCCTTAAATATTTGGCACAGGGGATGTGGGAGGAGGTGTGACTGTGCTGCCTGTGATATCCTCTAGTCCATGGAGGGCTTGGTTTCTGTTTCACAAGTGTGAAGGTCCTCCTCTGGGCACTCAGGTTAGGCTGAGCATCCTTTCTCCCTTCTCCCACACTACTTTACCGTATTAGATAGCATGGAAA
The DNA here is from genome assembly GCF_020826845.1 of Diceros bicornis minor. Classification (NCBI taxonomy): domain Eukaryota; kingdom Metazoa; phylum Chordata; class Mammalia; order Perissodactyla; family Rhinocerotidae; genus Diceros; species Diceros bicornis. The sequence goes on along the minus strand of NC_080774.1, from coordinate 30,953,715 downwards.
CAGCCTTTTAAAAAATCTCAGTAACCAGTAAGCTCCCCAAGAGCATGACAGGGACTGCTGATTCAATGTTAGATCCATATTACCAGGTACATGGGATGTGCTAAGTCTGTTGAGTAAAAAACAAGATTTTCTCTAAGGGTCACCTTGCCTCAGTTTTAAAATTTTTACTTCTCATAATTTTTCTCCTAGCCTTTACATAACTCCATAAGCTAGAACCAGAAAATTTTATAAGCAAAGCAAGCTACGCAAAACACCCTTTCCAAGTTTCAAAACCATGGGAAAACATATTTCATATCTAAACGATCCACTCAGAAACCTTCTGAAACCTTCTGTTGTTAAACTGGAAATAGGCTCTATCAAATAAAAACACTGGCGCTTACCTGAATACTAAACGTAACTTAATAAGGGGCCGGCCGGGTGGCGCAAGCAGTTAAGTGCGCGCTCTCCGCTACGGTGGCCCAGGGTTCGCCGGTTCAGATCCCAGGCACGCACCGATGCACCGCTTGTCAAGCCATGCTGTGGCGGTGTCCCATATAAAGTGGAGGAACATGGGCACAGATGTTAGCCCAGGGCCAGTCTTCCTCAGGAAAAAGAGGAGGATTGGCAGATGTTAGCACAGGGCGGATCTTCCTCACACACACACACACAAAAGTAACTTAATAAACAGAATCTTAACAATGTTTATACTCAAATAAAATGGAGGTGAAAACCACCACAGGATTTCTGTTTATCAAATTATTTGTAATATAAAAATTACACACACATGCAGAAACAGAATCCTTTAGTGTCATTCAAAATCAACAAACAGCCACCTGACACGATACTTCTTGGGGGTTAAATTTAAAATCCACTACAGGAATACCACAAATACAGCAAGCAATTAATAAGATAAACCTACAGGACTCAAAAGTTACAAATATACCAAGTCATCTTTGTTTCTTCCTTTCTCTTCTCCCATCATTCCCTCCCCCATCAGAAACATCAAAATAGGCACCTCCAAGCCATAGCTCTGTCACTCTATATGATATCTATATGACCTATGACACACATGTCATCAGTCATCATTTTACACCTGGATTACAGTAACAGTCCCAGGTCACTCCCCTGCTTCAAACTCCTTCCACAGCATCCACTGCACTTTAAATAAAATCCCATTTCTTTGCCTTGACCATCATATCTCCAAACTCTTCTTATATGAGCCACTTCTTTAAGAACCACACTCCCAACAAAGACTGTCTTTCTCACCTCAGGACTTTGTGTAAGCTCCTCCCTATGCTTGTAAGGCTCTTACCCTCCTTTTAGCACAAGCCTTCCCAAGGCTTGCTTCTTCTCTACCCTTAGGTAGTTTCATGCTTTCTCTGACCACACCACCTCAGGTAGGTCCCTTCTATTATATTCTCTCAGGCTAGGTTTATTTCTTTCATAGCATTTATTAATCTTATAAGTATTTTTTTTTCTACTTTTTAGTCTGCCTCCTTCACTAAAATATAAGTTCCATGACGGAGAAAATATGTCTGTCACCCATCTTTCCTAGCACCTATCACTGGGATATAATTCTCCTCTAATCTTTTTTTGTTTGTGAGGAAGATCGGCCCTGAGCTAACATCTCCCAACCCTCCTCTTTTTTTTGTTGTTGAGGAAGACTGGCCCTGGGCTAACATCCATGCCCATCTTCCTCTACTTTATATGGGCCGCCGCCACAGCATGGGTTCACAAGCGGTGCGGTGGGTGCGCGCCCAGGATCTGAACCGGCGAACCCCAGGCCGCCACAGCGGAGCGCGTGCAATTAACCGCTTGCGCCACGAGGCCGGCCCCCAAAGTATTTTAATAAAATATAAAATTAAAAGTTAAGGAAGAGTCCAATAAAAAAGATCAGACAGAACAAAACAAGCACCAGTTCTTAAATTCTGACTTTTCGATAAGCAAAAGGAACTACTAGCCAAGGGGCATGAAACTTTTAATTTTATTTATTTATTTTTTCCCCCAAAGCCCCAGTAGATAGTTGTATGTCATAGCTGCACATCCTTCTAGTTGCTGCATGTGGGACGCGGCCTCAGCATGGCCGGAGAAGCGGTGCATCGGTGCGCGCCTGGGATCCGAACCCGGGGCGCCAGCAGTGGAGCGCACACACTTAACCGCTAAGCCATGGCCCCGGCCCAGCATGAAACTTTTTAAAGCTAAACCACTTAATTGATCCTGTTTGGGGTGTGAAGAAGCATTATATTGATTTTTGCATTTGGCCAAGGCTTTACTAGCCTCTAGTTTTCTACAAAGGCTAAAAACATTTCAAACCAAATCCATGAATCTCAGGCTTTCCTGAAATTCAAATCCATGAACTCCAAATCCATTAATTCAGATGCAACCCAAAGACGCAGTATAACAAAGCAAATCAAGTCAGGATCTAATTCAACCAGCATTGTGATCACCCTCCAAGATATCAGGGAAAATTAAAAAGTAAATTACAGCCACAGGCCTCAGGCGTAAGGCACAGAGAAGGAGAAACAATTACAGCTGAATGTGAGGGGGAGGGTCAGAGAAAGGTCCTATTATTTGTGAGGGGCCTGGAACAACAGGTAGGATTTCACTGGTCAGGAGTGGAGTGGAGTTAACGCTGTCAATGAAGAGCCAACAGCCTGAGCAAAGGTACAAAGCTGTGAGGAGGTGTGTAGGGATGGCTACCAGGGACTGAGTGAGTGGCCTTCGTGAGGCTGCAGTAAAGGAAGGATGAGAGGGAGCGAGGACACGCATCAAAGACAGAAAGTTCCGCCTGCTACCTGGGAAGACCAGTGTATGGAAAATTTGGATTCGTTCTTGTGGGTACTGGGAAGCCAGTGCAGCATCTCCCTTTTTCTCCTTCTAGAAGGGGATCAAGCCATTTACTCATACTTGTTGAGACAGCTGTATTACAGTACCTGTCACCTCAAAGAAAGCACAATACCCTGCACATAACATGGCTTAATAAATGCCTGAAATTAATGACATCATTCACCACCGCAAGTTAGTAAAGTAATTTACTTAAACACATTAAAAATCTCATTACAGTGGGTTCTAAGATTCTCCCCAACCCCTTATATTGGAATTATATTGTGCTCAAAGTTGACTCCAATTACCAGCATCTTTGGGGACCTGGAGGTTTCACCAATCAGATTCCTGGGGTCTACATCTTTGTTATACAGTATTTGATTTATAATCACTTTCTCCCATTTTTTAAAGTCCATTTAGTTCAGTAGTTAATCTAGTACAGTCATTATAATACCATGGTTTTGTTTCCTCTCTATATCTATTCCACAGAAGCAACACTTAGGCATCCAGTGGACGCTCCATAATTAATTATGATAGCTTTCAATGTTTAAAGTTCAGAGATATCTTGTCAGCAAAATCTATAAAGTCAGAAACATCTCATTCTGAAACATCTTTATTAGCATCCTCTCCATTTAAATAGATGCTTAAGAAACAAATTAGGCAAAGAAATACTTTTTATTTTTAAAATTCTAGGCAATTTCTTCAGCTCAAATTTGGCACAATTTAAATAAAAGAAACCTCTGACAGAATACTGATTAAGACAAATTAAAGCAAATAATCAAATAAAAAATGCATTTTACTTACAAAAGAGAATAGAATTAAGATAACTGTCATTCAAAAATTTCCCTTAGTAAGTAACATCTTAGCCTTATTCCTCCTTGGAATTTAACCAAATTAATTTCTAGCCTATTAATGGTCCATCTTGGCAGGAAACTATAAAATAAAAATTCAAAAAAATGTTCCCGCTGAAGCCAATGCACCTTCTTTTAAAATTTTGTAATTAATACATTATAAAACAGGTGTCTGGCTTATTTCAAACTTGGCATCAAGATATCAATATATAGTTGAAATTTCAGTTAAAGGTTTCTGTTTTTAAACGCTAAAGCATTTTCATTTGTCGACTATTTCAAAGGCTGCAGTCCAAGGGTTCTTGATCTGCAGTAACCTGGAGTGCACACATCTGCAGGGAGTCCAAGAACCTTGAATGCTGTGCACACTTGTGCGTACGTGCATTTTTGGAGGAGAGGGATGCCACGGCTATCTTCAGATTCTCAAAGTCTATAGCCCAAAAACACCACCACCACCACCCTGCTTTATTATGATAACCAAATAAAGAACGCGACGAAAAACAAAAAGCGTACATTTTAACTATGCAATCGCCGTTAAGCACGTTTAAAACGCATCCCCTCACCCAGTGACCCAGATCCTGACAGTAGCCTTCCGTTCGGAATGCCTTCTGGAAAATAATTTGGTTCAGAATGGGGACAAATAGGTTCAGTCACACCCCCCGCCCCCTCTTCGATCGACCCCAAGCGAACCAACCCGGCCCTTCTCGACCCTCCTCCGCGGTCGGGGTGGGCTGCGCGCCTACCTGGGCGCGGGCTCGATGAGGGTGGTGGTGTCCAGGTAATGGATCTTGTAGAACTCCAGCAGGGCGGGCAAGTGGTCAAACTCCTGGTCCCCGATCTTAAAACGGCGGTTGGGCAGCGAGTTGATGATGTAGTGGGAGACCCGCGAGTTCTCGGACACGGACAGCACATAGTCCCCGGGGCAGGTGGAGGAGTCGCGGACCAGGAACACGCCGTGGCGCTGACCTTGGAGCCGGGTCTGTGCCTCTTGGCGCGACACCGGCCCCATGTACCAGGCGGAGCGGTCTGAGGAGTCGAACCTGGCGGAGGACATGGTGTCGGAACGGGGCCCTGCGGCGGGTCGGGGCGCGGCTGCTCTCGCCTGCTCTGGTCGCCTCTGCCCGACAGACGGCTTTGGGGCCGAAGAAGGGCCTCGACACACCTCGAGGCGCGCTTACAAGGCCGAGCCAGCACCTTCCTCTCGGCTCCGGGCCCGCAGCATCCCCCGCCGCCGCCGCCCGCCTGCTCCGGGGTCGCCTCAAGGAGGGAGCCGGCTCGGGGAATGCGGGGCAGAGCCCGGGGTCGGGGCGGGCGAAGCCGAGCCGCAGCGGAGGCCGCCCCGGGGTCTCGGGCTGCCCAGCGTACCAGGGGTGCGCTCCAGTCACTTCTGGCCTGGAACGCGCCGGCCTCGCGCCCCTACGGCTCTGCACCGACCTCCGCCGCCACTCCAAGCACTAAACTCCAGGGAGCGTCGCGCCTCCGGGGCGGTTTTGCCCAGCCCGTTCCCAACAGCCACAGCAACAAAATGGCGGACGCGGGAGAAGCACCCGGCCACCTCCCCCTCTGCTCAGCACGCTCCGTCTGCGCACGCGCAGCCCCCGGCTCCCAGCTGCCGCCGGGGCCCTCCCCGTGACGTCAAGCAGCGCAGCCAATCAGGAGCGCGGTGGTGACCGTCCGGGCGTGCGCGGCTCTCGCCCGCTCCCGCGTTCCGGGAGGAGGCGGAGGCGGAGGTCGCGGAGGCGGGCACTCCCTTCCTGGACGGCGGTGTGCCGCCGGGGGCGCTGCAGCTGCCGGGTCTCTTTGAGCTGGCAGGAAAACAGCTGGACTCGAGAGGGAGCGGCTTTTCGAAAACCTGCTCTGGGAACAAAGCGTAACGTGCAGGCCTAATCTGCGGCCTGGGAGGCGTGGCACTGAGGTGACCTGGCCGGCCGAGGGGCCCAAGGGGACCCGCGCTAACGGAGACCGACGGGAGGACAGGCCCCGATGGGCCGAGGTGGCTCAGGAAGGAGACCGCGGGGGCTTAGGTGACCGGCAGATGGGCCCGAGGTGGCCTGGTAGGCTAAGGGACCCAGAGTGGCCAGGTGACCCGACAGGCACAAGTATAGGGTGTGAAGGTTGTATTGGCAGGATTAAGTGGTTTAGGAAGTCTACAGCCTGGGGTAATCTAGCCATCACTGGCGCTGAATTACTGCAAATAAAATGCAAACGCCTCTGGGGCGTGGCTTGAAGGCCTCGCCTGCTCCGGATTCTGCCTGCTGCTCCGAGTTAACCTCCCTCCATTCCCCCTTGTTTACCCCGCTCCAGCAGTGCCCTCTAGCCTGTCTACCAGCCCACCCCTGTCCTCCCCACTGGAATGTAAATTTTAAGAGAGCGGGAATCTTGTCTATCTTGTTCACCTCTGGGCCTAGCAAAATGTCTGGCCCTGACTTGATGCTCAAATATTTGTTGAATGAATGACTACTGAAGAAAACCTCAGGCAACTGGTGCTGGATTATTGGTAGCACCACCCCCGAAACTGGACAGACAAGAAAGTAACTGCACAGACAAGAAAGTATGTCCAAAAAGGGAGATGCAGGCAGTACAAACCCACGCTTAGATCCCTCTGTCAGTGGAATTGCATTCTGGCCGTTTGCACCCTCCCTCCTCCCCAGATTGAACATATCCTAGATTGTAGGGTGATAGGTGATGTCCATCTTTGGGTAAACTAAAGGGGAAATGTCAAGGTCTACTGCCTTTTGTGATTCAGCATTACAGGTTTTCATCTTCTCTCCAAATACTTTCATGTTGTATTAGTCTCAGGTTTGATTAGCACAGAATTTGAAAATGATGGCTTGGGTTCCACTCCTGGCTTAATCAGTTGACTAGCTGAGTGGCCTTGGGCCAGTTACTTAATCATCCATCCATGCCTCATATATTATTAAACAAGCTAATAAATGTAAAGTACTTAGAATAGTGCCTGGCACATATTAAGCATCATATAAGAGTTTTTTATTATTGTTATTTAGCCTCTTTCTTGGCTTCTACCTCCATTGCCTACAAACACGGAGATCTTAAAATGAGTGGATGAGGGTGGGGAGAATAATTCCCATTTGATTTGCTAGCTACTTTTCACTGCCAGATTTTACCACTTCATCATCACCCACTCCTTGCCCAGCCTTCTTCATTTGGTTTCTACCCTTACTTTGCCTGAAACTTGCCTTTGGAGATCATCACTGATCTCCATTGATCCCATCATTTTCCTTGATCTACCTGGCTCTACGCGTTTATGTTGAAAATCTCTTTCCAGAAAGACTACTTTTGTTTTTGTTTTTTCTTCTTTTAAGCTCCTGGGACACTAACGTAATTTCTTCTACCTCTCCAAATACACTTTCTCAGTCTCTTTCTGTGGCTCTTTTGTCCAGCCTCAAAGTGTAGAAACTCAGTCCTCAACCTCTCTCTTTTGGTAGCTTCTCCTTTGGTAGGCCAATCTTCATGAAGGCTTTAGGGGTCATCCCTTTGTTGGTGACTTCAAAACACATATATTCTAAAAGTAGAACAAAAACTGACCACACCCTATGCAAACACCTAAATTAATTTTTATCACATGCTATTGTAATTCTTTATGTGTCTCTCCTTTCCTAATCTGAGCATCTTGGAGGCAGACTGTAGTATTATTTTTTGTATTCCCAGTGCCTATCACATAATATACACCTAGTAAATGGTTTTTGAATGTAGGTGGATAACGATGGGAAGAAACCAGAGAAAACTAAAAATTTATTTTAGTGAAGGTAAGGAGACTATGTGATTTTTTTCCCCTTTTATTAACATAATAAATGTATTCAAAGTAGATATTTGGACCTAAGGTTTAGCCCCATATCACTCTCTGTTTAAATCTCCCATTTGGAGGGGCCAGCCTCGTGGCTTAATGGTTAAGTGCGAGTGCTCCGCTGCTGGCAGCCTGGGTTCGGATCCTGGGCTAGCACTAACACACCGCTTGTCTGGCCATGCTGAGGCCGCGTCCCAGCAACTAGAAGGATGTGCACCTATGACATACAACTATCTACTGGGGCTTCGGGGAGAAAAAGGGGAAAAAAAAAAAGGAGGAGGATTGGCACTAGATGTTAGCACAGGGCCAGTCTTCCTCACAAAAAAAGAGGAGGATTGGCACGGATATTAGCTCAGGGCTGATCTTCCTCACAAAAAAAAAAAAATCTTCCATTTGGATTAAATTTTGCCTTTCAGCTCCCCCTTTTCTGTCAGTAGCATCACTGTTTTCCTAATTGGCAGACTCAAATCTCAGTCATCTTTTACTTAACTGAAGAACTCCGTGATATGTGATTTATAAGTGCTTTTCAATTCACAGAACTTCACATAATACATTGTTTTGCTTAATCTAACCAAAGTCCCATGAAATACCCTGTAACAGAGGATCCAGAAGCTCAGAGAGGTTAAGTGACTTGCTTATATAAGTTATTGTAAGTTATATAATTTGCAAGAGGCAGAGCTGGCACTCTTAAGCCAGGTCTTTTGACTTGAAGTCAAGGTCTCATTTCACTGTTACACAACTGCCTATAATTTAGTCAATTTTCTTTGTTTTGCTGATAGTGAAAATGAGGCCCTCCAAAGTAAATTCTAGCACCAGAAAGGAATATCAATCTTGGAACAGGGAGAAGCGGTTGGATTTGTCCCCTAGCTTGGGTTTCAGATACCACCACCATTCTGCTGCCAAAGGGCCATGCTCCCCTCTTTAAAAATTCCTCTTAAAAATGAATCAAGGGGCCGGCCCCATGGCATAGTGGTTAAGTGCTTGCGCTCCGCTGCTGGCGGCCTGGGTTCGTATCCCTGGCACGCACCACTTGTCAGGCCATGCTGTGGCAGCGTCCCGTATAAAGTGGAAGAAGATCAGCATGGATGTTAGCTCAGAGCCGGTCTTCCTCAGCAAAAAGAGGAGGATTGGCATGGATGTTAGCTCAGGGCTGATCTTCCTCACAAAAAAAAAAAAAAAGAATCAAAATACCTCTCCTTTTGCTTCAAAATAGTCCAGTAGGGAATAGGGTATGGATTAGATAAAGATGAAACAAGAATGGCCTTGTGTTGATAATTGTTGAAGCTGGGTGACATGATGTGTATGTGTGTGGGGTTAATTATATTATATTATTCTACTTTTGTATATGTTTGGAATTTTTCACAATAAAATTTTTTTTAATTTTTTTTAAACGAGTCTCTATTTCTTTTTTATTTTTATTTTATTTTTTTGCTGAGGAAAATTGGCCCTGAGCTAACATCTGTGCCCATCTTCCTCTGTTTTGTATATGGGATGCCACCACAGCATGGCTTGATGAGTGCTGCATAGGTCTGTGCCCGGGATCTGAACCTGTGAACCCTGGGCTGCCAAAGCGGAGTATGGGAACTTAACCACTATGCCACTGGGCTGGCCCCTCACAATAAAAAGTTATTTTAAGTACTTTCATTTATTCTTCCTTAGCACAGCTGAGACAAGCTTTAAAAAAAATTCCAAAAAATGTTCTTAGATGTTAAGAGAGAACAAAATGGAAATGAATGGAGAAGCAACAAGGAAGCATTTAAAAAAGGGCTGTAACATAAAGATTTGTGATTCTGTCTTAGCTTGCTCATTCCCAGGGTTTCCAGATGGCATTATACTTACTCATCTTCTAAGATATTTACAAGCTAGACTCAAAGGACTGACAGGCTTTTTGAGCAACTTGTCCGGATTCCTTACTTCCTAGCCCTGAGGCTAGCTCTGTACAGAAAACACAACCGGGACCCACTGCTGACTTTTTGTTCTCCCCTGTCTAAGCAGGTCCAACCCTTCAGGTGATGGTTAAAGCCAGGCAATCGTTGTAGATTGCTGCCTTACTGAGGACACCAGAACAAGCGTCTGACCCTTCTTCCTGCCCCTGATAATTTTCTTTTTTCCCTCCTATTACTTTGCTACTCTAATACTAATAATGTTCGTATCCCCATTATAATTTTCCATACCAAACTATTTAAAATATCAACTGAATAATCACTTCTTTCATAGGGTGATACCTCTGAACTAGGCTTAGCTACGATATCCAGAAGCTCTGCTGACTACTACAGAAAGCACTGGCCTACTTTATTCCAGTGTTTTAAAGTATGGTCATGTTCCCCTTGTCATTTTGTAATGTAGTTTTAATTGCTCTGTCACCTCTATTATAAAATGTCCGCTTTCTTGTCACTTCGCTGCTTGAGAGCTGAAAGCAAATTTTCCCGTTTCCCTTGGATTTCAGAGCACTCTGGAGTGTCATTAGTAAAATTCTGAGCAGGGTGATCCTTCCACTAGGGCATACTGATTCCCTCTCACACTTATCTCAAAGAAGTCGGTTCTACGCAACCCTTTAGACCAAGTGTCACCCAGGTTTTTCTGTAAAGGGCCAGAGAGTAAATATTTTAGGCTTTGCAGGCCAAGACGAAAATCAAGAATATTACGTAGGGGCCGGCCCCGTGGTGTAGCGGTTAAGTGCTCGCGCTTCACCGCTGGCGGCCCGGGTTTGGATCCTGGGCGCACACTGAGGCACCGCTTGTCAGGCCATGCTGTGGCGGCATCTCACATAAAGTAGAGGGAGATCGGCACAGATGTTAGCTCAGGGCCGGTCTTCCTCAGCAAAAAGAGGAGGATTGGCATGGATGTTAGCTCAGGGCTGATCTTCCTCACAAAAAAAAAAAAAGAATATTATGTAGGTACTTATATAATGAGAAAAAAAATTTTCTACAAGTGTTTTAAAAATGAGATTGAAAATACAATAGCAACTGAGTATAACTTTTTTATAATCCAGGTATTCTAGTGAGAAGAATGGAATTCTTTTGTTTGGGGTAGTATTTTGCTTAATTGGGGCTCAATGTTAGTGTTCTCTATCATCAAATGTTGAGCTATTAATGCTGATGAGACTTTACGTATTTCATTTTTGAAAATGTCTTTCACCCAGATGGTACTGCCAATACTGCTATCAATCCATGAGCGTGATTTTAATTGAGTATATTCGTTGTTGGAAGGCATGTATAGCATTGTTTTAAATTTTTCTCCTGATATTTGCCTTTTAGCTTGTTGTTACATTGCAGATTAATCATCTGCAATTGAAGGTTAGGGGGAAGCTCCTCAATTGCACAATTAAATGGATTTTGAAATAAGGAAATTTCCCTTGCACTTGGCATCAAGGTCTGAAAAATGCTGCTGGAACTGTAGTTTGAGCTCAGAAAATATATCTGCTGCAAATTGGTGTGGGAATGGAGATTTTGCTTGTTGTTTTAACTTTTGACAGTACAGGAAGTGTATAAAGCAGCTTAACATTACTTGTGATTCAAAATAACATTAGTTCTTGTCAAAATGCAGTGTACATTTAGCATATATGCACTATTTTGCCCTATAATTTTAGGTTGAATTAATTAAGAAAGACTGAAGTCTATAGCAAAACCTAATTTCCAAGGCCATTAATTATTCAGTAATAATGGTTTAGAATGGTTCTCTGTTCTGAAAAATATCAGTCTTGTCTCTGAGCTGAAAAAATTGCAATAAAACTTGACCACTGCTAAGCCATCAAAATGCTGTGTGGCAAGGCAAGTCAGGATAGTCAGCTTCTATTTCTGACAGAGATTCATAGATCTGATGATGATTAAATACAAAAGCAGATGAAGTTCACTGTTGAGAATTCTAGTTCAATATTACATGATAGCCTTTTTCTGCTTCACACATTTTTACCTCCATCATTTGTAACACATCCTAGCAGATTCCCCTTCAGGTTGTATCTAACTAATGTTTTCTCTTTTTTGAAAACATTCTTGCCTGTGGCATTCAGTGAAGACTCTTCAAAAAGGTGTATTCTTCAGTGACTTCAAATTCAGCATTGGCACCTCAAATAAACAACAGCAGCTGAGCAACTCATTGATACTCAGGGAAAATCACTCAAAATCATTTGTCTTGTTTTTTAATTGGCTATTGATGGTGCTCACACTGTCCTCAAGTCTTTTTTTTTTTTTTTTTTTTGTGAGGAAGATCAGCCCTGAGCTAACATCCGTGCTAATCCTCCTCTTTTTGCTGAGGAAGACTGGCTCTGAGCTAACATCTATTGCCAATCCTCCTCCTTTATTTTCCCCCAAAGCCCCAGTAGATAGTTGTATGTCATAGTCGCACATCCTTCTAGTTGCTGTATGTGGGACGCGGCCTCGGCCGCTAAGCCACGGGGCCGGCCCTGTCCTCAAGTCTTTGATTAACTGTTCTCACTGAATGACTAAATCTAAAACAAATTTATTTTCTCTGGACACATTTCTTCGGCTGCTAAAATCAAACACGATTTAATTAACACAGCATCAGTAAGCAGCTTTGGCTAACAAATGAGCCACTTGGAAACCTACTTTGGCTGCAACTTCATTTTCATTTTTTATTTTTGTGAAGAAATTCTGATGAGATATTCCACCTGAAATTTTCTATTTTTTTTCTGACTGTTGCTTGCCTGTGATTTGGGAATATTATGATGACTGCTTAGTCTAAGCTGATATATATTGCATTCTTTTAGCACAGATAGAGTGTCATAGCATAATAAACCCAGTGTTTTGCCATGTAATTCAATAACAAGATACTCTACTCTCCACTTTGCCTTCTTTTTTTGTGTGTGTGTGAGGAAGATCAGCCCTGAGCTAACATCCATGCTAATCCTCCTCTTTTTGCTGAGGAAGACCGGCTCTGAGCTAACATCTATTGCCAATCCTCCTCCTTTTTTTTTCCCCCAAAGCCCCAGTAGATAGTTGTATGTCACAGTTGCACATCCTTCTAGTTGCCGTATGTGGGATGCGGCCTCAGCATGGCTGGACAAGCGGTGCATCGGTGCGCGCCCAGGATCCGAAGCCAGGCCGCCAGTAGCAGAGCGTGCGCACCCAACTGCTAAGCCACGGGGCCAGCCCTCCACTTTGCCTTCAAAGTCCACTTTTCTTTTTTTGACAATGGATGTGCACTGGCAGTAAAAAAAATAAAATGTTGTGGTGCGCTGACAACATGTGGCATTCAAAACACTATCGAGTTATAACTCCATGGCTGCAATTTGTAGTGTGCTGAGACGAGCAGTGGTGCGAAGGGATGAGAGTGCCACGTATGGTCTCTGTCACAACTACTCGACTCTGCCATTGTAGTGGGAAAACGGCCATACACAACATGTGACTGTATTCCAATGGGTGTGAGTGTAGCTTTATCCAATAAAATTTTATATATGGACCCTGAGATTTGAATTCCCCATAATTTTCACGTGTCATGAAATATCCTTTTGATTTTTTCTCCAATGATTTAAAGATGTAAAACTACTCTTTGCTCACAGGCCACACCAAAATAGTCGGTGGGCTGGATTTGGCCCATGGGCCACTGTTGGCCACCTTTAGACGAAATATCTTCCATATGGAATGTGTGCCTTTTTTTTTTTTTTTTTGAGGAGGATCGGCCCTGAGCTAACATCTGCTGCCAGTCTTCCTCTTTCTGCTGAGGAAGATTAGCCGTGAGCTAGCATCTGTGCCCATCCTCCTCTATTTTGTATGTGGGATGCCGCTACATCATGGCTGAATTAGCTGTGCGTAGGTCCACACCCAGGATCTGAACCTGCGAATGCCACACCACCGAAGTGGAGTGTGCAAACTTAACCACTACACCACTAGGGAATGCGTGCCTTTTGTCCTCCCAGTGTGACCCAGGACTTTTTAGGGGCAGTACCACAACTTCTAATAGACAAAGGCCCCTGATGACCACCACACACCCCTAATAAGTGAACTCAGTATTAGTTTGCATCTTATTCTGTCTCTATGTCTGGCTAGTTCTCTCCCAGTATTCAGCCCCAGACAGCCTGGCACATGATCCATTGTTAATCCCACAGCACTGTCAACACTGATCCCAGATGGAGCTCCTTCATCTAGATATAACATTCCATCCATAAGGGGTTACTTGAGCCCCCAGAGTTAGGTTCTAGAACACAGAGCTAAGGCCAAATACTACCTACACCCACAACAGCAAACTACTTCTCTAATCCCTGGTTTCATCCAAGACTGAGGCATAAAGAAGTGATTCTTAACCCTTGCTGAATATTTGATCACCTGGGCAGCATTAAAAAAAAATGCCCAGTCCCCGTCTCAGGAGACTCGTTTAATAGACCTGAGGAGACCTGAGTACTATATTTTTTAAAATAGGTAATATAGGGGCCGGCCTCGTGGTGTAGTGGTTAAGTGCATGCGCTCCACTGCTGGCGGCCCGGATTTGGATCCCGCGTGTGCACCGATGCACCACTTGTCAGGCCATGCTGTGGTGGCGTCCCATATAAAGTAGAGGAAGATGGGCACAGATGTTAGCCCAGGGCCAGTCTTCCTCAGGAGGATTGGCATGGATGTTAGCTCAGAGCTGATGTTCCTCACCAAAAAAAAAAAAGGTAATATACGGGCTGGCCTGGTGATGTAGTGGTTAAGTTCACGCCTTCTGCTTTGGTGGCCCGGGGTTTGCAGATTCAAATCCTGAGCGCAGTCCTATGCACCACTTGTCAGGCCATGCTGTGGTGGCGTCCCATATAAAGTAGAGGAAGATGGGCACGGATGTTAGCCCAGGGCCAATCTTCCTCAGCATAAAGAGGAGGATTGCCAACAGATGTTAGCTTAGGGCTAATCTTCCTCACAAAAAATAGGTAATGTATTCATATGGTTCAATATAAAAATGATACAAATGGTATTCACTGAGAAGTCTCATTCCCACCCCATTTATCTTGGAGGCCCCTATATTTACCACTTTTATTTGCCTCTTTTGTGTATTACACGTTTCTTTTTTTTTTTTTTAAGGTTTTATTTATTTATTTATTTTTGGTGAGGAAGATCAGCCCTGAGCTAACCATCCATGCCAATCCTCCTCTTTTTGCTGAGGAAGACAGCCCCAAGCTAACATCTATTGCCAATCCTCTTCCTTTTTTTTCCCTTTTTCTCCCCAAGGCCCCAGTAGATAGTTGTATGTCATAGCTGCACATCCTTCTAGTTGCTGTATGTGGGACACCGCCTCAGCATGGCCCAACAAGTGGTGCATCGGTGCGCGCCGGGGATTCGAACCCTGGCCGCCAGTAGCCGAGCACGCGCATTACTGCTAAGCCATGGGGCCGGCCCCCACACGTGTTTCTTTATGCAGGTAAAAATAAATAAGAATATTTTTATTTTCCTCCTTTCTTACACTAGGGAAAACATTATATCCACTCTTCTGTATCTGGCTGTTAAAAAAATCAAATAATAAATCCTGGAAATATTTCCATATCAGTATGTAGAGAGGTGCCTCATTGTTTGTTTTCACATTTGCATACTATGCCATTGTGAAGTTATACCATAGTTTATTTAATGAGTCTCTACAGGCAGATATTCAAATTATTTCCAAAGTCCTGTTACAAACAATGCCACAATGTATAACTTTGTACATATATAATTTCATATGTATGCAGGTGTCTTAGTCTGTTTGGGCTGCTATAACAAACTACCATAGACTGAGTGGCTTATAAACAGAAATTTATGTCTCACAGTTCTGATGGCTAGGAAGTCCAAGATCAAGGTGCTGGCAGATTCAGTGTCAGGTGGGCCCACTTCCTGGTTCCTGTGTCCTCACATGGCAGAAGAGGTAAGGGAGCTGTCTGGGGTCTTTTACAAGGGCACTAATGCCATTCATGAGGGCTCCACTCTCATGACCTAATCACCTCCCAAAGGCCCCACTTCCAAATACCATCAGACTGGGGATTAGATTTCAACATATGCATTTGGGGGGACACAAACATTCAGTCTATAACAGCAGGTATTTCTGTAGAATGAATTCCCAGAAATGGGACTGCAGATTAAAGGGTGAATGCATATCTAAAGATATGGTCAAACTGCCTTCCCTAAAGGTTGCAACATTTTGTACTTCAGCAGTAATATAAGAGAATGCCTACATCCCCACAGCCTCATCAACAGTGTGTGTCTTACTAGGCTGGGCTTACGCAGCAAAGGTTTACTTCTGACCTATACAGGGAAATGTTCCTCTGTGCAGCAACTCAGCAATCCAGGCTGCTGGAAACTCCACTGTCCTGAGGCTACTTGACTTTCTCCCTCAGGGGTTGAACTGGGGAACAGAACCAGAGACGCTCTTTAATTTATTAACACCAGATATTAAAGCTTCAGCCCAGAGGAATATGTTAATTATGCTTGCATTTTATGGATGAGGATGAGTCACATGCCAAGCCTAAGTGAAGAGAGAGCAGGGAATTGCATTTTCCATATCCTCAGAAGGAGAGGAGAACCAGATTTTGGTGAAATTATACATCCAACTTTCAGATTCTTGCCACCCTGGTAGGTGAAAAAAATGTTCAGAGTAGTTTTATTTTGCATTTCTCTTATAAGGAGTGAGATTGAGCATCTTTTCATATGTTTAAGAACCATCATCAGTATTATTTATTTATTTATTTTTTGTGAGGAAGATCAGCCCTGAGCTAACATCTGATGCCAATCCTCCTTTTTTTTTTTTTTCTGCTGAGGAAGACTGGCCCTGGGCTAACATCTGTGCCCATCTTCCTCTACTTTGTATGGGACACTGCCACAGCATGGCCTGACAAGTGGTGTGTCGGTGAGCGCCCAGGATCCAAAACTGGAACCCCAGGCTGCAGAAGTGGAGCTCGCACACTTAACCACTACGCCACTGGGCCGGCCCCCATCATCAGTACTTGTTAAAACTCCTAGCTAATTCTAATATGCCATCAGACTTGCACCTCCTGGAGATTTACTACTCAGTTTAGATTTTCCATCTGAAAGAAACATCTTTTCCCTTCCATGATTAGTAGGATGGTGGTGATTGACCCCATGAGAACTTGCCTGAGACCCTGCCTTTTAAGTATTAGTACAGTAGTCTCCCCTTATCCGCAGTTTTGTTTTCTGTGGTTTCAGTTACCTGCAGTCACCCACGGTTTGAAAATAGTAAATGGAAAGTTCCAGAAATAAACAATTCATAAGTTTTAAATTGCACTCTGGCTCTGAGTACCATGATGAAATCTCACACCATCCCGCTTCATCCCGCCTGGAACGCGAATCATTTCTTTATTCAGCGGATCCACGCTGTATACGTTCGCAGCCCATTAGTCATTTAGTAGCCCTCAAGTTATCAAATTGACTGTTGAGGTATCAAAGTGCTTGTGTTCAAGTAACCCTTATTTTACTTAATAATGGCCCCAAAGTGCAAGAATAATGATGCTGGCAATTCGGATACATCAAAGAGAAGTTGTCAAGTGCTTTATTTAAGTGAAAAGGTGAAAGTTCTTGACTTAAGGAAAGGAAAAACATCGTATATTGAGGTTGCTATGATCTATGATAAGAATGAATCTTCTACTCGTGAAATTGTGAAGAAGGGAAAAGAAATTTGTACTAGTTTTGCTGACGCACCCCAAACTGCAAAAGTTATGGCCACAGTGTGTGATAAGTGCTTAGTTAAGAAAGAGTTCAGGGCTGGCCCTGTGGCTTAGCGGTTAAGTGCGTGCGCTCCGCTACTGGCGGCCTGGGTTCGGGTCCCGGGCGCGCACAGATGCACCGCTTCTCCAGCCATGCTGAGGCCGCGTCCCACATACAGCAACTAGAAGGATGTGCAGCTATGACATACAACTATCTACTGGGGCTTTGGGGAAGAAAAAAAGGAGGAGGATTGGCAATAGATGTTAGCTCAGAGCCGGTCTTCCTCAGCAAAAAGAGGAGGATTAGCATGGATGTTAGCTCAGGGCTGATCACACACACACACACACACACACACACACACACACACACACACGAGTTCAGTACTATCTATGGTTTCAGGCATCCACTGGGGGTCTTAAAACATATCCTCTGCAGATAAGGGGGGGCTACTATAATAGTCTGATTCTCATTATAAAATAACTTTCAGTCTATAACCCTAGCATTTATGCCATATACCTTATGTACCAGACAGGGAGCAGGATGGTCAGTCTGTAATTGTTAGAGCCAGAACTAGAAATCTTTGCCTAAAAACAGCAAAGACTCAATGCTTAAATGTTATGAGAGTTTTGCATCAACCCCTGTGATCACCATGTCTATCTGAGGGAGAAAGTATCTCATAATTGCTCTTCATTGTACTCTCATCTCTTTAAGGGTAAAATCTCCTTCTAATGATGTAGACGGTGGATAGAAGACTTCAGTCCCAAGACCCTCATTCCTAACACAAAACTAAAACCTCAAAAGCTTGTATAAAAGTGTAAACACTTTTTTTTCCACTCAGCTCCCTGTTTCCACATTTTTATTTCCTACCAATCACAATAGCAGTTCCTCTGAACATCTTTCCTTCGGAAAATGAAGACTTTGTTTTTGTTCAAACCCCCAGATCACCTAGGATCCTCTCACTCAATTCCTAATGCAAAGTCTATTCAAAAAGTAGTCTGACTTAGGTCAGAGTCTAACCCTCCTGAGATTAGGCAATCAGATCGGTCCATACCTGCAACACTAGAGTGACTCAGTGATCTTACAAAAGTTTACTCACCACGGATTCATGGCATAACTGTCTTAACTAGGCAAACTTTCTGCTGCAGTAATTAGAAACCCGATTCAAAATAGTTCAAGTAGAAAGGGCATTTGTCATTTCCCATAACACAAAGTCTGTAGTAGGGCAGCTCAAGATGCAGGATATCCAGACCCTGAGGCTGCTTCTCTGTGATTTTCTTGGTTCTAATCACCTTCAGATTTTGGCTTCATCCTTGGGCTGGTGGCTAGATGGCTGCAGTCACCCCAGGTCTCACTCAATCCAGTCATGACAATGCCCAGTGGAAGAAGGATTATTTCTTTGTGCCTTTTTTTTTTTTTTTTGCTGAGGAATATTAGCCCTGAGCTAACATCTGTGCCAATCTTCCTCTATTTTATATGTGGGTAGCCAGCACAGCATGGCTGACGAGTGGTGTAGGTCTGTGCCTAGGATCTGAACCTGTGAACCCAGGCCGCTAAAGCAGAGCGCACCGAACTTAACGACTAGGCCACAGGGCTGGGCCCTCTTTGTGTCTCTTTTTAAGAGCAAAGAGCACTTCTTCCAGAAAACTTCCTGGAGATTCCCCTTCCCATCCCCACCCCATCAGGTCATATGTCCATTCCTAATGCAAGCACTGGCAAGAATGGGGCCACCCATGCCTGACTTAGACCAAACAAGACCGTATGTAGCTTTGGCATTGGGAAGAAGAAAAAATGAGGGGTAGACATTCAAGCAAATGTGGGCTAAAACTCCCTGCACTGAGCATCTTCTGGTTTACTGGGATTGCGGATGCAAAGGTGAATACTATGTGGCCCTTACTGGTAGTGCTCAGTCTAGATGACGAATAAACATTAAGTGAGCTTCTGATTTTAATCTGGCTCCTTAAATGGCCTTCCTACAGAGAGAGAATGGGCTTTTCAGTTGTGATGAGAATTTCCCTTTTTTCCCCAGTTTTATTGAGTTATAATTGACATATAACATTGTAATACTAGTTTTAGGTGTACAACATAATGATTTGATATATGTATACATTGTGAAATGATTACCACAATAAATTTAGTTAATGTCCATCACCTGACATAGTTACAAATTTTTTTTCCTTGTGAGGAGAACTTTTAAGATTTACTCTTGGGCCGGCCAGGTGGCATAGTGGTTAAGTTCGGCGTGCTCTGCTCCAGCAGCCTGGGTTTCGTGGCAGGCGTCCCACATATAAAATGGAGGAAGACGGGCATGGATGTTAGCTCAGGGCCAATCTTCCTCAGCAAAAAAAGGAAGATTGGCAGCAGATGTTAGCTCAGGGCTAATCTACCTCACACCCACACACATACACACACACAAAAAGATCTACTCTCTTAGTAACTTTCAAATATATGATACAGTATTGTTTTTTATTTTATTATTTTTTTATTTTTTTTATAATTTTATTTATTTATTTATTTTTTCCCCAAAACCCCAATAGATAGTTGTATGTCATAGCTGCACATCCTTCTATTGTTGTATGTGGGACGCGGCCTCAGCATGGCCGGAGAAGCGGTGCGTCGGTGCGCACCCGGGATCCGAACCCGGGCGGCCAGCAGTGGAGCACGTGCACTTAACCGCTAAGCCACGCGGCCGGCCCTATGATACAGTATTGTTAACTTTAGTCACCATGCTGTACATTACATCCCCAGAACTTATTTCCCTTATAACTGGCAGTTTATACCTTTTGACCACCTTCACCCATTTTGCCCACTCTGTACCCCATGCCTCTGGCAACCACCAATCTGTTCTCTGTATCTGAGTTCGGGTTTTTAGATTCCACATATAAGTGAGATCATACAATATCTGTCTTTCTCTGTCTGACTTAGCATAAAGCCCTGAAGGTCCATCCATGTTGTCACAAATGGCAGAATTTTCTGCCTTTTTATGGCTGAATAGTATTCCATTATATATATACACCACATTTTCTTTCTTTTTTCTTTTTTTTTGTGAGGAAGATCAGCCCTGAGCTAACATCCATTGCCAATCCTCCTCCTTTTTTTTTTCCCCCTAAGCCCCAGTAGATAGTTGTATGTCATAGTTACACATCCTTCTAGTTGCCGTATGTGGGACGCCACCTCAGCATGGCTCGAGAAGTGGTGTGTTGGTGCGAGCCCAGGATCCGAACCTGGGCCACCAGTAGCGGAGCGCGTGCACCTAACCGCTAAGCCACGGGGCTGGCCCAACCACATTTTCTTTATCCACTCATCTGTTGGTGGACACTTAGGTTGCTTCCATGTCTTGGCTATTATAAATAATGCTGCAATGAACATGGTAATGAAGATATCTTTTCATCATAGTGATTTTGTTTCCTCTGGATATATACCCAGAAGTGGAATTGCTGGGTCATATGGTAGTTCTGCTTTTAATTTTTTGAGGAACCTCCATACTGTTTTCTGTATTGGCTGCACCAACTTACATTCCTACCAACAGTGCACAAGGGTTCCAATTTCTCCACATCCTCACGAACATTTATTTCTTGTCTTTTTGATAACAGGCATTCTAATAGGTGTGAAGTGATATCTCATTGTGGTTTTGATTTGCATTTCCCTGATGATTAGTGATGTTGAGCATCTTTTCATGCATCTGTCGGCCGAGAATTTCACCTTCTACTTTCTAGCTCTCTTTCCCCTTCTCTTTTTTTTTTTTTACCATCCATTCAACAAAACCCCACTGAGTGCCTACTCTGTGCCAGGCACAATGCTCTAGAGTCCCATCTTCAGAGAACTTACATTCTAGCTTAAATTGTTTATTTGACAACTACATTTCTTTTTTCTTTTCTTTTTTTGTGAGAAAGACTGGCCCTGAGCTAACATCTGCCAATCTGCCTCTTTTTGCTGAGGAAGACTGGCCCTGGGCTAACATCCGTGCCCATTTTCCTCCACTTTATATGGGATGCCGCCACAGCATGGCTTGCCAAGCGGTGCGTGGGTGCGCGCCCGGGATCCCAACCAGCCAACCCCTGGCTGCGCAGCGGAGCGCGCGCACTTAACCGCTTGCGTCACCGGGCCGGCCCCCTACGTTTCTTATTGTAAATGATTACGGCCTTCCTTTTCATTTTAAAATTCATTGTAATTTTGGTTAGTATCTGCAAGAAACTAGCCACCTCTGGGCCTGCGGACCTCAGGACCACCACATTCGGGGATATGGAGGTTGTGCCACGTGCTGCCTCAGCTGGCCATCTGGCTTCCCTAAATGACACTTCTGTCATCACCACAATAAGAGCCAATAGAAGTTTTTAAGTGGTGGAATGACATGATCAGCACTAGTCTGTCTCAGAGAACTTAAACTTTAACAAAAAACACATTAAAAAAAAAACCCCAGGGTCGGCCCCGTGGCTTAGCGGTTGTGTGTGCGCTCCGCTACTGGTGGCCCGGGTTAAGATCCCGGCGCGCACCGATGCACCGCTTGTCCGGCCATGCTGAGGCTGTGTCCCACATACAGCAACTAGAAGGATGTGCAGCTATGACATACAACTATCTACTGCGGCTTTGGGGGTAAAAAAAAAAGGAGGAGGATTGGCAATAGATGTTAGCTCAGAGCCGGTCTGCCTCAGCAAAAAAGAGGAGGATTAGCATGGATGTTAGCTCAGGGCTGATCTTCCTCATAAAAAAAAAAAAAAAACCCAAATCAACTCACAGCAGAACTTGATTTTGACTTCATTTCTAGCTGGCCTGGAGGTGTTCTTGGTCTCAGAGGTTTGTCTCTGGCCTCAGTGGGTGCTATACTCCTTTGAATGCTGCCTCAGTGGGGTAAGTGGTTTCCTGCACATCCATGACTTGCTTCACTCCCTGCTCTTAGCATACTTGTAAGTTGACTCCTGGCTAGACTTTGGGACATTCTTCTGGGAGAATTTAAGGAACTAAGGTGCAAAGATCAATGTCAAGTCATCTTTGCTTCCAGTCCTTCTCTGATCTGAGCTCTAGTATTAGCACCCTTGTGACTCTGGTCAAGGAACCAGACCCCTGCACTAGCCCTCAGGCCAGAGTTCTGACTTCTAACTTTCCTTCCTTGGCTTTGCTAGCTGGCCATGGGGCAGGAGGCCTGCTCTTGAACTCCACCTGCACTGCAGGGGCCTCTCCTACCTACTGCCAAGCAGCCTTGAAACTGACTAGGGACTCCAGGGCTAGAAACCCCACTACTCTGTTTTTAAAAATCTGTGAAATGTGCTCTTTGCAGCCGGCGCCGAGCGATGGGCAACTCTCGGGACAACTGGCACAAGCGCCGCGAGACCGGGGGCAAGACAAAGCCCTAACAGAAGAAGCCGAAGTATGAGCTGGGCCGCCCCGCCACCAACACGAAGATTGGCCCCCGCCGCATACACACAGTCCGTGTGCGGGGAGGCAACAAGAAGTACCGCACCTTAAGGCTGGACATGGGGAACTTCTCCTGAGGCTCCGAGTGTTGTACGCGCAAAACTAGGATTATTGATGTTGTCTACAACGCATCCAACAACGAACTGGTCCGCAACAAGACCCTGGTGAAGAACTGCATCGTGCTCGTTGACAGCACACCGTACCGACAGTGGTACGAGTCCCACTATGCACTGCCCCTGGGCCGCAAGAAGGGGGCCAAGCAGACCCCTGAGGAGGAAGAGATTTTAAACAAAAAACGATCAAAGAAGATTCAGAAGAAATATGATGAAAGAAAAAATAATGTTAAAATCAGCAACCTTCTGGAGAAACAGTTCCAGCAGGGCAAGCTTCTTGCATGCATCACCTCAAGACCAGGCCAGTGTGGCCAAGCAGATGGCTATGTGCTAGAGGGCAAGGAGCTGGAGTTCTATTTGAGAAAAATCAAGGCCCGGAAAGGCAGCTCATGTAATAAAGGGGTTTATTGTTCTCTGTAAAAAAAAAAATCTGTGAAATGTGTTCAATATCACGATTTTCCTGAGTACCCCATCTCAGCTGGGTCTTTGGCAGTCCTTTCCATGATAATCTACCTCTCCCATCTTCTATCTCAGCTCCCACCACTTTCAGCCTCACGAAGAAAATATAGGCAGTCAGATGTCAGCTCCTTTCCAGTTACTCACTTATTTGTATCTCTTATGGGTTGAATTGTGGATCCCCCCCAATTAATATGTTGAAGTCTCAACCCCCAGTACCTCAGAATGTGACAGTATTTGAAAATAGGGTCTTTACAGACATAATTAACTTAAAGCCAGGTCATTTGGGTAGGCCCCAATCTAACATGACTAGTGTCCTTCTAAAAAGGGGAAATTTGGACACAGAAAGATGGGCAGAGGGAAAATGATGCGAAGACACAGGGAGGGGCCAGCCCAGCGGTGCAAGCGGTTAAGTGCACGTGCTCCGCTTCTGTGGCCTGGGGTTCGTGGGTTAGGATCCCGGGCGCGAACCGATGCACCGCTTGTCATGCCATGCTGTGGTGGCGTCCCATATAAAGTAGAGGAAGATGGGCACGCATGTTAGCTCAGAGTTGATCTGCCTCAAACACACACAAAAGAAACAGGGAGAATGCTATGTGAATATGAAGATGGTCATCTACAAGCCAAGGAGAGAGGCCTGGAACATATATTTTCCTCAGCATCCTCAGAAGGAACCAACTCTGCCAACAGCTTGATTTCAGACTTCTAGCCTGGAAAATTGAGAAAATAAATTTCTGTTGCTTAAGCCTCCTGGGGGCTTAGCAAACTAATAGTGTCCATGCACACATTCGTTCTTTAATTCTTTCTCTGGAAAGAGGTCTGTCTTCTTGGGTCTGTGGCTTTCTTCTTTCTCCTGTGGCAGATTTCTCCTCTCCTACGTCTCTCTCCTCACCTGCTCTTTCTCCTTAGCCTTTACATAAGGTCCAGTCTCTCCCTTGATCCTGTTCTCCACCCCTTCCAAGTTTATCACCCCATCGTTCTCCTTCATGGCCAAGTTTAAGAGAATAATCTCGGGCCAGCCCCGTGGCTCAGCGGTTAAGTGTGTGCGCTCCGCTGCTGGCGGCCCGGGTTTGGATCCCGGGCGCGCACCAACGCACCGCTTCTCCGGCCATGCTGAGGCCGTGTCCCACATACAGCAACTAGAAGGATGTGCAACTATGACATACAGCTATCTACTGGGGCTTTGGGGGGAAAAAAAAAATAAATAAAATTAAAAAAAAAAAAAAAGAGAATAATCTCTCCCTTTGCTGCATATTCACTCCACAGTCCTTATAATCTGGATTCCCCCCACGCCACTGCATTGAAACCGCTCTTCTGTTTTAGTGTACTTCTCCATAATATTTGAGGACACTGATCACTCCCTCCTTGGAACTCTGTCTTTGCTTTCTTTTTTATTTATTTTTTCCCCCAAAGCCCCAGTAGATAGTTGTATGTCATAGCTGCACATCCTTCTAGTTGCTGTATGTGGGACGCGGCCCCAGCATGGCCGGAGAAGCGGTGCGTCGGTGCGCGCCCGGGATCTGAACCCGGGCCGCCAGTAACAGAATGCACGCACTTAACCACTAAGCCACGGGCTGGCCCTGTCTTTGCTTTCTGATCATTCTTCTCTTCCCATTTTGAGCTGGGTTCTTGGGCGCTGCTTCTGGCCTTCCATGTCTGTATTTCCAGGACTCGGTTGTGGCTCTCCTCTCATCTCCCTGGGCACTCTCCTTCACCTACTGGCTTTAACTACCACTTGTATTCTAATAACTCCCAAATCCTCTCCACATCTCTCCTAAGCCCTAGATGTACACGGTCAATTTAGGCATCCTATTAATTTTCTTACTTGTCTTGTGTATTGTCTTCTGTCCTACGAGAATGTAAGCTCCATGAAGACAGGGATTGTGGTATGTTTTGTGCCCAAGCATTGGCCTGGCACCTGGAATCTGTTCCTATGTCCCAAAGCTCTTCAAACTCAACATGTCCAATACTTAATCCGTCCTTTTCCTCTGCCCCCAACCCCAGACTTGCTTGTTTTTGTATTCCTTTGGTGGAATAAAACTGTCTCCTACTAGCTCCTTGGCCAGAAACCTGAGTGTTATCTCCAAGGCCTCCCTCACTGGCAAATCCATCACTAGAGCCTGCTCCACCTAATGCTGTGTCTTCTGAAAGGACTATAAAGATGCATCACAACGTTATTTATAAGAGCAAAAAAAACCTAGAGACAACCCAAGTGATTAAGGAAATGATAGAATAAATTATGGTTAACCCATAGCTGCAATAGACAGTTGCAGCTATGAAAAGTTTTCAACGAGCACATAGGATGATGCTTGCAAGATTAATATTATGGGGGAAAAAATGGACATGCAACATAATTATATAGTATAGTCCCAATTTTGTGGAAAAGCAAGCCAGTATGTGTAAGGGTGATTTTTTTTCACTGAAATACACAATTATGGTCAACCTTTCAAAATGTGAATCTGATGTCACTCTCTTGCTTAGAATCCGTAAATGCGTCCCTGCTATTGAAGGTCAGTGATCTGCCTCCTCCCTATGGCCCATAAAGCCTTTCATACTGGGACCTGCCTACTTTCCTCATGTCATCTCCCACCCACAACCCAAACTCTAGGCCTTCCTCTACTTGCAGCTCCCAAATGTGAGCCACCTTGATTTTTTCACTTAGGCTTCTTTCTATGCAATGGTCTCTCCCTTGTCTTCCTGGAAAAGTCTGCTACCCATGTTCAGACCTCAATCATTCTTTATTTATAATGATGCCCAAAAATGATATCCACTAAAACCAGAGTGGCCTTTGGAACATGGGGAGCTAGTCCACTGACATAAGATTTCCAAGATGGCCTAGCCTAGCCTACAGGGGCTTTCTCCGAGCTTTTGGATCTAGAAGCAATTCCTAGGCCTGTGGTCAGACATGAAGATGGAAGCAGGAGAATGGAGCCAAAGGCTAGGCCAGCCTGCTCTCCTTTCTTGGTGGGCTGCAGTGCGGCCCAGGAGAGGGGCCTAGAGCCTTGATGGGGAACCAACTTGCAGAGTAGACTAGCCAGCCATCCTTCATCCTACTCACAGGAGCATCTCTCAGCAGTCTACACAGGGGGTAACCAAGTATAGTCCATGGGCCAAATTCAGCCCACCATGTTTTGCACCTCCTATGGTTTTTACATTTTTAAGTGGTTCTAAAAAAAATCAAAAGAATAGTATTTTGTCACATGTGAAAATTATATGAAATTCAAATTTGTGTCCATTAATAAAGTTTTATTGGAACATGGCCACTCTCACTTACTGTCTTTGACTGCTTTTGTGTTACGATGATGGAGGTGAGTAGTTGCAACAGACTGTTTGGCCTGTGAGCCTAAAACATTTACTCTCTGGCCCTTTATAGTTTCCTGAACCCTGATCTAGATAGTGCTGCAGAGTGGGCAGGGAGGCAGGAGACAGACTGGAAGAGTGCTCTGACAGAAGAGATGAAGGTTTCAGGAAGGAAGCTTGTTCATAGGGCTAAATGTGGCAGTGAGGACCAAACACATGAAGAATGAAGACTCAACAAGGAGGATCCCCTCCACCAAATCTTTGAAAATGACTATGTAGGAGACAGAATGTGATTAAAAAACAACTTCACATTTTATTTTATGGAATATGGTCATTTGTTGAGTTGAAGGCATGGAGCATAAGAGCTGTTCTGATACAGACTCTGAAAAAAGCCCCCCTCCCATGAGCACTTTTAACGACTAGCTCATCATTCTGTACACGAGACATTTCATTTATCAGAGCTGAAGATGCTTAAAAACATTTGTAACTTTAAAAATTCTGCAGAAAAGGCCTATGTGGGCAAATTATAAGAGTTTTACTAAGTTGGTATAGTGTACATTTAAAATTAAGTACTCACAAAAAGAAGTTAGAGAAATTAAAGTGCAAGTATGTATTTTTTTCTTGCCACTTGAGTTAAATTGAGGTTTCCTTTCCTACAGAATGCAAAAAAGACATCCACAAGGCACCCTCACTGCTGTTAAGTTACAAATCACCAGATGTTGGAAATAGTTTCCTCCAAGGAGAACGCACTTATTTTTAGGTTAGTAGCCACTTAACATATAACTAGAGTTAGAAAAGCTACTTTTGGGGCCAGCTCCGTGGCTTAGTGGTTAGGTGCGTGAGCTCTGCTACTGGTGGCCCAGGTTCGGATCCCGGGCGCGCACCAACGCACTGCTTCTCCGGCCATGCTGAGGCGGCGTCCCACATACAGCAACTAGAAGGATGTGCAACTATGACATACAACTATCTACTGGGGCTTTGGGGGAAAAAAGAGGAGGGGGATTGGCAATAGATGTTAGCTCAGAGCCGGTCTTCCTTAGCAAAAAGAGGAGAATTGGCATGGATGTTAGCTCGGGGCTGATCTTCCTCACAGACACAAAAAAGAAAAGCTACTTTTTTTGAAGGCACAGCTTGTTTCCCGCTCAACTGTGGAAATAAAAATCTGTCTTACAGGGGCTGGCCCGGTGGCGTAGCAGTTAAGTTCGAACGTTCCTCTTCAGTGGCCCGGGGTTCACCAGTTCGGATCCTGGGTGCGGGCCATGCTGAGGTGCTGTCCCATATAGAAGAGCTACAGCTCTAAAACTATGATACACAACTATGTACTGGGGCTTTGGGGAGAAAAAAGAAAAAGAGGAAGATTGGCAACAGATGTTAGTGCAGGGCCAATCTTACTCAAAAAAAAAAAAAAATCTGTCTTACAGACCCCATCTGGCAAGAAGGACAAGTTCACTGGTCTTGTCTGTTGCACCAAAGCCCACCCTATAGCCAACCCCAGCCAGAGCACCTCTCAGTGTCTCCATGATATGTATCTGGTCTAGAGGGTAGAATGTTTTCTCTTTGATCATAATTATCATGTGCAAAGATTCTAGAGGCTCCTCAGTTCTTTGTTTTCTACAAATGCAAGCAACTTTGCTTTACAGAGGTAGCATCAGCAACTGGTCCTTGGTAGGCATGGGTGCAGGGGTGAAGACACAGCAGAAAGAAGCCGCTGGCCAGCATGTAGCTTAGCAACAATACCTCAGCCAAGGCTTTAGAGCAAGAGGGTCTGAACAAGAACAGAACAAAATGTATGAGGCCCTCTAATGTGTCAAAGGAAGACAAATTTCTAGAAAAGTGAGGGCAACTCTCCTTCCATATGCTTGAGGGGAAAGGGGGAGTGATTGGCTTCATCAATCCAACAAGACAGGGAAGGTACATAAAATAAGGTGCTACTTTGCTTCAAGTCAGTTAAATCACTAATCCCATTATGCAAATGGAAGGCCGCTGAAGAGACTGTTTAGCAGTGGCCTTTATGTGTATTTATTTGAAAAAATAAGTTTAGGTCTGAGGTATAATGACTCATCTCCATGAGTCTACGCCTGATGATGATAAACAGAAGAATGAAAGGTGTTAGAGAGAAAAAAACCAGAAACAATTAGAATGAGTGGAAATGCACATATGGGCTGCTCCGCATTCTGGCTTTGCGCTTTTGATCAGCCTTTTGGCTGAAAGCCCTGTGAACTCATTTAGTTTGGGCTGGGTATACATTTAAAATTTTCCTTTTACCAGTTATCAAGAGAATAATCATGGGGCCGGCCCAGTGGCTTAGTGGTTGAGTACGCGCGCTCTGTTGCTGACGGCCCGGGTTTGGATCGCCGGTGCGCACCGACGCGCCGCTTCTCCGGCCATGCTGAGGCCGTGTCCCACATGCAGCAACTAGAAGGATGTGCAGCTATAACATACAACTATCTACTGGGGCTTTGGGGAAAAAAAAAAGGAGGAGGATTGGCAATGGATGTTAGCTCAGAGCCAGTCTTCCTCAGCAAAAAGAGGAGGATTAGCATGGATGTTAGCTCAGGGCTGATCTTTCCTCACAAAAAAAAAAAAAAAAGAGAATAATCATGATGAGCTCATCTGATAAACAAACATCTAATCTGGTTACCTTTAATGGTGTCCTTATATCCTGGGATAGTCATAATGACATGGATCAGACTCCCTGAGGTGGCTGGAACACGACAGAAAGCTGTGTCTGCCAATGGCAGCTGTCAGCATTCAGGAAGGTCATGCATTATGGGATGGAACAGCCACATAAATACTGATGCATTGCTATAGCACTTTAAAAAGAGAGGTTTCCTTTGCTTTATTTATAAGCTACACAATCCAAGTGGTGAAGGTCACATAGCCAGTGCCATGTTTCAAGGTGAAAGGCACTGTTATTTTAGTTTCTGACCTAATCTGTCTTTTTAAAGACACCATCTTCAAAATATTTTAATTTGCTTTTTAAAAAGACAAGGGCCTTGGGGCATCAATTATTTTGTTGGAGATACCAACACAAATTTATTTAATTATAGAAATTAATTTTAATTAATGCTTTTAAGTGATTCTTTTTGTAAAATGAAAGAAAAGAACCAGCTGGGTCAGTTAAAATGCTAATGTCCGGCCTTTTTTTTTTTTTTTTAGCCAAATCCTTCCATACAAAGTCAGCATCGGGCCGGCCCTGGGGCGTAGTGGTTAAGCGCGCATGCTCTGGGGCTGGCAGCCCCAGTTGGGATCCCGGGCGCACACTGATGCACCGCTTGTCAGGCCATGCTGTGGTGGCTTCCCACGTAAAATGGAGGAAGATCAGCACGGATGTTAGCTCAGGGCCAGTCTTCCTCAGCAAAAAGAGGAGGATTGGCATGGATGTTAGCTCAGGGATGATCTTCCTCACAAAAAAAAACAAACAAAAAAACAAAGTCAGCATCATTTGTGGAGTTCCAGTTCTAAAACTGAGTGGCAGAGAACCAAGTGATGAGTCAAGTCATCTTGCAAAAAGTGTTAAGAAGAGTGGGTGGAAATCCTGGACGGGTCAGGAGACCCCAGCCACTGAATAAACTGCCATACCCTAGGCCTGGTCACAGTGATCCCCAGAGGGGTGCAGAGCTCAGGAAGGAGGAGGTGGAGGAAGACTAATGCTTGGCCGCAGTCTGTGTGATGCTCCATCCCCACAAACTCGAAAGAGTCCCCAGTCGCCAGCCACGCAGCCTTGAGCCAGTGGAGAAGCTGTTCCCAACCATGGACACAGTTAGAGAGGAGAGCGTGTGGGGAAGAATGGCTCACCCAGTTCCCTACACATTCCCAGGCAACACAGTGAGCAACGCTGGTCTGAACCTCTCCTACTAAAATGCATGCTGAGGGCAGAGGGCAGGAGGGGAAGAGGCGACATCCGTCAACAAAATAGCAAAGACACACTCCTTTTCTGAATCTAACACTGATCCTTTTCTAGGAGGTTCTGAGAATCATGATGTGGTGTGTGTGTGTGTGTATGGGCGGAAGTGGCTGATGACTGCTAAACAAAGATGTGGGAAGGGCTTTTCTCCCATGAACAACTGGCTCACACAGTCCCTTAGACTCACGGTAAGGCCTAGGAATGAGAAATACAGCAAACAGAGAAATAGAGGTTGATGGTTCCAAGACTGAAATTCCACCCATATCTTTCTATATGCTCATTAAAGCGAGAACTGCAGCCTTTCATTCTCATTCCAGCATGGTAATCAAAGGCCCAGGATATTCAATGCCAGGCTACTGTGCTCAGATTAAAACTCTAAGAACTCAGTTCAAAGAAGAGAGAGAGCTGTTGGCTCTAAGAAAATGTAGGACACACACTTCTCATCACAACAAAATCTCTTAAGACCCACTCCCTTATAACATTTGCAAACGCATGTTAAATTACATACTAAAATAATACATGAAATTTCTTGGGAGTTTAAAAGAGGATCTTTCAAATCTTTTCACCACAACGGAGTGAAAATCCTTCTCTGTCTTTAAAGTTGTCGAACTTTTCTTTCTGTGCTTTTTATATTGACATCTAACTTGTCCACTTTGGCTGTGAGGCGGTCAAGAACGTCATCTTGTTCCTCAATTTCCGTCTGCATCCCCAGGGCTATGTCCTTCAGCCGGCCCAGTCCCAAGGACAGCTCATCTGTGGGAGAGGGAAGGACACACAGGCCTGAGCAAACAGTCACAGCATCAGGAGCTGCTGCTTGTTCCCTCCCAGGTGCTCAGCAACAACCGGATTACTGAGTCCTCTTTCTCATAAGACAGGCTAAACTCCAGGGCTTTGGTTACATTTTCCAAAACACATATAAGTAAAATAAATCTGTTTACTCAAAAAGTAATAGTGCTTAATATGTAAAAGCCATTCCTCTCTCTGCCACCCACCCAAGATAATCACTGTTCCTATAATGGTGTCTGTCCTTCCAGTGCTTTAAAAAATGCATATAGATCTACATAATTTTTCAGCTGCCTCTGAACCTCTACTCGGTTGCTGCACATTGTAAGATCAGCTAGCACCTAAAGAAAAGAGAAGCACGGAGGGGCCTGGAAAACACGTTCCCTTCCTAGACCCCACAGTGAGTACCTGGGAGAGGTTGGTTGGTTACTAACAGCCAGACCCACTGGCCTGCTCTTCAGGAGCAAAAACCCCAAGTCAGTCGGTAGAATTCAACAGTGCCAGCTTTCCTTCCTTCCATCTCCAGCTCCCTAAAGCTAGATCAAGCACAGATCCAGAGTGGCAAATACGAGGATCCTCATTTGGAAACACATCTGAGAGACAGACCTGGGAAGTCCTGTCCAAAGGGAGCCCCTGCACCCAGGCTGCTCCAGCCCTAGGCTCCCTGCTGGAGAAGGCTGCACCCCACAGTCCACTATGTAGGTGGCAGGAGAAATGATGGCTCTGTCCTTGCCCTGCCATCTGAGTGCTCTCCCAGAAAACACATTGAACTACAAATGTTTCCACTGGAGCCACATGCTGTGAGGTCCCTTTATGAAGAGTCACACTTCCCCACATTCATTCATGCATTGCTACCACTTTTAAAATCCATGAACACATCAATTCTGCGAAGGTTCTGGGCTATGACAGTTAGCTTGCATTTTCCAGAACCAGGCTGGCACTATTCCCTTCACTTACTTTGTGGTCAGGAAGAAGACAGTGGCCTCTGCATAAACTGGGTGCAGAGATCTCTGCAACCCAGGGTCCCCATGTCAAAAGGAACGGAGTGGTGAAGGTGCTGGGTTCCTTCAGAGGTGCCATCTGGGCTGAGCCCCAGGTAACTGTGGAATATACCACTTTTGGCAAAGGTTCTGCTCTTGCGAGAGGTTACATCACTATTGCTGAAATTCAAGTTCAAACACGACGTGTGAGAGCCCCACTTCCACCAAGGGGAAGTGTAGTATGGGGGGGAATCCAGGTCAATTCCACTGGGTCTGAGTTCAAATTCTGATCCTGCTCCTTAGGCATGCTCTGGCCTGCCCAGGACCCAGACCCCAACCAAGGTGAGCCCCCACAAGAGGAGGGCCCCCAGGAACGGCCCAGCCACAACTAGTCACTCTGGTGCCAGTTTCCCTCTAAACTCATTCTACTTCCTTTCTCAGGCTTTCCACTATTCGTAATAAATATTTTACTTCTGTTTCAAAAAGTTGTAAAAATCAATCTCACATTCATTTTTAAGAGGGATGATGCCTGTAAGGACGTGGTCAGCCCTCGGAATCCATGAAAGGCTGACTTGGCACAGATGACATAAAGATAACTGAGGGTGTGGGGGGAGGAGACGTGCTGATTGGACTGTGGGGTCCCCTTATGGGGCTGTGCACCCTGCAGAGATGAGTCCTGACTTAACTGATTCCGCCAGGGGGAATGGTAAAGACTCTTTCCTGGGTTTCATGATAGCGTGATGTGTACATGTGAAAGGGGAGTGGGAGTGGGGGGCATGCCCAGAGCTGCTCTCTGCTCTTTTACTAGAACAGCAGGCCAGGAAGGAGCCAGAGGGAAGAGGGGAGAGGTGGTGCTTCGTAAGCCTTCTTACTGCTAAATTAAAGATAAAACATTAAGAGAAAAAAAGGTCAGACTACACAAATATTTGGCACTGGCACCATAAAGCTAAGCAGAATCAGGTTTGTTTTTTCAAGATAGCCTTCAGTTCTACGCTTCTGGAGTTTACTGAAACCTATGACCTTGTATTCCAAGGAGAGTAAAACCTTGAGGTCACCCCAGGCCTCAGGAAGCTTGTCAGCAGTTGGGACAGCAAATGACAGGCAAATAGTTGTGCTGAGATAAAAAGTGTAAAGTAAAGCCACTAAGAAAGGCAGCCGCCCTCAGAGGGGGGCCTGCACCAGTCCCTGAGACAGAGGGAGGGCGTGGTAAGAAGGGAAAAGCTAACCTGCCAAGGGCGAGTAGGCGTGGCCTGTGTCAGCAGGGCCCACTGGCTGTGCTCTGGAGTCTCCCTCTTCCACTCTAGCCCTCCGCCACACTCTAGGCTGCGTCTTGCTCACCTGCCTGAGCTGCAAATCCTCATGCCAACTGCACACCCTCAGACTCCAGGGGTGGGCCGTACTTACCCTTCTTCTCAAGCCACTCTCTGAATTCAGTACCCTCCATAGGTCTCCCTCCCCCCGTCCCCCAGCAGGCACCAGTGACACCCTTTCTCAGTGGGGAAACCTTTGGTCAGGAGGACCGAGGGCTTTCAAGCCCCTTTGTGTGTCTCTGGAGTGGTCAGACCCCAGCAGATGCATCTTCTGCCTGAGGTCTTTGGCTCCAGAGGGCAGAGTCCAGAGGAAGACGCAAGAGGTGGCCTTCTGGGGCTTCCCTGGACTCTGCGGGCAAAGGGCAGCTGGGGCCGGGGCGGAAGCCTGCCTGGGTGTGGAGGGTGCTGAGATGGGCCCTCTCTTCTGCTGCCGGCGGGCACGGGCCATGCAGGTCTAATTTGACATTCGTACTGAGGGGAGCAGTTGCGAATTGAGGGGAGCAGTTGCGAGCTGCGGGTCATGAAATTACAGTTCTTTTATTTATTTGTTCTTGCTTATGTCTATTGTCCATGTCTTATTCCTGCAAAGATTTCTTTTAATGCTTAAAAGGAAGATTCTATTCCCTGACTCAGTAATTCCATTTCTAGTATTCTAGCTACAAAACGTGGCCAAAGATTTCCTTGGAGGAATGGACAAGGGATTATATGCTGTAGCCAAAAATGGAAATAACCTAAGTGTCTGAGAGTGGGAGATGAGCTGTTAAAGTGCTGCTTTTTAAAGAAATTTCATGGGAAAAATTAGGAAAGAGTTCAAGATATAAGCGAAAAAGCAGGATACAGAAATGTATATACTGAATGATCCCCAGTACCTTTGACATTGATTACACACGTGTACATATGTACATGAAAAACAGAAGGAATGACACCAAATCACGCTGCTGGACAGTAGGATTATGGGCGTTTATTTCCCCATGGCACTTACCTAACCTTCATAATTTTCTACAATGAATCTACATACTCAGAAACAAAGGTTAAATGTTACTAAAAAGAAAGAGCATGGATATGCCTCATGTGCCGTCCTGCTGTTTGCTCAGGGCTGCTGGAAGGGGCACCGCTCTGGGCAGACCAGTGAAGGGCCCAGGGCGTGTCTCCTCCTGGGGGGAGAGCAGGAGGCAGCCTGTGCACAGACACCCAATATGCACCTTCATGGGTTTTGGTTTTGTCTCCCACTAGATACCTTTAGAGCAGGGGGAAATTTTACTTTTTATCTCACCCACTCTGCCATCTCCTAATGGGTGGGAGACTGACGAGTGACAAAGGTAGCCATGGGGGAGCTTCCTGTTCCCGGAGCAAAGGTCAGAGGAGCCAGAACATCTGAGATGCCACCTAGAATAAACTCATGGAAACTGCTCAGGGCCAAGTCCTACTGTCAGCACACACTCCTCCACTTGAACTTCAAATAACTGACTTCTTCCCCTTCGTTCAAATAATAATCACTGAGCGCTTGCCTACTAGGCCCTGGGTATAAAGTAGTAACGATCTGACACATTCCTGAGTCCCTTGAATTTATAGTCCGGTCAGGAAGACAACAGATAAGCCAGTAGATAATGATTACAAACAGCAGAGACACCACACTGGGAACAACAGGGTGCTCTGAGAGCAGATAAGAAGACTCCACGTTAAAGTAAGGCTCATGGCATGAGAAGGAGCCCGCAAAGAGTAGGGAAGAAGGACACTCCAGGCAGAAGGCGGCAGTGATGAGGGAAAGTGATGAAGGCAGGAAGGATGGAGAGGCAAACGGGGGCCGGAGGGGTGGCAAGGGACCTGGACTGTAGGAACCTGGCTGCATGGCAAATATGCCATAATGGCCACATGAGTGCTAGCTCTTACCAGGCCAGGCTGTTTCCTACGCGCTTTATGGGGTCGCTCATGTAACCTTTCCCCAATCCTCAGAGGCAGGGTCTATTCCTGTGCCTGGTTCACAGGGGAGGAAACAAGGGCTCCATGTGGCCAGGTGGTAAGGATGCAGAGTCCAGCCTGCACTGTGTGGACCCTCAGGGACCCCTGGTTCCTGCTGATGTCACGATCCAGATGAGAGGTAGGGAAGGAGAGAAGTGGACAGACTCCAGAGAGAGTGAGGGGGTGAGATGGACGTGACTTGTGTTGGATTTGACATGTGGCGAGGGATAGGCAGACACCAGGTTTTGGTCTTGAGAGACTGGATGGCTACTGGTGCACTGGCTGGGCTCAGCACTAGCTGCCTGGAAGACAAGTGTCCTGAATAAGTGCCCTGCGGAGGCTGGTGCAGCTTCCAGTCTTACCTAGATTGTCGTCGATCTTCTGGTGATAGGCTCGAAGGTGTGCGTTCTTCGGGTAAGCCTCAGTACTCACAGAAGAACTGGCCCCACCAGGGACAGAGTCTGAGTTTAGAAAGAAACACCAGGAGAATGGTTAACTGACATCTCTCGAAATGATGCTTAATAAAATTAATCTTCAACTGGAAAATGGATGGAAGGAATAAGCTGGTTGGTTCTGAGGCCATTCAAAGAGGTGAGTGTGGGAATGAACAGCGTGCAGGAGGAAGAAGCACTGGGCAGGCCTGTTGGAGAGGGAGAGACGCTTCCTCGGGGGCAGCCCTTTGGAGATCAAAGACCCTCAACCTACCGGTCACCTGGTCAGACCCTGGTACACGATCTCGGGAAAGAGACAGAGATTCATACAAATACCAACAGAGCAGTGGAACTGCAACAATGCAAAACCACACAGGCTCGTGCGCAAAGTCTAAAAAACAAGGTTTAAAAGTAAAAATTGTTATGTTACAGAAATGGGATGATAGGTAATTTTTTTTCTTTTTGAAATTTATTTCTTTGCTGTCTTTTCACTCTAAACAAAACAAGGAAAAAAGAAACGTTAAATAATGTACATTTGCCCCAAGAAACCTTCCTTGAACTTCAGTTTCTAAATGCACACAGAAAAGCCCTGTCATCCCAGTTTATATCTTTTGGGGAAACACCCCTTTCAGACTGAGTGTATTTCCTCCAGGACAACCTACTGAGTCTATTCTACACATATAGTGTCAATTTTGGGTTTTTTTGTGTGTCTCTTAATACACACCACACAAGTTAAAACTCTCTCTAATTCCTTAAAATTGTATCTTCCAGGTGCAGGGCTCCTATTCCACTTCTTCACGGTACGACCAGCTCTGGTTTTTTTTTCCGAGCCTTACATTATTTTAGTTTTCTCTCACTTCCTCCCCTTTCCAGACTGAACTGTGTTGATCTCAGTCTTTCCTGACTCCCAGCTCTTCCTCCATCAGGCTTCTCCTTAGCTGTGTCAGCCACAACAGTGGTGGCTTCTAGTGCTTCCAAGGTGTGTCCTCAAAGGTAGCACAAAAAGCATTTGGTTTCTGGCACCCTTCCAATGGGCCTGGCTTTCCAGAGGTCAACAGAAGTCCCCAGGAGACCTGAATTCCTTTCCAGATAGGGGATATCTCTGGGCCTGTCATTTGATATTAATGGAATGATTTGACACTAAACACATTCTATCTTGCACACCTGTCCACACTCCTGCTTCTCCATGCCCCAGAGCTTGAAGGCTGCATCAGTTTCCTATCACTGCTGTTAACAAACTACCACAATCTCATTCTTCAGTTCTGGAGGTTGCAAGTCCCATAGGGGTCTCATCGGGCTGAGATCAAGGTGTCAACAAGGCTGTGTTCCTTCTGGAGGCTCTTGGGGAAAACCTATTCCTAGCTTTTTCCAGTTCCTAGAGGTCACCTACATTCCTTGGCAGGTAGCCCCTTCTTTCATCTCCAAAGCCAGCAGCATGGCTTCTTCAAATTTCTCTCTGATTCTGACACTCTGTCTTCTGCCTCCCTTTTCCACTTATAAAGGAACTTAAGGATTACATTGGGCCCAAATGGATAACCCAGGATAATCTCCCCATCTCAAGGTCAGCTGATTAGCAACTGTAATTCCATCTGCAACCAGAATTCCCCCTCTGCCATATAACCTAATATGAGTTATAACCTAATAGGTTAGGATGTGGACATCTTTGGGGGGCCATTAATCTACTTACCACAGGGGTTTTCCTGCAGTTGGCTTTTCACTGCCAGAAGAGCTCAGAGCCACATGGGGCAGGAAGTAATGGTGGGTAGGCAGGTTCATTTCCAATTGGACATAAGCCCCTACTTTCTTATTCCACCCTCCACGGGGGAGGGAGGGACGAGCCCAGCTGTAACACACACCTCCAGCTCCCTGAGGGCTGCACTAGGTCCCTAACACCCTTCACCTAGCATGTAGGATGACAGCAGCTGGAGTCTCTGCCGCCCCCCACCCCCTCAGGGCCAACACCACATCCAGAGGTCTCCCCACAGAATCCAAATGCGGGTGGCAGCGCAGGTCCCCACTGACCTGAGTCATTCAGCTTCCTGAGGTTTGGGTGGCTGGCCTGGTTCTGTGCCTCCTGTTCTTTACTTGTACTTATGGCTTCTTTCAATCTTTGGATAAAAGTAAGAAAAAAGAAAACATTTAGAAAGGAAAAACACCTATGACAGTGTAGTCAGTCTCTTCAAATAATGTCTGTGTGAGAAAATCAAATGCCTCCTCTGACCCACGCAGGGATTTCACCAGCTCCTTCTGGGAGCCCTGCTGGCCTCGCAGCGAGCTCCCGGGACACCTGCTTTAGAAGCGGGGCATCTGGTTAGGTGGCTCTCCTTCAGGAAAACCAGGAGGTAGAGGAGAGGCATATGAAATGACCAACCAGGTACTTTTTTTTTGTGAGGAAGATCAGCCCTTAGCTAACATCCGTGCTAATCCTCCTCTTTTTGCTGAGGAAGACCGGCTCTGAGCTAACATCTATTGCCAATCCTCCTCCTTTTTTTGCCCCCCCAAAGCCCCAGTAGATAGTTGTATGTCATAGCTGCACATCCTTCTAGTTGCTGTATGTGGGACGCGGCCTCAGCACGGCCGGACAAGCGGTGCGTCGGCGTGCGCCCGGGATCCGAACCCAGGCCGCCAGCAGCGGAGCACGAGCACTTAACCGATAAGCCACCGGGCCGGCCCAGACAAACGTCCTCTTGATCCCCCACGTACCTCAGAGATCCTGCCCTTCCTTTTGCCCTGCCTCTCTTTACCCTTACATGGATTAGGCTCCGCCCCTTTCCACCCCTGAACCCACGTGGCTGCCCAGCATCCTTCTATGTAATCCTGACGTGCACCTCTCCAGTTAGTCTTTTTTTTTGTGTGTGTGTGTGAGGAAGATCAGCCCTGAGCTAACATCCACGCCAATCCTCCTCTTTTTGCTGAGGAAGACTGGCCCTGGGCTAACATCTGTGCCTACCTTCCTCCACTTTATATGGGACGCCGCCACAGCATGGCCAGACAAGCGGTGTGTCGGTGTGCGCCTGGGATCCGAACCCAGGCCACCAGCAGCAGAGCACGCGCACTTAACCGCTACGCCACCGGGCCGGCCCTCCAGTTAGTCTTTAATGGCTTCCTGCCCACCAGGAGCAAGCCTGGACGCCGCCAGGCTAACAGTTTTGCAGGCCCCAGTGCTCCAGCTATATGTAGACTGTAGCAGAGCCTCCTAAAATCTAAGGATTTCATTACTCAGAAGCAGCGACTGAAGGTCTAGAAAACACAGCTGGTGTCTCTGAGCATGGCTGTGAGCCCCATGTGATGCCAGGCTGGGTGGAGGGGTAAAATGCGTGGCTTCTGAGCCCACCCGGCCACCACCCGGCCTGCACATCTCAAAGCTGACTTTTTTTTCTGTGCGCTCTCATGTACATAGTAGTAATACTTAAATGACGAAAACTTGGTTTCTTTGTGAAAAATGGCTTCCCCAAAGAAAGCCAATTCTAGGGATAGTGATAGAAGTAATAAGAGAGTGACGAAGTCTAAGAGAGTGGTGGCTCTTGGTCAGAAACCAAGTCTTGAATAAATTTGAGAATTTCAAATTTAGAGATGGTTAAATCTACGACCCCAACGAACCCCCCAAGAGCTTTAAATGGAAATAAGAGCGGGCCGGCCCGGTGGTGCAAGTGGTTAAGTGCGCGCACTCCGCTGCGGCGGCCCTGGGTTCGCTGGTTCGGATCCCGGGCGCGCGCCAACGCACCGCTTGTCAAGCCACGCTGTGGCGGCGTCCCATATAAAGTGGAGGAAGATGGGCACGGATGTTAGCCCAGGGCCAGTCTTCCTCAGCAAAAAGAGGAGGATTGGCAGATGTTAGCTCAGGGCTGATCTTCCTCACAAGAAAAAAAAAAAAAAGAAAAAAAGAAATGGAAATAAGAACAAGCAGCTTGGGGCCGGCCCCGTGGCATAGTGGTTAAGTGTGCGTGCTCCGCCGCTGGTGGCTGGGGATTGGATCCCGGGCGTGCACCGAGGCACCGCTTGTCAGGCCATGCTGTGGCGGCGTCCCATATAAAGTGGAGGAAGGTAGGCACAGATGTTCGCCCAGGCCAGTCTTCCTCAGCAAAGAGCAGGACTGGCATGGATGTCAGCTCAGGGCTGATCTTCCTCACACACACACACACAAAAAAGCAGCAGCTTATGAAGCTGTGTCAGCAAGAACAAAGATGGCTTATCAAGAGACAAGTAACACTTTAGAGAAGGCCGAAGGGTTTGTGTGATAAGGATGTACATGGGACATGCATGACTCAACAGAAGTTTGATCAGGAGAAACTTACTTTAAAAGCTTTTAAATGAAAATATTCCTGTATTTATGGACTAAGGGTTTTGACATGATTACAAAAATTTTTCTCACAATTTACTGCATTTTATAGAAGCAATTATACCTCACAGTCATTTTTGCAAATTTAGGGATTTAGGTCACAGGCCATATCGTTGCAGGCAGCGCCTCAATGTCAAGAGCCTGCTGGGCTTCTGCTCTTGAAACAGCCAATGCCCTCCCTCATCCCGCCTTCACCTGTGCTTTGACTGCCTTGAGTCCACCCGTTCCCCCTCCCTCAATCGGCAGGCCCCCACGCAACCTCGACTCACGCAAAAGCTCAGCTACTCTGTGACGCCTTCCTCAGTCCCTGGGGCCAGGCTCCCCCTCCTCTGGGCCTCCACTGCACCACTGCTGACCGTTTGCCTCCCTCACACCTTCCAACAGATGGACCTCGCTCCTGCAGCTTCAGCTCCCAGCCACAGGCATAGGCCTGCAGAGCATGGCGCTCAAGCCCTGTGAAGGACAGAATCCATGCAATGCCACTGGAGCAGCCTTTCCTACAAAGCTGCACAGACCCACTTCAAAGCACATTTGGACAACAGCTGAATTAGAGTGAGTTGCTTCATTTAAAAGTTCCGCTTTTCTGCATTTACTAAGTCATGGTAAGAACTCTACAGCTGATTGGGGCTCATTTATGGGCAGAAGGCCAGGCAGGGTACATGACTTTGGGCACCGAGAGGCCCACTCCAGCTGCCTCACTACTGGGAAGGCTTTGTCAGGAAGGCCTCGAGTTTTCATGGTGCTCCCAAAAAAGAAAGTTGCCCTTGGAGCCCCAAGACCTTAAAGGCTTTTATAGTGTGATCAGGGCTGTGGGGGCCCCGATGAGCCCTGAGGAGAAGCCCTTGGGAAGAGGCGTGCGGGACACAGGAAAGCAGCAATCACAAACTTGCCCGCTTCCCACGTCTCCAACATTTGCTCTGCTGCTGAGTTCATTCGAGGTGGATGTCTTAGTCAAAGTGAACAGATATCTGAACTTCCTGTGGTAATTAAATGTGGCCAAGAATTAGGACACAAAACATCTTTCTGCTTTGTATGTTGAAAACAGAAGAAAAAACAACTCCAGTTGGCAAAAAAGTGTGACATATTTGAAATTAGGGTCAAGCCGGAAAATCGGGGATGAATGGTGATTATGGCTGAGCCAAAAAAAAAAAAAGGAAACAAACTCTCATAACCTTGGCTGGTGTATCCACAGGAAACAGCCCCTGGGGCCCCCACCAACTGCCCGCTCCCCTTCCTGCAGTTTCCTCTCCCCAAGTCCCCACGACCTCACCTGCCTGCTCCTGTTGCTACCACCACCGGCTCCTCTATCTACATTCATTCCTCCCCAGCTCCACTGTGAGCCAGAAATAGTTTCCTAACTTCTTCCCTACTGCACTCCACATCCTGACCTGCGTGGTGGCCACACAGGTGTATACACAGGTAAACAGTCATCAGCTCTCCACTTAAGTTGTGTGCATTTTACTGTACATCAGTTATGTATTTAAAAAAATACCTCTTAAAAAATAGCTCTCATTTCAGAACTAAAAGAGAAACAGAAAGAGAGACGGTTATGAAACCTGTGTAATAACATTACATCAAACATTTTTCTGGGTTAAATGGAAGAAGCAGGCTACAAAACCAAATGAATACTCTGATTGCAACTATCAAAACACTGAATAAGGGGAAAAACTAAATTTTAAGTCTTTGTGTTATGGTAGGTAAGGTGCAGATTTTCTGTAACATGGCTATATTGTTTTTATAATAAAAAACACACAATGAACTGAGATATAAATAGCAGTAACCTATTTTAGCAGAAACAATTCTTTCATCTTTGGACATGTGATTTTAAATGCCCACCAAAATCACATGTATGATTTTATTATATCTTTACCCAAAACTTTTGAGGAAAATAATCTCTAATTTTAAAATGAAAATCAATGGGTAAATTAGATTAGACATGGAAAAGTTGGATATAAAGACTTTTTAAAGCAAAAATTCTGTGAAGTGAGTCACATTTGTACTGATTAAGCTTTCTGAGGTAAACACTCTTTCAAATTACCAGGGTCACAATTACTGGAGCAGTAATTTACTGGAGACCCAATTTATGCAGAATTTGCGGCCTGGATGTCAATGGAGTGAAGGTAATCAGGAGCGCTGGAGAAATGCCTGTTGCAAGATGTTTGGAGACAAATCCCTCCCAACGAGTAACTTACAGGGTTCCTGGATTCCTCAGGCCCCAGATGCAGCCTGAGAGTCCTGGCCATTAGCACTAGACACCATTTAGTGCTATTTCACATCCAGACGGCTGAAGACCACTCACCTGCTGCTGGGCTGGGGGGTGGGGGTGCCATTCTGCACAGGTGGGGTCTCTGCCGGTTTGGATTTGAAATAATTGACAAGCCCCCCAAACACACTCTTAATGCTGTTAATATGCCTCTGGCTGGTCTTCAAATCTTGATCCATCTTGTCCACCATCTTCTCTGTGCGTTCTAAGACTCCTCGCTGACGGACGAGCTCCTGGGGAAAAGGAGAGGTGATGGCATTATATGTTTTTGTTATTTTCCCTCCACCTATAGAGGAGGACCACATCCAGCAGCCTCATCATAAACTGTCAGTGAGCATATACGGGGACAGACACTGTCACTTGTGATAGGCACGCTATCCTTTCTGACAACACATTCCTTTGTCTCTCCCTCCCTGCCCTACCTCTACTAGCTTTCTTCATTTGCTCGAGTCCATTTTCCCTCCTGCCCATATGACGCTGGCTCACAAGGCCACGTTAAGATGGATGAAGTGTGCCTGCGGGGGTCAGAGTAAGGGCCTGGACTGGCAGCAGACCCTCTCTAGCCCTCCCGCTGGCCCTGGTAACCCTCACAGATTTTCACTTGGCACTGCCCCATAGGCTATGGTTCTTTTACTCTCCCTTTTTAGATATGGGAGTTCCATTGGGCCACCTGAGCCACCCAGCCCTGGTCATGTCTTCAAACTCTATTTTGCAGACTAGGCTCTGGCGTCCTTTCTGGGCTCTGTTGGTATCTGATTCCAGCCCATACATAGTTTCAGCTTTAAAATCTGTAACAAGGGTGATTCTGTCACAGGGCCTTTGTACATGCTAGTTTCTCTGGCTGTAATGCTCCTCATCCGGATACGTGTATGGCTCCATTCCTCTGCCCAGAGACTGCTTCCTCAGAGAGGCCTTCCCTGAACACTTTCTCTAAAGCAGAGCTCCTCCTTCCACCCACAACCTGCCCTTCTCCACCCTTGACCTGCTTTACTTTTCTTTACAGCACGCATGCTCCACGAGGCAGGAACTTTCTTTGCTCACTGCTGTGTCTCCAGCGCCTCACTCAGAGCAACTGCTCACTGCAAATCTGCCAAATGGACATGTGAATGATGCTCTGTGGCCATGGGGACAGCCTAGACCTTGTTCCTCGAGAGCTGATGCTTCTGGCTATAGATGTGAATGCCCCACCATAGCAACACTCACTTCCTTTATTCAGGCCAGACTTGCTGCAGCCCCAATTTCAGGCCATTCCAGCCATGTCCCCTCCGTGACCCACCTTTCCAGCCAGAAGACTCCTAAGACTCTCAAGCTCTTTTCCTTCTCCTTCATGAGGCAGTCCCTGCCCTCAGCCGCCTTCCTCTCAATCTTCTAACCCTGCATCTCCCTGCGGCTCAGCAATTACATTAACTACACAAATAATCTTTAAAGATGCTCTCTCTTGATACCTAAAAACAAAGTCATAAACAATTTTAAATAAACATCCTGGAAATTTGAAGGGTAAAAATGAAACTATATACAATAGGTTTGTTAAAGGCCATTTTAGATATAAAGGTGCTAACAGAAGGCTTTTAGGGCACTTAGAGACTCAATGTAAAACTTGAGTTCCTAATGTTTAGTGGGTAAAATTTAAAAATACAATGTATAGACAAAAAAGCTAAAACACTGGTTGAATTTACTATTAGATTCTATTTAACTCTTGTTGGAAATAAACTTCTAACTGCCGAGCTTTACAGCTTTGAACACTTCAATGTTGTTCACCAGCTCATGAGACAAGTCTAAAGAAACCATCAGGCTTTTTAAAGTAACGACAAAAACATTTTCTGGACTGTGTCCTTTGATATGCCAAACAAATCTTGCAAGGGCTAATTTTCAGAAGAAAAAAAAGCACTGCTAATTTTTCTGGAGTTTCTACTTCTTCCAACATCTCAAGTTTGTCATCTTCATGTCCATTCCGAGGTAAGTCTTTTTTGGAACAAGGCGGAGCTATAAATTAGGATTAAAATTATTTTCTCCAGCATTCATGTGTTTTTTGTCAATATATTTCTAACAGTCCTGTCCCACCCAGCATATTTCACATGCTGCAGAAGACAGCAGAATTTGAAGCTGGAGAGGGCTTAGGGCCGCTGGGGGTAGGAGTGGCAGCCAGGGCTCTGCTGTTGCACCAGGAGGCAGGTCCTTGGCTTTCCTGACAGCAAGCTCTCCCATTGCACCTCGTCTCAGGAACCATTTGCCCTCCCAGCTCAGCCTCCCCACCTCGATCTGGAGAGTCGCAGCAGTAACAAGTAGCTGACAAAACCTCCCCAAATTCACAGTGAGATCTCATTTTCTTCTGTTTACAAGTGATTCAGTCTCTCAAACACTCAGCATCTACGTCACTGTGCTGACCAGGTAACGAAACCAAATGTCTGATTTAGATGTTATGATAGAAGCACAGAGAAATATGTGAGGGTGGCTTGTCCTGCATGTGAGGCTGGAAGGCCAGGGAAGTGAGTGTCGCTCTGTTCTCTGCAAGTTTCAGTGAGCTGGAAGCTGGTGTTCCCCTGAAGTGATGTGTTGGTCAGGAGGCCAGCAGAGGAGGAAGTTCTGCTAAAATCCTCCCTGAGAGGACAGAGGAAAGGACCAGACTC
Organism: Diceros bicornis minor; assembly: GCF_020826845.1. Lineage (NCBI taxonomy): Eukaryota > Metazoa > Chordata > Mammalia > Perissodactyla > Rhinocerotidae > Diceros > Diceros bicornis. The sequence continues at coordinate 30,908,766 of NC_080774.1, read as the reverse complement.
CATGTGCTTGCGACATAGTTTTAACCAATGAGGAAGAAGGGCTCGACAGAGCAAACACCAAGAATGCCAGGACAGAAAGGACCTGTCGGGCAGGCCCTATACCCCAGCTGTTACGAAGGCAGACCTCAAACACTTCAGGTCCCAAGGAATGCTCCTGTCTCCCAGAAGGGGTCCAGGTTACGTCTTCTCCACTGGTCCCTGTGAGAATGGGAGGCTGCCGATGAGACCACGTGGCTGTGAGGAGCACAAGCTCTGCAAAGTGCCCTCAGTGTAAAGGGCATATACGCAAAGTGCTCAGCTCAGGTGTTAGCATTATAGGTGATGCCCCCTCTCCCGTGAGCCCCTAAAGGAGTTTTCTAAAGCTAACCTGGAAAAAGAAGGCGGTCAGAGAAAAGACCCGGTGGGGCCGGTGGTACAATGCTGAGGGACAACACAGAGAGAGGGAGGGTCTCAATTCCTCTTTGACTTGTGGCTTCTTGTCAAGCAGAGGGTCCTGACAGAGCAAGAGAAAACCAAAAAGACAGCTGCAGACCTGTGAGGGCACACTTGCCCTACGCGAGGTGACACCTGGCCAGCTGGATTATGTCCAACGGCCCTGTGAGCATCTGAGAATATCGGGGAATCGTTGCGGCGAATGCTCTTTGAAAACACACACATACACATATACACACACACACTAGAGGTGCTGCAAGATAGCAGTCAATAGATATTATGAGCACCTGGCCCACTCTCTGCCAGACACCATTCCAGGTGCTAGGGATTCAGAGGTGAACTAAACAACCCCCAATCTCTGCCCTGATAGAGCTGACAGCCTAGAGGAGGGCGAGATGAGGGAAGCGCAGTCTGATTTTTCATGTGTTGACAACACCGCTGTGCTGGAAATCCAAGGAAGGCAGACGGGTCCTCGCTTCACTGAGTTGACAGTCTTGTGAGGGAGACAGAAAAGAAAGCTGCTTCACATGCATGATCGACACGCTACAAGGGTAGGCCCCTCGCAGGTACTCCTCGCCTAGCTTAAGTGTGGGGTCAGAGAAGTTCCCGGATGGTGTGAGATTGAAGAAGAAACTAAAAACTAAGCAGATAGGGAGTCACAGGTGTGGGTGGGGCAAGAGCATTCCGGGCAGAGGCAGCAGCAGGTGCAGTGGCCTGGGGTCTGGGGCGGTGCGGCAGGGCCAGCTGGGGGAACTGAGAGAGGAAGAGGAACTATGTGCGGGGAGCATGAAGGAGAGCAAGCGGGGATGCCAGCAGGACCAGCAGGGGTCACCGAAGGGGCGTTAAAGGGCAGCAGTGACCACGACACTCCAACTCCAACTCATAGCCAACGCATCTCATAACAACAGAAGTATCTCATGACGACACACGGGAGGGACTCAGTGTCTTCCTTGAATAAGCCACACTTCAAGTTCCTGGGGGACAGGTGTCAGTAGTAAGTTTCTCGTGCTGACCATGTAATTAAACTCGGGTATCGAAGAACACATACGCAGAGGTCAACCTGGAGTCAGTAAGCTGAACCTAGAAACTTGAAATTTCTCTCTGTTATATTACTCCCCTTCCAACGGAGCACGCACATGCCCTGGTGGGGACGCACCAGCAACTGTGCAACATGCTCAAACCCAGGCTCTGTCTCACTGCAGGAGCAGCAGCCATGGCATGGGATAGATGTAAAAACACCAACCAAGTCTTAGGTTATGCGAAAAACCATCGAGGGTGAAGGTGGTAACGCTGGTGCCCCTTGCTGCACGTGTGCAGGCTGACCCAGGCCCAGTAAAGGACTAACTCAGCAGGCCTGGACTGTCCATACCCATCACGTGCCAAAGAAAGGCCTTGCCTGGCTCCTTGCCCTTGGATTACCCTGACGAGAGTGTCTTTGTTTACCGGAATGCTTAGGCCAGACCAGAGAGTTTATGCTAACAATGTGATTTATGATGGGGGTCTTGACTTTTGGAGGGGCTGGAGGCTAAGGTCTACCAGGTGGGCAGCATGCCTACACGGCTGACCTCCAATAAAATCTCTGGACCTCCAGGCTTGGCAGAGCTTCTTTGGTTGGCAATACACTGTGTGTGTTGTCATACATCGTTGCTGGGAGACGTTCATGTCGTCCACACAACCGCACTGGGAGAGAACAACTGAAAGCTTGTGCCTGGTCTCTCCTGGACTCCGCTCTATAAGCCTTTTCCCTTGGATGATTTTAATCTGTATCCTTTTGCTGTAATATACCATAACCACGAATATAACAACTTTGCTGAGTCCTTCTAAGGAATCAATGAACCTGAGGGTAGTCTTGGGGACCCCCAAACAACAGCTCCAAACAGCACTTCCCACTCTCAGAACCACCACCTCAGAGGCAGAAGGCCGGAGAGCAGACAGCTTCTTAGCTTCCTGCAGCACATCACCTGGTCAGCAAAGCAAGGTCCCTCAGGACAACATGGTGGCCATCAGAAGACATTTCAGGAAGGAGCAGCACATATGGCCAGATGCCATGGCTCTGGTGAGGGACATGTGACCCGCGTGGACCGTAACAACCCATCCTTGCAAGGTGCCTTGTTATAGCTAAGAAGCTAGCAAGTTTGCCTGGGATCCCAGAACTTTCCAACAGTTGAATTCAATCATTGATAGTTAATGAAAAATTACTCAAAAAATAAATCCGGAACAGACCTATTGGTGAAGATGTGGTCCAGTGACATTTCTCTATCAGAGTCCTTTACACCTGGTAGAAAAAGCCTGAGATGCATTTCCTGGCCATCAGGAAGGAGATTCACCCAGAGTTACATGGCTCAGTTCATTCTTCCCACTTCAATCTCTCCTCCACTTCCAATTAATCCTCTGCTCCCTCTCTTCTTTTTCCTTCCCTTCCCCAGGTTATTTATTCATCTAGCAACTATCTGGGGAGCCCCTATTACATATAGGGCATTGTGTTGAGAAGTGTGGGGGCAGAAGACTGAGCAAGAGACTGCTCCTCCTCCACGGCTGACATTTGGAAATCTACTGGGAAATTACTTAACTTAGCACCTATCCTTCCCCTCCATCAGCTTTTGCTTCAGGATAGTGTTGTGCTAAGAACCCTGGCCGCATCAGAACCACCACAGGCTGCGTTGGAGCGGGGGGCTCTGGTCTGTACCGCCTCCCATTTGGAGTGGGGAAGGTTCTGCTCTAAGATCAGCTTCCCAGAGAATGAGAGCACTACTCTAAGTCATGGGAACACCCTGAATAGATGGCCGAGATCGCTTCTGTTCCTGAGCTATCAGGGGTGTTCTCCTGTCGCCCACCTCTCTGAACCGAATGTCCAGTGCGGCTTTGGCGACTGTCGAGTGCTGGAAAGACACTAAGAACGTGAGTGCAGCCCTGCATGAGATGGCGTGCAGGATGTGCTGGCCAGGCTGCTCAGTGCATCGTGTTCAAAGCCTATGGAACACTATTCCCTTTCCACTGATGTTACTGCACCAACTGTTCAGGCCCCAGTCTAATGTTTGTTGCTGGACTCCCCTGAACTGAGATCCTGGGCCCCACAAAACTTCACTGGAGCATGCTCAGCTGCCAGAGGGGATGAGGAGAGCCCTGGGCAGGCAAGTCTCCTTGGCCAGGTGGTGAAAGAGTGTACAAAAACCGTGTCCAAGTAGGACGCAAACAGGCTTGCCCAAAAGTGCAAATGACCCAAATGTCCATCATCAGGGGACTGGTTACATAAATAGAAGTCACCCATTCAATGGATTATGACACAGCCATAAACAAAAAGAGCTGCACATTATATGTTGTTACAGAATAACCTCCAATCCTATTACAAAATATGGAGACTAGAATGTAGTAGTCTGTAGTATTTAACTGCTTCAGTTAAATAAAAAAAAGGAAAAAGACCCTAAGTATGCCTTTATAAACAGAATGTCTCCACAAGGACACTGAAGGAACTGATGGTAACCAGGCAGAGGGGTGGGAGGAGACTTCATAACTTTCTATATGTTTTGAATTTTGAACCACGTGACTGGATTACCTCTTCACAAAAATTAAACTTCAGGGAAAAAAAAAAGAAGAAAGAAATCATGCTTCTGAAATGGAGGAAGCTGAGCGGCCTAGAGTCCCTCTATGTTTCTGGACTGTGCTTACCAGGCCAGCTGAGTGCAACCTGCTCTGCCCTGTCTACTTCTCCTCTGTCCTATGGCCGTCATGACCTGTGGCTAGAGTCTCTGTGAGAAACAAGCCGTGCCAGGTTTCACAGGAGGTGAAGGGCAGCTCTCCTTTGCTAGAGGTGACCTGACTATGTAATTTTCCTACTTCTGCCAAGTTGGGACTGAATTATGACCTTCCCAACCTAATATTATTTGTAAATTCCTAATCGTCTATAAAAATCTGCCATGTTTTGGCATGTCTCATAGTGCTGGGTATCCAGCAGGCACCCATTTAACCTGGGAGGTTAGCAGGGTGACCCAGGTCTGCTGGGAGCCACACGGTGCACTGAGTAGAAGGAGAGCTCACCTGCCCTCACCCTCCACCCCGACTCTCAGGGGAATGCAAGAGTGAGGAGAGATTCAAGACAGTTTGCAGACCACGGGGTGGGGCCGGGCGCTGACCATTCCTGCCTCCCAAGGCCTCCGATAATTGAGAACTGATTCAATCCTAGGAAAATTCAAGGTGTAACTATGCTGATGAGAGATCCTGTCATCTGCCCAGTCATGATCACACTGTACCTTTCAGAGCAACGCCAGCTTGGCTCAGGCCAAATCTCACAGGGCTGAGGTGCCACTCTGCCTCTGTTCTCACAGACTCCACTGCATAGGGAGAAAGACCTTCGGGGGCAGCATGGGGCATGTCACCACAATCGGTATGAAACAACTCACATCTATGTTTTTGTCTCTCCTGAGTTATAAGAACAGACCTTCTTTCTGACTGTGAAAGGCCCCTAAGTGCCTCCTCCAGGCCCTTTCCTCAAAGGCATCCTGTGCATCAATTCCCTACTCAGGAGCCCAGGATGGCTGGTGGTGGGCCAGTGCCTTTGCGTTGCCCCTCTCTTCCCTGGGAACATCCCCCCGCCTCCTTACTCCTCTTGTCTAAATCTTAGCCTTAAAAGCCAGATTCAAGTTTATCCTCTGCCGTGATACCCTACTTTGTATCATTCTGATTTCCTACTTCATTTGTTCTCACAGTTTCCAAAGACATCTCTTCAAACAGTTCTTAGTTGGCTTCCTCGGGCCTAGGATGCTCAATCAAGTGATCCCTCCACCAGGGCCCAGAGACCTCACGCAATCCTCCCAAATCTCCCAAAGTCAACACTTTCCATTTAGACTCAAACATAGGAATCCAGTAGATATGAGATGTAAGAACTACAAGACAAACTTCCTCAACCAGGCTAAAGACAGGAAGGTGGGACAATGAGGGATATCCTAACAGGGAGAAGTGGGGAAGGAAAGTAACCCAAGAAAGTGACACTGGGGAAATGCTGGAGATGACTATTTCAGAAGTTAATCAATACACCTCAAAACTGGCTAAGACCATACGTGATCAGGTCAGAATGAACTTTGCCAGAGAAAAGAACTACAAGGAGAGCCATGAAGGAAGAAAATGCTTTTGCTTCCAGGATTATATTTCAAAGCCACAAATGCTTAAGATTAACTATTCTTAGTGATATTATCAATAACTTACTATTACATTTTTTAAAACTTAAAAAAAAAAAAAAGCCCAAACAAAACCATGTCCTTAGTAGGCTGAGAAAAGAATGTGGTGCCTAAGACAGAACAACCCTCACTTAAGATCCTACTCTCTGAAATCTTCTATAGATGGAAAGAAGAACTGACAAAGGTGAATTGGAGCAATGGACGGTCACAAACCACACAGTCTACCTAGGACATCTTCATTTGGATTTGAGAAGTAAAAGTAAAGCCCGAGACTCGACCAAACTCCGGCTATCCAAGCACACAAAACCTCAGCACCCCTACCGGCGAGGTAGAGAAGTGGTCAGCGATGGGAAAGAACTCAAGGCCCATTTGCTCTGATGCTTTCAGACACCAGCAGGCACAGGGTCCTCACTCATTCTGGGTCAATCCGGGAGGAATGGCTGACGGCCCGGGTCCAGGCTTCTGCCCAGAAAATTATGGAAAAGACAAAGACACTCCATTTCCCTACTTGGGCTCTGGTGTTTAGAATTTTTACTTACTTGGACAGTACACATCGTGGAGTTTACTTCTGAACTACAAGTCAGTAAAAAAGAACCAACTAAGCAGACCAATAACTAAGAAAGATTCCCGCGGGCAAACCGTCTCTTTCAAGTACTCAAGATACAAACTTCTTGACAAAGTTAACAGATTATTACAAATCACCATCACCGAAGTACAAGGACCTATTCTAGGCCATCCGAGAACTCTCCAGAGATAATGAACAAAACATTTCTTGACCCAGTGTGACCATGCACACTGGCCGGTCCAGCCCAGCCCTGCTCCCGACTCACCTCGGAAGTGGCGACCCCGATCCTCTCGGAATCGTACATGAGCGACAGGGACCTGCTGGTGCTGGCGGCCGTGGCCTCGGCCCTGCGCATCACCTCCTGCCGCAGGTACTGCTGTCGGTCCGCGGGTGCGCCAAGCCCGTCGGGGAGGTCGCTGGCGTCCTTCCACGGGGTCGGCAGGGCGCGTTCATCCTCCGCGTCGTCGTCGAACGGGTTGTAGCTTTTGGGGTAGGCCGACATGGTGCCGGCGCTCGACTCAGTCTGAGCAGGAGCAGGAGATGCGCGGCCAAGAGGACGAATGGCCTTTCCTGGCCCGCAAGGGTCCCGGCTGCCCTCCCGAGGCCCTCGGGAAGCGCCCACCGCTCCGCAGCCCAGCCTCCCCTGCTTCAGAGCCGCGCTCCGCCCGTCGACTCAGCCGTCGCCGCCGGAGCTCCTTCCGCCCGTCGTGCGCGAGCAGCCCCGCCTCCGGAGCCGACCACGGGGCCCGGCGGCTCAGGGGGAGCCACGCCTGGCGCGCGCCACCGCGACCTACCGCATGGCGTCTCTCCCCCCTCCAGCGGTGAGACCGCCCCGCGGCCACGCCCATCCAGTGTCGGCAACAGAGAGGTCACGTGGCGGGGAAGACGGATGCGGCCGCGCTTGCGCCGTGAGCTCTGGCCCTCGGATGCCGGGTGCGGGAAGCTGGCGGGCAGTGCCGCGGCGCGCGCGATGATGGCGGCGGCCGCGACCCGGGGAGGCGGGGGAGGCGGGGGCGGCGGCGGCTCCGGCTCCAGCTCCGGCGCCTCGCGGGGTTTCTATTTCAACACGGTCCTGTCATTGGCCCGCTCCCTGGCTGTGCAGAGACCGGCATCCTTGGAGAAGGTAGCTACGGCCGGCTCGGCCGCGGGCTGACAGGAGGAGGGGCCTGGGGCGGCGAAGAGGGAAGGCGGGGCGAGGGTCTGTGGGGGGCTGAGACGGGGGTTGCGAGCTGCCTCTGACGGTGGGGGGGAGCCTCATGAGGGAGGGGGAGCCGGCGGGGCGAGGAGGCCCGTGGGCGGAGGGGGCTAGGGAAGGTAGGGGGTCCTGGGGGAGGGGGCCGTGTGGAAGGAGTGGCACGGGCGGGCGTGCGAGGGACGCGAGCTACAGGCCGGGGTTGGAGCTGAGGAGGCACCTTGTGCCGTCGGTGGGGTAGGGGCGGCGGTGAGGAGCAGTGGGAAGAGCCAAGGACCAGTCAAAATCTAGGGCTCTGCTCCCGACTTCCCCTTCTTTTTATCCCGTGACCTTAGGGAGATGCCTTTCTCCTAAAATGGGGGTGCTTTTACCTGCTTTGCGAGCTTCACGGGGTTGTCTTGAAGGGCAGATGAAATAGCGTATCTGAAAGTCCTTTCTGAAATGCAGCTCTACTGCGCATTGTTCTCCTGTGAGACTAGAGGGGGCGTTAGACGGGGTAAAAGATTTGGAGGAGGGGCAGTGGGGGAGGGAAGCGGGAGTGAACCGTCGGTGGGCGGAGAACTGAACGCAGGATTCCTCAGAGAGGAGAACTCGTGCCAGAGGAACCCTTATCTTGGGAGAAAGGTGCAAAGCAACTCAAACATATGCGTAGGATGGCGGGAAGAACGCACATTTTGGAGTCAGACCTAAGTTTGGTGCCTGCAGTGTCACTTACTTCGTGTCGTCTTGGGCAGGTTACTTTAACTCTCAGAGCCTTTGTTTCCTTATCTGTGAAATGAAGTGGTTCTTGAGGATTAAATGAGTTCACGCACAAAGTGCTTCTCACAGAGCTGGGCACAGACTAGGCGAACGGTAAATGTCAGCTTTCTGTCCCCGCCGGTGTGTGAGGAGACTCATTACACTGTGGGAGCCCCGCAGGGATGGGATTATTTTTCCACACAGCCGTCTGGTGGATGGGAAAAGAAACACGTTGTCTGCCAGTAGGCAAGAGCAGAGGAGACTGAGGCCTGCCTGCTGCTTTTGGGAGTGGCTTTGTGGCCTTGGTGAGGGGTGAAGCTGAAAGGCTGTTTTGGGCACTTTGGCACTGTGGGTTCTCAAACTTGATTTTGCCAGTCACCTGCAGGGTGAGCAGGTCCTGGGAGAATGATGCCAACAGGAATTCTAATTAAGGAGGAGTACAATAGAATGGAAAGGATATGAGTTGTAGGAATACGACCACTTGAATTTAAATTCTGTCATTTGCTTACATTGGCCTTACTCTGGGCAAGTCAGTTTCCTAATCTGATCTTCTGCTTTCTTCTGCAAAATACAAGGACAATACTTGATAGGAGTATTGTGAAGATCAACAGAATGAGAGGAATAAAAGCAGGCACGTGGGTACCTAATGAATGATCACTTATCATTAGATGAGCCTGACTAATGGACCGCAGTGCAGATTTATTAAATCAAACTCATCCCAGCTAGTCAGCACATTCTCTTCTCAGTAGGAGGACCAAAAAGCAGATCAGAAGTTTGCTTGTTGGCCTCAGGGACAAGAGAGAAGAGAGAGTGCAGGGAATTAGATGATCTTTAAGAAGATAGTTCTGTAGCTCTAGCAGTGTGGCACCCTTTTCCACTCAGTAACTTTGAAAAATGCACCTTAAGCTCAATTTACCTTCTTCCCCCTTTTTAACTAATCACAAGAACATTCTGTAATTGAAACATTGTTAACTCTGTATCTTATAGAAACTGCTTCCATTGTCGTGATTACAATATATTTTACAACTAATTAATACAGCTTTTAGGTCGGCAGCTCCCTAACACTGTCTTTTATTTCGGGAGATACTTCATTCTCATTGGCAATGCTTACACATCACTTCAGAAAAGAGTTAACCGAACAGGCCTGAGGCTGCTTGCAAGGTTGGCCCTTGGCTGGTATCTGGGAACTTGGCACTTGAACTGTTCCCTCCATTCCCTAACTGATAAGGATGGTTCACTGTGCCTAGACTCCTTGTACAAACGTTATGATTTATGTTGAACACCTGCTTCCCTTCTTGGAATCTGGAATTTTGATGGTTGCTAGGCATAGTGTGTGTGTGATCAGCCCCCAGTAAAAACCTTGGGTGCTGTGTCTCTGACAGACTTCCCTAGGCACAAACTTTGCACATGTGTTACTGAATTGTTTGCTACTGTAAAAGGGAGCATGCTCAGGGTATACCCACACAGGAGGGAGAGAACATGAGGAAGCCCATGCACAGGTTTCTCCAGATTTCAGTTGTGTCTTTTTCCCTTGCTGATATCCTTTCACTGGAATGAAATTTAGCCACAAATAGAACTCTATATACGTGTGGGTGGTCGTGGGGCCTCCAAAACAACTTCTTTCTTAGAGGAAGCTTCTGTAGGTGGCTGATCCCATCAAATATATGTGAATTACTCTTATCCTCATCCAGGACCTTGAGATTTGATTATGTTAGGGATCCTTGTTACTGGTTAGTCCTATGATATATGTCTGCTTACTGCATTCCACTACTTTAAAACTATTGACAAGAAGCCCTTAGAATTCCTAAGGAAAAGATTCTTGAGATTCTTAAGAGTAAAGGAATTTCTCACTACCCACCTGCTATAATAAAGATGGAGACTTAAGGGAGGAGATAAATGTTTAAAAACCTCTGTCTCTCATTTCTTTGCTTCTGTTTTTCTGTCTTCTTTTTTTCCAGAGAGAAGGCAGAGAACTGAGTGGGGCTTGGTCCAGATAGGATTGACCTGAGGAAGGATAAATTTTCTGATTTAGATCTGACATCTCAGCTCAAACATTGGTAACTCAGGCACCCCTGACATGCTTTTAGTGGCACTTGAGGCACGTTGATGATGTGACTTTCCCTATCTTTGTTCCCGTACATGCCACAGTTGTGTTTACTTACTCCACTCACCCACTCTAATCCCAGGCTGTGAAACCAAGCCCATTGCTACTCAGTCAGTTTTACTTTTTTCTTTAACTTTTTTAATTCACTCTTTCATTTAGAAAACATTTATTGACCACCTACTCTTAATTGGTACATGCTAGGGCAGGTAAATGAGAAACAGTTCTAATTTGGTTGCTTAGGTGACCAGCAACAAGTCAGATTTGTTGCAAGTCCCCTATCTACTCTTGTATCCCAGGACTGGTGACCAGACCCCTGCTATGTTCAGACAGCCAAACCCAAGACCCCTGAGCATCTGTTCTCTGATCCGTATCTGAGTTTGACCTTTTCCTGCTAGGCTGCCCCTAAGACTGGAGTCCCACACCTGAGGCCCACCTCTGGGATTGCAGCCCACCTCTGAGGACACCCTCTGTGAAGCCCTCTAGACCATATTTCACTCAGTCTTCAGCCCTCTATCTCTGGGAGAAAGATGAGAGGAGGAAAATAGACAAGAAAAGAGTCATGCGTACACTGGAATCTCCATGTGCACTCGGTTTCCAGACTCCCTCTCTCTGATTTCTATCTGCCTGCCTGTCTTGTGCTGCTTTCCTGGTTCTTTTTTTTTTTTTAATTTTTTTTTTCCCCCCAAAGCCCCAGTAGATAGTTGTATGTCACTGCTGCACATCCTTCTAGTTGCTGTATGTGGGACGCGGCCTCAGCATGGCCAGAGAAGCGGTGCGTTGGTGCGCGCCTGGGATCTGAACCCGGGCCGCCAGCAGCGGAGCGCGCGCACCTAACCGCTAAGCCACGGGGCCGGCCCACTTTCCTGGTTCTTGCTTGTCTTCAGAATGTTGCTGAGCTGCCCCTGCCAAGCCTCTTCCTCGCTCTGCCTGGTTATACTCCTCTGTATCCAGGAAATCAAGTGACTTGTCATACCTTTCCTAGTCTGGCCTATGCCATGCTAATGGAGCCCCCATCCTGGATATGGAGAGTTTTGGGCAGTGCTGCAAAGTCAGCAGCATTCCTTGCCCTTTTTATTCCTCTTCCCACCCTCAGGAGGCTTTGATCAGAGTCCTTTCCCAGGTCCTAAAATATCCTCTCTTTTCTTCATTTAGAATGTCAGAATCTCGAGGTGTCTTAGTTAACTATTGATCTGATGTTTAAATGGCACTGTGGCATTAGGGACAGGCTGGACCCTCCCTGGTGCACAGGTGTGCTCCAGAAGATGAGCTGGTTAATTGTCGTCTGTAACTGGAAAAATGTGTGGCCAGATGCTTAGGGCAGCGGGCTTTCTGGAGTTGATGGTTATCCAGTCTGTCCTTTAGAGTGGTCTGCCATGGAGTTGCCCTAGAAATCAAAAGTCATGGTGTTGGCATTTTTTCAGCATCATGAAGCTGAAAATTTCCCATCCTTGCTCCCTTTTCTTTATGAGGCAATGTTAAAAAGCATTGTACAGTGAGCAGAGAGAGAATGAGCATTGGCAGAGGATACTCCTGATGTTAGAACTATTGTTATTAAATCAGCTCTAAAATTTTTTAAGAAGAAATTGCAAGAAGAAAAAGTCTTTACCTATAATCATGCCACATTACCTATATTAGTTTGCTAAGGCTGCCATAAGAAAGTACCACAGTGGCTTAAACAACAGAAATTTATTTTCTCACAATTCTGGAGGCTAGAAGTCCAAGATGAAGGTGTCAGCAGTGTTGGTTTCTTTCAAAACCTCTCTGTTTGGCTTGTAGATGGCCATCTTCTCCCTGTATCTTCACATAGTCTTCCCTTTGTGCCTGTTTATCTCCTCATCTCTTCTTATAAGAACACCAGTCAGATTGATAGGAGTGGCCCACCCTAATCACTTCAACCTGGTAAGGTTTCTTTGGGCCCCAAACCTTGAAAGACTCTCTGTCCAAATACAGTCATATTTTGAGGTACCTGGGGGTTAGGACTTCAATATATGAATTTTAGGGGGAACACAATTCAGCCCATCACATTAACCCATCAGCACTTTCATTTCTTAGAGCTCCTTTATAGTCTTTAACTGTATATAGCTATATTCACTTCATTTCCTTTTTCAAAAATAGCCCATATTTATTACTTTAATGGCTGCATGTCGTTTTTTGTATTGACAGACCATAATTTACTTAAGCATTTCTCTGTTTAGACTTTCTAGTTTTTCCTTTGTAAAACAGCATGTGTGTACACCTAGCATTTTGTCTTCCTCTGAGTTACATACTTATATCAAGTTGTAGATGGGTCTTGATGTTTACTGCCCAGCTGTTTTCAAAGGACTGTACTTAGTTATGAGAGCATCAGCAAGACACCTTGTGTGTGTTTATCTATAGCTTCACCCATGTTGGATTTTGTTTTATTTTATTTTTTCTTGGCAACTCAGTAAGCATAAAAGGGTACCTTATTCTTTTGATCCCAAGATAATGATATTTGACCATGGTTGGCTATGTTTTGAATTAAGCCGACAAAAACCCCCACAAGACAGAAGTGCTAGGATCGTGTGATATTGCCATGTTCTTGTTTTCTGCTATGTGGAAACTTGAATTCAGTATTCTCTTCAGACTTGGAGTCCTGTTGCTTGAATATTGACTCCTAGCTGTGCCCGCTCTGGGTAGCTTATTTTTGACAGTTGAGTCTACTAAACGTGTACACAATCCCAACCCTTAACTAACTTAAAGATTTGTAGCGGTAATGATACATGCAGAACTGGCTAGTGTCTGTCCACAAAGGAGCCAGTGGTGGACTATGTGTCTTTTCAGAAAAAGTCTCCTGGGAAGATGTTTAGCTGTTTGGCACTTTGCTGGGGTGGGGGTGGGAGGTACAGATAATTTTTCTTTGGGCCCCAAACCTTTTCTCTGTGGCTCTTGACAGGTATGTGAAAAATGTAATAGAAGGTAAAAAAAGTGAAACGTGCTCTAAGAAAGTGCAAGTGTCGTGGGCACTTGCTAGGAGGCTACTTTAAGCTGAGATTTTAAAGAGGGAGGGCTTGGAAGTGATGGGGATGGGCATTCCTAAATGCCAAGAGTGGTTGGTGAGGGAAGGTCATCATAGATGGAGAGAACAGAGAGCAAAGCACAGAGGAGAATGAGGAACCGCAGGTAATAGGGTTCGGCAGAAACAGTATATTTAAAGGGAAGAGTGAAATGAGACTGGAGAAGAATGCAGGTGACCTCATATGTGGTCCCAGAGTCAGAGTTTGGATTTAATTGGTGAGACAGGGAAATGTCCTTGAATGTTGCAGGGCCTGAGAGTTATATGCATCAGGAAGATAATTATGGCTGCATTGTTTATATAGACGCACTTAGGGAGTCTCAGAATTGATGTGTCATTAGCTGGTTGCTCCCCCAGAGGGCAGAAATGTTCTATTTCTGACTCCCTGCTGCAGAGTCTCTTCTCTGCTTTGTTTGCAGTTTGCACCCAGGGAGATGTAGTTGCTTGTAATCCCTTCCACCAGCAGCTATTCTCATCCTTGATTTTAATTGCTGAAATTTATCTATGCACTTCATTTTCCTGATTACTTACTTACATATTTATTTGTTTTTGTATTTGCTTTTCTCATATATCTTGGCATTTTGGAAAACACCTTGGCCTTTTATGAACATTGCCAAGCCAGCCAGAACACTACTTTCATTTGTGTGATAAACTGACACATAAATACAGGGTTGAGGCAAAAAATCCTCAGGTTTCACTTGCATTTATTCATTGAGTTCTGAGAGACTCTATTTCTGCTGCCAAAGCCATTCTCTTTTCCTGAATGTTTCTGTGTTTAGAGCTGGTCTTGAATCCTGGATTCAGGACAGCCAGGGCAGTTCCATTATGAAAGCAAAAGATGGTGACATTCATTCATTCATTCAGTAAATCTTTGAGTGCTTGCTGTGTGCCAGGCACTGTGCTGGGCCTTGGAGGGGCCCATTAGAAGGATGAATAGACATGGTCTTGCTTTCATGGAGTTTACCGTGTAGAGAGAGAGAGGGACAGACAAAAAGTATTAAACAAAAAATTGCAAGTAAATATAATTTAAAATGGTAACAAGTGCCATGAAGCAAAAGTAAATGGTGTTTGTGAATTTTATCTCAGTTTAAAAAAAAAGGTAAGTGATGTGAGGAGAGCTAAAATGGGGTCCTGATTTATGTGGGGATCAGGAAAGACTTTCAAGAGAGCTAAAGAATGAATAGGAGTTAGCCAATGGAGTACGTACAAAAGAATACTCCTAGTGGAGGGTACAGCTTGTGCAAAGGCCCAGAGGTAGGAACATATTTGACTCATTGGATGACCTTAAAAGAAGGCTATAAGGGTTGTAGCTTAGGGAGCTAGAGTGGCACAAAAACAGGCTGGAGAGGTGGACAGAGTTTGATCACCCAAGGCAGGTCACGGAAATGATTTTCAGCTTTATCCTAAAAGCAACTTAATAGTTTTAATAGCCTTTAGGGGATTGGTGAAGAATTTAAAATATTAATAATAAGTAAAATAAAATGTCAATTATAATTAGCATATAGATAGAACTGTTTTTTTTTTGTTTTTTTTTTTTTGTGAGGAGATCAGCCCTGAGCTAACATCCGCCAATCCTCCTCTTTTTTTGCTGAGGAAGACGGCCCTGGGCTAACATCTGTGCCTATCTTCCTCCACTTTATATGGGACGCCGCCACAGCATGGCTTACCAAGCAGTGCGTCGGTGCGCGCCCGGGATCCGAACCAGCGAACCCCGGGCCGCCGCAGCGGAGCGCGCGCACTTAACCGCTTGCGCCACCGGGCTGGCCCCCAGATAGAACTGTTTTAAGACCACTTTAAATAGATTTGTGAAAATTACATTTAGTACGAATGTTAAGTATTGTTTTTCTAGATGTCTTTTCTCACTTAGGAAAATAGTCTGTTAGATCTTTTGGGGGAACTTATAGTTACAATTATATAATTATAGGATCATAGGATTTTGGATTTTTCTTCTTTTCTAATATAAGCATTTAAAGATAGAAATTTCCACGGCCCGGCCCCGTGGCTTAACGGTTAAGTGTGCGTGCTCTGCTGCCGGCGGCCCGGGTTCGGATCCCGGGTGCGCACCGACGCACCGCTCCTACGGCCATGCTGAGGCCGTGTCCCACGTACAGCAACTAGAAGGATGTGCAGCTATGACAGACAACTATCTACTGGGGCTTTGGGGGAAAAATAAATAAATAAAATCTTAAAAAAAAATAATAAAGATATAAATTTCCTTCGAAGTGCTGCTTTTAGCAGCATCCCACAAATTTTGTAAGTTGTGTTTTGTTTTTCATTAGGTTCAAAATATTTTCCCAATTTCCCTTGTGATTTCTTTGATTCAGAGGTATTTGGAAGTGTGTTGTTTCGTTTCCAAAAATTTGAGAGTTTTATAGCTTTTTTTCTGTTGTTGATTTCTAATTTAATTCTTTTGTAGTCAGAAAATATACTCTGTTTGGCTTCAGTTCTTTTTAATTTATTGAGACTTGTTTTATGACCCAGCATATGTGAGATATGTGAATTTTCCAATTGTACTTGAAAAGAATGTGTATTCTGCTTTTGTTGGGTGGAATTTTCTATAAATATCAGTAAGATCAAGTAGGTTTTTCAGGTCTTCAGTATCCTTACTGATTTTTCTGTCAGTTACTGAGAGAGGAATATTGAAGTCAGCAACCATAATTGTGCATCTGTTGATTTCTCCTTTGAGCTTTGTTAGTTTTTGCTTTGTGTAATTTAAAACTTTATTCTTGGGAGCTTATGATTGTTATGTCCTTGTCATTAGTTGATCTTTGTCATCATGAATAGTAATATTCCTTGTTCTGAAATATACTTTGACATTAATATAGCCACATCAGCTTTCTTTTTTTTTTTTTTTTGTGAGGAGATCAGCCCTGAGCTAACACCCGCCAATCCTCCTCTTTTTTTGCTGAGGAAGACGGCCCTGGGCTAACATCTGTGCCCATCTTCCTCCACTTTATATGGGACGCCGCCACAGCATGGCTTACCAAGCAGTGCGTCGGTGCGCGCCCGGGATCCGAACCAGCGAACCCCGGGCCGCCGCAGCGGAGCGCGCGCACTTAACCGCTTGCGCCACCGGGCCGGCCCCAGCTTTCTTTTTTTTTTTTAATTTAATTTAATTTTATTTTTTCCCCCAAAGCCCCAGTAGATAGTTGTATGTCATAGATGCACATCCTTCTAGTTGCTGTATGTGGGATGTGGCCTCAGCATGGCCAGAGAAGCGGTGTGTCGGTGCGCGCCCGGGATCCAAACCAGGGCCCCCAGTAGCAGAGTGCCTGCACTTAACCGCTAAGCCACGGAGCCGGCCCTACATCAGCTTTCTTGATAATGGTTTTCCATAGTGTATAATTTCCCATCCTTTTACTTTTAGCCTGTCTTTCCATTTAAAGTGATTTTCTTGTAGACAGCATGTAGCGTGCTCTTTTTCCAGTCTGAAAATCTCTATCTTTTAGTTGGAGTATTTAGACCATTTACATTTAATGTAATTATTAATATAGTTGGATTTCAAGCTGCCATCTTGATGTTTGTTTTCCATTTGTTCCATCTCTTTTTCTTTTTTTGCTTTCTTTTGGATTCATTGAACATTTTTTTGTTTTTAGTATTCCATTTTATCCTCACTATTGGCTTATTAGCTCTCTCTTTTTTTTCAAGTGGTTATTCTAGGATTGAAATTTACATTGCTTTAATTTGTCATAGTTTACCTTAAAATAACATTACACCACTTCACTTATAGTGTAATAACCTTACCATTGTAATTCCATTTTTACTCCCATCTTTTTTGTGATTGTTGTCATAGATGTTTACTTCTCTGTGTTTAAACTCCACAATACATTGTTATAATTTATTTAAATAGTCATAAAAATATGAAAAATGGGGCTGGCCCCATGGCGTAGTGGTTAAGTCTGGCACGCTCTGCTTTGGTGGCCCAGGTTTGGATCCTGGGCATGGATGTACACCACTTGTCAAGCCAAGCTGTGGCAGCAACCCACATACAAAAAAGAGGAAGATTGGCAACAGATGTTAGCTCAGATCAAATCTTCCTTACCAAAAAAAATATGTAAATATATATGAAAAACATATTTATAAATACACTGTTTTCAGTTTTCTTCATTCCTTTATGTAGATTCATGTTTTCACCTGGTATCATTTAACATTTCTTATGGTGCAGGTCTGCTAGTGTGATGAATTCTCTCAGCTTTTGTTTGTCTGAAAATTTTTTTTCAGCTTCATTTTTGCTGACTATAGAATTCTAGGTTGATAGATGTTTTTATTGTAGCACTTAAAAGGTGTCATTTAATTTTCTTCAGTATTTTTATAGCTTTTAATTAGAAGACTGTGGTCAGTCATCCTTGTTTCTTTGTATCTATTGTGTTTTTCCCCCTCTGGATATTTTTAAGATTTTCTCTTTTTTATTGGCTTTTGAGAATTTAATCATGATATGCTTTCGTGTGGTTTTCTTTTTGTTTATCCTATATGGAGTTCATTTTTGAGATCTGTGAGCTTATAGTTGTATCAAGTTTGGAAATATTTCAGCCATTACTTCTTAAAATATTTTTATCTCTTGCTTTCCCCTTTTTTCCCCCCAGACTCTGATTTATGTGTATGTTACATGTTGTCCCACATGATCTCCAATCATTTTCTTTTTTCAGCCTTTTTTTCTCTGTGCTTCATTTTGGCTAGTTTCTATAGCCGTGTCTTTAAGTTCACCAACCTTTTCTTCTGCAGTCTCTAATTTGCTGGTAATCCAAGTTAGTGCTTTTTAAAAAATTTATTTGAGATACTGTATCTTTCATCTCCAGAAATTCCATTTGATTCTTTTTTATATCTCCCATTTCTCTTCACACTATGTTCATGTTTTTCTTAAAAATTTGAACATAGTTGTAATGGCTGTTTCAATGTCCTTGCCTGCTAATTCCATCATCTCTGTCATTTCTGATTCTGTTTCTTTTTCGGGAGTCCCTAAGACCACCCGCAAATTCAGTGATTCACTAGAAGGATTCATGGGACTTAGCATATAGTCCACTTGTGGTTAAAGTTTATTATAGTGAAAGAATACATGGTAGGATCAGCAAGGGAAGAAGACACAGGTACAGTCTGGAGAAACTCATGTACAGGCTTCCTTGTGCTCTTTCCGTCTGGTGAGGAGACACACCAGGTGTGCTCCTTTCCTCAGCAACAAAAAAATGCATAAACATGTGTGCAATATTTCTGCCCAGGGAAGCCAGTTAGAAACTCAGTGCCTGAGGATTTTATTGTTGGGTGGTTATGTAGGTACCCTGTGCCTAGCAGCTATCAAAATTCCAGACTCCCAGAAGGCAAGTTGGTGTTCAGCATAAATCACATTGTTTGTACAGTCTAGGCACAGTGAACCACCCTTATCAATTAGGGAATGCAGGGAATTGTTCAAGTGCCAAGTTCTCAGACCCTATCCAAGGGCCAACCTTGTAAGCTGGGCTGTCTAAAGATAGCACCCTCAAACTTGCTATGTGACCTTTTTTTCTGCACAATTTCTATTGATGGATTTTTCTCTTGGTTTGGTGTTGCATTTTCCTGCTTCTTGGCATGTCTGGTAATCTTTGATTGGAAATTTTATATTGTTGAGTGTTTAGATTTTGTTGTCTTCTTTTAGGGAATGTTGGGCTTTGTTCTGGTTGTCAGTTAAGTTGCTTGTGGTTCAGTTTGATTCTTATGAGGCTAGGTTTTTTTGTTTTTTTTTTTAAGAGCTTTAATTGAGATATAATTCACATATCATAAAGTTCACCCATTTAAAATGTACAATTCAGTGTTTCTAGTATATTCACAAAGTTGTGCATCCATCACCACAATCAATTTTAAAATATTTCGTTACCCCCAAAAGAAACCCTGGACCCCTGAATTGAGGCACCCGCCCCAGCCCTCCCAGCCACTATCCCTAGGCAACCACGAATCTACTTTCTATCTCTGTAGATCTGGAAATTTCATGTAAATGGAATCATACAATATGTGGTCCTTTGTGACTGATTTCTTTCACTCAGCATGATGTTTTCAAGGTTCATCCATGTTGTAGCATGTATCAGTACTTCATTTCTTTTTATTGATGAGTAATATTCCGTATGCGTATGGTATGCATATACCACATTTTATTTATCCATTCATCAATAGATGGACATTTGGGTTGTTTCTACTTTTTGGCTATTATGCATGATGCTGCTATGAATATTCATGTACAAGTTTTGTGTAGACGTATGTTTTCATTTCTCTGGGTCTATAACTAAATGTGGAATTGCTGGGTCGTGTGATAACTGTATGTTTCACATTTCGAGGAACTTCCAGACTGTTTTCCAAAGTTTTTGCACCATTTTACATTTCTACCAGCAGTGGATGAAAGTTCTATTTTCTCTGTATCCTCACCAATACTTTTATTGTCTGTCTCTTGATTATAGCCAGCCTAGTGGTGTGAAGTGGTATTTCATCTTTGTCTTTTGATTTGCATTTTCCTGGTGGCTAGTGATGTTGAGCCATCCTATCCTATCCTAAAACAACCACTCTTTTAATGTGTTTATTGGCCACTTGTATATCTTCTTTGGAGGAATATCTATTCATATCCTTTGCCCACTTTAAAATTGGGTTGGAGCCAGCCCTGATGGCCTAGGGGTTAAAGTTTGGTGTGCTCTGCTTTGGCAGCCTGGGTTCGATTCCTGGGTGCGGAATCATACCACTCGTCTGTCAGTAGCCGTGCTGTGGCAGCAGCTTCGATAGAAGAATTAGAAAGACCTCCAACTAGAATATAAAACTATATACGGGGGCTTTGGGGAGGGAGAAAAAAAATAAAAAAAGGAAGATTGGCAACAGATGTTAGCTCATGGCGAATCTTTCCCAGCAAAAATAATAATAATAATAATAAAATTAAATTGGGTTGTCTTTTATTAATAAGTTGTAATCATTCTTTATATATGTTATGTGCAAGTCTCTTATACAAGACATATAATTTGCAAATATTTTCTCTCATTCTGTGGGGTATCTTTTCACTTTTTTCATGGTGTCCTTTGAAGCACAATTTTTAATTTTGATGATGCCCATTTTATTTAGTTTTTCTTTTGTTGCTTAATGCTTTTGGTGTCATATCTAAGAAACCTAATCCCAGGGTCACAAAGATTTACATCTAGTTTTCTGTTAGGAGTTTTATAGTTTAGCTCTTATACTTAAGTCTTTCATCCATTTTGAGTTAATTTTTGTATATAGGGTGAGGTAGGGGTCCAACTTCATTCTTTTGCATGTGGATATCCAGTTGTCTCAGCACCATTCTTGGAAAAACTATTCTTTCCCCATTGAGTGGTCCTAGCACCCTTGTCAAAAATCAGTTGACCGTAAATGTGAGAGTTTATTTCTTGACTCTCAATTCTATTCCGTTGGTCTATATGTGTGTCTTTGTCCTAGTACACTGTCTTGATTACTGTAGCTTTCTAGTACGTTTTGAAATTGGAAAGAGTGAGTCTTCCAACTTTGTTCTTCCTTTTCAAGATTGTTTTGGCTGTTCTGGGTCCCTTGAATTTCCGTATGAATTTTAGGGTCAGATTGTCAGTTTCTGCAAGGAAGTCACCTGGGATTTTGACAGGGATTGTGTTGAATCTGTAGGTCAATTTGGAGTGTATTGCCATCTTAACAATGTTAAGTCTTCTCATCCATGATCATGGGATGTCTTTCTATTTATTTAGGGCTTCTTTACTTTCTTTGAACAGTGTTTTGTAGTTTTTAGAGTATACGTTTTGCACTTCTTTTGTTAAACTTATTCCTAAGTATGTTGTTCTTTTGATGCTATTGTAAATATCTTCTGCTACAGGGATAGTTTAGCTTCATTGCTAAGATGTGGCCCTTCTGAGGTCTCTCCTGAATGCTTTGAGGGCTTTCCACTCTGGCTGGGAGTAACTGACACTCCTCTCAGCGATGTGTGAACTCTGGGAACCGTTCAGCTCACAATTCCCTGGCTGATCTTTGCAAGGCCTCTTGGAATATCACCTATACTGGTGTGTCTTAGTATTTATCAAGGACTCAAGGGAACTCTATTGCAAATATCTGGAGCTTTTTTTCTGTTGTGCTCTGCCCTTTCAGAATTTTCAGCTGCTTTAGACTTCCTGTACTTCCATTTCTTTCTCATCAACTTAGTGGGACCAGCATGATCTGCTTAAGAAGCCCTTCTGAAAAAAAAAAAAAAAAGAAGCCCTTCTGTGTTCTGTGGTCCCGGATATGTCTTGTGGCAGAACCCAGGGCAGTCATAGGACTCCCTTTGTTCGTCTCTCAGGTATTGCTGTCCTGTGCTACTTGTCCAGTGTATGAAAACAGTGGGTTTTTTGTCCATTTTTCTAGTTGTTTTATGGCAGGAAAATAAATCCAGGTCATGTTATTCTTTCATGGCTGCAGGTAGTTCTTGGATCACAAGATTTTATTGCTAGAGCAGACATTGCAAAGAGTCTCTCTGGTCATCCTTTTATACATGGGAAATATGAGGCTTGAGGGAGATTATTTGCCAATATTGGCATAGTTTTAAGACACAAACAAGATTCTGTATGTTTCCATATATACATACACTTAGTGTTTTGTATTTATTTTACGGAAAGAAGTACAAAGGCACTGATATTCAGGTACGTTTTGTCAGTTATCTAGGGTCACTTAGGTAAGAAGCAGCAGAGCTGGACTGAAAAGCAGAACTTCCTGACTCTGTGCAGCTCCCCTGATCGTTGGAGTATTGCCCACTGAAATGCTGTGCCGGGACTCAGAGATGTGTGTTTGTATGTGCTGAGCACTGCCAGGCCATGAGCAGGGCTCAAGAAATGATGACTCATTAATGATGTGTAAAGGCATGTGTACTGCTGCCTGTGTTGACTGTTGTGGGAAGCCATGTTAATTGTTCACGCAGCCATCTGCGGATGACCGAAAGGGCATCTTATTGAAACCCCCATCCAGGGCTGCTTCTAGGAGCAGGTGCTCTTCCGTCTGTGTCTGCAGCTCCGTGTGCGTTGTGTCCCAGTCGGCTTTGCTTATCCTGATAGCTCTGAATCACTTAGAAAAGGTTAACTTATGTTCAGTGTTCTCTATCTAAGGGGGCGGTACATTTGAGAAAGACAATTAGAAGATCGATTTAACAAAAAAACTACCGCTAATACTTAAAGCTTAATCTTGAGTTCTCAGGGAATTTTGTTTCTTCAGAAAGACTATTCCCAGAGGTTTCAGAAAATAAAAGTTGTACTTTTTAAAAAAATTGTTTAATTAACCAGCCTGTAATGCTATTATTTTAGCTTTACTGTGACCTAAATACCTTACCTACACCCACTGTGGTGTTTGATTCTCTGCAATTTTCTGCCCAGTCATCCAGACTTGTGAGGGCATCTTTTTTTCTTCTTGGTTTGGCGTTTCTTTACCTTGACAGTCTAAATTCACCTTGTGGTATCTCTCTTTGAATAGCCTTGGGTTAAAGTACTGTCAAGAGTTCTTATCCAAGTCTAAGGAAGTTACCTCTGTTCCCTCCCTGTGGTCCATTGCCTTATTGACCAAGTCAAAGTGATGTGTAGAGCCCCTCTGGATCCTTTTCGTAAATGGGAGTAACCCTGGTCATCTCTGTCAGATTTTGGGCTTAGTGACCTTTTATGATGACAGGCTGTACCCCCACTGTCCCCTAAAAGCAAGCGTCTTGTTAGTTTGTTGTAAAATTCTGAAAAACAAATCATTCAATGTTATCTTGTCACTTTTTAAAAAATCATAGCGTTAAAGCTTTATTCTGCGTTAGGACTTTGACAACTCTCTGTGATTCAGATTTTTCATCTGTAGAACGGGGATAATTAATATTACTACTCAATGTGTTGTTGTGAGAATTAAATAAGATAATATAGACCAGCACCTGGCAAGTGATATTGTTATTAGTTGCAGAATGGCACCCTCCAGAACTGGTTCTCCCTTATTTGGTGGATGACAACTTCTATAGGAAGTCTGCAAATGTTTTTCTTACAAGAGTCCGAGTTTCCGAGGGCATTTTGCATCAGAGCCTGGACCTGGTGCCAGGCTTTCGGGGCCTTTCATCATTTGGTTTCTGACTTGTGTTCTTCACTAGCTGTTGAGTCATTTTTATTGGTGGTGTAACTCCTGATGGGTTGTAAGGCTTGGGAGGGAGTGACTATATATTATACGTTGTTTTCTTTGATTGTTCTTCCATCTATCCCTCCATTCATTCGATGATGCAGCATATTTGTTCAGTGCCAATCGCATGCCAGCCCTGTTCCCAGTACTGATTATATGACAAGTATCACAACATAGTTAAACTCTACAGTGGGAAGCCTGGGTTCTAGTGGTCCTATGTCTCTCTCTCTTTTTTTTTTGTTTTTGGTGAGGAAGATCAGCCCTGAGCTAACATCCATGCCAATCCTCCTCTTTTTGCTGAGACAGACTGGCCCTGGGCTACCATCCGTGCCAATCTTTCTCCACTTTATGTGGGACGCCGCCTCAGTATGGCCTGACAAGTGGTGCCGGTGTGCGCCCGGGATCCGAACCCCGGGCCGCCAGGAGCGGAACGCAGCGCGCACACTTAACTGCCATGCCACGTGGCCGGCACCTCTTTTCTTTTCTTCTCATCTCATTAAATGCCTGTGACATTGGCCCCTTTAGTTCCACTAAGTAGATGTTAAGTTTCTGGAATGTGTAGGGTGCATTGGATACAGTGATGAGGAGGACACAGTCCTGTCTTCAGTGAGCAGAAGATAAGTACACAAGTGACTCCAAAGTAAGATGTAAGGAAGTAATTACCTCAAGAGAAGAACAGAGTTCTTGGTGGGCTCATATTGAGGGATGTGATGGGAGAGATCACATCATGTTGCTGGGGTCTGCAAAAGTTTTGAGAAACGGGAGACAGTTAATATGGATCTTGGAAGGATGGGTAGAAGTTTTATAGGGGACATAAGGCAGGTTGAATGACATGTTGCAGATGAGTGAAGACCATGGAAAAGTCTGGGCAGGGAGAAGTGAGCATTGTATCTGGGGCCTAGATGTTTGGAGGAAATTGGGGAGGACCTTCATTGCTAGGCTGGGCGTGTGCATTGAGTGTTCATTGGAGTGCGGAGCCGTTAAAGGTATATGAGCTGAAAGTGATAATATTGGAGTAGGGACAGACAAAAGTCAGAGAGGGGGTCTAATTAAGAGCCTGTTGTCTAAAATTGTACTTCACCTGTCTAGGCATAGTTGCCTAACCTGGAAGACAAGGCTAGGATTACACATGATCTACCTGATAGGAGACATTTGGTGACCTCTTCCAGCCCTCCATCTATGATCCTGCGTACGTGTGGGAGGCATTAGTGGTCCTCAGGCCTCAGGTTCAGGTGAGCAGCATTTCAGTGTAATAGTCGAACTTGTGTGATTCTGTATTTCTTTAGAAAAATTATACCAAGAAAAGCTCAATATCACGTTCCATTTTTTCCACGATTTTTTTGCTTATGAAGTAATTTAGTAAATGAGGTTTTTGTTTACACAGAGCTGTGAAATATTTTCAAGACCATTTTGTGAGATTAAGCTTTACGCACCCGAGTCTCTTGTTTCAGGTGGTACCTGCTTCGGTCTCTGCTGTGCCTGTTGTTGCAGCCGCGGGTGTCTTCATCACAGCAGGAATAGCTGCATCTCTTGTTCTATTAAAAAGAGAAAAACTTTTATACTTAGATTGAGACTCCTGGGGAAGGTATATTTGAGTAGGAGTTGTTTTACTGTTACTAAGACGTTGGAATTAAAGAAGTTGTAGGAACATTGTATAAAGAAAACGTCTGCTTAGCTTATTTGACCCACATCTTCTTTCAGTTTTATGTTACTTCTTTTTTCTTGGTTTACCCAAATTCTATCTATTGAAATATTATATACTTTTCTGTTATCTCCTGAGCTGTAGGAGTGTAAATGTTATTATCCTTTTAAAAATCAGATTTGCATTAACGGCAAAGTTATTTCTACTATTTTTAAAATATTTTTTTCTAATTCTGAAGTTAACAATGTCCCTTATGGAAAGAAAAGAATAAAGAAGGAAGTAAATATTTCTGTAATCTGGTTACTAATTTTTATATCTTTCTTGATAGGCAGTCCAGGTTTTGAGCTTTGTTTAATAGTCTGACCAATTATATTACTTTCCTATTGCTGCTGTAACAAATTACCACAAACTTAGTTGCTGAGAACAACATAAATTTATCATTTTACAATTCTGTAGATTAGAAGCCCAACACTGGTCTGTTATGAGAGGTTCGGGGATTCGATCGGAGACGTAAAAGACACTTTCCACTCCAAACAAATGGACTGAAGGTATATTTTATTATATAGAGGATAGTAAAGGCGACAGTCTGCAAACAGATCAAATAGGTCAAATATTAAGAGGGAAAAAACATCAGCCCGACTGGAAAGGGAAAATACCCACATCGGCTGAAGAGAAATGACACAAGTCAACCGGAAAGAGAAACACCAGGTTGACCGAAAAGAGAACACATCAAATCAATTACTTCATATCAAATCAATTACTTCACATCAAATCAGTTACTCACAACATCCACGCTCCACTGCCGGGAGAGCCCTGTCAGTCGACGCAGCTGGGCAAGGATCACTCGTCCTGGGCAAGGCGTCCCTTCCACAGGTGGAACTCTCATCAGGTCTCAGTTTCCAGCAGTTTTAATACCATCAATAATTTTCAGAGTAAGCAATTACAGAGTTTGCAGAGCAAGCATTTAGTGTTTCCATGCACAAATGGTTATCAGTGGCGTACGTGCACTGAGCCCCCTGGCTAACGTCCCAGCCCAGTAGTTGTGTACGTGCATTGTTCTCTTTGGTTATCGTCCTAGCCCGGCACAGATGGCCAGTCCATCCCGTGCTACGACGCTCCAAGAGCCTTGAAATGTTACAACTTGCAACTCTCTCCATGGGGGAAAGGCCAGTTCCCGGGAAAAGGCCAGTTCCCACCACACAGAAAGCAGCTTTGTATTTCTTTTTTGTGCTGGTGGCTGTAGGTCAATGGAGCGGCCAAACATGGCTGTACTCATGTCAAGACATGGTCTCACTGGACTAAAATCAAGGTGATGGCAGGGCTGTGTACCTTTCTGGAGACTTTAGGGGAGAACCCATTTCCATGTCTTTTACAGCTTCTAGAGGCCCCCACATTCCTGGTTCATGGCCCCCTCCTCCATCTTCAAAGCCAAGAATGTGGGGCCAAGCACTCACCTTGCATCACTCTGACCTCCTCTTCTGCCTCTCTCTTCTACTGTTAAGGACCTTTGTGATTACACTGGGCCCACCCAAGTAATCCAGGATAATCTCTCCATTTCAAGTCCTTAACCTAATCATGCCTGCAAAGTTCCTTTTGCTATATAAGGTAACATATTCACAGGTTCCAGAGATTAGGACTTGGACATCTTTGGGGGGCCTTTATTCTGCCTGCCACACCAGTGTAGTTCACACAACACTGAATCATTATATAGATCTCTAAGTTGTTTACTAGTTCTTTTTGGTATCTTTCCTTCACATTTTAAAACTGTATACCCAGCTTTTAGAGTAATTTTAAATTGTCACAAATGATTTCTATTTAAGTATTTTTAGTTGAGTAGGAGTGGGAAGGAAGGTCTGAAGTCAGAGTAGCCAGAGTCCCTCCAGGCAATTGAGATAGAGGAGGCCCTGCAGTCCAGAGGAGACGAGGATGGTGAAAACTGTGCTACCTTCCGATGTCTCTGCTGGATAGGGTGACAGCTGCATGTGCAATAGGGTTTAGACATGTTCATGATGCTGAATTCTTATCCTGGGATATTCCTAGAGCTCATGTCTATGCCCATTCCAAGTATTAGTTTCCAGATTAGAGTGTAATACCTAAAAAACAAAGGAATGGGTAAACAGAAAACCAAACCCAACCCAGAGTACCTGCTCTGTGAGAATTCCAGTTCTTACACTTGATGTAAAGGAGGAGACCTGGGGTTAGCCTTTGGCCTCTGGGGCAAGTGCCAGGGAGGGCTGGCAGCAGCCCCCCAAATAAGGGAGAATCTGGATTGAGAAGAGAACCTGCCACACTGGTCAGAGTGGAATCTGGGCAAAAACTAAGACTAGATGGCAGGGCCTGCAGCCTGGGGGAGAGTGAGTGTGTCTTTTGTGGTCCATGTCCACAGTGTAGAAGATGGGGATACAAAGATAGATGAGTTTTGCCCTCGAGGAGCTTACGGGTTACTGGGGAGACAGACAAATGCACTAATAACTGTAGCATTAATAGTGGAGTGGCTCTTGTTGTTGACGTTGTTATTGGAGCCCTTCAAATACATGAAGACAGCAGTTGTGTTTACCTATAACCTGATTGTCTCCAGGCTAAACATTCCTTTAACTACTCCTTGTGTGAAATGTTTCTAGACTTCACATGGCCTGGATGTTGGTCTTAGGATACTATCTAGTATGGCAAAGAGGCAGCTAAAATAATCTTTCCCTCACTTCCACATGCTGTCCATCATCAAGTACTGTAAACTCTTCCTCCAAAACATATCCTGTGTTGGCCTGTTTCTGTCTCGCCTTGTTCTGGTCACTACCTCTTTGCCTGGACTACTGCAGGGGTCTCCTGACCCATCTGTCTGCTTTCATTCTTGTCCTCCAAAATCATTCTTCATGCAGCAGCCACAGGAGCCCCGTGGCTCTGGCTTTCCATTGCTGTTAGAGTACAATCTGGGCTCCCGACCTGGCCTGTGGCACCCTGTGGGGTCATCTCTGCCTGCACTCGGACTTCTGGGCATCCCTGCTCTCCCTTTCCCACCGTGCTGCTGCCCCAGTGGCCTCTGCCAGAAGGCTCTTTCCTGATTTGTCCTGGCTGAGTCCATCTTAATCGGATCCCAGTGTAACGGGCATCTTAGAGAGGGCTTCCCTGATCACCCCATAGAGAGTAGTCCTGCAGGCACTGTTGTTGGGGAAATATAATTAAAAACAATATCCCAACCCAGAAACCTTCTCCACGAAGGTAGTAGAGAAAGAAAACACTTTTATTATTGAATAAGCATTAAACCAGAATGTGATATGCCTCACAGGCAATCGGCTAAGATTGCAAAGGCAGAAAGAAATGTCACCCCCTTTGATATAGCCAAGCAGATACAACATGTTACATACGTGTTTTCATGATAAATGATAACTAGTCCTCAGGTAAGAGGAGTTGACAGTACCATTTGTCACACATAGTTCATCCTAACTTGACCTGATAGTTGAGATGACCATCTGTGTTAGCTAATTGGCTTCATCCAGAGGAAAAACAAACTCCTATCTTTATGACTGGAGGTTGTTTTGTAACTTGGAGCAAGGAGGCCACTGAAGTTAGGTTCCTACCCTCCCACATAGATAGGGCTGCCATCTCCCTTGATGTTTACATTCCAAAGAGATGGCTCCCCAGTCCTTGAGAAAGACATTCCTAGGTCATAAAGCTTACAAAATAACAATCTAGTCTTCAAAAGAAATTATGTACATTTCCAAGAAAGGAGAAAATACTTACATTGGCAATTTTTCTAATGTAAATACTCAAAGAAAAAGGAGGAGAGGGAATTGTCTTCCCTTGTTTTCAATAGGAAGAATTAAGCCTCTTATTTTTAATTTGTGTTTATCTTTACGTGATCTCATCTCTGATATTCACCTGGTTTGTCTGTCCCTGTCTAGAATGAGAGCAGGGGCCCAGTCTGCCCTGTTTACTCTTCGTCCACAGTACTCAGGGCAGTGCCTCCCATGGAATAAAGTACTCGAATATTCACTCTTACAATAAGCCATTTGAAGGGTGTTATCGAAGAGCAGTAGCATAGACAATGCTTATCATGTAATGTGAAGTGAGTCCTGAGTCCAGATAGTGACTGTGCCTTCGTACCTGGCGCATTGTCTCGTGTAGCCCCATGAGGACTGCGGTATAGACGAGGAAGTTGAGGCTCAGCATGTCACCCAACAGGTCTATGCCAGAGCCAGATGTAATTCTGGGTCTAACTCCAAACTCCATGTGCATTTCACTCCACCAAAAATTGTCAACATTGGGTTTGTTTATATACAACAGAAAAACAAAACATGATCCTTATCCTGCCCCCAAAGAAATCCCTAGGGATGGACAAAAGGTCTAAGAATGCAAATATTTAAAATTTTAAGTGTTATATGTGTTTGGCGTGTGGGAATATTGGTGAGGTTTTTTTTTTTGTACAGTTACATCTTTTCCACATTTAATAATGAGGTTGTGCCAGTTTTGATGAGTCTCTGAGTTGCTATTCTGTCTTCTGGCACATTAGCTTCCCCTCCCGGGTATGTGGTGTAGTGTGTCTTCTGTGTGTTCTAGCAGAGTGTTGATAAATATTGCACAGGACCGGGCAAAGTACATGGACTTTGACAAGGCCTCAGGCTCTTCCCTCTGGTTCGATGTCATTCATTAATCACCATTCTTTGGATCTCACTGACTCATTCTGATATAAATCCACCTTCTTTTTCATTTCTTATTTATAGGGATATTTCTGTCAAGATATGAGTGTGATTCACTGGTGAAGTGGCTGGAGTCTCTGAAATGATTACTTTATTGTGGTTGGTCTGCAGCTCCCTTTGTATTTTATTTTCCCCTCTGATTGTGAAGCATATTCTCTTTATGGAGGAACACTGAAGAGAAGTGGGAATTTAGCATTTCTGTTCCTTTCTTGCCTGTTACTTTATGCTATTTTGCCTAAGCATTTAGTCATAAAAGCGTAGATTTCGCCCCCATAGGTATATTTTTTTATTTTAACTTAATGGATGTTTTTCCTGATTACATAAGTAATATTTTCCCCTAGGACCTATTTTGGCAAATATAAAGAAGCACAAAGGAGAGAGACAATACCGCTGATCATCCTACCTCTCAAAACTATTAACCTTTTGATATATTTTCTTCCAGTATTTTTTCTGCACATGGTAATTCGGATCATTCCTCTTATGAGTTTTATAGAACGTTTAGAATGTTGTTCCGTGTCATTGCTTATTCTTAGAAAAATATCATTTTTAATGTCAGTTCTATTAGGTTAAACTTAACAAAAGCATTGTTTTTGTAGGTCAAAAATGGTTGAATATCAGCAATTTCATATGGTTCAACCTAATATTTCATCAAGTGGTTGAATTGTTATTTATTCTCCTGATGTTAAATATTTAGATTGTTTCAGATTTTCAATTAATGTACACAGCACTGTGTTGAAAGTATTTTACATAATTTTTGCCGGTTTCTCATTATTTCTTTACAATCATTCCTAGAAGGAAAATAGCTAGGACAAAGAATGCTGCCTCTCTTCAGGTTAGAAGGTGCTTTTCTTTCAGGCCTGTGGTGTCCTGTTGTATTTGTCCTTTTACAATCTAAGTGAACAAAAGCAGTTTGCTTTCTTTTTAAAATTACAGTGGTAATTGATTGATGCACTTTCAGGGCGAATGTCCAGCACTCCGCCCGATTTCCTTAGTCGTTCAAACATCCCACTGGACCATGTGAATGTCAGTGAGTGACTGCTCACTGGGTCCACAGGGAACAGCAAGGTTAGGGCTTCCTGGTGTGTCTTAATGCACTGTGCAGAGCTTTTTGTGGCAGAGATTTTCAAGATTGGTATCACCTGTTTTCCTATTCATACTAAATCCAGATTTTTAGTTCCTTTATGAAAGACATTTACTGTTGGTTTGTTTTGAAGATAATCCTAATTTTTCCATTTATTCAGTAAATTGCTAACTTATTGCCTCCTAGCCTTCTGCTAGCCACTATATGGCATATCCAGTAACTATAGATATTGTTTATTGAGCACAGTCGTAGGTGCTTGACACACATTTGATCTTTACAGAGCCCTAAGGAGAGGCATTGTGACTTGTAGGTAGGTTTGGGTAACCTGCTCACCAGCACCGCTGGGAAGTGGGGCTCCTGGGCTGTCCTGATACCGAAGCTCAGACATTAGCTATTGTGCTTTACCTTCTCTGTGTAGACAGCGTTGTAACTCTCGGCCCAGGTTCCTCAGAGTGTGTGTGTTTGGGGAGCATGTGTATGATCATTTCAGAAGCTGGAGGTGGCCTTTTTATGATATTTTAACTGGAAAGAAAATGACTTATTGGTTATATAGACTCTTGGGGCTTTTATGGTACTGGCTTATTCTGAATGTGGGTTTGTATATTTTTAATCTATGGGTTTTTTTCTTTTTTGGTCTCGGTTTCTAGGTCCAAAAGCTGCTTTGTATGTGCCCAGTGGATTTCCATGGGATCTTCCAATTAGATGAAAGACGGAGGGATGCAGTAATTGCATTGGGCATTTTTCTCATTGAGTCTGATCTTCAGGTAAGTCTTTACTAAATTAAAAGTGTTTCTGCAGTGTTAAAGGGGAGTATAATTAGAATTTAAATTTGTAGTTGCTTGTATTTACCTGAAGCAATACTAGAAGAATTCTAGAATATTAGAAGAATATTAGAAGAACCTAATAAAAGTGGTTAGCAGTGGGCAAGATGGAGTAGGTGGGACAAGTGGGAATGAGACTTCTTAATGTACAACTTCTTAGGAAATTTTGCTTTTTGAACTATGGGAATATATTATGTTGTTAAAAGAAAGCGTTTTGGGTTTTTTTTGCCAGAAAGTTAGTTAAAATGCTTTGGGCAGTAACTGTGTGCCCTCCAGAGTAGACTTGATTTTTAATCTCAGGTAAAACGCTTGTTAAACAGACTCAGAGTAACCATTTTTTTCCTTCCAAAAGGACAGTATTCTTTGAGATAAATTTGATATAGTACTATCTTTTGCAAAACTGTAATAGATGCAATTGTTATAGATTACATATTAATGTGCCTTTTAAAGGTGATTTAAAAGCCAGTATTGTAGCTCCAGCAGAAAATGGCATGGCCATTGTGTTTTTAGTATTTACCAAGGCTAATTGAAGCAAATGATTGATCACTAGATATACAATCTTTTATTTATCTATCTATTTATTTTTATCATTACCAAGAGTCAGTTTTCTAATTCTAAGTTTAATCATGTTATGTTAAGAAAATAAAGATATTTGATATTTGAATTTTTAGTTATCTAAAAATGTTAGCTTGCATGTCCTGAAAATTTTACTTCAATAAAGATTAATATTTTTTTTTAAAGATTTTATTTATTTATTCTCCCCCCACAAAGCCCCAGTTGTATGTCATAGCTGCACATCCTTCTAGTTGCTGTATGTGGGACGTGGCCTCAGCATGGCCAGAGAAGCAGGGCGTCGGTGCGCGCCCGGGATCTGAACCCGGGCCACCAGCAGCAGAGCACGCGCACTTAACCACCAAGCCACGGGGCCAGCCCAGGATTAATATTTTTTTTTTTTAAAGATTTTATTTATTTTTTCCCCCCCAAAGCCCCAGTAGATAGTTGTATGTCACAGCTGCACATCCTTCTAGTTGCTGTATGTGGGACTCGGCCTCAGGATGGACGGAGAAGTGGTGCCTCGGTGCACGCCCGGGATCCGAACCCCGGCCACCAGCATCGGAGCGCACGCACTTAACCACCAAGCCACGGGGCCGGCCCCCAGGATTAATATTTTTGACAGAGTATTTTTACCTTTGAAAAGAACATAAACATTTTAATTTTAGACAATATTTTAAAAATTAAATGGGTTGTCTGACCAAAGCCACGTGAAAGACTAAGATTGGATGCATAAGCTACATTTTAATTCTTCTTCCTCTTTATTTATAAACATGAAAAGAAAGAAAATCATTTTCTATTTGCCAGGTCTAATTTAAATTTTTTTTTTTTTTAAAGATTTTATTTATTTATTTTTCCCCCGCAAAGCCCCAGCAGATAGTTGTATATCATAGTTGCACATCCGTCTAGTTGCTGTATGTGGGACGCGGCCTCAACATGGCCGGACAAGCGGTGTGTCAGTGCGCGCCCGGGATCCGAACCCGGGCCGCCAGCAGCGGAGCGCGTGCATTTAACCGCTAAGCCACGGGGCCGGCCCTAATTTAAATTTAAATATAAAAATAAAGGGAAGAAAAGAATTAAAAAAAAATCTGTATAAGAAACTACTTCTGTTCAAATGTGTATTCCTTGAAAATATCTTTGGCAAACACATTACTTGATAGATTTACCTGTAAGTCCCTAATACTAGTATTAGTAATGCTTTTGAAGATGGTAAGGAAGAGACAAGTACAAATTACCTTTGGTGTAATTCAGGTTCCAGATGGATTGGCAGGACCCGGAGTGGCAGCTGGTGTCCTGTGAGCCATACAGTCTGCCTTTGCCTCCAGGGAAGCCCTTCAGCCTCACAGATATCAGGAGAGGAGCCCAGCATTCTTCACCAGCCCCCTGGCCCTAGGGACCAGCTGTCTCTTGGTCGGCCTGAAGTTTATGTTCCTTGTCTCCAGCCGAGATGGGCTGTCGCATTGGCCTCCTTCGTGTCCAGGCAGTGGGCTGCCCTGGCAGCAGCTGTGGCAGTTTACTCACCACGTGCCACAAAAGCTGTAATGGTATATACGGGGAGGAGCACCGGGGCCGCTTTCTCTGCAGGGAGCTGTGCAGTGCGGGCCCTTCAGAGTTTTGTACACTAGGATCCTGGACAGGTGTCTTAGCCAGCTCCTTTTTATCCTTTAGGGGAAAAATTGTTTTGTTTTCACTAAAGAAAGTTCTCTGTTTGTTTTGGTTATCTATTATGGCGTAACAAACTACCTTGAAGCTTAGTGGCTTAATACAGTGTTTTTTTTTTCCTCACGAATCTGCAGTTTAGACAGGACTCAAAAGAGTTGCGGTCTCTGCTGCATTCAGCATCACTTGGGATGTCTTGAAGGCTGGGGCCTGGGATCACCTGAAGGCTCGTTCACGCACATGTGTGGGGGTTGATCCTGGCAGCTGACTGGGACCTTTGCTGGTGCCCTTAGCCAGGGCACCTCTATGTGCATGTCCTCTCCATGGGACCTGGGCTTTGTCGCCTTGTTACAACATAGTATCGGGTTCCCAGGGGGAGTATCCTGAGAAAGAGCCAGGTAGACGTTGCACTGCCTTCTCTAATGTAGCCTGGGAAGTCAGTCTCATTCATACTACTTTCTGTATTCACTAGAAGCAAGTCACCGAGGCAGCCCATTTTCCAGGGGAGGTTATTTTGACTCCGTCTTTCGGTGGAAGGAATGTCACAGAATTTGCAGCCATTTTTTCAAAACCACTGCATGTTTTTTTAGTATTTCAGAACATCAAAGAGTATCCCCCTTCTTTAGAGCACATTTCTTTCACTAGAGCAGCTATAGATAGGGAAACAACCAAAAGAGCCAGTGATAGAAGGTTATGAAGTTAAATGTTAATTGGCTAGTTTGGAAACTAAAAGAAAGTAATTTTTTCATTGGCCAATGTTGGCCATAAAGTCTAATGCTCAATTCAAGAGGAGCAAAAGGAAACACAAAGCAGAAAATTTTAAAAAAGAAATTAAAAGAGGATAAGGGCTGTGAACAAGAGAAGCATCACCCAATTGAGAAACTTGGTGGCTGTGAGCTTTTCTCCAGTCCAGAGAACTTGAGCATGGGGCCCACTGAAGGGTTTGGGGGCTCTCTGAACACCTCTTAGTGAAGGCAGTTTTGAGTGTGTCTGCACACATACTTTCTTCTGGAGAAGCCCTCCCGGGGGCCTGGCCCCCAGAGGAGGCCAGAGCCGGTCTGGACATTCAGCAACAGAAGGGCAGGTTTTAGCCTTTCCATTAGGCACCTGTGGTACATACAGGCTGACGGGACAGCTTCTGGACATTGCCTGCCATGTGGAAACAGAAGTGGATATGCTTTGCTTTGAGCTTTAATCTATATTAAAAGCTACAAATCACGTCTTTTATTAAATGTAATTTTTTTTTTTTAAGCACAAAGATTCTGTGGTTCCTTACCTTCTTCGACTTCTTAAAGGTCTTCCGAAAGTATATTGGGTAGAAGAAAGCACAGCTCGGAAAGGCAGAGGTAATTTTGTATAATGTTTTCCCTGAGTGCAAGGAAAAATATGTATGTTCACTGTCTGTAAGGATCAAGTGTTTAATTATACTAACACATCAGTTAGGATACTTCTAGCTGGTTCCACTCTTGGCTGTGCACAATTGCCTGCCTGCAGCAACGTGAACTACGCTTACACACTGTTGTCCAGAGCCTATGGGCGAGGGAGGGGGAGGGCAGGGCTGAGCAAGCTGGCTTTTCCTTGCACTCTGAGAGTGAGCAGGAACTTTGAGACCTTCAGGAACCTTTTATCATGTCTCATTGGCCAGAATTGGGTCACCTGGCCATCCCCGAACCAGTGTCTATTACCCTTAGATGAGTAGGCTCACTCCTGGAGTGAGGTCAGTTCTCCAAATTGCATTGCTGCTGCTCAAAAAGGAAGAATGAAATGGATGTTCAGAGCTCCACCACAATGTTCACTTTAAATAGTTTTATTACTTCATTCCTATTGCTAAGTTTCAGTTAAACTTTGCACCTTTAGAAATGGAATAAATTCTTGTGAAATTTAGAATTCTTAAATTCTTAGAAATTTCTTTTTTACTTGTATTTTATTTTGATCTCTCTTTAAGGTCAAAGAGAAAGTTAGATAATCTTTCCCCCTCTTCCCCTCCACTACCCTCCCCTCCCTTCCTCCCTCCTTGCATTCTTCCTTCCCTCCCTCCTGCAATATATACATAGGTCCATTGTATGCCAAGCATTGTGCTAAACACTTAAAACGCTGATGTTCTTGTATACTGCTTTCCCAAGACTTCAAAATCAACTTGGAAGACCTCCAACATTTTAGAGTTCAAGATGCATGAGACTGAAGTTTCCTTATAATTTCACTCTCTGAAGCTTGAGGCCCACATTTGTATATAGCCGGGGTTGGTGGCTGTAAAGAAGGCCTTTGTCCTTTTTGTTGGTGCACGGCCGTAATTTGTTAGGTAGGCTCAGTCTGCTAAAGATGGGTTTTGCTGTTCTCATGAACATCCAGTTTGGCCTATATTTTTCTTGACCTTTGGGTTTTCATCATTTCTTTTTTGTTTGTTTGTTTTCTTGTGAGAAAGATCAGCCCTGAGCTAACATCCATGCCAATCCTCCTCTTTTTGCTGAGGAAGACTGGCTCTGGCCTAACATCTGTGCCCACCTTCCTCTACTTTATATGGGACACCGCCACAGCATGTCCTGACAAGCGGTGCATCAGTGTGCGCCCGGGATCCAAACCCGGGCTGCCAGCAGCGGAGCGCAAGCACTTACCCGCTACACCACGG
The DNA here is from genome assembly GCF_020826845.1 of Diceros bicornis minor. Taxonomy (NCBI): domain Eukaryota; kingdom Metazoa; phylum Chordata; class Mammalia; order Perissodactyla; family Rhinocerotidae; genus Diceros; species Diceros bicornis. Next base: position 30,872,351 of record NC_080774.1, on the reverse strand, counting down.
GGCCGGCCCCGGGTTTTCATCATTTCTGATGACCTGCTGTGGATAAAACTGACAGACCCCAAATTATGATGTGTATCCTGGAATTTAAGGGACTGCAAATTAAATAGAGAGTGTTGCTAAAAAGTCAAACCATCTATGTCCACTATTGCTATCTAATTTGGGGAGAAGCAGAATACCAGTAGATGTTGATTCTATTTTTCTTCTATTTCAAAACAAATATCACTTCTGTATACGTGGACTCGTATTAGAATGAAAGTTTTAGCATTATTTGAACATTGTTAGAGATATATAAATTTCCAATTATTGGGTAACATTTCACTCTTCTATTTTTTATTAAGGCAGTTTATTTATACTTTTAAACTCTAGAGTAGTGGTTCTTAAAGTGCTGTCCCTGGACCAGCAGCATCAGCATCACCTGGGAACTTCTCAGAAATGCAGATTCTCAGTCCCCGCCATGAGAACTGCTGCGTTAGAAACTCTGGGGCTAGGAGCAGGCGTCTAGGTTCTCACAAGCCCTCCGGTGATCCTGATGCTCACTCAAATCTGAGAACCACTGAGAGCTGTATCATTAGAAATGTAAGTGCAGAAGTGGACATGTAACAGTCTTCTGCCATGTACTATGCGTATGTCCATAAAACAGTGGATAGCTCTGTCCTTGATTGAATATTCAGTATTCAAAACTGATTAAATATTTATTAGTGATTGGACATACATGGCAGTGGTTCTAACATTTTGAAGCCACCACTCCATAGAAGTACTGCTGAGCTTTTGGTCTTTCATGTATGGTGTTCCTTCCCGACCTAGAGGCCCTGCTCCTGAGAATGTTCCTGCCAGGAAGCTCAGTAGTGGAAGGGCTTAAAAAACCTATGAGGAATAGAGCAAATCTTTGGAAGCTCTTATTAGGATTTTCTCCATTTGTCAAAGCAGAAAAGAAAATATAAACACTTAATTCAGTTTAAAGTAGTAGTAATTGATACTTGACAGTTAGCCTCTATAAACCATCTCTCATACTCTATCAAGATTGATTTCTTACTTTTATTTAGGTCCAGAATAAAAAATGGAATCTGTCATGTTGAGAGGCTACATAATCTCAAACTTATTGGCTTAGGAAACATTTAAGTTTATTGAACCAAAACATTGTATTAAAAGAAAAGTAGGGGTATTTCTCAGCAATCATGTTGGGTCCATATCTGTTCTTTTGAGACTCATCTCAATGAGGGCAGCCACCACTGTAAACTGGTCCCTGGGCAGGTCCTGTGAGAGACAGAATGTACTGAATTAGGTGGTCAGGAGGTGTGGCCCACTGTCTCATTTGTGATGATCTGATTTGTGTCTTTATGCCTCCCAGGTGCCCTCCCAGTTGCAGAGAGCTTTAGCTTCTGCTTGGTAACTTTGCTGTCTGATGTGGCTTATAGGGACCCTTCACTTAGGGATGAGGTAAGCATGCGGTGAATTGGTATGCATTTCTATTAGATCAAAGAGTCCCAAAGCAATGACAAGAGTAAAAAAAAAAAAAAAAAATTAAGTGATTGGATTGTTTATGTTGATTTATTTCATACAATTAATAACACACCTAAGAAATGTTTAATACTTGTTTACAGTACTTTTAGGTTACCCACTGATCTCTTGAGTCTGATCTCATTCGGCTTTCCCAATTGCCCTGAGAGTCAGGCAGCAAAAGACAGAGGCAGCTCATTTTTCTGACTCTATGTTGGGGATTAAAGTTGTTCATAGAAGAGAATATTCTAGGTAGCTGGAGCTATACCTTTAAGTGCCCAGATTTTTTTAGTTTTAGTTTATTTTGTTGGAAATGTTACTTAAATGTATGTGATACTTCTTTTTAAATGAAGAGTAAAATCATAATTTAAAATTTTTCTTAATCAGATCCATTTTGAAAATCAATTTTTATTTGCTGCTAGCCTCAGGTCCTACCAAGGAGTGCTTGGTTGCTTGCCTATATGCTAAGTGTTCCCAGCTAGCTATGCTTTTTGAGTTCTTATATATGTTTTTGAATTTTTAAAATCTCTTTCCTTGATACAAAACTATAAATTCTCTTGTCAATATTTCTGCCATTGCATTCTTCTCCATCCTTCTTTCTTAGTTTAGGTTCTTTATTTATTTGTAGGTTGGCTGGAGAGGTAACTAGATCTGTTAGAATCACATATTATTATTTAAAAGGTTAAAAGGCTATAAGTTAAGGGCTTTTCTATAAAGAAGGTCAAAATAGGGAGGTCAACACTGAAAATGATGATATAACTTTAGTATATGAAATGGAGAAAGTATTGCTTTTCAGGTTTTCATAGGTTATTCAGCATCATTTAACCTTAGCAAAATGTAAGAAATTTGACTTGATTACGAACAAATCATCACAGACCAACTTCATTCTTTGCCTGAGTTTTCTAAGACTGGTGGTGAGGGAAAGGAGGCGGATATAGTCTAGTTGATCTTCATCAAGGCTTTGGACAAACACCTCTCCTGACATCTGGGATCAATAATATGGGCTGAGCGCCAAAACAGTTCCACAGATTTGTGGAACTGCCTGAAGGAGCACCCCAAAGGTTGACCATGAAGTACCAGCACAGCGGGAGCATCCCGTGGCTGGCCCCCTCCGTTTGAAGCACAACGAGCCAGGGCTGTGAATGAAGATCCAGAAAGCAAGTGAATCTCATTTGTAGACAGGACAAAGCTAGAAATCAAAGACTGGTATGATGAACTAAAGCTAATACCGTGAGCTTTTGTAGGGATCAACAATAGGCAAAAAATACCAGCTATATAAGCAGAGGTGGCATAGGTTACAGGCAGTGTGAGTGAAAAAGACTTAAGTATTTTATTTATCTGTAAGGTCACTGAGCCAGCAGTGTGAGGTAGCTGCCAAAAAGCTAACGTCATGGACATAGAAGTCTAGAATCTGTGTTGAGCTTGGTGATTCTCAGGGTGGGTCCCAGAATCCCTGGAATATTAATGTATTTTATCCTGAGCACGACAGATCGGACAGTTTCTGACACACTGGACTACAGTAAAATCAGAAGCAGGCCTTCAGCATCGTCAAGGACCTGAAATCATGAGAAATGGATGAAAAGAAATGGGGGTATTTAGCCATGGAAAGGGATTTGAGGGCCTATCACCTTTTCCAGAATATGGAGGAAGGAGTGACCCCAGGGGCTGATGGTACAAGCCCCAGGAGGACAACATTGGCCCAGAGATAGGAGGAACTCTGGACCAGCCCAGAGAGGGAGGGTTCCGGTCCCTGGAACGTCAGTTGGTTGACCCTTGGCAGAGCTGTCATGGCAGGGAGTTATGTATTAGATCTGAGGTTGGACAAGAGAATGTCTAAAGCTCCTTTTAATTCTGAATTAATTTTGTGATATTTATCTGATTTTGTTTGTAAGTTTGTGTGTTCTATTTCCTTGGCTATTACAGATTTTAGAGGCACTTTTGCAGGTTTTGCATGTCCTTTTGGGAATGTGCCAGGCCTTGGAGATTCAAGAAAAAGGTATGATTATAGATCCAAGGCTTTTAAAAAAAATGGTTTTGTGATTATTCTTTCCCTTGTTTTTCCTGTCTTCTTTTCTGTTCTTTACTACCTATGTAACTGATGGATGAAAACCTTCGTATATTAGGTTGCCTTTGTTGTGTTTTAGCTAATAGGCCACATAGGAATCATAAGTACAGCTCTGCTATCTGAAAATGCTGGGTGACCTTGGACAAATCCCCTCACCTTTCTGGGCCTAAGTGTCTTCACTTATAACATATCTGACTTCCAGAGGTCATTTTTCTTCTAGTGCAAGGCTACCAATCTGATCCCAGGAGAATAAATATATTGTTTAAGTATAGGAGAGGTACTTGATAACATGACTTAGCTGTATAATTTTTTTTTTTTTTTGTGAGGGAGATCAGCCCTGAGCTAACATCTGTGCTAATCCTCCTCTTTTTTTGCTGAGGGAGACCGGCTCTGAGCTAACATCCATTGCCAATCCTCTTCCTCTTTCTCCCCAAAGCCCCACAGTAGATAGTTGTACGTCATAGTTGCACATCCTTCTAGTTGCTGTATGTGGGACACGGCCTCAGCATGGCCGGAGAAGCAGTGCGTTGGTGCGCCCCCGGGATCTGAACCCAGGCCGCCAGTAGCGAGCGCGCGCGCACTTAACTGCTAAGCTACCGGGCTGGCCCTTAGCTGTATAATTGATTTGGATGTGCCATAAATAGATCAAGACCTCCCAAAGAGAACAGCTGTATGTGACAGAGAGAGTCTGAAGTTGTTGTTAATGACAGATTGAAAATATCATCCGTCAGCCCTTGGGGTTGACCCTGTTTCTGTGGCTTATTCTGACCCTTCAGATTTGTTGGTGGGTGGATTGTGAGATGTGAGTTAGTATTACAACCAGTGTTACAAGTTGGTACAGTATGGTTCTCTCACAGGTAAGTTTCTGGTATCCTAACATTCTCACTTTGTCTTCTAGAATACCTTTGCAAATATGCGATCCCATGCCTGATAGGAATCTCACGAGCATTTGGCCGTTACAGCAACACAGAAGAGTCTCTCCTCTCGAAACTCTTTCCCAAAGTCCCTCCTCATTCCCTCCGAGTCCCAGAGGAGCTTGAAGGCGTTCGAAGGCGTTCCTTCAATGACTTCCGCTCAATCCTTCCCAGCAATTTGCTGACTGTGTGTCAGGAGGGCACCCTGAAGAGGAAGACCAGCAGTGTGTCCAGCATCTCTCAGGTGGGGCTGCGCTCCTGGGAAAAGAGCAGTGGAAAGAGATCTTGTTAAGTGCTCACCAAAAGAAAATCCCACTTGTGTGTAGGTTGAGGAAACTTATGAAACATGAAAGATTCTCACTAGAATTCTCTTTAATACAAAGGCTTGCTTTGTCCTTTTTTTTTTGGTGAGGAAGATTAGCCCTGAGCTAACATCTGTTGCCAATCCTCTTCTTTTTGCTGAGGAAGGTTGGCCCTAGGTTAACATCCATGCCCATCTTCCTCTACTTTATATGTGGGACACCTGCTACAACATGGCTTGATAAGCGGTATGTAGGTCTGCATGTGGGATCCGAACCTGCCAACCCCGGGCCGCCAAAGCAGAGCACGTGAACTTAACCACTACGCCACTGGGCTGGCCTGCTTTGTCCTTTTTAAGATGTATAAGTGATTTCATCTCCTAGTCATGAAGTGTTTGTTTCATAGCAGTTTGGTGCCAAACTCTATTCTGAGTGGGAGACAGTTGGTGTCCTTAATAAGTATATAGTTGATTTATGTAGAAAGATAGACTCAAAACACTGAGAATAATTCCAGCTCGGTAATCAAGTATAAAATATACGGCTGGACATGAAGAATTTAGTGATGTGGTATATGATAGAAAACACTGTAGCTACGGTAGGCTTCAGGAAGAGTAGGTGAGGCTTGAACCAGGACTTGAAGTACAGCCATTGAGCTGGCGGAGAGAACCTTGTCTAAGATGAATCTGACTGAGGTTTTTTTTTTTTTAATTTTATTTATTTATTTTTCCCCCCCAAAGCCCCAGTAGATAGTTGTATGTCATAGCTCTACATCCTTCTAGTTTCTGTATGTGGGACGCAGCCTCAGCATGGCCGGAGAAGCGGTGCATCGGTGTGCGCCCGGGATCCGAACCCGGGCCGCCAGCAGCGGAGTGCGTGCACTTAACCGCTAAGCCACGGGGCCGGCCCTGACTGAGGTTTGACTGGCCTTTTCTGATCTGTAAGTGTGGTTGTGTGTTTCAGGTCAGCCCTGAACGTGGGATGCCCCCTCCCAGCTCCCCTGGAGGATCCGCCTTTCACTACTTTGAAGGTGGGCCTCACCTTTCTGCCAAGAATATTGACCTAGGACTCGGATAGCAGGTTCACAGTGATTTCTTCTTGTGATTAGTGGTGCTGATACTAACACTCTGCTGTCATGCATCTAGAGTGTCAAGCTTTTGGAAAGAATTTAGTTTCTATTTTCATTTAAACTTCTTAAAATTTAATTATAAAATATTTCATACATAGAGAAAAGTGCAGGAAATAGTATATAGACCCCCATGTGCCTGCCATCAGAATTTTAGTACATTAACCTATGAAAGCACTGGTTCTTAGGTGGAAGCATTAATAGTGGGTCCTTCTCTTTCTTTTTTTTTTTTTTAAGGACATTAAGTATGTAGATAATATTAAAGAACGTAGTAAAGATACTACGAGTAATACTTTTTATAGAGCTTTGTTGTTCACAGAGAACTTTCACATAATTTCTGAATTTGATTCATATGACAGCCCTGTGCAGTGTCCAACACAGTTAAAATTGCCTCCACCTTATCCTTCAGGGAAGTTAAGACTTGGATTGAGTGATGGGAATGGGGAAACCAGAATTCTGCACCTTGTAATGTCATCTATTCCATTTTTGGATGATATTAATTGCTAAAAGAGCATTTCTCAAGCGGATCTTGAAAGATGTGAGGGGAATTAAAAAAAAACATAAGGAGTAGAGTATCTAAACTCAAATAAATGTGGGTAATTTTGCATACAGTATTGCTTGGCTCTGTGAGAATGTAACATGTTACAGTCTATTTATGTGTTAGAATATAAAGGCCGAGTTCACCCACTTAAAAATCCCACCTCCCCGAGAGAACCGCTTGTCATGGAATATATTCCTCCAGGCTGTGAACAACCCCTTTGCCACCTGCCTGCCCTCCAGGCATCTGAGGACAGCCATGATTTGCCCTCGAAGTCTTCTCTTTCCCTGGTAGACAACTCTTCTTTTACTCTGTGTGCTCAGGGCCCTCTCCGTCATGGCTGCCCTCCTTTAAGCACTTCCAGTAAGTGCCCAGGATTGGGGCTGCCCAGATGCGGGCTCACTGTGCAAGCTTCATTTAGCAGATGCAGGCTGGGCACCTCTCTCCTGCAGGGGTGAGCTGGACGGACTATTTTCCTGCTCTCCAAAGTGCACCTCGTTGTTCAGGAGACAGGCAGGAATCACACTGCTCTTTCCCTGTTTGCTTACTTGCCTCCCATTTCACTGTGACTTTTCTCCCAGTTAGTCTCCCTGTCTCTTTCCGGGCCCTTTTCCACAGTGCTATAAGAATCTTTTTTCTTAAGAATTATTTAAAAGCACAAATCTGGTCATTTCATTTTCTGCTTAAAAACTTTCAGTGACAACCCGCCACACAAATCCCAAATCTTAGATCCTGGATCCCTGCAGTTACCGCCTTTTGCCTCCATCTATGCCCACCACACACTAGCTCAGCCACACAGGACTTTGTTCTTATTTCGTGGTATCTATCTGGGAGATGCCCTCTGATCACAAACTTCTTCTTCTTTTTTTTTTTTTGTGAGGAAGATCGGCCCTGAGCTAACATCGGTGCTAATCCTCCTCTTTTTTGCTGAGCAAGACCGGCTCTGAGCTAACATCTATTGCCCATCCTCCTCCTTTTTTTTCCCCCCAAAGCCTCAGTAGATAGTTGTATGTCATAGTTGCACATCCTTCTAGTTGCTCTATGTGAGACGCGGCCTCAGCATGGCCGGAGAAGTGGTGCATTGGTGCGCGCCCGGGATCCGAACCTGGGCCGCCAGTAGCGGAGCACGTGCACTTAACCGCTAAGCCACGGGGCCGGCCCCTGATCACAAACTTCTTACCTTCTCTTATTATGATTATTATTATTTTTAAAATAAACTTGTATACACTTATGGTGTACAACATGATTTGGTATACATATACGTAATGAAATGATTACTATAGTCAAACTATTAACATATCCATCTCCTCACATAGTTACTATTTTTTTCTTTTTTTTTTTTTTTTTTTTTTTTTTTTTTTTTTTTTTTTTTTTTTGTGAGGAGATCAGCCCTGAGCTAACATCCGCCAATCCTCCTCTTTTTTTGCTGAGGAAGACGGCCCTGGGCTAACATCCGTGCCCATCTTCCTCCACTTTATATGGGACGCCGCCACAGCATGGCTTACCAAGCAGTGCGTCGGTGCACGCCCGGGATCCGAACCAGCGAACCCCGGGCCGCCGCAGCGGATCGCGCGCACTTAACCGCTTGCGCCACCGGGCCGGCCCCACTATTTTTTTCTTTTTGTGGTGAGAGCACCTGAAATCTACTCTCTTAGCAAATTTCCAGTATTCAATACAGTATTATTAACTATGGTCATCATGCTGTTCATTAGATCTGTAGACTTATCCATCCTACATAATCACAACTTTGTACCCTTTGACCAACGTCTCCCCATTTCCTCCACCTCCCCGCCCCTGGTAACCACCACTCAACTCTCTGCTCCTATGTATTCGACTTTTTTAGATTCTACATATAAGTGAGATCATGTAGTTTTTCTTTCTGTGACTGGCTTATTTCACTTAGCATAATGTTTTCCAGGAATATTATTCAGCCTTAGAAAAGGAGATCCTGCCATTTGCAACAACATGGATGAACCTGGAAGACATTATGCTAAGTGAACTAAACCAACCACACACACATATAATGGGATCTATATATAATATATGTATATATATTCACTTATGTTATATATATTCACACACATTTTATGTATTTTTTTCCACACACATTTTAATATTTTTTTTTCCACACACGTTTTATACACATACATACATGCACACCTCCTTACCCTCTTCCCCACCTACTCCCTTTAGAATGGCTTTGTTCTCTCCCTCACTCTTTCCTCATTCATTTCCTCTTTCAGTGGTCATTTATTGTGTCGACTTCCAGCATCTCAACTCCTCTCAGTGTTATTGCCCATCTCTGTTGTAAGTTGCTGGTTTACTCTCTTGGGACCCATCCATTTTTAGTCAGGTCAGCAGTGTGTCACCAGCATCATAGAACTATACACCAGCTTTGACACAATTGGGGTAAACTCGAGTCTTTGCTTTTTCTGTGCCCTAGTGTTTGAGAAAGTCATAAAATTTGTTTTTTTTATAGATTTATTTGGTTCTTTATAGATTGATAGTTTGTCACTATTTAATATGAAAATATTACCAACTTATTTATTTTCCAGTCAGTCTTCTATCATAGTTTTCTTATAATGGATATTCAAACAGTTATATGCTTTTGGGTTCATATTTATTAGTAAGTGTTGGATGAATGACTTTATTTTTGTTCTGATTTTGAAATTTCTAATAGTATACATTTTTCTTCTGATTTTGGTGGTAGAATATCTTTGGGGCACTGTGGGCTTCAAACTTTCACTTCTCTGAACCTTTAAAAAGTTATAATTCTTTTTTTCAGTTGTTCTTCTCACGTGTTAAATTATACTGTCTGGGTTGAAAATATTAGGACATGATTATGTCTAAGCCTTTGACCTGAAACACTCAAGTGAGAGATGTCCTTCCCCAAGGATTTGCAATCCAGCCTTTACTTCTTAATTAAAAAACAAGGAATTGGAGTGTAAACAAAAGCAAAATCTATGCCTTTGTTGGTTATTGAGGGAATCAGCTTGAGAAATTATCCTGGTCATGTGTTACCATGACTGACTTTCTGGTTTTCTTCCCTGTCAGTCTCTTACTTACCTGATGGGAGTGCCCTGGAGCCCGATTACTACTTCTCCACCATCAGTTCCAGTTTCTCAGTTTCTCCTCTTTTCAATGGCATCACCTATAAGGAGTTCAACATTCCACTAGAAATGCTTCGAGAACTCTTAAACTTGGTAAGCAGAGCATTGATGGGTAAACACACCATGTGTATATCAACCAGTAAAATTGCTAGTGGTGAAAACCTGTACTTTTTAAAAGAAAAACTAGGAGTTTTTCAGTATTTCAGAGTACAACTTAGTAGTCATAAATTTTTAGATTAAAGAAGGAGGGAGAGTAACATTATGCAATACTTTCTCATTTAATCCTTGCAGCAACCATGTGGGTCAGGCAGCCATGCACCCCCATTTTAGGGGTAAGGAAATCAGTGTTAAATATATCATGGATCCATAGGCCAGGGGCAGGGCCAGGGCTCAGCCCAGGGAATCTGACCCCAAGTCCAGTTTCTGTTACACCTGACTCCCCCTCAGGGGCTGCTCTATTTGGATCAATACAAAACCCTAACTTTTTCATATTTGGGTACTTTTGCATAACCTTTGGATGACATCAGAGAAGACATTAGTGCCGTTGTCTGAGTCCTGAAATAGATGGGTCTCTGATCCAGGGACTCTGAAGTTGTTATGATTGAACTGGGATGCTTCAAGACAGATTTGAGGGCATAGGGGTGAAGACGTCATCAGGGACAGACTCTAAAGATCAGACTTTCTGTTTTGGAAAGAATGAGAGAGAACGAGAAGGATACCTCTGAAAGCGTGAAGCATGTGCTGCAGAAAGCAGCCATCTCCCTCTGTGTGGAGTGTGAATAGAAATCACTCAAAGAGAATGGCTGTAGGCTGAAGATGGAAGACTTTAAAGCATAGGTGATAATGAATGAGGATAGAGTCATAATGAATTACTAAATAGCCTAGGGTGTTTTTAAAGTTGCAGTCAAGAAAGGAAACTCTCCGTAAACTGCTCTTCACTGTCAGTGTCCCAGACAGAACAGTGGCCTGGGTGGCCCAAGGCCTTCTCAGATGGCCCTTTGTAGTATCATGACAGAAATCCCAATTGAAGTCTGAATATTTCAGATCCTTCCTAGGGAGAATTATTTTTTCCAGTATGTTTTAACTTTTCAAGCTTAGGTTTTCTTCTAGGCAATTTTTCATTTCTTCTACTGGCCTGTCGTTTGTCATTATCTCTACATTTTTAAAATAACCTTCTTAAAATACTATAATGGGCGGCAGGCAGTTTTATCAGGTGGTTCTGCAGTTGACAGAACAGTTCATTCCTGTACTAAATGCTGGTATAGAGAAGGGGTGGAAATGATCACTTCTATTAGCAATTTAAATGTGTGCTGCAGTTTGACTACCTGGGCAGCTTCGGAAGAGCCAGTGCACCAGGCCTTGGGGAGGAGGGAAGAGTCATCAGCACCGGAGGACTGGCTGTGAAGGTGTCCTGACATCTGGGAGAGGGTTTGGGTGATGCCTGGAGTCTGAATGCTTTCACATCCTGGAAATGGAACTCTAATGTCAGCAAACTTGAGGGAGTTGGTTCCTTTTCTGTTTTTATGTCATTCCAATCTAGCGTGAGAAAAGAAGTTCCAATTAAGGACATTTTGTGTGTATAGCTTGATATGGACCCATGATGTGTGTGTTGTTGGCCTATTATTCCCAACACATTTTTCACCACATGAGAGCTTGTTATGTGGTTTAATCCATCGACGTGATTTGTTCTTTAGTAGAAGGAGCTGGCATTCCTGTCTCTCACTGTTTGTCAGGTGCATCATGACGTCTTGTTTCCCTGATAGGTGAAGAAGATCGTTGAAGAGCCTGTTCTCAAATCCTTGGATGCAGTTGTAGCCAGCGTGGTAGAGGTACGTCCCTTCTGAGGGCATCACAGTGAGATCAGCCTGACATGAATATCTGTGTGGAGAAAGCAGGAAGAGTTTATGTGGGAGCTGGAGTGAAAGGGTTTGGCAGTGAGTTTTCAGCTTAATTTCCCTAGTGCCAATAATGACAACACACCTGCCACCTGAGAGCTAGCTCTGTGCTGGGTTTTTAAATTTTTTTTAATTAATTTATTTTTTATTGTGGTAACATTGGTTTATAACATTGTACAAATTTCGGGTGTACATCATTATACTTCTATTTCTGCATAGATTACATCATGTTCACCACCCAAATACTAATTACAGTCCATCACCACACACGTACCTAATCATCCTTTTCACCCTCCTCCCTCCCCCCATTCCCCTCTGGTAACCACCAATCCAATCTCTGTCTCTATGTGTTTGTTGCTGTTTTTATCTTCTACTTATAAGTGAGATCATACGGTATTTGACCTTCTCCTTCTGACTTATTTCAATTAGCATAATACTCTCAGTGTCCATCCATGTTGTCATAAATGGCTGGTTGTCATTTTTTCTTATGACTGAGTAGTAGTCCATTGTGTATATATACCACATCCATTCGTCCCTTGATGGGCACTTAGGTTGCTTCCAAGTCTTGGCTATTGTGAATAATGCCGCAGTGAACACAAGGGAGCATGTATCTTTATGCATTGGTGTTTTCACGTTCTTTGGATAAATACCCAGCAGTGGAATAGCTGGATCACATGGTAGTTCTATCCTTAATTTTTTGAGGAATCTGCATACTGTTTTCCATAGTGGCTGCACCAGTTTGCACTCCCACCAGCAGTGTGTGAGAGTTCCCTTCTCTCCACATCCTCTCCAACACATGTTGTTTCCTGTCTTGTTAATTATAGCCATTCTGACAGGCATGAGGTGATATCTCATTGTAGTTTTGATTTGCATTCCCTGATAGTTAATGATGCTGAACATCTTTTCCTGTGCCTGTTGGCCATCTGTATATCTTCTTTGGAGAAATGTCTGTTCAGGTCTTTTGCCCATTTTTTAATTGGGTTGTTAGGTGTTTTGTTGTTGAGCTGTATGAGTTCTTTATATATTTTGGAGATTAACCTCTTATCAGATATATGGTTTGCAAATATCTTCTCCCAGTTGTTAGGTTGTCTGTTCATTTTGTTGATGGTTTCCCTTTGCCGTGCAGAAGCTTTTTAGTTTGATGTAGTCCCATTTGTTTATTTTTTCTTTTGTTTCTCTTGCCCAGTCAGACATGGTGCTTGAAAATATGTTGCTAAGACCAATGTCGAAGAGAGTACTTCCTATGTTTTCTTCTAGAAGTTTCATGGTTTCAGGTCTTACATTCAAGTCTTTCATCCATTTTGAGTTAATTTTTGTGTATGGTGTAAGATAATGGTCTACTTTCATTTTCTTGCATGTGGCTGTCTGGTTTTGCCAACACCATTTGTTGAAGAGACTTTCCTTTCTCCGTTGTATGTTCTGGGCTCCTTTGTCGAAAATTAGCTGTCAATAGATGTGTGGGTTTATTTCTGGGCTCTCGGTTCTATTCCATTTGTTTGTCTGTCAACAAATGACAAACTGTTTGTCTGTTTTTGTGCTAGTACCATGCTGTTTTGGTTACTATAGCTTTGTAGTATATTTTGAAATCAGGGAGTGTGATACCTCCAGCTTTGTTCTTTTTTCTCGGGATTCCTTTGGCTATTTGGGGTCTTTTGTTGTTCCATATAAATTTTAGGATTCTTTGTTCTATTTCTGTGAAAAATGTTGTTGGAACTTTGATAGGGATTGCTTCGAATCTATAGATGGCTTTAGGAAGCATGGACATCTTAACTATGTTAATTCTTCCAATCCAAGAGCATGGAATATCTTTCCATTTCTTTGTGTCTTCTTCAATTTCTTTCAACAATGTTTTATAGTTTTCAGTGTACAGATCTTCCACCTCTTTGGTTAAGTTTATTCCTAGGTATTTTATTCTTTTTGTTGCAGTTGTAAATGGGATTGTATTCTTAATTTCTCTGTCTGCTGCTTCATTGCTAGTGTGTAGAAATGCAACTGATTTTTGTATGTTGATTTTGTATCCTGCAACTTTACCATATTCATTTATTACTTCTATGGGCTTTTTTAAATATACCACTTCATAGTGCCTCTGAGCAGTGGTCAGTGTCTCCATGTCACAGGTGAAAGATACAGGTTCGGGGGACTACCTAATGTGCCCACATCACACAGTCACTGTGGGAGCTGGATTCTGGCCTGGGTCCTCTGACTGAAGTCTTTGCTCTTTTATCTTCCTTGCTCCTTTGTGCTTCCGAAGCCGCTTCTCCAGGATTGGTACACACCCCTCGTACTTTCTAGGCACGTGCAGGCCCAGGCTTTTAAGTGTGAGGAGTGTATACCTAGTCTTTAATGTGTTTGGAACCAAGGCCTACAGCATTATTTATAAAATCATTAGATGTTGGTGCTGGGAGGTCTCAAAATCTCAGGAAACATTTGGGTCAGTCCCCTTTTGAGTGTTAGGATCCAGAGAGATTGGCATTTGCCAGGCTGATGATTGCCATGTCTGTGTGCTGGACCCAGATTCCTTGTTAAGCCTGGTGTTATTTCTCTTGCCTGATTATAAGACACACAGCGCCTGGTACTACTGGGGCTCAGTTATGAAGTGGGGAGGGAACCACCAGGGACTGTCCTGTGCTGCAGAGTGTGTCTTTTCCTGCCCTGCACTTGCTCCCAGCAAGTTGTCTGCAGATGTTAGATGTGTGTGCTGGGCGTGGTTGGCTCTGGGTTGGTTCTTGGTGTTGCACAGTTCCTGTAACTCTCCAAGTTGCAGTCTGGCACTTCCTACCTTGTCTTGCAACCCTTTTGTTGTCCTGCCTGTTGCCCTGAGCTTTGTTTCTCTCACTGTGCTTGCAGTCTCAGAGGCCTCGTAGTTTCCTCTGTCAGTGTGTGGTCATGTGTAACCCAGGGCAGACCAGGAGGACCAGGGCTGGGAACTGGGCTGGGCAGTCAGAAAAACTGGTCATTTGTTGGGCCTGCACCTGGTCTATAATGAAGAGTGTCAGTCTAGTCCTAAGGGAAAAGTTGAGGCTCAGTGGGGATCCCCTTTAGGGCTTGTCTTACTAGTGTAGGGGAAAGCTGGGAAAATGGGACCCTTCTCCCTGTTGAACCAGAACAGTTTCTGTTTTGTAATTTGGACTTTAATATAAATGTCCATTTGAAGAAATGATTTTGTGGCTAAAAAAAAGAACTTAAACTCCACCCTAGAGTTACTGCAATATAATTATTATTATCAATAATCACTAGCAATTATTGCATGCTTATTATGTGCCAGACATTGTGATAGGACTTGACTCACTCTCTCCTTGAATCCCGCAGCAGTTCCCCGTTTACAGATGGGGAAACTGAGGCTTCCAGGGTTAAGGAACGTTAGTTACCTAGCTAGTGAGTGATGGAGCTGGGTACCTTATCTGGGCTCCACTCTCTGCTTGCTGTGACTTCTTCCTGGCTCCGGAATCAGACCCCTGTGCTGCTTTAACTTTAGCAAGTCTAGTCTCTTCATCTCTGCCCCACAGGGATGTTGTGAGGACTGTGGAAGGTGATGTCTCTAAAGCAGTTAGTTAGCACAGGGCCCATCGATGGCACTTTGTTAACCATAGCTCATATTTTCAGTGCCCACTTGAAAACTGGCATCACTCTCATGTCCTCCAGGCGATTCTTGCTCCCTCTGTCAGCCTCGCACTGCAGGCCCCTTCCCACCACACCTGCAGATTTGCTTCCTCATCATCCTCATCCCCCTCACCTGAATGTGCAGATCACTTTTACATGTGTCAAGAATTATAATAAATTGTGCCTTTCCATTTTACTAAACTGGGAATGTATAGTAGTTAAGAACTGCATCTTATACAACTCATTAGACTTTGTGTGAATTTTTTTCCTCAGAAGAAAGATAGTGCTACATTTTAGATTAGATTACTAAAGAATGATTTAAAATGAATTTTAATTACAAAATATAGGGGCCGGCCTGGTGGCCTAATGGTTGAGTTCGCGTGCTCCGCTTCGGTGGCCCAGGGTTCTCGGGTTCAGATCTTGGCTGCAGACCTATGCACCACTCATTAAGCCATGCTGTGGCGGCGTCCCACATACAAAGTGGAGGAAAATGGGTGTGGATGTTAGCTCAGGACCAATCTCCTCAGCAAAAGGAGGAGGATTAGCAACAGATGTTGGTTGGGGGCCAATCTTCCTCACCAAAAATAATATATATATATGTATATAAACTGAAGCTGAAGGTGCCCTGGCTGTGGTGTCTGTCGCCTGAGTGGTGGACAGAGTTGAATCCCCTGGTCTGGTGGCCCCTTGGCTGTCTTTCTCCTCCTCCGTTTCCTATGTCCCCCTTTGTTCAAAGACAGCCAAAGATGGTGAGCTTTCAGTGAGAGGGGAGTGGTCCTTCCTTCAGGTGTACAGGTGGCTGCTCCCCCACAGGCATCTCTGGACAGCATAAACCTCCTGTTTTCCTCTGCTGGATGCTTAAGAGGGTGAAGAGAGTAATTAAAATGTTCCGAGTGGTGAATCATGATAAACGTTGTTCCATTTATAATGCTAAATCGTGAATGTAATCATTACCCGGGCCTCGGCATGAAAAGCGAAGGGAGGTCCAGAGGAGAGTTTCCCTGCTGTGGTCACATGCCTCTGCTTCCCCACAGGCCAACCCCAGCACTGATCTCCACTACACCACATTCAGCGACCCCCTCTATGTGGCCATGTTCAAGATGCTGCGTGACACTCTGTACTACATGAAAGGTGAGGACTGTTTGTACATGAGCATGAGTGCCGTGAGACTGTGTTCCAGGCCTCTGCCTCAGGTTTGTGCTTCCTTTCTCCTGGGGCCACTTAAAAACACGGATGAGGGGCCGTCCCGGTGGCGTAGTGGTTGAGTGCATGCGCTCTGCTTCAGCAGCCCAGCATTCGCAGGTTCGGATCCCAGGCGCGGACCGATGTACTGCTTGTCAAGCCATGCTGTGGCAGTGTCCCGTATTTAAGATGGGCACAGATGTTAGCCCAGGACCAATCTTCCTCAGCAAAAAGAGGAGGCTTGGCAACGGATGTTAGCTCAGGGCTAGTCCACCTCACAAAAAAAAAAAAAAACAAAACATACACACACACACGTAACAGGTCAGGTTACTGAAATTTTGGGAAAATTTTGGGGAAAAAAATCTGTCCATGACCCTGTGCCCCTTGTACCATCAATAATGGGTTCTTCGGTGGGTTTATTTCCTCAGATGTTTTTCTGACGTGGATGTGTTGTATTGTCCTGATCATGTGTATAGTTTAACATGTCTATTTTAAACATTTTAAAAAGTTAAGAAAAGAAAATGAGGCACTCATAATCTTATAAGTCAGAGAAAATATCTTAATAGGGTAGCACGCGCACACACACAAATTTAGCACCTCCTTCCAGTCTCTCTTTTGTGCATTTTTAAAACATTTTTTCTACGTTCTTCCCTTATGATATTGGATGTTCTTCATAAATATAAGTTTTGATGATCATGTAATATTGTAATGTAAATATACCATACTCTAGTTAGTCATTTTCCTAATCCAATTCTGAAGGCTACTGGGAAGCTGAGTCTGGTCGGGGCCACAGCAAGGAAGGTTAAGTTCACTAAGGAGGGTGTCAGGGACTGCCCTGCTTGGCCTGACCCGTAGGAATCCCTGAGGCCTCTCTCCTCACCTGTGCTGTGTGTTGCTGGCTTCCTTGGCTGGTCTAACTTGTGACTGTCACAGTGGTTCTCCTGAATTTTCCAGGCCCCAAGGATGAGTGTTTAAAAAGGCTGCGAACTCTGGGCGCTCTGAAGATCTAGCTCTGTAGCCAGGGAATTCTCTTCTTCAGGCTACAACCAGTTTTTGCCCTTACCTCATAGCCGACAGCCTTTTAAAAAATATCACTGTATCACAGTCATTATGCTGTACACTTTAAACTTATACAGTGATGTATGTCAATTATATCTCAAAACTGAAAAAAAAGTAAACATAAATAAATATATATACACTGAGGTATTTCTCATTGTTAATTGGACCAGTTCCAGTGATGATACATCCCAATTTATGTGTTTCATATGTTCAAGTTTTAGTATATTAACTATTTAAAGCAAAGTATGGCTCGTACTTCCCTGGGAAATGATCGTGTCCTCTGATTGCCAGATGGCACATGTACAGAGGACAGCTATGCACAGCCTATCCAAGCTCTTCCTAGCAGGCGTTCTTGGAACCAGAGTAGGCAGCAGCAAAGTGCTCTTCTTTGGTTTTTGTTAGAGAGGGAAAGACCACAGATGTTCAGAGCCACTGCCTGAATTTTGGTGCAGTTTTGTCTCCAGTTGTGATGCCCGCTCTCTTTCCCACAGACCTTCCGACCTCCTTTGTGAAGGAGATCCATGATTTTGTGCTGGAGCAGTTCAACATGAGCCAGGGGGAGCTTCAGAAGATTCTACACGATGCAGACCGGATCCACAACGAGCTGAGCCCCCTCAAGCTGCGCTGCCAGGCAAATGCCGCCTGTGTGGACCTCATGGTGTGGGCTGTAAAGGATGAGCAGGGTAAGCATCATCTCCAGCTGTGGCCTGGATGTCTAGTGTCGCGGTCCTGCAGTTGAGGAAACCAGACCTGGGAGGATAGTGATGGCCGAGGCCACAGGACCTGTGTCTTCTCTCCACTACTTCCTGCTGGTTCGTGGGCCTTTATGTGGAGAAGTGGGAGCTCATTGCTGGAGGAGAAGGTGCTTGTTTAGTATGAGCAGCAGAATGGGAAGCGTGTGGCAGATGGATGGCTGCCGTGCACAGAATGCTGTCGGGACAAGGGGGCTCAGGGCCAGCAGAGAATAGAGAGTAGTCTCACACTGTGCTGGAAGGTGTTTTCACAACAGAGAAGGAGCAGAGATGAGGTTTCAGTTAGGGACTTCTGCCTCCAAACACTTTCTGGTGTAACCTCTCAGTATTAGTAAACCCTGCAAAAAGTATGTCTCTGGGGTTTAGTTAAATTGTATGATTAATTGGTGAATGAGTATTTTGTAAATATTGGACTTTGCTAATCTTTCATACTCCCTTCTGATTTTGAATTTAGGTGCAGAAAATCTTTGCATCAAGTTGTCTGAGAAGCTGCAGTCCAAGACATCCAGCAAAGTCATCATTGCTCATTTGCCTTTGCTTATCTGCTGTCTGCAGGTCAGTCTCACGGGCATTGGAGAGGCTTAGAGCTCGTTAGCAGGGCCTTCTTGTCATGTCATTCAGGCTGTGGTTGGCACCAGCAGCAGAGTCTGAGGTATTGTCTTTAAACTTCAACTAGAGCCTGCTGTGGACATAGTTCACCACTGAGCGGGGGCCACTGCCTACAGCGTGCTGGGATTTCTGTGAGTGGGGTCCAGGCACAGCTGGGTCCTCTTTTGTGGAGAGGCTGCCCTGTTTCTGCTGGACCATTCCCAAGGCTGCGGGTGAAGGGCTGTGAAAGTGAGCCAGAGGGCTGTGTGAGAGGTCGTCTCTTGACATCTGCAGTGCCAGCTCTGCTCTGCCGAGACTCTTACCTTGTCACAAACCCCAGTGACTCCACATCTGCCGTTGTTTAAAAATCATGTTTTGTACCCTTTCTCCTCTAATTTGCTTCCAAAAGAAATGGACAGACTTTAACAATGTATCTCACCTTAGGTGAAAGAGAGTCAAGACCATCCCCCTTCCCTGTCTTTTTGCCCCATGGCCAAGTGGCCCTGGGAGCTTTGACCTTGGAAGTTTTCAGTCCAACTTGAGTATCTGAAGGGTTGAGCATCTCACTGCTTGGGCCTGCTGAATGCGTCAACCGTGTGTTGCAGGGTCTGGGCCGTCTGTGTGAGAGGTTTCCAGTGGTGGTGCACTCGGTGACACCGTCTCTTCGGGACTTCCTGGTCGTCCCGTCCCCCGTGCTGGTGAAGCTGTATAAGTGCCACAGTCAGTACCATACAGGTAACGGGTGGCTGTACCTGAGGCTGTTTCTCCAGCCCCCAGGCCCCATGTGCTCTTGAGGCTCCAAGAAAAGGACCACGTGACTTTGTGTGTGAGGCCAACACAGTTTTGTGACTGAGAAGTTGTGGCTGGGCTGTGCCCTTTGCCCCGTGCTTGGGCTTATTCCTCCTCCATGCTTTTTCTCATATCATTCCCTACATGGCCCCCTCGGGGCTCCGGGCCTTTCTTTCCTCTTTCTTCTCCTGTCGTGTACTCCTGCCACCACTGAAGGCCCCTCTCTAGTCCTGCTTTCTTTTTGGCCCCTTCTCTCACTGAAGTAGTCTGAAGTGTGAGTCCTATGTGTCCCAGACACTGGGCAAGAAGTTCTTCATGTGTGATCTCATTTAGTCCCCCTGCCCTACGAGTGTATTATTGTTTCTATAGACGAGGACATGGGCTCAGAGCAAATCTGGTGACCTATAACCACTAACATTAATGGAACACCTGCTGTGTGCTCAGGCTGTAGTATAGTATCACTCATCCTACCCTTTGTTCTATGAAGGTGAGCATTTTAATCCTCTCCCTTTAGATGAACAAACCCAAACTCCGAGCAGTTGAAAGACTTTCCCTGGCCTCCTGAGCAAGGAGGGATCCTTCTGGCTCTAAGTCCCCCGCTCTCACACTTGCCCCCCGCCCCCAACCTGCTTTGTGCACGTTAGCTAGATAACCCTTGGGGACAGGAC
The DNA here is from genome assembly GCF_020826845.1 of Diceros bicornis minor. Lineage (NCBI taxonomy): Eukaryota > Metazoa > Chordata > Mammalia > Perissodactyla > Rhinocerotidae > Diceros > Diceros bicornis. The sequence goes on along the minus strand of NC_080774.1, from coordinate 30,852,272 downwards.
CATGCATCACTTCAGGGCTGGGTGCCTGTGGATGCTCATCAGGACTTTGGAATCATTTTTTAAGAAATTGCTGTTGTACATATTTATGACTTTGTGACCTAAGTATTCTTCCTTTTTTTTTTTTTTTTTTTGGTTAGGAAGATCAGCCCTGAGCTAACATCCATGCCAATCCTCCTCTTTTTGCTGAGGAAGACCAGCCCTGAGCTAACATCTATTGCCAATCCTCCTCCTTTTTTTCCCTTTTTCTCCTCCAAGCCCCAGTAGATAGTTGTATGTCATAGTGGCACATCCTTCTAGTTGCTGTATGTGGGATGCCACCTCAGCATGGCCCGACAAGCGGTGCGTCGGTGCGCACCTGGGATCTGAACCCGGGCGGCCAGTAGCCGAGCGCGCGCACTTAACCGCTAAGCCGTGGGGCCCCCCCAGTATTCTTCCTTTTGATTTAAACATGTTTGTTTCATCATTTCTGTTCTCAGACACTTTTGTTTTTGAAATGTTTGGTCAAATCTTTTTAGAGTGATTGCTTTTATAAGCTAAAAATTTTTAACATATTGTTTTGGTTTTGAATTATAAAGAAGGGGATGGAAAGAGATAGACTTAACCAGATACATATTTGAATTTTTACATTCAGTTGCTGGCAATGATATAAAAATCAGTGTAACCAATGAGCATTCTGAGCCAACCCTGAATGTCATGTCGGGAAAGAAGAGCCAGCCTTCCATGTACGAGCAGCTCCGGGACATTGCCATCGACAACATCTGCAGGTGGGAGGCCAGGCAAGAGGGATGGATGACCCGGGAAGGAAGGAAGTGGTGTTTCAAACAAAATAAATTCTTACAAAATAAGAAACGTTTGTAATTTTTTAAAGCTTGTTTCTGATTATTCTAAACCTATACTTGATGTAAAAAGAGGACTTTTTATGTATTTTTAAAAAATAAAAACGTCCTGCCTGTTCCTGATCATAAACGTAATAAAAAATAGAGAAAACTTGTATAGAAAAATAGAAAGAAAGGAATTATCCATTGGCCCATCATCCAGAGTAACAACCTGTTGTCATGTTTTCTTTATCTTATTTTTCTGTGTAATTTTTTTTTGTGTGTGTGTGAGGAAGATTAGCCCTGAGCTAACATCTGTTGCCAATCCTCCTCTTTTTGCTGAGGAAGATTGGCCCTGGGCTAACATCCCTGCCCATTTTCCTCTACTTTATATGGGACGCCGCCACAGCATGGCTTGACAAACGGTGCATCAGTCCGCACCCTGGATCTGAACCTGTGAACCCTGGGCCGCCAAAGCGGAGCACACGCACTTAACCGCTACACCACCAGGCCAGCCCCTCTGTGCAATTTTTAATATAAATGAGGGATTTTATATGATGAAGTGTCCCTTGCTGCCCAGGCTCCTGCTGTGTGACTTTTGCTCTCCAAATTTGAGAGCCAGATACATTCTGATTTACATGAAATGTGTATCTCTGAATTTTGGCTTCTCGCTCTCAGAAGCCAAATCGAGACAGTAGCGTGGCCCCTCTCTATCAGACTTGCGCTCTTCTCTGACTCTGTGGCCTGGGAGCTAAACAGATGCGGAGAGTGAGAGACACCTGATAAGAGTTGACGTTCTTAGGGGCTTTTTAAATTTCCCCTTTTCTCTAGAACATAAACATTTCTCCATACTGTTAAAACTTTGATATATGAAATTCTGATATCCCCTTAGCCATCTTGGGACCGTCTGTCATTTGAATCAGTTACTGTGGCTTGAGTTAAGGAATAGTACAGGAAATTTTAAATTGGAATTAGGGTAAATATGACATTCTGAAGGAAACTGTTTTGGCCAAAATAATGAAGTTATTGTTTTCGACTGAGGTATTTATCGAGTGGGCAAAATCTTCAGCAGTTCTTTGAATTCATTCTATGTAATGACTTTCATTCACATTTCTGGGGAAAAAATGTTCAGAGCAGCTCTTTAAACTTTGTAGACTCAAGAAAGGAAAAAAAAACAACCCCAAAACAAGAAAACATAAAAGACTCACCTGTTGTTTTGATGCCTAACACCATGTGGGTTTCCTTGCTGCTCAGGTGCCTGAAAGCTGGCTTGACAGTGGACGCGGTGATCGTGGAGGCCTTCCTGGCCAGCCTTTCCAACCGGCTCTACATCTCCCAGGAGAGCGACAAGTATGTCCCATCCCTCGGGGGCAGCCAGCTTTCTGCAGCTACTGGGGGGCACCTGGCCTTGTACACGTCTGTGCTTCTGTCTTGTACAGTGTGGAGTTGTTCATCGGGTTTCTTCCACGGTGTAAGGTGAAACCTACCTTAGGATGTCTATCCTGGACCACTATTTGAGAATAGAGAAATGTCTCTGTCTTCCTGCCTAGTGCTGGGGACTTTGTGTTTCTGCTGGTGATTAAGGATCTCAGCCTGTCACTTTCAGATAAATGCTTCATCTGAAAGACTGTGATGACCTCGAGGTCCAGGTCCTAGCGTCTGGCTTTTATTTCACTGCTGCATGCCAGAGCACTATTCTCAGTGCGCTTTTGTTCTTCCCTCCCATAGGGATGCTCACTTGATTCCTGACCACACCATCCGAGCCTTGGGACACATCGCGGTGGCCCTGAGGGACACCCCAAAGGTCATGGAGCCAATTCTGCAGATTCTACAGCAGAAATTCTGCCAGCCCCCCTCCTCCCTCGATGTGCTCATCATTGACCAGCTAGGCTGCCTGGTTATCACTGGAAATGTAAGGAAGGCCCCTGTCATGAAACCTACTCACCCTGTGCAAGCCTCGTTAAACTCCTTTGTCTATCAGCAATGTAAAAATACAGATTAAATTTACCCTGCCAATGAGTTAAATGCTCACAACTGTCTTAACACTGAATAGTGAGATTCTTTTTCAAATAAAAAAGAAGAGTGTAACTGTTCTGTGAGTGCTGGGAAAACAAGAAGTTTAAACTAATTTCTTGCTAATAACATATAATAGGATTTAAATTGAAGCTATTTCTCTTTTAGCTTTTAATTTGAAGTTTGTTTAAAGCTTTAGGAGTGAATGCCCTGGAAAGTCTTTCAGACCCTTATGGTCCGTGATTCCAGGAGCTTTCCCTCTGGATGACGATAGACGGGCCTTGTCTGTGTTCCAGGGAGGGGCTTTCATGGAGGAGTCGTGGCGTGGTAACAGTGTCCCTCACTCTCTTCCAGCAATACATTTATCAGGAAGTGTGGAATCTCTTCCAGCAGATCAGCGTGAAGGCCAGCTCTGTCGTGTACTCAGCCACTAAAGATTACAAGGACCATGGCTACAGGTAATTCTTCTGGACCTCATTGTCGCTCTAGATCATGACAGTATTTAACTCCCTTCGCAAATATAAGGTTTGGGGGTTTGTCTTTTAAGTAAGCTTTTCTTCTTACAAGAGCACTATATGCTACAAATCAATGTACACACAGCTTGTGTGTACAAGGCAAGAAATGAAAACCCCATTACCTGCCCCCCCGGACCTGAGCATCTCAGTGCTCGTTACCCCAGACCCTCCCCGACTCCAAACGGGCTCCGAGTGCCCACCTGAGTGACCTGCTTTTTTTTTTTTTTTTTTTGTCAGGAAAATCAGCCCTGAGCTAACATCCATGCCAATCCTCTTTTTGTTGAGGAAGACTGGCCCTGAGCTAACATCTATTGCCAATACTCCTCCTTTTTTTCCCTTTTTCTCCCCAAAGCCCCAGTAGATAGTTGTATGTCATAGTTGCGCATCCTTCTAGTTGCTGCATGTGGGACACGGCCTCAGCATGGCTGGACAAGCAGTGCGTGGGTGCGTGCCCGGGATCCGAACCCGGGCCGCCGGTAGCAGAGTGTGCGCACTTAACCGCTAAGCCACGGGGCCGGCCCCTGAGTGACCTGCTTTTTTATGTAGCAACACATGAATCATGCCATAAATGTTCCTCTGCATGTCCCTTTAACGGCTTCATAGTGTCCCGTCGTAGAGCAGCGCCATGATTTACCTAACTGGTCCCTAGCATGGACATCAGATAGTTTTCCAGTTTTTCTGCTGGTAAGCACTGTGTTGAACAACCTAATAGCTACATATTTGTGAGCATCTCTGATGTTCTCCTCAGGGTAGATTCTGAGAGGTGGGATTAGAGGGTCAAAGGGGATGGGCATTTTATATCCTCGAATGTTTGATATTTGTGTAAAGTCTGGCCAGTTTTCCCTAGCAGACTGAGATATGCTTCCTTGTCTATTCCTTGCCCTTGCTGGGAATGCCTTGAGGGCAGGGACCTGTTTTTCTATGTTTGGAGGATCTCTCAAGAGTTCGTCAGATCAAGAGAAGAGAGAGAGAGGGGGAAGTAAAGGCAGGAGGATCTCAGAGGGGTGGGGCAGGGAGGAAGTGATGTTACCCCTTTGTCGGTGTTTCTTTTCTCCTCTCTTGACCATTACATCCAGGCCTCACTCTGAGATTCTCTCTGAGTCACTTTAGTGAGCGAGAGTGTGGCTACATGCCCTCAGAAAACGCTCACCCTCTCTGTGCCTCAGTTTCCTCATTTGTCAAATGAACAGCTGTCTCTAGTTGTTGGGTAAATGAGGTCATATATGTGAAAGCTCTATATAAATTCAAGCTCTTGGCGTTTTATTGTTTCTTTGCCTTCTCACTGCCACCATTGGGAGCCCAGGCTACTAGAAGAGCCTGAGGAGAGGTAGCCAGCTCACCTCCCTCTCCTTCCGTCGGTCCTGGTCTCTGCACTGAAACTCACACGCAGACCAAAACACGTCTTTCTGGTTCTTGCTCTGAAAGTGACTCCTGCTTGCCTTCCCCATCGCCCCATCTTTGCTGCCATTTTCCTTCTGACCCTCACATCTGTCTTGCTGCTGTTGGCCCCTGCTGTTTGCAGTACTCACAGTTCTCTGTGCCTACCAGTTCTTCAACTTCTGATTCAAATGTCCTCTTCTTCCATAAAACCTTCTCTGATATTGCCACCAAAAGTGATTTGTCCTCTTCCTCACCCCCGGAAGCATTTACTGCCACTCATTTGCCCTTATCTCCTAGGAATTTACCTGTCTGTGAAGGGGATGCTTTTTGTCACAGCTGCCATTTGCTCTGTGATTTCTGGGGACCAGACGGTGTGCTCAGTGCTTCATTTAGAGTGTTTAATTTCTTCTCCCCGCCCCGAGGAGGGAATTATTGTCTTTGTTTTACTCAGGAAGAAACTGAGGCTCAAAGACTTGAGCTCCTCATCTAGGGTCACACAGCATGGAGGTGGCAGGATTGGGCTGCCCCCAGTGTCTATAGAAGCCTGGCCAGCCTCGCTAGTTCACAGTGTCTCGCTGAGGGGGCAGTGTCAGCTTTGAATCTGGGGTTTATGTGGGGCTAGCCTGATCCCGGGCAGGTTCCCAGGACCACTGAGCACTTTCTGCGTGTCTGATGCGAGCTAAACCAACATCAGCCCCAGCGTGGAGGAAGAAGCTGATTATTTTACAAAAGTTTTACAGGTGGTAATGATGAATTAAGACTATAATTTGAGGGGGAAAGTAGCGTCTAACCAGGAAATGCCTGGGAGTAGTACTTCCATTTTTACTGTGTAGTAGGCCATTGACACTCAGAGGGAGGTGTCCTGAGACCTTCACAAGTCCCTGACCTGCAGGTTCCTGGAACCTAAACAGTTTCCCAGAAGCCCTCAGTTCATCTCAGGAGAGAGGTCACAGTCATTTCTGTAGCGGCTGACTTTCCTTTGGGGGCTGGTTCACAAAGATGGTGTGTTCGTCACCTCTGGAGGGCTGCTTTGTTCACAGGCACAGAGAGGGGCATGGTTCGGCAGGCCGAGGCTGGGGAGAGGCAGCCTGCCTCACCCCTGCAATGCTGACCAATGCATTGTGGTGGCTGTCGTTTCTCTCCCCCACAGGCACTGCTCCCTGGCAGTGATCAATGCCCTGGCCAATATCGCGGCCAACATCCAGGACGAGCACCTTGTGGATGAGCTGCTCATGAACCTGTTGGAGCTGTTTGTGCAGCTGGGGCTGGAGGGAAAGCGCGCCAGCGAGAGGGCCAGTGAGAAGGGGCCCGCCCTGAAGGTAGGGAGGAAGATGGCCCAGCTGCCTCTCCTGCTGGCCAGGCCTGAGTCTCCAGCCATTATCTTGGTTGAAATATGGTGCTTTCTTTGTTAAATGATTTAAATGCATCTGGTAAAGTGCAAGAACAAGGGAGGCGAGGTTCCTTCTCAAGGGTACTGGCAGGGGTCAGGGGAGAGGGTGGCTTCCTGGTCAGACCACATCTGGCTTGTGGTAGCCACCTCCCCTAGCCCAGTATGATAAGGCGACAGCAGCCTAGTGTGAGCTCTCCTAACCCCTCTCTCCTTTCTCTCACCCATCATGTAGCCAGGGTGTGGAGGCTGTCATCAGAACACAGTGACAACAGGAGAAGGGCCAGATCTGACCTAATCTCAGGCCGTCCAAGGGAGACAGATCCATGGGGACAGACAAAATGTCACGTCTCGAACCCCCAAAGAGACAGATTGAGGAGGTTGAGGCAGGTTAAACCTCTTACCCCTTCATCTCCTCTCCTCATATGGGTACCAGTCCCTCTATTGAGTTTCCACCCTCGTCCTCCTTTGTCTTTCCTCCCTGCTTCCATCTCCTCTTTCCCCTTCCCCAGACAGTTACTGTTCACCTACTAGGTGCCTAGGTCAGGGGTCAGCCCACTTTTTCTGTAAAGAGCCAGACTACATGTTTTAGGTTTTGCGAGCCATATGGTCTCTGTTGAAATTACTCAGCTCTGCCATGGTAGCGTTAAAGCAGCTGTAACCAATATAAAAACAAACGGGTGGCTGTACTCCCATAAACTTTATTTCTAAGAAATGGTGGGTTGGATCCTGACCCTTGTTGTAGGTCCTGGGGTTACAGAAGTCAACAGGCAGACAAGGAGCAGCCTGCTCCTGTGAGTTTAGTGGGAGGACCCGGTGCAAATGAAACAGGGCAGTGTGATGAGGGGCACTTTAGATGGGGCTGGTCGTGGAGGCCTCTCTGAGGAGGTGACAGCTAAGTTGGAAACTGAATGAGAAGGAGCCCCTTGTGTGTAAATCTTGGCTAAGAGGGAGTAACTGTTGCAGAATGGATTCCAAGACCCTTTGCTCTAATTCAGCCTTGCTCTGCCAGGTCCGCCAACAGTGATCTGGGCGACTGATTTCTCAAGTCTCCTGGGCTGGTGCACAGCTAGGCCCATCCCGATGCACAGGAGATAAGGGCATCTGTCGTGTCCTGCAGGGCCTTTGGTATCGGGATGAGAGGGCTGCTCCGATGATGCAGGGCGGCATTCAGCACCCGAGAAAGCAGAGGCTGTAACCTGTCTGAGGGATTTTTCAGGAGCCAGTCTCCTTTCCCTTGGGAATTGTACCTCAGTTCCCTAAAGGATGGCCCCTGGGACCCATGGGCTGCTCACCTCTACCTGCTCTTGCTGTGTGTTTACAGTCTCAAGACTTGGGATTTAATGCTTTGTTCACAGGCTGGGGAATGGGGGTTGTGCCACGGGCAATGGAGGGATCCCCTTTTCCACTCACCAGGTACCAAGCTGTGAATTCTATTCTTTGCAGAATATCTCCTATTTACTGATAGTGAAGTGAGTAGGCAAGTGTTTATTGAGCAGCCGCTGCACTTTCCCTATGACTTGGGACCTCGTGGAATAAGGGGGGCTTAGAGGAGCAGTAAGAGGGCCAACATTCTGCCTTGTTGAAGATGAGGAGCTGTGATTATAAGTTAATAAATGTGGATTGTGTCTAATCATCAGGCAGCAGTGAGTCCCTTAGTTTCCAGAGTGGAGCGGGCACGGCTTAGGATTCCATCCCTGCCACTGAGCAGCCATGGGACCTTGGCAAGCTACTCAAACGCTGTTTTCTCCCCTGAAGATAAAGTTGATCCGTGTGAAGTACTGGGAGCAGTGCCTGGCACACAGCCAGTGCTTAATGCTCACAGCTGCTACCATTCTTGTATGTAACATAAAATAAGTCTAATGCGCTTAGGCACGCGCTTCTGGAACTTTGGCTAATCAGTGTATACCACAGTTTAGCTACCTTTGTGTGTCTAGCCAGGGAACCTGCTTTTTATTTAGTTATTTTAAAGTAACCCCCAAATTTTCCTAGACTTGGAAAGAATATATATTTATTATAGAAAAGATACAGAAACCTATAAATAATAAAGTAAAAAACACCCATAATCCCTCTACTCAGATATAATCATTGTTAACATTTTGATAGACTTCCTCCTAGATTTTTTATGCAAATATATTTATTTTACATAGTTGCGATTGTATCAGAGCATACTCTTAAATCCTGATTTCTTTCCATTTAACATTTGCTGTGGGCACTTTCCAAGGTGACTAAATATTTTTCAGAAAGTTGTCTTTTTAACGGCTTTGTGGTGTTTAATTATGCCGAAGAATATAATCATTCTACTGTTTGACATTTGTTTCCATTTTTTTTTTGCTATTAAAATTATGCTGGATGAGCGTCTTTATACATCTCTCTCTGTATATCTCATCATTTCTTTTAGATTAAGGAATTGCAGCTTTACATAACACTATCTTGTGTCTTTTGTTTTTTTTAAATAAAAGAAACACATGCTCATCAGTGACTCAGTTCTATTCTTTTTTAGGCTTCTAGCAGTGCGGGGAACTTGGGCGTACTCATTCCTGTAATAGCTGTGGTGAGTATTCATTAGTAGGGTGATGTCAGACTCCAGATACTGTGCTCGTGTTTTGAGTGTTGCCTAGCGACGCACAACAAATTTCTTAGAAAAATGCTGTTTTGAGGCCATAGTGATTCTGTAGATGGGGCTGTGTTTCAGCCACCGCCAGCTCTTCTGTGACTGTCCTGTAGGTATGTACCTGCTATGGCCACAGTGTCTCACTGCCTTTCTCCGTGCCCTGCCCGAACCTCAGTTGACCAGGGAACCCGCTTCAGTTCCCTCTTGCGTGGCTCCCAGGGACAAAGTCCGACTCCAGGTTCACCCTGTGTCTCATTCCCTGCTCTGGTGCCTCTGACTGTTGCTGGGCTGGCACCTCTTCCATCCCTTCCCTGGCCCCTTCCTGCCAGATGCGGCCTGGGGCCTCTGGCTGGTGCTTGGACCTTGGAGCTGCAGCCCTCAGTGTCATCTGGGGGACATCGTGGGCCCTCTTACCTGCCACAGCATGCCGTGGTAGAGAGCCCGCCTCCATCTTGTCCTGTCTCAACCTGTGTTCACTAAGTCTTCCCAAATGGCCTTCGTAGAAGTCATTTTTCCCTTTCTCAGTCGTTCCTTGCTGCTGGTCCTAAGCCAGGGCACGATGTTCTAGTATTTGTTTTCATCGGTAGCTTCCAGGTAACCCAGCTTCTAGTTTAGCCATTGCTTCTGCCTTCCAGTTCCTTCCCACGCCACTCCACCCCTAGTAGTTTGAGTCTTGAGCACTGACATGTGTGTCCCTTCATGTGGAACACCAGAGGGGTTGACCTCCGAGCTCTGGGGTGACCCAGGTTGTAGAGGTCATCAGGCAGGCAAACTGAGAGGCACCTCTCCTGATCTCAGCAAAGTGGTTTCTGCACCTGCTGCAGTCTGGGTGTTCATCATTCTGATTCTGGAGACATTTAGGGGGTCCAATTTTAGCTGGCCAAGATGGATGAAAAATAGTAACTGGTTTATTGTTCTTTAATAGTAAGATGTCATAAGATGTCATGTATTGCATTTTGTCGAGCATTCTGCTTTCAGTTCACCTTCCGTCTGTCATTTTCTCTCCTGTCCCTCCCTACAGTCAGTGGCTGATTCAGGAGGTGGAGCAGAGTGCCTTGTTCGCCTGCCACATCTGTGTCAGGACAGTCTCCTCTTCCTGAGTGTGCTTAAGGGGACGGGGCGTTGGGCCTGCAGCACAGTGACCGTAGCTGCTTACCTTGTGGCTTTTCACGTTCCCCTGGGTACCTTTCCGCCTTGGTACCTGCGATCAGGTGTTCTCCCACAGCTCTTTGAGGATTTGAGGATTGATGAAACTCTCTCTGCCATGGTGTTTTTCATCGACACCCCCGTTCGTTAATTTTTAAAAACAAATTTTTTTACTTTATAGTTAATATTGACTAGTGTACAGTTATGTTTTAGAAGTGCTATTATTGCACATGGACCCTTTGTTTGGCCTGGAGGGAAAAGTGAGGGGTATAAAGTCCGTGGCACTCTCTCAGCTTGTTGGAGGGGAGAAGGGCTGGGTGGCTGGCTCACTGGAGAACAGGTTTTGGCAAACAGGGAGCATGCTTGGGGTGACACTCGAATTAATGAGTTCTGGGATCTTTGAACACCAGAATTCTATGACCTGCATGCCTATGAGATTTTAAGCATATTTAGCAATTGTCATTTAGAGTTTAATAAGTGCATATAAGAAATCTGTAGAGGGCACTTTGCACTTTTGGGGAGTGATGACTGGTGAGGTTGGTTGGGAGCACATGGGTTTTAGGGTCACAAGGGCTGGGGTTGGACTCCTGGTTCTGCATGGGGATCCTGGCTGAGGTCTCAGCCTCTCCACACCTGCTTTGCCAACAGGGCTTCTTAAAAAGTTGGAGAGACCCTCTTAAGTGCCCGGCTGGGTCAGTGTAGACATAACTGTTAGCAGTGATTGGCTGGAACATTGTCACTTAAAATGTTTCCTTCGCTGTGGTGACCTTTTACATGAGTAGAATAAGTATTGTAGTTTTAACAGAAGTTAATGGTTATATTTTGGGGGGGGGGAACAAATATTTGATTGTATTGCTCAACAAGAGCACGGAGATCATAGGTTCTTGCATGTGCTTTCTGGTTTACCCCTTGGACCTTCTAGGAGAAACTGATTTCCAGAGTTTTGGTTTTTTTTTTGTAATGTTTTGTACTTTTTTCTTTTTTTCTTTTTTTTAAAAAAGATACTCTGTTTGGGTCTTTTGATGACAAAGTGTCTCAGAATACTTTGTTGAGTAGAAGTGCCAGTGGGTTTGGGGCAGGAAGCTTGGGTTTCTCTCTTAAAGCAGCTGTTCACTCCTCAGTGACCTTGGGAGCCTGGAGGGAGTCGCTTGGAGGCTGGGTCGTGTGATCTCTGAGGCTCCTTCATGCCTAGGTTTGGTGATCTTTGTCCTGCAACTTTATGAATAATATTTCTTCAGAAATATCACTGATGAAATTGCTTCTCTTGGTGTCTAGCCCACTAGTTAATTAAGCATTTTGAAAGGTATCTAATGCTTAGAGACTTAGTTGCTCCACTGCCATAAAGTAGTGATTTAATAAGATGTACCTCCTGCTTGAAAAACATTTGTGCACTTCACTTAGAGCTAGTGTACCTGTGCCACTGGTAGCTTTTGCGGCCTTGGGATGGGTTACTTATTCTCTCAGTGCCTGCAAAATGAGGTTTGTGGACTAACATTTTTTAGGTCATAGACCCGTTTGAAAGCTATGCCCTCTCCCTCCATAGAAATGCATCTATTCACAAGGAATAGGAAGTGAAGTGGGAGAAATCCACGCAGGGCCCCCAGTTAGGAACCCGTGGGCTAGATGCTGTCTCAGATGCAGACAGTAACAAGAAGTCCTTACCTAGCTCTTGCTAAGCACCAAGCACTGATCTTGACCCCTTCCAGGCATTAACTCAATCCTCACAACATCCCTGTTATTAAATAACAGGCACTGTTATTATCCCCGTTTTACAGATGGGGAAACTGATGCACAGAACTTGCCTTAAAATCCCATAGCTACTAAATGTCGGAGCCAGGATTCAAACCTAGGCAGCCTGGCTTAGGATGTGTGCTCTCAATTAATACTGTACTGCCTTGAAACACAGGTCAGCTAGTTTCTGAAAGAGGGGATCCGAAGGCCTTCTGAGTGGATATGAGTGAAAGAAAAGTGTGCAGGCCGGAGGGCTTTGGCCTGTGCAGGGTGATGGAGGAGCCTGGGCTGGCTCTAGCAGAGGTGGAGCAGGCCACATTGGAAGCGAGGCTGTTGCCATTTGGATAGGGGACAGGCATGGCAAAGGGATGAAGGCAGTTTTTTGAGATAGCTGCATTTAGGAATGGGAGGAGCAAGAGGAACCAACAGTAAGGACATACAGGACAAGCACCAGAAAAAACAGTGTTGAAGCCAACTGGAGAAGGAACTGAAGGAGTGGGTCATTAGCAGCCTCAAGTTTCAGTGAGAGGTCAAGAGAGTGTGACAGGGAAGGCCTTGGCCTCAACCCTGTACTGGTCAGTAGATACTGGAGGCAGGGGCTCTGGCGCAGAAAGTTGGGATGGGAGCAGGTGGAGAGGGTTAAGCAGCGAAAAGCAGGGCCTAGGTTTGAATTCAGGCCTGGGGCAGATCACTTCTCCTCTGTGAGCCTTAGTTTCTTTAGCTGCAAAAAGGAGGTGATAATAGTGTAAACCTCCTAGAGTTGGTGTGAGATAACCTGGGGGCACACCCATCACAGTGACCCCTACCTTGGGGAGCACTCAGTGCTCCCCTTTTGCTGCCCCCATGACTGATATTGGTCTCACTGGGTCAGAAGTCCTCTGTGACAAGACTCCATGTGTGGCACTGGAATCAGGCCAACGTACACTTGAACCCTGGCCCTGCAACTCACTGCAGCGGCACCTTGGACAGGTTTTGGCGCCCTGCCAAATCTGGTCTTGTTCCTCTGCAGAGAGAGGAAGAGGAAGCCTCTCCTGCAGGGCTATGGGGGTCACAGTCAGACAGCCCACACACACAGTGCTTGTGATGCTCTCCCTGGCATGGCCCATCATCCCTGACGCTGCAGAGGCGCTGGCACTCTTGAATTCTGAGCAGCCTCTTTGGATTCCACTTGTCTTACCCAGGTAGCGAAGGATCTGGAAACATATTCTTCAGATGTTACTTGCTCTCTCCAACCAGGCCCACTACAGGAGCATGCCTGAGAGTCTCCCTGCGTCAAGGGGTGAAAGCGTGCCACATGTAAAGACTGGCATTTCAGGAATTGCCACACAGCCCCGTCCACAGCAGCCCTGCCCCCAGGACTTAGCCACACTCACCACTTCCTGATCCTGAGAATGTGCCCTGCTGTAGTACATGGGTCACTGTGGAGAACTCAAGTTATTCTGTCAACCTCTGTCATTCCTGGGCTTGTCAGCTATTTTGAATTTGGCCTTTCTTAGTTATTTGAGGTTCAAAAAATAGAATTATAACAGATGCACAGTAAAAGTGGTGATATTTATTTATCTCTAGGGTGGAAGGCATGGCCGCGTGTACACACTGTCCTCTGGGCAGCAGTGAGGTGACAGCAGGAGTACAGATTTAGCATCAGTTCAGAAGGTTGGGCCTTGAGAAAATTAAGCCCTAATGCCCAGGGCACCCCTTGAATGTCAGGAGGTCACTTTTCCCCTGGGCATCGGGAATGGTGCTAGCTGTGCACCATCGTTGGGAGAGGTGAAAAATTAGTCGTGCAGCTCACTTCTGTGTTCTGTGTTCAGATGAGGAGCCCTGGGTGAGAAAGGCTTTGAGTAATAGAGCCAGATATGCAAAGATGGGTACTGCAGGGGAAGGAGGTGCCCAGGGAGGCCCCCAGTGGTTTGCTCTGAGGAGCCAGTCTGTATGTTGCTGACACCCTCTAGGTAACGGCTGACTCGCCACAGGAACATTTACTTCTATGAACTGACGGCATTGTTCACTATGCAGAATTGATTCCAGCAAGCTTTTCAGTTGTTTGTAAATTTCTTTTCTCATATGGGCCTTGATTTCAGAATGGTAGGATAAACCACAAAAGTCATGATGCCAAAACATCTCCATTCTCATTGATAGGGTGGAAACAGAATTATAGAATGCCCCCAAAACACTTGAAATGCCCAGACCTCCACCTTTAAGACTTGGTGGGGTTTGCAACTCTCCCCATGAAGAGCAGGCAGCTGGTGCGGTGCTCATAGATGAGGAACAGGAAGGGGCGGTCGACAGTAAAGCGGACTTGGGTGGACAGCGGCATGAACCCCACTGTGGTCACGGCAGCAGCTTGAGTGCCCTCCTCATTCACTGTGATGATACCTTGATGCTTGAACTGTTTCAAAATGGAAAGGAATGTTGTCAGATTCCGTCGGCTGGCACACACAGGGATAGAGGATACAGTGGAGTCTCATCTCATTTGGGGAAAGGACCAAAAGACCACATACAGGGCCCAAACCATAGCTGGTAGAATGGCCCTTGAAACTCTCTCTAATCACCTGTCAGGGACAGAAATTGTGCTTAGGGGCCGTGTTACGTAAACAATACTTATCTTCAGACTCGAGCATCACAGTCAGTCTTGGCAGGGGTCACGGTATGAGCAGTCTGCGAGCCAGGACAGTGGCTCCAGGCCTCATCTCCTTCTCACTCTCTGGGGCGCACTGCCAGGAGACGGATGGGGCCTGGATCTGCACATTATTTGAACTGGTGGCCTCTCTTTTTTGTGGAGCACCTATTGTTGGTGTGTTAAGTTCATTGTGTAGGTAGTGCAGTGTCTCTGCATGTATTTAATGGGTCTTTCATGATTCAACTGGGAGTAGCTATTTCATGGAGTGGACTTTCTGGTGTCAGTAGGAACAGGGCTTACCCCCAGGCTGATCCCTGAGACCACCCTGTCCACTTAGCATCTGGCAGACGCAAGGAGAGCAGACCCAGCACCTCCCCAACCTGTGAAGTCAGGCTAGGTGGGAGGAAGGCTGTGCTGGGGGCAGACCCTGGGGAGGGTGCAGAGGGCAGTCAAGGGGAGAGGTTACCAGGTCGATGATGATCCTGTGGCCTGAGATTCCCGCCATGTTGCTGTTTTTGTTAAACAGTGCTGTGACCCCCATTGACTTCAGGGCCTCCACCAGATTATAGTTCTTCTCCAGCTTGAATTTAGGCAGGAGAACCTCTCTCGTTCTGGTCAAAGAAGAAAAGGAGGCCCCGCCCAGATTTATTGACTCACAAGTTACAAAAGAATCACATTTTTCCTTCAAATGTCCACAACCTACCCCTCTCTCCCCCTCCCCCTTGGTTGTGTTTATCACAAAATTGACACAGCACTTGTTAAAATTCATATCCTGGTATAGTAGTCCCCCCTTTATCTGCAGAGGATATGTTCCAAGACCCTCAGTGGATGCCTGATACTGTGGTTAGTACTGAACTCTGTATATACTATATTTTTTCCTATGCATACATACTTATGATAAAGTTTAATTTATAAATTAGGCACAGTAAGAGATTAACAACAATAACCTCTCTTTGGCATATCTGAATTGCCAGCATCACTACTCTTGCGCTTTGGGGCCATTATTAAGTAATATAAGGGTTACTTGAACACAAGCTGTGATACTATGACAGTCGATCTGATAACCTAGACGGGTGCTAGGTAACTAATGGATGGGGAGTGTATACAGCGTGGATCTGCTGGACAAAGGGATGATTTATGTCCCAGGTGGGACAGAGTGGGATGGCACAAGATTTCATCATGCTACTTAAAACAGCGAGCAATTTGAAACTTATGGGTTGTTTATTTCTCAAATTTTCCTTTTAATATTTTTGGACCATGGGTGACCATGGGTAACTGAAACCATGGAGAGTGATAAGGGGAGACCACTGTACTGTCAGTTGAGGATTTTGGAAATACCATCTCAATGTAATTCTAGTTACTTAAAATTGAATTATAGTTACTGTTGTAACTATACAGTAATTTCCTCAACACTGTGTGGTTCATGTCCTGTCTTCTAGGTCAGCAGCAGAACTATTACTGGCTTATGATTTGAGAAGGTATCTAAAATAGTTCTCTTGTTTGGGTCCCTGATTTCAGGTGTTTCTTATTAATTAGGGAGTGGAATACTTGGTCGGTGTACTTAAAAAAAGAACCCCTCATACACCAGACAGTGTTAAACATTCTCAGTCCTTGCCTCAACTCATTCAGCACTTGACTGGACGAACAGCAACAAGTGCCTTTGGGGCCAAGTCCAGCACTCATGGGGATAAAGAGATGTCAGACATGGTTGCCCTTCTCAAGAGCTTGATTTCCTTTTGGCAAGCCAAGACTCACATATTTAAGCAGCAAAAATGCAAAGATGGTACATTAATGTCTGAATGACTAGAATAGATCTGACCGCTGGAGCCACTTGGGAGGGGTGTGGAGGAGGGGCTATTCCTGTGGCCTAGAAGGCTGCCCACAGCTTGAGAGAGGAGGTGGGCCCGCTGCATGAGCAGAGACCTGGAGGGGGCTCCGAGTGGGGGCCTGATAAATGGAGTGTGAGACTGTGGTCTGGCTGGAGTGCCAGGGGGCGCCAGGCAGGAGGGGAGGAGAGACGAGAGGAGGAAGAGGAGCAGAGCAGGCCAGATGGGGGCTGTGTCTTTGGGCCAGGCCAAGAAGCTGGGCTGTATCTTGTGGGTGAGGGGTCCACAGAGAGTTTATGAGAAGAGGGGGATGGAGATGGTGTCTTGGGAATGCTGTTCTGGTGGCCAGTTCTGGGGTAGACTGCGGAATGGAACGGGCAGGCTGGTTAGGCCTCCCCCGGCTCAGGGTACAAGGTCATGGGCAGTGAGGTTAGGAAGGAGGTAGCTACGGAAGGGACACGTTTAAGGAGAAATTGACAGGGCTTGATGACTAATTCGATACCTGGCCATGTACCTTCCCTTAAGAGCCTGCTTTTCAGTTTGTTGCATTTCTTTGTATTTTTGTCCTTAAAGGACACCCAAACCAAATTCTCTTCTTAATATGAGCCTAGCCAGTATCCAGTAAACAAAAATGTGACTTCTCCATTCCTTCTGCCATGATCCAATAATAATCCTAGTAAATATTTAAAACCTGTAGTTTTGACTATGGAGTAATAAATAATAGTAGAGGAAAATCATGAATGATAATGGTTTAAGAGGACCTCTGGATTTCTTAGGTAGGGAAGGGGAGTGCTCATCTTTGTTGAATACCTCCCAGGTTCCAGGCTCTGTGAGGGATGCTCAACATCACTTTTCTGTATATTCCCCACAGTGACCCTGGGAAGTCATAGAATCATGCCACTTTTACGGATGATGAAGCTGGGGCTCAAAGCCACAGAGCAAGTACGTGGCAGAGCCGGGATTATTTCCAAACTGGCTCTAAGTCACCTGTCCCTAACTTCTGAAACTGTCATTATGGAGAGCAGGTGTGTTTCTCACAACTGCTCTCTGATTGCCTCTCACTGAGCAAGGAATTTGGGCTGAATTAACAGAGTGGCCCAAGATGGCAGTTCTTGGGTATTTTTGCATTCTTCACCATTCTTCTTAAAATGACCAAAGTTCCAGTATTCTTCAGTTCCCCCAGCCTCCCCAAGATAAAAAGAACAAACACTCAACCCGAAGTACCTATTTGTCATGCTTTTTTGCCATCTCTCCACCACCTGGGGCGTCAGCTGTGTCTCCAGGGTCTTCATCCCAGACAGCTTGTGTGGGACCACAATTAGCATGCTGATGCCCCCCACATACTCCAGCTGTAGGACATCGCAGTCCAGCTCCTGGTCATTTGCTGCCAGGAAGTTCCCCTTGGTCTGCATCATGGAAACCTTAACTACCTCTCTTTCATTCAGCCGGAAGTTGTGGTTGTGGGTCATTTCCACTGGGAATTTATTCACCCAGGATCCTGTCAAGTCAACAGAAATAAGGCTTTTAATAAAATGTTCTTCTAGAACACATGTGAGTGTGCATCAGAAACCCCTGGAGGGCTTATTCAAACAGACTGCAGGGCCTACCCCCAGTCTCTGATTCCATAGGTCTGGTTTTGGCTGAGCATCTGCATTTCTAACAAGTTCCCGGGTGATCTGATGCTTCTGGTCTGGGGACCACACTTTGAGAACCACTGTTTTAGAGAATTCTAAGGTCAGAATGCTAACATACTTCTAGGAAGGGTGATAATGGTGGAGAGGTTAAATAGACTGGAATGAATTCTGGATTAGATTCTGACACTAGTTGTTTGACACCTAACTTGCCTGGGCCTCTACTTGTTTGTTTGTAAAACAAGTAGCTTTGAGCTCATGTCAGCTCTGTGTTGATGGCTTTCTTCCCCCACACTCTGTGATTCTCTAGTGACTAGCAAGACCATTGGTGATGCAGCGCTGCTGTCAAGATCTTCCCTTTAGATGTAGGTGCCATGCTGTGTATTGAGGAATAAGTACTTGTCTATTTTACTGTAAGATGCTAGTAACTAGTAATGATGGACGACTAAGAGTTGAGAACTGGCAGTGTGCCAGGCATTCTTCTAAGCAGCTTTCCTGTATACCTTATCTTCTCCTTCTAGCGGCCATATGAGGGGGGTGCTTGATATTAGCCCCATTTTACAGATGAGGAAACAGAGACACAAAGAAGTGAAGTGACTTGGTCAAGGTTTCTAGCTGGGGGGTAGAGTAGTTGGGATGAGATAAGCAGGAGGTTCCTTGGCAGGTTTAAATACCGGACAGCCTCCACCTGCCTGTGATGGGAGCTAGATTTCCTTCTCCCTGAGCTGGCCTCCACCCAGGGCTTCCTAATGTCAGCACTGTTGACATTTAGGCAGTTCTCTCTGATAGGGGCTGTCCTGTGCATTGTAGAGTGTTTAGCAGCATCCCTGGCCTCTACCTTCTAGATGCCAGGACCGCTTTCCCCTCTCCCCCAGGTTGTGACAACCACAAATGTCTCCTGACATTTGCCCCAGGAGGAGAATTTCCCCCTGGTTGGAAATCACTGCTTTTCCTGGTTCTTCTGGGGCAGAACTGTCCCCTGGGATACTTTCCTTCTGACTTTCTCCTGAGGCCCAACCTCTGTTTTTATTGTGCTCTACAAAGTGGTTGTAACATTTGAAATTAAAATCAAATTAGTAACAGAGATTTGGGAGCTAGAGATTGAAATAATTCTTCTAGACTCTCCTCTCCTTTGGTAAGTGTCCCTGAAAGACTGACTGCTACTAGCATTTCATCTCTCTGATTCCCAGCCCTAAATTAAGTGACCATTCCAATATGATGTGAAAGGAAGCACATATATTTGCCACTTCTACACTTTGGTGTGGCATTGGTTACTACATTCAGGAAATTTTAAACCGACTATCCTAGTTGTTCTCCTGCCCCTTGCTGGCAGGGATGGCTTGCTGCTGTGTTTCTCTGCCTGCTCCTGAACACCCAGCCAGCCTAATGCAGTGGCTCTCAGTGTCCGGTGGTGCCCCACAGACTGGTAGGACTGGGGGCTTCAGTGCTGCCCCGATGTCTTCCATTGGCCTGTTCTAAAGTCATTCCTAAACATAATTTAATTGCTCATAGAAGTAAAATAAATGTCACTAGCAATATCGTACATACTTAATATACCATATAATATTGGAATCTACAGTTTTATTCATCCAAGTTCATTGAGCTCTCACCACATGCCACGCACTGGGCTCAGTGTGGCATCACTGTTTCTTGCAATGCTGCCCCTGGCCCTGTCAGGTTAGTTGTTATCATCTCCATGATCAAGGTGAGAAAACTGAGTCACAGGGACAGTGGATGACTTGCCCCAGGCCACACAAATAAGGAGTGGTGAAGCCAGGACTTGACAGCAATTTGCTCACTTCCAAAACTTGTACTGATAGCCAGTAATAAAAAGGATATGTGTGTGTTCATTGTATATATTGCTTGTGTGTCTCTGTGTTTGTCACAGGCTTGCTAGAGCCTCAGCCTTTGGTTCTACCCACTACGAGGCCTGTGTTGTGCCCAGTGTTTGAGGGGGAAGCCCAGGAGTCCGGCTCAGCCTCCAGGCCATTCCTGCGGTCTTGGCTTCTTCGGCCCTCCTTTGTCCATCTGGCAGAATGCCTGCCTGGCACAGCTGCTGGGAGGCCTCAGCTTAGGCACAGAGCAGTGTATTGGCAGGTTGGGGGGCGCTGGTCCCACTGCCCCACAGCAGCAGCCAGGAGACGGCCTCTGTCTTTTGCCTCCCAGGGCTGCTCTAAACCACACTGGAGCTAACTAGTCAGGAAGCATGGCCTCCCAGACCTAGCTGGTGCCTGCTGATTTTTGGTGGCAGAGAGGAGAGTGGTTTGTGTTACCATGACTAGCTGTGAAGCAGACCCATTCCTTGTGTCTGCCCTCCAGCTCTCCAGGATCGTAAAGTAGACGTTTCTTCTGGTTCAGGTCCCCATGAGAGCATTTTAAAGGAGAAGTCTGGATTTTACAAATCTATGCCCATTTATTTCTAGGACTCCAGGGGTCTTGTGTGTGTATAGTGTGTATGGGAGGTATTCTCATTAAAAAGTGCCTTCGTGCCTAGTCCAGAACAGTTGCTCCAGAAATAAGTTTATTCCCCACTTGCCCATTAGTGCAGAAGTATCCCAAAAAGGAGCTGTCGGTGTTTATGTCAGTAACTCAGGCTGAACAGTTTTCAGACACCTTTCTTTAGCCTTTCACCCATGTTCCTGCTTACTGATAATTGGGAAAGGAAATGAAAAAACTGAAATCCAGGCTGGCCACAGGCTAAAAAGGTTTTTGCGTTATTTATTCCAATTTAACAAAGCACTAGAGATGGCTTGTCTGGGGCAACCTGGGCTCTGCCCCTTACTAGCTGTGCCCATGGAGTGTCAGTTTTCTTCTCTGTACCTTGGTGGCTCCATCTGTAGAATGGGGACACTGGTAACAGTAACTGCCTCCCAAGGTTGTGGTGAAGATTAAGGGAGCGTACAGTGCAGAGTTAAGGCTCACTAAGTGTCAGCTCCTACTGTCACCTCACCGTGATCTTCCCTGTCCCCGTGAGCTCACCTCGTGTCTTGGTTTCCTGGATAAATCAGAGCTAGAATACAGCTCTTGGCATGCAGTCCACCTGTGTACTAAAGGAATCTGTCATGAGTTTGCTTTCAGAAACATAAAGCTGTTTCTTACCTTTAAAGTAGATGCAGTTTAGAATCATCATCTGCGTAGCTGGGTCTATATTCTCCAGAGCATCTTTTATGAGGCCCTTGGTGAGCTTCAGAATGTGGTTATTGGTTTTCGATATGAAGGCAGGGTCTGAGAAGTCAGCTGCCTGGGCCTCTGCAAAGTAGTACTCTCTTACTTTAATTTTGAAGTCATCCAGAATTGGAAATTGCTTCTGGACGTAGAGGTCATTGACTGACCGCAGTGTGTACCCAAAATTCCTCCTGAAGAGGCGATGAGTCAGTTTACGGAAGAGATTGTGAATGGTCGTGATCTCATACTTGCTGCTGGCATTGACAAAGTCTTTAAAATGCAAAATCGAGTGCACTTGTTCATGAGTCTCTCCCTGCAGGCCCAAGGAAATCATTCCCATGGCCGTAGAAATGCCCACAGGGGCTATGAAAATGTTGTCAAAAGGCTTGGCCTGCTCCTTCAGTGCTCGGTAAAGGTTGAAAGCAAACTTTGCATTAAGGATGTTAAGACGCTGGATCCGGCTCTTGCCTTGGAAGAGCTGGAGGATGTTCCCAGCACTGGCCTCTGAATCTGTCGGTGAAACCGCGTCAATGATGTCGATGTAGTCATCATCTTCACTGAATATCTTCTCCAGATCCAGATAATCCTCATCCTCCTCCCCCTCTATGATCCAGTCGTTGGTGACCGTGTTTTCCTTGTGGAAGTCAGCAGGGAGAAGGGGCATACTCAGGTTTTTGCTATTTAACTGCCCCCATTGGGGATCCACAGACTTAGAATCTTCCCCTCCTTTCTCAAGCTGATCCACCAGGCCGTCGTTCCCAAACACAGATGTTAGGATGAGAGAAATGATGAGGGAGTGGAAGGGGCGTTTCATTTTGGCAGCGCTAAAGCTGGGAGGGAGAATGACACTATGAGAGACAGCCTGGCAGACCCTCCCCGGCAGTGCTCCAACGGCAAGTTCCTCCCAGCTTTGACTCGGGAAGATGCCCTGGGAACACAGGTCCTAACCAGTTTAGGATTATGGACTTGCAGAGAATCTGGTGAAGATAAACAGATACTCAACGTTTTGTGTGGACCCCTAGATGAGAATCTCTTCTTTAAAGGTTTGCAAAACTGTAACCTTCTAGAATTTGGGGGCTCAGGGGCCTTGGGGATTTTCTTTTTCATTCATTCACTAAACTTTGTCTCCTATCTCCAAACAACATATTAGGCACTGGAGGCACAAAGGTCTCTCCCACCAAGGGGCTCACCAGTCACTTGGGAACAGATGCGTAATAAAGCGGGCCTCTCATAAGGATGCTACCAAAGCAGGTGGGGGTGCGGAGCTGGGTTGCAGCTCTGCCTTCTGTGGTAGGAGCGGGGTGCTGGGAACGTCAGGGAAGCTTCACCAAGAGGTGGGGCTGGAGTGGAGATGTTGAACAATGTGTATGGGCCGCTGTGTATGTTTTCTGAAAACAAATATCCTAAAGGTATGTGAAATTTGTGCTGTTATTTGGGGTTTAACTTGCATAAGATTTGGAACTTGTCTATAATGTAGAGGCTTCCTCGGGGCCTAGTGAGTATGGGTGGTGGCCTGTCTTTCTCCGCAGCCCTGGAGGCTGTGAGGTTATATGGCTTGCTGCAGGTGTACTTTTTTCTTCTTTGTATCTGTATCCTTTGTATCTCCTTGTATCTGCTGCTATCAGGAGGAACTTTCTACTTAACTGCTTCTAGCGTGGGGTTAAAGTAATCTCACTACGTGTATAAGGTCTGTGTGAGGGTACTGTCAGGAAACTCTTACTAAAGGCTTGAGGGGCATTCCCTTTATTTAAGTAAACAGGATAAGTTTTTAATACATACCCTGTGGTAAGCCTGTCTTTATCTACTCATCCCCTGCCTCGTTCCAAGGAAGGGTTTGACTTGACTTATCAAATCTGCTTTGGCTGCCAAATGGCTTTGTCTTTCTCTTGCGTACTCCTTGGTTATTAATTTCATCCTGGGTGGATGAACTGTTATTTCATGCTTCTGTGTTTTGCCAGGACAATGACAGTAGGTGTTTATAATGTTGTACCGTCATACATGATCCCAACATCACTTCTAATCACCCCGGGAAGAAGAGTGTGTCTTGTTAAGTTTCTGTGTGTGTGACCATCTCCTGTTAGATAGATATTTGAGGACCAGAATATCTGCTTCCAGTCTAGGCCAAATAAGAATCACTGGCTCCTGTTAAGTAAATATTTGGACTTGTTAGGCCTAAAGATGGGGCTAACTGTACGGATACCCCCCTTGAAATGCTGTCAGTTTTCTTAATGTTGATGATGGCAGTGATGGAGTGTTTGCTGGATGCCAGGCACTGTACAAGGAACTTTGTCTATGTAACGTAACTTCCTCCTCTCAGCATTTTACATATCAGGATAGTGAGCCTTACGTCGCTATAAGCAGCAGTGGCTAGATTGGAACCAAGTTGGGAACCCTCCATCCCCTCGTGTCGAGCGCTCTACCTGTTTCCCTGGGAGTGCTAGGACTAGTTTCTCTGCCTCTAGTCTCCCTCCTTGGGTCTTCCCCTCCAGTACTGTTAAAATAATCAGTTCAAACACTGTTCTAATCACCACCAAAAAAGCTTTGAATTGCACATTTTGGAGAGGGAAAGTCACATAGTTTCTGACTTTGAAAATGTCTGCTGTCTTTTCCTACCTCCACCCCCAGCACCTAGCTGAGGCTACAGTGCCACACATGTAGCCTGCATACGTGGAACAATTTCTAATGTCTGTGGCTGCAAATAGAACTGGGCCCAGTTTCCAGATAGAATTGGGCATGGGTACTGATGGCAATACACTTTAAAAAAGTCAGAAAAGAAGAAAGTAAGCAACTTGGGGGAGGTCTCCTTGCTAGGCTGCATATGAAAGTATCCTTCTCAGATAAAAATAAGGTTAAAAAAAACCCAACTTGAATAAATAAGAGTTCAGGAAAAGGAACCTGAGAGCAGATAGGGAGGCAAAGGTGAAGACATTCATATTTTTTTTCCCTGCATTCTGATAGTATATTTGGAAGCTTCTTATGCCTTGTTCCTGCATTATATGCTGAAAAGCCAAAATAGTTTTCATTACTCCCTTATCAGAGGAAGGGTTTCTATGGATTGAAATTAAGGATCTAAAAAGTAAATCTTGCTATTGTTTTGCCATTTAGTATAACGAGAATTATATAAGACATTTTAAAACTATCACTAGGTTGTGTTAAAATCCGGATTACTATCTTTGAGGAGAAGCGATATTTTTTAAAAGTAAATCATTCAAAAGTTTGTTTTTCTGGAAATTTCATATGGTGCTTTCTCGTGCTAATTGCATAGAGCAGAGTTGGACTTTTTGGTCATGAATCAGAGCATAACGCCTGGACACCCAAGTCCCTCCTAGCTGTTGTCTCCAGGTCCAAACAGAGCAGATGTAATGGGAGACAAGTAGCTGCCTGAAGTTTTAAAAATTTGTTATTTTGAAACAACTTTGAACTTATAGAAAATTTGAAAGAACAGCATAGAGAACAAACCCTGTATACTCTTTTCCCAGATTCACCAGACTTTTACATTTTGGAACAGTTGTTTTATCATTCTCTATATCTCTTCATATATATATGATGATATATATGATCTCTTCATATATATGTATATGAGTGTGTATACACACAGGCACACACATATACATTATATTTTTTTTAACAATTTGAGAGTAGGTCACTTACATTGTGTCCCTCTAACTTTTAATTCTAATATTTCAGGGAAAAATGACTAAGAACAAGGATTTTCTCATACATCATCCCAGTATAGTTATCCATTTCAAATAATTTAACATAGGTACAATACTTTCCTATTCCAGTTTTGTCAGTTGTCCCACTAATGTTAACTGACAGAATTTTATCATAGGCAGATTAAAAAATGAAAACATTTTTCCTTTTCTAAGATAGTATGGAAAGCTTTTGAATTTGTAGTTTGGAGAAATGAACCATTTCGTTACCCATCTCTAACCACCACAAATAAGAATTTATAATCCGCAGAAGTGTTGGGAACCAAACTCACCTCTGTGCTTCCGAGAAGTGGCGTTACAGAGATGAAATCAGCTGAGGTCTTCAGCGGGGTTTCAATGTGAACTTTGGTGCTGAGCTGTTGTTGTGTGTTTTCCAAAGTAAATATGTCCCAAATCAAACACCACTCAACTAGCTTTGTCAGCACAAACCCCCTCAACTGTATCTTTGATCACTGCTGAGTGACTTGTGACTTCTCAGCTCCAGTTCTGGTGTAGCTGATGTCTTGGGTCCATGACTGTTGCTGTGTTGACATGGTTATGGGAGCAGCCCTTGCTGAAGCCACCAAGACACTCTTCAGAGCTCTGGGGCTGGGATGCATCGGGGGTAGTAGTTGTAATGCTCCCCTGAAAGTAGAGGCCATTCGTTTGCCCTCCAACTATGAAGCCTTGCCCTGGCCTTCAGGGCTAGCACAGCTACTAGGCAGGTGTCCCTATCCTTCTGTGAGCTTGTTCTTCAGTAAAAAGTGGAGGAGGAGAATGAGATAAATGATTTATAGCATAGGGAGACTCTGGCATAGACCTTTCTTCAGTCAGGAGTCCCTGTGTTCTCTGCCAGAATTTGCAGCCCAGCTTTCCTGTCCATTGTAGGATAGATAAAGAATATTACTGAGCAGTGCTTCTCAAACTCAGGTCCACTTAGGCATTCACAAGGATCTGTGGGGCTATGGTCATTTTTATTTTTAATTTCTGTTTTTAATTTTGTAATCTAAAAAGTTATTATACGAATATTCTGGATTGTCCGCAAGACTGACTTACCGCAGAGTGCTGCTCCTTGATTTCAGTACCCAAGAGTGTTTGGTATTGTTGTCTCCTAAATCAAGGGCGTGACTCAGGGGAATCTGCAGGTGTGGGAGGGGCCTGTAGGGGGCGCCTGTGCATTGCTCCATTTGAGAAATGCTAGCATGTAAAGGGCTGTCCATTGTGTTCAGGACACAGAAAGTGTGGTTGGATGTGGCTCTGATTTAGCAAGTCTTCATCATGGGCGCCATCATGCCAGCTTGGAGAGGCTCTTACCTGTGTCTAGACTCCTCAGCAGGCCTGCTAAGCCCCACATGATCTGCTCCTGGCCAGCACCCTTGTCTTCGTCTCTGCCTTGTTCTTGCACTTGCTAAGCCTGGCCCCTGTCAGAGCCAGGGACTTTTTGTTCTTTGTGTGGAGCGTCTTCCTTCCCAACTGTCACGTGGTTGCTGCTCTCTCACAATTGGCTTCACTAGAGCTGCACTGACAGCCCTGGCCAGAATCCTGCCTCCCGCCTCACTCTCCATGCTTTCCCCTCTATATAAGGTTGTTGTGAAAATTAAATGAGATAATGTATGTGTGGACAGCACATAGAGTGGTGCCTGGCACACAGTAGTAAATGCTCAGTAAATATTAGCTATTATCACTTTTGTAGTATGTACATTTATTCATAGAAAAAATATGGAAGGAGACACAGCCAACTTTTATTTATTTATTTATTTATTTTGTGAGGAAGATCAGCCCTGAGCTAACATCCATGCCAATCCTCTTCTTTTTGCTGAGGAAGACCCGCTCTGAGCTAACATCTATTGCCAGTCCTTCTCCTTTTTTTCCCCAAAGCCCCAGTAGGTAGTTGCATGTCATAGTTGCACATCCTTCTAGTTGCTGTATGTGGGACGCCGCCTCAGCATGGCCGGACAAGCGGTGTGTTGGTGCACGCCCAGGATCCGAACCCAGGCCGCCAGTAGCAGAGCGCACGCACTTAACCGCTAAGCCACGGGGCTGGCCCCCAGCCAACTTTTAATATTGGAAATGGAAGATCAAGGGGAAAACTTTCACTTTTTACTCTATATACTTCTTTGTTGGAATTTCTTTCCTATGAGTATGTATTACTTTGGTTATTTTTAAACCAATAACCAGTAATGTTTCCTGCATATCTAGATTTCTGATTGTGTAACCCACTGTTGAAAAACTGGATTTCAGCCCTTCTTGACACTTGTGACATTTTTGGATCTGTTCCCCATCAGAGGTGCATGGTTTCAGCCCCTACTGCAAAGCAGTACCTTCTGTTGCACATACTCCACTGTTTTCTTTCCAGGTCCAAGGCTTGCCTCAGTTAGATATGTTTTCCAACTTTTTATTTTATTTTTTTATAATTTTATTTATTTATTTTCCCCCCAAAGCTCCAGTAGATAGTTGTATGTCATAGTTGCACATCCTTCTAGTTGCTGTATGTGGGATGCGGCCTCAGCATGGCCGGAGAAGCGGTACGTTGGTGCGTGCCCAGGATCCGAACCCCGGCCGCCAGCAGCGGAGCGCATGCGCTTAACCGCTAAGCCACGGGGCCGGCCCTCCAACTTTTTATTTTGAAATTTAAAGATATACAGAGCAATTAGAAGAACTGAATAATGGACATCCATATACGAACTACCTAGATAAAACAGTTAATATTTAGCCGTATCTGCTTAATTCCATGTGTGTGTTGGGTATATTTCCTGAGGTATTTGAAGGTGACATCACAAGACTTCAGCCCTGGGCTCTGGAGCTGCTCTTTGCCAGTTACATTTGGGAAAATCACAGTCCTTTTGTCATATAGATGTCCAGTCCACGTCAGATTTCTCCATGACTTCTTTGATAGCTTTTTTAGACATCTAGGATCCAGTCAGGGTTCACGCATTGCATTGGTTGTCATGTCTCTTTGAACTCCTTTATTTAAGTCTTTTTTCTCTGACCTTGATCTTTTTTGGAGAGAGCAGGTCTGTTATCTTGTAACCGTTTCCTGTCAGCCTTTGCCTTTCTTGTCTCGGAGCCAAACAGGACCCCTTCATCATCTTACGGCCCTTCTCTAGAACCTCCTGGCTCCTTTCTGTCTCTCCTGAAGCATAGGAATGTGTCCCTTGCACAGGATCCTAACCAGCCATGGCTATAGTGTGTCCATCTCAGGATGCTTCAGAGCACTTCTGGGGCCTTTTCTGATTCCACCATAGTCTTCCCTTCCTGGGGGTCAGGAGCCATCAGAGAGCAGGAGTCCACAGGGCACTTGCAAGCCCAAGTCTTTAGGAGGGAGCCAGGAAGTTTGCAGGGTGAGGAGTAGGATCACAAATCAAAGGTGGATTTTTGAGAGTCACTTTCTCTCACCTGTGCCAAAACCACTTTGTACCTCCCAGTCACGTGGAGCCTCTGATTCCGTTGGGAGTGAAACATTCTGGAAGCCTGACCTTTTCCATAACCACCAAAGGCAAGTTTTCCTTACCGAATACCAGAACTTCTTAGCCCACAAAGACCTTGAACACTGAGCCAAAGCTATGGTTTGGAACCCCATCATGCCTCCACTGTCACTTGAGACCTCATCCGAGGCAGGCCTATCACCTCAAAGTCAGTTAGTCCCACAGCCTCTTATTCTTAGACCTGCCGTCCTTGGCCACTGGCAAGCTGGAAGCCCCTCATCAATTGTGCTTCTGTGACAGTGTCCTGTGCGGCTCTGGGCTTCCTGCCCGGAGACGCTTCTGTCCACTGCTGCCCTCCCCAGTGCTCCTCCACCTCCTCAGCACCTTCCCAGAGTCCACCCTGTACCCCTCAGGTCTCGACTGACTCTCCCCAAGGACCCACTGTCCCAGTGGCTTTTGAGAAGCTGCTCCTTCTCTCACATAGCGTGTTGCTCAGCCCTGGGCCAGCACCTGCACCCTCCATGTGGTTGTGGAAGGAGCACGTCTGTGGCAGGACTCTAGGAAGTACAGACAACTGTAAAGAAGAAAATAGAAACTCCTGCCAACCCAGTCACCTAGATATAGTCATTATTAATATGTGGCTGTGTTTTCCCCCTTCTTTTTCTATGCATATATATTTATATTCATATATTTTAAGTCTCTATCTTATTATTTATACATTTTGCATTTTTTTACTTGACATATTGTAAGTTCTACCTGTGTCACGAAATGTTCTTAGAAAATTTCATTTTTAATATACTGTAACTAATTTAAATGTCCCTTTCAGGTAGACATTCAGTGTTTCTCTGTTTATTTTGCTGTTGTAACAAATGTTACATTTTTGTGCCTAAATCAGGTTTATTTTTTTTTGATAGATTCCTTAGAGATGGGATTTTAGGTGAAATCTTGGGGATATTTAGAATTTTTGATGCACATTACCAAATTGCTTTCCGGGAAGTATTGTACCAATTTATAGTCCTACCAGCCACATGTGCAGGCGCCTGTCTCACTGTGCCCCCACCCCCAGCGTGGGTATCATCATCTGTCCCACCTCCAAGTCCCTGGCCCAGGGCCTGGCCCCTAATTGGCATTCTTAAGTGTGTGGATCGCAGAGCCCCCCTGTCCCCACTGCAGGTTGATTGTCACTGTGTGTGGGCTTGGTGTCCCCTGGGGGTTCTGTGAGGATCGACTCATCCAGCTGGGTGTTGTGCACAACCTCAACCATTTTACATAACTGAGGTGCTGCCCTCCCTGTTTCATGCGGACTGGGACACTGGTGGGATGCAGGAACTTTAGCCCCTTACTCCTGCATCTGAGCAACTCTGCTTCTACCTGTTGCACATATTGGGATTCTGCCCAAGGTTGCTGGTTGAAAAAGTTGTGCTGCTGGAAAAGATTTGAAAGCCAATTCTTGACCCACAGTATTTCTCATGATCTCCCTGTCTCTCCCAATCACGTCCCTTCCCCTGGCTCCAGCCCCAGTTCATTCTTGCCTTCCCCTAAGCACTCCATGCTCTCTGCAGTCCCAGGCTTTGGGCCTGATGCTCCTATGGCTGGACAAGCTGCACTCTGTTCGCTGCCTGGCTAGGGTTTACTCGCATGCT
This sequence comes from Diceros bicornis minor, assembly GCF_020826845.1. NCBI lineage: Eukaryota > Metazoa > Chordata > Mammalia > Perissodactyla > Rhinocerotidae > Diceros > Diceros bicornis. The sequence goes on along the minus strand of NC_080774.1, from coordinate 30,822,669 downwards.
CACCTCGAGACCCACAGTACCTTCTCCGGGAACTCCGCCACACTCTGATTGTTTGCATACCTGCCTCCAAACTAGGCAGAAAGGCCTTTGAGTGTAGGAACAGGGCTTTTCACCTCCCAGGCACAGTGCCTGGTACACGTTAGATACTCAGTAAATGTTTGCTGAATGAATGAACATTTACTGGTGAACTTATCAGGAAGCGTTGGTCACTGCTCAGTGTGCCTTTTCATACCCGGTCTGACTGGCTGATTCTCTGAGAACGCGCTTGGAGAATGAATCTTTGGTTGATCTTATAGCTGCAAGTTTTAGGGTTTTGTGAGCAAATAACCTCCTTTTCTCCCTCTCTTCTTGGCTTACCAGCTCACCCGTCGGTTGCCACCCATCAAGGAAGCTAAGCCGCGGTTGCAGAAGCTTTTCCGGGATTTCTGGCTCTATTCCGTACTGATGGGATTCGCCGTGGAGGGGTCAGGTAGGGGCATGTTTGCTTTCCCGGGGAAGACAGAGCGCAGGGTGAAAAGAGGTGAGGTAGGACTCAACCGGGTCCTGTGCCCCATTTTAGGGATAATTGGCTGGAACCAAGGACCCACGACTCTAGAAATTGTCAGCAGTGACCCCGCTGCAGTGCTTCTTGACCAAGGCGCTCTTGACTCATGTGCACTTTCTTGCAGGACTCTGGCCGGAAGAGTGGTACGAGGGGGTCTGTGAAATAGCCACCAAGTCCCCCCTGCTCACCTTTCCCAGCAAAGAGCCGCTGCGTTCTGTCCTCCAGTATAACTCAGCCATGAAAAACGACACGGTCACCCCCGTAAGGATTCTTGTCCTGCCAAGGGCACATGATGCAGGGCAGGGGTTTTGCTAACCTCTCATGAGGGATGAAAGCAGATCCTTTGTTCTTGTTAACACGAGTTAGCCACTGGGGTTTGGTCCTAGGGAGGGCCGTCTTCCCCTCCTGGTGCCCACGTGAGCCCTCGAGCATTCATTTCCCTCTAGGCTGAACTGAGCGAGCTTCGCAGCACCATCATCAACCTGCTGGACCCTGCCCCTGAAGTGTCCGCCCTCATCAACAAGCTGGACTTCGCCATGTCCACCTATCTCCTGTCTGTTTATCGGCTGGAATATATGAGGTATACAAGCCTTCGCCTCCCTGCACTTACACGTTTGAGCTGATTTTTACTTTTTGTGCCTTCTGGGCATGAAACTTTTTTCAGCTCCTCCTAAGACATATAAGCTTTCTTAAAAACAAACAACAACACAAAAAAACACCCTCTGCTTTTCTTGTGTGCTCCTCCTTCCTGAGCACCAAACGCCACGTCTAATAACACCTCAGGGGTCTAAACTCTTATTATCCCCACCCTACCCTCACCCGCTTAGGAAATAGGCTTCTGAGCAGTCACAACAGATGTTGCAAACTCAGTCCACTTGGCTAGGCAAGAGCCCCTGTCAGGAACCAACCCTCCATGAGAATGTTCTAAGACACTCACTGAGCTGGTTTCCAGGACCACAGTGGAGTACAAACAGCAAATTGGAAGCGGGAAGGCAGGGTCCTGGTCCAAAACAACTCGACAGTCAGGGTGCAACTGTAACCACAGCAGTCCTAACAGCTATGATAATTGTTATAATGTATAATTGTCATCACGGCAATACCAGTATTAACATGGATTGGATACTTATGCCTTGCCAGGCACTGTGCTAAATTATGTGTATTGGCGCACTCCAGTAAGCCTATGAGGTAGCACTGTTACATACCCGTTTTACAGATGAGGAAACTGAGACACTGAGCAGTTAAGTAAATTGCCCAGAGTAATAATCTCTGATTTGAATTGAAACTCAATAGTCTCTTAAGCACTGTGCTGTGCTGCCTCTCATAAATGAAGGCTGGAAAAAGCAGCCAGGATGCTCAGAGCCCAGCTGCCTGTGGCGGCCAGTGTGGATGCTACAGACCCACCATGGTGAGGCCTGAGACACCCCGGGCAGCAGCTAATACACTAGCTGCAGAATAATGTGTCCCCATCACCAAAAAGGTCAGATTACGCTTAGCCTGTTTAAGTCACAGGACTGGTGCAATAAGTTGTAGACTAATGTCTTTCTCAAATGGTTTGAAAAAGAAAGTATTAATTCTTACAAGGAGGGATATTTGGAAAATGCCACTATTTTAACCTTTATTTGATGCCACAAAACCCTCTGATAAAAGGAATTTTACTTGGAAGCTCAACATGTAAAATAGATTAAGGCTGTTTTGGTTAAGTGGGAGTGAGCCCCCACCCTCCCCGTCAGTTCCCTCCTCCCTGCCTCTCAGCAGCCCAAGGATGCCACACCGGAGCAGAATTTGCAAACTAGTGACCCATTGTCTCCGTAGTCCCACAGAGCCCAGGGAGTTTTGACTTTCCTTTTTTCATTATAATTTTTTTCAGTTATAAGAGTAATAGGAGAACATTACACTAAAACTTGGAAATAAGCAGAGAGGAAAAAAACCACTGATCTTACTACCATCCCCTATAGCATGTTAGTTTAGTTCCTTCTAGTCTTTTTTTAATAAAGAATACATTTTCAAAGAAAAACAAACCAAAACAAAACAAGCCAAACCCAAAACAGCAAAATATCCAGACCCCCCCCCCCCCCCCCCGCCCCCGCCGCCAGCCTCACGTGCCTGCAGGCAGGGCTGCCTCCCACTTCCCGCAAGTGTGCCCATGAATGGTGATCTCAGGTTCTCAGGACAGGCTCTTCAGTTAGCTTCTAGAGGGAGACTCTGAGGGGATGGCCTGTGGGCAGTTCCTGAGAGCCCAGCTCCTGCCTTGGGCTGCCTGCCAGGTCCCGGAGAGCACTCTGTTAGCACAGAGAAGTAACCCTGAAGCCTTTATTCAAGAACCTGCCTTAGGTTCCCAGCTACTGGTTATTGGGAGAACTTTAAAACAACCAAGTCAAAAATGTGAGAAATTTTGTTAAAGCTGTGTGCACATGAGCACTTGAGAATGCATGTGCTTAAAGCCACCTGGTCTGCCCTATTGAGGCTTAACTCTAGAAAGGTCGGTGCAGAAGCCCATAGACGCACCCCGTGGAGCGCTAGCCAGTGTGAGTGTGTGTGCTCATGCTGTCTTAGCAGACACCTCCAAACCCTGAACAGACCTTCACAGGGGCCGTGGTTCAAGTGCGTGCATTTCTTTCTCTTCCTTTTTCCCCAAGGTTAAAGATATTTTTTACTATAAAAGTAAAAATGTCCATGGTGCATAAAACAAAAAAGAGAAGAAAAAACACTGGGATGGTACAGAAGATGCTAAAGGTGAAAAATACAAATCTTACTTTCCTAGCCCTGAATCCAGAGATCCCCACTGTTGATAGTCTCTTACTTTCCCTTCCAAAAATTTTGTATGCATATGCAGGCATATATATCCTACACATACACAAGGCAGGTAGAGGCCTTTAGGGAACCCATCAATGAGATCATGCTGTACCTGTTTCCCCTGCACCTTGCTTTTTCACATAACAGCGTGTCTTGAATGTTTTTCTGTAGCAGCACATAATAGAGCTACCTCTCATTTTGGTGGCTGCGTGACGTGCCATAGAATGGATGTACTTGGGTTTATCTGACTATTCAGTCAGCGCTATCAGGAGAACTCTTGTGCACCTAACCCTGTAAGACAGATCAATAGTGATGAGTTGCTGGATGGAACAGTATGGGAATTTTGTGATAGATGGTGGACATCACCCTCCAGAAAGCCCATGTCAGTGTACGCCCCTTTAAATGGCATAGGGCATCTGTTCGTCACACCTCACCAGTTCTGGGCAGTATCAGATCTGTGATAGGGAGGGCCTGGATTTTTCCAGATTTACTCAAAGCTGTTCTCGTTGTTAGGGTGCTACGCTCAACAGATCCTGACCGCTTCCAGGTAATGTTCTGCTACTTTGAGGATAAAGCTATTCAGAAAGACAAGTCTGGTAAGTTTATTATTGTGGTACTCTCATGATGAATTGAGCTGTAATAGTTATAAAAGAATACTACTCCCTATTTTTTGTCTACATGGAGAAAATGTTTTTATGAAGCTACATACTACAATGGAAAGATCAGTATGAAACATATAACCTTAAAAATATATATATCTTTCTGCCTCTGCCACTGCTGCGAGGGCCCAAGAGCAGAAGGTGCGTCACTCATACCCACCATCAGTGCTCGTGTGTGCTCCAGCCCCCAGAGTTCAGTCCCTGATACTGTCCTCTGCTGAAAGGACCCTGGGCTCCTCAGATGGTTGTTGATGGACCTAGAGATTCTTGTTGTTGCCAGAAAGCAGTCATGCTTTTTAAATGTCTAGAGCAGGCTGAGAGGACCAAGAACCAATTTAAAGGACTCCCAGTGGACAAATTATCATACTTTGACCATGAATAAATATTTTTTATTGATGTTTTAATAGTTTATAACATTGAAATTTTGGGTTGTACATTTTTGTTTGTCCATCACCATATACTCCCTTCACCCCTTGTGCCCACCCCCCACCCCCATTGCCCCTGGTAACCACAATACAGTTTTCTCTGTCCGTGTGTTGGTTTATATTCCACATATGAGTGAGACCATACAGTGTTTGTCTTTCTCTTTCTGGCTTATTTCACTTAACATAATACCCTCCAGGCCCATCCCTGTTGTTGCAAATGGGACGATTTTGTCTTTTTTATGGCTGAGTAGTATTCCATTGTATATATATATACCACATCTTCTTGATCCAATCATTGGTCGAGGGACACTTAGGTTGCTTCCACTTCTTGGCTATGGTGAATAATGCTGCAATGAACATAGGGGTGCATAAGCCTCTTTGGATTGTTGATTTCAGGTTCGTTGGATAGATTCCCAGTAATGGGATAGCTGGATCATAGGGTATTTCTGTTTTTAATTCTTTGAGGAATCTCCATACCGTTTTCCATAGAAGCTGCACCAGTTTGCATTCCCACCAGCTGTGTATGAGGGTTCCTGTTCATGAATACATATTTTTATTATTTTGCTTAAAAGAAGGGCAAATATACTGGAATATATATATTTATATATAAAAAATGTTTGTTTCTTCTGTTAAGTATTTGTGAAGTAGAGACATATAGTTGTTTCTCTTGTGTAATCAGGAAAGAGGGAACACCAGGAAAGAGCCACACAGTCCAGGAAGAGGCCCAGCACCCGCGATAGGGTCACACCTGGTCTCAGAGCATGACCAGGGAGAAAGGGCGTCCAGCAGGTGATGGGCAGAGGTATCCCACGGGGTAGCCAGCTAAAGGTGCTCTGTTAGCCAAAAGTAGTTGTTAGAGGGCTCGGTGTGGAGTGCAGCCGCCATACCTTGCCATGAGGGGCTCCACACCTTGGTAGTTCTGCTGGTTACAAGGACACCCCACTCAGATCCATGAACGTTTCAAATGACGCCATCAGGCCAGGCCAGAATGTCAGGGCAGCAGGTCAGGACCCGTCGGCCACATCCGATTTAAGGGCTGCATCATTTTTGGGAAAGTTTCAGAATACAAAAATCTATATAAAACACAAAGACTCACAAGTCCCATGATGCAGGTGTCCTCAGATCCAGTGCACAGAGGGTCTCAGCTGTAACCAATCGCAACTAAGAGGACCAAACTCCTAGGAAGAAAGAAAAATAATTGAAACTCTTAGATAAGTTTTAGCCTCATTGTATTGGTCTGTGTGCTGATTGATAAAGTGTTTAAAAATGTAAAAGACTGGGCCAGCCCCGTGGCTTAGTGGTTGAGTGTGCGCACTCCGCTGCTGGCAGTCCAGGTTTGGAACCCCGGACGCGCACTGACGCACCGCTTCTCCGGCCATGCTGAGGCCGCGTCCCACGTACAGCAACTAGAAGGATATGCAGCTATGACATACAACTATCTACTGGGGCTTTAGGGAAAAAAATAAATAAATAAAATTATTTTTAAAAAATGTAAAAGACTGAAATATTAGACTTATATTTTAATTAAAAGCTTAGAAGAATTTGATAAGTTTTATAATTGTGTTTAGGTATTTGAAGGAATTTAGTAAGCTAGATCAACGAATTTTTATTGATTAACTGTGTGGGTAAATATTTTGAGGAATGCTAATTGATAATTCTTAAGATTCATAAATTTAGTGTTAATAAAGTAAAATTAGTAGTGAGGAGTCCTTTCCATGCCAGAAGCCATTGGCACACTGAAGAATCTATCAGCTTGTTCTTGCCAGTGGAGAACTATTCCCCAGATACTTCTGGTACCATTTTTTTTTGTTGTTAAAAAATCAGTCCTTGAAAAAATCTTTTTAAAAAATCACCCAGGGCCTCTGAGATGCTGCTTCATGTAAGACCTTTATCCAATAAGTCCTTTGCAGAGCACTTCACACTCCTGCACAACAGAGTCAGGAAATGAGGTGCATGAATTTATTTTTGTGGGGTTGGCAAAGAAGGATGGTGTGAGGGTTCTGGAAGCTCCCTCTGCTGGCAGTGAGGGGAAGGATTGGACTGAGGAGCCTCTTAGAGGCCACGGCGGAAGGTGCAGGCAGGCAGTTTCTACGGGAGGCAGCCTCTCCCACTGGGATGCTGGATACAGGAGAAGGGAGTCCCCACGCTCAGAAGGTCTCACACACATACTCCAGGACCACTTCGGGGTATAATAGAGATGCTGTTAACCACTTGCTGAGGTGTTCATTGATTTGCTCCCTCCTCCATCCACCCACTGTTTGTTTATTTAGCCGCTGTTTTGTGCTAAATTTTGTGTAAGACGGTTGGGTCACCCTGAGATTCTTTGGCTCTAGGAGGAAGAGTAAGCAACAATAAAAAACTGAGACTGCCAACCCCTAGAGGCCTAAGAACCTATCACATTTTGCCAACTTCCTAGTAAGAACATCTGTAGGCTGAATCAGATGCCTCTCTGAAGCTAAATGTTATTCTCTCCTGAGCTCTTTTTTTCTGTTGCTGTGGGAATTGGGAATTGACTCGCTGTTCTTGGACACGTTTAATTTTGACAGTACACCATACTCTTCCACATGATTTCAAAGGTATTGTTTTTGTTCTGAGTATGGTACTTAGGTTAAGCCAATAAAGTGCACCTATTGAGTTTACTTCTCCCTTCCTTTTCTCTCCTAAAACATGAGAGATGGAAAGGAAATGTCTTTGGAGACGTGTTATTCATGAATTTTCAGAACCGACCAGGTTATATGAAACGCCTCCCAAAGAGGAGGGCTGGTGCCTCCTCTGTGCAGGTGTAAGCCGGGCCTCCATGTATTCCTGCAGTGTGGGCAGGAGCCTGCTGCTTGCCTGCCAGCCGCCCAGTTAGTAAGTACACTGGTAGTCCAGGACTAACCTTCAGTGCAAGAGGAGAGTGGCTTTTTTAAAGTAAATATCTCCTTAGATGCTATTATCATGATAATGATTGGCATCTGACCACTATCTATTATTTATTAGGAACTTACAGTTTAAGTTTCCTAAGAGCTTTACGGAAAAATACTACACTAAATGCACACTCCCAAAACCGGATTTCATCCACCAAACCAGCCTGTTAGGAAAACAGCCTCTCTCTACACTTGGACATGTGTCCAGGTGACATTAATCACTTTTCATATCTGAGAGCTAGTAGGCCCATTTATCCTGGTAGCAAACAGATATGAGATGCCTCTTTATGTTTCAGGCTCTGTGCTGGGCCTGGGGTACAGAAGCATAGCACCTGCCTAGTCTCTCTGCCCTGCTGGCATTGCAGCCCTGTCATTTAGCCATCCTAGGTAAAGACACTGGGTAAGAGGGACAGCATGGTGGAGGACGAGTTGGCAATTTATTACAGTTCTTTTATCAGCACTGTGATCTGACACTGTGCTGTTGCTTTTTAAAATCTGCTTTGTACCCCAGTAACAATGAGCATACCCACTGCCCAGATCTTGGTTTCTAAATACTATTCTCCAGTAAAAAGAACCGGGGCTCTGTAGAGAAATGGTTGATTCTAGGGAGGGCTGGGGCAGAGAAATACAAGATGAGCTTGGAGCACCTTGTAGTGCTAGGAAGTAAGGTCATACTAAAAAACAAAAAGAAAAAAAAAAGAGAACAAAAAGAAAAAGCATGTGGGCATGCAAGAACACAGGAGCCAACCTGAAAAAGCCCCAGGTGGTCAAAGCTGGGACAGTTTGAACAACAAAACAAGTAGTGATAGTGTTGGATTCTAACCCGGTGGGTGAAATAAATGTCCATGAGTCTATTCTGATTAGATAATTGAATAAATAAAACATGGGGAAGAAGGGACAAACCTTCCTTACAGAATTCTAATTACTAAAAGTAGAAAGGATGAGGAAAAGAGAAAATCTCCATGAGAACCACAGAAACTGCTGCAGGCAGAACCCGCTGATGGATGCTGGAATTAGTGGGTGAAATTTTATTTTATTTTTATTTTTATTTTTTTTAATTTTTATTTTATTTATTTATTTTTTTTGAGGAAGATCAGCCCTGAGCTAACATCTATTGCCAATCCTCCTCCTTTTTTTTCCCCAAAGCCCCAGAAGATAGTTGTATGTCATAATTGCACATCCTTCTAGTTGCTGTATGTGGGATGCGGCCTCAGCATGGCCGGAGAAGCAGTGGGTCGGTGCGCACCCGGGATCCGAACCCGGGCCGCCAGTAGCGGAGCTCTTGCACTTAACCGCTAAGCCACGGGGCCGGCCCTAGTGGGTGAAATTTTAAAGAGAAATGGGATATGTGCATAACTTCAAAGTATCTTCTCCAAAGTATTTCCCAATTACTGTGGTGGTTTTAGCTTATGGCCACAGATTCTCTCCAGGAGGTGGTGCTTAATTCCTCTCTGAGTGTGAGCTAGACGCAGTGACTCACTTCTAAAGAATAGAGTGTGGAAAAGGAGAAATGGTGACTGGACAGTGGGAAGCCTGGCAGACACCACTCCCAAGTGATCAAGGTCACCTTCACCAGTGATAGGAGATAATGATTTCACATCCCCCCCGATATGATGCATATTTTCCCTGAAGTCCTATAACCTTAGTCTAATCATGAGCCAGCATCAGACAAACCTAAATTGAAGGATGTCCTACAAAATAACTGTGCTCTTCAGAAGTGTCCAGGTCATGGAAGACAAGAAGAGACTGAGGAATCAGCACAGATTTGGGGAGACTGAGGAACACGAACATGATGAGTAAATGCCAGGTGGATTGGGTCCTGGAACAGAAAAGGGACACAAGCAGGAAAATGGGGGAAATCCAAATAAATCTTGACAAATATATCCTGATAAATCCAAATAAAGCTTGACATTTAGGAGATAGTATTGTATCAACATCTGTTTTCTTAGTTTTTTTTTTTTTTTTTTTTTTTTTTTTTTTTTTTTTGTGAGGAGATCAGCCCTGAGCTAACATCCGCCAATCCTCCTCTTTTTTTGCTGAGGAAGACGGCCCTGGGCTAACATCTGTGCCTATCTTCCTCCACTTTATATGGGACGCCGCCACAGCATGGCTTACCAAGCAGTGCGTCGGTGCGCGCCCGGGATCCGAACCAGCGAACCCCGGGCCGCCGCAGCGGAGCGCGCGCACTTAACCGCTTGCGCCACCGGGCCGGCCCCTGTTTTCTTAGTTTTGACAAATGAGATGTTAATATCAGGGGAAGTTGAGTGAAGGCTGTATGGGAAGTCTGTGCTCTCTTCTGCACCTCCTCTGTTAAGTCTAACATCTTATCCACACAAAATGTTTGAAAGTAGCTGGATTAGGTCCCTTTCTGCTGATGCTGCTGACCCGTGGAAACCTCCTTCTCTTTTTAGGGATGATGCAGTGTGTGATTGCTGTCGCAGACAAAGTATTTGATGCCTTCCTGAACATGATGGCAGATAAAGTAAGCCTGTCAGAGTGCAAGCATGTGTCTGCGGGGGGCATACGGAGGGCGCCTGTTGTACCTGTCTCTTCTGAATCTCCAGGCTAAGACCAAGGAGAATGAAGAGGAGCTGGAGCGGCATGCGCAGTTCCTGCTGGTGAACTTCAACCACATTCACAAGAGGATACGGAGGGTGGCGGACAAGTATCTGTCTGGTCTGGTGGATAAGTAAGCCCGTTTTCCTTCTAATGCCGTGTGTGTGTATAAACTTCCAGATTTGGAATGCAGAAAAGAATAATCCTTACATTATCAGTCCAGAAAAAAAAGGAGTCAGAATTAAAACTCTCAAAGGGCAATGCAACCTCCCACAGAATGTCAGTGAGTTTGCTGCAGAGTCTGAATTTTGCTCCTGAAACCTCCTCTTATTCTGAGCCATCATTGTTACTTACAGTATATCTCCTGACCGGGGGTGTGATGTCCTTGTGTCTCTGAAATCCACCCTCCCTGGTGATACCAGGCCCACTCTCCCCTGCCACAGGGCCTCTCTGGGCTTGCCCTGGAAGCTCACAGCCATCCTAAGTGTCGTCTTCTAGCCCCGGGCCCAGCCAGAGGTCTGCTGGTAGAATTCATGTCTTCCAGGCTCCTTAGAGAGGAAGGAAAGCCCATACTGACCCTTTTTCACTCTAGGCTCTCTGTGCTGGGAGCCAAAGCAGACTCTTGTGGGACATGCCCCCACACAGATGAGAACCCTCAAAGGTAGGCTGGGCCAGCCTCTCTGCAGGCTGAAGGCCAGAGGCAGCAAACAGCCACACTGGGCCTGCTGACAGCTCCCCACAAGCGTCCCGGAGTTTTGGAGCCTGCCACAGATGCTGTGCCTGGTCCACGCGGGACCAGAGGGCAAGTTCAGCACACTTGCGGCATGTGTCTGAGGTGGGCCCTTGTGTCTGAGGTGGGCCAGGTGTGGAGACTGTTCCCCTCAGCCCTGGGGCCGCCATGTTCAGGAGCAGCTGCTTCTCTTTAGGGTGTCATGCAAATACTGCCATTATCTATTTGTCCCATGTTGTAAAAATATTAGGTTGAAAACGAGGAGGATCACTTGGGGGCATTGGGAGGTGCGGCCTGGCCAGTGCTTAACCAAGATGATTGGCATCAGGTTGGGAGCAGGTCACTAGGGGCTGTGTCTGGCCCTGAGGAGTGGGGCTGGCAGGGGTCTGGGGAGTGGGTGCCCTGCTTCGGAGGCCTCCTGACCTACCACTGAAGCAGCACTTTAAGGAATGTGGGTTCATTGAAGATTTGGCTCCTGAGCCCTGAGACGTGGCTCTCGGTGCAGGTTTCCTCACTTGCTCTGGAGCGGGACAGTGCTGAAGACCATGCTGGACATCCTCCAGACCCTCTCGCTGTCGCTTAGTGCCGTGAGTGCCCCTGCCCTCCATATGCCCGAGTAATATGCTATGAGTGGCCAAATTTGGGGTGGGGGTCCCAAATCCCTCCCTGGCCTTTTCCAGTAAGCTGCCACAATTTTTGAAGCCTGTCACAGGCAGGAGAAGTAGAGGGAAGGGAAGTAAATGCTCTGCTGCCCAATGTTGGCTGGACGTGTGGCTCGGCAGGGGCAGCTCAGGAAAGGTGATTTGGAAGAGGGAACCGTGTTGTGCTTTCAGGATATTCACAAGGACCAGCCTTACTACGATATCCCTGACGCCCCCTATCGGATCACTGTTCCTGACACCTATGAAGCCCGAGAGGTAGGCTTGGAGGGGTCCTCTTATTAAGGGCTGTTTTCACTGCCATCTCCTGAGCCTGTCAGGGCCAGCACTTTCCATACATTCTGCCACTCAGTCCCCAGCAGTTTGAGATGTGAGCAGTACAGGCCCCATCCCACAGGTGAGGAAACTGCAGTTGCTGGGGTCACCTCGTACAAGTTGGTTGCTGGCTCACTCCCAGGTTTGTCTGTCTGCCAGGCCTGTTCTTGCCACTCAACCGTGCTGACTCCCAGCTCTTTTCTTGGTTGAGCTGCAAAAGAGGTTTTCAGCTACCTGTCAGTTTATAGCATCTCAAAGTCACGTTGAGAAAGCATGACTTTCAGACGAACTTCACTGCTCTGAGGTGTGCTGACTCTCTGTTATTGTGGTAGTAGAGTAATGTGACTTTGGCTTCTTGCTGCGCCGTGGGAAACGGGCAGAGTAAATGGCTCCAGATAAGGAGGATGTGCCATGCTAGGTCTGGCTCGCCCTCTCAGATTGAAGCTCAGCTCAGACTGGATTTCCCCATCCTGGGGCTAGGTCACGTCCCAACCTCGGCACCTCCCAGCCAAACCAGGTGTCCCCAGAAGTTCCCCACACAGTGACGAGGCATCTGCAATGATTTTTGCCTCTGGGACCTGCCTTCCCCTTCAGTTGCTGACTCAGGATGCATGTTGCACAGTGGCCATGTGATGCGCTGTGAGTGTGGGCTCTGCCACACAGCCTCGTGAAAGAATCACGGAGCAGGATGTGTGCAGGCTCCCTGTCCCTGGGAGCCTTGGTGTTAGGACATAGTCACTGTGTTGGTTTGCTAGGGTGGCTGTAACAAAGACTAGGGGCTTAAACAAGAGAAATGTATTTTCTCACAGTTCTGGAGGCTAGAAGTCCGAGATCAAGGTGTTAGCAGGGTTGGTTTCTTCTGAAGCCTCTCTGCTTGGTTTGTAGACGGCTGCCTTGTCCCTGTGTCCTCACCTGGTCTTTCCTCTGTGCGTGACTGTGTCTTAATCTCTTCTTATAAGAACGCTGGTCAGATTGGGTTAGGGCCTGCCCTAATGACCCCATTTTAACTTAATCACCTCTTTAAAGACCCTATCTCCAAATACAGTTACATTCTGAGGTTCTAGGGGATAGAGCTTGGGTTTTGGGGAACACAGTTCAGCCCATAACAATAACTAACTACAGTATGCAGCTGGCTGTCCTCTGACAGCCCAGATACACTGACCTCTGGTTGATCACACTGTCTTCCAGAGCATCGTGAAGGACTTTGCTGCACGCTGTGGAATGATCCTACAGGAAGCAATGAAGTGGGCGCCTACAGTCACCAAGTCCCACCTACAGGTACTTTCTTGAAATCATCAAAAAGCAATCTTGAGGAGCCGGCCCTGTTGCGTAGTGGTTAAAGTTCCACATGCTCCACTTTGGCGGCCCAGGTTTGGATCCTGGGCACGGACCTACTCCACTCGTCAGCCATGCTGTGGTAGCAGCCCACATACAAAATGGAGTAAGACTCGCACACGTGTTAGCTCAAGGCCAATCTTCCTCAAGCAGAAAAAGAGGAAAATTGGCAACAGATGTTAGCTCAAGGCTAGCCTTCCTCACCAAAAAAAAGAAAAAAACCAATCTTGGTAAGTTCCTTCCGGCTATACAAAGAGCTTTACACAGACACAGCAAACTCGGAATACAAACAGCACTAGTGTGAACAGAGACCAAAACATTAGTGCCTGAGAATAATAGGAGCCTCAGAGGCTGATCTGTGTTGGGAGCACCTTGTGGGATAAATGTGCTGGTCAGGGAGTGAGGAGGGCAGGTGTGGTGGGATTTGTGGGTGGACAGGCCCAAGAACCTGACCACTGACACCAGGTGAGGTGCCAGATCTGTGGCAGGGCTTGGGGCTGCTTGCAAGATGGGCAAGGGCGGCGTGGTGGGTTGGGAGGCCTGGCAGGCCAGCAGCAGCAGCAGCAGCAGCAGCAGCAGCGGCTCCGAGGGCGGAGTGCACTGCACGCACCTCCACCGAATACAGGGCCTGGAGCGAGGCTGCCGAAGCGGCGACAGAGCCAGGACTCGTCCCGTAAGAGTTCTGTCTAGGCTGCACATCTAGCTGCACACGAGTCGTTTCAGACCAAAGCACTGGCTGTAAATTAAAATGACTCCAAGGTGAGCCATTGTTGAAGATGGTCGAGCAGAGACAACAAAAATGCCACAATATGTGTGAGGAAAGAGTAGCCTTAAAAGGGATCAAAGATAAGAAAAATGCCACTAGAAGAAACCTGGCTTCACAAAGAGCAGATGCATCAAGAGGAGCTCATGAAGTTGACCTGGGCAACATTTGTCAAGATAAAGCTAGTTCCAAAGTGTTTCTGAGTGTGGAATCCAGGAAGGATGGAGCAGCCAGCTCCAACAGCCTTGGAGGCTGTTTGGAAACACATTTTGCAAGTGCCCGTGGGTTGAGCCTAGGGTCGCGGTAAAGTTCCTCCTTCCGCAAAGATGTTGGAGCAGTGAGGATGGAGCAATTGAGGGAATGAAAAAGATGGAGCCCAGTGTCGGGCAGACTTACCAGCTAAGCTGGACAAAGCTGGGCCTTGTAGCTAAGCCACGCCTGTAATCTGATGACTGTAGCTGTCTAGTGTATACACTATTATTCCTTGGACTGCAGTAGTTTCTCAAACTGTTGATATTTGGGAAGTGTCTGATTTCTTTTGGTTCACGTAGAGGAAAGGGGCCTCAGCTTCCAAGGCTGCAGTCTAAAGAGAGGAAGCCCCCTTTCATTCCTGAAAGTGTTCAATGGAGAAAAAAGGGATCAATAGGGAGAGCTATTTATTTTCTCAGGCCTGGCCTAAGAAGGAAATGGAAAATGAAAAGGCTTGAAATGGTCTTGATACCGCCACCAGGCATCCCGTTGGTGTCGCCCCAGGCCCTCTGTTTCCATTTCCCCTGCATATCCAGTCTTTCTGAACCCTCACCCCACCTGCCTTCCAGCCCTCACTGCCCAGCCCCACCGTCCCCGTCCCTCTTGGGCCTCTTGCCTGCAGCCTCAGCTCACCCCTGAACTGTCCTCCACGCTGCCTACCGCACTAGCCCAGTTTCAGTAGTAAATCTGCTCAGTGTACCTTCCTGTTACTTGTGCTCATTAGCCACTCCCCATAACCATGGGGTCCATGGTTGGGGTTCTGGGGCTCCAGGAACCTCCTCAAACCAGTGGCATGGTTTTGTGTGTTAATGCTCGTTGGCATTTTCGTGAGGGGAGTTATGTGGTTCACCCTAAACTCCTTTGCTTGGTACCCAAGGCCTTTTGGACCTGGCCTGACTCTGGTCAGGCTTTCCCCCTGCTGTCTTGCCCCTTGTTCTTGCCACTCCTGCAGTGCTGGCCCCTCTTACACCTCCTGGCTCTGCCAGGTGTCGCTTTGCCCCAGTGTCCCCTTCCACCGGTTGGCCAGGCGGACTCAGGCACTTGCTCTGCCTTCCTGCTGTGCGTCATGCCCCGCTTTGCAGCAAGGACGCTGCAGCAGAACTGCCCACTTGTTGACAGCAAGACCGGGGCTCTGCAGCTCTGTTTCCCTGGCGACTAGTGCAGCACGTGGCAGATGGCAGATGGTCAGCAAGGATGCACTGAAGGAATAAGCGGTCCTCTCGCATTTACTGAGTGCCAGCCGTTCTGAGATTGGGCTTCATCCTCGTTCACACATGAGCAGCAGCCAGTCAGAGGGCTTGAACTTACTGAGGGTCCCACAGCCGGTCAGGAAGGGGCAGACCCAGCATTGGAACAGTGTTTGATCTACTACTTCACACCTTATTTTATAAAGATTTATTTTTACCTTTAAAATAAAACAGCATTTTTTTCCTATTTCAGGAATATCTGAACAAACATCAGAACTGGGTGTCGGGACTGTCCCAGCACACAGGGCTGGCCATGGCCACTGAGAGCATCCTTCACTTTGCCGGCTACAACAAGCAGAACACAACTCTGGGGGTATGTGTGCACCTCCTGGGGAGCAGTTATCTCCTTCAACTGTGGGAGCCATAGTGTGGGGGGAGGCCAAAGCTGATATTTAGCTTTTCCCAGAAGGCACCTGGGCGCCCACGTGTCGCACATGTGGGCGGTGCTTGCAGGGTCTGTCAGCAAGTTGGAATCAGGTCAGAGATCCCCACATTCAGAGAAAAGCTGGTCATTAAAACAGGCATTTCCTTACATGCTTCTGTTTTGAAAACATGGATTGATGGAGATGTAAACTCAATCATATTGGATTTCCGTGTGTCCATAGCCACAAGGAAGGGAACTGATCTCTGTTAGACATGGACAGCATTATTTTATAGTCAAGTTGATCTGAAACATTTGTAGTCCTGTTTTCAGCAGGTGCTGAACTGCACACACACATCTTCAACTCTGTCTTGTTCTGCTTGAGATTAATTTAGAGGACAGCAGGTCTACTAAGTAGTACTTTCTGAGTTAAATTAGAGCCTAGGATCAAAGCAGGAGGTTGACAACGGGTGATCTGACTGGCAGTGTTGTGTTTTATCGGCTCCCAACCTCAGGGCCTAGGGCCTGTGTCTCTCTGGCTGGACATAGCGTGACTGCATGCACCATTTGTGCTTCTTAACTCTCTCTCAGGTTGGGATAGGGAGAGGCTGCCCACTTGTCTTTTAAGAGCATGATATGATGGAGGTGCAGAGGCTGAGCATCTGGGGGGGATGGTGACCCTGTGACTTCTCAATGTGGTCAAGACCCAGGGCAGGAAGGAAGGAGCCCATTAGGCAGGCTGAGTGCCCTTGGCCTCTGTGGCAGTACCAGAGGAAGCCAATGTCTTCTCATACCTCATGTCACCCTCGGATCTCTCACTGGGAGATCACTGCATTTCTCTGAAGACACTGGCGTTCCAAACACAGCTAGCAGAGCCAGGCGCAGCCTGCGTCTACAGACTGGGCTGCCGCCCCCCAGATCTTCCTGCTCTGACAGGGCCTGGTGGCATGAGATCAGCTCCCCAACCTGGGTCCCTCCACCACTTTGAGGACATGAGAAGAAGCCAGAAGCCAGACTCATAGACTAAGAATGCGTATGACAACTCAGTTCTCTAGGATTTAGCCAGCTGACTTGGGTGAGATCGATTTTGCCTAAAAGATTTAAATCTTTTTCCTCAGACAATTAGATTTAGGTTAGGTTTTTCCCTTTTCTGTTGCTAAAGAAGAAAGGATACTTTTTCTTGTGTGTTCTGATGGTTGGTTGTGCTGGAGATCCTGGCCGAGGCGCCCCTGCTCCACAGAAAGTGCAGGAACCTGCAGGAGGGACATCTCGCCATCACATGGCACAGAGGGGAGAGCAGCCTGTGGAGGCCATTTCAGGAGCGTATTTTCAGGCCAGTGAGTCATGTTGCCCAGAGACCTGAGTTGGAAAACTTCTGCAGGGCCATCCTCCGCACCTTGGAGTACCGAGTGTGAGCCAGAGCAATCAGAGCGGTCCACGAGGGCAGGAGCTGGCCTGCACTGCAGCCTGCCAGTGCCGTTGGCTGCCCTGGGGGCTATGCGGACATGGCTGAGTCCCGTACAGCTTGTGAGAGGGCTACTGTCATCCCCACTTTGCAGGGGAGCACATTGAGGCTCAGGGACAGCAAGTGACCTCCTCTGGGTCTCATAGCTGGTTATGGCAGAGCCAGGTTCCAAGGAAGGCCTGCTTGATGCCAAAGGCCACATTGTTTCTAAAAAATGTAAAGCAGTTTTACATGACTTTTTTTTTTCTTTTTTTGCTGAAGAAGATTAACCCTGAGCTAACATCTGCTGCCAATCTTCCTCTTTTTGTATGTGAGCCACCACCACAGCATGGCCACTGACAGATGAGCGGTGTAGGTCCCCCTGGGAACTGAACCCAGGCCACCGAAGCAGAGCGTGCCAAACTTTACCACTAGGCCACTGGGGCTGGCCATACGTGACCTTTTTAAAAATAAACCAGCTTAATAATTTTATGAGAAAACCATATATTTTTGTTCTGGCTTATGTTTTGATTTTTCCAAAAATTTATGTGTTCTTCCCCTGACAGTCTTTCTCCCCACCCGCTCCCCCAAAGAAGTCCCTCAAAACTCTAACAACTGAGAAATTCATTTTCCTCAGTCATATCTATATGTCAAGATGTCAACGAGTTGTGTTGATTTGTAGTAAAATGTGCTGAAGGGAAGCGTGAAAGGTGGTCATTTAGACGCGTGTTGGCAGTCTTCAGTGATGCTGGGTGGAGCTGTAGCTAGAGAGCGTGCATGGTAGCAGTGACCAGCCAGGGTTAGGGAGAGATGTCACTGGAACCCTGGGTCCTGGAGGGGTGGGAGGGGTTGGGGGCTATGACTGAAGCTGAAGCAAAGGAAGGGAGATGTGTGATTTGCAGATATTTGCCCCATTCTATGGGTTGCCTCTTTACTCAAGCGTGTGTCCATTTTGTCTTCACCGTTAGACTGTCAGCAGCCAGTGGGTGTTTCAGAGCCCCTGCTGGCTTTTGCTGGGTCTGTTGTCACTGCTCTCACCTTCAGTCGCCGTTCACCTTCTTTAAGTCACATTATACACCAGCACACCTCCGCAGAGAAGACATCCCTTAAGCATTAACTTCACAGCATTTCCATCGCAGATTACTATGATTTTCACAACAATCTGGTGATTTTTTCTGTTGCAAAGGCCTGTTCACCACTGGGGATGACAGTAGTCAGGATGGCAAAGTGAAGCTATAATACGAGCTGCCTTCCAGAGAAATTTTTCATACTTTTTGTGGGACATATCAATCTAGAGAATGTTCTAAAATATTTCATTTGGGCCGGCCCCGTGGCTTAGCGGTTAAGTGCGCGCACTCTCCGCTACTGGCGGCCCTGGGTTCAGATCCCGGGCGTGCACCAACGCACCACTTCTCCGGCCATGCTGAGGCCGCGTCCCACATACAGCAACTAGAAGGATGTGCAACTATGACATACAACTATCTACTGGGGCTTTGAAGAAAAAAAAAAGGGGGATTGGCAATAGATGTTAGCTCAGAGCCGGTTTTCCTCAGCAAAAAAGAGGAGGATTAGGTCGGATGTTAGCTCAGGGCTGATCTTCCTCACATACAAAAATAAATAAATAAAAAATAAGATAAAATATTTCATTTTATTAACTTGCCAGCACTGAAGGTTTTTAATAACCCATGGATCTGAACATAACTTCTTAACTGGACTTAGGTTTGCCATGGTAAACATGAGGAACACATGTTGCGACAGTCTGAAATAATTATTGATATTTGTCTGTAGGCAACTCAGCTAACCGAGCGCCCGGCCTGTGTAAAGAAAGATTACTCCAACTTCATGGCGTCCCTGAATTTGCGCAACCGCTATGCGGGCGAGGTACTTCTCCTGCCCTCATGTCCAAGGCTCTTCAAAGTGATGCCAGTCTGCTCCTCCCAATGGAAAATGAACAAGGGGTCTGGGCGAATGTGGAACTCACTCATTTGAGGTGGACTTGAAGGCCTGGGGCCCTGGGACCCATCAGCACAGTCTGGAGCTTTTATGACACTCCCTCACCACACTCTGGGTGCACTGAAGCATTCTATTTTTCTGGCTTTTTTTTTAAGTGGTAGAAAACACTCATTGAGTGCCATGCATTCTCTGGGGCAGTTGGTGAGGTGTACCTTCTGTTATTTACCAATTTTACAGATAAAGAGGCTCCCAAGATTAATTAACTTGCCAAAGTCACACAGGCGGAGCAGGATCTGGAACCACATCTGACCACTGTGAGGGCTTTCATCCACCACACCCATTTATCCTAGCCTGACAAGTGGCTTCACCTTTCTGGGCCTCAGTTTCCTTATCACACAGAAACTAGTCTACACCATTTCAGAGGCCCTCGCAAATCCATTGGTGGCCTGGTCCAAGTGGGGGACTCAACTCCCCACCGAGAGCTTTGAGACTCACTTATTCCAACAGTCGCACTTCCTGTGCCAGCAGTGGGACCCATGTTCCACTCCCCTACATTCTCAGTCGCTGGGAATTGCCCTAAGGAGCCGTTCCACATGTTTGAAATACCCCAGTGATGGTGGGAAGTCTATCTTTGGGGGTAGGTTTGGTTTTTGGAAGGAGTCGGGTCTCCTATATAGTCAAGTCTTGTAAATAAAAGCAGTACTCTTTCTTAGGGAAAAAAAATGATATATGACTTTAAAAATAGTGAGGCTGATCTTGGTTGAGTCATTGAGTGAGTCTAAGAGAACTTCATTTATTCACTTCCATTCATGCAGCCGTACTATGGGTCAGATCCCAGGCTCAGTGCTAGAATACAAAGATGACAAGACCAAGTCCCTGCCCTCAAGGGACCATCCCACCGTCTAGAATGGTGGGAATGCCAGCACACATTTCTAAAAGAGAAGTTTCCAGAAGAGCTGTGAGCAGCGGTAGCATCATTGAAACGAGCCTGTCACCCTCTGCGTGCATAAGCTCTAGTTTGGGACAGTGAAGCACCCATTGGGCCTCGTCCACATGCCTATATTACATGTGACTCTCTTGACGAGCGTGCTTCTTGCAGGTGTATGGAATGATTCGGTTTTCAGACGCCACAGGCCAGATGTCTGACCTGAACAAAATGATGGTCCAGGAGCTGAACTCAGCGTTAGACCTCGGTAATGCTCAGAACTACACGCAGGCCATGTTCAAGCTGACGGCGATGCTCATCAGCAGCAAAGGTAATGGACAGAGGCATGTGGAACTCTGGGCTCGTTTGTGAGTGTTTGCCTTCATCATCCTTAATGAGCCGGAGCTCCCCCGAGAGAGGCCTCTGTGGTGTCTTCTCGTGGGGGCGGGGGAGGGCAGTAAATAAAAGGCCACCGTTGGCCCAGCTGGTGCTGACTGTCTTGCTGACCCGGGGAGGCCGTGGGTTCAGCCTCTGTCCGAGGACCCTGAAGAGGGTGTGTTTGGTTCCAGATTGTGACCCACAGCTCCTCCATCATCTGTGTTGGGGTCCCCTCCGGATGTTCAACGAGCATGGCATGGAGACTGCCCTGGCCTGCTGGGAGTGGCTGCTGGCCGGCAAGAATGGAGTGGAAGTGCCGGTAGGACATGGGCAGTGGTCAGCTCCTGAGGGCGGGGTGGGGTTAGAGATGGAGAGAGCCTGCCCTGGCTCCTTGGCTGACGAGCTTGGAGACCCTGGGCAAGCCACTCACCCTCTGGGGCCTCTGTCTCCTTATGTGTAAGATTGTGATATTAATGCCTGACCACAGGACTGTCACAGGGACTAGAAAGATTATATGTTAAAAGCATCCCAGTGATGCCTAGAAGCAGTTATTTTTCAAAAGCTTGGTAGGGGGAGCCATTTCTCTGCAAGTAGAACACCTGTCGACATTGAGTGTGATTGGGAGCTGCTGTTTGTCCATGAGGACATTTCTCTTAGCCTGCTAATTTGGGGAAGAGCAGCCTTCCTTGTGTCCATATTTCTGAAGTTGCTACTGGAGGGGGCCCACAGAGAAGGCTGTATACACCCTTTCAGCTGATTGGATGAACACCTAAGAACAATGTTATTTTTCAAAGCTCCCGTTAATTTCCACATAACAGGAAATTTGACATGTTTTTTCTGTGTTTCTTTTTTTTTTTAAAGATTTTATTTTTTCACCCCAAAGCCCCAGTAGATAGTTGTATGTCATAGCTGCACATCCTTCTAGTTGCTGTATGTGGGACTCAGCCTCAGGATGGACGGAGAAGTGGTGCCTCGATGCGCACCCGGGATCCGAACCCGGGCCACCAGCATCGCAGTGCGCGCACTTAACCACCAAGCCACAGGGCTGGCCCATGTGTTTCTTAAGATCAGTTGAAATAAGTGGTCAAAAGAGGTGGGTGAAGAGGTGTTTTCTTTTTCTTGTTCCCTGAGAGAAATTGGAGTATTTCCAAAGACGGAATTAGAATGTTTCAGACAAGTGTTGGTGGCAGTAATTGTAATACCTCATGTTTGCCTGGTGTGTTATAATTGCATGGAGTTTGAGTGGGGCACACCATTCAGAGTCTGAGGAGATGTTTTGGTCCAGTTGTTTCATAGTAGGCGAGAGGCACTTACCCCTGCCTTTCAGAAGAGGAAGTCAGCAGGGGCCCTGAGCTCACCAGTGGGTTCTGGACCC
The DNA here is from genome assembly GCF_020826845.1 of Diceros bicornis minor. NCBI lineage: Eukaryota > Metazoa > Chordata > Mammalia > Perissodactyla > Rhinocerotidae > Diceros > Diceros bicornis. The sequence continues at coordinate 30,801,049 of NC_080774.1, read as the reverse complement.
TTTCTGTGTGGAACTAAGGTAGGCGCTGGGTTCTCAGCCTAGCCAGCTCTGCTCTCATCAGGGAGTTTGCAGAAGGGTCTGTGGAAGTCCCGCTGCAGCCTGCAAGGGCTCTGACTCCAGAGTAATGCTGCTCATCTGTATAATGAAAATAATAACAAGGGTACCTATGGCATAGAGTTATTGTGAAGATTAAATGACTGACTTCACTTCATGGGCCAGGGACAGTGCCCAGCACTTAGTGAGCTATCAGTAAATGCCAACTGCTGTTGTGATGGCAGCTGTTGGTCGTCATTGCCAGGTAGAGGATTCTGCCATGACAGCTATCTACCATTGCCATTCTATACACCTATTTTCTCCCTATCATCCTTTATGTTTTTCTCATCTATTTTACTACTACATGTGTTATACACCTTATAATATTGTTATTTTTGTTCTAAAAGTCAAAAGCATTTTAATTAAATTAAGAAAAGGATTTTTCAAAAGCCTTATAAATTTATCCAAATATTTTCCATTTTTCACACTCTTCAAGTCTTTCTGTCAACCCAAATTTGCAACTGTTCTCTTCACTCCAAGGAACTTCCTTTTGCATTTCCTGTAGTGCAGGTCTGCTGGAATAAATTCTCTCAGCTTTAGTTCACCTTCATTTTTTATGCATATAGATATATTTTCTGAATCTAGGATCCTAGGTTGCCTGTTTTTTTTTTTTGTTTTGTTGTGTTGCCTTTAGCATGTTAAATTTATCTTCTATTGTCCGTTGGATTGCATTGTTTCTGGGGAAAAGTTAGCAGTCATTCTTATCATTCTTTCTCAGTATGTGCTATTGTTTTTGTTTTTTCTTTTAGCTACTTTTAGGATGTTTGTCTTTATCTTTGGTTTTTAATAGTTCGACTGTGATGTGCCTAGGTGTGGTTTTCTGTGTATTTATCCTGTTGGGATTCATCAAACTTCTTAAATTTCGAGATTTAGGGGTTTTCATCAAACCTGGAAAATTTTGGGCCAGTGTTTCTTTAAATATTGTACCCATTCTCTCTTTCTTCTCATTTTGGGATTGCAGTTACACATATGTTGATGACTTGATATTGTCCCATAGGTTATTAACATTCCCTTCAATCATTTTCTATTTTTTTCTATTTCTCTCTGTTTCATTTTGGTTCATTTTAGTTTGCTTGTCTTCCAGTTTCCTGACATGTTCTTCTGTGTTATTCATTGTATTGTTAAACTATTTTATACATATTTTATTTCAGATATCGTAATTCTTAGGTGTAGAATTTCTATTTCTTTTTTTGTGTGTGTGTGTGAGGAAGATCAGCCCTGAGCTAACATCCATACTAATCCTCCTCTTTTTGCTGAGGAAGACCGGCTCTGAGCTAACATCTATTGCCAATCCTCCTCCTTTTTTTTTCCCCAAAGCACCAGTAGATAGTTGTACGTGATAGTTGCACATCCTTCTGGTTGCTGTATGTGGGACGCGGCCTCAGCATGGCCAGAGAAGTGGTGCATCGGTGCACGCCCGGGATCTGAACCCAGGCCGCCAGCAGTGGAGCACGCGCACTTAACTGCTAAGCCATGGGGCCGGCCCCTCTTACAGCTTTCTTATCCACCACTACTCAACAGTCCAACTGCTTGGTTTGTCATATTATCCAGATCTTTCTTGCTGTTAGCTTGGGGTTGAAGGTCATCTGTTTCTTCTCACTCCCCATCACTGCCTTTACGGGGACCTGCTGTCCAGTCCCAGCAATGCCCCAGGAAGCCTTTCAAGTTTTATTTCTGTGTTTTTTGTATTGTTGGAGTCTGCTTTGTGATTCTTTTTCCTATTATAGTAGCAATGTATGCTTGTTATAGAGAAGTTGGAAGTTCTGAGTGTAGTGAAAAAAACAAAAATCATCCCTAACCCCAACTTCAGAAGCAATTGCTGATGGCGTCTTGATGTCTTTTGCCTTCATGGGGAGATAAAGAGCTAGTGAGCCTGTTGATCTCACCTCAGGATGAGGACCCTCCTCGTGAGAGTCTAGGGCCTTTGTTCCACTAAGATTGGCAAGAACTCTGATCCCTTGGTGTGGTGCTCAAATTCATGACCCAAAACAAATGAACTCAGGCCCACACTGGCCTCTGCCTGTCTCACCACCTCAGTAAATGCCAACGTAATCCTTCCCTCTGCCCAGACAAAATCCTTACAGCTATCTCTGATTACTCTTTTTCGCACTTCCCACAAATGATCCTCAGCAAATCCCGTCAGATTTACGTTTTTACTTTTAAAGTATATTCAGAAGCTGACCAATTCTCAGCACCCCAACTGCTGCCCCCTTGCCCCAGCCTCTTTCATCTCTCCGCTGGACTAGGGGGGCAGCCCCTGGCCTCCCTGCTTCCACCTGGGCCCTCTCCACCTTCTCCACAGAAGTTGACTGGTTGCAGTCAGAGCAACCAGTAAAATGTGGGTCAAATCAGGTCCCTCCCGTGCCCCAGACCTGTGAGTGCTGCCTCGTGCTCACGCAGAGTAAAAGGCAGACTTGTTTCTATGACCTGCAAGCCTCCTCTGCCGCCTTGACTTCGTCCTCTTCTACTCCCCTCTCTTGCCCCATTATAGGCAGGTTCCTGCTGCCCCTGCCCTCTGGGCATGCTCCTGCTGTAGGCTGCGAGCCTGGAGCGCTGTTTCCTCTCCTGGCTGTGTTCTTCTCAGATGGCCTCATGCCTTGCTCCTGCATTTCCTCCAGGGCTTGTCTTAGCTGTCCGCTCTCCACCAGGGCTTTCCCTGGCCACCCCACCTAAAATGCCACACACCCCCCATTCACTCTTTCAAGCCCTTTCATGGCTCTCTTTTCCTCTTAGCAGTGGTCAGTGTCCAGTGTCTATAGCTTGATTCTCTTATCATTTGTGGCCATGCTATAGACCAGGTGGGTGTATTTGTCTTGTTCATGCTCCCTTCTCAGAGCCTGGAAGGCCTTGCTTCAGAGGAGGGGATCAGGATGTGCTTGTTGAACAAATGAGTGGGCATGTGGCCTTGGCTGTGGCTCATGGGCCCCCGGCAGCCCTGCTGTTTCTTCCTCTACCATTAGGCTTGCATTTGGCTGCAGGAAACAGAAACCGGGCACAGTGCCTCGACCACCAAGGGCTCATCCTCCTCGTGTTGAGGGCAGCTCGTTGACGACATCCTGGGCTCCTGTCTGACTCTGCCACCCTTAGCATGTGGACTTTGTCCTTACCCTGGGGACCTCCAGATGGCTTCTGTGCCTCCAGGCAGGAAGGAGGGCAGAGGACACTGGCTGCCCTGGCCTACTTCCCCAGGGCCTCACCCAGTTCACACCCACTAATGAGAACCCTTAGCCACCCTAACCAGCAGTGGCCTGGCTGAGGGTACTTATGACTGGCCATGTGGCCACCCTGAATAAAACCATAAGAAAGAGGGAGGGGGGATGGATACTGGGCAGGGAGCCAGGGTGTCTACCCTAGGCACCAAGCCTTAGTTGCCACCTCTCTCACAGGGGTCTAGATGCCCTTGAAGGAGCTGCCTGTTGTTGTCAGGCCAACAGTGGAGGCTGGTCCTCTGCAGAACCACCCAGTGGCGGTTGCGGGCTCCACTCGGCTCCTGCAGTTATTCCCCAGGCCTGGTTAGCAAGATGAAGGTGTTATGCAGGGTCCGTGTGGGATAGAGAAAAGGAATAGGTTCTAGAGCCAGAATCCAGTCCTGCCCTTGCCAGCTTGGAGGCCCTGAGCAGGCTACCTCACCTCTGGAACTGCAGGTGGGTTCCAGGATTGTCAGGGAGATTCAACCAGGTGGTGCCTGTCAAGGGCCCACAAAGTACCAGGCACATTACAGTGTGCCAGCACCATGAAGTGGGACACACAGAATACGGTCTGGTGGTATTCAAGAATGGCCTTTTTGGTAAAAAGAAAAGCTGGGAAGTGGGATCATGGGTGATCTTTATTTTTTTCTTCATACTTTCCTTGGTTTTCTAAATTTTGTTCAGTAAGCATCTATTCCTTTCATAATTAAAAAAAAAAACAGTAGGCACCTTTCTGTGCTTTACGAGGAGCTAACAGTCATTGTGTACTTGCAGTTTATGCGGGAGATGGCAGGGGCCTGGCAGATGACAGTGGAGCAGAAGTTCGGCCTTTTTTCTGTGGAGATAAAGGAAGCGGACCCCCTGGCAGCATCAGAAGCGAGTCAACCCAAACCTTGTGCCCCCGAAGTAACCCCGCACTACATCTGGATCGACGTATGTTTCCAGCCCCACTGCTGCCCCAGGCTTGGCTATGTTCTGCCCACTCTAGCTCTGGGGCCAGGGCTCACCCTGGGGCCCATGGCTTAGTGAGCTTGAGGCTCCAGGTTTTAAGATTGCTTACCTGGGGGGAGGGTAGGGAGTGGTCCCTGGTGGCCTCTCCCTGCTTCCCCTCAGATCCCCACCCGCCCTCCTGTCAGCCCAGAGCCCCTCCTCAGCTGGCTACACTGGAGTGGGCTGGCCAGGCCCCAGCAGCATGTTCTCCTTCCCACTCAGTTCCTGGTGCAGCGGTTCGAGATCGCCAAGTACTGCAGCTCTGACCAAGTGGAGATCTTCTCCAGCCTGCTGCAGCGCTCCATGTCCCTGAACATCGGTGGGACCAAGGGGAGCATGAACCGGCATGTGGCAGCCATCGGGCCCCGCTTCAAGTGAGGGGCTCTCCTCTGGGGGTGCTGTCTGTGTTGCTAGTGCTGGGGGCGCTCTCCACAGGGCTTTCCCATGGTTGGTCATTTATTCACTTGAAACTGACCGAGCCCCCAGTATGTGCAGGTGCCCCAGAGGGGGATTGGCACGCGAATGACCTGGCCCACCATGCTCTTCCAGGGCTGGGGAAGTCAGGCAGCATGCTGTCCACGTGGCGGGGAGTGTCCAGGAAGCTGGTTCACTCATGGACCTGGGCAGCTCTTCTAAGCTGATTGGGCACTAGGCGGCAGCAAAATTGTGTTACTGTTCTGGTGACATAGTAGTGAGTGAAAAACAGCAGGTGGTGTGGCAGAGCTCAAGTGTGACAAGCTCAGTGTGGGGGCCAGCAATGACTTTGGGCAGGTCACTTTACCCTCTCAGATGTTTGCAGAAAACTTGTGATCGTGCTTACTGTATACCAAATCCTGTGTAAAACACCGGCCACACCAGTGGACAGCATGTACCCCTGCATGTGGGACATGTGGCCTGGTGGGGGCCCCCAAGCTAGGTGCTGTGATCAGGGGCACTCTGGATACAGCAGGAGGAGCTGGGCCTGCAGGTGCCTGGGGGATGGCAGGAAGGGAGGGAGAGGGTCCCCGCCAGAGTATGCCGCTCCCCCAGCCTATGCCCTTCCTGCTGCCTGCTGGCCATGCCAGCTCTGTCTGCCCCTCCCCTGAGCTCCAGACCGTGTTCCTGCAGCCTGCTGGGCACTCCCTGGGGCCGTGCTTCTCAAACCACTGTGGGGAAGGGCTGGTTCTCTTTTTCCTTAACTTCCAATCTGTCATGGACCTATACTTTTATAAAATGCAAAGAGAATGAATTACTAGAAAAGGATCCTCACTGGACTGTCATAGCAATGTGAACTTGCCCTAGAAATGAGCAGCTGCTCCCTCTCAGTCCCTGTACCTCCCTTGTCACAGATCAACACAGTCTGTAGACACCCTTTGAGGAGCCCTGACGTGGCAGAAACCAGGTGCTTAGGAAATTTCTTTTTTTAAAAATTTGAATTAAATGTTCTACCTTCATAGCAACTATAGGTGACTGTACCTCAGGGAGCAGTTTGCAGATTGTTTGTTAGAATGAAGCTTCTGGCTAAGGCAGATTAACAGACAAATTGTTCATTTTTCCCCCAACAAAAGTGAGGGTTTAAAAAAAACATTTTCTAAGACATTTCAGGTTCAGTAAACCTGTGAATGGTAATCACCTGGCTAATGTCACAGTCCTGGCACCCTAGAGCTCTGTGATCCGGAGATGTGCCCTGAGCTCAAGGACCCAGTGGTTTGCAGGGGAGACAGGGACCCCTCGGAGGTTCAGCCCAGGCTGAGCAGCTCCAACTCAGCTCTGACGTGGCCTCTGGGGCTCTCTCATAGACTGCTGACCCTGGGGCTGTCCCTGCTGCATGCTGACGTAGTTCCAAACGCAACCGTCCGCAACGTGCTCCGTGAGAAGATCTACTCAACTGCCTTTGACTACTTCAGGTACACCCCTGCCAGCTGTACTGTGCATAGTGTCAGTGACAGCCCAGCCCCACCCATGCCCCAGTTGTCCCAAACCCTGGGGAGTCACAGGAGGAAACAGTTTGCCTGGTTTATGTGCCGACTTCCTTGTTCAGCAGCCCTGGCGCCCCTGGATTTGAAGATTTGCAGTCCTGTGCATGTTTCCGCGTGTGTGCTTAGAGCTAGCCTCCCTATGAGATGTGCACACATTTTCCCTCAGTTCCATTGACTTAAGAGATTAAGTGCATCCATTTAACTTTCCAGTTAATATGAATGGTCATTGCACAAAGAATTGCAAATACTTGCTACCTGGGGCTTTGTAAGTGTAGTTTTGTCATTGCTTGGAAACAGCTGCAGCTGCACGATCTGCCACAGGCACACTGTTTGGCCGAGAGCTGTAGACCTTGCCCAGGATAGTGCTGGGCGTGGGCACGAGAGGGGTCCGAAAATCACACTTTCCACCATGAACTAATGAGATAGTTGTTGCTGATGACTAGCTCCGGGCTGACCACTCATGTTACCTCTCACTGCTTTATAATATGCCTGGCTTCTAGTCCCTGGCTCCAGGCCCTCAACTCTTGTCCTCTTGTGGTTGTTTGAAGTTGTCCCCCAAAGTTCCCTACTCAAGGAGAAAAGAGGCTACGGGAAGACATAAGCATAATGATTAAATTTTGGACCGCCATGTTCTCGGATAAGAAGTACCTGACTGCCAGCCAACTAGTTCCCCCAGGTAAGTGTTCTCAGCAGTGCAGCTGCTCACGAGTGGCAGGGCTGAGGTGTGGGAGTAAGCAGGACAGACGTGCTGCATGGTGGGCAGCCCTGAAAGAGCCAGGTCAGAAGAGCAGTTAGGGCCCCGCTGAGCCCTGGCCTCAGCTATGCTGTCTGGTCACCAGAGGCCCAAAGCCTGCCTGGCTGCCACTTCTCCTCCAGCCCCAGCTGAGGAGCAAAAGTAAGGCAGGAGGTTTTGAGCAGACGCCACTCAGCATAACTTCTCCCGGCACCAGCTCAGTTCAAAGGCACCCCCTGCACATCTGCCGGGCCAGTACTGGGCTGAGGCCAGTGTGCCATGATGAATAAGGCAGGGTCCGTTGTCATCCAGTAGGAGACAATCAAATCGGCAGGTGATTTCAACATGAGGGGATCGTGGAAGCACCCCTCAAGGACAGGCACTTGGCCCACTGGAGTTGGGGAGCCAGGGACATTTTTCTAGAAGAGGTGATATGTGAGCTGAGTCTCTGAGGATGAACAGGAGCTACCCAGGGTGGACGAGGGGAGAGGAAAAGGTGCTGAAGGGTAAGCAAGTAGCAGAGCTCCACAAGGACACCATGTTCTTATTTCTCTCAGCACGTAGCTGATTACATACCACAAATTAGGGGTGAGGAGCAGGCTTTCTGCAGGCAGATCTGCAGCTGACAACCTGGCTGCCAGGAAAAGGAAAGAAACATTGAAAATCAGGCACAGTGATTTTCTACATCACCTTCCTGGGTCCACTTAGAACAGGGCAAGCAGCCCTTATCACCTGCCCCCACAGGCCCTCGGGTTATTGCTATGTTAAAGGACAACATGGTGCTCTGGGAGATCAGATCACTGCTGTAATTTATCAAGATGACTACTCATATTTGTTTTATTCTGTTTTAAAGGTTAGGAGGAACATAATAAATTTAGTAAACTTTCCATCTAGAATGGTTCACTAAGGAACTTCTCAGATGTCTGGGTTTGTTCTACAAAGCCGTCAATGGCTGTGTCTTCCCCTCCCTGCTCCTCCACTGATTGCCTGATCTCTGGTGAAAATCCACATCCTCATTCTAGAAGCAACAATGTGTTTGCCCACAGATAACCAAGACACCCGGAGTAATCTGGATATAGCAGTCGGGTCTCGCCAACAGGCCACACAAGGCTGGATCAACACGTACCCCCTGTCCAGTGGCATGTCGACCATCTCCAAGAAGTCAGGTCAGTTGAAGGTGGGCTGATAGGTCACTTGTGTCTGAGTTATGTCCTGGCAGCTCAGACAGCAGACGGAGCACTGAAAGCTTCCTCTGGGTTCTAGAAACGAAAAGTGGGCCTGTGAACTCCAAGGAATACACTTGTGCCTTCTCGTTCCCTACCAGGCATGTCTAAGAAAACTAACCGGGGCTCCCAGCTGCACAAGTACTACATGAAGCGCAGGACGCTGCTGCTGTCCTTGCTGGTAAGGTGCCGCCCACCACGTGCCCACAGCACCCTGGGAGGAGAGTGTAATGGCACATGGGCGCATGCAGAAGGCGCGTGGGCGTCTGTCTCATCTCACCAGGCCACTGAGATTGAGCGTCTCATCACATGGTACAACCCACTGTCGGCCCCAGAGCTGGAGCTGGACCAGGCCGGAGAGAACAGTGTGGCCAACTGGAGGTCCAAGTACATCAGCTTGAGTGAGAAGCAGTGGAAGGACAACGTGAACCTTGCCTGGAGCATCTCTCCTTACCTGGCCGTGCAGCTGCCAGCCAGGTGGGCCCAGGTCACACCTGCTTGACGAGGGCCTTGCCAGAGGTCCAGTGCGAGGGTACCTGGGTGGGGAGGAGAGTGACGTGTCACCACCAAGGACAGTTGGGGAAGCCATCTTAGTGGGCCGGGCCCCTGCCTTGGCCATTCACCTGGTCCTTCTGTGCAGTGGTACACAGCGCAGACTCCTGCCTGGGGTGTCCCAGCACGTTGGAGCCTGAGGACATAACATCAGGGCACATTCAGGGCCCCAATCTTATTAGAGAAGGAAAGGAAGCACATGGAGGCTGTCACCCCAGGGAAGTGGACCTGGGGAGGGTTTGGGTTTGTTCTTAGATGTCATCTTTCAGTGGCAGGCTACTCGGAGGAGGCAGCCAGCAGCCGAGTGTCCTGTGAACTCTCTCTTGGTAGCTCTTACAGAGACAGAACTCTTAAGACCGATGGTAGCTGAGAGTGACTTCCAAGGCCCCTGTGTTAAATCCCACCAGAGGGATGGCATTCACCCCATGTGTGCCTCCGAGGGTGGACCTTTCTTCCCTGTGAGCCCACACTTGCCTACTTACAGCTTCCTCCTTCTAGTCTTGATTCAGTCCTCTGGATCAGGACCACAGCCTGACAATGTTTACGGAGAGTCTACCTTGCATTGGCCTGGGGCGGTCACACCTAAAAACTTGCACCCGCCCTGCCACCTACTAAGGTGCCTTCCAGCCCAGGGCCGCCATGTATAGATGGGCTGATTTGGAGGCCAGGGCAAGGGGATGTTCTGAAGGCAAGGACTGTAAAGGGAGGCCTCCTTTGAACGGTGAGTGCAGGCTAATTCCTGTTCGAGATAATTCCAGCATTTTGCCATAACCATTTATAATGCTGTTTATTGTAAGTACTTGCAGTCAGTTACCAACATGTTTGTAGCATAGAGCATTTAGATATCACTGAGCATTGTTCTGCATCCTTCCAGTTCAGGGCTCCTCTGGCTCCCCTCTTCCATGGAGATGGAGCCCCTATCAGCCCATGAGGCCACCCTACCCACACCCTCTGTGCTCCGTAGGTTTAAGAACACAGAAGCCATTGGCAACGAAGTGACCCGTCTGGTTCGGTTGGACCCAGGAGCCGTTAGTGACATCCCCGAAGCTATCAAGGTAGTGTAGCACATGCTGGGGCCTGGGTTCAAACTGCACAAAAACAGAACTGACTCCAGAAATGCCTGGAAACTAGAAATATGACAAAAACCTAGTGACCTCCGGGGTATAATGATTTTTTAACTTCCTGTGTTTTCCATTCCTCATATGAAGCGTTTATTATGTTTACAGTAGAAGAGTATTGAAGGCACTTCACCCTAGTTGAAGTTATGCTGTTTTACATAATGTGTCAGAAGCATTTTCCCATGTTGTTACATATGCTTTATAATCATCACTTTTGGGGGCCATCCTTGTGATGCAGGATGGGACCAGGTATTTCCCGAGGGGCTCCAGGGACTACCTGAGCCAGACCGTCTCCCTGCTTCCTTCCCAGTTCCTGGTCACCTGGCACACCATCGATGCCGACGCACCCGAGCTCAGCCACGTGTTGTGCTGGGCACCTGCAGACCCACCCACTGGCCTCTCCTACTTCTCCAGCATGTACCCTCCGCACCCTCTCACGGCACAGTACGGGGTGAAAGTCCTGCGGTCCTTCCCCCCGGTGAGCCAGGTCCTGCCTGAGTTGGTCTCAGTGGGACTCTCCAGAGGTGTTTAGGTGGAGAGATGAAAGATAGGCTTTATTTCAAACCCAGACGTAGGTCTGATTAAATGTTGGTCCATCTTAGAACACGTCTTCATTCCCCATTTCTGTTCAAGTAGTCACAGAAGATAGATTTAGTTCTCATTCAGATGTGTTTACTAGTTACATTTATTTTTTAACTTAAATTAGGTGTTTGAGTTAAAAAAGGAGGTTTAGATGAGTTTGGTTCCAGTTGTGGCCATGTGGGCACGTCACCCAGCCTCAGGCTGTTGGGGAGCCCAGGGACCCCACATGACAGCCATAGTGACAGGGGTTCAGTTGAATGTTCTAGAGAGTGACTCACTGTGGCTCAAGCACATGGGTCTGCTATAATCTCAGCCTTTGTCCCCGAGCAGGCCCTCAGCAGTGAGCACGGGCAGGCCCTTCCTTCTCTCCGTGTAGGCGTGGGAGCCTGGTTTCACTTTTTCTCACTGATGGTGTGTTTCAAGCCATTGGCCATTTTCCTTGCTGTCCTCTGGGCTCTCCCTGCTTCTCAGTCCTCTGTGGTCTCCAACAAGGACGGTGTCCCATGTGCTGAATGACAGCAGGGCCATTCCAGGTTGGGGTGGGGCCCTGAGACATCCATCCATGTTGAGATGTCCTCATCTTTCTTAGAGGTAAGGAAATGTCCTCCCTCCCTAGCTTCTCCTTCTCCTTTGCAGGACGCCATCCTGTTCTACATCCCCCAGATCGTGCAGGCCCTCAGGTATGACAAGGTAAGGCTGTGCCAACTTGTACTGTGAGATGTGCTGGGCAGTGTGGAGGGAGCTCTTGGCGACGGGGACAGAGGCCTTGGGAGCTGTGACCACGGTCCCTGAGCTCCTCTCACACACACTCCCACCGTGGTTGTCACCAGTGGCCACGGCCAGGAGGCCCTGCTCACCCTGCCTCACCCTGAGGCCCAGAATCACTGTGCAGAATGAGTGTGTTCTGGAAGTGTTGATGGCCGCTTGCTCAGAGTAGGCAACCTGGCCTGGGTTCCCCACTCATTGGATGGGAGTCTTGACAGGTCCCCTAGCTCCCTAAATCCAGCTCCCTTGTCTTTTCGGTGGGAACTGGTGAGAAGGATTAGATGAGATGACGTATGTATTAGTTTGCAAGGGCTGCCAAAGCAAAGTACTATAGACTGGGGGGCTTAAAACACAGAGATTTATTTTCTCACAGTTCTCGAGGCTAGAAGTCTGAGATCAAGGTGTCGGCAGGTGTTGTTTCTTCTGAGGTCTCTCTGCTTGGTTTGTAGATGGCCATCTTCCCCCCATATCCTCACATGGTCATTCTTCTGTGTCTGTGTCCTAATCTCTTCTCCTAAGGACGCCACTCAGATTGGATGAGGGCCCACTCTAATGATCTCATTTTATCTTAATCACCTCTTTAAAGGTCCATCTCCAAATACAGTCACATTCTGAGGCACTGGGAGGTGGGTAGAACTTCAACATATGAATTTGGGGAGGGCACACAATTCAGCCCATAACAGCATACAGGCATATAAGGTGCCTAGCACAGGGCCTGGCACAGAAGATACCCGCAAGGGTGACAACCCAGAGCCCACACCGCCAGTGCCTCGTCCCAGTGCCACCCCCCACACCCGTGTCTGAGTGCAGCAGCAGCATCTGCCTCTTCCCTGCTCCTGCCAGTACTGCTCCCCGCTGCCCTAGACTGGCCTCATTTCCCTGCTACATAGGACCCCAGAGCACCCTGTGTCCTGGCTAAGCCCTTGTGGCCCTGGCCTACCTGTTGGCTGCCTCCTGCCGCTCCCGTCTCCATAGTGGCTGTGAGTGCTGTGGTGAGGTGGCCCGGGGCTGGCTTCTTCCCCACAGATTGGCAGGATGCTCCATCTTGGTCCATAGACCAAAGTGCTTCTAGAACCACAGCCAACCTCTCTTGAAAGACCAAGTCCTGTGTTAGCTAGGTAGCTGCCAAAAGCCCTCCAACTTGAAGTGGGTGATTTTGGTACCGTGTAGAACTATATTCGCTAAGCTGGGGCCTTCTCACTGGTCCTACCACCTGGGGACTGTCATGATACCCCTTTCTCCGGGTACCAGTTCCCCTTCCCCTTTTCTCCCCTCCCGGCATTGTTCTCCCTTTACCCTTGGTGTCTCTGCTTTCACCTCCACATGAGTGCACCGTGCTGGCCATCAGAGAACTCCAGCTCCCCAGGCAGTGTGCTCAGTGCTCTGCGCTTAGCACGCAGACCCAGGTGGGCTCCGGTTATCACAGAGAGGCCTGGGGACGCTGCCACTGGTACGTGGAGATTCAGGGGGGCTGCAGTTTGTTTTATTTCGCTATTATTTTACATAAGCTGCTTTTCAAAAAAATCTTGATATATATTTTTTCTTTATTCCTTTTTTTCTAGTTTTCAAAATGAGTTAATTCCTTAGCATTATCCAAAGATGACCGATGAGTTTTTCCCTTTTCTCCCCCAAATATCATTATAAACCCATGAATTTTGACGTGTTTGATGTGTCCCACTCCACTATAGTTATTTTTGAGGTCCATCTTCCTAACTCAGGGAACCCCCTGAGTGTCTACTTTGTTTTTTGATCTTTACTCTTTGATAACCTCCTTGCTTTCCAGAAGGACAAGATATTCCAGGCTCTTCTTGTATTTCTTCTGTCTCAGACCTGGAATCACCAATTTTCCTAGGAACTCTGATTCATTTTAGTGAGAAATGGCATTGAGACACTGGAATCTGAATGCTGAGAATGCTCACTGCCATTGAGTTAACCGTTATTTCTAGGCCTTTCTGGTAGATAGAAATTTTTTTTTTTAAGAAAAAATAAATCATGAGATTATACTGCTATTTTCAATTCAAATGTAGAATTACAGAGGTTTTTGGTTTTTTTTTCACTTTATTTGATTTTATATTTGAATCTTTTAACATTAAAAATATTGGTTCCTAACAATTAACATATTACCTTTTTGCTTTATCCTACTGTATACAATAGTTTCAAAAAAACTAATAATACCAGTATTATTACTCAATGTAATTACTGAAAACTGGGTCACATTTTTTTTGCTATATTTTCCATTAGGGACATACAGTCAGATGACTCTATTTTAAAGTCACTTGAAATGATTCTTCTCTGTGTGGTTACACCAGCTCAAGACTCAGCTAGTTTCAGTGGTTTCTTTCTTGCTTTCCATTTTTAGGGATTTTTTTAAGTCTAAGCTTGAGGGGATACAAATGTATATATGTATTTGCTTATATTTTTTTGAAACACTAATAAAAATGGCTAGAGAGGGAGCAAACAGGATGGAAGTGACTATGCTTAGTAATTTTTGACTTTGGAACTATCTCACTATTTGCATAGTTATAAAGCAAACATATATATATTTTTCAACAAAATTGGCCAGCAAGGCATCTATTAAATGGATTAAGAAACACATGGGAATGACATGCTAAAATCTTTTCCAAAGCCTGAAGCCTCTGTGGTCCTGAGTGATTGGTGACAGTTCCTCCTTGTTCATACTGTGCTGCCTCAGGTTCCATTTCCCTAGTGTAGTCGGATTGTTACTGCATTGAGTCCCCTTACACGGTCTTGGCAAAGTGGACTGGATCACTGGTTTATTATAAAAGGATGTACCTCAGGAACAGCCAGACAGAAGGCACACATGGGATAAGGTACGTGGGAAAGGGCGCGGAGCTTCCATGCTCTCCATGCACGCCACTCTCCCAGCACCTTCACATGTTCACCAACCCAGAAGCTCTGCAGACCTATATTTAAACACACTATAAGTTGAATATTCATAGTTTGTCTTTAGATCCATTTGCTGGGTTAGAATTGGGAAACCCATAGCGATGAGTTATTTGAAGTTTGACCTGTTTGGTAAGCTCACCCACCCAAGTTGAGGACATCCGTCCAAGGAATAGTTTACCAGATCAGGGGCCACAGGGAGGGAGAGGCCACTTCCCCAAGAGTCTTCCAGAAAGGCTAGCCACCTTTTTAACCTAGGACATGCTAATTAAAACTGGAATTATGAGTAGCAGAAGATTACTAAGGAGGAAGAGGAGAGGTCCTTAGGATGGTGGCCATGGTGTGTCAGCTCATGAGGGAAGTATCTATGCATGAGATAGAGTTTTCTAGAACCTGCCCATCACTGGGGAACATTGTTCTAAACAACAAGCTTATAGGTGAGTTTTAGTACCTAGCCTATTCCTTCCTCATACTTGACAACAGCAGAAATGGGTGAGAGAGTTGTGGTTCTTAGAATCCAGGGGAAGGAACAGAGGAGACAAAAGCTGACTCGTGCTTGTATTGCAGACCCTACCACCCGGGGCCCCGTCTGGTGGTCAGCAAGCTGGAACTTGGCCTGGCCCCCCGGGGGACTCATCACAGACCCAAGAGAGCTTGCTCACACAGCCAGAGACCCCTTGGCCTCACTCCTTGCTGGGTCTGCAAGTGCTGGGAGTCAGCTCCTGCTCTGAGTTAGGAAGAGTCTCTTTTGGTGGAGAAGGGCTCCAAGCCTGGGCTGATGGTGACCTTGTCTCCTACAGATGGGCTACGTGCGGGAGTATATTCTATGGGCGGCGTCCAAATCCCAGCTTCTGGCACATCAGTTTATCTGGAACATGAAAACTAACACCTACCTAGATGAAGAGGGGCACCAGAAAGACCGTGAGTACTCTTTTGTCTTCCCTCAGGTCTCACCCCATCTTTCACACCTTGGGGGCTGCCCAGAGCCTTCCTCGGCCTCCAGGGCCCTCCATGACCCTTGCTGCCTCTACTTCCCATCCTTTGGCGGGAATGCCTCACCTTTAACACCCAGTGGGAGCAGGACCCCCCTTCACAAAGCCTTTGCTCACCCACCCTCCACACGCCCTGCCTGCCCCGTGACCCTGCAGCTGGCCCCTTCCTGCTGCTCTCCGAGCACGGGTGAGACCCTCCTGCTCCGGCTGAGCTGCTTCTCCCGAGCAGTCACCCCGTGCTTGACCCCGCGGCCCCATGTAGGGGTGAGGTGGCTGCCCAAGGCAGACTTCTCAGACTCTCATCTCAGGACCCTTCTCATCTTTAACTGTTGAGACCCTTGAGGAGCTCTGGTTTATGTGGGCTTTAACTGTCAACGTTAACCAACATTAGAAAGGAAAACTGAGACATTTAAAAAATAAAAAATAAAAACCTGGGCTGGCTAGGTGACGTGGTGGTTAAGTTCGCGCGCTCCACTTTGGCGGCCCAGGGTTCGCAGGTTTGGATCCCGGGTGTGAACCAACACACTGCTCATCAAGCCATGCTGTGGTGGCGTCCCACATACAAAATAGAGGAAGATGGGTACAGATGTTAGCTCAGGGCTAGTCTTCCTCAGCAAAAAATAAACGATTACAAGTTAACATAATGTATTTTTATGAAAAATAACTTTAAAAAAACTCAAATACGAGTGAAAAGAGTGGCGTTGCTTTACAGTTTTGCAAATCTCTTTAATGTCTGTAGAAGACATTAATTTGTCTTTAATAACGTCATAGTGTCTTTAATGTAATAAAAGACAGCTGGATTCTCATTCTGCTTCCACATTTAATCTGTTGGAATATGTTGTTTGGATGAAGTAAACTCGGGAAATTCAGCCTTGCACAGATGTGTAGTGTAGTTGGAAAAGGGAGGGGCATTTTAGTAGTCTTTCAGGTCACTGTGGATGTTCTCTGTTGACACTGCACCAAACTCGACAAGTGGTAGTTTCTGAAAGGTTAATTGCAATGTGGAATCTGAAACCAGGTCCATGAACTTCTGCTCTGTGCATTAAAGCCCACTGACCTACCCTGCACTCATCCCCATGCAGGACTTTGTAACGTCCAGCAGTGGTCATTTATAAAATGTAGATGGGTGAGCTATGCCCATCTCCCGAATGTCGACACGTTTCATTATACAGTGTTTAAAAATCACTTGGGTTAATGCTCCACCAGTCTCATATAACAGAAACATTCATAAGTTTTAGGAAACTGTCAAGCTCACAGTAGCAGATGCAAGTTTTCCAAAATTTTGTAATTGTTTCCCTTAAATGGCAGATCCATTTTGTTCGTTTTCAAGAAAATATCCATTATGTACCTAAGTCTCAATAACATATTTTGTCTGCAAGTCTTTCTTTCAAGTAAAAGTGATATTCCCTGAAAATAGAGGTTAGTTCAGCCTGCAAGTCAAATGAACGCAAGGTGCCCTCCTTGAGCCCACGAAGTGCTCCAGGGGTGGCGGCAGAGGCGCCCCGTGTGCTTCCCATTTCGTCACACAGAATATTAAAAGGGCGTATTTGGGGTAGAGTTTAATAAATTAGTGATTGTTTATCACTTTGCCAAGGACAGTCTTAAGTGACCCTCGCTTTTGTTCTTGCCGCGAGAGCAGAGCCGTGAGGACCCAGTGACCACTAGCGCCCTGGGCCCCCCCCACTTCTGCACAGGCTCGCAAGCGTCAACACTGTAAGGAGGGCCAACAGCCTCTCGCTGTGGTTTTGACTGTGGGGTCCGCTGCGAGGGTCCCAGGGACCCCCGGCACACTCAGGATGGCTGGTCTAGGTGCCTGCCGGGGACACCTGGGATGCACCTCTGCAGACATGGGTGGGGTTTCCTGGAGGGCCTTGCTGTGGTGCAGGCTCACTGTCGGTTTCTTTGTCAGCTGACATCGGCGACCTCCTGGAGCAGTTAGTGGAGGAGATCACAGGCTCCCTGTCGGGCCCAGCCAAGGACTTCTACCAGCGGGAATTTGATTTCTTTAACAAGATCACCAACGTGTCGGCCATCATCAAGTAAGTGGCATCTCCTTCCAGTCTTGGCTCCTGGGAATTGCCTGGGGAGCTTTAAAGGTCCCAGCGCCCAGGGCTCCCCGCTGCTGGTTCTATTGAAAGCCAGGGTTGGGAATCTCTGCTCTGGTGATTCAAGTCTCTTGAAAGTATAGCAAAATGCGCAGCCCTATGAACTTCAGAAAACATCTTAGTTTCGTTCCGGATATTGTCCTGCAGTTTGAGGCTACTCTGCTCTCTCCAAGTTCTGAAGGATCCTAGCAGTATTAGGAAAACCAGACCCCTTCGCAGCTCCCATCGTCATTGCCCTGATTCACCTCCTGGGCCCTCCATTCACGTGGGCCTGACGCCATCCTTGGACGTCTGCGGCACTGCTCATTTGGTGGGATGGGGCCCTGCAGTCATCGACGCTGGCTGAGTGCCTGGGGGGGCTCCAGCAGGGGGAGCACTGGGTGCCCCCAGGGGCCTCCTTTTCCAGTGCTCAGGCTTCTCTCACCTTGGTCACCCCGTGGCTCAGCCCATGTCTCCTGAGGCCCTTTCTCAGGCCAGGTACTAGGTGTAGCAGTGATGCAGCAGCTTCTAGCCCACAAAGATAAAGGGGTGGGGAGGTGGCATTTCCTGGGCATCTGTCACATGGCAGGTGCAGGATTCCACTTTACCCCTCCCCTCCTCATCCTAGGGGAGCAGGAAGTCTGAGGGGCCTGCCCCAGGTCATGCTGCAGTTAGATAGCAGACCAGCATTTGAGCACAGTTGTCTGACCCCACAGCCAACTCTGTCCCCGTCTCTGACAGCAACCTGCACACACATGGCAGGGATCACTGTGTGTGGTCTCCTAGAGGAGCCTTCAGGAGTAGCTAGAACTAGAAAGAGAGGAATGGAGAGGGCACTCAGACGGGAGGGGGCCCTGGGCTGTCCCCAAGTCCTAGTGGCCAGTTCCTGCAGGAGACAGCCGAGTGTTTCTGTCCTGTTTCTCAGGCCCTACCCGAAAGGCGACGAGAGAAAGAAGGCTTGTCTGTCGGCTCTGTCTGAAGTGAAAGTGCAGCCTGGTGAGCAGGGGGCCTCAGGAAACTAACGAGAAGGGCTTCTTCCTGCAGGCAGGGAGTGGGGGCCACTGCCGCTCTGGGTGGTGCAGGGCAGGCGTGGAGACCAGCATCGTGATTGGCCGCTTGTGCACTTCGGCCCTGGGGTGCCCCGCGCCCCTCTCCAGAATCTGTCCCTGGTGAGCTGAGAGGCACGTCTCAGCGAGCACCTTTTGTCTTCCTTGCTGCCTATTTTTCTAAAGGCTGAGACACTCAGCAGCAGCTGTTATTTTGGAAGGTTCCTGAACTCCAGTGTAATAGGAACAACACAGACAGTGGGCGTGGGGTGGGATGGGGGTGTCACAGGTGTGCTGGGACCTATGGGACAAGGCTGTCCGCCCCTGAGGTGGGAAGCTGCTCCGTGGTGCCTGCCAGCTGTTGCCGTGTGGGAATTTGAGCCCAGTGTGGTCAGATCTGTGCTTTTTCAAGTCAAGGCGGAAATCCAGACTTCACTGCACAGCTCGCCAATTTTAACCGTTGGTGCTGACTCGTTTTTCAAAACCCTGGGGGTCCTGTGCAGAAGTTCACACCGGCTGCCCTCGACCGGGGCTGCCAGTGCGGGGCCTCAGTTTAGACCTTTCCTTGACTTGTGTGGAGCTCCCTGCCCAGCGCACACAATGACTCAGCCTCTCCGAGAAGGCCTGGCGTCCACTCCGGGACTCATCAGCGAGACCCTGCTGCCCGATCTTGTTGCGGATCTTGTCTTGAGGCACTGGGGAGCCAGGGCTCCAGGGCAGAGGAGTCGAGCTTGCATCTCTGAGAGAGGCTGGAGCTGGCGGGTGAAGGAGGGACAGGGGACGGGAGGAAACCATGTGGGCCTTCTGCCTTGCCCCTCCTTTTCCTGGTAGGAAAGTCCGTCTGCACCCCACAGCGAGGCCTCACTTTGCTTCTCAGGAGACCCAGCCCTTCCTGTTTCAGGGCCCCTTCTCGAAGGGAGCTCTCCCACCTCCCGGGGGCTCAGAGAGCACACTGCCCCAGGGAATGCCAGTTCCTTGATCAGAAATGGGCTTTCTCTTGTGTGCTGAGAGAGGGGAGCTCCAGTCAGTGGGGTGACTCCAAGAACCGTTCCGGGTGAGCAGAGCAGGGCAGGAAGCTCCTGCGTGCACAGGCAGCCCCACAGCTGGCAGTGGGCGGCCGGTGCAGCCCAGGAGCAGTGGGCGGGGTCTGTAAAGCTGAGGACTCGGTGCATCCTCTCGGAGAAGTGTCTCCCGGGAGCTGGTGGCACCCTCATTAGGTATCGGGAAGGGTCCAGGGAAAGATCACAGAATCAGGGAGGATGGACCCTCAATGGCCACGGAATATGAAGTCGTCTGTGCCGCGGATGAGGACCTAGAGGCCGCCGAGCGCCGCCTGGTCTGCAGGGTGGACTCTGCAAGGAGAATCTGTGCTGAGGACCGGTTGTGTCCTCGTGTTGTCACACTTGGGCTCCCTGTGACCTCCCCTCTGTCCCTGCACAGGCTGCTACCTGCCCAGCAACCCCGAGGCCATCGTGCTGGACATCGACTACAAGTCCGGGACGCCCATGCAGAGGTGCGAGGCCGCCCTCCTCCAGCAGCTCCCTTTCTCCGCGCTGTTTGCTGTATCACTTGTGCCACGTTCTTGTTGTTGTTTTTCAGTGCTGCAAAAGCTCCATATCTGGCTAAATTCAAGGTGAAACGATGTGGAGTTAGTGAACTTGAAAAAGAAGGTCAGTGAAGAACATCTGATGTCGTGTGGGATCTCAGTATTTCCCCTTGTTAGGCCCAGTTTCTTTTGGTTTAGTTTATCATCCTCCCCGTGAAAGATGATGGCCGTCCATCTGCTCTCAGTGTGACCCCTCGTTTGGGGACAGGACAGAGCTCATGTGCAGTGACAGAGACCCTGGAGGTCAGCCCCCAAGGCAGCCAGAGGGTCCAGGAGGGACCTTCTTGAGACGGAGTGGCCGGGGCCTTGGGGGGTATACTAGTCTGCTCAGGCTGCGTGCAGATGGCCACAGCCTGGTGCTTCAACAACAGAAGTTGCTTCTCTCTCGGTTCTGGAGGCCAGAAGTGCGACTTCAGGGTGTCGGCAGGCCCTGCTCTTTCTGAGGGGCTCTAGGGGAGAATCTGTTCCATGTATTTCTCCTAGCTTCTGGTGGTTGCTGGCAGTCCCTGGTGTCCCCTGGCTTATATAGCTGCATCACTGCAACCTGTGCCTCCGTCCTCACGTGGCCTTCTCCCTGCGGGCCCCTGTCCAAATGTCCTTCCTCTGATAAGGGCACCAGTCATTGGATCAGGGCCCACTCTAGTCCAGTGTGGCCTCATTAACTTGATTACATGTGCAAAGACCCTATTTCCAAAGAAAGTTACATTCTGCGGTTTTGGGTGGGCATGAATTTTGGGATGACACTAGTCAATCCAGTACAGGGGGTGTGGCCCCTGGCCAGTGTGGGGACATGCCTTCCATGGCCTTACCCACACTCTGGCCCCCGAGTGCTCCCAGGCAGCCCAGGGTGCAGAGAGACACACTCCCCTGCCCCTCAGCTCACAGGGCCCATCGCTGATCCCAGGCACACCTGGGTCCTCACTTCCAATGATAAGAGGGCCTCTGGCTTCAGTTCCATTTAAGCATAAACATTCTTAGGAAGAGACCCCTGGCCCTGTGCTTCCGGCCGCTGACCCCAGGCGTCTGCTGGGCCTTGGCCTCCTGGGGGCTCTGCAGAGATGAACCCCAAGAGTCCCAGGGTTCCTTCTAGGCATGTGAGTAGGGCTCACCCACGGCACCCTCAGGGGGCCTCTCACTGCCCTTGGGCTAACAGGCAGTCTCGCCGTCTCCCACACGCAGGTCTGCGGTGCTGCTCGGACTCCGGGGATGAGCATGGCACGCAGGAGGCCGATGGCCAGAAGGTCTCCTGGCAGGCGGCCATCTTCAAAGTGGGAGACGACTGCCGACAGGTAGCGGGGCCAGGCCGGGGTCAGGCTAATGGCGGCGGGCCTGCTCTCCGAGGCTCTGGGTATGCTTCGGGGTCGAACCTCACACGCAGAAACACGAATCTTTGCTTACAGCTTTTGGTTCAGAGGCCAGAGAGTAAATCAGGGCTTTCTGCCAGACCCAGAGGCCTCTCCAGCGGCTCCCCACCCCGCTGGACACCCTTTGGCCGCCTCCATGGAACTGCCTTGGGGGCCGGGTGCCCCTTACTCACACCCCCACCAGGCAGCATGGCCTTGTGTTCAACCCAGTGGCTGGTAGTCTCAGGAGCCCAAGCCCAGCATGGTGGGCAGTGAGGCCAGGCATTCCAGACTCCTGCTTGGCTGGGGCCTCCCTCGGTTCCTCCCTCCTCACTGGGCAGGGCCGCCGGGGATCTTGTGAGCTGGAGTGCAGGAGGCCAGCTGACCACTCCACGGCTCCTTGGTTCCCAGGACATGCTGGCCCTTCAGATCATCGACCTCTTTAAAAACATCTTCCAGCTGGTCGGCCTGGACCTCTTTGTCTTCCCCTACCGGGTGGTGGCCACTGCCCCCGGGGTAAGTTCCCTGTGCAGGAGCCCAGGCGGCTGCCCCTCCATGCCTCAGGCGGAGCGCAGTCTGCCGCAGGCCTCGGCACTCGGCCCTTCCTCCCTAGTGCGGGGTGATCGAGTGCATCCCCGACTGCACCTCCCGGGACCAGCTGGGCCGCCAGACGGACTTCGGCATGTACGACTACTTCACACGCCAGTACGGGGACGAGTCCACCCTGGCCTTCCAGCAGGTGACCAGCAGGGCGGCCCCCAGACCCGGGGTTGTGCGCGCTCCATCCCGCCCCCCAGCACCGCCTGCCAGCCAGCACCCTGCTGCCCCCTTCCCCTGCTTTCTGAGTCCTTGTACATTTGGGGGTAAAACCAGAGCACCCTGTAACCTTGGGATTCAAAGGAGCCTCCAGATGGACTCCCCAAAACTAATTCATGGGTGTGGGAGGAAGGGGCTGCTCCCCCTGCACCCCCAGACGCAGCCACTTGTCACTCCCACTACCAAGGTCTGCCTTGCTGATTTGGGGTCCCAGGCACAGAGCCGGGAGAGCACCCGCAGGCCCCGGGGTCCCCGGCACCGAGCCGGGAGAGCGCCCGCAGGCCCCGGGGTCCCCGGCACCGAGCCAGGAGAGCGCCCGCAGGCCCCGGAGGCGCAGTCCTCAGGGGCCGTCGTGAGCGCCCGGCTCTCTCCACACAGGCGCGCTACAACTTTATCCGAAGCATGGCCGCCTACAGCCTCCTGCTGTTCCTGCTGCAGATCAAGGACAGGCACAACGGCAACATCATGCTGGACAAGAAGGGCCACATCATCCACATCGGTCAGCCAGGCCCAGCGCCGCCCTTGTCCTCTCCCTTTCCCCTGGAGCCTGGGGCAGGGTAGCGATCCCCACCCCACAGCAGAGCAGGCGTGCTGAAGCCACCCAGCCGCGAAGGGTCGGGGTCAGGGTCGGGGTCAGGGCTCGAGTCCAGCTTTGAGGCCCCAGCTGTTGGCTGCCAGGCGGTCTTGCCACAGAGGGCCCTGGGGGTGAGGGGAGCAGCCAGGGCTGCAGAGCACGGGGAGCTCTGGGGTGGAAACGAGCCAAGTGGAACCGGCTCATCCAACTCAGCACCGGCCTCGTCTCTGCTCTGGCCTGGCTCCCACCTCCACTTCCTCTTCTGCCTGCTGCTCCCCTGCACCCCTAAGAAGATATAGCCTGTGGCTGGTTCCTGGGGTGTGGGGAGCTAGTGGCTCTGAGTCCTGGCTGCAGCACGCCCACCTTTCTGCCCTGGCGTCTGATCCCGTCACAAATGGCTTCTTGGGGTTTTGCAGACTTTGGCTTCATGTTTGAAAGCTCCCCGGGAGGCAACCTTGGCTGGGAACCAGACATCAAACTGACTGATGAGATGGTGATGATCATGGGGGGCAAGATGGAGGCCACACCCTTCAAGTGGTTCATGGAGATGTGTGTCCGTGGCTACCTGGCCGTACGGTGAGCCCTGGGGAGGGGGCGGGTAGGGGCACCAGGACAGTGGGGAGGAGGGTGGGCAGCCCCTCAAAGGTCCCGTGGGGCCTTTTCAGGCCTCTCTGTGGATGGAGGAACTGAGGTTCAGATAGAGCAAGGGAGGTGCTGGAGGCCACCTGGTGGGCCAGGTGTGCCTGGGCCCTGCCTTCCTGTCACCTCTCTCTGCCCACCTGTGCCAGCGACTTCTTGCTCTGGGCTTTAGAGTCCAGCCACACTCTGAGGTCTCCTGGGGTTGGCTTCACTTGCCAGTGCCCTGGGCTCCGCCTTCAGAGCATCCCATTCAGCCTTTCAGCCAAGCCTGAGCACCTGCCACCCCCCCAGGCTGCACGCTGGACACTCACTGTCCTGGTTTCAGAGTGTCTTGTGGCCAAAGCCACACGGCAGTGTGTGGTGACACCTGGACTCCACCCTAGAGTCTCTCGGAGCCTGCATTGTGAGTGCTTGGTGCAAGCAAAGGAGGTTCAGGATGTCTTTGAGCTGTGCGCCTGCACTTCCTCAGCCGTGCACAGAAACCAGGGCTGGAGACTTCGGGTCGGGGACTGAGGCAGGACCACTGCACCCGGTCACGGCTGTGTGAGCAGCCTGCGCACTGCAGGGCTACCCTGGGGAGACGTGACAGGCAGCAGGGAGGCTGGCGGAGCCAGCACATGAGCACATGCCTGTGGGGCAGCAGCTGGGCTGTAGGACTGCAGGCAGGGTCACCCCGCTCAGGCCGGCCTCTGTCCACCTCCATTCCCTGGCTCTCTGCAGGCCCTACATGGATGCAGTCGTCTCTCTGGTCACTCTCATGTTGGACACAGGCCTGCCCTGCTTCCGCGGCCAGACAATCAAGCTCTTGAAGTAGGTGCTGGGCAGACACACAGGCCGTTTGAGGGGCAGCCTCTTGATGCTGGTGACTGATCGGTATCAAGGCTGAGTGCGCTCCTTGGAACCCAGAGCAGATGGGGTTCCTGTGGCAACGCTGTCACCAGACCATGTTTGTAAGATGCCCCGTCTTCTGCTGGCTACGGCCAAGGACATCACCAGGAGCCCCTTCATTTCTCAAGGATACAGTGCCAGCAGCCCTGCCTCTGGGCCCTGAGCCCCGGGGGCCACAGCGGCTTAGCCCCTAGGCTAGTCCTGCCCCATCCGTGAAGCCACTCCATCCAGGAGGTGCTGGGGAAAGGGACAGAGCCCTCCAGGCTGGCTGGGAACAGTGTCCCAATAGGCCAAGCCTGGCCCTCACAACACTGTCCCCAGGAGAGAACACTCCTAGGGCCTGACCCTCAGCGGAAGAGATTCCCACAAATGCTCAGTGCGGTCTACAGGCAGGACTACATCCCAAGGGGAGGGCAGCCTGGAGGGAGCGCCCGGCGGTGGCAGCCCTGACGCGGCGCTCTCCCCCAGGCACAGGTTCAGCCCCAACATGACTGAGCGAGAGGCTGCGAACTTCATCATGAAGGTCATTCAGAACTGCTTCCTCAGCAACAGGCGAGTCACCCCCTCCTGCCCTTCCCTCCTGCATCACCGCCACGCCCCACTGTTCTCCGGGCACCTGCGCAGGGCCACGGCTGGGCCAGGTGACAAGAATGCTGCTGTCCCAGGAGACTGGGTCCCGCGCACCCTGAAGGGAGCTCTTGCGGAGCGACAGGGTGCTGAGTTAGAGGGACCAGGGACATGCTAAGGGGAATACCGGGCAGAGGCCTGAAGGCTGGAAACTGTGCCCACCTGGGGCTGAGCCTGTGAGGCCTAGCCTGTGAGGGTGAGGGAGCCGCCAGTGCCCAGGGCCTCCAGGGAGGTGTGCATGGCTCAGCAGGGCTGGGTAAGGAGCAGCCTTCTCAGGCTGCTGCCTGGGCAGTGACAGGAGGGGCAGGGTGGGGACAGGCCCGTCGGCCATTGCTGTTGTGGGTGGTGGAGCTGTGAGGAGAGGTGGGTTCCGATTCTGAAGTTAGAGTCCCTGATGGGCTCCCAGGGGTGTGGCAGTCAGAGATGGCATTGAGGTTTCTGGGCTGAACACCTGGATGGACATGACTGCAGCAGGAGGGTGAGGGGAGCCACCCATGTAGGAGCTGAGGCCCCTGGGAGGTGCAGAGACCGCCAGAGCCTGAGAGAAAGACTGAGAACTGAGCCCGGGGGCCCTAATGAGAGCAGTTAAAGGCCGGGCACGTGCGGGCTGGGCCATGCAAGCACAGGAGTGCCCCAGAGGAACAGGAGGGAGCTCAGGGCAGGCGAGCAGAACAGAACATCTCTGAGTCAGCGGGATGGGCCGGGAAGGCAGGAGGGGAAGGTCTCTTCTGATTGTTTTGTTGGTGAAATAAGACAGGCGTGTGCTGAGAGGTGTGATGGGGGAGGAGTGCACAGACCCATTCCAGAGGCTGAGCATGGTCCCACTCATTTGGGGGCCAATGCCAGGCCGAGGGGCTAGAGTGGCACCTGGCATAGAGGCAGCTCCTATAACACTCTCCCGGGTCGTGCCTGGGCCCCAGGACCGAGGGCAGGCATTTGGCTGAGGAGGGGCCATCCACTTGAGCCCACATTTGGGGCCCACTGAGCGTGAGGTGGCCTCAGGAAGCTGAGCAGGAGATGGGGGCATGATGGAGCTCCAGGATCGTGGCCACGAGCCACGGGGGGAAGGAGCGGCCAAGGAAGCGGGCCTGCCAGGAGGCCAAAGGGTCTGTGATTGCATTTGCACCCTCAGGGAGGGGAGTAGGGCCGACGCCTAAGTACAGCTCTCTGGGTGCAGCAGTCATGGAGGCCTCAGAGGGGTGAGGGGCCCCAGACCGGCACCGGCTCCTCACAGACCTCCTTTGCTCTCTGCCTTTCAGGAGCCGGACCTACGACATGATCCAGTACTATCAGAATGACATCCCCTACTGAGGACGGAGGCGGAGCACCAGCTGTCACGGGCACCCCCAAAGCCGTCCTGCAATCATGGAGCTGTGCCAGCACTTCCCCACCCCGACCGGCCGCTGTGTGTGGTCACAAGGGATGGACTGCCCGTGGCCCTGTCATTTCATCCAGTGGAGTTATTTTTATAGGACAAATAGGACAAAAGAAGTGCGCCCCTGCAGAGCCTGGCAATCCGCTCCTTCCGTAGGCCCACGTGTGGCCTGTGAGGCTGAAATGACAATCACCTGATGACACTGTCTCTGCACG
Organism: Diceros bicornis minor; assembly: GCF_020826845.1. NCBI lineage: Eukaryota > Metazoa > Chordata > Mammalia > Perissodactyla > Rhinocerotidae > Diceros > Diceros bicornis. Next base: position 30,774,738 of record NC_080774.1, on the reverse strand, counting down.
GATGTGAATACTGTTTGCATTGGACACATTCCCTGTCTTATTTCATAGGTACGTGAAGTATTTTCTTGTGTATTAAAAAAAACCCAGAAAAATTATGTTCAACTTAAGATTTAACCAACGTGAACAAAATAAAAACCCCAAAAAGTGCTGTGTTGAAAGTTGAACATCAGGTTTAGTGTGGAGTCCTCAGTGCACATTCAGCTGAGTGGTGATTCCTGGCTGTGCTGGGAAGGGAGGAGGGCAGCGTTCCCTCGCCAGAGTCCAGGGACAAGATGGAGTAAGGGCCGGCCAGCTGGGGAGCCTGCACTCAGAGGCCCTCCAGGGACTCTCCCAGCTAGAACTGGCCAACCCTGTCAAGGGGGTTGCGGGGGGGGCGGTCTGACAGCACATGTGCCGAGGGGGTCAGGCCCAGGCACCCTGGTTACGAGCGTCACAAATATGACTCACCACCATGCAGATGAAGATAACATTGTATTCTCCCCAACTGCGCTCTCCTGCTCCAAAGCTGTCTCTGCTCGAGGCTCCTGTGCAGGCCACCTGGCCGTCTCGTGCACGTCTCTCCTCGGCGCAGGCATTGCTCAGTGTCCTGCTTCTGCTCCAGTCTTTTCCTGTTTCCCTCTTGTTCATTTTCAAATGCTCTGCTTCGGGACTCCAAAATTTTTGTGCAGCTAGCACCCAGCAGCCATCTATTCCCACCCACTATGACCCTCTAATTATTTTAAGCAGATAGGAAGTAAAGACTTGAAACCAAAAAAAAAGACAACATAGAACATCCAGAAATAAGTCACTGAAATTAAAAATGCAAAAGACTGGTTAAACAGCAGATAAGATATAGGTGAAGAGAAAACCAATCAATGAAAGATAGAACAATGAAATTACCAAAAATGAAGTATAAAGAAAAGGAAAGTTGAATGAGAAGCTCCAATCAACTTCTACTGGGATTCCAGAGTTGATGACAAACACAAATACTCAGCTTCAGGAAGCGCAGTTCAGTCCTGAGCAGTATAAATAAAAATATAAATAAGAAGCCAAGGGCCGGCCCTGTGGCTTAGCAGTTAAGTGCGTGTGCTCTGCTGCAGTGGCCCGGGGTTCGCCGGTTCAGATCCCGGGGTTGCACCAACGCACCGCTTGTGAAGCCATGCTGTGGCGGCATCCCATATAAAGTGGAGGAAGATGGGCATGGATGTTAGCCCAGGGCCAGTCGTCTTCTCCAAAAAAAAAAGAAAAAGAGGATTGGCAGATGTTAGCACAGGGCTGATCTTCCTCACACACACACACACACACAAAACGGCAGGGATTATAAACATGGGTAAAAAAGTGAGACCCAATTATATGCTGACAACAAGAGATGCACTTAAAGTCATAGACCTGAGGTGACAGTAAATAGAGGAAGAAAGATTTACCACCGATAATCATGTGCATGAATGTTTATGAAGCAAAACTTGACAGAATTCAAGGGAGTGTCTTGACATGAGTTCAGCCATGTTTGGCCATTCCATTAACCTACAGCCACCAGCGCACAAAGAAATATAAAGCTGCTTTCTGTGTGGTGGAAACTGGCCTTTTTCCTGGGAACTGGGCTTTCTCCCACAGAGATAGTTGCAATTTGTAAAAATTTCAAGGCCCTTCGGGCGTCATAGCCTGGGACAGACTGGCCATCTGTGCCAGGCTGGGACGATAACCAGGGTAAACAATGCACATACACAACTGCCGGGCTGGGACGATAGCCAGGAGGCTCAGTGCACGTACGCCACTGATAACCATTTGTGCATGGGAACACTAAATGCTTGCTCTGCAAACTCTGTCACTGCTTATATAAACTGCTGGAAACCGAGGCCTGGTGAGAGTCTCACCTGTGGAGGGGACATCCGGCCCAGAACCTCTGATGATCAATTCCTGCCCAGCCGTGTCAATCGAAGGGACTCTCCCTGGCAGTGGGGCATGGATGTTGTGAGTAACCGATCTGAAGTGTTCTCTTTTCAGTCAACCTGGTGTTTCTCTTTCCAGTTGATTTGTGTCATTTCCCTTCAGTCGATGTGGATGTTTTCCCTTTCCAGTCGAGCTGGTGTTTTTCCCTCTTATTATTTGACCTATTCCGATCTGTTTGCAGACTATTGCCTTTACTCTCCTCTATATAATAAAATATACCTTCAGTCCATTTGTTTGGAGTGGAAAGTTTCTTTTACATCTCTGGTCGAATCCCCCGAACCTCTCATAACAGGGAGAAATAAACAATTCCACAATCAGAGTTGGAGATTTTAATATCTCTCTCTCCACAATTAACAGAACTGGCAAGAAAGTCAGTGAACACAAGAGACCTGAACAACCATATTGCCCACCTTGACCTGATGGGCATTTATAAAACTTACTCCAGGGCCAGCCCCGTGGCTTAGCGGTTAAGTGCATGCGCTCCACTACTGGCGGCCCAGGTTTGGATCCTGGGCGCGCACCGACGCACCGCTTGTCCGGCCATGCTGAGGCTGCGTCCCACATACAGCAACTAGAAGGATGTGCAACTATGATGTACAACTATCTACTGGGGCTTTGGGTAGAAAAAGGGGAAAAAAAAAGGAGGATTGGCAATAGATGTTAGCTCAGGGCTGATCTTCCTCAGCCAAAAAAAAGAGGATTGGCAGACAAAATTGTCCCATTTGCAACAACATGGATGGGCCTGGAGGGTATTATGTTAAGTGAAATAAGCCAGAAAGAGAAAGACAAACACTGTATGATCTCACTCATATGTGGAATATAAACCAACACATGGACAGAGAAAACTACTGTGGTTACCAGGGGCAATGGGAGTAGGGGGTGGGCACAATGGGTGAAGGGAGACAGGTATATGGTGATGGACAAACAAATATGTACAACCCAAAATTTCACAATGTTATAAACTATTAAAACACCAATAAAAATACATATATAAAAAAAAGAGGATTGGCATGGATGTTAGCTCAGGGCTGATCTTCCTCAAACACACACAAAAAAACTTACTCCATCCACAGCAACAACGCACCCTCTGTCTCTGTTCACCATCCCAGGCTCTATGTTGGGCCACAAAACAAGTCTCAGAATCACACAGGGTATGTTCTCTGACCACACGGAATTAAGTTAGGAATCAATACGATATCTGAAAGAACCCTAACTATTTAGAAATAAAAAGAGTGGAATGAAAATACTAGACAAAAACACATAAGATCCGAGGGAATGTCTGAGTTAAAATGCTTTAAAGTAGTGTTCGGGGAGGATGGTAAAGATGATCCAAGTTCAGGCCAGCCCCGTGGCTTAGCGGTTAAGTGCTCACGCTCTGCTGCTGGCGGCCTGGGTTTGGAACCCCGGGCGCGCACTGACGCACCGCTTCTCCGGCCATGCTGAGGCTGCGCCCCACATACAGCAACTAGAAGGATGGGCAGATATGACATACAACTATCTACTGGGGCTTTGGGGGAAAAATAAATAAATAAAATTATAAAAAAAAAAAAAAGATGATCCAAGTTCAAGTAGAAAGGATACCAGAGGGCCGGCCCCGTGGCTTAGCGGTTAAGTGTGCATGCTCTGCTACTAGCAGCCTGGGTTCGGATTCCGGGCGCGCACCGACGCACCACTTCTCCAGCCATGCTGAGGCCACGTCCCACATACAGCAACTAGAAGGATGTGCAACTATGACATACAACTATCTACTGGGGCTTTGGGGGGAAAAAAAAAGGAGGTGGATTGGCAATAGATGTTAGCTCAGAGCCGGTCTTCCTCAGCAAAAAAAAAAAAAAGAGGAGGATTAGCACGGATGTTAGCTCAGGGCTGATCTTCCTCACAAAAAAAAAAAAAAAGAAAAAGAAAGGATACCAGAATATAGGATGTAACTTCCAGAAAGATCAAACAGAAGATAAGGAAGGGGGGGAGAGCAGAGAAAAAGCAGGATAAACATTACAAAATGGTAGAAAAACATTCAAACATAGTAGAAATGATTTCAAACCAAAATACTTGGAAAGGAAGCTTGTCAAATTGGCTTTAAAAAGCAAGTCAATCAAATGTACGTACCAGATTCCAGCAAGAGGGCAAATTATATATCTTGAAAACTAGAAATGCTATTTAGAGTACTGGGGAGAAAATCTAAATCCGTGAGCTCACAAGAAAATAAGGAATCTTTAGAGACTAAAAACAAAATGAAATAAAAAGTCTTAAGAACAATTAAGTTCCTGTTTTGATGACAAGGTAGACAAAAGACAAACTCAAGAGCCTGATGCCCTTGAGGAGGTGGTTAGGGAGCACAGTCTGAAGCAGGATAGGGGACTAGAAATGCAGCTATACCCCAGAGACCAGGAACTTCCTCAGGGTAGCTGTAAAAACCCATCGTGCTTAAAGGTGAAATACTGAAAGCTGTGCCTCCTGGATAAAGAGCGAGGAACACACGTGTCTGCTGTCACCACTTCTATTCAGCATTCAGTAACGGAGGCCCCAGCCAGACCAGTGAGGCAATAAAAAGAAACAGTCTAAGAATCTGGAAAGGAGAAATAAAACTCAGAAATGACATTTTTGTACATAAAAGTCCAAAATAATATACAAATATAATCTATGGTCAAGGTTACAATGTATATACAGGTCAATATACAAAAAAGTCAATTGTGTGTGTGTGTGTACATATGTCTCACAAAAAAAATGAAATTAAAACAATACCATTTACAATTGCATCCCCAAACATCAAATACCAAGAAATACAGCTAATGAAAGATTTATAAGAAATATTAAAAACTACAAATGTTGAGAGAAAGAAGATTTAAGCAAATACAGTAACATTCATGAATTCGAAGGCTCAACAATACACAGATGTTTGTTCTCAAATTGATCTGTAGTTTCACTGAAAATGCCACTCAAAATCTTAGAAAGTTTTGTAGTGGAAATTGGCAAGTCTAAAATTTATACAGGAATGCAAACGTCAAAACACAGCTATTTCGATCTTGAAGACCAACGACCCTAGATATCAAGACTTACCCTTAAGCTACAGTAGTTAAGACAATGCGGCTCACTGGTGCCAGGAAAGATGAATAAACAACGGCAGAGATGAAGACCAGGAACATACTCCCACACATACAGACATCCTGCAGGTCAGTAGAGGAAAGATGGTCTTTTCAATAATGGTGTCGTGTCAACCGGATATCGGTACAGGAAGAAAAATTTAATCTTGACTGCCTACCTCACACCAGACCTAAAAATCTGTTCCAGGTGGATTGTAGAGCTCTATGTTAAAGGTAAACTTTAAAGGCTTTTAGAAGAGAATAGTATGCCTTGATGACCTCAGGACACACAAAGATTTCTTAAACAGAACCAAAAAAGCACTAAGCCTAAAGGGAAAAAATTTAACTTGGACTATATGAAAAGGCATGCCACAGACCTGGGAAGGTATTTGCAATGTACGTATATCTGTGCAAAAGACTTATATCCAGAGTACATAAAGATCTACTAAAAATCAGTAAGACACAACTAAATAGAAAAATGGACCAAAGACCTGAGCAGGCATTTCACAAAAGAGATCATCCAAATAGCCAATAAACATAATAAAAGGTGTTCAACTTCATTAGTCATCAGGGAAATGCAAACCAAAACCACAATGTGATGCCTACTCACCGACCTGCATGTCCCAAATGTATAAAAATAGACAATATCAAGTGTTGGGAGCATGTGGAGCAACGGGAACTCTCAGAAGCTGCTGGAGGAGGTATAAATTGGTACAAGCACTTTGGAAAACTGGTGTCCACTACAGCTGAGCATCTCAATGACCCAGTAATTCCATTCCTGGATATGTACCCAACAGAAGTACGAACATCTGGGCACCAAAAGACACAGACAGTAATGTTCTGAGGTGCGCCATTCGTAACAACAAAAACTATAAATGACCAAAATGTCCTTCGACAAGAGATAAATAATTGTGGTTATTCCTGCGGTAGAATACAAAGCAGTAATGGAAATAAATGAACAACTCCAACATGGACTGCTTTTAAAGATATCTAGCAAAAGAAGCCAGACACAAAAAGATACATACTGTATGATTCCATTCTGTTTCTTAGTCTACAGAGGTGTTCCCTTTGCGAAAATTCATCGAGCTGATGAAAATTCATTGAGCTGATCACACTGATGACTCAGGCACTTTTCTGTGTTAAACAAAAAAATTGTTAAGGTATAATTTTTTCATCATAAAGCCTAGATGGGTCTAAACATTTAAGGAAGAAATAATGCCAAATGTTACACACTCTTTCAGAAAATAGAGAACACTTCCCAATTCATTTTTTATGAGGGTGGCATAGCCCTGATATTAAAACAAGACAAGGACATTCCAAAAAAATAAAATTATAGAGCAATATCCCTCTTATGAATATAAATACAAAAATGTTTACAAAATATTAGCAAATTCAACATGATGTACAAAAAGAACCATCATGACCGAGTGGGTGTTATCCCAGTAATGCAAGGTTGGCTAACATTCAAGAAGCAACCAGTGTAATTCACATTAACAGACGAAAGAAGGAAAAACATAGGATCGTTTCAATAGGTCCAGAAGAAGCACTGGAGGAACGTCAACACCCATCATAAAAATACTCAGCAGCTAGAAATAGGAGGAAACTTCCTCAATATGATAAAGATCATCTAAGAAAAACTCACAGTTAACATCTTAATGATGAAATACTAAAGGCAACCTCCCTAAGATCGGGGGAAAGGAAAGATTGCCCATTGTCGCCACTTCTACTCAGCATTGTACTGGGGGTGCTGGCTAGTGCAGTGAGGCCAGTGGTAGACAGACCGGAAAGGAAGAAGAGAAATGGTCCGGCTTCACAGACAATAAAATTATTTATAAAATCCTGAGGAAGCTACAGAGAAGTTCAAAGAACAAATAAGGGAGTTCAGCAATATCACAGGATACAAGGTCAATATACAAAAGTCTATTGTTTCTATATGCTAGCAATGAACAGTTGGAAAAGAAAACTAAAAAAAAAAAAAATCTATACCGTTTATAATAGCATCCAAAAACATAAAATACCTGAGGATAAATGTAAAGATGTGCAAGACCTCTACAGTAAAAAATACAAAACATGGCTGAGAGAAATAAAAAATGGAGAGAGACATCGTGTTCGAGCACTGGAAGACTTAATTCCCTGCAAATTGATCTCTAAATTCAGTGTAATCCCAATCGAAATCCCAGACTTTTTTATGGAAACAGACAAGCCGAATCTAAAATTTATACGGAAATGCAAAAGATCGTCACATCGTAAACCCTAATAAGTCTCAGACCAGAGGTTGAAATGGGAACGAAGAAACCATGCAAGTGTTGGAGGAAGACATGGATGAACTTCCTTAGTAACATAGAAGTGGGCAAAATTTTCCTACCAAAATCCAGAATCAAGAAAAGAAAGTAAATTGTTACCAAAACAAGGTATGGATGGCAAAAGAACACTATGAACAAAAGTGAAAGATAACCTGGGAAAATTCAACAGCTCTCAGTTAAAATGCCTGCTATGAGAGAGCTCTGAAAAAAGGAGGGAGGAAAAAACCCTACAATTGTATATTTTTAAGATGAGCAAGTGATATGAATAGTTTGCAGAAAAAGAAAGGCAACTGGCCTTTAAATATAAAAATTATGGTCACCTTGATCATAAGAGAAATGAAAATTAAAACTACATGGAAGTGCCATTTCTCACCCATCAGACTGACAGAAATCCTAGGGTGACACTATGCACAGTGGGCGAGGCTGTGGGGAAAGGGACCCTCCTATGCAGTGATGGTGGGAATGCAAAACAGTCCAACCCCGAGGGGGACCTAGGCACTATCTAGCACTATCCTGTATGTGGTCACCCTTTGGCTCACAATCCCACTTATAGGAATCAATCTCAAAGATTTTCTGACAAAATACAAAAAGATGTTTGCAGAAGGGTCCTCATTGAGGTACTGTTTGTAATAGCAAAGCATGGGAATCCACCCACAGCATACTCTTGCGTGAATGACACATGCACACCCCACGCTGCTCAGAGTGAGATGCTGAAAGGAGGGCAGAGAGGTCCATGTGGTACGCTGTGTTCATCTAAGAAAGGGGAGGGGATGTGCTGTATATATTTCACTTAGTTAAGGGGAAAAAAGGAGAGTCCATTAACAAAATCAAGTGCTTCTTCTAAGTGCCATGGGGGCAACAGGGTGGAGGGCACAGGGATAAAAGCTAGACTTCCCTAAGATGGCTTGTTTTGGGGATTTGACTTTGTAATTATAAATTAAAAAAATTAAATTAGAGAATGTAATGCCAAAAAATTTAAAGAAAAAAATTACACCCACTGGGATGGCTATTATTAAAAACAAAACAAAACAGAAAACAACAAATCGTGGGAGGCTGTAGAGAAATGAGAGTCCTTGTGCACTGCTGGTGGAAATGTAAACTGGCACAGCCACTGTGGAACACAGGATAGTAGTTCCTCCAAAAGTTTAATACAGAAGTACCAGTGATTCAGCAATTCCACTTCTGGGCGCACACCCTACAGAAGTGAACGCAGGAACTCACACAGCTATTCGTGCACCAGTGTTCGCAGAAGCATTAGTCACCATAGCCACAAGGTGGAGACAACCCAAATGTCCCCCAGTGGATGAACCAATAAACAAAATGTTTATCAACAAAATGTTATAATTAATGGGTAAACAAAATGTTTACAGCAATTGAAGGTATTTAGAGCATGAGAACATCTTCATGACTCCCAGGCAAGAATGGATTTTTTAGGACACAAAACGCAATTCTTAAATCTGATAAAATTTCATACGCAGGATTCCATAAACAATTTAACCCCGAAAAGACTAAAGAACACCTACAAATCAAGAAAACGATTGTTTAAAGGCCATAGCAAAAACCCACGTCTGTGTGCACAAGGAGATACACAGAACAACTTTACTACCAAAAAAATGTAAATGATAAAAGCAGAGCAGCATTTGTATGAGACAAAATGAAACTCAAGGTCCGTCATTCCCACGAAGCACAGCATTTCACGTAAACGAGGAGACAATTTCCCACGAGGCCCGCCGCCGGAGCGCGCACGAGCGGCGCGGCTCGGACTCACGGAGAGCGAGGCGGACCCGCGGGAGGAAGGGCCGCCCCGAGAGAACCCAGCGCCCTGCGGCACCTGGATACGCACCGGGGGCCGGGCCAAGGGAGCCACAGACCTCCGCGCAGAGGGCGGACTGGCACCCCCACCCGCCCCCTGGCTCAGGCTCAGGAGCAGGAAAAAACCAAGCTTCGTGATACGATACTGACCCACTTCCGAGTCGGCTCCTGCGCAGCAGCAGGGGCTGTAGGAAAGGGGCCTCCCAAGAGGGCCGGCCGGGGGCCCCTGGGTGCCAGCCTGCCCAAGGCGCGGGCGCGGGGCGACGGCGCGCCCCGCTCAAGCCGAGGGCCCTGGCCCGGGTCGCAGGCTCTGCTGCGGGGCGTCAAGTACAGCCTCTCGAGACGCGAGGCTTGCCTGGAAGGCGCGGTGCCCTCTGAGCCGGAGGTGCCAGGGTCCCCGCCCCCGGGCGTCTCCTCTCTCCTCCGCCTCCCCCCAGGCGCCCAGAAACCACACCGGAGACCGAGGTGCAGGCGGCCGCGGCCGGCGTGATGCTCCCTAGGCGGGCAGCAGCCCGCGCGCGCGCAGCTCGAACAGCGGGCACAGCGTGTAGCGCAGGCGGCGGAAGGCGGCGTCCGAGCCGAGGCGCGGGAGCCCCCGGCGGAAGGCGGCGGGGTTCACCAGCGCCAGGTAGAGCAGCGGCAGCATCAGGAAGCCGAGCGCGAGCAACAGCAGCGTCTGCAGCGCGCCCAGCGCCCACAGCCTGCGGACCGGCGGGCGGACGGACAAACTGGCAGTCCGCGGACTGCGCACGGGGGCGCGGACCCAGACCCGAGCGCCCGCCACCCGGCTCACCTCAAGCCCGCCGCGCCCGCGCGGCCCAGCAGCCGCTGCTCCTGCGGAAGAGGGAGCGGCGTCAGCTCGCGCCGGGGCGGGGCCGCGGCGCGGTCCGGGGGACGCGGGGACCAGGTCCCGGGGATGGGGTCCCGGGGCCGGGCCCTCACGAGGAGGCGGGTCTCCGCGGGTGTGCGTGGCCCCTGCAGGGGGCGGGTCCCGACCGCAGCCCGCCCCTCCCCGGGCCCACGCTCACACAGTCGGCCTCGGCCACCTCCTCCATGAGGGAGCCCGCGCAGTCCCGCGCCCGGCGAGGCTGCGAGTCGCCCCTGCGGGGACAGGCCTCGAGCTGGCGATCTGCCCCGGCCCACGGTCGCCATCCACCCCCAACAGTCCTAACCCCTTACAGTTCCGGGCCGCCGCGCGAGGCGTCCAGCGCAGCCGCCGCCTCCATCACCTTCCCCTGCAGCTCCTTGGGGGCGGGAGCGAGGCCTCAGACCACCGGAGGAGACCTCCCCGTGGTGGTGGTGGTGGGGGGGCCGCCGCAGCTCTGGGGGAAGCGGGGTGGAGGTCGCAGTGGAGGGGGCGGCACCTGCAGGACTCCGCTCTGCTCCTGGAAGCTGGCCCAGGCCTCCTCCGTCCGCTGCGCGCCCTGGGGTTTGGGGAGCCGGGATTAGACTCGGGGGACACACCCCTCTCCACTCCCGAAGCGACCCTTCCCCTCAGACCCGGCTCCGCGCGCACCTGCCGCAGGCCCTCCGCCTGCACCGCGTACTTGGCCTCCATCAGCTCCAGCTGTTTCTTCCGGAGGATCTCAGGAAGGTCAGGACCCCGGCACGCCCTGCACCTGCCGCGCCTCAGGGCCGGGACCCCCGCCCTCAGGAGCCCACCTCACTGCAGCCCCGGGGGCGTCGTGGCCCCGCCCAGGCGTCCTTCTGCCCGCCCCCCGACCTCAGAGCCCCGCCCCGGCACTCAAGGCCCCGCCCCCAGGTCGTCATGGCCCCGCCCCGGCCCTCGGGGCCCCACCAAGCACCTGCAGCTCCACCAGTTGGGCCCCGAGTTGCTGCTCTGCGCGCTGCTGACTCAGTTGTTCCCCTCCGTAATAGAAGAGCTAGGGGATGGGGCTTGTGAGGACGGGTTTGCGGGGCTTCTAGGGGCGGGGGATATCCTGGGAGGCGGGGACGAGGCGGAAACGAGGCAGGGACAAGAGCGGGACTTCCCAGGGGAAGCAAGAGACAGATGCCACCTCCTGAATGTACCTGACTTGACAGCTCCTCCCACTGCTCCTGCAGCTGCCGGTTGTGTTGCTCCTGTGGACAAGGTCGAGGGGACAGTCCCAGCTTCTCCGAGGCCCCGCCCTCGTCGCAGGCCCCGCCCCACCCAGGGCCCCGCCCCCACCAGGTCCTGCTTGCGCAGCTCCGCAGCCTCCAGCAGTCCGCGCGCCCGCTCCGCGCGCTCCCGTGCCCCTTCTTGTGCCTCCCCTCGCAGGGCCCGCGCCGCCTGGCTTCGCCTCCGCTGCAGGCTGCAGAGGGGAAACAGGCGGTGCCACCGCGGGAGGCGGCGGTGCTCAGACTCCCGCAGCCCCGGGGAAGGACCAGCCGCGGGTGGGGCCGAGAAAGTCCACGTCGGGTCGCCGCACGCTGCCCTTCGTGGGTGCCCTGAATAGATCGCCCCTGTCCCGACGGCCTGGAGCAGAAGTGCGGGCCCGGGCGGGGAGGAGTAACCGACGGGTCGGTCGGACGCTCTGCGAGACCCCCGGGGCCGCGGTCCGCAGGATTGACCCCGGCGCGCCCAGCCCGCCTGGGGGAGCCGCGCTCCCCGACACCTGCGCTCGCACTCGCGCAGCTCCTGCAGGCGCCCGGTGAGGCTCTCGCTTTCTGCCTCGAGCCCGCGCACCAGCTCCTCCAGCTCCTGCTTCCGCAGGCGTCCGTCGCGGTTGTCCTTCTGCAGCTGCAGCAGCAGCTCCTGCGTCTCGGCCATGGCTCTCCGGGCTCTGCCCCGTCGCCTCCCGCCTCGGGGACCCGGCCCGCGGCCGGCGTCACAATGGGCGGCAGGGGGCGACGTAGCGCAGGCCCCGAGCCCGGCGGGACGCGGGTCAGGCAGGATCCCACTTAGTGCGTCATTCGAAAAAATGTGATGGAAGAGCCACGATCGGATCAATAAGAGATTAATAAAATATAATGCCTAATGCAGAAAAGTTGAGGCAAGATTGGTTCCCCCATATTGCAGACGGCCACTTGCAAACTGATTAATCTCTCTTGTGGAAAATACTTGGAAATATATATCAGGATCCATAAATATGTTCATATATTTTGACCCAATTATCCTACTCTTGGGAATTTATACCGGGAAGAACAATTTTAAAAACCCAAACACTATGCATTAAATGGTTCATTAAAGTGGTTACAGTAATCACAAAAAGGAAACAATTGTAATTATTAAAATGATCTATTCGAATATTATATGGCATGCACAGAGGATGTCTAGCAAAAACAATATGATTTAGCATTTACGCTAAAATAACTACGATTATAAAGTACATGGGCAAGACCTTTAACGAGAACAGGAGAAAGACAAGCTATTTCATTATTTGGTGAGATTGTACGCGGGCCTGGGAAGGGTCGATGGCGTGGCGGGGGCTGGCGGCCGAGTTCCTGCAGGTGCCGGAGGTGACACGGGCCTACACCGCGGCCTGCGTCCTCACCACTGCTGCGGTCTGGAGCCAGGCGGGTGGGCGGGTTGTCGCAACGGTTACAGCCTGGGAGGGGGGTCGCCATCGTTACAGCCCGGGGCGGGGGTCGCCTTGGTTACGGTGGATCCCGGGCAGCCCCTGACGCCCCCCTGGTTCCGCAGCAGCTGGAGGTCCTCAGCCCTTTCCAGCTCTACTTCAACCCGCACCTCGTGCTCCGGAAGTTCCAGGTGAGGCCGCCCCGCCCCTGCACATGCCGCCCCGCCTGGCCCGCCCCCGCCTGACCGCGGGCCCCTCGCAGGTCTGGAGGCTCGTCACCAACTTCCTCTTCTTCCGGCCCCTGGGATTCAGCTTCTTCTTCAACATGCTCTTCGTGTATCCTCCCCGCGCGGACAGGGCGGGGGCGAGGAGGGGGCGGGCGGGCCCGGCGGGAGGCGCCAGGAGCGGGGAAACCGAGGCCCGGCCCGGTGGCCCTTCCTATACCGGCGCCCAGGTTCCGCTACTGCCGCATGCTGGAAGAAGGGTCCTTCCGCGGCCGCAAGGCCGACTTCGTCTTCATGTTTCTCTTCAGAGGCGTCCTCATGACCGTATCCTTCAGGGCTCTGCAATCTCAGGCCGGGCGCCTGTGGGTCCAGACTGTGTTGCCATGGGGCCCGACTGAGCGCCCAGCCGGGGAGGGACCGAGTGGGTCACTCCAGGTGAGGAGGCACTAGGTGTGCAGCGTGTGCTGAGTCCAGGTGCCAAGGCTAAACCCTCAGTGCTGCACACAGAGTACCACAGGGGGATGCAGGAGAGCCAGGTGGGGTGCCTGGGGGCTGAGCCCCGATGCCAGGAGCAGGAGAACGTGGGGCAGGGACGGGCAGTGGTTGGAGGCTGGGGTGAGGTGGAGAGGCAGGGCAGATCCCTGGGGGCCTGACTGGAAGGGCACACTGGATGGGGGAAGGGAAACCAGTGGAGGATGGCAGGGGTGGAGGAGTCAGAGGGGCCCCCGGCAGGGCTGAGGCCGGCACCAGGGAGGGCCTCCCAGCACCTTGACTGGGGCCAGCTGCTGGGGCTGCTGGGCAGCCTGTTCTTCCTGGGCCAGGCCCTCACAGCCATGCTGGTGTACGTCTGGAGCCGCCGCAGCCCTCGAGTGAGGGTCAGCTTCTTCGGCCTCCTCACCTTCCAGGCGCCGTTCCTGCCCTGGGCGCTCGTGGGCTTCTCCCTGCTGCTGGGCAACTCCATCCTCGTGGACCTGCTGGGTGAGCCTGCCCGTCCATCCAGCCCACCCCAAGCTGGCTGGCTGTCACCTGAGGGTCTGTGGGGGGCCACCCCAGGCTGGCTGCTCTGCCACAGCCCTGCCTCCCGCCCGCACTGGACCTCTCATCTGTCCCCCTCCCCTCCTGCCCTCCCAGCGTCTCTCTTCTTACAGCGCCTTGAACAAGCCAGCCAGCCTGTAGGCTTCACATCTTCAGGCCTGACCTGCTGGTGATTGTGTGGGTCCTGACCGGGGTGGGGATGGGTGGGTCAGGGTTCCCGCCATGACTCCTGCTCCTTGGATGTCCTCAGGCCCTACCCTCCCCAGGTCCTGCCCACTTCTGGGCCCTGTAAGCCTGTCCTTCAGGGCCCACCCCGGCCTGCCCTGGGCTGGCAGTGTGTACAAGACACTGGGCACCTGGGCTCTGGGGCCTGAGGTTACTCTGGGCCTGGCTGGGCCTCCAGGGCTGTGCATGGTTGCCTGGCGCAGGCTCTGCTGGCCCCGGGCTCTGGACTGTGGAGGGTGGCCTCGGCATTCCCCGGCTCTCCCCAGGGATTGCCGTGGGCCACATCTACTACTTCCTGGAGGATGTCTTCCCCAACCAGCCTGGAGGCAAGAGGCTGCTGCTGACCCCCAGGTTCCTGTGAGTGTGGGGATGACAGCCCTCCCCCTACACTCCCTCAGCCGGCTCCCCGCCCTGTGGAGGACCCGGCTGGCCTCAGCTCAGCGTGGGCCCCTCCCCACAGGAAGCTGCTACTGGACGCCCCAGAGGAGGACCCCAATTACCTGCCCCTCCCCGAGGAGCAGCCGGGACCCCTGCAGCAGTGACCCCATCCAGGGCAGGGCCAGCCCCAGGAGCCCGTGTCCCGGCCTCTGGCCGGCCTCCACCCCACCTCTAACTTCTGCTTGCAGCGGAGCAGTCTGTTCTGGAGGCTGGGCCCGTGCCCAGGGCCCACCCGAATAAACAGAATGACCTGCAGTCTCTTCGCCCACAGCACTGCTCCACTGCCTCGGCCGGCCAGCCCCTTCCATGCTGGGCAGGGGCTGCTGGCCTTGACCCAGGGCCACCAAGCCTGGTCCTGCCCTGCCCACCCTCTGCCCTTGGGGTGGGGCTGGCCCAGGGCACAGCTCTAGTTCCATCAAGCCTGGCCTACCATCTCTGACCAATTGTGGGTAGAGGATGGGAGGCCCAGAGAGGGTGACGAACCTGCCCACGGTTGCCCAGCAGAGCTTTGAGCTCAGAGATGGCACACGGGGAGGTCTCATCTCAGCCTTGCCAGCGCCTTGATGGGCCTTGGGCAAACACCTGTGCTGGGCCTCTGCTCCCTGCCAGTCAGCGAGGGGCTGACCAGATCTCAGTGGCGGGGGCTGGGACTGGGCTGTCTTGGTTGTGCTGAGCCCATCTGCAGGGCTCCTGTCTGTGGTGCCCTCAGGTCAATGCCCTACTTGGCCCCTCCTGTCCCTCACCAGCCACCGACAAGTGGACGTTTGCCCCATTTTCCAGCTAAGCAGCTAGTAGACTTGGCCAAGGCCCTGTGGGGTCAGGTGCAGAGGAGGGCCAGGACTGGGTCCTCTGCCCTTTCTGTGACCCCAAAGCCTTGAGATGTTTTCCCTCAGCAGACTCCTGTGACTGGCTGAGCAGAGAGCTCTGGGAAGTTCTGTCCCTGCCGTGTTTAGCTGAGGACTATGGGAGCCTTATCTGACCGCGCAGCTCACTGTTCTCTTCTGTAAAGTGGGCATCAGACGACCTGGCCAGCTCTCCTCCTTGTCCCAGACCTGTCCGAGTTATGATTTATCCCTGGAAGGTCAGCAGCACGGGGCTCCTCCAGCCACATGTCATGTTCATGGGTGACAAAAGTATTGCCCATAGAGTCTGACCTTGATTTTGGAGTGAAACCTTGTGGAGCAGCAGTGGGCTCTGCAGTGGCGTGGGCCAGCCGTGTCTGAAGTGGGGGCCCAGCCCCTGGGCCTGGTGCCCTGGCCCTTCCCCAGGCCTCTCCCCGTAGGTGGGCCAGCCTGCCCAGCGGGGTTGAGGCAGGCCGAGTTCGTTCTGTCCTGCCAGCTGTGGGGGCCCAGGACTGTCCCCTGCCCCATGGACTGAGCACACACCTCAGCAATGGAGCCCACCAATTTCCTAGGTCAGCCAGGCCTGGGTCTGGAATCTTCCTCTTTGTTCAGGGCCTTCCAGTGAAGCCCAGCTGTCCCCTTGCTGTGGAATTCCAGCAAGTTCCACTCCTGGACAAAGGGCAGGGGTTTGATGAGCTGTCACATCCTAGGATGTGCTCCCAGGAGCTCCCAGCCCAGAGAGCCAGGCCCATCTCCCCCTACATCCTGGCAACCAGAATCCCCAGTCCCTATTCAGAGCTCGGCCCTGCCCAGCATGGGGCTTGGGCTGGGAGCCAGGAGTGACAGGGGCCCTGAGCTGCTCCCAGGGAGCAGAGCAGTTGTGACCCTGAGCCCTGCCCTGGCACACAAGGGCCTGCCAGCAGCTGAGGGTGGCGCCAGCTCTGTGCTGGGGGTCTGGGCCTGTTACCTTCAGTAAGACTGCAGCTGTGCACCCAGTTCACCAAGTCGTGCTTGGCTTAGTGAGGAGACCCACAGATGCGGCCCTCATGGATACCACGTCCCTCCTGCAGAGTGGGGACATTTGCACGTAACAGACGAGCATGCAGAGGGGACAGCAAGCTCATCAGAGACAGAGCTGGGCAGAGGCCAGAGCAGGGCTTCCTTCTCTCCACCCCACCCTTCCTGCCAGCCAGCTCTGGGCTGGGTGTGCTGCTCCCCGTGCTTCCTTCCTCACAACTGGCCTGGGAGGGGGAGCTGGCCTGGGCCATGGCACCGGCCAGCAATGGAGATGGGCCCCAGTCCACCTGTTCTGAGCACGCTGCTGGGAGGTGCGGGAGACGTGCACATGGACAACAGCCTGCGTGCCCAAGGGCCAGAGTCTGGCTATTGCAGCTGCTGGAATGCAGGCTGGTGACGTCCCTGCAGTGCCCACACAGGACACGGCCTCTGTGAGGGACGCCAGAGAAGCCACGATCCCGCCTGGGGGCGGCCTGACCACCTACCTGGAGGCAGCGGAGCCCCGGGACAGCAGGGGAGCCTGCGGCTGCTTCATAAGCCGGAAAGGGGGTGGGGGCGGGGCTGTCACTGAAAGGCAGGTGGGCCCCCTGCCCTCTGAGCCTCTGGACCACACTCCTCATTTCTCCCTCTGTGCAAGGACGTGTGGAGCACCGGTCGGGGGTGGGAAGTGGGAGGGCCCAAGGAAAAGCAAGGGCTGTGCTCTGACTCAGGCCTTGGGTGGCTGAGAGTGGGGCCCTGGAGCCCTGTCACCCTCCACCTGCCCACCTGGGATCTGAGGCAGAGAAGGGAGAGAGGCCTGGCCCGCCAGCCTTGGCCACACTCTACCCCCAGCCAGACACTGCTTCTTGCTCTCCACGTTCTGATTTTCATGGCACCGCTTGGAAGAAATGGAACATGACCAGTTGCCTTTTATTTAAAAAGTCTTGCTAGCCCTGCCTGGGGCTCCTTTACAAAAACAGAGCACAACCCCGTATGCAGGCTGCACGTCTCTGCAAAGTCATGCCCTCCTCACCAACGTCTGAGTCTCAGCCTTGTGTGGAGTCCCTCTCCTCAGCCCTTAGTTCCTCCACTGTCCAGTCTTCCTCAGCCTAGACGTAGCAGGTAGTACGTTAGTGCCTCTCAGAGCCCCCTGTTATCCTTTTCACCAGTTAACAACTCTTTAAAGTAGAGATCTCCCTTCCAGTTACTGGTGTGGTTTGTCCTGACTCGACCCTGATTGACAGAACAACATAGCATCAGAAGATAGCCTGCAAACCGGGGTCATCTGCAAACTGTTGCTATAATTGATCTAAATGGCAAAACCAAGATGAAAATACCTTCTTCCAGAGGGAAGGGGGAGATGGGAAATGGGAGGTACTGTGAGGGAATTAGTTCAGGGTCTGTAGATACAGCTCACTCACCCATGGCCCTGTGTAGTCAGATAAACCTAAAGCGACCTGGTGTGTGGGGTAGGGGGCGTGGGAAAGATTAATTCAAACATAAATCCCCTGGTACAGGTGGAAATCACTTACCTTTCGCTGAAGGGAGAAACCCACTGCTCCACAGTAGATCAGGCCGATGGATACGGGGTCGTCTTTATCCAAGTCTTCGTGAGAAAACTGCCTTCCTGTGGGACACAGTCCACTATTTTGCATCTGGCTCTCTCAGAACCTCCGGGCTCACCCCCTCCCCTCCATCCCACGTCCTCTGGGTTCTAATGGATGAAGCCTCCAGGCACTGGGTCTGCAGAATGCACACAGCCAGCTGCCACAGGGAGCAGCGGAAGGCAAGTGTGGTGACCAAATACCCCGACTGCTGGTCAGCCCAGTCCAGGCTGGGTCACACCGGATGGGGGAGATCAGCCACTGGGAACACAGGCAGCTTCCTTTGGGCTGGCCATGGCGGGAGGGGGCAAAGAATGGACACAGGTGTTCTTCCCTCTCCACGAGCAACGTGGGGTGCAAGGTCTACTAGGGCTCGTGAGACTTAATCCCAGGACAGCTGCGTTAGAGAAGCCTGCCCAGGGGTGTATAAAAGAAAGCAAGAGTTTCTGACGGACTCAGAAGCGACAGCTTGGGACCAAATACATCAGGCGTAGCTCGAGTAAAGAGCGATGGCCAGGCATGTGTCCAAGAGCACGTACAGGCTGCCTTGCATGTCAACAAGGAGGGACCAATTTTCCTTTACCCTTGCCTCTCCCAGAGGCTTCATATGGTGAGGGTGAGGCTGGATGCTCGACTTTCTGTCTCTTCAAACATTTCCCTGTTTCCAGGTCTCACGGATGGAGGACATCACTCTGTCCTCTCTCCGCACCCCTACTGATGTCTGAGAGTGCAGAACTTCTGACTTCACGGGTGGCCTCACACAGGATGGCCCCAATGTTATGTTTTCAAAAATGACCATCCCTCAATCAGTTTTAGGGCTTTTCATACGGGAAATCTTGTGGAAGGGGAGAAGGCAGGGGAGGTTTGGCCTGCAGTAATTTAAGCCAACCTTCCAGGACAAACTACTACCAAGGAAGTTGGATTTTGCTTTTTCTAAACAATCCTTCACAAATAAGACAAGGACCTGGAGTCCCCGTACTGGTCGTCCAACAAGCTACATGGAGCACAGGATGCAGCTCAGGAGCACAAGAGCACAGCTTCTGACCGGCCACAGGGACAACAGACTTCTCAACCTGTGGGTCACAAATTCAGGCGATGTGGCCTGACGGCCAATAGAGGGCTGGGGTGGTGGGTCATCTGCAATTAGATCAATACCAATGGATGCCCCATCTCCTGGAAGGAAACTGTGAGAAGATTTGGCTCTAAATTGTTACGGTGATCCCCCATTACTCAGTGGGATGGGGGAAAAGGATCTGGGATAGTAGGAACCCAGCAAAGGAGGGAGACGGATGCTCTATGTCCTTTGAAGGTCGAGTTGTAAAACAATAACCCCAAACCAGTCTCTCTTCTTGGTCTTTTCACTGCTGGCCAGCAAACTGGGAGGAGGACTATATATGACAGCCCCCTTATACCCTTCAGAATTACCACCCAAATCTGCCGAGTTAGCTGCATGAGTCCAGAACCATGAGGGTAACTCTGGACACTGACCTGGGAGGAATTCTGAACTAGAGACCTGGGGAAGCACATGTCTTGAATGCCTCACAATGAGCCCACACCTGACCCGCCCCAGGGGCAGTGCCAGCCAGCAGCCTGTGGACGTGGACACAGGCTGATTACTCTGGCCCCTCAGCCAACCAGCTCCAGACCAGCTTCCTTGTAAAGGATGATCTTACTCACTGGGTCAAACAGCACTCATCACAAATGAAATATGGTCCAACCACCACAACACACCAGGCTGAGACGGCTCATCACTGCAGGGTGCCAGAGACCACCAAATCCAGCCCAGGCTCCAGGTGGTCCAGACAAAACCTGCCCACCAGGTGGTGCGGCTGCTGGAAGAGGGCTGGCACTTACAACTTGATTGTTCCCATGTCCCCCTGTCCTCTGATGGTGTGGAAAGGATGATTCCAATCCTGAAAGAGACTGCCTTAGGGGCTACTTCGCTTATGAGTGCTCCTTACCCCAAAAGGGCTCAGAAAATTTAAATTCAAGGTAACAAGACTTTTAGTCAATGAACTAATGTGTGGCCAGGAAAAATAACAACAACAATAATAATAATAATAATGAAGGAGGTTTGAGTTGCTGGGGCTTCTACCTCTAGTCCTCCTGCAGTGGGGGTTAGTGTCAGCATCCAGCTGGGCATCCACATCTGGAGTTCCAAAAACCAGCTGGGGAGGGGAGAGTTCCAGTTCCAGAACGGCAATGTGAAGACCTCTGCAGACCTGCTCCCCAGCAAAACTAGTGAAAAGTTTATATATGTATAATATTTTTAAAATAATATATTCTTTATGTATAAATATTTGTCTTTATATATGTACTTAAAGTCTTTTTATATGTATATTTAAAGTCTCTAGAAACAGGCCTAAGGGCATACAGTAAACGAAGTCTTTATTCAAGAAAATCTACTAAAACTTGGCAAGAGCAGTGAGAGTCTGTAGCACTTCAACCATGACCTGTCCCTTCCTCCCCCATCCCAGCCCAACATGACAGAAACTCCACTACAGGTAGTGCAGCCAAGAACACAGGGCACCCTCTCCACCCAGCTCCAAATCATGGGTGATGGCATCTTCTGGAAAGGGCCAGTCCATCAGCATTTTTCGTTCCACTCGCCCCCAGCTACCTGTTGCAGAGGCTAAATTCCAGGTGAGTGTGGCAGGAAATGGGGGCTCTCTCCTGCTCATCCTTCACAGTGACAGTGTAAGGTGATGGATATGTTAATTAGCTTTATTGTAATAATCATTTCAAATGTATATGTATATCAAAACACCACATTGTACACTGTAAATATACACAATTTTTATTTGTCAATTATACCTCAATAAAGCTGGAAAAAATCTATTGTATTTGTATAAACTAGCAATGAACAATCCAAAAATGAAAGTAAGAAAATAATTTTATTTACAATAACGTCAAAAAGAGTAGAATACTTAGGAATAAATTTAACAAATGTAGTGTAAAATTTATACTCTGAAAATAACTGAACATTGTGAAACGAAATTAAAGAAGATCTAAACAAATGGAGATATATGCTATGTTCATGGAGCAAAATAAATATTGGTAAGATGACAGTGCTCTCCAATGTGGTCTACAGATTCAACCTTATAAGAATCTCAGCGGGCTTCTTTGTAGAAATTAGCAAACTGATCCTAAAAATAATATGGAAACTCAAAGGACCCATAATAGCCAAAATGATCTTGAAAACAAACAAAGTTGAAGGACTCATGATTTTCTATTTTAAAACTCACTATGAAGCAACAATAATCAAGACAATGTGGTACTGACAGAGGGATAGACATACAGATCAATGGAACAGAAGTAAGATTCCAGGAAAAAAAACATATTTCTATGGTCAACTGATTTTTGGTAAAGTTGCCAACACCATTCAATGGAGAAAGGATAGTCTTTTCAATGAACGGTGGTGGGAAAACCAGATATCCACATACAAAAGAATTAAACCAGACCCCAACCTCACACCATATACAAAAATTAATTCAAAATAGATTGAAGGTCCTGTGATGCTGGGCAGTGGCAGCGAGCCACAGCTCCCAGTCAGCCATGCAATCATGAGGGTAAACAACCGATATACCTACAACCATTCTGTACCCACACAGCCATTCTGTTTTTCACTTTCAGTATTCAATAAATTACATGAGATATTCAACACCTTATTATAAAATAGGCTTTGTGTTAGATGATTTTACTCAACTGTAGGCTAACGTAAATGTTCTGAGCATGTTTCAGGTAGGGTAGACTAAGCTACGATGTTCGGTAGGTTAGGTATATTAAATGTACTTTTGACTGACGATATTTTCAACTTACGATGAGTTTATCAGGACATAACCCCATCATGAACTGAGGAATATCTGTAATGAAAAGTGTTGGTGAGGATGTGGAGTAATCAAAACCCTCATACACTACTGGTGGGAATATAAACTGTGTAGCAACACTGGAAAACAGTCTGGCAGTTTCTCGAAAGGTTAAACGTAGAGTTACCATTTGACCCAAAAATTCCACTCCTAAGCATATACTGAAGAGAAAGGAAACCATATGTCTACACAGAAACGTGTTCATGAACGTTCACAGTAGTATTATTAATAATTAATATTAATAGCCAAAAGGTGTGAACAACTATCAATTTTAGAACATTTTCATGACCTTGAAAACATTATACTAAGTGAAAGAAGCCAGACACAAAAGGCCATATATTATATGGTTCCATTTGCATGAAATGTCCGGAATATGCAAATCTATAGAGACAGAAAGTAGATGAGTGCTTTCCCAGGGCTGGGATGGTTGAATTGGGAGGTAACAGCTAAAGGGTATGGGATTTCTTTTGCGGGTGATGAAAATGTTCTAAAATTGATTGTGGTAATGTTTGCACAACTCTGCGAATATACTAAAAATCATTGCCTTGTACACTTTAAATGAGTGCAATGTATGGTATATGAATTATATCTCCACAAAGTTGTTAAAAAAAGAACAATTGGACATTCTGGCCAATATGGAGTAGGGGGCACTAGATTTACTCTCTTGCCTGAAACAATGAACAAAAGAGCAAAAATATATTTTAAAATGGTTTTTAAATCATTGGCCATCAGGCGATGAAAGACAGTGGTCTATGAGAGATGGGGAACAAACAAGATGAGCCCTACAGTCGCCCCAGAGAGAGTTTCCAGGCTGAGACTCAGGAAGGGGAGAATGCAGAGCCCAGTGGTCTCCTTGAGTTGAAGAGATAGAGGTGTCTAGGGATCCAAGGCAGCTGGAGTTCATAGGGCAGACTGCCAAAAAGGAGAGAGCCAAACAGAAAGAGAATTCTGCAAATCTGCAGAGGGTCTCCCTCAAGTGTTAAGCTGAGCAGTGATCAGTGCATGCATATGAGGAAAATACTTGAAGCCAAGGAAAAACTACCCAGAACAACTAGAGAGAACAATCCCCAGAGAAAATGCAGGGCTGAAAATAATTCCTGTTCTCACCAGTGAGCAGGGAAAACCTCATAATTCCTCAGGCAATGAGTAGAGTACTCAAAAGAGTTTGCCTGACTAGTGGAGAAAATTAACCCTAGACTTAATGTTCCTGAGGTCTCACTTAAAAAATCTTAAAAGTAAGCCTGAGATGGATTAAACTGTCTCCAAGTAATTTAACCATATACCAGAACAAAATGCAAGCATATTTGCAGGAATACAAAAATATCTAGCACCCAAGAAGATAAAATTCACCATGTCTGGCATTCAACCACAAATTACCATGCAGGCAAAGAAGTAGAAAAATATGATCCATGACAAGGAGGAAACCAACCACTCAAAACTGATCCAGGATAATAAAATGAATAGACAAGGACATTGCAGCAGTTATTATAATGTCATTTCATATGTACAAGAAGTGAGAAGAAAGATCAAATATGTTAGATAAATATATAGAAGGTTATTTGTCTATTAAATTTCAAGAACAACAATGTCTGTGATAATAAATACACTAGATGAAATTAATTGCAGATTAGAAATTGCAGAAGAAAAGATTAGTGAACTTGAAGACACAGCAGTAGAAACCATCCAAAATTTAAAACAAAGAGTAAAAGGACTGAGAAAAATAAATAAACAGAGCATGAGTGACCTGTGGGATAACTTCTAGTGGTCTAATATACATGTATTTGGAGTCTCTGAAAGAAAGGAAGGGGGCATTTGAAAAAAACAATGGTGAAAATCTTCCTTAATTGGATGAAAACTATATACTCACTGATCTAAAAATTTCAACAAACCATAATCACAAAAACATGAAGAAAACCATACCAAAGCACATCACAATCATCATACGTCTTAAACCGACTCATTTAAGAGAAAATCTTTTTTTTTTTTTTTGGTGAGGAGATCAGCCCTGTGCTAACATCTGCCAATCCTCCTTTGTTTTTTTTTTTTTGCTGAGGAAGACTGGCCATGGGCTAACATCCATGCCCATCTTCCTCCACTTTATATGGGATGCCGCCACAGCATGGCTTGACAAGCAGTGTGTCAGTGCGTGCCCGGGATCAAAACCAGTGAACCCTGGGCTGCCACAGTGGAGTGTGCACACTTAACCGCTTGCACCACTGGGCCGGCCCCAAAGAGAAAATCTTAAAAGTGGCCAGAGGAAAAAATATACATTATGTACAGAGAAACAAAGATAGAGGAAAAAATATACATTATGTACAGAGAAACAAAGATAAAAATGACAGCAGATTTCTCATGAGAAACAATGCAAACAAGAAGACAGTGGAGCAACACCTTTAAAGTATTGAAAGCAAAAAGCGTCATCCTAGAATTCTTTGCCTAGTAAAAATATCTTTCAAAAAGAAGGCTCAATAAAAATTTTTCAGACATATAAAAGCCAAAAAGTATGACCATCAGACTTGAACTACAAGAAATGTTACAGGAAGTCATTCAAGCAGAAGAAAAATGACACAAGATGGAAATCTGGGTCTACACAAAGGAATGGAGAGTACCAGAAATGGTAACTATGTGGGTAAATATAAAGACTTTTTTTTACTATTTAAATCTCTTTAAAGGATAATAAACTTTTAAAAGAGAAATAAAAACAAAGGCTGGAGGAGAGGAATGGAAGTATGCTATCGTCAAGTTCTTATACTATGGTGAAGTGAAATAATATCACTTGAAGTTACTCTGGGTTAAGTTAAAGATGTGTACTATAAGCCCTAAAGCAACCACTGAATTAACACAACAAAGACTTATAGGTAGGGGCTAGCCCTGTGGCCTAGGGGTTAAGTTCAGCTCGTTCCACTTGGGCAGCCCAGATTCAGTTTCTGGGCGTAGATCTACACTACTCATTGGTGGCCATTCTGTGGCAGTGAGCCATGTACAAAATAGAGGAAGACTGGCACAGGTGTTACCTCAGGGCGAATCTTCCTTAGCGAAAAAAAAGAAAAAGTTAGAGCTAATAAGCCAACAAAGGAGATGAAATGAAAGTGTGCACATGCAACACACACACACACACACACACACACACACACACACACATCCATTAATCAAAAGGACTAAAAAGAGAAAAAAGAAGATATGGGACAAATAGAAAACAAATAGCATGTATATTTAAACACAACCACATAATATTGATGTGGTTACATTTTACATTAAATGTTATATTTAACATTCCATTAAATGTAAGTGGTCTCAACACCCTAATTAAAATTAGAGATTATCTGCTTAAATAAAAAAGCAAGACCTGACCATATGCTGGCTATGAAAAATTTACTTTAACTATAAAGACACAGGTTAAAAAAATGATAGAAAAAGAAATACCATGCTAACACTAATCAAAAGAAAGCCAAAGTGGTTATATTAACATAAAAATAGATTTCAGAGGAAAGAATACTGCCAGGTACAAAAGGGGTCATTTCATAAGAACAAAGGGATTGATTCATCTAAAGGACATAATGTTTATGCATCATGCTACGGTAGAGCTATTTGCTGGGTGGGTAAAAAAAATTAAAGATAATAAATGTGAATTTGATAGAAATATTTGCTCTCAATGGTAAAAAAAATCTACAAAATTAGTTGCCTGAAATCAGAAATAAATGTCAAAAAAATTGTAATGATTTTTAACAGTATTTTTTTGTAACTGTGGCCAGCTTTAAAACAGCTTGGATTCTTGCATCAGAAAGAAAAACAATTTAGATGGGAAGATGACAAAAGGAACTATTTCAGTTATGGAAATTTGTGAGAAAATTATGAGAAAAATGCTATAAAAAAGATATTTTACAAAAAGTGAAAGGTTTTTCAATAAAGCCTCAAAACAATTGCCCACAGAATACAACACCTTTCCAACAATACCAAAAATGAATAGATTCAAAATTTGAAAATTTGTAAGTATCTTTTTTAGCTTTAGTTGTCATTTGATACAACACTGCCCACTTAATATTTTAAACACATTTTGTCTCAAAGGACACCCAAACCTATGAAGAAATGTTGCCAATTCATAACTAAAAGATCAAACTTGTGGCACAGATATTTTTAACCTTTTACATTTACCAAAGAAGTTCAGCTAAATATGAAAAAAAAAAGTTTTCATCATGATGGACAGTGCTCCAGCTATGTTAGGTCAAAACTCCAGATTTTATGGGATTTTAAAACAAGAGGCTGATGTTTCCGTTTCTGCTTTATTCCACTCTGTGATACATATTACAAATATCTGTGCTTATTTTCTATAGTAGACTTTATGAAAAGCATCATGGATGGATACAGTTGTTGAAATCATTCAGTATATATGTGCAAATAATATGAGTCATCACCATTTTATGGAACTGTTGCAAGAAAGAGAAGGCAATGAATTTAATGATGTGCTTTTGCCATCATTGGTTGAGTCTTGGAAATTCTACTAAGAATTGCTGTAATGTCAACTGTAATTCAATATTTTCTTGAAACAAAAGGAATGCTTGTCAAATATTCAATAATCAAAGACCAAAAAAAGGCAGTCTGTACTTACATTTCTCACTAATAGGTACTGTCTATGAATGAGCTAAATCTGAAAAGTCAAAGAAAGGAAAAGCTTATTTGTAACCCAGCTAGCCAAATATAAGAACTTATGTTAAAATTGAATCTTCATAATACAAATCAATAATAATGATTTTACACATTCTCCTAACATGAGTCAATATGTCAAAGATGTTGCTTGTAAGTAGCTGTGTTATGTAATTGGCAGCAAAAACTACAAGAAAAATTTGAAGAATGCTTTGTGATACTGATCAATTTACAAATGCTTTTCAAATTACATAATGCCTTCTTGAATTTGATGTTAATAATACTGAGTTGACAAGAGTTAGTGAATTACTTAACTTGGATAAACATAATTTTGAAACTGATATGTTTTTGCTTCAAAGTCAAATCAATTCTTCTAAAAAGATGAACAAGTTTTGTCATTGACTTAAAGGAAAATGAAATTTTGGTACTGTATTTAGTTACTGGAAAACTTTTAAGTATGTCTAGAACAACTTGGTATGTTAATCTATTTTTCCTTTTTTTTTTTTTAAGATTTTATTTATTTATTTATTTTTCCCCCTAAAGCCCCAGCAGATTGTTGTATGTCATAGCTGCACATCCTTCTAGTTGCTGTATGTGGGATACGGCCTCAGCATGGCTGGAGAGGCGGTGTGTCAGTGCGCGCCCGGGATCTGAACCCGGGCCGCCAGCAGCGGAGCGCGCGCACTTAACCGCTAAGCCACTGGGCCGGCCCTGTTAATCTATTTTTTCAATTGTAAATTTTATTAAATCTAAAGACAGATCAAGTCATCTCTCATAAAAAGTTAGCATGTGAATTGAGATGTGCTGCAATTGTAAAATACACACCAGATATCAAAGACTTAATGTGGAAAAAAAGAATATAAAATATCTCAACTATTTTTACATTAGTTACATATTGAGATGATAATATTTTGGACATATTGGGTTAAATAAAATATATTATTTAAATTAATTTCACCTATTTTCTTTACTTTTTTTAATGTGGCTACTGGAAAATTTAAAATAATATCTGTGATACACAGCAAAGGAAACAATCAACAAACAATCAACAAAAGGAAAAAGCAAACTACAGAATGGGAGAAAATATTTGCAAACCATATATCTGATAAGGGGTTAATATCCAAAAAATAAGGAACCCACACAACTCAATAGCAAAAAAACGAATAACCCAATCAAAAATTGGGCAAAGGCCTTAAATAGACATTTTTCCAAAGAAGACATATAAATGGCCAACAGATATATGAAAAGATGCTCAACATCACTAATCATCAAGGAAATGCAAATCAAAACCACAATGAGATAACACCTCACACCTGTTAGGATGGCCATTCTCAAAAAGTCAAAAGAGGGGACGGCCCCCTGGCGTAGTGGTTAAGTTCGGCGTGCTCTGCTTTGGTTGTTGGGGTTCATGGGTTCGGATCCCCAGCACAGTCCTACACCACTCCTCGGCCATGCTATGGCGGCGACCCATATACAAAAGTGGAGGAAAGATTGGCACAGATGTTATAGCTCGGGGCGAATCTTCCTCAAGCAAAAAGAGGAAGATTGGCAATGGTTGTTAGCTCAGGGCGAATGTTAGCTCAGTTCCTCAACAACAACAACAAAAAAGTTAAAAAACAAGAAGTGTTGGTGAGGATGTAGAGAAAATGAATACTCGTACGCTGCTGGTGGGAATGTAATTGATACAGCCAGTATGGAAAACAGCATGGAAGTTTCTTAAAACACTAAAAGTAGAACTATCATATGATCCAGCAATCCCACTTCTAGGTATATAATCAAAGGAAATAAAATCACTATCTTGAAGAGATATCTGCACTCTCATGTTCACTGCAGCATTATTTATAGCAGTCAAGATACGGAAACAATCTAGGTGTCCATGGACAGATGAATGGATGAAGAAAATGGGGCATTCATATATGTAAATACGTGTATATATATATATATATATACATATATATATATACACACACACACACACACACACACAATGGAATATTATCCAGCCTTTAAAAAGAAGGAAATCCTGCCATTTGCAACAACATGGATGAACGTTGAGAACATTATGCTAAGTGAAATAAACCAGACACAGAAAGACAAATATTGCATGGTCTCACTAATATGTGAAATCTTAAAAAAAAAAAACAAAAAGTTGAACTCATAGTAACAGAGAGGAGAATGGTGATTACCAGAAGCTAGGGAGTTGGGGACTAGGGGAGATATTGATTAAAGGGTACAAACTTCAGTTATAAGACAAATAAGTTCTAGAGAGCTAATGCACAGCATGGTAACTATAGTGAATAATGTATTGTATACTTGAAATTTGCTAATAGAGATCTCAAGTGTTCTCCCCATACACACACACAAAATGTTAACTGAGGTGACTGATTGTCTTGACATGAGTACAGCCATGTTTGGCCGCTCCATTGACCTACGGCCACCAGCACAAAAAGAAATATAAAAGCTGCTTTCTGCGTGGTGGGAACTGGCCCTTCTCTCACCGAGGGAGTTGCAAGTTGTAACATTTCAAGGCTCTTGGAGCGTCGTAGCACGGGATGGACTGGCCATCTGTGCCGGGCTGGGACGATAACCAAAAAGAACAATGCACGTACACAACTACTGGGCTGGGACGTTAGCCAGGGGGCTCAGTGCACGTACGCCACTGATAACCATTTTGTGCATGGAAACACTAAATGCTTGCTCTGCAAACTCTGTAATTGCTTACTCTGAAAATTACTGATGGTATAAAAACTGCTGGAAACTGAGCCCTAGTGAGAGTTCCACCTGTGGAAGGGACACCTTGCCCAGGACGTGTGATCCTTGCCCAGCCGCGTCGATTGACAGGGCTCTCCCGGCAGTGGGGCGTGGATGTTGTGAGTAACTGATTTGATGTGAAGTAATTGATTTGATACGAAGTAATTGATTTGATGTGTTCTCAATTGATTTGATGTGTTCTCTTTTCGGTCAACCTGGTGTTTCTCTTTTCGGTTGATTTGTGTCATTTCTCTTCAGCCAACGTGGGTGTTTTCCCTTTCCAGCTGGGCTGATGTTTTTTCCCTCTTAATATTTGACCTATTTGGATCTGTTTGCAGACTGTCGCCTTTACTATCCTCTATATAATAAAATATACCTTCAGTCCATTTGTTTGGAGTGGAAAGTGTCTTTTACGTCTCTGATCGAATCCCCGAACCTCTCATAACACTGATATGTTAATTAGCTTGATTATGATAATTATCTCACAATGTATACATATATCAAAACATCATGTTGTACACCTTAAATATATACAATTTTTATTTGTCGGTCATACCTCAATAAAGCTGGAAAAAATAAAATAACATCTGTGATTCACATTACATTTCTTTTCAACAGCACTGAACTAAAGTAGGACTACAGAATTCTGCTCTGTAGGCTGGGATCATAAACTTCTGCCTGGCTACAAGGACTGGCCTCCTCGCCCTTGGGGTCATAGACTCAGACTAATCGGTTACCGTGAGAATCAGATGGGTTAATGCATCCAACGTGCACAGAAGGAGGTTGGCACCTAGCAAGAGCTAAAGAAGCGTCAGCGATTACTGTTATTCCTATTATTGACCAAGATTTCTAAAAACACAATTTGCAGAGAAACACACCAAGGAGAGTAATGCTTTGTCTAGACTGAAAATTTGAACATCACCAGTAAAAGACAAAACTACAAAAAAAAAAAACTGCTGAGGATGCTCTGTGATCAGTTGCTCTATCAGGGTCATGACTAGGGTGAGGCGAGGGGGGCACTCTGCTTGGTGCAAAAAATTCAGGACTCAAATAATACTCTAATGTAATATTTTAATAAATCCAAATTAATGCCCAAATCCACACTGAACACAATATCAAAATTGTAAACAAAGATGGGAGCAGTATTACTGGCTTCGTTTGCCCCAGGCTCCAACATGGTGGTAAGGACACACTGTCACTCACCCTGCCTCGGTAGCCCCACGCGAGCCCCGCCCCGCGACCGACTCTTAGTCCGGGAGAAAACGACTGCGGCCGAGAAGGGAGAGCGTTGTGCCCGGACTAGCAGCGAAAAACGGCTTTCCGTCTTCTCGCTAAACGGAGCAACTCTAAGGAAGAAGGTCTTCGTGACCTCGCGGGAACCGGGCCGCGCTGAACCGCGGAGCCTGCCGGGAACTCCCAGGCTGCCCCGCGGCCCTTCCCGGAATGCCCTGCGGCGGCGGAGCAGAAGCCAAAGCCGTTGAGGCCTGCGTGGACGTTCGCGGTGCCCGCCTGGCTATGAGCTTTCCCTGGTATGGCAGCCCCTCGAACCGGAGCGTCCTGGGCTCCGGCGCCCACAGTGTCCTGGACATCCTGGTGATGGTTTTGTACCTCCTGCTGGTCCTGGGCGTCGGGTTGTGGGTACGTGGGGCCCGGAGGGGAGGACAGGGCCCCGGACACAACCTGGGTTTGAGCCTCCCTGCCAGTCACGCGGTCCCCACCTCGCTCCCCGCCCCCTGCCGCCCCAGCACCCTCTCATCCCGGCCCTGCCTCTGCGGAGCCCTCAGCGGAGACCTCCCCACCCTCCCGTCGCCTGGCTACTCCCCGCCCTTCCAGCCAAGACTAAGGGCACGTCCTCAGCGGGGGAGCCATACTGGACCGACCCCGCCTTCCCTCCCCACCGCCAAATAAAGGAACAGGTCAGATCCTCCTGTGCCCGCTGCCTGGACCTGAAGCGGTGTGCCATAAGGAGTCGTTGTGATCATCATGATGTGGTGGTAATAATGTCGGCTACCAGTGATTAGACGCCCAAGTGCCAGGTCTGTGCTGAGTGCTCTAGGTGCATCACGTCCTCACAGCCATGCTGTGAATAAAATACTGTTGTTTCCTCCAGTTTCGCAGATGAGGACACTGAGGCTCAGAGAGCTTAAGTAACAACCAGGGAGTGATGGAGTTCAGATTCCAACCTAGAGCTGCCTGATCTGACTCCTGAGCTTAAGCACTTTGCCTTGCTAGCGAGACCTCAAAGGTCACATGTAACTTAGGGCTCTAAGCGTCCCCTTAAATTTGAATAAAGAGCTTGTATTTTCTCTTTTAGTGCAAGGTTCTCTTAATAGGGTGGAGACCATGTCTCCTTTACTGCCATCCGCCTGCTAGACCTTAGCATGTAAGCACTCAAAAAGGTGTTGCTTAACCATACTACCCAGGGCCAGACCTGGCCCAGAAGGAGGCTGCCCATGTTGCAGTGAAAGATAGATGGCTATGAAAGCTTCAGCTGGTGTCATGGTATCCCCCCTGTGCTAAGCCGTTAACCGTCAGAGGCCTCTGCCTGGCCTGCCTCACCAAGCAGGGCTGTCTGGCAACAGTGCCACCATTTGCTAACCAGTGGGAGAGTTTTTATTGTGGACGGCGCCTAGCCAGCTGAAGCTTTCATGCCCATGTGACCTTTACTTTGGGGTGCTTCACCAGGTCACAAGCAGGATCTTACTGTGCAGAATCTGGCCTTTCCAAGTACCGTCATTGGACATTCTTTGGAGGGCTTAGGTGAATCATTAGGCTGCTAATGGACAGAGTAGTGGAGACATTGGTCCATCCTGTTAAGAGAATTTTGTACCAGAAGAGAAAATACAGGCCCTTTATTCCAAATGTAAAGGAGAAACCTGAGGATTTATCCAGATCATTCAAACATCTGAGTTTTAGAAAATTGGCCTCAGTTATGAGAAACATCCTTCTAGGTGGCCTGGGCAGGGGCTCTGAGTAGTGAGTACTTGTTTTGGGATCCTTCCCCCAGTGCTCTTACTGAATTAGGAAGCCCGCACCCAGCTTCCTTCTGGGCCCAGTTGGAGCCTAAGTCTGGCCAAGATCAGAGGACTAGTAAGCCATCTGGTCACTTCCAAAGGCAACCTGCTAGTCCCTCTGTTCTTCTGGGATCCGTAAAACATGTGTGGTTGTCCAGAATGCTTTGATAGTTTCCTTCTTTATATTATTATCTTTCCATTGGTTCTTTTAAAAAATCATACATATATATATGTCAATTTTTTTTTTTTGCTGAGGAAGATTTGCCCTGAGTTAACATCTGTTGCCAATCTTCCTCTATTTTGTATGTGGGCCACCACCACAGCATGACCTCTGACAAGTGGTGTAGGTCCACACCCAGGAACCGAACCCAGGCCACCAAAGTGGAGCACGCTGGACTTAAGCACTAGGCCACTGGGGCTGTCCCCCATGTATTGTTTTTAATTTCAGAAGTTTTACATGCTCAATGTAAGAAGTGAAAAGATGCATGAATATTTAAAGACTAAGTTACTATTCTTCCCCTGTCCATTCCCATCTCTCTGAGGTAACCATGGGCTGTGTGTCCTTCCTCCCCATTCTCAGTGCTTATGCAAACATACAGACACGTATGTAGAGTTTTTGTTTTTGTCTTTACAAAAAAATGTGATCATATCATGCACATTCCTCTGCAGCTTGCTTTTTTCACTTGCTATATGGTGGAGAGTCCTACAAGTCGATAGAGATCTAGCCGATGTTTTTATTAGCTGCATAATAGTCATACAAACATGTACTGTTCACCTGTTCCGTACTAATTGACACTGAGATTGTTGCCAGGTTGTTGGTTTTTTTTTCAATGTGTTAGTGCTTTTAATCTATGTAGCATGGATTCCTGAAATTGGAATTGCTGGGTCAGAAGGGTGTGTTTACTTGAAATTTTAGTAGGTGCTACTAAATGGCAATCCCCAGAACTTGCTGAGATGTACATTTCTCATAAGCAGCGTATGGACGTGCTCTGTTCCCCAAACCCTCACCAGCCCCGCTAAGTTCTGTTGTTGTTGTTTGCCAGGCTGTCGGGTGAAGAGTGGTATCTCGTTGTAGCTTTGATTTGCACTTCCTGGACTCCTAGTGAGGGTGAGCATCTTTCCGTAAGTTTATTGTCCATTGATTTTCCTCTTCTCTGAATAGCCAGTTTATTTGCCCATTTTTGAATTGGGTTGTTTGACTTTGCTTTTATCAACTTGTCTATTATTTGAATTGCTAATGTGTTCCCCAAACTATCATGTATCTAGACCAGTGTTTCTCAGCCTCAGCACTACTGACATTTAGGGCCAGATAACTCCTTGTTGTGGGGTCTGTCCTGTGCGTTCTAGGATGCTTAGAAGTATCCCTGACCCCTCCCCATTCATGACCAAAAATATCTCCAGACGTTGCCAAATGTTCCCTGGGGGATGGAGCAAAAATCACCCCTGGTTGAGAACCAGTGGTCTAGACTCTGTTAATGGTGTCTTTTTGTCATTGGAATTTTTGTTTACTTTGAAGAAGTCAACTCGCTCTTTTCCTTTACATCTTCTAGATTTCTTGGCTTACTTAGGAAAGTTTTCCCCCACTCCAAGGTTGTACATATATTCTATATTTTCTTCTAATATTTTGTAAGTTTTTAAAAAATATTTAAATCTCTAGAACATCTGACTTTCCTTTTATAAATGATGTGATGGAGG
This sequence comes from Diceros bicornis minor, assembly GCF_020826845.1. Taxonomy (NCBI): domain Eukaryota; kingdom Metazoa; phylum Chordata; class Mammalia; order Perissodactyla; family Rhinocerotidae; genus Diceros; species Diceros bicornis. The sequence goes on along the minus strand of NC_080774.1, from coordinate 30,740,783 downwards.
AGTCTAGCTTTATTTTCTTCCAGTTATTAAACAAACCACCCTTTTCTCACTGAACCCAGTTGCCCACAGTTGTATAGGTGGGGCTCCTTTCTGAAAGCGTTCAGCTCTGTCTGCTGAGTGCCCACAGGGAAATCTTAGTCTTTGTTGCTGATGCCTTGGCTCTCACAGGATGTTAAGGGGGAAAAAACTTACACTTTTTTTGTGTGTGTGAGGAAGATCGGCCCTGAGCTAACATCTGCCAATCCTCCTCTTTTTGCTGAGGAAGACTGGCCCTGGGCTAACATCCATGCCCATCTTCCTCTACTTTATATGGGATGCTGCCACAGCATGGCTTGCCAAGCGGTGTGTCAGTGCGTGCCTGGGATCTGAACCAGCGAACCCCGGGCCGCCGCAGCAGAGCACGCGCACTTAACCGCTTGCGCCACCTGGCCGGCCCCAAAACTTACACTTTTTATTATTTGTTTTCCCTGTTATCAGTCTCAGCCCAGAGATCTCTGAGAAAGTGTTGGATGCATCTGCCCTAACAGCCTGGCTGCCGTGATGGTTGTATTAGTCCAGAAAGAGAGCAGGGAAGAAGGAAGAGGCAGGGACGTGTGCTTAGACCACCTTCTTTCCAGGATCTCCTCTTCTTCCTGCTTGGTTCTTTCTTTAATGGAAAGAGGGGATTTTATTCATGTGAGAACTGTTTGTAAATTCCTTTTAAAAGTTCTAGTGCACCTCTATATGCATATCACTGATACCTTCCTTAGAAAAGTTGGCTCTGAGGGCCAGCCCTGGTGGCCTAGTGGTTAAGTTTAGTGTGCTCAGCTAGGTTTCTGTTGATTTTTGCCAGGCTGTTGGGTGAAGAGTGGTATCTCGTTGTAGCTTTGATTTACACTTCCTGGACTTCTAGTGAGGTTGAACCCCGGTGGCCTAGTGGTTAAGTTCAGCGTGCTCTGCTTTGGCGGCCCAGGTTTGGTTGCCAGGCACAGACCTATACCACTCTGGTAGCGGCCATGCTGTGCTGATGGCCCACATACAAAATAGAGGAAGATTGGCACAGTTGTTAGCTCAGGGCAAATCTTCCTCAGCAAAAAAAAAAAAATAAAAAAAGATCAGCTCTGCACATAGCAGGCCCTTGATAAGTAATGAATGAATGAATGAAATGAGACTAACTTAATGTGTCTGATTTAGAGAGTTGTTTCTTTGGTTTAAGGCTTTATGATGTGAGGGTACCCCATTATAACGCAGATACCTCAGATGGCTGTGGTAGGTTCACTCTTCCCACAGAAACACATTTCTGTCAACCAGCTGCCATCCTTGGGTCAGGCTAGTCCTAGGCAACCCGGGAAATCCCCAGTATTGTCTTGTGACCGCACTGGGGTCTGGGAATCAGGGCTGACCCTGAGTAGAGAGGACTTGGATGTGTTGGAAGGACGCCACCGTAATGGCACCCTGACTGCTCTCTGGAGCAAGCCAGGTGCACGTTCAGATTTGCTCTTCCTGATTGATCCATACATTCACTAAACCATTTGTCTCCAGACTGTGCCAGAAACTATGGTGCTGGTTGACTAGTTGGAAAAAAATAAAGCAGTATTATTTTCACAAGAGTGAGGAGAAATGGACATGCCTGTGCAATCTCACAGCTGGAAGAGACTGTAGCCTTCAGCAAGGCAGCCATGAGCCCTCCTCCAACTCAGGGGGTCAGGGCTTCTCTTCCTACAGAGAAAGGAGGGGAGAGTGGATTTGGGGATCTCTGCTAAAGACGTTTACCCGTAAGCAAAGGTCAGCATTTGAGAGACCTGTACCTTTGGAGCAGTTTGGTTTCTTGTACGCCATTGTTCTGTCGTTGTTGTTGTGTGTTTGAAAGCTGTCCTGTCAAGCAGTCGTGGGACAGTAGAAGACTTCTTCCTGGCCGGCCGAAGTCTAGCGTGGTTGCCGGTGAGTAAGCCTTGCAGGTGGCAGTCCACTTCGGGGGCTGCCTGTTAACTTGTTTGTTACTTGAATTTAGGTGTCTTATACCCAAAATAATTTGAAGTTGCTAAATCAGGAGTCATTTTATTAGTAGTTCGTTAACTCAAGTAGTTTCTTACCTAAATGTTTCCATTTAACTCAGTTTAGTTCAGTAACCATTTATTAGGTGCCTGGTATGAATGAGGCATCGTTCCGGGTTCCAGGACATAGACAGGAAATAGACAGTCCTGCCCTGTGGAAGTGCACAATCTAGAATGGGGGGTATACGTGTATCTAGCAAATTCCAGTGCATCACAGGCAGTACGTACAGTGAGTCTCATAGGAGGTGCATGGGCCAGGTACGGATGAAAGGCAGACTCAGGCTTGCTGGGCGCACAGTGTGGTGAGTCAGGAGAGGGCTTACGGGGGGTTGTGCAAGCAGGGTTGGGAGATGGAGTAGGTGTCTGCCAGGGAGAGTGTGGGGGCATTCCAGGCAGAGGGAACAGCATATGCCAGAGCATGGAGGTGTGGAACCGCACGATGCTGCATGGAGGGAGGTGGGGTAGAAGGGCTAGAAACATTGTTTGTTGTTTCTGTGTTAAGTAATTATTCATTGTATAAAGTGATTCTCTCCCAGAGGAGTGCCTCGAAACCCCCACAGCAGTGGAGGCAGCTGCCCCTCCATGGCCTAGTATCCACGATGGGGTGAATGGGGGTGCCCCAGGGAGGAGGAGGATGTGGGGTCCCGGCAGGGCCCAGAGTCTGAGGACCTCAGCCAAGCCTGAGCCGGGGCAGCTTTGTAACTTATGTAAAAATATGCATATATTTCCTGCACAGGAATGTAAGGTACACTTAGAGAATTGTGCAAGAAGCAGGCCTTGTTCACTAATGTATTCTTTGTCCTCAAATGTTGACCAGTCTTGTGGCGAGGATTTGGTTTTCCACGTTGGGGTAAGGCTTCATGGAGAGAAGTCTTGTCTGGGGAGGAGGGGGTGCCTGTATTCCAAGGGAAGAGAAACATGTGCTCTCATTAACTCCGAGGGATCAAACAACCGGACGGAAATGGCTTTGCCTCGGTTGGCTGGGAGATTTGGGGACAAGCATTTTCCTGGTGTTAACTCTGAATTATGTTTAAATCTTCTGTTTTTGTAAACCTGGTTTAAAAAGAGATTGATTGTGGCAAAGAAATGTTTGCAGCGGGCCTCCTGCCTTCGTTTATTTGTGAGCAGAGGATTCTAGCAGCAACGTCTCTCCCTGGGCTGGAAGGCCCCCAGTCTTTTGCCTGAGCCACTCTTGGCCTTGAAGTTGTGGTTTCTGTACCCAGAAAAATGGCAGTGTGCTGCCCGTGTTCCCTTGTACAACTGTGACACTTGTAGTGGTTTTCAGAAGACATTAACATGCTTTGGCCTCTCAGTGTTTGTGTGTTTGTTTATTAATTTCTTTATTATTAGCAATATCGGGATTATTGCTTAATGAAGAAAATACATTACGGTATTATTAAAGGCAATTGAAATAAAAGAACAATTTTGCCACTCCAACTTTCTTTTTCTGTCATATTTTTCTTCAGTCAGCAGATGTCTATTGGGTATCAGTTGCTCTTGTCAGGGCCCTCCACATGGCTCATTCTCGGGGTGGGGTCCCGGTCCTCCTCTCACCGGCTCGGCAGTGGTGACACTGACACTCTCCGTCCTCCTCCCTCCCTGTTCTGTCACCTGGCTCTCCTCTCTTGCTGCTCACCAGCCACATGCGCAGTCTCCCTGGCCGGTTCTCCCCACCTCGCTGGCTTCTTAATGCTGGAGCTCCCCGGGGCCAGCGCCTGTCCTCTCCTCTCCAGTTACATTCGCACACTTGGCATCCTCGTCCAGTCTCCTGGCCTTAAATACCAGTTACGTGCTGACATGTCTGTCCCAGGTCCCTCACTTGACCTCTGCACTGTGTGTCCAGCTGCCTATCTGATACCTGCCCTTGCGAGGGCTGTCAGGTCTTGAACTGAACGAGTCCAGAAGGGAACTGGACTTTCCTCTGCAGATCTGCTCCTCCCCTCTTCCCTGTCTCCGGAATAGCAGCTCCATCCTTCTGGTTGCTCAGGTTGGCAACCATGGAGTCGTGTTAGACTCTGTTCTCTCTCACACCCAACATCCAATCCCTCAGGAAATCCTGTGACTCGATCTAAAAAATGTATTTGAAATCCGACCACTTCTCATCAACTCTGCCTCCAGGCCCACGCTGCCGTCGTCTCTCACCTGGATTAATCATAACAGCCTCCTCTCTGGGCTCCCTCCTTCCACCTTTGCTCCTCTATATCCCGTCTCAACAGAGCAGCTAAAGGGAGCCTATTAAATCTCGTCAGACCATGTCACTTTTCTGCTTAAAACCCTCTGGGGGCTCCCGTGTCACCCAGAATGAAAGCCCAGCTGCTTATAATGGCCTATATCAGGCCACAGGTGATCTGTACCTCCTTACTCTCTGACCTTGCCCCTCGGGACACCTGTCCCCAGCTCTAGCCAGTGTCCTTGAACAATCCAACTGTGCTTCTGCCCCAGGGCCTTTGCCCCTGCTGCTCCCTCCACCTGGAGTGCTCTCACTAGGGATGCCCATCGCTTGCTCCCTCACCTCTTCTGGTATACCTCAGCTCTCCGCTCAGTCTACCCCGACCACCCAATTGCTCAGCACTTCCTATCTACTTTTCCTCCTTCTCTTTTTCTCTCTAGTACTTATCACTGTCTGTGATGCTATAAAATAATCCCCTATTTTATTTTATTTATTCTCTTCTTCCGGAAAGAATGTTAGCTTCATGAGGGCAGGGATTTTTGTCTTTTTCACTCACTAATATATCCCTAATGCCTAGAACAGTGTGTGGTACATACTTCACAATGGATGTTTATTAATAGTTATTGAATTAATGAATGGTGCCCTTTTAACCTACCTATTCATTTAATAATGTACTAATATCTTCCTAGGTTTATATAAACATAGATAAGTAGATGTAGATATTTTACGTTTATATGCAGTTGCGTAGTAGTATATCATAAGGACATTCCACCATTTATGCGCCATATTATTGGGTAATTTAGACTAGATAATTTTTCACTATTATGATAAGTATAGTGAAATTCCTAATAGTAAAAATAATTACCATTACTTGAGTACTTATGTACCTCTTCTAGGATTTTTTTGCCTTATATTTGTCACTGCTAAGATGTTTGGTACCTGTTTGCTCTCAACTATGTCTTATTAGTGCATTTAGCCTTTTATAGTTATTAAAAAAAAAACCGTGGGGGCCAGCCCGGTGGTTAAGTGTGTGCGCTCCGCTGCCACAGCCTGGGGTTCGGATCCCGGGCATGCACCCATGCACCACTTGTCAAGCTATGCTGTGGCGGCATCCCGTATAAAGTGGAGGAAGATGGGCACGGATGTTAGCCCAGGGCCAATCTTCCTCAGCAAAAAAAAAAAAAAAAAAAAAAGAGGATTGGCGACAGATGTTAGCTCAGGGCTAATCTTCCTCACACAAATAAACAAAAACAAAAAATCTCTGCATTGTTTAATGCTTGTGGTCTTGAGTGCTACTCCATCTTATGTTAATATCGTCAATGCTGGGTTTTATTTGTGTGTTTGTTTTTACCTAAAAGGCTTTGTTATTTTCAGCCTCTCTTGTTAATTTGGTTTTAAGTGTGTTTTGTGTCAACAGCATAATGGTTGGATTTTGATTTTGAATGGAGTGGCTATCTCTACTCAATTAAAAAGCTATTATTGGTTTAGGAGGGATTTTGTTCATTTTAAATGCCTCTGGGATTTTTTATTTTGAAAGGAACAGATGTTGGTTGTGAAAAAAACAAAACAAAACAGAAAGTTAAGGTACAAGTCTAGAACTTGAAGTTTTCTCCCCATTCCATCTCTATAACCATAATTCCACTCCCGGGAAGTATTTTGTTATATATATAGTGCCAGAATCACTCCTGTGTATGTATAAACATATATATGCACAGGTGTAACATGTACACATAAAATTCTTCTGAGATGATATTATACATATTGTTTACCTTGTTGTTGTTGTAAGTGATATATTGTTACCACTTACTAGAGCTCCTTTATTCTTTCTGTATGCTGCATTGTATTTCATTGTATTCATGTACCTTAGTATTTTAACCAGTCTCTTATAGAGAGTCAGTTAGATATTACTATTTTTGGAGAGAAGTCAAGATGGTGATGTAAGTAGACTTTGAACTCACCTCCTCCCGTGGACACAGCCAATCTACAACTACTTGTGGAAAAATTACCCCGAGAGAGAACTGAAAACTGGATAAGAGGAACTCCTGCAACAAACAACAATCCTAATTGAGGTGGAAGAGGCAGAAATTCCCTTCTGGAGAGAAAAAAACGCCACCTTCGCAAGCCTCCAGCTTCACGGCCCAAAGGTATGCAGGCCTTACTGGAGGAGTGGGGCCCTGAGCCGGGGAGCGCTCCTGCTGTAGGCATTTTGTGGACCCAGCACAATCGAGACGAGTGGCATAATATCTAACTTTGCCTGCTACTAAAACATTGGGGAGTACTCCCAGAAAAGTTGGTTCATAAAGAAATTAAAACCGGCTCTTAAAGGACCCATGCACAAATTCACCCGTTTCGGAAAGCAACCTAAAATCAACAGAAAGAAAGGTGCATAGTGCTTTGGTGAAAAGAGACTCACCTGATAGGCTCTGACTGCGTCTCAGTGAGAGATGAGACCTCTCCAGGGGCCATTGTTGTGGCCTGGTGTGGGCCTGCTGACACAGACACCATTGGAGTTCTCCCTGGGGCCTGCTAACCCAGGGTCTGCCCCACCCACTAGAGCACCGATTTAATCCAGCTCAGCCAGGGCAGGCAGCCCACCCTAGGGACTGGCCCCACCCAACAGCAAGCCCTTAGGCAACTTGTGGGCCTGCATAGATTGGTGACTAGATTCTCTGCAGCCTGGTGACTGGGGCCACTTCACTGGGGCAGGGCATGCACAAGGAGCAGGTGGAGAGTGTGGGGCTGTGGTGGAGTGTGTGGGACTCCTGCCGGGGAGAGACTGGGTCCGCTTCAGGAGGTTGGGATGCGCACACAGGGCAGGACTGTGTTGACTGTGTGTGTGGACCTGTGGTCCGTGGGGCTTGTCAGCTGCAGTAGACTTGTGCTTCTCAAAGACCCACATAGGGGGTTTGCCCCACCTTCAAAAACCTGAAACAATGTGGTCCTCCGGTGCCTGAGGCCAGCCCCACCCAGCTGTGATCCTCAGAGAGCTGACAAGAGACCTAAAGGCTGGAGGCTTATAGCAATTGTAAGCCCCTGAGCCTAACAACCTACCACGTTGGGGTCCTACTTGCTTAAAAGAAATACTGCAACACAAATGTGCTATTAGAACTTGCAGCCGACTGTGCTGGGGCTCCCCACACCTGATAAAGAGACTGAAGGGCCCACAACAACTACAAGCAGCTGAGCATTACAACAGCTGGCCAGAAGCATAACTCAGCCTCCCTGGGCGCCTACAGGGAGAGCAAACATGCCACAACAGAAGGACACACGTAGCCCACATTGGGGTCACTCCTGGGACATTCAGAACTGAGGGAATCACACTGTGGGCCTCATAAGGCATCACTTATATAAGGTCATCTCTCCAAGAGCAGGAGACGTAGCTGACCTACCTAATACGTAGACACAAGCACAGGGAAAGAGGCAAAATGAGGAGGCAAAGGAATACATTCCAAGTGAGGGAACAGGACAAAACTCCAGAAAAGGAACTAAGTGAAACAGAAATGAGCAACCTACCCGACAGAGAGTTCAAACAAAGAGTGTTAAGGATGCTCACTGATATTGGGAGAAGAATGGATGAACTCAGTGAGAACGTCAACCAAGAAATGGAAGATATAAAAAAGAACCAATCAGAAATGAAGAATACAATACTGGAAATGAAAAAGTCACTAGATGGACTCAAAAGCAGAGTAGAGGATACAGAAGAATGGATCTGCGAGCTGGATGAAAGACTAGAAGAAATCGCCCAAGCTGAACAGGTAAAAGAGAAAAGAATTAAAAAGAGTGAGGACAGTCTGAGGGACCTCTGGGACAATGTCAAGTGCACTAATATCCGTGTCGTAGGTGTCCCAGAAGGAGAAGAGCGAGACAAAGGGGCAGAGAATCTGTGTGAAGAAATAACGGATGAAAACTTCCCTAACCTAAGGAAGGAAACAGACATCCAGGTACAGGAAGCACAGAGAGCCCCAAACAAGATAAACCCGAAGGGGCCCACACCAAGACACATCATAATTAAAATGTGCAGAATTAGAGAGAGAGTCCTAAAAGCTGCAAGAGAAAGACAAGTTACATACAAAGGAAACCCCATAAGGCTATCAGCTGACGTCTCAGCAGAAACCTTATAGGCTAGAAGAGAGAGGCACGATACATTTAAAGTGCTAAAAGGAAAAAACTTACAGCCAAGAATGCTTTACCCGGCAAGGTTATCATTCAAAATGTAAGGAGAGATAAAAAGTTTCCCAGACAAGCAAAAATTAAAGGAGTTTGTCACCAAGAAACCAGTACTACAAGAAATGCTAAAGGAACTTATTTAAGGGGAAAAGAGAAGACCACAAATAGGAAACATTGTCTGTTTCCATGATAAGAGGGTAATGGATACAAATGCACAAAAAAGAGGTTAGATATGATATCAAAAACATAAAACGTGGGAGGAGGGGAGTTAAAGAGTAGAGCTTTCAGACAGTGGTCAAACTAAAGAGACCATCAGTTCTAGATATGGACCCCATGATAATCACAAACCAGAAACCTATAATAAATACACAAAAAACTAAGAGAAAGGAACCTAAACATAATCCTAAAGAAAGCCATCAAACCACAAGGGAACAGAGCAAGAGAAGAAGAAAGGAACAGAGAAGGACAAAACACTGAGGGAAAAAAAAAAGTTAAAAATGGCAGTAAGTACATACTTATCAATAGCTACTTTAAATGTCAATGGACTAAATGCTCCAATTAAAAGGCATAGGGTGGCTGATTGGATAAAAAAACAAGACCCATATATATGCTGCATACAAGAGACACACTTCAGACCTAAAGACACTCACAAACTGAAAGTGAAGGGATGGAAAAAGATAACTCTACACAGGGCTGGCCCTGTGGCTTGGCAGTTAAGTGCGTGCGCTCCGCTGCTGGTGGCCTGGGTTCGGATCTGGGGCGCACACTGACGCACCGCTTCTCTGGCCATGCTGAGGCCGCATCCCACATACAGCAACTAGAAGGCTGTGCAACTATGACATACAACTATCTACTGGGGCTTTGGGGGAAAAAATAAATAAAAATTAAAAAAAAAAAGATACTGTACACAAATGGCAATGAAAAGAAAGCTGGGGTAGCAATACTCGTATCAGACAAAATAGACTTTAAAACAAAAACTGTAACAAGAGACAAAGAAAGGCATTACATAATGATCAAGGGAAGAATCCAACGAGGATATAACACTTGTAAATATCTATGCATCCAACATAGGAGCACCTAAATATATAAAGCAATTATTAACAGACATAAAAAGAGAAATATACAATAACACAATAATAGTAGGGGACTTGAACACTCCACTTACACCAACGGATAGATCATCCAAACAGAAGATCAATAAGGAAACATTGGCCTTAAACGACACACTAGAACAGATGGACCTAGTAGATGTATACAGAACATTCCATCCAAAAACCGAAGAATACATGCTCTTTTCAAGTGCACATGGAACGTTCTCCAGGATTGATCACGTATTAGGCCACAAAACAAGTCTACATAAATTTAAGAAGATTGAAATAATACCAAGCATCTTTTCTGACCACAACGGTATGAAACTAATGTTATGAGAGGTTTGGGGATTTGATTGGAGATGTAAAAGAAATTTTTTACTCCAAACAAATGGAGTGAAGGTATATTTTATTATATAGAGGATAGTAAAAGCGATAGTCCGCAAACAGATCCGAATAGGTCAAATAATAAGAGGGAAAAATACCAGCTCGATTGGAAAGGGAAATACTAGATTGGCTGAGATAGTGGCAGACTCGAGTAGGTCATATAGTAAGAGGGAAAAACATCAGATTGATTGGAAAGGGAAATACCAGATCAACTGAAGGGAAATGACACAAATCAACTGGACAGAGAAACACCAGGTTGATTGAAAAGAGAATATATTAGATTAATTACTTTATAATAAATTAATTACTCATAATAAATTAATTACCCATGATAAATTAATTACTTATAACGTTCACACCCCACTGCTGGGAGAGTTTTGTCAATTGACATGGCTGGGCAGGGATCACGTCCTGGGCAAGGTGTCCCTTCCACAGGTGGAACTCTCACTGGGTCTCAGTCTCCAGCAGATTTTTATAGCCTCAGTATTTCCCAGAGTAAGCAGTTACAGAGCTTTTTTCAGAGCAAGCATCCAGTGTTCCCATGCACAAATGGTTATCAGTGGCGTATGTGCACTGAGGCCCCTGGCTATCGTCCCAGCCCAGTAGTTGTGTACGTGCATTGTTTACCCTTCTTATCGTCCCAGCCCAGCACAGATGGCCAGTCTGCCCCAGGTTGCGGTGCCCGAGGGGCCTTGAAATTTTTACACATTGCAGCTATCTCCATGGGAGAAGGGCCAGTTCCCACCACGCAGAAATCAGCTTTTATATTTCTTTTTGTGCTGGTGGCCGTAGGTCAATGGAGTGGCCAAACATGGCTGTACTCATGTCAAGACATTTTTGGCCATGGCTGTCTCCATTAACCATAAGACACCATATGTACAGACAGTGAACTTTGTATATAAGTACATAAGTCATATTTAAGAACCCAAAATCCAATGACTACAATAATTATAAAACTATTTTGCAATAAAGGACCTAAACCCTAAAGTAACCAATTAAATAATCCCTTATAAGAGTCTCTCTACGCAGTTTTTGTAATTTCTGAGATATAGCTAAGAAGGCTTTAAGAGTATCATTTATTACATGTGTCAACAAGCAGGAAGGGTGTTTAATTTGACGATGGTTGTCTACAATTAAGCCAGGATCCGGTAGTAGGAGGGCAGCAAGCGTTGCCACGGTAGAGATGGGAAGAAGGTTAACATGAGGGTCACAATCTGTAGTCAGTGCTTGTCTTACTCGGGAATTCTTGGTAGGGAAAGCAGCTATAAGAGGAACTATTGGGCCAATACCACATGTAACAGATGTGTCAGTTGGAATGTGTGAGTACGCAGTATTATCACATAACCAGAAATATCCAGCAGGTAGTCGTGAGGGAGTAGGAATACTAATAGGGATAGTCTTATTATAATAGAATGGAATATATGTATAATTAATACAATAACACGTAGTAGAAGTCACTCCAGATATAGGCATAGATACTAAAGAAGAAGGAACAGTGACTTTAACATGTGACACATTAGATAAGGTAATACCTAGGCCTAACAAATTAGCTTGCAGGAGTCCGGAAGGATTATTACTGTTTTTAAGACAAAAAGCAGTTTTATTAAGAACTGTATGAGCTAAATGTAACCACAGATTAGTGTTTTTAAGAGGAGTAGTGGCATTAGGAAGGATGCTAACAAATTGAGTTTTTTTAAGAAATGGGGAATCTGGATTTCCCTTTTTTTATTTAATACAAGAATACCAGCCCGCATCATGGAGGGTAGCAGAAGGCAGGGCAATAGAGAAAATATAACTAGTTTTATGTGATTGATCAGATATAGGCTCATACCGAGAAGTTGCTTGAGGTTTTTGAGACCAAATTTTTCGGCCATTCATAGTCCAGGTTATAGGTCCCACTGGTGTAGAGTAGTTGGTCCAGCAGTGCAGGGTCAAAGGTTGTCCTATGGAGACGTTAGGTGTGGAGGTCTGCAGCAGACATGGAGGTGCAGTATAGCATAGCGAACACAGCAGGAATATCTATTTACAGAAAGAAACAGAATTTTTAGGAACGTGATATAATTGTTTATTTTCTGGATACATAACTATGAGTGTTGCAGTGGGCCCTTGGGCCACTACTTCTGTGGCACGGGGAGCCTCATTGGGTGGGTGTGTCACCCACACTTTTGCTCCAGGTTTCCATCCATCTGTAGACCCAAATCCTTGCATTTCTCTTTTAGTTAATTTACTTGGAGGTTGTCCTTGTGACACACTTGGGGTCAGGAGGGGAAGCACCAATAATTGTCCCACTCGTTCCTCAGACTCTATAGTTAGTACTGTGTCACTACCATTATATAATATAAATTTTATTTCTCCTTGGTAATCTGGATCAGTGACTCCTCCTAGTACATCAATACCTTTTGCTGCTAGTCCAGAGCATCCTTTTAACAAACCAAAAGTATTTTTGGGAAATTGTACCCTGATCCCAGTAGGGACTATGGACTGTTTCTTAGGGGGCAATTGAATAGAATAAATAGTAGATAAATCCAATCCAGCCACTTCGGCCATGGCACAAAAAGATGGTTTAGCAGATTGAATCAGTGGCCAATATATTAAGGTCATAAGCTCATGGGTGGCGGCTGCCACTTTTGTAATCTTTGCTCGTAATAACCTTGTCTCATTAGGGCCTAGTGGCCTGTTATTTAACATATTTAGAGCAGTACTTAGATGGTTGTGTCACCCCTTTAATGAGCCATGACCGAGTTTTCTCAATTGTGGTTTAAGCAATCCATTTATTTGTTTTATGAGGCCTGCAGCTTGGGGGTAATAAGGTATATGATAAATCTATTTTATATGATTTTTTTTGTGTAAGTTTGAATCAACTTATCTGTAAAGTGGGAACCGTTGTCACTCTGAATCTGCCTTGGTGTTTCATAATATAACTTAATTGTATTTAATAATTTTATGGCACTCTGTTGGGTGGCTACTTTAGCTAGCATAGCCAATAAATAACCAGAATATGTATCAACAGCAGTATAGGCATAAATATATCCACAAGAATTTGGCAAGGGTCCAATAAAATCTATTTGCCAGGTATGGGCAGGAAATAATCCCTTTTGGATATGACCTTGGTAGGAGTGTGGAACTCCCTGTTTGTTTAACTGTTGGCATAATTGACATTGTTGTACTGCAGTGGCAATATCATCATGGGTGACAAGGATTTCCTTTTGTTGTGCCCACCTGTATGAAGCTTGTTTTCCCAAGTGTCCGCTCTTCTCGTGGACCCATCATGCTAAACCTGGATTGTGCGTTGCATGAATCTGCACCAGCTGATCAGCATGAGAGTTATGCTTTTGTTTTGCAGAAATTAAAGAACTCTGAGCATCAACATGAAATACAGTAACAATTGTGTTTTGAAACCATAACCATATGTCTTTTTATAATTTTTTAATAGTTTTTTATCATTAACTTTTTAGTCATTTTTTTATTGTGGCGTCCATGTTGCCAAACCTTGTGTCACTGCCCATGAATCAGTATATATATGACATTGTTGCCCCTGTTGTTGTTGAAGTGGCTGATACACCGTATAAAGTTTAGCGTATTGGCTACTCATGTTATCTCCGGTGGTGACAATTGTTTGTTGGGTAGATGGGTTATAGGCAACTGCTTTTCATTTCCGTGAGCCCGATATCATTTTGGCAGAACCATCTGTAAACCAGGTATGTTTTTGCTGTTTTTTAACCAGGTATGTTTTTGCTGTTTTTTAGTCAATTGATCATATGAGACACCCCATTTAACAGGAGATTTTGTTATATGTCTTAGGTGACATAGTTGGGTCACTGCTATATTGAGATACTTGTTTATGTAATAGAGACAACCCCTTTGGGCCAGGTTTGGCTCCATCCTGAATATACCATTTTCATTTGATGATGTTAAATTTTTTTGTATGTCCAATTTTATGAGTAACAGGCGTGCTATGAATCCATTGTATAATGGGTATTTGGCATCACATTTTACCTCATGTCCCAGGGTAAGGCTTTTTGAGTCTATTAAAGCCCAATAGCAGGCTAACAACGGTTTTTTAAAAGGACTCTATCTTTCACTGGAACAGGGAAGCTTGTGACTCCAAAATCCCAGAGGATAATGTCGGGCACCTTGTTTTTGTCATGAACTTCAGCTGGCATATTGATCAATGACATCTACCTGTAACTCAATGGGTCCCGGTTTAATTGGCCATAGATCTAAAGCAGTCTGAATAGCATGCTTGGCTGCTTTAAAAGCTTGTTTTTGTTTCATTCCTCATTTAAATTTATATTTTTTTCTGGTGACTTTGTATAAAAGTGCAAGGAGCTGACTTAAATATGGAATATGTGCCCTCCAAAATCCAAATGATCCAATAAATTTTTGTGCTTCCTTTTTGTTACGAGGTGCTTCAAAATCCAACATCTTTTATCTAGTTTTGGGTAAAAATTTTTGTTTTTCATTATTTTAAAGTATTCCCAAAAATTTGACACTTGAACTTGGGCCCTGAATTTTAGCTGGCTTAGTTTTCCATCCATCCTCCTCAAGTGTGTCTGTTACTTTTTTTAACTGTTGTTGTATCCTTTCTTCTTTATTTTCTTGGATCATAATATCATCTATATAATGCACTATTTGGACATCATCAGGAGCAGGTACCTTTGTCAAGGTTTCAGCAACCTGTCGATGGCAGATAGTGGGACTATGCACATATCCCTGAGGAAGTCTAGTAAAGGTATATTGTTGTCCCAGCCACGTGAAAGCAAACTGTTTTTGGACACTTTTAGGTATAGGTATAGTGAAGAAAGCATTAGCCAAGTCTCTAACAAGCATACCAAGTGCCTGGATAACATTGCACTTTTTCTATAAGAGTAATCAAATCAGGAACAGCAGCTTGAATAGCCAAAGTCACTTTGTTTAGCTCTCGGTAATCTACAGTCATTCTCCATGTCCCATCACCTTTTTTAACAGGCCAGATAGGATTATTCCAGGCTATAGTTACTCTATGAAGGACTTTTACAGCCAAGTAATCTTTTATAGTCTCAGATATTTTTTGCTGTCCTCCAGGAATGTGATATTGTCTTTGATTGACCACTTTTGTGGCAGGTGGAATTTTTACTTTATGATGCAAACATCCCACAATTACAGCATTAATATGAAAAGACAAAGCTCTGACAGCAAATTGGTATCATCCATTAGCCAAATTTAATGTCAATCCTTTTAGAATATCAATCCCAATTATATATTCTAGTATGGGCACAATCATGACTAGATATGTGTGCCGGGGTAGTTGCCCAATTTGGATAGAGAGATTAGTGGTGATTGCCTGGATTTCTTTTCCTCCCAATCCAGTTATTAGAATTGATGTACCTTGAAACTTAGTTGGATTCCCATAGATAAGGGTGGCCTCTGCCCTTCTATCTACAAGTGCCTGCACACTAGTGTAGATCCATTCTTCCAAAATATTTTAATTTGTACATGTGGTCTGATATCTTTTTTTATAGTGGCATTAATCGATACAGAGGTTTGGCCTTCCCTTTAATCACATAAGTCAGCAAGAAGAGGATCCGAGGGAGGAGGCGGTGCACTAGGTACAGTAGGCACTGGGTTGGAAGCATTCTCTATACTGTCTCTTTTTATTTACTTGTTTTATATTCAGCCCTTTTTCTTTATATAGTTTCCATAATTCTTTAGTGTCAACACCATCAATCTGATCTTTGGGTACTCCTGCCCAGAGTAGGGCCAAAAACATATCACTTCGAGTAATTTTATCCTTTTTAAAGAATATTTCTCTTTTTTCCCTTCCTTGAGAGTTTCCGGTTGCCTGCCAGTCTCCTAAGTCTCCCAGCTGCATAATTTTATCTGCAAGTGTTGATATAGGGGTTTCAGTTTCATTCATGAGAAGGGTTGTAATTACTTGTTTGTATGCTGGAGATGGAGTTTTTATCAACTTGTTTCACACCTGGACACATAAAGTCATTTTATTTAAAGCTTCACCACACCCCAAATACACAGCCTGTTTCATGGTTTCTTCTCTCATCTTTGGACACAGTCTTTTAAAATATACCACGGTCTATTAGTGTCTGGCCACATATCATCCATGGGGTATTTATCTTGAGCTCCTTTTACTGCAAGAGCCAATAAAGTTGTACCATCAGTGTCTTGTCCACGATCATTTGGGGGGTGAGCAATCATGCTCCGTCTCTGAAAGCTCCCCGTATTACTGGATCATTGGACATAATTACAAATTTGAAAGCATCTCCTGCATCCAGATTAATTCCTGTAGCGCCCATATCATATAGGCGAACAAGCCAGGTTATAATGGCCTCTCCAGGCTTTTGTGTAGCCCGGGCTAAGATATCAGAAATTTTTTGCTAGGTGAAATCCTCAATCACATTCTTCCTTACAGGATGATTATCATCTATTTCCATCCGCCAATGGTGAAGAGGACGTGCCTCTGTGCGTTTGGGCGTTTTTTTCTCTTCCTCATAATCAATTTCTTCAGAATCATTGTCCCAGATATCACCATCCCATGTGTCAGGGTCCCATTTAGGGCCGGCCGATGCTATGGCCATATGAACTTTTTGTTTATTTACCTTTTCTTTTCTCTTTCTATATTTATATTTGGCCACTCTTACAGCAGCCTTTTCTGCTATAGCTTGGTAGTTGCGAGCCTGATCTCCCAGTGCAAGATATTGACATTGAATCATAGCCAATTGAGACTGCAAATCTGAAACTTTTTTCTCCAAGAGTACCTTTTCTCTCTGTATCTTATCCCTATCTTCTATAGCCCGACAATAAGCAGTCAACAAACACCAACCTCGCCGTGCCAAAAAAGAAACATCATTTTTCTTTTTTCTTTCTACCGTCTGCAAAGCTTTGGTCACATCCAACGGTTCAAATCGTCACAGACGAACATCCCAAGATTCACATAACCCTGACCTACGAGCACACTCCCCAGCCAGAGTGCAAAAGGGAGGGTCCTCCCATCCTGGGATCTCTTCCACATTGGCTTCAGTTACCTTTCGTTTGAATAGGAAAGGCATCTCCTTAATGGAATCCTGCTCACAGCGCCAATTATGTTAGGAGAGGTTTGGGGATTTGATCGGAGATGTAAAAAAAACTTTCCACTCCAAACAAATGGACTGAAGGTATATTTTATTATATAGAGGATAGTAAAGACGATAGTCCTCAAACAGATCCGAAAAGGTCAAATAATAAGAGGGAAAAACACCAGCTCGATTGGAAGGGGAAACACCAGATCAGCTGAGATAACGGCAGACTCAAACAGCTCATATAATAAGAAGGAAAAACATCAGATCGATCGAAAAGGGAAACACCAGATCGACTGAAGGGAAATGACACAAATCAACCAGAAAGAAACACCAGGTTGACCGAAAAGAGAACACATCAGATCAATTACTTCACAATAAATGAATTACTCACAATAAATCAATTACAACATCCACACCCCACTGCCGGGAGAGTCCTGTCAATCGACACGGCTGGGTGGGCATCACACGTCCTGCGCAAGGCGACCCTTCCACAGGTGGAACTCTCACTGGGTCTCAGTCTCCAGCAGTTTTTTATAGCATCAGTAATTCCCAGATAAGCAGTTACAGAGCTTTTTTCAGAGCAAGCATCCAGTGTTCCCATGCACAAATGGTTATCAGTGGTGTACGTGCACTGAGCCCCCTGGCTATCGTCCCAGCCCAGTAGTTGTGTACGTGCATTGTTTACCCTTCTTATCGTCCCAGCCTAGCACAGATGGCCAGTCTGCCCCAGGTTGCGGCGCCCGAGGGGCCTTGAAATTTTTACACATTGCAGCTATCTCCATGGGAGAAGGGCCAGTTCCCACCACGCAGAAAGCAGCTTTTATATTTCTTTTTGTGCTGGTGGCCGTAGGTCAATGGAGCGGCCAAACATGGCTGTATTCATGTCAAGACAACTAGAAATCAACTATAGGAAGAAAATCAGAAAAGCCACAAATATGTGGAGATTAAAGAAAATGCTACTGAACAACGATTGGGTCAATGAAGAAATCAAAGGAGAAATCAAAAAATACCTGGAGACAAATGAAAATGAAAATACGACATGCCAGAATTTATGGGATACAGCAAAGGCGGTTCTAAGAGGAAGTTCATAGCAATACAAGCCTATCCCAACAAACAAGAAAAATCTCAAATAAACAATCTAACAGTGCACCTAAAGGAAATGGAAAAAGAAGAACAAACGAAGCCCAAAATCAGTAGAAGAAGGGAAATAATAAAAATCAGAGCAGAAATAAATGAAATAGAGAGTAAAAAAACAAAAGAAAAAATTAATAAAACCAAGAGCTGGTTCTTTGAAAAGATTGACAAACCTTTAGCTAGACTTACCAAGAAAAAAAGAGAGAAGGCTCAAATAAATAAAATCAGAAATGAAAGAGGAGAAATTATGATGGACACCTGAGAAATACAAAAGATTATAAGAGAATACTGTGAAAAGCTATATGCCAACAACTTCGGCAATCTGGAAGAATCGTAGAATCATACAACCTTCCAAAACTGGATCAAGAAGAAACAGAGAATTTGAATAGACCAATCACCAGTAAAGAGATTGAAACAGTAATCAAAAACTTCCCCAAAAATAAAAGTCCAGGACCAGATGGCTTCCCTGGTGAATTCTACCAAACATTCAAAGAAGACTTAATACCTATCCTTCTCAAACTCTTCCAAAAAATTGATGAGGGGAAGCTCCCTAACTCATTCTACGAAGCCAACATTACCCTGATACCAAAACCAGACAAGGACAACACAAAAATAGAAAATTACGGGCCAATATCACTGACGAACATCAATGCAAAAATCCTCAATAAAATACTAGCAAATTGCATACAACAATACATTAAAAGGTTATACACCATGATCAAGTGGGATTTATTCCAGGGATGCAGGGATGGTTCAACATTCGCAAATCAATTAATGTAATACACCACATTAATAAAATGAAGAATAAAAATCACATGATCATCTCAATAGATGCAGAGAAAGCATTTGACAAGATACAGCATCCATTTATGATAAAAACTCTGAGTAAAATGGGTATAGAAGGAAAGTACCTCAACATAATAAAGGCCATATGTAACAAACTCACAGATAATATCCTCCTCAATGGTGAAAAACTGAAACCTATCCCTCTAAGAACAGGAACCAGACAAGGATGCCCACTCTCACCACTCCTATTTAACATAGTATTGGAAGTCCTAGCCAGAGCAATCAGGCAAGAAAAAGAAATAAAAGGGATCCAAATTGGAAAGGAAGAAGTGAAACTCTCACTATTTGCAGATGACATGATTTTATATATAGAAAACCCTAAAGAATCCACTAAAAAACTTTTAGAAGTAATAAATGAATACGGTAAAGTTGCAGGATACAAAACATAAAAAAATCAGTAGCATTTCTATACACTAACAAGGAAGTAGTAGAAAGAGAAATTAAGAATACAATCCTATTTAAAATTGCAACAAAAAGAATAAAGTACCTGGGAATAAACGTAACCAAAGAGGGGAAAGATCTGTACGCCAAAAACTGTAAAACATTGCTGAAACAAATTGAAGAAGACACAAAGAAATGGAAAGATATTCCATGTGCCTGGATTGGAAGAATTAACGTAGTTAAGATGTCCATACTTCCTAAAGCAATCTATAGATTCAGTGCAATCCCTATCAAAGTTCCAACAACACTTTTCACAGAAATAGAACAAAGAATCCTAAAATTTATGTGGAACAACAAAAGACCCCGAATAGCTAAAGGAATCCTGAGAAAAAAGAACAAAGCTGGAGGTATCACACTCCGTGATTTCAAAATATACTACAAAGCTGTAGTAACCAAAACAGCATGGTACTGGCACAAAAACAGACACACGAATCAATGGAATAGAATCGAAAGCCCAGAAATAAACCCACACATCTATGGACAGCTAATCTTTGACAAAGGAGCCAAGAACATACAATGGGGAAAAGAAAGTCTCTTCAACAAATGGTGTTGGGAAAACTGGACAGCCACATGCAAAAAAATGAAAGTAGACCCTTACCTTACACCATACACAAAAATTAACCCAAAATGGATTAAAGACGTGAATGTAAGACCTGAAACTGAAACTTCTGGAAGAAAACAGAGGCAGTACGCTCTTCTTTTTTTTTTTTGTGAGGAAGATCAGCTCTGTGCAAACATCTGCCAATCCTCCTTTTTTTTTTTTTTTTTTGCTGAGGAAGACTGGCCCTGGGTAACATCCATGCCCATCTTCCTCTACTTTATATGGGACGCCACCACAGCATGGCTTGCCAAGTGGTGCGTTGGTGTGCCCCCGGGATCCAAACCGGCGAACCCTGGGCCGCCGCAGCGGAGCATGTGTACTTAACCGTTTGCGCCACTGGGCCGGCCCTGGCAGTATGCTCTTCAACATCAGTCTTAGCAGCATATTTTCAAGCACCATATCTGATCGGGCAAGAGAAACAATAGAAAAAATAAACAAATGGGACTACATCAAACTAAAAAGCTTCTGCACAGCAAAGGAAACCATCAACAAAATGGAAAGACAACCTAACAATTGGGAGAAGATATTTGCAAACCATACATCTGATAAGGGGTCAATCTCCAAAATATATAAAGAACTCATGCATCTCAACAAGAAAAAACTAACAACCCAATTAAAAAATGGGCAAAAGACCTGAACAGACATTTCTCCAAAGAAGATATACAGATGGCCAACAGACACATGAAAAGATGTTCAGCATCATTAACTATCAGCAAAATGCAAATCAAAACTACAGTGAGATATCACCTCACGCTCGTCAGAATGGCTGTAATTAACAAGACAAGAAACAAGTGTTGGAGAGGATGTGGAGAAAAGGGAACTCTCAAACACTGCTGGTGGGAGTGCAAACTGGTACAGCCACTATGGAAAACGGTGTGGAGATTCCTCAAAAAATTAAGGATAGAACTACCATATGATCCAGCTATTCCACTGCTGCGTATTTACCCAAAGAACTTGAAAACACCAATGCATAAAGATACATGCACCCCTGTGTTCATTGCACCATTATTCACAATAGCGAAGACTTGGAAGCAACCTAAGTGCCCATTAAGGGACGAATGGATAAAGAAGATGTGGTATATATACACAATGGAATACTACTCAGCCATAAGAAACGATGAAATCCAGCCATTTGTGATGACATGGATGGACATTGAGGATATTATGGAAAGTGAAATAAGTCAGAGGGAGAAGGTTAAATACTCTATGATCTCACTCATTAAGTAGTAGATAATAACAACAAGAAACAAACACATAGAGACAGAGATTGGGTTGGTGGTTACCAGAGGGGAAGTGGGGAGGGAGGAGGGCGAAAGGGATAATTAGGCATATGTGTGTGGTGATGGATTGTTACTAGTATTTGGGTGGTGAACATGAGAGCATGATGTAATCTCTGCAGAAATAGAAGTATAATGATGTACACCTGAAATTTAGACAATGTTATAAACCAATGTTACTGCAATAAACAAAAAATTTAAAAAAAAGATATTACTACTTTTAACTTATTTCAAACAATGATGGAATTACACTCCTGCCAATATTTCTGCATTAGGGAATTGCAAGTAAGTCAGTGGAGCATGTGGAGGCTGACAACGTAAGAATGGCTGTTCTACTTTTTTCTCTTTCTCCTTCTTTTTGGCTTCTAATTTATGGTTAGGGTTTGCATAGAAGAAACACAAATGGGAATTCTGTCCAGGGAATAATCCCTTTTGAGGAAATATAAAATTCAATTTGAGTTTACATTTGTGAAAATTAATTCTTGGAGTTGGACTAAGTTCTGATACGTAATCATCTCTGATTTTCAGATAGGTGCGTCTCTTTTTGCCGCGAATATTGGCAGTGGCCACTTTATGAGCCTGGCTGGGAGAGGAGCGATGTCAGGGATCGCTGTTGGGGCCTTCGAGTGGAATGTAAGTGATACCTTTTGCAGCAACTAACCTTCACCTTTATTGTTGTCCAGATCAAATTCATAAACATAAAAACTTGCTCCCAACGCTGAGTAAATATTAAAGACTTCTTGAGAAGTCATGGAAGAAAGGACCCAAGTTTTTGATTTCTCAAAAAGATTGTGCTAGTTTTCATTCTTCTTGGTAAATTAATGAAGAGAGAGAATGTTTACATTTCAAGGAGCATAGGAATACAGTGAACAAGGAACTGTTAGGAAGCTAGTCACATAGGGTAAAGATCATATTAATATTTAAATATATGTGTGTGTATGTATGTGTGTGTATATATATGTATGTATATGTGTGTGTATATGTATGTGTGTATATATATTTGCAGTATATATTGAGGATGGGCTCAACTGAGTTCTTTGAGATATTCAACTAGTTACTACAAAACTCCTAATTGGTCTTCTAGGAATACCAAGTCTCAACTATAAAACTTATAAAATGGATTACTTATTCAATCTGTGGAATATATCTTTTGTAGGACTATAGAATTTGTTCACCTAAATTATAAGTGAATTTATAATTCTTGAGTTAATTAACGTATCTCTATATAAATCATCTGGCTTTTTTTTGGGTAAATCAGAAAGCTTCCTACTTTCTGAGTCTCATCTTTCTTCTTATAGACTACAAAAATAAAGAATACTTCTAGCAGAGTCAATTCCAAATCTAAGAAGAAGTCCTGGTCTTTACCATCATTTACCTCTCAGAATTTACTGGCATCTCATTCATATATTCAACTTACCTACCCCTTCTTTGTAAAGAAAGCCAGAGCCAAATTTATTACTTAATTTCATTAACTTGTGTGAAATTTTTGTATAGTTTCTCTCTCATTTCTCTGAATGGTTTCTGATTTTCATTTTTTTCACTATCTTTTATATTTAATTATAAGACACCTTCATTCCCATCTGGAAGTAGGCAAACAATAAATTAAAAATAAATACCTTGAGGGGCCAGCCCAGTGGCGTAGTGGTTAAGTTCACACGCTCCGCTTTTGCGGCCCAGGGTTCACAGGTTCGGATCCTGGGCATAGACCTACACACTGCTCATCAATCCATGCTGTGGTGGCATCCCATATACAAAATAGAGGAAGATGGGCACAGATGTTAGCTCAGGGCCAATCTTCCTCACAAAAAAAATAATAAAAGAAAAAAATAAAGACATTAAAAATAAATAAATAAATACCTTGAAAATTGGCTGAGTTAATCCCCCCAAATTAAAAATACACCTTTTTATTGGCAAAGATCAAGTGCCTCTAAGTCAAGTTCGTTGTACTGGAAGGTGTCTGCTGGGCTGTTATTTGTAAGGTCCCGGGAGTGATACATTTGTGAAGCTCAAAATAGATAGTAACTGAGCTTGTGGCTCATTTGAGGGCTTGGCCTAGATGGGACCTTGATCTAAGTGTTCTTCTTCTTCTTGGTTTCAGGCTCCACTGTTGCTCTGTGTTCTTGGTTGGATATTTTCTCCTATTTACATTAAAGCTGGGGTGAGTGTCCATTATCAGTTACTCTATTCTTTACAGTATTTTTTCTTACAAATACTGCATGTGTACATAAAAACACCCTGGAGGACAAGTTAAACTCAGTCTTTTGATCCTTGTACTGACTTCCCTAAATCCTGTGAAATGCCTGAAATAACATCATTCTGCCCTGGGTAGACAGATGCCAGTAACTGCCTGCTGTTTCATGCTGGACCAAGAGTTCACATCTTAAGGTGTTTTCATAGAAAACATTTTAAAACTTTCTTAAAAAATGAGACCTAAATAAACGAAGAGAACGACAACGTTAATGATTGGAAGACAATATCCTAAAAATGTTAGTTCTCCCAAAATTGGTCTGTGCATGGAATGCAGATCCAAACAAAATCCAAACAAGATTTTTTGAGGAACTTGACCAGCTGATTCTAAAATGTGTGTAGGAGATAAGGGGACAGAGATGTGTCAGTGCCCAGCTGAGAGAGGAGAACAAAGAAGAGACGGTCCAGGCTCCATGTCTGTGGGGATGTGTGGAGTGACATCATCAACATGACAGAATAAGTTTTCTACCGTCTTCTGCCCAAATAACACCAATTTAGACAATCACCCACAGATGAGGGAGCATTTGTGGAAGTCCAGGAGTCCAGAGAGGAAGTTCTAGCACACTGTTGGAACAAAAAAAAAATCCAAGATTAGATGCACTGAAGAGGGTAAGAGGAATAGTTTCACTTTATCTGCATCACCCCTCCCCCAAGGTGGCAAGAGGGACCTTCTCAGCCTGAGATTTCTCCCAGGGGGCAAATGAGAGCACGTGAGTAAGCGCCCAGCTACTCCACCTGTGTGGGTTGCTGCCAAAAAGACCCACTTCTCTCTCACCCCATCCAGAATACTGAGGTGTGCTGCATGGCTGGGGGACAGGAAGTGGCTGAGAGAACAGCAGCCAGGGCTCTCAGATGGCATTAAAGGAGCATGGATATTACGAACTGCTTCACAGACTCTTAGGAAGCTTGCCAGTGAGCCGCTGGGGACTCCTCACTTGCAGATCCCCCAGCTGGCCCACAGGCACCCCAACATCCCACACACCTCACCCACATACACCTCCAACCTGTGGCCGGCTCCCTTAGAACACCACTGATGGTGGCAAGTGTGAGCCTTTGCAGAAAGCTAGTGAGCATGCACTGAAAGCCAGTCTGACTGTGGGATTGGGAGAAAACACACAAACTTGAGCATTCAGCATTGCCCTAGGAGAAGCAAGCAAAGAGGAGGCTGTCAGCACTCAGCCTGGCTTTCTAGGATCAAGAGAAGACATAAAATCTTAAGAATTCCCTCACAGGAGGGAACAAGAGGTGTGGAGCAGCTATACCCATAGAAAAGGTCTGAGAAAGCTTCAGAATCCCTAGCAGTCCTGACAGAAGGTATTTCTCTCCAAAAGCCGGTCAGCAAAGACTGGAGTAGGTGACTGCTTCCTCAAATGCGACGACAGCAATGCAAGATTTCAAGGAACTTGAAAAATCAAGGAGACCTGACACCACCAAAGGAACACAATAGTTTTCCAGTAACCGATCCCAAAGAAATGGAGATCTGAGATTTGCTTGAAAATAATTCAAAGTAGTTGTTTGAAGTAAGCTCTGTGAACTACAAGAAAACACAGAAAGACAGTTCAACAAAATAAGGACAACAGTACAAGAAGAAAATGAGAATTTTAACAGAGATAGAGATCAAAAATAACCAAACAGAAATTCTGGAGCTGGAGAATACAATGAGTGAAATGAAAAATGCAGTAGAGAGCATCAGCAACAGACTGGATCAAGCAGAAGAGTCTGTGTAGTAGAACACAGATCATTTGAAATTATCCAGTGAGAGGAGAACAAGAATGAAAAAGAATGAAAGAGAGTGCAGAAAGCCTACGTGAACTATGGGATACCATTAAGAGAAACAATCTACACATTGGAATCCCAGAAGGAGAAGAGAGGGAGAAAGGGGCAGAAAGCTTATTTAAAGAAATAATGGCTGAGAACTCCCCAAATCTGGGGAGAGATTTGGATATACAAGATCATGAAGCTCATGTGTCCCCTAAAAATTTCAACTCAAAACTATCTTTTCCGAGACACATTATAATAAAACTATCTAAAATTAAAGATAAAGAGAAAATTTTAAAATCAGCAAGAGAAAAAACATTTCCTGACATACAGGGGAACCCACATATAAGGCTCACAGTGAATTTCTCAGCAGAAGCCTTGCAGGCCAGGAGAGAGTAGGATGATATATTCAAAGTGCTTAAAGAAAAAAACTGCCAACCAAGAATACTTTACCTGGCAAAGTTGTCCTTCAGAAATGAAGGAAAGAGAAAGACTTTCCCAAACACACAAAAGCTGAAGGAGTTCATCACCATTAGAGCTGCCTTACAAGAAATGGTGAAAGGAGTTCTTCGAGTTGAAATGAAAGGATACTAATTGGTAACATGAAAACATATGAAAATGTGCAACACACTAGTGAAGGTAAGCATATAATCAAATTCAGAATACTTGAATACTGCAGTATGGTGGTATGTTAATCACTTAACTCTAGTTTAAAGGTTAAAGGACAAAAGTATTCAAAACTATAGCTACAAGTATTTATTAAATGGCTACATAACATAAAAAGAGCTAAATTGTGACTCAGAAACATAAAACATCAGAGGGGGAGTAAAAGGTAGAGTTTTTGTATACAATCGAAGTTATCAGCTTAAAATAGACTATTATGTCTATAAGGTGTTTTATGTGAGGCTCATGTAATCACAAAGCAAAAACCTACAGTAGATACACAAAAGATAAAGAGGAGGGAATCAGGGGCCAGCCTGGTGGCACAGGTGGTTAAGTGTGCACGCCTCGCTGCGGTGGCCTGGGGTGTGCCGGTTCAGATCCCAGGCACACACCGAGGCACTGCTTGTTAAGCCATGCTGTGGTGGCGTCCCATATAAAGTAGAGGAAGATGGGCACAGATGTTAGTCCAGGGCCCATCTTCCTCAGCAAAAAAAAAGGAGGATTGGCATTGGATGTTAGCTCAGGGCTGGTCCTCCTCACAAAAAAAAAAAAAAAGAGGAGGGAATCAAAGCATACCACTGTGGAAAAATCATCAGTTCACAAAGGGAGACAGCAAGAGAGGAAGAAAGTAACAAGGGCACTACAAAACAGCCAGAAAACAACTGATAAGATGGCATTAGTAAGTCCTTACCTATCAATACTTACTTCAAATGTACATGAATTAAATTCTTCATTCAAAAGGCATAGAGTAGCTGAATGGATTAAAAAAAATAGCATGGTGACTGTAGTTAACAGTACTGTATTATATAGTTAAAAGTTGCTAAGAGAATAGGTCTTAAATGTTCTCATCACACAAAAAAAGTAATTATCCAAGGTGATGGAGATGTTAACTAACCTTACTGTGGTAGTCATTGAACAGTATATATGTGTGTCAAATTACGTTGTGTACCTTAAACTTACACGATGTTATATGTCGTTATAGCTCAGTAAAACTGGAAACAAATCATGTGTGTGGAAGAGCAAAAGCGTAAGAGTAGCAAAGATACTCCTATCAAAGGTAAGAAGGACTTGCCCCACGAAATATCAAGACTTACTGTAAAGCTGTAGTAACTAACACAGCATGGTCTTGACACAAGGGTAAACACACTGACAAGGGAAAGAATGAAAAAGCCCAGAACCTCTCACGTATATGGACGCTTGATTTATGACATTGATGGCATCGCAGATCACTGAGGAAAGCAGAGTCGATTGATTATCGTATAAAAAAATAGAATTAGATCCTTATTCTACACAAAAATAATTTTAGATCAATTAAAGGCTGAATAGGAAGGGCAAAACATTTTAAACTTGTGTAAGAAAGTATAGAATATCTTTGTGTCCTTGAGATAGAGAAGGATTTTAAAAATAAGGTACAAAAAGCCCAAACCCCTGGCTGACCACCAAAGTACACACACGTGTGTGAGACTCCAGGGAGCCCAGCCAACAAAAGACAGAAACTAGAGGGAGATCTGTCCTGCAAAGACGGAAGTGCACCTGGGGAAATGTGTGCGTCTCCTGTGCCCATGACTGAGTGCATTCCCCAGCCCGCCCACTGCAGGCAGTGGAAAGCAGAAGTCCTTCTGATCTGAGGTATCAGAGGATAGAACTGAGGGCTGGCAAAGCAACTGGAAATTTAGTGGGGAGCTCCAAAGACAAGGGAACCAGAGAGAGGGTTAACTCCCAAATCTGAGTATAAATTCTGCCCAGATCCTTGACTGACTGCCAGACTACTCAAGTGCAGGGAGAACCTCCAGAGGACCAGGCTAAATTAGCAGCAGCTGGAAGCTGAGAAAACAAGCAGAGACAGCAGGTGCTGCTCGCTGCTGGGTAGGGGTGGGGTGGGGTGGGGTGGCACGTGAGATGTTGCAGTTTGCGTCCAGGCAAGTTAACTGCCTACTAAAACAAGATAGCAATCCTCAGAAGAACAAAACAGATTCTAGAGTGCTACATCCTATTATCTATGATGGCCAGACTTCAACCAAGAATTATTAGACATACCAAGAAGTGGGCAAATAAATGTGACCCACACTCAGGGAGGAAAAAAACAGTAGATAGAAACTGACTCTGAGCAGGCCCAGGTGATGATTTTACAAGGACTTCACAGCTGCTATTATAAATATGTTCATAAAAGTAAAGGAAAATGTGATATTAATGAATGAATAAATGGGGCCTCTCAACAGGGAAACTGAAAGTATAGAAAAGAACCAAGTGGAAATTCTAGCATTGAAAAGCACAGTAGCTGAAATGAAAAATTTGCAACAGGGGCTCAACAGCACAATTAAGATGGCAAAGAGAGAATCAGTGAACTTGAACATAATGAGAATTACCCAGGATAAAGAAGAGACGGGAAAAAAATTGAAGAAAAGGAAACAGAACCTCAAAGAGCTATGATACAATATCAAGCAGTCCAATGTACGTGTAATTGGAGTTCCAGAAAGAGGCAGAAAAATTTTTTGAAGAAATAATAACTGAAAATATCCTAAGTTTGCTGGAAAATGTTAATTTACAGATCCAAAAAGCTTAACAGACACAAAATAGAATAAACACAAAGAAAACTACACCTAGGTTTACATCATAGTCAAACTGCTAAAAGGAAAGATAAAGATGAAGTTTTGAAAATGGTTAAAAGGAAACACATTACATGCAGGAGAACAATGATACAGTTAATGGATGACTTCTCATCTGATACAACGGAGGCCAGAAAACATTAGAATGACATATTCAAACGCTGAAAGAAAAAGCTGTCAGCCAAGAATTCTATATCTAGCAAAGGTATTCTTCAAAAATGAAGGTGAAGTATATACAAATATCAAATCATTATGTTGTACACTTAAAACTAATACACAGTCATGCGTCGCTTAACGATCGAGATATCATTCTGAGAAATGTGGTGTCAGGCAATTTCATCATTGTGTGAACATCGTAGAGTGTACTTACACAAACCTAGGTGGTATAGCCTACTACACACCTAGGCTATATGGAACTAATCTTATAGGACCACCATTGTATGGAGTCCATTGTTGATGGAAACATCATTATACAGCACATGACGGTAATGTATATGTCAATTATACCTCATAAAAAAACTTATTGCTAAAAAAAATGAAGGTGATTGGGTATGTAAAGATTTCTTAGCTAGGGTACAATAAAGCACCAACCATAAAGGAGGAAATTGATATCAAAATAAAATTTAAAACTTTGACTCTTTGAAAGATATTTTTAAGTAAATGAAAAGTCAAGCTAGAGACTAAGAGGAAGTATTTATAGAATGTATTTACAAGAAAAGACTCATGTCCACAGTTTATATATTTTTAAAACCTCTTATAACTCAGTAACAAGAAGAAGCTTTGTACAGATGTTTCACCAAAGAAAATATACAAATTGCAAATAATCACATGAACAGATGTTCACTGTCATTGATCACTAGGAAAATGCTACTTAAAATAAGACACCACTACACACTCACCAGAATGGCTAAGATTACAAAGACTGACACTGGCAGGAGTGGAGAGGCTGTGGAGCAACCGGGACTCATACATCTTTCGAGGGAATGCACAGTGGTACAGCCATGCTGGAAAATAGTTTGGCAGTTTCTTAACAAATTAAACCTTGTGAACCAGCCTTTCTGTTCCTGGGTATATATCTTTACCTCCCCAGAGAAAGGAAAACATACGTCCGCACACACTTTGTACCTGAAGGTTCATAGCAGTTTTATTCATAATAGACAAACCTCGAAAGGATCTACATTGCAATAGGGGAATGGACAAACAACATGTGATATGGTACACTGCTCAGCACTGCAGAGGAATTATGCAACAACGTGGGTGAATCTCAAAAACGTCATGACAAGTGCAAGAAGCTAGACATAAAAAAGTACATAGTGTATGATTCCATTTATTTGAAATGCTAGAAAAAGTGAATCTGTGGTGACAGCTGATACTGGTTGTCTGGGACCAAGGGTGGAGTGAGGGCCTTGACTGCAAGCCCTAGGGGGCTTTGTGGGGGTGTTGGAACTGCTTTATGTCTTGAGTGTGATGGAGATTGCGTAGCTGTATACATTTTTCCAAACTCATCCAACTTTACACTTAAAACGAGATAATTTTACTGTGTGTAAATTATGCCCCATAAAACTGTTAAAAATGTTAAATATTTGTAGAGAGGGCGTTAAAAATGTGAAAGACTTATCTGCCATGTAGTCTAAGACTTGTAATTGTGAAGCCATATCCCAGGGCAGTTACCTCAGATTGTGACCATATTTTGAGATAAGGTCTTTAAATAAGTAATTAAGTTAAAATGAGGTCCCTAGGATGAGCCCTAATCCAGTATGACCTTACGAGAAGAGGAAATTGGACACAGACATGTATAGAGGGAAGATGATGTGAAGACACAAGGAGAAGACGGCCATCAAGAAGCCACGGAGAGAGGCCTGGAGCACATCCTTCCCTCACGGCCCCCAGCAGGAACCAACCTTGCTGACACCTTGACCTTCCAGCCTCCAGGACTGTGAGACAACACTGAGCCGCTCAGTCAGTCCGTCCTACTTTGGGACGGCAGCCCTAGGAAACTAATTCAAGTAGTAAGGCTAAAACAGCTTCGACCCTGACTGAGAAAGTGAGCCATCTGTGGCAGTATATGGTTATGAACCAAATGGAGGGTGGAGGTGATAAAAGCTGTAGGTGCTCAGGAGAGGGCCTACGGTCCCTGTGAAGCCCCAGGTAACTCTTCATGAGGCAGATGGAGTTAGAACCTGAAACAAATGTGTGAGGTAGGTGGACAAGAGCACCTGAGGATATTCGGGACAGAAGGTGGCACAGTATTCCTTTAGCCATTATTTACTCACCTGCCATGAGCCAGGCACTGTGCTCGGGTCCAGGAGTCTAATGAATAAAGAGAGCAGCTCCCTGCCGCCGGGGTGCACACGGCCTCAGACGATGGGAGTAGAAATGAAGAGGATTGTTGGGGGCACCAGCATACACGTGAGCAGTGTTAACACAGAAGACCAGATAGGAGAGCTGTCTAGTCAAGTTCAGTCTCCCTTGAGCGCTTGTTGTATTTGTAACATGTGATAAAGCATTTGATTTTGTTCTCTGATTATTTCATAAAAGTGAGTTGTCATCATTAGACATGTTCAGTTAGCTGGATTTCCTTCTGCATGTCAAAGATTGCAGGGGCAGCTAGATTCCAGGCTTCTTGAAGACAGCAGTATTGCCTCTCCTTTCTTATTTCTCCCATCTTAACGGGTGCTTTGTAACACAAAGCCAGAGTCGGTGATCCTGCACTTTGTGTTCCTGGGCCCCTCCCACCATCAGCTGCACCTGTGGGACAACCAGCACTTTGTGAGCAAGGTGCATCCCTGTGGGCCTGCCTCTTCTGGCACTCTGTCTGATGGTGACTTCTCTCGTTGCTTGTACAGGTGGTGACAATGCGAGAATATTTGAGGAAGAGATTTGGTGGCTACCGGATCCCGTTCCTCCTTGCTATTATGTACTTATTCCTCTATATCTTCAGTAAGATCTCGGTGAGTTGTGTAAAAGCCAGCCCAAGAAAGAAAAACAAAACAAAAAAACCAATCCCTAGGCAGGACTATGCTAGATTTGTCCCAGCGGTTCACTCTGGAGCCCCTCAGTTGGCCCCTGCTGTCAAGGCTAGAGGAGAGGAAAAATAGCTTCATAATACTTTGCAAAAAAGGAAAGGCAGAGGCATCTTCTTTGTCTCCCAAGCCTGGGTTATAGGTCCCTCCTCTGGATTCTCAGAGAACCTTGGTCTTACCTGCGTCATGTCATTCCGTGATGTCACTCCCCTGCTTAACATAATCCAGGAATTTCCACCACCCTTACAAGACAACCTGAACCCCTTGTTTTATTTTCTTTGTAATGTTTGTCACCATGTCAGAGTAATTTGTTTCCTTGCTTATTGTCTGTCTTCTCCACTTCAGTGCAAGCTTTTTGACGCCCAGGGCCTTGCCTGGCTTGTTCACTGCTGTTCTGAGAACATGTTCAGCATATATAAGGCATTGGATAAATGTTATTATTATTATTTTTTTTTTTGCTGAGGAAGATTTTCCTTGAGCTAACATCTGTTGCCAGTCTTCCTCTGTTTGTATGTGAGCCGTCACCACAGCATGGCCACTGATAGAGAAGTGGTGTACGTCCGTGCTCGGGGACCAAACCTGGGCCACCAAAGCAGAGTGTACCAAACTTAACCACTAGGCCACTGGGGCTGGCCCAATAAATGTTTTTTTTTTTTCTCTCTCTCTCTTTTTTTCAATTGTGAAATTTTGTTGTACATTATTGTTTGTCAGTCACCATGTAAGTGCATCCCTCCACCCCTTGTGCCCACCCTCCAGCCCCCACCCCCTACCCCCCTCGCCCCTGGTAACTACCAAATAGTTCTCTCTGTCCTTGTGTTGGTTTATCTTCCACATATGAGTGAAATCATGCAGTGTTTGTCTTTCTCTTTCTGGCTTATTTCGCTTAACATAATACTCTCTAGGTCCATCCATGTTGTTGCAAATGGGACGATTTTGTCTTTTTTGTGGCTGAGTAGTATTCCATTGTATATATATACCACATCTTTATCCACTCATCAGTTGAGGGACACTTGGGTTGCTTCCATGTCTTGGCTGTGGTGAATAATGCTGCAATGAACATAGGGATGCATAAGCCTCTTTGGATTGTTGATTTCAGGTTCGTTGGGTAGATACCCAGTAGTGGGATAGCTGGATCATAAGGTATTTCTATTTTTAATTTTCTTTTTTTTTTTTTAAATTTTTTGTTTATTGCAGTAACACTGGTTTTATTTTTAATTTTCTGAGAAATCTCCATACTGTTTTCCATAGAGGCTGCTGTGCCAGTTTGCATTCCCACCAGGAGAGAATGAGGGTTCCCATTTCTCCACAGCCTCTCCAGCATTTGTTGTTTTTTGTCTTGGTGATTATAGCCGTTCTAACGGGTATAGGATGATATCTTAGTGTGGTTTTGATTTGCATTTCACTGATGATTAGTGATGTTGAGCATCTTTTCATGCGCCTATTGGCCATCTGTATATCTTCTTTGGAGAAGTGTCTGTTCATTTCCTCTGCCCATTTTTTGATCGGGTTGTTTGTTGTTTTGTTGTTCAGTTGTGTGAGTTCTTTATATATTATGGAGATTAATCCCTTGTTGGATATATGGTTTACAAATACTTTTTCCCAGCTGGTGGGTTGTGTATTCATTTTGATCCTGGCTTCATTTGCCTTGTAGAAGCTCTTTAATCTGATGAAGTGCCACTTGTTTATTTTTTCTTTTGTTTCCCTTGTCTAAGTAGACATGGAATTCGAAAAGATTCCTTGTGGCCGACAACGAATAGTGTACTACCTACATTTTCCTGCAGGGGTTTTATAGTTTCAGGTCTCACCTTCAGGTCTTTGATCCATTTTGAGTTAATTTTTGTATATAGCAAAAGAAGATTGTCTACTTTCATTCTTTTGCAAGTGGCTGTCGAGTTTTCCCAGCACCATTTATTGAAGAGACTTTCTTTTCTCCATTGTATGTTCTTAGCTCCTTTGTCAAAGATTAGCTGCCTGTAGATGTGAGATTTTATTTCTGGGCTTTCAATTCTGTTCCATTGATCTGTGTGTCTGTTTTTGTACCAGTGCCATGCTGTTTTGATTGCTATCGCTTTGTAGTATGTTTTGAAGTCAGGGATTGTGATGCTCCAGCCTTGTTCTTTTTTCCCAAGATTGCTTTAGCGCTTCCGGGTCTTTTGTTACCCCATATGAATTTTAGTATTCTTTTTTCTATTTCTGTGAACAATGTCCTTGGGATTCTGGCTGGTATTGCATTGAATCTGTAGATTGCTTTAGGTAGTATGGACATTTTAACTATATTTATTCTTCTAATCCAAGTGCATGGAATATTTTTCCATTTCTTGATGTCATCACTGATTTCACTCAATAATGTCTTATAGTTTTCATTGTATATGTCTTTCACTTCCTGGGTAAATTTATTCCTAGATATTTTATTCTTTTTGTTGCAATTGTAAATAGGATTGTCTTCTTGAGTTCTCTTTCTGTTAGTTCGTTGTTGGTATATAGAAATGCAACTGATTTCTGTAAGTTGATTTTGCCCTGCAACTTTGCTGTAGTTGTTGATTGTTTCTAATAGTTTTCCAATGGATTCTTTAGGGTTTTCTATATATAAGATCATGTCATCTGCAAACAGCGAGAGTTTCACTTCTTTGCCTATTTGGGATTCCTTTTATTCCTTTTTCTTGCCTAATTGCTCTGGCCAGAACCTCAGTACTGTGTTGAATAAGAGTGGTGAGAGTGGACACCCTTATCTTGTTTCTGTTTTCAGAGGGATGGCTTTTGGGTTTTCCCCATTGAGTATGATGTTGGCTGTGGGTTTGTCATATATGGCCTTTATTGTGTTAAGGTACTTTCCTTCTATACCCATTTTGTTGAGAGTTTTTATCATAAATGGATGTTAGATCTTGTCAAATGCCTTCTCTACATCTATTGAGATGATCATATGGTTTTTATTCCTCGTTTTGTTAATGTGGTGTATCACATTGATTGATTTGCAGATGTTGAACCATCCCTCTGTCCCTGGTATAAATCCCAGTTGATCATGGTGTATGATCTTAATGTATTGCTGTATTTGGTTTGCCAATATTTTGTTGAGTATTTTTGCGTCTATGTTGATCAGTGATATTGGCCTGTAATTTTCCTTCTTTGTATTATCTTTGTCTGCCTTTGGTATCAGGGTGATGTTGGCCTCGTAGAATGTGTTGGGAAGTGTTCCATTTTCCTC
Organism: Diceros bicornis minor; assembly: GCF_020826845.1. NCBI lineage: Eukaryota > Metazoa > Chordata > Mammalia > Perissodactyla > Rhinocerotidae > Diceros > Diceros bicornis. The sequence goes on along the minus strand of NC_080774.1, from coordinate 30,706,088 downwards.
TGTTTTTTGGAATAGTTTCAGAAGGATGGGTATTAAATCTTCTTTGAATGTTTGGTAGAATTCTCCAGAGAAGCCGTCTGGTCCTGGACCTTTATTTTTTGGGAGGTTTTGGCTACTGTTTCAATCTCTTTACTTGTGATTGGTCTATTCAGGTTCTGTATTTCTTCTTGATTCAGTTTTGGGAGGTTGTATGAGTCTAAGAATTTATCCATTTCTTCTAGATTGTCCAATTTGTTGGCATGTAGTTTTTCATAGTATTCTCCTGTAATCTTTTGTATTTCTGTGGTATCTGTTGTAATTTCTCCTTTTTTATTTCTAATTTTATTTGAGCCTTCTCTCTTTTTTTCTTGGTGAGGCTGGCTAAGGGTTTGACAATTTTGTTTATCTTCTCAAAGAACCAGCTCTTTGTTTCATTGATCCTTTCTACTGTTTTTTTTATTTCAATTTCATTTATTTCTGCTCTGATTTTTATTATTTCCCTCCTTCTGCTGACTTTGGGCTTTGTTTGTTCTTTTTCTAATTCTGTTAGGCGTAGTTTGAGGTTGCTTATTTGGGCTTTTTCTTGTTTGTTAAGGTTGGCCTGTATTGCTATGAGTTTCCCTCTCAGGACCACTTTAGCTGCATCCCATATGAGTTGGTAGGGTATATTTTCGTTTTCATTTCTCTGCAGATACGATTTGATTTCTCCTTTAATTTCATCAATGATCCATTGGTTGTTTAGTAGCATGTTGTTGAATCTCTACAACTTTGTCACTTTCCAAGTTTTTAATGTAATTGATTTCTAGTCAGAAAAGATGCTTGTTTTGATTTCACTTAATATTTATATAAGCGTGCCTTGTTTCCCAACATATGGTCTGTTCTTGAGAATGTTCCATGCATGCTTGAGAAGAATGTGTAATCTGCTGTGTTTGGATGGAGTGCTCTGTATATATCTATTAAGTCCATCTCATCAAGTTTTTCGTTTAAGTCCATCATTTCTGTATTGGTTTTCTGTCTGGATGATCTATCCATTGATGAAAGTGGAGTGTTAAGATCCCCTACTATTATTGTGTTGTTGTTAATATCTCCTTTTAGCTTTGTTAATAGTTGCTTTATGTACCTTGGTGCTCCTGTGTTGGCTGCATATATATTTAAAAGTGATATGTCTTCTTGGTGGAGTGTCCCTTTTATCATTATATATTGCCCCTCGTTGTCTCTCATTACCTGTTTTATCTTGAAGTCAACTTTGTCTGATATAAGTATGGTAATACCTGCTTTCTTTTGTTTGCCATTAGCTTGGAGTATTGTCTTCCATCCTTTCACTCTGAGCCTGTGTTTGTCTTTAGAGCTGAGATGTGCTTCTTGGAGGCCGCATATTGTTGGGTCTTGATTTTTAATCCCTCCCACCACTCTTTGTCTTTTGATTGGAGAGTTCAGTCCATTTACATTTAGGGTAATTATTGATATATGAGGGCTTATTGTTGCTATTTTATTGCTCCTGTTCTGGTTCTTGTGCGTTTCTTTTGTTTCTTGTCCCATGTGTTTCGGACTACTAATTCAGTTTGGTAGTTCTGTATGGGGTTTCTTTTATTTTTCTCTTTCTTTATCATGTGTGACTCTATTCTGATTATTTGGTTAGTGGTTCCCATGATATCTGTGTAAAAAATCTTGTGGATGTGATAGTCCATTTTTTTATGGCCTCTTATTCCCTTAGGCTAAGTCGATTCAATCCATTTCCTCTTCCCCTTCTAAGTTATTGTTGTCACATCTTATGCTTTCTTGTGTTGTGTGTTTGTGTTTAAAGTGATGAGGTTATGTTTATTTTTGGTGCTTCCCTTCCCTTGGTCTTTGGTTTTGTAATTGTTTACTAATCTCTTTTGATAGAAAGCTGCAATTTTTCTGATTTTGTTGACCTATTTTCCTCCTTGTTCAAAACTTTGAATCCTCTTTCTTTTTTTTTCCCTCAGGCATGAGGGCTGCCTTGAGCACTTCTTGTAGTGGGGTCTTGTGGCAATGAACTCCGTTAGCTTTTGTTTATGTGGGATAGTTATTATTTCTCCATCGTATCTGAAGGTTATTTTCACTGGATAGAGTATTCTTGGATGAAAGTTTTTGTCCTTCAGAAATTTGAATATAATGTTCCACTCTCTCCTAGCCTGTAAAGTTTCTGTTGAGCAATCGGCTCAGAGCCTGATAGGAAATCCTTTGTATGTTATTTTTTTGTGTGTGTAGCTGCACTTAATATTTTTTCTTTGTCATTGACTTTTGCCAGCTTTACTACTATATGCCTTGGAGAGGGTCTTTTTGTGTTGATATATTTAGGAGATCTGTTTATTTCATTCACTGGTGTTTCCAGCTCCTTCCCCAGGTTTGGGAAGTTCTCAGCTATTTCTTTGAACAAGTTCTCTGCTCCTTTTTCCCTCTCTTCTCCCTCTGGAATACCTATAATCCTTATGTTGGATTTCCTAATTGAGTTGGATATTTCTCAGAGAGTTTATTCATTTCTTTTTAGTCTTAGTTCTGTTTCCTCCTTCATCTGGAGCATTTCTGCATTCCTATCCTCAATATTGCTAATTCTTTCCTCCATACTGTCGGCCCTGATGCTTAAGGCTTCCAGATTTGTCTTTGTCTCCTCTATTGTGTTTTTCATCTCTAAGATTTCTGATTGGTTTTTCTTTATAGTTTCAATCTCTTTTGTGAAGAAACCCCTGATTTCTTTGAATTGTCTATCTGTGTTTTCTTGTATTGCATTAAGCTTTTTTATGATGGCTGTTTTGAATTCTCTGTCATTAAGGTTATACATTTCTGTGCTGTTCAGGTTGACTTCTGGGTGCTTTTCATTTTCCTTTTGGTCTGGAGATTTAATATACTTTTGCATAGTGCCTGTCAGTGTTGGCTTATTTTTCCTCATAGTGAAAATATCTGTTTGCAGTTTTCTCTTGCCACCGCTGGGTGGTGGTCAAGGGCTATTATGTATTCTGGCCCGTCTCGATCCACGAGCACTCTGGTCAGCCCCTGGCTGAGCTGAGGTGTGGCTGAGCTGAAGCGCGGCTGATCTGAAGCATGACTGAGCGGAGGCTGCTGGGGGTGAAGCGTGGGAACAGCTGGGACTGGAGTGCAGCTACGCCGAAGCAGCTGGGGCTCGTGTGCAGGTGGGTTGAAGCAGCTACAGCTGAAGCATGGCTGGTCTCAAAAAGCAGGAGCTGGAGCACCACTGGGCTGAAGAAGTTGGAACTGTAGTGCAGCTGTGCCAAAGTTGCTGGCACCAAGTCAGCTGGAGCTGGCGGGCCGGTCAAGCTGAAGGAACTGGGTGTGGGGCACGGTTGAGCTGATGCAGCTGGGGCTGGGGCCCAGTTAAGCCAAAGGAGCTGGGGCCGTGGCGCAATGGAGCTGGGGCAGCTGGGGCCATGGCACGATGGGGCATGAGCTGCTGCCGCCTCTGGTGCGGGGGCATGGGCACGCCCTGCTGCTGGTGGGGCCGGGGCGCCTGGGGGCTACTGCTGCTGGGGGCGGGGCATGGGCACGCCACGCTGCTGGTGGTGCTTGGGTGCCTGGGGGCCACTGCCTCTGGGGGCGGGGCGTGGTCGTGCTGCTGCTGTTGGAGGGGCCCCAGCACTGGGGGGTCCCCACCCCTAGAGCCCGGGCACCTGGGGACCGCTGCCTCTGGGGCCAGGGCCAAGCTGAAGCATCGCTGTGCCGAGGCTGCAAGGCTGCTGTGCTGAAGTGCAGGGTGGGTGGGCTGGGGGTGGAGGGAGTGCTTACTTTCACCTGCCCGATCTCAGAGGTCTCTCGCCTTGCTGTTGCTTCTGCTCTCCTGAGGGGCTAGCTTGTCAAAAGTACCCTTGTAACAGTTCCGCTCCGTCTGTAGAGGGATCCCCTATGGGCTGTGAGGGGACTTGGAGAGGGCCAGTTTATCTGCGCAGGGCTGCCCCCCACCCCGCAAGAGCCGCGTGGTCTCAGTCGCAGGGTTGCAGTCCTTGGGGAAAGAAGGGAGCTCCTCTTACCTCCTTCCACTTACTCTGGGGATTCCAGCACCTTAGTCCTCGGGTATACGGCTGCCTGGATACCTCAGAGGTCCCCTGTGTTGTGTGACTATCTTCTGTTGGAATATGAATGTCCTTTTTGTTGTGTCTTAGAGGGGGAGACTTCAACGGGGGAAGCTCACTCCGCCATGATGCTGATGTCACTCCGATAAATGTTTTTATGAATGACCGAAGGAGTGTCACTTATCGCACTGCATGGAAATTGCCTATTTGGTGGTCTGTCTCCTTCATTAAACGTAAGCTGCTTGGAGACAGTGTCTGAGTTTTGGTAACCCCTGTGTCTTCTGAACCCTGCTGAGTATCTGCTTCGTGGTTGGCGCTCAGCAAACATTTGGTAAACAAACGAGTAGATAAATGTTGGGAAAATCTCTACCCATTGTATCCCTGGCTTTGGAGACCAGAATAAGAAAGCAAGAGGGATGTGCAGATGCTTCAAAATCAGTGTCAACTAAGCCGGGGTCCACAAATCCAGCCTGTAGGCCAGTCCGTCTAGTGGTCTGCTTTGTACAGTCCTTGAGGTAAGAATGGTTTCTACAGTTTTAAGAAGTTGTGAAAAACAGAGACAGGGTGTGGCCTGTAAAGCCTGCAGTACGTACCATCTGGCCCTTTACAGAACAAGCTTGCCAACCCCTGCTAAGCTGTCCCCTTTGCCTTTCCCGACGGCGGAACTGCAGGAACAGCTTCCTCTCTGAGCACACTCCCTGCTCTGGGCTCCAGGGGGGAAGAGACTAAGTCGTATTAACTGGATTAATTGGGTTAACCTTGGCTGAACTCCTGGGGCACGAGCCTTGTTGCCTGACAGAACTTGCGTAGACCTCACCCAGTGTCCACTAGTGGTGGGGTGGATGTGCTGACCACAGACCACCTGTTGCAGATGGTTTCTGAGGTCAGTGTCTTTATGGGATTGCTACCGATTGAGCTCGAAATGAAAGTACAGCCCGCTGCCTTTGTGCTCATTTCAGGTTGAGATCTGCACTGGTGCCATGTTCATGAGGCTGGTCTTGGAATTGAATGTTTACCTGGCCACCATAGTCTTGCTGACAATTACTGGCGTTTATTCCGTCACAGGTGAGGTTACTCTAACCACACACGTGTTTATATTGACACAAAAGCTCTACTTCTTCTCCTGGTAGACATTGAGGCAGGGGTCTCCAGCTATTGCCTTTTCCCTAAGTCTGTGGATCACATTGCTGAGGCAGGAGCGGGGTGGGTAGTGAAAGTAATCAAGGCAGGGGTGCCTGAGTGGCGTCCTACCCTAGAAATCAGATCCGGCTGGCAGGGCTTTCCGTGGGGACTGGCAGGGACTCAGTGATTGGTTTGGGTCGGGCAGAGCCTGACCCCGCAGGCCCCCAGGTAAAACAGTAGAAACCCAAAAAGAGTGAGGGAGAGGCAGCAGCTTCAGGCCACCTGGTCAGGCTATCACATGAGATTTTTTGTGCAGGCAGTTCTGTCCTAGACAGTGTCTGCCAGGATGTTGAGAGGGGTGGCTCTCATTACTTGTGTTTTCCAGCCACAGTGCAGATCTTGGGTGCTGGTGAGTGTCCCTGGCCATTCACCACAGTCCGAGTGGAGAGAATGCACTCAATCACTGGTCCTCGAAGTGTGTATGTGGGGGAGCAGGGGTGGGTTTTCCTTCCCTGGGGCCATGTGGGAATGTCTGAAGACATCTTTGGTTGTCAAACCGGGGGATGCTACTGGCATCTAGCAGGTAGGGGCCAGGGATGCTGCTACCTCTTGCTTCCAAACTGTACTTAAAGATGTACTTTTTTGCTTAGGAAAACTACCAGATGTTCATTCTTCCAAAAATGGGAAGTAGAGGGAAATTGAGACATAGAAGGGCAAGGTAAGAATCCAACAAAAGATCATGAAGGATATTAAAGAGAGAAAAAGGATGTACCAGGACTAAGCATAAGTCATTGTAAGACCCATTGAATTAAAAGGCACAAAAGGTGTGACCGTGGAGATCTGGGAGGAAACAAGTACACAGAATAGGGACGCAGAGTAACTTTCACAGAGAGAGTCAGTGTGGCTTTCCTTCTCTTTTTCTTGCCTATTCAGGTGGTTTTGCAGCTGTGGTTTACACTGATACCTTACACGCTGGCATTATGGTTCTGGGATCAGTCTTGCTAATGGGCTTTGATAAGTAAATCTTGAGAGGACCAGCTCCATGGGTAGAATCTGAACCTAGAGCTGCCTGGGGCCATTTCAGCACCATCATCTCGCAGATGAGGAGACTGAGGCTCTCAGAACCCAAGAGCGTTGTCTGAAGTCGTGCTGAAGGTGGGGGAGGAAACTTGTGCTCACTTCAGAAGGAGGAGGAGTCAGGGGAGAGGAGAGGCAGTGACACACTCTGGTGCTTTGAAACAGCGGTCAGGAGTGGTCGGCCACATTCCCCCAGCTCTGTGCCTCTGTCTGTGGTCCTCCTCTCCAGTTAGAAGCCCCTCTCCTTTATGTCCACTCAATCCATCTGTCAAGGTCAATGGAAGATCCATCCCTGAAGGTGTGATTCTATGATTATTCCATCTACATGTCTTTCTTCTCTGGACTCGCATCACTACCACACGACTTAACATTTTTTTTGATACATACCTTCATTATTCATTTTTTTAAAATTATTTATTTGTTTATTTATTTATTTATTTATTTCCCCCAAAGCCCCAGTAGATGGTTGTATGTCATAGTTGTACAGCCTTCTAGTTGCTGTATGTGGGACGCGGCCTCAGCATGGCCAGAGAAGCGGTGCGTCGGTGCGCGCCCAGGATCCGAACCCAGGCCGCCAGCAGCGGAGCGTGTGCGCTTAACCGCTGAGCCACGGGGCCGGCCCGCCTTCATTATTCATTGATGGTGTCACGTAAATAAATCATAACCCCCATGTCCAAAACTTCTTAAGAACCAGAACTATTGTGCCCCTCACATAATATGCAGTCTGGGGCACATGGTAGGTGCTTATTAAGTAATAGGATTGAAGATAATAACTGATATTAATTATCAGGTACCATGTAGGCATTTATCTATATTGCCTCATTTAATCATCACAATCGCCATGAGGCATAACTACTATGGCTATCCCCATTTTATAGACGAGGAAACTGAGTTTCAGTTAAGTAACTTGCTCAAAAGACACACCAAGAGCAGAACTCAGAACTGGGTCTCTAACACCAAAGCCCAGTATGCAAACTAACGTATTACAGTCCCTGTAATGACAAGTACACTTACCCTAAAATGGAGGTTTCCTTCCACCAGCTAGAAATGTGACCTTAGTGAGGTTGGTGTTACCCACTGCTCCGTGGGTCAGAGATTGGCCTTGCAGATTCCTGGGAGGAAAAGCTCTTGGCTAGTATTGAAAAATGATTGAAATTATGTGTGAGTACAGTTGAAGGATTATGGTTCCATAGAGCATGTTGTTGAACCCCATGGAATGAGAACAGATAGAATCAGTTACACAGTCCTCAGTCTTACCAGTCAGTGAGCGTTAGTGCACCATGAAGCATACTCAGTGATGCGTTGCTGGGACACAAAATACATTTCAGGCATAATCCAAGGAATTTTTAAATGAGCTGGGAAGCAATAACTAATTTGAGTGACAAGACTATAAACTATAAAACGCACTAAGCCATTGTGTTTAGTTGTGTGCTGTGTTGAACATCAGCATTTTGAAAACCTGCCAAGTCCACCCCAGTAGTTGAGAATGACATCCAAATAAACTTTAGGAGCAAGTGGAAATATTCCATTTAATGTTAGCAATTATATTTTTAGGGGCTGGCCTGGTGGCGCAAACGGTTAAGTGTATGTGCTCCACTTTGGGAGCCCAGGGTTCGCAGGTTTGGATCCTGGGCATGCACCCACTCACCGCTTGTCAAAGCCATGCTCCGGCAGCGTCCCATATAAAGTGGAGGAAGATGGGCACGGATGTTTGCTCAGGGCCAACTTTCCTTAGCAAAAAAAAAAAAAAGGAGGAGGATTGGCATCAGATGTTAGCTCAGGGCTGATCTTCCTCACACACACAAAAATTATATCTTTAAATAATTATGTATTCTTTACTGTTATAAACTGAATCTTTGTGTCCCCCCCAAAATTAATATATTAAAATCTTTACCCCCAATGTGATGATATTAGGAGGTGGGGCCTTTGGGAGGTGATTAGGTCATGAGGGCAGAGCCCATGTGAATGGCTTAGTGCCCTTACGAAAGAGACCCCAGAGAGCTCCCTCAGCCCTTCTACCATGTGAGGACACAGTGAGAAGATGGCCATCTGTGAACCAGAAAGTGGGCCCTCACCAGACACCCAAATAGCCAGCACCTTGATCTTGAACTTCCTAGCCTCCAGAACTGTGGGAAGTAAATTTTTTTTTGTAAGTCACCCAATCTGTACTATTTTGTTATAGCAGCCCAAACAGACTAAGACATTTTCTGAGAAGTTTAATGGGATTTTTTAATTAGGGTATTCATGTCAGTTCTTTTGATAAGTGAACTAGTGTAAAGTAATAGAATAATTATTTTCTTTTAAAAATATACAAGAACTTGTATATCTAAATGAGTGTTGTCCTTCAAACTAGTCACTGTGGGAACCCGTGCACATACAATTTTGTTTTATTTTTAATTTTTAGGTAATATATACACAGGTAAACAAAAAGGTACACAATGAAATACTTGTCGCCCTCAGTTTCTCACTTTAACTCCCCAGAGACAACTAGTATTGTAAGTTTTGTGTATATCCTTCCAGAGATATTCTTCATATGTACAAACACTTTTTTTAGCTATGAGATACATATTTTGATAGAATCAAAACAGAAAACTTTACAGCCTGTTTTTCCACCACTGGTTCTATATCATAGGCAAATTTCTGTCAGCAAATAGAGATCTATTGCATCTTTTTTGTTTTTGTATTTGTAATAAACTTAAGTCAAAGTGCATAGCTAGATGAAATATCACAAAGTGAACACTCTGGTTACCAGCACCCAGGTCAAGAAATTATCTTTTTGTTTCCTTCCTTTCTAAACTTTATACTGCTTGTTTCTTTTTCTTGTCTTACTACACTGGCCAGGACCATTAGTACAGTGCTGACTAGAAGTAGAGACAGCAGGCATCCTTGTCTTGTTCCCACTTTAGAGGAAAAGCTTTGAATATTTTTCACCATTAAGTATTTGCTGTCAATTTTTTGTAGATACTCTTTGTCAGACCAATGAAGTTCCTTCTATTCCTAGTTTACTAAGATTTTTTTATTCTGAGTGGGTTTTAAATTCCACAGGTGTCTTTTCCACACCCACTGAGATGATTATATTATTTTTCTCCTTTGTTCTGTTAACATGGTGAATTACAGTGACTTGGTTTTGAATGTAAACTCAAACTTGCATCCCTGGAATAAAGCCAGCTTTATTAAGAGATACCCCAAATGCCTCTCCAAAGTGGCTGTATTAACTCATATCCTCAGGAATTTATGAGAATATATGTTTCCTAACCTTGCAGCCAACACTTGATGTTTTAAGACTTTAAAAATGTTCCCGGGGGCCGGCCCGGTGGCACAAGCAGTTAAGTGCGCGCACTCCTCTGCGGCGGCCCAGGGTTCGCCAGTTCGGACCCCGGGCGCGCACCGACGCACCGCTTGGCAAGCCATGCTGTGGCGGCGTCTCATATAAAGTGGAGGAAGGTGGGCCTGGATGTTAGCCCATGGCCAGTCTTCCTCAGCAAAAAGAGGAGGATTGGCACATGTTAGCTCAGGGCTGATCTTCCTCACAAAAAAAAAAAATTTTTTCCCACTAGGCAAAGAAAAGATAAAGGTATCTCATTTTTGTTTTAGTTCAAAGTTTCCAGATACTGAGGTTGAACGTCTTTTCATGTACAGTCATGCATCACCTAATGACATTTTGGTCAATGACAGACTACATATACAACAGTGGTCCCATAAGATCATAATGGAGCTGAAAAAGTCCTATCACCTAGTGATATCATGGCCATCATAACATCGTAGCACAATGCATTACTTACATGTTTGTGGTGATGCTGGTGTAAACAAACCTACTGCTTCATCCCAATATCAAAATGGTGTTTCTCCCTCCAAACACCACCTCTTTGATCCAACCAATGGACCAAGACTTATAGCAGCTTTTAAGGCCTACTACCTGAGGAGGACCTTTGCCCAGGATATTGCTGCAACTGAGGAAGACACTGATGCAAGTCTGGAAGGATTGCAACATCTGTGACTGATCAAGAGCCTTGCTCGGGCTCAGGATGATGTCACCAAGGAGTGTATGAATGGCCTCTGGAAGACACTCAAGAGGTTTGTCCATGACTTCAGGGGATTTGCCAAGGATGAAGAGGTTGCAAAAATCAACAAAGCTGTGGTTGAGATGGCAAACAGCTTTAACCTGGGTGTGGGTGAGAATGACATTTAGGAGCTCCTAGAGGTGCTTCATGGGGAATTGACTAATGGGGAGTTGTTGGAACTGGAACAGGAATGCATAGCTGGAGAAGAGGCAAGAGAAAAGGAAACTGCAGGAGAAGAAAAAGAAGACGAACCTCCAAGAAAATTCACAGTGAGTGGTTTAGCAGAAGCTTTTGCAGACCTCAACAAGCTCCTTAAAAAGTTTGAAAACAGGGACCCTAACACCGAAAGGTTTTCGTTAATAGAAATGTTTATGGTACATGATCTGCTTACAGGCAAATCTGTGATGAAAAAAGAAACAAACCAAGCAAACCACCATGGGCATATTTCTGAAAGAGTGACACTTCCTCAAGAAGAGCCTCAGGCAGGTCCTTTGGGAGGTATTCCAGAAGAAGGCACTGTTCTCATAGGAGATGACAGCTCCGTGTGTGTTATTGCCCCTGAAGACCTTGCAGTGGGACAGGATGTGGAGGTGGAAGACAGGGATAGCGATGATCCTGACCCTGTGTAGGCCTAGGCTAGTGTGTGTGTTTGTGTCTTAGTTTTTAACAAAAAAGTTGAAAAAGTAAAAAAAATTAAAAAGTTTAAAAATAGAAAAAAGCTTATAGGATAAGTATATAAAGAAAGAAAATATTTTTGTAGAGCTGTACAATGTGTGTTTTAAGCTAGGTGTTATTACAAAAGGGTCAAAAGTTAAAAAAATTAAAAAGTTTGTAAAGTAAAAACATTACAGTTAGCTAAGATTAATTTATTATTGAAGAAAGAAAACTATTTCATAAATTTAGTATAGCCTAAACATACAGTGTTTATAAAGTCTACAGTAGTGTACAGTAATGTCCTAGGCCTTCACATTCAGTCACCACTCATTCATTGACTCACCCAGAGCAACTTCCGGTCCTGCAAACTCCATTCATGGTAAGTGCCCTATACAGGGGGTGTACCATTTTTTTTTTCCTGAGGAAGATTTGTCCTGAGCTAACATCTGTTGCCAGTCTTCCTCTTTTTTGCTTGAGGAACATTAGCCCTGAGCTGACATCTATGCCAGTCTTCCTCTACTTTATATGTGGGTTGCCGCCACATCCTGGCTGACGAGTGGTGTAGGTCCACACCTGGGATCCAAACCCATGAACCCAGGCTGGTGAAGTGGAGCATGCCAAACTTAACCACTATGCCATAGGGCCAGCCCCCAGATGTACCATTTTTTATCCTTTATATCATATTTTTACTGTACCTTTTGTATGTTTAGGTATGTGTAGGTGCACAAATACCATTGTGTTACAATTGCCTGCAGTATTCAGTACAGTAACATGCTGTACAGGTTTCTAGCCTAGGAGCAATAGGCTATACCATCTAGGTTGGTAGGTACACTCTATGATGTTCACACAATGATGAAATCGCCTAAAGACTCGTTTCTCAGAATGTATCCCTGTCGTTAAGTGATGCATGACTGTACTTAGTGGCCATTTGTATTTCCTCTTTTGTGAATTACCTGTTCGTATTCTCTACCATGTTTCTTTTTTTTTTCCTACCGTGTTCTTTCCCAGTAGTTTCCTTTGGCTGTTGATGTCTAAGAGTCGTTTATACATGATGCAGGTCTCTTCTTTCAGTCTAACAAATTTTTAACTTAGTTTCAGTCATATAAATTTGAAATTTTGAGGTCAAATTTATCAACCTTCCTTTTCCTTTTTGTATCTTATTTAAGAATGTACTCCCTGGGGCCGGCCTGTGGATTAATGGTTAAGTATGTGCGCTCCGCTACTGGTGGCCCGGGTTCGGATCCCAGGCGCACACCGACGCACCGCTTCTCCGGCCATACTGAGGTGGCGTCCCACATACAGCAACTAGAAGGATGTGCAACTATGACGTACAACTATCTACTGGGGCTTTGGGGGAAGAAAGGAGGAGGATTGACAATAGATGTTAACTCAGAGCCAGTCTTCCTCAGCAAAAGAGGAGGATTGGCATGGATGTTAGCTCAGGGCTGATCTTCCTCACGAAACAAAACAAAACAAACAAACAAACAAAAAGAATGTACTCCCTAACCCAAGTTCATAAAGATATTCTGTTTTTTTCTGGTAACTTTGTAGTTTTATATTTCACCATTTTGGAATCCACATAGAATTCATTTTTAGAAGTGCCATGGGGTGTCGTATTCATTTTATACTCACTAAGTGTCTTTTCATTGATTAGTCTTGACTCCAAGTGACTCTGAACCCATTTCAAAAATCAAGTCTGTATCAGAGGGGGCTTGCCCCATGGCGTAGCGGTTAAGTGTGCACTCTCCACTGCTGGCGGTCTGGGTTCGGATCCCGGGGGCCCACGGATGCACTGCTTGTCAGGCCATCCTGTGCTGGCGTTCCATATAAAGTGGAGGAAGATGGGCACAGATGTTAGCCCAGGGACAGTCTTCCTCAGCAAAAAGAGGAAGATTGGCATGGCTGTTAGCTCAGGGCTGATCTTCCTCACACACACACAAAAAAATCTGTATCCGAGAAACATGGTTTAATATGCCAAAATAAAGCTTTTTTTTTTTAGATAAGTAACTAGAATTTTGGGTGTTTCAGTGCCTTTAAAAAAATATTTTTCTTTAATGTTAAGATTTTATACCACTTAGGATATTGAGGGAGAAATGCCATAGACTCTGAAGAAAATTTAAAATACAAAGTTTCATAAATGTTTTGCTGGCATTGCAGTAAAACAAACATTAATTTCTGTTTCAGTCAAGTTTATTTAGATAACTTGTGATAGAACTTTAGTTCAAAACTAGTGTGAGCAAATAAGTCCTCGCTTGGCTCAATAACTAAAAATTCCGGGGGCACGCCACCTTCAGGCATGGCTACATCCCAGGTTCTGAATAGACAGACAAAAGAGATTCAAACTGCCATACCAGCTTAGAACCCCAAAGGAAGGAAGCAGGCTTTTTTGATTCCTTAAGCATAAGGGTCCTAGGACAAATTCTGATTAGCCCAGCTTGGGTCTCATGTCCATTCCTGACATATCAGTTGTTGCCCAGGGGAGAGGGAGCATTGGCCCAGCCTGGATCACATGCCACATTGGAATGATGGACAGTTTGATGAGGCCCACCTAAGCCACACAGGATGGAATGTAACTGGGAAGAGGGCTTCTGCTACCATAAGCTGGGGGGTGGGGTGCTGGGCACACAACCACCAGTGTCCCCTATCCTCTTCTTTCTCTTTGGAAGAGATGATGTCTTTTCTTAGGCACATATGATCGTGACTATTTGTCACTCCATTGCACTTTATATATTAGATACAGTCTGTCAAACTGGGACTTACTTTGCAGTCTTGGTTCTTCAGACGTGTATTGTGCAGTTTTAGGTACTGATAAATTTTATGGTGTTTTAAGCCTTTAAGGAAGTGGGAGGATACCAGGAGCTACTGCATAAGTACGTAGACGCTAAGCCAAGCATAATCCGTGAAGGAAACTGGACTGCCAAGCCAGAATGCTACATGCCTCGCCTGGATTCTTTCCATATCTTCCGAGACCCCATCACTGGAGACCTCCCCTGGCCTGGAATTGTCTTTGGTGTCTCCACCTTCTCCTTGTACTACTGGTGCGCCAATCAGGTAATTAGGTACTCTGCAGCTGAAGTGACTGCGTCGGGGGCTGGTGGTCGTCGGTGCATTCCAGGCTCCACCACCGTCTATGCAGTGGCAGGCGAGGGTGGGCCTCTCTGTACTCAGTGGTCAGTTTTCCCTTCCAATCTTTATTTATTGCCTAAATAACTTCACAAGAAATTTTGTTTAAAAGGAATTTCTTCCAGAGTCCCATCTATAACTCACCAAATATTTTCCTTTTTTCCTTCTTCCGTGTCACTAAAAACCACAATTTTTTTGGACATGAAATGTATGTCACTTATCCCTAATTAAGTCTACCAGATTAAATGAAACCAATCAGTATTTCAGGTGGATTTTTTTTGTGTGTGAGGAAGACTGTCACTGAGCTAACACCTGTGCCAGTCTTCCTCTACTTTCTATGTGGGATGCCGCCACAGCATGGCTTAATGGTCCGAACCCGCGAACCCTGTGCTGCCAAAGCCTAGCATGCAAACTTAACCACTATGCCACTGGACCAGCCCCCAGGGAGACTTTTTTAAGGATTCCAACTTATTCTAAAAATTATATGCCTCTCTTTCCTTTTTTTTTCAATTATTTTATTGAAGTCATATTGGTTTATAACATTGTGTAATTTCAGGTGTACATTATTATATATCAGTTTCTATATGGACTGCATTGTGCTCCCCACCACTAGTCTAATTTTTATCCATCAGCATACATATGTGCCACTTTAACCCTTTTGCCCATCCCCCAACCCTCTTCACCTCTGGTAACCACTAATCTGTTCTCTTTGTCCATGCGTTTATCTTCCACATGTGAGTGAAATCATGCAGTGTTTGTCTTTGTCTGGCTTATTTCACTTAACTTAATACCCTCAAGATGTTGTTGTAAATGGGACAATTTTGCGTTTTTTGGCTGAGTAGCATTCCATTGTATATATATACACCACATCTTCTTTATCCATTCATCAGTTGATGGGCACTTGGGTTGCTTCCACCTCTTGGCTATTGTGAATAATGCTGCAATGAACATAGAGGTGCATAAGTCTCTTTGAATTGTTGATTTCAAGTTCTTTGGATAAATACCCAGTAATGGGATAGCTGAGTGGTATGGTATTTTTATTTTTAATCTTTTGAGAGACCTCTGTACTCTTTTCCATAGTGGCTGCACCAATTTGCATTCCCACCAGCAGTGTATGAGTGTTCCCTTTTCTCCACATACTCCCCAGCATTTGTTTTTTTGGTGAGAAAGATTGTCCCTGAGCTAACATCTGTGCCAGTCCTCCTCCACTTTTTGTATGTGGGACACTACCACAGCATGGCTTGATGAGCGGTGTGTAGGTCCATGCCCAGGATCCAACTTGTGAACCCTGGGCTGTCGAAGTGATGTGCGTGAACTTAACCGCTACACCACTAGGCTGGCCTACCATTTGTTATTTTTTGTCTTAGTAATTATAACCATTCTAACAGGTGTATGAAGATATCTAATTGTAGTTTTGATTTGCATTTCCCTAATAATTAGTGATGTTGAACATCTTTTCATGTGCCTGTTGGCCATCTGTATATCTTCTTTGGAAAAATATCTGTTCATATCCTCTGGCCATTTTTTGATTGGGTTGTTTGGTTTTTCGTTGTTGAGTTGTATGAGTTCTTCATATATTCTGGAGGTGAACCACTTGTCAGATATATGATTTGCAAATATTTTCTCCCAGTTGGTGGGTTGTCTTTTCACTTTGCTCCTGGTTTCATTTGCCTTGCAGAAGCTCTTGAGTCTGATGTAGTCCCACTTGTTTATTTTTTCTTTTGTTTCCCTTGCCTGACTGGACATGGTATTCAAAAAGATGCTGCTAAGACCGATGTCAAAGAGTGTACTGCCTATATTTTCTTCTAGGAGTTTTATGGTTTCACGTCTTACCTTCAAGTCTTTAATCCACTTGAGTTAATTTTTGTGTATGGTGTAAGATAATGGTCTACTTTCATTCTTTTGCATATGGCCGTCCAGTTTGCCTAACACCATTATTGAAGAGATTTTCCTTTCTCCACTGTATGTTCTTGGCTCCTTTGTCAAAGATTAGCTATCTGAGGATGTGTGTTTATTTTTTTTGGTGAGGAAGATCAGCCCTGAGCTAACATCCAATGCCTAATCCTCCTGTTTTTTTGCCGAGGAAGATTGGCCCTGAGCTAACATCCATGCCCATCTTCCTCTGCTTTATATGGGATGCTGTCACAGCTTGGTGTGACAAGCGATGCATTGGTGCACGCCCAGGATCCAAAACCATGAACCCCAGGCTGCCAAAGTGGAGCGTGCGTGCTTAACCACATGCTCCACCGGGCCAGCCCGTGAGGATGTGTGGTTTTATTTCTGGGCTTTCACTTCTGTTCCATTGATCTGTGTGTCTGTTTTTGTACCAGTACTGTGCTGTTTTGATTATTATAGCTTTATAGTATATATGTGTGTGTGTGTGTGTGTATATATATATTTTTTTGGTGAGGAAGATTAGCCTTGAGCTAACGTCTGTTGCCATTCCTTCTCTTTTTGCTGAGGAAGATTGTCCCTGAGCTAACATCTGTGCCCATATTCCTCTAATTTATATGTGGGACACCTGCCATAGCACGGCTTGATAAGCCATGCTTAGTTCCACGCCCAGGATCCGAACCTGCAAATCCTGGGCTGCTGAATCGGAGCACGCAAACTTAACCACTATGCCACTGGGCAGGCTCCTTTATAGTCTATTTTGAACTCAGGAATTGTGATACCTCCAGCTTTATTCTTTTTTTCAGGATTTCTTTAGCTATTCGGGGTCTTTTGTTGCCCCATGTGAATTTTAGGATTCTTTGTTCTATTTCTGTGAAGAATGTCATTGGGATTCTGATTGGGAGTGCATTGAATCTACAGATTGCTTTAGATAATGTGGACATTTTTAACTATGTTTATTCTTCCAATCCATGTGCATGAGATATCTTTCCATTTCTTTATGTCATCATTGATTTCTTTCAATAATGTCTTATAGTTTTCATTTCAATGATGTCTTATAGTTTTCATTGTATAGGTCTTTCACCTCCTTGGTTAAATTTATTCCTATATATTTTATTCTTTTTGTTGCAATTGTAAATCGGATTGTATTCTTGAGTTCTCTTTCTGTTAGTTCATTATTAGAGTCTAGAAATGCTACTGATTTTTGTAAGTTGCTTTTGTACCCTGCAAGTTTGCTGTAGTTGCTGATTATTTCTTATAGTCTTATGGTGAATTCTCTAGAGTTTTCTATATATAGAATCATGTCATCTGCAGACAGTGAGAGTTTCACTTCTTCATTGCCTATTTGTATTCCTTTTATTTCTTTTTCTTGCCTAATTGCTCTGGCCAAAACCTCCAGTACTGTTTTGAATAAGAGTGGTGAGAGTGGGCACCCTTGTCTTGTTCCTATTCTCAGAGGGGTGGCTTTCAGTTTTTCACCATTGAATATGATGTTGGCTGTTTGTTGGTCATTTACAGCCTTTGTTATATTGAGGTACTTTCCTCCTATACCCATTTTATTGAGATTTTTAATCATAAATGGATGTTGGATATTGTCAGATGCTTTCTCTACATCTATTGATATGATCATGTGATTTTTATTCCACATTTTGTTCATGTGGTGTATCACGTTGATTGATTTGTGGATGTCGAACCATCTCTGTGTTCCTGGTATAAATCCCACTTGATCATGGTGTGTGATCCTTTTAATGTATTGCTGATTTGATTTGCCAGTATTTTGTTGAGGATTTTTGCATCTATGTTCATCAGCAATATTGACCAGTTATTTTCCTTCTTTGTGTTGTCCTTGTCTGGTTTTGGGATCAGGGTGATGTTGGCTTCATAGAATGAGTCAGGAAGTGTTCTGTCTTCTTCAGTTTTTTGGAATAGTTTGAGAAGGATAGGTATTAAATCTTCTTTGAATGTTTGGTAGACTTCTCCAGAGAAGCCATGTGGTCCTAGACTTTTGTCTTTTGGGAGGTTTTTCTTGACTAGTTCAATCTCTTTACTTATGATTGTTCTATTCAGGTTCTCCATTTCTTCTTGATTCAGTTTTGGGAGGTTGTATGAGTCTAAGAATTTATCCATTTCTTCTAGATTGTCCAATTTGTTGGCATATAGTTTTTCATAGTATTCTCTTATAATCCTTTGTATTTCTGTGGTATCCATTGTAATTTCTCCTCTTTAGTTTCTAAGTTTATTTACTTGAGGTGTCTCTCTTTTTCTCTGGCTAAGGATTTGTCAATTTTGTTTGTCTTCTCAAAGAACTGGCTCTTAGTTTCATCAATCCTTTCTACTGTTTTTTTTTGGTTTCCATTTCATTTATTTCTGCTCTAAGTTTTATTATTTCCCTCCTTCTGCTGACTTTAGGCTTTGTTCGTTCTTCTTTTTCTAGTTCTGTTAGGTGTAGTTTAAGATTACTTATTGGAGATTTTTCTTATTTGTTGAGGTGGGCCTGTATTGCTATGAATTTCCCTCTTAGAACTGCTTTTGCTGCATCCCATAAGAGTTGGTATGATGTGTTTTCATTTTCATTTATCTCTAGGTATTTTTTGATTTCTCCTTTGATTTCTTCATGGATCCAATTGTTGTTCAATAGTGTGTTGTTTAGTCTCCACATATTTGTGACTTTCCCAGCTTTTTTCTTGTAGTTGATTTCTAGTTTCATATCATTATGGTTGGAAAACATGCTTGATATGATTTCAGTCTTC
Source organism: Diceros bicornis minor (assembly GCF_020826845.1). Classification (NCBI taxonomy): domain Eukaryota; kingdom Metazoa; phylum Chordata; class Mammalia; order Perissodactyla; family Rhinocerotidae; genus Diceros; species Diceros bicornis. The sequence goes on along the minus strand of NC_080774.1, from coordinate 30,687,383 downwards.
TTAAATTTATTAGGGCTTGCTTTGTTTCCCAACATATGGTCTGTCTTTTAGAATGTTCCGTGTGCACTTGAGAAGAATGTGTAGTCTGCTGTTTTTGCATGGAATGTTTTATATATATATATTAAGTCCATCTGGTCTAGTTTTTCATTTAATTTCATTATTTCCTTGTTGAATTTCTGTCTGAATGATCTATCCATTGATGTAAGTGGGGTGTTGAGGTCCCTTACTATTATTGTATTGCTGTTACTTTCTCCCTTTAGGTCTGTTAATAGTTCCTTTATATACTTTGGTGCTCTTGTGTAGGTGCATATATATTCATAAGTGTTATGTCTTCTTGGTAGAATGTCCCTTTTATCATTATATACTGCCCCTCTTTGTCTCTCATTCTCTTTTTTATCTTGAAGTCTGCTTTGTCTAATATAAGTATGGCAACACCTACTTTCTTTTGTTTGCCATTTGCTTGGAGGATTGTCTTCCATCCCTTCCCTCTGAGCCTGTGTTTTCTTTAGAGCTGAGATGTGTTTCCTGGAGGCAGCATATTGTTGGCTCTTGTTTTTCAATCCATCCTGCCACTCTATGTCTTTTGATTGGAGAATTTGAACCATTTACATTTACAGTGATTATTGATATATGAGGGCTTAATACTGCCATTTTATCTCTTGTTTTCTGGTTGTTCAGTGTTTCCCTTGTTTCTCTTCCCATGCCGTTTCAGTTTGGTGATTTTCTATGGTGGTTTTCTCAGTTTTCTCTTTGTTTGTGATTTGTGTCTCTGTTCTGGTTTTTTGTTTAGTGGTTACCATGAGGTTTGTATCAAAGATCTCAGAGATGAGATAGTCTATTTTCTTTTCTTTTTTTTTATTTTTTGTTTTATTTTTTTTGAGGAAGATCGGCGCTGAGCTAACATCTGCCAATCCTCCCCTTTTTGCTGGGGAAGACTGGCCCTGGGCTAACATCCATGCCCATCTTCCTCCACTTTATATGGGACGCCGCCACAGCATGGCTTGCCAAACGGTGCGTCGGCACGCGCCCGGGATCTGAACTGGCGAACCCCGGGTCGCCACAGTGAAGCACGCGCACTTAACCGCCACTGGGCCGGCCCCAAGATAGTCCATTTTCTGATAGCCTCTTACCACCATTAGCCTAATCAGTTTCCTTCTCTTTCATCTTTCCCGTCTAAGTTATTATTGTCATAAATTATTCCATTTTGTGTTGTGAGTTTGTGATTAAAATGAAGTGATAATAGTTATTTTTGATGCTTTCTTTCCTTTATCTTTAATGTTATAACTAAGTGTTTGCTAACCTGTTCTGATAGAGAGCTACAATTTTCTGATTTTGTCTGTCTATTTGTCTCCTTGCTCAAGGCTTTGTAAACCTTTTCCTTTTTGTTTCAGGTATGAGGGCCTTCTTGCTCATCTGTTGTAGGGGGTGTCCTGTGGCATTAAACTCCTTCAGTGTTTGTTTACTTGGGAAAGTTTTTATTTCTCCATCGTATCTGAAGGCTAGTTTCACTGGATAGAGTGTTCTTGGCTGAAAGTTTTTGTCTTTCAGTATTTTGAATGTATCATTCCACTCTCTTCTAGACTGTAATGTTTCTTCGGAGAAGTCCGCTGAAAGCCTGCTAAGGGTTCCTTTGTAGATTATTCTCTTCTGCCTTGCTTCCCTTAATATTTTTTCTTTGTCATTGTCTTTTGCCAGTTTTACTAATAGATACCTTCGAGAAGATCTTTTTGCATTGATGTAATTAGGAGTTCTATTGGCTTCATTTGCTGGCAATTCCAGTACCTTCCCCAGGTTTGGGAAGTTCTCAGCTATTATTTCTTTGAACAAGCTCTCTGCTCCTTTCTCCCTCTCTTCTCCCTTTGGAATACCTATAATCCTTATGTTGCTTTTCCTAATTGAGTCGCATATTTCTTGGAGAATTTCTTCATTTTTTAAAATTTTTATTCATTTTTATTTTTTTTAATTTATTTTTTGTGAGGAAGATTAACCCTGAGGTAACATCCATTGCCAATCCTCCTCTTTTTGCTGAGGAAGACCAGCCCTGGGCTAACATCTGTCCCCATCTTCCTCTACTTTATATGGGACACCGCCACAGCATGGCTTGATGCATGGTGCATAGGTCTGAGCCTGGGATCCGAACCTTTATACCCTGGGCCACCAAAGTGGAGTGCACGAACTTAACCGCCATGCTGCCACCGGGCCTTCCCCATTCATATTTTTTTTAGTCTTAATTCTGTCTTCTCCTCCTGAAGCATTTCTATATTTGTGTCCTCTGAATTACTAATTCTGTCCTCTATAATGTCAGCTCTGTTTTATAAGGATTCTAGATTGCTTTTTATCTCATTCATTGTGTTCTTCATCTCCAGCATTTTTGTTTGGTGTTTTTTCAGAGTTTCAATCTCTTTTGTGAAGAACTCCTTCTGCTCATTAATTTTATTCCTGAGTTCATTGAACCTTCTTTCTGAGTTTTCTTGTAACTTGTTGAGTTTCTTTATGATAACTATTTTGAATTCTCTGTCATTTAGATTGCAAATTTCTGTGTCTTCAGGATTGATTTCTGTCTTGTTCTCCTTCTGATCTGGAGTGTTAATGTATTTCTTCATGGTGTTTGATGAAGTGGACTTTTGTCAGCACATAGTGGTGTCTGGTCACAGATTCCACCTGCCACCATGGGGGAGGCAGGAGCTGTGCTTTCTGAACCCATGGGGTCCACTGGAAGTTGTGCCCATCCACTGGAAGTTGTGCATGTAGGGCTCATCTATGTTTACTGGCTGCCGCTGCTTGGCAGGTCCCACATGCAGGCACAGGCACTCTGGTGTGGATCTGCTTCCCTGACTGACTGGCCTAGCTGGTGTGCCAGGCGAGAGAGGAGAGAAGGGGCAATTTGTTTTGCACACACCCGCCTGCTCTGCACTCATTGATGGCCCGCCTTGCCTGCTGGGCTTGGTGGGAGCACCCACGCAGTGGCCGAACCGCCTCGGTGTGAAGCGTTCCCGCTCGGTGTGTGCCCCACAGGGTCACTGACCTACAGCGTCTATGACAGAGGTCTGCACACATGCTCTGGGAGCATGGAGAGGTGCCTGGTAATTCTGCCCCAGCCTCAGACATGAGGGAGAAAACGCCAAGAAATTTCATCTTAAAAAGGCAACCAAGGGGCTGGCCTGGTGGCATAAGCGGTTAAGTGCGCGTGCTTCACTGTGGCGACCCAAGGTTCGCCAGTTCAGATCCCGGGCGCGTGCCGACGCACCGTTTGGCAAGCCATGCTGTGGCGGCGTCCCATATAAAGTGGAGGAAGATGGGCATGGATGTTAGCCCAGGGCTAGTGTTCCTCAGCAAAAAGAGGAGGATTGGCAGATGTTAGCTCAGGGCCAATTTTCCTCTAAAAAAAAAAAAAAAGGCAACCAAACTGTTGGAAATGTAAGGAGCACAGACACGACTCTTGCACAGTGTAAGTGCTTGGTACACGTTTCACAGATGAATGTTGTATGAAGAAAGTCATTGGAGAAGTGCTCCCATTTCCAGGACTGGGGAGCTAGTTATTCAGCTGAGTTAAAGGAAATGGATGGAAAAAGATACCGTGCAATTCCTACCCCAAGGAAAGCTGGTGTAGTTATATTGATACCAGATTAACAGCTTTGTGGCCAAAAAGCATTACCTGAAATAACTTGAAGAAGAAAACAGCAGATTGGAAGACTTAATTGACTTGCCCTAAAGGGGTTCTATATAGAGCATGCTCCCAGAATTACAGTGTGTATATGCCCTTCAAGCAGAAAAGGAAAATTGACAAAAATTGACCATCTCCTGGGTCATAAAGCAAGCCTAAGCAAATTTCAGATGACTGAAATCCTTTAGTATATGTTCTATAATAAAATGCTAGAAATCCATGACAAACCAGAAATCAATAACAGAGAGATACTAGACTTCCTCATACGTTTGGAAATAAAGAAATGTGCTCCCGGGCTGGCCCCATGGCTTGGCGGTTAAGTGCACGCCCTCCGCTGCTGGTGGCCCGGGTTTGGATCCCTGGTGCGCACCAACGCACCTCTTCTCCGGCCATGCTGAGGCCACATCCCACATACAGCAACTAGAAGGATGTGCAACTATGACATATAACTATCCACTGGGGCTTTGGGGACAAAAAAAAAGGAGGAGGATTGGCAACAGATGTTAGCTCAGAGCCGGTCTTCCTCAGCAAAAAGAGGAGGATTACCATGGATGTTAGCTCAGGGGTGATCTTCCTCACACAAAAAAAAATAAGAAGAAATGTGCTCCCAATGGTTTAGAAAAATACACAAATTAGAAATTAGATAACATTTTGAACTGAACAGTAATTAAATCACTACATAAAAACCTTGTGGGATACAGCTAACATAGTAGTTGGAGGAAAATTGATAACTTAAAATGTATATAGAAATTTTATAGAAAATAAAATGGCTCAAAGTTAATGAGCTAGCTATATCTTGGAAAGCTAGAAAACAACAAAATAATCTCAAAGGAAAATAGAATGAAGGAAATAAGAAAAGGAAGAACAAATACTAAAGAAATATCCAGTGGAGACGAGGAAGAACACAGAGTCTGTTGCTTTATGATACGACTGAAGTTGAGAACAATTTGGTGAATTTATCAAGAACAGAAGAAAGAAGGGAAAACTTACCCATATCAGTAATGAAAAGGGACATTTTTACAGCTGTGAAATACCTGCAATGGATGATGAGAATCTATTATAGTAGAGTTATGCCAATAATTTGAGATGAAATGAGAACATTCCTGGAAAAACTTAAACACATATTTGACTCAAGAAGAAGTAGTAAATCTCCCTTCCTCTAAAGGCATTGACTCAGTAGTGAACAATCTTCCCACAGAGAAAACTGGCTCAGAGGGCTTCACTGGTAAGCAGAAGAAAACAGTTCTTCTAGAGAATAATCTCTCATTTTATGAAGCTGACCCACCCCGATTGTGAAACCTGACCAGGGCAGCGAGGGGGGGATTACAGCTGTTCCCCACTCAGGAACACAGATGCAAACAGCCAACAAGATATTAGCACGCAGAATGCAGCTGCGGTGCAGGATGACACACAGTCGACAAGTCTGGTTCATGCATTCCAGGAATGCGGGAGTGGTTCACCATCAAAAAATCCACACAATCTGCAACATGGAAAGAGAAAACTCAAAAGATGCAGAAAGACCAGTGAATACAATCCAACAAATGATTCTTAAAAACCCACTTATCATACAAGGAATATTAGAGAATTTCCTTAATCTGGTGAAGGAATCTTTAAAGAAAACTATAGCAGGCATCGTGTTTCATAATGAAAAGTTTAGAAACATCCCCTTGTGACAAGACAAGGACGCCCATTATCCTCCTTGCTGCTGCAGATGGTCCTAGGACACCAGCAGAGGGAGTACGGCCAGAGAGAAAAGAAGTGAAATGTATGAGAATCGAGAAGATAGCAACAAAATTGTCATTCTTTCCAGATGATATGTTTATGTAGCAAATCCCACAGAATGCACAGATACACTAAGAGAATCTATAAAAATTGTAGCAAATTTACCAGATCCAATTTCAAATACAGAATCTTACTATCTCCCTATAAATCAGCAAATGAATAGTAAATAACATTTAAGAAGGATGCAATTTACAATTGCATAAAAATATCAGTTAGCTAAGGATTAATCTAAAGAGCTAGCCAAGCCGTTTATGGGGAAAACTGCACAACTTCATTGAGAATTATTAAAACCCGTTAATGGGAGATTAAAAGATTGAAAGATTGGACTGAAAGATTCAGTGTGGTAAAGATGTCAATTCTTCCCAAATTGATTGGTAAATTCCCTGAGAACTCGATCAAGGTGCAAAATTCCTGTACCTGTTTTAGGGGGGCAGAGGTCAAGGAGCTGGTTCTAATTAAGAGAAGCTCAGACCCATTTGACGGAGAAGAGCACTCTCCTCCTTCCTGGTCATCTGGGCAGCTTCAAGGTCATGCATGCCCAGAAGCACCTGGTTCCCTTCATCACCCACTCACAATTCTCGCTCTCGGTCCTTGAGGACCCAGAAGCTCGGTCACCTTGTCCCCAAGTGAGGGGGCGACCTGGAGGGGTCTTCACTGTGGGCACACCCCAGGCTCAGCTTCTGCCCAGAGTGTGGGTCCCGAGGAAGGGGCTCCGGGATCGCTGTGCTCTCTGAGGGTCGGCCCGCCCCATCCCATCTCCCTTCAGCACCCCCTTGCCCTACCTCTCTCCATCCTGCCCCAGCTCCGGAACCCACCTCACCCTCTCCGGCCGCCAGGGGTCTCCGTCCCCTCACTAGAAGCGCAGGGAAGGGCTCCAGCGCGTGCAGACCGGGAGGAGTGGGGACAGGACAGCGGGCGGGCTCAGGGACCTCCAAGTGATGCCACGGGGGCACTGAGGCTCAGAGCCCAGGGTCACACCAGGAAGGGACAGAGTGGAGACCAGGATGGCAGAGTTTAGTGACCGCAAAGTGACGCCCATGGGCTTTGCCTGGTTCTCACTTAATGCAGCACCGAGGGGGTGCGCACCACTGGGGACCACAGAGTCTGAGCGTCAACTGTCCCAGGCAGGGGCGGACAGGGGAGTGGGGCTGTGGCCTGTCGCTGGGCTGTGAACTATCCAGCTGCTCTTCAGAGCCGGCTGTGGCATACAGTACACCCGAACATAGACGCCCTGTGTCCCCACGGTTCCAGGTCGGGTGTGTGCCCTCCAGAAGCTGGTATGTGCCCGGGGGACGTGCAGGGTTCCCTGGGCCATGTTTGTGACAGAAGAACTGGAACTGCCCAAATGTCCATCCACCCGGACAGGCCATTCTATTATCTATATGTGTATACCATGCTCTCTGTTCACACGCTGAGCCATCTAGCTATCTCTGTTTGACGTGGTTGGATCCTACCTAGCCTTAGAGATATACGTACGAAGTTAGAAGGCGTAATGTGTCGACATGATGTCTTCAGGTACGTTTGAAAACTTGGAAGAAAACGTGAGGTGTGCAGCACGATGTGCAAGGCCCCCAGGGTCCCACTGGCCCCCTCTCCTGCCCCAACCCCACTTCCTTGGATCCACCACACAGGCCTCCTTTCTGTTCCTGCAACTCGTCAAGCACACCCCACCCCAGGGCCTTTGCACCTGCTCTTCCTCTTGCTGGGAGCACTCCTGCCCAGGCACCTCCCTGGCTGGTTCCCTCGCTGCGTTCAGGGGTGGCCTCTCTTGACCATTAGTCTAAACCAACAGCTGTCACTCTCTCCCCGCTTGACCCCTTCCTTTTCCTAAAGAACTCATTACACCACATGTCACAGCATAACGTCCTGTTTGTCCTGGCCCGTGTCACGCACTGGAACTTGGCTCTAGGACCTAGGCCGTGTCCGCAGGGCCTCAAGCAGTGCTGGGCTTCGGAGCTGATCAGCGGCTACGTGTGGAATGAATGGTGCTCGGTTTCTTCTGGGGAAGGAGGGAGCGCACGGGAGGGGGGGTGGGGGGCACAAGGGGAGGCCAGTGTGACCCGTGGTTTTTTTCTCTTTGTAAAAGCGTCTGAGCTAGTTGGCCACAGGTTAGTGTTTGTCGCTTCTGTGTGGCGGGCGTATCGAGCCTGTGTCAGTGTTCTTGGCATTTTTGTGTGTCTGTAAAGCCCAGTCCCCTCCCCTCCCGACACCCTGCCATCAAGCACTAAGGAGACCCGTCTCGGGGACTCTCTGGTCTGGAAATTTCTCTCCCCCAGGGTGCCTTCGTCCCTCCTGGGGGGCTGGGCACCCTGTGTGTGAGGGTGTGGGGTACAAGACCCCCCAGCTCCTCTGCCCCAGCCCCTTCTCTGGGACGGGGCTGGGCCTCTGGGCTCTGGCAGGCCCTGTGAGCTGGAATGAACTGGAATCTGGGCACCCAGGCCACGTGGGAGGGGGCGAGAGCACTGGCCCCAGAGTCGGGGGCCGGGGCTCTACCACTTATCTCCTGTGTGACCTTGTCCAGGTCACATCCCCCCGTGAAAGGAGAGAATGGTCTTCCCAGACCTGTGAACACTCCTGGGGTTACTCCTGGTGTGACTGTGACCATTTAGAGACCAGACAACAACAGCCACTAGAGGGCACTGTCGACTGCAGCTTCCGTGTGTGCACCTGTGTGAGTGTGAGCGTGACTGTGTGTGAGTTGTGTGTGAATGTGTGTGCAGGGGGCCACTGGACAGGGACACTTGGGATATGTTGACCAGGAATGCAGCTAGGACACCTCCATGTGGCCCATGGAGGACAGTCAGGTGAGGGTGGTCACGTCCCTGTGTGGGTGACACTCCTGTGAGGTGCGTGGTGACCACCTGGCTTGGCTCCCGGCCGCTAGGCCATCATGCTCCCTGGTCAGCTCTGACAGGCCCGAGCACCAGTCCCCAGGCATGGACCTGAGGCCCCTTGGCCTGGGGGTGGGGCCTGGCCTGTCAGAGGGACCTGGGTCTGGGGGTGAATGTGGGGTGTGGAGCAGTGGCCTCGATTTGCTCCCCGAGGCCTGAAGGAGGGGTGGCAGGAGGGGACGGCTTCTCCTCTGGACGCTGTGTATCCTTCATGTTCATGACAAATAAGCGCCAGACACCATTCCTGTGGCCACTCATGTGCTGTCTGCCCTGGGCGGGACCACTCCCTCTTACAGAGAGGTCACACAGGGGTTCCCTGCTCCTGGTGGGCCCCGCCCCTGAGCCTGGGTCTTGGCTGCAGGTGCGGGGTGGGAGGCTGAGAGACTGGCCTGTGATGTTCAGTCTTGAATGTGCTTCGGGTCTCAAGGCCCAGAGGAGGGCAGGAAGGCGCTGGGCCTGTATGAGGGAGCTAGGCCGCGGCCTGTTGACCAGAGAGGAGCCTGAGGCCAGGTGGCCTGGAGAGGGGAGTGCTGGCTCTCTGGCCTTGACTGCAGACCCTCAGGGCTCCTTGGTTTAAAGTGGCTGATGCGGAGTCTTAGGGTAGAGGCCACAGGCTGGAGCCAGGCTGAGAGGGAGCTCCGTGGGGCTGAGGGCATGTGTGTGCCGTGTGTAGGCGGGAGCACTGGGCCTTGAATACTGCTGGGGGACTCACGGCGTGACCGGGGCAAGTGCTTTACCCGCTGTGGGCCTCAGTTTCTCCTGTGTAAGCTGAGTGGGTGGGACCCACTCTCTAGTGCTGCTTCGGGCCTTCCCCAGTGACCCCCCAACGCCACTGTGGCTCCTGGGCAGCTGAGCTGGGCAGCTGGGACCCCTATGGGCCTGACTGCCCAGAGTCTGAGACCGGGGCAAGGATGGGGGGCACCAGGCCCTGCTGCTGGAGGTGCTGGGGCTGGAGGTTTCCCCTCCAACCCCCCCATCAAGGGGTCTCTGGCCTCAGAAACTGAGAGGCCAGGTGTTATCCAAGGCAGAGGGGACCAGATCCCCTCCCTGGGCCCTGACTGAGAGGCCCTGACCACCCATAGGGCCTCTCATGTCCTCCCACAGCCCCACACGTGCAGACCCCACAGACCCCAGCCAACAGCCCACTGACCGGGGGCCGCATCCCCAGCCCCCCACTCCCAGCACTCACACCCTCCCAGCGCCCCCAGAGCAGCCAGAGGCCAAGCTCACAGCCCTGAGCTTTCTCCTCCCCGGAGGGCTTGGTGCTTCCAGGAAGAGGCACAGAGCAAGTATAGGGGGAGGGTCCGAGGCCTCCCTGAGAAGGGGGCTTCCTGCCTGGTTCAGGCCACCTCGTGGTGCTGCTCCAGGGAGCTGGAAAGAGAAAAGCCTTAGGGCCCCTCTCTGCCACCTGCCTCAGAGCAGAGCTGCAGTCGGGGTGGGCCAGGTGGGAGGGCAGTGTCCACGGGCCCCTCTCCGTCCGTGCCTGTGCTGTCCCTTCCTTAGGTTCCGGGGGGTCCTCCCATCTCTCGGGTTGAGGGGCAGTGCGTGCTGCCTTTCTGGAATTTGGTCTGTAACACACGACCTTTGACCCCTTCCAAATCTAAGTCAGTGGTGGGACCTGTGCACAGGGATGGAGGCCAGGGGAGTTGGCTGCGTCCTGCAGTGGGACAGGGAGGGGCTGCCTGAGTGTCGTTAGAGCCGCACGTTCACGAGTGTGATGATGAGTGTGATGACGAGTGTGATGCGTGCCCAGGTTACCTACACCTGCATGGGTATGCTGTTCAGTGACAACAGGAAGAACTCTGCCTCTCTGCCTGTCTGTTATCTAGCGCTCTCTCTCTATCATCTATCTATCATCTGTTGATCTCATCTCTTGTCTATCTGTTGTCTATGTGAAAGGCAAGGTCAAGTCTGGAAGGACACACAGTAGGCACAACCAGCACTGATCTCCAGGCTGTGCTGGAAACTTTTCTTCTTTAGACTTTTTTCTGTTTTATTTTATTTTGTGTGTATGTCAGGAAGATCAGCCCTGAGCTAACATCCGTTGCCAGTCTTCCTCTTTTTGCTGTGGAAGATTAGCCCTGAGCTAAGGTCTGTGCCCATCTTCCTCTATTTTGTGTAGGGGACGCCACCACAGCATGGCTTGATGAGGGGTGCGTCAGTCTGCCCAGGATCCGAACCTGTGAACCCCAGGCCACCAAAGCGGAGCTCGAGAACTTAACCACAGCACCACCAGACCAGCCCCTCTGTTTTATTTTTAAAGAATCTTTGAATCTATTTCTTTGTATAATCAGGAAAAAATCAAGCTGTCTCCGTTTCTGAAGACAAAACACACTGAAACGATGCGTTGCACAACGACAGGGCCCTGGAGAAACCGTGACTCGGGGCTCCGGACGGTGTGGGTGGGCCCTGCTCGGGGCAGATCTGCCCAGTGTCGGCTGGGCGGGCGCACAGCAAGGTGCCTTCCTCGTCAGTGGTGAAGACGGCTCGTCAGCACGGATGGGTGTCAGAGACGCAGGGTCGAGGAAGAAAACACGTGGTCCAGCAACCTATACGAAGTTCAAAAAAAGGCAGAGCTGAAAACAGTTGGTCTAAGGGCGCAGACAGAGGACACAAAACTACGAGGAAAAGTAGAGATGGTGAACTCGGGGCTCCTGGGGTCCTGGCCGTGTTCTGACTCTTCGGTGGTACATGATGGTCATTGGATTCCTACCTTTTAAACTTTCCACATCCATTTTATATATACTTTTTATGGTTGTTATAGTTTACAGTTAAAATAGAAGTACTTCAAAATATTAGCAGTGGCTCTTCTGGGTGAAGTATGAGGGGTGAATTTTTTTCTGTACTTTCCACCCTATTTAGAGTGAGCTGTTGTTATTTTTAAACTAAAGACCAGGATTAATAAACTGTATTTTAAAGGGAACTCAGAAAACAAACCAGGTGATTCTCCCTTATGCTGAGCTGACGCCTGTGTCCTCATAGCTCATCTTCACCCTGTTGCCACCACCTGGGCCTGGAGTTTGGGGGCCCTGGAGCACCCCACACCTTTCTGCCAGGATCACCTCGAGTCAGGAGAGCAGTCTCTCCCAGGCCTGGATCTTTCCTTGCTGGATTAGCCCCTCCAGGTCCTCTGGCCGACTCCAACCCATAGAATGTGCATCCCCAAGAGTGAACCCTCTGTACACTGTGGCCTCTGGGTGACGGTGGTATGTCAGCGTAGGTCCGTCAGTGGTAACAAATGCACCACGCTGGTGGGGGGACTGATAATGGGGGATGCTGTACATGTGTGCGGGCAGGGGACTTATGGGAAATCTTGGCACCTTCCTCTCAGTTTTACTGTGAACCTAAAACTGATCTAAAAACATCAAGTGTTTAAATAATCCATTGACCATAGAAGTATGGTTTTGTTTCTGGACTCTCAATTCTATTGCATTGACCCATTTGTCTGTCTTACGCCTGTGCCACACTGTATTGGTTACTGTAGCTTTTAGTAAACCTTGAAATTGGGAAGTGTGGGATGCTGGCCCAGTGGCACAGCGGTGAAGTGCGCGCGCTCTACTTTGACGGCCCAGGGTTTGCGGGTTCGGATCCCGAGCACGCGCTGATGCACCACTTGTTAAGCCATGCTGTGGTGTCGTCCCATATAAAGTAGAGGAAGATGGGCACAGATGTTAGCCCAGGGCCAATCTTCCTCAGCAAAAAGAGGAGGATTGGCATCGGATATAGCTCAGGGCTGATCTTCCTCACAAAAAAAAAATGAAAAGAAATTGGGAAGTGTGAGTCCTCCCACTTTATTCTCCTTTTCAAGATATTTTTGGCTATTCAGGGTCCCTTACATTTCCATATGAATTTTAGGATCAGCTTTTCCATCTCTATAATGGAAAAAGCCATTGGGATTTTGATAGGGGTTGTGTTAAATCCATAGATCAGATTTGGGAAGTTGCCATCTTAACAATGGTAAGTCTTCCAATCCATGAGCACATGGGGTATCTTTCCACTTATTTAGATATCCTTTAATTTCTCTCAGCAAAGTTTGGTAGTTTTCAGTGTACAAATCTTACACCTCCTTGGTTAAATTTATTCCTAAGTATTTTTTTCTTTTTGATGTTATTGTAAATGTAATTATTTTCTTAATTTCCTTTTTCAGATTGTTCATTGCTGGTATATAGAAATAGAAATGATTTTTCTGTATTGGTCTTATATCCTGCAACTTTGACAAATTTATTAGCTCTCATAATTTTTTGTGGATTCTTTAGGATTTTCTATATATAAGATCATGTCATCTGAGAAAAAAGATAATTTTACTTCTTCCTTTCCAATCTGGATGCTTTTTATTTTTTTTCTTGCCTAATTTCTCCAGATTGAACTTCCAGTACAATGTTAAATAGAAGTGGCGAAAACAGGCATCCTTGTCTTGTTCCTGATCTTACATTTTAGTCTTTCACCATTGAGTATAATATTAGCTGTGGATATTTCAAAAATGCCCTTTATCTTGTTCAGAAAGTTGTCTTCTGTTCCTACTTTGTTGAATGTTTTTATCATGAAATGGTGTTGGATTTTGTCAAATGCTGTCTCTGCATCAATTGAGATGATCGTGTGTGTTTTGTTCCCTTCATTCTATTAATGTGGTGTATTACATTGATTGATTTTCATATGTTGAAACATCCTTGTATTTCTGGAATAAACATACTTTGTCGTGATGTATAATCCTCTTAATAGGCTCCTGGATTTGGTTAGCTAGTATTTTGTTAAGCATTTTGACATCTGTATTCTTATAAGGGACATTGGTTTACAGTTTTCTTATGACGGCTTTATCTAGCTTTAGTATCGTGGTAATGCTGGACTCATAGAATTGGTTAGGAAGCATACTTTTCTGGTTTTCTTTGGAACAGTTGGGGAAGGATTGGTGTTAATTCTTCTTTAAATGTTTGGTAGAATTCCCCATGAAGCCCTCTGGCCCTGAGCTTTTCTTTGTTGGAAGGTTTTTGATTACCGATTCAATCTCTTTACTTGTTATAAGTCTATTCAAATATTGTATTTCTTCTTGACTCAGTTTTGTTAGTTTGGGTGCTTCTAGGAATTTTTATTTTATGTAGGTGATCTAATTTGTTGATATACAATTGTTCACAGTATTCTCTTATAATCTTTATTTCTGTGTGGTCTGTAGTAATGTCTCAACTTTCATTTCTGATTTTAGTAATTTGAATCTTCCCTCTTTTCTTCTTGGTCACTCTAGCTAAAGGTTTGTCAAATCGTTGATCTTTTCAAAGAACCAACTTTTGGTTTTGTTCATTTTTCTATTCTCCGTTTATTTCTGCTCTAATCTTTGTTATTTCCTTCCTTCTGCTTACTTGGAGTCTAGCACTTCTTTTTCTAGTTCTTTCAAGTGTAAAGTTAAGCTACGCACTTAGGATCTTTTTTCTTTTTAAATAAATTGTGGTAAAAAACACATAACAGAATTGGCCATTTTAACCATTTTTAAGTGTACACTTCAGTAGTGTTAATTATATTCACATTGTTCTGCAGCAGATCTCTGGAAATTTTTCATCTTGCAAAACTGAAACTCTATACCCATTAAACAATAATTCCCTATACCCTTCTTCCCCCAGCCCCTGGTAACTACCCTTCTACTTTCTGTCTCTATGAATTAGACATCTTTAGATGTCTCATGTAAGTGGAATTATATATTATTTGTCATTTTGCAACTGGCTTATTTTATTCAGCATAATGTCCTCAAGGGTCATCCATTTTGTAGCATATTGCAGAATTTCCTTCCTTTTTAAAGTCTGAATAATATTCCATTGTATGTAGATATCACATTTTCTTTATCTGTTCATCAATTGATGGACAGTTGGGTAGCTTCCACCTCTCAGCTAATGTGAATGCTGCTGCTATAAACATAGATGTGTAAATATTTGCTCAACTCCCTGCTTTCAGTTTTGAGTATATACCCAGAAGTGGAATTGCTGGATCACGCTTAATTTTTTGAGGAACTGCCATAGTGTCTTCTGCAGCAGCTGCACCATTTTACATTTCCACCAGTAATGCACAAGTTTTCCAATTTATCCACATCCTCAAGAACATTTTTTATTTTCCATGTTTAAAATTTATAGCCATTCTAATGGATGTGAAGTGGTATCTCATTGTGGTTTTCATTTGCATTTCCGTAATGACTAGTGATATATAGTGTGTTTTCATGTGCTTATCGGCCATTTGTGAATCTTCTTTGGAAAAATGTCTATTCAAGTCCTTTGTTCATTTTTTTTTTTTTTTTGGTGAGGAAGATCAGCCCTGAGCTAACATCCATGCCAATCCTCCTCTTTTTGCTGAGGAAGACTGGCCTGGGCGAACATCCATGCCCATCTTCCTCCACTTTGTATGGGACACCGCCATAGCATGGCTTGACAAGCAGTGCATCAGTGCGCACCTGGGATCCGAACTCGGGCCACCAGCAGTGGAGCGCACACATTTAACTGCTACGCCATGGGGCTGGCCCCCTTTGTTCATTTTTTAATCAGATTTGTTATTGTTGAGTTGTAGGAATCCTTTATGTATTCTGGCTATTAACCCCTTATCAAATATATGATCTACAGGTATTTTTTCCCATTCCAGAGGTTGCCTTTTGACTCTGTTGATTATATCATTTGATACTGAGAAGTTTTCAAGTTTGATGTAGCCCCTTTTGTTGCCTGTGCTTTTGGTGGAACAACCAAGAAATTATTGCCAAATCCAGTGCCATGAAGCTCTTTCCCTAAGTTTTCCTTTGGGAGTCTGGGTCTTACATTTAGGTCTTTGATCCGTTTTGAGTTAACATTTGTGTACGGTGTAAGATAAGGGTCCAACTTCATCCTTTTGCTTGTGCATATCCAGTTTTCCCAGCACCAGTTGTTGAAGAGACTGTCTTTTCCCCATTGAGTGGTCGTGGCACCCTTGTCAAAGAGTATTTGACCATTACGTGAGGGTTTATTTCTGAGATCTCTCTTCTATTCCATTGGTCTGTATTTCTGTCTTTATGCCAGTACCACACTGTTTGGATTACTGTAGCTTCAAGGATCTTTCTTCTTTTTTAATGTAGGCATTTCCATTACATTTCCCTCTGAGCACTGCTTTCACAGCATCCCATAAGTATTGGTATGTTATGTTTTTATTTTCATTCACCTCGAAGTATTTTCTAATATCGCTTGTCATTTTTTCTTTGGCCCATTGACTATTTAGGAGTGTGTTGTTTAGTTTCCACATATCTGTGAATTCACTAAATTTCCTTCTGTTATTGATTTCTAGTTTTGTTCCATTGCAGTCAGAGAACATACTTTGTATTATTTCAATTCCTTTAAATTAATGAGCTGTATTTTAGATCTTAACATACAGTCTATCTATTCTGGAGAATGTTACATGTGAACTTGAGAAAAATGTGTAATCTTGTGTTGGATGGAGTGTTCTGTAGATTCTTGCTAGGTTTGTAGTTATTAGATGTGTATTATTAGGTGTATTATTCAGTTATTAGTGTTATTCAGCTCCTCTATTTCCTTATTAATCCTGATCATGGTGTATGATCTTTTTAATGTATTGTTGTATTCGGTTTGCCAATATTTTGTTGAGGATTTTTGCATCAATGTTCATCAGCGATATTGGCCTGTAATTTTCTTTCTTTGTATTGTCTTTGTCTGGTTTTGGTATCAGGGTGATGTTGGCCTCGTAGAATGATTTAGGAAGTGTTCCATCTTCCTCTATTTTTTGGAATAGTTTGAGAAGGATGGGTATTAAATCTTCTTTGAATGTTTGGTAAAATTCACTGGAGAAGCCATCTGGTCCTGGACTTTTATTTTTTGGGAGGTTTTTGATTACTATTTCAATCTCTTTACTTGTTATTGGTCTATTCAGATTCTCCCTTTCTTCTTGGTTCAATTTTGGGAGGTTGTATAAGTCTAAGAATTTATCCATTTCTTCTAGATTGTCCAATTTGTTGGCATATAATTTCTCATAGTATTCTCTTATAATCCTCTGTATTTCCATGGTATCCGTTGTAATTTCTCCTCTTTCATTTCTAATTTTATTTACTTGAGCCTTTTCTCTTTTTTTCTTAGTAAGCCTGGCTAAGGGTTTGTCGATTTTGTTTATCTTCTTGAAGAACCAACTCTTTGTTTCATTAATCCTTTCTACTGTTTTTTTGGTCTCAATTTCATTTATTTCTGCTCTGATTTTTATTATTTCTCTCCTTCTGCTGGCTTTGGGCTTTGTTTGTTCTTCTTTTTCTAGTTCTGTTAGGTGTAATTTAAGGTTGCCTATTTGGGCTTTTTCTTCTTTGTTAAGGTGGGCTTGTATTGCTATGAGTTTCCCTCTCAGGACCGCTTTTGCTGCATCCCATATGGTTTGATATGGCATATTATCATTTTCGTTTGTTTCCAGATAGTTTTTGATTTCTCCTTTCATTTCATCAATGATCCATTGGTTGTTCAGTAGCATGTTGTTTAATCTCCACATTTTTGTCACTTTCCCAGTTTTTTTTTCATGGTTCATTTCCAGTTTCATAGCCTTATGGTCTGAAAAGATGCTTGTTATGATTTCAATCTTCTTAAATTTATTGAGGCTTGCTTTGTTTCCCAACATATGGTCTATCCTAGAGAATGTTCCATGCGTGCTTGAGAAGAATGTGTAGTCAGCTGTTTTTGGATGGAGTGCTCTGTATACGTCTACTAGGTCCATCTCATCCAGTTTTTCATTTAAGTCTACTATTTCTTTATTGACTTTTTGTCTGGATGATCTATCCATTGCTGTAAGTGGCGTGTTAAGATCCCCTACTATTATTGTGTTGTTGTTGATTTCTCCTTTTAGGTTTGTTAATAGTTGCTTTATGTACATTGGTGCCCCTATGTTGGGTGCATATATATTTACAAGTGATATGTCTTCTTGATGGAGTGTCCCTTTTATCATTATATATTTCCCTTCTTTGTCTTTCTTAACCTGTTTTATCTTGAAGTCTACTTTGTCTGATATGAGTATGGCAATACCTGCTTTCTTTTGTTTGCCATTAGCTTGGAGTATTGTCTTCCATCCTTTCACTCTGAGCCTGTGCTTGTCTTTAGTGCTAAGATGTGTTTCCTGAAGGCAGCATATTGTTGGGTCTTGCTTTTTAATCCATCCTGCCACTCTCTATCTTTTGATTGGAGAGTTCAATCCATTTACATTTAGGGTAATTATTGAAATATGAGGGTTGAATGTTGCTGTTTTGTCACTTATTTTCTGGTTCTTTTGCATTTCCTTTGTTTCTTGTCCCATTTGTTTTGGACTGCCAATTCAGTTTGGTTGTTCTGTCTTATGATTCTTCTAGTTTTCTCTTTGTTTATCATATGTGGTTTTAATTTGATTATTTGTTTAGTGGTTACCTTGAGGTTTGGGCGAAAAATCTTCTGTATGAGATAGTCCATTATCTGATAGCCTCCTATTTCCTTATACTAAGTCAATTCAGTCAATGCTGAACCATTGGCAGCTCTGCCAATGCTGCACCAAGGCAGCATCAGAGCTGGGATTAGAACCAAGTGTTGCGTTCAGTCCCTCTCCACAGAGTTGCCAGGCACCAAGGTTCTGAGTTTCTCATGATTAAGATCTACCCACCCACCCAACTGTCTATCCACCCATTCATCCACCCAGCTACCCACCTACCAATCCACCCTTAGAATAACCCTTAGGAGCAGAACAAACAAATAAAAAATGCTGGCATTTCATTTGAAATTCAAGAAAGAGGTCTAGGAACGAAAAATTAACCAAAGTGTGAAAGAATGTCTTTTACTATATGCACTATTTAGCATGTAACATTTTACATGCTAAACAATCCACTTATCCATCCACCCACCCATCCATCATTCACCCATGCGGCACATCCATCCACCCACCCATTTCTTGCTTCCTTCCCTCATCCACCACTGTTTGTTAAGAGCCTTGAAGTTAGCAGGCACTGGGCTGTGGATGAGATGAAGAGTTTGCAGACCCAGGAAGGGGCTGCACCTCTTGGGGGCAGCAGCTTTTCCTTTGTCAGTGAGGATCCTGGAAGGGGGATGTGAGGTCCCTCAAGTCTTTCTGATGACCTGAGGAGTGTCCAATGTTGGCATTTCAAATAGAATCAGAGAGAGCATGCTACAAGATTTACCTACTGAGTTTGGGTCCTGGGCTCCCCTGGGTTCACCTCTGGACATCATTACTGGGAAGTGTATGCGGGAGCACGCGAAGAATAGAATCTGGGCATTTGCAAATAATCCGTTCACTGGCAAAGGAAGGTCTAACTGTCTACGAACTTGGATTCTGGACAGTGAGTTTGGGAAGTGGAAAGCACTCCTTTGCCAGTGCTAGGCCTGAAACTGCCCTCCACATGGCCCCCAAATTCCATCTAGTGCAGGTTTTCCTGGATATGGATATTGGAAACCTTTCCTTTTTCAGTATCAGCAGTGTATCTCATATTTTCCAGTTACCACAATATCTACTTTTGAGCCACTACATCTATTCTTTACATTTTTAGTCTCAGTGAATGGTGATCAAGGACCCCTGACTATCTATACTCTGCAGTATCCACAACAGCAATTCTTCCAGAAATATCTGGGGAGGAAATATGAGTATATGTGCTCAAAAAATTTACACAGGGGGAAAATAATGTGTCCTGTGGTTAATGAGATTCTCTCGTGTTCACACATTATAAAATGTAAAGAAGAAAAAAGCGGTGCCCTTTGGATCACAGATCAGAATTTTAATAGTCAAAAGCTACTTTTAAAATGTTACATGCTAAATAGTGCATATAGTAAAAGACATATTCTTTGACACTTTGGTTAATTTTTCTTTCCTAGACCTCTTTCTTGAATTTCAGATTAAATGCCAGCATTTTTTATTTGTTTGTTCTGCTCCTAAGGGTTATCTTACCTGTGACTCAGTTCATGATTGAAACAAACATTTTGATGGATCCAACGGACTGTGTTGTTGACTAAATGGTAGGAGCATAAAATCTCATGTGAAGCAGAAGATAAATTTGAACTCAGTAAAAGGATAAACGTATGGGTAGTCTCTGGAACTGGAAGGCCAGTGTGCTGTGATCTTTACCACAAGGATCATTTTCCAAACATTTCACTCTACCTGCACTTACCTAGCTCAACAATGCTGTAGGTTCTACGGACGTCGTATTTTTCCTGTGATAATTTAATGCGGTCGGTCGCTCCTTTCCCCCTTAATTTTCTGGTCTTGCCTTGCACAGAGCTGCACTCCTCTCATTTCCCACCAAACAGCTGATTACTCTTGAGATATTGTGTGTTGTCACAGACACTCTTTTCCAAAGTCATTTCCTGCACCACAGATCTGGTGAACTCAAGGTAAGTTTTCTGTTCTTGTGAGTGGCCTCAAAAGCAGTGAAATGGTATGTATTCTGGAATCACTGAATTGCTAAGGAGAAAATCTAGATAGTGAGGAAGGTGGTTTTTTGCTGGCTTTGGTCTGCAAAGCCATCTGATTCCAGCTTCCTGGTGGGATAGAGGATTTGGGGTGCGGTGCAAGAAATTTTTATTTGCAGTAAAGAACTGTGGCCGTGTTCTCCAGTCCCTGAAGACTGCTGTGTTCCCTTTCTGTGGTGTGGGGATGTGTGCGTGTGTATTGAGGGGCGTCTGTGTGTGGGTCTAAGTGGGGGTAATTGTGAATGTGTGTGTGGAGGGGGTGAGAGCGTCTGTGTGTGTGTGTTTCTGCAGGAGATATATCTCACTTACACAGCGTAGTTGCCAGGGTTACCTTTCTCGAATAGGAAGGAAGAAGGGAAGGCAGGGAGGGAGGCCCGCCATCACTGCTGTATTCTTGAGACACATTAGTTCATTCAACACTCACCCCACACACACCTGAAGGTTTGCCTAATATCCCGACTCCTCAGATGGAGAAACCGAAGTGCAGATATGAATGTGCCCAAGTCTCAGGCTCCTAAGTGGAAGAGACAAAATATGTAGCAGGCGTGTGGCCCCAGTGCCGGTAGTCTGCACTCCTGACCACCTGTCACTCACCAGTGGAACCATCCGTCACCCTACAAGAAGTTCCAGCGTCTGTGTGTGCCTAGAACTACCGGAGCCATCAGAGCCCCTGAACACTGTCGGCATCGTAAGGTGGCCTCAGTGGTCACATAAGCCAAGGTAGCTCTCGAGTGGGAAGGCCCAGCTACCAACGCCGAGTGAGGATTCCCAGGGCGTGCAGGACGGCGAAGAGCCTAACGACGCCAGGCCCAGAAGTGGGAGCCCGCAGTCAGCCCGCTGCATCTGCCACGGGTTCGGAGTCGCTAAGGAGGATCAACACACACGACACACGCTGGGACAAGTTTTACTCACAGAAGGACCAGCGACGCAGCACAGTCAATGTCTAGTGCATGCTGGTCTCTTACAGCCAGCGGTCCTTCCCGAGGGCCGTTGTGGGGCAGTGGGCTGCACACGCCCCTCTTGTGCCACAGGCAAAGACCCCATCCCCTTCCTGAGGGGACACATGTACTGGTGGGGCTGGCCAGGTGCCCTCTGACCACACTCTGAAGCCACACAAGGAAGTTCACTGTGTACCCAGAACAGGGGAAAGGTTCTCCTAATAAGCAAGGGGAATCTGGGTCAAGCAACAGTTTTGCACCTGGCTTCCAGTCCCAGCACACCAAATGGGCGATCCCAGAGGCCACGTCTCTCGATGGCTGCTTTCCCAAGAGTAGCTATAGGTGCATTTTATGCCGAGTTCGGCATCATCATTAGTGTGAAAAGCACATAGAAAGTCCACGTGCTCCTGGTCAGCTCACAGACTCTGAGTGTGGAAGGCACCACGCAGGAAAACCGGGTCACCTTCTGTCAGTTCTGGGTCACTCTTGGGTAGCTGGCCCGAGCAGGTAAGAATCAGTGAGTTAATTTAGTGTATTTGGCAACATTATCACCAGGAGCCCTAGAAATCCTGAAATCCTGTGAGCCACACACCCTGGGGACAGCGACAAATCAGAACTCAGAGTGCACTTGGTTGTTAGCCTGGTGCCCATCACCCTTGTTGCAACTCTGGTGCAGCTGGGTTAGAGAGCCCCGGGCTCCCCGCATACCTCCCCCCCGAGGAACTGTCCACCACTGCATTGCCACTGGAGCAAGGGCAGCCCCTCAGCCAGTGAATACACACATGTGACAAAGAAAAGCAAGCTGGAAGTAAAAATAGCATATGACTAATAAAGCTTATTTTAAATGGCAGTATTTCAGTATTTTCATCAAATGTCTTCCATATTTGATTATCTTTATGACAAAGGATGAGTGAACAAGTACAACAGAAGGTGTTCCCTGTAATTAAATCTATTCCACCAATAAAAGTTTGCTTTTAATCAAGTGTGAAACCCCACACAACAGATGATAAAAGCAGCAGCAGCAGATCCGTGGAGACTGAAGTGGTCTGGGGAGAGGTCAAGAAGATCACCACAGGCGGGAGGGGCGATGGGACTCTGCCACTGGATCACAGCGTGTGGCTGAGAACCCGGCGTAGACTGACTCATTCTCGTTGCTGTACGTTACCTTTGGCTATTAAGCCAAGGACTCTATTTCCCATTTCTTTCCTGCTCCCCTCCTTTCCCCTCCTTCATCCACCAAGGAGGACGGCCCAGCAGCAGCTCAGTCTGTGCTTGATGACCGACCCCCTCCATACGCATCAGCCCTGCGTCCACGTCCTGCAGAGCTCCCTGCGTAACTCCTGAGCTGACCACCCCCGACTGGCAGTGCCTGTCTCCTCCCGCACCCCTGAGGGCCTGCTGGAGGAGCTTCCCCGCGACAGGGCAGAGCAAGAGGCGCCATCTGTTGCCAAGGTAAGGTCGCTTTCTGTGTCTGACAGAAATGCTGGTTCTTGGTTTCTTTCCTTTTCAAATGCACGTGTGAAAGCCTGACGGTGTACGTTAGGGATCACACCTACAATGTCCATGGGGGGGCTGCTGAGCGAGTCTCTCACTAGCTGACGCCTGGTCCACAAGGACATCTCCGAATGACAGCGTCAGTTATCAGCTGTATGAGCCTTTCGCTCAGGAGCAGTTTTCCTCCTTGGGTTAAGGACTTTGCCATGGCCAACCAGAAGGGACTGGAGACACCCCCTCTGCGAGAAGCTCCTGCCTTTCCCACAGGCGTCCTCTGCTCTTGCTTTTGGGCCTTTGACTCTACCCTGGTCTCCCAGGTGGTTTCCCAACATCACCAAGAGAACTGAAGAGCTGTGCAGACAACACCATCGTCATCTCATTCCCAGCGTTTTCTCCTCTCTCATCGCAGGTGGCCTCAGGAACAAGCAAACAAAAAAGTGGGGTGTGTTCTGGAATCACTCACTTGCTGAGGAAAAAACACACTGGCTTTAGAGTGGAGAGCGGCCTGATTCTGGGTTCCAGCTGGGACTGGCCAGGCGCTGGGTCAGCAGGGACAGACACATGATGGGGCCAGACACAAGGAGGCTCCCAGGCCTGTTCTCCTGGAGCCAGGAGGGACCAGTTTCTGTTTTTCACCTGCTTCTGGAAGTCACCTGTCAACCAGACCTTGTCTACACACTGTTGGCCAAGCGTTGTCTAGCCCAGAAACACATTTAAACTGAAGAGATCTCACACCACGTGGCCAGGGCTGCTGCAGAACATTCTAGTAGCAGAGGAGGTGAGAGGGGCATGGGCTCCAGTGCAGGGTGAGCTCAGCAAAGAGATGGGGGCTGATCTGAGGTCGAAGTGGTCCTTGCTGCTCCCTTTCATGGCCTGGAGGTCATCAGTGAGAGTTTCTCTGGAAGGTCTTGGAATTCTCAGGCCCGGACTCTATCTGTGTCCTCTTACTCGTGGGGACAGGAGCCCTGGCCATGGTGGTCGCTGCACAGGCACCCTGTGTCTTCCTCATCCCTCCTCACCCCAGTGCTCAGCTCTGGACAACCCCTCTCAGGCCCCAGTAAACATCTGATGACTACAGCCCTGGGCTGGGATCTGGTCCAGGTGTGGAAATGGTTCCCCTCAGCTGGTCCAGGCCTGTAGGGCCCCAACACTGAGCCAGGTGCCTGCCCAGGCCCTAATCCAGAGCAGGGGGGAGAAGGGGGCTCCTGAAGACAGTGCAGTGTCCCTCCCTCCCCATGACCCCGCTGTCTGATTCTGTCCAGCACAGGTGGGCCTGGCCTCACTCTGCCCCTTTGCTTACAGGTGGCCCCTGCTGGGACTCCTCTGGGACCTGGTGTTGACCTTACCGTTTGAGTGTCCCCAGGGCCTCAGGTGGTGCCTGGCCCTTGTGCACGTGTCCAGGAAGAACCTACAAGTGAATGGTCAGATCGGGCCACAAACTGCTCTGCAGGAGCGGGGAGGGGAGGGAGGTGGTACGGTCTTCGTCTGCAGATTCCAGAGCCACGCTATCCAGTGTGGTCGCCTCCAGGGGGACGTGCGTGCTCGTGTTTAACCTATTCGAGGACATCAAATGAAGCGTTGGTTCCTCGTCACAGCCGCATTTCAAGTGCCCAGCAGCCGCACGGCTACAACACAGAACATTTCCATCCTCACGGAACATTCTCTTGGGCAGCTCTCTGAGCCTGGCCCAGGGTCTGTTCACTGAGCTCATTTAACCCACAGCGTGTGCCTCACAGCTGGACGTTCAGGTTTATCACATGGGGACCTGAGCTGTCATGACCCGGGGGACTGAGGACACGAGTTGGGGGTGTGTCCTCTCTCTCATTTGAGGGTTTGCACCTGTGACCAATGTCTCCTTGAAGGGCTCTGTCTGCACAGAGCCCATGGGAGGTCTAGAGCCCAGAGCAGTGCGCAGGGTGATGCTGCATGAGCCAGCAGGGCCTCACCTGAAGCAGGAGGGCTGGGTGAGCCCCTCTCTCTCATCACTTTCTTGTGGATGTTTGTGTCTCTAGAGGTTGGATTGCCGACAGGAGGGGTGACTCCAGTGGTGAGGGTGAGGACCCTCCAGGTGGGAACATCACTCAGGCTGGGGCCAATGGGAGAGGGTTCCCGGAGCATCGGGCTACACCTGCTGCTTCGGAGACTGAGGAAGAGGGCTGTGAAACAAGGAGGAAGGAGGAAATACCTTGTGCTCTTCTCATGTGTTAATGACATGAGAATCAGAGCTGTCACGTCTGTTGGTTGGGTGTACTGTTTATAACCATTTCTTGCTTTGCTACTTCAAGTTTATCTTTCCCACAAGACCTGCTCCTTTTTGCTTCTGCCTCTGCAAACACCGAAGTCCGTGCTTGTGCTCGGTGAGCACCTCTTGGGAATGGAGCACGAGCGTTATTGGGCTGGTCACAGGTGCTGACCTGTGAGGGAGGGGTCTGGTGGGCCCTGCTCTCTCGCAGGTGCTGGAACGGGAGACAGTTCTCCGCGTGTGTCAGGTGGTGGTGAGATGGACCCTCTCCTTCCGCACCTTCAGGTCCTGCCGCACCTTCCTTCCCGTCCTCTGTTCACTCCTGGTTTAAAGCGCACTCCCAGGGTTGGTAACATGGAGACTATTTCCTCTCAGCCTCCTGCACATGCTCCCGGATCCTTCTGGAGAAGTGAGTGGGGAGCACATCCTGGGGCACATTTCTCGCCTCCACTCCTCACCCAAATCCCAACTCCCAGACTAGGAATAAAACCTGCACTTGCTTCCATCTGGGAGAGGCCCCTGTCCAGCTGCCCTCAAGATCCTCCATGCGTGGCGGGAATTCTAGAAGATTCGGTCAAGGGGCTGCTGGGCTTGCTTCACACACTGGCTCTCACAGCCCCATGACCTGGTCTCCTGGGATTCACCAGGACAGACCTCTGGGCAGTGGGGCCAGGGCGTCCCTGCTCCTCTCAGAACCCACAGCTGCAGCCAGACAGCGCCGCCTCTGCTCGCCCACAGCCCAGCCACGCCCACCCTGTGACCTGTCCTCAGGCCTGCCCACGGCCCTCCGTCCCAGTCCTTCCAGGACGTGCCACAAACCCTGGCAAGTACCGTGTATTTACGTGGCCACACCTGCCGTAGGACCCCTGTCGCCTCACTGCAGACTAAGGGGAATTGGACGAGTTACTTTACCTCTAAGCTCATGTGCATCCTCTCCAACGGGCCGGGGAATTAGGGGGGTTAGGGGTGTTGTGAGGGTCAAGTGTCTCCAACTACCGAAGGTCGTAGCAGGCGCAGGACAGTCACTGGACATGAGGAGTTTGTTGTAATTCTCTCCCACAGGGCCCATCACAAGCCCAGGCCCAGGACAGGTGCTCCCTGGTTTGGATGGAGTGGTTAACCGATCAGTGGACTGACGGGGCGAAGGCAGTATATCCTTGATCTCTTCACTGATGTTCCTGTAGTAGAGAGAAAAAGGTGGTGGAGGTTGACAAGGAGAAAGGAAATGGACAGGAATCTGGAGAGGGGTCAGGCTGGTGGTGAGAGAGGGAAGGAAACGTCATGGACAGACAGGACGTCATGGAGACAGCGACGCCTTCTTGGAGGAGCAGGATGACACGGGCACTGCTTCCTGGTCACCGTTACAAGATCTGAGGGTGATAGGGGCCCTGGAGGTCCTGGACCCACTCCTCACTGCAGAGCTGAAGCACTTGGGGCCCGGGGAGAGGACCGTAGAGATGAGGACAGAGTTGAGTTCTGGGTCGGGCTCCATAATCCCAGGAGCAGCGGGGCCCGAGTTCTCACTCCACTCTAACTCAACCCTCCCTCTTCCCAAGGCCGCTCCAGGCCGCTCCGTCACCATCCCTGCCCTTGCGCGGGCACAAGCCTGTTACATGTTCTGGGGATTAGGATACAGAGACCAGCCATCTGCATGTAATTTATTTCCTACTTCTGGCTCTTTCTTATTCTATTTATTTCCTTCCCATAAACCGCTCTGTGTAGCTCTTCCCCATCTCCTCTTTCTGTGATTCTCATCCTGAAGGACCTGGTCTCATCGAGGCACTGGAGGTCCTTGCATCTCAATGTCTATAAATCTCTCTGCAGCCCGCCCCACCCACTTTCTTAGCATCGCCCTGCTCCCGACCCCGGTCTGCACCAGTGAACCCTGTGAGCAACCCTGAATGGCTGGGACGGAGCTGGGCCCAGCCTGCTAGGGGCCCCGTGACGTCTGGCTCTGCCCTGGGCACCCCCACACGGGTGCTGTCCTGCCCCGGGGGGCTCTGGACTTGCACAATTGTTTTCTGCCTTACAGTAAGAAGGTTCCACAATTTCAAAAAAGATTATCCTATCAGGAATCTGACTCCAGAGAGCCTCTTGTCCTGGAGTCAAGAGAACGAACCAAGAAAGTAAAAGAAGAAAAAAGACAAGAGGAAACATGAGTGAGGAGAGCAGAGGAGGATGAGCAGACGGTGAACGAATGCACTTCAGGAAAACCAGAACCCCGAGGAGGGCTCTGGGGTAGCTGCTGCTCCACATGACCGTGCAGGGGAGAGTGGACGCTTAGACCAGTGCAGGCACCTGAAGGACGCCCTGAGAACAGATGCTGGGGGACGGAGACCCAGGCCTCACGAGCCGAGCTGGCTAGCCTGAGCCCCGCACCGTCTGTCTGAGCTGGGAGGAGGCCTTCAGGAGGTGCAGGTCACACCGTGCTCTTTGTGAGAAGTGTCCCTGCAGTGGTTCCACGTCCTAGGCCGGCAGGACCCAGTCCTGCCCCTCAACCCTCTCAAGGTGAGCGGGAGCCTCTCAGCTAAGCTGTGTGCTGAGATGGCATGAGTGGGCTTGGCCTCCCCGACTTCAGCCTCCTGGGGAAGGGTCAGGAGGACAGAGACACCAGTCTCCTCCTCATGCAGCAGGACAGTTCTCCCGGCCCAGGGCTGCACCTCTGCGGGTGCTCAGTAGTCCCGGCATTAAGGGGGCACCCTGCAGGATCCAAACTCGGCGCGACCTGCCCAACCCCTGGGCCCCTTAGCGTCTGCAGAGCCTGTGGAGGCCTGGGTCCCCTCACGGTGCCAGTTCTCAGCCTGAAGTTCTAGAGGCTTTTCATATATACGTAAAAATCAAACAAGACAAAAATTTGAAGGAAAGTCAATGCATTGCTTACTTGGGATATGATACGGAATTAGGATCAGAAGTTTTGTTTATTTTATTTTCCAATTTTGTAAATAAAACAAATATACCTTGTATTATATTTTCAAAAGCAGTGTTCTGTGACCTTTTCTTGCTGGATATGAAATTTACGATTTTATTATTAAAGCATAATCATTTTATTTTAATTGAAAGGCACAGGCAGGTTTGGCTGGGGTGTTAGAAAGGAAAAGGATTCTCAGGGGAAAAGGGAAGCGCTCAGGTCTCCATGCATTTTCAGTGAGCAGGTCTCATGATGGGTTGTATTGAGTGGGGCGGACAGGGTCCCCACGCCCACTCTGTCATCAGACCTCCTGCTCCTCAGAGGGCCCAGGGGAGTGAGGCTCGGCTTTTCCATCCTGGAGGCCTAGAGCCTCCCCTTTCCTCCCCATCACTTTGTCCAGGGGACCCGTCACTCGAAGGCTGCCTGGCCGAATGCCCGGGTGAAGTTGTCCCTGGAGGGCATTTATGGACACTCTGCTGACGAGCAGACACACTCAGCAAAGACCAGCTAAGATCCAGTGCCCCGTGGATCTGACCCTGGGATCTCAGGGCCCAAGGTCACTTCCAGGGCCTGAGGAGCCTTCTGGGTCCTGCACAGCCACCCCAGGGAGCCCTCCTCCAGCCGTGTCTGTGCCTCCCCAGGGACTCCAGCACCTGTGTGTGTGCTGCAGGTTCTGGTCTGACACCGTGAAGGCCGGGACGTGCAGGCATCAGCCTGGGCTTCCAAGGACCTGAACTTGCACAGTGTCCAGAGGCTGAAATGAGACACGAGGCCAAGGACCAAGGCCGCCTCCCTGCTGCTCCTCTCCCGGGTCAGCTTGTCAGCACTGGTGACTGAGCAGGGGATCGTAGAGAGTCAGCCTGCACTCAAGAGATGGGTTTTCTATTGAATGCTGCAGGTTTTTACATTAAACAAGATTGATCTCCCACTAGTTTTATTTAATATTTTATATAAAATAAAACACAAATACAGAAAAGCCCCCTAACCAAAGGCAGCCCTCGATGACTTACAGGCGCTGCACTCTAGGGAGCAGTGGTTTCTCACTGTGAGAGCTCAGTGCTTCTGGAAGCTTCTCCCAGCTTCCCTGCCCTGCCCCCACACTTCCAGGGCAAATCCCAAAGGGCCTCCTTGGATTCTCCCGGGTCTCTGTCTCGCTCCACTCCCTCCCCAGGGCGCTGCCACACTGACTGAGCTGATTACGTGTCATCGCTGTGCTCAAATACACAGGAACTAACTGGCTTCGTTCCTGTGAGCTAATAAGCTAGGTGTGTTATGATCTCCTTCTCCGGGAGGCTGCTGGGTGCTGGAGATGTTCTGTGCATTGAAATGGGTGTTGGCAGCAGATATGTTTATATTTATAAGAAACCATAAAGCTGGACACTTACTACCTGTGCACTGTACAATATGTAGAGTAAGCATCAATTAAAAAAAAAGAAATATCAAAAGTAAATTTTTACACAAAGCAAACTTCACGCCCAGGTGGTTCCTCTGATTTCTACCAAATACTTAAGAGAGAAATGATGCCAGTCTCCTCCACACTCTTCCAGAGAACAGACACAGAGGGGACACCTCTGCACTGCTCCCACCGGATCAGGAGAATGTTGATATCACCCAGGATAGATGTTACAGGGAAGGAGAATGACAGGTCATCTCTCCCGAGTGTAGGCGTCACAATCTGAAACCAAACATGAGCAGTCTAAATCCAGAGATTTCTATACAGGGAGAAACTGGGGTTCCAGGGCGGGGATTCCATGGGTGGATGTAGAGAGGATCGCTGGGTGTCTGGGTGCTGCTGGGAGAGTGGGGAGGAGGGCCGGTGTGGTCGAGTGAGTGGTGGGAACATGGGTGACAGAGATTAGGGGCATCTGCGTGATGCTCAGGGAGGGTCCTGGGTGGGGTCCCCAGGCTGTGGCTGTGGAGGGATCCCCCTAAGAGGACATGGGACTCTTCCCCCTGCCTCTGCAGGCTCTAGGGCGGGGTGAGCAGTTCGCAGAGACCAGTTCTGGTGAGCAGGAAAGGGGCCCCCTCAGAGCCAGCGCAGCCACTGCCAGCTCTCAGCCAGGCCTCGTCCAGGCTGCTCAGATGAGTGGTCAGTAGACAGTGGGGCACACCGACTCCATCCATGAAACCACCAGAAACCACCAAAGCACCAGACCAGCTCACCGTCCTCATTAATCAGCACTCACTGTTCACCCAGGGTTACTCACTGAAGGCCAAGCTAGTTCGTCAGAGAGGTGCCATGCGGGCAGCTAGTTGGGAAAGGCCTGGGCTCTGAGCCACACGGGAGCCAAGCAGACCACTGGTCAGCCCCTCAGGAGGCTCACCTGGAAGTGGCTCCTGTGTGAGGATGCTGGGGGAGGAGGACACAGATTGGACCCTCTGACTCTTCAAGGGACTTCCTTTCAGGAAACGTCACAGCTTTGGGGGCAGGGATTGACAGGTGTGGGTGGAGGCTGGTGGGGCTTGTGCCCTCTCTTGGCTGAGACGCCCCCCTATGTCCCTGCAGCGACCTTGGAGCAGGAGAGTGTGGGGAGTGGAGGGAGGGTAGCCCTTGTTCAGGAGTCCAGGACATGACTTAGAGAACTCGGGGTTCCAGGGGTCTCTGTCGCCAGGGAACCAACTACATTCCTGTCCCAGATCCACTGTATCAGCATTGTGACGTCACTTACAATCTCTAAATTTCACTGCCATGAACCACAAAACATGGGTCACAGCGCCTGCTTGTGCGTCCCACGGGGCCAGTGTGGGATCACGGGCGATGACCGCAGAAATTCTCCATGAGACGTAAAGCATCACCCACATGAAGGCTGAGAAGGAAGCTTCCACTCTCCCTGCCCTGTCGCCATCCAAGTCTCCTCTCTGGAGGCAGCCACTACTAGGTTTCTTGCTTATTCTTCCGGACATTTCATATTTGAATGCTTAGGTAGCGCTTATGAAGTACCAGTCATTCTTCTTCAGGCGCTATCTGAATTTTCTCATATTAAGCTTCATGACATAATACAGTAAGTAGACCCTATTGACATGTCCGTATCACAGAACAGGGAACTGAGGATGGAGGGGTTAATCACTTTCCCAGGTACAGGTGGCTTCTAGAATGCTTGGTACAGGTCATCAGACACCAGCTCCCACACTCTCGGTCACTGTGCTGTCTTTCTAAGTTGTCTCATCTGAATAAAGTCATGTCCCCACACAACCAGTCTGCTGGGTATGTTAAGTGCGCACTACCTGGCAACATCCCTCTTCTGAGCCCAACTCGGATCCACTTGGCTCCCTAGGCAGCTGGTGAACAAGGAGAATGGAAGTGTGACCTGCGAATGAATGAATACTTTCTCATGGCCTTCTGCCATCAACATATCAACACTTCTCTCTATTTGTAGTGTATTTCCCAGGATCATGGCCCGGGTTACAAAAAGAAAAGGAAGATCACAGGGGATTCAAACAGGATGCACAAGAGAATCACCTGCGGTCACGGAGACCTCCTGGCCATCCCTGGCCGTGGTTGAGCGGCATCTAAATGGGCATCCAGCCAAAGGGCAGGGTAGAGCCACAACTGTCACCCCACTGCCCACTCCACGGAAGGTGTGGAAATTCAAGAGTAATGAGTTCAGTTTGTAGAGCAGAGACTGGGTCTTGGTGAGGAAGGACTTGGGCAGGGAAGGGGCACGCTCGGGGCCAGTGCAGCCACTGCCCGCTCTCACTGATCAGACGGCTGCTCAGCTCTTCAGTCAGCGAGACGTGGGGGCCTGCAAACGTCATTCATTAAACCACCTAAGCTCCAGCCCAGCAGACCCCCTTCCCAGTTAGTTAATAGTAACCGCTCGTCATCCAGCTTTGGTCAGTTGACGGTGAAGCTAATTCTGGTGCAGCTGTCGTGGGGGCAGTTCGTGTGGACTGTCCTGGGTTCTGAGGCAGGTGGGGGTCAAGCAGACTACTGGTCACTCAGGGTGGTCACCTGACCACTGGGCAGTTCTCTGCAAGGCAGCTGACAGAATCCAGGGCTGGGGGCACATGAGGGGGAGATGGACACACGTTTGGATCCCCCAGGTCCATCAGGGTGTCTTTATTTGGGGGAAAGGCATTGAATTTTGGGTCAGAGACAGAAATGTAGAGCCAGGCGTCTGGTCAGGATTGGAGCCATTCTCTTGGAACAGGCACCAGCAGTCTCCCCGCAGCAACTGGGGCAGGAGGATGTGGGGGAGTGAGAGAGCTCTTGGTTCACTGTCCAGGGCACGATCTCAGGTCCAGGTGTTCAGGGATCTCTATCCCAGGGAACCTTCCAGATCCCCTGCCTGAGATCCATCGCTCATCAGTGTTGGGACTCGGGGCAGGTCACTGACTCTCGCTACATTTCAGTGCTCTGGACCATAAAAGATGGGTCACAGCCCATCCTCTGCCCACCCCACAATGCTGACGTAAACCTCACAAGAAAGATGTTTCCATGAGCTCTAAAACATCCCATGTCAGTGTGGAAAAGGAAGGTTCCAGCCTCCTCCCTCGTGGCCTTCCACGTGCCCTCTCTAGAGGCGACCAGTACTGCACTCCTGCTTATTCTTCTAGAACTTTTAATAACTGAACACTGATGGAGGTGGCACTTATGAGGCACCAATCATTTTTCTTCAAGCTTTGTATTTACTTACTTTCAGCTTCATAACACAACACTGAGAAGCAGGTCCTATTAACATTTCCAGATCAGAGACCAGGGAACCGAGAAAGAGAGGGCTCAGGAATCTTCCCAGGTTCATGTGGCTTTCAGATGGGACTGACTTCAGGCCACCAGGCAGCGGCACCCACGCCCGGTCACTGTGTGTGCCTACCTCCTACTTGTCTCATCTCTATAATAAAGTTATTGTCCCGTGTCAGCAGTCTGCTGGTGCTCTAAGTTCACACCAAACTCCAAGCCCCGTCTTCCTAGGCCCCTTTGATTCCGGTGGCTCCTTGGGCAGCTAGTGACAAGATCTGAAGTTTGACATAGGAATAAATTATTTATACTTCTTAATAATAAACTATTAATACTTTTGCTAGGAAGCTCTCGACAGGTCTCACTATTGTGAATGCATTTCCCAGGGCCTTGCTTCAGGAATATGAAAAGAAAAAGACAATGGATTCAAACCAAGGATACACATAGGGGTTCCTCCTAGTGAAGAAAATATTCCCGCTGGCCCTGCTGTCATTCAGCAGCGTCAGAACAGGCTCTGGCCACACAGGGTGGGGCCTCAAACGCCATCCCGCACAAGCTGCTCCACTGACGTCACTGGGAATTTCCTCAAGTCGATTTGAGAGTAATGACTGTGATTTATTTGGTGCACTGTGTTTAGAGAGGAACTATAAAAACGTTAAGTAACATTCTTTTTTTATTGAGATATAATTCACATGGCAACCATTCACCTTTTTTGAAGTGTACGACTCGGTGGGTTTCAGTATCTTCAGGTTTTGCCATCATCATCTCTAATTCCAGCACGTTTTCATCACCCCGAAAAGAAACCCCATGCCTCTTCTCAGTCAATCTCACTCTCTGCACCCAGCGCCCCCAGCCCTCGCTCTTTGTGTCTCTAGGATTTTCCTATTCTGGACATTTCGTAGACATAGAACCAGACAATGGGTTGCCGTTTGTGTCTGACTTTTTTTTTGGTAAGCAAAATGTATGCAAGGTCCATCCACGTTAGAATGTGCTAGAGCACGTGTCAGTACTTCACCCTTTCTATGGCTGAATAAGACCCCCTGTATGGATACAACACATTTTGTTTTCCTGTTCCTTGGTTGATGGACAGTTGGGTGGTTTCCACCTTTTGGCTACTGTAAGTAGTGCTGCTGTGAACACTCATGTACAAGTTTTTGTGTAAACAAATGTTTTTTATTTCTCCTGGGCATATACCTAGGAGTGGAATTTCTGGGCCCTATGGTAGCTTTGTGTTTAACTTTTTGAGGAACTGCCAAACTCTTGTATGCTTGCACCAGCAACATATGAAGGTTCCAGTTTCTCCACATAATTGCCAGCACTTGTTTGTTATTTAAAAACTTATATCCATACCAGTGGGTGTGAAGTGGTATCTCCCTGTGGTTTTGATTTGCATTTCCCTAATGACTAATGATTTTGAAAATGTTTTCATGTGCCTACTGGCAATCTGTGTCTCTTCTTTGTAGCAATATCTATGCAAATAATTTATTCATTTTTAGAATTTTGCTGTTTGACATTTTGTTGTTGAGTTGCCAGTGTTCTTTATATATTCTGGATAATAGGCCTTATCAGATCTATGATTTGCAAATATTTTCTTTCATTCTGTATTATATTGTATCTGTATTCTTGTATTATACTTTTCTTGATGGTGTTCTTTCATTTTAATTTTGATAAAGTCCCATTCATTTTTCCTTTTGTTGCTTGTGTTTTGGGTATCATACCTAAGAATTCAGAGCCAAATGCAAGACCATGAAGATTTATCCCCTTTT
Organism: Diceros bicornis minor; assembly: GCF_020826845.1. Lineage (NCBI taxonomy): Eukaryota > Metazoa > Chordata > Mammalia > Perissodactyla > Rhinocerotidae > Diceros > Diceros bicornis. The sequence continues at coordinate 30,653,594 of NC_080774.1, read as the reverse complement.
TTCTTGGAGATTTGTATAGTTTAGCTCTTACACGTAAGTCTCTGATCCATTTTTGATTTAAAGTCTATTGTGTCTGACAGTAGTATAGCCACTCCTGCTCTCTTTTGGTTACTATTTGTATGGGATATCTTTTTCTATCCTTTCTCTTTTAACCTGTTTGTGTCTTTGGCTCTCAAGGGAGCCTCTTGTAGACAGCATATAGTTGGATCATGTGTTTTTATCCATTCTGCCAATCTGTGTCTTTTGATTGGAGAGTTTAATCCATTTACATTTAAAGTAATTACTGATAAGGAGGGACTCGCTTCTGTCATCCTGCTACGTGTTTTCTAGATGCCCTGTTGCTTTTTTGTCCTGCATTTCCTACATTCCTGTCTTCTTTTGTTTTTAGCTGATTTTATAGTGAAATGTTTAAATTCCTTCTCATTTCCTTTTGTGTATATTCTCTAGCTATTTTCTTTGTGGTTACCCTGGGGATCAAATTTAACATCCTACAGTTATAACACTCTTAACTTGAATTTAATACTAGGTTAACTTCAATAACATCCAAGTTCACAAAGCTGATAGATCACTCTATTATCTCAGTGCAAAAAGAATTTCTCCAAGACACATTATAATGAAATTGTTGAAAATCAAGGTAAACAATGAATTCTAAAAGCAGCCAGGCAAAAAATGGATGGTAACCTACAAAGGAACTCCCATTAGGCTATCAGCAGATTTCTCAGCAGAAACCCTACAGGCCAGCAGAGAGTGAGTGGAATGACATACTCAAAGTGTTGAAAGAAAAAGTTTTCCAGCCAAAAATACTCTATCCAGCAAAGTTATCCTTAGATGTGGAGGAGAAAGAAAGACTTTCCTAGACAAACAGAAGCTGAGGGAGTTCATCACCACTAGATCTGCCTCGCAAGAAACACTGAAAGCAGAGTTCTTCCAGCTGAAGTGAAAAGATGCCAATCAGTGACATGAAAACATATGAAGGTTGACAGCACACTGGTGAAGGTGAATACACAGTCCAACTTACAAAACTCTAAATCTGCAATAGGATGGCTGTTAAACACTTAACTATAGTAGAAAAGCCAAAGGAAAAGAGTATTAAAAATAGCTAGAGCTACTATAATGTATTAATGAATACACAATACAAAAGAGGTAAACAATGACGTCCAAAGTATGAAAGGGGGGAGTAAAAGGGTGAAGCCTTTGTAGGCAATTGAAGTTAACATGCTGTCAGCTTAAAATGGACTATTTTACCTATGAGATGCCTTATTTAAGCCTCACGGTAACCACGAAGCAAAGCCCCAGAGCAGACGCACAAAAGATAAAGAAAGGGGAAACAGAGTATTTCACCACAGAAAATCACCAATTGATAAAAGTAGGCAGAGACAGAGGGAAAAATAAACAATGGAAATAAAAAACAGCCAGAAAACAATAAGATGGCATTAGGAAGTCCTCACATATCAGAAATCACTCTAAATGTGAGAGGATTAGATTCGCCAATCAAAAGGCACAGAGTGGATGGAAGGATAAAAAAACAGGACACAACCTGTGCTGCCTACAAGAGTCTCACTTCAGCTTCAAGGACACACACAGGCTCAAAGGGAAGGGATGTAAAGAGATATTCCATGCAATTGCGGTCAGACAAATAGACTTTAAACTGATAAGAACAGACACTACACTCGGGCTTAGCCAAAAGGCTGAGACGATAGACAAAATAAACTTTAAGCCAAAAATGCTAACAAAAGACAAAGATGGTTATTATGTAATAATAAAGGAATCAAATAATCAAGAAGATATAACAATTGTAAATATATATACACACACCATTGGACAACCTAAATAGCTTTAGCAAATATTAACAGATCTGAAGGGAGAAATACACAAGGATACAATAATAGTAGGAGCCTTCAATACCCCACTTTCAGCAATGAATAGACCATCCAGACCAATCAACAAGGAAACAGTGGACTTCAACCATACACTGGACAAAATGGACCTAACAGGCATTTATAGAACATTCCATTCAAGAGAAGCAGAACACATATTGCTCTCAAGTGCACACGGAACATTCTCCAGGACAGACTATGTGACAGGACACAAAACAAGTCTTGGCAAATTTGAGAAGACTGAAATCATACCAGCTATCCTTTCTCACCCTAATGGTATGAAATTAGAAATCAACAAGAGGAAAGCTGGAAAATCTGCAAATATGTGGAAATTAAACAACACGCTCCTGAACAATAAATGGGTCAAAGAAGAAATCAAAAGCAAAATCAAAAAATATCTTGAAACAAATGGAAATGGAAACACAGCATACCAAAACCTATGGGATGCTGGAGAGCAGTTCTGAGAGGGACGTTTATAGTGATATGTGTGTATATTAGGAAAATAGAAAGATCTCAAGTAAACAACCTAACTTTATATCTCAAGAAACTAGAAAAAGAAGAACAAACTAAGCCCAAAATTAGCAGATGGAAGAAAATAACAAAGATCAGAGTTGAAATAAATGAAATAGAGACCAGAAAAACAATGGAAAAGATTAATGAAAGTAACAGCTGGTCTTTCAAAGAGATAAACAAAATTGACAAACCTTTAGCTAGACTAAACAGGAAAAAAAGAGAGAAGACTCAAATAAATAAAATCAGAAATGGAAGATGAGACAGTACAACTGACAGTCCAGAAATACCTGCATCACAAGAGACGACTGTGAACAATTACACGCCAACAAATGGGATGACCTAGAAGAAATGGATAAATTCCTAGAAACACAACCAACCAAGACTGAACGAACAGAAACAGACCATCTGAAGAGGCCCCAGTACTCCACAGACTAATGCTCCACTCTGTAAGGAGCAGTGGCCCAAATGGCTCATCCTGGCGGTCGCCTCTGAGCCCTTCCACGTGCTCTTCCTTCTGCTTTTCATGCCCTTCCGGGATCTGCCACGTCCCAGCAGCAGGTCCCCGGGCAAGTTTCTCAGGCCCACTGACCTCATGTACAGACAGGAAACATACAGGTTGTGACATCACCTCACAAGGTCATCGTGAGGACCAGGGGATGTGTGAGAGCACATTATAAACTGTAAAGCCCTGCGCCGCATGAGCTCACAGAGCACAAAACAATGGATGCCTGGGGGTTAAGACAGGGAGGGAACTTACGAGACAGAAACAACGACTGAGTGGCGCTGGTGGAAGTGACTGCTCCACATTCTGGTGGGAGAGGCTTCATGAAAGTACAAGTGCAGAGAGAGACAGTGGGATGAGGGCGGGGACAGAGGCCAGTTGTGGGGGGAGGCCGGATGGTTTGGACTCTGAATCCAGAGGGAGGAGAGAGCTGGTTTGGTGTCTAGAAGAGACAACTCCTCCAGGGGAGGGGGAACAATTTCTGCTTGACCCAGATGGATTCAAACCTTGCCTCTGCCATTTTGACATTAGGACTCAGTTTCCTGACCTGTAAAGTGGGCATAATAACAGTAGCAACCTCAGAGAGCTTCTGTGATGCTGAAATTCATTCTTTGTCATTCAAAAAGATTTCCTATAATACATTATAACCAAAGTATGAAATAAACATACATGAGTTTATATTGATATCAACAAATGAATCAACAAACAAGTAAATGGGGGAGAAGAGACTAATTTTTCTCAGAAAGAATTCCAAACAGTAGACTCCCCACTTTAGGAGGTGAAGCTGGATCCTCCCCTCCCCTTCCCCAAGGGTGGGCCAGATCTAGAACGTGCTTCCCAATAAGAGTATAGAGAGGAAAGACAATAACTGCAGCAGCTCATTCATTTCCTCAGCCAACGTTCACTGAGGCCCTACTGTGTGCCAAGCTCTGTGCTGGGGGCTGGGGACACACAACTCTATCCTCAGGTTCCCAGGGGAGAGGATGCATGAGAAACCACCACAGAATGGTCTGTCTCATCATGTCTGTATTGCCCAGCCTTGCCCAGTCCCCAGCACATGGTAGGAGTGACAAGGACAGTGGGGGGGTCACGTCTCTGCAATTTGGAATCCATGAACCTGGGTTCGAATCACAGCCTGTCCACTGCTGTGCTGTGTGACTCTGGGCAGGTCACATCACCTCTCTGAGAATCAGTTTCCTCGTGTGCAGGACAGGAACTGACAACACAGGGGCCTGTGGGGTTTCAGGAGCTAATCCGTGTGAAGAACCTGGCACATGCTGAGTGCTGGATGAGTCACAGCTGTTGGAGTTAATATTGTCAGCATGATGTCCACGAGCCTGGTAAACACTCCTGTTTCCACTCACTTTCTGGAAAGTGAGAAGGACTGGCCAGATGGCCTCTGTCTCGTCCACACCAGGACTCTCGGAATCAGAGGTGGGGGCCGTGTTGGTGGGTGCAGAGCAGCCCCCAGCAGAGGAGAAGGAAACTGACAAAGTGTCACCACGACGTTTGGAAGAGAGGGTTGTAAAGGGGGGACAAAGGCTGGCAGAGAAGGTGACCCGCATGTGTGGTGTCCCAGCAGGGGAGGGCAGACGAGGTCCCCTCACCAGGACCAGGGCTCCCGAGTGCCCAGGCCCGAGTGCTAACAGAGGAGGAGGCCCCTCCTCCCCCAGGCCTCCCCGGGTGCTGGGTCTCCAGGCCCTGTGGGCTCAGAGGCACATCTTCCATGTTCTGCTCCGTCTCCTCTGTGTCAGCTAAGGGCACGGCCTCCACTGTCCCCAAGTCCCCAGTGCGCAGGATGCCAGGGCAGTGGAGGGCTCTGTGCCAGAGCACAGCCAGGCATCCTCCACAGCCCTGGGCCACACGTCAGGTCAGCAGCGGGGCCCGCGTCCCTCTGACACCGGGACCTCGGGTTTCTGGCTCTGCTGGTCTCTGCTCAGCAGGGACGGTCACCACACTGTCCCCTCCCCTTCCCTCACAGCCCTGCCCACAGCCCTCCTCCCCCCTCCTTCTGCCAAAAGAACTCAGACAAACCAGTCTCCCGCCGTCCTTGTCTGCAGTGAGATCCAGTAGGACCACCTCAGAGCCGTGAGGGTGACAGAGGCGTCGTGTGAGGCAGGAGGCCAGGCCCACGGGGAGTCTCAGGGAGTGGGAGCCACAGCTGCATCTTCATCATCATCGAGAGAGAGCACAGCCCACTTTTTCTAAGCAGAGGATTTGTGTGGTCACGGAAATTTGATCCGTCTCTGGAAAATGTAAAAATACTGCCAAGTGGAAATGTTACTAATCTCATAGCTCCAAAGGGCCGAGGAGCAGGGAGGTGCTGTTCACTCAGTCCCCGCTACCTCCAGTGCTCACTGTGCCCATCACTTCTCATCCTCACCATAGCCCCATCCTGCAGGATTACTAGTCTCATGTGGAGACAGAGGCTCAGAGAGGGGAGTGACTGCCCAGGGTCACACAGCCAGCGCGAGTCTTTGGGACCAGCAGTAACTCTGGCAAGGACGTCTCCTGCTGTCCGTTATCACTGCCACCATCTGACACTCACAATCCTTCTTTTTCTACTATTCTGTCTCCTCGGGTCAAAGAATCCAATCCCTAAGGCCAAGGAGGATTTCGTGGCAGATCAAAAGCTAAAACTGCTTCATGGTTTTTTTAAATTACCCAAGTCATGCCTTTTATCACAAAAATGTAGAAAACTACAAATCAGGTAACCTTAGTATTCACAGACCAGCACTAACATTGTCATGTACTATGATCATATAAAATAGAAATGACTATAAAATGTTATCTTTCATATTCATTTATAAACACTGCACGTCTTTTCAGAGCACACATTTAGCGACATATTAATTCTTATATTGTGAAACGATCCTACTTCTTACTTCTTGGAAGTTACCTAATTCTAGAGTTCGCTATTTGCTGTACTCCTCCTTCAGTTATATACGCGAAGCATTTTGTGGTCACCAGAAATCGTGGCATTTTTCACTGTGGTGACAACACTTAACAGGGCTCGCCCCTCGTAGCAAACACTGAAGTGCACGCCGTGCCCTGTGAACTACAGCGCAGCGCTGCGGGCAGCTCTCTAGATCGTTCATCTCACACAACGCACCCTTCTGCTGCTGACCAGCGACTCCCCGGCCTCCTCGGCCCCCGGCACCCACCGTTCTACTCTCTGTTTCTGTGAGCTGGACATTTTTCTTCTTCTTCCTTTTTTTGTGTCCTTTTTCAGCTTTACTGGGGTAGAGTTGACGATATAACTTACAAGCTGATGATCTGATGCACTGTGTGCGGACTCCCCCCATCAAGTTAACTAACACATCCAGCACCTCACATATTATGATTTCTCTTTTTGGTGAGAACACTGAAGTTCTCCTCTCCTAGCAAATTTCAGTTACACAAGGCAGTGTTATCACCGAGAGTGGGTTTAACCATGTTAGAGCCCTCAGCTAAGTGGAATCACGCAGTACTCGTCCCTCTGTGACTGGCGTATTTCACTTAGCACCATCTAGCAGTCCCACTTGTGGGTGCACATCCAAAAGAATCGAAACCAGGATCTCACACAGATCTCTGAGCTCCCGTGCTGACTGCAGCGTTACTCCCAACAGCCAAGACACGGAAACCACTCAGTGTCCATCGACAGGTGAACGGATAAAGAAAATGTGGGATATACACGCCATGCAATATTATTCGGCCTGAAAAGAGAAGGATATCTTGCCATACGCGACAACAGGAATACATTTATTTTAAAGTGACGGGAGACTTCTGGTTGGGCCAAGATGGAGGGAGCCCACACAACCTCTCTCTCTCTCAGGTGACAAATGAAACTCTGCACACAGGACAAAAAGCATGTCCTTGGCAACTCTAAGCATTAAACAACTCCAGCCAGACAGGGACGGGAATCCCACACTGAAGAACCACCTGTGGCGGGGTGATCGTGGGGGGCTGTTCCCTCCTCCGTCTCCCAGCGCACCCAGGGCAGGAGAAGCCCAGCAGCGCTGACACTGAAAACTCTGGGGTCAACCCCTTATTCCTAACCCGGCTACTGGGAAAGGGGGGCCTTGTGTGTCCAGGAGTGAGGGGCCACCCCCATTTGTTCTGTTTTTCTCTCCCCAGTTACAGTCTCCCCTGCAGCCTCAGCGCTGGCAGAGGCACCCAAGCCCTGAGAACTTCCCTGCGTCTCTGGACAAGGGAGCAGGTCAAGAGACCCCGGGGGTCTGAAGAGTGTGGGGGAACCCCCGTTCTTTTCTTCTTTCTTTTCTCTGCTGTTTCACCGGAAAGGTCGACCGAGTCCTGTGGATCTGCATGACGTCACAGGGCGAAAACACTCTGAGGAACACGTCAGAGGAGCCGTGAAGCCTGAGAACGTGGGAGAACCCTGAAGAGGAGAGAGCTAGAGAAGGGGCTATTTCAGTCTGTGGATGAACCAACATAGTCCTGGGCTCCCCCTGAGCCACAGGCACAGAACAGACCCAAAGAGGCAGAGCAGAGGCCTGGAAACTGAAATACCATATAACCCCACTCTCCCCCAGATTAACCCCTGAGCAGGACCTCAGCGTGTGGACACAGACGGCACAGTGACGTCACCACAACTGCCCTGAGATGGGACAGCGGCCGACAGGAGGCAAGTACAACACGCAGCTCGACCTCCAATGCATCGATGCTTCATCAGCCGACAGAGAAAGGACATGGAAGCATCTGCAGAGGATTCTAACAGGAACCAGTCTCACCACATAAGAAGCAAACCGTCCAGGACACCATCCAAAATCACACAACAAAACACGCAAAGAAGTAGGAAAATCTGACCAATTCTCAAGGGAAAAGACACCCAACAGACCCAGCCCTGAAATACCCCACATGCAGGAACGAGCAAACAGAGCCTCCAGTATAACCACGCTCAGTGAGGGAAAGGGAGAAACTCTGGGAACTAATGGACAGAAACACCTTCTCAGCAGAGATAAAAACTATGAAAAAGAAGCAAATGGAAATTTTAGAAGGTAACATACAATATTCAAAATCAAAAATTCACTGGATGGGCTCAATAATGGAGGAAATGGAGGAGAATGGAGGAAACAGGAAAGAGAAAACTTATAGATCAATAGAAACGGCAAATCTAAAGAAGAAAGAGAATAAATGATTGAACGAAAATTACAAGACCCTCGGAGATGTGTGGAACAATATGGAAAGTTCTAACTTGTGAGCCAGGTGAGTGTCTGAGGGAAAAGTGGAAGAGGTCGGTGCAGAAGGAAATATATGAGGAAAAGAATGGTGGAAAACGTCACAGATTTATAACACACAGACCTAAGCACAGAACGCCTCACCCTGACACAGAATCAGCCTCATAAAAAAGCCAAGAGGAAGAAAAGTCTTGCAAGCAGTCAGGGAAAACGACGTGTCACATGTGAGAGAACCAGTTTGAGGGGCCGTGATTACTCCTCAGAAAACACAGAGGCAGGAGAGACGGAGTCGCGTCTCTGAAGCGCTGAAGGAGAAGGTCAACCCAGGACACGACGGGGAGCAAAGACGGCCTTCAGGGTCAAAAGCCCAACAAAACCAAACCCAAAACTCAGGCTGACGGAGCTGAGAGAAAACGAGGCGACTCCTCACCAGACGACGGGCCACAGACTCTCTGTGAGAGGAGCTCCCGCAGGCCGAGGCGAAGCCGGGGCGCCAGGGACGGGGAGGAGCGACAGACGTGGTGGTCTCCGGGTAAGGCGGAGGCCTCTTTTTCTCCTCTGCAATTCTTGATACACGTATGACTTTGAATGAGAGAAGGACACCGCAGTGTGAGAGGGTGACATATAAAGGTGGCCCATATGACAACTGTGACAGCGTGGGAGGTGAAGAATCCACATGGCCGTAGGGCCTCTACGTTTTATTTCACTGTAAAATGTTCTGTCTAGTTAGACTGTGAAATAATTCATACACACGGTGTTATTCCCAGGACAACTAACATCATACAAACTCACTCAAGAAAAACTGGAAAACCTCAGTAGTCCCATAGGAGGAACTTTGAATATGGCAGCGAGAACATTCACACACAGGCTCCTGTGAGGACGTAAGTTGTGATTCCTCTGGGTTCACTGCCTAGGAGGGGGTCTGTTGGGTCATATGTTAAGTATGTCCCGCCCCAGGTCCTCATGCGTCCTCTGCACACGCGACCTTCCCTCCGGAATCTTCGCGCACATCCATTCTTCCCCCACATTCCAAAGCTGCATCCTAGCAATAGGCCACACAGTGCCCACTTGGCCTCTGGTCGAGTTGGGACCTGACGGAAAAAGCTCAGAGCCCCGCTCTCTGTTGGGGGACAGACCTCACCCACGTGCACTATGGGCGGTTCCCAGGGCAGGCTGTGCCCCCCACCCCCACCCCGGGCACCCGGGGGCCAGCACCCGCCAAGAGGGCTCGGCCGCCTCCAGCCCCCTCACCGCGTCCACCGACTTCCCTTGGCTGGCCGGGGTCACCAGCTGTCCACACCCCGCCATCCACTCGCAGGCCGCCCTACAGGAATCCAGTGACTCCACACTCGCGATTTCTCATCACAACTCCCAGACGATGGGCCGTGATCCGGAAGACCCTGTGCTCCTTTCTGGGGGTCCTCACCTCCATCTGCAGGCCTGGCCATCAGAGGAAGGCCCTACTATCCGGTCACACCTTCGAGATGTCCTGCAGCTCGGCATCTGCTGTGGGCAAAGTCACCCTCGGGTGGTCCAGGAGCAGGGAGTCACCCCGACGCCTCCCACAACACGCAGGTGTGCCCAGGACTCCTGCAGGGAGAAGATGGGAGACAGCGGGGGAGAGATGGCCAAGCAGGAGGAAGACCCTCCAGTCACAGAGAGGCAGGACGGTCAGGAAAGGGGCTCTGACAACCTTGGGGGCATCGTCTGCATTCAGGCCCCTGGGGGTCCAGGGAGGCCTCTGTTCCTTCGTGCCCAGGCCTGGCCTCTGCAAAGAAACCTCCACACCACAAGGTCAGAAGATAGAGGCGTCCAGGAATCCCAGACCTCGTGTACGCGCTCCCGCCTGAAACAAAACGCCATCACCAGCTCACACAGCCCCAGTGAGGGGTCCCGCCAGGGCAGAGGAGGAGGGGTGCGGCCACATCCCACAGCTGGCTGCCCCAGAGGTCAGCGAAGACGGTGAGCAAGGAGGGCCCTGGGGCTCCCTCTGCAGCCTCCGTGCTTTCCCAGAGGAAGACTCAGCCTGGAAAGGATGCAGAGGCAACAAGAGGGTAGACACGAACCCAGAGGAACTGCTCACCCACATCTGACAGTTGAAGGCCCCGAAAACGAAAGATTCCTCTCCTGCCACACAGGCGAGGGGACCCTCTGAGGCTGCCACCACCCGCCAACGTGGCTTTCCGAGTCACCGTGGAAGACCTAGACTTGGAGGAGGAGGCAGCATTCTGGGCCATCAACAGTGCACGGCAGGGTGACACTGAGGCCATCTGGGACTGTGGGACCACAGAGCCTTCCTGTCCTGTCCCCGTGCCTGCTGCAGGGACCGCCCTTCCACAGCTGTCCCTCCAGCCCCCAGCATGGCTCCACAGCTGGAGAAACGGAGCAAGACCCAAGATCCCCTGGCCTCCTCCCCAGTATCAGGCAGGGCTGACCTGTCACCTAGGCCCCCAAACCCCTCCCTCCCTGCAGCTCCCAGCACCTCCAGAGTGGAGTCCCCCTCCCCCATGGGAACAGACCCTCCTGTCTCCCCCTCACAGTGCCCCCCTCCCACCACGATCCTAGTGCCCCTCCCTCCACCGGCCTGCCAATCACTTCTGCTGTCAGTTCCAGCCCCTCAACCAGCACATCTGCAGGCCTGGCTCCCCAGCCAGCTTCTGACACTGAGGTCACCCCCATGGACACCACTCCACCTCTGCAGCCTCTCCTCTTGGGGTCTCCCCCTGGCTCCGGTGGGAACATCCTCCCAACTGCCCAGGCCCTTCTGATTCCCCCAGTGACAGCATGGCCTCAGTCACCGCCAGCCTGTCTGCACTGAGGCTCTGCGGCCCCACCCCAACTCTCAACCTTCCCGTGAACCTTGGAGCCACTGCCCAGCCCACATCTGGGGCCCCTTCTGGGCAGCAGCACAGAGCCACCACCTCACACAGCTGTCTCCAGGATGGAACACTGGCAGCTCCAGCCCCAGCCTGGGCCCCAACCTCTGCTCCAGGCTGGCCAGCCTTGGGCAGGACCACACGGGGAGCTGTTGGCAGTTGACTACCCACACCTTCTACCTGGGGCACCCATACCAGCACCTGGCCAGCCCTTGCTGCCACCCCAGCTGTGGTCCCCTCTGGCACGGCCCATGTCTCTGGCTTTGGAGCTGCCACCTACGTGCCCAGCGCCATGACCAATGCTGTGACCAATGCTGGGCCCAGCACCAGGCAGCAACAATCAACATCTGGCAACACAAGCCGAGCGCCCTTCAGGCTGTGGGTCTCCGTAGCACATACAGGCTTTGGGAGCAGGAAGGCTGTCTCAGATCTGATTTCTGCCTTTGCAGCACTCAGCATCACAACACAGACGGGTGGGGCCCTGAGCGCCACACACAGTTATGGGGGAGCTCGGGCCTGAACACCTGGGCCCCCCTCCCCAGAGCGCCCCCATGGTGACTACAGGCCCAGCATTAGGAAGAACCCTGGGTTTGGAGGCACTTCTGCCCCTTCCTTAAGTCTCATCCCCAGGGGCCCGCCCAGGAAGAGACGCCTTACTTCCAGCTGAGGCCCCAGCACCATGGCCAGCAAGGTGCCTTTAGGGGCGTGTCCGTCCCCACCTCCACTCCGAGCAGCCCCACCTCTGCCAGGCACAGGAGGAGCAGCCTTGCCGTTTGGGCCCCTTCATCCCCTGTTCCAGTATCAGAGTCCTCAGGACAGCAGACGGGGCACTTGGCCAGTTTCCTTCCAGTCCTGGAGGAGGGGGGAAACACCCTGCCACCTAGACTGTTCCCTTCTCCCCGTCTGTCTCCCAGAACCCTCGTGTCTTCCCCACAACTTAGAATAAAGCCTTGTTCCGGTTCCTTCGCATACGTCTCCTGTGTCTGTCTCTGGAGATCAGTGTGGAAGAGCCCTGACCATGTGAGTGGTGGTGACATAGGAGGCCAGACCTAACTGTTCACAGGTTCCTGCGGCTCAGCTAATGGCTATGGAGAGAACACAACCTGACGGCTACAAGGACTGACACCTAAATATGAAAGGCATGCTCTGAGTTGAAACGATGCAGCCCAGGATAAAAGAGGCCCAGGGGAGGGACAGACAGGGAGACTCATCCTTGCCGATGGAATTGCTGCTTCCTCCCCACCCCCGACCTGGAGCGGGCTGGTCATCCCTAGTGGACACCAGGAGTCCACACTCTACAGGTTTAGTCTTTTCTAATGGAGCAGTTTATTTTTGGACTGTGTGCTTTTTTTTTTTTTTTTTTTGGTGTTGAAGACCAGCCCTGAGCTAACATCCGATGTCAATCCTTCTCTTTTTGCTGAGAAAGATTGGACCTGGGCTAACTACTGTGCCCATCTTCCTCTACTGTATATGGGACGCCACCACAGCATGGCTTGACAAGCAGTGCCTTGGTGCATGCCCGGGATCTGAACCTGCAAACCCCAGGCCACCAAAGTAGAGCGTGCGCACTTAACTGCTGCGCCACCGGGCAGGCCCTGGACTGTTTGCTTTTAAAGTCCTAGGCGAATTACCTACACATACGTCTCACCTGGAGAGTCTGGGCCTGGTATCCAAGCTTCTGGGCCTGAACAAACAGGAGCTTTAATTCTCGGATGGGACACAGCCCCGAGCGATGTGTGACATCTTGTTTTAAAAAAGCAGGACTCCCTGAAGACATCTCTTCCCTTTTCCAGAACAGGGATGAAAAGGAAGGATTTGCAGAGGAAACAAGCAAAAATTAATTCATTTTAATTATAAAGATTAAAAGAGATGCAGTTTGTAGTCCAATATATATGGAGCTTAGAGATCATCACTCCTGTTGTCACAACGAGAGAAAAGCTGAACAAACTGAAATCCAACAATTCTTCTTAAACCCATCAGAGAATGAGGTCACAGGACAAACTCTCACCACCAGCAGTGGAGAGCCAGGTACACACAGAGAGTCACAGCATGAGGGAGCAGGGGCCTCTGCGGGAGCCGGGATCTGGGGAGCAAAACTGAAATGTAAGGGGTGAACTTCTGGAGGCTCAGTGTGGACCAGCCGAGAGTTAAAATCCCCAGGGGACCAGACTTATGGGGGCCTCCACACTTGCATGATCTTTCCCTCCAGCGGCCCCACCACAGTCTCGGGGTGAAGATCAAAGAAAACTACTTCATGCCTCCAGCAGGGAGAGAAGAAAAGCAACCATTCTGAAACACACCCAGCGCAGCCTGTTGTCCACAAGAAAGCCTTCCCTCCAGGGAAACGGTTTTACCAGAGCCACCATCTTGGCTTCTACCAGAGCTTCACTGGCCTGGGGGAAAAGGAATACCCTAACCTAGTCCCTCTAGCTTTCCATGGGGAGGAAGGGAAATACCCAACTCCAGCTCCCTCCAGCATTCTCTCACCTAATGGGAAAAAAAATCCGAGAAGCACTTGTAAAGGTCAAATCCCAGAGACACAGGCTCGAGAGAAGCCTGAGATTAATCAGAGGACTACAGAGCACTCCCCCTTCCCCTCCTCCTTCCCACTGCATTAACAGGGCTCCTGGATCAAAACGGGATTTCAACGGAAAGAGCTTCAAGTCTCAGATCCGACTGAAGAAGCAGTATCAAGGGAAACGTGAAGGGAACAGGGAGGACAAAACAAACAACAAAAACCCTGCAAAGTACAAAGGGCCCAGAGGAAAGCAGAGCTTCTGACACCTGGTCTCAAGCAGTGAACACGGCTCAACTCCTGAACATCAACACTCACACTAAAGGCCTGTTCAGCTCAGGTGTTCACACCCAAGACGTGTCCAGCTTTCAACCAAAACTTACAAGGCACGCTAAAAGGCAAAGAAACACAGCTTGAAGAGACAGAGCAGGCGTCAGAAGCACACTGGGATACGACAGAGATTCTGGAATTATGAGACTGGGAGTTTAAAACAGGAACAGTGAATATGCTAAGGGCTCCACTGGAAAAGTGGACAACATGCAGAAGGAGGGCCAGTATAAAGAAAGAGATGGGAATTCTGAGAAAGAATCTGGAGGAAACGGTGGCATATGAAACACTGTAACAGAAGTGGAGGGTGCTCTGGGTAAGCTCATGAACAGAGGGGACATGGCCCAGCAAAGAATCCGGGAGCTTGGAGAAATGCCAACAGAAACCTCCCAAACCAAAACACAAGAGGAAAAAGGCTGAAGACCGTAGGAAGAATATCCAGGAATAGTGGGACAACTACAACAGGTGTAACATCTGTGTAAAGGGAAGACAAGAGGGAGGGAGGAGCAGAAGAAACATTTGAAATAATAACGAATAAAGGCTTTTATTTCACATACATGAAACCACAGATCCAGGAATCTCAGAGAACACCAAGCAGGATAAATACCAAGCTTTGTATATCATATCCAACCTTCAGAAAAACAAAGACAAAGAGAAAACCTTGAAAGAAGGCAGAAGGAAGGAAATCTTAACCGGAAAAAAACTAGCATAAGAATTATATCAAATTTTTCTTCAGAAACCATGCAGGCAAGAAGAGAGTGGAGTGAAATATTTAAAGTGTTGAAAGAAAAAACCCCACCAACGTAGAATTTTTACTCATCAAATCTCTCCCTCAAAATGATGAGAAATAAAGACTTTCTAAGATAAATAAAAACTGAATTTATCTCCAGCTGACCTGGCTTATAAGAAATGTTAAAAGAAGTTCTTCAGAGAAGGAAAATGATGTAGGTCAGACAGAGATCTAATGAAAGATGGAAGAGTGTAGAGAAGGAATAAATGAAGGTAAAATAAAATAGTGTTCGGTTTTTATTTTTCTTCTTCTTAACCCATCTAACAGATTAACTTTGTTCAAAATAATAACTGTAAAAATACCTTTGGCGATAACAGTTCGTGGATCAGTGAAATGTAGGAGAGCCATTTTATAAGGGATGGGAGGGAGGAACTCGGGAGACTCTGTTACAAGGGACCTGCACTAACCACGAAGAAACACAGTGTCATTTCAAAGTGAACTGAGGTTAGTTGTAAATTTATATTACAACTATATATAAGCTCTAGGGAAAACATTTAAAAACTTTAAAAGAAGTATACTTGATACGCTAAAAGAAAAAATGGGATCATACAAAATGCTTAATAAAAACAAGAGAAGGCAAAAAATAATTTAAAAAGTAGAGGTACGTAAAAAGAAAGAACAAGGACAATGGATAGAAAACAGTTACAAATATGGTGGATATTAATCCAACTATATCAATCATCACTTTAAACAGGAATGGTCTAAATACAGCCATTAAGAGACAGAGACCAGCAGAACGGATTCAAAAAATAAGACCCAACCGTATGCTGTCTACAAGAAACCCACTTTGATTATAATGACACAGAGAGGTTAGAAGCAAAGGGACAGAACAAGATAAGCCAGGCTAACACACATCCAAAGAAAGCTAGAGGAGCTGTATTAATTTCAGACAAAGCTGACTTCAGAACAAGGAAAATTCTCTGGGACAAAGAAAAGTATTCCATAATGTTAAGGGGTCAATTCTCCAAGAAGACATAACAGTCCTCAACATACATGCATCTAACAGCGGAACATCAAAACATGTAAGGAAAAATTGATAAAACTGCACGGAGACATAGACAAATCCACTATCATAGAGGACAGACACAGAAATAGACAAATCCACCACTACAGCAGGAAACACTGCTCTCTCAGGAACTGATAGATGCAGCAGGAGAAAACCAGTAAGGAATAGTGTCACCATCAACTGGATCTGATTAACATTTATAAAACACTGCATCCAGCAAAGAATATACAGTCTTCAAAAGATCACACCCAACATTCACCAGATACACCACATCCTGGCTAAAAAAATCCCACACCTCAGCAAATTTAAAACAATAGAAATCATATGAAGTATGTTCTCAGACCAAAAAGGACTTTAAAGTAGGAAACAAAAACAGACAGATAGCTGGAAAATCCCAAAATATTTGCAGATTAAAGAACACATGGATCAAAAAAAGAAGTCTCAAGACAAATTTCAAATATTTTCCACTAAATGAAAATGAATATACAACTTATCAAAATGTGTGGAATGCAGTGAAAGCAGTACCCAGGGGGAAATTTATAGCATCGAATGCACATATTAAAAAAAAGAAAGATCTGACACAATAATCCAAACTATAAGAAAAAGAAGAAAGTAAGCCTAAAGCAAACAGAAGAAAGGAAATAATAAAAATTACAGCAGAAATTAAGAACACTGAAGAAATCAATAAAAACAAAACCAGTTCTTTGAAAAGATCAAAAGCATGGATAAACCTCTAGCCAGGCTAACTGAAAAAAAAAAAAGAGAGAGAAGCACAAATTACTAATATCAGAAATGAGAGAGGGGCTATGATTACTGATCCCATGAACATTAAAAGATACTAAATATTTGAACAGAGGAATGATATCTTCCCTGATGAGTTCTGTTGGATCTAGAGCAAATCTCCCAATGAACTCATTCAAATCTTCCCCCAACCTTTTCACGTTTGCCTTTTAATTTATATATGAGCAAAATATTGACGGGACATGATTTAATGTCTAAATGATTTCCAATTAGTAAGACTCTCTTGTGCATAAATTAGACATCACTAAAATGCAAAACTGTCAGGATTCAACGGACACCATTAAGAATGTGAAAAGACAAGCCACAACATAGAGAAAAATTTGCAACTCATACACCTGATAAGAAGTATATCTAGAATATATAAAGAACTGTTACAACTCAGTTATAAAAAGACAAGCAATGCAATTTAAAGATGGGCCAATGAGCTGAACAGACATTTCTCCAAAGAAGGTACACAAATGGCCATTGAACACATGAAAAGATGTCAACATCATTAGCCACCAGAGAAATACCAATCAAACCCCAGCGAGATATCATTTCACATCCATAGGACGGCTATATCGGAAAGACAGATGGTAAGTGTTGGTGAGGATGTGAGGAAACTGGACCCCTCACACTCCGCTGGCAGGAATGTAAATGGTGCAGTCACTTTGGAAAAAATTCTTCCGGGTATTCAAATAGTGAAACAGAGTTACCATGTGACCCAGCAATCCCACTCCCAGGTATACACATAAAAGAAATGAAAACAGATGTCCACACAAAATCTCATACAGGAATGTTCACAACAGCAATATTCACAATAGCCAAAAAGTGGATACAACTCAAATGTCCCTCAACTGAGGAAAGGAGAAATACCCTGTGCTACAGCCACACAGTGGATATTATTCAGCATCAGAATCAATGAAGGGCTGACCCATGCCACAACATGGATGGACCCTGACACCACTGTGCTGAGTGAAAGAAGCCAGACACAGAAGGTCACACATTGTATGATTCCATTGATATGGAATGTTCAAAATGGGCCAATCTATAGAAACAGAAAGTGAATTTGTGTTTGCCTAGGCCTTAGGGGTTAGGGGAAATGGGACTGTCTCCTAATGAGGAAGGTGTTTCTTTTGGAGGGATGATGGAAAGCTTCCAGAATCGACTGTGCTGATGTTGCACAATTCTGCGAATATACTAAAAAACACTGAATTGCACACCTTCAAGTGTGATTTGCATTGTATGTGAACTACATCTCACTAAAGCTGTGACGATGATTAACAGACTGCATTGTGCATCGTCAACACAGAAAGTAACCCCCAGAAGGAAGCAGAGAACCTTGTTCACTCACTTTAAAGGATCTGAACTAGGGCAACTAAAACCCAGAGGAATTCTGTTAGTTAACATTCTAGGTACCAGGACATCCTGAAATATTCATGAGGATTTCCATGTTTTAATTTGAAGGAAAAAAGCATCTAAGGTTTAAAAAAAACATATTCACAAGTGTCAAAAAGAATCATCATCACTCAGGGGGAGGGGAACACAGGGAAGTCATCAAATGGGAAAGAAGTGTAAGATTTGGGTCACAGGGATCTGCACCCTGAATATGAGAGTGGACCCACATTTATCACTGCTCCACCCCAAAGATGACCTCAGAAGTCACAAAGCCCAGGGAACATTATCTCTTTCAAAAGCATCAGTTTCTGGAAAACGAAAATATTAAGAAATAAATACTTTGCAATCATGAAGAATTGAATCTTCTAAATTCCCAGTTTTAAAACTAAAAACTTCTAGAGATTCCACATGATAGGCACTGAAGTGACTCTCCTCCTCGTGGCTGGAGTGGATTCCAGAAGTGACGGATGCCTTAAGGATAAAACTGGAAAGAATCCAACACTGTTTGTAAAAGGCTATGTGTTGACCCTGAATCTAATCCTAAACTCTGTATCAGAAAATAGACAGAAATGCAGATCAGCGCAACCAGCAGGCAAAGTAGCAAAGGATCATGAAAAATTCCACACTTTCCTAGTGATATTCTAAGGCACGTGTCTATTAAAATTCATCAGGCTGTGATGTACTTTTCACGAGTGATCAAAAACAAACACATGTGGATTTGTCACAAAGGTGTGTTCCTGTTTTTGACACCAATCTTTGTCCCCCTTCAGTTCACGTGACCATCACCGACCACAGTACACTCCCCTGGGCGCACACTGCTCTCCAGGGCCGAGGTGCCTGAGGTGCTGGAGCCACAGAAGTCCCGGCTGCTTAGCCAGGTGACACCTCTAACCTCCGCCTCCTCCACTTCTGTCCTGGGCAGGTCAGGAGGACCCACCCCCACCCCAGCCTGGGGCTGTCATGACCCAGTCAAGGTTTCCTGACTTAGGGGGCCCAGGGTCACCAAGTATGAATACATAAAGAAGCTACCCTCTATATGCATTATGATCATGTCAAGGAACATTCTTGACACTAAAAAGGAAAGGTGAAATTTCCAGAATAAAGGACAGAGCTTCCCATGAAACAGCATTTGCGAAGCTTCCCCTGACGTGTGTGTGTACATAATACATAAATCACATTCACCCACACCTTTCTAAGGGGTTTCCTCCTCTCTAGACAGAGATGATGAGAAACCTGCCTCCCAGGGGTGTGGTAGAATTAAGCACGGGGACAGTGTTGGATCCAGTCCCAGCACAGAGTAAGAGGGAAGAAGTGTCAGCCACCTGATTCTCACACACACGTCTCCTGCCCTTGATCTGCTCGCTGCCCTCCGTCTGGGAAGACTGTCACAGGCCAGCCTGGAGCACAGCCTGGCTGCGGGAACCAGGCCTTGGAGACGCCCGGGTGGGGACACCAGTCACCGGGCAGGGGCCCCACAGCTTCATTTATACAATGCAGCTCGGGTCCATCCTGCACACCCACCCGAGCGCTGACCCACTTTATACCAAGCACATGCTGGGTGGCCACGGTCGGAGGAAAACAGCTCCTGCCCCCCAGGAACTTCGACCCAGTGAAAGGAGAATAGATGACATCCTCAAATAACCGGTGATCACTGATCTAGTACTTCTCATAGAGGTTAAATAGAAATATAAAGAAGCATGGCATTTGAAGATAGTCAACAGGAATTGGAAAAAACCATAAAAATGAAATCATCTAGCTACATGAGCATGGGGGAATGATTTGCTTGTGGAAATCTGGCAGGATGCTCGTGACCTGCGAAGGCTGCTGGCTGAGCGTGCAGTAGAGACAGTGGAACAGAACCTCTCTGTGAGGGAACCAAGCACACTGGGGGACAGTCCACCGAGAGCGGGGGCTGTCATTACCGGTCCCCAAATGACCTGATGTAGAATCTGACCCTCCGCCAACATCTCCCCCGAGGGGTCATTTTATTCATGGACCCATGTGAGCACTGCGTGCTTCGAGCTCTGGAACAGCAAGACGTCGACTGGCCACACATATCAGAACCCGCCCTCGGTCCTGCTACCCTGCAGGTGCCCCGGTGCCCACTAGCGAGCCTACCTTCGTCTTCCCGAAGCCCATGGTGACGGCAGCAGCAGAGGTGAAACCTTTAATGGCTGACGGGGCAGGAGATGAAGGCCAACAGGAACCCTGGCCGCCCAGGAGGAAATACCGAGGTGGCCACAGCTCTGCCCCGCCCCAGAGGACACAGGTGGACGTGGGCCGGGAGAGGGGGTGTGGGTGGGATTGGAGCTAAGGACTGGTGATGACACACCCTGTCTGGGCTGGTTTGGAGAGCAGGAAAGGGAGGCTAGAGTCTGAGGTCCTGGGCACTTCTCCAAGTGTCCTGGCCTCTAAGGAGAATAGGGTAGGGCTGAGGGTACATCCCCCCCAACACACACACGTGCACACACACACACACACACACACATGCACACATACACACAGGGACAGCCCTTGGAATGCAAAGAAGGAAATGCTGGGGGCAGGGGCATCCCCAGCAGGCAGGTGTCCGGGTCCCCAGGAAGAGCAGAACCGCAGCCCCCACCACAGCAGGAAGGCCCGAGAGTCTTACCCAAGCGCAGGAGCCCATGGCTAACTGCATGCAGCCCCACAGGAAGGCCAGCAGCACAGCACAGGCGGGCTCACGGAAGGTGCAGAAGGAGACCAGGAGGGACATGATGGCCGTGGGGCCCAGAGTCACACCCCGGGAGGTGCCCAGGAAGAAATACATGAAGCACTCAAGAAGGCAGAGTAGAGGCCGTACTGCTGGGGAGAGAGGGATGAGCACCCAGGAGGCACACGGCACGCCCACGGGGTCCCTGGTGTAGACGTTTGAGCACAGGGGTCGGTGTGTCCACTGGGTACTTTGGGCAAACCTGCGCACACAGGCAGGGTAAACGCTCCCCCTCTACTATCCATGGGGGTGACCTGCAGGGATCAGGGGACCTCTTTTCTCCCCCTACCCAACTGGGGCCCCGGGTGCCACCTGCGGGAGCACAAAGGCAGTGAGCTTCTGTGAGAGTGTGAGTCTGAGAAAGCGTTCTTAAGGCTGCGGTGAGTCATCCCGCTGTCCCATCAGGCAATGAGAACTAGCCGGGTGCCTGTGTGTGACAAGTGTGACAAGAGCAGGTACATGGGCATGTGTCTGCCCAAAGGCAGTCACAGGCTCTAGATTGTAAACCAAGGCTTCTTGGACCCACGGGCCTGGAACCCTGGGATCCTTGCTTGTCTGGAGGGGATACTATGCATTTCTACTCTGTTTCTGGGCAGGTGCTGAGGCCCGGAGTGGGGTGAGGCCATGTGCAGGGCATGTGGCAGGCAGCAGGGACAGACATCTCACCTGGGGCTGGAGTCAGGCCAACTCAGCATAGGCCAGCACCTAGGGAATGACCATGGTCCGACAGAGAACCTGGCGATGAAGTCCATCTTCAGCCACTGCACAGAGTAGTGGGACAGCCAGGCGGGGATGGGCAGCTTTCTCTGCAGGGCCGCAGGGGGGCAGCAGAGGCCTGGCTGGGCCACGCAGGCGCCTGAGCCAGCACCTTCACGGAAGAGGGCGTGCCTGGGTGAGTGAGGGTGCAACACAGACCAGCAGTCAGGGTCCAGGCTTCAGAGAACCTTGGGGGGGGGGGGGGTCCAGGGGCATCAGGAGAGGCACAATCTGTCTCCCCTCCAGGGGGTCTGAGCCAGACGGTTAAATCCAGCCCCCTTGCTAGTCTGAGGGAGGAAGCCAACAACCAAAGGTGGAGTGTCCCCTCCTCTCTGCTCACTGCTCCCCCTGAACCCCACCTACCCAAACCCTAGGCGCCTTCTCTCCCTCCATCAACATTGGCCGGGAGGAATATGAGAAACGATTTTTCAATGAGAAGGCTAAACGCTAATTAGACTCCAGGTTTCTCCTCCCAGGAGAATTTGTTTGCTTTTTTTTTTGTTTCCCTCCCCAGGGAATTTAACGGGGAGCAGTGCAGAGAGAAGCAGGGTCCAGGGGGCACCCTTGTCTGGCTGGCGGGGTATGGGGGGGGGGACTGGAGGCCCTGAGGGACCAGAGGCTTCCCAAGCGCTCACCATGGGGGGCTCCACCCAGTGAGGGACACTGCAGTGCTGGAGGGGGGGTGTCTCCCATCCTGAGACTGCGTTTTACTCAGCCGCCATCTGTGGTATTCGCATCCCTAGAGGGGTCCCAGGGCTTCTAGCTGGTTCTGGGAGAAAACCAGAGGCTCCTCGATTAATTCAGGGTGCGCAGCATCCTCTGGGATCTTGGCGCCTGCCGCGCAGAGCCGGCCCCAGATCCCCCTCACCCCGGGACCCCGAGCCTGCTCTGGACAGAACCCGGCCCCCACCCCCAAAACTGCTTGCCGGAACCCTGGGGTGTAAGGTGGGAACCCCTCGCGGGCTAAGGGTCCGCGGCCGGCAGGCGCCAGCAAGGCCGCGGGCGGCGGGGACCTGGGCGGCCACGCGGTGGCTGGGGAAAGGGGGGTCCCAGGGAGGCGCCCGCACCCTCGGACTCCGGGCAGCTCCTCGAGTCAGCTGCCCCCTAGCGACCCCGGTCTGTCCGCAGCAGCTCGCCCACCTCGCCCCGGGGCCCGCCGCCCGCCGCGGATTCACCGGGCGCCGCAGCTCGGAGTTGCTGCCTCAGAGTCCGCAGGAACTGCAAGGGAGGGGGAGTGAGGGGCGGGGCCTGGCGTCGCGTGACCTTGGGGTGGGGTGGGGTGGGGTGGGGTGGCGCGGGGCGGGGCCGGGGTCCGGGGCGGGGCCAGGGTGGGGCCCGGCGTGAATGTGACAGCAGGTGAGCCCTGGGACATACAGATGTCCAACTGACCCATCATTATTTATTGAAAGAACCGTCTTTCCTCCACCGCTCTGTGGGGCCACGTTTGTCACAAAACATGTCTCCCTGTGTGTGTGTGTGTGTGTGTGTGTGTGCGCGCGTGTGCGCATGAGCTGGTTCAGGCCTCTGCATTGGGTCCAGAGGTCAATTTGGTTCTTTGTGCCCATATCACATAGTCTCAGTAACTTTAGTTGTACAGTAATCTTGGTGTCAGTAAAAGACGTTCTGTCTTTTTTTCCTCTGCAAGATTATCTTAGCTGTTCTTGACCTTTTGCATTTGCATATTAATTCTAGAATCTTTTTTCAGGTCCCTCATGCAACAACAACAACAACAAAAGATCTGTTGGTTTTGGATTGGAAGGGAAGTGAGTCTACAGATCCATTTGGGGATATTTGCTTTCTTTACAATATTGAGCATTCCATCCCCCTACCTCACACCACACACACAAATCACTCCCTGGTGGTCTGTAGATCTAAATGTGAAAGGCAAAACAACAAAGCTTCTAGCAGCCAATAGCAGACACAATCTTCATAACTTTGAGGTAGAAAAAGATTTCTTAAACAAGGTAAAAGGCACTATCCATAAAGGAAAACACTGATATATTTCATTACACAGAAATCATAAGAACTTCTCTTCATTAAAAGACACCATTAAGAGAGTGAAAAGTCAAGCCGCAAAGTGGGAGCAGATATTTTCAACATGCGTAACTAACTATGGGCTCCTATCCAGAATTTACAAAGAACTTGTACAAATCACCAAGTTAAAGACAGACAACCCAACCAAAGAAAGAAACTGGGACAGACATTAACACAAGAGGATGTTTAGAGAGCCAATCAAGTCATTAAAAGGTGCTCAGCCTACTTAGAAATCCAGGGCCTGCCCATTAACACTGCAAGGAGAGGCCACTGCACTGACATTATGAAGACTGATCATCCCAAGTGCTAGTGAGAATGTGGAGCAACTAGACATTGAATATGCTGCTGGGAGGAGTGTAAATTGGTACAAACACTTGGAAAACTTGTGTGGCATTGTGTACTAAAGCTGAATATATACCCTCCCCACGAGCAGCATTTCTACCCCTAGGTATCCATCCAACAGAACATCCATTTCTGACCTTTCTTTATAGATGAGGCCTTTGAGACGGGAGAGGTTGAGAAAGTCATCTGTGTCGTGGGGCACGTGGGAGGCAGAACTGGGGATCTGAGGAGCCCCTCTGTGTGAGGGGCCCCTCTGGGTATTGCGCTGTATGGGGCCTTGCTCCAAAGCTCTTCCCACAAACCCTGCAGAAACCCTCACTTCCTTCCAGGGGACAGTTGACAGTCATATAGGGCCCTGCTAAAACTGGGACACAGATCCCAGAGGCAACGGGACACGTCCTAATGTGGCTTCACCCCTTTCCCTCCTAATCCCAAAGCGTATTTATATCATCGTGAGAGAGACTGAGAAGAATAATGTCATAAACTCATCCCTTTCTAATTTATATTTTTTAGATAGTAAAAATCTGATGCCTAACACAAATATGCATACATCTTCACAAAACTACACCTACTAGAATGCGCTGCTTGTAATAGCCCCAAATTGGAGACAACTCAGATGTCCCTCACTGGAAGTACGGATCAACAGTGTTGTAGTCACACAACAGAACACTATCCACATGAGAATGGATGAACTCCTGCTTCCATGACCACGTGGACGGGTGTCACACACGTGCTGTCAACAAAGAGGCCAGACCTAGAGACGCTGTCTGCGCCATTTATATCAAGTTCAAAACTGCAAAATGAACCAGGCAGCTGGGAGTGAGAAGAGTGGTTACACTTGGTGGGAGATTGTTGCTGGAAGCGGGCTGGTGGGGGGTGGGGGCTGATAATGCTCCTTTTGTTGGTCTGGGTGCTGGTTCCATGGGTGTGTTCTTTGTGAAATGCATGAACTGTACACTTCTTATTTTTACCTTTATGGATATATGTTACACTCCAATTAGAATGTTTTTTAATGTAAAAATTTGAAAATTCTAGTATTTCAACCTCTATTAGTTAGTGATGCCTATGCACCATCAAGGATCAAGCCACATAATAAAAAGGGTAAACGTAGGCCTCTAAATTAGCATCCTTTCCTAAGACTTGACCTTGAGCACACCAGCTGAAACCAGCTTTCACTTCGGGCTCACTGAATGGGCAGTTGTCGCCATAGGACCCGGCCAGGGTGGAGACAAGGGCCATTGCTCAGGACATCTGATCCAGAGAGGCTGGCAAACCTCCCAAATTATCCGACTTGGCAGTTTCCTGGGATCAAATGACCCAGGTAATGGTCAGATTGCCATAGTGCCACCATACCTCCCAGCCCAAATACCCGCAGGGTGGGCCCTTTCCCTGGGCCCATATTTATGGGCAAAGAGGACAGGGGCCTGTGCCACCTCTGGGTCTAATTTCTGCGTGAGGAGCTGTGGGAGATCTTTGAGAGTCTGCAGAGACCACAGAAAGGTAAGACCACTCTGGACCCCTGTGGGGCTCTAGCAGGCCCCCTCTCAGTCCTGCCCTGGGGCTCCCGAGTCCTCCCCAGGACACAGCTCTGAGCCGTTGGGCATGGATTATCTCATCTAATCCAATAGCCCTAGGAAGCAGGTAACATCATCATTCCCATTTTGCAGGAAAGGAAACTGAAGCACAGAAGGGTTCAATGAGTCACCCAGGTGTGAACACCAGAAAGGAGTGGAGTCATTTATTTTTGAAATGATTCTCTTACCAGCCATGCCCGCTCGCATCATTGCTTCCTCCAGGAGCACTGTCTCTATCTCTTACACTAGCTACCCCTGCATCAGGCCTCCATGTGACCCTCACTTCCGCAGGATGCTCAGTGAGTTTGTTACTGCTCAACGTGGGGCCTTCTGCTTGCCACAAGACATGCCAATAGTGAAGAGGCAAGGTGGTAGGAGAAAAAGGACTTTTTTTATTACAGCTTGCTAGCAAGAGGGAAGATGGCCGACTAATGTCTGAAAAAAAACCATCTTAAAGGGGCACAAAATCTTACAGCAGTTACATAGGCTGGTGGGTTATAGGGGAGGGGGTTAGGAATGTTGACCTTCTGGTGTTACAGACTGGGAGTGCCACACCAGATCTTTCAGTTTTCATTGATGATGGCTATCAGCATACATTCTCTGTTCAGGGGTTATCACATTCCTAAGGAACTCAAAAGAACAAAATTATCATCTTATCGCAGCTGGGAGGTACATGCACAAGCGGGGGTTGTTGTAAAATCTACAGAGCTGTTAGATCTCCTGGAGTCTGCATGTCCAGTTGGGTTAGTTTGTCAGAGGTCTTTCAAAGTTACAAAAGTGTTTCTTGTCTACAATGGCTTTCCTCATGTCAACCTTGTCTTGAGCCTGTATCAAGTTCAGGTCCTGCATGAAGCAGGCACTGAGATGGAATTAGAAGTGCACAGGATTTACTGGAGGAACCCTCTGTGGAGGTTAAAGAGGGAGGGAGCAGGACTGAGCAGGCAGAGCGTTCAGACTATGCAGCGGGTCTGACACCTGGGAAGGAGAGGGGGAAGGGAGAAGAACCGTGCAGAAGGAGCCTCAGAGCACAGCACAGCTCTGAGAAAGGCTCGGGCGGCCCAAAAGGAGCCCCAGAGTGAAGACCGCCCACTGGCGGAGTCCCAGGCTGGGCAGGGGCGGCCCAGGCTGCTGATCTTTAGTGGATGTGGCGTCAGTCAGTACATCTTACAGAAGCAGAGTGAGCGCCAGTTCGCTTGGTACATTGGTGATGAGCAGGCGAGCAGAGCATCTCTCAAGAGCATCTGGTGTAACTATGTATTGGATGGCTGTCTTCCCCTCTGACTGTAGCCCCACCAGGGCAGGAATCACCCTAGTCAGAGCACAAGTCTGGGATGTAGTAGATGCTCAATTAATATTCATAGACTGACAAACTATCCTGAGCAGCTCCTCTGTGTTTGTTGATCGCCACACATTTCCTGAGGATGTTCCATGAGCGTATTTTAGTGAGAAGGATAAAGGATTAGATACTGGATCTGGTTTAAGTTTTAGACCCAGTTCTTCCAATCTGTCTGACCTTAGGCAGCTCATCTCACCTCTTGGAGCTTCTGTTTCCTCGTCTGCGGAATGGGGACACTACTATCTACCCATTGGATATTATCCATCTGTTTCAAAGATCAAATGAGATGCTACTGTTGCAGTATTTCTATTATTATTATTATTATAAGAACAGCAGACTTCTGTACAGATGGTTACTTCTAGTGTTTGTGATTATTCAAATAAACTGTAGGGCCTGAGCCTCCAAGACACGAATGCCATCTCATGGAAGTATATCATTACTTCCATGGAAAATCGTACTCAACAGACACTGACACACTCTCTTTGAGAGGACCAGTACCGGGCAGAGACTGTCCTATACCACCGTTTGCTGCGTGTTCAGTCATTGGTGCCCCGAGCCTGCCCTTGGAGCCGGGATCCCCATCTTGTCTGTCTGGGTGTTGCCAGCACTTAGCAAGGGCCTTACACATCACAAGGACTCAGTAAATGCAGTTCCTGATCCCAAACGGGAGACCCAGCCACGTGACCACGTGCCACGGGCATTAGTTGACTTACTCCCCACAATGGCCACCACATGGCAGTGCTGTTCCCATCCTCCGAATGGAGAGACTGAGGTCCCTGGAGGTGAAGCAACGTTCCTGAACTTGCAGGTTTCAGGCCTGGGTCGTCCTTGCTCTGCATGGGGTTTTCCACCGGGACACGGGGCTGTCAGGCCTGGCAAACAGGGCAATCAAGACGCGGCCTGAAATACAGCATGATGCCCTCATGCTCCCTGGGGGCCCCAGCCTGGCCTCTAGGGAAATGCTCTTGGAAACCAGCCTCTTCTGGCATGTTCCAGTGTAGACACACGAGTCTCCAGGAGGACAGAGAGCCATGGGCTTGTAGGCTGGAGGACTGTCACCTTGGCGTTCAGGAGAAGTCAGCCTGACCTGTTTACACAGCTGCCCCCAGAAGCTTCAGGCCTTTGACGTCATTTTCCCCCCATGTCTTCACTATTCAGACTTCTTCCCCTCACATGCGCTCAGGAGCAACCATGTGTTAGTGACAATAGCTGAGCTTCTCCTCCGTGCAGGTCTGGCGTCTTCCGGTCTGGGGCCAGCACACCCCTTTTGGCCTTGCAACCTCACAACTGCCATGCAAGGCGGGTGTTCCCACCCCAATATCGCAGATGAGGAAACTGAGGCTCAGGGAAATACCTGTGTTGCGGAGCTGGGAAGCGGCACAGCTGAGACCCGGATGCGGCCTGGTCAAGGTCTGAGGGTGAGCGGGAAGAAAGGGCCCCGGCAGCCTGAACGGAGCTTGGTGCCCCGCCGCCCCGAGGCAGCAGTTCCTTAACGACAAATTGGCACAGCCTCGTCCTTCGCGCCCAGCGTGTCCGTCCTCCAAACCCAGCCCCAGCAATGTCTCAGAACACGCAGGTCTGACTCCACCCCCCGATTAAGACCCCCGGTGGCTCCCCGTTTCCCACCGCCGAGAGCCCAGGCTCCCCCCGTCGGCACCGGGGCCCCCTGCGCTCTGGCCTCCAGTCCACTTCCGGCTCCTTCCGCCGCTCCCGCCACCCCCACAGCGGGCTCCGCCCTCCGCCCCCACCCGCTGCGCCCGCTGTGCCCGCCGCCTCGCCCCTGCGCGTGCTGTTTCTCCTCCCTGGAGTGTTCCTTCCCTCCTGCCACTTCTCCATGCAGCGAACTCCTGCTCAGCTTCCAGTTCATATGGTGCCTTCCCTCGGGATGCCTTGGTTTCCGGAACACGTAGCCTCACTCGCGTAGCTGTGTCAGGCAGAGTACAGGGAAACCAGTTTCGCCAATGAAATCTTATTATTCTCCTTATGCCTTTTGACGTAATCAGAGAAGGCAATTCTATGTCTCCGGTCCAGCTCAAAGAAATACCTTTCAACCGCCATTTACAGAGCTGGAAACCCTCCCTCCACCCCTCTCCCCACGTTTATTGGTCTACTTGCCCAGAAGAGCATATCCCATCTGTGGGACCTGCTCCTCCCCACTCCAACCTTGTGTGTCTGGAGGAAGCCAGCCTGGATATGGGGGGGCATCCTTGAGTCTAGCCGGGCCAGCCTGAGTCCCAGCGCCCTGGCCACAGTGATTGGTCCAGGAATTGGCACGTGACCCAAGCTCACCCAATCAGAGGGCTTCCCTGGGGGTTTTCTGACTGATGTTGGGGGGAAACAGCCCTATTTCATGTGGTCACCAGGCTCTAGGTTTGGAAATCCAGTTCAGAGCTGTGATATTGGTTTGAGCCCAGTGAGAGCAACAAGCCTGAGAGAATGAACCAGCATACACACAAAAGTCTCAAGAAAATGTATGTTGTTGAATTAGTTTCTGGCTCCAACCCTCCCCAAGATCAGCTACACCCCTGATCTTTCCACACTTGGGTGACAGAAGCCAATGAAGTCTTTGGTAGGTTCAAGTTCAAGGTGGGTTTTGGTGGCTTAACGACCACAGGGTTCTAACAAACATGGCTTAAAACTCTTTCTTCAATCATATGATGTCATAACGTAGTCAATAAATATTTATAAAGGACCCGCTATGGACCAGGCACTCAGCTAAGTAATGGGGACCCAAGAGTGAGATAAGAATATGGCCCCTGCCCATAAAGAGCTCGCTGTCTGGAGCTGTGCTGTCCAACGCAGAAGCCACTAGCCACATGTGGCTATTCAAATTTAAAATAATTAAAATTAAGTAAAGTGTAAAATTCAATTCTTTAGTCTCACCTGCCACATTCTGAGTACTCAATAGCCACATGTGGCTGGGGGCTACTGTATCGGGCAGCACAGATATAGAACTTGGCCATCAGCACAGAACACTCAATGGCACAGACACCGCTGTTCCGGAGCCTTGCTAGTCAAAGTGTTATCCCTAAGATCAGCAGCATCAGCCTCACGTGGGAGCTTGTTGGACATTCAAAATCTCAAGTTCCCTCACAGACCATCAGAATCTGCATTTCAGCAAGATTGCGGTGACTTTGTTAAATGAACATTTGTTAAGTAGAGCCCTGGGGGGTTGGATGTTGAGCCACAGTTAAATAAAAGACTGCAAATAGGGCCTGCAAAAGACTCAAGGGGCCCTGCAGGGAGGTCAAGGCAGCGTGCAAGGGGCTCATGCTAGAGTGCTTTGGGGTTCCCAGGCTAAGGCCGGATGGGTCAATTCAAACCAAAAAGAGCAGGATTTTGGTAAGCTTCATGGCCCCGGGAGGCGCAAATGCTCATCACAAGGGCCTTTGAGGGAGTCAAATCACGAACTTCCATTTACTTAGGACTCTGCAGACTGTTACCTAGGATGTGCACTCTCGGGAGGTTCTAATGTCAGTTCAAGGCCCCTGTAGGCCAGTTGGCCACACAAAAGGGAGACCGAGGCAGCAATTTAGCTAAACTCTCCACAAAGATGCCCATGTGTTTCACGTGCACATAGAAGTTTGAGAAACCCAGTCCCAACAGCCGCTCCTAGTTTAGCCTCCTCTGCTTAACTCTGTCACAACCACCCTCCCATGAGCAACAGAGGGGCCCAACCTTGAGGAGGACATGGAGGCTCACCTTGCCCTCAGCTCACTGACTTCTCCCCAGGCCACAAAATTAACTCTGTCAGTGTCTGTCCATGGAGCAGAAGCTTGAAGGAATGATGCCAATCCTCAGCTGAATAAACCCCCTCCCACTGCACTGACCAAGTCGATAAATAAGATTTGTGTTAATAGTGACCACTGGACTGGATTGGGGCTTGGCGGCATTCCCACTGTTGACTGAAATAAAGAGTCTAGGCAAAGGTTAAATGAAGGAGTTTATTCAATAATCAAAGTGAGGAACTCGCGTCCTGGGAAACAGTCCAACAGAGTATGCTGAGGAGCTGCTCCGAGGTCTACAGGTCTGAGTGTTGTTTATATACCTTTTAACAAAGCAGTGTCCGTGCAGGAAAGGGCTTACTCATCAACAGTCATCCACTTCAAATAGTACAAGAACTTTTTGGTTATATATCAAACAAGGCTTGTAATGTCGGTGTTGTCTGTGTGTGGAGGGAGGTAAGGACCAGGGTTTTCCCTCGATCTAAGAATACAGCTGGGACATGTAGAGTGAGGTGCCCTTTATCTGTTCCTGTTGTGGGTTACTCCAGCTGGCTTCGGTCATGAGGTGTGGGGTTGCAAGGTCATTCTAACACAGGCTGAGGATGGCCTGCACGGCTGCTTCCCAGGGCAGCATGGATGTTATTGTACTGACTTAAAGCCTATGCAGCTCGCTTGCTAGACTTGCCTGTTAGACCAAGGAGAGGGGTCCCAAAAATCTGTTCACAATCCCCCTTTTGGTCATCGTCAACTCATGGTTGCGTTCATGACCAATGAGGAGTTCCTCTGGTTTTCCTCCAACAAGGTGGGATACCTCTCATTTCCTTACTTATTTTACAAGTTCTTCATTAAAAATGCATCCTGGATCACGTTAACCTTCCTGGCTAACATGACCTGGGCTTTGTCCTGCTGTTGCCTCCTTCGACACCTAGAACAACATCAGAATAACATGATTATCAATACAATCAAAATTACAATTGTGAATTCGGTTTTTATAATATCAGTATTAGTAGATGATTGAAAAAGACAAGAAAACCATCCTGGGAATCCTGAATAGACATTGGCATAATTTTGAACTAATTGGATAACTCTTTTCCTCCTTTATCTGCAGTTACTTGTGCTTTATGGTAAGTCTCCTCGGACTGCTGAAGTGCATCTTGCACCTCTTGAGAAGCCAAATCTAATGTCTTCTTGGGCCATTCATTTTCCTTGATCTTAACTTGAGCGGGGGGTCTTAGTTTGAGCTCTCAGTAGGCATGATCTTCTTCATCAGTGTTATCATGAATCTCATTAACCTCTGGAAGGTGAATCTTTCCTATAATTTCCATTCTTATACTAAACTCCTGAAACGTTCATCTTAAATTCAGTTTGGTTGCAATAGTGATTTGATAGTTGAACAGTATGATTTCTTATTCCCTCTCAGTAAAAGCAACCCCTTCCCATAGACCATATGTTGTTTTGGACAGGAATTTTTATCATAGGCCAAGTAAGGGTTATTTCTGACTTCCGTTTTTCCTGTGGGAATAGCCATATCCCTTTACATTGTTCACAACCTAGAAGTGAAATAGGTTCCCATTGTGGTGTAGTTTCATTTTGAGCAAGAAGGGCCCATGGGCTCCCTATAGGAAGTATCTGACAGTTGTCATGGATAGTCCCTATCCCCACAAGTTGTGCCATCTTAGGAAATATTCTTGGAATGGCTCTCCAAAGCTCTCGTGCTGTTGCTACATTTCTCTCCTTGTCTTCCACGCCGTGGTGTCTAATGTCATCCACAGGGTTTATTCACCCTGCCCTTTCCGTCCATTACTTAGCTTTACTTTTTGAGACAATCATATGAATTAGCTGATAAAGATCTGGGAATCCTGGCACATAAATTCTGATTGTTAACTCAAATTCTTTAGCAAAATCCTCTGGTTCCTTAAGGGGGTCTGGAAATTCCTTAGTTACGGCTCTTGGTTCTGATTTGGCCCAAGGAGTAAACTGGGGTATCAGTATAGCTCAGCCTCCTTCCCTGGCCGCAGTTTTCTCTTTAAAGAGGGCGATAATGGCACAGGGGTCTGGATCTATCCCATTGTGCCTTGAGTGGAGGTATCCATGAGGGAGGAGGAGGTAATGAAATGGCGCCCCAACCTCACAGCTCTGAAAGCAGCGGGTGTAACGGGGGAGCTGTCAGAAGATCTGCCAAATCAGGTGAGTGCTAGCTTCAGCAGTTTTCTTTAATTCAGAGACAGTCTCAAATAGAGTTTTATTAATTTCTTGCAAGGAACTGACTCTACTGCTTTCTCTCTTTGTTTCCAGATACCAATCGAAATATGCATCCCATTCTGATTGTTTAATTTTATAGCCAGCTTTCTCCAAGCATATGCAAAGACACCAGTTTGGGTACATTGAAACTGCCCCTTCTTGGCCATTCTAAAGTGAGAGCTCCTTTAGCAATATTCTCCCTTTTAGGGAGCCATTTGCAAGTTTGTGCTCCATAAGTATTCAACATTAAATTTGCCAGAGTACTAGCCGGCAGCTGGCTGTCGGATGTCCCAGTTTCTGGGCTTTGATGTTTTAGTTCCCATTCTGGTCTGGCAAGTCAAATTAGTGGTTCAGTGTGGTGGATCAAAAGTGTGTTGCTGGGGCTGGCCCGGTGGCATGTGGTTAAGTGTGCACACTCCGCTCCGGCCGCCCGGGGTTGGCAGGTTCGGATCCTGGGCGCGGACCGATGCACCGCTTGTCAAGCCCTGCTGTGGTGGTGTCCCATATAAAGTGGAGGAAGATGGGCACAGATGTTAGCCCAGGGCCAGTCTTCCTCAGCAAAAAGAGAACTGGCAACAGATGTTAGCTCAGGGCTGATCTTCCTCACACACACACAAAAAGTGTGCTGCTTACGGACGTAGATCCTCAGAGTGTCACCAAAGAGGCAGTCCCACCCTTCTGTGCCTTGATTTCTCCTGTTGATTGTTTAAAGCAATCATAGGGGCTCAGAGTGTTGGTGATCAACTTCATAGCACATCTCTGGATGAGCCAAATGACTTAATGATGTGGTTTGGAGTTCCCTATGGGACTGCTACCCGTCTAGAGAATTGATCTCAGCCACCTCCACTTGGCCCCTGGTCACCTAGAGACACTGGCAATGCCAGTCAGAGGGAGCAAGCGTCCCTCTTCTTCAGAGTCACCTGGAACTAGCCCTCATGCAAGGGTCTTCTTTGGAGTCAGCCAAGGCTGGCCCGCGTTCACGAACAGTTTCTTCTCTGGCTCGCTGAACCATTTTTCAGTTGCCGAGGAGGCAAATAGGGGAGAACTGACTCAAGCTACCAGCTGCTCTCCTTGTTTCCCTTGGCTCAAAAGGCTGGAAAACCTGAGCAGCAAGTTTGGAATTCCCTTCTCTGCAAACACAGAGGATAACCTGTCTCACCCAGATGAACACAAAACAATTATCGAATAAACTCAAGGACCTTTGACTGTTGATCGGGAGATCTGAGGCCCAGGAAAGACTTGCCCTCCTGAGGCTGGAGCTCTGGGGAGCCGGGTGGGCTCAAATGGCCCTGCTGGTCCCACAGCGCCGGGTCCACGCTCCAGGCAGTCTCAGGCAGTCCCTCCAGGTCCCTTTGTAGTTGCCAATTTGTCAACTGAAATAAAGAGTCTAGGTAAAGGTTAAAAGAAGGAGTTTATTGGATAATCAAAGTGAGGAACTCGAGTCCAGGGAAACAGTCCAGCGGAGGATTCTAGGAGCTGCTCCGAGGGCTACAGGTCTGAGTGCAGTTAGTATACTTTTTAATGAAGCAGTGTCGGTGCAGGAAAGGGCTTACCCATCTCATAGTCATCTGCTTCAGGGATCATGTGAACAAGAACTTTTTGGTTATAATCAAACAAGGCTTGGAGTGTTGGTGTTGTCTATGTGTAGAGGGAGGCAAGGACCAGGATTGTTCACTAGTCCCTCAGTCTCTAAGAAACCCCCGCCCCTACCTAAAACCCCAGCACATGCTCTCCTGCCCCTACCTAAAACCCCAGCACATGCTCCCCCTCCCTACCTAAAACCCCAGCACACGCTCTCCCGCCCCTACCTAAAACCCCAGCACATGCTCCCCCTCCCTACCTAAAACCCCAGCACACGCTCTCCCGCCCCTACCTAAAACCTCAGCACATGCTCCCCCTCCCTCCCTAAAACCCCGGATAAAAACCCCTACCTTTTTCTCTTTGAGGAGGTGAATCTGAGTTCTAACTCCCATCTCCCCGTCTGACTGCCTTTCGATAGTAAACCTCTTTCCCTGCCACAAGCCTGGTGTTTCTGTTTTTTTCTTTATTGGCCCTACTGTGTGGCAGCTAAATGAACCTATGTTTGTGTTGGGTAACAGTCACCATGAGATGAAGGGCTGCGAGGTCATCCTAGCACAGGCTTCGGGTGCCCGGCGAGGCTGTTTCACAGCACTGTGTGGACCTTTGTACTGACATTAAGCCTAGGCAGCTCGATTGCTGGATTTGCCTGTTAGACCAGAGAGAGGGGTCCCAAAAGTGTGTTTACAGGAGGCAGCCAGGGGGCAGTGTCAAGCCATAGCTGGGGTGGGGAGGGAGCCGGGTGGGGGGAGGGCTCTACTACCCCCTCCTATGAGCTGCACAAACACCCGGCTACAACCCTGAAACTGCCTCTCCCTCCTGGGGCCACACCTGGCCCTGTTTGTTGCCCGTTCCATGCCCTGCCGACCACGGCTCAGTTTCTCTTCCCCTTACTTCTTCCCTTCTGTCACCCTAAATTCTGGTTTAGGTCAAAGTTAGGATTAACTTTAGCCTGAGGGTTCTCAGGGGTGGCCAGCAGGGCCACCAGACCTCACTCCACCCTGTTCCATCGCAGACCTCACTGCCCTTCCAGGTTCAGAGCCTCTGCGCCCAACCGCTTCATCCAGGAATCTTATAGTTTCCCAACAGGCTGGCCCTTGGGACCTCTCACCCAGCTCCTCCTTGAGCAGAGGGGAAGGCTGGAGCCCAGAGAGGGAAGCCATTTGCCCAGGGTCACACAGCATGTCAGAGGCAGGCCTGGGGCCCAGGAAAAGACAGCAATAACTGGGGTTGGTGAGAGTCAGCATGGGCCAGGCAAGTCACAGGCATTGTCTCCTTTAATCTCCAAACCCACCCTGTGGGGGAGACACTCGTTATCACTCCCCTGTACAGATGAGGAAACTGAGGCCCACAGAGGGGAGGCAAATCACCAAGATCAAGGGCTGAGAAGGGCTGATCATGGGTGGGAGAACCCCTCCCTGTCCAACCCTGGGGTCTGGGCTCCCACCACAGAGTCTGCCCCAGGCCCTTGGCCAGCCGGCCTTCCCTCCTCCCAGCTATGGGGTGGAGAGGGGGCCACTGGGTCCACTCTCGGGCCTCCTTTCTGCACTCCAGAAATGGGATCGGGGCTGGGGAGTGATGGAGGGAGGTCACCCAATGTGAGCAGGTCGAGAGCTTGGCAGAGGGCAGCATTCCATATAGACACAACCCAGTGTGAACTCGACCAGATCCCTTTCTCTCCTGGCCTCAGTTTCCCCATCCATCAGATGGGAGGGCCCAGACTGGTAGTAAGGACACCCAGGAGCTGGCTCTGTCTTGCTCTTGGGGATGTTAATCATTTTGAGCCTCAGTTTTCCTACCTGTGAAATGAGACAATGATCCTGGCTGTCAGCCTCACGGAATCCGTGAGTGGTTTAGCCAGACAATGTGTGTCTCCGTGTTTTATAAATGGTACAGGGACAGTAGGCCACTCAGTAGTGTCTCAGGGTGCAGCTGCCTTTTGGAATCACAGATCTGGTCAGGGCTGAGGCCTTCAGGGCCTCTACCACCAGTCCCACCTCCTCGGAACCCCGTCCTTGCCCACCTGCTGGGCTTTGGGGTTCTGGACACTCTGGCCCACTGGTCGGGCCCAGCATGTGCGTTCATGCCCTTGCCCCACCTCGCCCCTGCCTGCAGCACCTACCACCCATCCGCTGTCCACCCCAGAGAACTCCCATGCACCTCCCAGGGCCCCGCCCTGGGCCTGCCTCCCAGCATCCTCTGCACAGCCCCTCTCTGCCTGGCGGTCACTGTCTATGTCCAATTCTCCTTCCTCCCCGGGGCAGGGCCCAGCAAAGTGGCACAGAATGCAAGGGCATTCTGTGGTGAGCAGGATGGTGGCCCAGGTGGCACGGGAGACAGGGGTCTGGGGTCTTCGAGGTGGCGGGGTCAAGGTGCCTTAATGGGGGCCTGGGTGCACCAGCCGAGGGGTGCTGTAGTCCCCCTCTGTGTCCCTGCTCATGCTGCCTCCCGGGATGCCCTTCCTCCCTCTGCCCCTCCAGCCTCAGGGGCCCGGCTCCCAGGCCCTATTTTGAGGTGGCTGAAGTTGCTGCTGCCACCAGACCATCTTTGCTGACTGCACAGGACTCTCAGTGCCCCCCACCCCTTGTCATCTTCACAGGAGGTCTCATTTGTGCCATGAATTTGAGGCTACATGTGGATGTGGGAGATCAAGATTTGGCCACCCTGAAATATATCTCTTTACCTTGATTGTTTTCTCTGAGGGACATTTGACCTCCCCCACAAACTGCCTAAAAAATTTAAAACAAAAGATCTGTTTCAAGAAAGAGTTATTATCATGACTGCTATAAAGATAATGTAAGATAGAGGTTACAATAGAAAAGGCACCAACAAGCCCATCTTATCGAGAGTTCTGTCTCTCTGGCCACATTCTTTAGATGGCCCTGTGAGGAGTTGCCAGACAATCATTTACAAGGGAAGTCTCCATTTGTAAAGGTATCTCCCTCTCT
This sequence comes from Diceros bicornis minor, assembly GCF_020826845.1. Classification (NCBI taxonomy): domain Eukaryota; kingdom Metazoa; phylum Chordata; class Mammalia; order Perissodactyla; family Rhinocerotidae; genus Diceros; species Diceros bicornis. The sequence continues at coordinate 30,616,565 of NC_080774.1, read as the reverse complement.
ATATTGGGAAGAGGGGAGATGAGCTCATTTCTAGAGACTTATCAATGTAAAAGGTAAGGGCTTGGGGCTGCATAATAAACCTTACTCTTGTTTACTGTGCTTTAGTGGTAATCTCCTATAACTGACTCCCCCAACCCCCAAAATCCTCCTTTGTCATTGGCTGAACATGGTATTTAAGACGAAAATTTCTGCTATTGTGTTGAGAAACGCAGTGCCCCTGCTTTCTCCCATGTATATATGTTATTAAACTTGGTATTATTTTCTCCTGCTAACCTGTCTTGTTAATTATTTGGCCAGCCATACGAACCTTAAGGGAAAGGGCAGAGGGAGATTCTCCCTCTTCCCCCGACATGGACAAGTCTCCTCAGGGCACCCAGGGCCACAGCCCCCTCCCTACTCCCATGGTGAAAGAGTAGGCGAATTCCAGGCCTCACTTGGGCCTCAGCTGGACCAGTCCCACCCTGCCTGGGACGTGAGAAGCCAAGAGCCCCACACAGCCCAGGCCCCCAGGAGGCCTCAGGGATGGTGGACGGATGGTCAGACGAATGAGTGACCAATCTCTGTGCTTCCGGGCTACGCATTCTCACTCCAGACCCTGGGATCCCAGGGCAGTGATTATGAGGGGACACATTTCTCTCCCCCTCCCCATAGTTGGCCTAACCCCCCAGCAAAGAGTCCCAGGTCTGGGGGCAGCAGGTGAGGTGTGACCCACAGTGTCCCATGTCCAGCCCTGGCCAGCCCTGCCCACCCCGGGCTCCTGTGAGCTCTGAGCACCTGGCTATGCCCCACAATCAGCTGCAGCTCTGCACCTGGAGTGTAAAATGCTTCCTGGGGGGGCCTGAGGAATGGGCAGGATCCACATGACACAAGATTCTGGAGCAGAAGGTGCCCTTCCAGTGATCTTGAGACCCTGCCCAGCTCAGCCTGGTCACAGGGGCTTGGGCGGCCTTGGTGCTGGGATGCAGGACCCTTCTCCAACCAGGCTGCTGGAAGCTTCTGGAGCTGGACTGCCTCCCTCTCCAGGGAGAGGGAGTCATGGGCTGCCAGGCTGGGGCCAGTGTTGGGCTTTTCTGGCTATTTTGGGCATCAGGGACTCTTGGTTTCGCCAGGCCAGCTGCACAGGGTGAGGCCGTGAGGCCTGTGGGTTGCCCAGGGTGCTGGCCTGAGGCCGGGTGGGGCCAGAACAGCCCAACGACAACAGCAACAGGCAGCTGCAGAGACGAGCAAACGCCCGCTTTCCATCTGACCCTCCCTCCCTTCCTCCCAGGGAATGAAGTTCCATTATTATCAACTGGCTACAGAGGGGAAACTGAGGCCCTAAGCCGCCAACATCAGCTGCAGGGGCCTGGCACGGCACGGACCTGGCACGGAGTCAGGGCTCCTCCTGGCCCCTGGCCGCCTCCAGCTGCTCAGACACTGACCCTCGTGAGACCTGGGCTGGATGCTTCCCAGCCCCCTTACCCCCAGTTTATTTTCTCCACGGCACAGATCCCATGTCCTGCCCGACACCGTTCACTATCCATTAGGTTTATTCCCGTGTCCCCCAGACGTGAGTGCTCAGAGCAGGGCTGGGCCTGGTTGCCCACCACTGTGGCCCCGCACACAGTAGGTGCTCAGGAAAGAGATGCTGAATGGGCAGCGTGGCTCTGGACAGTGTCTACACTGGAGCCTCATCCACACTGGGCCTTGGTCCACACTAGAACTGAGTTGGAGCCCTGTCTGACCAGGGACACCTGAGAACAGGGCTCACTTGGCTGGTCTGGGGTCCCACCTTTTCCAGCCTGCCCTGTCCTGTGGCCCCGGGCCCAGCGCCCCTTCTCTCAGAGAGCCGCTCTCGGCCACCGGGGCCACGGCGGCCCTTCTGTCCTCTGTTGGGAGCCAGGCGGGGGTCTGGCTGCAGCTTCCTCCCTCCCCTCGGGACAGTCAGGAGAGCCCGACATCTCCCCATGCGGGCTGGACACTGGGCGGACGGAGGCTGCCCTGTAAGGACCTGTGTGTGGTCCAGGCCTGGTGCCCAGCACAGCCCGGGCACAGTGGACACTCAGTGGACATCAGCCCTTATGTGAGATGCCCCCAGGCAGGACGATGAGGAGCAGGAGAGGCCTGGGGTGTTGATGTGGCCACAGGAAGAGGGTGTCACCACGAGGGGGTGGCCTGTGTGGAAGCACCCATGGTGGGTGCCCTGGTGGGTCATGCTGGCCGTCAGCTACTCTGTCCCCAGAGTGGACATGGGGGTGTCTTATGACCCCAGCCCTGTGACGCTGGCCACAGAAGTCACGCAGCCCCTCTGCTGACCCCTGTCCTTGCCCTGAGACATTCTCCCTGATTCTTGCCTGTTTCCCTGGGGACAAGGGCTGCCCAGAGGACTCGTCCCTCGCTGGTCCTCGCACATGCTGTGCTGTCACTGAGTGTGAAATGGTGTGGGGGTCACACTCAGGCCTCTCACAGGCTGGGCTGGTGTGAGCTCACACTAGGGGCTCCCAGTGGGGGCAGTGGGGACCAGGAACCCCATAGTGACCACCTGGGTGTGGCCCTTGGTGAGGCTGCTGACCCCCATCGTGGTGCCTCTGTCAAGGCCAGACCCACAGAGCACCTGATGGCGCTGCACAGTGTGCGGCTCGGCTGACCTCAGGCCTGGGGGCTGGCCTGGGGCCTCCCTCCATTACAAGGAGCGTCATTCAGTCATTCAGCAAACAGTTACTCCGAGCTCGGACGACCAAAATTTATCATCCAAACTGGGACATTTCTGGGAGTGGAAGGGGAGCTATTAATAACTACACTAGGACACAGGTGTGAACTGGGAACATCTGGGGAAATCCAGGATGCAGGTCACCCCGGAGCGTGCCCTGGGCCCGGCCTTCTGGGGAGGCCTCACTTGTGGGATTCCTGCCAAAAAGGGTTACGTTTGCTGTGCTGCCGGGTGACCAGCTGGCTTTTCAGAAAACCTGATCCGAAGACTGGTCCTGACCCGACCCCACTGCCCTCGGTCACGTCACTGTTTGTGTCACTGAGCCCAGCCACAGCTCCTCAGGGTGACCTTGTGGGAGCAGAGGTGCCCCCAGACCATCCAGAGGGAGCAGGTCCTCACAAGGTCTCCTGCATGAGGCGCCCCTCAGGGCACTTGCCCAGCGGTGCTCTGGGGAGACCAGCCGGCCCAGTCTTGTGGATGCTGGTTTGGAATGCTCCACTGTGTGCAGCCAGGGGCACCGGGTGACCTGGCCCCGCTCCACCCACACGCCCCACTAGGAGCCACAGGGAGAAGGTTGGTGTGCAGTCAGGCCACGGATGGGCCCGGGATGCAGAACCTGGGTGGGGGCTACAGAGACCCTGAGAAGAGGCTGGCATGTCGGGAGAGAGGGGCGAAGGAGACCACTTAGACATGTGGACTGTCATCGTGCTGCGTCATGTGTCACTAAACCAATGGCCATTACATGGGACAGTTGACCGTTTCGTGGACAGCCCTGAAGCTGTATTGTCAAGGTGGCTGGAAACCCGGGTTTGGACCTTTATGTTGGGAAGTGGCTGTCATCTCATTTAGGGGCATCAGGGCCTGGTTTGTCTGTTTCCTGGTAAATGTCTGTGTCCCCACAAGACACAGGCTGGGGACAGACCCCCTTCCCACTGCTGCTGGGCTCAGTGAATACTGGGGGGTGAAGGGTGAAGGTGTCACACTTCCCAGGCCTGTCTGGGCCACGGTCTCTTGGTGCCTTTGCAGGCCTCATGGGGCGGGTGGGCAAAAGGGAGAGTCACCCCGCTCAGCTCAGTAGCAGTTCTCAGGCCTCCCCCAGAGCCCCAGCAGTCCCCCTCCCTTCCTCCAGGGCCCCTCTGCCCTCATCTACCAGGGGTTATTCTGGGCTGTAGAGGAAACCACCAACCTCCCTCCCCCTCAGCCCTGGCCTCCAGCAAGAAGGAGGCCCAGGAGGGAGGAGACTGCCGAGGATCGCACACCCAGGCAGGGTGGGGCCAGGCCAAGGCCCCTGTCTCCGGACCTGCCACTCTTCTCTGCTCCATGAGGTGATCGCCCAGCGCAGATCTGCTCAGTGCCAGGGGCCCTCATTCACTCAAGGCTGCCCTAGCTCTGAGCTGAGCAGGGCAGGCCCAGTGCATCCATCACAGTCAGTGTCCCCTCTGTGAAATGGGCAATGACAGCCTTAACAGGGACTTCAAGGATCCATGAGGGACAGTGACATGCCCAGAGAGGTGCCCAGTGATGGCATTAGGGAACATCTGCCATGTCAGGGCTGGGTGGGCATCCTACAGACGATTCTGTTGATTCAGTCTTGACCTAAGTGTGCAGGGAGATGCTCGTGCTGCATCAGACGCTCCCTGGGCTGGGAGCTGACCTCACGGGCTAGAGGACAAGGGTGGGGGTAAGCAGTGGTCTCTGTGGCAGTCCCCTACAGCGTGTGAGCTCTTCTAGGGCAGGTGGTCCTCATCTCCATGCACCCACCCCAGGCCCAGAGCCATGTTCACTGAGGGTTTGTTGAATGAATGAGTGAGTGAGTGAATGAATGACACATCACCCATGGCTGAGGAGCCATGGAAAGAGCTTGGGGGGCAGGTCAGCCAGCAACTCACCGTGTGACCTGGGGCAGTGCCCCTGAACCCCCATCTCCTCTGCCCCTGCTTTGTATGGGAGCCTGTTGCCCTCAAGGGGCCGGTTGACACAGGCTCTGACGTTCTCAGATTTCAGGCCTCCGGGGCAGCTCAGACTCAGGATGATGGAGGACTGGGGGCCTGTCGAGGCAGCCGCTGGCTGTGAGGACAGGAGCATGGAGCCTGCATGGAGAGCTTGGGGCTCGAGGAGGGAGGAGGCCTTCGGAGATCAGGAGCGGCCAGCTCCTCCCTGAGCCGGCAGGCCTAGCGGACCTGGAGCGAGGGCTGGGTGGGAGACTCCTGGGCCCGTGGCTTCGGCGACCTGCAGCTCCACAGCCTCCTGCTGTGCTCCAGAGGGCCCAGCTGCCCTTGTGGAGCCCACCGACCCTCCCGCCGTGTCCTCGCTCCTCTCCCTAAGCAGCCGCTGCCTGAGACGCAGAGGGACAGGCGCCAACCCACACACGCACACCCTCGTCACACCCACAGCCCCAGACAACCCTACACACACATACAGTGACACTCCCACTGTCACACTCACCCACGTGCCTGTGTCGACCTTTGCTCTCAGAGCGCTGAGAACAGAGGGCTGAGGACCCCGGGCCCGCCACCCCACAGAGCCTTGAGGACGCCTCTGATTTCTGGAGGCAGAGGGGTCTGCGTGCTCAGCACCTTCTCCTGGCGCAGCACAGGCACGGCCTTCTCAGGAGGGGGGCGACCTCGGGTCAGGGCACCTGGGTGCCCGCCGTCTGTGCGGCCCTGAGCACCTGCGGGACATGGCAGGTGGCCTCAGCTCTGGGGCCCTCTGTCTCCTCTCTGTAAGGTGTGGGCGGTGGTCTGGAGAGCCTGTGAGGGGCCGTGGGAGGAGCAGCCCCTCCTCGGGAGGCCCACCACGTGGTGGTGACTCGCCCTGAGCTCCGCTGGGGTGGGGCGCCCACCGCGGCCAAGCGGTCCGGTTGGGCCAGTGAAGAACCACCCGACCCTTTCGGACCCAGACGCTTGATGGTGTAGGTCGACAGAGAAAGAAAGAGCAGCCAGAGGGGCCAGTTCCCCGTGGCCCTGAAGGCTGCGACAGGACGCCCCCTTGTGAGGAGCCCGTGCCATCCTGCAGCTGGTCCTGACCGGGTGACGAGAAGCTGCCTCCTGCAGCCTCCTGCGGAGACGGGGTGAGCCGAAACGCCTGGGAGCTGCCCCTCAGCCCCAGCGCTCACCCGGATCAGCTGTGCTTCCAGCCGCGCCTACGAGCAAGGTCAGGGAAGGTCACGAGGGAGGAGCTGGGCCTTGCAGAGGGGCAGGCCTCTGTCAGGGGGTGGGGACGGGGAATGGCATGCCAGCACGGGGAACAGCAGGAGCAGAGGTGTGAGGCTGTGTGGCCTTCGGTGGTCTGCGTCATTCTGCTTGGTTCCGTTGGAGTGGAAGCTGTTGGGGCAGGTAGAAGCAGCAGGAAGCGCAGCTGGGGGTGGGGAGGGGCAGTGCTGAATGGCCTTGTGCTTGGGCTTGGCATTTGGACTTGGTCCTCGAGACTGGGATTGGGCTGGGCAGGCCCCTTGTCAGAGACCCACCACCCCACCCCCTGGCACCCCACCCCCTGGTGTTGGGGCAACCCAGGGGAGCCCCGCGATGATACTCCCCTCCCAGAACCGGACTGAGGCGGGGTCTCCAGGAAGAGGAGACCCTCTCTCGGCCCCTCCCCCGAGTGCCCTAAGCCTGATTTTGACCCAGAGGATGGGGAAGGGGCTTGGGGAACTCAGCCACTCTGACCCAAGGCCCCTGTCCCCTCAGTCCCTCGTCACCCCAACAACTCTGTCCTCTTAGGCAGTGGGTCCCGAGGTGGGGCACCTGGGTCCAGGGGGGCTCGGAGCTCTTCTGGGAGGAAGCTGGACTAGTCGGGAGGGCCTGGCGGGAAGCTGGGGTCAGGAGCGGAGATCTGGAGTCTGGTGGCCCGGGTTCCAGTCCCTGCTGTGACCTCGGGCAGGTCACTCAGGTCTCTGGGCCTTGGTGTCTCCATCCGTGGGACAAGGATCTTAATAGGATCTTCCTCCAAGGGCAGTTTGATGACCGAGAAGGAAGCCTGGAGAGCAGTTAGCAGTGGCCAGCGGGAAGAGAGGCCCCGAAGCTGAAGCTACAGTCCAGGCCCTTCCCCGTGACCCTAGGGGGAGAAGGGGCCCCAGCAGGCCAGGGAGAAAGGAGGGCTGGGCCTGGGCTGGGAAGGCCCCAGGAGTGGGGATGGGGCCGGACGCAGAGGGAGAGGAACATGGGAGAAGGTGTCTCAAGTCCTGGGGTCTGGGAAATGGGGCTGTGGTCAGCAAATAAGCCCCCCCAGCGTGTCCACATCCTAATCCCCAGAACCTGTGAGCAGGGTCCCTTACCTGGCCACAGGGATTCCGCGGATGCGGATGTGGTGGAGTTAGGGACCTTGAGATGGGAGATGATCCTGGAGCGTCTGGTGGGCCTTCTGGATAGTACGGTCTTTCTAAGGGAAAGACGAGGTGGGAGGGTCAGAGTGAGAGAGGATTGTGGCCATGGCAGCGGAGGTCGCAGAGAGAGGGAGAGAGGGAAGATGCTATGGTGGGGCTTTGAAGTTGGAGGGAGCGCCCTCGAGCCGAGGAATGCGGGCGCCTCTGGAAGCGGGAAGGGGCCAGGGAGCGGGTTCTCTCCGGAGCCTCCAGGAGGGCGGCCTGCCGGCTGCTTGATTCTAGCCTGTGGTGCTCGTTTCGGACTTCTGACCTCAGGCCCGTGAGAGAGTAAACGCGTGAGGTTTTAACCACCGAGTCTGGTGATTTGTGACAGCAGCCACAGGAGACTAAGGCAGGAGCCGAGGGAGAGGCTCACCCAGGACGCTCACAGGGCCCCTCCAGGCCCACCGCCCCCCGGGACACGCGCCTGACCTGCTGCCACTGCCCCATCCCCCAAAGTGCGGTGGAGGAGCCGGAGCCCAGGACCAAGCATGAAGGGCTGGCACCTCACCGCACCCCTCGTCATCAGAGGGTGGCTGGCACCCCCAGACCCGGGAGCCTCACAGCGTCACAGAGTCCCTAAATGGGACCTGGTCTACCGCTGACATCCACGGTCAAATGGAGATGGTTCCCAATAAACAGCGCCCCCTGGGAAGGTGGCAGGTGCCTTTCTGTGCCACATACCTGCGAGGATACCCTCCCTCTATGGCAGAGCTGGGGTGTGAGTAGGGGAACAGCTCAGGAGTCCCGGGGCACCCAAGGGGGCGTCAGACAGGGGTGGGAGCAGCCTTGGGGGTGCAGTGTGTGCAGTATGGTGGGTTTTTTTTTTTTTTACCAAGGGTCCACCCTGGATCCAGGGGCAGGAGCTTGCCTGGCTGGACCCCCCCCCCGGACAAATCAGGGGGCTGTGACAATGTAAACCCCCCCTCCCCAGTAATGGCGACCTGGTGGTACTGGAGGCAGGAACGCGGGGGGCTCCCCACGTGGGGGCAGCTGTACCAGCTGGTAGCTATCGCCATATCCTGAGGCTGCCAGGTGATCACTGTGTGTGTGTCAGAGCCCAGTTCCCATCAATGCTGAGGCCTTGGGAAAACATGTCCCCACTTTTAACTGTGGTACAAGATGCCTGGCCTCAGCATTGAGACACACCAATTTCCCTTCAGCAAAGGCTTTGTTTAATCTCAGAGGAATTATGAGGCGCCTATTTCCCTCCTTGTGTGGGTTCCTGGGGAGCTCAGAGCTTATCTCCATCAAGGGTCCGAGCCTCCTGGCAGGCCTTTTGTGTGACATTTTCCTTCCTGGCTTCCTCCTAGTCCTCTTACATCCCTGAGCCTGCCATCGGGTGAGGAATTGAGATGGGCCCTGGATTTAACAGCCAAGGAAACCAATGCTGCTGGAGTGTCCTGGACCCCATGGGTGGTCAAGCCCTTGAGAGTGACAGGGAGGGGGTGAGGGTGGGCAGGAGCTGAGCTGGGCAGGGAGAGAGGAGGGCATTCCAGGGGGTGAGGGCCAGTTGTGGAGGGGGTCCAGGCCAGAGCAGTGTTTCCAGGCTGAGGAAAGAGAGGACACGGGGGATGTAGAGAGTCCCGACGAGGGCAGGGAGGGAGGCTTATCAGGAGGCCTCTGGTCATGGACAGCTATGGACAGCTTCAACCAGACAGGTGGCAGAGAGTGGGCACGACCCTGCGCTGGAGGAGGAACGGGAGGCAGAAGAGGGCAGGAGGACTGGTGTTCAGTGACTGGACTTCCATGTCCTGGCCGGTTTCCTGGGAGATGTCCCCAGGGAGACTGTGAGCCTCTCCCTTTGGGTTACTTTCCCACTGAGTGCCAAGGATTCCCCCACCCCACCCCGAGAATCCTGGGGAGGTTGAAATTAAATATGAGACAGGAAAAACAATGAGCAGAGAACATGATTTCTGATTGACATACGGACATTTTATTGAGAGGGGATTGGGTGCAGGGAGAAGGGCTGGGGTTGACTGGGTTGGGTGGGGAGACCCTCCCAGGGATCCTGCAGCTCCAAGTCCCCTAGAGTGGGGGAGACTCAGGGACCTAAGAACACTCTTTGGGGACCACTGTCTTCTCCACGGTGCTCCCTTCGTGCGTGACCTGGCAGCTGAAGCTGCTGTGAGATTTCCACTTGTCAGGTGTCAGCGTCAGGTAGCTGCTGGCCACGTACTTGTTGTTGCTCTGTTTCGAGGGCTTGGTGGTCTCCACGCCCTGGGTGATGGCGGTGCCGTCTGCCTTCCAGGCCACTGTCAAGTCGCTGGGGTAGAAGTCACTGACGAGACACACCAGTGTGGCCTTGTTGGCGCTGAGCTCCTCATTGGAGGGTGGGAACAGACTGACCGAGGGCGCAGACTTGGGCTGACCTGTGTGGACAGAGGAGGGGCTATGAGATGCAGCAGGAGAGTCCAGGGTGATGGGCAGTCCCCCCTACACAGCCTCATGACTGTTCCCATGGTGGCTGTGCCTGTTCACCCAGGGGATGCTCCTTTCTTTCTTTCCTCTCCTTTCCACTAAGCCCCAGACAGCAGACAGCCCCCCATCCTCCCAGAAGCTCTTCCCCATCACCTCTCCCAAGTGACTGGTCCAGCCGTCCATGTGCAGCCTCAGTTTCCCCCTGTGTGATGAGGGCAGGCCGCCCTCCCTCCTCCTGGTCTGAAGTCTGAGTTTGGGATCTGGCCCCCACCTCCTGAGCCCTCAGCCCAGCACCCAGGCCCACCTCACTCACTCTCCCAGAGCCAGTGCCTCCTCTGTGAACTGGGCCCCCACACAGTTGGCCAGGATGGTCCTGACAGCATGAGGGGGCTGCAATTCAGTTCCACCTCTTTCATGAAGCCTTCTCTGATCTCTCAGAGCACTGTCTTTCTGTCTACCCGTCTGTTCATCTGTCCATCTATAATCTATCCATCCAACCATCATCTATCCATCATCCATCATCCCTCCATCCGTCCATCCACCCGTCTATCCATCCAAGGAGCCTGGTGCGTGGTGTGGCCTAGAGCCTCCTCTCCCCCTCGGGCACCGGCTCTGCACCAGGCCGGCCTCAGCTCTCCCGGCAAGGGCTGGGTCCTCCCAGCCAAAGCCCCGGGGTTCCTTGGCAGCTCTGCCCGCGTCCCTGTCGCTACTGCCCTGACTGCGGGACCCTTCACCTCAGCTGCATTCTTGGGGTTGCTCCCCTAAGAGAACAGGCACAGCAGCCCCCATGGCCACCCAGCACCTCTGAGGTCTCCTGATTTTACCGGGCAGCCGTGTAGCTCTGAGCACCCCGTTCACTCCCCCGTTTCTCATCTCCTGAGTCCAATTCTCCCTTTGAGGGAGGCAGGAGGTTGGCCCTTGGACAGGTGAGACCCGGGGCCCCAGGGGTCATGAGATTCCAGGGACAAATAAGTCTCTGCCCCATGGGACCTGCTCCTTTCTGACCACTGTCCTGGGAGCACCAGGCTTCTGGTCGCCTCTTTTGTCTCACCTGTGACTCCGTGTCCCTGTGTCCTCATGGCCCAGCAGAGGACCCAAGAGCTTCAGCCTAGAGTGAGCTAGACCTCTCTCTCTGCTCTCCCCTTGGGCTGCCCTTCTGTGTCCCCGGAGGCTGAGTCACAGTCCCAGACTTGTCCCCGGCCTCCTGTATGGCCCTTCCAGCCTGGATGGGCATCGAGCCCTCAGCCCAGACCTTGGGGTCCAGGGACTGTCTCCCAGGCCGCCCCAGTGCCCCCTGTCAGAACCGGCCTCTGGCCTCCATGCAGGCATCTGCCCTAGAAGAGGGGAAGTGGCCCCGTTTCTGGGCCAAAGCCCAGCCCAGGCCCCCGGGATCTGGCCACGTTTGACTGTTGGACTCTGGAGACGGCTGCTCCTGCCCTTGGGGTCCTTCCTGCTGGTTACCCCAAGACTAACCCCCTCCCTCAGCCCCCAAGGAGAAAGGTGGGGGTCAGTCCCAAAGGCTGGAGGGCAGAGGAGAAGCAGCCCCCAGACAGAGAAAAATGACTTTCCCCAGACAGCAAGGAGTGGGACAGGTTGGGAAAGGTGGTGAGAGCCACTTACCTAGGACGGTGAGCTGGGTCCCTTCGCTGAAGACGTACCATGGTGACTGAGTCTCGGACCAAAACCCACCAGGCCAGCACCTGGGGCCTGCCCCCCGGGGGCCGGGTCGGAGTGGGAACCTGCTGGGCGTGATGGGCACAAGGCTGCAATGGGCGGGGTTTCATCTTGGGGCCGGGCAGGTAGGTGGCTAGCCCCCTACAGGCCAGGGCAGCCCTGGGTGGACTCACAGCCTGGAGGTGTCCCTATGCCCAGCCTCCTGTCTGAGACAGGTGCCACCCACACCTTGAAGTCACCCAGTGGGTGTCCCCCCTCTGAGGCTGTCCTGGTCACCACTGAATCCTCAGTGCTGATGGCGACATTGTGCACAATAGGTGCTCAGCAAATTCTTGAGTCCTTGTCCTCTCATGTGGTGTGGCAGAGTGAGTCCCGAGCTGGCTTGGAGCTGCCTGACCTTTTAGGCCTCATTTTAGGCCCTCTGAGTGTTCCTCCCACGGTCCAGCCAGGCAGGCATCCTCCTTGGGTCCATGGAGTGTCATTCCTGACTCACAGCGTCCCCCTTTGTCTCCACACATTGAGACGCAATTCAGTTCCACCTCTTTCATGAAGCCTTCTCTGATCTCTCAGAGCACTGTCTTTCTGTCTACTTGTCTGTTCATCTGTCCATCTATAATCTATCCATCCAACCATCATCTATCCATCATCCATCATCCCTCCATCCATCCATCCACCCATCTATCCATCCAAGAATGGCTCCCAAGCTCCCGTCTGTTCCAGGCACTGTTTCACATGCTGGGACGCGGAAGGGCTCCCCTCGCTCTCATCCCCATCTTTCCTCGAAACCTGTCAGGTCAAGGCCAACAAGGCCCTTGTCCTGGTGAACTCCAAGGTCCCTCCCCAGTTCCTGTTGTACCTGATGTCTCTGCCGGATGCAACACAGGGTCCACCCTTCTTTCCAGTGACTCTCTTCCCCTGGGCATCTGAGACACCCCACTCTTCCTCTTCTGGTTTCCCTTTCTCCGCAGCCCATGTATGGCTGCTGACCCCCAGACCATCACCCTGGTCCTCCTTCTTTGCCATCTTCTCACATTGCGGACTCCCTCTACTGCCCGTATAGAAAGGCTTGAGGCTCTCCTAGCTCCAAACCTTCTCCTTGGCTCCACCTAAACTTCCTACTGACCATCGCTAGCTGGATGTGCAACAGGAATCTCAGACTCATTGTGTCCAAATGAGACTGACCACCTTTCTCCCAACCCAGCTCTTTTTTTTTTGTCTTCATCTCCTCACATGCAACTACAATTCGGAAACCTGTGTTTAGATTCTGTAACTAAATATTCCTTTTTAAAGTTAAAACGAGGCTCAAAATAATTAATGAACAACAAAACCAGCCCCTGAGACTCCAAAACCACAAGAAGCCCCAGGTTTTGCCTCTGCTGTATTTAATTTCCAACTCACACAAGGATGCAGCACTGAGTTGGGGCTTATTGGATGCAAGCTTCTCTGCCAGAGGGTCGGACTTGTGTGTTTCCACCTTAGAAACTGGTCCAGTCAGCTGTGGTTGGTTTTGTGATGCAAATATGAGATTTCTTTGGCTTTAAAACTATTTTTTATTGTTTTAAGAGTATAACAATATTACATATATAACACAATTGAGCAATATAGAAGAGCATTTAAAAAGTGTAATATTTATCTCTCCATCTCTCTCCTGCTATGTAGTGCCATTTACTTTTCTTATTTTATTGTGGTAAAATATACATAGCATAAAATTTACCACTTTAACTCATTCTATGAGGCTAACGTTACCCTAATACCAAAACCAGACAAAGACATTACAAGAAAAGAAAACTACAGACCAGTATCTCTCATGAACATGGATGCAAAAATCCTCAACAAAATATTTGCAAATCAAATCCAATAATATATTGAAAGAATTATGCACTATGACAAGTGGGATTTATCCCAGGCTTGCAAAGCTGGTTCAACATTTGGAAATGAATTAGTGTAATCCATCACGTCAACAGGCTAAAGAAGAAAAAAATCACATGATCATGTCAGTTGATGCAGAAAAAGCATTTGACAAAATCCAATATCCATTCATGATGAAAACTCTCAGTAAACTAGGAATAGAGGGAAACTTCCTCAACTTGCTAAAGAACATCAACAAAAAACCCTACAGCTGACATTGTCTTAATGGTGAGAAACTGAAAGCTTTCCTGCTAAGGTCAGGAACAAACCTTTCAATATCATAGTAGAAGCCTTAGCTAATGCAATAAGACAAAAAAAGGAAATAAAAGGTATACAGATTGGGAGGGAAGAAATAAAACTGTCTTTGTTTGCAGATAATATGGTTGTCTGTGTAGAAAATCCAAAAGAATTGACCAAAAAACTGAAACTAATAAGCAGTTATAGCAGTGCAAGATACAAGATTAATATACAAGTCAGTCACTTTTCTATATACTAGCAATGAACAAGTAGAATTTTAAATTAAAAACACAATACCATTTACATTATCATCCCCTAAAATGAAATGCTTAGGTATAAATCTAACAAAATATGGACAAGATCTATATGAGGAAAACTACAAAACTCTGATGATCAAAGAACTCAATAAATGGAGGCATATTCCATGTTCATGGATAGAAAGAATCAATATTGTCAAGATGTCAGTTCTTCCCAAGTTGATCTATAGATTCAATACAATCCCAATTAAAATCTCAGCAAGATATTTTGTGGATATTGACAAACTGATTCTAAAGTTTATTTAGAAAGGCAAAAGACCCAGGATAGCTAACAAAAATATTGAGGGAGAAGAACAAAGTGGGAGGACTGACACTGAGACTTCAAGCTACAGTGATCAAAACAGTGTAGTACTGGCATAAAAACAGACATACAGACCAATTGGATAGAATAGAGAGCCCAGAAATAAACTCTCACAGATACAGTCAAATGATTTTTGACAAGAACGCCAAGACCGTTCAATGGAGAAAGGACAATCTTTTCAAAAAATGGTGCTGGGAAAACGGGAGATCCACATGCAAAAGAATGAAGTTGGACCCTTACTTAACACTATATCCAAAAATTAACTCAAGATGGATGAAAGACATAAATGTCAGAGCTAAAACAATAAAATTTTTAGAAGAAAACAGGACAAAAACTTCACTACATTGGATTGGCAATGATTTTTTGGATGTGACACCAAAGGCATAGGAAACAAAAGAAAAACTAGACAAATTGGACTTCATGAAAATTTTAAAATTTTGTACACCAAAAGACACTATCCACAGAGTAAAAATACAACACACACAATGAGAGAATATATTTTCAAGTCATGTATGTGATAAGGGGTTAATATCCAGAATATATAAAGAACTCCTAAAACTCAATGACAAAAAAACCCCAAACAACCCAATTCAAAAATGGGCAAAGAACCTGAATAGACATTTCTCCAAAGAAGATGTACAAATGACCAATAAGCACATGAAAAGATGCTCAATATCATTAACAATCAGGAAAATGCAAATCAAAACCAGAATGAGATACCACTTCATACCCACGGGGATGGCTACTATCAAAAAAAAAGAAGACAACAAGTGTTGGCAAGGATGTGGAGAAATTGGAACCCTCGTGTACTGCTGATGGGAATGTAAAATGGCGCAGCTACTACTGAAAATGGTATAGAGGTTTCTCAAAAAAATTGAAAAGAGAATTATCATATGACCCAACAATTCCACTTCTGGATATATCCTCAAAAGAATTGAAAACAGGATCACAAAAAGAGATTTGTACTCCCATTATCATAGCAGCATTATTTACAATAGCTAAAACATGGAAGCAAACCAAGTGTCCATTGACCAATGCATAGATAAGCAAAATGTGTATATACATACAATGGAATTTTATTCAGCTTTAAAAAGGAAGGAAATTCTGCAATATGCTACAACGTGGATGAACCTTGAGGACGTTATGCTAAGCGAAATAAGCCAGTCATAAAAAGACAAATACTGTATGATTCCACTTATATGAGGTACTTAGAGTAGTGAAAATCACAGGGACAAAGTATAATGGTGGTTGCCGGGGGCTGGCAGGGAGGAGAGAATAGGGAGTTATTGTTCAATCGATATAGAGTTTCAGATTTACAAGATGAAAACAGTTATGAGGATGGATGGTGGACATGGCTACAGTGTGAATGTATTTAATACCACTAAATTGTATACTTAAAAGGGTTAAGATGGTAAATTTTATGTTATGTATATTTTAACACAATAAAAAAGAAAAGATAACATTTAAAGAAAAAAGAAGGAATATTCTTCTTTTTTAAGACCTTAAGACCATGTGGTCTTAAGGAAATATTGGAAAATAAAGAAAATCATAAAGAAGAAAGTTAAAGTTAAAATTATTTGTAAGTCCACTGTGGAGAGATAAATATTATTAATAGTTTTGGTTTTTTTCTTCCATGCTTTTAAAAGAGCATATATATTTACATTTTAAAACAAAATTTACATGAGACTTTTCTTATTTTCTTATATAAGTATTTAATGCTATAAATTCTCTTCTAGGCACTGCTTTAGGTGTGTCCCGAAAATTTTGATATGGTGTATTTTCTTTTTCATTCAATTCAATTATCTAAGCTTCCACCTTTAAGAAATTAGAAAGGTAATCAAATCAAACCCAAAGAGAGGAAACAATAAAGAGAAGAAATCAATGAAATTGAAAACAGAAAATACAAATAAAACCAAAATCTGATTCTTGAAAAATCAATAAAATTGATAAATCTCTAACCATACTGACCAAGTAAACAACAGAGGAGAGACGAAGCACCAACGTCAGAAATGAAAGGACACCACTAAAGATCCTACAGTCGTTAAAATGCCAACACGGGAACTAGAAACAACTTGATGCTAATAAATTTCACCACTTAGATGAAGTGGACCAATTCCTAGAAAGACACAAACTACTAAAGCTCACCTGTATCCATTTTAAAACTGAATTCAGAGTTAC
This sequence comes from Diceros bicornis minor, assembly GCF_020826845.1. NCBI lineage: Eukaryota > Metazoa > Chordata > Mammalia > Perissodactyla > Rhinocerotidae > Diceros > Diceros bicornis. Next base: position 30,600,480 of record NC_080774.1, on the reverse strand, counting down.
AAGTCTTCTAACAAAGAACTCCAGGTCCAGATGGCTTCACTTGTGAATTCTAAATTCTTCCTTAAAAATATTTAAGGATTAAATAATACCAATTCTACACATTCTCTTCTATAAAATAGAAAAGAAAACTTTCCAAATAATTTTACGAGGCCAGCATTACCCTATATCAAATGTAAACAGACATTATAAGAAAACTTCAGACCAATATCCTTCATGAACATGGATGTAAAAATTGTTCTCAAAATTCTAACGAATCAAATTCAGCAATATATTAAAAGGCTAATACATGTAATCAAGTGAGGTTTATCCTGGAAACGCAAGGTGGGTTCAAGATTTGAAAATCAATCAATATAATCCACCATAATAACTGGCTAAAGAAGAAACCATAGTATCCTCTCAATAGATGCAGAAACAGCATTTGACAAAATTCAACATCTATGCATGATGAAAACGCTCAGAAAACTAGGAATAAGAGGGAACTTTCTTAACCTGACAAAGGGCATCTACAAAAAACCTACAACTAACATCACAATTAGTGGTGAAGGATGGAATGCTCTCCCCTATGACTAGGGACAAGCAGGGAAATGCTCAATGAAGAAAGAAGTTGCTGAATTTCGGTAGGAAAGCACTGTGTCATTTTAACTTACCCCCTCACCATCCCCTGCTCCCTAGCTTGATAGTGTCCTTGAAGACAGCGGCCTGCATTCCTGGGGCGGGTTGCCAATACCAGAGGAAGCAATGCAGACCTTATTCTCAAAGAATTGTGGTTGCATGTTTTGGCCTGTCTGGTGGCTCCCTGGAGGATCAGCCCAAAGGCTGCCTTTGTTTTCCTGCCTCAGAGCTTCCCCAGAGATGAGGCAGCTCCTACACAGTGTTTGTTGAAAGCATTTAAAGGCAAACGTATTAGTCACAGCTGCTGAGGACAAGGGATAACGGTTGAGGAAAGCAACAGACAGACCAAAAAGCCTGAGAAATAAGAGGCTAGGGAAGGAGATACTTGGGGGAATAAGGGCTTTGAAGAGATCCTGCGAATACCAGGGAATCTAGAAGGCTATGTGCATTCCCAGGACAGGATGCATGCTCAGAAAAGACCTGAGAAGACCCTAAGCTTTCACCCCTGGCACATCTTTACACTCCATGCAAGCAGGAAGTGAAGAGCTAAGGCAGAGTTGTAAATAGTCTAGTATTGAAGGAGTGCCCCAAATCATAGCCAATCTGCAAAGATCAGATGAGTTGGCTTTTGGCCTTATTTTTTTTATTTTTATTTTTTTGGCTCCAGGAATAATGGAACAGACACTTCAGTGGCCACACACAATAAAGAATGCAGACTTTACAAAGATAGTTCAGAAATGTCAATAAGTAAATAAACAAGCACAACTGCCAAAAAGCAGCAACAACAAACCCTGGGAAGGCAGAGAACCTGATTCCCAGGTTTTCTACACTGTAATAGTCAAAAATTTCAGTTTTCAACAAAAAGTTATGAGGCATGCAAAGAAGCAAGATAGTGTGGCCCACTCATAGGAAAAAAATAAATGAACAGAAACTGTCCCCAGACAACGGACTTAGCAGACAAAGATTTTAAATCAACTGTCTTAAATATGCTCAAAGAACTAAAGGAAACAACGGACAAAGAACTAAAGGAAACCAGAAGAATGATGTCTCATTATATAGAGAATACCAATAAAGAGAAATTATTAAAAGGAACCAAATAGAAATTCTAGAGCTTAAAAGTGTAATAACTGGCATGAGAAATTCACTAGAGGGGCTCAATAGCAGATCTGAGCAGGCAGAAGAAAGAATTAGTAAACTTAAGGATAGGTCAATTGTTATTATCCAGTCTGAGGAGCAGAAAGAAAAAAGAATGAAGAAAAATGAACAGAGCCTAAGAGACATATGGGGTACCACCAAACATACCCACAGAGGCGCAATGGGACTCCCACAAAGGGAAGAGTGAGAAAAAGGAGCAGAAAGAATACTTGAGGAAATACTGACTAAAAACTTCCCAAATTTGATGAAAATCCTAAATTTATACATCCAAGAAGCTCAACAAATTTCAAATAGAATAAACTCAAAGAGATCCACACTGAGATAGGCTATAATTGCCAAAAGCCATAGACAAAGAGAAAACTTGAAGGGACCAACAGAGAAGCAACTCATCATGTCCAAGAAATTCTCAACAAGATTAACACCTGCTTTCTCAGCAGAAACCAAGGAGGCCAAAAGTTACGTTTAACGTTCTGAAAGAAAAAAAACCTGGCAACCAAGAATTTCATATCTGGCAAAACTAGCCTTCAAAAATGAAGGAGAAATTAAGACAATCCCAGATAAACAAAAACAAAAAAGTCTGTTGCTAGAAGACCTGCCATAAGAGAAATGCTTCAGGCTGACATGAAAAGACACTAGACAGTAACTCAAAGCCACAGGAAGAAATGAACGCTGGTAAGAGCAACTACATGAGTATATACAAAGCCTGGATTATTGTATTCTTGCTTTCTAACTCCTCTTTTATTTCCCAACATGATTTAAAAGACAAATGCATAAAACAATAATTATAAAATCTATGCTAATGGATACACAATATAAAGGTGTAATTTGTGACAATAACAATGTAAAGAGGGAGGAACAGAGATGTATAGGAGCAGAGTGTTTATATACTATTGAAACTAAGTTGAGTATAATTCAAACTGGTTTGTTCTTATGGGCTGAATTGTGTGCCCTCAAAATTCACATATCGAAGCCCTAACCTCCAGCACCTCAGAATGTGACTGTATTTGGACGTAGAATCTTTAAAGAGGTAATTAATGTAAAATAAGCTTATTGGGATGGGCCTAATCCAACAGGACTGGTAACCTTATAATAAGAGGAGATTAGGACACAGACACACAGAGGGAAGACTGTGTGAAGACACAGGGAGAAGACAGCCATCTAAAAGCCAAGGAAAGAGGCTTTAGAAGAAAGCAACCCAGCTGACACCTTGATCTCAGACTTATAGCCTCCAGAATTATGAGAAAATAAATTTCTGTTGTTTAAGCCAGCCAGTCTGTGGTACTTTGTTATGGCAGCCCTAGCAATAATACAGTTGATATAAATTTAAGATGTTAATTGTAATCCCCAGGATAACCACTAAGAAAATAATTAAAGCTTATACTGAAAAGGAAATGAGAAGGGAATAAAAATGGTATAGTAGAAAAAATCAATTAAAAACAAAATAAGGCAGAAATAGAGGAATTGAGAAACAAAAAATATATAAGACATAGAAAACAAACAGCAAAATGGAAAAAGTAGGTCTTTCATTATTAGTGATTACTTTACATGCAAAGGATTAAACTCTCCAATTAAAAGGCAGAGATTGTCAAAACGGATTTTAAAAAAACCCTAACAAGATCTAACTATATTTTGTCTACAGGAGAATCACTTTAGATCCAAAGATATATAGGGATTGAAAGTGAAAGGATGGAAAAAGGTATTGCATGCAAATAAAAACCAAAAGAGAGCTGGGTGGCTGTGCTAATGAAAGACAAAATAGACTTTAAGTCAAAAATTGTTACAAGAGACAAAAAAGGACATTATATATTGACAAATGGTCACTCCATCAAGAATATATAACAATTATAAACATATAGACACCTAACAGTAGAGCCCTCAAATAAATGGAGCAAATATTGTCAGGATTGAAGGGAGAAAAATAGTTCTAAAATAATAGTTGGAGATTTCAATACCCCATGTTCAATAATATGCATAAAAACTACACAAAAGATCAATAAGGAAACAGAGGACTTTATTTTTTTGTATTTTATTTTGTTTGTAATAACTTATAAACCTAGTAGACCTGAAAGGCATATACAGAACACTCCACCCAACAACAGCAAAGCAAAAATTCTTCTCAAGAGCACATGGAACATTCTTCAAGATAGACCGTATATTAAGTCACAAAACAGGCTCAATAAATTTAAAAAGATTGAAATTATACAAGTGATCTTCTCTGACCACAGTGGAATGAAAGTGCAAGTTAACAACAGAAGGAAAAAAAATTTAAAAATGTGTAGAAATTAAACGACACATTCTTAAACAATCGATGAATCAAAGAAGAAATTACAAGTGAAATTAGAAAATACTTTGAGATGAATGAAAACAAAAATCCAACATACTAAAACATGGGATTCAGTGACAGCAGTGGTCTGAGGAAAATTTATAGCTATAAAAATGCCTGTATTAAGAAAGAGCAAAGATCTCAAACAAATAACCTAACTTTACACCTTAAGGAAGTAGATAAAGAAGAGCAAGCTAATTCTAAAGCTAGCAGAAGGAAGGAAATGATAATGATTAGAGAAGAGATAAATGAAATAGAGAATAGAAAATAGAGAAAATCAACAAAACCAAAAGTTGGTTCTTTGAAAAGATGAGCAAATTTGACAAACCTTTACTAGACTGACAAACAAAAAAGAGCGAGAAGACTCAAATTACTAAAATCAGAACTGAAAGTTGGGACATTACTACTCACCATTCAAAAATGAAAAGGATTATAAGGAAATAATATGAGCAATGTGTACCAACAAGTTAGGTAATCTAGATGAAATGAACAAATTCCTGGAAAGACACAAACTACCGAAACTGACTCAAGAAGAAATAGAAAATCTGAACACACCTATAACAAGTAAAGAGATTAAAATGGTAATCAAAAACATCCCCATAAGGAAAAGCCCAGGACCAGATGGCTTCACTGGGGAATTCTACCAAACATTTAAAGAAAAATTCACAAACTCTTCCAAAAAAACAGAAAAAAAAGAGAACACTTCCTAACTCACTCTATGAGGCCAGAATTATCCTGATACCAAAGCCAAACAAAGACATCACAAGACAACTACGAACTAATATCTCTTATGAATATAAATGCAAAAATCCTCAACAAAATACTAGAAAAGTGAATCAAGGAGCAATATTAAAAGAATCATACAGCAAGAAACATTTATCCCAGGAATGCAACGGTGGTTCAACTTCAGAAAATCAATCAATGTAACATATCATATTAATAGAATGAAGGATAATAATCAGACAATCATCTCAATTGATGCAGAAAAATATTTGACAAAATTCAACACAATTTCATGACAAAACACTTTAAAAGCTCAGAATAGAAGGGAACTTCCTCAGCTGGATAAGGGCCATATATGAAAAATCCACAGTGAACATCCCATTCAATGGTGGAAGGGTGAAAGCTTTCCCCTGGAGGTCAGGAACAAGACAAGGATGCCTATTTTTCCCCCTTCTGTTCAACACTGTACTGGAGGTTTGAGCTAGAGCAGTAAGGCAAGCAAAAGAAATCAAGGGCATCCAGGTTGGAAAAGAAGAAGTAAAATTATCTCTATTCCCAGGTGACGTGATCTTATATATAGAAAGTTCTAGATAATCTACAAAAAACCTACTAGAGCAAATAAACAAATTCAGCAGCTGCATGATCAACACACATTCATATTTCTATACACTAAAAAAAGTCATATTTCCATACACTAGCAATGAACAATTTAAAAAGGAAATTAAGAAAACAATTCCATTTACAATCACATCAAAAAGAATAAAATACTTAGGATTAAATTTAACCAACGAGGTGAAAGACTTGTACACTGAAAGCTACAAAATGCTGTTCAACGAAACTACAGAAGACCTAAGTAAACGGGAAGACATCCTGTGTTCTTGGTTTGGAAGACTTAATATCGTTAAGATGGCAATACTACTCAAAGTGACCTACAGATTCAATGCAATCTCTATCAAAATCTCAATGGCCAGTCATTGTTACAGAGATGGAAAAACTGATCCTAAAATTCATATGGAATTGTAAAGGACTCCAATAGGCAAAACAATCTTGAAAAATAAGACCAAAGTTAAAGGAGTCACACGTCCCAATTTCAAAAGTTGCTATAAAACTGAAGTAATCAAACAGTGTAGTACTGGCATAATGATAGACATATAGACCAATGGAATAGAATGAGAGTCCAGAAGAAACCCTCACATCTATTGTCAATTGATTTTCTGACAAAGGAGCTGAGACAATTCCACAGGGGCAATAATAGTCTCTTCAACAAACGGTGCTGGGATAGCTGGATATCCAATGCGCAAGCATGAAGCTGCACCTTTCCCTCACACCACGTACGCAAATTAGCTCAGAACGGATCAAAGCCCCAAACGTAAGAGCTAAAACTGTAAAACTCTTAGAAGAAGACATAGATGTAAATCTTCATGACCTTGGATTAGGCAACAGATTCTTAGATATGACACTAAAAGTACAAGCAATAACAGGAAAAAAATTGGGCTTCATCAAAATTCAAAACTTTTGTGCATCAAAGTACACTATCAAGAAAGCAAAAAGACAACTCACAGAATGGGAGAAATGATTTGTAAATCATATATCTGAAAAGGGTCGAGTATCCAGAATGTACAAAGAAATCATATAACACAGCAACAAAAAGACAACCCAATTAAAAAATGGGCAAAGGACTTGAACAGACATTTCTCCAGAGAAGGTATAAAAATGACCGACAAAAACATGAAAAGATGCTCAACGTCGTTAGAGGGAAATGCAAATCAAAACCACAATGAGATGCCACTTCATAACCAGGAGCATGGCTATAATAAAAAGAAAAAAGGAAAATAACAAGTGTTAGCGAGAATGTGGAGAATTATAACCCCTGTGAATTGCTCGTGGGATTATAAAATGGTGCAGCCACTGTGAAAACAGTTTGGCCATCCTCAAAAAGTTAAACTTAGAATTACCATGTGACCCAGAAACTCCACTGTTAAGCATATACCCCAAAGAACTGAAAACAGGTATTCCAACAAAAACTTGACATGAATGTTCATAACAGCACTATTCACAATAAACAAAAGGTGGAAATAACCATAATGCCCATCAACTAGTGAATGGATAAACAAAATGTGGTATATTCATACAATGGAGTATTATTTGGCCTTAAAAAGTATGAAGTACTGATGCGTGCTATGACATGGAGGAGCCTTGAAAACATGCTAAGCGAAATCAGCCAGACACAGAAGGCCATATACTGTATGATTCCGTTTATACAAAATGTCCAGAATAGGTAAAGCCATAGAGACAGAAAGCAGATTAATGGTTGCCAGGGGCTGGAGGCTGGGGGAATGGGGAGTGACTGATTTGGGGTTTCCTTTTGGGGTGATTAATATATTATGGAAGTAGATTGTGGGGATGGTTGCACAACATTGTAAATGCACTAAATGCCACTGAATTGTACACTTTAAAATGGTGATTCTTATTAAGTGAATTTCTAAAAAAACTGACAATACCAAGTGCTGGTGAGGATACAGAGCAACTGGCAGTCTCACACACTGCCTGTGGGAGTGTAAAAAGGTACAGCCACTTTGGAAAGCTGTTTGCTACTTTCTTATAAACCTACATTTACACATGATCAATCAAATCCTACTCCTAGATATTTATCCAAGTGGAATGAAAACTTATATTCAAACAAAAACTTGTGTGTAAATGTTTATACCGACTTCATCATTGCCCAAAACTGGAAACAACCCAAATGTTCCTCAGTTGCTGAATGCTGAGCAAACCATGACACATTCATAAATGGGATCCTACTCAGCAGTAGAAAGGAACAAGCTGTTGAAAAATGGGATAACTTGGATGAATGGCAAAGGCGTTATATGAACTGAAGAAGCCAGACGCAAAATGTTCTGTACTTGGAATACTATTCAGCTATAAAAAAGAACAAACTATGATATACCCAACAATCTGGATGAACATCCAGAAAATTATGCTGAGTGAAAAAAGCCAGTCCCGAAATGTTACACACTGTATGATTCCATTTATAGAACAATCTTGAAATGACACAATTACAACAGTCTTGACAGAATTAGAAACAAAGATCAAATCAGTTGTTGCCAGGGAGTCAGGAGGGGCTTGGAAGGGAAGGAAGTGGGCGTGGCTATAAAAGGGCAAGGTGAGGGATCTTCGTGGTGATGGAATGTTCTCTACCTTGACCGGGTCAGTGTCAGTATCCTGGTTGTGATATTTTACTATAGTTTTACAAGGCATTACCGTTGAGGGGAACTGGGTAAAGGGTTCATGGGATCCCTCTGTAGTATTTCTTACAACTGCATGTGCATCTACAATTATCTCAAGATAAAAAGTTTAATTTACAAAAAGGTTACATACTGCATGATTCCATTAATATGATATTTTGAAAATGGCAAAACTACAGACTCAGAGAGGGACCAGTGGCTGCCATAGTTGGGGCGAAGAAAGGGATTGGGGCACAGGGACATATGTGTGTGGGGGAAATGTTCTGTATCTTGATTGTGGTGATAGTTACACGACTCTATGATTTTATTAGAATTTATACAACTGCTATACCTGCTGTAAAAACAGTGAATTTAAATCTAAGTTAAAATAAAATAAAAATATTTAAAAATGATGTATGACATATTGCAGCTTGTTTTTTAAAAATCTTTATGATGTCATTACAGTTATCAAAAAAATCCTATTGCATGACTTTAATATTCACTGCCACGGTGGGCCATAGTTTATTTCACCTTCCCTTATTGTTGGACATTGAGGCTGTTTCCACTTTTTCCCCATGAACACACTTGTATTTAGCTGAAGTTCTGATCATTTCCTCAATATAAATTTCTAGAAGTGGAATTACTTGATTAAAAGGAACACACGTTTTTATGAATCTCGATACACGATATTATTTGTTCAGAAATTCAGTCTCCCACTGACTGTCCACAAGAGTGCCCATTCCTCCCCATCAACCCTTTGGTTCCATCACTTTAAATTCACCTGCCAATTTCACAGATCTTGGTACCCGGTTGCTGTGCAGACAGCCCCCTCTCTGCTCCTCTGATCTGGCCTCAAAATATCCAGAGCCATTTTTCCAAGACACGAATCTGACTCTGAGAGTCCCCTACTTAAATCCCTCAAAGACTGCAGGAAAAAGGATAAGGAGCATAAGACCCTCCACGGTCTCCCGCCACCCTATCCTTACCGCCCAACTCCCTGTGCACCTGTGCACCTCACTCCTCTCTTGGCCTGCGGCTCAGGCTCTCCCTTTGCCTGGGGTGCCCCCATCACCGGTCAGCGCCCCTCTGTCTCTAAGACTAGCTTGGGCATTGCCCTCCCTCCCACCTTACTGCTCCTAAAATGGTCCATGGGTCTGTCCCCAGGACTGGACATGATCCCCTTGGTTCAGGCCCACCCTCTTTGTGACCTCTGGCACTGAGTGGCCCGTTGGGGGAGACCAAAGCCTTGAAGACCAACCCTTCTCTTGGACCATTTTGTTAAAATACAGGACGCATTGATGTGGTCGCAGTGCGTCTTAACTGTCCAGCGAAAAAGTCAGGGGGCTGTCCTGGCTCCTCTCTCTCCTGTTTCTCCCATTTCCTGCGTCTGTCCACGTACCTGTCCACTCTGCCTGGGACACCACCACACCCTCTCCAAGGTCTTTCTAGTTCTGCATTCCCACCCCGACTCACCCAACTCTGGTCTTGTCCTTTCCTTGCAAACATCTCCCAGGAGAAGTCTCTCCTCCAGGGATGGGTCTTCCAGGTCTGGGACTGGCTGCTGTCCAGCCTTCTCTCAGACCACATTGGCCCCGGGACCCACCCACTTCAGCCCTGTGGACCACTGGAAGCTTCCTGAGTGCTCTGTTCCTGTACCACCTTGCCCAGGTGGATCTCTCCACCTGTACTCCATCCCCAGCAGGGCCTCCTCTGCCCTTCCCTGTATGTGCCTCTGTCCTGCAGGGATCACCCTGTGTGTGGTTGCCCCTTCACCTGGCCCTCTTCCAGTGGACCTTGAGTTGGGGCCGAATCTCATTCCCCTAGGATCGCAGCCCCAGCACAGGCCTGACCCCGATGGGGATCCATGTCTCCTCGTGTTTTCCTGGGCCCTGCAGGACGCTAACATACTTGTCCTGACCTGACACCCATAGGTGCTGACCCACCCGATATGGCTGGACTGCTGGTAGCAGAGGGTCAGCTCGTTCCATTCCAGCCCTTCACCACGGCGACCTCAGCCTCCCTGGGGGGAGCGTCAGGCTGAAAGGCCCTCATCCAGCTAGGACCCCTCACTTTGCAGAGGGGGAATCTGAGGCCCGGAGAGGTGGACTTGTTAGCCCAATCAGTTTAGGAGATGGGGATGGGGACAGCTGGAGGCCATCGAGCTTGGGCATTGGGGTCTGTACTAGCTATGTGACCTGGGGCAGGTGGCCTCACCTCTCTGGGCCTCTATCCCCACCTGTAAATTGGGGATGAGAGCAGGACCCGCCTTGTGGGGCTGGTGGGAGGGAGGTTCTGCCCCAAAAATGATTGGTGCCCAAGATGGACTTGTTCACTCATTATCACAAGTCTCCCAGATGCTCGGCACTTTGTCAGGGGACTTCCCACCACACGCAGAGAGGAGGGGGCTGGGGTCACACAAGGTGGGGCATACCCTCATCAGGGGCCTTTCCCACGGATGTGCCTGCACCCTGGGTGGGCTCAGGTTCCTAGGGGGCCAGTCGCACGAGGTGGCCCTGGCTGAGGGTCCTCGGCTGAGGGTCCAGTGACCCGGGAACGCTAGGGCAAGCCCGCTGCAGAGCGTCAGCTGTAGCCTGCGCCGTGGTGCTCCAGGGAGTGCCCTGCCCGTCCGGGGAGGGTGAGGAGGTGGCCCATCAGCCAAGAGGAGGAGGTCCTGGCACCGGGACGGCGGCACCCACCGCCTACATGACGTCCTGCCCCCTCCCTGCTTCTGCCCTGCACAGAGGACCTGGGGAGGTGAGGGAGGCACTAGCCTTGGGTGCAAAAGTTAACTCAGTAATTAAGATAAATAAGATTTTAATGCAATATTAAAAAAATAAAAATCAATGCAAACAAATCCACACTGGACAAAACGTCGACACTTTAAATCAAGCCCGTGTCTGCGCAGGCCCCTCTTCTCAGCTGATTCTCCCTTTTCTCCCCTCGGCCCTCCCTGCGACTCTCCATCTCCCTCTCCCAGTCCGGGCTGCAGAGACTCTGAGCTCCCCGATGCGGCTCAGCCCCTTACCTGTCCCACACGCTCCAAGGGCTGCTTCTTCCTGGGGCTCCAGGGCCCGGGGTCCTGCCCCGCGGTGCTGCCGTTGGGGGCAGCAGGCCATGGGCACCCATGGCCAGGCTCAGCAGTATCAGGGGCCAGCACTGCCTGTGGCCAGGGCTCTGCCCCCAGGGGGCCCCACGACCCACCTGGCCTGGCCTGGGCCTCATCCGCCCTCAGGGTCAAAGGACCTGCTGGCCTGGGCTCCCTGGAGGGGGGGTCGGCAGGTGCCCCGGTCCCTCTTGCTGGAGCGGCTGTCCCAGTGAACCCTGGCCCGTGTGGCCCTGTCTTCCGCCTGGGCCTTCTCTGGTCAATGGCCCCAGCGCCCAGTCCCCTCCAGGGGGCCCATGGCTGTTACCTGGGGCTCTCTCCCAGAGGGACATCTGCCAACTGCCCTGCTGTGGTCGGGATCCAGGGCTCAACCGCCTCCCACCACAGCTGCCAGCCTGGCCCGGCCCCTGGGGCTCTGGGGGGACACACCTGTTCCTGCCCTCCCTCCCCCGGGGCCCCCGGGTCCGTGGAGCATCTCCCCCTGGAGGGGCCATGGAAGGGCCATGGAGAGTGGCTGAGGGCCAGCAGATCAGGAGCCACCTGAGTTCAGCGGGTGGGGCTGGGGCTTCTCTTCTGACCAGCCCTGGGGCAGGAAGGGCAGGTGACAGGAAAAGACAAGTGTAGGTTTAGCAGGAAGCCAATGTTCAAGTCCAGGAATCATGATATAATTATAAAAATGGTGTTTAATACACAGTGTTCAGGACCTTACAGGTCTCATCCATCTCTCTCTCTCTCTCTCTTTCACGCACGCGCGCACACACACACACACACACACACACACCCTTATGGATTTTTTTCCAGAGGTCGACACCATGAGCCCGGCATCTGGTGCACAGCGGTGGCTCCCGAGAAGCCCCTTTGCCCTCTCCTGTCCTGTGAGCCCACCCACCTCCCCAGTGTCCAGATGCACTGTTGCCGCAGGAACCCTGTGCTTCGGTGTGGGGTGGGCAGTGGGCACCGAGGAGGGACCTAGCGCCCACACGGGGTGGTGAAGGCCTGGCTCTGCGCTGGCGCTGCAGGAGTGATGCTTCTGGTCACCTCTGAGGCTCCAGGCTTCCTCTCTCCTCCCGAGGTGGGGCTGGCCGCGCTGCCTGCTCCGCTCACGGTCAGGACTGTGGCGAGGTCGATGTTGGGAGATAATGGATGCGAAAGTCGTTTTTTTTCCCCTTTAGTTTTTTTAAATTGTGGTAAAATATACATAAAATAAAATTTGCCATCTTAACCATTTTAAAGCTTACAGTCTGTGGCATTAAGTATATCCACATGGTTGTGAAACCATCATCACCATCCATCTCCAGAACTTCTTCATCTTCCCAAACTGAAACTCTGCACCCATTAAACAACAGCTCCCATCCTCCCTGCCCCAGCCCCTGGCACCCACCATTCTACTGTCTGTCCCTATGCATTTGACTATTCCAGGGACCTTATTTAAGTGCAATCAGACGGTGTTTATCTTTTGAAAGTGCTTTATAAACTGAGAAGTGCTGCAAGCATATCACATATGGAGAACGGCTTTACTACATTTATTGTTAATGTTATTACCAGCTGGCCCCTCTGGCAACGCTTGGGAAGAAGTCATTATCCATCAAAAAACAAATGAATCCCTGTTGATACTTCCAAGGCCACTTTTCAAATTTTGTGTTGCAACTAATAAAGGGTTGTGAAGTCAGTTCATTCAGTTACAGCCAGCACTTTGCAACAGTGAAGTAGCCTGGAGCAGGCTGGAGCATGGAGAGTGCCCCTTGTGGGGGAGGTGGGGCGGTTCGTGGGATCCAGCTTCAGTTGTCTAAATACCTAGACACCTCTGGATAATGAGGGGAAATGTATTTCTTACCGGGGGTTTTGATGAAAGAACTTTTGGAAAACGCCGTCCTGGGACACACTGGTCCCCTTGTGCACACCAGACAAATCTTGTTGCACGTCACAGTTGGCTGACCCGGAGCTCGTGTTTGAAACTAATCTTTGCTTTATGTCCTGCGTGTCCCAGTGTATCGCAGGGGGCAGTGCCGTCCCGATGGCTCGTCCGTCTCCAGGAGGCTCTCCCCAGGGTCCCCCAGAGTGAATTTCATGGATGCCACATGTCCTGGTGGAGTTGGGCGATTCCAGACATCCTGTTGGTGTCTGTCCAGCCATGGTGGTGGGATGCTGTAACAGACAGACAGACTTCCTGCTATGTGGAGCTCATGAGGACCACAGTGAGGTCAGACTCCATGGACTGACACACCTCTGCTTGGATCCCTATGTCCTAAAGACACTGGTGAGCATCCCCGTGGGCCAGGCGCTGCATCCCAGAGAGCTCCCGGTCCTCGGGGAGATGGGCGAGGCACCGAGCAGTAACGGGGTGTGGGCACCCTAACAGGCGTCATGCAGGGCACGGGGGAGCCCCTGGAGGCCCCTGATGCAGTCCGGCTTCTCCCCATTTCAGTGCTTGGCCCACTCCTGCCTCTGATCGTGGGCTCCCACACACTGCGGGGCTGGAGCAGGGTCTGGTCCAGGGGTTCAGGCTGAACCTGCGCCCTCCAGCACCCCTCCCTGTGTGGGTATGACACTCACCCACTGCCCAGGGCCCAGAAGCTGTGGTTCCCCCAGGACAGCCCCAGGTCTCAGGGAGAAGAAAGAGGCTGTCCCGAAACTCCGTGACCCCAGTTGCCCCCTCGTCCCTGCCCCTGCACCTGCCACCGCCTCTGGGCAGACGCCACCAGAGACCACATCCTCCTGTGGTGGCCGCAGTCAGAAATCTGGATCTGGCTGGACCCTGTGGACACTCGAGGGATGGGTTGGGCCTTCTCAGCTGGAGCACCTGCAGCTCTGGCCTGCCGAGACCCCACCCCCACTTCCTTCCTGACTGAGTTCTGCCGAGGGCTGGACTCAGGAGGGGCCAGAGAGGTCCGTGTCCAGCTGTTCCTCTCGGTGGACCCTCTGCTCAGGGTCCCTGGCCCCTCTGCATCCCGTCCCAGCCTTTCTCTCCTGGAGCAGAGGGCTGTGTCCCCGTCCAGTCCCTTCTGCCCTGCTCCATGTCAGAGGATGCCCCTGCCTCCTGCTGGTCAGTCCCCTGTCCACTCTCCATCCCACAGGCCCAGAGACTCTGCCTGCTGCCATCATGGACTCCTCTCTCCTGGGCCATCTTCAGAGCAGGCGTGTGAGTCCATCCTCCCCAGGTCCCAGGTGTCAATGTTCTAGAAACTCCCAGGTTCTCAGGGTCACTGGACCTGCTATATGGCTCCTGAGCCCCTCTTTGGGGGTGATTTCTGCTATTTCGGAAGGTTCAAAACATTCTCCAAAGCCCAGAGGCCTGGAGGTTTCATTCAACGTGGGGAGGATGATATAGCTACCATTGTTTATTTAAGGCCAGTATGATGGTTAATTTTATGTGTCGTCTTGGCTGGGCCACAGTGCCCAGATATTTGGTCAAATATTTTTCTGTGTGCTGCTGTGAGGGTATTTTTGGATGAGACCAACATTTAAATCTATGAATTAACATTGAATGGATGCTTTGAGTAAAGGAGATTGCCCTCCCCCGTGTGGTGGGCCTCATCCAATCAGTTGAAGTCTTGAATAGAACAAAGACTGACTTCCCCTGAGCTAGAAGGAATTCTGCTAGCAGGCAGATGTGAACTACAACTCTCTTCTGGGTCTCCAGACTGCTGGCCCACCCTGCTGATGTTGGATTTTCACCTCCACAGTCATGTGAGCCAGTTCCTTAAAATGAATCTCTCTCTCTCTATACACACACGTATCCTATTGGTTCTGTTTCTCTGGAGAACCCTGCCTCCTGCAGCCAGCTGTGTCGTCTTTACCATAACTCCATGGAGTGGTCATTATGATCCCCATTTCCCAGATGGGGACACTGAAATTTAGGGGTTTGTTTAGGTGCAGTGACTTGCCCAAGGTCACAGAGCTGCGAAGGAGTAGAACCTTCTAGATCTAAGAATGCAAGGATTTTGTGGCCTGTGGATATCTTTGGGAATGTGGCAAAAGCCGTAGAATTTCTCCCCAGAATAGCGCTCGTTCTCCCCATCAGGCGCAGAGCTGCCCACGGTTCCTGGGCCCCACAGGTGAGATGCCTGCATCAGACCTGGAACTCAAAGTGTAGAGGGCACTCCCCCATTCTCCGTTGTGTCCCTGGCGTTTAGCACTGAGCTGGCACGAGGCAGGTGCTCAGCAGGGCTTTTGAGAGGGCACGTGAGCTGGAGCCACAGCCCAGCCTGCCTGCCTCCTAACCTCTCCCTTCCCTCTGCGCCAGGGGCCCCGGCAGGGGGAGCTCATAGCCCTTCAGGGCTCCCTGGGCTGGAGGGGGCCTATCATCAGGGGACCCTAGCCAGGGCCCTGGTCAGCGGGTCTCCTGCGCTAAGGGAAAAGGAAGCCCAGAGCATCAATTCACTGTGACTTCACTTTTCCTGATACAGACCCTGAAGCCCGCATCTTGGTGACAATTAGAACTTCCCTTCCTATGACTCTCTCCCCTGCTGGTGTGAGGACCCCTCAAGGCCCAGCCCCCAGGGGTGGCCAGAGAGGTGTGTCTTCTGTCCCTGAGTCACTTTCCGCGACTGGGAGCATCTTGGGTCTGGACCGAGCTCTGTGATACTGAAGCCACTCACAGCCACCATCTTGTCAGTCCTCCCGCAGCCCCGGGCTGAGGGGGATGCTGCCCAGGGGGCAGAGCAGGAGGCTGAGGCCCAGCTGGGGATCATCAGGTGGTGAGAACGAGAATCCGCCGGCAAGCCCCAGACCTTTCCAGTCCAGCATGGAAGTGGCATGGGGTGGGCAGGGACTGTGAGCGCCATGCCGGGGTGGCAGGTTCATGTCCCATGTCCCCATCTGTCTGTGTCACCATGAGTCACTGCCAGCTGCTCACACTGTCATGGTAGGTGGCAGAGTAATCGTCAGCCTCGTCCTCAGCCCAGGCCCCCTGATGGTCAGGGTGGCCATGTTCCCCGAGTTGGAGCCAGAGAAGGAGTCAGGGACCCTTGAGGGAGCTCTCGCTGTCTCTACAGATGACCGGCACAGGGGCCTGGCCTGGCTTCTGCTGGGACCACGATGCGTATTCATCCCCGAGCTTATCTCCAGAGCAGGGGATTGTGGCCGTCTGTCCTAGGGCCACCTACCCTGAGGGCGGCTGCCTCAGCTCATAGGAGGCCACGGAGCCTGTAAGAGAGGACATGAGAGGGGCTTGAGGATGAAGGGCCCAAACCAGGAGGTCCCACCCTGCGGCTGTGCCTGGGCTGAGCTCAGGATTTGGGGCAGGCCCAGCCCAGGGTCGTGTGGGGGCTGAGCCTGCCATCAGGGCCTGGAGCAGCTCCTGCGCAGAGAGTGGAGAGCGGGAACAGGAGAGGGGTCCAGGCCAGGGTGGACACGCCCCAGGGCTCTGCCTCCTGAGCCCCTACAGCTGGACAGGGCTCCCCCAGGACTCTCATTGTTGGCTCAAGTCTCATGCAAATCCAAGCCCTCCTGTCTCTTGCTGTGGGCTCCCTGTGCAGCTGAGAGGGGCTGGTCCTGAGAGAGGCAGTTAGGGGCAGGCCTTCTCTCCAGGTCCCCACGCCCCACAGGGCTTCTCCCTCTGCCCTCCTGCCTCAGGGAAGGTGGCTCTGCCTTCCGGTCTGAGACATGGTCAGGGCCCCAGAACGTTCACTACCACCATGACACTGATGACGCTTCAGGGCTGGGCTGAGCACCTCTCAGGAGGGTTGGGCTTGGGGTCCACGTGCCTGCCTATTGTGGATTCCCTGTGTCAGCTGGGCTCAGAGCCCCCAGTGCAGAGTTAGGAACACAAGTCCTTCTCTCTAGCTTGCTCTCCTCTGATGCCTCCAACACTGCCATCTGCCCCAAATCACACTTCCTTCGGGACATTCATCCCATTTATTGAGGGTCAGTTGCATTTCAGGTATTTCTGAAGCCTCGGTCTAAACAGACTAACAGGAAACGAAGCCAGTCTCGTTCACCCAATCGTCCCAGCAGCAGGCAGTTTTAACCAAAGAAAGGGGACCACTGGCAGCGTCCAATCCCTGTGTTTCCCTGGGCCATAAAGCTCAGAGTGCCGGGTGGTCCATGGACTTGGGGAACTAGGGGGGTGCAGCCCAAGCCGGGAGAGAGGCCTCCTGGCCCTGCAGAGTGAGGGTGAGAAGGGGGAGGGTGCAGTGTCAGCGGGTGGGGGCAGGGGAAGTGCAGGTAGGAGGAAGGGGCGGGGCTCCCTGGAGGGCTGCAGCCCCCCAGGAACAGGGCTGCGAAGCCACACTGGAGGCTGGTCAAAACGGCAACGCAGGCCAGGCCAGGCAGGAGGGAAGGGCCTACGGCTTAGAGACCAGTGACGGGAGGTGAGCACTCTCTGCGTAGAAGGCATAAAGGTCATATTTCTTCTGGCTTTCCTCTGCTCCTGAGTAGGACTTTCAGCCCTTCAGATAGTCACCTGCTGCCTCAAATTTGTGGTTTGGGTGAAAGTGTCTGAACAAGTGAGTTGAAGCAGATGATGAGGCTAAGGAAGTGCTTCTCTGACGTTCCTGTGCATGGAATGCCAGGGATCTTGTGACATGTGGGTTCAGACTCAGCAGGTCTGGAGAGGCCTGGAACCATGGCATTTTTTACAAGCTCCTGGGTGATATTGTCTTGACATGAATACAGCCATGTTTGGCCGCTCCATTGACCTACAGCCACCAACACAAAAAGAAATATAAAAGCTGCTTTCTGTGTGGTGGGAACTGGCCCTTCTCCCACAGAGATAGTTGCAATGTGTAAAAATTTCAAGGCCCTTTGGCCGCTGCAGCCTGGGGCAGACTGGCCATCTGTGCCGGGCTGGGAAGATAACCAGAGAAAACAATGCACGTACACAACTGCCGGGCTGGGACGATAGCCAGGGGGCTCAGTGCATGTACGCCACTGATAACCATTTGTGCATGGGAACACTGAATGCTTGCTCTGTAAAAGCTCTGTAACTGCTTACTCTGGGAATTATTGATGCTATAAAAAACTGCTGGAGACTGAGGCCGGGTGAGAATCTCACCTGTGGAAGGGACACTTTGCCCAGGACCTGTGATTCCCACCCAGCTGTGTCGATTGAAAGGGCTCTCCTGGCAGTGGGGCGTGGATGTTGTGAGTAATTGATTTGTTGTGAAGTAATTGATTTGATGTGTTCTCTTTTCGGTCAACCTGGTGTTTCTCTTTCCAGTTGATTTGTGTCATTTCCCTTCAGTCGATGTGGATGTTTTCCCTTTCCAGTTGATCTAATGTTTTTCCCTCTCATTATATGATCTATTCGAATCTGCTGCTATCTCAGTCAATGTGAATATTTTCCCTTTCTAGTCGAGCTGATGTTTTTCCCTCTTAATATTTGACCTATTCGGATCTGTTTGTAGACTATCGCCTTTACTATCCTCTATATAATAAAATATACCTTCAGTCCATTTGTTTGGAGTGGAAGGTTTCTTTTAAGTCTCCGATCAAATCCCCCGAACCTCTCATAACAGATGTGCCCGCCTGCAACCCCACTTTGAGTAACAAGGTGCAACTGCAACTCTGTACTTCCCCCTGGTGGTCTTGTTAAATAGTGTTTGCCCTCGTCCCACCCCGTAGGGGATGAAGGCCGGTGGTGGTCACCACAGCCAGAAGGGTGATTCCCAAGGACAGCTCTGACATCTGCTGAACTGAAGCTGAGACTGAACTGGATTGTTGGAGTGTAGTACTTAGGGAAGCTGTGTCTCTGGGTCAAGTGCTTACTGATGGGATGCAGGAAATGAGAGGAGGGTAGAGATTTGAGGGACTTTTCCAGACTTCCTGGTTGGAAGGCAGTCACCAGAAGTGGATGGGTCCACGTGGTTGGCCTGTAAGGAGGACCACCCTCCCAGATCCATCTCCCTCAGCTGCATTCCGGACGGTCTTGCTGAGGAGAATCCCTGCTCACCAACTTCCGGCCTCCGGGCCCTGTTACGCGTTAGCCCTACGGTGAGGAGTGAAGCCTCAGGAGCATCACTGAGGATGGTGGTGCTGTCTTTAGGCTTTAACTCGTTTTCATGTTTTTAATTTTGAGAGAATGGTGTTGGGTGGGGTAGTGTTATTCTAAACTTTTCCTTAATTTTTCTTCTTTAGGGAGGGTAAGCTATTAGCATTGTGTACCCTCCTCCTATTCTTGATCTGAGCCCAATTGTCAGAAAACGTATTCACCATTTGTTCAAATGGGCTCCTTCATTCAGCAATAGTAGTTGGCGACTTTAATGCTCCACTTTCAATAGTAGATAGAACAACTGACAGAAGATCAAGAAGGAAATAGAAGATTTGAACAATGCCGTAAGCCAGCTAGACCTCACAGACATCTGTAGAACACTCTGTCCAACAATGGCAGTATACATATTCTTCTCAAGGGCACATGGAACATTCTACAGGATGGACCATATGGTGGGTGATAAAACAAGTTTCACTAAATTTAAAAGAATTGAGATAACACAAAGTATGTTCTCCAACCACAAAAGAATGAAATAAGAAATCAGTAAGAGAAGGAAATTAGGAAAATTCACAAGTATGTGGAAATTAAACATTGCATTCCTAAAGAGTCAATGGGACAAAGAAGAAATCACAAAAGAAATTAGAAAATATTTGATATGAATGAAAATGGAAATACAACATACCAAAACTTGAAAATGGAAACACAACATACCAAAACTTGAAAATGGAAACACAACATACCAAAACTATGGTAACCACCGTTCTATTTTCTGTCTCTATGAATTTGACTACTCTGGGTACCTCATATAAGGGGAATCATACAGTATTTTTGTGACTGACTTTTTTCACTTCCTCAAGGTTCATCTATGTTGTAGCATGTGTCAAAATTTCCTTCCTTTCTAAGGCTGAATAATATTCCATTGTATGGATATAGCACATTTTGTTTTTCCATTCTTCTGTCAATGGACACTGGAGTTGCTTCCACCTTTAGGCTATTGTGAATACTATTGCTATGAACACAGGTGTACAAATATGTCTTTGAGATCCTGCTTTCAATACTTTTGGAAATATACTCACAAGTGGAATTGCCTGATCATATGGTCATTCTATTTTTAATTTTCTGAGGAACCACCATACTGTTTTCAATAGCAGCTGCACCATTTTACATTCCCACCAGGTGCACAAGGGTTCCAATTTCTCCACATCCTCGCCAACATTTATTATTTTCTGTTTGGTTTTTGTTTTGTTTTGTTTTTTATATTGTAGCCATTGCAATGGATGTGAAGTGGTATCTCATCGTAGTTTTGGTTTTCATTTCCCTAAGATTAGTGATGTTGAGCATCTTTCATGTGCTTGTTAGTCATTTGTACATCTTATTTGGAGAAATGTCTATTCAAGTCTTTTCCCTTAACAGATATATGATTTGCAAACATTGTCTTCCATTCTGTGCATTGCCTTTTCATTCTGTTGATCATGTCCCTTGATTCAGAAAAGTTTTTCATTTGATGTAGTCCAATTGATCTATTTATTCTCTTGTTGTCTGTGCCTTTGGTGTCATATCCAATCATTGCCGAATCCAAAGTCAGGAGGATTCCCCCCTAAGTTTTCTTCTAAGTGTTTTATAGGTTACACACTTCATTTAGGTCTTTGATCCATTTTGAGTTAATTTTTGTAAATGGCGTAAGGTAAGGGTCCAACCTCATTCTTTTGCATGTGCATATCCAGCTTTCCCAGCACCATTTGTTGAAAAGACTGTCCTTTCCCATTGAATAGTCTTGGAACACTTGTCAAAAAAGGTTTCATGAGGGTTTATTTCTAGGCTCTCTATTCTATTCCATTGGTCTATGTGTCTGTCTGTATGCCAGTATCACATTGTTTTGATTACTGTAGCTTGGTAGTAAGTTTTGAAATCAGGGAAAGTGAGACCTCCAACTTTGTTCTGTTTTTACAAGATTTTTTGGCTATTCAGGGTCCCTTGAGATTCCATATGAATTTTAGGATGGATTTTTCTATTTCTGCAAAAAATACCACTGGGATTTTCATAGGTATTACATTGAATCTGTAGTTTGGGTAGTATTGTCATGTTAACATCAAGTCTTCCAATCCATAAACATGGGAAGTCTTTCCATTTATTTGTATCTTTAATTTCTTTAAGCAATGTTTTGTAGATTTCAGTTACAAGTCCTTCACCTCCTTGGTTAAATTTATTCCTAAGTATTTCATTCTTTTTTGATGCTGTTGTAATCGGAATTGTTTTCATAATTTCCTTTTTAGATTGTTCACTGTTAGTGTATGGAAACACAACTGACTTTTGTGTGTTGATTTTGTGTCCTGTAACTTTGCTGAGTTTGTTTATTAGTTTTAACATTTTCTTCAGTGCAATCTTGAGGGTTTTCTACATATAAGATCATGTCCTCTGTGAACAGAGATAATTTTATTTTTTCCTTTTCAGATTGGCTGTGTTTATTTCTTTTACTTGCCTAATTGCTCTGTAATAGCCATATTGTGTTGTTGCTGTTTAGTTTTTAATTAACGAGATAATCCTGCCTTGGCTCGTTTTTGGGATTTGGACCTGTATTCGGTCTTCCTGATACGCATGTGGTCTCAGTCATGGAGGATATCTTTCTCTCTTCTGCCCCTACTGCCATCTCACCTGAAGAACAGGCTGTTTTATAGAAGTTGGATTTCATTCACCATAGTGGTAAAGTAAGAGAAGGAACGTTTTTTAATTATTATTCTATTGCAGGCTCAGTATTCTTCGTACAGCAGTGGTTCTCAGACTTTCACGTGCATCACAATCCCCTGGAGGGCTTGTTAAAACAGAGGCTGCTGATTCAGTAGGTCTGGACAGGGCCTGAGAATCTGCATTTCTGACAAGTTCCCAGGAGGTGCTGATGCTGTTGATCTGGAGTTCACACTTTGAGAAACGCCGGTCTGACCCTTACTAGGGGTTTAACTCTTCCTAAACTCTTGTAGAGATTGGGAATAACAGGCAACTTTTTGGATGGATGTGGAAGGGGACGTAGTGACATGATCTTTCTTGAGCCCTTATCCCAGGCATCGTTGTTCAAGGCATCGTTTGAGGTCTTTACCTTTATTAACTCATTTAATCTTCACTAAAACCCCATGAGGTGGGTTCTCTAATTATCCCCATTTTGTACATGAGGAAAGTGAGGTAGGGACATGAGCAGACTGGTGCTCTTAACAGAGCATGCGGGTGCCCGCGGGGAATGAGTCAGAGGGGAACATGTGAGGTTTCTCTTCTGGTCATTCCTGAGTAAGATCCTCTCCAGCCAGACTTCCCATAGGTCAATCTCTGGACAAAAGAGAAAACGACACAAGGAAGGCACTGGAGAGCAACCAGATCGAAAGATGCTCTTAAGAGAATAAAAAGAAAAGCTATGACTAGAAGAAAATAGTTGTAAAACTTGTATCCGATAAAGGGCCTGTATTCAGGGTGTAAACACAGCTCTCAAAACCAACACCCAGGAAAACATGGACACAAGCTGTGAACGGACACTTCACCAAAAGCAAATAAGGACGTGGAAAGATGCTCAGCAACAGGATTCTTTAGGGAAATGCAAACTAAAACCAAAATAAGATACCATCACACATCCATTAGAATGGCAAAAATAAATGGAAAATACCAAGTGCTGATGAGAATGCAGCACAATGAAACCCTTATTCATCGTGAGCGGGAATGCAAAATGGTAATGCCGCTTTGGAAGAAGGAGTTGAGGAGTTTCCAATAAGTTAAACACTTACCACGCGACCCAGCAACCCCACCCCTTGATATTTACCCAAGAGAAATGAAAATATGTCTATACAAATACCCGTAAGCAAATATTTATAGTGGCTTTATCTATAATCACCAAAAACTGGAAACAAACTAAACGTTCTTCAGTTGGTTAATAGATAAACTGCCATGCTTCCATGCAATGGAATATTCAGCGATAAAAAGGAAGAAACAAAATACACGCAGTGGTGTGGATGAATCTTGAATGCATTATGCTAAGTGAAAGACACCAGACCCAAAGGCTACATATTGTTTGATTCCATTTACAGGGCATTCTGGAAAAGGCAAAACTGCAGGTGCAGAAATCAGACCAATGGCTGTCAGCACCTGGTAAGCAGGAAAGAGATTGACTGCAAAGTGGTAAAAGGGAATTTTTTTCAGGGTGAAAGAACTGAGCCACATCTTGATTGTGGTGGTGATTACACAACTATGTGCTTTTGTCAGAATTCATATAACTGTACATAAAGTTAACAGACTTCCATGTGGATACCAGTTTCACAATCATCCCTTTTGAGGAAACGTTAAGCCAGGCCCAGTGAAAACTCCATGAGGTTCCCTAAAACCTCAGTAAGAAAAGTCTCCACATTTAGGCAAAAATTAATCTATAATTGGGGCCGGCCTTGTGGTGTAGCAGTTAAGTGCGCGCTCCGCTTCAGCAGCCCCAGGGTTTGCAGGTTCGGATCCCGGGCGTGGACCTACACACCGCTTGTCATGCCATGCTGTGGCGGTGTCCCTTATAAAGTAGAGGAAGATGGGCACGGACGTTAGCCCAGGGCCAGTCTTCCTCAGCAAAAAGAGGAGGATTGGCATCGGATGTTAGCTCAGGGCTGATCTTCCTCATACACACACAAAAGAATTAATCTATAATTTAATTTGTCCTACAGTGAAGAGACCATAGAGTGGGGACAGACCATCTAAAGTTTGGCACACCTGTGTAGTTACACAGTTCTCAGTGGCACAGAGAGTAGATGAGCCTGAGCCATAAGTCCAGCAAAGCAACTTTGAATCAGGTTGGCAACTTGTGAGTCTGGAATTTCAGCAAAAGGAATATTATGGGCACTGGCCAGGACAGCACTTTCCCAGTACCAAGGTACACAAGAGACCAGAACTGTCACCAAATCAGAAGACTGGGAATGGAAGGAGAACACGTTCCTGAGGGGTGTACATCTCTGCCAGGTTCCACCAGAGCCAAGCCGCTGGCCCTCCATGGAGGGTGTCCCCACTGGCCTGCTCCCTCCACCATCCAGAGCTACTGGGTCTCCTTCCAGGAGTGTCTTTCAAAGGTCCCAATGAGACTATTTAAAAAAAAAACTATCACAACTCAATAACAGCAAAAGAAATAACCCAACTAAAAAATAGGAAAAGGACTTGAATAGATATTCTCCAAAGAAGATACACAAATGGCCAACAAGCACATGAAAAGATGCTCAGCATCACTAGTCATTAGGGAAATGCAAATCAAACCACAATGAGATACCAGTTCATACCTACTAGGATGATTACTATTTAAAAAATGGAAAAAAATAAGTATTGTTGAAGATGTGGAGAAATTAAAACTCTCATGCATTGCTGGTGGGAATGTAAGATGGAGCTGTCACTGTGGAAAACAGTTTGGTGATTCCTCAAAAAGTTAAACATAGAATTACCACATGACCCAGCAATTCCACTCCTCGGTACATACGTCAAATAGTTGAAAGCAGGGACTCAGATGTTTGTACACCCATGTTCATAGCAGCATTATTCACAATAGCCAAAAGGTGGAAACAACCTAACTGTCCATCAACAGGTGAATGGATAAACAAACTGTGGTCTATCCATACAATGAAATATTATGCCGCCATAAAAAGGAATGAAATTCTGACACATGCTACAACATGGGTGAACCTTGAAGACATTATGCTAAGTGAAATAAGCCAGACACAAAAGGGCAAATACTGTGTGATTCCACTTATATGAGGTCCCTAGAACAAGCAAATTACAGAGACAGAAGGTAGAATTGTGGTTGCCAAGGGCTGGAGTTGGGGGAGAATGAGGAGTTATTGTTTAATGAGTACAGAGTTTCAGTTTGGGAAGATGAAGAAGTTCTAGAGATGGATGGTGGTGATGGTTGCACAACATTGTGAGTGTGCTTAATGCCACTGAATTGTTCACTTAAAAAATGGTTAAAATGGTAAATTTTATGTGTATTTTGCTTCTAAAAAAAATATTATTAAGAATTCTTAAGAAATGGTAGTATCTAACTGGACCAGGGCATTTGCCTTCCCCTCTCTTCTGTATCCACGTTAGCCTGAATGGGTGTGAGGACATTGCCCAGGGATCACTGCTGGATGCCTCCGCTCACTGAAGAGAAAGAATAAAGGAAGATGTGATGGTTCATTTTATGCATCAACTTGACTGCGCCGTGGTATGCCGATAGCTGATTAAACATTATATCTGGGTGTGCTGGTGCAGGTGTTTCTGGAAGAGGTTAGCACTGGAAGCAGTGGCTGAGGAAAGCAGATGGCCTTCCCCAGTGAGGGTAGGCGTCCTGTGATCCACGGAGGGCCCGAACAGAACCACAGGTGGAGGAAGGCTGGATTCGCCCTCTCCCTGCCTGCCTGCTGAGCTGGGACAGTGATCTTCTCCTGCCCCCCGGCTCCTGCTGCTCAGGCCTTCAGACTCAGAATCTACACCATCGACGCCCAGCTCTCAGGCCTTCAAACCACAGCACTGGCCTGCTGGGTCTCTGGCTTGCAGACAGCAGGTGGTGGGACTTCTCAGCCTCCATAATCACGTGAGCCAGTATCTTATAATGAATCTCTTTCTAGATCTATCTGTTTATCCTCCTCCTGTTGGTTCTGTTTCTTTGGGGATCCCTGACTAATACGGAAGGTGAAGGTCGAGAAGAGCATAGGGGTTAGGGATGGGGTAAAATTTTGTTTGAATGCAATTTTCCATTAACTCAGGAAGATAGATAATTTCTTCTTGAAAAGAAAAATTAAAAAATTAAAA
Source organism: Diceros bicornis minor (assembly GCF_020826845.1). Classification (NCBI taxonomy): domain Eukaryota; kingdom Metazoa; phylum Chordata; class Mammalia; order Perissodactyla; family Rhinocerotidae; genus Diceros; species Diceros bicornis. Next base: position 30,574,624 of record NC_080774.1, on the reverse strand, counting down.
AAAAAGAAAATAGATAATTTCACTATTCAAATTTTCAAACTGCATATATGAAAATCCATCACGAACAAAGTTTATGGCTGACTTAGGGCACAAGGGAGAATAGTTTAACTAAGAGGAGGAAAGGATCTGGGGGTATTTCCAAGACAGAGGCAGAAAGGAAGGTATCTGAGCTGAGCAGGAGTGAGGATGAAGACGAAGTGGAAGATATGAACGGGGAGGGACACAGGGGAGAGGCCCAGATGGCCACGGAGGCTAAGCCGTTACTCTCAGAGGGCCCCTGTGTGTCCAGCCGGAAGGTCAGCCAGTGGGGAAATGGAGCCGGCGGCTTCAGAGGAGTGACACAGTTTGGAGTGACGGTCACTTATTCATTCAAAACACCCTAGAAATGCCAGGCAGTGTTTCCAGAAGCTGGAGATGAGCAAACCAAATGGACAAGGCACAGGGTCTCCTGTGGCTGTCCCCTCCCTCATCACTGCACCCTCCACCCTCCTGGAGGAGCCTGTGTGAGCCGCCGTCTCGCCTTGCTCATCTGCAGGGTCTGTTCTTTTTAGTCCTCACTGATTCCTGGTGGCTCTGGGACAGCTTTTTCGGGCAGAGGACAAGACTGGCTCCCCCAGAAGCTGAGTGGAGCCATGGGAGCAGCTCCCTGGGACTCACGGTGACCCAGGGAGAGGGTCAGCGAGACAAAGCCCCCAGCTGAGCAGCCCTGTCCACCTCTCCCTGCCCTGCCAGCACCACCGGGAAGACGAGACCCAGCCCACTGCCCACCCAACGGCCTTTGACAGAGGCTGACCGTGCAAAACCTCATCTGGCCTGGAATAGCCAAAAGCACAATCCCCAAGGGAAGACTTTGGAAAAGATCTCCGGGTTCCATGTGGTAAGTAAGATGCCCCAAGACAGAGGGCAAGCAAAGCTCTTAAAAATATTTTTCTCGGAAACCGCTAGAACACACCCAAACCTCACACACATACAGGGTGGGGGGGCTCCGGTTGTGCAGACCCCTATCCTGATGCCCGCCCTTTCATGTGCCCCAGGGGGTCTCCCCCAGGTTTGACCACCGCCTAGTTCATACAGGTAGTGCCTTCAACCTGAGCACAACCTCAATTTTAAAAAGAAAAGAAATAGAACTTGAGTATTAAAAACAAATAAAAAAACAAACAAAACTTCCTTGTGGTAACCTCCTCACTCACTCAGGGAAAAGGCCGAAGTCCTTTTAGTGGCTTCCAGGCCCCTCAGCCTGCACCTCAGCCTGCCCACCTCCTTCCTCCTGCCCTCAGAACTCCTGGTCCGGCTGCTCAGAGAACATGCCTAGAACGTCCTGAGTGGGCCTCCGCCTGAGGTCCCGAGCACTGGACACTCCCACCGCCTGGCCTGGCCCTCCCCTGGTCTGCCTGCCCGCCCTCCCCACTGCGGGTTCTGCTGAGGTGTCATCCCCAGGAAGGCCCGTCCTGTCCTAACCAGGACAGCCCCCCCGCGACCCTCTGTCCCCACCCTGCTGTGTTTCTCATCACAGCTTTGTTGCCATGTTATGGATGATGTTTTGCTTAGTTGTTCAGTTTTCATCCCCTCTCACCAGAACGTGAGATCCCTGAGGGAAAGGGCACTGCCTGCTGACAACCGCTGTGTCCCCTGACGTGCCTGTCAGCCGACCCACACTCGCTCAATGTTTGTTGAATGAAGGAATGAAGTTCTTGTCCATTAGAGAAAAACACGAAGGGGTGGAGGGTGGGCGAAGTGAGTGAAGGGGTCAAAAGCCACAAACTTCCAGTTACAAGATGAGTCAGTCCTGGGGATGTAATGGCAGCACGGCGGCTGTAGTTAACAACACTGTATTGTATATTTGAAAGTTGTTAAGAGAGTAGGCCTTAAAAGTTCTCATCACAAGAAAAATAAAGTGTAACTGTGTGAGGTGATGAATGTTAACGAAACTTACTGTGGTGATCATTTTGCAATATATATGTATATATCATGTTGTACACCTAAAACAAACACAATGTTATATGTCAATTGTATCTCAATTTAAATATATATATATTTTTTGATGTATGAAGCACGTCAAAAAGAAGTGGGAAGGGGCCGGCCCGGTGGCATATCAGTTCACGTGCTCTGCTTCGGTGGCCCAGGGTTTGCAGGTTTGGATCCTGGGCACGGACGTATGCACTCCTCATCAAGCCATGCTGTGGCAGCGTCCCATATACAAAATAGAGGAAGATGGGCACAGATGCCAGCTCGGGGCTAATTTTCCGCAGCAAGAAGAGAAAGATTGGCAATGGATGTTAGGTCAGAGCCAATCTTCCTCACCAAAAAAAAGGGAGGGGCCGGCCCCGTGGCTTAGTGGTTAAGAGCGCATGCTCCGCTGCTGGCAGCCAGGGTTCGGATCCCGGTCGCGCACCAAAGTACTGCTTCTCCGGCCATGCTGAAGCCGCGTCCCACATACAGCAACTAGAAGGATGTGCAACTATGACATGCAACTATCTACTGGGGCTTTTGGGGGAAAAAATAAATAAAATTTTTTTAAAAAGTGAGAAGATATTTAAAATATCAAAAAATGAAATTCAAGATTCTGCTCATTTTTGGATATTTATGTTTATCGAGATGCACAACTTTTTGGATTATAAATACATGGCTGATTTCCCCTTTATTGTGATAATGTTTTGTCATTTAATTAAACTGTAAGAAGTTAATACATTCTAGTATTCTTAATAGCAAAAATAACTTGAAAGTGTTTTATTTATCTTAGCCAATAAGAGATGCACGTTAGATTGAACATTAATAATATAATCGTTCTCTGAACAAGTAAGAGCAGAAAAGACTCACTAATCCTTAAAAGAGTGAAATTTGAAGCACAATATAAAGTGGTCACAAACATGTATTTAATTCTTTTGTCATTAAGCCTTACCAGAACTTGCCACATTTTTAAAAAATATGCAATACCTACCTCCTCTGTACGCAAAAATATATTTTAGATATAGTGAATAGGTAAAAGCAAAGCAAAACAAACAGAAACACAAGTTAGTGCCTATTAAACCTAGACATAGGGAGGGTTGTGTAACAAGATGCAGGAGCCAAGAAAGAAGAGATGGAAACGTTCAGCTGCCTAAAAATTCATCCTGGTCACGCCGTCTCTTACAGAAGCATTGGCATCTCTGGGACTTGAATCAATGTCTGTTAGATGCTGGGGACTTGAGTGGCAGAAGAAACCCCTCAGGGAGAGACCAAAGTTTGACCTGTGGCCAGCAGGGGGCGCTGTGGGCTTGTCCCGGAGTGACGGTCGCTGCCTACCCACAGCAGCCTCCTAGGCTAGGGATTGGGCTTCATGCTCTCCCCAGTGGTAGAGTCCGCTACACCTGGACTTGTGTATTGTCCCAGCAGCCGCATCCTGCCTGCCCTCGCCATGGGAAAAACAAGCCTGCCTCATTCTCTCCCCAGCCTACAGCTGCTGCCACCACTTAAGTGTAAACAACCTGCCAATTATTATGGACAGTGTTCACCTTCCTTGGCATGTTATTTTCCCATTTCTCTTGACTTCTCTCTATGCTCCACAATCTTGCAAAATATAAACCAAATTAAATGCATTATCAGAGTTCTCTGGAGCTGCCATCTCCTCCATCACTTTGTGGTGGCGTTGCATTGTTTTGACCTAGCTCAGCTACACATGTTTGTAGACTTCTCTTCCCTGCATGGTTTGGCTAGGGTGGGGCTCAAGAGAACAGTTATGGAAGATCTGGAAGATGGATGCAATGCTGCAGCCATCGTTTCTGTGCCAGCTTCTTCCGCAGGTCACCTCCAGCACCGAGGTTAAGGTGGGAGAGGAGCTGGGGGTTCCAGTTGGTCCTGGAGGGCTCCCGTTGTCCGTGTCCTGGTCCACACCTGGCTTTGCTTCCCACTTGTGGACCTGACTGACCAAGCGAGTGCAGGCTCAGCACTAGAAGAGAGGCAGTGGCCTGTGAAGGCTGCTCCACCGGCTCGCACCACGGGTGAGGCCCGCCCTTATCATAACCCCTTGTTCTGCACCCCTCATGGTGATTCTGCTTCTCCAGTCAACCCTGACTGACACTCACCTAAACGGGAACCCTTGGTCTACACATCAGGACTCTCTGTCTCCCTCCAACATCTTTCAAATTAACAAATTCCTCTTGGTTTCCGCTGCTGGTGCTTTCATTCAGACTCTGGATATTGTAGGAGAGGTTCTCAGGGACCTGCCCCTATCCCGCCACACTTGCATTTCTGTTTGACTTTTCCTTGCTGTCACTTGGGCACCTCTGGCCACCAGCGCCATCTGTGGTTGTGCACAGGGTAGGACAGGAGTGGAAGAAATTAACTCCTCCTGGAACAGCTCTTGACCAATGACCGGCGAGAGTTGGTGGATAAACACCCCAGTTCTCTCACCCTTACAGGGGGATATCTCTGAGATGTGTGTTCTAGAATGTCTCTCAGGGGTCCTCAGTTCCCCAGAGCAGTAAATTGTTTTCCTGCCGTATCCATGTATCCTAGGATCACCTCTCAAATAAGCCACCGGCTCTCCATTCAGGATCTGATTCTTGAGAAACTCAAACTAAGTTGCTGGTCCTATGATAAGTGGTCATAAGAAGCAGATCTTCAACATGAGATTCTGGAATTGGATAGCTCACCAGCCAGATAGAAATAAGGACCCTACTGCTGGTGTTAAGCAGGGTGGTGATGACTCTAGTGTGCTGGGTACCCCAAGTAATAAGACATTTAGCTAATAAGACCCTCACATGGGGTGGACCTGTGGGGTTCAGATGGAAGGGGCTGCACTGACTAATGCAATATCTCCAGCATTTGTGCGATTTGTGGAAATGGTCCTTATAAAACTGTGGAGTGGGTTGGTTGTTGCAAATGCCAGAAAAAAATGATAGGCTCAGGACAGCCAGCTGATGGGAGCCGGATGGCCTCCACGGCAGTGATTAGAGGCCTTCATAACTTGTGTCCAGAGAAAGGTGGGATGAGGAGAGTCTATTGGTGCTGGTGCAGTCTCTCCCATGACTCAGACACCTGGAGTTGGTCCTAATGGGATGGTACTTGAAGCTTGGATAAATGGGAGCCTAGCATCAAAAGATGGAGCTGCTGGAACTGCCCCGGCAGCATCTTGAGGAACAGGGTCAAAAGGACCAGAGAGGGTTCAGGCTGCTATGGATGTATTATAGAAGGCCAGAGAGACACCAGTGGACTGTCTCCCAGAGGGGTCCGATGACCCTCCCTTCATGAAGTGCAGCTCGTGAGGAGGCACCGCCACTCTGGAGAAGCTCAGTGGTGGCTGAGGCTCATGATGGGGATGCTGCCATGGAACTGGGCTCCCCCATTTCAGTGGGTATGACAGGAGTCCCAGTGGCAGCACTGAACCACAGAGACCAGGTGGAAGTACTTACCGTGAAGGCAGTGTGGCAGTCGCATGCAAGTGCCCCTCCCAGATTTCCTTCCAGAGAACCCTCAGCTGCTTCTTCTGGGCTGCTCCCATCCCTTTAGTGAGCATGGCTGGGTTACTAGTGTTGGCCTATTCCTCCCTACGTGGATCCCCCTGATGGGCAACTTTTGCTTAAGAACTCCCCATCAGTCTGGCTAAAATTTTCTTGGAACTGTGGTCTGAGGCTCTTCCTCACCAATCCTCCTTTCCCTTTCTCTTTTCCTAGGTCTCAGACCAGTAGCATGATCTGAAAGCTACACCTACTGATTCCTACTCCTTTCCCTATTAATCCTTACAGCTATTTGCCCTAAAAACTCTCTTGCATGTCCAATCTCATCTTGGTGTCTAATTCTCAGAAGATTCCAACTAACACAGAAAGGCTGAATGGCCACCAACAGGTTCTGGCCCACAGGGGAATGTGGAAATGACTAATAGATCATGGTGCTCCTAGGTATCAGATGTAGGGCAGTCACTTATCGCTTTACTAATGATCACAAGTGGGTGAGCCACACCAATGATTCAGCCACACCAATGGAAAGTCATAAACCCTCCCCAGTTTCCACGTACAAGCCATTCCCAGATCCAGAACCCATCAATAGCAGAGACCAGGTCCACTTGAGGAAGGACCCAGTAATATTTCAAAAATCCTTCCCCAAGGGAAACTCTCCCCTGATTATTTACCCAAATAACTGCTCCAGGAAAGGAGGATATCCAGATACTTTTGAGAGCTGTTGACACAATTTCTGAGGTGACACGGAAGACAGGGCAACAAAAATGCCATCATGACCTTCCTGTTAGTTTGCGGGTATACAGAGGCTTGGTGATAGACAGATTCCTCCTCCATGTCTGTCTCACGCTGTGTCCAATGGATCTGCAACACTGGCTGGTGATCATTTCTTGTTTCTGGACTTATAATTGAGATGGATACGCTTAGCTGGTAGAATCCTCATATTTGTTCATGACCCATGGAGTAGGAGCATTGTGGTGGAAAAGGCCAAATGAAACCCCTGAAATCATGCCCCACCCCCACAAAGCCAAAATAGGTCATCAAAAACAATATGGCACCCTAGGTGGAATGGCAGAATGTAGTGCCACCCAAAATACTTAAAAGAGGTAGATGTGGTGATCGCCATCATATTACCTTTTGAATCACTAGTCTAGCTTCTGAAAATTCTAGCTGGATCAAGGCCAAGAATGGTGGAAAACTTAATGTGGTAAACTTAACCAAGTGTCAACCCTAATTGTTCCAGATATGGTATCTTAACTAGAACAGATCAACACAGCACTTAGAGTGTGAATTTTTTAATTTTTTTTTAATAGCTGTATTGAGATGTAATTTACATACATGAAAATTCATTCTCTTTAATATGTAGTTCTGAGTTTGAACAAATGCATCCAGTCTTGTAACCACCACCACAATCAAGACATAGAGCAGTTCCATCACTCCCAAAATCGCTCATGCTTGTTTGTCATCACCTCATCCCTCCACTCCCAACGCCTAGCAACCACTGATCTCTTTTTTGTCCCTCTAGTTTTGCATTTTCCAGAATGTCATGTAAATGGGATGGTACAGTGTGTAGCCTTTTTGAGACTGGCTTCTTTCACATAGCATACCACACTGGAGATTCATCCATGTCTTGTATGCATTAGCAGTCATTCCTTTGTATGGCTGAGTTGTTATTCCATTGTATAAACGTACCAGTTTGTTTATCCATTCTCCAATCAAAGGATATTTCTGTTAGCAATTTTTGGCAACTATGAATAAAGCCACTATAAACGTTTGTGTGAAAATAACTTTTCATTTCCCTTGGGTAAATACCTAGGAGTGAGATTGCTGAGTTGTAAGTGTGTGTTTAACTTTATATGATACTGCCAAACTGTTTTCCAAAATAGCTGTACCATTATACAATGCCCTTAGTAATGTATGTGAGTTCTAATTGGTCCACACCTTTGTCAGCACTTGGCATTGTCAGATTTTTAATTTTTACTATTCTAGTAGATGTGTAGTGTTATCTTGTGGTGGTTTTAATCTCTTAATGATTAATGATGTTGAACATCTTTTACTGTACTTATTGGCCTTCTATATATCTTCTTTAGTGAAGTATCTGTTCAAATCTTTTGCCCTTTTAAAAATTGAATTATTTTCTTACTATTGAATTTTGAGAATTCTTTGTATATTCTGGACACAAGCCCTTTATCAGGTACTTGTTTTGCAAATATTTTCTCCCAGTCTCTAGCTTGTATTTTAATTTTCTTAACAGGGTCTTTTGAAAAATAGAAGTTTTTAATTTTTATGAAGTTATCAACTTTTTCTTTTATGGGTAGACAGCACTTCTGCTGTCATATCTAAGAAACATTTGCCTAATCCAGGGTCACAAAGATTTTCTCCTATATTTTCTTCTAAAAGTTTTATAGTCTTAGGATTTCTATTTAGGTTTATGGGTTATTTTGAAATAATTTTTGTATCTGATGCCAACTATGATTTGAGGGGTTTTTTTTTTGCATATGGATGCTCAATTGTTCAATAGACAATCCATCCTCCATTGAATTGCCTCTGGACATTTGTCAAAAAGCAACTGATCATATTATATGTATGGTTCTCTATTTTGTTTTACTACTTGCTCTATATATCTATTCTTTTGCCAATACTACACTGACTTAGTAACTAGTTTTATAATCTATCTTGAAATCAAATAGTGTGAGTTCTCCAAATTGTTCTTCTTTTTCAAAATTATGTAATCTTTCCATATAAATGTTAGAATCAACTTTTTGATTTCTACAACAAATCCTGCTGGAAATCTGGATCTATTGATCAGTTTGGGGAGAATTGACCTCTTAAGAACATTGAGTCTTCCAATTAATGAACATTGTATATCGCTCCACTTATTTAGGTGTTTTTTCAGGGCTTTGTAGTTTTCAGCACACAGTTCCTGAACATATACTGTTAGATTTACACCCAAGTATTGAATGTACGTCATGCTATTGTAAATGGATCTGTTTTACAAATTGCAATTTCCAATTATTCATTGCTAAATATAAAAATACAATTGAGGGGCCGGCCTGGTGGCATAGTGGTTAAGTTCGCACTCTCTGCTTCAGTGGCCCGGGGTTCGCAGGTTCGGATCCCAGGTGTGGACCTATATACCACTTGTTAAGCCATGCTGTGGTGGCGTCCCACATGTAAAGTAGAGGAAGACAGGCACGGATGTTAGCCCAGGGCCAATCTTCCTCAGCAAAAAGAGGAGGATTGGCAACAGATGTTAGCTCAGGGCTAGTCTTCCTCACCAAAAAAAACAAACAAAAAAACTACAATTGATTTTTGCATATTGATCTTGTGTCCTGTGACCTTGTTAAACTTATACGTTAGCTCTAATTATGGATTGTCCCTCTCTCCTTTCAGTTCTATTATTATTTACTTTATATATTTTGAGGTTCCGTTGTTAGTGAATCCACGTTTATATTTATTTTCTTTTTGTCCATTTCTGGGCTTCTTCATTCCTTTGACAGATCCACATTTCTGTCTGGTATCATACTCTCTACCTGAAGAATTTTTTAACATTTCTTGTGGAGCAGGTATGCTGGTAATAAACTCTCTCACTTTTTGTTTGCATGAAGAAGTCTTTTTTCTCCTCTGTTAATATTTTTTTAATTTTATTGATGTCATAATAGTTTATAACATTGTGAAATTTTAGTTGTACATTATTATTTGTCAGTCCCCATATAAATGTGTCCCTTCACCCCTTGTGCCCACCCTCCAGCTCCCTTCGCCCTGGTAACCACCAAACTGTTCTCTCTGTCCGTGTGTTAGTTTATCTTCCACATATGAGTGAAATCATGCGGTATTTGTCTTTCTCTGTCTGGCTTATTTCGCTTAACATGATACCTTCCGGGTCCATCCATGTTGTTGCGAGTGGGATGATTTTATCTTTTTTTATGGCTGAGTAGAATTCCATTGTATATAAATACCACATCTTATTTATCCAATCATCAGTTGAGGTGCACTTAGGTTGCTTCCACTTCTTGGCTATAGTGAATAATGCTGTAATGAACATAGGGGTGCATAAGCCTCTTTGGATTGTTGATTTCAGGTTCCTTGGATAAATACGCAGTAGTGGGATAGCTGGGTTGGATGGTATTTCTATTTTTAATTTTTTGAGAAATCTCCATACCGTTTTCCATAGAGGCTATACCAGTTTGTATTCCCACCCACCAGTGAATTAGGGTTCCCATTTCTCCACAACCTCTCCAACATTTTTGTTTTGGTGATTATAGCCATTCTAACAGGTGTAAGGTGATATCTTAGTGTAGTTTTGACTTCAATTCCCTGATGATTAGTGATGTTCAACATCTTTTCATGTGCCTATTGGCCATCTGTATATCTTCCTTGGAAAAATGTCTGTTCATATCCTCTGCCCATTTTTTGATTGGGTTGTTTGTTTTTTGTTGTTCAGTTGTGTGAGTTCTTTATATATTATGGAGATTAACCCCTTGTCAGATATATGATATGCAAATATTTTCTCCCAGCTGGTGAGTTGTTTTTTCATTTTGATCCTGGTTTCATTTGCCTTGCAGAAGCTCTTTAGTCTGATCAAGTCCCACTTGTTTATTTTTTCTTTTGTTTCCCTTGTCCAAGTAGACACGGAATTCAAAAAGATCCTTCTAAGACCGATGTCAAAGAGTATACTGCCTATATTTTCTTCCAGGGGTTTTATAGTTTCAGGTCTTACTTTCAAGTCTTTGATCCATTTTGAGTTAATTTTTGTGTATGGCGAAAGATAATAGTCTACTTTCATTCTCTCACATGTGGCTGTCCAGTTTTCCCAGCACCACTTATTGAAGAAATTTTCCTTTCTCCATTGTATGTTCTTAGCTCCTTTGTTGAAGATGAGCTGTCCGTAGATGTGTGGTTTTATTTCTGGGCTTTCAATTGTGTTCCATTGATCTGTGTGTCTGTTTTTGTACCCGTACCATGCTGTTTTGATTATTATAGCTTTGTAGTATATGTTGAAGTCAGGGATTGTGACGCTTCCAGCTTTGTTCTTTTTTCTCAGGATTGTTTTAGCTATTCAGGGTCTTTTGTTGCCCCATATGAATTTTAGTATTCTTTGTTCTATTTCTGTGAAGAATGTCATTGGGATTCTGATTGGGATTGCATTGAATCTGTAGATTGCTTTAGGTAGTATGGACCTTTTAACTATGTTTATTCTTCCAATCCATGTGCATGGGATGTCTTTCCATTTCGTTATGTCATCATCAATTTCTTTCAATAATGTCTTATAGTTTTCATTGTATAGGTCTTTCACCTCTTTGGTTAAATTTATTCCTAGATATTTTACTCTTCTTGTTGCAATTGTAAATAGGATTGTCTTCTTGAGTTCTCTTTCTGTTAGTTCGTGATTAGAGTATAGAAATGCAACTGATTTTTGTAAGTTGATTTTGTACCCTGCAACTTTTCTGTAGTTGTTGATTATTTCTAATAGTTTTCTGATGGATTCTTTAGAGTTTTCTATATATAAAATCATGTCCTGTGCATACAGTGAGAGTTTCACTTCTTCATTGTCTATTTGGATTCCTTTTATTCCTTTTCCTTGCCTAATTGCTCTGGCCAAAACCTCCAGTACTATGTTGGTGAGAGTGGGCACCCTTGTCTTGTTCCTGTTCTCAGAGAGATGGCTTTCAGTTTTTCCCCATTGAGTATGATGTTGGCTGTGGGTTTGTCATATATGGCCTTTATTATGTTGAGGTACTTTCCTTCTATACCCATTTTGGTGAGAGTTTTTATCATAAATGGATGTTGGATCTTGTCAAATGCTTCCTCAGTGTCTATTGAGATGATCATGTGGTTTTTATTCTTCATTCTGTTAATGTGGTGTATCACAGTGATTGATTTGCTGATGTTGAACCATCCCTGTGTCTCTGGTATAAATCCCACTTGCTCGTGGTGTATGATCTTTTTAATGTATTGCTGTATTTGGTTTGCCAATATTTTGTTGAGGGTTTTTGCATCTATGTTCATCAGCGATATTGGCCTGTAATTTTCCTTCTGTGTATTGTCCTTGTCTGGCTTTGGTATCAAGGTGATGTTGGCCTTGTAGAATGTGTTAGGAAGTGTTCCATCTTCCTCTATTTTTTGTAATAGTTTGAGAAGGATAGGTATTAAATTTTCTTTGAATGTTTGGTAAAATCCTCCAGAGAGGCCATCTGGTCCTGGACTTTTATTTTTTGAGAGGTTTTTGGTTACTGTTTCAATCTCTTGTGATTGGTCTATTCAGATCCTCTGTTTCTTCTTGATTCAGTTTTGGGAGGTTGTATGAGTCTAAGAATTTATCCATTTCTTTCAGATTGTCCAATTTGTTGGCATATAGTTTTTCATAGTGTTCTCTTATAATCCTTTGTATTTCTGTGGTATCTGTTGTAATTTCTCCTCTTTTATTTCTAATTTTATTTATTTGAGCTTTGTCTCTTTTTTTCTTAGTGAGTCTGGCTAAGGGCCTGTCCATTTTGTTTATCTTCTCGAAGAACCAGCTCTTTGTTTCATTGATCCTTTCTACTGTTTTTGTTTGTTTGTTTGTTTCAATTTCATTTATTTCTGCTCCAATTTTTATTATTTCCCTCCTTCTGCTGACTTTGGGCTTTGTTTGTTCTTCTTCTTCTAATTCTGTTAGGTGTAGTTTAAGGTTGCTTATTTGGGATTTTTCTTGTTTGTTAAAGTGGGCCTGTATTGCTATGAGTTTCCCTCTCAGGACCACTTTTGCTGCATCCCATATGAGTTGGTATGGTGTATTTTCATTGTCATTTGTCTCCAGATATTTATTTGAATTCTCTTTTAATTTCCTCAATGATCCATTGGTTGTTCAGTAGCATATTATTTAGTCTCCACATCTTTGTCACTTTCCCAGTATTTTTTTTCTTGTAGTTGATTTCTAGTTTCATAGTATTATGGTTGGAGAAGATGCCTGTTATGATTTCAATCTTCTGAAATTTATAGAGGCTTGCCTTGTTTCCCAACATATGGTCTATCCTTGAGAATGTTCCATGCGTGCTTGAGAAGAATGCATAATCTTCTGTGTTTGGGTGGAGTGCTCTATATATATCTGTTAAGTCCATCTTATCTAGTTTTTCCCTTAAGTCCACTATTTCCTTGTTGACTTTCTGTCTGGATGATCTATCCATTGATGTAAGTGGAGTGTTAAGATCCCCTACTATTATTGTGTTGTTGTTAATATCTCCTTTTAGGTTTGTTAATAGTTGCTTTATGTACTTTGGTGCTCCTGTGGTGGGTGCATATATATTTATAAGTGACATGTCTTCTTGATGGAGTGTCCCTTTTATCATTATATATTGCCCCTCTTTGTCTCTCATTACCTGTTTTATCTGGAAGTCTACTTTGTCTGATATAAATATGGTAATATCTGCTTTTTTTCGTTTGCCATTAGCTTGGAGTATTGTCTTCCAACCTTTCACTCTGAGCCTGTGTTTGTCTTTAGAGCTGAGATGTGTTTCCTGGAGGCAGCATATTGTTGGATCTTGTTTTTTAATCCATCCCATCACTCTTTTTGTCACTCTTTCCTGTATTTCGATTGGAGAATTCAATCCATTTACATTTACAGTGATTCTTGATATATGAGGGCTTAATGTTGCTATTTTATCATTCATTTTCCAGTTCTTTTGCATTTGCTTTGTTTCTTGTCCCATGTGTTTCGGACTACCAATTCAGTTTGGTAGTTCTGTGTGATGGTTTTCTTAGTTTTCTCTTTATTTATCGTATGTGTTTCTGTTCTGATTATTTGTTTAGTGGTTACCATGAGGTTTGTATAACAAATCTCATAGACGAGATAGTCCATTTTCTGATGGCCTCCTATTTCCTTAGACTAAGTCAATTCCTTCCCTTACCTCTTTCCCTTCTAAGTTATTATTGTCACAACTTATTCCATCTTGTGTTGTGAGTTTGTGTTTAAAGTGATAAGGTTATATTTATTTTTGGTGTTTTCCTTTCCTTAATCTTTGGTGTTATAGTTAAGTGTTTGTTAACCTATTCTTTTTTTTCTTTTTTTTTTTTTGGTGAGGAAGACTAGCCCTGAGCTAACATCCATCACCCATCCTTCTCTCTTTGCTGAGGAACATTGGCCCTGACCATCTTCCTCTACTTTATATGTGGAATGCCTGTCACGGCATGGCTTGATAAGCAGTGTGCAGGTCCATTCCCAGGATCCAAACCTGTGAACCCCAGGCCACGAAAGTGGAGTGTGTGAACTTAACCACTACGCCACTGGGTCATCCCTTTGCTAACCTATTTTGCTAGAGAGCTGCAATTTTCCTGATTTTGTCTACCTATTTTTTTTCCTTGCTCAAAGCTTTGTATCCCCTTTCTCTTTTTTTTTTGTCAAGCATGAGGCCCTTCTTGAACATTTCTTGTGGTGGGGGTCTTTTGGCTATGAACTCCCTTAGCTTTTGTTTATCTGGGATAGTTACTACTTCTCCATCATACCTGAAGGATATTTTCGCTGGATAGAGTATTCGTGGCTGAAAGTTTTAGTCTTTCAGAATTTTGAATATATCATTCCACTTTCTCCTAGCCTGTAAAGTTTCTGCCGAGAAATTGGCTGAGAGCCTGATAGGAATTCCTTTGTACGTTTTTGTTTGTTTTTTGTTTTGCTGTCCTTAATATTTTTTCTTTATCACTGACTAGCCAGCTTTACTACTATATGCCTTGGAGAGGGTCTTTTCATGTTGATATATTTAGGAGTTCTATTGATTTCATTCACTTTTATTTCCAGCTCCTTCCCCAGGTGTGGGAAGTTCTCCGCTATTATTTCTTTGAACAAGCTCTCTGCTCCTTTTTCCCTCTCTTCTCCCTCTGGAATACCTATAATCCTTATGTTGCATTTCCTAATTGAGTTGGATATTTCTTGGAGAATTTCTTCATTTCTTTTTAGTCTTAGTTCACTCTCCTCCTCCATCTGGAGCATTTCTGCATTCCTATCCTCAACATTGCTAATTCTTTCCTCCACATTATCAGCTCTGTTCTTTAAAACTTCCAGATTTTTCTTTATCTCCTCCATTGTGTTTTTCATCTCCAACATTTCTGATGGGTTTTTCTTTATAGTTTTAATCTCTTTTGTCAAAAATCTCCTGATTTCATTGAATTGTCTATCTGTGTTTTCTTGTAGTTCACTGAGCTCTTTTGTGATAGCTATTTTGAAATCTCTGTCATTTAGGTTATAAATTGCTGTGCCTTCAGGGTTGATTTCTGGGTGCTTGTCATTTTTCCACTGGTCTGGAGATTTAATATATTTTTGCATAGTCCTTGAGGGCGTGGGCTTATTTTTCCTCATTCTGAAGATATGTGGTTACAGCTTCCACTTGCCGCCACTGGGTGGGGGTCAAGAGCTGTGTATTCTGAGGCCACCACAATCCACAGGCACTCTGGCCGTCCAGCTGTGCTGGTACTCCAGGCGGGGGGAAAGGTCTCTCTTTCACCCACCTGATCCCAGGGGCTTCTCACACTGCCCTTGCCATCTGCTCTCCTGGGGTGCTAGCTTGATGAAGGTACACCCTCAACAGTTCAGTCCCCTCTGTATGGGAATTTCCCACAGGCTGTGAGAGAACTTGGAGAGCAACGGTTTTCCTGCAAAGGGTCACCCCTCCCCCTTCTCTCTCTGAGAACTGAGTGGTTCTGGAGGGGAGGGGATCTTTCTTTCACCTGCTCAATCCTGGGGGCTTCTCATTCTTTCCTTGCTATCTGCTCTCCTGGGGTGCTAGCTTAATGAAGGCACCCCCACAACAGTTCAGTCCCTTCTGTATGGGAATTTCCCACATGCTGTGACAGAACTTGGAGAGCAATGGGTCGCCCCTCCCCCTTCTCTCTCAGAAAGCCACATGGTCCTGGTCCTAGGGCCACTGTCGTTGGGGAAGGAGAGGCGTTCTCCTTAAACTAATAGGATAATTTCACTTCCTTCCACTTCCTCTGGTGGTCCAGCACCTCCACCTTCAAATGTAAGGCTACATGGGTCTCTCAGACGTCTTTTGTGTTGTGTGAATGTCCTCTATTGGTATTTGAATATCCTTTTCATTGTATTTTAGAGGGGGAGAGTCTAAGGAGGAAAGCTCACTCTGCCATGATGCTGACGTCACTCCTTCAGCAGGCTCTGGAGCGCTGCAAAGTTCTTCGTTGTCAGCGTGGCCATCTTCCCCCTCCTCTCAATATTTATAAAAGGTACTTTGGATATAGAATTATGAGTGGCACTTTAAAGATGTCATTTCATTGACTTCTGTGTTAATTTCTGATAAGAAATCTGCTATAATTAAGATGTTACTGTGTGTGTACTCCTATTATTCATAATGTCATTGAAGGTAGTTTCAAAGATGTGACAACATTAGCATGAATAGACTCATATTCACTTAACGTGATCCAGTCACTGTGGAATTCACCAATTTCTTTTCTTCACATATTCCTCTATTTCTCTAAGTTCCAGTCACATCAGCCTTTTTTCTTTCATTATTTGAAATATTTCCATCTACATTTTATTTCCTCTGTCCAGGATGCCTGCCCCCATATCTTATGATTCATCAGTTCTCAACATTCAGACATCCGTTCAAATATCATCATCACAGAGAGGTCTTCATTCCCACCCCACCCAAGCATAAGTTTCTACCCACCCCTCAACCCCATAACCTTACAGCATTGTTTTGTTTGTTTTCATAGCACTGATTTGAAACTATCTTACTGGTTTGATAACTTGCTTATTGTCTAGGTGGCCTGCCTCAGTGCAAGTTCCTGGAAAGCAAGAACCTAGCATGTCTCTTCACCTCTGCACTCCCAGCACTGGGAATAGTGCCTGGGGAAGAGCAAAGTCTTAGTAAATGCTTTCTGAATGAATGAGTAAGTGAATGCATTATGCTAAACACCTTTCACATAGGTCCCCTCTTGTTTCTCTTCATGAAATAAGAGATGACATTATCTCCATTTTACAAGTGAAGAACTGAAGCTTAGTGAGATTAATTAACTCGTCCAATTTGATGTGGCCCAGAAGAGCAGGAATACCACAGCAAAATAAAATGGAAAAGAAGTAACAAATAGACCAGAGGACACATGCACTGAGAAGTCCTCTTGTCTTTTTATACCCAGCATCTAGAACAATCATGGCCCGTTACACTGCAAATATTCAATTAACATCTGCTAACTTCCTGAAGAATTGAGCCCCAGAATCCTGAAATTGGAATACAAAACACAAGATGTTACATAAAAGAGGCCACCAAGAGATTGTTTACTTTGATTATTCCTTTATTTTGATAGTTTTCTTTAAAATCAACAAGTCAGGGTGTTTGTTGCCACGGCACTGTCCACTACTGCTCGGATTTGATCTTCTCCTCCCTGTCACATCTGTTATACCTACTACACAGGGAGAAAGACAGAAGTTCTCAACTTCCCGTCAGACCACCAGGAGGTTTGCAACATCTCCTGCAACTTGGTGTGCACCTGGACAAGTACCTCTCCATTGGCATCAACCCACCTGTGGTCATCCACACTTTCAAAGCATTCAACAGGGCACTTAACAATTTTCGGCTTCTTCAGCACCACCAAGTGCTGCATCATCTGCATGGCGGCCAGCTTGGGATGAGGTTGTTGGAGATGACCAGGAGGCCGAGGCAGGACCTGGTCCCACGGGGTCGGCAGGACGGCACTGAGGTGGGCGTCCTTCAACCGGCAGTGGTTCAAGTCCAGGTGCTGCAGCGTCCCTGAGGCCTCCTCAAGCAGGGTCTCTAAGGGGACAGGGACCACATGAGGCAGGTTGTTGCCACTCAGATCCAGCTTCTTCAGGCGGGTGGCATCAAGGCTCTGGGACAAGTAGGTGATATTGATGTCCAGAAGTCCACATCTTGGGCTCTCTAGTGGTCACTGCATACCACTGAGGAGAGAGAAGCAGTTATTCTCGGGAGCTGGGGCCAGAGCCCAAGTGCCATTTGGGAAAGACCTAAGGCTTTTGGTTTGGTAGACCTTCACTGCCCACACCTAGGGCTGGACCTAACTGCACAAGACAGTCTCTCCACACTTCTGAAAACCAAACTCCAGAGTCAAATGCTCTCCTGAACCCAAAGAACTCTTACTCAGCGTATGATATTGGGCACTTTACTTGACCACTGTCAGCCACAGCTTCCCAGCTGGCTATATGCACGTAGTCATCAGTCATGCCACACAAAGATGCCGTGAGGATCAAGGTTTCATAAGAACTTTGCATTCTGGGGCTGAATTGTTACTGTGTGCTGGGTCTGGAAAGACGCCTGCCTGTTCTACTCCCTTTTCCCAGTGGTCAGGTTACTAGTCCAGGCCAAGCCCCCGATAAATTTTATGATATATACATGAGTAAAATGTTTATAAAATGTCAACTGAGATTAGATTCAATTGGGGGATGGGGCACCTCAATTACCTACCACATATTCCACCTGTGGTATAATGATATATATTTGTCCTTTGTCCCCAGTGCCTGGCACAGAGCTCCTAAAACCCTTCCAATTTCCTGAGTGATAGGAATGCCTTGTGTTATTCATAACAAGCCCTTTATTACCACACCTGCGTTCACGCTAATGAGGGGACTCAGGGTGGGGCCCCTAGAGAGCTTCAGGACTGGAGCTGGTCACCAGAAAGACCAACAAGCAATTAGAGCCCCCCACCCCCACCCCAACCACCACCTTCTGGCGAGGGACAGGAGAGGAGGGGGTGGCTGGCAATTGGTTTATAAAAACTCTTGAACAATGAGATTCAAAGAGTTTCTGGGTTAGTGAACGCATCCCTGTGCTAGGAGGGTGGCGCACCTGGAGAGGGTGTGGAGACTCTGCACCCACCTCCACCCCCACCCCATACCTTACCCTACGCATCTCTTCCACTTGGCTGTTCATGAGTTGTATTCTTTCTGATAAACCAGTAAACATAAGTAAAGCATTTTCCTGAGTTCTGTGAGCCATTCTAGCATATTATCAAACTTGAGAAGGGGGGCCATGGGAACCCCCAAATTTGTAGCCAAGTCAGACAGAGAAGTGTAGGTAGCCTGAGCACCAAATTTGTGACTAGCATCTGAAGTGGGGCAGTCTTGTGGGACTGACCCTTAAACCTGTGGAGTCTGATGCTAACTCTGGGTAGTTAGTGTCAGAATTGAATCCAACTGTTGGACACCCAGTTGGTGTCAGAGAATTACAGAAGTGGTGTCAGAAAATGTCACACACCACCTTTACAATCTGCCAACTAGAGGCACTCTGATTGTACTGAGATCTGTGTCCTTTAGAAGAACAGAGATCTCGTGTGACTTTTTCACGGTTACACCCTCAGGGCCTGACACCATGGCTGCCCAGACACATCTTTATTCTCTTTAACCATTAGTAGACACCAGCTAGCTCAGAACCCCAGTCTTAGAATGAATCAGGAGGAATGTATAGATGGGAAATTCAATTTGTTCTGTGCTTTGATTTGGCTTAGGGGCACTAGTCAAGGGATCTGTGGCTGTACTGGGTTGAAGAGTGTCCCATCAAAATTCATGGCCACCTAGAACCTGTGAATATGACCTTATTTGGAAATAAGGTCTTTGCAGATGTAATCAAGTTAAGACGAGGCCATATTGGATAGGGTGGGCCCTAAATCCAACGACAGGTGTCCCTGAAAGAAGAAATACATTTAGACAGAGATACAGACACAGGAGAGGCCAGGTGAAGGAGGAGGTAGAGACCGGAGTGATGCATCTACAAGCCAAGGAAAGCCAAGAATTGCCAGCACCCACCAGAAGCTGGAAGAGGCAAGGAAGGATTCTTCTCTAAGCTTGTGGAGGGAGCATGGCTCAGCCAACACCTGATTTCAGATTGCCAGCCTCTAGAGACATGAGAGAATCAACTTCCGTTGTTCTCAGCCCCCAGGTTTGTGGTGCTTTGTTACGGCAGCCCTAGGAGACTGACACGCTGGCCAGCTGGTGCTCAGAGGAACCTTCCCAGGCACCCACTGAGCGGCTTGTGCAGCCGGCCTGGGAGACAGCAGGACACGTGGAGCTGGGGAGGCGGCCCAGCCTACGGAACTGGGGGAAGATATTTTCAGGGAAATCCCTGGGGACGCAGCATAGTTTGTGGTCACCCAAGTCGTTCATCCGCTGCAGCTGGGTAATGAACAGGATCTGGCGGTGGAAACCGCAGCACGTACCTGCAAAACATCTGGAGGCATGCCAGCTCCATCTTCCCCAGGGTCTTCTGTGGTCTCCCAGGGTCACCGTGGAGAACACGGCTCCAGGGACATACGGTGACCCGTGGCTCCTCTCCACTCTTGGAAACAGGCAGGACAGAAGATCATTCACAGAGACCCTCACTCTGCCAGGTAGGATGAGATCGAGGTGTGTTTCCACTGGCTCCGGGACATGCGGAGGCTCCTGCCTCAACACATCTGCTGCTTGGGCTTGGCCCTGGCTCTACCTTGACCAGGGTTTGAGAATAGAAAGATGACGTGAAAAGCCCCCCGGAGCAGGCCTCCCAGCGGACCTCCTTCAAGTCATGAGTAAAGTCCACCCTCAGCTCCCACGTCCTGCGGAGAAGAGAGGGCTGGGCTGAGATGCCAGCACACGGCCAGCAGCAGTGGGCCCCGGGAACAAGCAGGCCTTGAGGACCCTGTTCAGCCACCCTGCCCCATCCCATCTACCAGCCTGCATGGTGCTGCTCTGCCATGCGGTTCTTCCCTCCGATCCCCTCTGTCACTGTCTCCATACAGCCCTTGGGCACCACTCACAGGAGCTTCAAAACAACTCTGAGCATCCTAGCTACACAAGCAGATCCGACCTGCACTTGACACTTGCCCCCAGAAGGGGCTCCGAGCAAAGACTCTGGCCTCCTGACAGTCCCGGTTTGTGCACACATCCTTCGGTGCTCCACTCCCGGTGACTCTCCCACCGACTCTGCCCCAATTGCATCCAGTCCCTGCTGTCACCTGTGGCAAGCAGCATCAGCAGGAACAGTCTCCAGTGTGTCCAGCATGGCTTCCAAGCCATCTTTACTTAGCAACAGGTCCTGTACTGGGCCCAGACAGAGACAGGGGAAGCGCCAGGCTTGCACCATAGCCATCATGGTCTTTTCGAGGCCCCCAGTGAAGGCCCCTGGGAGCTCTCTCAGGGCTGGAATGGCTGAGTCCACATCACTCGGCAGGCTCTGTGCTGAGATCCAAGAGACTGAGTGGGACACTTCTGGCCATCTCCACTGACCTGGGCGAGGTGAAGGGGAACCCTGAGAGGATCTTCACAGTGCTCAGCCTCTCTACCAGGTGAGGTGAGGGCAACCCAGGCCTCACCCCAAAGAGAGAGCCAACACCCTCAGCAAGTACTCATACTTCCCCTGTGTTCATTGAGCAGAGATCCACAGCTCTTTCTCCACTCGTGAGAGCCCCAGTGTTCTAGTCCAGGCACCAGGAGGCTGGCAAGAAAATGGGCATCTTGGCATTTTAGCTCTGTTCCGTAACAGATCTCAAAGGGATGAATTGCTCCACTTCTCTCCCCCAGGATTCACATTAGCACATACACAATTTCAGGAGCTGGAGAGTAGGGCGGAGTGGTTAGCTCTTGTTTGGACCACAGGAAGCTCAGCTCTCAGCCTTTAGGGGGTGGGGAAGCCGCCGGGAGTGAAACCTCAGAAACCCCGGGAGCACTGGGGATGAGAAGGGCCAGCTGTCTGGAGGGAGGTAACACAGGAGGCTGAGAGAGGCATCCTCCAGCCCCATCAGGGGACAGGAGCCTCAGCTGCAGAGGGGAACCCCTCAGGAATCTGGGCAGGCGGCCTGGGCACTGTGTCGGGCTACTGGAAGCGAGAGGCTGGAAGGAAAATGGACTGACTGGAAAGCCGACACACTGAAGGCTGAGTCCCAGGCTCCCTTCGTAGTCAGGCTCCCAGCAGGCTGGCAGCTGGGCTTCTAAGCCTCAGGGAGGAGACTAGAGGGCTGTTCCTGGTAAAAGAGTAGAAGCCTAAAGGTACTTTCACATGCAGGATTCCTTGTACCGGCCGGGCGCCCAGCCCACACTCCTACAGTGCTGCCCACGGCTGACAAGCGCTGTCCGGGTGCCAGAGCACGCGGACACCTTCCAGTGCCTCAGTCTTAAGAACACACAGCTGAAGATCACACTTTGTAGCAAGGCTTCAGCAAGAAGGAAGCCAAAACTGTTAACCAAGTTTGAGGGTTGAATACCTTTTTAAATAAAACAAATGGAATCAATTATTACAGTTTTAAAAGAAAGACTACATAGTCGTAACATGCCACGTGGCAAGCTGTGAATATTCACAGGGAAATAATAGTGTATATATTGAATATTGATTTAATGAAAGAATTGATATACCTGTTGGCAAGAGGGAGCGGAAATGTGTGTGTGTGAGTGGAAAGTAAGGTGTGTAATCCTCTACTCCAGAGCAGGAAATTGAGATGAGAGAACCTGGAAACAGAATTCAGAGAATGCAATACGGGCAGGTTAGAGAGGGAAGCGGAAGTGAGTACAAGAGAAACAACCAGCAGAGTCGAAAGAGGCTGTACCACTCGGAGCAGGAAACAGAAGAGGAGCGGAGAATGCTTATTTTCATTACCATCCTATCCTATAATACTACTTGGCTTTTAAGATAAGATAAAACATAAATTCAAAAGAAAAAATAACCATTGGCAGACTTCAGGTAAAGATGGCTCCCTGCTGCAAACACATGACAATGACAGAGGCAGTGACAAGAGCTCACGGTGGGATACAGACAGGCTCAAGAACAAAGTGCCATCTGACTGGACAAACAACCAGACAGAAACAAACGCAGAGCCCTGAGGAGGGCTGCGCCATCAACCTCCGCTCCCAGGCTGGAGCGTGGCTCCTGTGGGACACCAGGGGCTGGGAGCCCAGGGCTGGGGTACACATCTCCCACCCTCAAAGGATAATTGAAAACTGCTGATTGACAGCCAGCAAGGGACTGACAAGGATAGAGACCATTATTTGGTAGTAAGCTTGTAGCAAGCCAAGTGTAGTGAACTTATTCTTGCATTTTTATTCTAGCAGCCCGTCATCTGTACTGGAAACTGTGGTTTCTTCTTCCTGTCCATTGTCCATTCCTGTCCACACTCCCTGTCTCATCACAGCCACAGGTTTGGAGCCTTGGTCTCCACTCCAGGGCAGGCCCTGCTCATCCAGGCCAGTGGTTCTCAAACTTAAGCGATATCAGAATCACCTGGAGGGCTTGTTACAACACAGCTGGCTGGGCTCCTCCTCGAAACCAGAGACTCTGCATTTCCAACAAGTTCCCAAGTGCTGCTGGTCCAGAGACCACTTTGAGAACCACTGGTCTAGGCCAACCACAGTAACTTCCCCTCACAACAAACGACGCAGGAAAACAGACCAAACATTACCAAACACTAACCACATGAAAAGCTGGTTTTAGCAATATTAACATCTGGCAAAGAAATATTTGAGACAAAAAAACATTAATAGAGATAAAGATGTTCATGGCTTATTAATAACAAATGAACCACTCACTATCTCAAAATGTACACAAAAAATTCCAGGTGGATAAAAGATATAACTGTGAAAAGTAAAACCTGAATCGCTTGAAAAAGTATAGGAGAACATCTTTATAGCACAAGTAGAGAAGGATATTTTAATCAAGAAATAAACCACAAAAAAATGACTGATAAATTAAGCCTGTACAAAAAATTAAAATTTTTTTCAACAGAAGACACAAAAAAACAGAGCACATAGAGAAGCCAAAGGCTAGGAAATGATGTTGTCAACGCATATAATTGACCAAGACATAGTAGCAAAAATAAAGGGTATGAATAGGCAATTCACATCAGAGAAAATCATTATGGACTCATTTTTCAACTAGAATTTAATTTAATTTTATTTATTTTTTTAAATAATTTTATTTATTTATTTTTCCCCCCAAAGCCCCAGTAGATAGTTGTATGTCATAGCTGCACATCCTTCTAGTTGCTGTATGTGGGGAGCGGCCTCAGCATGGCCGGAGAAGCGGTGCGTCGGTGCGCACCTGGGATCCGAACCCGGGCCGCCAGCAGCAGAGCGCGCACTTAACCGCTAAGCCACGGGGCCGGCCCAGAATTTAATTTTAGAATCAAAGGAATCAAGCAGATTGCAAATGTCTACTCCCACTGTTCAAGGAACTCCCTTCCCAATTTGACTGGATCTATCTCATTTCTTTAGTACCTGATTGAATCACTCCTGTTCCTCATATTTTTCTTTGGCAAAAATTCTACTTATTTGCTAGCCCACTACCACCACTACATGTTATGCTGTTCTGAGAATTCTGACCAATGATATGAAACAAATATGCATCATTCAGAAAGAGATACATTAAAAACAATTAGAAAAGATATAATTATGTACCTAGAAATCATAAACAATGAAAATGATTACAATGAGCTAATTGATGTGACTAATTAATGATGTGGTTGCTTTGGGGTGTGTAGTATTGTCAAAGATAAAACCAGACATGAGTTAAAGCGGTAGGGACAGATTTTTACCAGTAATATACCACTGCAATAGGGAAAACAGCGCAGCGTGAACTGAACACAACTTGGATTCGTACAGAGGTGACTGGGCGTTGTAAAGCGAGAATGATGGAATGAGAGGGTGGAGGCGGGGGCTGCTCAGTAAACTCAGGGAAATGAAAAATTACAAAATGCAAAGGGCCGGCCCAGTGGCTTAGCGGTTAAGTGCGCGCACTCCCTACTGGCAGCCCGGGTTCAGATCCCGGGTGCGCACCGACGCACCGCTTCTCCGGCCATGCTGAGGCCGCGTCCCACATGCAGCAACTAGAAGGATGTGCAACTATGACATACAACTATCTACTGGGGCTTTGGGGAGAAAGAGGGGGAGGATCGGCAATGGATGTTAGCTCCGAGCCGGTCTTCCTCAGCAAAAAAAAGAGGAGGATTAGCACAGATGTTAGGTCAGAGCTGATCTCCCACCCACACACACACAAAAAAATGCAGGAAGCGCGAGTTGGTCTGTGTGAAACCCATCTTGGTTTGCTAACCAGCGCTCATGGAAGTTAGGTCGCCACTCTCCCACAGAGGCTGGGAGGCAGGGGCCCTGTCCTCAGGTACTGGCTGGAACAAACAGTAAATTCCTTAGGCAGCTTTGAGTTTTCTCAGGCAGGCGTGTTAGGGGGGCTAGGGTCATTCTGGGGATGCGGCCTTGAACTGTTAGAAACTACGTTAGTGTTTGTTCAAGTCTTTATAGGCCAAGGTTGAGGCCTAATCAAGAAGAGGGCTCAGAGGATCCTGGCTAGGCTCTGGTCTAGAAGAGTCTTTGTCAGTATATACCAGCAATAGCCTATTACTAAATAATGATAGAAAAAATAACATGTACAATATACACCAGTCTATTTCATCATGTGCCATATACTATTCCTAATCATGAACTTAATGATAAATGAGTAGCAGCTACTAGAAGAATAAAGTTTTCACCATTAAAATAAAAGAAAGCCATGTCATGATGTCGGATGGTAAGAGTGGGGGGAAAATACACACACATACATATAGCTTCACTAATGAGGTTTCTTTTGTTAACCAAACTAAAAATTCCAACTTTAGAGGAATGAGCGAATTATAGGTTAGAAGGTGCTATAAGAGTAACTAGGATATATTCATTTTACCAGCTATTTAAAGTAATAAGGCGAATGAGAGAATGAAACAAAGGGACCCTGACTTAACGAGACAAGCAGAACCGACCGAGGGGATTCCCGCAGGAGTGCACCGGAGTTCTTTCTGATCCCCTAGGTCTCAGCCCTCGGCTCTGGGGACTGACGCTCAGCCGCCGGCCTCCAGACCCGAAAGACGCAACCACAACCGCCCACCCGCGCTTAAAATGCGAGCAGAGGCCTTGGATTGGTCGCGTTGATCAGGTCGCGTTGATTTTAGACCAATCAGCTCCGGGCTTGGGCGGGGCCAACGTAGGGGCTGATGGGCGGGGCCTAGGCCGGGGCGGGGCCGGGGCGGCGTGCGGCCGGTACGGCAGCCTGAGAAGGACACGGAGCGAGCCTCCTGCAGCGCGGTTAGTCAAGTGGAGCAAGGTTCTGAGGAGGCGGAAGAAGGTGTCTGGTCTGGGTTGTGACCTGCGCCGGAGAAAGACCCTTCCAAAGAGCAGACAGGCCGACGGCTGCCCATCTGGAGATGACCCAACAGCACATGCTCATACGTCCGTCCTTCCCTTACATTCTATTACACGCTCCCTGCGCTAGTTTTTCCCATAATACTTATCACCTTTTAATCTAATATGTATATATAGTTGGGTAGGGTTTTTTGGTTGGTTGGTTGGTTGGTTGTTTTGCTGGCTAGTTGTCTCCTGCTGCTAGAAAACTCCAGGATGGCAGGGGTCTGATCTGTGCTGTTTTCTGACTTATCCTAAGTGCCCGGAACAGACCTGGCCCCCAAGTGGTTGTTCAGGAGATGAATGTCTCAGGAAGGAATCAACTCGTTTTCCAGGCCACACTCGCCCCCTTGGGTTCCTACAACCTCACCACCTTTTTGCATTGTATTTTGTTTGCTTGTTTTTTTCCTGGATGCTCTGCCCCAGAAATACCCCACATAGTCCCTTTTCTTATTTAATTTACATCTCTGCTTATATGTCCTCTTATGACAGAGGCGCTACAGAAAGGCCTTATTTTTCTTCGCCCTGTGCGCTTTCTCTTGTCAATGCACTCCAGGCAAAGACCCCCAGCAAGACACTTATAGGAACGAGTTGGGTTTATTTCTCCGGAGAACGCACGCCATGGGGGAACCGTGGGGGTGTCTCGGAAAGAAGGTGTTGGAAAGAACCTATTATAAGATGTGGGCTTTGGTTGGGTGATTTAGAGAAGGGTCTAAGGAAGCAGGGTTCCTTCTAGATAGGATGCTGTCAAAAAGAGGGGGCAATTCTATGATTGGCTATGTTTAAAATCTCATCTATGGGGAGGGGAGACTAGAACAAGGATACAGTTGTAATTGGTAAAGAAATAACAGTCACTCATTTTGGCCAAGAGAGGGGATGTTTGGTATTTTCGGGGAGGCACGGAACATTGATTTTGTCTGTACTTAGACAAAATTATGAACCTGACTTATTTTGTCTCATTTCATCATGGTCTCAGAGGGACCTTGTCTGAGGTTGGTGCTCCCCGAGATGGTTTCTGTCCAGTGGGAGAGTGACATGGCTGGCAGGAGGGCCAGGTCAGCCTCCAGATGACAGGCAGCTGCTCTTTTCTTTCTCGCTCTTAGACGTATGGCATCCTCTCTTCCAGGTTGAGAAGTCAGGCCAACTGGCTCTTTTCCTCTTGCAGGTTAGTGTCATCTGTCAGTAGATGGGGTTGTGGCATTGGAGGTCCCACTGCTATGTGTCCTTGGCCAGATGACTTAATTCCTTCAGGTTTACATTTCTTCGTCTTTAAACTGAGACTAAGAAGAGAATCCATCTCTGAAGGCTATTGGTGATATTTCAGTCAGGTAATGTGTGTATCATGCTTAGCAGAACACGACACACAGCTATTAAACTGTTAGCTGCTACCAGTCCTATAATGATCACTTTGGTTGTAACTGACCTGAATTAAGGGTCAAGAGGCTCTTCCCAGTTTCTGTCTTGAACTTATTGTGTTCTCTTCAAGTCACCTTCAACTTTAAACCACACTATGCTTAGACTGTGCTTTAGTCAAAAGGAATAATAATGCTTGTCAGTACTATTTATTAGAGATGTTTTAAGGACAAAATAAAACTTTAAGAGCCCAGCATTGGGCTTTAAATGAGCGATGGAGGAGAAAAGTGCTGGGGTATATCCCACAAAATGCTTTGGACCTGTGGGAAGAGGTCGTGGAGAGCCTCTTCTCCCCATTCAAACTCAGAGGAAAGGACATTATCAAGCTTAATAATGTCAGACATTTCCCAGAGAACCCAGGAGAGAAGACAGTTCTGAGAGGCCAGGTTAATGGCCCACCATGTTGGGGGAGCTAGGCAGGGTAGGAAGGCAGGCTGCCGGCTTTCAGGATGGAGCGCTTGGGCTTGGGGAAGTGCAGAACAGCAGAGGCTTTCCAAAAGCAAGGATCTAGAGCATCGTTTGTGGACTCCTGTGTCCTCTTAAAGAATTTTGAAAACAGCTCTCTCACACTTTTTGTCTTACAAAGAATGTTCTGGCATCTTGTATATTTTATATGCTCCTTAAGTACTTTTTAAATTTTATTGAGGCAAGTTGCCATACAACAAAGTGAACATATTTGAAGTGTGCAATTTAATAAATTGTGACACGTGTATACATCTATGAATTCAACACCGCCATCATGATAATGAACAAGTCCATCCTCCCCACCCCCCCATGGAGCTTTTTCTTGTAAGGACAAGAGTGATGCTCTTTCACGCTTTCTGCATCTTAAGTGGGAATCTGAACATCTCCCGTTAAAGTAGTTTTGTGGCGGCCATGAGAATGTCCCTGCAGACCTACTGTGGGGAGTGTGATTGACCGCAGGACCCAGCTGCTGCCGTTTGAGACTCGTCACTGCATTTGCACCGGCCACGCTGCCCACAGGGTGCCCAGATGTTTAGTCAAACATCATCCTGGGTGTGTCTTGTGTGGGTATTTCTGGGTGAGATTAACACTGGCTATCAGTAGACCGAGTAAAGGAGCCTGCCCTCCCTAATGTGTGTGGGCCTCATCCAGCGAGGCGAAGGCCTGAATAGAACAAGAAGGCTGAGTAGGGAAACTCCTTCTGCCTGGCTGCCTTTGAGCTGTTTTCTCCTGTCTTTGGACTCAAATTGAAACACAGGCTATTCTTGGGTCTTGAGCCTGCTGGCCTCAGACTGGAGCTACACCACCAGCTCTCCTGGAACGCCCACTTGTCGACAGCAGATCTAGGAACCCGTCAGCCTTCGTAATCACGTGAGCCACCCTTACAATACATTTATATGTAAATATGTATATTTTTATATACAAATAAAAACTATATATATATATATATATATATATATATATACGTGCATACACACATCCTATTGGTTCTGTTTCTCTGGAAACCCCTGATTAATACACAATATACCCTAATTTTGTCTTTTATTATATTATTTTTATTTTTATAGATTTTTTAAAAATCTATCAATATACCTCTGTAATATGTGTGCAGACAGGCACAAATATATAATTATGTAAATAGGTGATAAAATTAAATGTTTCACTTTAATTGTAAAATACAATAACATTATCAAGTATTAAGTAAAACAAGGTATTTATTGTGTTGAATTTATTATATTAATAAATTGTAACAGTTCCCTTAAGACAAACCATATTCATATGTCTCTGTAATTATTATATCTAACATAGTCTCAATCGTTTATATTAATTACCACCTTTAACAAAAGTAACCAGCTTCTATTTTCTTCAAACACAGAAAAAAACTAGAAGACAGAAAATCAAGAACTGTTTATCTCGTTTTTTCCAGGCGTTACTAGCTGTTTTTTCCGGGATGGGAGCACATTCAGCCTTGGGGCCCGTGGGTGTAGGGTGTACTGGGGAGACGGCAGGGGGGATGCAGCAGGTACACGGCATCCCAAGAGCGAGTGCTCACTGTGTCCCAGAGAGGAGGTGCCAGAAAGGGCTCTGAGCCCAGGCCTCATCTCACCCTGCTTATCTAGTCATAGGAGAGAGGGACCCTCTGCCCATCCCCTCTCTGGTAGCAGTAGGAGCTGCCTTATCAGGGAAACCACCTTGGGGTGAGGTAGGTGGGTCAGGAGCTCAGCTGCTGGAATCAGCCAGAGGCCCTATGTCCTGTGGAGCTAACTCAAGCCCTTGCTAAGCATTGAAAGGTAGGAGAGCGTGAGCCTCCAGCGCCATCCTTCCTTAGCTCTCCAATCTCGAGGGTAGAAGATTGCCCCGGGGAGCTGTGGTTTGCCTGTTAGAGGACTTAGCTGAGCCTGGTTGGTCATGCAAATTTCCCCAGCAGAACCAGCCCCCGCAGTGCAGATGAGGAGCCAGCAGACAGTTTGGTTCAGCCAAAGCTTGTGGTTTGCCAGATAAGCCCAACAGAGGGAGGGGGGTAAGGTAATGAGGGCATCCACGCATCATCCATTACACTGCTGGACCCCAGCCTTCGAGCTGGGTGAGGAGGGAAGAGGAGGCAGGATGGGAAAGATGGAGCCTGAAAGAGCCATGGGGTCACGGCGCCCAGGGGTTGCAGCGGGGGTATAGGGCAAGGAAGCTGGGGGGATGTGAGGGGAGTACAGGGTGTGGGCTGGAAAACAAAATGTCATGCAGGCTGCAATTACAACTGAGCTGGTTCATAGTTGCAAGCCAGAAAAATTCCTCCTTTCTGTTTTGAAAAATTTTAAACAGATATGTTGAAAAAAGTGCAATGAATACTCATACTTCCTTGTCTTAGAGACAATAAAACATTTTACTACATTTTTTTCTCTCTGTTAATGTGTGTATTGTACCCAAGGAATCTACAAAAAACTTCTAGAACTAATAAGTTTAATAAGGTTGCAGGATACAAAATCAACAACAACAACAAAATCGAGCATGTCTATATACTAACAAATGAGTGGAAACTGGAATTAAAAACACAACACCATTTACTCCAAAAAAATGAAATATTTAAAGATTGACCTAACGAAGCATGTATAGCACTTGTATCCTGAAAAATACAAAATGTTAGTGAAAGAAATAGAAGAAGACCTAAATAATCTTGGAGAGAGATACCATGTCCATGGGTTGGAATATTCAAACACAGTAAAGATGTCAATTCTCCCTAAACTGATCTAGAGGCTTAATGCAATTTCTATTAAAGTCCCAGCAAAGTTTTTTGTAGACACAGACAAGCTTATTCTAAAATGTATAAGGAAAGAGGAAGAACCTAGAATAGGCAAAAAATTTTGGAAAGAGGAGAATAAATTGGAGGAATCACTCTTCCCTGTATTGAGGCTTACTATACAGCTACAGTAATCAGCACAGGGTGGCACTGTGGAGCGACAGACGGATCAATGGGACAAAACAGAGGACCCAGAGAAAGACCCCTACAAATAGGCACAACTGAGATTTCAAAAATGTGCAATTCAGTGGAGAAAATATAGCCTGTTCAACAAATGGTGCTGGATAATTGGATAGCCATAGCCCCCCCAAAATGAAACTGTGACCTAAACCTCATCTTTTACAAAAATTAACTCAAAATGGATCTCAATTTAAAAGTAAAATTGTAAAAGTATATAACTTTTAGAAAGAGCATAGGAGAAATTTTCAAGACATAAACCAAAGAGAAAAATCCTTAGACTTGACACCAAAAGAACAATCTATTAAAGGAAAAATCAATAAATCCAACCTAATCAAAATTAAAAACTTTGCTCTTTCCTCTGCCCTGTTAAGAGGATGAAAAGAAACGCTACAGAGTGAGGGGGGAAAATCGCAAGTCACATATCTAACAAAGGACTTATATCTAGAATATATAAAGAACTTTCAAAACTCAACATCTAAAAAAATCCAGTTAGAAAATGGGCAAAAGACACAGACATTTCACTAAAGAGGATATACACGTGACAAACGAGCACATGGAAAATGTTCAACATCATTAGCCATAGGGAAATGCAAATTGAAACCACAATAAGATATTACTCTATGCTTATGAGAGGCCAAAATAAAAAATAATGATAACAGCCGTTGAAGATGTGGGGAGACTAAGTCACTCTTACATTGCTGATGGGAATGTAAAGTGATACATCCATTCTGGAAAAGAGTATGCAATTTGTTATAAAACTAAAAAAAAAATGGACTTACCATACCACCGAGCAATTGCACTCTTGAGCATTTATCAAAAAAATTTAAAACTTATATGTTCACAAAGAAACGTGTACACAAATGTTCACAGCAGCTTTATTTGTAACAGCCCAAAACTGGAAGCTACCCAAATGTTTTTCAATGAGTGACTGGTTAAACAAGTGGTGGTGGTTCTTACTATGGAATATTATGCAGCAATAAAAAGGAATGAACTATTGATACATGTGACAAATTTGATGAACTTAAAGGGAATTATGCTGAGTGAAAAAAGCCAGTTTCAAAAGGTTACATACTATATGATTCTATTTCCATGACATTCTTGAAATGACAAAATTATGGAGATGGAGAGCAGATTAATGCTTACAGGTGTGGGGATGGGAGGGATGAGGGGATGGGTGTGGCTATAAAGGGGTAGCATGAGGCAGCCTTGTGCTGGTGGCAGAGCTAAATATCTTGATTGGAGGTGATCATACAAAGCTACACATGTGATAAAATTGCTACACACATACCATACACACACATACACAGATGAGTGCAGGTATAACTGGAGAAATTTAAACAAGCTCTGGGTTGTATCAATTTCCTGGTATTGGTACTGCACTATAATTATGCAACACACTAACATTGGAGGAAGCTGGGAGAAAGATGCATGGAATCTCCCTGTTCACTACTTTGCAACTTCATGTAAATCTATAATTATTCCAAAATTAAAAGTTTTTTAAAATTCTGTCACAGATATTTTGACACATTCTCCTAAAAAGCCACAATATCGTGATCACACCCAAGAAAATTAATATAATCCCATAATAGCTAATAGCTGCTCCACAGTCAAACTTCCACAATGGTCCACAAAGACAATTTTTATTTATAGTTTTTGTTTTTTGTTTTGTTTTGTCTTCAAACTAGGTCTAATCCCAGTTCATACATTCTAGTTACTCGTTAGATCTCTTTAGTCTCTTTTCATCTAAGAGTCCTGATACCTTTTCTTTCATGATATTCACTTTTCAAAGTCCAAGTCAGTTTTCTTTTCCAGCTTTCCAAAGTCTGGGTCTGTGTGATTGTTTTCCTGTGGCCCTGTATTTCCTGAGAACGG
Organism: Diceros bicornis minor; assembly: GCF_020826845.1. Classification (NCBI taxonomy): domain Eukaryota; kingdom Metazoa; phylum Chordata; class Mammalia; order Perissodactyla; family Rhinocerotidae; genus Diceros; species Diceros bicornis. The sequence goes on along the minus strand of NC_080774.1, from coordinate 30,542,331 downwards.
GGAGTGAAGGCTGGAAGCTTGACTCTCTTCCCGTGACATGCTTTCAGCTCCATGGGTATGGAGTGCTTCCTGTTATGCCCACCAGGAGGGAGCCGTGTTGGGTTGTCCCACTACGAGAGAAGCCAGGCTTGAGCGCCACGAGAGGGGTGACAGCCAAATTTCTCCATCAGAAATATCCATGTTCCATTTGTGACTAGAGTTTGTGGGGTGACAGGTAGGCATCGTGCCAATGCCCTGTGCCCCAAACACCAGTCACCCAATGGTTCTGGCACCCATTTATGATCCTTGCCTTAATAATTACTATTATCACCTTGAGGGTTGCAAAATAGTGTTTTTCTCATCATAGGGCTCTTTCTCCACGTGCAAGCTCTCTCTCCACTCAGTGTGTTATAAATCATTATCCTTTTGAGAATCAGCTGGAGTGTAGGTGTCTTTGCCCAAATTTTTTAAATACTGAAAACAAAATTAAATGTACTGTTTTTGACACATCAATATGTTCCTGGTTAGAGACCAATTTGAATGGGCTTGTGCTGCCCAAAGAAAGAAAAACTTATAACAATGGCAATGGATTTAAACACCTCAAATGTGCTAATACCCATGAACTTATAATGACACTAACAAACTAAAGTTGGCTGATGCTGGCACACTGACTTGTTATTTTAACAGTTGGTAAATAAAGGGGAAACAGATCAAACACTTATCTTGTCTTTACTATACAAATAGTCCCTCAGGTGTGTATATCTTTGATGAGAGGAAGTTTTCTTCGTAGACGTTTTCTGGCTAACGAATGAAGGAGGACAGCGAGAATGAAAATATCCCCATTTTGCACGCTGTAATGGACAAATGGATGCGGGCAATGTGTCTACATCACAAAACGCACTTTAGAATGAAACGCAAGGGCCCTCTGTGTCCGAAAGGGCCTTCGCGTATGACTTCCACCCTCGCTCTTTACGTGGGGCCACCTCCCCTTGCTCATCTTGCCAAACCATGCCACAACCGCAGTGACCTGCTGTGTGCATGGAGAGCCCGTGCCTTTTCTTCTGTCTGATTGACACATTCCATCCCCCAAGACCCCAGGTCTTCCTCAGATCCCCTCCCTGAGGGTCTTGGCATCTAACTCAGGTCAGAGTGTTTGAGTCCCTCATCTTTGGTATCATTGGTGACGCGTCCAAGCCCATTGGGTTCTGTGTTTCTGTGTCAAACTTGGGAGGTGTGTCAAGAATTTCTGCGCACAGACCACAGCTCTTAGTACCCCACACCCTTGTTCTGTATCACAGTCAGGAGCACTGTTGATGCCTGGGGGTGATGGGGTTGGGGGGTGCTTTTTGTAGTACCAGGAGGCAGATCCCAACAATCTAGGAACCCCACCATCTCCAATATCTCTCTCCTCCCTGACCAATTCAGAAAGTTCGCCAAGTGTTTCTTTCCCTGCATTGGGCTATTTCAACTTTTCCTTTCCACACCACTCCTGGTTGCTGGATATAATCACCAGCTTCATATGGCAGGCATCAGAAGGGGTGTGCGTGTGTGTGTGTGTGTGTGTGTCTGTCTGTCTGTCTGTCTAAGACAGACAGAGAGAGAGAATGTGGCCAGTCACTGATGTGACAGAGTTTTCCCTTTTTTGGGAATCACAATGAGCCCAGCAATCTAATGAGATCCTGGAACAGGAGGGTCTTTGGAACCCAAAAATGCATTCAGTCATGCACTCACTTACTCATTCATCTATTCACTCAACTCTTTTATCGCCTAGTGTTTATCAGACACATAAAATGAGTTGAACAGATCCTGCCCACTGAGAATTTGCAGGTTAGTGGAGGAGAGAGACTTGCAAAATGAATTCAAAGCTGTGTGGTAGGCGCTAAATATAGTCAGGAAAACATGGTGTTTGCACATCACAGGAAGTTAGTAACTGCAGAAAGAGGTCAGGGAAATCTTGCCCAAGGAGTGGGATCTGAGATAATTGTGGATCCCTGAGTTGGTGCAGCCAGCTGGAGGACACCGCAAAGGGACAGGAAGTTCTGCCGGCAAGTAAAGGGTTTGGGCAAAGGTGTGGAGGCAACCAAGAGCATCAGGTGCCGGATCAATTGCAGACGGCTTAACAGGGCAGAAACAGACAATGAGCAGGGCGCACGAGAAACGGGACTTGGGACAGAATCTGGGCCAGCTCCAAAGACTGTGTCACGATAAGGAGTCTGAATTTTACCCCTTCAACCTGCACTGATCTGTCACAAGCCATAGGCAGCTGTTGATCACTTGGAATGTGGCCAGTCCAAATTGAGATGAGCCACAAGTGTAAAATACACACCAGATTTTGAAGATTTAGTATGAAAAAAGACTTTAAACCATATTATAACTAATTTTTACATTGATTGCATGTTGAAATAATATTTGGGATGTATTGGGTTAAATAAAATGTTTTATTAAAAATCTTTTCACCGGTTTCTTTTCACCATTTAAAAAAAACGTAGCCACCAAAAAATTGGAAATTATAGATGTGACTTGCATATGTGCCTTTGAGGGTGGGAGACAACCAAAGGTTAGAGAAGAGGAGTGCAGGTGAGGCTGGATCTGGGTGTAATGAGGATGAGGAGCGTAGGGTACAGGCTGCACAGAGGGATGGGCAGTTGGCCCATCAATAAGGGTCAAGGTGAGAAATGACTCAGACTAACAGAAAGGTTATGACAAGGGAAAGGCCAGCCTGGTGACTGACGAGGAAATAACAACACCACTGTTTTGTTGAGCCCAGGTAAGCACTTTATATGAATTAATCAGAGCTATTATTAGCCTCTTTACACACAACATTGGAAATGTTGGCCTAGGATGCAAATGTCCCTTCCAGTGTTGACCAAAGCTAAGACTCGCACTCTGGCTACCCGAGGCCCAAGTCCAGGGTCTGACCCTCCAGGAATCTGCGGGGGCAGGGGCGTCAGGTTGAAGGAGCCCAGCACGCCTCCCTGCTCTCTGGGTTTCTTGTCACGGCACTGGGTCTCAGAATCACGAGGGATGAAAGCAGGAGGAGGGCAGGTTGCAAGCAGAATTCCGAGTTCTCTGGGGACCACCTAGTTGGCCTTTAGAAACACGGGCCTGGAGGCGCCTCCCCAGGGGCAGAGGCCTGATGCAGGCAGAACTCAGTGCATTTGAGGAAGTGGAAGCTTGGAGGGTACCCGGAGCACAGCATGAGCTGAGACAATTGTTTTACAAAAGAGACTCAGGCCACATGTGGAAGAGCCGATATCGACACCTGTCCACCGCTCTCAGGTGGGAGAACCCTCGGGGTCGTTTTAGCCTAGATAAATGGACGTTCTCAGCCGAGTTTGGGATCACAGGGGAGAAGGTTTGCCTGACATCTCTCTGAGTGTGAAGCATGTCCATGTGTGTGGACATTTGCTGAACAGGGTCCCTCTCTGCAGGGCACATCCTGACCTACGACCCAGGGGCTCAGGGTGCTGTGCTGTAGGCCAGGGTTGCCTCTTTACCCAACAAGCCCGTCGGCGAGCACGTGCCCCTCCTGCCTCCAGGTCTCTCCGGGTCCAGAGGTTCAGTATCCCTGGAGTCATCAGGCAGGAGGATCTGAGGGTGCCCTTGATTACTCTGCCAAGTGTGGCTTGGTTGAAACCTGGAGGGAGGAGCTAGGGTGTTTCTCTGGAGCAGGGGGCAGCAAACCACGGCCTGTGCCGTATCTGACCCAGCCCCTTCTGTTTCTGTGAATAAAGCTGAATAGGAACACAGTCATGCCCATCTGTTTACGTATTGCCTGTGGCTGCTTTCACGCTGTAAAACAGAACTGAGCACAGTCACGCGCCCCGCAATGATGACTTGTCAACAATGGACCAAATATATGACCGTGGTCCCATAAGATTAGTACCATATAGCCTAGGCGTGTAGCAGGCTACACCATCTAGGTTTGTGTCAGTACACTTATGATGTTCACACAACGACAAAATGGCCTAACGACGCATTTCTCAGGATGTATTCTTGTTGTCAAGCGACACCTGACTGTAGCGGCGACAAAGATCATACGGCTCAGAAAGCCAAAATTAGTTACTATCTAGCCCTTTACAGAAAATATTTGCTGGCCCCTGCCACTCTCCTGCACAGAAGAGTAAATGCATTCCTCTCACCTAAACCAGTGGTTCTCCATTGGGGTGACTTTGCCCCCCTGGGGGCATTTGTGAATGCCTGGAGACATTTTTGTTGTCATAACTCAGTGGGAGGGTGCAGGTACTGGCGTTTGGTGGGTAGAGGCCAAGGACACTGCCCAGCATCTTATGGTGCACGGGACAGCCCACCACAAAGAACTGTCGGGCCCCAAGTGTCGCCAGTGCCAAGGGGGAGAGCCTGCTCTCGACCTCGGCACCCGCTCTCCTCTCCAGAGGCCCAAGAAAGGCCTGCTCTAAACTTGTTTACCCTCTAACTCCTGAGGATAATCAGTGACAACAGAGGGTTCTGTCCTCGGACAGGGCGCACCCCCAAGGTGCTTATATCAGTCCCCTGCCCCCCATGACCCACAAGAGCAGGGACTCCTGCCAAGCAGACCGTGACCAGCCAGTCTCACGGGAGCTTCACCCTAGGCTGGTTCTTGGGTGCGTCCCCCTGATTCTGACCTTCCACAGAGCATCTGGAGCCTTCTCAGTACAATTCAGCACACCAGTCGCACCAAATTCAGCAAAACAACTTCTTGAGACACAAGCAGTTTTAATCCCCCAATCCAGCCCCCAACGGGGCCTAACTGAACAAAGAGCATCTCTTCTGTGTGCAGCCTAAGGCCCACCTTCCTCCTCGCCCACCCCCACCTCTCCGTGGGGATGTGTGCCCCTTGTCTTTAGTTCAAGGTAAGCATGTCCTGGGGTGCCTGGGGCCCTGAAGCAGCAGGCTCCTTGTCTTCCCCCCTCCCCCTGTCCATCTCCTTCTCCCTGCCCAAGCTCTGGGCCCCCACAGCACAGAAATACACAGCCTCGTCCTCAGGCTGCAGCTCAGAGATGCTCAAATACCCTGTGTTCTTGGCCAAGTCTTTGGATCCGGAGAAGCGAAGGGGGATCTTGGGGCCCTGGCTCTTGTCTGAGTGGGAGAAATATCTCAGCAAGAATCTGGGAGGGTGGCCAGGCCTCTGCTGGTACCAGTAGATGCTGTAAATGCCAACATCATGGTCGCTGCTCAAGGTGCAGGCCAGGCGGACTGTGGTTCCGAGGGAGGAGGACACCGACGGCGGCTGATTCAGCACCGGCTGAGGGTCACAACCTGGGGACACAGAAGCATGTGAACACCCGGGCAGGGCAGGGCAGGGGAAGGGGCCAGGGGCTGCGAGCTCTGGGGTTTTCTCACCTGTGCAGTGGGCCAGGAGCACCAGTAGGACAGGAGCCCAGGACATGGTGCGGACGTGCAGAGCTCTGCCTCCCGCGCTGCCGTGGCTCCTGGGGCCCTCGAGGGGCTGGGCCAGCATCCTCCTCCGCCCTCCCAGGGGTGGGGCCATTGCACGCCCCGTTCCGGCCACCATCATCCCAAACTTTCATGGGTTTGCAGCGTCGGTTAGGGGAAGGGCTCCGCGGGGCCTTTGCGGCTCTTGCCTTGGCCCCGCGGAAGCGTTTTGGGAGGAAGCACCTGCTGGAAGCTCGCGGACCAGTGCCCAGGGGGGCAGCCTGCAAGCTTGGGTCCCTGAGGGGGAGTGACCTCAACGTCCCCCTGAGGAAGCTGAGCCCTACAGAAATAAGGTTCTTGTCCAGACTTACATGCCTGATTAACTGGGAAGAAAGGACACAGGGTGGTGTCCCAGGGTGGTGAAAACACCTGCTCTGTGCAGCAGAATATGTTGGGGCCCTGGGATGAGGGGCACTCTGCCCCTTCCACACTGCCAGCACTCCTGCCCTCCAAACCCAGCCCCTCTCCCTCCTAGAACAAAGTAGGAGCGACTCACGGCTTCGGAAAAAGAAGCACCAGGAGGCACTTGGGGGCCCCCACGTGGAGCCAGGGCAGGTGACGAGGTAGAGCAGGCATCCCCCCACATCGGGGTCCTGCAGAGGCCTCGTCCCAGCCCTCTCGACCACCCCTATTCACAATGGTCTCCCCCAGGACCCCGTGTGGTGGAGCACACCACAGTCCTCGACACACTCCTTGGCCACAGCCTGCGCCTGCGCCCACCCCGCCTAGGTTTGAACCCAAGACCAAGCACTTTGGGAGGCCTGGGGCCCACTCTCTGCTCGGTGCTGCCCACGAAGCTGTGTGGGATGTGCTGCTGAAGGCTGTCAGGATGCTCAGGTGAAGACTCGTGTACTAGTCGGGGTTCTCCAGAGTGACAGAACCAATAGGACATATATACACACACAGGCAGAGATTTGTTATGAGGAGTTGGCTCACACGACTGTGGAGACTGAGAAGTCCCACCATCTGCTGTCTGCAAGTCGTCGACCCAGGAAAGCCAGTGGTGTGATTCAGCCTGAGTCCAAAAACCTGAGAACCAGGGGAGCGGATGGTGTAAACCCCAGTCTAAGGGCAGGAGAAGAGCCAGGTCCCACTCAGCAGGCAGACAGGAAGCAAAAAGGGGCGAATCCCTCCTTCCTCCGCCTTTTAGTCCTGCTCAGGCCCTCGATGAACTGGATGATGCCCACCCACATCGGGGAGGGCCAGCATCTTTACTGAGTCCACTGGTTCAAATGCTAATCTTGTCCAGAAACGCTCTCACAGAGACATCCAGAAATAATGTTTAATCTGTGCACCCTGTGGTCCATCAAGTTGACACATAAAATTAACCATCACACTTTGTCATCCCTTCCCTCCTCATCACATTCTAGAACTTTCTCAGCAAAGCACAGCCACAGAGGGAAGTGCAGGGAGGGAAGTGGGCCCTCAGCCATCAGGGGGCTCTAAGGCAAGGCTTCCTTCTGGGTGAAGACAAGAATAAAAAAAGAAGAAGAGTCGCTTTAGGGGGATGGGTCATCTGAGCTGCTGTTCTACTCACGAGGCATGAGTGGAACCAGCTACTGAGATGAAAACACATCTTTAGTCCTAGACAGGCTGCAGGGTGATCCACACCTGCAAAAACTTCCAGGGCAAAAGGTGGAAAAGCACATGGCTGTCATCAGTCTTCCTGTGGGGCTGCCAGCTGGCTTCTTCTGATGTCTGTGCTAAAAGTCCTTTGGGTCACACTGATATTGAGGACCCAAAGAGCCTCCAGCCCGAGTGAAAGAATCCTATTCCAGGGCAGGAAGGGAGGAGGGGCTGCCCACTGGCCGCATGCCTACCCACACCCCACAGTCACGGACAGGACGTCTTTGATCTGGAAGCAAAGACCCCCAGGTGATGCTGCGATCATCACCACCATGGGCTGGACCCCATGCCGGGCTCCTTGATGGTGGCTGACCCTTCTCCTGAGCTGCAGCAGTCACCAGCATGGAGCTGTCCTCAGTCCCATAAACCAGGTGCTGTGCAGGGAGCACAGGTGTTGTATAATAACCTGGCTGGTCTTCGTCCCCCGTTCCTGGGAGGGAGCCTCTAAATCCTTGGAATTTCCCGAGTAATAGCAGTGTTTTTGCTATTCATGGGGGCCCCTGGACCACACCTGAGTTTATGCTAACAAGATGACTCAGGATGGGGCCTGGCCATGGAAAGACCAGCCATGTGATTAGAGGACTGGCACTTGGAGCATGTGACATCAGCCCCACTTCCAGGGAGGAGAAGGGGACTGGACATTGAGTTCAATCATGTAACCAGTGGATCAATCAATCATGCCTATGTAATGAACCCCCAGTGGAAACTCTGGACACCGAGGCTCAGGGGAGCCTCCCAGGCTGGTGAACACATCCATGTGCCAGGAGGGCGATGTGTTCTGAGAACACAGAAGCTTCCCATGTGGGACCCTCCCAGACCTCCCCTCATGCGTTTCTCCATTTGACTGCTCCTGGTTTGTATCCTTTATAATAAAACTGTAATCATAAGTACGGAGCTTTCCTGAGTTCCGAGTGATTCTAGCAAATTATCAAGCCTAAGTGAGTTTTGGGAACCCCAAATTTGTGGCCATTTGGTCAGAAGTACAGGTGGTCTGGGAAACTCTGAGCTTGCAGCTGGCATCTGCAATGAGGGGTGTTTTGTGGGAGCTGTGCCCTTAACTTTGAATAAAATCTCACCTAACTCTGGATAGTCAGGGTCAGAATTGCATTGCAACAGGGCACACTGTGACTCAGCATCATTCCCCTCCCCGCTCTCCAGCTCACTAGGCAGGCACATTTTGCTCCTGTTATGGACTGAATTGTGTCCCCTCAATTTCATATGTTGAAGCCTTAACCCCCAGTGTGACAGTATTTGGAGACCGGGCCTTTAAGGAAGTAATTAAGGTCAAATGAGGTCACAAATGTGGGTCTTAATCTGATAGGACTAGTGTCCTTACATGAAGAGAAAGAGACACCAGAGCTTTCAATTTCCTTCTCTGTCTGTCTGTCTCTCTCTCTGTCTCTCCACATGCACATCTATAAGAACACAGCCATCTATAAGCCAGGAAGAGAGGTCTCGTCAGAAACCAACCCTGATGGCACCTTGATCTTGAACTTCTATCCTCTAGGACTGTGAGAAAATTAATTTCTGTTGTTTAAACCACCCAGTCTGAGGTATTTTGTTATGGAAGTCTGAACAGGCTAACACAGGCCCAAAGCTCACTCGCTTTTAGAACCCCAGTCCCATATATCTCCCAAGCCACTTAGGAGGCAACAATAAGGACTTGGAACCAGAAGAAGCCCACGCACAGAAACCAAGACATTGAGTGAAACAAGGTATTCTCTGCACAAGGATGAGTGAGCCAAAAATCTCAGGGGAAATCATCGTTCCCCCGTCTATTCAATAAATATCCACCCAACTCCTGCTCTGCCAGGCACCACGGAGGCCATGGCAAATGAAAGAGCCAGGTCCTTGCCCCTACAGGGCCTACACTCCAGTGGAAAGACAGGCCAGCAGGCCTGCTGGACAGGCACACATAGAGGGAGGATGATCTGAAGTGACATAGAGAGGAGACAGCCATCTACAATCCAAGGAGAGAGGCCTAGAATAGATCCTTCTCTCACAGCCCTCAGAAGGAACTAACCCTGCCCACACCTTGATCTTGGACTTCCAGCCTCCAGACCTGTGAGACAATACATTAAGCCCCTAGTTAAGCCCCTAGTCTGTGGTACTTTGTTACTGCAACGCTAGTAAACTAATACAGAGACAGTTCCAAGATGGCCCCACAATATCTCTTGTCACACATGGTCATCTTCCCACCAAAAGCTGGAGTCTGCATTTCCTCCCCTTGGATCTGCACAGGCCTGTGACTACAGCTGAAGTGATTCCGTGTGGACCAGGTGGCACTGAGCAGCTGGACGTGCACCAGGACTCCTAGTCTCACGAACATGTGATGGAGTAACCATGCCTTTGGCTCAGAAGAGCCCCTGCTGGGACTCAAGCTGCCCCACGTCCAGTCTCTGACAAGAAGCAGACCTCGCCCATCTTAGCCACCTGGGCCAACTTGGGGAGCCCTGCTCATCTTCCTACTCCTCTCCAGCCAACAGCCCCACCTGCCCAGCTGGGGGGTGGGGAGGGTCTCTGCAGACACAGGGCCTGGGTCCCCTTGACCACCTTTTATCCAGATATGGCTGCAATCACATCTGCAGCTTGTCACTCCTCCTTCCCCAGCACAGGCTGGTGGGCAATGGGGGCCTAGTGAATGCTAATGCCTGGGAGGAGGAAGGAAGCTTTGTTCACTCATTCACTCATTCCTTTATCCACTAACTCCACGTGTTGTGCATGTGTTTGAGAAAGAGAAATGGCACCCTCTGATCCCTCCTGGAGCACTCATTCCTGGGAATCAGGGCAGGAGAGGGTCCCACTTGTCAGCACTGGCACTACTGCAGACCCATGAGCCAGCCCCACCATCAAAGCTTTTGATCCTTGTGAGTCTCAGAGAGGATAAGTGATTCTATTTGCACTTGCAGGTAAGTACACACAGTTTTACTAGGACAGTAAGTAAGCCTAGACCCACTCCTCAACAACAGAGACACCTGGTCCCAACTTTGTTTTGTAAAATTAAGCTCGCTGTACCAAGATCCTTGCACCTTGCAAAGATTGGCTCCCGACGGCCCCCACTTGTGCTGGGAAATACCTGAGCCCTTCCAAACCCTGCTGGAGATGATCTTGGCCCCTTGGAACATCTGATTTAGATGGAGATCACGAACTCTGAATCTGCCTTCTCCTGGCACTGGACAGCTGCCCCCACCTCCGTGCCCTCAGCCTCACTCTCAGCCCCTCAGCATCTGGACTCACGGACCGTCTGCAGGGCATTGCAGTTTGATGGAGTTGAAGAATGTGGTATATTCCGTCCTTCTCTCCAGCTATATCCAAAGGTTCTGGGTTCTGGCTGCCTTTACTTGACAACTCTTTTTAGGTAATTCTAGATGAATAGAAGGTTGTTGAGCTTTGCAACATGCTTCATAATGTCCACAGGGGAAGCAAGAACTGCAGGGTGACCAGGAACCCAGTCAGCGCTCCTGCCTAGTTTATAGATATTTTATAGACTCTGTTTCAGCTATCCCCCACTGTATGACAAACCAACCAAAACTTAGTGGTTTCAAACAGGTTTAAAACAACAGTTGATTAGTTCCCCAAGTCTCTGGGTTGCCTGGGTGGTTCTTCTGGTCCCACTTGGGATCATGCATGTGGTTGTGGTCAATGATGGCTGCACCGGCTGGAAGGTCCAAGATGACAGCTCATTCTGCTGCACGCGGCTCTGATCTCAACAAGACCCCCACTCTGTCAGGTCAACTCTCTGGTCACCAGTTCTCCCCAACTCCTTTCCTCCTCTCTTAGTTCAGGGTCCCCACCATTCCCCATTCTACCTCATTTCTCATCAGAAGGCATGTTCACTTCGTGTCTTCCCACCTTTCTTTCACACGAGGCTAAGCCATGCTGGCACTAAGCTCTTTGTCACCACAGGACCTTTGTCTATGATGCTCCCATGGCCTGAAACCCTTTTCTCCTGGCCCACTCAAAACTAGCCCCCCTCCTTCAGTGCTAATTTCAATGTCACCTCCTCAGCAGCCTTACCTGACTGCCCCAGGTAAGTAGGCTCGCCCCACTCTTGCTCTCTTACATACTACTCTCATTTTTGTCAAGGCATTTATCACAAGTTACAACTCCATATGCATTTGTTTCTTCTCCTGACCACAATCATTATGAGGACAGGGATTGTTTCTGTTTACTTCATCACTGATGTTCAACCCTTAGGTAATATAGCAGCCTATATATTCACTATTGCATAACAACATGGATGAATGAATGAATGAATGAATGAATAGTGCCTTTCTTGTGGAGGTGACATGCTCACCCAGCATGCACATGGGTGCACAGTTGGTAGGCAGCAAGTGGCACCCATAAGCTGTGGCAGCTCATCCTCTGCAGTCTCTTCCTCTAGGTGACCACCTAGAAATTCTCACACAAGCCAGTTGGGTTCCTGAGCCTCAGCTACTGCATGTCACCCACATTGAGGCCCCAGTCCCTTGAGAGGGGACCAGGCTCATGACACCTACACTACCTCTAATTAGAGCCACTAAATTTTACCTTCTGCCCACATTGAAACTGTACAGGCCCATGCCATTGGCCAGACATCATCGTAGGAGTGGAAGACAATTTCCTCTACCCTCTAGGTCCTTCTGGCTGGTCTAAGAATTAAATTGACATGAGACAGAATAGGAGAAAACGGAACAAAGTTTAATAAGGCGTATACATGAGAGAAACACAGGAAAACAGAGTAACTCGCCAGAATGGCTGAAGCCACCACCTTAAATACCATCTTCAGCTAAAGACAAAGGAGGATGTTGGGGGTAGTGATTTTGGACTTCAAAGGGGAGGAAGGCAATTTACATGGAGATGGAAATGCAAATATTTGATAAACAAGGTTTTGCTGGGCCATCTATAGACAATGTGACCTGAGAGACAGAACTTAGATAAAAATGGGCTTGCTGGTGCCTTCCTGTCTATCACACCTATTTTACACTATGCTATAGTTATCTTGTAGTATTAGCTCCTTCCTGAAATGGGACATCTATCTTAAATTCTTTTAAGCAGTTAGGGGAATGGTCAAAGTTTCTTTCAGAGTCTTTTGTTCTTAAAAATAATCAAGCCAAAGAGACACATTTTGGGGTGGCCAATTCTGATCCCCCACATCATTAAACATCTTGCTAAGAACAGGAATGACCCAAAGCTGATCCCCAAGAGTCTCAGGGTGGAGAAGGGAAGGTAAAAAGGGCAGAGCATTCCCCTTTTCCAAGATTGGGAGCAGGGAACATAAGGGAGGAATGTTCTCTTAGTGTAAAATCACGGGGGTGGGGGTGGGGGCATGATTTGTTTCATATGTTTTTGAAAAAAGTTCCAACTACTGTGCAAAGACCATGTTGAGAGGAAACACTAGGATAATCATTTCACAATAAATTTATCAACATTTGGATGGATCTACATTTGTAAACAGTAGTTTTCTGTCATAAAACTAAATAAAATGAAAGTTTCTTCTTTCAAACCCAGTGAGCAATGAATTATCAAAGTAAAAATAGGTAAATGCTTCCTTTTTAAAATTTATTTTTCCACTTCGAATTTTAAACAATCATCATCATAGATATTTGTGTATGTTGTATGTTCACACTATAGATAAATAAAATAAATTTCAGTAAATTTCTGGTGGTTAAATTTTTTTTTCTTTTTTTTGCATCAGGCCATATTTACCCATTTCCATATTCTCCCTGACCTATGTGAAACTGGCAAACTGTTACCCATTGATGACTAAGTGGCTAGTAACTATGAGGGATTGTAATTGGCCACCTCAAAATATGTCTCTGCCTGAATGACACTTTGACCCCCACCCCCACTAACTAACCAAAGGAGTTTGGGATGGGAGGCCTGCCCCCAGAACAGGCCATCACCATAGACATCTCCGGGTATCTGGGTGGGTCCGTACTAAGCCCATTTTTAGTTCTGGTTACCCTTTATAAGATACATTTACATTTGTAAAGAAAATCTCCATTTGTAGAGGTATCTTCTTCCCTGTACCAGGAAGAAGGGGGGGGGATGGCCTTACCTAGAAACTTATCAGAAAAGAAGGCGAGGACTTAAATCTACATGATAAACTTACCCATTGTTAACTGTGCTATTAAGGCAATATGGTATCTGACTCCCACTAGGTTCCTATAGGTAATATCTCCCTGGAGCCAGGGTCACCACGGTAATGGGTGTTTGAGCTATTTTTTTCAGAAACTGAGCCCTTTGTTCACCTCAGGCCGGACTGAGACCACCAACCTGTCAATTGGGCCCATGCAGACGTGTATCGATAAGTGACCTTTTGACAGCAAGAGGTTGGAACGCTACCCTCAGGGCATGCTAATACTGCTATTCTGTGAACGTGTGTCCTACGAAGAGGTATGAAGCCTGACTGCGCTTGTACAGATCATCAATTACCTCATCTCTCCTCACCTCCAATCATTTCAGACCACCTTGCCCCCTTCCCCATAAATACCCCTGAGCCCCTATTTTTGGGGAAGCAGATTTGAGATTCATTCTCCCATTTCCACACTTGGCTGCCTTGTGATTAAACCCTCTCTCTGCTGCAATCCTATCGTCTCAGTGTTTGGCTTTCTGGGCAGTGGGCAAAAAGGGACCTGGTGCGGTAACATATGTAGGCATTTATGTGTGTGGCCCTTGGCACAGGGTGACTTTATTTGCTTTTTAATATGGCCATTCTGACATTTTGATGGGACCAACATGAAAAAAATTTAAGAATTTTTTTTTTTTTTTTTTTTACAATTAGTTTTCTTTTTGAATGAATAAAGTTATCAATCCCTCAAACATTTGAACCATGCCCCCAAATCCAATCAGGTTTATGTAGGCAAAGAATGTGAAGTGCTGAAACTTGCTCTTCTTTTTAGCAAACAATACACCTAACCAGGTGAAGCTCATTAGGGCTTATTAAAAGGAGCTCTGGGAGGGAAAGATTCCCTCACTCCCTCTGGTGGGATGGAGGTCCGCATACTCCGGAACTCCAGACTAACGTTATCCGCCCAGGTGGTATACCCCAAGTTCAATTAATCTTCAGTTTTCCATAAGGAATTGGGTTGGCCAAATTCTCAGTTCCCAAGACACCATTTTCCTGGTATTTAGATACCAATGGGATTCAAAAATCTCTCTCTCTCTCTCTCTCTCTCTCTCAGCTTAAGTAAACACTAGGAGTCAGATCAATGCTTCCTGTCTACTGAGAATTGAGGAAGCAGAATTCCGAGCTGAGGACCAAACCTTAGCACCTGGAGACTGAAGGAGCCTATGGCCCTGAGGCCCCGGCTGGACTCCCCCCAGTCCCATTTGTTACCACACAAAGGGCACGATCTTCTCACCACAAGACAAAAGACAATCGTCAAGAGGCAAGATGATGGTAGAGAAAGGGCAGTTTATCACAGCATGCTAGCAAGGGGGAAGATGGCCGACTATTGTCCTAAAGAACCATCTTCCAGAACAAAGACTACAGGCCAGTTATAAGGGGGCAGGTCTCCGGGTGGGGGAGGCATCTGGTCTCAGGGTGGGGGCATCCATCTGGTCTTAGTTCCTGACAGTCTTTTGTTTTACTTGATATGCATCAGAGACTGGAGCAACGCCCTCTACCCTGATCTTTCATTTGTCATTGATGATGGTCATCAGCATAGACTCTCTGCTGGGGAGTAATCCCATTCCTAAGGAACTCAAAAGAACAAAGTTATCAACTTATAGCAGCTGGGAGGGGCCATAAAATCCACAGAGTCAATCAGAGGTCATTCAAAGCTACCATATGGTTTCTTTTCTACAATATGGCTTCCCTTATGTCAACCTTGTGTTGAGCCAGTATCACATTCATTGAGACGTTTGACAATATCATCAGGACCTGGAATCTGAGAAATGGGTGAGTGAGGTTGGTAGACATGGGCGTTTCTCTAACCCCCTTTATAAACCAGGGTTTACAAACTCAGATGCATACAATAACCAGGTAGGGAACCTAGTTGAATAAAGAGGATTGTGATAACTGAGGGATCCCTGTCCCATCTGAAAGTGGAGCCAGCTGCCTAGCACATGCCCTCCCATGTGTTTTTCCTACACCAGTGACAATTCTCCAGTTCTCAGCAAAAGCTGACTGGGTGTCCTACAAACTTAACTCAATTCTGACACTACCTGGAGAGAGTGTCAGATCCCACCGGTTAAGGGCTCAGTCCTACAGGACTGCCGCCACTTCAGATGCCAATCGCAAGTCCATGTTGTCACCTGTGCGTCTGAACAACCAACTATAAATCAGAGATTCCCCACGACTCCCTCCTCAGATTCAACTAATTTGCTAGAGTAGCTCACAGAACTCAGAGAAATATTTACTTGTATTTACCAGTCTATTAAAAAGGATATTATATAGGATATGGATGAACAGTCAGATGAACAAGCAAGGTATGTGGGGAGGAGCTCAGAGCTTCCGTGCTCTCTGCTGCACCACTATCTCAGCACCTGCATGTGTTTGGCAACCTGGGAGCTCTCCGAAGCCATCCTTTTGGGTTTTCATGGAGGCTTCATTGCATAGGCATAGTTGATTAAATCATTGGCCATTGGCGATTGAACTCAATCCCCAGCCCCTCTCCCCTCCCCAGAGGAGGTGGGTGATGGGGCTGAAAGTTCTAACCCTCTAATCACATGGTTGGCTCCACTGGCAAGTGGCGCCTGTCCTTGGGTGACCTAAAAGTCATCTCATTAACGTAAACGCAGGTGTGGTTGAACGGGGCTTGTTAGTAATAACAAAAGATACCTTTATAGTTCTAATCACTTAGGATATTCCAAGGATTTTGGGAGCTCTGTGCCAGGAATGAGACAGAGACCAAATATATATTTATTATAAACCATAATATCACAGAGTTAGTGCTCCTAACCAGGGAGGTCTCAGTTTTCTGACGTTTCAGGAGAAATTGGGATTTGTGTTTGTATATGATTTCTCTTTTCATCTAACATGTAGGCTGTTCTTTGAGACTCTTTGGTCAAGAATGGCCACCATGAATATCCATGGTCCCTACCCCCGTGGAACTTAAAGTCTAGTTAGGAATCATAAGTGAATAATTACAACTACATATTTTAATGTGTCAGGAGAGACAATATCTGAGAACCTATTATGGACTAGGTGGCTATCAAAGGCCCCCCCAAGAAGTGGAGGAAGCCAGCCCCATAATTCATAGGGGATGTAGGTACCAGGTAGAGATATGGGAACGTTTCAGGAGAGAGCTTGATGTGTGTTTGGAAATAGAAGATGCCAATGTGGCTGAGGCCTAGAGAACCATTGAGGAGAATGATGTAAATTTGGATGGAGAAGGGGGCCAGGCCACAGGTTACTTGGGGGGCACACCCTGTGGGGTCACAGCGATTGAGGAACCTGTTTGAATGTGGTGGAGGGGGGTCCAGGAACACCAGACACTCTGCAATTCTCAACACTATTCCACCCAACAAAGAATTATCCCCCATCTGAATCAATTTTCAAGTGCCACACCAAAAGTTCTTGTGGGTGGAAAACTTATTTCCAGTAATATAAGTCTAGAACTTAATTCCATTTCACACATAATCATAAAATAATTGCTTGCAATATTTTAATATACACCAAACTTTGCTTTAATGCAACAATCGTGTAAAAAGTGTGACATTGTATTTTTTTAAATTGTGGTAAAATATGCAAAACATAACATAAAATTTACCATCTTAACCATTTTTAAGCATACAGTTCAGTAGTGTTAAGTGCATTCACATTGTTGTGCAACCAATCTCCACAACTCTTTCATTTTGCAAAACTAAAACTCTGTCCTCATTAAACAACTCTCCATTTTTCCTCTCCCTAGTCCTTCGCAACCACCATTCTACTTTCTGTCTCTATGAATTTGAATACTCTAGGTACCTCAAATAATTGGAATCATACAATATTTGTCATTTTGTGACTGGCTTATTTCATTTAGCATAATATCCTCAAAGTTTATCCATGTTGTAACATGTGTCAGAATTTCCTTCCTTTTTAAGGCTGAATAATATTCCATTGTATGGATATACCACATTTTGTTTATCCATTATCTGTCAATGGACACTTGGGTTGCTTCCACTTTTTGGCTATTATAAATGATGCTGCTATAAACATGGGTGTACAAATGGACATTGTGTTTTATTTCGTTTAGTTAGAAGCTTGAGAAGTTTTTCCAGAAAAATCACAGCCCCAACAGCAAAGTTCTCGTGATACTTACCCTAAGTGGGACTGATTTTTATATTTTTTTATTGTAGTAAAATATACATAACATAAAATTTACCATCTTAACCATTTTTAAGTGCACAGTTCAGTGGCATTAAGTGCATTTACAGTGTTGTGCAACCATCACCACCATCCATCTCCAGATGATTTCTCTTTTGACAGGATTTTTTCTGAGGGGCTGGGAGGGCTGATTGGGGAAACCATCTGACAAGTCGCCCTGCTAGAGGAAGCCGGGCACTGCATCTCCCGACCCGGGGCCTCAGCCTGAGCAGGGAGGAACACTGCACACACGCAGGAGAGGAAGCCATAGAGCCGCGGTGTCTGCCCCTCAGCCCAGCCTCCTCGGCCGCCTCCAGGCAGCTGCATGACCAACAGGCGGTGAGGCTCCAGGAAGAACGGGAAAAGATGGTCTCTAACTGCTGAGATGAAATCTCGCACCGGTGACAGGTAGAAAGTGACTACGTCCCCCTCCAGGAACAACTCCAGACCTTGCCCGATAGGCCATCTCATGAGATCACAGCACCAGTTGGGCTTCTTGTCTCCACGCCAGGAAGCCTTGTGGATACCAACAAAATTGCTGTCCTCCTCGGGGACAACTGATTTTGCCAGTGCTCTGCAAAGCAAGCGGTGGATCTAGTAAGAGCATACAAAGCAATGTGTAAGCAAAGCACTGGATGACTTTAAAAAGTGATGACAAACCTTGAATCTAAACTTTTGTTCACAGGGGATTTACAGGGACGGTGTGATGGGGCAGGCGATTTTGTCGACATAGAAAACATGTTCCAAACAACTCTGAATTGAAAAGAAAACTCTGAATTGCACACAAACCTCATTCAAAACCCAAAACTTCACATTTTGAAAATAATGTAAAGTCCGTGGATGATCTGCTTATGGATGAGGAACTGTGGGCTCGACTAGAAGAGCTGGAGAGACAAGAAAACCTGCTGGGTGAACGGAACAGTGAGCCAGAGGCAGGTGTCGCAAATGGAGAAGAAAAAGATCATATCTTGGAGGAGACTATGGGCTGCCTTGCTCAAGGAGGTTTTCCTAAGGAGATTTCGCAGTCAAAATTGGTGGTAGTTCAAAGGCAAGGTCAAGCCAATGGTTCTGAGCATCATCCACGCCCAGACTACTGTGATGACTGCGGTTCAGAGGAAGAAGAGTCTTCACTGGCAATCTGTTTTTCCCACAGCATTGAACCAAAAAGATCCAAACAAATACAGAAAAACACGTTAGCTTTTAGTGAACAGAAAGAAGGAACCAGACACGGCCCTGGAAGACGTCCAGTTGGCCCCTCAACGCCTGATGCTCAGAACGCTAGCAGATACTCACGGAGTGTTTGTCAGTGCTGTGGATGGGGAGCACGGCCCTCAGAACCCATGTTGAAGTCGGGATGCAGAAAGACTCTTGGATGCACTGGTGCTGGAGAGAGAGGCTGGGTACGATGACATAAGGGTTTTAAGGAATCCTGGCTATGAAAAAGCATTTTGCAGAAAGGCTGATAAAGCCTCTTTGGAGAAGGAAGAAGAGCAAGGAAATCCTCAGCAGGAGCTCTCATTCTCACCAGGAGCAGTAGAGGCTTTTCCTGGAACTGAGGAAGAAAAAGAATTTTTACCTCCCTCCCTGACACCACACCCAGCCACTGCTGCTCAGGCCTCGCCTGCCGGTCCAGAGGTAAAAGACGCCATCTCAGAAGAAACTCCAAAGAGCATTTCCAAGTTCAAAGCCGCCACACTGAAACTGAGACACTAGGTCCTGCCATGGAATGCAAGCATGTCCTTGAAGCCAAGGGAGTTTGTTAAGAACACAAGATTTGAGGTGACTCTGCAGTGTCTGGAAGGAGCCATCCTGACCAATAGCAAACTCTATTTGCTTCTCATCAGTGCTATTATATTAAAATTATAATTATACAATTATAATCATATTGTATTATATATTTGAAAGTTGCTAAGAGAGTAGATTTTAAAAGTTCTCATCACAAGAAAAAAAATTTGTAACTATGTGTGGTGATGGATGTTAACTAGACTTATTGTGCTGATCATTTCACAATATATACAAATATCAAATCATTATGTTGTACACCTGAAATTAATATAATGCTATATGTCAACTATATCTCAATAAAAAAAAGTTAAAAAGAAAGAAAGCTGAGTCCTCCAAAATAGAGGTTTTTTTCAAGTAACTGTTAGTAATAATAGACATATTTTGTGGGATGTGTTGGTAAGACTTGATGAGAGATGGATTGCTGAGTAAGAGAGAAGATTCAAGGGTGACCCCAGGTCATCGAATGGGCAGCTGAGGCGCTGGTAGAGTCATTTACTAAGATAAGAATGCCAGTGGGGAGGACAGAAGTAGAAAGGGCAACAGCCACATAGTAGGAGATACAAAAGGAGAGAAAAAATTGGAAAGGAACATATTTGAGGAAATAGTGGAGATAAATGTACCAAAATTAAAGAAAGATGAAAAACCTCAGATTGAAATGGTCCACGGAGAGAAAAGAAAAACCCCACACCTAGACACATAGTAAAATTAAGGATAAAAAAAAAATATGGAAAAAATCTAAAAGTTTCAAGAGAGAAAAATGTTAGCTACAAAGGAACAAAAATCAGACTGACAGCACATCTCTGAATGCAGGAAGAAAATAGAGAAATATTTTCAATGTAATGAAGAGGAAAAAAGTTAAGCATAGCCTTTCATATCTAGCCAAGTTTTCATTAATGAGAGAGCATAATATTTAGCACAATAGAATCAGTCTCAATCATAAAGGCCTCAGAAGCTTTGACACCCAAGGTCTGCATGGAAACACTTTTGGGAGAAGTATCAACAGAATTAATTAGAGGGAGACCACTGGACATGAGAGTATGCTAAATTTCTCATCTAGTTAAGGGAAAGGTATAGAAATCAAATTTTTTTATTGGGACAAAATTCACCATTTTAGATTTCCACCAGCAACGCACAAGGGTTCCAATTTTTCCACATCCTCACCAATACTTGTTATTATCTGACTTTTTGATTATAGCCATCCTACTGGGTGTAAAATGGCTCTCATTGTGGTTTTGATTTGCATTTCCCTAATGACTAATGATGTTGAGCATCTTTTCATTCAATGACCTTTGTTGGTCATTTGTATGTCTTCTTTGGGGAAATGTTTATGCAAGTCCTTTGCCCATTTTTAAATTGGGTTGTTTGTCTTTTTGTTGTTGAGTTGTAAGAGTTCTTTGTATATTCTAGATAATAGACCGTTATCAGACATATAATTTGTAAATATTTTCTCCCATTTTGTGAATTTTCTTTTCACTTTCTTGATAGTGTCCTCTGATGCATGAAAGTTTTTAGTTTTGATGAAGCCCCATTTATCTACTTTTTCTTTTGTTGCTTGTGGTTTTGGTGTCATATTTAAGAACACATTGCCCAAGCTAAGGTCACAAAGATTTACTCCTATGTCTCCTTCTAAGATTTTTATAGCTTTAGCTCTTACATTTAGGTTTTGATCCATTTGAGTTTAATTTTGTATATGTTGTGATTTAGAGGTCTGTCTTAGTTCAGGCTGCTATAACAAAGTACAATAGACTGGGCTGCTTAAACAACAGAAATTTATTTCTCACAGTTCTGGAGGCTGGAAGTCTGAGATCAGGGCACCATCAGCATGGTCGAGCCTGGTGGGAGCTCTCTTCCTGGCTTGCAGACTGCCGACTTCTCGTTGTAACCTCACACAGCAGAGAGCAGAGAGCAAGCAAGCTTTCTCTTGACTCTTATAAGGGCATTAATCCCATTCATGAGGGCTCCACCCTCCTGGTCTCATCTAATCTGAATCCCAGAGCTCCTGCCTCCTAATAGCATCTCTTTGGGGAGTAGGGTTTCAACATATGAATTTGGGGGGACACATTCAGTCCATAACAGGGTCCAACTTTATTCTGTTCATGTGGATCTCTAGTTGTCCCAGCTAGAAATCGATACAAAAGAAAAATAAAACACACACAGCCCTGATTTGCTTTGAGCCTATCAAAACACTGCTTCATTTAAATTCCTAAACTCCACCTTTACTGCAAACCCTATAATAACTCTATCTTTTCCCTTCTTTAGTGAGACACCCTACAGTTCCTCAGGTTTGTGATCTCTCTTGCTGCTATGAGCTGATGTATCTGACTGTGTCAGCCTACAGGTTTGACCTGGAAGCTTTGTGTTTTATGCTGATCAGTTTAAGACAAACTCTTGCTAGAACTTCCTCAGTTATAGGAGAGTAATTTTGCCCTGAAGAAAAATGACCGGTTGTTGCAGAATAAGAAAGAGGGAAAGAGTAGGACAAAACCTAAATGGACCCAGAAAGTTGTAGAAGGTTTGCAGAAAAGGAAACCTATATTGTGTGATCAAAGTTGGCTAGTTGGATGGATTTATTTATACGGTTTTCTTCAAAATGGGTTTTAGTATTAATAGTACATGAATGCAAACTAGAGTTTGGTTTCTCTCTCCTAAAACAACGAAGTTTTCTTGGACTATTGTCTCCTCTTAACAAGAAATTATAAACAGTTTTCTTTATCTCTGAGTAACCCACCTAGGAAACAAAGATTTTGTGTCTTAGCAAAATAGTTTCCTGTGCATTATGTTGACTTTATCATGTCCTTGACTATTTAAGAGAACCAAATCTTCTCACTGTTGAAAAAGCTAAAGCATTTTTAACAATCATGTCACCTCCTATATTTACTTTTGAATTCTTTTATTGTCACTTTGGTTAAGTAGATAACTAAGTATTCTTTCGCAGTGACCTAGGACCCTATGTGGTCAAGTGTTCAAACCTTTTGACACATGTGACAACTTTGCAGTCATAAAACCAAACCCTAAATGAAGTGCTCTTGATCTTTAACTGACTTGGGGATTTCCCAGAGGGCCTCTGGAAGATCTCAAAGGATTTGTTCTTTTCACCTTGTGAAAGGAGAGATGTTAAAAATAATAAGGCTTATTCAATATGTTAAACAGCATGGGAAGTGTTGTCAACTAAAAAGAGACGCTTACCTTCCCAGGTTATGTTTGTATGAGTAAATCCTATTAATATAAGTATTTCAGAAATTGTGTAACATTCCCAGAAATTTGTCAATGCCTTTGCTGTGCATGATATGTCCTGGTACAATATCATCACTCATTCTAGTTAATATTTAAAATGGTGTGTGTGTTACAGAAACAATCAAATTTCCCTATAAATTGTGCTATTTTTATGATGAATTCTCATCAGATCTTTAACCACGGCCATTTAAAGTCTTTTGTCATCCTCAGATAGTTTTTGTTTCACTCTGATTCTTCTCCAAAAGCATTTCTAAACAGCAGCAGGCCAGAGTGCTCCATCTTCAATGAAAAGGGACTGTCTCTGAGACCCATGGAAAGGACTATGCCAGGTACCCTGGGGCACAGGCTTCTGACAGCACTGCTTAAACAACTCTGAGACCATCCCACTGGGCTGAGTCAGGATCTCCAGAACCCTAGTGGAGACACTGAGCATTCATGAAACTGCTAACCAAGATCAAGCAGAACAAGAATTAACTACATGGGACTAAATGGACAAACAAGGAGCTGAATCTGCCCCAGAAATTTGGGTTCCTCGTGCTGCTCAACCAACAGGCTGAGAACAGGGTCACTGTACCAGCCAGGGTAATTAACCCAGATTGATGGAGGGAAATGAGTTTCTCTTACACAATAGCAGCAATGAAGACCTTCTTGGGAGCCCAGGGGATTCCCTGGAGCACTTAATAGTCCCTTGCCCAATTGTCCTGGTCAAGAAAAACCTGTGTGTCCCAATACACACAAGAGGACCAAGGCTTCAGAGCATCTTGGGGTTTGGGCAGCAGTGTGCTACAGCAGCTACTGCACCTGGCGAGAGCTGATCACGTACAGCTCTCCAACTCCCTGTTCAGTGATGTCATGTGTGTAGCTTGAAATCGGCCATGGCTGGAGCATTTACACCACGGAAAATGGCAAACACTAAACTCCAGAGCTTTCTTTCCTGGAGAGCCAGTTGTTGAACATTCTCCAGCACACCTCCTCAGTCTCTCCCTCAGGTCACCTCTTGGCCTCTACCTCAGCCTCCCCACGCTCCTACTTCACATTATGGACTAATTCCCAGGAATGGGCACTGTCGTCTGCTGGAACCAGAGTGCCTTTTTGCCACCAATGTTGATGTCACAGCTCAGAGTGTGGCCATTGTTCCCAGGGACGCAGAGAAGGAGGGTGACTGAGTCAGCACAAACTGGGAGAGGGAACCTGTCAACACAGACACATCCACATGAGGAGGAGGGTCCCAGGTAAAACTGACGGGGGTCTGAAGGGGGCTGATGCAGGCTGGGGGGCTGTCCGGTGCCCCTAAGGCCTGTCCCTCCCTGTGCAGTGAGAGAAGAGCAGGAGGAGGAGAGGGGTCCAGGCCATGGTGCACACGGCCCCATGGTCCCCACAGCGGGACCGGGCTGCCCCAGGCCCATTTCCTCCTCACTGGCCCCAGGGAGAAGGGGCTGCTCTGGCTGCCTCTCTGTCTCCCTGCCTTCCAGCCCCTCTCCCCAGCCCCATCAGTGAGCCAAGCAACACGGACCACTCTAATGTGGAGGCAGCTGTCTGCTGCCCGGCTGCCCATACCCGCTGAGATGATGCTGGTCACAGCCCACCTTGGCCACTCCCAAAGTGACACTCCGGACACTCTAACTGTGGGTGGTTCCTCAATGCTGAGTACTGTGCCAAACTGTGTGTCAAGTTCTGATTTTACCAAGGAGATGGAGACTGTCTGTCCCAGAACCCCCAACACTGAGGCCAGCTGGGTCAGCCCGACTGCCCCCAGGACCCTGGAAGGAGGGAGACACAGAAAGCAGTCACCTGAGCTGAGAGCCCACACTGAACCTGGGAGGATGGCAGGAGAGAAGCCCAGGTGCCCTGCTGGGCTGTTTCCTGAGACTCCACCAGCTGGTCAGCTGGGCAGAAAGAGAAGAGTGAGGAGGAACAGGGGGTCCAGGCCATGGTGTAGGCACCCACAGAGCTGCGTCCTGAGCCCAAAGCAGAGGCTGGGCTCCCACGTCCCTCTAATATGTACCTGCTAACACCTTAGTGGGGGTGGAGATGCAGGAATATGCTGCTTTCTGATTGGCCCCCTGCCTGCCCAGGGCCCGGTACCCCATGACTGCATGGGGTGGGGGAGGGGCTGGCCTACTCAAGCCACTTCAGTGGTGTGGAGGGGTGCCTGGTCCCATTGGGACCCCCGTTGGTCCTGGCAGCGGACAGCTGCAGTCAGTCACACTCGGGTGAAGATCCTGTTGGCTCAATCCCCTTGGAACCCCCTGAGTGGTTCCCCATTGGGAGGCCCCACCAGCTGTTCCTTTTCAGACAGCTCCACAGCGCCCCCTGCCGGCCCCAGATGGCGAGCACCAGGACAGGGCTTTAACCCCGGCTTGGGGTAGAATTCCGCGGGTTGGCGAACCACTTGGGTGGGATAAAATTTATACATCCTGTTATTACAACTGACGTCTAACTAAAATTTAGCAGTTCCTTTAATTGTGAATATAGGTAACAAACCACTGCAGTATTGGCAATACCTTTTTGTCACCAGTAGAAATCACAGCTATTTTCAGATCGCGTTATAGTTGTTGACCAACCTCCAAGTATAGCTCACACTAACGCTACATTTAAATTCTGGTAGTCATTCCGTTAGACCTGCTGCTGCAACATCACAGATGTGTTAATTCTAATATCGTGTTAAGTGTGCTTCAATACGATTAGATTTATTCGTAATCCTGTGCCCTTGTCAATGCTCTCCAGCCAAAGACCACCAGGACACACCAACAGGCAAACCGGATTGGGTTTATGGACTCGTTGCAATGTCGGACAATGGACATCCTGGGGAGCAGTGGGGCGTCTCAGTAAGAGGATGTTACAAAAGAATTATTACAGGATTTGGACTGTATTAGAGAATTTGGGGAAGGGTTCAAGGAAGTGGGGCTTTGTTGGGGGTTGGATGCTGTCAGGAAGCCCAGGTGATCCTGTCACTGGATACTGTCCTGAGTCTAACCTAGGAGGAGGGAGCCTAGAGCAAACCTAAAGCTGTAGCTGGTAGAGAAGCAGCAGTCACTCATATAAGCCAGCCTGGGGGGGAGGGTGACGTTTGGTTGTTTTGTGGTTTGAACAATGCTAATGTCTGTGTTCAGATACGACTGTGGAGGGGTCTTGTTTTGTCTTGATCCATCGTGTCTCAGACTGGCCTTATCTGAGACTGGTGTTCTGTGAAATTGTTTATGTTCACAGGAGCTGTGGAGGCCAGGCCAGCGCCCAGCATCCCGAGGCCTGGCTGACAGGACCAGGCAGGCTCCCAGCTGTCAGGAGCTGCCTTTCTCTTTCTCACATATATACCTGAAGAAAACGATAGTGGTTCTATGAGTTAGTATTTTTAACATGCATCAGTCTTGTTCTGCAGTGCCCAGCCTATTTTTCACTCTTTTTTCACTCTACAGCATGTGTGGAGATCTATGTTTATGGTTGCATAATACTCCATCACCTAGATGCCACATTTTACCTATCCATTCCCCCACTGCCTTGGTTGCCAAACTTGGTTGCACATTAGAATCATCTGGATGCCCAGGTCTCATCCGTACCTATTAATCCAGAACATCTGGGGGGTCAGAGCCACACCTTGGTATTTTTCAAAGATCCGAGGTGATTCCAAGATGCTGCAAAGTTTGGAGACTCCTGCCCTATGCGATAGTTCCTAAAACCTTGCTGCTTCTTAGAATCAGCTGGGGGCTCTGTGAAATTCTGTTGCCCAAGAAGTGGAGCATTGGTCATGTTCTGTTTCTTTGTCTGGATGTTAGTCACACAAGAGGGCTCCCTTGGTGAAAGCTCATGGACGTGTACACTTGTGGTTTGTGCACTTCTCTGTATGTTAAACTTCAGGAAAACATTTCCAAAAGTCATACTGTTGCCCGGACCCCTCCCAAACCAAACGAATCAGAACCATTGAGAATGGACCCGGACTATCATAGTGTCTAAAGCTCCCAAGCCATCCTTACTGCCCTGGAGGCTGACCCATACTGCAGGCACAGGCACCCCACATCTCCCCCACAAAACGGGAGCGAGGGGGCAGAAACCATCCCCAACAGAGCTCCATGCGGGAGAGGAGCTGCCGGCTGGAAGGAACGGAGGGACCCTTCATCTCACTCATGCTGACAGGTCACACTCAGAACCTCGCACACCCTTACCTCCCCACCAGCCTCAGCAGGGCTTCCTAATGCCTACCACTTTCATAGCTTTTTATCCCCTAATTTTCAGCATTCTTATTACCATAGTGGTGCGCATTTGGCCATTCCTGTCACCCTTCCATGGCTATGTCTGCACATGTTTCTTGAGATCCCCTTCCCTTCTCATAATTGGTGATTCTCTCATTTTCCAGAACTTAATCACCTGCCTTGTAAATATCTTCTCCCAGTTTGTAATCTGGCATTTAACGTTGCCTCTTTTCTGTTTTTCTCTCTCTTTTTTTTTTTTGAGGAAGATTGGCCCTGGGCTAACATCCATGCCCACCTTCCTCCACTTTATATGTGGGACACCACCACAGCATGTCTTGATAAGTGGTGCATAGGTCCGCACCTGGGATCCAAATCTGCGAACCCTGGGCTGCTGAAGCAGAGCACGCAAACTTAATCACTACGCCACCGGGCTGGCCCCTCTTTTCTCTTTTTGAATAGAAAGTTTTAGTTTGATATTTGCTGATTTTTTTCAGTGCCACGCTGAAGCAAGCACCTCCAGGTTACAGAAAGATTCTTCTGCATATTACTCATTACCTTTATAGTTTTATTCTAATTTCATTTGGGTTTCTTGCTTAGTGATGTGAGGTACAAAATCCACCTTAATTTTTCTCCCTACAGAGAACCAATTTTAATATCATCATTAATAAATCACCTTTCCCCACTGGTTTTCAGGCTACGCCTTATATACCAAGTGTCTATGTGCAGCTTCTGTCCCATCAGGAGCTCCCTGGACTGATCCTGCGCCAACTTAATGCCACATTGGTGCCAAAACCCCAAGGCCCCTGCATTAGGGCAAGAGTGGCTGAAATTGGATGACTCCAGGGGTATCAAAGGCCTCGGTGATCACCACCTCCCCCTGCCCGCCAAGTCCTGCTGAGCAGACACCCATGGACCTTGGGCTGAAAATCCCAGGGAGAGGAAAACCTGCTTTGGAACCTAGGAGCGGGCCCTGAGGAAATCAAATATGTGCTACATACCACACCCACCTCAACTAGAGAAGGGGATTTGTGAGGATCCTTCAGGTGCTCAGCAGAGAGAAGCCGGGGGGTGTGAAGGGTTCCTCATAGGAAAGGCGTTTGTCAGGAGGGAGCCTGCCCAGGCAGACAGGGGAGGGGAGACTGTCTCATGGAGAGAGTGGTGAGCCCTCCCTGTGCCGTGTCCTGGGGAACCTCTTCTCTGTCCCCTGTGGAGACGTCAGTACCACACACGTTACACCTGCAGACTTCTGAAGTTGGCTTTATTTCAGTGGGAGGAGGGGACTGGAGTTCTGGACAGGAGCCAAGGTCAGAGGAGAGTCCCAGTTAGCCTCATTGGCGCAAAGCATTTTGTTGAGGTTATGTGGTTACAAGAGGTCACCCGAGGCTGCTTTCCACAGTCCGTGGAAAAAACATCTTTCTGTTCTGCAGAGACCAGGGGGACAGGTACTCAAGAAGGGTCCTTCTGACCTTCCCTGAGGGTGTTTCTTACACCTAAAGTTTAAACATTTTCTGTTTCTGTGGCCTGAAATGGCACAGTTGGTGCTCGGTTGAGCTCAGTTGACTTTGAAATACAGTGACTCAGAACCTCTGAGGCCAGCAAGAAACCAAGATAAAACCCAGAGGCAATGGTCCTAACGTTGACACTCAGACCCACGAGAGACAGGGGTCCCTGCCACAGCTGCAGCGCGGGGATGGGGGGATACCCTGGTTCTGAGTCCCGGTCCTGTGAGCAGCAGGGTCTGTACAGCCTATTTCTAGACCCTGAGAGGAGGGAGGAACATTCTTGAGACCTCACAGGTGTGTACGTGTGGGGGGGGCTGCCCCTACTGCCTTTTCTCCCTTCCTTCATGCCAATCTACTCCTTGATCCCTGACTGCAGTCCTGCCTCAGGCCCAGGCCTGTGGGTCCTGTAACCTAAGGCCCACTGTCGCCTTGGTCCCTGTGCTGCCAAGGCCACAGCTGGGGAAGTAGAGAAGGGGAAAGCATCTTCTCCTTCAAGAATGAATGAATGAATGAGTGATTAGTATTTATCTATCCTGTTGCCCACACTATCCAGGATGCCCAAAAGGGCACATGATGCACTCATGATTCTCAATAAATCCCCGTAGGGTGGATCAATGAACCCCTATTTCCAAGCCCCTGCACTATCCTGGAGCCCCCTCACCTTCTCCCCACCCTCAGGCCGCTGCAGTAACCTTCTGCCAAGTGACAGTGCCCATCTTCAGCTACAATGTGCTCTTGGCCACACCCCCACAGCCTGTCCCCTAGGTCGTGGATGTGCTTGTTGGAAGAGGGAGATGGGGACAGCTCCCAGAACAGTGGCTGGGCCTGACCTCCCACGTGTGGGAGGGCTCAGTGTGGCTGGTCACCGCAGAGGGTCTAACAGATCCTGTTGTGAAGCCAGGAGAGGAGCCGAGGGTGTGAGGAGAGAGGTGAGAAGGAATAGCTCTGAGGATTGTCAAGAGGGAGGAGCTTTTTGAGATTAAAAGGAAGTCCTAGGATGGGGAAGCAGAACATGAGGGAATTACCCCAGGGGCCCTGGGGGCCCTAAGCCTGATCTTGGGGAAGCTGCCAGGCAGGGGCAGGGCCGGCTGACCCAGAAGAGCTAGTCACCCCAACAGAGGACTCTATGGGGCCTCATTCAAGGTCCCAGGGCTCCCAGGAAGCATCCCAGGCAGGCCTCTCAGCCTTCTCCTCTCCAAGACACCCCTCCCCGAAGGCTGAGCCTCTCCAGGCTGGTTTTTCTGCCAGCACTGGGCGGGGTCCTCAGTTACCAGTGTCCTGTGCCCCACACATCACTGCCCAGCAGGAGGAATGCTGGCAGGCCCCGCAACTCAATGGACCTTGTCTGGTCACCTCAGTGGACACTATCCTCCCCACCTGGCCCCCCAGGACACCCTGGGGCCCCCCAAGCTCTCTCCTTGAAGTCACCTATTTAAAAATGTTCCCATGATCTCCCATTCTCCCTCCTGGCCCTTCTTCCACCATAAACAAGAAAGGATGGCTTCTCCCTCCCCTCCTCATCATATTAAACTACATTTTCCTCCGGGGGGGGGGCGGTGTCACTTCTAGGGCACAGGGTGCTGTGGGGAAATAAATCCAGGCAGATTAGGAGATAGAGAGGAAAGGGAGGGGGAATGATGGGAAGATGGGGGAGGCCTCTCAGGGGAGGAGAGAGCAATCAGAGGGCAGACAGGCCCCAGGGCAAGTTTCTGGGCCTGGGGCTCAGGGAGGAGGAAACCAACTGGTGTCCTGCATGGGGGTCTGCAGGGCTCATGCAGGAACAACAAGGGGCGGCTGTGGCTGCACTAGGACAAGGTCTTTCATTTATTCTGCAAATATTTAATCAAAGAACAAACTAGACAAAAAGTTCCTTCCCTCATGGAGTTTACATTCTAGCAGGGGAGACAGACATAGACACAAAGAAAATCAGTAAAATATATGAAATATTAGAACATGATACAGGTGTTGATGCAAATAATCCATAATCAATCTATAAATCAAAATTGTGGTGATTTTATTATATGAGCCAGTTTTGAGGACTACAGCCCAGGAGAGAACCTTCACCAAGGAAGGAAGCTCTCTGAAGAAGTGGAGTATACAGAGTGGTTATTTACTGTCTTGGAACAAGGAACTTACATCACACTTGACAGGAATATTTCTTTTACCACAGTCACGAGATGCTTTGCTAGCACAGCAGGTCATGAGATGAGCACAGTAGGTCACTAATTAATCCTTAGTTTCTGGGAAGAAATGCTTATCCCTAAAGAAATGCTGATATGGGGGGAAGCATACCTCTCTATCTTTAGGGGCATAATTCTTGGCTTACAGACATTGTAAATGTCGAAAGCAGATATACAACGCATGCTCAACAGGCCTTTCTGGAAAAACAAGGTCAGGCCAAATTAGTTTTAAACCAAATGGCTTCCTCATACCTCGGTATATCTTATTGCTTTTCATTTACTCATCACAGGAATGAAAAAATAGAGCTGGATCTGTGAGCTTGGGCCAGAGCAGGTCACAGTTTTAATTCTGGACACCATCTCATTCATTAGGTCCTCTTTGCTCTGCACCTTTCAGGGTTAGCCGGAGTGCCACATGGGCCACACTCCAAGGGAGCCCGAGGTCTGTGTTCAGTTTCAGTGGACTCTGCTCCTGGCGAGGCAACCTGGGCCCCAGGGCCTCGCACTGGTGGCAAGCAGGTTCCATCATCCAAGGGTGCTGGGTGCCTGGATGGCTCTGGGTGACGCAGAGCTCAGAGTACTGCTCTCACACACTGTCTCCCAGGCCTCGTCTGATTGGTCAAGGAAGGGCACCTGACCACCCTGGACCAATCGGGTTTCTCTTCTAGCCACTTGGCAACCTGGAAGGAGCTATCAGCAGGCAGCATTAGGTGGCCTCGTGGCAGTAAGGGACGCACTATTCCCGGGCTCAGCCAGTTTCCCTGCGTGACTGCCCCAACCAGCCACCCCTCTGCACAGGACAGGGCTAAAGGAAAGTCGGAGAGGACACCCTGGCTCAGGCCCCTGCCTCTGCTGGGCTAACCTCATGCTCTTCTCTTCAGTCGTCTCACTTAAAACGTTGTCACTTTATTATTTTTTAAACATCTGGTAAAGTGACTGTGCCTTTATTGCTCTTTCCAAGTTTCCTGACCTGTGGTTTTTTATTCTTTCAACAAGTTCCAATCAGTCTAAAGAACAACAAAAAAAAAACCTTTTAAGTTCAAAAAAACCTTTTAAATCATAAACTAATTAGTAAAGATTTGCTCTTAGCAGAATTCTGTTTGGCTACTCAAGATCCTGGCATGAATTTCCTTCTGTTTTGCTCTTCGTGGAGTTCCTGTGAGTTTATCACTGAGCGTTATCATCAGTATTCTATGGGGCCTGAGGCAGGCAAGTGGTTCCCAACGTTTAAACACATTTTATTGTATCCTATTGAGTAAAAAGGTTATTGCTGTTCTGTCGTTTTTCAGTTACTTCAGAGAATCTAAGTCCCTTGTCTTCCTCCATATTGAATAGTACTTTGTCCCTTCTTGGCTAAGACCAACCTGTTTCTCTCGTGTTTAATGCACTGACCAGAGCCTTCAGATCAGGGTTTAAAATGCTGGTGGTGTACAAGGCTCTGTAATCGTGGCTGGACGTAGATGTGGAGATGATGTAGAACTGAGGCAGATGGGCAGAGAGTCTTGAGCCCAAAGGAACGGTGAAGGGAACTAGTTGGAGCCCAAGTGGGTGTAGATGTTTCTGTCTGCTTGGAGCCCTGGGTTCCCACAGAGTTACAAGTGAAAGCTGAGGGCGCATAGTCCTACATGAACCTGACAGACTGATGGGGGCTCATTCTCATCAACGACCCTCCAAGTCTATCTCAATATGTTCATGTGGTGAAATCCTCTGACTGGGCTGGTTTTGTGCAGACAGTGGGTGCCCCCCACGCCTGGAATTCTGGTTCCTCTGCCTCACACAGTCACTGCTTTCTCAGTAAAAGCAAATAAACTTGGGGGCCAATATGAGGTGTCTCCCTCCAGAGGGCTTATCAAAACCCCTTTGAATATTAAACAAGCTTCATGCTGCAGCCCCAACAGCTGAGCGGCATGCACTGGAAGCCTGGATGTAGACAGGTGTATAAAACCCTCCTGCACGGGACCTTAGAAGAAGGAAGACTGGGTGTGTAACTCTCCCCTCCAAAAACCAAACTCTAAGAGGCAAACAGAGGCCTTGGAGAGGACCATGGGGCTCTTGCTCTCCACCCCCTTCTCCTGGTTAGACACTGCCTCTCCAACCCAATTGTGGTCTTCTGTCCCTGTCCAAGCTGAGTGTTCTCCTTGGGGCATCAGACCCCAGCCAGCCCAGTGGAAGCCCTTCCTGGGATCTTTTGTGCAGTGGGCCTAAAGAGAGGGCACTCCACCCTGGGCCACTGCAGGCCTCACAGCTCTCCAGATCCTGGGCTTCCACTTCATTTTGTGAGCTCCCTATAACCCACCCAATAAATCCTCTCCTTAGCCTGAGCTCATCCGATGTGTGTTTCTGTCACTCACAACCACAAGTGCCTCAGGTAATCCAAGCCCAAGGGCTTTGCTGGGAGTGGCCTGGTTGCAGAAAGTTGCCTCAGGGATACGGAGCAAGCTGCAGGTGATGTAGACAGGGTTCTTTCAGGGTCACTTTGGGACCCAATGGGAACTGCAGAGAGACGAATCTTACTGTCTCTGAGAGAAACAGGCCAGGTCAGTACTAGTGAGTCATTACCGTACCGGTGGCTGAGGTCAAGGACTTCACCTCCCTGGGGTCTGCAACTCTCCTCCCTTCCTGATTGCCTAGAATTGCTTAGGAGAAACCACCCACAGTTAAAAGGAAGAGCAAAGGAAAACCCTGATGCCCACTACACTGGTGACTTCTATTATTTGTCACTTGTCCCAGGCCTCACACCCCTGGGGCTCATACACAGGCACCTGCTACCTGCTGAGATAAACCCTGCTCCACAGGCTATCACATTCTGTGCAGAATCATTAGAGTCCACAGGAGCCACTATCTACAAATGTTTTTCATTCTAGAAAGTGTACGTGAGGAGTCTACTTTCAGGGTCTTGGAATGAATAAAATATGTAAAGATATCTGAATGAAGATCATGAAGTTGGGAAGAGTGTTCCAGGAAAAGGAAACCATATGGTGGGACGTGACAATGAGGGCGCGTGCAGAAGCCTACAGCAGAATTGCAGAGAGGAGATGCTAGTGAGGCAAGGCCTCTGCGGGGTGCCCCACACAGGGCAGACGTTCACTCATCAGTGGTTTTATTGGGCACCTGATGCCCTTGGGGGAAAGAGAAGGTGGAGAACCTGCTCCTCTACAAAACACGGTTCAGAGAGCGCGGCTGCCTCTTTCCCCAGGACCTCTTTCGGCACGGGAATCCCAGCTAAAAGGTGTGGGGGGGCCGGCCCCGTGGCTTGGTGGTTAAGTGCGCGTGCTCCGATGCTGGTGGCCCGGGTTCGGGTCCCGGGCGCGCACCAAGGCACCACTTCTCCGTCCATCCTGAGGCCAAGTCCCACATACAGCAACTAGAAAGATGTGCAGCTATGACATACAACTATCTACTGGGGCTTTGGGGGGAAAAAATAAATAAATAAAAATAAAATCTTTAAAAGGTGTGGGGGCTTCAAGCTGGTCCTCAAGGCAGGACTGTCTTCCAACCCTGGTGACAAAGACCCTTCTCTCAGGGGTCTAGGCGCCCCCAGCGTGCTCTGTGCCCCCTCAAACAGATTCCCGCTGGGGTGAGGCTGAACCTGACCACCGGCCACCCCGGCCTGGCGGACGGGACCTGATGCAGCCCCAGGGGTTGGCAGGTCCATCCAATGGGTCTGACCCGCAAGCAGCTGTGAGCTCACGGCTGCTTCTAAGTCCGTCCCCCAACAACCCCCCCCCCCACCCATTCACCTGCCACGTGTGAGGGCGGATGGGCCAGGCCCTGCCCACTTCACCAGTGTGAGGAGACCAGGCCCGGCCCAACCTCCCACGTGACCGGTGTGGTCACGTGCCCAGGCCCGCCCCCCACGTGATCCCGCGCGGGTGGGGGCGCGCACGTGACCGGTGCGAGGCTGCCCCCTCCCGGCCGCGGGGGACCTGAAGGAGTTCTGAAGAGGTGGAGCTGGGCTCAGTCGTGCCTTTGGGGTTCCTCTTTATGGGGAACGTCTCTCAATCTCGAGGTCTCCCCGGCTCCCCCGTGGGCTCTGGGGTCGCCTGGCCCTCAGAGGGCGGAACAGGAGGCCAGGCCTCCCGGCGGAGGCTTCGGGACGCGGGAGTGGGCAGCTGGCTGACCCTGGCCCGGCTCCTGCGCTCTCCTGCGTCCAGTCTGGTTGGCCTGGAAGGAGGCTGCGCGGGAGGCGGGCCCCTTCCCGTCCCTTCTGCTTGATGGGGAGGCAGACAGGTTCCGAATTGAAGGCCTGATGAGCAGGGTAGAGAAATGGGAGGACTCCCAGGTGGACGCAGGCCTTGTTACTCGGTTCCAAACTGAGTGTCCTTCCTTGCTGTGACACCTGCGCTACGTGTTACTCACCGGAGCCCGCAGGTGGTGCCCTTGCACCTGAGCGGGCTGCTGCGACCGCCGTGGGGCCGGGGCCCCGTAATAGGGCCCCGTTCCCAGCGTCGCCGCCCTCCAGACCCAAAAGGATGGGCTGACCCGCCGGGAACGGCCCAGACTCCTCGCCCTGCTCGGCCTCCAGACGCGCTCGCGCCTGCGGCCCTGTGAGCTGTCCCTGGTGGCCGGGGAGGGGGGTGGTCAGAGAGCGGGCGCAGGAGGGCGGCCTCGCAGGTGACGCCGCCGCTGGTGGGAACTGGGATGGGTGCCGAGAAGGGAGAGCGCTAGCCAGTACAATCCGGGCGTGTGGAAAGCACGACAAATCAGCAGTGGTAAAAACGATGCGACTGAACGGCTAGTGCTTTGCTTGGTCGGCACCGGCACCGTAGTAAAGGATACAGAAGGGCCGAGAGCCACGCTCAGGGTCTCTTTGCTAGCCACAAAGAGGCCTTCATCTTCTGCAGTGGAAGGGCAGAGAAAGCTAAGGATCAGGCCCAGAACTTGGTCTTCAGAGGAATTCCAAAGGTTGAACTCCCAGCCCGGCAGGTCCGCTGTGCCACAGTCAGGACCCTGGTGGGGAAGAATGGCATCCTGACACGTTGATGGAGTTGTCTGGGTTGAGGCCTTTAAAATCTTAAATCTCCTGATTCTCCTTAATCCTCTGAGCCTGCAGAAGTGGGGCAACCCACCCCATTAAGAGCTAAACTCCTTTATTTGACTCCATTTGGGAGGCTTCTCTCACTAAGGCGAATATGCCTGCCTTGCTGTCTTCCCCAGTTTCCCTCCTGGCCTGGAACCAGGGCTCAGTGCCAGTGTAACACGGCAGAGGATGTGGTCAGACTTCGAGGGTGAACACACCCCAAAGGAGCTGAGCCAGCAGGCGGCAAGGGACTGTGCCTGGGACTAGGTTATGAGGGTGCTTGATAAAAAGGAGGGCCAGAACAGTAAGATGGGTGAGGTGAACTTAGTGATTTGGGAGCATTCTTCTGAGATACAGGATTTAATATCCTGTCTGGACCCCAGGAGTTTGTGTGAACTTGCCACTGGGATAGCTAGAAGCCTGAAATAAGCAATGGCCTGTGCTAAGTGAGGTTCGAATTCCGGGACTGCTGTGACAGTTGGCAGCAGAAGGTCAATAGATTGGGACAGCAGCATCACTAAAAAGTTGAGTGGTGGTGCTCCTCTAGGAGCTGTCCTGACAGACAGGCAGAGTGGCTGTTAGGGAATTAGACTCGCTAATAGAAACGGGAATGGTAGGACCCTGAAGCATTTGAGGTCAGGTGGTGGTATTTAACCGTCAGAAGCAAGGTGGACACAATTACGCCGGGCGGCCGCTGTCGGTCCCCACGCGCGCCTCCCTCGCTCCGGGGAGCTCCGCTCCGGCGCACATTCCACCCGCGGCCGCCACCGTCGCAGCCCCTTGGAAACGCAGTCGCACCACGACTTTGCCTCCGGAGGGGAAGCTAGAGGCGAAAGCTGGGCACCGCCGCCGGTGCTGGCGCTTCCTCTCCTCTCGCGGGTCCGAGGGCGGGCGGGAGAGGCCCGAGTGCACTGCCCCGGCGCGGGGCGCTGGAACTTGCCAACCAGCCTGGGCTGTGTCCACTAGTGGGGTTTTAAGGTAAATTCAGCCGCGCGTTGTTGAGACCCATTTCTTTAAAGTATGCAGAACATCGCCAGCTTCTGGGAGTTGCATGCGAATTAGAATGACTTGAATAAGCCCAGTTGTACAATTGTCCAAAAAAAGTTTGGGCAGTGACTACTTAGAATGAAGAGATGTTTTAGAAATCGAGTAACAGGAACAATTAAAAGTCAATGTTTTTAATATCATGGTGATGATTAATTGTAGGCTGACAGCATTTCCTACTGTCAAAAGAACCAAAGGAGCGGAAATAATTTTTATCATTAATCACTCAATTTGACCTTTTCCCCCATTACTTTCACATCCAGCTTTTTCTCAAAAGTGGTTTGGGTTTTGGGTGGGTTTTTTTTTTTGGGGGGGGGTTGCAAATCGTAAACTCCTGAGCCAAAAAAGTGAAATCCAGGAAAAAGTCATCTTTCTTAGAAAAAATGAATTTAAGCAGTTGTTATGTTCATACCACCTCGTCCCCTTTCTGAGCACAGTTCCTCTTTTCTCTTTCAACTCTGTCCATACTGGTCAATTTCCATTTCTCTTCTCCTTTGGAATGACAGTCAATCCATATGGAAGGACACTGAAACAGAAGCAAAGTCACCTCAATGTATGAGGTTCTTTTAGCGTCTTAATTGCACACGTTGGTGTTATCAACTCAGTCTTCTAATAACTGAAGCCATGGCAAAACGTGGCTGCTTTTTGTGGCACACTTGTGCCATCTTCTTATTATAGTAAAGATTCCTGTAGTTTCCATCTGCTGTCCCCCGCTAAATCTCTGCCTCAGCACAGTGATAGGAGCAGTTCTTTAAATATATTGCATTCCAGAGTAGGTAATATTTTTCACTGTGAAAGAAGCTCTCAACAGCAGGAAAACTAACTGGCACTAGGAAAGAAAAATGGTTAATGATGCTTGGGGACTTAAAAGGTATGGGATTTTAGAAAATAGTTCCACTGTAACGGAAAACAGGTTTTGGGGACCTTTGTGTTGCATAAGGGGGGGGTAGTACCTCAAAGGGACTTCCTTTAAAGGTGACTCTGACCTTTAATTCCTGCCTCCTCGGGTACAAGTCCAGCTGCCTGACGACCTGGGCAGCACCACCGGAAGGAACCTTCATTTACACGCGTGGCCATGGACCGTGCAGCAGCAGTCTGGCTCCCCAGTCCTGGGGTAATGAGTGGCACTGAAGTGTGTCTGTTGGAATGATACCAAATCAAAGTAGCAGTAATTAAATTGTATACAGAGACACATCCATATGGAGATGTGTATAAACTGTACAAATCTTTGAACTGTGAAGTATACAGCTAGGCTTTGTGAATTACAAACTAAATAGCTTATTTATGTCAGGGGAGTGAGGAGCCAACTTATTTGTGCTAGTGTAGCAGTGAACTTGGGCTCTAAGGTTTGAGACCCGTCCCTCCTCTAGGGCTCATTTTTCCTAATCTATGAAATGCAAGGTTTGGGCAGCTGATCTTTCCCTGGGAAAGTCACAGGGCAGGGCTGCCTTTGCTGCTGTTACTCTCACCATCCATCAGGATCGGAGCCCAAGGGCGGTTAATCCCACAGGTAAACTCCCCAGGTGACTTCAGGGCAGGCCCTTTAGCCTTTGGGGCCCCAGTCTAGCAGGAGCTGCTTAGGGAGCTGTCACTGTCATTCCGCATTTTCCAAGACCAGTCACACTTGGCCAGAGTTAAAGGCCTGGCATCCTGGTCCAGAGGTGCAGGTTAGACAGGGGCCTTTTGTCTGTTGTATTCTGCCTCCCAGTAGTGCCCTTCAGATGCACCTTCCCCCTGTGGTACAGAGGCCCCTCCGTGAAAGTCTTTTTTGGCAGAAAACTCAGGGCGTTCCTCTGTACTCTGGGGTGGCCAGAGAGTAGGCAGTTCTGGAAAGTAGATGTTATTTTAAAAAAAAGGCAACACGCTATAATAAAGGATAATCATAAAGGATAGCCAAGAGCACAGTTCATACATCAAAATAACAGCCTTAAAAACTTTGGGAATGCTTTGATTAAGTCCTTAAATTAGATAACAAAGACTTGTGCTTAA
This sequence comes from Diceros bicornis minor, assembly GCF_020826845.1. Taxonomy (NCBI): domain Eukaryota; kingdom Metazoa; phylum Chordata; class Mammalia; order Perissodactyla; family Rhinocerotidae; genus Diceros; species Diceros bicornis. The sequence goes on along the minus strand of NC_080774.1, from coordinate 30,504,073 downwards.
ATCCTCAATCGGAAATAATACAATTCTCTTCCATAAAAAAAACAAAAAAAGAACACGGTGTCCTTAGGTGCAAAATAGAAGGGCAGCCGCCAAGAGTAATACTCGAACTATCAAAAGAAATCAAGGATGGATGATCAGGAGGCTGAGGGCAGTCAGCCCAATAAAATGGCATGATCCTTTGCCAAGTTTCTAGACATGAGTCAGTTTTCAGGCCTGAAACTCTTTGGTTGAAGAAGAGGCCAGTACCATGTAACACCATGGCAAGTGGACTCAGTAATAACTTCCTCAAAGGAATCTATGTACATTTGTTCTGTGTATTAGTTATCTGTTGCTGTGCAACAAATTACTCCAAAACTTAGCAGCTTAATTTATTATTTTTATTATCATCTCATGTGGTTTTTGTGGGTCAAGAATTTGGTTGCAGCTTAGCTGGATGGTTCTGGCTCATGGTCTCTCATGAGGATGCAGTCAAGATGTTGGCTGGGGCGACAGTCATTTGGAGTTCAACTGGGGCTGGAGTATCCACTTCCAAGGTAGCTTCCCACCTGCCTGGCGAGTTTTTAACAAGAGGCCTCAGTTGCTTGCCATATGGACCTTTCCATGGGGCTGCTTGAGTGTGTCCATGACATGAAATCCAGTGATCCAAGAGAGAACAATATGCAAGAGCCAGGGTCTGTTATGACCTAACCTTGGAAGTCACACACTGTAACTTCCACAATATCCTATTGGTTATCACAGGTCTGCTTTATTTGGTGTGGCAGGGGACTTCACAAGGGCATGAATACCAGGAGGCAAGAATCATTGTGGCTATTTTGGAGGCTGGCTACCAAGCTTTGGTAACTGTAAACGAGGGGAATTGGAATATACAAGCAATTCGAGGATTGTTTGGACCAGGGAAAGGGGGATATAAAAATAATTTGAATATTGTTGAACATAGTGTCAGAGTTGATATCTTGAGATGCAAAACATCACTGTGGCCTCTGTTAGAATGGGGGCATATGGGGAGCCAGGTAATAAATAGAATCTTGGCCAAGATCCAACTCACAATGGGTACTCTGTGTCACTACCCAGTTTGCAAATGTGTAATTGGAATAGAATATTTGGAAGTCGGTGGAATACCCACAGTGGGTCTTTCATCTGTGGGGTAAAAACTATCATGAGATATGTGGAAGATAAACTAACACACTGACAAAGAGAACAGTTTAGTGGTTGCCAGAGGGGAAGGGGGTTGGGGGTGGGCACAAGGGATGAAGGGGCACATATATGTGGTGACTGACAAATAATAATATACAACTGAAATTTCACAATGTTATAAACTATTATGACCCCAATAGAAAAATATTAAGTCAGTAATAGCACAAGTATTACAAAAACATTTAAAACTCATACAAGTGGTATGCTAATGACCAAAAAAAAAAAAAACTATCATGGGAATGCCAAATGGAGGCCTCTATAACTGTTCCCACCCCTGGTCAAGATAGTAAATAAAATACAATACCACATCATAGGAGGAATGACAGAAAATTGTACCAGTCTTAAGGCTGTAAAGGACTCAGGGGTGGTGGTCCTTGTCATATTTCCCTTTAATTCACCAATCTGCCCCTGCAGAAACCAGATTCATCCCGGAGGTTGGCTGAGAGTTCTATAAACTCGCCCAATAGTAGCCCCAGTCGAAGCTGCTATGCCAGACGTGCTCTCTCTGCTTGAGCCGATAATAAAGGCTCAGGGATACGGTATGTGAACAATGATTGGCAAATGTGTTCTTTTCTATCCCTATCAGATGCCATTTGCATTCACATGGAGCAGATGACATATACATTTAATTTTGCCCAAGGATTATACCCTTCCACCCTCTGTCATGGTCTGAAAAGATCTGGACCGTCTACCATCTGGGTATCCACAGAATATCACACTGATTCACCACTTTGATGACATCATGCTAATCAAGTAGATTAGTGAGAAATGACTGGCACATTGGAGGCCTTGGCAAGAAAAATGAACTGCACAGAGTAGAAGATAATCCATGTGAAGATTCAAGGACCTGCTACATAAGAACAACTTTGAGTGCCCAGTGGTCGAGGGCATGCTGGGCCATATCATCCAAAGTAAAGGATGAATTGTCACATCTTGCACCTCCTACGTGAAGAGGGGAGCACAGTGCCTGACAGAACTCTTCAGGTTTCGGAGACAGCATAGTTCATAACTGGGAACACTTCTCTGGCCTGTATACCACAGGCTGTGACACCAAAGCCTGCCACCTATGCAGCCCAGAGTAGGCAAGTTCTCTGCAGAGTAGCGAAGTCCAGGCTGCGGTGAAAGCAGCCCTGCTGTTTGGGCCATAAGACTCGGCAGAACTCGGTATTGGAGGCATCAGTGGTTGGAAATGGTGCCATGTGGAATTCGTGGCACACTCCGGTGGGAGAATCACAACACAGGCTTCTAGAGGTCTGGAGCAAGGTGTGCAGTCTACAGTGGGGAATCCTGTGTGCTTTGTAAAACTGCTGCAGTGCTGTGGGCCCTCAGAGGACCAGGGGACATGAGGTGACCGTATGTCCAAAACTGCCTGTCATGAGGTAAGTTGTGTCAAACCCAACAAGTCATAAAGTTGGGTAGGCTCAGCAGTGATCCATTGTTCAACAGAAGAGTCCCATTGAGTTATAAGCTATGGCTGCCACCCGAACACCTTATCCTCTTTGGGTCCAGCACTCAGTTGGCAAGGAAAGGAGCCCCCATCTTGGCGGGAGTAATTGACCCAGGTCGTCTGGAGGAGACAGGCTGCTTTTAAACCAGAGGGTATGGAGGAATATGTTTGACTCCCATGTGATCTGTTTAGGTGCCTCTTGGTATTCCCTTCCCCAGCTGTGACAGTAAAAAGATAAGTGCTGCCACCCTAGCTGGAGAAGGCATAGTGAGGAGGGGCTCAGACCCCCAGATGAAGGTCTGAGTCAGGCCACCTGGTAAGCTACCCAGGACAGTGGAGGAGGCAGCTGATCATTAGGGTAATCTACAATAAATAATGGAGGAAGGAGAATATGAGTACCCATTGTAGCCCCAAGACCAGCTGCAGAGGCCAAGGCTGTAATTTATCTCACTAGCCTTCCTCTTCTAAGTTTCCCCCAGGATTGGAGGCCATTGGAATCCCAGAGGAGCCCCTTCCCAAACAGGTGAAGTACACTCAGGTAGCGCCCATGGTGGAGTAGGCCAGCCGTCCTGGTTTTCACGGACAAGAAAGGAGTAGCTGAGATTGTTGGCTACTGGAAGGAACCAGAGGCCTCAACTCCTTATGTCCTGCTGGATAGAGACTCACGGGCCTTGGGCAGAAAATCCAGGTAGAGAGGAAATGCTGCATTGGAACCTAGGAGAAGGCCCTGAGGAAATCAAATATGTGCTACTTATAACACCCACCTCAACTAGAGCAGGGGATCAGTGAGGATCCTTCAGGTGCTGAGCAGGGAGAAGCCGGGAGGTGTGAATGGCTCCTCATAAGAAAGGTGTTTGGTGGGAGGGAGCCTGCCCAGGCAGACAGGGGAGGAGACAGTGATGAGCCCTCCCTGTGCTGTGTCTTGGGGAACATCGTCTCTGTCCCCTGTGAAGACGTCAGTAAAGTATACATCTCTCTTGAGGAGTTTGGTAGTTGGACTGACTTTTGCTGAGTGGAGCTGTCTGCTCTCAGAGGAGGAACGAGGGCAGAGACGCCCCTGCGAGTCCCAGGCATATTCTGCCTCCAATGAGTTAGCTACTCTCATTTCAGTAGTGGTTGTGTGGCTTCCTGTGGGCTGTTCCTTCACAGAAATGGGATATTTGAGAAAAATCACAGAAGAGAGGATTCAAACTCATCACAGCCACCTCTGCAGCAAGGGCTCTAGCTGCTTCAGAGGAGCTCTGCCTCCAGAACAATTGGTGGATTGTGACAGGGACCTGGTGCTTCCCTCTCCTGCCCTGCCTTCTCCATAGGCTGCCCACCAGGCCTGAGCCTCTCAGTCATACGTGTGTGGAAAATGCTCCAATAGAGAAGGTTCAGTTGGATCCTAATCTAGCATTTTGGTTGTTGAAATGATCATTTACCAATCCTGCCCTAGTGCACCTCCCTCTCCCACACAGAAGAGCAGCGTGCTGTAGGATGGGGCTGAGGGCTGCTCCAGAGAGCAGCCCAGCAGAATCAGGCTGGGGACTAGAGGAAGGTTGGGCCCGAGGTGTGGATTGCTGGCTGTGCTGCTGCTGGAGGTAAAGGCACAAGTCTGTAGAGACTCCACGAGTGCCCAAGTACTGGCCACGGTCTTGGGTTCCTATCTGGCCATACTTGTGCACCTCACCCCTGAGGCCTGTGTGGGTTCTGCAGTTGATTTCTTACTGACTTCACTACTTCCCCCCGCCCTTAGGCTTAGGTTTTTGCTTCTGTGGTCTGCACACTAGTTCCTCTAATCCACCTTTTTCCGCAGTCCAAAACTTTGATTTTTCTTGAGGAGCGGGGGTGTCTAATTCATTCTCTTTGGCCTTCCGGTTTTAGATCTTCCTTTACTTCATTTGGGTTTTCAGATGGGAGCTCAAAGCCCTCATGTTCAGTTGTCCAGGTGTAATCAGAAGTTCACTGATAGATTCTCTAATGTGTCGCTCTCCTTTCATTCCTGGAAAAAGCCCTTTGGATTCTTTGTAAGACATTGCTTAGTTCCACTTGGTAATATTTTACTCAGAACTTTTGTATCTATACTTTATACGTGGGATTGTACTGATTCTCCTTTCTCTCGTTTTCTTTTTCTGAATTTTACCAGCTCCATAAGAGGAGTTTTATGTCTTGTTTATTTTTTTGAAAATTATTTTCTCATCTCTGAATTGCACTGAAGCCTGGTGGAATGAGGGGGATGCACTCCATGGAGTGGGAAAGAGGAGCGATCTGAACATGTGGAAAGGTGCCATTACTACTTTAGAAGCCCTGCTGCTGGAGAAGGCAAAGGAAGCCTCGACACCTGACCTCTTACCGTTGGGCTAGGGTAAGAGAGTGGTTGTTCAGTCGTGTTCCTTAAAGTCACCTTGGAGGTGGTGATGATCTTGAGAAAAGGTCAAGAAATTAAGTTAGGAACAATTTATATTCTCTGAAGCCCAAGGAGGGACGGAGAAAACCCTAATTATTCTCATTTCAGCCAGCTTGTGTCAAGGTCAGGAACACTGGACTGACACTAGCAGAGAAAGAGCTGGAGATTTATGACTAGAAATTGAAGGATGCAGGAGGGGTGGGGGACAACCTGGGGTCTCACTGCCTGCTGTGACAAGTGGCTAAGGCCTGGGTTATCCTGGCCCAACAGAAGAAGCTGCACACTGTGAAAATCCACTCAGGATTTTCCCCTACCTCGTGCCAGGTCCTTGGAGATGAGCAGACAAGACCCTCTCAGTCTCTTGGATCTTGCAGCACAGAGCCTGCTGAATGATGAAGACTCAGCCATATGTGCCCTAGAAGAGCTCCCTGTGGGCCTCTTCCCAACACTGTCTGCTGTGGCCTTTGAAGGGGGACACACAAAGACCGTGACAGCAATGGTGCAGACCTGGCCTTTCCCCTGCCTCCGTCTGGGATCATTAAGGGATCAGTCAATAACTCAAAACCTGTTGGAAGCTGTACTAGATGGGCTGGAATTGGTTCCTACCAACACTGCTTGCCCCAGGTAACTGTAGAGATGGGGTGCTGGCAGGGGCACAGTGAGTTGAGGAGGAGGGAGCTGGATTCAGGGATATGGGGCCCAGGGATGTGCCAGAATCTCCTGGTGTACATCATCAATCAGTGGGAGGCCTTGAGGCCATTGATTGTTTCAAGTCCCTCCAAGAGGAAAGACCTGATGTAGTTCAGAGCTGATCATGCTGCTGAGGTGGTTGAGGATGTGGTTAGGTTCCCAGGTGGTATCCCTGGACTGTATAAGAGATGGGGACAGAGGAGGATCTGAGGGTGGATGAGGATGAAAGAGCGCACTTAAAAGGCTTGGCAGACGGCGGTGGCCAGGGCTGCTGGCTGGCATAGAGGCCACTTCCCAGGGTCTGCTGCTGCCAGTCTCATACCAGCCCTGCTATGTATCCTGAAAGTCACAATCTCAGCCCTCTTCTTCATTCCCCACAGGAGATCGAAGCTAAAGGTGCTGGATTTTACCCATGACTTTGAGCACTCCAACTGGGAGGAATGCTCTGAGACCTCTCCTGCACCCTTTGTCATCACGCACATGCTGGAAGAGCCAGACGCAGACCAGCTCATGCCCAGTTCTAGAGAACAGCCTCAGAGTGACCGAGAACCTGTGGAAATATACACAGACCTTTTCTTAGGTGGTTTGTTCGGTTTCTTCCACCTGTCGGGGTTCCCATCATACATATTGCAGAGAGTTGAGAACAGCCATGGCTGTCTACGCCTCCGCTGTCGAACACTGGTCATTGACCAAGTGCCATTCCGCAGCCTCGTAGAGATCCTGGGAATGCTGGAGCTGGAGGCTGTCCGAGAGGTGAGGCTTCATCACAGGAGTAGCTTCTGCTTCCAGTCAGACCTAATCCAGTTCTTCACCCAGGTGGGGCAGATGAGCAGCCTGGGCAAACTCATCATGAGCGACATCCCCTGGGATTTCCCTGCTGACTGTTTCTCCCTGCTGAGTCCACTGGGCCACCTCCAGAAGCTCCATCTCATCTTCGGCTGTCTCTCGGGCCAGCTACATAAGATGCTCAGGTGAGTGTGTGGAAAGTCCCTCTGAAGGTACAAAGGCCAAGATCCCTGAACACTCCTCTAAGCATTGCTCTGTCAGAGCAGAGACAAGCCTGGACTGCCCCTTCCATGAGTTCCTGCAGAGGCACTGATGGACTTAGACTCCAAGGCTGAGGTCCTGGGCCAACCAACGGATGTTGGCTCTTATAGAAGAGAAAGATACATGTCTGAGATTGGCATCTCATCCACTCATTCATTTGCTCATTCATTCATTCAAGCACTTAGTCCATGCCAAGCGTAGAGCTAAGAATGGGTATAAAACCCTGAAAAAAATCAGACAGGGTCTTGTCTTCCCACAGCTTATAAGAGCTTACACAGAGCAGGGTGAATAAGGATGTTAAGTTGAGAGGGTAGTATTTGAGGAAGGTAATTGCCCTCACAACATCTAAGCCCAGTTTATTTGGTCAACTCATTCCCCTCATTTATTCTCACAGACTTCTCTGTGGCTTGCCCTGGAATAGGGAGCTGTTCTCCTGGGGCCTGGTCTTTGGGTTAATAGAAGCATGGGGAACCACCTTCCTAAACCTAACCCCTAAAAACCTAGCCCTTAGCATGTGCAGGAGCTATATCTAAATTTCGTTAATTCCTACAACAACTTAGGGACCATGAGTGATAATTGCATTTACATGGCTCATTAGGAAGCTGAGGCTAAGAGAGGTCAGTGTGCCTGATGCCATGCTCTGAAAATGGGAGGGAGAGGTCCTGTTGGGAATGGGAGCATGTTTGGCTCCAAGCTCTGTGTTCTTAACAAGTACAGAAGACTGGCTCCCACTATTTGCATCTAGACTGAGGTAGAGGCAGTGCAAATTTCTCAGGCTAGATTTCTGGACCTTTCCCACATGTCTCTAGTACTCCACCCCAATTTCCAAGAAGTAACTGTGTCTTTCTGTGTCTCCACAGTGGCCTGCAAAAACCATTGGAGACTCTGGTGATTAATGGATGTAGGCTTACCGAGAATGACATCACCTACTTGTCCCAGAGCATTCATGCCACCCGCCTGAAGGAGTTGGTCCTGTGTAGCAATAACCTGTCCCAGACGGTTCCTGGGCCCCTAGAGGTTCTGCTCAGTGAGGTCTCAGGCACCCTGCAGCACCTCAACTTGAGAAGCTGCCGGTTGAAGGAAGCCCAGCTCCGAGCCCTCCTGCCTGCCCTGTGCTGCTGCTCCCGCCTCCATTCCTTCGTGTTCTACGACAACGTCATCTCCATGTCAGGCATCATGAACATGCTTCAGCATTTAGCGGGGCTGAAGGAGCTGAAGCGTGTGCAGTACCCTGTCCCTGCTGAATGCATTGTGTACTTGGACGAATACAGGTGGCGGAACCTCAACAGAGTGGAACTTGCCCGAGTACACACCAAATTGCAGGAAATGTTGCAAGCACTACAGCGGGCCGACATGGAGTTGACTAATTCTACCTTGATGGCGTGACTTATGAAAATGCACAGCTGACCTGATGGGGAAGAGGGGCAGCAGCAGGTCTTGGAGCTGTGGCAGTGGATTTCCTGAACGGGTGTGGCTTTAAAGAAAACTATCAAAACAAGAAACAGCACAGCGAACACTCTAGTGGTGACTGCTATTTCTGGATAGAGTTGGGGCTCAATTATTCATGAAATCGACAGGCACTAGTGTTGTTCTAATGCTGGGGGTGAAAAGAAAACCTCTCCAGCACTTGTCCTTCTGGTCTGTTTACCAGTTTCTCTTTCATTTTGCTTCCCACTTTGAACAACAAGCAGTTGGGTGAATTTCTTCTCAAAACACTCATTTATAAAGTGGATAAGTGAAATGTTAATCAAGGGAATAGATAAGTCAGATGCTCAGCACAGTTCACTCATTTATTCAACAACTGTTTGTTGACTTCCTGCTTTGCTCAGAAACTGCTCTCACTGGGAAATACAGAGGTAAACATTCAAGGTTTCTGCTTTCAAAGAACTTAGCTTTGGAGGGGCATGGAGACCAGTAAACAAGTCAGCAAACCAAAAAGAAAACTGATTTCGGAGGAGCACTGTGAGAACACAGCACGCCTGTATAACGGGGGCTGTGGGACTTGGGGGTGGGTGGCTGTGAGAGAACAGGAAACATATATTGGTCTCTGCCCAAGTTCCTGCACAGAGCTCCCAAAACATTTGTAATTTCCAAGTTTTGAGAACACTAGGAGCATCTCTTGTTCTAACATTTGGTCTTTAACCCCATCCCTAACACAGGGCTACTAAGACCCTTGTACATTTCTAAGTGAAAAGAACACTGGGAGCATCTTTTGTTCTAATGAGGCAACTCTAGGTGGGCTCCTGCATGGGGGCTGGTCACCTGAAAGACCAAGCCATGATTAGAAGTGGAATTTTCAGCCCCACCCCTCATCCTCCAGAGAGGGGAGAGGGGCTAGAAACAGAGTTAATAATTGATTATGCCTACGTGAGAGAGCCTCCATAAAATCCCAATACAGTCATCCCTCAGTATCTGCGGGGGACTGGTACCAGGACCCTCCTCAGACACCAAAATCCACGGATACTCAAGTCTCTTTATATAAAAAAGTGTAGTATTTGCATATAACCTACCTGCACACATATACTTTAAATCATCTCTAGATTACATATAATACCTAATACAATGTAAATACTATGTAAATACAGTCATGCATCATTTAACGATGGGGATACATTTTGAGAAATACATCGTTAGGCAATTTTGTCGTTGTGTGGACATCATAGAGTGTACTTCGCAAACCTAGATGGTATAGCCTACTACACACCTAGGCTATATGGAACTAATCTTATGGGACCACCATCATATATGCAGTCTGTCATTGAACAAAACATCTTATGTGGCACATGACTGTATATATAAATGTCCATTGACAGATGAATGGATAAAGAATATTACATTTTCTTTATCCATTCATCCACCAACAGCCATTTAGGTTATTTCCATATCTTGAATAATGCTGCAATGAACAAGGGAGTTCAGATATCTCTTTGCTATCCTGTTTTCAATTCTTTTGGATGCATACACAGCAATAGGATTACTGGATCATATGGTAGTTCTATTTTTAATTTTTTGAGGAACCTCCGTACTGTTTTCCATAACAGTTGTACTAATTTATATTCCCACCAGCCATGTACAACGGTTCCCTTTTTCCACATCTTCACCAACACTAGTTATCTTTTGTCTTTTGATAATACCCAAGCTAACAGTGATACCTCATTATAGTTTTGATTTGCATTTCCCTGATAATGAGAGATGTTGAGCATCTTTTCATATACCTGTTAGCCATTTGAATATGTTCTTTTGAGAAGTGTCTATTTAGATCTTTTGCCCATTTTTTAATCGAGTTATTTACATTTTTAGTAATTTGCATTCCTTATATATTTTGGATATTAATGCCTTATTGAATACATGGTTTGCAAATATTTTTTCCATTTTGTGGATTGCCTTTTCATTTTGTTGTTTCCTTTGATATGCAGAATCTTTTTAGTTTCATGTAGTCCCAATTGTCTATTTTTGCTTTTGTTGCCTGTGCTTTTGGTATCATATCCAAAAAGTTATTGTCAAGACCAATGTCAAGAAGATTTTTTGCTGTCTTCTTCTAGGAGTTTTATAGTTGCAGGTCTAATGTTTAATTCTTTAACCCATTCTGAGTTGATATTTGTGTATGGTATGAGATATGGGTACAATTTCATTCTTTTGCATGTGGATATTCAGTTTTCCCAACACCATTTGTTGAAGAGACTGTCCTTTCCCCATTGTGTGTTCTTGGCTCCCTTGCAGAAGCTCAGTTGGCCATAAATACGTTAGTTTATTTCTGGGTTCTCTATTCTGTTCAATTGGCTTATATGTCTGTTCTTATGTTGTTTTCATTGCTATGTAACATAATTTCAAGTCAGAAAATGTGATGTCTCCAGCTTTGTTGTTCTCACTCAAGATTGCTTTGGCTATTCAGGGTCTTTTGTCGTTCCCTATGAATTCTATTTCTATTTTTCTATTTCTGTAAAAGCTGCCATTAGGATTTTGATAGGAATTGCATTGAATCTGTACGTCACTTTCAGTAGTATGGACATCTTTTTTCTTTTGCTTTAATTAATAATTTTTTTAATTGAAGTATAGTTGACATACAATATTGTATTAGTTTCAGGTGTACGACATAGTGATTCAGCATTTATATAGGGCCGGCCTGGTGGCTTAGCGGTTAAGTGTGCGGGCTCCGCTACTGGCGGCTGGGGCCTGCACCGACCCACGGCTTCTCTGGCCAAGCTGAGGCTGCGTCCCACATACAGCAACTAGAAGGATGTGCAACTATGACATACAACTATCTACTGGGGCTTTGGGGAAAAAAAGGAGGAGGATTGGCAATAGATGTTAGCTCAGAGCTGGTCTTCCTCAGCTAAAAGAGGATTAGCATGGATGTTAGCTCAGGGCTGATCTTCCTCACAAAAAAAAAAAAACAAAACAAACAAACAAAAACATTTATATACATTACAAAATGACCACACTGATAAAACTAGCAGCCCTCTGGAACACACAGTGACAGCTATAGGCCAGGCGGTGGCACCATTCCCGCTTTCCCTCCGTGGCGGGGTGTCCCCGCCAGCGGCCCGGAAGTGACCCATAAACATGTCTTGTGAGAGGACAGGCCTCTCGGAGCTGCGATCAGAGCTCTACTTCCTCATCGCCCAGTTCCTGGAAGATGGACCCTGTCAGCCGGAGGCCCAGGTGCTGATCCGGGAGGTGGCCCGAGAAGGAGCTGCTGCTCCACCACACCGACTGGGCCGGGAAGGAGCATCCCAGGACCTACCAGAATCTGGTGAGACATTCACGGCGCAGAGCAAAGAAGCTTTTCCCCGAGTGGAATAAAAATTGAATTTCCCACAATTTTTTACAGAGACAAAAACTTGGCCCAGGAACGTGAAAGCTTCAAAGGCCACGGGGAGGGTTGGGAGGCCGGCGGGGGGCCACGGGGGGCGGCGGCCAGGGGGACCCGCACCCCGGGGCCGCAGGGGCTGCCGACAATTTATTTGCGATATTTTGTTAATGTGCTAGAAATAAAGATACGTCATGAGTGTTGTGCAGTGAAGGCCGCAGGAGGAGGGTCCGGCGCGGGAGGCGCGGGAGGCGCGCCCGCTGCTCCGTGCTGCTCGCCGGGCGCTGCGCGGGGGGCGCGGCTGTCTCGGCGCGCACAATGGCTGGGGCCGGGCTGCGCCGAGTGGTGTTAGCATTTCACAGGCAGCCAGTTCAGCCGCGGCGGAACCGTGGCGGGACGTTCTTTTTTCTTCTCTCGCTTCCTTAGCTTTCCTTAAATTCCGAGCTGGGTTTTTTGTTGGAGGGGTTCCGATGTGTGATGGTTGGCCGGCGGCACGTCTCTTATTTACGCATTTTCGCGGAAGCAGAAAGACTGAAGTCGGAAGTTTAACAGGCTTTTTCTCGTTTTGCTAATTCTCCTGTTAACGCCTCTCGTTCAATTAAAAGCTGTTGTAGGCCGCTGAAGAGTTTTGATTTTTACCCATATTCAGTGTTGGAAGGGAACTTGGCAAGTAAAAGCTTTTTGGTTTATGTTGGACTGTATTTTGTTCAGAAGCTTGAAAAGTACCTAATGGTTAATTTTGTGGATTTTTCAAAGTGAATATTTTAGTAATTTTTAAAAATTGACTTCTGAAAGTGGACCTATTGCATAAATCTTGTGAATGGAAAAGTAAGGTATTTGTATTCGGGGGTTACATTTTCCATTTTCTTTTCTCCTCCTAAACTGATTTAGATTGTTTTTATGAATATGTGTGGGGAACAGTTAAGCAGTCACACCGGGGCGAATCAAGCCTTGGAAATCTATGCAGTGCATTGGTTTTTCTCAGACGTATTTGCAGCTGATGTTTTAAGATAGTTATAATGACTAATGTTACTTCATAAGGGCTTCTGAAACGACTAGGAAGTTTCAGTTAGCTTAGAATTGAATGTCTTCTGTGAGGTGAAGGCATGAGGTGATTTTGATGGTTTGTGTTTCCTTTGGGTATAGAAAATCTAACTTTTGCGTCTAAATCTCTTGTGATTTAATATAGGTTGTTAATAAGTGCTCACAGCTGTTAAAGTAAGCAAGGGTACTTAGGTTTAGTAAATTTAATAGAAAGTTGGTGTATTCATTTCTATACTTTGTTAGTTTTCAAGTAGTGACTTAACGCTAGTTGCATTAAATACTTGACTAAAATGCATGGAGTTTGAAGCAAATGCTAAGATTCAATAACTGCAATATTTAAATTAATTTTTAAGTTGTAAATATTTGATAAAATCTTAAGTGGATTCCATGTCTCCCTTATTATTTGAAAAAATTATCATAAAGATTATAATATTCCATTTTTAAGAATTGGACAGATTTTACAAACCCATCTTTTTATCTAGTAAAAACCCCACTGAAGATTGCTTTTTTTTCTTAACTTGGAGACTCTTGGTAATGTTATATTTATATTTTTTAAATGAAGTGGCTAATGGCATCTGGTCAAATTACAGGAATGTCTAATCCTTTTAGGTGTATCATTTTGTTTTCTCCAGTAAAAAGAGGGGCACCAATGTTGGTTTCTGTTTAATTTTTTGAGAGGCTTTCTTCTTTCTCACATGTTAATAAAATGAATTTATATTCCTAGTCTCTTGGAAAAAAAAAAAACTAGCAGCCATCTGTCACCATACAGTTATTACAGTATTGTTGACTATATTCCCTATGCTGTACATTACATCCCTATGATTTATTTATTTTATGACTTCAAGTTGGTACTTCCCCCCACTCTCCTCCCCTCTGGCAACCACCAATTTGTTCTCTATATCTGTGAGTCTGTTTCTATTTTATTTTGTTTTGGGTTTTTTATGTTCCACATATAAGTGAAATCATATGGTATTCATCTTTCTCTGACTTATTTCACTTAGCATAATATGCTGTAGATCCATCCATGTTGTCACAAATGACAAGATTTAATTCTTTTTTATGACTGAGTAATGTTCCATTGTATATATGCCACATCTTCTTTATCCATTCATCTACTGATGGACACTTAGGTTGCTTACGTTATCTTGGCTATTGTAAATAATACTGCAGTGAACATATGGGTGCATATATCTTTTCAAATTAGTTTTTTGAGGATTTTTTTTTAATAATTTATTTATTTTTCCCCCAAAGCCCCAGCAGATAGTTGTATGTCATAGTTGCACATCCTTCTAGTTGCTGTATGTGGGACGCAGCCTCAGCACGGCCGGAGAAGCGGTGCGTCTGTGCACGCCCGGGATCCAAACCCGTCAAATTCGTTTTTTTGTTTTCTTTGGATAAATACCCAGAAGGAGAATTGCTAGATCATATGGCAGTTTTATTTTTAATTTTTTGAGGAAGCTCCATAGTGATTGTACCAATTTACATTCTCACCAACAGTGCATGAGGATTCTCTTTTCTCCACATCCTTGTTAACACTTGTTATTTGTTCTCTTTTTGATAATGGCCATTCTGACAGATGTGAGGTGGTATCTCATTGTGGTTTTGATTTGCATTTCTCTGATGATTAGTGATATTGAGCATCTTTTCATGTGTCTGTTGGCCATCTGTATGTGTTCTTTGGAAAAATGTCTATTCAGGTCCTTTGCCCATTTTTTAATCAGTTTGGTTGTTCTGATATTGAGTTCTATGAGTTCTTTATATATTTTGGATATTAACCCTTTATTGGATATATCATTTGAAAATATATTCTCCCATTCAGTAGGTTGTCTTTTCATTTTGTTGATGGTTTCCTTTGCTATGAAAAAGTTTTTTAATTTGATGTAGTCCCATTTGTTTATTTTTGCTTTTGTTGCCCTTGCCTCAAGAGACAGAGCCGTAAAAGTATTGCTAAGACTGATGTCAAAGAGTTTACTACCTATGTTTTCTTCTAGGAGTTTTACGATTTCAGGTCTTACATTTAAGTCTTTAATCCATTTTGAGCTTATTTTTGTATATAGTGTAGGAAAGTAGTCAAGTTTCATTCTTTTGCATGTATCTGTCTAGTTTTCCCAACGCCTTATTGAAGAGACTGTCTTTTCTCCATTGTATATGCTTGCCTCCTTTGTAGTAGATTAATTGACTATATAGGTGTGGGTTTATTTCTGGGATCTCTATTCTGTTCCTTTGATCTATGTGTCTGTTTTTGTGCCAGTACCATATTGTTTTGATAGCTTTGCAGTATAGTTTAAAATCAGGCAGAGTGATACTACCAGCTTTGTTCTTCTTTCTCAAAATTGCTTTGGCTAGTCAGGGTCTTTTGTGATTTCATACAAGTTTTAGGATTATTTGTTCTGGTTCTGTGAAAAATGCCATGGTATTTTAATAGGGATACATTAAATCTGTAGATTTCTTTGGGTAGTATGGACATTTTAACAATATTAATTCTTCCAATCCATGAGCATGGTATATCTTTCCATTTATTTATGTCATCTTCAATTTCTTTCATCAGTGTCTTATAGTTTTTAGTGTACAGGTCTTTTACCTCCTTGGTTAAATTTATTCCTAGGTATTTTATTCTTTTTGATGTAAGTGTAAATGGAATTTTTTTCTTAATTTCTGTTTCTGATAGTTCATTGTTAGTGTATAAAAACACAACTGATTTCTGTATATTTATTTTGTATCCTGCAACTTTACTGAACTCATTTATTAGCTCTAATAGTTTTTTGGTGGAGTCTTTAGAGTTTTTTATATACAATGTCATGTCATCTGCAAGTAGTGACAGTTTTACTTTTTCCTTTCCAATTTGGATGCCTTTTATTTCTTTTTCTTGTCTGATTGCTGTAGCTAGGACTTCTAATACTGTGTTGAATAAGAATGGTGAGAGTGGGCATCCTTGCCTTGTTCCTGATCTTAGAGGAAAAGCTTTCAGCTTTTCACCATTGAGTATGATGTTGGCCATTATTATGTTGAGGAATGTTCCCACTATACCCACTTTGCTGAGGGTTTTATCATAAATGGATGTTGAATTTTGTCAAATGCTTTTTCTGCATCTATTGAGATGATCATATGATTTTTATCCTTCATTTTGTTAATGTGGTGTATCACATTGATTGCTTTGTGAATATTGAACCATCCTTACATCCCTGTAATAAATCCCACTTGATCATGGTGTGTGATCCTTTTAATGTGTTGTTGAATTTGGTTTGCTAATATTTTGATGAGGGTTTTTGCATCTATGTTCATCAAGGATATTGGCCTGTAATTTTCTTTTTCTGTAATGTCTTTGTCTGGTTTTGGTATCAGGGTGATACTGGCCTTGTAGAATGAGTTTGGGAGTGATTCTTCCTCTTTAATTTTTGGAATGGTTTGAGAAGGATGGATATTAACTCTTCTTTAAATGTTTGGTAGAATTCGCCTATGAAGGCATCTGGTCCTGGACTTGTGTGTGTTGGGAGTTTTTTTGATTACTGATTCAGTTTCATTACTAATAATTGGTCTGTTCAGATTTTATATTTCATCCTGATTCAGTCTTGGAAGATTGTATGTTTCTGGGAATTTATCTGTTTCTTCTAGGTTGTCCAATTTTGGCATATAATTGCTCATAGTAATCTCTTATGATCTTTTGTATTTCTGTGGTGTCAGTTGTAACTTCTCCTCTTTCATTTCTGATTTTATTTGATCCCTTTCTTTTTTCTTGATGAGTTTGCCTAAAGATTTATCAATTTTGTTTATCTTTTCAAAGACCCAGCTCTTAGTTTCATTGATCTTCTCTATTGTTTTCTTAGTCTCTATTTCATTTATTTCCACTCTACTTTTTATTATTTCTTTCCTTCTACTAACTTTGGGCTTTGTTGGTTCTTCTTTTTCTAGTTCCTTTAGGTGTAAGGTTAGATATTTGAGATTTTTCTTGTTTCTTGAGTTAGGCCTGTATTGCTATAAACTTCCCTCTTAGAACTGCTTTTACTGCATCATAGATTTTGAACCATTGTGTTTCCTTTTTCATTTGTCTCAAAGTATTTTTTTTTACTTCGTCTTTGATTTCTTTGTTGACCCATTGATTGTTTAGTAGCATGTTGTTTAGCCTCCAAGTGTTTGTGGGTTTTTTCTAGTTTTCTTCTTATAATTGATTTCTAGTTTCGTACTATTGTGGTCAGAAAAGATGCTTGATATGATTTTAATCTTCTTAAATTTATTGAGACTTGTTTTGTGATCTGTCCTGGAAAATGTTCCATGTGCATTTAAAAGGATGTGTATTCTGCTGTTTTTGGATGGAATCTTCTGTATATATCCATTAAGTCCATCTGGTGTAATAGGTCATTTAAGGCCAATGTTTCCTTATTGATTTTCTGTCTGGATGATCTATCCACTGATGTAAGTGAGGTGTTAAAGTCCCCTACTATTATTGTGTTTCTGTCAATTTCTCCTTTTATGTTTGTTAATATTTGCTTTATGTATTTAGGTGCTCCTATGTTGGGTGCATAGATATTTACAAGTGTTATATCCTTTTGTTGGATTGTTTCCTTTATCATTATGTAATGCCTTTCTTTTTCTCCTGTTACAGTTTTTGTTTTAAAGTCTATTTTCTCTGATACAAGTATTGCAACTTCAGCTTTCTTTTCATTTCCATTTTCATGGAATATCTGTATCTTTTTGTTTTTTTGAGATCACATTGGTTTATAACTTTGTGTGTATATATATATATATACCATGTGTTCCTTATCCATTCACTTATTGATGGGCACTTGGGTTGCTTCCATGTCTTGGCTATTGTGAATAATGCTGTGATGAACATAGGAGTGCATATATCTTTTTGAATTAGTGTTTTCATGTTCTTTGGATAAATATCCAGAAATGGAATAGCTGGATCATGTGGTATTTCTATTTTTAATTTTTTGAGAACTCTCCATGCTGTTTTCCATAGTGGCTGCACCAGTTTGCATTCCCACCAGCAGTGTATGAGGGTTCCCTTTTCTCCACATCCTCTCCAACACTTGTTATTTCTTGTCTTTTTAATCATAGCCATTCTGGTGAGTGTGAGGTGCTATCTCATTGTAGTTTTGATTAGCATTTCCCTAATAATTAGTGATGTTGAACATCTTTTCATGTGTCTTTTGACCATCTGTATATCTTCTTTGGAAAAATGTCTGTTCATATCTTCTGCCCATTTGTTTGATCGAGTTGTTCATTTTGTTTTTGTTGAATTGTATGAGATCTTTATATATTTTGGGAATTAACTTCTTGTCAGAAAAATGATTTGCAAATATTTTCTCCCACTTGGTGGGTTCTCTTTTCGTTTTGTTGATGGTTACCTTTGCCATGCAGAAGCTTTTTAGTTTGACGTAGTCCCATTTGTTTATTTTTCCTTTTTGTTTCCCTTGCCTGAGGAGACATAGTACTCAAAAAGATACTGCTAAGACCATTGTCAAAGAGTGTACTGCCTATGTTTTCTTCTAGGATTTTTATGGTTTCAGGTCTTATATTTAAGTCTTTAATCCATTCTGAGTTTCTGCCTCTTAATTTATGTGTTTAAACCAAATGTATTTAATGTAAATATTGGCATATAATGTAATATAATTACATAATTAATGTTATATAATGTGATTATTGGTGTGTAATGTATAATGTGTGTAATGTATAATGTATAATGTGTGTAATGTATAATGTTATTATTGGTATGTAATTTCATAATAAATTGTTAGATTTATGTCTGTGTAGTATAATAAAAAATATTTGGTCTTTGTCTTGGTCCCTGGCACAGAGCTCCTAAAACCCTTGGAATTTACTGCCTTTTTTTTTTTTTTTTTGCTAATGAGATGACTCATGGTGGGGTGTGGGGGACCAGTGGCCAGAAAAACCAACCATACAGTTAGAGGATTAAAACTTTCAGCCCCACCCTCGACCTTCTGGGAGAGAAGAGGGGTCAGAGATTATTGAGCTCAATCATCAATTGCCAATGATTTAATCAATCATGCCTATGTAGTGAGACCTCCATAAAAGCCCCTAAAAGTTTGGGGAGCTTCTGGGTTGGTGAACACACTAACGTGTTTGTAAGGTGGCATGCGTTGGTAGGGTGGCATGCGTTGGTAGGGAGGCATGTGTTGGTAGGGTGGCATGCCTGGAGAGGGCATGGAAGCTCTGTACCGCCCACCCCCATACCTTGTCCTATGCATCACTTCCATTTGGCTGTTACTGAGTTGTATCCTTGTAACCAGTAATTGTAAGTAATGTACTTTCCTGAATTCTGTGAGTCATTGTCAAACCTGAGGGGGTTGTGGGAACCCCCAAATTTATAGTCAGCCAGGTAGAAGTGTGGGTGGCCTGGGCACCCCATTTGTAGCTGGCATCTTAAGTGGACTCAATCTTGTGGAACTCTTTAACTTGTGGGATCTGATAGTAACTCCAGATAGATAATGTCATTACTGAATTGAATTTTTGGATATCCAGTTAGTGTCAGAGAATTGGTTGGTGTGGAAGAAACACGTATTTGGTGTCAGAGAAAAAAACCCCACACACATGTGGTATCAGAAAACACCACCCATTCTTGAATCTTATTATTTGTCTTCTGTTTGTTCCCTCCATTTTTCTATTCCTCTGTTTCCCCTTTTCCCTTTCCTGCCTTCTTTTCTTTTCCTGGGTTCATTGTTACAGGCACTGCCTGCCCAGGATGGGGAGAGGGCAGAAGGGGTGACTTTGGCTGAGGTCTCAGGCAGCAGAAAAGCTGATTTCCCTGTTCAGGCTCCTCGGATTCTGTCTCTCTCCCTCATCATCTCAGAATCCTTCTCCCTGCAGTGCTGCACACTGAAGACTTCTCTGTTGAGTTCCCCCAGGCCCTCTCCTAACTCCAGGAACCTCCTCATTCTGAACAGTCCCTGGATGCACCCCCCGCACAAACATGTGCTATGGAATTCAGTTTCTAGAAAGCACTTCTCCCTCTGCCTGGATTAATTTAACATTTTTTAAAGACCTGATCTATAAGTGACCATCTACACGTGATACATTGGGAGTGTTAAGTCTACAAAGACCTGCTGCCAGCACCATTGACGACAGACAACTCGACAGTGAGCCCCATCGCCCTTTTGTAGTGCCCCTGACTCCTGCACCTACTGTTCACTTATGCATAAAATCTCTCTTAAGAGCGTTACTAGAAAAACATACTGGGGGCAGGCCCATCCTATTTGGGTCGATGGAGTTATTTTTAAGGTTTCTTCTTATCCTGATCTGATAATGACCCAACTCCTACATTTTATGGAATATGGGCTGTTTATGGGGGTTGTGAAGTAGGTCACCATGTACACAGGCCTCAGCCCCTGTGACATCATGGGATAGCATGGAACTTTGAATCGGGTTTTAGATGCCATTACGTACCACCTTGATACCAGGAGCATCTTGAGGTCAGCACATTCTCCTAAAGGGTCCGTGTAGAATGAGAGCAGCTGGAAACAGCACAGAACAGGATGCAGAAGAAACAGGAAGTAGAACCATGAAAGGAGGGGATGATACTATGAAAACGAGAGACAGGTACTAGCCACACCAAGCTTAGGATGATGTCCAGAGTGAATTCGTGTGCTAGGAGTAAACGCGGCTTGGTGAATAAGGGAGGACATGCACAGGTAATTGTTTCCTGAACTAGAAAGTCTCTGATCTGGCTTGTGAATTCAGTCAATCAAAAAGCACTTTGATCTTATAAAACCAACTTAAAGCACCGCTTCCCCTCGTTTTTATGAAGAGAAGTCAGTAATGGGTGACTCTCAGAAGACACCTGGAGTCTGGATGCATAGTGCCACCGTGCCCCCACAACGCTGAATAAAGTCTCTCCTGGGCTGGGAGCCCGGTCCTGTGTGAGGCCCAGGACATAAATACGCCTATGGTGGGATCAGGGCCATGGAGTTCTGCACGGCCCCTGTTTCTCTTCCACCCTGAGCTCTTCCTTCCGACTCTCACAGCAGCAGCACCGCCCAAAGTTCTGGCTTCCCTTCAGCGTCACTGTGAGAGTGTTTCTGTGACTACACAAAGCACTGTCCCTGGAATGCAGCACACTGCAGCTGCTCCGAGGCAGATGTTTGGGGCTGAGAAAAAAGCTCTCTACTTGCCTCCTCCAAGGGCAGGAGCCACCCAGTGGTGAGATTACCCATGAGTCTCCTGGTTGAAACAGACCTTGAGCCTCTGATGTAAGAAGCCAGATGTGATGGAGACAGGTGGGCTCTGTTTACTGCCTGTCACTCTCGGAGTCTGGCCTTCTCACAAGGGACAGCTTGATGTCACCAGTGTTGGTGAGTTTTGTTTCAGTACCACAGGTGTGAAGATAATGGCTCACCCCAGACTGGAGGACTCAGTTTCCAGGTGCTCTTGCGAGTCAGCCTTCTTGAGTTCTCAAACATATTTATGGGAGGGGAAGAGTCAGTGACCATGAGCACAAATTCACTTTTAACTGCTGTTCCTGTAAATTGTTACCATGACATTTAAAAGTTACTTTTAACAACCAAAAAGAGTCACAGTACTCAGAACTTGTGAAGCCCAGTCTCTCTGTGTTGCAATGAGAAGATTATTGGGCCAGAACTGGCTGGATCAGATATGAGCAGGTGCCTGGCACCAGCATCCAGAACAGTAACTGGGGACCCAGAGCCTGGAGCTTCCTTGAGTCTGAGGAAAGAGACAGGAGAAACTGGGAGGGCTCTCTGGTTTCTTCTTGTACCAGAACATCCTGTAGGCACCAACTCAGAAGCCATGGCTCAGGGTACAGGCAAGTTTGGCCTGTTGTTCCTAGGGATACAGGGAGGACAGCTGAGTTAGCACCAACTGGAGAACAGACAGATCACTGGGCTGGGCCAGGTTGCACCTGCTCTGGGGTCTGAGCCACAGGGGGCTCACTCATGCTGGGAAGCATCCCCCAGATCTCTGAGGACTGTCTCTGCCCACACAGTGAGAGACGAGCACAGGAGGAGACCAAGAAGGCTGTGGGAGATGCAGTGGGGCTAAGTTACCCTATGCCTTTCTTCCCCTTCAGTAATCTGCAGAGGAAGAGCTGCTCATATAAACTTGTCCCCACCCAGTGCCTTCTCCAGTCCCTCCCTGAGCACTGCTTCTGGCCTGAGCTGAGGGCCTGTGGAGAGAGGGGGCTGAGAGGGCTGTGTATGACATTAGTTATTTCAGAAATCTTAAAAGTGCATAAATAAATGACCATTTATGACACTACTACCCAAAGAAAGTATCAGTGCTTTGGTGGATTTTCTTCCACTCATTTTCCAGAGCCCATTATACAACTGATTGTAAATGATATCCATCCGGAACATAAAAATAACGTATGCCCACTGTGGGGCAAAGGAATGGATGAAGACCAAACTGGGACCCTATCAGCTCCGATTAGCTAAGGGGGTGGGGAGTGGATGAGCCCTGGTGTGAAGAGCACCAGCAAAACCACAGCCAGTTACTCCCCACCCCAATAAATAATGACTTGGATCTGATCGTCAACTTTTGCTTCTCAGGAGAAGCAACGGTAGGGAGAGACTCTCAGAGTAACTGCCCAGCCCTATGGGTCTGGAGGCAGAAGGATGGGAAAGCAAGAGAGATGAGACAGTCTCCACTTGTTTGCAGCTCAGCACAAGCCAGGCCTTAGGCAACTGCCCTGAGTTTTTACACGAAGACACTTGCTTCAGAGTGCGGGTTTATGGATAGTTTGTCTCAAGGCAATGAAACTCCAGCAGTTCCCTACCTCTTTTGTCCTCTAATAAACAAGTTAGTGACAATGTTGAACTTTACCTGAGCCCTGTGCTCCCAAAAAACAGCCATGGTTTAAGAAATCCCCCAACCTTTTGTTTTTGGAAACCATTCCCCACCCCCCAACCCCCACATTTGTGTTCTAGGAAACAGCTTACCTCAAAAAATTACCCTTCCCAGGATGCATTTATATGGTGACTGACCAACAAAAATTTCACAATGTTATAAACTATTAAGACGTCAATAAAAAAAATCACTCTTCCCCATGACCAAGACAAGACTGGCTATCCACTCTTCCTCATGGCTCCCGGACAAGTCAAGGCTGACTCCTTGTTTACCTTGGGCAAGGCCAGACACAGACCCATTTGCCAGAACCTGCTGACCAGGCTAGACACACACACTCCCACTTCTGTTCTTTGAGTAACTGAGATTAGAAGTGTTTGTTTCGGGGCCGGCCCCGTGGCGTAGCGGTTAAGTGCGGGCGCTCCGCTGCTGGTGGCCTGGGTTTGGACTCCGGAAGCGCACCAATGCACCGCTTATCAGGACATGCTGTGGTGGCGTCCCATATAAAGTGGAGGAAGATGGGCACGGATGTTAGCCCAGGGCCAGTCTTCCTCAGCAAAAAGAGGAGGATTGGCATGGATGTTAGCTCAGGACTGATCTTCCTCACAAAAAAAACAAGTGTTTGTCTCCCTGAAACCAGCTAACCACAGAGAAAAACGTTTGTGGGTCAGATAAGTGAGACCTCCCCTCCTTGCAAACAACCGCACCTGCAACTTGATTATCTCTCACTATAAAAGTCTAAGGCAGAACCACTCTGCTGAGACACTCTGATCTTTGGATCTGGGCTGCTCTCCCTATTGCAATAGCTGAAATAAAATCCTCTCCTTAACTTCCCAGTGTATTTTGTCTTTGACACTAGGCTACCTCCTGCTCCAGGCCAAAGTCACCATCCCACACCTCCCCCTTTCAAACAGCCCCCTTCACCCTATTGCTACGTTTTTCTCCATTTTCCTTCTCTAATCCTACCAGGGTTGATCTTGGAGGCTAGCATCTTGATTGGTATCATTTCAAACAGAAAAAACAATTATCATCTACTCACAAGACCTCCTCTTCCTAAGCCTATCACCTTGAATAAATCACTTCAGTTTAGACGAGAATAATCATCATTAAACATAAATGTAATACCTCTCTCCCAGCCTCCCCATCTCAAGGAGAAAAAGTTTCTAGAGAAAAATCACAGTTAGAAGGGACCATTGGTCAGGCATATTCCAATTTTTGCTCCCTGAAAAGTTTCTCCTGCTCTTATGAAGCTTTTATTCTAACGATGGGCAGGTGGAGAGACAGTACACCAGGTACACATATAAGTATGTAGTATGACAGGTATTAACAAGTATTATGAAGGAAAATGGGGAAGGGGAAGAGAGAGTGTCTGCAGGCAGGCTAAGACTAGATCTATACATACATTACATTATTTAAAGACTAAACCGATAGATTAAAAAAGATATATCACCTAATCACAATGTGGACCTTATCTGGATCTTGATTTAAATAAACAATTTATGAGATGCCTGGAAATTTGAGCACAGACTAGATATTTGATGATATGGAATTAAGTTTTTTACATGTGATAAAATGATGTTGTGGTTATATTTTATACTTTGGAGATAAATGCTGAAATATTTGCAGATGGAGTGATGTGATGTCAGGAATTTGCTTCCAAGAGATTCAGAAGGAAAGAGGAGAGTGTGAGTGTGACTGCAAGGGGCCTGGCAAAGAGTTGATGACTATGGAAGCTGAGTGATGAGTAGTGGAATCTATTGTACTATTTGTGTCTACTTCTGTGTTTCCATAAAAAGAGGCTTTAGAAAAATAATGCTGTTAAGGGTTGAATTGTACCCCCCCTTCCAAAATTCATATGTTGAAGTCCTAACCCCCAGTACCTCAGAACGTGACTGTATTTGGAGATAGGGCCTTTGAAGAGGTGATTAAGATAAAATGAGGTCATATGGGTGGGCCCTAATCCAATACAACTGGTGTCTTTATAAGAAGAAGAGATGAGGACACAGACATGTGCACACAGAGGAAACCCATGTGAGATCACAGCAAGATGGCGGCCATCTGCAAGCCAAGGAAAGAAGACTCAGAAAAAACCAACCCTGCCGACACCTTGATCTTAGATTTCCAGCCTCCAGAACTGTGAGAAAATAAATTTCTGTTGTTTAAGCCATCTACTCTGTATTTTGTCAGGTATGGCAGCCCTAGTAAACTAATACAATGCCTTCAAGAAATAAATGAAAAACTGGAAAAAAAATACACCAGAGAATTTAAACTAATGCCAGGCAAGTTAATCTAAGTGCAGCTTTCTGATTCTACAATACTCACTTTAGCAAAGTTATAAAATTCAAGTGATCACATGCTTACAAAAATGTGAAAGATTAAAGATGCAAAATACTAATAATCGTAATCACTAGGATTTATTCAGGTCTCACTACCTGCCAGGTACTAGGGTACAGCTCTCTGTGAAGTATTTTATTTACTCCTCCGAACAACTTCATGATCAAGGTACTACTGTACCCGTTTTATAAATGAGGGAATTAAGGGTCAACGAGATTCGGTAATTTAGCCAGATAACTTGGTTGAGGAGTGAGGTTTCCGCTCAGGCCGTTTAACCCCACGCAGAGCCCCCACGCACAGCCACTGCGTCTCTTTGGCAGCTTTCCTAGCGTTTCCTTCTCATCCTTGGGAGTCTCTATCGTTTAGGTCTTGCTGCCAATACCTGCAGGAAGACAACGGAAAATTTCTCAACGCGGGAGCATATATCCCTTTCCCTCTCCTCTTTCTCCAGTGCAGCATTAGAAATTTATGTCCTAAAAACCATTGCTGAGAGGCGGAGTCAAGATGGCGGCGTAGGCAGACTCTGAACTCACCTGGTCCCGCGGACACAGCCAATTTACGACTACTCGTGGAACAATTACCCGAGAGACAGCACTGAAAACTGGATGAGAGGAACTCCTGCAACAACGGACAATCCTAACTGGGGTAGAAGAGGCAGAGACTCCCTTCTGGAGAGGAAAAACGCCGCCTTCACAAGCCGCCAGCTTCACGGCCGCAGGGAGCAGCGCACAGGTACGCAGCCTCCCTGGAGGCGCGGGGCCCTGAGCCGGGAGCGCCCCCGCTGTGGGCATTTTGTGGACCCAGCACAATCGAGACCAGCGGCATAATATCTGACTGTGCCTGCTACTCAAGCACTGGGGAGCACCCCCAGAAAACCCGGTTCACAAAGAAACTAAAACTGGCTCTTAAAGGGCCCGTGCGCAAACTTACCCGTTTCAGAAAGCATCCTAAAATCACCAGAAAGAAAGGTGCACAGTGCTGTGGTGAAAAGAGACTCACCTAATAGGCCTTGAGTGCATCTCGGTGAGGGGTGGGACTGGGACATTGGCGGCGGCCATTGTTGTGGCCTGGTGTGAGCGTGCTGACACAGACGCCATTGGAGTTCTCCCTGAGGCCTGCTAGCCCAGGGTCTGCTCCACCTGCTAGAGCACCGATTTAATCCAGCTCAGCCAGGGCAGGCAGCCCACCCTAGAGACTGGCCCCACCCAACAACAAGCCCTCAGGCAACGTGTGGGCCTGCATAGATTGGTGACTGGATTCTCTGCTGCCTGGCAACTGAGCCAACTTTAGCAGGGCAGGGTGTGCACAAGGAGCGGGTGGAGAGTGTGGGGCGGTGGTGGCGGAGTGTGTGGGGCTCCCGCTGTGGAGAGACTGGGTCCACTTGGGGAGGTTGGGGCGCTCACACGGGGCAGGACTGTGTTGACTGTGTGTGTAGACCTGTGGGCGGCAGGGCTTGTCAGCTGCAGAAGACTTGTGCTTCTCAAAGACCCACATAGGAGGTTTGCCCCACCTTCCAAAGCCTGAAACAATTGGGTGCTACTGTACCTGAGGCCAGCCCCACCCAGCTGCAATCCTCAGAGAGCTGACAAGAGACCTAATAGGCTAGAGGCTTACAGCAATTGTAAGGCCCTGAGCCTAACAACCTGCCATGCTGGGGGCCTGCTCACTTAAAAGAAATACTGCAACACAAATGTGGTATTAGAACTTACAGCCAAATGTGCTGGGGCTCCCCACACCTGATAAAGAGACTGAAGGGCCCACAACAACTACAAGCAGCTGAGCATTACAACAGCTGGCCAGGAGCATAACTCAGCCTCCCTGGGTGCCTATAGGGAGAGCTAACAGGCCACAACAGAAGGACACACGTAGCCCACATAGGGGCCACCCCTGGAACATTGAGAACTGAGGGAAGCACACTGGAAGCCTCCTAAGCCATCACTTACATAAGGTCACCTATCCAAGAGCAGGAGACGCAGCTGACATACATAATACGTAGACACAAGCACAGGGAAAGAGGCAAAATGAGGAGGCAAAAGAATACATTCCAAGTAAGGGAACAGGACAAAACCCCAGAAAAGGAACTAAGTGAAACAGAAATGAGCAACCTACCCGACAGAGAGTTCAAACTAAGAGTGTTAGGGATGCTCACTGATCTGGGGAGAAGAATAGATGAACTCAGTGAGAATGTCAACAAAGAAATGGAAGATATAAAAAAGAACCAATCAGAAATGAAGAATACAATACTGGAAATGAAAAATTCATTAGAGGGACTCAAAAGCAGAGTAGAGGATACAGAAGAATGGATCTGTGAGCTGGAAGAAAGACTAGAAGAAATTACCCAAGGTGAACAGGTAAAAGAGAAAAGAATTAAAAAGAGTGAGGACAGTCTAAGGGACCTCTGGGACAACATCAAGCACACTAACATCTGTATTATAGGTGTCCCGAAGGAGAAGAGCGAGACAAGGGGGCAGAGAATCTATTTCAAGAAATAATAGATGAAAACTTCCCTAACCTAAGGAAGGAAACAGACATCCAGGTACAGGAAGCACAGAGAGCCCCAAACAAGATAAACCCAAAGAGGCCCACACCAAGACACATCATAATCAAAATGTCCAGAATTAAAGATAAAGAGAGAATCCTAAAAGCCGCAAGAGAATGTCAAGTTATATACAAAGGAAACCCCATAAGGCTATCAGCTGACTTCTCAGCAGAAACCTTACAGGCTAGAAGAGAATGGCACGATATATTTAAAGTGCTAAAAGGAAAAAACTTACAGCCAAGAATACTCTACCCAGCAAGGTTATCATTCAAAATGGAAGGAGAGATCAAAATTTTCCCAGATAAGCAAAAATTAAAGGAGTTTGTCACCAAGAAACCAGTGCTACAAGAAATGTTAAAGGGACTGATTTAAGGGGAAAAGAGAAGACCACAAATAGGAAAAATTATCTATTTCCATGATTAGAACGTAATGGATACAAATGCACAAAGAGGTTAGATATTATATCAAAAACATAAAAGGAGGGAGGAGGGGAGTTAAAGAGTACAGCTTTCAGACAGAGGTCAAACTAAAGTGAGCATCAATTCTGTATAGAAGAAGAAAGGAACAGAGAAAGACTACTAAAACACTGAGAAAAAAAAAAGTTAAAAAATGGCAGTAAGTACATACTTATCAATAGCTACTTTAAACATCAATGGACTAAATGCTCCAATTAAAAGGCATAGGGTGGCTGACTGGATAAAAAAACAAGACCCATATATATGCTGCATACAAGAGACACACTTCAGACCTAAAGACACTCACAAACTGAAAGTGAAGGGATGGAAAAAGATACTCCACGCAAATGGCAATGAAAAGAAAGCTGGGGTAGCAGTACTCATATCAGACAAAATAGACTTTAAAACAAAAACTGTAAAAAGAGACAAAGAAGGGCATTACATAATGATCAAGGGAACAATCCGACAAGAGGATATAACACTTGTAAATATCTATGCACCCAATGTAGGTGCACCTAAATATATAAAGCAATTATTAACAGACATAAAAACAGAAATAGACAGTAACACAATAATAGTAGGAGACTTTAACACTCCACTTACACCAACGGATAGATCATCCAAACAGAAGATCAATAAGGAAACATTGGCCTTAAACGACACACTAGAACAGATGGACCTAGTAAATATATACAGAGCATTCCATCCAAAAACCGAAGAATACACGTTCTTTTCAAATGCACATGGAACATTCTCCAGGATTGATCACATATTAGGCCACAAAACAAGTCTCCATAAATTTAAGAAGATTGAAATAATACCAAGCATCTTTTCTGACCACAACGGTATGAAACTAGAAATCAACTATAGGAAGAAAATCAGAAAAGCCACAAATACATGGAGATTAAACAAAATGCTACTGAACAACGACTGGGTTAACGAAGAAATCAAAGAAGAAATCAAAAAATACCTGGAGACAAATGAAAATGAAAATACGACATGCCAGAATTTATGGGATACATAAGCGGTTCTAAGAGGGAAGTTTATAGCGATACAGGCCTATCTCAACAAACAAGAAAAATCTCAAATAAACAATCTAACAGTGCACCTAAAGGAACTGGAAAAAGAAGAACAAACAAAGCCCAAAATCAGTAGAAGAAGGGAAATAATAAAAATCAGAGCAGAAATAAATGAAATAGAGACCAAAAAAACAATAGAAAAAATTAATAAAACCAAGAGCTGGTTCTTTGAAAAGATCAACAAAATTGACAAACCTTTAGCTAGACTCACCAAGAAAAAAAGAGAGAAGGCACAAATAAGTAAAATCAGAAATGAAAGAGGAGAGGTTACAACAGACACCTCAGAAATACAAAAGATTATAAGAGAATACTATGAAAAGCTATATGCCAACCAATTCGACAATCTGGAAGAAATGGATAAATTCTTAGAATCATACAACCTTCCAAAACTGGATCAAGAAGAAGTCGAGAATTTGAATAGACCAATCACCAGTAAGGAGATTGAAACAGTAATCACAAACCTCCCCAAAAATAAAAGTCCAGGACCAGACGGCTTCCCTGGTGAATTCTACCAAACATTCAAAGAAGACTTAATACCTATCCTTCTCAAACTCTTCCAAAAAATTGAGGAGGGGAGGAAGCTCCCTAACTCATTCTACGAAGCCGACATTACCCTGATACCAAAACCAGACAAGGACAACACAAAAAAAGAAAATTACAGGCCAATATCACTGATGAACATTGATGCGAAAATCCTCAACAAAATACTAGCAAATCGCATACAACAATACGTTAAAAAGATTATACACCATGATCAAGTGGGATTTATTCCAGGGATTCAGGGATGGTTTAACATTCGCAAATCAATCAACGTAATACACCACATTAATAAAATGAAGAACAAAAATCACATGATCATCTCAATAGATGCAGAGAAAGCATTTGACAAGATACAGCATCCATTTATGATAAAAACTCTGAATAAAATGGGTATAGAAGGAAAGTACCTCAACATAATAAAGACCATATATGACAAACCCACAGCTAATATCATCCTCAATGGTGAAAAACTGAAAGCTATCCCTCTAAGAACAGGAACCAGACAAGGATGCCCACTGTCACCACTCCTATTTAACATAGTATTGGAAGTCCTAGCCAGAGCAGTCAGGCAAGAGAAAGAAAGAAAAGGGATCCAAATTGGAAAGGAAGAAGTGAAACTGTCACTATTTGCAGATGACATGATTTTATATATAGAAAACACTAAAGAATCCACCAGAAAACTTTTAGAAGTAGTAAACGAATATGGTAAAGTTGCAGGATACAAAATCAACATACAAAAATCAGTTGCATTTCTGTACACTAACAACGAAGTAGCAGAAAGAGAAATTAAGAATACCATCCCATTTACAATTGCAACAAAAAGAATAAAATACCTAGGAATAAACTTAACCAAAGAGGTGAAAGATCTGTACACCGAAAACTATAAAACATTTCTGAAAGAAATTGAAGAAGACACAAAGAAATGGAAAGATATTCCGTGCTCTTGGATTGGAAGAATTAACATAGTTAAGATGTCCATACTTCCTAAAGCCATCTATAGATTCAATGCAATCCCTATCAAAGTTCCAACAACATTTTTGACAGAAATAGAACAAAGAATCCTAAAATTTATATGGAACATCAAAAGAACCCGAAAAGCTAAAGGAATCCTGAGAAAAAAGAACAAAGCTGGAGGTATCACACTCCCTGATTTCAAAATATACTACAAAGCTATAGTAACCAAAACAGCATGGTACTGGCACAAAAACAGACACACAGATCAATGGAATAGAATCGAAAGCCCAGAAATAAACCCACACATGTATGGACAGCTAATCTTTGACAAAGGAGCCAAGAACATACAATGGGGAAAAGAAAGTCTCTTCAACAAATGGTGTTGGGAAAACTGGATAGCCACATGCAAAAAAATGAAAGTAGACCCTTACCTTACACCATACACAAAAATTAACTCCAAGTGGATTAAAGACTTGAATGTAAGACCTGAAACTGTGAAACTTCTAGAAGAAAACATAGGCAGTATGCTCTTCGACATCGGTCTTAGCAACATCTTTTCAAACACCACATCTGACCGGGCAAGAGAAACAATAGAAAAAATAAACAAATGGGACTACATCAAACTAAAAAGCTTCTGTACAGCAAAGGAAACCATCAACAAAACGAAAAGACAACCTAACAATTGGGAGAAGATATTTGCAAACCATACATCTGATAAGGGCTTAATCTCCAAAATATATAAAGAACTCATGCATCTCAACAACAAAAAAACTACCAACCCAATTAAAAAATGGGCAAAAGACCTGAACAGACATTTCTCCAAAGAAGATATACAGATGGCCAACAGACACATGAAAAGATGTTCAAAATCACTAACTATCAGGGAAATGCAAATCAAAACTACGATGAGATATCACCTCACGCCCGTCAGAATGGCTATAATGAACAAGACAGGAAACAACATGTGTTGGAGAGGATGTGGAGAGAAGGGAAGTCTCATACACTGCTGGTGGGAGTGCAAACTGGTGCAGCCACTATGGAAAACAGTATGGAGATTCCTCAAAAAATCAAGGATAGAACTACCATATGATCCAGCTATTCCACTGTTGGGTATTTATCCAAAGAACTTGAAAACACCAATTTGCAAAGGTACATGCACCCCTGTGTTCACTGCAGCGTTATTCACAATAGCGAAGACTTGGAAGCAACCTAAGTGCCCATCAAGGGACGAATGGATAAAGAAGATGTGGTATATATACACAATGGAATACTACTCAGCCATAAGAAACGATGAAATCCAGCCATTTGTGACAACGTGGATGGACATTGAGGGTATAATGCAAAGTGAAATAAGTCAGAGGGAGAAGGTCAAATACCATATGATTTCCTTCATTAAGTAGTAGATAATAACAACAATAAACAAACACATAGGGACAGAGATTGGATTGGTGGTTACCAGAGGGGAAGCGGGGAGGGAGGAGGGTGAAAGGGATAATTTGGTACATGTGTGTGGTGATGGGTTGTAATTAGTATTTTGGTGGTGAACATGATGTAACCCATGCAGAAACAGAAGTACAATGATGTACACCTGAAATTTTTACAATGTTATAAACCAATGTTACTGCAATAAACAAAAAAAAACAAACAAACAAAAAAATAATCATTAAAGCATAAAAAAAAAAAACCATTGCTGAATGAGGCGGAATTAGCAATAACAGCTTTAGGCTGAACTTTAAACAGATAAAAGGTCAGGATCCTCTCTAAACAGACTCTCTAAAGATCAACCAACCACCTAAAGTAGAGCATTCCTTCATGCCACACTATGTACAGAACTGAGATGGCATTTTACTTGGTATTCTTTGGAAAGCTGCCCTCTGCTACTATATGGCATAACTGTAATTTGCCAATTCCATATTGTCTATATCCTAAGATTATTAATCTAACTCATACATAAGTACACGATCAGGAAGTATAATTTGAATAACTCTTTAACAGGATTTACAAGGCTACACAAGATCTGGCCCTGCTTTCCTCTTTAGCTCTACTTCTTTCCATCTCATCATTAATCTCTCAGTTCAAAGAAAGCTAACTTCAGTTCCCCACACCTGCCACGCTCCAGCTCACTGCCAGGCCTTCTCATGTGCTATTACACTGGCCTGGAGTGTTCATTCTCTCTTCTCTTCCTTCCGTTGTCTCTTCCTCCAGGAATCCTTTCATGAACCTAAATGCCCTAAACTATGGTGACAATCCACCTTTCAGTGTTCTTTTGCCCTTTTTTAAGGCAACGTGAACCACCTTATTTATACTTTCCTAAAATAAAAGGTTTTCAACTTGTGATGAATCTTTGTTTTGGCCTAGCTGGTTTGCCAACAGAGTGCCATAGGCCACTAGGACAAGATGTGGGCATGAGTTTTCATTAATTCACATAATGTTAAAAGAGCAAGTATAAATTGAGCGCTTACTATGTACAAGGCTCAGTGCTGTGTGATGTATATATTATCTCACAGTAACTCTAAAACAAGTACAATTATGTTCCACACTTTAGAGATAAAAATATGAAGTTTAGAGAACTTGACCAACTTAACAATATCACACAGGAAGTGAGACATCGCCAGGATTTAAGCACAGATCTGTGTGACTTTAGATCACAGCTGGTGTTGTTATTAACTCTCCTAAGCGGTAAAAAAAACCTGCTGAGGAAAGGCTGAGACCAACGCCATGGTGGAGATGCCCACCCTGTACACCCCTTTGAGCTTTCTTTAACCTTTTCCTTTTCCTTTAACCGTGATTCCAAGTGGTAAAGGGCTTTATGCAAATTCTTTACCTCCAGTCCTAGGAGGAGGAAGAGGCTCTTCTCACCCTGCCAGACCCCCATCGTGTCACTTCCTGGCTCCCCAGCCTTCTGGACCTATCAGGACCAACTCAGCCCTGCTTACAGAGGTCACTCCTGGAGATCCGGTACAGGGTGCAGTACCTGGGCCTTAAGAGCCTCGGCCTCGTTCAATCCCTAGAAACTAAGGAGCAACACTCCGCTAGCAGCCGGCAGAGTGGGACGAAGGACGGACTTACGGCCCTGCCGGAAGTGCCCAGGGCCACCGCCTGCAACAGCCACCCGCCATTTTGGACTCATCCCGTGGAGTTCCGGTTGGGCTCTTCCGTGAGGCTCCGTGTCCAGCTGCCGCTGGAAGTGGGTCCAATCGGTCCCTGAGCAAGGCTCTTCGTGGAGGCTCTGAGAATCCCTTTGCCGGTATAATATTCCTTGAGTTTTTTCACCGTCTCATCCTTTTCTGGAATCCTAGGTATGTCGAGACAGATCACTCCAGCAGTGCTTCCTTCCCGCATTCTCTTAGAAAATGGTTTCTCCCTTTGAATGGTTCTTTATATTAATGATAACCCATTGCCGCCTTAAAACATCCCTAGGGTTAGCATTCTGAATCCAGAGAAGTTAGTTACTGAAAGTCAGTGCTGAGTTAAAGAACTAGCAGTTCTCATCCTGAGGAGCTTGATATTAACAATATCAAGACTTTCTGCTTAAACCCCCATGAGGTAGATTCTATTAATATACTAATTTTATGGATGAGGAAACTGAAGCTTAGCTTACATAAAATGTCCACTGTCACTCAGCTGGTAAGTGGTAAAGCCAAAATTCCAGTGCCAAACTATTCCAAAGCCACCTCCGTTTAACCAGAACTGTACTGCAGAACTGAAAACAAGGAGGCTGATCTGCTTCACTTAATGCATGAGTGTCCAAGTTTTGTTTTACATTTGTAAAGTATGAATATAGTGTGCTTTATTTGCTTCCAACTAAAAAATTGAGAATGTGAAAAATAGAGCAAGTAAAAAATAATATGGTTGTGTGTCATGAACTAGTAAGGATAGAGACAGGAACACATAATATTGAGGCAGGAAAAAATACGAGAAAGAATAAGTGATAAAAAGGCAAACAGGACAGGACCCAGATATGCTGAGAGGTCCTGAAGAAAACAGAAAAATGACCAGCAAGTGGAGAATCAGGCATGTCTGAGAGTTTCCAAACATGTATTGAAATAGAACTTAAATCAAGAAATAGATGAAATTCCTTATCAAAATCTAAGCTCCCACCATATGGAACTTCTTTTGATCCTTCAAGCAGACTCAACTCTGTCTTGCTTCTGTGCCTTCATGCTCTTCTATCAGCCTCACAAACTGTCCCCCCTCTTCTCCAGGCTTATTCCCACACATCCTTTTGGTCTCATCTTTTGTACTGCTTCGTCTGCAAAGCATTCCTGGACTTCCCAAGTCTGGCTCAGATACTCCTGGGCAGAGTTCCCAACACCTCATGTGAGTCACTGCTTTGTAGTTAAGATAAATCCAGTACTTTATAGAGATTATTTCTTTCTTTTGACACAGCAGCTGTATGGAGCTGTTTTCATTCAAGGGCATTTTCCTTTGGCTGGAAAAACTATTAAAATTTTGCTTTTGTTTTGTAATTACTGAGTAATGAGATGACAGAACTCCCTTTATCCCACATCTAACAAGTTGCCGGCACGTGATAGAAGCTTTAAAATTTTATGTATTAAAAGGAGAAGGAAAGGGGCCGGCCCGGTGGCGCAAGCGGTTAAGTGCGCGCGCTCCGCTGCGGCGGCCCGGGGTTCGCTGGTTCGGAACACAGACGCACTGCTTGGTAAGCCATGCTGTGGCGGCGTCCCATATAAAGTGGAGGAAGATAGGCACAGATGTTAGCCCAGAGCCGTCTTCCTCAGCAAAAAAAGAGGAGGGTTGGCAGATGTTAGCTCAGGGCTGATCTCCTCACAAAAAAAAAAAAAAAAAAAAAAGGAGAAGGAGAGGAATGAATTCCACACCCTATTGCATAGCCAACACTCCCCTATCTCTAATGCTTTCTTTTTAATGAATGGTTAATGTGGGACCAAAAATCAAATCAAGTTATTCTATAACTCAGCTTAAACCTAGTAAATTTTATTTTAAGGGGGGATTCCTGAAAGCACAAACTGACTCAGAAACAGAGTCCGGTGTCAAGGGAACTGTTCTCTGTTGAGGGAAAAGAGCTTGAATTGACTTTCATCTAACTTGGATTTACAACCTCCACATTGCATTCACTCGTTCAGACATGTATTGAGTTCCTAGTATGTGTCCAGCTCTGCTCTAGAAGCTGGGGTTATGGCAGTGAACAAACATGCAAGAACCTGTCATTGTAGTGGAAGAAGACAGTTAATGAAGAAGGAAATGAGATAATTGTAAATACTGGTAAATGCCACAGAAAATAAAACAGGTAATAGGCTTTGGTGGGATTCGAGGAGGAACTACTTCAGTTAGGGAAGTGATTTCCAATGCACAATGTGGGAGCAAAATGAGTTCTCATTGCCAGGGCAATAAGGACATGGAATATCCCACTCCAGGAGAGGCATATCTCTAATTACACATACATAATTGACAATGTGATTTAAAGATTAGTCATTTGGTTAGTTTGATTTGTATTAATAATTTCCAAGAACCTGAATAATTCTGTGTATAGTGACTAAATCTAATTTTTGGACTGCAGGTGCTGAGAGCCAGACTCCAGAATGTGGTGCCCATCCCAAAGTATTGCTACTCGTGGTCTCCTGGCTAGAACACTGTCCAGCGACTAGGATGGCCCTGTTACCTCATTACTCTCTCATATCATCATCCTGATCCACAATTCCACTAACTGGTGAGTTAAAAACTTTTGTCTGTGAGTGCTTGTATCTTCCTAGCCTTAACTCTTTTTTTTTTTGTTTTTGTGAGGAAGATGAGTCCTGAGCTAACATCCGATGCTGATCCTCCTCTTTTTTGCCGAGGAACATTGGCCCTGAGCTAACATCTGTGCCCATCTTCCTCTACTTTATATGGGACGCCACCACAGCATGGCATGACAAGCAGTGCCTCGATGTGCGCCTGGGATCGGAACCTGCGAACCCTGGACCACGAAAGCGGAGCGCATTCACTTAACCACTTGCATCACCAAGCCGGCCCCCCCTAGCCTTAACTCTTTATTGACTGATGGAATCACAGAATTTGAGGTATTCTCACCCATGCACCATATAGTATTGAAGTACATGGATTGAACAAAATGGTTGGAAAACCTCTACGTGGGACCCCAGGATATGCAAAAGTAAATACTAATATTAATAATTTAATAATAATAGCTATCATTTAATGACTGTTTACTATATGACAGGCACTGGGCTAAGGAAACAAATGTAACTTAGCACTTTTAATCCTCAGAACTGCCGTCTGAGTTAAGTACCTTCCACAGAGGGAGAAGAGTGTGCAATGTTAAGAACTAGCTCCAATTGTTAGCTGTGTGACCTCAAGCAAAGTATTCCTCAGCTATAAAATGGGGATAAGGTACTATATGCCTTGTAAATTTTGTGTGTGTGAAGATTAAATGAGACAGTGGTTGTAAACTGGTATTAAACATTTGTTTAATGTTAGCTTTTAGAGTTACTGTTGTAAGCTTTAAATGTGCATTACTTAATAGAGGTCTGATGAATATTTAGTTTCATTTTCTTTTTGTTTTCCCATGTTTTTATATCATTCTTTAATGAACCTGGGAAGTTTCTGGCTTGATGTATGCCTACTTACAATTTACCAGAAAAGGAGCCTTGTGTATGCTTCCAACAGTTCCCCAACCCATAAAGCCAAAAGGAAATATAAACAATCCAGTTGAAAGAAATGTGTGAGCTGATAAGACTGTTTACAGCACAGTGTGAAAAGGAGTGAAAGCATCTTGCTGTTTTCCCTTTAATGCTTGTTTGGGGCATATATATATATCTTAATAGAGTCAAACACACTACATAGTAAATTTTTTTAGGCTTAAAAAATTTAATAGCCTGTCTAAATTATCCCATTTTATTTAAAATAAATTCATTATCATTTTAAATATTGACTGATAGTCCATCAGAATTCTCTTATTGACAGTTATTGTCAATTTCGTTAAACCCAGAAATAAATTGTTTTGTTAAGACACCTTTATCCAAATTTTAGATTATTGAGGATATGACTCCGTTGCATTTTTTCTCCTTTATGGAGATGATTATGTGGGGTTTTTTTTTTCCTCTTTTGTCTTATTACTATGGTGAATTTTATTAAAAGATTTGCTCATACTGGACTATCTTTGCATTTCTAGTATTTCTCACTTTGTCATATTCTATTATTATTTTCATGTGGTATTGGGTGCTGTTAAAAGAAAACTTCCCACAGACAATTTACTGATCTAGCAATTCATGAATCCAGTGGCATCCAATCTAGCAGATAGAAAGGCGCTCCAAAGAGGTGTACAAGGCAAGAGATTTTTATAGACCAAAGTGAGCAGGAACAGGGAGGCCGTACTGGGCATTTGCCAGGTGGTTAAAGCAAGGTTGCTTTCCTTATATGAAGCAAAGGGAAGTCTTAGAGCCGGGTCTGGTAACTTGTGCTGAGCAGGCAAATGCTGATTGGTTGACCTAGGCCTCTTTTTCTGGGAGAGCCATGCATAGAAACTTAGTTAAATTTTAGTTCACTGACATGGGGCTTAGCATGAGCAACTCCATCTTGGGCCTAATCTGGTTACTTTAACAGTGCCATTGCATCAATATTCATAAGTGAGATTGGTCTATAGTTTCCCTTTTAGAGATGATTTAGTCAATTTGTGTTTTTGGATTTTTTAATGAAATAGCTCTGTCAGTTTTGATCTGTCTTAGAACTCAGACTTGAATCTAGTATGGCCTCAGATGAATGAACTGGCTGAATGACAGACCCTATCCTATGATAGGTGGGGAAAATGTACTTCAGTGAAAAACTATGGGCCGGCCCTGTGGCTTAGTGGTTAAGTGCGCACGCTCTGGTGCTGGCAGCCCCGGTTCGGATCCTGGGCGCGCACCGACGCACTGCTTCTCCGGCCATGCTGAGGCCACATCCCACGTACAGCAACTAGAAGGATGTGCAGCTATGACATACAACTATCTACTGGGGCTTTGGGGTGAAAATAAATAAATAAATAAATAAATAAATAAATAAATAAATAAATAAGAAAAACTATGCATTGCTGAGATCATACTCCTCCAGTCTCATCTTTCATTGTTTTCTAGTCTTTCATTGTTTTTGAGCTACTTTGGAAGACAACTGATAGCAATGCAAAATACTGATTGTCTCTAGACGTGTGTATTTTGCCCCATTCAGTTGACATCCCTCCTCCTGTTACTTCTTGCCCGATGCGCATAAAGAGCCCATTATTACGGCATCAGCTTTTGGGAAAAGGAAACAGCTTTATAGCAGGATCAATCTGCAAGGAGACAAGAGGCATATGCTCTCAGATCTGGCTCCCTGATCCAGGGATTGGGGCAAAATTTATGGGATGAAGGGCAGGGTGGTCTGAAGTGTGGAAATAGATGATTGGAGATAAGGAGAAGTGAGGTAATTAATGATCTCCACAAGCGTAGTCAAGCTTCATGCCTCTTCATAGGACACATTCACAAAACGGTGGTGTTTGTATGATCCGAGAGTGGAGTTTTCAGCCCCTTGACATCAAAAAGGTCACTTATAGAGCATTTGCACAGTCCCAGTTGATAGGTTGGTAGTCTGAACTGGCCTGAACTGGACAAGAGGGGACTCGCAGTTCCTGAAAGACGACTCTTAGTTACTCTGTTGATAGTTGAACTGGTCCTAGTAGGCCCACGGTTACACTCTCTGAAGGCCAGTTTTATCTACTTTTGCACATTCATTTTAATATTCTTGATCTTATTTTAGATGTTCCCTAGTACTGATTGTAACACCTCCCTAATTTCCTCACTAACCAGTTAAATAAAATCTTTAACACGTGTTCATTTTTATGTCTGTATGAATCATGATTTTATCATTTTTTGAAAATCATCTCTTTTCTTTTTTTTTTTTTTTTTATGTTTTTATCTATTTTGTGTGTGTGTGTGAGGCAGACTAGCCCTGAGCTAACATCTGTGCCCATCTTCCTCCACTTTAAATGGGACGCCGCCATAGCATGACTTGATGAGCAGTGCATCGGTCCGCGCCCAGAATTTGAACCTGAAAACCCTGGGCCACCGAAGCATAACGCGCAAACTTAACCACTATGCCACCAGGCCGGCCCCTCTTTTTTAAATTGTAGTAAAATATACATAACATAAAGTTTACCCTCTTAACCATTTTTAAGTATACAGTTCAGTGGCATTAAGTACATTCACATTATTTACAACCGTCACCACCATCCGTCTCCAGAACTCTTTTCATCTTACAAAACTGAAGCTCTGTACCCATTAACCAATAACCCTCCATTTTCCCATCACCTAAGTTCCTGGCAACCACCATTTTACTTTCTGTCTCTATGAATTTTACTACTGTAGATACCTTATATAAGTGTACTAGGAGGAAAAACCCTCTGTCAATTTAGATCCATTGGTCTGGAGCCTGCAAATTAACTGACAATAGCCAGATTGACAAGAGAAAAGACAAGATTTATTTACACATCCATGGAGGAGCATTTGGATGAAGAGCCTCCCTGAAGAGCTAGAGATAGAGGTTTATATACCAACTTAATAGTGGAAAGGGGGGAGCTTCTATGGGAAAGACTAAAGGGCCTTTAGGAGAACAAATGGAAGTTATGACAGTTTAGGATGCTTGCTTATGCAATTTCTCAGGTGCAAGTGGTCCAAGCTGGAGTGAAGCTCCCCCAAAGAGGGAATTTATGGCAGCCTCACTCTTGGAAGGCTTGGCTTTTAGCCAGGTAAGAGAAGCTCCAGAAAGTCTTCTTTCTGCATCTGCTGTATCTCAAATGTCTTCAGTTTAAAATAATCTTCATACCTACTCTAGGAGTGCAAGTGGATCCCTACAAGTGGAATCATATAGTTTTTGCCCTTTTGTGACTAGCTTATTTCACTTAGCATAATGTCCTCAGGGTTCATCCTTGTTGTAGCTTGTCAGAATTTCCTTCCTTTTTAGGACTGAAATAATATTCCACTGTATTTTTATAGCACATTGTGTTTATACATTCATCCATCAGTGGAAACTTGAGTTGCTTCTACCTTTTGATTATTGTGAATAATACTTTGATGGACATGGCTGTAACCGATATCTCTTCAAGACCCTGCTTTCAATTCTTTGGGGTGTATACCCAGAAGAGGAATTGCTGGATCTATTTTTAATTTTTTGAGAAATCACCATACTGTGTTCCATAATGGCTGCACCATTTCACATTCCCACCAATAGTGTATTAGGGTTCCAATTTATCCACATCCTCACCAAGACTTGTTTTCTTTTTTTTGATAGTAGCCATCCTAATGGGTGTGAGGTAGTATCTTGTGGTTTTGATTTACATTTCCCTAATGATTAGTGATGTCAAGCAATTTTTCACGTGCTTATTGGCCAGAAAATTGTCTTTTAACACTATGTTCCACCTTTTAACACTATGTTCCACCTTTTAACACTATACATCCACCAACCAAGGAGTGTCACTCACTGTACATCGTGGATACATCAGAGATTGACGTCTCAGAAATCAATATGGGCCTTACTTTCAGTGGGTGTCAGAATTTTATTGGCAGCATTGTTTTCTTTCCTAGGTGATGCATCTTACAAATCCATCTCTCTCAAAGCCATTTGATGTTTGGCAAGAGGAGAAACAGCCAGGAAGCCATTGTGCAGAGTTTCTCACTGCCAGGTTTATGGCAAAGCCCTTGGCGGTGGAGGATGGAGGGTGAAGAGTGGGCAGAGTCTGCAGCTGCCTAGGCCTTAACTGTGCTAGGCAGTTTCCTTCAGTTAGATGAGCCACCTCTCAATGGAATCCTCTCCCAGGGAGCTCCTCTTTTTGCCTAAGCTACCTGCGGTCAGGCTCTGTGGATAATGAAGACCAGATCCTTCAATAGTACAGTGAGTTCTTGGGAGAGCTTCCTTTGTTTCCACCGATTGGTTTCTGTTCTCAGGTCAATAGTATATTGCTTTATGTAAAATATCTGGTAAAATTACTATCTCTTCAGTATTCTTAGTTCTTTTTTTCTTTCAGATTAAAGTTATAATTATTTAGAGAGATTACTGAAAATGTCCTGATTACAAGAACAATAAATTAAAAATTTATGTCTTTTCAATATTTGCTCTTCCTATTATTTACGTGTCTTTCTTTTTATTAATTTTATTCTGTTGCATTAATATTTTGTTATTCTTAATACTGCTTCCACATATTTGTCATTAATGTCATCCCTGGAGGATAGACAGAAAGTGAGAGAGTGGTTTCTTCCATGTCTGTAAATTACTGTTGCCATTATACATTTACTGCTCAGTTATTGCTGGATATACTTGACACTCCTGTCCAGTTGCATCAGTAGAAATACTCCTATTAATTATGTTAGCTTTTCCATATTTTATCTTTCTTTTTTTAGCTTTCTATTGTTAAAAGAAAAATTTCAGAAGAAGGTAGAATCATGACTCTCATACAGATATAAGAATGAAGATGTGTTAAAGAATTTATTTTACTCATATAATATGAAGCACCAGGCAGATGTTACAACCGATTCAAAAGAAGAGTCAAAACAGCACAGAGTTATATGACGTAATGGGATGTTGAGGTGAATTGCAAAAGGAGACAAAATTGGTTTTTCCCATAGTTAAGAGTTAGAGGAAGATCACTACCAGACCAGACAGAACTTAAATATCTATCAGTTACTTACAACCTACAGAGTTGCAAAATAGCTCAAAGACAACAAACAGGAATCCAATCTGGTAATCTAGAATCTGATAACCCAGAAAGGTATGTTATAGAGGATGCATGGTTTTCCATTGAAATACATATTTTTTTTTTACCCTACATAGAATAATTATTTGACTCTTTTTACTGCTATAGAGAACCTCATTGTTACATGTCTTGTTGTACTGGCCACAGTTTTCCCAGTGTTGATAGTGTGTGCTTGTTCCTAATTCAAACATCAACAAAAATACCCATGGTGCTGCTCCTGTATCTGTCTTTCTCTCTCTGTCTGTTCTCATATAATATCATAGTCGGTGTCCATAATTGTAGTCACTTTCTTATTTCTGATTTTGATTAGTTGTGTTTTTCCTGTATACTATCTGCCAGAGACTTTTCTACTTTTCTCCTAAAGAGCAAGTTTTGGATTCATTTCTTTGGATTTCATTTCTACTGTTTTTCTACTCTCTAATTTATTTTGTCTTCAAGTGTTCAAAATTATGCCCTTTCTTCTGCTTTCTTTGTAGTTGATTTTGTTCTTATTAAATGAATTATAGAGTTTATTTGTCCAGTCTTTCATAATGAAAGAAGACTAAAACTTTGCTTTAATCTCAAGAATTCATGTCCCTAGTGCCAAAAGGGAAAGAGAACTTCCCTTCCCCCTCCCTTTTCTTTCAGTATTTCCTGTAGAAAACTTGTAATCTTTTTTTTGTGTGTGTGAGGAAGATCAGCCCTGAGCTAACATCCATGCTAATCCTTCTCTTTTTGCTGAGGAAGACCGGCTCCAAGCCAACATCTATTGCCAATCCTCCTCCTTTTTTTTCCCCCCAAAGCCCCAGTAGATAGCCGCATGTCATAGCTGCACATCCTTCTAGTTGCTGTATGTGAGACGCGGCCTCAGCATGGCCGGAGAAGCGGTGCGTCGGTGCGCGCCCAGGATCCGAACCCGGGCCGCCAGTAGCGGAGCGCACGCACTTAACTGCTAAGCCACGGGGCCAGCCCAAAAACTTGTAATCTTAAATCTCTGTCTCTTTCACATGTATGTAAATCTTTTAAAAGGCTAAATACACCTCTTGCCAATTTTACATCCCAGGAGTGTCTTTCTGGAATCACCTCTGTGAAATGTGGATGTAGTGGAAGGCAGGGTCCTGTCTCTCTGTCTCTGTGAGAGTTTCGTCAGAGCTCTTCACTCCAGGTTGTAACTTCCTGCTTCTCAAAAAAGAGAAGTTTTATTTTTCCCTTTGGACAAAGACAGTTAGCATGTATGTAATGGGTTGTATCTGCCTGGCTATCTAAAAAGGTGAGCTTTCTTTCTGTCATTGATACCAAACCTCTTAATCTCAACTTCATGCACCCAATGTGCAGTAAGCAAATCACTGAGACATTGGTGCTTGGAGATGGAGAAAGGTTTATTCTAATTGGCCAAAACAAGAAGGCTGGAGGATAGGTTCTCTCAAATCTGCCTTAACAAGAGAAGAAAGCAGGGGGTTTTATAGAGCTAAGGGGCTTGGCAGGAGGAGTTTGGAGAAACAAAGGGTAAACTGGTGTTTCTTTCACTCCAGATAAGCCCTTGGGCAATCTGACTTCTGGGCATCAACAGCAGCTGGGGGCTGGTTAGCTGGTGATCATAACTTCCTTGAAGGCATTCTTTTCTTCTGTAAAACAAGCTCATAAATCTTTGTGACCCTTGAGTCACCCCTCAGGTTAAACAAGAAAACAACCAATTGACCAGATTAACATCCTTTCATCTATGTCTGTGTTGGAAACAAGGTTGAAAGGTAATCTTATTGACTATTTACAGTAACCCTCAGGTACCCAGCTTCCTCATTGAAACCTCTTTAGCAGATTGCCTGTGACATGCATCACAGTCTGATTTAATGCTTATTCAATAATAAAACTGTTCATTCTTGTCTGCATTTTGTAGAGAAGTAGTACTGGGATGGCAGGAGATTTTAATTCTTTCTCCAACAGTTTATTTTTGTTTTTATGATGTTTGTTGTTACTCTTATCCGAACACTTCTGAGCAAGTTAACAGTCAATTTTAGTGGTTGTCATGTTATGCTCTTAATTCTGTCATTAGTTGTTATGGTCCAAATTTTTTAAATCTCTTAAGGACATCTTGAAAACCTTTTGTTGAATTTATTGTTAAGAACCATCTATTGTAGTTGTGATTGGGATCTGAGGATGCCGATTACATTGTCCAGTGGTTGTCAGTGGTATATACAAACACCTTTGATGTTGTATGTTGATCTTGTGTCCCACAACCTTGCTGAACCCTTTT
Source organism: Diceros bicornis minor (assembly GCF_020826845.1). Lineage (NCBI taxonomy): Eukaryota > Metazoa > Chordata > Mammalia > Perissodactyla > Rhinocerotidae > Diceros > Diceros bicornis. The sequence continues at coordinate 30,459,771 of NC_080774.1, read as the reverse complement.
TATTCTGTGGGTTTGTCTACTGTTGTTTTGGATTTCCTATGCAAAATGTTAAAAAACAAAATTCAACCAATTAAATTTAAAGATCTAATTGGCTTTATTCAACAATTCATGAATTGGGCAGCATCCCATCTAGTAAGTAAAAGGCCCTCCGAGGAGCTGTACAAAATGGAAAGTTTTTATAGGCAGAAGTAGGGCAGACCAAGGAAGTTACTAGCAAAAGAAAAGAAAGGATTGTTTCAGGCAAAGTCACCTTCCCTTAGGGGAAGGTAGGGGGTCTTATCAGGTAGATTACCTCACTAGTGCTGGTAAGGAAATTCTAGATTGATTAGTTTAAGATTCCACTCCTGAGAGAGGCTGAAACTGCAACTAGCTTAGGTATTAAATCTTGTTAGGACTTAGTACAAGTGACTCCATTTGGGGCTTGTTTCTGTTAAACAAAAGAGTCATATGACCTGCACATATTGGCAGTCTTGTTTCTTCTTTTCCTATGCTTACACAATCTTTTTTCTTATAAAAGTGACAAGATCTCCAGTACAGTGTTGAATAGAAGTGGTGATAATGACATCTGAGTTAGTTCAGGTCCTGCAAGAAGCAGACGCCAAGACAGGAAACATGCAAGGATTTTACTAAGGGAACGACCTATGAGGGAAAATTGGGACGGAGGGAGCTGGGAAAGGCTTGGACAGTGGCAGACCTCTGTGGTGGGTAAAGTGAAGAGGGAGGGAAGGTCGGGTGGAAGTGCGCTAGACCTCCACGAACTCACAGGCAAGTGCACTCTCAGGAAGGCTCGGCAAAGCCCTCAGCGAGTCCTCAAGCCAAAGTGTCTCCCAGGAACTAGTCTGTCACACTCAGTCATTGGTGGGGAGCAACATGTGGGAGGTGTGGGCTTGGCTCCAAGGCTTCCAGGGATTCCTAAGGGCAGCAGGGTGGGCCCTGGGCCAGTTACACTCCCTGAGTTGGAAGTACAGGGTGTGGAGGGTGTGGATGGCAGCCACACCATCTTTATCTTGTTTCTGACTTTAAAGACAATGTTTATAAAACACCACCACTAAATATCAGTTTTAGGACTTCTCTTCTGTTCCTTATTTGATTTTCCTGAATCCATTGACGCAACTACATTAATAATTAATAATCCTAATAATTAATCATTCTTAGTGATTAGTTAATCATTCTTACATTTCTGGTATCAATCATACTTGATCACATTTTTTTAGGGATATTTATAGATTTGATTTGCCAGTGTTTCATTATTCAGAACTTTTGCATCTAGCTTCAAAAGTGAGGGCCGGCCCGTGGCGCAGCGGTTAAGTGAGGGTTCGGATCCCGGGTGCTCACCAACACACCGCTTCTCCGGCCATGCTGTGGCCACGTCCCACATACAGCAACTAGAAGGATGTGCAGCTATGACATACAACTATCTACTGGGGCTTTGGGGAGAAAAAAAGGAGGAGGATTGACAATAGATGTTAGCTCAGAGCTAGTCTTCCTCAGCAAAAAGAGGAAGATTAGCATGGATGTTAGCTCAGGGCTGATCTTCCTCAAAAAAAAAAAGAAAGAAATTGGCCAGGAGCCAGCCTGGTGGCGTAGTGGTTAAGTTCGAACTCTCCACTTCAGTGGCCCAGGGTTTGCAGGTTGGGATCCCAGGTGCAGACCTACACACTGCTCATCAAGCCATGCTGTGGCAGGCGTCCCCATAAAATAGAGGAAGATGGGCACAGATGTTAGCTCAGGGCTAATCTTCCTAACCAAAAAAAAAAATAGTAAGATTGGCTAATAATTATTGGTCTTATATTGCCTTGCCCAGTTTTGTTTCCAAGGCCATAATAGCCTCATAGGAATGGATTTCATAGTTGGTGAGATTGTGAATGAATATTTCTTATGGCTGACTTCCAAAGAGTCAAGACTTGTGATGTCCAAAAATGTAGCATGTAGCTACCTGTAGTGTTTAAATTGAAATTAAATAAAATTTAAAATTCATTCCCTCAGTCACACTAACCAAGTGAGCATAAGGCCATCTTGTTACACTAAATGACCCCAGCATCTCCTCCGTGTGACTACTCGCTGCTCTGCACGTACTCCAAAAAATTCACATTCTCGGGGCAGCCCGGTGGCGCAAGTGGTTAAGTGTGCGTGCTCCGCTGCGGCAGCCCAGGGTTCACCAGTTTGGATCTCGGGCACGCACCGATGCACCGCTTGGCAGGCCATGCTGTGGCGGTGTCCCATATAAAGTGGAGGAAGATGGGCACAGATGTTAGCCCAGGGCCAGTCTTCCTCAGCAAAAAGAGGAGGATTGGCAGATGTTAGCTCAGGGCCGATCTTCCTCACAAAAAAAAAAAATATTCACATTCTCTCCTGATTTATGGCCTCTGCTTACATATGTACTCTCCAATAGCTTGATAAATTAAAACTTTGTTCTATGAGTTTCTCTCCAGGAACAGGCTGGCCACAGGGGGGAACACACCTACATGGTATCCATCACAGCTGACAGAAGAATGGAACAATGTGACACCTGGAGCCCGTCATGCCTGGAGACCAACCTCCCTGGACCCCCTCCTCACTGCCCATTTTCCCTGTATAACTGCCTCAAGGTTCTGTAATCTTGGAAGATGGGTCTTTGAGACATTAGTCACCTGTCTTCCGATTTGCCGGCTAATCTAATTAAACTTCATTTCTCGATCTCTAACTCATTGTGGTTAATTGGCTCAGATCGTGGCAAGCAGAGTGAGCCCATTGCTCAGTAACAAAATCTGGCGACCCAGATGGGACCAGCCTCTGCCCGTGGCTAGTCGACTTGGAGGAAGCTGTTTTGGGACTTTTCCCCACAGCTGCTGGGCAGCTTTTTTTCTGCCCAGGGACTTTCCTTTGTAGCTTCCTCACTTGCTGACTCCCTCTAACGTTTTAGTGATAGGGAAGTGAAGGACTGGACCGTAAGTTGACGAGCTTGCGTCTGCAGGTAGGTGAGTGGTCCGGAGTGCACCTCCCGGGTACTATATTCCTTTTCCCTTGTCTGGGGGTCTTGGGCAGGCCAAGGTCCATCTGGTTTAGGCGCCATGTTTTAGGGATAAAGGAAAGTACAGACTGCCTAGTATATTATCTGGAAGACTAGTCTCTGGTTTTTTCTGTGGTGTGCACGCCTGTATGGTCTGTTCTGTTGAGTGTGTGTGTTGTTTCACTAGTTCATGTGCGTTTTTCTCTGTGTCAGAATCCCACAGCACACTTCCGGTGCTTGTTACATCATCTGTGGGGAGGTAAAGTTTGCAACCTTTTCTTTCAAGTGTCAAGCCGGAATTGTATGACTCAAGGCAGTCACTGCTGTTTGTGTGTTAACCCTTGGGCGGAAGCTGTGAGAGCACAGCCCGACTATCTTTTCCCCCTCTTTGTCTGTCTTGTCTGGCACCTTCTTTGCTGTCATTGTGTGGAAGTTAAATTTGGGTTTAAAGTAAGTTGGACTTGGAATTCCTGCAAAATAGAAACTTTCTGCTAGGCACCTGACCTCCTACACTGGCATTAGGAAATTAGATCTTATCTCTTGCCTGTTTGGCTTTATTTAGCACTGATGTGATTGGATAAGTCCTGTAGTTATCTGGACGCCCAGAGTCAGGCCCTGCACACTTTTCCCAGTCCGTTAATTGTCAGACACACACTTTATCTCCATGGGCACCACTTCGTCCATTCAAAAAAAAAGGGCCCACAAGGGTGCATGCTGGCCACTTGGGCTGATGACAGTTATGAGCCCATGACAAAGAAAAGGATGATCTTTTACTGTAATGTAGCCTGGCCTCAGTATACACTGGGCTCAGGAGAAAAGTGGCCCCCAAACAGGTCACTCAGTTGTGATAGGATCTTACAGCTAGAATTGTTCTACAAGAAGAAAGGAAAGGAAAATAAAATTCCCTATGTTTAAGCCTTTATGCCGCCATATCTAGATCAGGGAAGAGGGGACAATGGACCAAGGAGTCCCCTCGGCTCCTCCTCCTCCTCCCCTTTTTCCCAGGCCCACGGCTTACCCAGGGGAAAATGCCTGAAGGATTGCTAGGTCTAAGAGAGGGACTCTCTCCTTCTCGGACCCGGCAAGGGACACAATTAGGTCAGAGGGCCCTTCCCAGAGCAGGGCAATTTCCACTGTGACAATATCCCATAGGCGTAAATGGACAAGGGTAACTGGCTGGCTTCATTTGGATGCACTCTCCTTTCTCTACCTTGGATCTTTTTAATTGAAAAAATTTTATATGCCTGAATGCCCTGTTCTCCTCTTGGGATGAAAACTCCTGTGTACACTGAACGCTAAGGTGACTTTTGCTCCAGGCCAGCTAGAGGTGCAAGTGCCGCCAGACACCACCACTGCACCCGCTGCCACCGGAGATCTTCAAGGAGGTAAGACTGGATGTGTGGGCAGAAGGGAAGCCTGGGAAAGCAAAGAACGTCCAGCCAATACATATACCCTTAAAAACCCAAAAGAGAAAGCCAACCTGAAACAATATCTGCTAAAACAGGAGGCTCAGAAGGGCATTCAGCCAGTGCTGCAAAAATTCCTGGCAGCAGAATTAATCAAACCTGGCCAGTCGCTATAGAATACTCCTATTCTCCTAGTCAAGAAGCCTAATTCAGACAAATATTGGTTCGCTCAGAATCTTTGTGCCATAAATGAGGTGGTTCAGGACCTGCACCCTGTGGTGCCCAGCCCTTACACCTTGCTGACCAACATTCCGGGTGAATACGGCTGGTTTTCAGTTTTGGACTTAAAGGACGCATTCTTCTGCATGCCACTCATGGAAGAATCACAACAACTTTTTGCTTTTGAATAGCGTGACCCAGATACTCAGGCCACTCAACAATATTGTTGGACAGTGCTCCCCCAGGGCTTCAAAAACTCCCCTAAGCTATTTGGGGAGGCCCTAGCTAAAGACTTGAACCACTTACAATTACAAGAAGAATTGCTGTTACAGTATGTGGATGACTTGCTGATAGCGAGCCCCACTCATGAGCGGTGTCCGGCCAACACAATAAAGACTTTGAATCATTTGGCTGAATGTGGGTATAAGGTCTTACAAAAGAAAGCACAGATCTGCAAACAAAAAGTTACATACTTAGGGTTTGCATTATCAAAAGGCCAGAGGGAACTGCTGCTAGACAGAAAGAAAGCTATAGCCTGCCTAAGCCCTCCCACCACTCGGTGACAGCTACAAGGATTCTTGGGCATGGTTGTTTTCTGTTGGATCTGGATTCCTAACTATGGTCTCATAGTAAAACCCCTCTGTGAGGCTCTAAAATGCCTGGACTGGGAGCCGCTAGAATGGACAAATGAGTGTCAGGTGGCCTTTGATACCATCAAGGCAAAGTTAATTTCAGCCCCAGCCTTGGGGCTTCCTAACTTGGACAAGCCCTTCAGCCTATATGTACATGAAAGGCAGGAAATAAGCTTGGGGATTTTAACCCAAAAACTGGGCATGACCCCCTGGCCAATGGCTTATTTTTCCAAGCAATTGGCTCAGACTGTCAAGGGCTGGCCCCCCTGCCTTAGGGCAGTGGCTGCTACATGTGACATCCTGCAGGAAGCTGAAAAATTCACTCTGGGCCAACCCACCACGGTATATGTGCCACATCAAGTACTTACCTTATTAGAACAAAAAGGGGGATACTGGCTCACTTTAGGAAGGATGGGCAAATACCAAGCCATCCTTTTGAACAATCCAAATGTACCCATGCAAGTATCGTCCTCCCTAAACCCAGACACCTTGCTCCTTAATGGGACATCAGGAGCTTTAGAGCGTGACTGCTTACAAGTTATTGAGACAGTATATTCTAGCTGACCTGATTTGTTGGACTGTCCAATGGAAGAACTGGACTTGGAACTCTTTACAGATGACAGCATCTTCGTGGATCAAGGTAAGAAACATGCAGGATACGCAGTCATAACTTCACAAGAGACTTTAGAGGCTAAAGCTCTACCCCCAGTGACATCGGATCAAAAGGCAGAAATCATCCCTCTCACTCGGGCTCTATATCTAGCTCGAGGGAAGAGAGTAAATATACACACAGATTCTCGTTATGCCTTTGGTGTAGTTCATGCTCATGGGGCAATCTGGAAGGAAAGGGGACTCCTAACAGCAGGGGGAAGGAAATCAAACATGGCCCTGACATTCTAGAACTGCTTGGTGCTATTAATGGGCCTGCCCAGCTAGCTGGCCACCAGAGGGAAAATCTAATGGGTCCAGAAGTACATCATAGGGCCTCACCTACAAAAGACTATACAACAGGTGATCAAAAATTGCATAATCTGTGCAAAGAACAACCCCAATACTGCTTCTGGTCCCCCATATCTGGGCACCCAACATAAAGGAAATTGGTCTGCTGAAGACTGACAAATAGACTTTACCCAGATGCCCTGGGGCTGGGAATTTCAGGGGGTTTTTTCAGTGTTTGTGGACACCTTCACCAGGTGGGTGAAGGCTTTCCCATTAGGACTGAGAAAGCATCAGAAGTCACTCGCATGTTGCTAAAAAAAAAAAAAAAATCATCCCTAGGTTTGATCTGCCTAATACCTTACAGAATGATAATAGGCCAGCTTTTGTCTCCCAAATAACCCAACAAGTGTCCAAAAGCTTAGACATCTGATGAATACTACACTCAGCTTGGAAACCTCAATCAACTGGAAAAATGGAAAAAAAAAAAAATGAATCACACCTTAAAGAAAACCATTGCCAAAATCTGTCAGGAAACACAACTAACTTGGGATAAGGCACTGCCCCTTGCCCTGCTACCGGTTAGAGTAGCTCCCCGAAGTGGACTTAAATTGAGTCGTTTCAAAATTCTATATGAGAAACTCTTTCAGGCATCTTCTCCTGGGACTGAATCTCTGGATGTTTTAAGGAATGTTATGATTACTAATTATGTTAAATCATTAAGCTCTGTATTAACTTCTATCCATGAATTTCTTTCTCATAGGTCTGCATATCCATCTGACGTTCCTCCACACGCCTTCTCACCTGGTGATCATCTTTTGCTGAAAACTTGGAAACACCAGGGACCCAAAAACCAGTTGTCACCCAAATGGACAGGCCCCTTTGAGATTCTTCTCACCACTCACTCATCCGTAAAACTTGCAGGCGTGAAACCCTGGATACATCACCCCAGATCAAGGCAGCCCCCAAATCACAGGAAAGTATCCAACCTGTATCGAGGGAAAAGTGGGTGGCGAAACCCCATGGAGAGCTAAGATATGCTTCTATCTAACCCTTCTTCTCACAGTTCTATTTATTGGGGTCAAAAGAAAAGTAACTCTTTTCCACGCTGTGGTCATCCTACAACGTCCTGATTCAGCAGGAAGTAGCTAGAGGAATTACAACGCCCTGTTTCCCCCTTGACCATAAGATTCTGGGTTACTACTGATAAGGGGGGAAATTGTAAGTGAGCATAAGGCCCGTCTTGTTACACTAAATGGCCCAGCCCCTCCTCCGTGTGACTACTCGCTGCTCTGCACGTACTCCAAAAAATTCACATGCTCTCCTGATTTACGGCCTCCGCTTACATATGTACTCCCCAATAGCTTGATAAATTAAAACTTTGTTCTATGAGTTTCTCTCCAGGAACAGGCTGGCCACAGGGGGGAAACACACCTACATGGTATCCATCACAGCTGACAGAAGAATGGAACAATGTGACACCTGGAGCCCATCATGCCTGGAGACGAACCTCCCTGGACCCCCTCCTCACTGCCCATTTTCCCTATATAACTGCCTCAAGGTTCTGTAATCTTGGAAGATGGGGCTTTGAGACATTAGTCTCCTGTCTTCCGATTTGCCGGCTAATCTAATTAAACTTCATTTCTCGATCTCTAACTCATTGTGATTAATTGGCTCTGATCACGGCAAGGAGAGCGAGCCCATTGCTCAGTATCAGTTTCAAGTGCTCAGTAGCCACATGTGGCCTGTGACTTCTGTACCAGATAGCATGAGTCTAGAACATCTGCATCCAGATGCCCTGCTCTGTAGCCTGGGTGGACTCTGAGGATGGGATTGGGCCACACTTCCCTACGTTTCACTGGGTAGGAAGAAGGGTGACAGGAGGTGGGCCCAGAGACACTAAGAGGCTGGTCTCTGGAAGGGCCACTGCAGAGTGCATTGTATTCAGAGTGAAAATGAAGCCACTGGCGAGTTTTGAGCAGAGGAGCAACATGCTATGACTGAGACCATGGGAGATACAAGGGCAGAAGCAGGGAGACAAGTTACAAGGCCAATGCAACAGTTGGAGGAAGAAGTACTGATGGCTTGGTAAAAGTGGGAGTGATGAGAAGTGATCAGAATCTAGATACATTTTGGAGATAGAATCAACAGAAACAATATGGGGTTTGGGGACATGTCCCCAGTAGGTGCTCTCGATGATCTAGATGGTGAAGGCAAAGGAGGAAGGTTTGGGCCAATTCCAGAGCCTAGTGGGGAATAGATCTAAAACTCTGAGGTTCTGGGCCCCATGTCACCAGTGCCTAGGGGGCCACAGAGTCTCAGGCTTACAAGACCTGAACTGTGGGTTTGGGGTCATGAATGGAGGATGGAGCAAGTTCCATGGTTCCCTAGCTAATGTTTGGTCCTGTGATGGATCTGAAAGTCTTGAGGCCTCCACACTGGCCTGGGAGGGATGCTGAGCAACAGATCTTCTGAGAGTTTCTACCTTATTCTGCACCAGATTCATGGAGATGAGCAATCCAGCCCTACTCAGGCTCCTGGAACTTGCAGCCCACAGCCTGCTGAGCAATGAGGCTTCACCTCTACCTGCCTTGGAAGAGTTCACAGTCACCCTCTTCCCACCACTGCTCACTGCTGCATTTGCCAAGGGTCACAAGAAGTCTCTGAAGGCACTGGTGCAGGCCTGGCCCTTCCTGTTTCTCCATCTGGGCTCTCTAATAGTGCAGTGGCCCAACCAAGACAGCTTGCAGCTGTGCTGGATGGGCTGGAGGTCTTCCCTGACCACAGGGCTTGTCCCAGGTAAGGGGGATGCTGGGACCAAGGCATTCACACAGAGTCAGAGAGAGAGAGCTGGGGTGGAGGGAAGGTGAGCATTAATATTAGGGCTACAAATGGGGAATCTCTGGGTTTCTGGGTTAAGTGGTTGATGATGCAGCTGAAGGGCAGTAAAGAATGGGCTTTTCACCTTCTAGGGGTTGTCGTAGAGGTCATGTGAGGATTGGGGCCTGGGAAGGAGCCCGAGCGAGGAGGGAAAAGCCCATTAGAGAGGGGAGGATGGTAAGCTGGTGCTGGGATTGGGGACCAAGGACAGGCTTCACAGCAGCTCCGGACTGCTGCTGCTCTTCGTACCCTGGGCCCTGCTGGGCTCTCCAGGGGTCAGCATCTCACCACAAGGCTCTCATCCCCACAGGAGGTCGGAACTGAGGGTGCTGGATTTGACCCTGGACTTTGAGCAGGTCCAGGGTCAAGGTGCCTCCGAGGCCATGGCCAGGTTGCCTCTTTGGTTACCATAAACAGTCAAGACAGAGATGACTTGTCATCTCAGAGTCAAGGCCACAGCCAGGCCCAAGCCAGCAGAGGACGCAAGGAGAGGACCGAGGCAGCCCTGAGAACCAGTGGAATAACCCATTGATCTTTTCCTTCAAGGCCCCTTCAAATTAGATATGTTCCTCTCTGGCCTCCTGAATGAAGTGGAATGGAGCTGTGGGTCCCTGCGTCTCTGCTGTAGGAAGTTGCAAGTTGAGGAAATGTCTTATAGCAGCGTTAAAGGGATCCTGAGAATGCTGGACCTGGATTTCATCCAGGAGCTGGAGGTGTTTGACTGGTTCCAGGCCCTGTCAGAGCAAAGCCTGTTTGCCACCCAGCCGGGAAGGATCTGCAACCCGTGCAGCCTCAAGCTGGCCTGCTGCCACTGGGCCTTCTCCCCATGGGCGAGCATCCTCCCGCTGCTTCCCCTCCCAGCTCAGCACCCTGGGCCGCCTCCAGATGCTCCACCTGGCCTACTCCTGTCTCTCAGGCAACCTGCATCAAGTGCTCAGGTGAACTCCAGAGAGTCCCTGGAGTGCCCCAAGTCCAGTCAGAGCAGGGAGCAAGGCCGGAAGTGGTGCCCGTTCTTCCCTGCTCATGGAGTCATGGGTGCAGCCTGGGACCCTGGGCCCAGTGGCTGGGATCTGCTTTGGCAGACCAAGATTTGATGGGGAAAGATGCACGCTTTTATTTACTCAACAGTGGCAACACCACTGTGTGCCAGGGTTGTGCTGGGCCCTGAGGAAAGAGCCAGAGACAATACGTGTCTGGCCTCTCATCCCAGAGCTTGTGCTGCCCTGGAGGGGAGTGTGCAGGGCTCCACGGGATGATGACGGGAGGGAAGCCTTTCCCTCTGTGCACACCTGCTAGACATTTCTTGGTGGGGGCATTCTTTACACCCGGGCCCAGCTTCCCCAAACCCAAACCCTAGTAATAACAGGTTCTTCCTATGGATTCCTTATCATCAAATAAGCTCCTTCCAAACGGCTCCTGTCAGCAGCCCTCGTGGGTACGTGTAATGTGGGTCTCCATTTCCCCAAAGAGAAGCTTCTAGTTGGAAGAGTTAGGAGAGGACCTAGTAGGTAGGTCTGTTGAGACAGAGCCTGTCCTTGTGGCACCAAAGGACAGGCTCCTAAACTCGCTGGTAGATGGCTGCTTGGATGAGGAGCTGGCATTCGGACTAGCCTCCTGCACGGGCAGGCAGGTATCCAGGGCTGAAGGCCTGGGCCCTCCCCTGAGAGAGCTGCGCCTTCTCTCCTCAGCTGCCTGCAGACACCACTGCACACGCTGGAGATCCGCTCCTGTATGCTTCCGGACACCGACATCACCTACTTGTCCCAGAGCTTTCACACCACCCACCTGAAGAAGCTGGATCTGAATGGCAACAGCCTGTCCCACATGGTCCCTGGGCCCTTAGAGACCCTGCCAGAGGAGGCATCAGGGACGCTGCAGCACCTGGACCTGAACCACTGCCAGCTGAAGGACGCCCACCTCAGCACCATCCTGCCGGCCCTGTGCCGCTGCTCCTGCCTCAGCTCCCTGGGCCTCGCCGACAACCCCGTCTCCAGGGCTGGCCTGCTGAGCCTGCTGGAGCACACGGCAGGGCTGATGGAGCTGAAGCGCGTGCTCTACCCCATCCCGGTCGAGTGCTTCGTGTACCTGTACGGCCTCTCCAGGGGCCCTGTCAACCAAGAGAAGCTGTGCCAGGTGCAGGCTGAGCTGCAGAAGCTGCTGCAGGCCCTGCAGCATGCTGACATGCAGTGGATGCCCCCCTTGCCCTTGCCCTGGAGGCTGGAGCAGCTCTACTGAGGGACCAGGGAACTGTGGTGGGAAAGGGCAGCTGGAAGCACAGCTGGGGCCACAGATTGTCTGTTGGGTCCATGTTGTTTGAAGGGGACACAAAGGAAATTTCCACGAAACTGTCTGGTACTTTCCTCTCTTCTGCATCACTCTCCTTCATCTGCATCAGGCTTCCAGTTCAGAGTCCCGGCCAGGCTCAAACATTCATTCACTCCACACACATCAAGGCTCTACTATGCGTGTGCGGGTACCAGCTGAGGTGCTGGGTGTGGAAAGACACCAGAGGCCCGGCCCTCCTCGGGGAGCACTCCCTTGACTCAGCTCATCCTTCTGGCGGCGCACTCTGTTTCCCTTTATTGTTTTTTGATTCTGGGTGGAATGAAATTGAGCCTTGTCTGACTTCCCCAACTTCAGGTCCTCCTCTGTGCACCAAGGGTCAGAGGAGCTCAGGGGGTGTTGGGAGACTGGAATGAGGCATGCACACATATGGCGCTCAACCCAGAGACGCATCTAGTCAGCTGGTCATCACTGAGCATGTGCTGGGCACCAGGTGCTGCTGTCCTCAGAAGGGCATTTAGAAGGCCCAAGATAGCCACATTGAGGGCAAGGACGTGTCCAATTAGGACGTCAGGTGACAGGGCAAAGTCAGAGAAGAACCAGGAGTGGCTCTTCCAGCTGGTCAAAGAAGGTACCTCCGGATGGGAGACATGGAGCTGAGGCTGAAATCTGCTGAAGGAGATCTGGAGCGACGCATCCTGGGAAAGGCACAGCAGGTGCAGTGGCTGAGATGTGGGCCTGCGTTGGCCAAAACGGCCTGAGAGCTGAGGTCATGACAGGAGGTGAGATGTACCCAGGCCCCCAGCACCACGTGGGTAGAATGCAATCAAGGCTGGTGCGGTTAGAGCCCCGAGGAGGAGGCAGGAGAACTCCTGAGTGACTGAGACACGTGCAGGAGGTGCCCTGAAAGACCTGGACCAAACTGCCACGCAGGGCCAGGGAGCGCCGGACAGTTACGGCCAGGTGGGAGAGGTTTACAGAGCAGCTGGCGGGCTGCACAGCCCGCTCCCCAGTAAGCTGGGAAGGAACGGACCTTTGTTCCATCCCCTGGCCTGTTTGTTCCCTTCTGCTTTTCTCTCCTCACTGAAGCTCCCTCGTGGGCCTTCTGGCACCACGCATGCAACCCCTGGAGTCAAAGACGGATCGGGGAGCCAGACGTAGTGGGAAGGGCCCTGGTGCATCACTCGCTCCATGCTGCTTCCGCCCAGATGAGGGAGCTCCCCCTGCTCCCTTGTCCCCGCTGCCCTGAACCCAGTAGATGGCTCCCATGATTCCTACGCAGGGCAGGAGAGGGGCTGTGCCTGGGACACAGCAGTGGCCCCGCCTTCTCTTCACACGTGGCAGGCCAGTTCAGAGACCGAGCAGCATCTCCCAAAGCCTGCCAGCGGTGGTGATTTTCACATTATCCATTTATTCCACAAATACTTGCTAAGTGGTTACTAGGTGACGGGTACTGTTGCAAGAGCCGGATAGAGCAAAAATTACACCAAGTCCCTGCTCTGGTGTAAACAAACAGGCTCGCGAATAAGTGGCGTGATTTCAGGCGAGGGAGTCAGGGCGCAGGTGAGGTGGGTGCTAAAGGGCCTGTTGGAGACAAAGCATCAAGCAAGGTCTGCCTAGGGGAGAAGCTGGGTGTGAGCGAGAGGCAACCACCTGTCCTGCCTGGGCATTTGAGCAGAGACCCGGATGGGGGCAACCCTCCAGGCAGAGGAACAGAAGAGTGCTTGTTGGAGGAATCTTGTGACACAAAAAGGAGATGGGCCTTGATGCACATCCGTGCTGTGCTGAAAATTCAGATGCTTCCCCCAATCTAGACTATAGGTAACAGCCTCTAATCCCACCCCACTTGCCCCTCTCTGGGTGTGGCCATGCGCACGTGTACTCAGTGCAGTTGATCCATGCATTATTACCAGAGCGTGTTGAGATCTCGTCACTTCTTGTGGGCACCTTCTGGGCACGTGGCTTTCCAACAGTGTCAGGGCTCCAGTGCTTCCCTCCTTGTCCTGCCCCCTTGTCCTGCCCACTTTCTCTTTGCCTCAGAAGTGTTGCTATTTACTCAGGTACTCGCTTCCATAGTATCTGTACCAAATTTCCCCAAGATTATAAGACCTTCCTGCTGCAGCCTGACCACTTGAGAGTTTGTTTGAGGGTTCCTCACAGTCTAGGCTGAGGAACAAACCTAGCATCAGGATTGGGCAAGCTGGCTCTGTGACTTGTGTGACCTATTTGTGCCTCAGTTTTCTCAACTATGGAATTTAAGAATTTTGAATCACAAGGTTAATCATAGTCCCTGCCTCACAGAATTACACGTGTTAAATAAGTTATATTCTTAGAAGGGTTACATGCTGAGAACGTTGCCTGGCATCTAATAAACCCTCTTAGAAAAGGGACTTTTCAAGGTCTCATACCCAATAGTAGTGGTCAGCGGTGCCTGGCTGGGAGGCTTGCTGGGAAGACTCAGCAAGATAAGCTGTGCAAAACCTTCGGAAGAGTGGTGGCCACGTAGGTCCTTTTCAGTAAGTGCTGATTTCCTTTCCCATCTTGGTTCAGAGTGGATGGTCCACGGCTGGGGGGTCCCTAGGATGAAGTGGCAGGTAGCCTCATGTCAGACCTCAGTCAGGAGAGGAAATGAAGGTGGAGGAGAAAGCCGAAGGTTTCAGGTGGAGTGGAGGAAGAGAATGGCGTGTCCGCTATTGCTCTAGAGAAGCGGTGCTGTAGTGGGCGGTGAGCTCTGGGCCAGGGCCAGATCGTCTATTTCTGAAGATATTCTCTGCTTCCATCATCCTCGCAACTCTGTAGTGTCCCCACTGCACCTGCCCACAGCCACTTCCAAACACATAGGGGCCCCAGAGACTCCAGCTCCCCAGAAACTCACAGCCGAGGAAGCAGGCGCTGCCTGCTCCCCGTGCACCCTGGAATGCCACATACACCGTCGCTGCTGAGACACTGTGCGTCTTGCATCATTAGGGGCTGTAAAGAAAAAACGCTCGTGTTTCTCCTCTCCTACTTACACAGAACACTTCTGTGAGCAGGGATGTGGCTTTTCCCCCCATGCTGACCAGTTCTCCAACACCAGCCAGATGTCCTACAATTCAATTCAGTTCTGTCACTACCCGGAGTTAGCGTCAGATCCCACAGGTTAAGGACTCTGTCCCACAAGACTGCCCCACTACAGATGCCAATCACAAGCCCCAGGTTGTCACCTGTATGCCTGACCAATTGGCTATAAATTGAGATTCCCACAACCCCCTCCTCAGTTTGATAATTTGCTAGAATGGCTCCCAGAACTCAGGGAAACACATTTACCAGTTTATTATATAGTAGAGGATATGATAAAGGATGTGGATGAACAGCTAGATGAAGAGATACACAGGGCTAGGTCTGGAAGAGTCCCAAGCACAGGAGCTTCTGTCCCCGTGCAGTTGAGGTGCACCACCCTCATGGCACATGGATGTCTTCACCAACCCAGAAGCTCTCTGAACCCCATACTTTAGGGATTTTTATGGAGTTTCACCATGTAGGCATGATTATTAACTCAATCTCCAGCGCCTCTCCTCTCCTCAGAGGAGTGGGGTTGGAGCTGAAAGTTCCATGCTTCTAATCATGGCTTGGTCCTTCTGATGACCAGCCCCCATCCAGGCGCCCACCAAGAGTTGCCTCATTAAACAAAAGATGCTCCTGTCACCCAGGAAATTTCAAAGGATTTAGGAGTTCTGGGTGTGGAACTGGAGTGAAAAACCAAATATTAGCAGGAACCAGGGGCAGAAACCAATACATATATTTCTTATTATTTCACAGGGGTGTTGCTCACGCTCTAGGGATGAGAGTACCATCTGGCAAAGTCAGCCGGGGACATATAAGGAAGTATTTGAGTAATGAACTTGTGGATGGGTCTTTCATTTAAGCCCTGATTCTTGATTGTTGGAAACATGAAACCAACATGATTATCAAAGTAGTGGTGACCAGGCCTTGAGTGCTCACTCTCTGTCCTTCACCGTGCTATGTATTTTATATACATTTTCCGAGGTACCACAGATCACTAGAAAGTAAGCCACAGGAGGGCAGAGGTTTTTGTCTATTTCATTCACTGCTGCATCCACAAGGCCTGGCAATTAGTAGGTGCTCAAATAAATATTGGATGACGGTGAGAATCAGAGAAGAGGTGAATGGATAGATGTTGGCCAACGTGGTTAACATGGTGAGCCCTCAGGGCTGTCCCTTCTGCCATTTCCGCTGATCTCATGCTCCTGTCTCAGCCTTTTGTACCTTCGTATTAGCTGGTAACATTTTATCTCTCCATTCTCTACTCATTTTCCCTGACATTATTCTTGTTTATTCTTCCACATGAAAACACAATTATTTGGTCATGTTCTAAAATTACCACTACAAGTATTACTTCTCAAACTAAGAAAAAATTATGAAGAATTTAAATCTACACTGTTCATTGTTCCATACAGTAATATGGTTTGCTATTCTTTTCATTTCACTAGGTTAAAAAATGACTATTTATGTTGGCCCCTCGTTTATCACGAAGATATCCTTAGATATTTGAGGAGGGGCAGGGAGGTAGCTCCTGGTGCAGAGGATTCATTTTTGCCTCATTTGTTTACGTGAGTTTTTGCCAATGTTCACAGAATATGCCGGCCGTGCTGGGGGGGTCTTCTGTTCTTGTTGTGCAGAAAGGACCGTGAAGACGATCTCGAGCCGGGTCGCAGGAGAGGGTCCCGAGATGTCTTTCTCCAGAGCCCCCGGCACCATGTGGGCTTCTGTGACTCTTTCAGTCCCACCCACTTCTGGGGGTGGCACTGGAACAATGTGACAGAAGTCTCCTGCTCAGATGGGAGGAGGAAGGCCTCAGCACACAGCCAAGCAATGGCATGTTCCTTAATGCAGTCTTTTATTCTGTTTTCAAATTAATAGTCCACCACAAATGCCATTTTATTCAAATGTCAAAAAGTAATTTTGAGGTCTGGCATAACATTCCATTATACCAAATACCCCAGTTTATTTAAGAATTCCCCTAGTTTTGTTCGTTTCAACCCATGCTGTCTACTCGGGTAGCCGTCAGCCACGTGTGGCTGCCGAGCACTGGGAACGTGGCTAATCTGAATTAAGATGTGCTGTACGTGTGAAATACACACTGGATTTCAAAGATTTAGAATGAAAAAAAGAATGTTAAATATTTAATTACTATTTTATATTTAATTTGAATAAATATTTAATTATTTAAATAAAATATTTACTATTTTTATATCAATTACATGTTGAAATGATGATATTCTGGATATACTGGGTTAAATAAAATATAAAAATTAATTTTACCTGTTTCTTTATACTTCCTTTACTGTGGCTCCTAGAAAACTAACCCTTACAGGCAGGGCTCATGTTTGTGGCTACTCTCTATTCTTGTTGGACAACACTGACTCAAACCATTTCCAGCTTTAGGACACATAATCTCAACCAAGATTCATCTGTGTTGCCGTTTCCAGTCTTTAAAATGTGTTTTACCCTTGGTCATGAGCTTATAAGCTTTCTCCTTTGAGCTATTAATGTGGTGAATTAATTATAAATTCCTAATACTGAACTTTTTGCATTCACAAAATGAATTTCAATTGCTGGTGATGAGTTATTCTTCTAATAGGCTGCTGGCTTCTATTTGTTCTCCCTATGTTTAGGACTCTAATGAGAGAGGTTTTTTCCTTTTCTCCTCTTTTATTTATTTGTGTATTAGGATGTAGTGAAGGCCTGTAAGCCCACTGCCTAGCCTGAGAACTGGAACATCGATAATAGCTTACATCTTCCTTTGTGTCTGCCCCTATTCCAGCCCCCTACCCATCCCACCAGAGTTAACTTTGTTGGTTAAAATTCTTCTGAATTTTATGTTTATCATTCTCTGCTTTATCATGAATATCTGTGTCTTAGTCCACTCAGGCTGCTATAACAAAATACCACAGACTGGGTAGTTTATAACCACAGAGATTTATTTCTCAGAGTTGTGGAAGCTGGGAAGTCCAAGATCAAGGCACCAGCATGGTCGCATTTGGAGAGGGCCCTCTTCCTAGTTCACAGCTGGCGCGTTCTTGCTGTGTCCTCATGTGGCAGAAGGGGCTAGGGATCTCTCCGGAGCCTCTTTTATAAGGCACTAATCCCATTCCTGAGGGCTCCACCCTCATGACCCAGGGATCTCCCAAAGGTCCACCTCCTAATACCATCATCTTTGGGGGTTAGGATTTCAACATAAGAATTTGGGGGAACACAAACATTCAGACCATAATGGTATGTTTGCCAAAATGGCATAATTTATTGTTTAATTTTAATTGTATTTGAACTTTACAAAAAGGGTATCAGGCTGCTTCTATGCTCTTGGAGTGTGCTTTATTCACTCCTGGTTTCACTCTGGTCTTGTTTATAGATTCATCGTTTTCACTTCGATATAAAGTTCCATCATGGGAATTAGACCACGTTTATTCATTCTCTTGTCTGTGTGCATGTGGCTTGTCCACAGGTTTGAGCTAATACGCACAGTGCTTCTCTGAACATACTAGCACATGTCTCTCGGTATTTATTCCAAGAGCTTGTCCCTGATTTATATGCAGAAGTAGAACTGCTGAGTTAAAGGTATCTAAATATATAATTTTCCAAGATAAATGTCAAACTGTTTTCCCCCCAGCACTATGTGAGAGATCCTGTTGATCTCTTCAGATCCTGTTGATTTGCCAGCCAAATGTCTCACCATGGCCTAGGCTTTACATTTTCCTATTTATTAATGAGGCTGCACATTTCTTCCTGTTTATTGGACACGTGTAATTCCTTTTCTGTGAAATGCCTGTTCTTGTCTTTTGCCTGTTTTTCCATTGAGTTGTCTTTCTCTTGTGGATTTGGAGTTTTTTTTTTTGTGAGGAAGATTTAGCCCTGAGCTAACATCCAATGCCAATCCTCCTCTTTTTTTGCTGAGGAAGACTGGCCCTGGGCTAACATTCATGCCCATCTTCCTCCACTTTATATAGGACGCCGCCACAGCATGGCTTGACAGGCGGTGCGTCGGCGTGCACCCGGGATCCGAACCTGCGAACCCCGGGCCACCACAGCAGCAGTTAGTAGCTTATCTTATCTCCCCACTTTTTAAAGTGTCTTTTGATGAACAAAAATTACTCTTAATATAGTCAAATGTATCAATCCTTCCTTTTATAGCTCTCACTTTTTGTGTCTTAAGAAATCATTTCCTGGGCTGGCCCTGTGGCTTAGGGGTTAAGTGCGCATGCTCCGCTTCTGGCGGCCCGGGTTCGGATCCCAGGCACTCACCGACGCACCGCTTCTCTGGCCA
Organism: Diceros bicornis minor; assembly: GCF_020826845.1. Lineage (NCBI taxonomy): Eukaryota > Metazoa > Chordata > Mammalia > Perissodactyla > Rhinocerotidae > Diceros > Diceros bicornis. The sequence continues at coordinate 30,441,102 of NC_080774.1, read as the reverse complement.
TGCTGAGGTCGCGTCCCACATACAGCAACTAGAAGGATGTGCAACTATGACATACAACTATCTACTGGGGCTTTGGGGGAAAAAAAAAAGAAATCATTTCCTACCTTAAGTCAGAAAGATATTCACCTGTATTTTCAAATAAAAAGTTTGTTTTACTTTTTACTGTGCTTTTGTTTTACTTTTTACTGTGTTTTACTGTGCTAACATCTGTTGCCAATCTTCTTCTTTTTTCTTTTTTTCTCCCCAAAGCCCCAGTACATAGTTGTGTATCATAGTTGTAGTGTTGTAGCTTTTCTACGTGGGACACCACCTCAGCATGGCTTGACAAGCGGTGAGTAGGTCCCGGCCAAACCCAGGCTACCGAAGCGGAACACACAAACTTAACCGCTATGCCATCAAGCCAGCCCCTAAGTTTTACTTTTGAAATTTGAGTTTTGACCATCTGGAGTTTATTTTTCTGTATGGTCTGAGATAAGGATCCAATGTCTTTTTTTTTTTGCATGAATAGCCATTTATTATAGCATCAATTTCCACTGATCTGACATGCTACCTCTGTCATATTTCAAATTCCACATGCACAGGTCTGTTTCTATGTTCTCTGCTCACATTGGTTAATGTCTGGTAGGCCAAGACTCCCTCCCTAGAGACAACATTCAACCCAATGATCTTCCTCTCTAGAAGTCTCTAGGCAATTCTTGGCCCTTTACTCTGCCTTGTAAATTTTAGAATCACTTTGTTAAGTTCCCAAAAAGACCCTGCTGGCTTGTTTTTTTTAATCGCATTGCATCTAAAGGTCAATATGGAAAGGACTGATATCCTTATGATATTAAGTTTTCTTATCCATAAACATGGATATCTATTTATGCTTTTTAATTTATTTTTTAAAGTTTTATAATTATCCCCATATAGGTCTTCAAAAACTTTTATAGATTTATCCCTAGACATTATATGATGTTTTTTGGTATGGTAAATTTTCTTTCTTTTTTTTTTTTTTTTTGTGAGGAAGATCAGCCCTGAGCTAACTTCCATGCTAATCCTCCTCTTTTTGCTGAGGAAGACCGGCTCTGAGCTAACATCTATCGCCAATCCTCCTCCTTTTTTTTCCCCCAAAGCCCCAGTAGATAGTTGTATGTCATAGTTGCACATCCTTCTAGTTGCTGTATGTGGGACGCCGCCTCAGCATGGCCAGAGAAGCGGTGCGTCAGTGTGCGCCCGGGATCTGAACCCCGGCCACCAGTAGCGGAGCGCGTGCACTTAACCACTAAGCCACAGGGCCGTCCCAAGTATAGTAAATTTTCTTATTATTATATTTTCTAATTATTGCTGGTATATAGAAATGCAATTGACTTTTGAATATTGATCTAAATTCAGTCACCTTGTAAATCTCTTCTGTTATTTCTGTTAATTTGTCAATTGATTTTTCTCAATATTCCAAGTAGAAGATCACATTATCTGCAGATAATTATTAGTTTTATTTCTTCCTTTCCAATTCTTATGCCTTTAATTTCTTTTTTCTTCTCTTACTACATATACCAGGTGTTGAATTTTACCAAAGCTTTTTCTACCTCTATTGAGATGATAATGTGATTTTCTTCTCTCATATGCTAATGTGGTAAATGACATTTATCTTAGAACAATTACCAAATTGCTGATATTTGCCCATTTTTGACCAAACACAATTTCATTTACTTCAACCTAATGGATTTTCTTTGGTTATTTTTTGGTTTTTTTTTTTTTTTTTTTTTTTTTTGGTGAGGAAGATTAGCCCTGAGCTAACATCTGTTGCCAATCTTCCTCATTTTTTTTTGCTGAGGGAGGTTGGCCCTGAGCTAACATCTATGCCCATCTTCCTCTATTTTATACGTGGGACTCCACTACAGCATGGCTTGATGAGCAGTGCATCGGTTTGCACCCGGGATCCGAACCTGTGAACCCCGGGCCACCAAAGCAGAGCACGGGAACTTAACCACTATGCCACCAGGCCAGCCCCATCAAAGTAATGGATTTTCTAATATTAAAATGCACTGCTGGGATGAACCTAACCTGATCATGACATGTTGTCCTTTTAACACTCTGTTGGATTTACTTAGCTAAAGTTTAATTTTGGATTTTGTATATATGTTCATTAGGTGATATAGCTAATCAATATAACAGTATTAATCACCCACCATAATGGGATTTATTAATTCCTCCCTGTAGTTCTATCCATTTCTGTTTGATATATTTTTGAGGACATTTTATTATGTGCATTCATGTTTAAAATTGTTACACTCTTTTGGTAAATTGACCCGCCCTTCCTAGATAGTTCTGTTCTAAGGGTCATAAAGCAATTTTTCCTGCAGGGCTGGGGGAGGAGGGAATAGAGTCTGGATGACTTTCCCCTACCCTGCATCACTCAAGCCTGGTTAGGGAGTTGGACTGTTTCCAATAGGGATCAGTTTTGGTGCTGCCTGGTTCCTGGAAGCTCTGGGGCTCGAGATGATCCTACCCCAGAGGTAGCCCCAAGAATCACTTGACCTTGCCTCTTGGCTCCTATCTGATGATCAAAGGCAGAACACCTGACCCAAGGAGAGCCAATCAGAAGCCTACCCCAGGCCATCACCCATGCTGCCAAGTAGGCCTAAGTCAGGTTCACCTCCTTCTCTGGCCAGTGGGCTTCAGCTGAGTCTGTGCAGTGAAGGCTCCTCTAGCCTCGCATATGGCTTAGCCTCTGCGATTTTTCTGAAATTATACAGAGCACACTTATTACTGAACCAGGTTCGTTTTGCCCACTGCACAATTATGCCAACCTCCAAGATAATGAGTTTGCAAAGAGAAAGGATTTAATCACAAGGCGGCCAAGCAGAGAGGTGAGGGAATCAATCTCAGATCCACCTCCTTGAAAATGGGGACTCGAGGATATTTATGGGATAAGGGGGTAGGGCAGAAGTGTGGGAATAGATGATTGGAGGTAAGGAGAAGTGAGGTAATTGACAATCTGCACAAGCATTGTCAAGCTTCATGCCTCTTCATAGGATGCATGTTCACAAAATGGCAGCATTACCATGATCGGAGGGTGGAGTTTTTAGCTCCTTGATGTCAAAAAGGTCACTTGTTGAGCACTTGCGCAAGCCCAGTTGATGGGTTGGTGGTCTCAACTGGCCTGAACTGGACAAGGGGTCAACTCTCAGTTCCTGAAAAACTTAAGCTCTCCACTCGTTACCATGGCGACCCAGGCCTCAGAGATGTTATCTTTAGGGTGGGTTTTAGTAATGTGTTATCTAACTACTTTTGCAAACAAACAACTGAGTATAGTTAAAGCAAGCTGGCCCCGGTTTCACTCTTGCTGGGGCTTCCTATATCTGGGGGCTCTATTGCTAGGCAGAGGCAGAGTTGGGGATTTCGAGTGCTGAATGCAGAGTGAGACCAAGGTTGGTGCAGCTCTGGCTTCCCAGAGGCGGCTGCTGGAATGAGTGGGGGAGGCTTGGGTTTTCTTTGCCTGTCCCAGGAGGGCATGCGCTGTGAATGCGCTCTCTGGAGTTCTGTTTTATCCTGCGTCAGATTCCATCCTGGTGAGGAACCCAGCCCCTTCCAAGCTCTTGGAACTTGCAAGTGGGAATGTGCCGAGAAAGATAAGGCCTCAGGTCTCGGCCACGGCCACCCGGCAGAGTTCCCCAGAGGCCTCCTCCACCCCTGCTTCCTGCTGCTTTTTCCAGTTGACACAAGGAGGCAGTAAAGGCCACGCTGCAGATCGGGCCCTTCCCCTTCTCCATCTGGCTCCCTGTTGGCCCAGCAGCCAAGTCAAGACAGCTACAAGCTGTGCAGATTGTCTGGGATCCTTCCCTGCCTGTGGGGCTTGCTTCAGGTAACATCAGGGTTGGGGGCAGGTAGAGAAGGAGAGTCAGAGAGTTAGGGTCACATGAGGAAGGAGAGGCTGGGACGGTACCAAGCTGACTGGGCTAAGGGTTGCTCAAGCTGAGGTTGATGAGTGAGAGGTGTTTCACCTCCTGTGGGTGGTGATATGGAAGAGTGCTAGGGATGGGGGTGAGGCAAGATCTGAGGGGCAGGAAGGATGGATGAGGGTGGGACCAGCTGGCAGCAGGGACACAAGCCCAAGGCCCAGGAGTGTGGCCCTTGCTCAAGGTCTCCAACCTCTGCTGGACTTGTTGCGTGGGCAACACTGCCCTGAAAGTCGGCCTCTCGGGCCATCCTCTCCCATCCACATAGGAGGCGGAAGCTGAAGTTGATGTGATTCAGGAATTGGAACAGGATCCCCAGAACACATGCTCATTCTGTTCTCAAGCAGCAGCCATGACTGTGGAGGTCCAGCCAGTGGCCCAGCCAGGGAGGAGGTGAGGCCAAGGCCAGAGCAGCAGGAAGCAGTAGAGATATGCACAGACTTCATATTGCAAGATGGAGAAGTCCTTTGTATCCTAGACAAGATCAAGCTAAGCCTTGGCTCCCTGCTCTTCTGCTGCCGGAGAGTACGGTCAAGGGGTTATCAGATCCTGCGTCACGGTGGCCTTGCAGGTGCTGGAGCCAGACTTCCTCCGGGAGTTGCTGGAACTGGACTTTCACCCTGTTGCTATGAGCAGGCTCGCCCAGGTGTGGTGCCCACAGCCAACCTGTTCAGGGCCAAGTTGCCGCCCACCCACTGGCATCTCACTGAGGAGGAAGGGTAGGACAGGATCTCAGCAACATTGTTGTCCAGCTCAGTAGTCAGGGCTACTTTGAAGCAAGAAAGTTCCCTCAGATGAGGAGCCATGTTAAAACCCTAACCCCCCGCGGTGGCTGTATTTGGAGAGAGGGCCTCTAAGGAAGTAATTAAGGTTAAATGAGGCCGTAAGGGTGGGCCCTGATCTTACAAGTGTCCTTGTAAGAAGAGACACCAGAGGGTTTGAGCTCTCTCTTTCCCTGTGCACACAGAAGAAAGGCTGTGTGTGGACACAGAGAGAACGCAGCCCTCCGCAAGTCAGGAACAGAGCTCTCACCAGTAACTGAATCGGCCAGCACCTTGTTCTAGGACTTCTAGCCTCCAGAACTGTGAGAAAATAAATGTCTGTCTAAGCCATCTAGTCTATGGTATTTTGTTATGGCAGTGTTAGTGTAAGTGCCCGACAATTAGCTTTTTTGATTATAATATAAGTGCCTGACATTGAGCTTTTTTTTTTTTTTCTGCTGAGGAAGATCACCCTAAGCTAACATCCATTGCCAATCTTCCTCACCCTGAGCTAACATCCATTGCCAATCTTCCTCTCTTTTGTGTGTGGGTCGCCGCCACAGTGTGGCTTGACAAGTGGTGTAGATCTGTGCCTGGGATCCAAACCTGTGAACCTGGGCCACCGAAGTGGAGCACAGATTTTTAACAACCTGGCCACGGGGCCAGCCCCCTGACATTAAGCTTTTGATTGCTGAGGCATCCACTTCACAGACATCCATCTTGAATAAACACAGCCCAAGCTACACAACTAGATAAAGAACTGGGCCACCCCACCCACAAAGTTGCCCTTTTTTTTTAATCAAGGTCATATGGGCTTATAACATTGTGTAAATTTCAGGTCTACACTATTATATTTCAGTTTCTGTGTAGACTGCATCATGTTCACCATCAATAGTCTAGTTTTTATTCATCACCATACGTATGTGCCCCCTTATCCCTTTCACACTCCCCCCACAGAAGTTGCCCTTTATAGAAAGCTCTGGTCGACCTAGATAACTGACCGTTTGACTGACGCTTGCTTTTCCCTTCCTGCACTTTAATTCCCACTCTTATTTTTTAAATTCACAAATTTAGAGTGAACTGTGAAACCCTAAGAACCCCGCCTTTGATACCAACAAAGGCAGAACCCCAGGTCCGAGCTCTCTCTCTCTCTCTCTCTCTCTCTCTCCCGTGACCTCACTGTGTGGCCCCAGGTATGCCGCGTATCCTCCAGGACCTGTGAGTAATGAACCTTGTCTTTCCAAAGTTCCCTGATGGTTGTTGCTGAGGTCCGTCTTGCAATCATAATAAGAACCACAAGGACCAGTCCAACCACGACACTGGCTCTGGTCTGGGGGAAATGTCTGTGGGGGCTGGCCACAAATAGTACAGGCCCAGGAGAATGCCCATGGGCATTTCTAGCCAATAGCGTCACTATCAATGGGCTGAGACCGAGTCAAAACAGCAGCCTTATCCAAAATATGTAAAGAACTCATACAACTCGATCAAAAAATGGGCAGAGGATATGAACAGACATTTTTTCCAAAGAAGATGTACAGATGGCCAACAGGCACATGAAAAGATGCTCAACATCACTAATTATTACAGGAATGCAAATCAAAACTACAATAAGATAACACCTCACACCCATCAGAATGACCATTACTAAAAAGACAAGAAACAACAAGTGTTGGAGAGGATGTAGAGAAAAAGTAACTCTTGTACACTGCTGGTGGGAATGTAAATTGGTGCAGTCACTATGGAAAACAGTATGGAGATTTCTCAAAAAATTAAAAAATAGAGGCTGGCTCTGTGACGTAGTGGTTAAGCTCGGCATGTTCCGCTTTGGCAGCCCAGGTTCACAGGTTCGGATCCCAGGTGTGGACCTACACCAACTCATCAGCCATGCTGTGGTGGTGACCCACATATAAAGTAGAGGAAGACTGGCACAGATGTTAGCTCAGAGCTAATCTTCCTCAAGCAAAAAAGAAAAAAACCATGAGGAAGATTGGCAACAGATGTTAGCTCAGGGCTAAGCTTCCTCAGGAAAAAAAAGAAAAAATAGAAATGCCATATGATCTGGCTATTCCACTTCTGGGTATTTATCCAAAGAACACGAAAACACTAATTTGAAAAGATATGTGCACTTCTGTGTTCACTGCAGAATTATTCACAATAGACAAGACTTGGAAGCAACCTAAGTGCCCCTCAATGGATGAACGGATAAAGAAGATGTGGTATATATACACAATGGAATACTACTCAGCCATAGGAAACGATGAAATCTTGCCAATTGCGATAACAGGGATGGACCTTGAGGGTATTATGCTAAGCGAAATAAGTTAGATAGAGAAAGACAATTACATATGACTTCACTCATATGTGGAAGATAGGGAGAACGGATTCGTGGTTACCTGAGGGAAAGGGGGTGGGGAGAGGGTGAAAGGGGTAAAGGGGCACATATGTATGGTGACAGATGGAAACCAGGCTTTTGGTGGTGAACATGATGCAGTCTATACAGAAGTCAAAATATAATGATGTACACCTGAAATTTATATAACATTATAAACCAATGTGACCTCAATAAAAAAAATAGCAGCCCTAGCAAACTAATACAGGGATGATGAAAAAGTTTTGGAAATACATAGTGGTGATGGTTGGACATAATTATGAATATAATTAATGCCACTGAACTGTACACTTAAAATGATGAAAACGCCCAATTTTATGTTATGTATATTTTACCACAATTAATTTTTTTAATCAATTGTACTTCTATACACCTCCAATGAATAGTCTGAAAATGAATTAAGAAAGCAATTCCATTTACAATAACGTCAAAGAGAATAAAATATTTAGGATAAATTTAACAAAAGAAGTGCAAGACGTACACTGAAAACTATAAAATGAAAGAAATTAAAGACCTAAATAAGGGGCCGGCCCGGTGGCATAGTGGTTAAATTCACGCGTTCTGCTTCAGCGGCCCGGGGTTCACCAGTTCGGATCCTGGGCGCAGACCTACACACCACTCATCAAGCCATGCTGAGGCAGCGTCCCCCCAGAAGAACTAGAAGGATGTACAACTATGACATACAACTATCTACTGGGGCTTTGGGGAGAAAAAGAAAAAAAGGAGGAAGATTGGTAACAGATGTTAGCTCAGGGCCAATCTTCCTCAAAAAAAAAAAAAGACAAATAAATAAAAAGACATCCCATTGTAATGAATTGGAAGACTCAATAATGTTAAGATAGCAATTCTCCTCAAGTTTATCTACAGATTCAAAGCAAAGCCTGTCCAAGTCCCAGCTGGCTTCTTTGCAGAAATTGACAAGCTGACCATAAAATTCATGTGGAAATTCAAGAAACTCAGAACAGCCAAAACAATCTTGAAAAAGCAGAACAAAGATGTAAGACTCACTTCCCAATTTCAAAGTTTACTACGAAGCTAGAGTAATCAAAACAGCATGGTACAGGCATAAGGACAGACATATTTAGATCAATGGAATAGAATTAAGAGTCCAGAAATAAATCCTCACACTTGTGATCAATTGATTTTCAACAAGGCTGCCAAGACAATTCAATGGGTGAAAGAATAGTCTTTTGAACAAATGGTGTTGAGACAACTGGACATCCACATGCAAAAGCATGAAGTTGGACGTTCACAATATGCAAAATTATCTCCAATGGCTCAAGACCTAAATGCAAAAGCAACAACTACAAAACTCTTATAAGAAAATGGGGGGTGGGGCCGGCCAAATGGCATAGCAGTTAAGTTCGCTCGCTGCTTTGGCGGCCCTGGGTTCGCAGGTTTGGATTCCGGGCACAGACCTATGCACCGCACATCAGGCCACACTGCAGCAGTGTCCCACATACAAAACAGAGGAAGATGGGCACAGATGTTAGCTCAGGGCCACTTTTCCTCACCAAAAAAAAAAATAGAAAGAAAGAAAATGTGGGGGTAAATCTTCATGACCTTCAATTAGACAATGGTTGCTTCGATATGATACCAAAAGTATAAGCAACAAGGAAAAAATACTTTTCTCCAAAAAGATACACAAATGGCCAGAAGCACACAAAAAGATGTTCAACATCCTTAGCCATGAAGGAAATGCAAACAAAACCACGATGAGATACTACCTCACACCCACTAGGATGGCTAGAATCAAAAAGATAGATAACAAGTGTTGATGAGGATGTGGAGACATTGGAACGCTATACACTGCTGGTGGGAATGTGAAATGGTGCGACCACTTTGAAAAACAGTCTAGCAGTTCCTCAAAAGTTTAAATATATAGTTACCATTGGGTTCAGCAATTCCACACCTAGGGATATACCCAAGAGAAGAGAAAACACATGTCCATACAAAAACTTATACACAAATGTTCATAGCAGTGCTATTCATAACTGCCAAAAGGTAGAAGCAACTCAAATGCCTATCAACTAATGACTGGATAAATAAAATGTGTTACGGCCATACAATGGAGTATTATTCAGCCATGAAAAGTGCTGATAATGCTACAAGATTGATGAACCTTGAAAACAGTAAGCTAAGTGAAAGTAACCAGACACAAAAGACCACATATTGTAGGATTCCATTTATACGTACTGTCCAGAATACAGAAAGTAGATTACTGATAGCCAGGGCGTGGGTGGGGATGGGGAGTGATTGCTAATGGTTCCAGAGTTTCTTTTTGGGGTGATGAAAGTGTTCCAAAACTGACTGTGGTAATGGTTGTACATATTTGTGAATATACTAAAAACCATTGAATTGTATACTTTGAGTGGATCATATAGTATGTGAATTATCTCAACAAAACTGTTATTAAAAGAAAGAAAGGAATGGAGGGAGGGGAACTCCTGTTGCCCTCAGGGGCTGTAGATGGCCTGCAGTGTGTGGTGTATTTGTCTCGACAGAGACCACAAAGGCTGTACGTCCTGTCCTGGGTATTCCAACACAGGGATCTCCTGGAAGGACAGGCCGGTCGGAGGAGCCGCTGCAGGCAGGGGGTGGGCCCAGGGACACTGATCCGTGCTGTCCCCAGGCCTGCAGCCTGGCGTGACCAGGAGCTCAGACCTGCTGTGCTACACTGGGGAGGACAGCAAGATAGTGTGTCCCTCCCTGCTGCTGCCCATGGGCACCCAGGAGGGCTGAGCCCCAGTCTCTGCAGGGGGAGGCTCTGCAGGGGAGAGGTGGGGCAGAGGGGTAAGCTGGGGGATTGGGCAAGTGACTCACTGTCTGGAGAAAGGACAGGTGGCTGTATTCACATATACGTGACCTGAGAAGCCTGTAGGGGCGTATCCTGTACAAGTACAAAGACAGAAATACAAATCTTGAGCTATGGTGGGGGGAGTCTGAGCCGGGGAATATCTTGGAAATCCTCACTACGCTCGAGGTTGTGGAAGCTGTTTCCATCTTTCTGGGCTCTGCAACTGCGTTTGCTTTGATTTTTCCTTTGTTTCTGATGAGATAATTTCTTCTCCCTGTTCACACCTTTGGGCCATGGGGCTCACGTGTTCAAGAACCAGGTTTAAAATTTTTTGTGTGTGTGGTGAGGAAGATTGGCCCTGAGCTAACATCTGTGCCCATCCTCCTCTATTTTGTACGTAGGATGCCACCACAGCATGGCTTGATGAGCGGGTGCGTAGGTCCACGCCTGGGATCCGAACCTGTGAACCCCGGGCCACCCGAAGCAGAGTACTGGAACTCAACCACTATGCCACTGAGCTGGTCCCTCCCCTCACCCTGCCACCAAACCCTAGATCTTCCAGGGGATGTTTTTCCTCTTCCCTCATTTCCCAGCAGAGTCGCGTCAGGGGTGCAGGATCAGCAGACCACACTCAGAGGCTGCTCCTCCTTCAGACCTCCCCGACTCCCTGCCTTGGGTCCCACAGGCCCCCACATCCTACGCAGAGACTCTGCCCCTGCATGCCCACATCGTGGGAAGAGGGCATCCTTTCTGCACACTGGTGCCCCACCCCTTGGCCCTACACCTAGTGCATCAGCCCCTCAACCTCCTAAAGCCCCACACCCCCATACCTCCAAACCCCAGCGTGGACACAGCCCCAGGGAGCCTGAGCAGCCATTGGCAGACAGGAAACCAGGGGGCTGGTTGCCCAGCAGTGATCAGACCCCAGGGACAGCTCCACTGAGCCCCTGCTGTCCCAAGGCCCTGGGCCCTGACTCCACCACCACCCTGCCCCCTGCCCACACCACCCCCAAAGAATAATGCCCACTGACATCCTCAGGCCCAAATGGAGAGTTGGGCTGGAAATAGGAAAAGACGGAGAACAGCCCAGTCCAGGGTAGGGAGAGACTTAAAGGAATAGTATAAATAAATTTTTGACCATAAAATTGATGACTTAGATGAAATAGACAAATTCCTTGAAAAACGGTTTCCCAAAAGTAACAGAAGAATACACAGAAAATCTAAAATGTCCTATATCTGCTGAAGAAATAGAATCTCTAATTTTAAATTTTCCCACAAAGAAAACCCCATGTCTAGATGGCTTCCCTGGTGAATTCCCCCCTAAGCATTTAAAGATAGAACACTAACCCTACCTAGGCCCCACAGCTAGAGATGAGCCAGCCCCCAGTCCCTCCCATTCCGCACCCCCTCCTCCAGCTTCCCTCCTCTGCGCTGTGCCCACCTTCCCCTCATTCTGCCTGGGAGATGGTCCCGTGAAGGTGGCCTGGGCAGGGGCTGGAAGACAGCTGCGGGCCCCTGAGAGCACTGAGCATCAGGGAGCCAGGAGCTCATGTCCCAGTTGCAACACCCTCTGCATCTCTCAGGGACATGCCCAGACCGCCCCCTGCTGCTTCTGAGAAGACATTACAGGCGCTGCCCACTGACTCCAGCATGAACGCATGCTATACACACACACACACACACACACACACACACACACACACACACACAGGGCACCCGGCAAATTCAACTCTTAACAGAAGAGCTTAGAAGGGAGTACTGACTGGCAGGGCAACAAGAAGACCTTCTGGAGTGCGGGAAATATTCCTTGTCTTGATCAGGGTGGTGGTAGCATGGGTGTTTACCGGTGAATGGATCATCAAGCATACGTTCATGACAACAGCACTTTACTGTCTATAAGTTTTACACCAACTTTTTTTAGTCCATGGGATTGTGCATGAGATGTCAAGAAAAGACTTGCACTTTTGGTTCAGTTTTCTGATCATCTGGGGGAGCCTTAGTTTGCAAGTTGCTGTCATGTATGATTCCTGATTTAAGAAAAACAAAGGCTGAGAAACTAGAAGAACGACAATGTCTTGGTTGTAGAGAAATAAACTCTGAGTTCCATTAAGGAGCCTGCAGCCTAAGGAACTAACTTTCCCTACTTGTGGGGAGTCTAGGCCAGGCCAGTGGACAGCAGCGGAAGCCAGAGAGTGAGGCAAGAGCTGAGGTTTGTTTCTTTCAAGCACCACTTATCAAAAGGATTTTCCTTTCTCCTGTTGAATTGCCTCACTGCCTCTGTCAAAAATCAATTGACACACACATGCTTGTCCCAGACTGGGAGCTCTGTCACACGCGTCATTGGTCTCTGTCTGTCTCCTTCCGCCAGCACCATGCTGGCTGATGACTGTCTTACAGGAAGGAGTGAGATCAGGCCATGTAAGTCTCCCAACCTTGTTCCTCTCTTTCAAGCATATAAAATAAATAAACAGACAAAACAAATTTGAGAAACAGTTACAAGTTTAGAAGATAGGCCAAAAAAAAAAAATCCGACACATATATAATAGGAGCTTCTGAAAAGGAAAAACAAGAGAATAGTCTCAAGTCAAGTACAGACACAGATTCAAGAAAACTTTCCTGACATTAGAAAAAAATTGTTTGAAACCATATATTCAGAGGGAAACTGTGAACCTGAGAAAACTGATCACAATGACCGACACCAAGATGCGTTCTAGTAAAATTACTAAACTTAAAAGAAAAAGAAATATACTTTGGGCATCCAGGCAAAAAAAAAAAAAACAAATCACTCACAAGAGAAAGAAAATAAGACTACCAGACTTTTTGAGAGCAACACTTTATACCAGAAGAAATTGGAGTGACATATTTAAGATACTCAAGGAAAGAAAATGTGAGCCAAGGATTTTAGGTCCAGCCAAACTCACTTCCAAGTATAAGGAGCATACCATAGTCAGCCACAAAGGCAGAGATGCACAAGGAGCTGACGTAAATTAGAAGTAAGTACAAGAAACACAAAAATGCCTGAATTGATTTACAAAACATCATAGTGAGAAAAAAGAATAAAATTTACCGGCCGGCCCCGTGGCTTAGTGGTTAAGTGCGTGTGCTCCGCTGCTGGTGGCCCAGGTTCGGATCCCGGGCGCGCACCGATGTACCGCTTCTCCGGCCGTGCTGAGGCCGCGTCCCACATACAGCAACTAGAAGGATGTGCAGCTATGATATACAACTATCTAGTGGGGCTTTGGGGGGGGGGGAAGAATAAAATTTACCCAGCAGACAATGTCATCAGTGTGCTACAGGAGTCGGGAGGTTTGAGTCTCACTCCCCCTGGGGTCTGGAGCTCAGAACCATGCAGGCTCACCTGTGGTGTCATAGGAGTGACAGTAATAACTAGCCTTGTCTTCCACCTGGAGTCCGGCGATGGTTGGGAAGGCTGTGTTGCCCAACTTGCAGCCAAAGAACCAAGTTGAGATCCCTAAGGGCCGATTGTTGTTCTTGTAGATGAAGACTTTGGGGACCTGGCACATGCTGGTACCAGTTTGGGGCATATCCCCTGATGTTGCTGCTGCTTCCTGTGTAGCGTACTGTGACCATGTCTCCCGGGGAACCCCAGCACAGAGGCCAGCTGAGTCAGCACAGACTGGGCCCTGGAGTCTGGAAAGATAGAGAACGAGAAGGAGTGAGAAGCCCTGTGGCAAGTGGGTGAGAACTTGACTTCTGGAACCTGGCTGCCTAGTCGTGAAACCTGGCGCTGCCATTTACATCTGTGTGACCTGTTTCCTTATGTGTAAAATAAGGATAATAACAATAATACCTAATTCCTAGTGTCATGAGAATTAAATGTATTCATAATAGAAAAGTGCCTAGAACAGAGTAAGCGCTGGGTGGGTGTTAACTATTTACAGTGTTAGCAAGACCATGGCCCAGCCTATGCCCCACCAGAGAGAAGAGACCCAGGAGCTCTCAGGTGTCCCATCCACCACAACTAGGCGCCTGTGCATAAGTGAGGAGAGTGTAGGGGTTCCTCCCAACGGTGAGGAAGTCAAAGCGTTCCTCTGAATCTGGGTCATTTGTCAACATAAGTGTCCCCGGAATGGCCTGCCCCACAGCTCCCTGGGAGGTCTGTGGGGAGGACTCCCCAAGGGGCTCTCCAGGCAGCAGGGGAGCACAAGCAGCTGCAGTTTCCCAGCTCCGCGGAGAATACTCAGACAAGCAGGCTTCCAGAGCTGACCATTCAGCTCCCCTGCCAGGCCCAGGCCTCAGGTCCTCCTTCCTACTCTGTGGAATGAACCCCAGAGCTGGATTAAACAAGCAGTGGGGCTCTGGTCTTGCCTCTCTGCCAACTGGACATACTCTTCAGATCCAACCTTAGTCCTGGCTGCTGTCCGCCGGGGCCTGTGTGGAGAGCAGCCTGTAGGGCTCAGGGTGGGACCAGGAGGGAGATGGGACTTGGGTCAGTGTGGTGGCAGCTGAGGCCAGAAGGATTGATTGGATCTCAAATATGATTTGAAGACAGTGATGGATACCAAGTGAGAGAAAGAGAGGAATCCTGGAAGCCTTCAAGGCATTGGGCCTGAGCAGCCAGGAAGGTGAAGTTGCCGTCTTAGCAATGGAGAACCTGCCAAGGAGTGGGCTGGGAATCAGGAGTTCTGCTTTGAAAGGGAAATCTCACTGTAACTTAATTTTCTGCATTTCCCAACCTTAATTTGACCATAGAACTTTTCTTTTTCCAGACATCTGTCAGGGCTAGTATTCCAATAAAGACAAGTTGGGAACAGCATCTACAGGGAGCAAAGGAAACGTTTGTACGCTGTTATTTAAAAGATATTAAAATCAGGTCATGAAAATTATTTTTAACTTTCCATAATCTTAATGCTCTAACACAAAAAAGATTACTTTTATTTTCCAATTCATCTTCCAGATATATTTTACAGTTTATTTATTCATCCACAAATGTTTGTAGCATTGAAAGAAGCCTGCTCTACAAACATCTGTGGTTTGTTTTTCGGTTTTTTATTGTGGTAACATTGGTTTATAACATTATATAAATTTCAGGGGTACATTATATTGCGACTTCTGTATGGACTACATCGTGTTCATCACCAAAAGTCTAGTTTCCATGCGTCACCATACGTGTGTGCCCCTTGACACACACACACACACACACACACACACACACCTGTAACCACCAGTCTGCTCTCTGTTTATGCGTTTGTCTGTTGTGGTGGTGGTTGTTGTTGTTTTATCTTCCACATAGGAGGGAAATCATGCATATTTGGCTTTCTCCATCTGACTTATTTCACTTAGCATAATGCCCTCAAGGTCCAACCGTGTTGTCGCAAATGGCACGATTTCATCTTTTTTACGGCTGAGTAGTAATATACACACATCTGTAGTTTTTAATTATTTTAATTATTAACAGCATACACGTTTCCATGCTTATCATCTAGTTTTCATCATCATTGTAATGATGATTGTCATTATTGCCTCCGGGGCGGGGAAGAATGGGGTGGAGGGATTAGGGATCTCGGCAGATGCGGTGGGCAAGGGCCAACTCGGGGCGTGCTCCCGGAACGCGACAGCCACGGAACCCGCGGACGCAGGTGTGCGGGCACCGGCGGGGAAACGCGGGGACGCCAGCAGCGGCC
This sequence comes from Diceros bicornis minor, assembly GCF_020826845.1. Lineage (NCBI taxonomy): Eukaryota > Metazoa > Chordata > Mammalia > Perissodactyla > Rhinocerotidae > Diceros > Diceros bicornis. The sequence goes on along the minus strand of NC_080774.1, from coordinate 30,425,572 downwards.
CGACCCGGAAGTAGAGTTGCCGGCGGCCGCCGCGAGCGGAGCTGAAGCCGGAGCCGGGGTGGGGCTGCGGGTGAGCGGCGGGCGGCGGGCTCAGGGATGTGGGGAGCGCGGGCGTTTTCCACGCACCGGGGGCCGCCAGCCCCGCGGCTTGGGCGAGGGTCCTGGGCCGGGCTCTTTGCATTCTCGCCTCTTCCCCGGCGGGGTGGACCCCCCCGAACCCCGGGACTGGTTTGGGGGTTCAAGGAGGTGGCGATGGGCCGGCACCTGGAGGGAGCAGGCGCTGCAGTTAATACTTTTCTTCATCGAACCTCCCGCAGTTATTGAGAGGGGTCTGTTGCCCGGATTTGTTGTCACGGGTGGGGAAACTGAGGCTCAGGGAGGCGGTCGGTCCACGCAGGTCAAGGCAGGGTCCACGCCGCCCCGGAGCCCTGGCTCGGCCTCGAGGGCGCCCGGGCGTGTTTCTCTGAGTTGTTGATGTGGGTGAGAGGGTACTTTTGTGAACAGACGAGCGAGAATCCAGGGGCAGTCATTTCTCAGAGGTGAAAAGAAAGATGATGGCCTCGTCCTGCCTATTTGTCGCTCAGCCGTTGGGAACAGGAGGTGAAAATTCAGCCCAACCAGGGCTTGATGGCCCGTGAGCCCCGGGGGGGTCCCTAGAGACTTGGCAGAGGTCACCTGACACTAGTCTGAATTGTTCTAAACCTCAGTTTACTCCTAGTTGAAGAAATGAGGACACCGCCAGCCCTGTGGGCTTGTTGGCAGGATTCAGTAGAGTAGCGTTTAGAGCTATAGCGCTACAGACGACCTTAATTAAGAAGGTGTGGTTTCTTCCCCTCTTTTCCTGACTCCATAGGTGTCTGGTCAAGTTCTGAGGTGGGAAATCCTAGGGCTGTAACTTCTGTCGGCCCACTGCCAGGCCTGCACTCCGGAGCTGAGTCCACATGTTCATGAGGGCTGACTTGAAAGGACTTGATCTGCAGTGGCTCCCAGAAGGACTCCTACCGTTGTGGTTTTGCTGGTGAGAGTTGACAGGGTAATAACAGGCTTACCTGCTGCTCCCTTTCACTTTCAGCCCTCCTAATTACAGTCCCAATTTAGGGTGTTTGCTGTCAACATCCCCTTAGCACTTGCTAATCTCCCTTTTTGAAGTAAGAGGACAGATGTCAGGCTCAGCACTTTGGCAGGCAGCAAGATCAAACTTGATGTGTCATGTGGGTTACCGGAAGGAACCGAGTTCTGGCCATTGATTACAGGCTTTCAGTTCCTATGAGGCTATAAAATTTCCCTTTTCTATATATTTAAGCTTTTTTAAAAAGCAAAAACGGAAGTAAATAATAATGTTGGTAAGGCAAAGCAGTAAGATGGTGTATAAATGTTCTCACACCATTGCTTTCAGCTTTCCTGCTCATTGGCTTCCATTTTGAAATTGCAGATGTGCCTTAATGGAAAAATAGGGAGGCCTCAAGATTAATCACAGTTACGACTGCAGAAATCTTTTAAGAAGTAGAACCTGGTGCAGTTAAAAACAGTGTGCCTGGCTGGACGTAAGGAAGCATGAGTTTCAGCCCCAACTCAGCAAACTTCCTAGGTTACCTTTGGAAAATCCCTTTCTCTGAGTCTTAGTTTGTTCTTCCTTGAGATGGTTGTACCGGATCATCACCAAGATCCCTTTCCCAGGACTCCCTGATTCTGTATCCTTAAAGGAAGTGGTATTTATTTTCCTAATAAAACAGTGATACTTAGAAATTACAAAGTACTCATGCAGAACTGAAGTATAAACTGTTGAACTAGAAGGTGTGTTTTGCCACATATCAAATGTGGACTAGCCGCTGCACAGCCTGGCAGTGGACAGGTGATCTGAAGCTGGGCATGATGCTGACGTGCTTTTGTGTGCACTGTCCAGTTGTATCCCTAGTCCTAGATAAATGAGGTAATCCCTTTGAAGATGCTAGGGCAAAATGTTTCTCTGGAAAGGGATCTTGAGACAAGAATCTGTTGAGCTCCTTCTTGGAAGTGGGAGTGCGGGGATGTGAGGTATTGCCCGGTGGCGCCTGTAGAGCTTGCTCTGGGTGAACTTGCGGCACCCACGTTTGAGTTCCCTGTCCCTACACCGTCATTCGCACGTGTGCTAGACATGGGTCTTTGCTGGGGAGAGAAACTCAAGACCGCTCGAGCTCTAGCTTGCTTTGATGAGTATTGTTGGAATTATTTCCTATTACAGAGGGCTAATTTCCTTATTATATAAACCACTCCAAAAATAAGATAACAACCATCAAGTTGACAAAAATGGGTAAAAATATGAATAGACAGTTCACAGAAAAGGAAGCCAAATGCTTTTAAACGTGAAGTGTGCCTCTGAATGTTGAGGGACTTAGGTGTTTGTCTTTTTCATACTAAAGTTCATATTTTCTAGTTTCATTTTTTTATTTAAATCTTTGCTAGAAATTGGAATCTGTTTTGGTGGAAGTTATAAAATAGGTGTCTGACTTTGTTTTTCTTACCATAAGGTTGCCCGGTTGTCTCAATACAAGTCTTTTTCTTATACAGTGCTATGTTTGTCAATGTCGGTGCCATACTTACAACAATCAGAAAGACAGAAAGGGTTCATATGTTTCTTTCACTCAGCCAGCGGGTATTAAATGTCCTCTGTCAAGCTCGAAACCAGCTGTTGAATTGCCAACAGTGATTCAGACATCAGGCCACTCGTGTGCAGCAGGAAGAAGAGGCAGTGACCAACCGTGGCATGATGGGCAGAGGGTTGTAAGGAACGGCCAGGAGGAAAGGATTCATCCCGCCGGCGGGTGTAGAGAGAGCTCTTTGAAGAAGAGTTAGCACTTGAGCTGGGCCTTCGGACAGTTGATCTGCATTCTCCAGGCTTGGCAAAACATTCCAAGCAAAGGGAACAGAGGCTTGAAAATGTGTTTTTTCTTTAGACGCTGCTGTCCAATTTAATTGGCCAGAGCATGGCTTGCAAAGTGAGAGGTGGAGTGGGGCGGGCGGGAAGATGAACTAGAGCCTGTGAAGGGCCTTGAAAGCTCTGCTGGGGACCAGATCCCCTGGCCAGTGGGTCTCAGGCCCAGTGGTGGGTCAGAAGGACCTGGGAGCCTGACCTGGGCATCTCCATTTAGAACAGCATCCCAGAGCACCCTGATGCTTAGGTGAGGTGGAGGTGCCGCTCTCCGCCCCAGGGAGTAAACAGAAGTACTGCACAGAGGAGGGCAGGGCATTCACCCTACCCCAGCCCCTTGGTCCGGGTCTAAAGGCCCAACGTCTTCCTAGCATGGATTTGGGAACAAAATTGACCTGAGGTCATGGGGCCACCTCAGCTTTTCCCAAATGAAGCCAAATTCCCAGGGTCATCTCTGAGCCAGTTCAGTTGACCTGACCAGTTGTTTGTATGTTAGATGTCTCCAAAGTTCCCTAATTTTTTTTTTTCTTGCCTCAGGATTATTTTTTCACTTTTTAAAGTGAGTTTCCTTGTTAGTGGTATAAGTTCCACTGGAAGCATTGCTATTTTCTGTGTGTGTTTTCTTCTCTTTAGGGGTCAGTGTTGACAGTGGTATTGAGCTGCAGGAGAGCAGTTTCTGAACTTCTTCATCGCCATTTCCCTGAAACTGGAGTGTGGAGGCCAAGGGTCCTGCCAGCTTTAAGACAGGATGAAGACTGTGCTCATGGTTGCAGAAAAGCCGTCCTTGGCCCAGTCCATTGCCAAAATCCTCTCTCGAGGTAGGGAAGACCAACCCCAGCGTTCTGTATGGCTTTGATCTGTAAGCCTCGTTGTTTCTACTTTACACATCATTTCTTTCTTTCTCCGAAGTGTGACTTCAGCCCGCTGGAGTAGATTCCATTCAGGACAGCAGGCGTTACTGAAGCACCTTGGTGTTAGTCACTGTGGGTGCATTTACTGCCATAGCCAGCATGAGCCAGGCCTGGGGCAGGCACAGTTCACAGCATAGGGGCAGGCAGGCGCCGATGGCCACTGGTCAGAGCACTGTCTGGTCAGGGTTGTTGGTCACAAGCAGCAGAAACCAGCCTTGGTAACTTAGAAAGGGAATTCACTAGAAGGAAGAAGACACAGCCGGGACACCACCCCAGTCTAAGTCTGACAAGGCCATGGCATCGTCACCACAGGACCCTTGCCACTGCCCTGGACCCTTGACAGTGGCAATTGCAGCCCACGCACCTTGTGTCCCTTGAGAGCAGCCCGAGACACCAAGGCACTGGGAAAGGGATCGTCTGCCTGCACCCCCATTCTGTCCACTGGGGTGGGTGGTGGGGTGCTGCTTCCCCTCCTATCTCTGAATTCCCTCCAAATAGGAAGGTGTTTGCATGCTGGGTACCCAGAAATGGCAGACATCTGCCTTGACCTCCCCTTGGTCCCGTGGCTGAGGGAGGAAGAGACCCTAGGACAGCAGGCTAGGGTCTCTCCGAAGGGGAGAGAAGAACTGAGATGTGCCCAGGCCCAGAGGCTGAGAAAGTTGGGCTCTTTCTAAGGGGCCGTCGGTCGGGAGCATGAGAAGACACCATGGGATTCAATAATTAGGCGGTCCCTGGGGACCTGTGAGTACAGTTTGAAAGAAGTGAGGCAGAAGTGCAGAGAAAGAACCCAAGAGTGTTCAGAGGGGGCGCTCCTGGCCCCTCGCCGACCCAGAGCCTACTGTGCTGGGTTGGCTACTATAGCCAACCCAGCTGGGATGGTGTTTTCCTGGAGAACCATTAGATCTCACAGCACCTAACTACCCGCAGTGGCCTGAGGAGTGTTATCACTTAGCGCTCTGAGTAAAGGGTTTCTGGCCCTCCGAGAGGCAGCATCAGGGCCTGGGGCCTCTGCAGCGGCCACAGCTCACTGGAGCAGCCATCACCACGTTTCTCCTCCCCAGGGAGTATGTCCTCACACAAAGGGCTGAACGGAACATGCTCGGTGCACGAGTACACCGGGACCTTCGCGGGCCAGCCAGTCCACTTCAAGATGACATCTGTCTGTGGTCATGTGATGACCCTGGATTTCCTGGGTGAGCCCCCTCAGTCTCCCTGCCTGCCCTCCATTCCACTGAGGGAAGCCCTGCACGGTGCTGCCCAGGCTCCAGTTGGAGAGAATTTTGTCCAGTATCCATGAGTTGTGAGGCCAACAGATTGTGGAGAGGTGATCCAGTGTCCCTGGGTGAGGCGCCTAGAACCCAGGCTTTGGTCTCAGTGCCTGTAGGTCCCCATCCCAGTGGCACCCCTTAGCCATTCATGCCCTGTGCACCTGCCTGTGTGGATGGGAGTCGGTGGTGCCAACCTGAGGGGACCTGACCCGAGCAGGCGTTCAGGAGAGGGCTGCTGCTCCTGCTGAGTGTGACTGCTGTCCACAGTCACTCGGTGGCTGTCATTGTCATCCTCATGTTGTTATTGTTATCCATCCCCTTGGAAGGGCCAGCTTAGTGACCCAGCAGGGCTACGTGCAGGGCCTTGTGGTTGAGGAGAGTCCAACCTGGGCTCTGACCACAGCTCATGGGCTGAGGCTGGGGCTGGGACTGGGCCTCCGTGAGTTTCTGCTCCTTGTGGGTGAAATGAGCTATCCACTTCCCAGGATTGTTTGGGGACTCAGTGTGACAGTGAAGGTAGAGTGCTTAGTGCAGGGCCAGGCACGCAGCAAAGCCTTAATGGTTCTTGCTGCTCAGTGATGACAGTGACAACAGTGACATTGATTCAGTTGTGTGGCCGAGCCTTAGGACCCAGAGCTTTACCACCAGCCAGCAGGTGGGGAGCCAGGATTTGAACTTGGCTCTATCTGACCCCATTCTTGCAGGCTGCAAGAAATGGGGCCTAGAGCCAGCCCTGATGGCCTAGTGGTTCAAGTTCGGCGCACTCCACTTCGGCAGCACAGGTTCGGTTCCTGGGTATGGAACACACCACCCGTCTGTCAGTAGCCATGCTGTGGTGGCAGCTCACAAAGAAGAACTAGAAGGACTTACAACTAGGATACACAACTATGTACTGGGGCTTTGGGGGAAAAAAAAAAAAGAGAGGAAGATTGGCAACAGATGTTAGCTCAGGGCGACTCTGCCAGCAAAACAAAGGTGGGGGGGGTGGCTAGAAGAAAGCCAGAAGGCTGAGCATGCAGGTTCCGCCCCTGAGTAGAGAAGTAGGTGGGTGTGGCCAACATGAGGCCCGAAGAGATTGATTCTCCAGGGGATCAGCTGAGCACCCCTCTCCTGTGCCGGTCGAGTGCTGGGTTGGGGAGAGGGGTACAGAAATCCAGGCTGGAAGAGAAGACAAAGGTGTGCAAGGCATGGTTTCAGGCTCTGGCAAGGTGAACCAGTCCAGGGGTGGTGCTTGCAGCCACAGGGAACATCCCGGAAGCAAGGCTGGAGCAGCAGCCCTGCCCAGAGCTTGTGTGGCTCCCGTGGGTGGCTGAGGTGGAAGGAAGGCCCGTTCTGCCTCCGACTGTCAGGATTGCCCTGGGAAAATCGTGCTCCCAGCCTCCCTCTCCCCATGGGTGAGACACCATCACCATTCTCCTGGGGTTATGCCGATCTCGGAGGCCAAGCCCCTGTGAGCCATGAAGTGTGATATAGATGTCATTGTGCCTGTGCTTCGTAGGAAAGTACAACAAGTGGGACAAGGTGGACCCCGCAGAGCTGTTCAGCCAAGCCCCGACGGAGAAGAAGGAAGCTAACCCCAAGCTGAACATGGTGAAGTTCCTGCAGGTACGAGGCCGCCCGTGGGGCCAGGCCTGGGGGCTGGCAGCCGGCAGGCCCTCCCCTGGATCCCTTTGTCTACAGGCCTCTCTGTGAGCACCCCCTCCTGGCCCACCAGGCACCTTTCAGGCCTGCTTCTCCCCCCAGGGCACAGTCGGCCAACGTGGATACCCGGGTCCCTCAGCCCTGGAGAACAGGAATTCTGCTTCTAAAATTGTTTGTTTGGTGGTGGTTGTTTTTCTAATGTTAAAACAAACGCATACACATTATTGAAAATTGGAAGGTATAAATAAGTAGAAAGAAGGAAAAATTATTGATAATCCAAGGCAACCACTGTTAACATTTAGGGTTATTTCATTTCAGCCCTTTTTCTATGTACTTTTTGGGGTTAAGATCACATTGCAACTTTGTTGGTCCAAAAAACAGCAGTTCTGAACTAAATTCTTTCTGAGCAGCTAAACCATCTGAACTGCAGCTGGCTCCTCCACAAGCCTGGGCCCCGCTCTGGACAGGCCTCCTAAACAGGCTTGGGGCCGGGGCTCTGCTCTGGTGCCAGGCCGGAGCACATGGGCGGGCACAGCGGGGCAGGGGTGGGTCAGGTGCGAATCACCTCTTGCTGTGTGGCAGGTGGAGGGCAGAGGCTGCGACTACATCGTGCTGTGGCTGGACTGCGACAAGGAAGGGGAGAACATCTGCTTCGAGGTGAGGGTGGGGCCCACTGGGGTCTCATGCCTGGCCTTCCTGCACCTGCCCTGAACTGCCGTACAGTCACACCATTCCTGGGCCAGAACTGGAGAGTCAACTACATTGGCTTAGAAATGCCTTCTGTCCTCCTTTATCTTGAAATACTGTAGACTTTAAAATGCATGGACTCTGCTAAGGGTGATGTAGTGTTACTTCACTTGCTGGAGGGACATCGCATGAGTGAACCTAGAAACGGCAGAATTTCCTAGGTGGCTACGTGTTTCCAAATGGGGCTGTCTGGAGGAGAAGCCTACTCGGTGCCCTGCAGGGCCCTCCAGTCAATGCTAGTTGATTCCCAGCACCATTCTGTGCTCCTTTCCGAGCCTCATCCTTCTCACCCTCCACCTTCACGCATCCTCTCCCCACCTAGGATGCCCTCCCACCTCCACCACCCCCGCAGGCAGCCCTGCCTCTGCACCCCCAGCTTTCCCCCCAGACCTGGCACACCTCGGGGCTCAGGAATTGCTTCCAGTGCAACAGGGGATCTCGGGGCACCCTCTGCAAACTCCATCATGCTCTGTCCCTTCCCAGATACCTCTCCCCCGTCCCCTCCCCTGCAGGCTTGCTCCTGCCCAGGGGGCCTTTGCGTCTGGGGTGAACGGTGGCAGCTCATGGGGCTTTCTCCCTTCAGAAACGAAGCCACTTCCCCGTAAAGAAGCTGCATGGCCAGGCTCCAGCGTGACTCCCCTCCCACTGCACAGCCTTCTTAGTGAGTCTCAGCTCCAGGACCCCGCTGTGCTTCAGCCCTGAGCCGCCCACACCCCTACAGTGGGGGTCGCCATGGCCTTCCCACTCCTGCCCACTGCCTTTGCCCCTTCATTCCTTTTTTCTTCCCTGTCTTTTCTCTAGTCTCTTAAAAGTTCTACCCACCCCTTAGCACTCCCTCATCTAGAAGGAGGGGAAATGGGCCGAGTGGGGTGGATCTGGCAACTCGGAGTTCCCTTGCGTCCTTGGCAATAGCATTTTATGGTTTGGTGGGGATGGAAGCAGACAATAAGAAGAGAGAGGGTGGCAGCTTGCAGGGCAGTAGTAAGAAGGGGTGTGTTTGAACATGTTTGCAGACGGACCAAAAGGAAGCCATGTGGCAGGAGTATTGTAGAGAGATTGAGGCTTCTGGAAAAGGAGTGAGGCAGAGGAGGGTCTGGCAGGAGTGGAGGGGGGGTCACAGGTGAGGTGTAGCACGGGAGGCAGAGACCTCGGGGTGGATTACAGCCGGGCCACCTTCCCCAGGTCCTGGATGCCGTGCTGCCTGTCATGAATCAGGCCCACGGTGGCGAGAAGACGGTGTTCCGGGCCAGGTTCAGCTCCATCACAGACACAGACATCTGCAACGCCATGGCCCGCCTGGGCGAGCCCGACCACAACGAGGCGCTGTCAGTGGACGCCCGGCAAGAGCTGGACCTGCGCATTGGCTGCGCCTTCACCAGGTGCCGGCTGCCCTCCCTTGGCCAGACCCCCTGCCTTGGCTGGTCCCATCCATGGCCCCAGGCCTGATTGCACTAGGCAATTGTAACATTTTAAAAACACTGAAGAAACCTGTCTGTTTAGCTGAAATAGACCACACAGGCCACTGCTGGATAAGCAGGGTGTGTTTGTCCACACTCAGTGGGTCTTGAGGGGAAGGAGGAGGGCACAGAATATAATGGAAGGGCTTCCCTCCCCAGGATGGTCAGAACCTCTTCTCTTCTTTCCCACCTTCCCTGTCAGCGCACACTCGATTCCTCCTCTCCACTCACACACACCCTCCTCTGCCCCCCATGCTGAGCACATCCTTTTACCCTGTCTTCTGAGCAAGGAGCAGCTGCCTTGAGCCTCCTGCTTGCACCCACCAGCTAGCCCGGGGCCCGACTCATGGGCAGGTAATGATGGTGTCTTGAGTGAGTATATGACCGAAATATCTTTCTTCCCCCCCGCCCCTCCCTGTAGGTTTCAGACTAAATACTTCCAGGGGAAATACGGCAATCTAGACAGCTCCCTCATCTCCTTTGGGCCGTGTCAAACCCCCACCCTGGGATTCTGCGTGGAGAGACATGACAAGATCCAGTCCTTCAAACCGGAGACCTACTGGGTGCTGCAGGCCAAGGTCCACTGTCCCTTCTCTGTCCACGCGGGGTCTTTCCAGGTTTGGGGTGTGGGTTCTGAGAGTCTTCTGTCATCATCAGCATCATCATCACAGTCCCGAGGCTGAGGGCACAAATGTGGGCAGCTGTACCAGATGAGGGAGGCCAGACAGTGGTCTGCACGGTGCCCAAGGAAGGGACCCCAGCCTCCATGGAGGCGGCAGGATAAGCTAGGCCTGGATGCCTTGAATTTGGATCAGTGGGAATGAACTCAGCTTTGGTAGTGCCCCTTGGGGGCCATCAGCTGCAGCGGTCAAGTCCAAGGACTAGACTGAGGGCTGTAGGCCGCTGACTTGCAAACTTTTTAAAAGTCTTAGAACACTTCTCCAGATACAAGTCTCCATGAGAGCTTCTCATAAGATTTAGAACATAATACAGAGCTGCTCCAGTCGACACTGGGCTGGGAACTCCTGGGTGGGGCCATACCTAGTGCTGGCCAGGCCTTAGTGGGTGAACAGAGATGGCGTGGGAGGTGCAGGCTCTGACACTCCTTAAGGACACATCAGTCTCGGCTTTGGGCTCCCTCTGAGAACGTCTGCCTGATCCCGGGTGGGGGCGGGGAGGCCTGGTGTCCGGGCAGCCTTCCCTTGGGAAGGGGCTTGGTCTCTGCCGGTGTATCTGTGCACCTGACCAGGTGTGGCTGCGAGACTTTAGAGCCGGGACTGTTTTGCTCCAGACAAGGACCAGCTTCATCTGCCTCACCTCTCTTCCCTGGTAGTGGGGACACCTAGATCCTTTCTCTTCAGGTTCTCCTTTCATCCTTCTTCCTGCAGGTTAACACCGATAAAGATAGATCTCTGCTTCTGGACTGGGACCGTGTGCGAGTGTTCGATCGGGAGATTGCACAGATGTTCTTAAACATGACAAAGCTGGAGAAGGAAGCCCAGGTGGGCCTGCTGCACCCACATCTGTCACATTTGTCTTGGGTAGGGGTAGGCCTTGGAAGCCTCTGGCTGGAAGACTAGCTCATGACCGCCAGGCCCCTCCACTCTGCCTTTCCACGTGACCCCATGGGCATTATCTCCTTACTGCAGGACTCCATGTTACCCCGATGTCTCTTTTCTGTGGTACCGAAAGCTAACAACTCTAGAGGGACCTATGTGCATGTCAACAAACCCAACCAAGGTCACACAGCTGGCACAGGATGGGTCTGTGTCTCAACCTCAGTCAGCTTTCATGGCCTTTATGGTCCTGTATTTCTTACTCAGGGTTTTTGTGAATTGGAAGGACATGCTGCTTGGCCACTAGGAAGAGGGTGATGTCACCTGGCAAGAGGATGGCTGCACGGGGTGGGAGCAGGTCTGTGGCCATTGCAGCAAATGCCCTGCAGCTGTGACAGCTACTAGACTCATTGAGGTGCAGCCTAGCCGCCTTCAGCCACCTTCTCTTGTCCTTCTCGAGCCTTCCTTGGGTGCCCTCTTGCCCACCCACGCGGTTGACTCAGGCTTCCAGCACTTCTTCTAAAGCTGCGGCACGCTTTTATCCTCAGTCGTGTTCCTGCAGAGACACCATCACCGCCATCTCCAGATCTCAGCCCTAGACATCCCAGACTCCACTGCTGCGCACACACTATGAGGCTATGGCCTCAGTGTTAACCCTGATGTTCGTCTCCCGGGAACTCAGAAGGCTCTGCCCTGGCCAGGTCTACATGGGACTGGCGGGACCGAAGCTTCAGAGTTGAGATGTTTGGATTGTTTTTGCTACAGGCAAAGCAGAGTCATCTCTTCTGACAACTGCTCGACCCAGAGGTTGAAAGTGGCAGCTCACCAGCATTTTATTTAAACTGCATGGTGTTTACAGAAGTTTCAAAATAGTTACCAACATTTAAAAATTGTGAGATTTCACATAAAAGTCCTGATTTCCATGTTCTCTCGACAAGCCAGAAGATATAGCAATCCTGGTGGGCCCTGATGGCTGCACTCAGGCACAGTGAGGGCAGGCGGCTGCTCTGAGACCGTCCTGCCCACGTAGCCACCCCAGAGCCCACCTGCCATCCCCGTGGCCTGGCTGACGCAGGCCTCTGTTGGATTTTGAATTTGCAACCTCTTCTCCTGACTCATCCCCATTCCTCTAGGTTTTCTCTTTCCCTAGAAAATTCTCTAAAAAGGAATTTTCTTTCTTTTTTCCTTTCCTGGTCCTGAATAAATTTTCATTTAAGTCTTGAGACTGCCGTGAAGAGTGAATTTGAGAAACAGAGAAACCAAATGAATGAAACCAGACTCTGCCCACACGGCCTAATTCTCTCTCTTATGGCGTCTTGCCCCCTCCACCCCCAACCGCTGAATCTCTTCTGTCTTCTAGGTGGAGGCCACAAGCAGGAAAGAGAAGGCCAAGCAGAGGCCCCTGGCCCTGAACACCGTGGAGATGCTGCGTGTGGCCAGCTCTTCTCTGGGTATGTATGGGCAGTTCTCTAAAGCCCCCAAAGACTTCTTGGGACAGGCACGTGGTGACCCAGTTCAGCCCTGGGGCAGCACCTGGGGGCCCAGAACAGTGCCAATGCTCTCACCTGTGCCACACACCCCTCACCTGTGCCGAGCACCACCCCCTGCTCACCTGTGCTGCATACCCCCCTCACCTGTGCTGTGCACCTCCCTGCTCACCTGTGCCACACACCCCCATCCCTGCTCACTTGTGTCGCACACTCCCCTCACCTGTGCCAGCACCTTCTCTATGCTCACCTGTGCCAGCACCCCCTCTCTGTCTTCCCCTGTGCCAGCACCCCCCCCACCTTTGCCTCACCCCTCCTCCTGCCATGTCACCCAAGGCTTAGAGGGAATCTGAGCCTCATGCAGATTTCATTTATCTTCAATTCCAGAGTGGAATCAAGTAACAAACAGGAGAGAGGATTCCATTTCATAGGATTGTTGGTTAACACTCAACAGCCTCTTTGAGTTTATATAGGAAAACACAGGCCACTTTATATTACTAAATGTCTGAGCGGCCGTGGCCTGGCCTGAACAAGTGGAAGGCCGTGGGCAAGGTCCCACCCGCAAAGCGGCCCTCATGTGTCCTTGGCTCAGCGGAGTCACCTCAGAGGCATTAAACCGTGGAATTCCAGCTCCAGAGCCAAACTCTGGTCCAAATCCAGCTCAGCCACATCCTCCTTGTCCCAGAGCCATTGTCTCATGATTTCCTCATGAGAAAATAGGGTGACCATGGTACCTGTCTTTCTGGGTTATTGTAGGGATTAAATGATTGAAACAGCACATCCTAACACTAGCAATGGTAATGATTGCCACCACCTGAGAGGGACATCCTGACCATAGCATCCCAGAGCAGCTCCCCTGGTGCAGGAAGAGAGGTCAGGCATGGTAGGTGGCGCTCGAGGCCCGTCTCCTGCTGGGGACAGGTGTGACAGTGTGACATAGCCTCTCTGAACCTTATTTCCACAGTAGCAAGAAGGGCTTGGGCTGGAAAGTTGGCACTCTCTGACAGCTGTTGACCTCCAGGCATTGGTGGCCTCTGTGTGGCCTTGGGGAACCATGGGCAGTGTCCTCTCAGAGCAGCACCTCCAGGGATTCTCGGAGGACAACAATGACATGGAGTGACCGCTAGCTGAGTGCCAGCCTCTGCTGGTCTGGGAGGAGCAGGAGGACGAGCCGTCCGTGGAGTGCTGTGAGGACAGAAACATCCAAGGGGCTTAGAACATGGGGCGTGTGCTAATTCTACTGTCATGGCAGGACATTAGCAGCCCCTGAGTCGTGGCTACGGCTCCAGGCCAGAGCGTGACAGACAAGCACTCTGAAGGCCAGATTTAATCAACACGGCTACCAATGTCATGAGGGTGACACTGGAGCGTCCCTGTCCTGGGTCCACCCTCACAAGTTAGGGACATCAGCCTTGGATAAGGCTGTGTGGACACAGGCACCTGGCCAGCAGCTCTGCTCTGGGCCATGCCCACTCAGAGCCACCTCACCTCCCAGGAGGCCCTGTCTGCCTCTTGGAGAGCCTGAGTGTCCAGGCCCATGGCAGACACCTGGCTGTCATTGGCATTCCAGGCTGGCTGAGCCTCCTGTCTCTCACAGGCATGGGGCCACAGCATGCCATGCAGACCGCCGAGCGGCTCTACACGCAAGGCTACATCAGCTACCCTCGGACCGAGACCACCCACTACCCCGAGAACTTTGACCTGAAGGGCCCTCTACGGCAGCAGGCCAACCACCCCGCCTGGGCTGACACGGTGAGCAGAACCGGGCCCTGCCACCAGCTCAGGACTTTGGCCAAATGCAGGACTGACGGCAGCTCCCTCTGGGTGGGAGGGCAGCCGTGCTGGACTCACACTCGGCTCTGTCTTCTCTCCCTCAGGTGAAGCGGCTGTTAGCAGAAGGTATCAACCGCCCACGGAAAGGCCACGATGCTGGCGACCACCCCCCCATCACCCCCATGAGGTCTGCCACAGAGGCCGAATTAGGTATCGGGTGCTCCCCCCAACACTCGCACACTCACACACTTTAGGCTTCTAGGGAAGGCAGGGCAAGAAGCTACGGCGACGTGGCACCTTTGGACAGTGTCAGGCCCTTTCGGCAACATGGAGGCTCTCTCCTGCCCCTGGCTGTAGTGAAGGAGGTCACCTGACAGTTGTGCTCCATCACCATGGGATGGGACAGGAGTGAAGTGGTGCCGAGTGCAGGTACAGGCCGCTGCTCACAGGAGGACCTGGAGGAGAGAAGGCCGGGCTGGAGGCAGGAGGGTGAGGCAAGTGGGCAGGTGGCTGGGGTGGAACGGGATGAGTCCAAGACAGAGCGTGCGGGGGCTCAATCACAGGCGCACCTCCTCCGTCCCCGCTGCCCAGGGCGGTGCTGTGGCCCACATGCTGGATAAGGCAGAGGAAGGGAGACCCATGTGGTGGAGACGAGCCACTTGTGCACAGCCCCAGTTTGAAGTGATGGTGGCATGTCACTAGACAGGGACAGGCCAGGCCAGGCGCCTGAAGAGCAGCCCCACCTGGAGGCAGGAGCGGGAGGTGGGAGCCGTGGTTGTGAAGGAACCACTAACGCACAAGAGACTCGCTTCCTTTCTGTGCGTTTCCTCTGCCTTTCTCGGGCTTTGGAGCAGGCTGGCCTCAGCATCCTGTGGCCCTGCCGCTTGAGCCAGAGCCCTGCCGGTGACCAGTTTCTGTGCCTGCCGCAGGGAGCGAGGCGTGGCGGCTCTATGAGTACATCACCAGACACTTCATCGCCACGGTTAGCTATGACTGCAAGTACCTGCAGAGCAGCATCTCCTTCAGGATCGGGCCTGAGCACTTCACCTGCACGGGGAAGACTGTCATCTCTCCAGGTAAACTGCAGGTCCCAGCTCGGCTCCTCTCTTCATCTCCACAGACAGATGGAACCTGCTCTGTCGGACCTGGAGATGGGAGGCCCCGGGTCTCAGGCAGTGCTGTGTCTCCCCAGGCTTCACGGAGATCATGCCCTGGCAGAGCGTGCCCCTGGAGGAGAACCTGCCCACCTGCCAGAAGGGCGACACCTTCCCCGTGAGCGAAGTGAAGATGCTGGAGAAGCAGACGAGCCCGCCCGACTACCTGACGGAGGCCGAGCTCATCACGCTCATGGAGAAGCACGGCATCGGTGGGTGCACTCCCCCAGGACCCAGGCCCAAGGGTTCCCAGCCCAGGACTGGGGCCCGGGAGGCAGTGCTTCCAGAGCTGCCCAGTGACCCTTCCATACCCAGCACCTGGTGACTGAGGCCCAGGGTATGGCCAGCTGAGCCAGGCAGGGTGGCAGAGGGCAGCCCCTCACCGAGACTCCACGTCAGGACCTGGCCTTGCCTGTAGAGGCCAAGAGGTACCTTCGTGTGCAGTAATAGCCACAGGGCTGAGTGTTGGCCCAGGATGCCAAATGATTCATCTGCAGGAAAACACAAATGTCAGGTCAGAGTCCTCCTGAGTCCACACAGCTAGCTGGGTCTGTCCTGGAATCAGGCAACCCAGAAACCAAATCCTCAGGGTCACCGCCATCACTGTGAGGGGAGCAGAGATGCCCACTCCAGGGCCAGGAAGCTCCCGCGTGACAACCAAAAGGTTTCCAAGTGAGAACGGGAGTCCCAGGGCAGTTTGCTTGCTCAGAAGTGTAGCTGCTAATGCATGCACCTCACAGGTGAGGTGGTCTTGCCCAGTCTCCAGGCCTAGGGCTGTGACCCGTGTCTTCACACACTTGGGGCCAGCCTCACTGCTGGAGCTTTCTCCCCAGGCAGTGTTCACTCTGATGGGCACTGCCCATTCCCTGATCCACTGCCCGACTGGCCAGGCCCCTGCTGGTCGACAGGCTCTGGAGGCCGCTGTTCCTGGGCTCTGCTCCGTCACTGACAGTCCTACAGGTGACTGCCAGGGAGCATCTCACCTGCGTCTGCAGTCCTGCTGACAGTGGTGGCCTCAGCAGGAGAGCTGGGCCTGGGGGCTTCAGGTGGGTCCTGCCCTCGTGGTCCTCAGCCTGCTGGGGGTTGTGGGCACTCTCTCCTAGAGTCCTCTGCTCCTTTCCGTTGATGTGGGATGTCTGTGGCTTTTGGCAGCCGTAGACTAGACAGCGGCCCAGAGCCCATGACAAAACGAGTTTGTGACAGTAAAGAGAGCTCTTGTCAACTGTGGCCCCCCAAAGCTGTGTACAAAGAGCCTGACGAGAGCTGCCCCGCAGGCTGTGGTGAGAATGCAGCAGGGAGCATGCTGCGGAGCCCCCTGAGCCACACGGGGGACCTGGCAGACCCGGGGCAGCAGTAGGCACAGCCCTGCTCAGAGCCCCCACACAGGGTTCAGATCTTGATCCCAGCCTCATCCTGCGAGCGTGGGGCCTCAGCAGGCTCCTTCACTTCTGACCACCCGCTAAAGAGCCTCCTCAGCACAGGGGAGCAGTAATGGCAGCATCTGGCAGTGCCAGGCGACCTGGAAGTCCTAGGGGAGATGCGTCCTGGAACTGGGTGCCTGCCCTGGGGACTGATCGTGAGGGACCCAGAAGCCAGGAAGTGGGCAGAACAGGGCAGGTTCCGGAAGGGATGATTTGACAGTGAGTGTGTAAGCTCCTCCATGTTCAGGGGGCTAGGTCCTGGCTCCAGGTGGGGGTGGGTGCCACAGGATCCAGGCAGGAGAGGCCAAGGAAGTCACATTTACCAGATGTGAGGGGCAGGCAGAATGAGCTCTGTGACCTTGCAGAGTTCTTTAACCTCTCTGAACCTCTGCTCACATCTGTGGAGCAGGAATAAGCACCTGCTGCTGGGAGGGCCATCCTCAGGTTCACAAGACAGTGCGTGAAAGGCACGTGGTGGTGTGCCCAGCGTGGTGCTGGCGGAGCAGTGGGGAAGGGGCTGAGAACCAGGCCCCAGACAGGTGGGAGTGGAGGGGGGCCCAGAGTCCAGTGGGGAGTGTCAGGGCAGGCTGAGGAACAGCAGGGCCTTGCTGTGTGTTTCAGGGACAGACGCCAGCATCCCTGTGCACATCAACAACATCTGCCAGCGCAACTACGTTGTCGTGGAGAGTGGGCGCCGGCTCAAGCCCACCAACCTGGGCATCGTCCTGGTGCACGGCTACTACAAGATCGGTGAGGCCCCCCTGGCTTCTCCCTGTGCTGTGGCCCTGCCTCCATCAGCCCAGAGCCTCCCCCGACAGGCCATGGCCCTGCAGTGAGACCCCAACCCCACTGCAAGGCTGCTGCCCGGGCCCTCCCCCCGCCCTGCCCCAGCAGGGGCTCCGTGTGTGGCTCATGGATGAACGGACAGGGGCAGAAGATCCAAAATGGGAGGCAAGGGCTCTTCCTCATGGAGCAGCTCCCAGCAAGGCCTGGGGTCCTCGCTGCAGTGCTGTTTGCTCTGTCCCTGTGAGGTCCTGAGGGGCCTGTGGGAGATGGCGGAGCACAGACCTGGCCCGAGGACTGCCAGGAGCACATCTGACACAGTCCCAGAGGCAGGATGTCTCTCCACTCCACACAGGATTTTCCCAGTGGGAGATCATGCCTGGGAAAGACCTGGGAGCATGGGAACCAGCCTGGTGCCTTCCGACTCCAGCAGGAGCTGGGGGAGGGGTGCGACCATGGCCCCTCGGGTGTGAGTGCTCACAGCAGTGTCCCCCACATCCGCAGATGCGGAGCTGGTGCTCCCCACCATCCGAAGTGCGGTTGAGAAGCAGCTGAACCTGATTGCCCAGGGCAAGGCCGACTACCGCCAGGTCCTGGGCCACACCCTGGACATCTTCAAGAGAAAGTTCCACTACTTCGTGGACTCCATCGCCGGTAAGGTCCACCCCTTCACCAGAGGACCCTGGGTCAGGGCCGCCACCACCGGGGGGCTAGGAGTCCCGATGTGGGACCAGCTCCCAGAGCTGGACACTGGGCTCCAGGCCTCCGTCTGGAGGACGGGGTGATGATAGCTCATTCCTGGGCCAGTGTTGGGATTAAAAAGCAGGTGTATTAACACTACATGCAGGGCACACAGCTCATCTGATAAATTGGGCTGCAGCTCTGCCATTCCCAATACTGACGTGGAAACCCCACTACCCTCAGGGCCGGGGACATACACTACAGATCCTTGACCACATGTGATGGCTTCCCCTCCAGCCCGCCCAGTTACACCATCCGCCTGTCAGAGAGGTGGGCTGGGGGGCCGGGAGGATATGACTCTTTCCTGCACTGCTTGCTTTCAGGCATGGACGAGTTGATGGAGGTGTCTTTTTCGCCCCTGGCAGCCACGGGCAAGCCCCTCTCCCGCTGTGGAAAATGCCACCGGTTCATGAAGTACATCCAGGTAGGTGGGGGTGCAGGGCTATGACGGCCCCTTCTGGCCTGCGGCGTCCTTGTGCCCAGACTCGGGCAAGTCTTGTCACCTCTGTAGGCCTCCGCTTTATCTTCAGTCTTATAGGAATAACATTCTTTGTCCTGGCTGTCACACAAGAATGATTGAGAGGCCTAAAGCAGCCTTGCCAGCGAACACCCACGGTTTCCCCATGACCCCAGGAACAGTAGGCTTGTAGGCCACTTAAACACGTCTGTTTTTTCCTAACAGCACATTACTTGCTATCATAGATATTAATATAGGTACAGATTTTAGAACTGCCTTTCTTCATGCCCGGAGCAAGCGTTCTCAGACTCATGGCCAGGGATCCTTGCCTGGCAATGTATTACAGATTATGTATTACATGTTACATATTAGGTATTAGGTGTTAGGTATTATTACGTATTATCCATCCTGTCTTACATATGTATGTATTCTGTGTTATGTACACACGTATATGCATGTAATATGTATTATGTATTAGTATTGTGCATTATGTGTTACATAGTATGTGTTACGTATTGTGTATTACATAGTACTTACATATATAATAAATGTATTATGTATATAACATATTACATATTACGTAATCATTATTACATAACGTGTAGATTTTGTATTACACATGTATCGTGTGTTACATATTTTGTATTACATATTATGTATCATGTGTTACATATTACACATTACACGTTATGTATTACAAGTTATGTATTCTGTGTGATGAGAACGAGGGCGGGCGGGAGAGCTAGGTGGCCCCGGCAACCCCATGCCTCCCCCCGGCGTCGCTGCAGGCCAAGCCGAGCCGCCTGCACTGCTCCCACTGCGACGAGACCTACACCCTCCCCCAGAACGGCACCATCAAGCTCTACAAGGAGCTCCGGTGCCCGCTGGATGACTTCGAGCTGGTCCTTTGGTCATCGGGCTCCCGGGGCAAGAGCTACCCACTGTGCCCCTATTGCTCCAACCACCCGCCCTTCCGAGACATGAAGAAAGGTGAGTGCCACGTCCCCGGGCCCCGGCCACTCCCTCCCGAGCCGCCCCCGCCCCCCCGGGTATCTGTGATCTCTGCTCAGCACCAGCCTCTGCCCCCGCCTCGCACCATGCTGGACTCCGAGGGGGTCCCTCCCCCAGCCCGTCCCATGCTCACTGGTGCTGGGGTGGGAGACCCTGAGGTGTACATGGGCGCTGCTCAGGCATCAGCCGGCCCGTCTGCTGCTCTCTGTCCAGGTCATAATTGGATGGACGACTACAGTTGGGATCTGGGCAGTGGGCGTGCTGTGCCCCATCCTGGGTTGGGGTGAGTGGGAGGATGCAGCAGGTGAGGGGGTCCCACCTGGCGAGGGGCATGCCTTCGGTCAGTGTCCACCACCGTTCTCTGTCCTCGTGCTTACTACTGGAGAAAGGAGAGCGCAGTCCAGGTGGGCCCGAGAGCACCGAGCCAGGAGTCTGAAGGGGGCCCAGGGCCCAGCACCTTCACCCTCAGCGGGGCTGTCCCCTATACACCCCGCACAGCCCCTGGTGTTCTCACCCCATACAACAGACAAGAACAAGGAGCAGCAAGAGTGAGGCACCCACCCACATTCACGGCCAGGGCTGACATCTTGTCTTTCGGCTGCTGGGCGCTGAGCTTCCCCGCAGGTCTCCGGCCCCGGGCCCACCCTCAGCCCTGTTACATGGGGTCTGGGGAGCCCTCGGGGGTCTTGGTCCACCGCCTCCTGACTCGAGCCTCAACCCTGGGGCAGGCATAGTCAGCATCTGGGCTGCTAGGGGCAGTCAGGCCCACCTCTGCCCTCCAGCAGTTTCCAGGGCAGCTGATGGCCCCATGTGGCCCAGTGGCATGAGGGCCACGTGGAGCTGCCAGTAACGAGTTGTGGAAACAAAGTGAAGGGGGGACAAAATCAGCTGGAGGCCACCAGGAAGGCTTTCTGGAAATGATGTTAGCCCAGGAGGAGGGGGTCCTCAAAGGTTGAGGAGTTTTTAAATAAGCAGAGAAGGGCCAGCGTGTGCAAGGCTAAGAGAAGCACGTTCTGCTGGGACGAGGGATCCTGGAGCAGGAGGCCCTGAGAGAAGGCCCGGGGGTGGGGTGGGGCTGCAGCCTGGAGCAGGTGGGCAGGTGTGCCTCATGGGCTGCCCTCTCCCCGCCAGGCATGGGCTGCAACGAGTGCACACACCCCACCTGCCAGCACTCGCTGAGCATGCTGGGCATCGGCCAGTGCGTGGAGTGCGAGAATGGGGTGCTGGTGCTGGACCCCACCTCGGGCCCCAAGTGGAAGGTGGCCTGCAACAAGTGCAACGTGGTGGCACACTGCTTCGAGAACGCCCACCGCGTGCGGGTGTCCGCCGACACCTGCAGCGCCTGCGAGGCCGCCCTGCTCGACGTGGACTTCAACAAGGCCAAGTCCCCGCTCCCAGGTGACGAGACACAGCACACAGGCTGTGTCTTCTGCGACCCCATCTTCCAGGAGCTGGTGGAGCTGAAGCACGCAGCCTCCTGTCACCCCATGCACCGCGGTGGGCCGGGGAGGAGGCAGGGCCGAGGGCGGGCCCGGGGCCGGAGACCTGCGGGGAAGCCCAGTGCCCGGCGGCCGAAGGACAAGATGTCAGCCCTGGCCGCCTACTTCGTGTGACGGCCCGCCATCCCTCCCCCAGGCTCCAGATGGCTGTCCTTTGGGCCACGGAAATCATTAAAATGCATTTGTCTTCTCCAGAGCAAGCAGCTTGGGACCTTTTGCTGGTGTCAGAGGGTTCCAGTGTCCTCCCCACTCTCCTCGTTGCCCCTCCATCCCCACGCCCCACCTCTCCATTCATTGTGCACACACCTAGGTGCCTGCTCTACCCACGCCCCGGCAGTGCCTGCAGGGAGGCCCCCAAGTGTGGAGACAGAGCAGACCCAGTCCATGGCTCACGTCACATTCCAGTACATGTGACACAGCACAGCAGCTGTGGACATGAGTAGGAGTTACCCCTGACGCCCAGAGGAAGGAAGGCACCAGCAGCCTGTCACCGCGGTGGGTGTCATGGGAGGGAGGCCTGGTGGAGGAGGCAGGGCTGGGAGAAGTCCTCTCTGGACTTTGGCCTTTGCTCCAGCCCACTGCTTGGGGTCAGACCCCATGCTCCCCACTCAGTGGCTCTGAGCAGGGCTGTGTGTGGGGCCTGTATGTGACCCTGGCAGCCTCCTGGGGCCTGTTCCGGTTCCTGGTCTCAAACAAGCCCTTATTGTCTCAGAGAGAGGCAGGCCAGGAACTTACAGGAAGGGGCTGGGTGGGGGTGGCGTGGCGAGCCGCAGGGCACCCCGCTGAAGCCATTTGCAGGCCAGGTTTAGAAAATACCCCATCTGGGGCCGGCCCAGTGGCGCAAGCGGTTAAGTGCGCACGCTCCACTGCGGCGGCCCGGGGTTCGCGGGTTCGGATCCCCGGCACGCACCAACGCACCGCTTGTCAAGCCATGCTGTGGCGGCGTCCCATATAAAGCAGAGGAAGATGGCCACAGGTGTTAGCTCAGGGTCAATCTTCCTCAAGAAAAAAGGGGAGGATTGGGATCAGATGTTAGCTCAGGGCTAGTCCTCCTCACATACATACATACATAAATAAAAAGAAAGAAAATACCCCATCAGCCAAACCGCCCTGTGTGCTGCCTGCTGCCCGCCATCCCTCGCATGTCCCCACTCTAGCGCACAAGGAGGAGCTCCCATATTAGGCAACTACACGTCCACCATGCGTTGGAACTCCACCCCCTGCCATGCCCATGTGGCAGCAGGAGCTGGGGAGAACGGCTTTCCAAGCTTTCAGTCAACACTTATGTGAGGGGCAGATCAGAAATGTTTTGCACACGGACTCCCTCTCTTGGTAGTAGATTCACAGCTCACACTAGAACGTATAAGCCTCTGAGAAGAGCTTCCGTAAATAAACCTGTGGCTTCACCCAGCATTCCACACACATGCTGCACCCACCAGGCTCCCTGTTCCTGGGGTCCCAACAAGCCAACCCCAGTGTTCCCTGGAACACAATTTGGGAAACTACTCTAGAAGCTCAAAGAAAACGTGCAGTGAGATGGAAAGGTGTCACTTCGAGAAGGCCTGTAGGGCAGGCTCCCGGGATGGTGTCAGGAGGGGCGCGCTCAGAGGCTTGTGCTGCTTCCCCCCGCCCCACCTGCTCTAGTCATATTCTGGGGCACTGACAAGGCCACATCTGCTCGTGGACAGGATCCCTGGAACAGGGCTGTGACTGCTCTGCCACCCACGAGGACCGTAGTAAGCAGACCCGGGGCCTTCTCTCCACTGGAGGGTGACCAGCTCCCTTCTGCTATAGGACCCCTCCAGTGAGGCAGCCAGGTACAGGGCTGGTTTGGGCTTGGAGGGGCAGGCTGTACCTCAGGCCTTAAGCCCAGACCACCATTCCTTCCTTCCCAGGATTCTGCACAAGGTTCAGCCACGAGCAGGCCTAGTCACGAAGCATTCGCCTGTTTTTCTCTGCAGTTGTCCTTTGTGCATGAATCTGGACTCCACTCTGGGTGCCTTCACCTCATCCCATCCAGCACCGCTGTTGTTTCTAATGTGGCTGCAGGAGCAAGGAGGCCTGCCTTAGGCCACAACTGTCAATTGTGCTCCTTGGGACTGTACCTTCTGCTCTTGAGGCCAGGGAGGTCAGCAGCTACAGGCTGGCCTGCTGCGAGGGGGGCACAGGGCAGAACCCCTGCAGACCAGGCCTTTGCATGTGGCAAAGCAGCAGGGCCTAGTTGTCTGTCCAGCTGAATTGGCTAGACACAGACAGTTGCCCTTGACAACCTCCATCCCGGTCACCTGGAGACCCTGGCACACGTTGACAGTGGGTGCCCCACGTGTGTTTGCTCACTTGAGTGTGGCACCCCTTCCAGGGCTGCTAGACAGGAGAAGGCACCACAGACCTGCAGATATGTACTTGCTGCCACTCTGCCCACCAGGGGACAGGCCCTCAAAGACCTGAAGACACCAGGGGGGATCCGAGGGGCCCCTTTTAGAAGGGAGCACTGCTGTAGACAGGAAGCCAGGTGGGCATCCCATTACAAGTACCCTGGAAAGTCAGGAGTGAGGGATTTGCACTTCCCTCCCAAGGGCCAAGAGCAATGTAACCCATCTCTACGGCTCCAGCAACATGTGAAACCACCTGCAGACGCATGAGGTTGTAGGGGGAGCAGAGGTTCAGGGTGGGGTTCCAGGACAGGGGACATTTGGGGACCAGAAGAGGGTTCAGGCAGAGGGGACAGAGGTGGGAGGAAAACCCAGGCAGAGACCTTTGGGAGCCTGTGCGCTCTGCTCCCATGGCTAGGGGCACAGCCTTGTAAGAGAAGCAGAGAAGCTGGAACTCGGTGGCTGGGTGGGGTGGGTGACGTTGAAAGATTCTTTTCAAAAGGGTGAAAGCCAAGAGCCAGGAGCCGAGGCGTGATGGAATGCAGACAGGGAGGGGTTGACAGAAGCCACAGGGCACAAGTAATTTCACAGGCACGTCCTTGGCCCAGCACCCATAGGGGCCAGCTCCTGGCCAAGTGGCAGTGCCTTGCTTTGCTGTCATCTCTAAGCTGCTGACCTCAAATGGAATCTGCTCCAAAGAGTCTAATGTGGGCCCCAGCTGAGGAGGCCTGCAGGTATATCAGCTTTCATGGACAACCCACTTGGCAGTGTGGGAGGTCCTGTCCCATATACCACCTCACCTGCACTATGGTTCTCAAACTTCACCCCACAGTCATTCTGATCACAAGTGGTCCTGGCACATTTTGAGAAACACTGATGCAGGGACTCACAACAACCCTATGAGATAGGTTGGCTGCTATTGTCTGGTTTTCTGGTAAGGAAACTGAGGCTAAGGAACATGTCCAGGGTCATGTTATAAGAAGTAACGTCAAGCCCCACTCAGGGTCACCACACTGACAGGGGTTTCCAGGATCTGGGAAGGCTCTAGTAGGAGAATGGGATGAGCCACCCCTCCCGCCTGCTTTCTCTGCCCAGACAGCCCTGCCTTCCAGACCCACCCCTACCCCAGATGGTTTCCTTTCATACCTGCCAATTGCCAGTTCTCCAGGTTCCTGGCTTCCCTGAACCCCTCCTGTTAGTGAAGCATCCCAGAGATCTTAATTCCTGGGAGAACGCAGGCCGGTATGTGGACCTGAAGGTCAGGTAGGCAGGGCCTCAGTAGAACTTCTGAGGGCCCTTCCTCCATAAAAATTTTTTAAATTATACTTTACAACTGCATTGATATAAAGATGAATATATTCATATTATATATGAAAACATTTTCTTTGACCTAAAAGTTCACTTATTTCTTCTGGCTTTAAAAGAAAACATTTTCGTGGGCCTCTATGGTGGCAGAAAAATGACCCCCCAAAGATGTCCATGTCCTCCTCCAGGAACCTGTGCAGATGTCAGATTACGTGGTAAAGGGGAATCAGGGCTGCAGATGGAAGTAAGGTTGCTCACCATCTGACTTTAAAATAGGGAGATTATCCTGGATCATCTGGGTGGCCCAATGTCATCACAAGGGTCTTTAAAAATGGAACAGGGAATCAGGGGAGGGAACCAGAGAGATGGCAGCATGAGGAGGACTTGTCCCCACATTCCTGGATTTTGTTTTGATTTGGTTTTTTGGGGGTTTTTTGGAGAAGAAGATTGGCACTGAGCTAACATCCGTTGCCAATCTTCCTCTTTTTGCTGAGGAAGATTGGTCCTGGGCTAACATCTGTGTCCATCTTCCTCTATTTTGTATATGGGACACTACCACAGCATGGCTTGATAAGCGGTGCATAGGTCCGCGCCTGGGGTCCAAACCCGGGACCCCGGGCCTCCGCAGCGGAGCGTGCAAACTTAACCATTACGCCACCCTGCCGGCCCGCCAACGTTCCTGGTTTGAAGATCGAAGGGGCCCACTAGCCAAGGAATGGGCAGTCTTTAGAAGCTGATAAGGCAAAAGAATGGGTCCCCCTAGTGCCCCCAGAAAGGAACACATCCTGCTGACACCTTGAACTTAGCCTTGAAACCTTGAGGACTTCTGACCTCCAGAACTGTAAATAATAAATTTGTGTGAGTCTGTGGTAATTTGTCATAGCAGCAAGAAGAAACTAATACAGCCACTAACAGTATGGTGAGCCCCGGGCCTTGTGCCTTATTGCCTGATGGATGGCAGGCCCTGGGCGGTCTGGGTTTGCATCCCTACTCTGCCACTTACCAGCTGTTGACTGCACAAGTTGTTTAATTTCTGGGCGCTGTGAGTTGGGATGGCTTTCTCCCATCTACTCACCCACCCAAGGCTTGAGAAGTGAAGCAACTCGCCCGTGAGCAGCTTGGCTGCAGAGCCCAGGATGTGGGCCGCGTGCTCCCGCGACCCTCCAGGAGGAGCCCATCTCTTCTCCACCTGAAAGGAAAGGGTTGTAGTCACCGGCCGGGAGGCCGCCAGGGGGCAGCAGAGGCCCGGCCCCACCCGCCCGGGGCTCGACTGCGCTTGCGCGGTGCCCGCGCCGGCCGGGGACGGGAAGTAGGCGGGGCCGGCCGGAGCGGCGAGCTGGACACGCAGCGGCGAGCTGGGCACGCAGCGGCGGAGTGCAGGTGAGGCCCGCGGGGACCCAGCGTGAGAGAGCCCGGGCACAGGACCGGGGGGCTAGCGGCGCCAGGGCGGGGCTCAAGAGTCCGAGGCGTACGCGGGTGAAACGGGGCGCTGAGGAGCCAGAGAGGGCGGAATGGGGGGCTGCGGAGGCAGGGAGGCCGAGATGAGGAGACCGCGGGGCTCGGAGACTGAAGAGCGGGGGGAGCGGCAGGGACCCGAGGAACCCTGGGTGGGACCTGGGGGGCTGGGAAGCCAAGGGTGCAGAACCAGGGGGCCGGCGGGGGTGTGGCCGAGCCGAAGACCAGGTGGGGACCGAGGGTCGTGAGGCAGAACGGGTTGCAGAGGGGTGACGCGCCCCCATTGTCCCGGGGTCCAGCTCCTTCCACCCCACCCTCCAGGAGCATCTGGGCGGGACCCACCGCCCTGGCCCCTGCCCCACCAACCCCTGCAC
This sequence comes from Diceros bicornis minor, assembly GCF_020826845.1. NCBI lineage: Eukaryota > Metazoa > Chordata > Mammalia > Perissodactyla > Rhinocerotidae > Diceros > Diceros bicornis. The sequence continues at coordinate 30,399,252 of NC_080774.1, read as the reverse complement.
CCTTGCTGGACTGCATCTGCCCCCACTCGTGACCCTCCCCCAAGTGTGTCTGAGGTAAGTGTTTTAGTTAGAGCCAGTGTTGGGCTGCAGCTGCTTTAGCCCCGCATGTGTGAGATAGAACCTCAGTCAGATAGGCATGGGCTCCACCGCTGCAGCTGTGTGACCTCAGGCAAGCCCCTTAACCTCTCTGTGCAATAGGGAGAAATGGCACCTGATTGTAGGGATTTTAGTGCAGAACCTAACACGTAGAGGGGCCTAGTCCATTATGATGGACTCCTCCCCCGCACCTTTCACTCAGCTGGACACATGTCCTGAGTGACACGTGTACTCATGGGATTCTCTGGGGCAAGTTCTGTGGGCCGAGCTGTGCTCCCACCATGGGAGATAGAATGTGAAGCCAGCACTCTGAGGTCATCTCTGGACTTTATGCCCATTTCTGGCCTATTGTCAAATTTCACCCTTTTCCTCCTGCAACTGAGGTGGAAATGACAAAGGCATCAGAAGACCCCGTCTGAGTCCAGCTTTGCCATTTCCTCTGTGTGTGACCTCAGGTGTGTTGTTTACCCCCCACCCCCAGCATATTTCTTCATCTGCAGTGTGACCTAAGAGCATGTACTTCTCAGCATAGCTGTGAGAGGTAAACAAAACGAATACCACTCTGAGTGCCATTGGAAAACTGTAAACCTCCACGCAAGTTCATCTGTAGAATTCCTTTGAGATATCACCTGAAGCCAGCCCTGTCTGTAAAACCTTTCCCTGCTGCCCACCAAGTCCCACAGAGTATCTTAGCTTCCTCCTTGAAGGTGCCAGGCCTCAGGCTGCCTGTCTCAGCCCACACCACCCACTGGTGGTGGTGGAAGGAAGCTGACGCCTTCCCTTTGCCATCACGCTTACCAGCTGCCACATGCAAAGGGCCCTGTTACACCCAAGAGGACAGGGGTTGGCTCCCTGACCTCAGGAAGCTTATAATCTAGTGAGAAAGCCAAGCCTGTAAAAAAGTGGTGGTTGCACAACAGTGTGAATGTGCTTAGTGCCACAGAACTCTACACTTAAAAATGGGTAGAATGAGGGTCGGCCTGGTGGTGCAGCGGTTAAGTGCACGCGCTATGCTTCGGCAGCCTGGGGTTCACAAGTTCAGATCCCCTGCGCACACCGACGCACCGCTTGTCAAGCCATGCTGTGGTGGCGTCCCATATAAAGTGGAGGAAGATGGGCACGGATGTTAGCCCAGGGCCAGTCTTCCTCAGCAAAAAGAGGAGGATTGGTATTGGATGTTAGCTCAGGGCTAGTCCTCTGCACAAAAAAAGAAAAAAGGGTAGAATGATAAATGGTGTTATGTATGTTTCACCACAAATTCTTTAAAAAGAAAGTAAACGTATGTAGGAAAAGAACTGGAAGGATTTACACCAAACTCTTCCCAGTGATTATAAATAAAGATATAAGATTCTCCATTTGTAGAAAAAAAATTTGTGTGTGTAAGGAGGACTAGCCCTGAGCTAACATCTGATGCCAATTCCCCACGTTTTTTTTTTTCTTGTGGAAGATTGGCCCTGGGCTAACATCTGTGCCCATCTTCCTCTACTTTACATGGGACGCCGCCACAGCATGGCTTCTCAAGCAGTGCGTGGGTGCGTGCCCGGGATCTGAACCTGCGACCCCGGGGCCGCCGCAGCGGAGCGCGCGCACTTAACCGCTGTGCCACTGGGCCGGCCCCTGTGGAAAAATTTTTAACAACAAATACAGTCCTTTTGTGACAGTGATGCAGTTTGCTTTTCTAGGGTTGCTGTTGTTTTCTTCTTCACTCAGGTTCTGTAGTCAATCAGGACTTGGGTATTTTGTCCATACCACCTAGAAAAATGCAGATGTGCATTAGTTAAGCTTATGAATCAAAACCAGTAAACTAGAGGAAAATAATATTTTAAATGGAAAAAAAGGAAGAATGGACTTTTTACAAGTCAGGTGCAAGCAGAAGAGCTTAGAGCCACGGAAGACCACCTGCCGGACCGCAAAGATGTGACAATTTCAGCAGAGCTTGGCTCCGAGAGGTCTCAGGGGCAAAATTGAATGCCATGGGGCAAGGCACAGGAGCACGGAGGTGAGGGGCTGCGCCAGGGCAGGGGGCACAGACATAAAAGAAGGGGCCGTCAGAGAGGCCACATCTCAGGGCTGGTGACCAGTGAGGGGTGGGCGGGGTGTCTGTCGCAGTTAGGAGCCAGGCCCCGCGGTCGGACTTTGCTGGGGACCTTTGGCAAGTTCCTTGGCTGGAATGCCGCAGCCCCCACTATAAAGTGAGGAGGTGAAAAGAGGTGATCCAGGAAGTGTGCTCAGCGGCGACGGCCCCCGGGGGCCCCTGGCGGAGGTGAGCTGGCAGCACCGTTATTCCCGCCACCATGGCTGCCCGCTGGTGAGCGGCACAGAGGGGCATTGTTCCAGGAGCTGGGAGGACCCGGCCACAGGCCACATTTGGCCACACTGGTCGAAGCAGGTGGCAGTGGGGGTTGGGGGCCCAGTGTCCTTGCCATGCCAACCCCAGGCCCTTGGTGACTTGCACAGACTCACGCATGAGTCCCTCCCCGCTGAGCCTCTCACCAGCCTCCCCAGTTGGGACCCCCTTGCACCAGGCCCAGCTCCGCCTCATCCAGAACCCCCTTGTCCTGCTGCCCACCTGCTAGCCACTGGGTCGTTCCTGAGACTATCCCCTCCAGTTGATCCTGCTAGAGCTCAGGGCCAGGGCACTGTCCCCCACCCCTCCTGTCACTCCCAGGGCTGCCTCTGGGTCCTCCTTTGGGTTAGGAATTCCCCCACCCCTTCCCCTGCCTTTATCTCTAGGCCCCAGGCTCCCCAGGAAGGGATTGTTTTGCTCATATCCGTGTGGCTACATCAGAGTCAGGAGTTGTTGAGAAAAGGAAGGAAATTACTCTTGTCCCTTACCCGAGCTGGGCCGCAGAGAAGGAAAGCCATGTCCTGGCTCCTCTCCTCGCCCTCGCCTCAGCCAGGTGATGCAGAAACAAGTCTGGTGGCTCCTCAGCAGCCAGGATGGCTCTGGGCTCTGTCTAGCAAAGGAGGGCAGCTGGCGCGGGCCCTGAGAGTAAGCCAGCCTGCACTCCGGCAGGTGCCGGCCGAGCCTACACACAAGCACTGTCACTCTCATGTTGCCTCGCCCCCCAGCCCCCGCTCAGCACACATGTTGCAGGCTGCCCTCCAGGCCCACACAGGGCACAGAACTACAGCCCCTCATGAGCAGGGGCTCAGCAGAGACCAGGGCTGCAGTGCCACAGTGCAGAGAGGAGGGGCCTCCAACCCCAAGGGAAACAGGCAGACTCTGAGGAGGGGACTCCAGGCCCAGGAAACAGCATCCCAAGGCTGGGAGGCCAGGAGGAGGCTCCTGCATTCTGAAATGTGCAGCAGACACCACCACCGGCAAGTGAGGTCGAGGCTGAATGGTCTTGAATTCTGTGCTTTACGGTGTGGGCTGGGGTTTCTCAAACTGGGGCCCTCCCATGCGTCTGGGGAGGTCAGTGAGCGTGCTGCCCTCTGGTTTTGATCCTAATCGGACATTGCCTGAACGCGCCTTGCACCGCCTGAGATTTCAATGCCTATAGAGTATTTGTCTCCAGGCTCAGAATTGCATGGAGCTGGGCAGCATTTCTCGACCCGGGGCGCCAGCCGTTGCTCAGGGGCAGCTCTGCATTACTCACATTTCTCTCCCCTAAGCAACAGAAGGCCAGGGCAGTTCCCTAGCAGAGGAGGCTGCTCAGCCTCTTTCTCGGCCCGAGGGCGTCTGAGCCTGCTGGGAAATTCACGCCATCTTGTTGTTTTTCGTTGGCTTGATGCTCGCTCTGCAGCTCTGCCGGGCGCTGGATGGGCGCGGGTGCTGGCTGGCGGGCAGCCGTCTCCCCAGCTGACCTTTGCGACCCCGCAGGGCTCCCGGCCCTTCCTGACCACCTCCGTTCGCGAAGCCTCACCCTGTGGCTCGAGTGCAGTTGTCCAGCCTGCTCTCCTCCTGGCTTGCTTTATGTTACGTTCTTTATCTCTTTACCTGTTTGCCTTTTGCAACCACGGCTACATTTTATTTATTCTACTTGTGAGTGAACATGAAAGGTAACAGTGAATTTAAGTCTGTCCCTGTAACCTTCCATCACAAGAGCCCACATTTCTGTATTATTTCTATGCGTCTAGTTTAAAATTTTTTCGATTCTTATCTGAGAGGAGGGAGAGGTTTTGTGTGTTTTTAACTTGCCTCCGAATCCTTTGCTGATTAGACTTTAACTTCCCCCTCGGCTCCCCCTCTTGCTCTCCTTGTGATTTTCCTCTGTTCTTCCAGAAGACTTGTTACCTGAGTTCTAGACCCTCCCTGCTGTGCTCTTCACTGGGCAGTGAGCTGCCTTCATCCTCCAGCTTCAGACCCCTGACCACAGCTGCCCTTTGGCAAAGTCTGGAGGCAAGGTCTTTAGATATTCTAAGACGGGTGATTTCGGAAGAATCTTTCCTGTGGTCCTGCCTCTCCATTCACTCTTCAGAACTTGGAAGCCCTCAGGAAGGGGATGAGTATTAAACCGCTCTTCAAATTCTCCTCCTAGAACTCGGGGTTCTGCTGGGACTCACGAGTCAATTTGTTACAGGCAACAAACACTGTTTATTTCCCTGGGGGATAAACTTATGAGATTCGTTCCTGAAGAAAGTTCCCCAGCCTGAATGTTCCCGAAGCCCGTGGGGCATCCCAGCCCTGGGAAGGCTCAGAGGGAGCAGCAGCTGGAGAGGAAGGGGTGAGAGAGGAGGGCCTGTGCTGAGTGGGTGGCAGGGAGGTGACCCACTCGTACATGCATGTTAGGAAGTGGAGCCTGGAGAAGGCTGGACTGCAGCCCTCTGAGAGTGAATGGGGCGGGTGGGGCAGGAGGGATGATGGAAGGGTGACACTCTGTGGTCATTTGGGTCTGGAGGGCTGTGAGTGGGTGGCATGAGTCCAGGTGGGCCCTTGGGGCTGTCGGGGTGTCTGACAGACAGGGCCTTCGCTAGCACATGAACCCAGGAGGCAGGCAGGCTGGGGAGAAAGGGGGGCATGTGTGAGGTGGAGAGGGTGGGCTGGCAGTGCATCGGCGGTCTTGAGCCAGGGTTGAGGAGCTGGAGGTCCACCTTGGGGAGGAGGATGCAGCAGGAGCTGTGGGTGAGGCCCTCGTGTGGGAGGAGTAAGGTCGGGTGGTGACGAGCTTGGGCTCCACAATCCCTCCTGGACCCCATCATCCATTTTCAGGTGATGTGCTGCCCCTCCCCAAGTCTCAGTGTTCCCGTCTGCGAAATGGGGGTTTGTCCTGGCTCCCAGGGGTGTTGCGGCAATGCATGGGGCCTGGCAGCCAGTAAGCCCTCAGCGTTCCTAAGGATGCGAGGAGAAAGAGCCCTCGAGGCGGGGTCAGCGGTCTGGGCCGTCCACAGCGCCTCTCCTCTAGCTGTTGCTTACTAGGGTCAGGCCTCCTCCTGTTGGAGAGGATTTAATAGGCTTGCCCATATCCTAAGTGTGAGCCACCCCACCTCCCCGACTGTCCTGGGTTAACCCTCTGCTTCTCTCCGGCCCATGCCCTGGGGCACCCCTCGGCCTCTGGGGAGCCCCCTCTGCTCCCCATCTGGTCTGTCTCCATAACAGCCCAGGGCCAGCCCTCTGCTGCGTTTGACCTTGTCACCAGCCCGGCCCTTCTCTTCCTTCCCCAACAGGTGTCCCTTCTCCCCTCTGGGTACCACTTCTAGGCTCACAGACCTGATGGCATCACTTCCTCACCTCCTGGCTCCCCAGGTCACCTGCCACGTTCACCTGCCTCAGTGGCCTGGCCCTGGGTCCCTCTCCTGCCCGCTTTTGTCCACATCAGCCACCCTCTGCCAGGAACAAGCCTTCCTTCTCTGTCATTTCTTGGAGACATCCATGCAGCCTCTGCTCCCGGCTCCGTCCCCTGAAGTCAATTCTCTCGGCTCCCGAGCATCCCATCTGCATCGGGACATGGGCCAGCGTTGTGACTCCTGCTTACTTGGGCCCCCTGAACTCTGTGAAGCCGAGCTGCCCTGCCCTTCCGCAGTGAGGCCCCAGGCTTCATGCAGCACCTGCCAAGTGATGGTTGGAGGTGAAGGAGAGAAAGCAAGGCACCGTGCGCCCATGCACACCCATGAGGGCGCAGGTACCCCAAGAGCAAGGCGCTGATCACCCCCTGTTTTTGCTGACCTCACATCTCTCCTCAGGGTGAAGACTAACTGGAACCCCAGCAGCAGGCCCCCCGAGATGCTCTGGGCATGGCCTCTGGAACCCCACAGCAGAGCAGCCAGATGGCAGAGGAGACCCCAGGCTTCCTGGATGCACTCCTCCACGACTTTCCAGCCCCACTGAGCCTGGAGAGCCCTCTGCCCTGGAAGGTCCCGGGGACAGCACTGAGCCAGGAGGAGGTGGAGGGCGAGCTGGCCGAGATGGCGATGGGCTTCCTGGCCAGCAGGTAGGCTGGGCCGCTGCTGGGGGTGGCGGCACAGGATGCGAGTGAGGGGCTTGGCATGTGCCACCTGCTGCCCTTGACCTGGCTGCCATTTACTCCACATGTCCTGCTCTGTGCCAGTGTGTTCCCTCTGTAAATCCCCGGGACAGTGCTGTGTTGGTTTCCCAGGGCGGCCCTAACAGCGTACCACAGACTGAGGGGCTTAGAACAACAGAAATGTGTTGTCTCACAGTTCTGGAGGCCGGAGGTCAGAGATCAAGGTGTCGGTAGGGCCATGTTCTCTCAAACAGAGATTTGAGGAAAATCTCCTAGCTTCTGGTGTTGCCAGCAGTCCTTGGTGTTCCTTGGCATGTAGACACGCAATCCAATGTGGCCTTCATTGTCACATGGTGTCCTCCCCATGTGTCTGTGTCTTCATGTGGTGTTCTCTCCCTGTCTGTGCCTCTTCTCCTCCTCTTGTAAGGACGCCAGTCCCAGTGGATATGGGGCCTGCTCCATATCGCTGCTCCAGTATGAATTCATCTGACACCTGCAAAGATCCTAATTCCAGATCAGGTCACATTCTGAGCCTCTGCAGGTTAGGACTCCAGTGTATCTTTTGGGGGACACAATTCAACCCATGACAGGTGCTAAACAGTAGGTCCTGTTTCTGTCCCGTTTCACAGACGGGAGACAGAGGGCAGGTGGGTTAAGAGACTGGCCTGAGGCCTCGTGCTCAGGGCGGGCCAGGGCCAGGCCGTGCGCCCAGTGCAGGGAGGAGGCACAGCAACCAGCTTTGCAGATTCGGGGGAGAGAGAGAGCAGCGTGCCTGCCTGTAGCCCACACGGGAGGTTCCAGGTGGTACGGGCTGGTGGGCCACGCGGCGTCCATGTGAGCCTCGTCCCTCCCCAAGGGGCCATGCCCACCGTCCCTAGTGACTGCATCACCCACAGGTCATCTGCAAATCCCCTGAAGCTGGGACACTCCCTGGCCTCTGTGCACTGGCATCTTAGTGTCCCCAAGAGTGCTTCATTTGTGGCAGGTCACTTCCATCTGCACACCACCTGAGGGCCTGCTTCTTAGGACCCCCAAGGCCCCAGCAGAGTCTACAACTCGCGTGTCCTTGCTGAGCACGAAGGCTGAGGGCCAGCTGCAGGGCCACATCCACCCCGGTATCCCCCACAGCCCCACAGAGCTCCGGAGGAAATGCCCAGTGACCACGTCCCTCGGGGTGTGGCCTGTGCAGAGGGTGGTATTGGCTTGTTTTCTTTGCTTTGAGGAAATATTTTAGAGGCAGGCAGTGTAAAGTGGATCCGTGGAGCAGAGCCTGCCTGGGCCTGACGCTGCCGCCGGGGTGCTGGGTGCAGGAGTGGGTGGAGCTCTGCCTTCCTTGGGGCCCAGCACAAAGGAAGGAGGGACGGAGGAGAGGGGGCAAGTGGCTGCGCTCAGAGGGGAGAAGAGAAGTCAAGGGCCCCGGGGCCACCGTGTCTGTCCCCCCAGCAGCCACTGGGCCTTCCATGGGGACTCGGGCCGAGGGACGAAAGTCAGGCCCTGAGGGATTGGTGCCCCTGCCACTCCTGCTTGCTAGCCTGGGTTCTGAGGAGAGCGAGAGGACAAGGATGACGTGTCCATGGGGATAAAGAAGAAATGAGCTGGGGATCGAGGCAGGAAAGCTGTCCTGGGTGACAACAGAGCCCAAGTTACCCCGGCCTCTGGGCTGGTGGCACAGCATCAGGAGGGACAAGCCACAGCGTGGGACCTGGGAGGGACTCCAGCCTGAGCCATCAGTTCTCAGGTTGGGGGAGGAGAGGGCACAGAGAAGGCACGTGCCCCATGCGTGGGGGAGGATCCCGGATGGTGGGACTGGTTTTGCTTCACAGCAGTGGAAATGGGAGGCATGAGGAAGAGGGGGTGGCTGGGCAGCAGCAGGAGCAGGTGACCTGCCCTCCTGCCCAGGGACAAGCCTGAGCTGGAGAAGTCAGGGGTCGGTTGGAGGGGTCTGCCGGGGCACATGGCCTTGGGGGGGTGAGTTTTAGTTAAGGTGGAGGGAGGGTGTCTCAAGCTAAAAGTAGGGAAAACCAGAACTTATTCAAGGTGGAGTGGGGCCCCTTGAGGCCCTGGCGGCAGGCGAGGCTGAGCCGGGAGGAGGGCAGCAGGCTCCGGGCTCAGGTGTTGTTGAACAGGCACCTCGTTAATTAGCGGGATGACAGAACAGGTCTGAGACCATTAGTGATGGGGGAGAAGCCAGGGGTCTCGGCCCCCAGGGCCTGAGGTGGAGGGGGCAGCACAGGCCTCTCCAGAGCTTCCCATGGCCCGCTTAGACCCCTCTGTGAATCCATCTGAAAATGTATTGTCTTATATTTCCCAGCCATCTCAAGGGATTTATTTTCAGTTATTTTTGTCCTTTTCTAGTAGTTGTTCCCTACGTAGTTGCAGATGCTCACGTGTGTGGTCACGGGTTGTTTGCACTGCGTGTGACTGTCGGGCACCCCTACACGCTGGGCTGGCCCCCTCCAGCTTTGCTTCCCGTCCCACAGCTGGAGCGCCGGCTCTGGGTGTAAGGCCCGAGCCTGTGGGTCCATGGGGTTTGCTCAGACTGTAGATGGCGTCCCCACGAGACTGTCTGGCAGTCAGAGCATCGAGTTCACGGGCGCGGTGACTTATGTCCTTCCCCGTTGTTAGTGGTCCTGTGTCACACCTCGGGTCCTCAGCAGTGCATACCTCATACTATAATTATTTATGTGCATTTTCATCTCTGCTGCTGGATGTAAGCTCCTTGAAAACCCCGAGGTGGGCGGGTCCCTGGGCCTTGCACACACCTTCCCTGGATGGGGGGGGTTGCATCTCGGGTGGGACCCCTGGATGAGGTGGGAGGGGCGTCCAGGAAGCGAGGCCTGTGGCCCACGGCCAGGCATTGTCTGGGTCCCCACTGCCGGAAGCTGCTCCCTGCCCCCAGCGGCCTCTCGGGCCTGCAGGAAGCCACAGCCAACCTCACCGACCTCACTGGCATGAGGAGAACAGGCGCCCCTGCTCCCTGCTGTGAAAAAGGAAAACCCAGCAGTTGGCAGGAAATCCCCTGACAGCAGAGGAACTCATTTCTCATGTCTTGGCTGGTTGTTTTTCAAAGGCTGTTCCAGAGGCTTCTACCCTGAGTCACCCTCTCATTTTAAAACATCACAAATTCATTCTGGTAGAGTCCTAAGACCATCAGTAGACGCAGCATGGACGCCCAGCCCACAAGGAGACTTGGCCATCCGCCTGGCTGTTGGGAAGTCCTTGCCCTCAGGGCAAAGCCGGGTGTGTCGGCCCAGCAGAAAATCCTTGGCCTCCCTGGATGTTGGCCCCCAGCCCTCAGGGACAGGCAAACGGGCAGTGGGGGTTGGGGGTGCACATCCTTCAGCCTGTGAGGGGCTCCCACTGGTGGGGAGGCAGATTCCAGGGTCAGGATGCATCCTAGAGGCTGTAGGGGCACCAGCTGGATGGATCCCTTATGCCTGGGGAGCCAGGGAGGGCTTCCCACGGATGTGCTGTGGGAGCCGGTCCCTGAGGCAGGGGGGCTGGCAGGCAGGCCCGGGAGCCCGTGGAAAGGTGCACGTGTGGCAGAATTTCCGAGAGTCATTCCGCACTGGCCTCAGTCTCTCCATCCCCAGGACTTGCCGGGAGCTGCCACTCGTCCCTCTCCTGTGCACAAGGTTCCCACTTCTCCCTCCGTTTGCTTTCCCACCCCTGCCTACTCCAACCCTCAGCTCTGCTCTGGGCGGCCTGTCTGTGACCTTCGAAGCAGTCAGTCAAGTCTCACTTCCACTGCCCCAGGTGGCCACCCCTGGGGTCACCCCACTTCTCCAGCTGCTCTCTGCCCTGCTCCCCTCCTCCCGGGCAAGCTCCTTCAGCTGCAGCCCCCACCCCGATCCGTTCCGAGGCTCCATCTCCTGTCCAGACCACATGCCCACCAGCCCAGGCCTCTCGACCTCAGCAGAACCTGTGACTTGCTGTGGACACGTAACCCATCCCCATCTGGTCCCCTGCCCAACGCTTGCTCTGTCCCCTCCCATCCACTGCCAGGCCTTGCCCAGCTTGGGCCTTGGCCTCCACCCAGTGTTGGCTCTTCAGTCCACCCTCCATGTTGAGGCCAGAGAGGTCTAAAAGCCTGATGTGATCATGTCACATCCCTCTTCAGAACACACCAGGGTCGTGGCTCCCCGTTGTCCTGACACCTGCCCCCTGCCCAGCGCCCTCATGCACCATCCGCCTGACAGCCTGCTTTGCCCAGGGACCCTGTGGGTGGTGTACAGCCTGGCCCTCCAGATGCAGCTTGTGGGTCCCATGCTCCTGGATTCCTTTCCTGGGGCAGCCGTAACAAAGTCCCACAGCCTGGTGCCTTAAACCACAGAAATGTGTTGTCTCAGAGCTCTGGAGGCCGGAAGTCTGAGATCAAGGTGACGGCAGGGCTGGTTCCTTTTGGTTGTTGCCGGCAGTCCTTAGCTTGTAGGCTCTTCACTCCAGTCTCTGCCTTCATCTTCCCATGGCTTCTCCCTGTGTGTGTCTATGTCCAGATTTCCCCTTTGATAAGGACACCATTGTTATTGGATTAGGGGCCAATCCTACTCCAGTATGACCTCATTTTAACTAATTGCATCTCCAACAACCCCATTTCCAAATAAGGTCACTTTCTGAGGCACTAGGGGGTTAGAACTTCAGCATAGGAATTTTAGGGGACACAGTTCAACCCATAAGATTCCCAACCCCCAGGGGTCCCCAGCTGGTATTGGTGACCAGGAGCTCTCATCAGGCTAGATGTTGGGCATTTGTCTGACCTGGCTGCCAAGGCCGGCCGGCAATCTTACACGTCTGTGACACCTCCTCCCCACCAGCCCCAACCCACGTTTGGTGCAGCACGGGCCCCAGTAAATGGCATTGCGTGGACGTCCTGTTCAGCTCCCCTGAGGACCAGAGGCTGACCTGCTCATCGTGGCCGCACAACTGCAGTGTGGCTGGTCATCGCTACCTCCAGAAGGGCCTCCCTGAGTGGAAAGGAGCCCGAGGTTTCCATCTGGAGCATTTGGGCAGGCTCTGGGGTATTGGCTTCTGCCGAGGAGCCAGCCCCCCTTCACTTCTTGTTCCTGTCCCCAGGAATGCTCCACCACTGCTTGCTTCATGTCTGGCCCATGAGGCAGTTTCCCAGCTGCTGCAGACAGACCTGTCTGAATTCAAGATGTTGCCCAGGCAGGAAGAGGAGGAGGACCACGACAAGGAAGAGGAGAAGGCCCCTGTGACCTGTGAGTTCTCCTCCCTCTTGGGGCCCCTGGGCTTAGCAGGCAACAGACTCGCTGCCAGACAAGGGACAGGCCGCAAGGGAGCGCCGGTTTGGGAGGTGTGAGGGCTCACCTGGACTCCATTTCCATTCTCACTTTGCTGGTGGAAGGGCGGTTGTGGGCATCACATGACTGGAGGGCTGGAAGGGGCAGTGCCGGGTGCGCATGCTCAGAACAGGATGGCAGAATCAAGACGCAGAGGAAGCACTCACACCAGCATGACGTCGGCGGGGCTGCAGCCCACTCACTGAGCCTCAGAGCAGCCTGTCCCGTGTTACACGGGAGGAAACCAAGGTGCTAACTCACGCTCAAGCACCTGCTTTTCTGCCTCAGCTGACGTCACCCCATGGTGACGTCGGAGTCGGAGGGTGACATGGGAGCAGTCCCCAGGGGCGGCCTCGGGGTCCAGCTAGTAGAAAACACCAGAGCTCAGACCCATTGCCTGGGCTGACCCAAGTCAGGACCCTGTCAGGTGGAGATTCAGTGGTGTCCACGAGAGCTTGGGGAAGCGCCAATGGAGGCTTGTCTGTCGGCCTGTCCCCGGGACAGCGGTCAGCGGGGCAGGCCCTGAGCCACGCTGCAGGCCAGAGGAGCCCAGAAGCAGGGTGGGAGCTTCCTCGTGGAAAGGCAGGACTCTTATTTTGTGTGTCTTTCTTTCACTTTGCTAGTAATTCCTTTCTGTTGTACGTCACCCAAGTGTCTGTTCACGTGGGACCAGAACTGCAAAGAGCGAGAGCCACTCAGCCTGAGGGCCATGGCCAAGTGTTCCATGGGCCGTGGCGGGGTGTCCCGTGGCCTGGGCTTGGCACAGGCATCGTTCACTCCACCCTCGCCGGAGAAGGGTGCAGCCCAGGCCACAGCAGGGCTGCGGGGTGGTTGGGATGCAGAGCAGAGTGGGTCCCCGGGGCCCAGCGCTGGCTATGGGAGCAGGGGGACCTTTGGTGGATTTCCCTTCCTTTGCCATTTCCTATCTGACTTGTTACCTTATTACTTTTTGTGTGTGTGTGTGTGTGTGTGTGTGAGGAAGATCAGCCCTGAGCTAACATCGTGCTAATCCTCCTCTTTTTGCTGAGGAAGACCGGCTCTGAGCTAACATCTATTGCCAATCCTCCCCATTTTTTTTATCCCCAAAGCCCCAGTAGATAGTTGTATGTCACAGTTGCACGTCCTTCTAGCTGCTGTATGTGGGACGTGGCCTCAGCATGGCCGGAGAAGCGGTGCGTAGGTGCGCGCCCGGGATCCGAACCCGGGCCACCAGTGGTGGAGTGCACGCACTTAACCGCTAAGCCACGGGGCCAGCCCCCTTATTACTATTTTTAATTGAGATGTAATTGACATATAACATCGTGTAAGTTTAGGGTATACAGTGTGTTGACCTGATAGGTTTATATATTGCATATGTTAACACCTTAGTATCAGCTAACCCCTCCATCATGTCACATAGTTATCATCTGACTATTACTTTAAACTCAACATTGGTGCCCACATTGAGGGCAGAGCGAGAACAGGTGGGAAGAGAGAAGACAAACACAGGCAGCCTCTCACTGCAGTGGGTGCCAGCCCTTCTCGTCCGCGTGCCCTGCCCTTTTCCCTGGCTCCCTGCCCGAGCTCCATTCCAGCACAACCTCACCTTCCCGCCTGCCAGGCGCAGGAGACAGTGGTGCACAGTGACAGACACCCATTGTCCTCTGCAAAGCCGCCTGGCTCTAGGCACACAAAGGGAGTGCCTGCCAGCCTGCCGTCCCAGCGGGAAATCAGCGCCACCTGCTGGCGGCCGACACCAGCCCGGCCCTACACCTGGGGGCTCCTGCCACCTGCGGTGAAAGAGGGAGGGGCCCACACAGGAGGAAGTCGCAGGCGGCCCCTGCCCTCCACACAGGCCTAGGCTCGGCCTTGATCATTTGCTTCCTGTCATGGGAGCGGAACATAGTAGTCTATCATCTCAAAGCCATTCTTGCAAAATGAGCGTCATGGCAGGTGTTGTAAGAATCACTGACCAGGGGCAGAGATGGGACTAAGACTGTGTGGCCCGGGCAGGTAGAGCCTCCGCCGGCCCCTCCCCAGTGAGCACTTCCTGTGAGTGTCCCTGAGAGCAGCCTCAGGACTCTCTGGGCCTGGGATCCTCCCCTTGCTTATCATTCTCAGTGGTAATTGCCCTTCGCTGGAGCCAAGATTCAAGTTTAAACATGTTGATGGAGACAGTAGCACAACCTAAGGGCACCGTGTGCCTCCCTGGGTGTTTCAGGCCTGCTAGAGCACAGAGCCTGGGGTTTCCTGAGGGAGAGAAAAAGAGTCCTGGTGGGCAGGGCAGCCATCTGAGCACAGCCGTCACAGAGGAGAGAGGGAGGGCGGGGAGGCAGCACCTACAGACCAGCTGAACGTGTGGGTGTCTGACTTGTTGGCAGGAGTCCATCCCTTGCGCCAAGCGCATATGGGCCTGTCTTCCCTGAGCTGAGCCTTCCCACACCCACAGCCCCTTAGGCCAGCCCTGCCGGTCCCCCAGTTCTCCCAAACACCTGAATGGCCCTCGCATCCTGGGTGTGGTGGCAGCCACCAATTCAACCCTACCCCCACCCCTCCCTTGATGCATCGAATCTGATGTGTCTCTCAATGCCCCTCTGCACTCACAGACCCTCCAGGCCTCCCCTGGCCTCAGCCCTTCCTCCTTCTGCAGCCACCACCTTTGGGCAGGAGCTCTTCCTTCTCCAACTCGCTGAGTCCCTTGAGTGTGGCCTGCAACACTCCTCGGAGTCTGCCCTGTTTTCAATTACTTGCCCTTGAACCCCCTCCACCCTCCAGTGACTGGCCCTGACTCACCTGTACCTGCCGAACGCACCTGGGCCAGGAGGGGTTTGTGCGTCGAATGAGCTGAGTCTCTGAGGCACAGCACCCGAGGTTTTCTTTGGACCTTTCCTTGTTAATGTTTTCTTTAGAAGCCAGGTTTAGGTAGGATTGGGGTTTTTCTTTTAAAATTTGTGTTGTGGGGGGTATTACCTGTTACTACATGACAAATTGCCCCCAAATTTAGTGGCTTAAAACAGTAAACATTCATTATCCCACTGTTTCCGTGAGTCTGGAATTTGGGAGCAGCTGAGCTGGTGGTTCTGGCCCAGGGTCTCTCATGGGGTTGTGACAAAGGCCAGGGAGGCGGAGGTTCCACTTGCAAGATGGTCCATCACACAGCTCTGGGCAGGAGGCCTCAGCTCCTCACCACATGGTCTCTGCCAGGGCTGCTTGAGCATCCTCATAGCATGGCAACTGGCTTCCCCTGAGCCAGTGATTCCCAAGGGAGACAGACAGAGACAGAGTAATAGGGAGAGAGCACACAAGGTGGAAGCCACAGCACCTCTTAGGACCCAGGGTCTGAAGCCACTCACAGTCACTTCTGTTTTGTTCTACTCATTAGAAGCAGGTCACTAAGTCCCACACTCCAGAGAAGGGAATTAGGCTCCCACTCTTGAAGGGAGAAGTATCAAAGAATTTATGGACATATTTTAAAACCATCATCTGGGCCTAACACTTGTAATGGAAAATTGAGAAAGCACTAAAAAAGTGTATGTAAGAAAAAACATCACCCACAGAACCACCACTTGCAGACACCCACTGCTGACATTTTGGGTGTAGGCCTTTCCTGCCTTTTATTTTCTTGGTCCAAGTGGTGGAAGGCTTTTTCATGTACTCATCATCAAACTGTATGTAGAATTTTCTATCCTTTTTTTACAACATTTTTTCTTAACATGAATGTTTTTCCTTACTATCATGATATAAGCATTTTACATGCTTGCAAACTCTGTAGTACGAAGTCCATTTTTGTTTTACTCTTCAGTTTTTTTAATTAACCTTTAATTTGAGATAACTATAGCCTCATCTGCAATTTAAGAAATAATACAGAGAGGTCCCATGTATCTTTCACCCAGTTTCCCCCAGCGGTAACATCTTGCAAAAAAGTAGTAAAACCAGGACCTTGACACAGTTGAGATACCGAACAGTGTCATCCCACAAGGATCCCTCATGTCATCGTTTATGGCCACCCTAACACCCCTCCCGCTGCCTGAACCCCTGACAACCATGAATCATCTCTATTTCTATAATTTTGTCATGTCAAGAGTGCATATAAACGGAATCATACAGTACGTAATTTGGGGGATTGGCTTTTTCCGCTCAGCCTAATTCTCTGGAGATTCATCCCAGTCTGTGTGTGTCGGCAGCCCCTTCCTTTCCTCTGTGAGTAGTATTCCGTGGCGTGTGGTGCCAAAGTTTGTTTAACCATTCACGTGTTGAAGGACACCTGGGCGAATTCCAGTTTTCAGCTGTTCCAATTAAAGCTGCTGTGAACTTTCTGGCACAGGTCTTGGTGTGAACGTAGCCTTCCTTTCTCTGGGTAGATGCCCGGGGTGCAGTCGCTGGGTTGCATGGCAGTTGCATGTTTAGTTGCGAAAATCATTTTTAGTACCAGCTTAATTCTTCATCAGAGAATAGACCATAATTTACTCTGTCATTGGATATATGTTGTTTCTAATTAATGCACAGTTATAAGTGATTCTGTACTTAGTCCTTAAATTATCTTTGCATTTCCTTGAGATGGGCTCCCATGAGTGGAGTTGCTCTGCTGTGGGCCAGGAGGCTCCTGGCACATATTGCCAAACCAGACATTTCTCACAGCTGATGACACAGGCTATCATGCATAGTGTATTAGGCTGGTGTACTCAGAATGCCCCGGGGAGTGACAGGCTGGTGGGGCATGTGCAGGCCTGTGATGGGGGCTGTCGAGAGCTGCAGGGGCCACAGGAAAGGGGGCAAAGAGAGCAAGGGGAGCCTCGGCAGGCCTGCCTTGGTGCTTCCTAACAATCCTCCATTGTGCCCATCAGTGCTGGATGCCGAGGGCCTGGCAAGGACTTTCTTTAACCAGCTCTGGGAAGTATGCAGCCAGTGGCAGAAGCAGGTGCCCTTGACTGCCCAGGTTCCACAGAGGCAGTGGCTGGTCTCCATCCATGCCATCCGGAATACTCGCCGCAAGATGGAGGATCGGCACGTGTGCCTTCCTGCCTTCAACCAGCTTTTCGGCCTGCCCGTGAGTGTGCCACCTCTAGTGCCCCACCTCCCGGGCCACGTGGCGGCGTGTGAGGTCAGTGTCCCCAGTCAGGACAGTGTAGGACGGCTTGTGCAGCGTGTGGGGGCCGCCCTGGGTGCTGAGCAGAGCTGTCTGCCAGAGCTGAGGCAAGAGTGATGCCTACAGTGGCCACCTAAAGGCCCAGGTCCCAGGCGGCTCTCAGAGCACTTCCCAAGGTACCAGGAGGTGCCATTCATCGTCCTAGCACTTCCAGGCCGGGGCAGCCACCAGCCACCTTGACTTCCCAGCTGAGGGACTGAGGAAAGGAGGTGGTTTGCCCACGTCTGTTATAGGGGAGACCCTGGACACCACGTTCATCTCAGACTCGTGGTGGCTGAGCCCTGCTCTGTTTCCAGCACCAGGAGCCACCTGGTACATCTTACCTCGTTTTATGCATCCAGCCACTTGGGACAGAGGTGAAACTGAGGCTCTGGAGGGTTGTCCTTTTCCAAATGTCCCAGCTCATAAGTGCTTGAACCAGGTTGGCTTGTCTGATGGCAAAGGCCAGACTGTTCTTCCAGACCCTACCCCAGACAGCACCCAGGCTCTACCCCAGGCGAGAGCCTCTGGCCAGCTCACGGCCTTGATCAGGCTCGGGGCCAGCAGGCAGGGCTGTGACTCTCACTGTATTCCCCACCAGGACCCCGTGGACCGCGCCTACTTTGCCGTGTTTGACGGTCACGGAGGGGTGGATGCTGCGAGATACGCCGCTGTGCACGTGCACGCCAGTGCTGCCCGGCAGCCAGAGCTGCCCACGGACCCTGCGGGAGCCCTCAGACAAGCCTTCCGGCACACCGATGAGATGTTTCTCTGGAGAGCCAAGCGAGAGGTGAGAACCAGCAGACAGGCCTCGTGTGCAGTTTGGGGGTCAGTAGCCATTAGTACCCAAGAGACCCAGGGCTGCAGAGGGAAAGAAATCAGAGGGGTTGGGATGTCAGAAGGTCCTCACTGAACTCTGCTGGTAGTCCCGTAATTTCATTCTTACAGTAAAGGGGGCTTGTTTTTCGTTTGAATAGAAGCAGCATACAGCTTGCTTCTGATCCAGCACACCTGGCCCCGCAGCAATACAGACCTGCCTCTATGCAGAGGGTGTACAGGCCTCACAGGGAAGGGCAGCCTATTTTAAAATGTGCCCAGGATTTTGTTTTAATCAGGTATGGTGAGATGACAGGCATGGAGACGCCTGCCTTGAGAGAGGAGTTTATGACTTACGGTTCCCAAGAGGAGCCGCCACCACACAGGGCCATGTGGAGAGGCACCACGGTCGGTCAGGAGGCAGAGGGAGTGAAGAAAATATGGCCAGAGCTATGGCCTCCACAGGAAGGCATGGGTGAGGCAGGGCAGGCAAGTCACAGCAAGCTTAGGATTGGACAGTGTGAATAACCTTGACAGGCTCCAGGTTCCGGGCCATGCCCAAGCCTTCCAGGCTCGGGGAACCATTGGCCTGGCACAAGGGACAGAGGAGGTGGTTGAAGACACTGTCTGGCTGGTCATGAAAGGCACGCTCCCGGAGATGCTCGCTGTATTTAGGAATTGGCTAGTCCTGGGTGGGGCATTCTCTCGAGGATTAGCAAGTCCACCAACTTGTCAAAGCGTCATAAAATACAGAAAACAAAACATGATTAATAGCAGCCCCCCTCCTCCTGCTCTCCTGGGCAGGGTCTCAGCGGGCTGCTGGTACCTGCTGGGAAGGCTCTTTCCTCACGAGTTATGGCCACACAGGGACGAGGCGTGTGTTCCTGCGAGAAGAAAGAACGCTCCGGCCCCTCCCTGTGAATTCACTGCCCACTGAACCCCACTGCTTCCCTGCAGGCCAGGTACTACATGTGTGTCCATTTTGGACATCAGGAATCTGAGGCCCAGAGAGCTTAAAAGACCTGCCCCAGTTGACATGGCTCGTGAGGAGACTTGGGGGTGGTGCAGTGTCAATAGACGCTCTGAGCACAGACCTCAACAGAAATCAGCAAAGCCGGACTTTGCATCTTAACAGAAAACCATCCAGCATCCAAAGTTGTGAGGTGGGAGCCCAGTGACAAGCTGGCACACCCTGACCTTCCTGGCCACTGTCACCCCAGGAGGTGAGAAAGGATTCCCTGAAGCAGGTGTTTAATTTCATTTATTATGATTTTTAAAGCCACTTTATTGAGATCTAATTGACACATAATACATTGCATATATTTAAAGTGTACAATTTGATAGGTTCGGACGTCTGTCTACGCCCTGTAACCTTCCCCACAGTAGCGGACATTTCTGTCACCCCGATAGTTTCTTCCCGTCCTTCATTGTCCCCTCTTCTGCCCACCTCCTCCCCAGACACCCACTTGTCTGCTTCCTGACACTACAGACAATAGAGTGTGTTTTCTAGAGTTTGATCAAGGGGACCACACAGCACGTGCTCTCCTTTCATGCTGCATAAGCCTTATGAGATTCATTGGGGCCCTTGCATGCATCAGCGGTTGATTCCCCTTTCTGGCCGAGCTCTCTTCCAGTTGCCACTCAGTCTGGACAGGTGTGTGCCTGTGGCGTGGGCTCCCGGCCCCGCCCTCACCCCGCGCGGGCCTCTCTCCCTGCAGCGGCTGCAGAGCGGCACCACAGGTGTGTGTGCACTCGTCGCAGGAAAGACCCTGCACGTCGCCTGGCTCGGGGACTCTCAGGTTATCCTGGTGCAGCAGGGACAGGTGGTGAAGCTGATGGAGCCGCACAGACCCGAGCGACAGGTAAGGGGCTCTGTCCATCCATACCCGGGACGTCCCTGGCCCCCATCATGCTGGGCCACGTGGGGAAGCACCCGGTCAGGTGGATGAAGAAGCAAAAGGGGCCCATTTTCTCAGGACATTTCTGGTGCTTCTCCAGAGGGAGGGCTCCCCTGCCTGACTGGAGCGGCTGGGATCCCCTAAAGCTTGGGGCTTTAACAGCTGGGCATCCCAAGTGACCCCTTCCTGTCACAGCAACATGGAGCCCATAGCTGCAGGGAAGAGCCGGGCCCTCTGCCCCGGCAGGCAGCCCAGTAAGTGAGGTCAACAGGCAGGGCCCTGTCATGCACATGAGCAAGGAATAGCTGACCACCTGGGCTCTGGGGGCGAAGGGCTTCAGGGAGGAGGTGACGCTGAGCCAGAGTTGAAGGAACCAGGGTGGGGCTTCATTGAGCAGAGGCTACGCTGGGACCCAGAGGTCACTCACCTGTCTGAGCCTCAGGGTCCTCACTTGGACGCAAAGGCAACATTCCTCGCCCAGCCCTGCCGAGTGGCCACATGCAGCTCACAAAGAAGGGACAGTGTCCCCACATGAAAAGTGAGGCAGCTGAGGGACCCGCCACCTGACCCTGGGGTGCGCGGTCTCTCTGCTGCCTCCTGAGCATCTCCATAACCCCAAAACGCAGAGGAGGCAGCCGTCAGCCGAGGGCGGTCCATCTGTTTGCACCATAACCTGTTGAGCCATTCCTGCAACTGAAGGACGTTGAGGTTATTGTAATTACTCGCTGTTTTGCTAGTGCCTCCTTTGGGCATTGTTCAAGAGCCGTGGCTCCCAATGCTGTTTTAGAAACCAGCTCATCTCCTTTCGAGTGCCAGCACCAGGCACCCGCCTGCCCCCACACCCAGGCCCCACTCTGGTATCTCCTGCAGGACGAGAGGGAGCGCATTGAAGCACTGGGTGGCTTTGTGTGTCACATGGACTGCTGGAGAGTCAATGGGACCCTGGCTGTCTCCAGAGCCATTGGTAAGGAGGTGGGGGTGGGAAGAGAAGGCTGCCCAGGGCCTAGGCCTCCTGACCTCTCAAGGCCCGCAGGCTCACCCAGCTGTTTGGGACGGCAGTGTCATGTGCGGGTCTCCAGGGTGGTGTCATCCATCTGATGGTGAAGGGACTCAGATGACTTTAGAGAGGCCAGGCACAGACACCGTAGAAACTTTCATCTCACACAAATAATTGCAGTTTAACTTATATGTTGTTTGTTCTTCCTGGAAACAGTTCCTCAGAAAAATCTAGCAGGCAGCGCTTGGCTAGCTGCGGCATGTGCTGAAAGATGGTTTTTAAATATTCTGTACATGAAGCTTATTCCCCTCCCCCCATCATGCTGATAATTTTTTTCTATCTTTTAAAATATAAAGTAAAGCAGCGCCCCCATCCTATTTTCTCAGCACCCGCACGTCTCCCTCCAAGTACTTAGAAATCCCTCGCTCCCTGCCGCCCCTGCCATGCGACCTCTGTCCCGCCAGCCTCCTGAATCCTTCTGTCCTTCTCGCCACATGTGCTGCCTGCAGTAGAGCCCTTCTCCTTGCTGCTTCTGCAGTTGTCTCTGGACACCCCGGGACAGGGAGTGGAGGCACGGACCGGCCCGTCCAAGGGGAGGGGAAGCTCCGGGCTGTCCCGTGTCAGGGGGCCATGTGGTCTAGTCCCGCTCCGTGGTGAAGGGCCTGTCGGGGTGAGAGTGGAAGGAGGGGGACTGACCGGAAGCTCTGCGGGGTCTGGGTGAGGTGTGAGCTGGAGAAATGAGGAGGGGACATGAGTTCGAGTTGCGTTTTGAAGGTAAATGCAGCTCGACAGGACTTGCTAGTGGATTGCATGTGGGGCATGAGGGAGAGAGAGGGAACCCACGGATTTGGGCGTAAGGACCTGGGGGGATCGTGGCGCGGTTTTCTGTGATGGGGAGACTGGAAGAGCAGAGGTGAGGGAGGAAGAGCGAATGTTTGGACACGCTCAGTTGAGGTGCCTGTTGGGGCTGGCGGGAGCTCGGAAGGGCCAGGGCCGCAGCCTGTGCAGTGTCCTCGGCCGCCCGCTCAGGGTCCGGCTCCACTGGAGTGAGAAAGCTGCCTTGTGGAGCTGAACTCGGGCCTCGCTGCCTCAGGGACACCAGGCTCAACCGGCCACACCGCCCTGCTGTTCTCCTCAGTGTGAGGAGAGTTTTTCACCCCCGTGTCCTCGTGCCATGAGTGCGGGCGCGGGGGCTGGCCACAGGGAGGCCAGGCCTGGCGGGACGGGCAGGAACAGCAGGCAGCGGGGCCTTCTAACGTGAGGCCCTTCTCTCCCGTGCCCAGGGGACATCTCCCAGAAGCCCTACGTGTCTGGGGAGGCGGACGCAGCCTCCCGAGAGCTGACAGGCTCCGAGGACTACCTGCTGCTCGCCTGCGACGGCTTCTTCGACGTTGTCCCCCACCAGGACGTGGCTGGCCTCATCCAGAGCCACCTGGTCAGGCAGCAGGGCAGTGGGCTGCACGTCGCTGAGGAACTGGTGGCTGCAGCCCGGGAGCGGGGCTCCCACGACAACATCACGGTCATGGTGGTCTTCCTCAGGGACCCCCGAGACCTGCTGGAGGGCGGGGCCCAGGGGGCAGGGGACTTGCCCTCTGGCATCTCAGAGCCAGAGACCAACACTCTACAGAGAAGCTAGGAGGTCCAGGCCCCCCGCCTGCTCCCTGTGATCCTCCCTCAGATGCCTTAGGACCGGACAGATGGCAGTGGGCAGGTGGCAACACCCACGCAGTACTTTCCCCAGGACCCCGAGCCCCTCGTGCTGCTTGCATCAGCCCATCTCGGCGGCAAGACCTGCACTGGGTGGTGAGTGTCTCGCCTTGCTGGCGACAGGCAGTGGGACCGCGGGGTCTCTGAAGGAGGCCTAGGGAGGAGACCTCACGACAGTGACGAGGCCCGGGAGGTGGACCGGCCTTATTCCCCATCGGGCAGGGGCCGGACCAGAGGCTACAGGCGCCAGGCAAGCGAGCGGGGCAGCAGGACGCTGTACGGGGGGCCCTCAGGCGGACCCGGGAGCCACGGACGTTCTCAAATGCATCCAGCAGAGGTTTCTCGTCGGCTCCTCCTGCCCACAGCTGCAAGAGGAAAAGAGTGAGTGCCAGGGATCTGGTCTGCCGCGTCCCGCACCCGCTGGTGACACGCCTGCCCTGGCCTCCCTGGTCCCCTCGTCCCTGGAGCACCTGGGGAGAGGAAGCTCAGAACAACCACGCACACATCTTTTGTTTGTGGTCTCTTGTTTTCCAGGGAGAAGTCTGATTCAGAAGCAGTATTTCAGAGTTGTCTTTGTTTCATCAGTGCCAAGGTGACCTGATGTGTCATATAACTTAGACAGGGCTTAGCGTTTATTTTATTCCTTAGAAAACTAAGTATTGTTTTTTTTTTTTAGGGGAAACTTCTTTTGCAGTGTTACTGAATTTTTTTTCCTAAATCAGGATTGAAACAAAGATTTTTCCAGGTGGTGTTAATAAGCCATTCAAGTGCCTTAACCAGCTTTAGGTGAGGCTGGAAGTGCCAGGCCTCTGAAGGATTCTACTAGCCGTGTTTCACTTTTTACGAAGCAGGATTTATTTTGTCAGGCGTGATTTGGGCTAGAATTCTTCCTGAAGAGTTCTTGCTTTGTGATGCGCCGCTGACAGTCAGCAAAGTGGCCCTGAGAGCGTGGCCTGGGCCAGACCACGGGGCTCTGGGGGCTCAGGGTGACCGTGGCCTGCCCCCCAGCCCCCCTTGGCCCTGCCCCTCATGTCTCTGGCTGGACCCCAAGCTGAGGGACCGAGCTTCGTGAATGGGCAGGTCCTTGCTGCTGTTTGACTAGAATATTCTAGAATCTCTTGTGTATTGGTAGTTGAGTTGCATTCATTGGGGAACACACTGAAGAGGCTCTGGCAAGTCTGGAGGTAGCTTGGGGGTCTCTGGTTCCGTTTGGAGGCAGCAGGGTTGCTGCTGGGAGTCTGTCCCACCTGCCCAGGCCGCAGCCCCTCATTCTGCCCCGTGACTGGCTGCCTCCGCTGCCTTCTCTGCCCATGGTCCCCCTGCCTGTGAGCAACTCGCTGTCCCCTAGTGCACCTGGGAAGGTGAAGCTCGGAAGCCACAGGACTCGGGTGATACAGGCTGCTCACGTCAAGTGGGGCAGATGTGACTCGAGTGTGGAGTTGAAAGGAGCAGGGCTGGGTGAGGGCTCCAGGCAGAGGTCAGGGGGCCCTGGAGAGAGGGGTCTCTCCGGAAGGACCCGGCTCACAGTGGTGGGCAGGGCTGCTGCAGGCGGAGGCCAGCAGGTCTGGGAAGGGCAGTGGGTGGCTTTGGCTTAGCTGAGGTTTCAGGAGAATGTCACTGGCGGGGCAGAGGGCAGGGGGAGGAAGCTTGGCATCAGGTCCCCAAGGCCGTGCAGTCCTGTGGTTCAGCGTCCACCCACAGCAGTGGGGCCCCGGGAGGGTCTGCACAGGGAGCGAGCCCACCTGCCCTGCCGGGAGCCTTGGCCCCTCTCAGCCCAGGGAGGGGGGATGGTGAGAGCCGCCCTCCTGAGGCGAGTCTGCTGTCCAGCAAGGAGGGAGGGAGCCAGCGGGGGGGCCACCACCTGCAGCCTCAGCATTTACCCCCCACTCCCACGGCAAGGAAGAAGCAGCTTAGACGTGGTCAATGCCTTGCTCAAGGGCTCATGATAAAAAGCATCCTAAACATGGTCACTGCAATTCAGAGAATGTTCGGTGGCCAACATGACTTTAACTTGAAGGCCCCGCTGCCTTCTGGGAGCCAGAAGCCTCCTCATTGGCCCCTCCCAGCACGAGGCTGGCAAGAGGCAGGATGTGGCCCCACCCTTCACTACCAGCCCAGCCGCCCGTGGGCATGACCTTAATGGAGGGAGGGATCGATGTTTCTTTGCTAATCTTACTCCATTGATTGCCGCCAAGAGTGGAGCTTCCCCCACGGAGTCTGGGTCACCCCACCTGGTGGTCTGATTCATGCTCCGGCCCGAAGCCCGGGAGATCTCCCCAGGCTTGTCCCGGGGTCTTCCCTACCCTGAGCCAGGCTGCTGGGGTCAGAGGCTCCTGCCCCCCACCCACCAGGCTGCCTGGTGCGGCCCTGGGAGCTGCTCGTCCTTCCCTGGAGACCAAGGGAGCCTCGTTCTCCTGCTGCGCAGGGACTGGCCTTGTGCATGCACCCCGGCACAGAGGAGATCTCTCCATCCTCACCAGGCTGGGCTGGGAGCCCTTGGACATCTTCAGCCTCTGCGAGTCCTGGCGCAGTTCCTCTTCAGGCCACAGGCACTGGTGTGGACCTTGATCCCCTTCTCAAGTACCAGCCTTGCCACTAGCTCATCGTATGAGCTGAGCAAGTCGTTGCGCCTCCCTGGGCCTGTTTTCCCTTCGTAGGGCACAGGGTTGCACTGAGTCTGTGCAGCAGCTCCTGGAATTTTGGAGGTGCAGGGGCCACTCGGGGTGAGCCCGGTGCATCAGGGAGATGCCACCAGCGCTGAGGGCCCATCCCCCATCGCCAGCAGGGAGGGCTGTTTAAGTATTATTAGTGTCTATTCTTAAATTTAAGTGGGTTGAAAAAGAATCGAGCTGCAGCTGCCAGCGCCTTATATGGGGTACAAAAGCTGGAGAAGTCAGCCCTGCTTTCACAGGTAGGGCTGATCCCGAGCGAGCGGGGGAGTTGGGGAGAGCAGGCTCCCTCTGCAGGTGTGGGGGGTGTGGGGCGCCTGGGAGGGGGCAGGGCGCAGCTGGGCTCTCCAGGTTGTTCTAGTCAAGTTCCCAACCCGCTGAAATCCCGGAAGCAAATGCATGGCCTCCCTGACCCAGCCCGTCCTCAGCATCCAGGACTAGGAAATGGGCATGTTTTGGGGGGAGAGTGACGGGGGGCTGGCCCCACGGGAGAAACACAGGCTCTCTGAGATCCTGGGTCAGCTCTGGCGACCCCTGCCTTTGCTGCAGTCCTGCCTGCCTGCCCTGCCTGGGCCAGCACATGGCCCCAGCCTCACCCCTTCCCCTGCGTCCCGGCTACCTCAGCAGTATTCCCAGGGCTGGGGGCACAGCGCTGGCTGCTCCTAGGCCTGGCCCCCACCCAAGCTAAACGGAAACCGGGTGGACCTGTGCAAAATAAGCTGTTTTGGTTTGATTCTGGCTGTAGCCCCAGGGGGCATCCCCGGGAGGCCTGCGATTTTCGCCAAGGCTCCACAGCTTTGCCAAACGCACCGCACGAGCCTTGCCAAGGCTGTGCACGTCTCAGTGGGTTCCTGGGAGTGGTGTTCTGTGCGAGGGGAGGTCTTGTTCCAAGACAGGATGGCAGTTCCCCTGTCTGCAGGGATAAGTCCCCGGCATGAAGGGGCCAGAAAGGCGATCTCCTCCGAGGGCCACTGTGCTCAAGTGTCAATAAACCATGAGTTGTGAAACCCTGTTGCCAGAGTCCTGCCTTCTTCTCTCACCTCTGAGTGCCTGGTCCTCCTGGGTGTCCAGGTGTGTCTGGAAGCTGCTGGGGGACCACCTACAATCTCCTTGCAGAGAGCAGACAAATTCAGGAGAGAGTCCGGCCGCCCTCGGCCCCTGCCGGCTGGCCAGCCTGGCCTGGTCCTCATCTCTGGGGGGATGAGAGCAGGAGGGTGTGTTCACTGTGAGCCTGTGCAGGGCTGACAGGAGTGGGGTGAGGCCCCTGGGGACCTCACATGACATTGGGGATCCTACAGGGACACAACTCGGACGAGAGGGGCAGGTTGGCGGCTCTTGGGGAGGTCCTTTGTGCTCCTGGCTGAACTCAGACCTCAAGGGAACGTGGAAAACATCAGAAATGCCTCCACACACGCTGCTGACCCACAGCCCCAGAATGCCGCCCAAACTTCTCCCCAAAACATGGGGGGCGCTTGTGCTTTGGGTCAGTTGGGGCAGCTAGCCAGAGAGTCTGCGTCCCTCCCACCTCCAGCCCCTGCCCCAGACCCTCGAGCCTTTGCCCGCTCTCCTTGCCTAGGGGCCCCTCTCGCTCATTTGGGGGCCTTGTCAGTCTGATTTCTCCCAGTCCTTCCCAAGTCACCTCCGAGAGTTTTTAGGGCCCCTTCCACTCCAGGCTGCCCAGGGTAGTGGTCTCCCACCCCCCAGACCGCACAGCATGGGAGGCAGCTTTGTTTCTCCATCGTGTCACCGACGGGGGTTCCGGGCCCCCCAGCCCCCCTGACTCGCTTGTCTGCCTTCTCCCCACTCCCCAACCCCTACCTCCTCCGAGCTCCCTGCAGAGCCGCGTCCTTAAGTATCCGCTGTCTTGTGTGTCTGAATCTGTCGCTGCAGCCAGATGGTGGCTCTGCCCTCCCCCCACCGTCACGGAGTTTGGAGCCCGGGAGAGCACCCTCTCTGGGGCTGTGGGGTGGGGTGGAGGGGGGAGGCCTGAGGGACTGGGAATACCAGCCAGGCAGGGGCTGAGCAGCCCCTGGGGCAGCTGAGTGTCCTGATGGCAGGTGAGGGTGGGGCCAAGGACATCAGCCAGGCTCTCTGCCTGCAGGAGGACAAACTTGCACCCAGAGGCCAACTCGATGCAGATGGCTGAGGGCACAGGGAAGAGGGCTGGGAGCAGGGCCATGGGACAGGGTCTCACCTCCACCAGGTGGGGGCTTCAGCCGCAGACAGGTTCCCCAGGCCGGGGCTGGGATGAGGCTGAGCTGGGAGGGCTGGCGACTAGCCCACTCCCAGAGTTCCCTGCAGAGGCTCCCAGGACCCCTCGCTGTCCCCTTCTGGTCCTGCACAGCCTTCCGTCCTCGTCGGGTTGGTCTGGGGCAGAGCTGGGTTCTGAAGCTGTCGAGCATCCTCTAGGCCCACGCGCGAAGCCACACGTCATCTTGGGTGTGCTTCCTGGGACTTGAGCTGGGGAGTCCCAGACATCTGGGCGCCCAAGGCCAAGGAGTGGGTGCGGCCTCCTCAGAGCAGCCCTTTGGATTGCTGCCACCCCAGCAGAGGGTCCTGGGTGAGTGCCAGTTCCAGGCGCAGTGCAGGGGGCCATGGGGGCTCCACTGCCCGTCCCAGGCAAGCCCCTCCTCAGACCACTGTCTCTGCCAGTCATTCTGGCTGTGGCAGGAGAGACCCCCTCCTCCTCCCCCTCCTTTCTTAAATTATAAAAGTGATATGACAACATGACAAAACTTGGAAAAGAGAGAAGATGAAAAACAAGATTTGGTTTCAGGTGCAGAACAAAACAACTAAGTGTTTAGAAATAGTTTAAAAAATAAAGCCTCTTAACATGAAAGGCACCTTTTTGCCCAGAGAGATTAAAACAATGTAAAGTTGCTGAAGATGAAACAGATTAAAAGCTATAGGTTTTAGAGCCAGAACTACATGAGCTTATGTCATTCACAAAAACGGGGTATAATTTGGTACATTTGATGTCTGTTTGCATCATTACGCTCTTGATGAATTAAGAGGCCTCACTTCGTGAAGCTGGTTCTCGGCAGCTGCCACTAAGTCCAGGCAGGCTGGGCCCCAGCCCCAGAACATTCCCCTTTCAGGGCAGCCTCTCCGCCCTCCGGGCTGGGCAGGGAGACAGACACAGGCTGCCCGTGCCGTCCTCTCTCCACGCCTGATCCTGACAGTGTGGCACGCCTGCGCCGTTCTTCTATTTTTAAAATATGAAGGATTTGACATAAACTCACCAAGAATCAATGTCATAGATAGGATATGACTGCAGCTCCACCAAGCAACATCCAGAGTCTGCGCTCCTCTGAGAAACCCCCCACATCCTCTTTATAGATTTACCACATAAGTATATTTCCCTACACACTATCGTTTTGTTTTGCTTGTCTTTTTATGAAAATGGAATTTTGCTGTATGCATTCTTCTGCTTCATATTTTCATTACTCAGCATTCTGTTTCTCAGGTTTTCCATGCTGTGTGGGTTTCTGGCTTTTTGCAGAAACAGAGCTGCTGAGAACATTCTCGACAGTCTCCTCATACCACATACAAGAATATCTTTAGGGTGCATACCAAGGAGTGAAACCCTGGACAGGACTGGCGATGGAATTTTCAGGGCCCAGTGCAATCAAAACACAGGCCCCTCCATAAATTATTAGGAATTTCAAGATGGCAGCAGCAGAGCATTGAGCCAGGTGTGGCCCATGTGACTGCACAGGTGTCCAGCCAGGAGGCCACCCTGGCTGCGTCTTCACCCACCTATGGGGTCATGCAACGGGCTTGCACCATGTGGATGGCAGTGTATGGAACCACCGCTGTTCCACATCCTCACCACTTGCTGCCGTCAGACTTTGTAATTTTTGTCCAGGTAATGAGTATAAAATGGCATCTCCCTGTGGTTTCAGTTTGCACTTCCTTGGTTAGCCGAGAGGGTGAGCAACTTATGTGTGTATTGACCGTTGGGTGACTTTGTTTTTAACAAACGGGCCAGACGTGGGCTCTCATTCCGTTCTTGCCCCTAAATGACCACATGGGCTTGGGGAGCCACTCCCCTCCTGGGGCCCCGTTTTTGTCCTTTGAACAATAGAGAGATGCAGTTTTGTAGCTCTGCTGTTAGATTATGACCCCTTCGGGTCAGGGGCCACGTTCTCTTCCTCTTCGTATCTTCAGCCCAGGACCTGCCCCGACGTGCGTCTGTCTGTTGCATCTACTGAATGAAGGCTGTGATACACCAGATCGGTCTGTAAGTATCAATGAAGGCAGAAAGGTGAGGGACTTCCCTCTGGACACAGGCAGTGTGGCCGGCAGAGGGGCAGAAAGCAAAGTCGGTTCAAAGCCGGCCTCTGCCAACCTCTGTGACCTTGGGCAAGGGAACGTCACCTCTCTGGGCTGCGTTTTCTCATCTGCGAACGGGGATGATGGCGTCGCCCTCCTAGAGTTGCCGTGAAGACTGAATTAGGTATGGAGTTGGTGGTTATTCTTTTCACTCTGAGGTTCTAGGGTGCATTCCATAGACCCAACCTTGACCTTGAGGGGTTGCTCCTCTCTCTGGGCCCCAGATCTTTCCTCTGTCAGCGAGGGGAGTGGGCCCATCACTGACTCCTCACCGAGGGCCCCAGAGCTACCGAGACAGAGGTTCACAGTTGGAAAAGGTAAGTCCTGCCAAGCTGGAGCTCTGGCTAAGATGATCAACATGTGCCCCTCACACTTGTTTTGGACTGAGGTACAATTTACACCACTGCATTTCACTGTTGACCATCTGAGACCTGTGTGTGATAAGCTTAGGAGTAAGATCGTGATAAATGGTGTGAAACCATGGTGTCCCTCCCCTCCTCCCCAGCTCTCTGGTGCGCTAACACAGATGTTGGTGAAATGCTTGGGGTGACTTCCTCCTGTCACCGAGCTGCTGAGTGGCCCCTGGAAAGCAAGAGTGGGGATTGCCAGTGCCCCCTCCATGCCGAGTGACCTCTGGTGGGTGAGGACTGCATCTCCAGCTGCCTTCTGGATGATGTCACCCAGACACTTCTGACTCAATGTCTCCAAAACTCACCACCCTCCCTCCAAGCTCCACCTTATCTCAGGAATTGGCGTCACCATCCTCCACCCAGGTGCCCACGACAGAACCCTCGAGCCCACCTCCAACAGCCTCCCCCTACTCTGCCCACCGCTTGTTGTCTCCAGGTGCCCCCGAGACCTCTGAAGGAGGTCCGTGCAATCTGTTGTCCAAACGGTGACACCTTTGAGAGTGAGCAAGGCTCTATTAATAATTGAGCTGGGACAACAGGCAAACACCAGGAGGTCTGGTCACTGTGCATAACGAGAGGCATGGACAGTGAACAGTGCATGTCCCAGGGCACTGTCACTGTGCCAAAAATAGAACAGAGCCCAGCCCTCCAGCAGCCAGAGTCATTCATAGGCTGGAA
Organism: Diceros bicornis minor; assembly: GCF_020826845.1. Classification (NCBI taxonomy): domain Eukaryota; kingdom Metazoa; phylum Chordata; class Mammalia; order Perissodactyla; family Rhinocerotidae; genus Diceros; species Diceros bicornis. The sequence continues at coordinate 30,368,835 of NC_080774.1, read as the reverse complement.
CCTTCTCAGTGTTGGAAAATTCTGTTCCTAAGTAATTTCAGGAGGCTTAGATAGAAAAAAAACAAATTAGGAAATTGAAATAATTAGAAATATTAAAAATATGGGAAGAACTTAATGTTAAATGGCAAAAGCAAAATACAAAGTGTATGAAATCATGTGTCTAATTGTGTACATAAATATACAAATATGCAAAGAAATGTATAAATACTACACACATAGAAAAGGCTAGAAGGAGTCACATTACAGTTGGAATCATAATTATCTCTGGGTGGTTGGATTTCTGTTTTGGTTTTTGTATTATTATTTCTGTAACTTATGTATTTTCCAAATTTTTGAGAAATTTGTTTTACTTTTAAAATCAGAAGGGAAAAAAAGCTTTAACATTATTTCAAGACACCAAAACGGTTCATTCCTTCGCAAATGCTTGCTGAGCCCACTGGTCCAGACTTTGGGGTGGAGGACCTGCCCACTGAGGCCCCTTCTCCTGGGACGTTCTGCTGCGGGCAGGGTGGGTACGGTTTGGGAATGAGAGAGAAGGTGGGGGTTCACAAGCTCAGGACAATGGCCGGGTGGCCCCAGAGGGAGGCACCGGCCAGCCCACGAGGGCTGGTGGCCTGTGACATTCTGAGTGCACCTGGAAGCTGCTGGACAGGTCTGGGCCCGAGACTGCCGAACTGAGGCTTTTCAGAGCTCCCTCTGGCTGCTGTTGGAGAACAGGAGAGAAAGCCGCGGACCAGGGGGCCTCAGGGGTCTGAGGGGGCCTGGCCAACTCCCCAAGGGGGAGCCTCAGAGCCTGGAGCTGGGGGTGGAGGTGCATTTAAGAGTCCCAGGTGGACTAGAGCCTGGAGAGCGTCTCTTCTATCCACTCATTTAGCAATGTCTGTTCGCATTGAGCCTCTGGATAAGACCTGAGACAGACACACAAACTCGTGCATCCGGGGAGAACAAGGGGTCCAGCCAAGGGAAGAAGCCCATAAAAGTGCATAATCCTGAGCGAAGAGGGCCTGGCATCTCATTACTGGAAAGGAGAGGAACAGCATTCTGGGCAGAAAGAATAGTAAGCCTAGCCGAGTCGGCGCGAGGAGGAAGAGCTTGCTGCCCCCCTGCTCTCTTGTGGCTCGGACACTGCAGGCCCCCATCGCAGCAGGGCCTGTGCACCTGCGGCTCAGATTCCCCTGGCAGCTCCTTGGTCTCCTTGCTGCAAGCCTATGCAGGGCCAAAGGCGTGCAGAGAGCCCCAGGTCCCACTGCGGAGAAGCCTGGGGCAGTACACTGGGGACTCCATCTATATGAAGCTCAAGATGAGGCAGTGCTGATCCATGCTTGTGGAAGCCATACCAGCCGGTTGCCTCTGGGTGGGGGATTGTCTGAAAAGGGCACCAGGGGTTGTTCTGGTGACAGAAATGGTCTGCATTTTGATTTGGATCTTGGTGACACAGGTGAATACTTTTGTCCAAATTTATTAGACCATCTACTTAAGATGGGTACAGTTTACTGTATGTAAATTACACCTTGATAAAAAATACAAAGGCTCTGGGGCCGGCCTGGTGGCATAGTGGTTAAGTTCGTGCTCCACTTCGGCGGCCTGGGGTTTGCAGGTTCGGATCCTATGCAGGTGCAGGTGCAGAGCTATGCACCGCTCATGAAGCCACGCTGTGGCAGCGTCCCATGTTAAAAAATAGAGGAGGATGGGCACAGATGTTAGCCCAGGGCCAATCTTCCTCAGCAAAAAGAGGAGGATTGGCAATGGATATTAGCTCAGGGCTGATCTTCCTCACCAAAAAAAATAAAAATAAAATAAAATAAAAAGGCTCAGGCCAGACTCTGCGTCCCCCGGGCAGTGTGGTTGGCAGATCATGGACGCTGAGAGGGGAAGCGTCCTGGGGAGGTGCCAGGCAGCAGGGCCACGGGTGGAGCTCTCAGATGGCCACACATGCAGGGGTCAGTAACGGTAAGTGGGCCAGTGGCCCAGGACACAGTGGTGGTTAGACCACAGCCTATGCTGAGGGATGACCACTGGGCCAAGAGAGCCAAAGGGAACCTGGAGGAGTTGGGGAGGGAGTTAGCACTAACCGAGGGCCTAGTGTGCGCCAGGACCTGGGCTGGAGAGCTGCGGCTCACTCAGTTATAACCGTGGCCCTGGAGGTCTTCGTGATCTCAGAGGAGACAGAGGCTGGGGGCAGCAGGGAGGCAGCCAAATCAAGGTCATAGCCAGCGTGCAGCAGAACCCAGGCTGTGGAGAGTCAGAGCTGAGCTTCCCCACCTCTGGTCATCACCTGCTGTAGTGGAGGGATAGCAGTGTGTGTGAGAGAGAGACAGAGAGCGAGCTGCATGGCTGCCCATGTGGCTGAGTCAGAATAGAATAAATCTGTTGGAAATCAGAAATCTGTGTATGCTGGCAATCAGTCTTAAACATGCTTTACCGAAATCTCAGGTCTCAAGAGCTGATCAGTTGCTTCATTTAGAAGGTTAATACAGAGTCAGCAAAGGTAGGAGTGTGGGGCCTGTTGCCTCTGGTGTGGCTGGAGCAGAGGGTGTGGTGTGTGCGGACCTGTGGCAGAGCAGGGGCCTCGCAGGCTCCACCGAGGGTCTGTTCTCTATTCTTCGGAATAACAAGCCCTCGATTGTGTCTGAGGGTGGGGGCGGGGCAGTAACTGTATTCACTTTTTAGAAGAGCCCTCCGCGGTGGGTGGAACCGCTCGAGTTGGTGTGTGTGAGTGCTTTGCAAACTGTCCACGAGACCATACTGTGCTTGCCCCGTGTGCAAACAGATGACACATGCAAGTAGGAGAATCTGAGTTTAACAAAGGGACTGTTTACTAAGGAATGTAGAGAAACCACAGGCATAGAGCATTGTCTGGGACCCAGTGAAAGCAGGGACTGTTGCCCTTCCTGGGCCTGGAAGGGTGAGATGGGGAGCGGTGTGGAGAGCGCCCCCTGCAGGAGCGGGCCAGGTGCCACCCCACAGGGAAGGTGCTAGCGAATGCACCTTCAGTAGCGAGTGCAACCGAAACTCAGACTTCCCCCTCCAAACTCCTGCTGGCCTTCCCTTGCCAGGCCCAGTCAGCAGCCAGCCTGTGGAGGCAGAACAGGATTCAGAGGGGGACCGTGGCTATGAAGGGCATCCGGCACAAATGGAAGTTACCTTTAAAAACAGTCTGTAGGTAAAAGGATAAATTATGGTACATTCTTATCATGGATTCCAATGTGTCTGCTTAAAAGCACAGGAAAGAAGCCCAGTTACCCCTTGGAGGTGGAGTGGAGGGGTAGCTGTGGGCTCCCATGCCTTGATTTGCATGCTTTGCATTATTTGAATTTGTAAAAATGAGCATGAAATATTTTTGTAATTTAAAAAAATCATAAAACAGAAAGAAAGAAAAGAAACCCTCTTGGAAGCCAGAAAGAGTGAATGGGCTGAGGAAGAGTGAGGCAGGGAGAGCTGGAAGGGCTACTTGCCAGAGAAAGGCCAGGCAAGTAGTGGTCAGCTGAGGCAGGGAAAGTAGGGATGGAGTGGAGGGCTGGCTTACAAAGTGTTTGTCATCCTCCTCCTCCTCTTCCCTCTCCTCCCTTCCTCTCCCTTCCCTTCCCTTCCCTTCCCTTGGAGATGGCAACGAGGCTGGAAGCCAAGAAGACAGCTGGTGTGGTTGGAAAATCAGTTACATGCGAGGGGATTGAGCAAATATGTTGAGGATAATGGGAGCCAGGTTTTCCACTGTTGGAAAAGAGAATTACAAATATGGAAAGGGGGAAGGCTAGAAAGAACCCTGAGGAACTGGAGATGTTGGAGTGAACTATATGTATATGTGTGTGTGTTTGTGTGTGTGTGTGTATTTTTTCCCTCACTCTGTCCACTGAGAGGGTCTAGGAGCAGTGTCATCTCACTAAAACAAGCACACTGGGTGCCTGGATCTTGCTTTCTAAACACCACCTACGCCAAAAGGAATTAGGGCTCTTTGATGACACGGCTGATTCCTGGCTGGTGCACCTGGAAAGTAACAAAGTGTTCAAATCATAATGGTGACATGTCAAAGGGATATAAGAACCAGCCGGAGGAACTCCCACTGACCAAGTCTGGGGCAATTTGGAGCCTCAAAATAAAAATGATGATAACATAGGGATAACACTGAATAACGTAGGAAATCCAGGAGTCCATATTGATTATGGAGAAGGGAAAGCCCTTCCTTTACAGTACAAAGCCAACCAGTAAATGTAGAGGGAGTGATGGAAATAGAGGAACCATCACAGTGGTGGGTTGATTCAGGCAGGAGACTTCATGGATGCTCTAAGGCTGGTGGGTGGAGGTTTGATGAGGAACAAAATATTGCAAAATATAGTGTATTTTCCAAAATTGGTTTCAACAAAATCTCCCACCTCACACAGTCTTCTGCCACACCCCCACCAGGAAGTGAGTAGTTCCCCTCCCCTTGAATCTGGGCGGACCTTAGAGACTCACTCCTAACCAATAGAATATGGCAGGAGTGACACTGTGACTTCCGAGGCCAGGTCAGAAGACCTTGCAGCTTTTGCCTTTGTCCCTTGGATCACTCCCTCTGGGAACGCTCCCTCTCAGAACCCTGCAGCCATGCTGTAACAAGCCCAAGCCACAAGGAGAGGCCACATGTTGGTGGCTCCAGTGACAATAATCCCCACTGAGCTGTCTGTCAGCCACCCCAGACCAGGTGCCACCTTGGAAGTGGATCCTTCAGCTACTAGTCATTTGAGTCACTTCTGGCAGTTCGAGTCATTTCAGCTGAGGCCCCAAATCATGGAGAAGCAGAGACAAGCCAGACCTGCTGTGCTTTGTCTGGATTCCAGACCCACAGAATCCATAAGCGCAACAAAATGGTTTTTGTAACGTCACTACATTTTAGGGTAGTTTATTAGGCAAATATAGACAACTGGAGCATTGACATAGTCTCAAATATCTCCCCACAAAATATTTATCCAGCACAAAGGAGAAAATGGTAACTTTATGAAGACAAAGCCTGGCAGATAGAGACTTGACGATGGACCCCAAGGTTCCTATGAAGTGAACTCAATCAAGGTTCTCACGATGACCAAATCATCACCATGATACACTGAGAAGAATACAGCATCGTTTCAGTGATATTCCCCCCAGGAATGCACAGCCTGGGTCTAATCATGAGGAAACACTGAACAGATCCAGATTGAGACAGAGCCAGCTTATCTATAATACTTTTAGAGACCCACAAAAACATTTTAATCTTAATTTATTTTGAAATCAGAAGGAAAAAGTGAATGGACTAATAATGAATCCAGCCTGGATTATATTCATCTTTATACCAATGCAATATAAAATGTATTTTAATTTTTTTATGGAGGAAGGAGCCCACAAATGCCAAAGTGCCTAGGGTCTATAAAAGTCATAATGCATCCCTGGGTTGGGGACATCCTACAGAATGAAATGTGCCAGGTAAGATGGAATCAGCACACTCTATCTGTCTCTCCCACTGAATGCAGGTATAAAACCTGGACAGATGCATGGGCATGCAGCTGAGGGCTCTGGGAAATAAATGATAATGGGCATGTTGGGGAAGAATGCCAGAATTCTGAGTATCACTGAAACAGTAGTGGAATTCCCCCTTTTTTCCATCCAGTATCCCCCAGTGTAGACTCAACACAGCCTGACACCTGGAAGTGCACTTCAGACAAGGACAAGAGAGCTTCAGGAGAAGCCCCCTAGTTCTGGCTAGAGGAGTGGGAAAGGGACTCAACATTTGCAGAGCAGATATGGGAAGATCACTTTTTTCTTTTTTGTAGTCTTTCTTGCCTCATCCCCTAGGCAATTTTGTGTTGTTGGCCACAGCAATAGCAGTGGCAATGGGAGCCTTCAGGAGCCTAAAATTCTGAGAGAGGAGAACCTTTGACTCTGATGAGAAGGGCTGTGATTCTCAAGAGGGTGGGGCTTTTTCTCCCCTCTTTGCTTCCACTGCTTGGTGCCAGATATGGGTCCAGTCATGGGGAGTATGTGGCAAAATGGGGAAAATAAAGCTATACCTTTCTGGCCAGAGGACCACGAAAGGGAATCCCAAGAAACTGGAAAGGACCAGAAAGATTACGAAGTTGTTTATGTTTGTGGTTCTGACTCTAAACAGCACACCATAGGCTTTGAGAACTAAACTATGGGACAGACACCGCCCAGGTCCCAGACTGGCCACTGGATGGTGCATCTGGGGGACAGAGCTGAATAGCACTGCAAAAGTTTTGAAAATGGAACTGACACTGAAACCACAACTAACAGAAGACTAGTTGAAACCTGCAGCCTGACCCAACCAAGTCAATTGCCTGTTTAAACAAAATATTAACATTCGCATAGAAATTAAACAGAACCCAGAGTCCCATGACATAATATTCAAAATGTCCAGGATACAACCCAATGAATTTGTAACAGTGAACACGTATTACTCGGCATACAAAGAGCCAAGAAAATCTCAATTTGCCTGGGAAGAGACAATCAATAGATATTAACGCTGATTCCAAGATGTTGGAATTATCTGACAAAGACCTTAAAGCAGCTACTGTAAAAAAAATGCTCTAAAAAGTAAGAGCAAACACTATTGAAACAAATGGAAAGATAGAATATCTCATTAAAGAAATAAAAAATATAATAAAGAGCCAAATGGAAAGTAAAACTGAAAAATACAATAACTGAAATAAAAAAAAATCTCCTTGGATGATCTCAATAGTGAAATGGAGATGATGAGGAAAGAGTCAGTAAACTTGAAGATAGAACAATAGAAATTATATAATCAGAACAACAGAGAGAAAAAAAGATTTAAAAAAATGAACAGTCAGGGACGTGTGGGACAAATTGAGAGCTTCATTTGTTACTGAAGTTCCAGAGGGAGAAAAGAAAGCAAGTAGTACAGAAAAAATTTTGAAGAAATAATGGTTTGTAAACTTCCCAAATTTGGGGAAAGACATAAACCTACAGATTCAAGAAGCTCAGTGAACCCAGAAGAGAATAATCCCAAATAACCTCACACCCAGATGAATCATGATCAAACTGCTGAAAACTAAAGACAAATTTTTTAAAAATCTTGAAAACATCTAGAGAAAAATGATACGTAACTTAAAGGCAAACAATAATTCAAATGACAACAGATTTCTCATCAGAAACCATGAGGCCAGAGGGAAGTAGAACAATAGTTTTTAAATGCTGAAAGAAAAGAAAAACTATCTACCCAGATTTCTATATCCACTGAAAATATCCTTCAGGAATGAAGGTAAAATCAAGATATTCTCTGATGAAGAAAGCTAAAAGAATTTATTGCCAGCAGATCTGCTCTAAAAGAAATGCTAAAGAAAGTTCTTCAAACAGAAGAGAATTGACACCAGAAGGAAATTTGGGGCATCAGGAATGCAGGAAGAACAATAGAATATAGTAGACTACTCTTCTCCTCTTGTGTTGTTTAAAATTTGCTTGATGGTTGCAACCAAAAAAATAACATTTTCTAAACAGATTTTCAATGTATGTAGACAGTGTGTAAGACAACTACAAAAAAATGGTGAGAGTGTAAAGGGACCTATAAAGTGGTAAAGTTTCTACATTCCATTGAAGTGGTATATATATACATATATTTATAATATGTGTATTTATAATTTGTAAATGTATTTATAATGTGAATGTATTTATAATTTATAAATATTTATATATGTATATATACATATATTTATTCTAAGTAGACTGTGAAAAGTTAAATATTATTAAAAAACAAAATTCAACTGAGTAAATTTGAAGATCTAATTGGCTTTATTAAAAGATTCATGAATCAGGCCACATCTTATCTGGCAAGCAGAGTTACTCTGAGGGGTTACACAACATAGAAGGCTTTTATAGTAAGGAAGACGGGACAAGGAAAGGAAGTCATCAGCAAGAAAAAACTGAAAATTCGTTGGAGCAAAGTAAAAATTCAGGTGACAATGGCTTCTCATTGGCTGAGCTGCAGCATTTTCCATTGGCTGGGCTTGTTGCTGGGCAGGAAGGAAGTCTTCCTCCTACTGCAGCAGTAAAGCAGTTTCCATTTCCTGTTTGGGAATACAAAGTACTTCTCTTTCTGTTGGGGTCTGTAATTGAGGTCTTCCTGTTTGGGGTAATCCATGATGCATAGTAGAGCATGAGAGCTCCCTCTACAGGCCTTGCTGACTCCGATTTTAGTTCAGGTTTCCTTTACTAATTTTACAGTGTGAATATTGTAATCCTCAAAGAAACCAATATAAAACTATATTAAGAGGTATAGCAAAATAATAACACTAGATGAATTAAATTGGAATGCTAAAAATGTTCAAATATTCTGAAAGAAGGTGGGAAATGGAAAACGGGGAAAAAAAAGAGAATAAATATTTAAAAAAATTAAATAGTAGGCCTAAATCCAAGTATATCAATAATTAGATTACTAAATGAAAATGGTCAAAACACATCAGCTAAGAGACAGGGATTGTCAGAATAAATGTTTAAAAATCACCCTGATTATAAGAAATTCACTTCAAATATAATGATATAGGTAGATTAAAAGTAAAAGAATGGGAGGCCAGCTCTGTGGCCTACTGGTTAAGTTCAGTGTGTTCCGCTTCAGCGCCCAGGTTCAGTTCCTAGGCGTGGACCTACACTGTGACTCATCAGCAGCCATGCTGTGGCAGTGACCCACATACAAAATAGAGGAAGGTTGGCACAGATGTTAGCTCAGGGTGAATCTTCCTCAGCAAAAAAAAAAAAAAAAGTAAAAGAACGGGAAAAAGATATACCGTGCAAACACTAATCATAAGGAAGCTAGAATGACTATATTAACCTCAGAAAAAGTAAACTTTAGAACAAGGAGAATTACCATGGATAAAGAGTGGCATTATGTAATGATGAAAGAATCAATTCACCAAGAAGCTTACCAATCCTAATGGGTAAGAAGAAAGCTGCAGGCTGGTCCCGTGGCTTAGGGGTTAAGTGAGCGCACTCCGCTACTGGTGGCCCGGGTTCGGATCCCGGGCACGCACCAACGCACCGCTTCTCCGCTGAGGCCATGTCCCACGTACAGCAACTAGAAGGATGTGCAACTATGACATACAACTATTTACTGGGGCTTTGGAGAAAAAAAAAAGGGGGGGGAGGATTGGCAATAGATGTTAGCTCAGAGCCGGTCTTCCTCAGGAAAAGAGGAGGATTAGCACAGATGTTAGCTCAGGGCTGATCTTCCTCACAAAAAAAAAAAAAAGAAGAAGAAGAAAGCTGCAAAGTACATGAAATAAAAATTGACAAAACCAAAAGAACAAAATGGACAAGTCCATAACTATTCTGGAGACTTCAACACTCCTCTTTTAGTAATTGTTAGAACTAGTCAGCAGAAAAGCAGCAAGGATATAGAATTGGATCTAGTTGACATTTATAGAACACTCTACCCAACAACATAATATACATTCTTTTTAAATGCACATGACACAATCACCAAGAAAGATCATATCATTGATCATTACAAAAACCATAACAAATATGAATCGAAATCATACAAAGTATGTTCTCTGATCATGATGAAATTAGTCTTGATAGAAATACAGATATATAAGAGGAAACTCTCCAAACAATTAGAAATTTAACAATATTCCTATTATTAAATAATCCGTGGGTCAAAGAGGAAGTCTCAAATGAAATAAATACATTTAACCAAATGAAAATGAAAATACAACATATCGAAATTTGCAGGGTGCAGTTAAAAGTGCTGAAAGAGAAATTCAGAGCACTAAATGCTTACGTTAGAAAAGAGGAAAAGCCTCAAGTCAATAATCTAAGTTCCCACTGCAAGGAATAAGAAAAGAAGAGCAAAATAAACCAAAAGATAATGGAGTGAAGGAAATGAAGATAAGTGCAGAAATCAGTGAAATTGAAAATGGAAAAACAATAGAGAAAAATCAATGAAACCAGAAACTGGTTCTTTGAACAAATCAATGAATGGCTAGTGAGACTGACAACAAAAGAGAGAAGACACAAAATTACTGATTACTAATATCAGGACTGAAAGAGGGGATATCATCATAAATCTTACAGATATTAAAAGGATAAATATTAAGGGAATACCACAAATAACTCTACACACATAAATTCCAAAACTTAAATGAAATGGTTCAATTTCCCAAAACTCAAACTACCAAAACTCGCCCAAGATGAAACGGATAATCTACATAGCTCTATAATTACTAAAGAAATTAAGTTAATGGTTTAAAATCTTCTGAAAAATGTTTCACAGGAGAATTCTACCAAGCTTTTAAAGAGGAAATACAATTCTACACAATCTCTTTCAGAAAATAAAGAGGAGAGAACACTCCCCAACTCATTTACTAAGGTCAGCATTACCCTAATGCCAAAGCTAGTCAAAGACAATATGAGAAACCTGCAAACAAATATCCCTCATGAAGATAAATGCAAAAATCCCCAGCAAAATATTAGAAAATAAAATCCAGCAATATATACAAAGAATAATACACTACAACTAAGTGGGGTCTAATCTAGGACTGCAAGACTGGTTCATTATTCAAAAATCAATCAGTGTAATCCACCATATTGAAAGCTTAAAGAAAAACCCTGACACGATCATATCAATTGAAGCAGAAAAAGAAATTTGACAAAATTCAACATCCATTCATGATAAAAACTCTCAGCAAACTAGGAACAGAAGAGAACATCCTCAACATTATACTTAATAGTGAAAGACTGAATACTTTTACCCCTAAGATTGAAAAGGATGCACAGATTCATCACTCTTATTTAACATTGTAATGGAAATCCTACTCAGTGCAATAAGACAAGAAAAAGAAGTGAAAAGAATGAAGATCAGAAAGGAAGAAATAAAACTGTCTCTCGTTGTGGGTGACTTGATTGTCTACGTAGAAACTCCCAAAAAATCTACCAAAAAAACCTGTTAAAACCAGTGAGTTGAGCAAAGTTGCAGGATACAAGGTCAATATCGGAAAATTAATAATGTTTCTATATACCTGCAATTGGAAGCAGAAACTTAAACAAAACTACCATTCACAATAGCTCCAAAAAACATGAAATGCTTCGTATAAATCTAAGAATATGAATAGGATCTCTATGCTGAAAACTACAAAATCTTGACGAAATAAATCAAAAAAGATCTAAATAAGTGGAGAGACATGCTATGTTCATGGGTTGGAATATTCGACATAGTAAAGACACCAATACTCCGCAAATTGATCTACAACTTTAATGCAACTACAATAAAAATTCCAGTAGAATTTTTTGGAGATATAGACAAGTTGATTCTAAAATTTATATGGGACGTCAAAGGAACTAAAATAGTTCAAACAATTTAGAAAAAGACGAATAAAGTTGGAGGACTCATACTACCTGATTTTTAAGACTTACTATATAGCTGCCATAATCAAGACCGTGTGATGTTGCCAAAAGGATAGACACATAGATCAATGGAACTGAAAAAAGAGTCCAGAAATGAACTATCACAAATATAGCCAACTGGTTTTTTGGTGCTTAAATACATGTAACATAAAATTTGCCATTCTAGCCATTTTTTGGTATTTGTTTATTGTGGTGAGATATACATAACATAAAATTTACCATTTTAACCTTTGTGTGTGTGTGTGAGGAAGATCAGCCCTCAGCCAACATCCGACGTCAATCCTCCTCTTTATGCTGAGGAAGACTGGCCCTGGGCTAACATCTGTGCCGATCTTCCTCTACTTTGTATGGGACGCCACCACAGCATGGCTTGACACGCAGTGCATTGGTCTGCACCCAGGATCCAAACCTGCGAACCCTGGGCCACCAAAGCAGAGTGCGCGAACTTAACCACTACGCCACTGGGATGGCCCCCATTTTCACCATTTTTAAGTGTACAATTCAGTGGTATTAAGTACCTTCACAATGTTGTGCAACCATCACTGCTATCTATTTTCCAAACTTTTTCATTACCCCAAATAGAAACTCTACCCATTAAGCAATAACCCCCCAATCTCCCCTGCCCCAACCCCTGAAACCTCTAATCTACTTTCTGTCTCTATGAATTTGCCTATTCTAAATACTTCATATAAGGGCTGGCCTGTGGCTTAGCGGTTAAGTGCGCGCGCTCCGCTGCTGGCGGCCTGGGTTCGGATCCCGGGCGCGCACTGACGCACCGCTTGTCCGGCCATGCTGAGGCCGCGTCCCACATACAGCAACTAGAAGGCTGTGCAGCTATGACATACAACTATCTACTGGGGCTTTGGGGGAAAAAATAAATAAATAAAATTATAAATAAATAAATAAAATAAATAAATAAATACTTCATATAAGTGGAATCATAAATATTTGATCTTTCGTGTCTGGCTTATTTCACTTAGCATAATGTTTTAAAGGTTCATCTATGTTGTGGCATATATCAGAACTTCATTTCTTTTTATGGCTGAATAATATTCCATTGTAGGTATGTACACATTATGTTTATCCATTTATGGACAAACATGATAGACATTTGTGTTTTTTCCACATTTTGGCTATTGTGAACAATGCTGCTATGAACACTGAGTTTCTGTTATCAAGTCTTTCAAGCATATACCTAGGAGTGAATTGCTAGATGATATAGTAATTCTATCTTTCACTTTTTGAAGACCCATCAAATTGTTTTCCACAGCAGCTGCACCATTTTATATTCCCACCAGTAATTCACGAGGGTTCCAATATCTCCCATACTTGCCAACTCTTCTTGTTTTCTGTCTGTTTGTTTTGTATTAATTATAGCCCTCCTAGTGAATGTGAAGTGGTATCTCATTGTGGGTTTGATTTGCATTTCCCTAATAACTAATGATGTTGAGCATCTTTTCATGTGCTTATTTGCCATTTGTGCATCTTCTTTGGAGAAATGTCCGCTCAAGTCCTTTGCTCATTTTTTAATTGGGTTGTCTTTTTGTTGTTGAGTTGTAGGAGTTCTTTCTTTCTTTTTTTTTTTTACTTTTTGAGGAAGATTGGCCCTGAGCTAACATCTGTTGCCAGTCTTCCTCTTTTTCTTTTATTCCCCCTAAAGCCCCAGTACATAGTTGTATATCTTAGTTGTAGGTCCTTCTAGTTCTTCTGTGTGGGATGCTGCCTCAGCATGGCTTGATAAGCAGTGAGCAGGTCTGCACCCAGGATCCAAACCCACGAACCCCAGGCTGCTGAAGTGGAATGTGTGAACTTAACCACTGTGCCACCAGGCTGCCCCCGAGTTCTTTCTTTTTTTTGATTGAGGTATAATTGACATACAACATTACATTAGTTTGAAGTGTACAGTGTAATGATTCAATATTTCTATATATTGCAAAATGATCACCAATGATAAGTCTAGTTAACATTCATCACCATACATAGTTACAGAATTTTTTTCTTGTGATGAGAACTTTTAAGATCTACCCTCTTAGCAACTTTTGAATATACAATACAGTTTTATTAACTATAGTCACTATGCTGTACATTACATCCCCAGGACTTATTTATTCTATAACTGGAAGTTTGAACCTTTTTGATCACCTTCACCCATTTTTCCCATCTCCCATCCCCCACCTCTGGCAACCACCAATCTGTTCTCTGTATCTAGGAGCTTGTTTTTTATTTTTAATTCCACATATAAGTGAGATCACTTGGTATTTGTCTTTCCCTGTCCGACTTATTTCACTTAGGATAATGACTTTAAGGTCAATCCATGTGGTAGGATATATCAAAATTTCATTTCTTTTTAAGACTGAATAATATTCCATTGTACGTGTATACCACATTTTGTTTATCCATTCATCTGTCAATGGACATCTGGGTTGCTTCCACCTCTTGGCTATTGTGAACAATGCTGCTATGAACATGAGTGTGCAAATATCTGTTCAAGTCTCTATTTTCAGTTCTTTTGGGTGTATACCCAGAAGTGGTATTGCTGGATCATATAATATAGTAATTCTACTTTTAATCTTTTGAGGAACTGCCATACTTTTTTCACCAATAGCTGCACCATTTTACATTCCAACCAACAATGCACAAGAGTTCCAATTTCTCCACACCCTTGTCAACACTTGTTATTTTCCATTTGTTTTTATTTTTAATGATTTTTTCAAATTTTTATTTATTTATTTTTTTCCCCCAAAGCCCCAGTAAATAGTTGTATGTCATAGTTGCACATCCTTCTAGTTGCTGTATGTGGGACCTGGCCTCAGCGTGGCCGGAGAAGCGGTGCGTCGGTGCGCGCCCGGGATCCAAACCCGGGTGGCTAGTAGCGGAGCGCGGGCACTTAACCACTAAGCCACGGGGCCGGCCCTGTTTTTATTTTTAATAATGTGAGGTGATATCTCATCGTGGCTTTGATTTTTCTTTTCCTTAATGATTAATGGTTAGTGATGTGCTTATTGGCCAATTGTATATCTTCTTTGGAGAAATTTCTATTCAAGTCTTTTGCCTAGTTTTTAATTGGGTTGTTTGGTTTTTGTTGTTCAGTTGTAGGCATTCTATATATATTCTGGATATTAATTCCTTATCAGATTTATGACTTGCAAATATTTTCTCCCATTCTCTGGGTTGCCTTTTTACCTCTTGATAGTGTCCTTTGATGCACAAAAGGTTTTAATTCTGATGAAGTCCAATCTATCATTTTTTTCATTACCTATGCTTTTAGTGTCATATCCAAGAAATCATTACCAAATTCAAAGTCATGTAGCTTCTTCTCTACGTTTTTTTCTAAGAGTTTTATAGTTTTAACTCTTAAGTTTAAGTTACTGATCCATTTTGTGTTAATTTCTGTATACGGTGTAAGATAAGATCCAACTTCATTCTTTTGCATTTGCATATCCAGTTTTCCCAGTACCATTTGTTATAGAGATTTCCCTTTCCCCATTGAGTAGTCTTGGCACCCTTGTCAAACATCATTTGACCATATATGCAAGAGTATATTTCTGGGCTCTCTATTCAACTCCGTTGGTCTATATGTCTATCCATAAGCTGGTATATGTCTGTCTTTATGCCAGTATGTCATTATGCTGTTTTGGTTACAGTAGCTTTGTAGTAAGTTTTAAAATCAGGATGTGTGAATCCTCCAACTTTTTTCTTCTTTTTCAAGATTGTTTTGACTATTTGGAGTGTCTCGAGATTCTATATGAATTTTGGGATGAATTTATTTATTTTTGCAAGTAACATCATTGGGGTTTTGGTAGGGATTGCATTGAATCTGCAGGTCACTTTCAGTAGCACTAACGTCTTAATGATATTGTCTTCCAATCCGTGAACTGAGGATGTCTTTCCATTTATTTGTGTTTCCTTTAATTTCTTTCAGCAATGTATCATAGTTTTCAGTATACAAATCTTTGGTCTCTCTGGTTAAGTTTATTGCTAAGTATTTTATTCTTTTTGATGCTATTATAAATGGAATTGTTTTCTTAATTTCCTTTTTGGATTGTTCCTTGTTAGTGTATAAAAATGCAACTGATTTTTGTGTGTTGATTTTGTATCCTGCAACTTTACTCAATTCATTTATTATTTTGGAGAATTTTTGGGGTCTTGTACATATAAGATCATGTCATGTGCAAGCAAAGATAATTTTACCTGTTCCTTTTCAATTTGGATGCCTTTTATTTCTGTTTCTTGCATAATTTCTCTAGCTAGAACTTCCAGTAGTATGTTGAATAGAAGTGTTGAAAGCACACATCTTTGTATTGTTCTTGATTTTATTTATTTATTTATTTATTGAGGAAGATCAGTCCTGAGCTAACATCCATGCCAATCCTCCTCTTTTTGCTGAGGAAGACTGGCCCTGGGCTAACATCTGTGCCCATCTTCCTCCACTTTATATGGGACGCCACCACAGCATGGCCTGGCCAGTGGTGCATCGGTGCACCCCCGGGATCCGAACCCAGGCTGCCAGAAGTGGGGCGCACACACTTAACTGCAACGCCACGGGCCAGCCCCTGTTCTTGATTTTAAAGAAAATGTTTTTAGTCTTTCACCATTAAGTATGAGATTAGCTGTGGACTTTTAATATATGGCTTTTATTATGTTGAAGTAGTTTTCTTCTATTCATAGTTTGTTGAGTGTTTTTATCATGAGGGGTATTGGATGCTGTCAAATGCCTTTTCTATGTCAATCGAGATAATCCTGTAGTTTTTTTTTCTCTCATTGTATTAATGTGATTTATTACATTGATTTTCTTCTGTTAAACCACCCTTCCATTGCAGGTATAAATCCCACTCGATCATGGTTAATAATCCTTTAGATTTTATTTATTTATTTTTCCCCCCCGAAGCCACAGTAGATAGTTGTATGTCATAGCTGCACATCCTTCTAGCTGCTGTGTGTGGGACGTGGCCTCAGCATGGCCAGAGAAGCAGTGCATCGGTGCGCACTCGGGATCCAAACCTGGGCCGCCAGCAGCAGATCGCGCGCACTTAACTGCTAAGCCACGGGGCCGGCCCAATAATCCTTTAAAATGCTGTTGGATTTGATTTACTAGTATCCCATTGAGGATTTTTGCCTGTATATCCATAAGGAATATTGGTCTGTCATTTTCTTTTCTTGTGATATCTTTATCTGGCTTTGGTATCAGAGTAATGCTGGCCTCATAGAATGAGTTAGGAAGTGTTCCTCCCTCTTCAATTTTTTTAAAGAGTTTGAGAAATACTGGTGTTAACTCTGTTTTAAATGTTTGGTAGAATTCACTGGTGAAGCCATCTTGTTCAGGAGTTTTCTTTATTGGTAGGTTTTGATCACTGATTCGATCTCTTTATGTGTTATAGGTTTGTTGAAATCTTCTATTTCTTCTTGAATCGGTTTAGTTAACTAGCGTCTGTCAAGGAATTCGTCCATTTCTTCTAGGTTTTGTAATTTGTTGCTATACAATTGTTTATAGTATTCTCTTATAATTCTTTTTATTTCTTTAAGGTTGGTAGTAATGCCCCTCATTTCTTTTTTGATTTTATTTGTGTCTTCCCTCTTTTTTTATTTGTCAGTGTAGCTAAAGGTTTGTCAGTTTTGTTGATTTTTTTTCAAAGAACGAACTTTTGGTTTCATTGATTTTCTCTGTTTTTTTAATTCTCTATATCATTTATCCTCACTCTAATTGTTATTATTTACACACTTCTCCTAGCTTTGGGTTTACTTTGCTCTTCCTTTTATAATTCTTTAAGTTTTCCAGGTATGTTGTTGATTTGAGATCCGTCTTCTTTTTTAATACAGACATTTACAGCTATAAATTTCCCCTTTGAGCACTGTTTGCACTGTATCCATTAAGTTTGGGTATGTTGTGTTTTCATTTTCGTTTATCTCAAGGTATTTGCTAATTTTCCTTGTGATTTCTTCTTTGATCCATTGGTTGTTTAAGAGTATGTTACTTAATTTCCACATATTTGTGAGTTTTCCAGTTTTCCTTCTGTTAGTCATTTTGTTTCATTCCATTGTGATTGGAAAAGATGTTCTGAATTACTTCAATCTTTTAAAATTTATTAAGACTTGTTTTATGGCCTGACATATGATCTATGCAGAAGAATGTTCCATGAGCACTTGAGAATAATGTGTATTCTGCTGTTGTTGTGTGTTCTGTTTATGTCAGATCTAATTGGTTTATAGCATTGTTCAAGTTCTCTATTTCCCTATTGTTTTTCAGTCTGGTTGTTCTATCCGTTATTGAATGTGAGTATTGAAGTCTCCAACTATTATTGTAGTACTGTCTATTTCTCCTTTCAATTCTGTCAATTTTCGCTTCATATGTTTTGTGACTCCTTAGTTAGGTACATATATATTTATTATAAATGTTATACATTCTTAATTTGTTTAACCTTTTATCAATATATAATGCCCTTGCCAGGCCGGTCCCATGGCTTAGCGGTTAAGTGCACACGCTCCGCTACTGGCGGCCCAGGTTCGGATCCCGGGCGTGCACCGACACACCGCTTCTCCGGCCATGCTGAGGCCACGTCCCACGTACAGCAACTAGTAGGATGTGCAACTATGACATACAACTATCTACTGGGGCTTTGGGGGAAACAAAAAAGAGGAGGATTGGCAATAGATGTTAGCTCAGAGCCAGTCTTCCTCAACAAAAAGAGGAGGATTAGCATGGATGTTAGCTCAGGGCTGATCTTCCTCAAAAATAAATAAATAAATAAATAAATAAATAAATGCCCTTGCCTCTTGTAACCTTTTTTGATTGAAAGTCTATTTTGTCTGACAATAATATAGCTACCCCAGCTCTTTTGTTTACTATTTGCATAAAGTACTTTTTTCCATCCTTTTTCTTTCAATATCTTTGTGTCTTTAATGTGAATCTCTTGTAGATTTCATAAAGGTAGGTCCTTTTTTTAATCCATTCTAACAATCTTTGTCTTTTAATAGGAGAGTTTAATTCATTTACAGTTAATGTGATTAGTAGTAAAGATTTTATTTTTTAATTTTCTATTTATCCATTTTAGACAATATTTATTTCTTATTCTGGCAGTGAGGAATTAGCTCTCTTGCACCACTCTAACCCTCATTTTTTTCTCCCCTTAGCCTCACAATATACTTTTCTACAGTTTATAGTTAAGTCAATAGTTAGTGTTCACATTATTGACCAACTAAATAAACATTGTTCACTTACGCTATAAACTACTATTACATTTTCTTTCTCTCACAAGTTGGTTTTACATAGAGTTAATAACTGTTTCTTTTTTCAATTGTTTAGTTTTCTAAGTACCTAGAGCTTTTTTCTTCCAAATATTCCAAACACAGCAATAATTTTTCCAAATGTTCAACCCATAACTGATGAGTTCCATCTTTTCCCTGGAGACCTCTATCCCATAGACCTCTGTCTCTCTGCTCCAGTGGGGACTGGTTGCTCACTAAGTCTGGTATAAAAATGTTGCCCTGGAATTGCCAGTCAAGAAGGATTTATTTTTGCCATTTAGCTATTTGTTTTCTGTGTCTTATATGCTTTTTGTTCCTCAGTCCCCTCATTTCTGCCTCTTCTTTTTTAAATTTAGTGTGTTTTTTTTTGTAGTGTACCATTTTAATTCCCTTCTTCTTTCTCTTTCTGTATATTTTTAAGTTATTTTCTTGGGAATTATAATTAACATCTTAAACTTATAACAATTATAAAATAATTATAACAATAACAAATTACAATAACAATTAAAAACAATTATAAAATAAAATAGTTTGAATTATACCAACTTATTTTCAGTTGTATATTATATTACATCTCCAACCCTCCTCCTCTATATTTTTGCACAGATTACTATTTATACATGTATGCCCATTAACATAGATGTATAGTTTATTGCTTTATGCATTTACCTTTTAAACATATAAGAAAAGAGAGAAGTGGGCTGGCCCCGTGGCTTGGCGGTTGGGTGCGTGCGCTCCGCTGCTGGGGGCCCGGGTTCGGATCCCGGGCGTGCACCGAGGCACTGCTTCTCCGGCCATGCTGAGGCTGAATCCCACATACAGCAACTAGAAGTTGTGCAGCTATGACATACAACTATCTACTGGGGCTTTGGGGGGAAAAATAAATAAATAAAATCTTTAAAAAAAAAAAAAAAGAAAAGAGAGAAGTTAACAAGTCAAACCAGGGGCCGGCCCCATGGCTTGGCAGTCGAGTGCATGCGCTCCGCTGCTGGCGGCCCAGGTTTGCGTCCTGGGAGCGCACCGACGCACCACGTCTCCAGCCATGCTGGGGCCGCATCCCGCATGCAGCGGCTGGAGGGATGTGCAGCTGTGACATGCAACTATCTACTGGGCCTATGGGGGAATAAATAAATAAATAAATAAAATTATTAACAAAAATAATATGTCAAACCAAAAGTAAAATAATGTTGGCTTTTATATTTACCTGTGAAATTACCTTTACCAATGTTCTTTAATTTTTTCTTATGTCTTCAAGTAACTATCTAATGTCCTTTCATTTCAGGCTGAAGGACTCCCTTTACCATGTCTTGTAGGGTAGATCTACTGGTAATGAACTCCATAAGCTTTTGTTCACCTGGAAATATCTTTATTTTGCCTTCATTCTTTAACGAAAATTTTCCTCGATATAGAATTCTTAGTGGACAGTTTTTTTCTTTTTGGGCTTTAAAACTGTCATCCCACTGCCTTCTGGCCTCCATGATTTCTGATGAGAAATCAGCTATTAATTTTATTTAGAATCTCTTGTACATAATGAGTCATTTCTCTCTTGCTGCATTCAAAAAAATTTTTTTGTCTTTGAGTTTCCACAACCTGAATATAATTTGTCTCAGTGTGGATCTCTCCGAATTTATCCTGCTTGGAATTTGTTGAGCTTCTTGGATGTACATATTCATGTCTTTCACCAGATTTGGGAACTTTTCAGCCATTATTCCAGAATTAAATTTTCTGCCCCTTTGATCTCTTCTCCTCCTTGGATTCCTATAATGCATATGTTGGTATGCTTGATGATATTCTACAAGTATTTGGACCTGTTTATTTTTCTTCATTCTTTTTTCCTACTGTTCCTCAGACTAGATAATTTCAAATGTCTTATCTTCATGTTCACTGATCCTTTCTTCCGCCTGCTCAAATCTGTTCTTGAATCATTGCACTTTTCAGTTCTAGAATTTCTGTTTGGATCCTTTGTATAATTCTTAAATTTTCGTTGATATTACCATTTTGTTCAGACATCATTTTCCTGATTTCCTTTAGTTCTTTTCCATGCTTTCCTTTAACTCATTGAACATATTTAAGACAACTGATTTAACATCTTTGACTTATAATTCCAATGTCTGTGCTTTCTTGGGGATGATTTCTGTCAAATTATTTTTTTCCTGTAAATGGGCCATTTTCCTGTTTCTTTGTATGTCTTGTAATTTTTTGTTCAGAACTGGACATTCTGAATATTGTGTTGTGGTAGCACTGGAGATCTAATTTCCCATGCTTTAGAGATTTCTAGTTTTGGGTTGTTGATGGCTGGAGCCATCCTTTTGTGACTATTCCAAACTATTTTCACAAAATGTGTATTCCTTGTTGTGTGTGTTCACTGAAGTTTCTCTTCTATTATTTCTAAGGACAGCTAGTGATCCGATGAAATTTCCTTAATTGTCTGGCTCCCAAGAGAGGAAGAATAAATAGGTCCTGTCTCTTTAAATCCTCTCATGGTTGGGAAGCTGTTTCAGCCTGTGAGGGCTGAAATGATGGCCAACCTCTATGCTGGCCTCTCAGTGATCAAAAGCAGCAATTAGCAATCAGAACCTACAACCTCAATTTTTGGAGGACAATGTCTTTGTTGCTCACCCTGGGTCCAAAAGGCCATGCCAGGAATATAGGCTGCAATCCCTACAGCTACCTGCCACCAGGATCAGGGATAGGGATGACATCAGTTTAGGGATGACATCAGTTTATCCGGGATAGGGAAAACTGAAATTGACTGAAATTCACCAGCCTCTTCATCAAGCCCTACCCTTACTTTGCAAGTAATTCTAGACTCCAGAGTTCCAAAATAGTTGTTTCAGGTAGTGCCTGCCAGTTCAATTGTTGTTTCTGTAGATAGATGGATTCCTAAAGCTCCCTACTCTGCTATCTTCCCTGATGTCACCTCTTGCCAATTGATTTTTGACAAAACTGCAAAGGCAATTTAATGCAGCAAGGACAGTGTTGTCAACAATTGATATTGGAACAATTGGACCTCCACAGGCAAAAAAATGAACCTCAATCTAAGCCTCACACTGTATGCAAAAATGAATTCAAAATGGATCATAGGTCTAAATGTAAAATGTAAAACTATAAAACTTACAGAAGAGAACATGGGAGATACCACTATATACCTATTAGAATAGCCAAAATAAAAAATATTGACAATACTCTGTGCTGGCAAGGATGTAAAGTAACTAGAACTCTCATATATTGTTGGTGGGAATGTAAAATGTAGTCACTCTGGAAAACAATTTGGCAGTTTCTTATAAAGTTAAATATACACTTACTATATGACCAAGCAATCCCCCTCCTGGGTATTTCCTTTAGGGAAATGAAAACTTATATTCACACAAAAACCTATACACAAATGTTTATAGTAGCTCTATTCATAATCACCCAAAACTGGGGGAAAAAACAAACGTCCTTCAACTGGTGAACAGGTAAACAAATTGTGGTACATCCATACAATGGAATGGAATACTAGCCAGCAATAAAAATGAACAACCTATTGATACATGCAATAACTTAGGTGAATTTCAGAGGCATTATGCTGAGTGAAAGAAGCCAGTTGGAAAAGGTTACATACTTTATGATTGTCAGGGGTTAGGGACGGGGGAGAGTGTGACTATAAAGGGACAGCACAAGGGAGTTTTTCAGGGGTGATGGAAGTGTTCTATAGCTTTATTGAGGTGGTAGGTACACAAATCTATACAAGTGTTAAAACTCATAGCACTGTACATTTAAAAAGTCATTTTTACTGTACATTAATTTAAAAATAAAGAAAAGTTGGGGCCGGCCCGGTGGCGCAAGCGGTTAAGTGCGCGCGCTCCGCTGCGGCGGCCCGGGGTTCGCTGGTTCGGATCCCGGGCGCGCACCGACGCACTGCTTGGTAAGCCATGCTGTGGCGGCGTCCCATATACAGTGGAGGAAGATGGGCACGGATGTTAGCCCAGGGCCGTCTTCCTCAGCAAAAAAAAAGAGGAGGATTGGCGGATGTTAGCTCAGGGCTGATCTCCTCACAAAAAAAAAAAAAAAAAAAAAAAAAAAAAAAAAATAAAGAAAAGTTAAAAGAGTTCACTAATCACACAAAACAAAACAAAAACTCATGGTCATGAACAAGGAAGTGTTACAGACTGAAGACTAAAAAGGCACGACAACTGAATGCAACTTATGATCCTGGATTGAATCCTGGACCAGAAAAATAAGAGCCACGTGCAGCAGTCAGTGAAATTTTAATAGAGTCTGGATTGGATGGCAGTGTTGTATTAGCACTGAGTTCCTGATCCTGATGATTGTACTGTGGCTATGTAGGAGACTTCTTGTTTTGGGAAATACACACCAGGGTATTTAGAAATGATGGAACTCTAACTTTCCCTCAAATGGTTCAGAAAAAGAATTATAATAATTTTATATATCTCTCTCATTATATCTCTTTGTATATGAATATATACATACATTACTATATGCATAAATATTCATATATATGGAGAGAGAAGAGGAAAGAAAGGGGATATGGGAGTTCTTATACTGTTCTTGCAACTTTTAGGTTTGATATTATTTCAAAAGAAATAATAAAAATCAAACAATATTAGAGATGAATCTCCCATGCATAAAAATTCCAAATAATTTCTATAGATGCACCACCCTCAAGGAGGTGGAGCATAACTCCCCACTCCTTAAGTATGAGCTGCACATAATGACTTCTTTCCAAAGAGTACAGTCTGGAAAGGGGGAAAAAAGTAACTTGACAGGAGAGAAAGCTAACAAATACTAACTCAGCCAGGTGATCAAGGTCAACGTCAACAGGGACGTCATGTTGATAGTATGCAGCCTTGATGTTATGTGATGAAAGTGGCACTTTTAACTCTGTGGTCTTCCTCCCAAAAGCCCAGATTTGGGCATAATACCTAGAGGTATTATGAGAAAACCATTAGACAAAACTCATTTGAGGGAAAGTCTACAAAATACATGACCAGTACTCCTCAAAACTGTCAAGGTCATCAAAATATGGAAAGTCTGAGAAACTATCACAACCACATGATGAATAAATGTAATATGGGATCCTGGACCAGAAAAAATACCTTAGGTAAAACTAAAGAAATCTTAATCAAGTATTGACTTTAGTTAATAACAATGTACCAACACCGGTTCATTAATTGTACCAAATGTACCACACTAATGTAAGATGCTAATAATAGGGGAAACTTGGTGTGGGGTATTGGGAACTCTCTTACTATCTTTGAAATTTTTCTGTAAATCTAAAAGATAAAGTTTATTTTAAAAAATAAACACTATTTAGGCAGTTCAGTGAGGAGGATTCGGGCATGAACTGGATGTTGGGGTTGGTAAAGAATGAGGTTGAGAAAGATGTTTACTCTTTGGCTTGAGGAACTGAGAAGGTGCAGGGGCTCTTGGTTAAGTTAGGAATCAGATAGTGGGCAGGTGAGGAGTTCAGGTGGATGTTTGCAACGAGGGGCTGTGCACTTGACTGTGGAGCTGACGTGTGTGATTTGGGCTAGAGAGGGAGACTCGGGCACCTGGGTGGTGAAGATGATGGCTACCCTGGGAGGAGTATGTCATATGAGAATAGTGGGATAGCCCTTTTTGTTGCCCATCCATTCCCTCTTTCTTCCTGGATGCTGGAGTCCTGACTTGATTGGGGTGTCCATCTTCTCCCCGTGTAACTAGGGGAGAGTCTCTCTCTCCTAAGTTCCAAAGGTAAATCTTGATTGGCCTAAGACACTCATGGTGGTCTCATTCTTCTTGATGAGCATTAGATGGGGTGGGCATGCGACCCAGTCTGCTGCTGATGAGGCATGAGGGGAAGACTGCTGGGTGGCTCGGTGGTTTCCTCACTCCTAAGAAGAAGACTCCCAAAGAAGCAATCCCTTTCTCCCTTTGAATGTGTGGCACCATGTGATGTCTGGAACTGCTGTAGTCGGATCCCTACAAGCATGAGGATGATAACAATGCACAGAATAGGGCAGTGCCTAGAAAAGGACAGAGAAGAGGAGCAAGAGCCTTATCTGTAGGATTCTTGTTAGATGAGAAAGTAGGAGTCCTGCTGTTTATACCAATTTGGTTTGGCAGGGCCAGGACTAGGGTGAGGCAATTGAGGCACCTAGGATGCAACATTTAAGGAGGCACTTGCTCTCAGATGCTGATGTTGCACTTGCATGACCTTGAGAGCGAGTGTCTCCTTAAATGTTGCTTCCTAGGTGCCTCACTCGCCTCATCCTAGTCCTGGCCCTGTTTGATTCAGTTTTCTGGACCTAGAGCTGAAAGCTTCTACTGGTAAGTGGAGGACACTGAAATTTAAGGAATGGACAGATAAGAGGAACCTAGAAAAGGAGATGAAAACTAGCTGCTCTGTTTGGGCGGGAGTGATGTTATATAGTAATAGTGCCAGAGGCCAGCCAGCTTTCAGCCTAATATTAAAGAAATTGCCCTTCAAGCTTTCAGTAGTAATCTTATTCTCACAGTTTTCTAGAGTATGTTACTGTGTTCATATTTCCTCCCTGACTGAAATTTATTTAGTAGAATATTTGTTAATTTCCCACTGGTTAGGGATTTTGAAATTTAACTTTGTGTGATTATTTATTTGTTAAATTGTGCTGTGATCAGAGGATTTGACCTGAACAATATTTGCTTATTTGAATTTATTAAAACTGTTTGTGGTCCAGTGTAGGATATCTTTTTGTATTTTATGTGTAAGTGTGGAACTCAGAATGTATTTTGATGCCTTATTAATTCTGTTGTTTAACCTATCTTTATTTTAATTTTTGTTTATTTTATATATCACAGATAGTGGTGTGTAATATATTTTACTATAACTGTATTTCTATTAGTCATACATATTTCTAAAGATTTGTGTTTCCTGTTTTGTGTTGCTATGCTATTTGGTGCATTTGTTTTCACAATACCTCTTTATACTATATGTATTCTTGGCCACTTCTTTCTTACAATGGTACATATTCAGAGTTTGTCTTTTGATCTAATCTGAGATTTTCATAGTTTTATACAGGAATTTTAGCTATTTATGTTTTTCTTATTTATTTACATTTGCCTTATTTGTTACACTTTGTCTTAACTTCCCATCATCTATTTTTTTGGTGTTTTGGCATTGTTTTTTATGATTCCTTGCCATTTCCTCACATCTACAATGTGAGGAAAGTGTCTAATACACTTCTTGGTACAGGACTCTTGATTTCTGCTGTGTGAATTACATTTTCCCTTTTATCTCCTATAATAATTTATAAGGTAGACATAAAGCATTTTACACTAAAAAAATATGAAAATTATACTATTTTTAAAAATAACTTTTATCTTCACTTTATGTAAAAGACTTAGTGCCTTGCTTTTTCTACCCTCTTTCTTCCTCTCTGGTTTTCATTGAATTAATCTGAGGTTAAAAATCCTCTGTCTCAAATTCTTTTCTTTTGCATTTTGTTTGTTACCATAGTGACAACAATTATTTCAACTTATCAGCATCAAACAGTCTCTACTGAGTGGTGTTTTTATTCACTTATCTCTCTATCTTTAGCTGGTTTCAAGGCTCAGTGCCAATTTTCTCTCATTTCATCATTCATGAGTTTCTGATTCATGTCTCAGTGATTTATTATAAAATTCTGAGCAATTTTTGCAGAAAAGGGAGTTAACTGGGTAGTGTGTTAGTCACAAACTCTTGTGGTTTCAAGTTACAGAAACCTACCTTAAATTGACTTCAGTAAAAAAGAGAATATATTGGCTCACGAACCTGTAAAGTCCAGGCTCAGTTGAATACAGCCTCAAACCGTGTCATCAGGAAATTGTCTCCATCTCTGGGCTCTGCTTTCCCCGTCTTACCTTCATTCTCAGAGGGCACTTCTCACATCAAGGCATGTTTGGCCTGAGACTCATACTCACTGCCGTAGCACCCCAACAGAAAGGAAGTACTCCTTTCTCATTGTTTCTGCCAAGTCTGGGCTGAGTGTCACTGGCCTGGATCAGGTCACATGCCCATCCTTTGAACCATCTGTGACTCTGATTAGGGAGCCCTGGGTCACATACTTACTCTTGACTTGGGGGTGAAGAGTGCAGAAGGGATGGTTCACCAAAGTAAAATTGGTTTTTTGCTAGCAGAAGGAGGAGGAGTTGATGCTATATAGGCAAAAATGACAGATGTCCATTGTTTTCTAAGATTCTGCAGATCTGTGAACTGTCACCACTCTAGAGAGGCAATAAGGAAGACATCCAGGTGGCCAGCTGGCCATTCAAGCAAGGTCTTCTGCTTCTATAGTGGCTTAGTATGGTTCCAGAGCCTAGCCCTCAGCTTTGCGCTTCCAGAAATTTGTTGTTGTCAATGTAGCTAGATGATTGTTCCCTCTGGGCCTGCCTCATGCTAACCTGACTCAGCAGAGACTGATGTATATCTAAATCCCATCTTAGAATGAACAGTAATTGCCAAAGGACCTGAATAGGGCTGTCCTCTGGTCAGTGCACTTTCCCTGTCAAAAACCACAAGTGAAGCCAAACTTTAATCATAACGTTACTTAGTTCCCATGGAACCACGCAAGAGAAGTTCTCTGGAGAAAATTAGTGGTCAGATGCATCATGCCATGATAGTGTGGTGGCTTTAAAATGTCCACAAATGCTGGAAGAGTGGAGAGAGAACACGTTACAGGGAGAGAGACAGGCATGTGGTGACACTGAAAGACAAAGAGAACTCAGAGTAGTCCAGTCTGGTTGAAGCATGAAGCACAAGGAAGGCAGATTAAGCAGAGTGGTGGGGGAGGGGTGGTCAGCAAAGGCCTCACTCTGAGTGCAATGGGGAGCCACTGACTTGCTTTAGGAAGGGGAGTGACATGGTCAAATGTGTTATGGAAAGATTGATCTGGGTATAAGGAGAAGCAATTGGAGATTGGCAACACTGAAAGCAGAAGGGTTAAGGCTATTGTGGTAGCCTAGGTGAGAGTTGATGCAGCAGGCTTTACGCAACAGGATGGCAGTGCGGGTGAAGTGGATTCATTTAAAACAGTGCTTTTCAAAATTCTGTAACTACGTATGGCGACAGATGTTAACTAGACTTATTGCAGTGATCATCTCGCAATATATACAAATATTGAATCATTATGTTGTACACCTGAAACCAATGCAATGTTGTATGTTAATTACACATCAATAAAAAAATAAAAAAGAAAACAGTGCTTTTTAAAGTTTAATATGCATACGAACCACCTGGGGATCTCGTTAAAATGCAGATCCCGATTTAGTAGGTCTGGGGTGAGGTGCTGCATTCCTAACAAAA
Organism: Diceros bicornis minor; assembly: GCF_020826845.1. NCBI lineage: Eukaryota > Metazoa > Chordata > Mammalia > Perissodactyla > Rhinocerotidae > Diceros > Diceros bicornis. The sequence goes on along the minus strand of NC_080774.1, from coordinate 30,340,907 downwards.
TCCCAAATAATGCTGGTGCTGCTGGTCTGGAGACCACACTTTGAGTAGAAACTATTTCAGAAATATTAAAGAAATAGAATTTATATGAGTTTGTGACTGGTTGGAAAGGGGGAGGGTTGGGAGCGAGGTAAAATGAGTTGTTAAGGATCATACCCAGACCTCCAGCTTGAGTATCTGGGTGGTGATGCTATCCAAGATAGAAGATGAGGAACACGTTTCAGTGGGGTAAATAACAATAACAGATAACATTGATTGGATACTTACTATGTGCCAGGCTCTTTACATATATTGTCTTATTTATTCTGTACAACAAACTTATGAGGTAGGTACTATTGTGATCTTCATTTTAAGAGCGAGGAAACTGAGGCCAAGCTCATATAGGTACTAAGTGGAGCAGCAAAGATTCAAACCCTCTGGCAGTCTGAGTGCAGAACTCCTCCAGTTAACCACTGGCAGTCTGGATATATGAAGTTGAAGCTCTTGGAGGATGATGTCACATGGAGCTGTCCAGTGGACAAGATGACTTGAACTTCAGGAGGCAGATTCTGAGCAACAGTTAAAGACCTAGAAGGAATCAAGGCATTGGAGGGGATGAAACCCTCCAAGGAGGGTTACAACCTACCCCCTCAGAGTGCTGTCAATCTTGTTCCATTTTCCTTTCCATTTAATTACAGAGGAGGAATCTAAAGAAAACCAGTTTTTACCATAATCTTTTTTTTCTGATTGGATACTGTGTTTGTTCTTTACCCCCGAAATTATGTCTCGAGGTTGGTTTCTGCTCATTCATTTTTCGGCATCCCAGCGAACTCACCCAATTTTCCATCTCCACCTCAGATCTTTTCAGACCTAAGGCAAGTTTTCTTTTATTATCATTTTAATTATTGCCTCTAATTGATTTGCTCTGACTTCTGTTAGGGGAATTCCTATAGTTTGACTCTCCATGAAGTTTTCTTCTCAAAGAATTCCAGCACTTTGAATTTTTCTTATATTTATCTTCTATATTGCTGATTTGCTCTGTTGCATTATCAAATCTGCCTTTTACTGCTTTGACCACTGAATTTTGCTTTGGTTATAGTGGTTTTAATTTCATAGTACTCTCCATTTACTTTGGCCTGTTCTTTAAAAGACGCAATGTCCTCTTATAATCAAGAATAAGCATTAGGTGCTTTCTAAAACTGGGTTCTGCTTCATGGACTAAATATATTTCAAAGATTAAGTTTCGGCTCTAGCACTTTCTTTCTTTTCTCATGTGCCACATATTTTTTTCCTATGGGGTTTTTTAAAAATTTGCTTAATCACCTTTGAGACTGACTACTTGAACTTCACTGATGTCTGAAAGTCCTGAGTTGATGGCTTTCAAGATCACAGTATTGGACAATCAGAATGCATCATCTCCCACCCTGACTCCCCCTCCAAAGATGGCATGGGAAATGGTTCAGAAGCAGGGGCTCCATCATTTTCTGTCTCATTGTGTTAGCTATTCTTGGCATTCATCTGCTTCAGGATTCCGATTTTTACTTTTCAACCTCTGGTGTGTGTGACTATTTCTGAGCCCAAGTGTGTTTGTCTCATTTTCTCTAGATATGGATGTTTTGGTTTTAGCGTTTTCATCTTTGCATTCATACTTCAGTATGTCCTATGTCTAAGATTCTGTGCATCTGTGCAATCTGGGTCTCAGTTTCTGAATCTCAATGTCTTTCTCTAGTGTCTCACTCCACTACTCCCTAACTCCCTACTCTGCCTTATACTTCTTCATAGTACTTACCAGAACTTGAGTATTTCATATGTATATATTTCTATTTAATCTATGCCTCCTTCTAGAATGTAACTTCTGTGAGGGTGCATGCCCAGGGACATGGCAGGTGCTTCACAAACACTCGTTGAATGAACCTCTGTCTGAGTAACGGATCCTCTCAGAGTCTCTCCTTTTGGTCTCGACCTTTGTATTTCACACTTTCTTAGTACGCAAACGTCTTTCTCGGTCTCGGTCACGCCTTTCGGTTCCTATCCTCGTCTCGAGGCCTCTAAGTTCGTGTGTGCACCACGGACCCGCACACGCCTGGCGCAGACCGCGGCCGTGTGTGGCGCGTCCTCGTCTCTCACGCGCAGTCCCCGGGGGCTCTCTGGCTCCGCCAGAACCCCCACTCTGGGTATTTCCCTTCCCCTGACCGTCTGGCAAGCCACGTCCCAAATCTGTCCAACGCCTCCGTAACCTCCTGCATCTCGGGAACCGCCTCCCGCGCCGACTCCCCCGCGAACACACGTGACCACGCAGGGCGGTGCCTCCGCCGCCGCCGCAGTGCTTCGCCCTGAGCTCGCCGCTTCCGCCGGCCCGCGCAGCCCTGCCCCCAGGCCGCGGGGAGCCAATCGGCGTGCACGCTGCCTGGCCCCGCCCCGGCGCCCTCGGCGCGCGCCCCTCCCTCCGCCCGCCGGCCCGTCCGTCAGTCAAGCAGGCAGTCGGTTCGAGGGATTGTTGGGTGTCGAGTCTTCCTGAGCGGTGACCTCCTTGCTGCTTCCCGGTCAGCGGCGGCGGCTGCACCGGCGGCGGCGCGGTCCCTCCGGGAGGTGCGGCGTGGGCCGAGCGGCGGCCGCGGAGCGTCGAGCCCAGCGCGGCGGCGGCGGCGGCGGCCGGGCAGCCAACATGGCGGCGGCGGCGGCGGGCGCGGGCCCGGAGATGGTCCGCGGGCAGGTGTTCGACGTGGGGCCACGCTATACCAATCTCTCGTACATCGGCGAGGGCGCTTACGGCATGGTGTGGTGAGTGTCCGCGCTCGCCCGCAGGCCCGGCCGCGCCCGCCGCCCACCGCCCGGGGCCGCCGCGGACGCAGCTGCGGCCTCGTCCGCGCCTCGGCCTCCTGCGCCGCCGCGACCTCGACCCCGGGCTTCGCCGCGGTCCGCGCACCGGGGGCCTCGGGCGGGGCCCTGGGGCCGGGCGAGGTTTGCGTGTTGCTCGCGGCGCTTCGCGGGTCGACCCTCACCCGCCGCGGGGAGGGGCGCGGGGGGCGGGGGTCGGGACCAGGGACTCCCGGAACCGGGCGCAGCGCGAATTTCAGAGCGAGGACCCCCGGGCAGGGAACGGTGGCGCCTCCCGTCCCCCAGTTTGCCAGCCTTCTTTGCACATCCGATTGTAAAGCCAGGAATTCCTTCAGATGTTTGTCGGTGGTGGCGGCGGCCGTGGTCTTGAAAGCGGTTCGCCTCGGGGTGTGTACAGAATGCCGAAATAATCACATACGATGTTCCTCCCGTCGCCTGTGTTTTCCGCGAACGGCTTTCATGAAACATCTTTAGTGGTGCTAATGGTGCTCTCCTGCGCAGGCTTTCTAAAAAGCATTAGCGGCACCAGTGCTGTTTGTGGAATATTTCAATCTCGAAGTTTTTAAGTGGATTTTAATATTTTACTGTTTGCGTTTCAGGAAGAGTAAGCCAGCATCGCTCTCTTGATTTATTAAGGAGTCATCTGGAGTTGGGCCTAATTTGACTTTTTTTTCTTTGCCTCGAGTGAGCGCTCTTATCAGCATAAACGTCTCCAGACGTTTTAGCACAATTACTGTGGACTTTTCCTATTAATGTTTTAGTGGTCAGTATATATACAGCCTTAATGGAGTTGTTGCAGAATCACGTGCAGGCTCTCTCATCTTGATCCAGATCCCTCAGATTGTGGAATGGAGGTGACGGTATTGTTTTTATTAGAACCAACTAGCTGTAGTGTTTTGTGCTGATGAAGACACACCTAAATCTTACAGCTAAATCTTCTTGTGTCTTTTTGTGTTGATTGTAGGAAGCAAATTAATATTTATTGAACACTTGGCAGGTACTGTGCTAGGTACGTTATCTCATTTTATATGAACAGCTACCTCAAGAGAGGAAGAGGTGGTAATATCCCTCTTTCAGGTGAGAAAGTATTTCGAGGTGAAGCCAATCCCTAAGGTCATAAAACTAAAGAGTCAGACTTGATATTGTAGACTGAGATCCTACTTCAAATGCTGCAGCTCTTCCTATTACTCCCTGCTTTCCTTAAATAGTATTATTAGTAATTTTAGAATTTTAGTATGTTTTACTGTTATAAGCAAATCTATTTTAGAAACACATTTAAATTTGAATGATTATAATTTTAGAAATGCCATAGAGAGCATGTGTTACTAGGTATCATAGCTAGACAGAAAGACTCATTAAAATTCTTTTTTAAAATGAAGGCCTAATAGGGACCGGCCGGGTGGCGCAAGCGGTTAATTGCGCGCGCTCCGCTGCAGCGGCCTGGGGTTCGCCGGGTCGGACCTCGGGCGCGCACCGATGCACCGCTTGGCAAGCCATGCTGTGGCGGCATCCCATATAAAGTGAGGAAGATGGGCACGGATGTTAGCTCAGGGACAGTCTTCCTGAGCAAAAAATAAAAAACAAAAAGAGGAGGATTGGCAGATGTTAGCTCAGGGCCAATCTTCCTCACAAAAAAAAAAAAGGACTAACAGATTTTTGAATATTTTCGTTTTCTTCTGGAGCAAAATGCTTCATGGTGTCCAACTGTGGAAATTAATGTGAACTCAGAGGCTTAGGAGCCGAAAAAGAAATTAAATTAGGTTAAGTCTAAAAGAAATAAGGCCCTAGAAAGTAACAGAGAGCAAGTACTGCCGGCAGCATCACTTCTCTGCATACATCTGATTGCTCTTGCACCTGCTGGTGAGGACGCCTGTGAACGTGTCTCATTGTGAAAGGCTCACAATTGGCCATCACATTCCTTTGACCCTTTTAAAAAATGTAACACCTGAAATATGGACTGAAAAAATTTTTAGATTTAGGACATTTCAGTTGAAAGTTTTTTTTCCTATCTGATAAGATTTTTACTAGTCTTTAGATGATTTAGATCTAGTAACTGTTTCTGTCACTACTGTAGAGTTATTTGACCTAAGTCTCTATCAGGTGAAGTGCCAAGTACTTTTGCTGTAATTTCCTTTACCTAAGTAAAATATGAATATCATTGGAATTAGAATCCTGGGTCCAGATTATAGTTTTTTATCTTCAGGTTGATGATATACCCTAGTAAGAATTTAATCTACATTATACATTATTAGCATTTAGTAAATGTTGATTAACAGTACTGGGTTTATGGAGGGCTTTTGTTTGTTTGTTTTTTGTTTTGTTTTTTTGAGGAAGATTGGCCCTGCACTAACATCTGTTGCCAATCTTCCTCTTTTTTTCTTTTTTCTCCCCAAAGCCCCAGTACATAGTTGTGTATCATAGTCCTAGAGTTGCAGCTCTTCTATGTGGGGTGCCGCCTCAGCGTGGCTTGATGAGTGCTGAGTAGGGCCGTGGCCAGGATCCGAACCGGCGAACCCCAGGCTACCAAAGTGGAATGGGAGAACTTAACCACTACACCACTGGGCCGGTCCCTATGGAGGGCTTCTTGATTGAAATGTTAAATTTTTTTTTTTTTAATTTTATTTATTTATTTTTTCCCCCAAAGCCTCAGCAGATAGTTGTAGGTCCTAGCTGCACATCCTTCTAGTTGCTGTATGTGGGACGCGGCCTCAGCATGGCTGGAGAAGCGGTGTGTCGGTGCGCGCCCGAGATCGAACCCTGGGCCACCAGCAGCGGAGCGCGCGCACTTAACCACTAAGCCACAGGGCCGGCCCTAAATGTTAATATTTGAATAGAGATATTTTTGAAAAACTTATTGCTTCCAGAAGGATTTAAGGATTTTCAGGCAATTTTTTTTTTCATTTCCTGAATCAGTTCGTTAGGAATCTTGCCTTTTATGTGCAGAGCCCTTTTCTAATCATTAGTTGGAGGCTATAAAGAGGAAGAGTGGAGTTTGAGTTGGGCCTTTAAGAGTGGGTGTGATTTTGATATATAATAAGCACAAGTGACAGTTTGAGCTGTGGAATTTAATCCTGGAAAAGTACTTAGGTGGCAAATCGTAGAGGACTCTAAAGGCAAAACTGAGTTTGATGGTATATTTGTGCAGTGGAGAAGCCTGTTTTTGAAAAGAGGCGGTCACATGGTCAGTTTTGAAATTTTGGGGGAAGATAGATCAACACTGGTGGAAATGATAGGGAAAAAAACTGAGGTGGGGGAATCAGGCTATTGTAATGGTCTAGAGGTGAAGTAATACAGTGGCAGTGGAAGGTAGTAGGTGGAGATGAGAGACCTTATAAAGACAGAATCGGTAAAGAGCTCTTGTCAGAAGAGTGGTAGAAAGATTTTTAATCATAACAAGTATGACAAGAATCAAGGATGATGAGATCTTTAAGGGTAAGAGGCTGAGAGAGATGGGATTTGGATTTGAGAAGGATTTCTGAGGCAAGGCTTGGTGATTGGGGATTGGCACAGTAGTTAATTCCGAGGCTTCTAGCTTGGGAGCCTGGGAGGATGGTGGTGCCGTTATCTGAGAAGGAATACTGTAGACAGAGCAGGTTTGTTAGGGAAAAATAGTTCTGGTTCGGACTTAAGTTTGTGATGCCTGTAGGCCATTTAGGCTGTATCTGGAAGGCATCTTGAAATTTATAAATAAGAGGGAAGTAGAATCTGGAGATGAAAATTTATGTAAGTGGTAGTCTTGTGTGGATGAGCACAGATTCTTTTCTGAGGTCATTGGTTAAGTGAAATGGCGAGCAGATGTTGTGTATGTTCATCCTTTTAGTAAACAATCCATAGCATTCCATAGGTTTTCAGAGGGATCTGTTGTCCCAGAAGGGTTAAGAACTACTGAGGTAGAACAGAAAAACCAAAGAGGTAACTGGCAAACAAATACTTTTAAGAGACAGGCAAAGGAAGAGGAACCTGAGAACTGGTGAGATATATAAGAATCAGAAAAAAGGCATGAGAGGAGAAATTGAAACTGTATGCTTATCTCATTAACTAAGATAAGTATCTATTTTGTGTGCGTGTGTCAGAGAGAGAGAGAGAGCGCGCGCGCGAGAGCGCGCGCGCGAGAGCAAGGGAAGATCAGCCCCGAGCTAACATCCATTGCCCATCTTCCTCTACTTTATATGGGACACCGCCACAGCATGGCTTTGAGAAGCCGTGCGTTGGGTCTGTGCCTGGGATCCGGGCCTGCAAACCCCAGGCCACCGAAGCGAAACGTGGGAACCTGACCGCTTTTTCACTGGGCTGGCCCCAGTTAAGTATCTATTTTGGATAAGTTGAGTTTGAAACACTTTCTGAATGTGATTGAGAGGTCATAGGGTCCTCTCCATAGAGATACTAATTGAAGCCTTGAGGGTGGACAAGATGAGAAAAAAAATGTGAGAACTGAGCCAAAGGAATGCTTGACTTTAGGTATCAATAGAAGGCAAGTTACAGAAGAGGGCAGAGGAAGTGTGGTCAGAGAGACTAGACAACCAGGAGTGTGCATTGTCAAAGGAGCCAAGGGAGATAGTGGTCATTAAGGGATTGGTATTGAATACTATAGAGGGCAAACAATGCAGCTTGAAGACAAGCTATTGGGTTTGTTGACTTTCAACTCTCTCCCCCCAAAACAGATGGTTCCAACCAAAATTTGATTGTGAACACGTTCCTGATGTACAGTATCCTGTCCTGTTAAGGTTTTTGTGATTATGGCAGACTAGTAGAACTGCCATTTAGTCCACTTTGTTTGTTTGTTTTACGTACATTAATAAATCCTCATAACCACCCTGCAAAGGTGGTTACTTTGTAAATGAAGAAACTTGAGACACAGAGAGGTTAGTTAACTTACCCAAGGGCACACAGCGAGGAAGTGATAGAGCATCCCAGTCTGCCCAGTTCCTAAGTGACACTCAACCAAAGATCAGAGATGAGAAAATACATGCTTTCAATAACATAATATCTTTTGTCTGCTTTTGCTTGTATCACTTTTTAGCCTTTTGAAAAAGCTTTCATGCAAGGTCAGTCAGAAAACATTTTTTGAGCGCCTTCTATGTGCCAAGATTCATGTGGTCCCTGTCCTTTAGTAGCTCTTAGTCCAAAGAGTGGGATGGAGTTGGGCAATAATAAAGAGAATATACCAGTGCCATACAGAAGGAATGTGTGAAGTGCTGTGAGAAAAAAGACCTGAGTGATGTGGGGCTGTCTTTGTATGGCTTCACAAACTTTTGAGCTGGGTGTTGGTGTAAATGACTAGGAGTTCACCTTGAGAAGTGCATTCTAGGTAGAGGAAAATGTACATGCGAAGGCACAGAAGTATAAAAACAGTATGTCAGGTCAGGAAAACCACAAGTTGTTTGGGATGGCAGGAGTGCCTTAGGGAGAAAGCTGGAGTTGAAATAGCTGGGATGGGCAGGCCAAATTCTGAAGGACATAGTTTACAAAGGAGTTCGGATTTGATTTTGTAGGTGAGAGTCATTAAAGGATGGCCCTCTTTCTGCCAGATCATCGAATTTTCTGAATTGTGTTCCCCTCTTTGTCTCTCTTATGCTTTCTAACCGCTGTGCCTTCTCTCTCTTCTTTCTGCTGTTCTAGTGGTACTCGGTGTGATTTTACTCCCTCTCCAGGGATGTTTTGAAATATATGTGGGCTTTTTTGTTGTTGTTGTTACATTGATTGGGGCATGGGGGGGGGTGTTATTGGCCTTCAGTGTGTATGTGGTGGAGGCAGACACACTAAACAACCTGCAGTGCACAGTACAGTCCCTCCACTGGAGAATCGGCCTGTCAGGATGTCAGTAGTGTGCCCCTCCAACCCACCCCCGAGAAACACTGGGCCCTATTCAAGAGCTGCCTTCCTCTAAGGTTCATCCCCTCCGTAAATTTACCCTTCTTACTCTCTGCAGTAGCACTCCCTCCCTCCCTGGAACTCTGCTGGGTGTTTGTACCACCTGTTTGAAAGGCAGGACCAGCGGTAGTATATATCATCTGTAAAGACTAGAGACCTGGAAACAGGTCTGGATTCAGATTCTTAGTTTTGCTTATTAACTGTTAATTCAAATTTTAATAAAGAAGTCTTTCGTATGGTTTTTGGAGCTCAGAGAAGTGAGGAGACCAGCTTACACGAGCAACAGAAAATTCAACTTCTCAACAGCTTTGAGTGCAAGTAAAACTCAGAACAAAATTAATTTTGATATTAATGACATCCCTAATAATGTGTTCCTGGTTGTTAGCTCTGATAAGCTATTCCCATGAATTTAATTTGTATGTTCTTAATTCTCAAGTATTTATAAAAAATTTTTATGAAAAGCATCCAAATTGAGTTTTCTTAGGAACCATATATATATGTATTCCTCACCTTGCTCATGTTAAGGTACCTACTACACTAGTCCCCCTTATCCATGGGGTGTATGTTCCAAGACCCCCCTGGATGCCTGAAACCTCAGATAGTCCTGACCCCTGTATACTATGTTTTTTCCTACATGTACATGTTTGAGGTGCAACAGCAAAACTAGCACGAATTGCTTTTTTCTTCTTCCCAATTTCACGGATAGAAGATTCGTTCTTACCATAGATCTTAGCAACCTCAGCATAAGATTTTTTTTTCCTTATTAAGTCAAAAACTTTCACCTTTTCACTTAAAGAAAGCACTTTACGACTTCTCTTTGACATATTCGAATTGCCAGCAATACTGCTACTGTGCGTTGGGGCCATTATTAAATAAAATAAGGGTTACTTGAACATAAGCACTGTGATACTGCAACAGTGACAGTGGATCTGATAACCTAGATGGCTACTAAGTGACTAATGGGTGGGGAGTGTATACGGCGTGGATCCACTGGACAAAGGGATGATCCATGTCTGGGATGGAGTGGGAATGCTGAGATTTCATCACACTGCTCAGAAGGGCACATGATTTATTTATTTATTTTTAATAATTTTTTTTTTTTGATGTTTTAATGGTTTCTAACATTGTGAAATTTTGGGTTGTACATTTTTGTTTGTCCATCACCCCATATATGACTCCCTTCACCCCTTGTGCCCACCCCCCACCCCCACTTCCCGGGTAACCACAGTCCAGTTTTCTCTGTCCATGTGTTGGTTTATATTCCACATATGAGTGAGATCATACAGTGTTTGTCTTTCTCTTTCTGGCTTATTTCACTTAACATAATACGCTCCAGGCCCATCCATGTTGTTGCAAATGGGACGATTTTGTCTTTTTTTATGGCTGAGTAGTATTCCATTGTATATATATACCACATTTTCTTAATCCAATCGTCAGTCGAGGGACACTTAGGTTGCTTCCACTTCTTGGCTATGGTGAATAATGCTGCAGTGAACATAGGGGTGCATAAGCCTCTTTGGATTGTTGATTTCAGGTGCATTGGATAGATTCCCAGTAGTGGGATGGCTGGATCATAGGGCATCTCTATTTTTAATTCTTTGAGGAATCTCCATACCGTTTTCCATAGAGGCTGCACCAATTTGCATTCCCACCAGCTGTGTATGAGGGTTCCTGTTTCTCCACATCCTCTCCAACATTTGTTGTTTTTTGTCTTGGTGATTATAGCCATTCTAACGGGCGTGAGGTGGTATCTTAGTGTTGTTTTGATTTGCATTTCCCTGATGATTAGTGATGTTGAGCATCTTTTCATGTGCCTATTGGCCATCTGTATATCTTCCTTGGAGAAGTGTCTGTTCATTTCCTCTGCCCATTTTGTGATCGGGTTGTTTGTTTTTTTGTTGTTCAATTGTGTGAGTTCTTTATATATTATGGAGATCAACCCCTTGTCAGATGTGTGTTTTGCAAATATTCTCTCCCAGCTGGTTGGTTGGTTGTTCATCTTGATTCTGGTTTCATTTGTCTTATAAAAGCTCTTTAGTCTGATAAAGTCCCACTTGTTTATTTTTTCTTTAGTTTCCCTAGTCTGGGTAGGCATGTCATCCGAAAAGATTCCTTTAAAACCAGTGTCAAATAATGTGTTGCCTATATTTTCTTCTATGAGTTTTATAGTTTCAGGTCACACCTTCAGGTCTTTGATCCATTTTGAGTTAATTTTTGTGAATGGCGATAGCACATGGTCCACTTTCATTCTTTTGCATGTGGATGTCCAGTTTTCCCAACACCATTTATTGAAGAGACTTTCCTTTCTCCATTGCATGTTCTTAGCACCTTTGTCGAAAATTAGCTGTCCGTATATGTGTGGTTTTATTTCTGGGCTTTCAATTCTGTTCCATTGATCTGTGTGTCCGTTTTTGTACCAGTACCATGCTGTTTTGATTGCTATTGCTTTGTAGTATGTTTTGAAGTCAGGAATTGTGATGCCTCCTGCTTTGTTCTTTTTCTTTAGGATTTCTTTAGCTATTCGGGGTCTTTTGTTGCCCCATATAAATTTTAGTATTCTTTTTTCTATTTCTGTGAAGAATGTCATTGGGATTCTGATTGGGATTGCATTGAATCTGTAGATTGCTTTAGGTAATATAGACATTTTAACTATGTTTATTCTTCCAATCCACGTGCATGGGATATCTTTCCATTTCTTTATGTCATCGTGGATTTCCCTCAATAATGTCTTGTAGTTCTCATTGTATAGGTCCTTCACCTCCTTGGTAAGATTTATTCCTAGGTATTTTATTCTTTTTGATGCAATTGTAAATGGTATTATCTTTTTGAGCTCTCTTTCTGTTAGTTCATTATTAGCATATAGAAATGCAACTGATTTTTGTAGATTGATTTTGTACCCTGCAACTTTGCTGTAGTTGTTGATTGTTTCTAACAGTTTTCCAACAGATTCTTTAGGGTTTTCTATATATACAATCATGTCATCTGCAAATAGTGAGAGTTTCACTTCTTCGTTACCTATTTGGATTCCTTTTATTCCTTTTTCTTGCCTAATTGCTCTGGCCAAAACCTCCAGTACTATGTTGAACAGGAGTGGTGAGAGTGGGCAGCCCTGCCTTGTTCCTGTTCTCAGAGGAATGGCTTTCAGTCTTTCCCCGTTGAGTATGATGTTAGCTGTGGGTTTGTCATATATGGCCTTTATTATGTTGAGGTACTTTCCTTCTATTCCCATTTTATTGAGAGTTTTTATCATAAATGGATGTTGTATCTTGTCAAATGCCTTCTCTGCGTCTATTGAGACGATCATGTGGTTTTTATTCTTTGTTTTGTTGATGTGATGTATCACGTTGATTGATTTGCAGATGTTGAACCATCCCTGCGTCTCTGGTATAAATCCCACTTGATCATGGTGTATGATCTTTTTAATATATTGTTGTATTTGGTTTGCCAATATTTTGTTGAGGATTTTTGCATCAATGTTCATCAGCGATATTGGCCTGTAATTTTCTTTCTTTGTATACACAGTCTTTGTCTGGTTTTGGTATCAGGGTGATGTTGGCCTCATAGAATGATTCAGGAAGTGTTCCATCTTCCTCTATTTTTTGGAATAGTTTGAGGAGGATGGGTATTAAATCTTCTTTGAATGTTTGGTAAAATTCACTGGAGAAGCCATCTGGTCCTGGACTTTTATTTTTTGGGAGGTTTTTGATTACTATTTCAATCTCTTTACTTGTGATTGGTCTATTCAGATTCTCCATTTCTTCTTGGTTCAATTTTGGGAGGTTGTATAAGTCTCAGAATTTATCCATTTCTTCTAGATTATTTATTTATTTTTTTTCCCCCAAAGCCCCAGTAGATAGTTGTATGTCATAGTTGCACATCCTTCTAGTTGCTGTGTGTGGGACGCGGCCTCAGCATGGCTGGACAAGTGGTGCGTCGGTGCGCGCCCGGGATCGGACAAGTGGTGCGTCGGTGCGCGCCCGGGATCGGAACCTGGGCCGCCAGCAGCCGAGCGCGCGCACTTAACCGCTAAGCCACCGGGCCGGTCCATGGCGCATGATTTAAAACTCAAGAATTGTTTATTTCTGCAATTTTCCATTTAATATTTTCAGACCACAGTTGACCATGGGTAACTAAAACCGTAGAAAGCGAAACCGTGGATAAGGGGGAGCTACTGTAATTAAAAAAACAACCGATTCCTCAACAAACATCCAGAGCTACTCCCGTCTGCATCCAGCCTACCCCACCTACCTACCTGCCTAACCCTGACATGTTGTTTCTCTCCTTTTGCTTCTCTTTCACTTCTTGGGGCTCCCACGCGTTGGAAAGCCAGCAGGATAGATGTTCACCAAGATCCGTCTCAGATTCTCAGTCTTAGGGCAGGCTCTGGGTTCTGAACCCATGGCCATTAGGAGTTGGAAAGTGGGGTGTAGGGGTGCGATTCTGCACGAGATGTCATGACCAGCTGACTCACCTTATTTGCAAGCCAGCCGTGCTTTAGGTGCTGTGGTTTCAAATTCATTTTCATGCTCATCTTTGAGGTTTTATTTTTTTCACTTTTTAGATAAGGAAACCAGGTCTTAGGTAACTTGTCCAAGGTTGGCAGCCAATAAATATGTAGCATAACTGAGATTTGTCTAGACCCCAAAACCTGTGGGGTTTTTTTTTACCACTATAGGCTTTCTTCTGTTACACCAAGCTACCTGGAAACATACTTCCTGTAGCCTTCCTACAATGAATGCATTGACATCCAAGTATAAAATGATGATTGTCTTAGCTGAGTTGGGCCTGTTGAGGAGGTAGAAGAGGGAAAAACTAGATACATGGAAAGGGTGAGGGAGGTAGGGTCAGAGCAACCTAGTTTTTATCAGGAGGGTAGTGTTGATTTCTTCTCACCCCTCCTACTTACCTGTACCAGTTCCTTGATTTTCATTTATTTAATAATATTATTAAGTGACCTGTGTCCTAGGTGGTAGGATCAAAGTGGTGAACAGAAGTGGTTTTTACTCTTTGGTGTTTACAGTCCAACAGGACACGAATAACGTTTACTGAGTGTGATGAGATGCAGACTGCTACAGGAGGGTATAAAAGGTGGAGCTAAGATGGTTTGAAGAGTGGTCTAGGAGGGTTTCCTGGAGGATGTGGTATTTAAGCTGGGGCCTGAAGAATGACTTGGAATTAACTGAGTGAAAGGTAGTGTAGGCTGCTGGAGTGTTTCAGGCACTTCCTTATAGAAAATGGATTGTAGAAATTGAGTTTATGGTTAAGATCGAGGGGTCTTTCTCATGGTACTTCAGGGACAGAAAGTGCAGTTAAAGCTTCAGGTATGGTTGCAACCGGGAACTAGAAAATGGACCAAGGCAGCTACCCCATCCCTCTTTACATTTACAAAATCTTGTTCCCTGCGTCTCTGTGCAGCTGGGGTGTTTTTCTTTTCTGTTTTACCATTTCCCTATGCATTTGGCAGAAGAGAGCTGACCTTAGCTTCCCAAAGGTATGTGTGTGTCTTCAGTACATTGAGAACCGGAGGCTGAGAGCACTCTGAAACCAATTCCTGGGAGAGAGAATCTGATCCAGCTTGGGATAGTGTCCACTCTGGGCCAGTCAGCTGGTGCGATAAGAATGGACTTCTCTAAGGTGTTGGGGTGAGGTAGGGTGGTCAAGAGATGTCTCCCATTGACTACTGACTTGCCAGGTTAAAGTTCTTGGTGCTGCTCCCTCTGCTCTTCTCCAGCCTGGAACTGTTCCCTGCTGTTGGGGCGTGGGGGGAAGGAGGGGTGGAGAGGAGAGGGAGAAGTAATTGAGGTGGAAGAAGAGCTTTGGATTGCTTTTAGGGTTCTTCTGCCTCCCTGTGTCTGGCACTGTGGAGGTGACAGCTAAACTGGGTGGTATCTTTAAAATTTAATATTTGATACATATATAACATGTGACATGTATATGAGTTATGCAGCCTAACAAAAAGGAAACACCTGAGAACCCACCACCACTGAGTGACTTCTTGACCAGATTGTCTGAGGCCAGCATTCTGATCCTGGTCACAGCCTTCACCCCAGGGTTTTATCTTCTTTCTGAGAGTCTATACAGTGGAGTGGGTAAGAGCATGGGCTTTGACCACTTATATGTGACTGTGGCAGGTTACCCAACTTGAGTCTTGTTTTCCTCATCTGTAGAAAGGAGGTAGTGAGGGTAGTGATGTACACCTCAGTGCTGTGACAATTAAATGAGATATGTTGGTAAAGTGCTGAGCCTGCAATATCTGGTTAATGCTCCAATTGTTGTTATTCCCTTGAAGTAAATGGGCCTGGAAGACCTGGATTCTCCCTCACCTCACTCTCTTGGAATATCCTCTTGGAGTGTAAAGCAGGATGTGCAGAAATAAAAATATTAGTCTTTGGGTCACAAAAGTTGTGTGTCGAGTTCCAGTTGTGTGACCTTGGGCAACTCGCTCTCTCATTCTTTGATTTAACAGTCAGAGAGCATCTTCGTGCCAGGCCTTGGGCCATGTTCCTGCCCTCCCTCAAGAATGTTGCAGTGTAGTGTTGGGGACAGACCAATAAGGAAAGAAATTACTGTGTAACGTATAAAAACATTGTTATGAGATCATTCTGGACAAAGTAAGTAGCTCTACCTGGGTTTCCCGGTTACTAATTAATTTAACAAATAGTGTATGTTTTAGGCACATTATAGTTATGTGGATACATCAGTGAACAAAACATCTAGCCCTCTGAGCTTAGTCTGTGGGATGCCTGGCCAAATGGGAGTGGCTTGAAGAAAGGATTAGAAAGGCCTGATCAGGGCCTTGGCTTTAAGTTCCTTCTAATGAGTTTCCTTTTATTTCTCTGTATAGCACTTATCCCAAAGACAGGTCTAAAATACTTTTTTCAAAGTCTGTTGATATGTCTTTTTTTTTTTTCTGTGAGCAAGATGAGCCCTGAGCTAATGTCCATGCCAATCCTCCTCTTTGCTGAGGAAGACTGGCCCTGAGCTAATATCTATTGCCAGTCCGCCTCCTTTTTTTTTTTTTTTTTCCCTTTTTCTCCCCAAAGCCCCAGTAGATAGTTGTATGTCGTAGTTGCATATCCTTCTAGTTGCTATATGTGGGACACTGCCTCAGCATGGCTGGAGAAGTGGTGCGTCAGTGTGCGCCTGGGATCCGAACCCCCGGCCGCCAGTAGTGGAGCGCGTGCACTTAACCTCTAAGCCGTGGGGCCAGCCCCCATGTTGATATGTCCTTTAATTTTAAATGGCCCTCCTGTTTTTCTGCATTTGGGAAACTGAAAAAGGTGGCTTATGCACATACCTATTTTTTAAATGGCTTATTCTTTCTATTGTTATTAAATAAACATAAAGCACCTCTGAGCAGTTCCTGTAGTAAGCAGATCACATTTGTTTTCTTTTTTGTTACATAAATCCTCTAAAATAATTTTTGAGAATTTGAAGCCGTATCATAATTATTCCCCCTAATTAGGAATCATGTTCTAAGAAATAAAACTATGGTTGACAAATAAAAACTTGACAGGACATCCTAACCAAGAAAATTAAGTTTCTTTCTCAGCCAGTCAGGATCCTCTACACAAATTCAAACTTTGTTGCTCTAATTTGCAATGTTATTTTAATTACTAGCATTGATGGGTTTGTTTTTTCAGGCCCAGGTACTCACAGAGCCACTTATTTGCTCAGGTGGGTGCTGAGGGATGGCTGATGGATGAGTCCAGTGCAGATTCTGAGAATTCCCTTTAAGGCTGACTTGTGGGGCCAGGCAAATGAAGAGAATATGAAGACTGCAGCTCCTACTGATTATCAGGGTACCACATTTTGTAGTTTGGATCTTAATTTGGGTTAAGTAAAATGCTCATATCCTGCTTATAGAGTGAAGTAAAACCTCATTCACCCCTTTATATTACACAGATTTTTTTAAAAATTGACCAAACAGCAAGCAAAAGGAGGCTGTAGCTTTCTACCTTTTATTTTAAAACAACTCTATAAACATACTATAAAATTCATAACATTATAAGTGTTAGTTCAATAATTTTTTAGTTAATTTACAGAATTGTGCAACCATCACCACAATCCAGCTTTAGAACCTTTCCATCATTCTAAAAGTTCCCTCTTGTCATTTGCAGTCGATTCCTACTCCCACCCCCACCTCCAAGCAACTCTGATCTGCTTCCTGTTTTGCCTGTCCTAGAACTTTCATGAAAATAGAATCATGCAAGATACAGTTTTTTGTAGCTTATGTTTTCTTCACTTACAATGGTGGGTTGTTGTTTTTTTTCCCCTGAGGAAGATTGACCCTGAGCTAACATCTGTGCCCATCTTCCTCTAGTTTATATATGGGATGCCGCCACAGCATGGTTTGATGAGCAGTGCGTAGGTCCACGCCGAGATCCAAATCTGGTAATCCTGGGCTGCCGAAGCGGAGCGTGCGAACTTAACCACTATGACCCTGGGCCGGCCCCCACTTACATGTTTTTGAGATTCATCCATGTTGTTGCCAGGATTAGTAGTTGGCTGCTTTTTGTCATCAAATAATAATTAATTGGATGGCTATACCAGATGATGGACATTTGGAATGTTTCCAGTTTTTGTCTCTTGTGAATAGTGCTGCTATGAACATTCATGTGTAAGTCTTTGTGTGGACATTTGTTTTCATTTCTCTTGGGTACCTAGGAGTGGAGTTGCTGAGTCATCGGGTAAGTGATGTGTGTGTGGTTTTGGGGGAGAGGATGGTAAAATGATTTTATTTTAAACCATAATAAGACTACAGATTACTTCATTGAATAAACATGAATGCCCTGTGTACTGGCCACTCTTTTAGGCACTGAAAATAGAGTGGTGAACAAAATCTAGCCCCAGCCCTTGAGGAGCTTACTTTTCAGTGAAGGAAGTAGACTAGCACACGTATGTAACGTTTCACTTACTGGTAAGCGCTGTGAAAAAGACTAAAATGGGGTAAGGATATAGAGTAAATAGGGAAGGGCATTTTTTTTTTTCTGTAGTAGGTTAATTTAAAACATTTTTAAGGGCCGGCCCCGTGGCTTAGCGGTTAAGCGCGCGAGCTCCACTGCTGGTGGCCCGGGTTTGGAACCCCGGGCGCGCATCAACGCACCGCTTGTCCGGCCATGCTGAGGCCGCGTCCCACATACAGCAGCTAGAAGGATGTGCAGCTATGACATACAACTATCTACTGGGGCTTTGGGGAGAAAAAAAAGGAGGAGCATTGGCAATAGATGTTAGCTCAGAGCCGGTCTTCCTCAGCAAAAAGAGGAGGATTAGCATGGATGTTAGCTCAGGGCTGATCTTCCTCACAAAAAAAAAAAAAAAACATTTTTAATGCTACACATTTACCAAATGTTTTTAAACAATCTTAAATGTATAGCAATATTGCAAGGACAGTACAAAGAAGGTCTTTCCTGGAACCGTTTGAGAGTAAATTGCTGATACAGTGCCCCATCTCACCAGAACACTGGAGTGTGTATTTTCACCAAACAAGGGCAGTTTCCTCCATAACCGTAACACAGCCATCACCATCGGGAAATTAACGCTGACATATTACTTCCTACTCTTCAGACCCTGTTCTGCAATCACGTGTTGCATTTAATTGTCCTGTCTCTTTGGTCCCCTTTAGGCTGGAGCAGTTCCTCAGACTTGCTTTTTTTTTTTTTTTTGTGAGATAGATCAGCCCTGAGCTAACATCCAATGCCAGTCCTCCTCTTTTTGCTGAGGGAGATTGGCCTTGGGCTAACATCCATGCCCATCTTCCTCCACTTCACGTGGGACGCTGCCACAGCATGGCTTGACAAGCAGTACATCGGTGCGCGCTGGGATGCGAACCTGCAAACCCTAGGCCGCCAAAGCGGAGCGCTCGCACTTAACCGCTGTGCCACCAGGCTGGCCCCCCCTCAGACTTCCTTTTGCTTTAATGTCTTGATGCTTTTGAAAATTGGTGTGTTGTTAACTTTTTAAGAGACCACCAAACTATTTTCCAAAGTAGTTGTACCATTTTATATTTCCATCAGCAATGTATGAGGAGTTCCAGTTCTTCACATCCTTACCAACACTTGATTTAGTCAGTCTTTTTTCCGTCTAGTGAGTTCCTAAGTGATATTGCATTATGGTTTCACTTTGCGTTTCTCTCATCACTAATGATGATGAGCATCTTTTTGTGTGCTTATTAACCAGTTGTATATCGTATTTGGTGAAGTGTCTAGTCATATCTTTTGCCTATTTTTAAAATCCTCATGTCTCATTCAATTTTGATATAATCACGCGTTGCTTAATGATGGGGGTACGTTCTGAGAAATTCGCTGTTGTGCAAACATCATAGAGTGCACTTGCACAAACCTAGGTGGTGTAGTCTACAACACACGTAGGCTATATGGTACTAATCTTATGGGACCACAGTTGTATATGTGGTCTGTTGTTGACTGAAATGTCGTAATGCAGCCATGACTGTATGTAGTTTAGGACTCCCCAGGTTTTCTTGTAGAATAGAAGCAGCCAAAAATTTGAAGCATAATCCAAATCGAATTGCGAGGCAACACCAGACAAGCCCAGTTTAGGGATGTTTTACGAAATAACTAACCTCAAGTCTTTAAAAATGTCAAGGTCATAAAAGTCAAGAAAAGACTGAGGAACTGTAGCAGGCTGAAGGAGTCTAAAGAGATGTGACAGGGCCGGCCCTGTGGCTCAGCGGTTAAGTGCACACACTCCGCTGCTGGCGGCCCGGGTTCGGATCCCGGGCACGCACCGACGCACTGCTTGTCCAGCCGTGCTGAGGCCGTGTCCCACGTACAGCAACTAGAAGGATGTGCAGCTATGACATACAACTATGTACTGGGGCTTTGGGGGAAAAAAATAAATAAACAAAATTAAAAATAAATAAATAAACTTAAATATTTAAAGAGATGTGACAACTAAATGTGATCCGTGATTCGGAATTGGCACAATAGAATGGGGTCTGAAGATTAAATTGTAATAATGTATCATGTTAACAGTTTTGATGGTTGCATTTTAATTATGTAGGAGAATGGTCTTGTTTTGTTTGTAGCAAATACAACTAAAGTATTAGGGAGTAATGAGACATCGTATTGGCAGCCTTACTCTCAGATGCTTGAGAGAGTAAAAGTTTGATGACCTATCTTTACAACTTTTCTGTAGTTTGAGATTCAGTTCCTTTTTACTAAAGAGTTAGTGAGTATCAGGAAGGTAGTTGTGTGAGGGTGTGCTGAAATTTGGGGGAAGCCATGAAAGGTGTCTTTCAGTCCAGTGAAAGAGCATTGACCTGGGAGTCAGGGGACCTCAGTCTTGGTCCCTGCTATTGTTGACATGTTGCATGAGCTTGTGCTCGTCACTTTGCTTCTACAGGTTTTAGTTTTCCTCATCTGTAAAATTAAGGTATTAGGATAATCGCTAGGATCCCTTCCACCTGTAACATCACTGCTCTCAGTAACGTTACTGCTCTCAGTAACGTTACATGAAATTAGCACATATATATACTTACATATATGAAGAGAATTCACGTGTGGAATATTTGTTTCCCTGTTACTGGAGAGCTATTTTAGTGTAGTTTACCTGAGGAACCTCTGGATAATCATTACTGAAATATAACAGAATGGGAAAACTTCCTTTTAAAAACTGGCAAAATGATTTACTTTAATGTTAAAAGCCCAAAATTAAACCCTTGAGGAAAATGACTATTTTTTGTGCTCTAAAGGTAAAGTTGGACTTCCTAATACTGTACCAAAGTACTAGTCCACCTCGAGGGATTAGATTTTTCACGTGTATTTGACTGAAGAGAACATTTTTAATCTAGTGACTGGAATGAATGTTAATACTGCCATATTGTCATTGGGAACAAATGTATAATGAAACGTAGAGTTTCAGAGACAAATGTATAATGAAACGTAGAGTTTCAGAGTTAAATAGAACTGGTGAAAAGTAATTCTGAAAAAAAACTTAGTACAATCTTATTTTTAGAAGAAATAGTTTTAGCTGCACAGCTAAGGAAAATAAAGCAAAAACAATATATTTCCCCAATTAATATCTAAATTGCCACTGAACACAGATCAGGCTTGCAAAGTAGAGAGTAAAACCTCCAGAGTTTACTTTGGTCACAAGGGTTTATCTTGAGTTAGTAACTAAGTTCGGGATACTGCTATTTATTGCTTCAGTAGAAGTGTGAAAATGTTTAGTTTTGGGACTTATTTGAAATTTTCCTTCCTTTTTCAGTCTAGCAATACTGCACTTATCCTCAAATAAACTTGTATTTTCCCCGTTAAAATCATCTTTGTTTTTCTCTTCCATGATTGAAGCAGATACTTTACTTTATTTTGTTTTTTAAGGATAAGTGTAATCCTTTCTCATAAGTTAATTTTTACTGCAGGACCATATAGGCATAGAAAAATATTTGATGTTATGTTTCAGACCAGTGAAAAACCAGTCGATAGTAATGCTAGATTAATCTAAGACTGGCCAGGATCATTCATCCCTTCATTGAGCCATTCTGCCTGTCATATGTTTTGCTAATGTTTTTAAGCATCCTTTCAAGGACAACTGTGATCCCTTCCTGTTCAAGTGATGATAAAAGTGGTATTCTTTAGGGGTGTTGTAAATTCTTCCTTTAGTCCAAAGGGAGCTGGAAAAAAAAGACGTTTGTGATTCTCTGCCACTCTGACATAACTGCTAGGAAGAGCCATTTATTTTTTGCCACCAAGAAAGTATAAGACAGAATAGTCATAAGAAGGCCAAAGTTTTATAGAAACTTTAGGAATGCTTCTGGTTACCGCAGCAGGCAGAATGTAGCATTAAAGAACTGGTAAATATTTGTCTAGCGTCCTAGAATTTAATACATACCTATAAAAATGTAAATTGGAAAATATTTTGGCTTTACATGGTTTCTGACTTCAGCAGGAAAGCCTCTGGTGTTTCCCTGTTAAGTAAGATACTGGCATTGGGCTGAGGTGTATTTTATTTACTTAAGGAAGTATCCATCACTTTCTATTTTGGTTGTTTTTAACATAAATGAGTGAATTTTGTCAATGTGTTTTCTGCCTCTATGGAGATGATCATATAATTTTTTTCTCTTTAGCATTATTAATATGAGGATCATATTAATGGATTTCCTTATATTGAATCTCCCCTGCATTCTTGGAATAAATCATGCTTGCTTATGTTGTATTTTTCATAATGTGCTGTTGAATTCTGTTTGCTAGTATTTCAAGATTTTGTGTTGATATTCATAAGTGATATTAGTCTATAGTATCTTTTTTGTATAATCTTTATCAGGTTTGGGGTTTACTGTTACACTTGCTTCAAAAAATGAATTTGAAAGTTTTATTTCTTTTTCTGTGTTCTGAGATAGCATTGGGACTACCTTCTGTTTAAATGGTAGAATTTTTCCTGTGAAACCATTGGCCTGGTGCTTTTTTGTGTTTCCTTCGACTTTTTGTTTCTCTGTGGTCGCTGCCATCACTCTCTTGCCCCTCCAGGTTCTTCTCCACAACACCATGACTGCTATTTCTTTGAAAGCTTATCCATTAAGCACCTTCATATGTATTACCCTCATGTGATTATTGTTAAACAATATAGTACTTAGTATTTCCTGATTTTGCATTTTATATAGGTGGACTCACGTGGTATGCTTTTTTTTGTGTGTGTGTGAGGAAGATCAGCCCTGTGCTAACATCTGCCAATCCTCCTCTTTTTTTGCTGAGGAAGACTGGCTCTGGGCTAACATCCGTGCCCATCTTCCTGCACTTTATATGGGACGCCACCACAGCATGGCTTGCCAAGCGGTGCGTCGGTGCGCACCCGGGATCGGAACCAGCGAGCCTCCAGCCGCCACAGTGGCGCGCACACACTTAACCGCTTGCACCGCCGGGCCAGCCCCTGTGTGTATTCTTCAACTAGCTTTTTTCTTTTTTTCTTTTTATTTATTTATTTTTTTTTTGTGAGGAGATCAGCCCTGAGCTAACATCCGCCAATCCTCCTCTTTTTTTTGCTGAGGAAGACGGCCCTGGGCTAACATCTGTGCCCATCTTCCTCCACTTTATATGGGACGCCGCCACAGCATGGCTTACCAAGCAGTGCGTCGGTGCACGCCCAGGATCCGAACCAGCGAACCCCGGGCCGCCGCAGCGGAGCGCGCGCACTTAACCGCTTGCGCCACTGGGCCGGCCCCCTAGCTTTTTTCTTTTTAATTAATTAATTAATTAATTAATTTTTTTCCCCCAAAGCCCCAGTAGATAGCTGTATGTCATAGTTGCACATCCTTCTAGTTGCTGTATGTGGGACGCAGCCTCAGCATGGCTGGAGAAGCGGTGTGTCGGTGCGCGCCCGAGATCCGAACCTGGGCCGCCAGCAGCGGAGCGCGTGCACTTAACCGCTGAGCCATGGGGCCGGCCCAAAAACTAGCTTTTTTCCATTCATCATTATTTTGTTGAGTATAATTATTCATTTCACTGCTTTATAAGTATCACGTATAAGTGTACCAGAATTTATCCATTCTAGTATTAATGGACACTTGGGTTGTTTCTTGTTATTACAGTGTCTCTGAGATTAACCTTGTACATTTCTCCTGATATACAAGAGTTTCTTTAGACACATCCCCAGTAGTAGAATTGCTGGGTAGTAGGGCATATGCATGTTTACTAGGTAATGCTACATTGTTTTCCTGAGTAGTTTTTCTGATAAAGTTTTGTGCTATTATTCTTGTACATCTTTTAAGTTTATTCTTGGGTACTTTACATTTGTTGTTGCTGTCGCAATTTATATCTGTTTGTAGCTGGTTTATAGAAATGTGTTTGAGTTTTATAAATTAGTTTTGTGCCCGCAACCTTACTAAACTCTTATTCCAATAATTTGTGTTTAAATTCTAAGACAAGCATAGCATCTGAAAGTCATGACAATTTAATTTCTTTTTGTTACTTAGATTTCTTTTATTTTAAGAGCACTGATGATAGTGGGCATCATTGACTTAGTCTGATGTTGAAAGGAAAGCTCAAGGGGGCCTGCCCCTGGTGTGGTGGTGAAGTTTGGCGTGCTCCGCTCAGCAGCCCGAGTTCGCAGGTTTGATCCCAGGCGGTGACCTATATACAAAACAGAGGAAGATTGGCACAGGTGTTAGCTCAGGGCGGATCTTGCTCACCCTCCCCGCTGCCCAAAGAAAAGGCTTTAAAAAAAAAAAAAAGGAAAGTTCTAATTGAATGAGGGGCTTTCGGTTTTAGTGTAGTTTTCCTTATTAGGTTTTCTTTTGCAAGTTTTTTCAAAGGTTTTTTTTTTTTTTTTAATCCTGAGTGATTGTTGAATTTCCACAGATGTTCTTTTACTGAATGTATAGAAATTTTCATGTGATTTTTCTCCTTTAATCTGTTGTAAGTTTGAGGTTACAGTAATAGATTAAAAAATCTGAAATACTGAACCAATTTTGCATTCCTGGGATTAAGCCCAACTTGGTCATGATGTATTATCATTATTATACATTTCTGCGTTTGATTTGCTAATTACTAATTAGGGTTTTGTTGTCGTGTTCATAAATGAAATTGTCCTGTGATTTTTCCTTTTCTCATGCTCTCCTCTGGTTTTGGTATCAAAATTAGACCATCCTTACAAAATTTAGGAAATGTTCTTTCTTTTTTTATTCTTCTATTTCTATTTCTGTAAAATTGGAATGATTAATTCCTTTGAAGTTTTGTAGAACTTGCCTGTAAAGCAGTCTGGACCTGGGTGGTTTTTTGTTTTGCTTTGTTTTGATGTTTCTTTGTTTTCGTTTTTGGTAGGAACATGTTAAACTACTGATTCAAAATTCTTTTAAAAATGGCTATATGACTTTCTATTTTTTATTTCTTCTTGATAATTTATATTTTCCTAGGAATTTATTTTACTTGCTTTTACATTTTTTGGAATATTGTATTTTCTTATCTCTTTTAATTTTATTTTGAAGTGTTCAAACATGTAAAGCATACATACTCTGTAAAGAATAATAAGTTAAATACATGTAATCGTGGTGCAAATTATAAAATAGAACATTGTCAGTACATTAGAAATGCCTTATCAAATCCCCTTCTAGAGTTGACCACTATCCTCAATTTTGTAAGATCATTGTTCTTTTTAGCCTCTCACTCCTTTTTATTTTTTACTTTTATTGAAGTATAGTGTACATACAGAAAAGTGCACACATCATAGGATTACAGCTTGATAAATTTTCACAAACTAAACACACCCATATAACTAACCAATGTCCAGATCAGCAATCAGAGCCTAGCACCTCAGAAGCTCCCCCCGTACTCCCTTCCAGTCATCATTTTCCAGAGGTAACCTCTCTCCTGACATCTGACAGTGTAGATGCATTTTGTTTTGTACTTCACATGAATAGAGTCATATAACATGTGCTCTTTTGTATCTGGCTTCTTTTATTCAGCATCATGTTTGTGTGGTTGTGGATTGTTCATTCTCATTGCAGTATTAGTAGTCCATGGTGTGACTATACCACAATTTATTTATCCATCCTACTGTTAATATGCATTTGGATTGTTCCCAGTTTTTGACCATTATTGATAGTGCTACCGGGAACATTTTAGTGCATGTGTTTTGGTGAAGATGTCTGCACATTTCTGTTGGGTATATACCTAGGAGCAGAACAGCTGCATCACATTCTGGGTATGTGTAGCTTCCACTTAAGTGGATGTTGCCAAACAATTTTTCAAAGTGGTTAAATCATATTCACGCCCAGTGGCAGTGTATTAGAATTCAGACTGCTCCATATCCTCAACAACGCTTAGTATTTTTTTTTTGGTGAGGAAGATTGGCCCTGAGCTAACATCTATTGCCAGTCTTCCTCTTTTTGCTGAGGAGAATTGGCTCTGAGCTAACATCTGTGCCCATCTTCCTCCATTGTGTATGTGGGACGTCGCCACAGCATGGCCTGATGAGTGGTGCATCGGTCCGCACCCGGGATTCGAACTTGCAAACCCTGGGCCGCCAAAGCGGAGTGCGTGAACTTAATCACTATGCCACCAGGCTGGCCCCCTGCACTTGGTATTTTTTACATTAGTTTTAGCCATTCCCGTGGGTATGAAGTGGTATGCATTGTGAGTTTTGTTTGCATTTCCCTGGTGATTTTAGCTCTTTTTCGTATTAGTCTTTTGGCTATCTCCTTGTGCAGTGTTTGAGATTTTTGTGTTTTATGAAATAATAGTTCTTTATAGGTCCTGGACATGAGTCTTTTTTTAGATTTATGTATTACAGATATCTCCCCCATTCTGACAGTTACCTTTTCGTGCTCTTAATGGAGTCTCTTTGATTCTGTTTTATAGGTTTCAGTTCTCTAGTGAACTTCATCATCTTGTCATCTATTTTCTGCTGGCAGATTGGCAGTGTTAGAAGAAAGGGTATTCGTGGGAGGAAGCCCCAGGGAAGGAAGAAGGAACAGGCCTTTGGCCTGTATTGTGCCTCCATTGTCTCTGGTGCAGTTGTACATGTCATGAGATCATAGATGGGAAGGATAGAGGAGGTCTTCCCCCCAGCTCAAGAGAGGAAAGTAAGGGTGCTGTAGGAACAGACGTCACTGTAAAACCATGCCAAACTGAGTGTATATAAGGGATTTTTTGCCAGGTGGCCTTAGCTTCTGAGTCAAGTAGGATATCTGCCAAGAGTGCATGAAGGATCAGAGGCTTTGAAAGTGGGAAGCAAGTTTGAGACCGCTATTGTGTGCTTGAAAGTCAATAGAGGTGAATCAAAGGACCCGCCCTACTCCTTGAGAGTAAGGACTTTGTTCCCTGCTGTATCCCCAGGACCTAGTACACACATTGCACAGAGTAGATGCTCAGCGAATATTTGTTGAATCAGCCAGATGGAAGAGTACCAGTGACGGTACATTGAGGCTGGCTAACTCTTGTGCTCTCCTCATAGTTTTCACCTGCTTACATTTCCAGTCACTTCCCTGTATTATTGAATACCTGAATGAAGGAAGAAATAAGTTCTTCACTGAAGTAGAAGCCTTTTTAAGAGCAGCAGGGAACATGTCTCATTTATCAATTTAGAAACTACATTTAAAATCTCAGCTCTGGGAGCTGGCCCGGTGGCATAGTGGTTAAGTTCATGCGCTCCACTTTGGCAGCCCGGGGTTCACAGGTTCGGATCCCGGGTGCAAACCTACGCACCACTTATCAAGCCATGCTGTGGCGGCGTCCCACATAAAAATGGAAGAAGATAGGCACAAATGTTAGCTCAGGGCCAATCTTCCTCAGCAAAAAGAGGAGGATTGGCAACAGATGTTAGCTCAGGGCTAATTTTCCTCACACAAAAAAACAAAAACAAAAACAAACTCAGCTCTGGCACTAATAGCTGGGTGACTTAGAGCATGTCATTTAACTTCTCAGAGTCTCATTTCACTCTTTGTTGAAACACAGGGATCATGCCTTTTGAGTTTGAAATGACTACATTAGTTAAATCACTATGTAATCTTGAGAGCAATTTTTCTTGCATGCCAAAATGAGGCTAGAGAATAAAACATTGAATGACTGGGGTGTACAGGCTGGACACCAACGTAAATAGTTAACTTGTGAAGCTTGTTTGGGAGTTTTAACATTATTATTTTTTAATTGCAGTAAAATGTACCTGGCATAAAATGTACCATCTTAACCATTTTTGAGTGTACAGTTCAATAAAGTATATTCACATTGTTGCACAGCAGATCTGTGGAATTTTTCATCTTGCAAAACTGAAACTCTACCCATTAAACAACTCCCTTCCCCTCAGCCCCTGGCAACCATCATTCTACTTTCTGTCTCTGAATTTGACTACTCTGGGTACCTCATATAAGTGAGCGTAATGTCCTCGAAGTTCATCCATGTTGTTGCAAATGGCAGATTTTCCTTCTTTGTTATGCGTTCATCGATGGACACTTGAATTGCTTCCACCTCTTGGCTATTGTAAATAGTGCTGCTATGAACATAGTTGTAGAAATACCTCTTTAAGACCCTGCTCTCAATTCTTTTGAATATATACCCAGAAGTGGAATTGCCAGATCATATGGTAATTCTCTGTTTAATTTTTTGAGGGACCACCATACTGTTTTCCACAGCAGCTGCACCATTTTACATTCCCACCAACGCTGCACAAGGGTTCCAGTTTCTTCACATTCTCACCAACACTTATTTTCCAATTTTTTGATAGTAGCCATCTTAATGGGTGTGAGGTAAAGAGCTTGTTTTTTCTTTTTTGTTTTTGAGGAACATTGGCCTTGAGCTAACATCTGTTGCCAATCTTCCTCTTTTCTTCTTTTTTCTCCCCAAAGCCCCAGTACATAGTTGCATATCCTAGTTGTAGGTCCTTCTAGTTCTTCTCTGTGGGATGCCACCTCAGCATGGCTTGATGAGCGGTGAGTAGGTCCACCTCCAGGATCCGAACCAGCAAACCCCAGGCTCCCGAAGCAGAACGTGAGAACTTAAACACTGCGCTGGCCGGGCTAGCCCCAGAGAGCTTGTTTTGATGGGTCTTGTGCCCTGTATGTTTGGTGTGCTGTCAGTCAGCAGTGGATATTTGGCAACTTAAGTGGGAGTGACTCTTTCAATAAATAGTATGTTAAGCACTTGCTGGAATAAAAATATGACTAAGACACTCCTTACCTCAGAGGAGTCTTTAATAAGTACAGTAGGGAGCTTATAATTTAGAAGTCTGTGTGTATGTTTTCCCAAGTATGCCCTTTGTTCCTAGACAGTTATAAAAGTACTTCTTAAACCAAGTGGTCATATAGTGTCACCATTGTTAATGAATTAATGACGGTAAACATTGAAAGTTAAGGAACATTTTATTTTTATTCCCTCGGTTTTTAATAGAATTTTAAAAATCCTCATGATAAATTTTCCAGTTATTCAGACTACACTTCATAAATAGTCTGATACTTATAATCCCACAGGTGAGTTTGGGAGAATTTCTGTTTTCCTCAGCTTTGTGATGGGATCTTCAGCAGCTGTCCAGTAGTTGTACTTATCTCAGGCATAACCCTCACAGATGCCAGGGCTTACAGCCTCCCTGAGAAGGGGAAGGTGGGCATTGCCCTCAAGTTTTCTATTAGTACTTAATGGAGCAGAGGGAGAGAATGGAGCAGAGGGAGAGGGTAGTACCCAGAGGATAGTGTGTACCCAGAGGGTAGGGGAAAACCCAGCCTGCTTTATCTATGGGGAGTGAAGAGGTGACTTTGTTTCCTAAGTGGTCTTGGAGAGAATTTTCTGCATAGAAAGCATTCTTGCCTTTGTTCTTGGAGTTAGTATGAAGTTGATTCTTTTATGTTTTAATGTATATGATGAAACTACTAAATTGCTTTGTGCTGTCAAGTTTTTTATGAGAGGCCTGTTACTGAAGAAAGGCATTAATTATGGGTTCAGTTATTATTCCTAATAGCAATAAAAATATTTTGTCTGTTTAAAAATATTTTATTGAAATATACATATAGCCAAGTGCACATATCTTAATTGCTCAGCCCAGTGAGTTTTCACAAACTGAACACACCTAAGTAATTAGTACCCAGATCAAGAAGCAGAACATCATCGGCATTCCAGAAGCCTGCCCCGTGCACTACCCACCCCTCACCCACCAGAGTAACCTTTATCATGACTTCCAACATGTAGATTAATTTGCCTGGTTTTGTTCTTTATATAAATGGAATTATTCAGTATATATTCTTTTATGTTTGGTGTCTTTTACTCAGCATTGTGAGAATCATCCATATTGTGCATATTTGTAGTTTGAAATTATTTTACGTTTTAAAGCATACTACTAACAACCTAGGAGAGGACTTGCCTCATTTTTCTGTAATTGATCCGTTGCTTTGCAATGCTGTTAATGCTCCAGTTCTGGAAGGAAGAAGTTTTTAGGTAGTCTTCATATTCTCTCCATGAGAGACCAAGACCAAGACTTTTCCAGACCAAATGACACCTGCAAAGTTCCATTATCTTGTCTTTCCTCATTTCATTGCTGTATTACTGATCTATTGCTGTATAATAAATGCCCTACAACTTAGTGACTTAAAACAGCAATAAACATTTATCTCACACTTTCTCTGGGTCAGGAATTGAGGAGTGGGCCTAGCTGGGCAATTCTGGCTCAGGGTCTCATGAGGTAGCAGCCAAGGTTTCGGCTGGGGCTGCAGACTTCTGAAGGCTTGCCTGGGGATCTGCTTCCAAGGCAGCTCACTCACATGGCTAGCAAGTTGATGCTGGTTGTTGGTAGTGAGGGGACAGAGGGTTATGCCTCAGTTTCTCCCTACAGAGTCTTCTCCATAGGCTAATTGAGTATCCTCACTACATCGCGGCTGGCCAGGCTCTCCCCAGAAAGCGCACCTTTTTATGACCTAGTCTCAGAAGACATATAGCATCACTTCCATCCCATTTTATTTGTGAGAAGGAAGTCACTAAGTCTGGCCTATATTCCAGGGGAAGGGAATTAGGCCTTTGGAGATTAGGGAAGTCATCTGCTGTATAGACTGTCATCCATGGAATTGTAGCTAACACAGCTATATTTGGCTTTCTAAACTATCTTAAAGATTTTAAAAGAATGAGATAGTTGGAAACTTAATGTCCACTATCTTGAGTAGATAGCACATTGCTGGTTGTAGCAAAGCCATGTTAAAAGGTAAGCCTGCTGCTATGTGTTAGGGTAGGTAATATTATTTTATTTACATATTATGTTTATAAATGTCAGCATTGTGAAGAGGAGAAATATGTTGGAGCTTAATGTTAAGTATTCTGTCTTCTATAACCATTTGACTGCTGTGTCTATTCCACATAAATCTCACTTGTTCTTAAAAATGTGCTAATAATTCTTAGGGTTTTGAATCTTTAATATAATTACCTATACATCTAAATTTTTGAAATTTACATGCATTCTGACTAGATATTCAAGGCTCAGCAGAGCCATAAAATGACACAACTCAAGTAAACTATCAGACATATCAGAAGTACAAACATATCTTAATTGCTTAGTTGGCTTAGTTGAGATGGGCTTAATTGAGATATGGTGATCCTCAGAGAGCTGCCTGGTGGCCCCTACACTCTCCCTCTGACAGAGCTCTGCCTTGCCCTATGCTGAAGTGAGTTGCCCTCTACCTCTGCTGTCTCCTCATCTCCAAATATGGTCTGCACCTCTCACACTCACAACTACTGAGTTATTTCAGCAAAGCCATAAGGGAGGGGCCGTTACCGCTGGAATTGGTTCTAAGCGTTGGAATTCATCCCTCATTCAGAAGCCTCCTATAGGTCCATAGTCTCTTATTCACTGTTCAGGGTCTGAGGCCTTTTTGGATTTCTTTTGTAACTCCTTCAGGGCAAAACCTTATCTGAACAGTCATGAGGCTATTTATAATCTATTATTCCCATTTAGTGTGATTATTCGTATAATTTGCTGCAGAAATATCAGTGCTGGATTCCTGGATGTGGCACCAGACCTTCCCAGGGGTGTTGCATGATACATGTGTGTACACTCTATTACCTTTCAAAATCTGGAAAATACTGAATTCCGAAACACCTCTGATTCTAAGGGCTTCAGCTAAGGACTGATGAATCTGTACTTCTCAACTCAGTACAATTTGCAACGCCCAAATAAACAATGTAGTTTGACAGTCGTGTCAGCTTTTTACATCCTGGCACATTTTTTCCTAATAAAATTTGGATTACATTATATAGTTTCGTGTCCTGATTCTTTCACCCAACATGATGAAAGTATTTTCCAGGCCACTAAACATTTTTTGAAGTCAAAATTTTAAAACCATGTCATCATTCATACATTAAAAAGCAATGTATTTAGGGCCGGCTGGTGGTGTAGTTCCCCCTATTATTAACATCTCACATTTGTATGATGTTTTTGTCACAATTAATGAATCACTACTAATACATTATTATTAACTAAAGCCATACTTTATTCATATTTCCTGAGTTGTTTTTTTTTGTTTTTTTTTTTTTTGTGAGGAGATCAGCCCTGTGCTAACATCCGCCAATCCTCCTCTTTTTTTGCTGAGGAAGACGGCCCTGGGCTAACATCTGTGCCCATCTCCTCCACTTTATATGGGATGCCGCCACAGCATGGCTTGCCAAGCAGTGCGTCGGTGCACGCCCGGGATCCGAACCAGCGAACCCCGGGCCGCCGCAGCAGAGCGCGCGCACCCAACCGCCTGCGCCACCCGGCCGGCCCCCATATTTCCTGAGTTTTTACCCAGGATTCTTCTTCTGTTCCAGGATCCCATCTAGGATACCACATTACATTTAGTTGTCATGTCTCCTCAGGCTCCTCTGGTCTTTGACAATTTCTTAGACTTTCTTTGTTTTTGATAACCTTGACTGTTTTGGTAGTGCTGGTCAGATGTTTTGTAGACTGTCCCTCAATTGGGATTTGTCTGATGTTTTTGTCGTGGTTAGACTGGAGTTACGGGTTTTTGAGAGGAAGACCGCAAAAATCAAGTGCCACCTTATCACATTATAGCAAGAGTATATACTTGCAATTATGACTTAACACTGTTGATGTTGACCTTGTTCAACTGAGGTAGTGTTTGTCAGGTCTGTTGTCTATTAAAACATTTTCCCCCCTTTCCATAAGGTACTCTTTGGAAGCAAGTCATTAAGTGTACCCCACAGTTAAGGAGTGGGGTGTATTGTTCCACCTCGAGAGTGGAGTGTTACATAAATTATTTGGAAGTCTTCTGCTTGGGAGATTTCTCTCTTTCCCCATTTATATCAGTATGGACTCACAGATACTAATTTTACATTTTGGGTTACAATCCAGTGCTGCTTTGTTTATTTTATTCTCAAATTGTTGGCAGCTTGTGGCCATTGGGCATTGGGAGCTCTTTTAGTTGGTTCCTGTGTCCTTTTGACATACTTCCTTTTTTTTTTTTTTTTTAAGCACCTTACTTTCTGGCACTAAAAGATGCTCCAGGCTCATCTACTGTATTTCCTGTCCTAGGGACTTAACTTTTTTTTTTTAAATGACTTTTTGAGATATAGTTCACATACCCTACAATTCATTCATTTAAAGTGTTTTTTTTAATACAGGCATGCATTGGAGATACTGCAAGTTCAGTTCCAGACTGCTGCAATAAAGCAAATATCTCAATAAAGCGAGTCACGAATTTTTTGGTTTCCCAATACATATAAAAGTTATGTTCACACTATACTGTATTCTATTGAAGTGTGCAATAGCATTATATCTAAAAAAAAAAACAATGTACACACCTTAATTAAAAAATGCTTCATTGCTAAAAAATGCTGACCATCATCTGAGCCTTCAGCAAATCATAATCTTTCTGCTGGTGGAGGGTCTTGCCTCGATGTTGATGGCTCTTGACTGATCAGGGTGGTGGTTGCTGAAGGTTGGGATGGCTGAGGCAGTTTCTTAAAATAAGACAATGACGTTTGTCACATTGATTGACTGTTCCTTTCACGAATGATTTCTCTGTAGCATGCAGTGCTGTTTGTTAGCGTTTTACCCACACTAGAACTTCTTTCCAAGTTGGAGTCAGTCCTCCCAAACCCTGCTACTGTTTTATCAGTAAAGTTTATGTAACATTCTGGGGGCTGGCCTGGTGGTGCAGCGGTTAAGTGCGCACACTCTGCTTTGGTGGCCCGGGCTTTGCAGGTTCGGATCCCAGGTGCCCACTGATGCACCACTTGTCAAGCCATGCTATGGTGGCGTCCTGTGTAAAGTAGAGGAAGATGGGCACGGATGTTAGCCCAGGGCCCGTCTTCCTAAGCAAAAGGAGGAGGATTGGCAACAGATGTTAGCTCAGGGCTAATCTTCCTCACAAAAAAAAAGTTTATGTAACATTCTGTATCTTTTGTTGTCATTTCAGCAGTCTTCACCAGGAGTAGATTCCATTTCAAGAAACCACTTTCTTTGCTCTCTCGTAAGAAGCAACTCCTCATCCATTAAAGTTTTATCATGAGATTCCAGCAATTCAGTCACAACTTCAGACTCCACTTCTAATTCTAGTTCTCTTGCTATTTCCACCGCGTCTGCAGTTACTTCCTCGACTGAAGTCTTGAACTCCCCCAAAGTCAACCCCCAAGTCCAAGTTTGGAATCAACTTCTGGCTGGGTATTCCCTATTTAGAATTAAGTAGGAGTGAGGTAGAACCTTATTAGGTGCCTGATTTTGGGTTTATTTATAAGGCTAAACTTTTTTCTAAATTTCACTCACTTATCTGGTGTTTGAACTGTATTCAAATTATTGGACAATTTATGCACTGGAAGCTGGGTATTAATCTTTCTTTTCTGAAAGCTTTTAAAGTATATAATCAAATTCCTCAGCTCATTCTTTGCTGTGTTCTTTTATTGCTTCAGAATTGGTGAAATACACTAAGGCTCTTAACCTTTAATTTAGCCTTTTAACCTGTGTGGAAATTATTGTGGAGAAGAGTGCTATATTTAGGTACTTTATTTTATTACATATCAATAGTTTTGGTGTTTATGTATATTATATATTTATATAGATATTTACTTATGTCTTCCTGGAATCTGTTTGTTCCTTTGGTCTAGTTTATTATTTTTAGCCATACCTGGCATTAGAAGACTTTTTACTCTTGTTTTTCCTACATGTCTGCTTTATAATTTTTTAGCAGGGCTTCTACCTTTAGCCCTTGTCAGTTTCCCTACTCTGGTGAAGTGGGTTGGCCAAGATAAAGCATCATCATCAAGATGCCTTTTCCTCTCTCTCTTCCCTCCCACCAAAACTCAGAGCCAGTCTGTCTCCTTGCTCCAGACTCTTGGGCCCTGTCTTGGTTGCAGTTAGCTTTCCAGAGGAAGGGATCTCTCACATTGAACTCTTTAAGTGTTAGCACTTGATACAGCAATCTGAAAAAAATAATTTTTTAAAAAACAAGACCATCCTTTTTTTTTTTTCTTTTCTTTGTTTTGGAGGTATCTAATTCCAGGACATTTTCATTACCCCAAAAAGAAAGCCTGCCCCCATTAGTGGTCACTCTCCATTTGTCCCCTGGCAGCCTACCCCTGTCTCCTTAACAGTGTGGAGCTCTTTGTCTGGGTGTGTATGTGCCCTTTTGCATTCTTGCCTCTTTCTGTTTCTACATGCATTTTACTGTTTTGTTGTCAGGATTTACTTTTCCGAGTCATCAGTTAGTATTTGGCGTTGACTCCGTAAAATCAAATGGAGAATCGTCATCTTCACTTAATTTTTAATTTTCTTAGTTGGGCCCAGGTGTGTGTCCTGGTTCTCTTTCTACATTCTCAGATCTTTCTTTTTGCCTCTCTGCTATTTAACTTGTTATTCTTCCCTTTTCTGAGCCTCTTCCTCTTGGGTTTGACCCTGGTTGCTGCGCACACTCTGTTCTTTCATTCTTGCTAGTGATGTCCTTTGTTTTTTTCAAATTCGAAAAATATTATTTGATTATTTTCATTGTGATTTCTGGACCGGCCCCGTGGCTTAGCGGTTGGGTGCGCACGCTCTGCTGCTGGCGGCCCGGGTTCGGATCCCTGGCCCGCACCGACGCACTGCTTCTTCGGCCATGCTGAGGCCACGTCCCGTATACGGCAACTAGAACGATGTGCAGCTATGACATACAACTATCTACTGGGGCTTTGGGGGAAAAATAAATAAATAAAATTTAAAAAAAAATGTTGTTACTGAGCCCCATTCCATCTTTATTTATCTCCATTCTTGTAGATTTGACTCTGCCAAGCCTGCTCCTTTTCTTCTGGGCCTTTATGGTTTGTACTTAGTTACCACTCCCAGCTCCTGGGTTGCCCTTTAAAATTTGCTTGCTGTGTTTCTTCACTTGAGTCTTATCTTTGTTCCTTGTTTATAACATGTTTGTTTATCTTGTTGGGTTTTGAATGAGGAGGCATTCTGTACCATTTCTCACTTAGCACTTCCCAAAGTTCTTTGCGTAAAAGTTTCTAGACACATTCTTGGATAATGGAAAGAACACAGAATTCAGAGGAAAGACCAAGGGTTGATCCTAGCCCTCTCATTGGGTGGCTTTGGCTAAGTTACTTAGACTCTATGGTAAGATTTGAGCTCTTTTAAAGTTTTACATAGTTGTCATGTTCTTAAAAATTAGCATAATTTTTGTATGTAATGAAAATATAAGGAAAATTAAAATAATGCAGAGTTTACAGTGACCAACAGAAAATTGATATTATTAAGTAATTTTAATGATAATAAAATTAAAAATGAGATTATTGGGGCTAGGACTCTGATAAAATTGTTGTCTTCCAGGTGGCAGTGATATTGTTTGCATTAGTATTGAATTTATGAAGTGAGTTTGCAGATACTTAGTCTTCCAAGTAACCCTGTATGTGAGAGAGAAGTATTCTTTCCATTTTACAGGGGAAGATATTGAGGTTCGGCAAGGTTAAGAGAGTTGCCCAAGGTTACAAGCACAGAGTTGTGACAGTGCAAGAACTTGAATTCAGATTTCAGGACTTCCAAGACCAGGGCTTTGTAACTTGACCCAAAATAAAACTTGAGTAATTTTGGGGCCTGCCCGATGGCGTAGTGGTTAAGTTTGCACGTTCTGCTTCGGTGGCCTCGGGTTTGCAGGTTCGGATCCTGGACGGAGACTTACACACTGCTCATCAAGCCATGCTGTGGCAGCATCCCATATACAAAATAGAGGAAGATGGGCACAGATGTTAGCTCAGGGCCAATCTTCCTCACCAAAAAAAAACTTGAGTAATTTTAAGGTTATTTCTTCAGATATGTGTCACTCTATCACTTCACTAGGTTTTCTGGAGTGAGTCAAGTCATGGGTTTCAGCATTTTTGTCCTGGAGATCATCTGTTATGCTGAATGTGCCATGGGTTGGTATTGAGAGTTATCTGGGGGCAACCGCTGTCTCTCGCAGTTCTTGGATTGTATTTGGGAACAGATGTATTTATTGCTCAAGAGTAAAAGTGAAGAGATAATATGGAGAGAAAAGAAACAACTGATTTCAGAAATATTTCCACAGTAACTTAAGCAATGAAAAATTTGAGGAATTTCACAGAAACTCATAATTCTGCTGACCAATATCCTATGGAATTCTTGTAGGTCTCTGAAGTGCTTTAGCGATCCTTTGCGTACACTCGCAGATTACTGAAACACAGAAATTCAAGCCACGACCTGAGGGATGGAGGGCTAGATTGAAGAATGGGGAAGTGATCAAGAATGAAGGCAGTGCTTCTGTTCTGTCTGGAGCAGCAGGCCCTATTTCCCTGGCTCTGTCTGCTTCATACTCCTCTCTGCAAAATGAATTGTGGGTACATGGCCTATCCCAGCATTCTTGGCTCTCCAAAGAGACATTCGTGTACCTTCCTGGCCCTTCAGCTGTCCTACAGTCTCTGTGTCCCAGCTCCAGGTTCTCTGAGAAAAGAAGCTGATTGGCCCAGCTCTCCTTTGGATGAGTTCTCCCCATGCTGGGTGTTACCTCGTCAGCACAGCAGTTCTCTGAAGGGGCACAGACAAGGTGATGGGGCATATCTCCGTGGGTGAGGGTGGTATGGACTGGGCAGGTACCCTAAAGGGTGTCTG
This sequence comes from Diceros bicornis minor, assembly GCF_020826845.1. Classification (NCBI taxonomy): domain Eukaryota; kingdom Metazoa; phylum Chordata; class Mammalia; order Perissodactyla; family Rhinocerotidae; genus Diceros; species Diceros bicornis. The sequence continues at coordinate 30,303,707 of NC_080774.1, read as the reverse complement.
CTACAGAAAGTCACCTGAGGGAACTTTGTAAAAAGAGTTCCAGGCTCCGTTTCCCAGAGGTTTTGTTCTGTCAATAGGTATGGAATAGGTGCCCACACTTTTAACAGCTCCCTGGATGATTCTGATGCCTACTGAGATTTGGAAATCACTTTACTCCCATATATGTAAATAAATCAGTACATATTTGCATAAAGAAATAATGGAAGAATAAGCAAGAAACTAATGAAACGCTTACAGTGTGGGGGTGGATGAAGACAGGAATGGGAGCAAGAGATCTCTTTTTTCTTGTTTTTTACTTTTAACCCACTTAAAAATTTAAAGGGACACTTCAGCCTAACAATTAAAAAACAAAACCCAAAAAACCTCTCATTTTAAAAAAAATTGAAGATACTGAGGACCAGAAAGTCTCACCCCGTTTCTGTGGCCAGGTTTCTCATCTTCAAGGTAATTCCAATTTTTGGTATTAATCATTTAAATATAATTTATTTTTCCTCGTCAGCATAATCCTGTAGAAGTTAATATTTGTAGTCAGGAGAAGAGGATAGACCTCTAAGGGAAAGTGAAAGAGCTTGTCTTCGCTTGTCTTAGCTCGTCTTAGCTCTGTTCTATAGGGAGAGCTCTTCCACAGTAGAGCTAAAACCATGGGTTACCGGCCCGGGACAAAGTGGGCTGAGAAGAAAACAGTTGGAGCAGTGATTTTCAATCTCAGTTATACGTTAGAATCACCTGGGGTCTTTTAAAAAAGAAATCCCAATGCCCAGACTGCACCCTAGACCAATTCTGTCAATTCCTGGGTGTGAGACCAGGAATTGAGTGTGTCGTTCCAATGTGTAGCCAAAGTTGAGAGCCACTGGCCTAGACCAACAAGAAACTCACCATCATGGCTTTGCCCATTTCCCTTTTTATTTCTTTTATCTTTTTATTGTATGACTCAAAAGCATTTATTGAACATATACTTTGTGCCAGACACTATTCTGAATATTTTATGTCCTTTATTTAATTTATTCCTCCACATTTTCTCTCACTTGTTACCTCTTTTTATTACCAGCTAACTTTGTTCCTTTTAAGTCTGATCTAGTTTCCCTCTTTCTTTCTTTTCACGTCCTTCCTTCTCATGCTCTCTTTTTTTTTAAGTCTTTGTTACACACTTGTACACAGGTAATTTTTAATATAAGCATATAATTTTTTAACTTTTTGAGATCATTTTAGACTTACAAAAAGTTGCAAAAATTGTCCACAAAGTTCCCACGTACTCACCTTTTCCTAATGTTAAATCTTATATATCTATAGAAAATTATCAAAACCAGAAATTAAAATTCGTGCAATACTATTAACTAGATGCAGACCTTATTTGGATTTCCCCATTTTCCTGGCTACTGTCATTTTTTCTTCTAGGATCCCCTGTTGCATTCAATTATTATGTCTCCTCAGTTTCTTCCAACTGTGATGTTTCTTCAGTCTTTTCCTGTCTTTCTTACTGGACTGTTATTTTGTAGACTTTCTCTCAGTATGTGTTTGTTGTTTTCTCATGAGTGGAATGAGAGGATGCATTTTGGGCAAGAATGCCACAGAAGTGATGTTATACCCTTCTCATGTGTCATATAGGGTTTATGATATCAATATATCTTATTCCTGGAGATGTTAACTTTAATCACTTGTTGTAGATGTTGTCTGCCTATTTATCCCTTTGTAATAAATATCTCAGGATGTGCTTTAAGATTATGCTAATATGCTGTTTCTTCTCAGATTTTTACTCACTAATTTAAGCATCACTCCATGGATCTTGTCAGAAAAAATTTTTATTGTGGCATATGCCTAATGGTGATTTTTCTATTTCCATCTTTCCTTCAATATTTATCGATTGGAGTGCTTCTGTGAGAAAGAGCAATACTTTTCCCCCCATTTATTTACTCATTTATATCAGTATGAACTCACGGATATTTGTTTTATTTTGTGGATTATAATCCAGTAAATACTGTCATTATTTATTTTATTGTTCAAATTGTCACAACTTCAACCTTTATTTGCTCCTTCAGATTGACTCCTAGGTCCTTTCAACAAACTCCACCCTTTTTTGAGTCTCTTTTTAGGTGCAAAGTGTACTCATTACGATGGGAAGTGTGCTCATTGCTACTGGGGTGTTGTTCCTTCTAGGTCTTCTCAGTGAACAGAGCTGGGGAAATAGATGTATGTACGGTCATACACCGCGTTAACGATGTTTGATATCTCTGGTTCTAATCCCACACCATGTGGTTTATTTTAGCCATCTTTCTTGCTTGTAATTCTTTGCCAACATGGCTCTCATTATCTTCCATTTGTTTACTTATTTGTTCAGTCCCGTTCTATACATAAAGTAGTTTTAGAATTGCTAACCAATATCCTTGTGAAAAACAAGTTTTCTAACTAGATTATAAGAGTTGTATACAGTTCTTTCTGACTTGAGCTTTACAGTGTCCAATTAAAATACTGTTGTCCAAAGTTACTTAGGCTAGTTTCTTCCTTAGGCCCTTCAGTGTGGTTATGTTATTCATTTATAATACAGTTCACTTCATTTGTTACTATTTGTGTTCTATTGTGGATTCTTCCCACGTTTTGGTTGGTTTTAATTGTGATACATAACTGTGGTTCTGAGAGTCAGAGCTATACACAAAGGTATACTCAGAGAAGTATCAGTCCTCGTCAGCCTTACCACCCTGTTTCATTTTCCCTTTCTCTACCCACTCCCTGTAGGTAGCCAGTCTCTTCAGTTTCTGGTTTATCCTTCCTATATTTCTCTTGTACGAATAAGCAGATACATGTATATTTTCTTATTACCCTTTCTTTCTTATATGAAGGATAGCATAAATTTCTTTTGTGCTTTGCTTTTTTTTCACTTAACAGTATATCTTGGAAATCACTCCCTATAAGTTCTTAGAGATCTTTCTCATTCATTTTTACAGCTGCATAGTACTTTATCAGTGGATGTGCCATAGTTTGTTCAACCTCCCTCCAGTGTATGACTGTTTAGGTTGTTTCTGATATTTTGCAATTACAGATAATGCTGCACTGAATAACGTTGTGCATATCTATTTTCATTTCATTGGAAATGTATCTTCAGGGAAGATTCCTAGAAGTGGAATTGCTGAATCAAAAGATCGGTGCAGGGGGCCGGCGGTGCAGGGGGCCGGCCCGGTGGTGCAAGTGGTTGGGTGTGTGTGCTCCGCTGCGGCAGCCCAGGATTCACCGGTTCAGATCCTGGGCACGCACCGACGCACCACTGGTCATGCCATGCTGTGGCGGCATTCTATATAAAGTGGAGGAAGATGGACATGGGATGTTAGCCCAGGGCCAGTCTTCCTCAGAAAAAAAAAAAAAAAAGAGGAGGATTGGCAGATGTTAGCTCAGGGCCAGTCTTCCTCACACACACACAAAAAAGATAGGGTGCAGATATATAATTTTGTTAGGTATTGACAAATTCCCCTCCAGAAAGGTTGTATAGTTTGCATTCCCACCAGCAATATATGAGAGTTACTTGCATATATTCTATAACTTTACATATACATGAATGATTATCAGGTTTTATTCAGGGTCTTCCTTTCCTTGTCTACTTTCTGTTCCATCATGATGGGTTGCAAAAAAATTTTAACTGCAGAAACTTTTTTAATGGAAAAAAGTAAAATTAGTTTTCCAGAGCTGACTGGAGGTTTTCTTACTGGCATTTTAGAGTTATAATTATATGTTACATTTTTCTACTTTACCTAGTTTAGCATCTATTATATAACATCTCACCACCTGCTTAGTTGTTCAGGCAGCTCTTTTCAGTTTAGGTAATAATACTGTGTGCTTCAAGTTTAAACATTTTCCCCATCTTAGAGAGTGATTTTCCACATGTCTAAGGCAGGTGTTTAATGTTTCTGACAGTGAAGCAGTTCATAAGAGACTTGCGTTTCTTGACCCTTTATGTTTCAGTGATGGGGACAGTCATCTGAGCCTCTCCTCCTTGACTCATTGGGGTGCAGCTTATAAAGGTGTGCAAGGGTCGCCCTTATGAAGTAGATCATTCTCTTTTCAGACCATAGCTCCTTTCCCTCCTCCCTCTCTCCCCTCTGCTCCCTAGCTTGAGACCCTCACCTTCACAGTTTTCCCAGTCTACTGGTCCTGTCTGGCCTCGGTGTAGATTCTGTCTGCCGACCTCTCCTTTGACCCGATTCTCACTTCTCTTGATCTCTCCGCTCCATCTACAAGAACCCATTTGTCATGACTGGCCTCGCTGGATTCTGATTTCTGCTGGTCTTCAACGTGATCTTTTTAGTTGTCCTTAGTCAGGTCCCTTTCTCACCTCCCTTGTGTCTGGTTTGCCTTTACATCTTCTGCCTTCAAATCTGCTCTCCCACACCTCCTTTACAGCACATATTTGTCTCCTGTTTCAGGAGAGACAGATTTTGGCTCATCCTGAGGAAGAAGATCTAAATAGCCAGAACCTTGAAAATGGGTAGGCTACTACTTTGGGAAGCAGAACATTTTCTGTCAGGATCATTATGATTGTTTTTATTTTTGTCCTCCCTGTCTGCCTTCTACAACTTCTTTTCAGTTGACCCATCAGAATCTGGCTCAATTAGGACCCTAACCTTGGTTCATTATCACCGAGAGGGCAGGGCCAGTGGAGGACTTTTGGCCCTCGTATGGTGTAGTGGCTGAGAACATGGGGTTTCGTGGTTAGTACACCTGGGTTTGAATCTCATTTCTCTTAGCTCCTCATTATGTAATTATAGACAATTAAAATTGACTCCTCCCCTCTGCCTCAGTTTCTTCATTTCTAAAATAGGGGTTATGCTTCATAGGGTTGTGGTGAAGACAGTATGTAAGGGTTTTTCTAAAGCTCTTAGCACTGTGCTAAGTGCTCAGTGAACTATGATCATTATGATTAATGAGGTCATTTCGTATTTTCTTACTCTGCTTCAGGTCCGGAGGCACATGGAGCCTGCCTGTGCTGCTACCCTTGAATGTTTGGCATTGGAGGAGACTTGATGCTCTTAGTGTTTATTGATTCCTTCTATCATAGCTCACTGCTAACCAGCCTGGCCTGGACTATTCTAAAATTCTTGTCCAGTGAAGGTGGGAGGGAATAACTGAGGAGAAAGGAAATGTAGGGGAATGATCAAAGAGTGAGTAACCCATCTACTTTATCTAGGTCTTTCTTTCTTTCTCATAACCAATTCAGAGCACAGTTGAATTACAAAGGTCACTTCTTTTTTTTTTTTTTTTTTTTTTGGTGAGGAAGATCAGCCCTGTGCTAACATCTGCCAATCCTCCTCTTTTTGCTGAGGAAGACTGGCCCTGGGCTAACATTCGTGCCCATCTTCCTCCACTTTATATGGGATGCCACCACAGCATGGCTTGAGAAGCAGTGCGTCGGTGCGCGCCCGGGATCGGAACCGGTGAACGCTGGGCCGCCACAGCAGAGCGCGCACTTAACCGCTTGTGCCACCGGGCTGGCCCCCAAAGGTCACTTCTAAGTAGTACTGCGTTGGATTAGAGAGTATCTGTTACAAAGAATACTGTGACTTTGTGCTACCCTAGTATGCTACAAATAAAGTTTCTTAGCTGTGAGTTTTTAGGATGATGATAGTCATAGTATTAAATCCTGATAGAGTATCTTAAGTCTAGTAATATAGACTCACTTTGCCTATTTATGAGGAGAGAAATGTTAGTTTTTTTAAACTTTTTCCTTTAATAATTTGTGTACTTCAGTCCACCAAAAATTTGTAGAACCTTTCCTGAGTATAAGTGACTATAAGTCTTTGTCCTTCTGTGTTTATATCTATGCATACATATGTATGTATATTCAACCACATAACTGAGTGTGGGTTGTTTTTTTCCCTTTCTTTTGTATACATATTAAACTTTTTTTGTTTTGTACCTCTTATGTTTGGAAGAAGCCTGAACACAGAATAATGGAATGTTCTCCTTTTTCTAACTTGGCCAGTACTATCAGAGCAGACATGTAGGGCATAGCTGAGGTAGGAGTAAAACTCAGACCTCCCGATTTGACGTCTGGTGTTCTTTTCTATTTATTTATTTATTTATTTATTTTTCCCCCCAAAGCCCCAGTAGATAGTTGTATGTCATAGCTGCACATCCTTCTAGTTGCTGTATGTGGGACGTGGCCTCAGCATGGCCGGAAAAGCCATGCGTCGGTGCTCGCCTGGGATCCGAACCCAGGCCGCCAGCAGCGGAGCGCGTGTACCTAACCACTAAGCCACGGGGCCAGCCCTGGTGTTCTTTTCTGATGTTACTTCCTTTTTAGAGTATCATGTGATAAATGCAATCAGTAATAATAATAATAAATACAGTAATAAAAAATGACTATACCACTTTTTTTTGGAAGACCTAATATCTTTCAGGCTTTGCATCTGCTATTTCTACAATCTTCACAACTAACCTTAGGCTTTCCTCGTTTTTGAGCCAAGCAAATAGTTGCTGAGAGATGTTAGGTAACTAAGCAGTGTCTCAACTGGTAAGGGATAGGGCCAGAATTGGAACTCATCTAACTCTTTGGACCCTGTTTTATTACTAAAGAGATTTAAAAATGCATACCTTGACAACCAGATTTATTCAAGCTCTGGGCTGTCTGGAGCACATTTTCTAGAGAGGTTGCATATGTGTTAATGACATCAGATTTTAAGCTATGATACCTATAGTATTTTGGAGCATTGATTCCTAAAATAATGTAAAATTATGATAGTTTTATAGCTAAAATTACTTTAGACTAGTTTTTATTTGCTCACTTAATGGTTTGCACCCTCTGAAAAACTTTTGCACTGGCTTTCTTGGTTGGTAAATTATGAGAGAATCAAGCTAAAAGTAGGGAATACATTTTCTTTTAAAGCAGTCATTTGTATTATCTACCTACTTATTTTTGGAACATTAATTTGGATCAGTCTAACTTACTTAGCATCTGAAGACAAGTTAATTTTTATCTGTGAAATGAAGTACTCTAGTTTTGTGTTCAGATAATTAAAGTTCACCAAAATGGGTAGCTCAGAGAACAGCTTAATAGCTTTCCCTAAAAATAACCCATTCACAGTTGATAGGTAGCATTTTACTTGCTTAACAATGTGTACAGTATGTGGTGATTGTTCATGATATCTACTTTATTTAGACAAACTTTAATATCCACAAATATTATTGAGCCTCTGCTATGAAATGACTATAATGACAGGGGACTGGGGAGGATAGGGAGAAAATCTGAACATACCAGAACTTTTATATTTATATCAAAGCCTTAGAAATGACTGTGGAAGGCTGGGCATTTATTCTGATGATACTGCCATTGCTCAAAACCGGTTTGGAACATTTTGCTTGGAATTGCTTTCAATATGAGCATATGAACCATGAAAGAAAACCAACGCCGTAGTTTTGTAGCACAGCTCAATTTTTTTAAGTCGCTTTTGAGGTATAATTTACATACAATAAAATGTACCTCTTCTATGTGCACAGTTCAGTGAATCTTGGCAAATATATATACTTGTGTACCCACTACCACAATAAAGATACAGAACATTGCATAACCCAGAGAGCACCTTTGTGTACCTTTGCAGTCAGTCTTCACCTCAGACAACCACGGATCTGCTTTCTATCACTGGAGATCAGCTTCAGCTTTCTAGAATTTCATATAAATGGAGTAAAAAAGTCTGTACTCTTTTTGTGTCTGGGCTCTTTCTCTTAGCATAGTGTTTTTCAGATTCGTCCTTGTCATTGCATTCATCAGTAGTTGTTTCCTTTTGATTGCTGAGTACTTACCCTTTCCTTACTGATGGATATATGGATTGTCCAAGTTTGTGACTATTATGAATAAAGCTCCTACAGATGTTTGTATACAAGCCTCTGTGTGAAATATATTTTCATTTCTCTTGAGTAAATACTTAGGAGTGGAATTGCTGGGTTGTACCATAAGCATATGTTTAAATTTGCAGAAACAGCCAAACTGTTTTCCATAGTGGTTATACCATTTTGCAATTCCACCTGCAGTGTATAACAGTTCTAGCTTTTCTCCATCCTCATCAACACTTGGTATGGTCAGTCCTTTTTACTTTAGCCATTCTAATGGGTATGTGGTTTTAATTTGCATTTCCCCTATGATTCGTCAGCATCAGTCATCTTTTCATGTGTTGATTGTCACAACAAGTGTCTCTTCTTATCTTGGGTTGCTTGTCTTATTTTGAAGTTATAAGAGTTCTTTGTATATATGTTCTGAATACAAGTCCTACATATTGCAAATATTTTTCTCCCATCTGCACAGCTCATTTTTGCCCTTGATGGTATTACCTGGCTTGTTCACCCATCTCATTCATCAGATCCCTCTCAGCATCTTTCTTTTCAGTCTTGCTGACTCGTGTCTCCGCTGTCATCACTCTAGTACACTCCAGGGGCTTCATTGCTCCCCTCAGAGGTGTGGTTGTTTTTCTTTTTAAAATTATTTTACTGGCCTGGGATTGCTGCTGGTTCATAGTGCCATTGGTGCTAAATGTCCAGCAGTGAGTGGCATGATTTCACACAAAGAACTGACCTACTTAAAATGCCAGTTCTGTGTTTGCTGCTTAGTCTAAGCTGCTGTCATCTCTTACTGGTACTATTGCAGTGCTTCAAATGGCTTCCATTTTTTTACCTTTTTGTTTACACAATTCGTTCTTCATATCACAGCTAGAGAGATCATTTAAAAATATAAATTGGGCGCTTTTAGTCACCAGCTTAAAGTGGAAGTGCACTTAAGATAAATCTTAAATCCTTAGCACAACTGCCAGGTCACTGCCTATTTCTTCAGCCTCGTCCTGAGCCATGCTCTTTCTGCTTGGTACACTGCAGCCACAGTAGCCTTCGTTTGGGTCCACAGATACTCTGGCCTAACTCCTCCCTGCTAGATAGAATACTTACCTTCTCTGCTACTCTTCAACCTGGCTAATTCCTGCTCATCCTTCAGGTCTCTGTTTTAAATGCCTCTTCCTTCTAGAGGAAGAGCCTTCCCTAAGCCCCTAATTTAAACCAACTTCTCTGGTTGTCTATGACAACATTAATTATATCATTTGCATTTTTCCTTAGCATCCATCATAATTTATGTATTTATATTTATAAATTAATGTGCAATATGTAAATATATATTAATATATATGTCTTTTTATAGTTCCCCTATATTGTCTAAAGTTTATGAGAGCAGAGACCTTTCTGTTTTCACTGCTATATCCATAGCACTTAATACAATGTAGATGATTAATAAATATTTGGTGAATAAATAAAATTGATTTTAACATTTTAATGTTTTTAAAAATTATTTGATGTGCCTCCTTCAAGATCCCAAACGGACTGTTCTTTCTCTTGAATACAAACTTCTGCACTAGTTCTGTCTCTGCCATTTCCACTGAATCTTAAATTGTCCTAATAACAAGAATTCTTAATCTTTTTTTGTGCCATGGATCCTTTAGGCAGTCAGTGAAACCTGTGGCTCCTTCTCAGATTAATGTTTTTAAATGAATAAAAGAAACTATGTAAGATTACAAAGGAAATCAGATATTATTGAAATACCACTTTTTAAATATTGTGAAAATACATCCTTAATATATATAATTCTTTGTTAACGCTTTAAATAGCAAGATCAAGCAGCAGGTCCAGCAACTACTGTAATTTCAAAGCAGTGAGGAATGTAAATATTTTAAGAACTACAACTGTGGTCTTCTTGCTGGGCTTCCTATTTCTAGTTTTAGCCTCCCTCAGTCAGTTCTACAGCTGTTTTTCTTTTCTTTCTTTCTTTTTTTTTTTTTTTTTTGGTGAGGAAGATCAGCCCTGAGCTAACACACATGGCAGTCCTCCTCTTTTTGCTAAGGAAGACTGGCCCTGAGCTAACATCTGTGCCAGTCTTCCTCCACTTTATGTGGGACGCCGCCAGGTGCGCGCCTGGGATCCAAACCCGGGCCGCCAGCAGCTGAGTGTGCTCACTTAACCGCTAGGTCATGGGGCCAGCCCTACACCTGTATTTCTGATAGTGTCATTTGCATGGCCCAAGGATTGTTTTCTGTTATCAGAATAAAGCATAGATTTCTCTGCTTTCTCACTCTGACATCACCTTCTGTTCTTCCCCTGGCTGGATTCTAAAGTCCAGCCATATTGAACTACCCAACACTTGTACTCAGTCTTCCTGTGCTTTAACTCCTGCAGCTCCTTTCTACAAGCCTTTCTCACAGACTGCTTATTTTTAAATTCTGCCCGCTATTAACATAGAGCAGTGCCCAACACACAATGAGCACACAATTGTAGCTACTATTAAATAAGAATTGTTCATTATCACCACCACTTGGTTCCTAATAAATAAACTGTAAACATTTGAGTGATGTACATACAGGAAACAAGGCAAAGCAATGTATTAGTAAGTGTAAGCAAGCATAATATAAAGTGAATGCATACATGATTAATGTTTAGAATTTTGATCTTGGTTTGAATGTTTATCAGTTTCATATCAGAACACAATGAGAAAATGATTTAATAGACCTGGACATTTCTTATCCTTTATACTTAGTCACCAAAAAAACCACCAATAATCCTGATAGATTTAGACTGCGATCAGTCATTTTTAATAAAACAAAACCCTCAAGCTCCTAAAAGTTCTATTTTTTAAAAATATTTTTAATGCGCTTTCGTTGCTGCTGAGTACTCATCTACCTCGTATATAATACATATGAAAAACAGAAGTCTTGACACGGAATTTCAAGACTTGAAAGTACTACATCAACCATGTTAACTGTTGCTTTTTACGCCACAGTAAATAAGACCTTGAAAGGAGGAGATGTGGTTAGGAGTAGACGGTATGAAAAGTTTGCAATATCGGCGAGCTGTGTGGAGCAGCTCCTCAAGCCCCACGGCGTAGACGGCTTGCCTACGAACCCAGTAGCTGTACTGAGAGTGTGGCTGCGGGGTCAAGTTGGCTCACTGCTCCCTGATCTTGTGTGGGTGCCGCCAGTACTTGAGGGTGGTAAATAGTGCTGAGAGCCTGCTGTCAGTGCCTTGGACAAACCCAGATATATCCAGAAAGCAAGTATGTTCATGATGGCAGGGGAAAATATTAATGTTATGAGGCACAATCAAAGAAATACTACCAGTGAAACGAAGTGTCCCGCAGCAGTAAAGCTATTCAAATGAATAAAGTCTTAAGAATACAGTTTAGTTCCTATACTCTAATAACCAAATAACTAGAAATCCTGAAATTTTGAAGTAATGCTTTTTTTAAGTATAAAAGGTACAGTTTTCATATAGTAATTTGGAGACGTTTTTTTCCTCCACATATTTTTTTCCCCAAATGAGACTGCTGCTGTCAGTCCTAGCTGGCAAACAGCAGTAGATTTGAAATGGTTCTTCTGTTTCTCAGAGTCCAGAATATATAAAAGCATTCCTAGGTGTCCAAGGAATCTGGAAATAATTGCTTCCTTTTATATTCTAAGGGATGAATATTATTATTATTATTTATTTTGTTTTTTTGTGTGTGAGGAAGATCAGCCCTGAGCTAACATCCATGCCAATCCTCCTCTTTTTGCTGAGGAAGACCGGCCCTGAGCTAACATCTGTTGCCAATCCTCCTCCTTTTTTTTTTTTTCCTCCCCAAAGCCCCAGTAGATAGTTGTATGTCATAGTTGCACATCCTTCTAGTTGCTGGGACGTGGCCTCAGCATGGCCGGACAAGCGGTGCGTTGGTGCGCACCCAGGGTCCGAATCCGGGCCACCAGCAGCGGAGCGCGCGCACTTAACCGCTAAGCCACGGGGCCGGCCCTAAGGGATGAATATTATAAGTACCTAACTGCAGTCACTCTGGGCTAATACTTGGACATCAGAATAAGTTTTCATTCTCTGTTGTAATGACAGTCTCTTTCAGCTATTAACTGGTGCCTATTGCTTAGTTTTAAGACCAGTGTTGAGAGAGTACTTGTATGTTTCTTTTTTCCTTGATGTTAACACTTTTATAGAAATAAGTATTTACTTTCCCTCAGATTTTGTACATGTGAAGATGTTAGACTCCAATTAGATGTATGTTAGGCCACTTGATCTTGTTGTACTGCTCACTGGTGCTCTGTTTTCCCTCATGCCCAGTCTTTTTTCTCTTTGTGTTACATTTTGGCTAGTGTCTGTTGCTATATCCTCTAGGTCACCAGGTTTTTCTTCAGTGTATAATCTATTCCTAATTCCATTATATTTTTTTCAATCCCTAGAAGTTCAATTTGAGACTCTCTTGAACATGTGGAGTATATTTATAATAGCTTTTTTAACTTTCTTGTCTATTAATTCTATCATCTCTGTAATTTCTGGGTCTGTTTTTTTTTTAATTATTATTATTGGCTTTTCTCTTCATTATGGATCATACTTTTCTGCTTTTTTGGATATTGGTAAGTTTTGATTGGATGCAAGACGTTTTGGATTTTATTTTATTGAGTGCTAGAATTTTTTGGTGTTCCTTTAAATATTTTGGGGCTTTTTTCCTGGGGTGCAGTTAAATTATCTGGAAGAGTTTGACACTTTCGATGATTGCTTTTAAGCATTTTTAGGCGGGTCCAGAATAGCCTTTAGTCAAAGACTAATTTGGCCCCAGTACTGAGTCAGTGTCTTTATGAGGTCTCAACTTTTTGCTCGTGTGTTAGGTCTTTCCCCTCCAGGTGGTAGGACAGGAACTATTCCCAGCCCTGTTCCACATGGATTAGTCCATCTGCTTCTTTCTGGTGGCTCCTTCCCCAGCCTTGGAATTTCATCATGAATGTGCTCTGATCATTACTCAGCTGAAGACTCAGAGGGAGCCCTCTACAGATCTCCCAACCTTCTCTGAAGTTCTCTCCTCTCCAGTTCTTTGCCCCGCAAATTGTAACTAATTTGAACTCTCCAAACCTGGAATTCTGTCCTTAATCCAGGGAGACTGCCAGGCTCCATTTGGGTCTCCCTTCTCTGCATTGCTGCCCTGTGCTGCCTGTTGTTGGATGTCAGAAAACTGTTGTTTTATATATATTGTCTGGGTTTTTGTGTGTGTGTGTGTGTGAGGAAGATTAGCCCTGAGCTAACATGCGATGCCAAGCCTCATCTTTTTGCTGAGGAAGATCGGCCCTGGGCTAACATCCGTGCCCATCTTCCTCTACTTTATATGAAACGCCGCCACAGCATGACTTGATAAGTGGTGCGTAGGTGCACGCCCGGGATCCGAACCTGCGAATCCCAGGCTGCTGAAGTGGAGCACGCACACTTAATCACTACGCCCCCGGGCCTGCCCCTGTCTGGCCCCTTCTTTTTTCTTTGTTTGTTTTGCTTAGGAAGATTGGCCCTGGGCTAACATCCGTGCCCACCTTCCTCTACTTTATATGTGGGACGCCTTGTTACAGCATGGCTTGATAAGCAGTGCGTACGTCCGCACCTGGGATCCGAACCTGTGAACCCCAGGCTGCCAAAGCGGAGCGCACAAACTTAACCACTATGCCACTGGGCCAGCCCTGTCTGGTTTTTAGTTTAAAGTTGTTTAAGGTGGGAGAGTAAGTCAGTCCCTGTTCTTTCATCATGGCTAGAAGCAAAAGCCTGGAAGGGTATTTAGAACTTGAGGAACTCGTTTAAAAACTCAAGTTATTTCCTGTTTTTAAGCTGTCTTGTGTTACATACCCTACACTTCATTATTTTCTTTTTCTCCCGATGAAATAAACAGAAACCGTGAGACGAAAGACATTTTAAATTATGTCTTAAATCACTCACGATCCCATTATCTTAGCTTGTTTTATAAATTGCCTCCTCTAAATAAATATCTTTAAGCTGCAGTCTTTGATTTTATTTTGACTCTTACCTTTAGTTAATACAATCTTCATGCTTAGTTTAATGGGTGTGCAATGACCTATTAATATTCCATATGTGTTAATCCTTATGTTTGACAATACAGGCTTTGTTCTTTTAGTACAAAGAATAGTAAATATCTTTATCTTTCCTATTCTTAAGGATGCTTAAAGGGAGAAAGGCAGGTGGAATGATGTTTTGTTTATTTCAATCTGCAATGAGTGTTTGGACTATATTAGGTATTTAGTAAATGTCTGTCAAATGGTTGAGGTGGAATTTAACTTACATAAAGTTCAATTAGGTTTTTCAGTTACCTTTTTAGGAATAGTTTTATTCCATCAAGCATTCATCTTTATTTTTATGGGAGATTAAAGTAGCTAATTATGAAATGTTTGTGTTTCCTTCTACTTATTAAATTAAGCCCATATTATCTACCTCCTAATTATTTCATCAGTTTTGGAGGTATCATTTAGTGGAATACCTTTTTCAGATAAACTTTTATGTTGGACTAATTTTAGGTTTACAGAAAAGTTGCAAAGATAGTGCAGAGGGTTCCCGTATGCCCCCACCTAGTTTCTGTTTCCCCTGATGTTGACATCTTCCATTACCCTAGTGTGTTTATCAAAACTAAGAAACCAACATCAGTATGTTATAACTAAACTTCAGATTTCGTTTAGAAATTGCTTTCCCACTGATTGCGTTTTCCTGTCGCAGGATCCAACCCAGGATACCACATGCATTTAGTTGTCATGTCTGCTTCGTCTCTTCCAGTCTGTGACTGTTTCTCACTCTTTGTTTTCATGACCTTGACAGTTTTAAGGCTTACTGGTCAAGTATTTTGTAGAATGTCCCTCAGTTTGTCTGATATTGTTTTTTGTGTGTGTGTGTGTGTGTGAGGAAGTTTAGCCCTGAGCGAACATCTGTTGCCAATCCTCCTCTTTTTGCTGAGGAAGATTGGCCCTGAGCTAACATCTGTGCCCATCATCCTCTATTTTGTGTGGGACGCTCCCACAGCATGGCTTGATAAGCGATGTGTAGGTCCATGCCCGGGATCCGAACCCACGAATCCTGGGCCGCCGAAGCGGAGCGTGCGAACTTAGCCCTACACCACCGGGCTGGCCCCTGTTCTTTTTATTATTAGACTGGGGTTACTGGTTTTAGGAAAGAATACCACAGAGGTGAAATTCCCTTTTCGTCTCATCCTACCGGGGTATTCACAGTATCCACGTGACATCACTGGTGGTGTTAACCATGATCACTTGGTTGAGGTGGTATCTGCCAGATTTCTCTACTGTAAAATTGCTGTCTTTCCCCCTTTCCAAATTTTATTCTTTGGAAACAAGTCACTGAATTCAGCTCTCTCTTAAGGTGTGGGGGGTGGGAGAGATTAAACTCCACCTCTTGGAGAGCAGAGTATATACACATATTATTTGAAATTCTTCTGTTGGGAAGATTTGTCTCTTTTCCCCCATTTATTTATTTATTCAATCATTTATTCATGTTAGTATGGACTTATGTATGTTTATTTTATACATTGGGTTATAACCTAATACTACATTATTTATTTTGTTGCTCAAATTGCCCCAGCTTTGGCCATTGAGAGCTCTTTCAGGTCGGCTCCTGTGTCCCTTTGACATGCCGTCATTTTGTTTTTTGAGCACTTCCTTACTTTCTGGCATTACACAACGCTCCGGGTCTCATCTTGTATTTTCCCTGCCCTCACCTTTAGAACCAGCCATTTCTCTAAGCAGTCCTGGTTTCTTTTACCAAAGGAGGTTATTTAGAAACCAAGACCTTGGTACTGGATATAATAGAACACTTTCATCCCTCTAATATTAGATATCAGAAAAATGTTAATAAATTAACTTTAGGAGAAGTATACACAGTATCCAAGTAGTTGTCCAAACCTTTGGAACACAAAACAGAATTAGCCTTTCAGTCAAATGACATCCTTCACTTAGGAAACTTTAAATGTGTGTTGATACATAGGTCAGTATCGAACAGGGTGGGGCAGGGATACCCAACTAGTCTATGTTGGAGCTTATGCCATATTCCTTCTTGGCTTTGAAGGCTGGTTCAAGACTATGTTTGAAATATCCTTGGGCCTCTAGAAAGGATGTGTGGCCTGGAGTTCATTGGTATTTCAGGTATCTCGGGACAGGTAGACGCTGAGTTGTCAAGACCTAAAGTACTTGTTGCTAACAGCTTATACCTCTCTGAGTTCCATATGGCATTTGTGGGTTATCTATAGGATTTTTGTTAGCAAGTCTTCCTTGGGAGATAGCAGATAAGCTTAGTATTTTGTTTCTCCCGTGTGAATTTGGTTATAAGTGCTGTAAAGAAGACATGAGAATTTAGAACATAGGTATGCACTTGCAGGATTTAGTCTACTTGGATGGAAGAGCATTTGAACAGGACTGAACTAGGAACCGTGAGGTTTGCGAAATAGGCACCCACTCCCTCTGAGTCTGCCCATGACCACTTTTTATCCAGAGCTGTGGCTCCCACTGTCATTTCGAGTTGGCTAAAAGAGCTCCTGCCTGGTGCACTGCCCTCCTCATTCCGTTTTTTCAACAAACTGCTACCTGATGGACCTTCCTAAAAATATCAATGTTGCCATGCTTAAAATCTCTGCCTAACATCCTTTGGTGGCTCCCCAGGATAAGACTATAGATATCTAAATATGGCCTGCCTCCAGCTTCAACCCCTCCCTGTCCCCAGGTGCCCCATGTTCCTGCAGGCCTCTGCACCTTTGCACGTGCTGTCTGCTTTGCCTGAAATGCACTCTCCCTTCTCACCCCCCTGGCTAGCTCTTGGGAGCCTTCTCTTTCACCCTCCCAGGTCCCTCAGCCTTCAGCCTGCCACTGTTTTCATAACATCCTGTGTCTCAATTGTCACCTGGATTTGCCATTCTCCTCCTCCTTACCTTCTTTAAAAAATTTTAAAAACTATACTCTTTCCACTGCTGTCCCATTCCCGTCCACGTACTTACACCCAGGTTACCACAGATCATCTCATTGCAGATTCAGTGAATGCTTTCCAGTTTTTATCTTTCTCAGTCTGTCCTGTTTGGAACTCTTGCCTTCTTTGGCTTCTGAAACACCGCTCTCTCCTGGTTCTTATATGCGATTTAGCACGTGAGCTTCAGAGTTGGACAACAAGGGTTCTTATTCCATTACTATTTATTACTTTCTTGCTCTCTTTAGCCAATTCCTCTGCCTCTGACTGTTCCTGAGTTATATCCTCAGACTTTTTTTCTCGGCATCATCTCTCCTCAGCAGTGCTACCTACTATGGCTTCTCTTAAAGATACCCATATCTTATTCCGAACCTTGATCTCTCTCCTTAATGCTGCTAGAAACACAGAACCTTCATTTGTTCCATCTGAATCACTC
The DNA here is from genome assembly GCF_020826845.1 of Diceros bicornis minor. Taxonomy (NCBI): domain Eukaryota; kingdom Metazoa; phylum Chordata; class Mammalia; order Perissodactyla; family Rhinocerotidae; genus Diceros; species Diceros bicornis. Next base: position 30,286,498 of record NC_080774.1, on the reverse strand, counting down.
ACTAGCATCTTTAGATTTTTGTCAGGAATTTCAAGACTGTCCTTGTCATCTCCCATCTTCATTTTGTACCTCCCAAACCCAGCCCTCCTCCGGTTTTCAAGGCCTGAGTAAAGAATACAAACAGATCCCCAAATACTATATAAATCAAAGTAGGAAATCTTAAATATAATATATTCTCTCCTTATACCATGACAGATATACCTTCTTAAAGACCTGGAAGATCAAGTTCAAATTGAAAATTCTTGGGCTTCTTAGAGTTTGGTGCCAGCAGATCAAGGAGAGCAGGCCTCCAGTGTAGTCCTCCTCTCTTCCCACACCCCCGGCACTGTGCCCCACTGTGAGCTTGAGCTTTTGTGCGTGGACACCCAGCCTTGCAGTCCAGTGGCAGTGCAAGTCCTATAAAGAGTTGCCCCTTGGCCGCTCCTCAGGGTGCACACACTGGAGGAGCGTTCTGCTCTCCGCAGAGGCGCTGTGCAGGAGGCTTGCACAGCCTTGAAAGCAGACTCAGGAGACAGGGAATTCTGGGGCTCCTGATGGGCATGATCCCAAGACCCAGTGAACACCTCCTCATGAGGAGGAGCATGGCTGTGTGAGGGCCAGTGGTCCCCGTAGATGTCTTGCCTTTGTTCCTCTCTCTGTCTTGCCTGTTGCCTTTCTTAGTGCCCTTGCTCCTCTTTCAAAAGCCTGCTCATCCTTCAGGATATGGTTTCTGTAGGCCTCATCTTCTCTTAATCCTCTCCTTAATACCCTTATTTAGTCTTAATCTGCCCAGCTTCTCTTGGTGTTTCAGAAGTACTTTACTGTGATAAAGCAGAGTATGTTGTCTGTTCCTGTCTCCTTCGCTCACTAAATTGCAAGCTTCTTAAGAGCAGGATCACTATTTGTTTTTGCCACCAATCCTAACATGAAGTCTCACAAATGGGAAGTGCTTGACAAATACATCTTGAATCCACCACAGCTCTGGCATCACTCTCATGTTGTTGTGGTAACCCTATCAAAACAGGAAATGAAGTTAGTTTAGCATGACTTGTTCATAATTGAGTCATGGCTGGTTCCCGTTTCTTGCCTAAGTGATCACAAAACATCTGTTAAATAATCTACTCCAGAATTTTGTGGGCTTCTACTTCCACATTTACTGGTCAAATACGTTTCTGGAATCTGTCTGTTCCCACCCACCCCGACACTGGAATCAACCATGTATTCAGGGAACCCTGGTTCCTTTTTTTAACTGCTCTTGAGAAGTAATTGATATACAATATACTGCACATATTTAAAGTGTGCAGGGCCGGCCCCGTGGCTTAGCAGTTAAGTGCGCGCGCTCTGCTGCTGGCGGCCCGGGTTCGGATCCCGGGCGCGCACCGACGCACCGCTTCTCTGGCCATGCGGAGGCCGCGTCCCACATACAGCAACTAGAAGGAGGTGCAGCTATGACATACAACTATCTGCTGGGGCTTTGGGGGAAAATAAATAAATAAATAAATAAATAAATAAAATTATTAAAAAAAAAAAAAGAAATCCAGGTGGCTTCTTTCTAAAAAAAATAAATAAAGTGTACAGTTTGGTAAGTTTTGACATTATACACCCATGAAACTATCAACACGATCAAGATAATGAGCACTTTTCATCACCTCCAAAAATTACCTAGGTTCCGTTAGTCCGTCCCTCTCACCAGCCCCAGGCAACTCTACTGATCCTCTTTCTGTCCCCATAGATTAGTTCACATTTTATATGAATGAAAGTATTTTTCTTTTGGTCTTTCTTCACTCAGCATAATTATTTTGAGATTCATCTATGTTGTTTATATCAATAGTTCATTCCCTTTTATTGCCCAATAGTAGGACTCTGTTTTGAGTGTACTCATCTCCAGCCTTGACCACCTCCTGTTCTCCACAATTTATGGATCTCAGAGTAGAATTCATCTGGGACTTGAGGCTGCATTTGTGTAAAATGACTGGGTGCTCTCAATAGCTTGAGCTCCTCAAGGGAAGACTATTATTTTATCAGCTTTGTATCCTGTTAGAATAGTCCTCAGTACCTAGAAGGTACTAATCCACTGCTAGATACAAAGTTCCCCCTTTATTCAGGGGTGTATGTGTGTGTCTATTTTAAATAATATACCCAATTCCACTTTTAAAGATTGATCTCTTACGTGGAAATGAGGTTAAAGAAAGAAATTTTGTACCTTTTCCAATAATCTTTATTTCTCAAATATTTTTGTATTGGGTGAGAATTCTAAAATAATTATGCTTTCTCCTTTAAAGGGTATTCTAGTATTCCACTGGTATTTCTCATGGTTTGTGGGGTTTTTTTGATATATTTTAGAGAAGTTCACTCTTCAATCAAAACAATATAAGGAAGTATACATTGAAGGGTTTTGTTCCCCTATCTGTCCCTCCACCACCGCTCATATTACTTTCTTGTGTATCCTTCCTGACTTTCTTTATGCAAACACAAGCAAATGTTAATATATATCTTACTTTCACTCTTTATTAGAAAATAGCATATATCAATTGCTAGATCTTGCTTTTTTTCCCCACTTAACAGATGTCGAAGATCTTTCCATGCCATTCCTTTTTTTCAGCTGCATAGTATTCCGCTGTATGGTTACTACCCTATTTATGAACCTTTTTTTAAAATTAATCTTTTTATTTTGAGATAATTGTAGAGTTACATGCAGTTGTAAGAAATAATGCAGAGAAATCCCAGTTTCCCCCAATGGTAACCTCTTGCATAACTATAGTACAATACCATACCTGGGAGGTTGATATGGGTACAATCTGCAGAGCTCCTTCGTTATGTGTCAGTAGTTTTATATGCACATTTGTGTGTGTGTATGTGTTTAGTTCTGTGCAATTATATCACATTTGTAGGTTCATATAACCACTACTATTCTTTTTTGACATCTGTTTGATTTTTTCCTCTTTAACATGTCTTTTTTCCCGTTATAAAATTAAAAAATTAATTGCAGTAAAAAACACAAAGTGTAAAATGTACCATTTTTAAGCATACAGTTCAGTAGTGTTAAGTATATTCACATTATTGTGCAACAGATCTGTAGAACTTTTTCATCTTGCAAAACTGAAACTCTGTATCCTTGAACGCCATCTCCTCATTTCTCGCTCCCCCCAACCCTTGGTAAATGCCATTCTATTTTCTGATTCTATGAGTTTGACAGCTTTAGATACCACATTTGAATGGAATCATACAGTATTTATCTTTTTGTGACTGGCTTATTTCACTTAATGTCCTCAACGTTCATCCATGTTGTAGCATGTGATAGAATTTACTTCTTTTTTAAGGCTGAATAATATTCTAATGTATGTATATACCACATTTTCTTTATCCATTCATCCATCAATGGACATTTGATTTGCTTTTACTTCTTGGCTATTATAAATAATGCTGTAGTGAACATGGGTGTGCCGATATCTCTTGAAGATCCTGTTTTGAATTCTTTTGGCTATATACCCCCAAATGAGATTGCTGAATCATACGGTAGTTCTATGTTTAATTTTTTGAAGAACTTCCATACAATTTTCCATAGTGGCTGTACCATTTTACATTCCGAACAGTGCACAAAGGTTCCAGTTTCTCCGCATTCTCTCCAACACTTGTTATTGTTTGGTTTTTTTGATAGTGGCAATCCTGATGTGTGTGTGATATCTTGTTGTAGTTTTGATTTGCATTTCTCTAACGATTAATGATGCTGAGCAACTTTTCATATGCATGTTGGCCATTTGTGTATCTTTGGATAAATGTCTATTCAACATGATGTCTTATTTTTAATGTGTTTTTTTTTTATTGAACCATTCTTGAATTCCTAAGATTAAATATTACTTGGATATAATGGATTATTTTAATGTATTATAAAACTATATTTACTCGTCTATTTTTCGTTGATTTTCAAGCTTGTGCTTTTAAAAAGATTGATCTTTAGTTTTGGTTCTTTTTCATCATCGTCGGTTTTTATTTTTTTATTTATTGTTAAAGATTATTTGCCTTAGAGGGGTGAGTTAAGAAGCTCTTAATTTTCTTAACCCTGAACAGTTTAACCCTGGAATGTTTTTTTGAAAGAGCAAGTTTATCAAAAATAAAAAAAATGAATATCTAAAATTAATCCATCCAGAGACTGTGTAGTCACAGATTGGATTAAGATTTCAAACTGCAACCATAAGTTGTTTACAAGAGACACATTTAAAGCAAAAACTGTAGGGCCGGCCCTGTGGGTTAGCGGTTAAGTGTGCGTGCTCCGCTGCTGGAGGCCCGGGTTCAGATTCCGGGCACGCACCGATGCACCGCTTCTCCGGCCATGCTGAGGCCGCGTCCCACATACAGCAACTAGAAGGCTATGCAACTATCTACTGGGACTTTGAGGAAAAAAAATAAATAAATAAAAATTAAAAAATAAATAAAGCAAAAACTGTAGCATGGCAGTAGTTGAGGGGAGAAGAGAGATGAGCAAAGATTAAATTCTTAGGGAAAAAAGAAAACAGAGTTGGTAGCGATTTTAAAACAAAACAAAGTGATTTACAAAACTGAGATACCAAAAAGTCCATGGTAAAAGGTATACCAATGAAATTTATTTGCCGAGTACAAGAACAATAAAATAAATGAAACAAAACTAAGAAATCCAAGGAGAACTGAACAAATATAGAGTTGTTGTGGAAGAGTATAAACTCTTTGTGATCAGTTCAGTGGCAGGTTGTGTAAACCAAAAAGACAGCAAAATGGAGAGAGAAGAGCAGACAGGAACAGACTCAACTCTGTGGACAGGGCCACAGCTTCTTTTTAAGTGGGAGCCAATGAGGAGAATCTCATGACTTCTCTCTTAAAAGGGGTCATTTGGTTATTTTTTCATCCCTGAGTGTTGATACAGTTGGAGGGGCTAGTGACCATAAGCCCCTCCCACCAGCAGTCTTGTTCTCCAGAGCAAATTTATGACCATGTTTGACTACCATGTTTCAGTAAAACTAGAAATTTATAACGTTCAGTTTAAGCCAATTTTTTGTGTGTGTGTGAGAGGAAGATCAGCCCTGAGCTAACATCCATGCCAATCCTCCTCTTTTTGCTGAGAAAGACTGGCTCTGGGCTAACATCTGTGCCCATCTTCCTCCACTTTACGTAGGACGCCGCCACAGCATGCCCAGAGAAGCGGTGAGTCAGTGCACGCCCGGGATCCGAACCCGGCCTGCCAGGAGTGGAGCGCGTGTGCTTAACCGCTACACACGCCATGGGGCCGGCCCCTAAGCCAATATTTTACAGCTGTTTTAACCTGTATTCTCTTTTGTTGAACTCATGCTCTTCCTATAATTTGAATTACCCAGAAAGAATTTTAATTTCTAAAAATGTGTTTCCCAATATTGAATAAACTTGCTTGAATGACGTATCTCTTTGCCTGCATACCTGAAAGTAGTTTAGGCCTTCATGCAGCAAACTAAAGCAAAATAAAATTTGAATAGTGATTCTTTGTTTAAGGAAATATTTTGTTTCAAAGTATTGAGGGCACCTGAGTGCAGTGTATTAATGGTGTTACGGGAGAACTGAAGCTGAATAACACAAGGTTCCTCCTACAGCAGCATAGTTTTGTGGTGGAGTCGGATAAATGCATCGGTAATTCTCAGAATAAGTAGACTGATAAATATCATTATAGAAGCACAAACTTGAGAATAAGCTTATTTTACTATTTTATATTTCTAGCACTTACCCTGAGGAAACAAGAAGCGATGTCTTACTGCCTGTCAGTGTTATTTCATTGATTCGGTTGATGGACCAGATGTTGCTATTTATTAATATGAAAAGCTCTTATAGAAAAGATTCAATATAATATTGGTCTTAAAGATAGTAGTAATATTCAAGATTAAAATTCGGGGCCAGCCCCATGGCTTAGCGGTTAAGTGCACGCGCTCCACTACTGACGGTCCAGGTTCGGATCCCGGGCGCGCACCGATGGACCGCTTGTCCGGCCATGCTGAGGCCGCGTCCCACATACAGCAACTAAAAAGATGTGCAACTATGACGTAAGCTATCTACTGGGGCTTTGGGGGGAAAAAGAAAAAGGGGAGGAGGATTGGCAGTAGATGTTAGCTCAGGGCCGGTCTTCCTCAGCAAAAAAGAGGAGGATTGGCATGGATGTTAGCTCAGGGCTGATCTTCCTCACAAAAAAAAAAAAATTAAAGTTCATCACAGAATTGAAGATATAATTATTATTGCTTCTGCTTGAAATTCTATTAAGTCAGAGCTTAACGACAACTTGGAAAGAACTAGGCCCTACGTAACAGCTATGAAAGTATTTTTTGAAGAATGCCTTATAAGTTTTGTTATAAGACTACCCGAACGTCTTAGTTAAATTTCTCAAAGAAAAGAAATAAAGAGTCATGTCATTTTGCGAGTAAGACAAACAGAGTTGATCCAAGCAATCAAGGCATCCTCTTGGGTCCATTTTTGTTAGGGATAAAGATGTGGTTGGTGGTCATTTGAATGTTTCTGCTGAGTCAGATGAATCTGATAACAACAGTAGGACATTGTTTTGGAGGCAGAAATGATTACTCTCACCAGAATGCAGTTGCTGTTAAAAACAGTGGGAAAGTGTTTTTTTCCTGTGTGAGGCAATAAACACCTGTTCCTGGGTTTATGAAAACAGGCATCCCCACATTTACCAGGGCTGGGCCCTCTGTTAAGTTTGAGATTCAGGATGTCCTACGTTGTGCCAGCTGTATCCTCCCTAGCTTGAGGCCTTTTTGTGGATGATATATATGCTGCCTTCATGTGTATAAAACAAGTATTTACCCAGAGTGCTAAATATTTAATACTTTACCAATTTGCATTCTTTCTGCCAAGATGTTCTGAGAACTGTTTTTAATGCCATCTCTTCCCCCTCCCTTTTTTTTTTTAGCTCTGCTTATGATAATGTCAACAAAGTTCGAGTAGCTATCAAGAAAATCAGTCCTTTTGAGCACCAGACCTACTGCCAGAGAACACTGAGGGAGATAAAAATCTTACTGCGCTTCAGACATGAGAACATCATTGGAATCAATGATATTATTCGAGCGCCAACCATTGAGCAAATGAAAGATGTGTATCCTTTTCAGACAGCTGACTCCACTGCATGGTCACCTTATTCACTAAATGTAATTTGAAATGTCCTGAACTTATCAGAGTAAAGGAGAAGTATATAAAGCACATTTAAGGGGAAATTGTAACCTGCTTGCCATTTACTTGTGTCATTTAAATTTTTTCTCTGATTCATGTTATCAGTTGTCGGTAACTACATTTAATGTCTCTTTGGCAAGTCCACTATTTTCTCCGTCACTTTCAGTAAAGATTTCCTTTAAGTTTAGTTATGGAAAATCTTGGTTAACACTTTTTCTGGTGGTCTTAGGTATGGTTTGTTATGATGGTGAAAAGGAAAGAGCAGTGAAAGAAGAAAGTGGGTGCCCTGGATAGCACCTGGTCAAATCCAGACTGTCCTGATTTTAGACAATGTCATTTCTCTTCTAGGTCTCAGTTTTCTCATCTTTAAAGTTAAGGTGCTAGCCCTCATGATCTTTAAGGCTGACTCTGCTCTGAAATTATGTTATTACTCTGACCAACATTTAGAAATCTGGACTAATCAGGTCCAGAGGATGCTGCCTGGGTAAGACTACATTTGAAAGATAGAGGCATTATGTATGCTGAAGAAGATCTGCCAGAAGAAAGTTACGGTTCTGCTACTCTAGCATTCCTAACCTGTTTGCCCAGTTTGCATTCGAGAGGCAGCTCCTTGACTCTGGGCAGCCCTTCCTATTTTTAAACAGCTCTGTTACCAAGTGGTAGTGATATTTTAAGTGAAATGCCTCCTGCCGCTGCCACCTGTTGTCCTGCTTTACCTTTTGCCATGAAAATCAAGTCTCTTTTACGTGACAAGTTGTCAAGTCATGTTTCCTTTGAATCCCATACTGTGTCTCGTGTAGCATGAATCTGTAGGAGACTTATGATAATATTTACACAGAAATGAATAAAAGAAATGCAGAAACACTGCTAATTAAATATTATGGTTAAGTTAAAAGCTAAAGGCTTTCCTAATTTAATTTTTGTAGGAACAAAGTTAGCCACAGTAAACTTCTTGATCCTTAGATAAATGGAGAGGCAGAAAAGCAAGAGGAGCAGAACTAGTATAAGCCCCTTCTGAGCCTGACTTCTTCCTCATAGTCTTGTTTATTTAGGATCTTAACGTTAATTGAGGAGTCAAGTAAATAGACTGAAAGTTGAATTTAATAGCAATGTGCTCTACGTCTGTATTTCCAAAAGTTTTATTATGGTTGATTTTTGAGGAGAAGGAGGGGGACAAGAAAGGAAGTGAAAGAACAGTGACATACAAGTTGTTTCTGGGCCAGAGAGAGGAGGGCGTGTGTGATGCTTGCTGGCCACCACCCTTCCCCAGCCCTTTCCAGTAAGCCTTGGAGAGCTTTTGTTGTTGGTGGACAGTTTGGAGAACAAGGAGGTGAAGACTTCAAGAGTGGCCAATATTTTCATTAACAGTCTGTTTCAGGTCTCAATCTAGGCCCACAGTCGGTCGCCTCAGGCAGTTATAATGCCCGTTGACTCACAGGACCCAAAAAGGAGTTAACTACTTCAGATTCCTTCAGTAAATGTACACCAAGCTTTCATCAGTTTCTCGTTTTCCTCGTGGGCGTCATGATTTAATAGTGGACTATCTGGGGAGAGGGTTCATTTTGTTTTCACTGCTTCGCTTAGTGTCACCAGCTATTTGGTGTGTTACCTTAACCTATCCAAACAGATATATAGTACAGGACCTCATGGAAACAGATCTCTACAAGCTCTTGAAGACCCAACACCTCAGCAATGACCATATCTGCTATTTTCTTTACCAGATCCTCAGAGGCTTAAAATATATCCATTCAGCTAACGTACTGCATCGTGACCTCAAACCTTCCAACCTGCTGCTCAATACCACCTGTGATCTCAAGGTCAGCCAGGTTATTTACTCTTAGAGTGATATATATTGAAAAAACTCTTTTACTGGGGCATATTTATATTTATTGTTATTCATATTTAAAATTAGAAATAACATGAAAATATTTTAATGGCAAAAAAAATGCAAGTAAAGAGTGCTAGCCCTCTTCTTCTCTATCCCATTGCTCCTTCCTCTCCAGAGGTAACCACTATAACATTGATGTATTTTCTTCCAAAGTTTTTTCAATGTTGTTACAGAAATTTGTACTTTTATACCCGTATATATAAATAGGATTGTGTGCATTATTTGTAAGTTAAAAAGTCATCTATTTTATTGATGACCTTTTTCTTTAATAAATTTTATACAAAGAACACTCGGAAAATAGCAGAAAACTTTTCAATGACTTTAATATCTAAACAAGGCATTCCCAATAAATAGGGAAACCCTAGATTCTTTATAGTCCTCACAGTTCTCTTTAAAATGGGCAGCATTTATATATATTTCTATTTTAATAGGTAGCAGAGCTAAATAAGGAGGGAAATGTACAGATGTCTTAGATATGATAAAGGGATGTGGATTCAGTCTAATAAAAATGCATGTGAATTCAAGGAGACCTAGATAAGTGAAAAGACATCCCATGTTCATGAATTAGAAGACTTAATATTATCTACAAATTCGGTGCAATCCCTATCAAAGCCCCGGATAGCTTTTTTGCAGAAATGGACAGACTGATCCTGAAATGCATATGGAAATTCAAGAGACTCAGAATAGCCAAAACAATCTTATGAAAGAACAAAGTTGGAGGACTTACACTCCCTGATTTCAAAACTTACTAGAAAGCTATAGTAATCAAGATAGTGTAATATTGGCATAAAAGTAGGCATATAGATCAGTTGAATAGAATTGAGTCAATAAATAAACCCATATGTTTATGATCAACTCATTTTCTATAAGAGTGCCAAGATCTTTCACTAGGGAAAGAATAGTCTTTTCAGCAAATAGCGCTGAGACAATTGGATAGCCACGTGCAAAAGAATGAGATTGGGCCCCTATCTCACACCATGTACAAAAATTAACTCAAAGTGGATCAAAGACCTAAATTTAAGAGCTAAAACTAGAATACACTCAGAAAATGTAGGAGTAAATCTTTGCAATTTTGTGTTAGGCAAAGCTCTTAGACATGACATCAAAAGCACAAGGTACAAAAGAAAAAAACTGAATTTCATCAAGATTAGAAACTTATGCTACAAAGTAAACCATCAAAGAAGTGAAAACACCATCCACAGAATGAGGTAAAATATTTGTAAATCTTATATCTGATAAGAAACTTGTATCGAGAATATGTGAAAAACCCTTACAACTCAACAATTAAAAGATAAATATCCCAATTTAAAAATGGGCAAGGGATCTGAATAGACATTTCTCTAAAGAAGATATACAGATGACCAGTAAGTACATGAAAATATGCTTGACATCATTAGTCAGTAAGGAAATGCAAATAAAAACCACATGAGATACCACTTCACACACACTAGGATGGCTGTAATCAAAACGTCAGATGATAAGTGATAAGTGTTGGCGAAGATTCCACTTCTAGGTATATACATAAGTGAAATGAAAACACACAAAAGCTAGTACACAAATATTCATGGTAGCATAATAGCCCAAAAGTGGAAATAATTTGAATGTCTAGATGATGATGGATAAATAAAATGTGGTAGATCCATACAGTGGAATAAAAAGGAATGGAGTACTAATACATACTACAACGTCGATGAATCTTGCAAACGTTGTTATGTAAGTGAAAGAAGCCAGTCATAAAAGACCACGTATTGTGTGGTTCCATTTATATGAAATATCCAGAATAGACAAATCTATAGAGACAGAAAATACATTAGTGATTGCCTAGGGCTGGTGGGACTGGAAAGGAATGGGGAGAGACTGCTCATGGCTACTTTTGCGGTTTCTTGTTGTGGTTATAAAAATGTTCTAAAATTGGATAGTAGTAATGATTGTATAACCATGTGATTATAATGCCAAAAACCATTGAACTGTACACTTTAAATGGGTGAATTGTATGGTATTTGAATTATATCTCAATAAAGCTGTTTAAAAAGTACATATAGATGTATAGCAATGATCATTTCTTGGACTTCAGTTCAACAGACATTCCTGTGAGAAGCCCTGTAAGGTATACTTTACGGGGTATATGGTGAGGGAGATGAATGTCTACCCCTAAAATCTGAAAACAGATAAGCCAGAAATCTGATAAACAATAGATGATTATAATAATATCTGCTGTAACTGAGATACTGAAAAGAATGGTGTACAAATGCAAAGGAGAGAGGTGGGTTGGTTCTGCCCAAGGCTGTGAGAGGCATCAGGAAGAAGGTAGTATCCATGCTGGCCCTCTAAGGATGGGTAGGCTTTCAGTAGCCAGTGGCTATGTTGAGCATAGGATATCATAGGCAGAAGGAACAATGGAAATAAGAAGTAAGAAGGAAGGGACTACTGCACAAACGCCAAGGCCTGCTCTGTGTGGCTGCAGTTTTGGGTGAGTAATAGGGAGTCATTGACACTAAGCTGGAGAGGTTCGTTGGAAGTAGATCATGGAGAACTTCTGGAACTATTTAAAAAAGGCAGTGGGTTCTGTCATCAGGTGGTCAGCTTATTTGCTGTCATTGAGTGTTGAAAACAGGGTGGCCGACATCCTGTGAGATGTAGAGGACAGCTTTCTGCATCAGATACGGTTGGGTTGGACTCAGTCACCTCTTAGGATCCTTCTGAGTTAGGTTCGTGTACTTTCCACATGGGATGTAACCAGGTTCTTTCCCATGGGTCTGTGCACCTAAGAGCCAGGTGGGCACAAAAGGGATGAAGCTGCTTTTAGGAATGGCCACACTTTGTTGGCTCTTAGTGATTTTCTTGAGAAATTACAATGAATATTTTTATGTTTCCTAGTGCTTTTCTTTTTTCTTTCCATTTCCTATGATCACAACTCTGTTATGGCAGATTGCTTTTGTTTGTTTTTAGAGAGACATTCTCAATCAGTATTTTAAGTATATAATTTTTCTGGGTAAAGTTGACTCTTACTTTGCTTGAAAAATGCTCATCCTTAAGAAGAAAACAAACAGAACCAGACTACTTCGTTGTCTCTTCACTGTTTGTGGACTTGTCTTTACCTAGGGCCATTTTATTCACTGCTCACCAAAATTGACACCCACGCTAACATATGTGTGTTGTTGGCCATCTGCACAATCCAGGCGTTGTTTTCGAAACCTGACTTAACACAGAACTCAGAAACACAGTGGGCTGTTTTAGATGTTTGTAGCAGTACAGTTCACCACATTTTTAAAATGTACATATGGGGTGTGCATCATTCACATGGGCATAAGTATTCAGGAGAGAATCTCCTTTCAAAGATGAGTATAGTATGTCACTGATTTGTCATGGTCAGCATGTCTGAAAGGCAGGACAGGCGGGTGGCAGTTCAGGTGCATGTATGAGGGTTGAGAGAGCGCTGAGGGGCAGGAGTCTTCTGTTTGAGCTCTGGAATCACTGTACACCCATCAGATCCTCAGTGCCTAGAGGTGACCTTGATGCCTGTCCCACACGCCCCTGGGCCTAGAAAGTTTGTAACCTGTGGCCTTACTGACCTCTTGTTATTTAGGTCCTTTTGAATTTTCAAGTAGGCAATTATGTCATTTCTTCCTTTTTCCATTGGCTTCTGTGTTACTAAAATATTTCCTACTCTTGAGCCCTCAGGATATCAGCTATTCTCAGTGTCTTACACCTTTAACTTGTGACTCTGGTACCAGTCAAGGCCAACAGCAATAAGCTTTTCTTTTTGGCTTCCATAAACATGCTTTGTACTTTATCTGAAGCCCTGAGACCCAGCAGATGTTGACCTCTCAGGCTCTTCTGGGACTCACTCTTGTAGACTTCTTTATTTCTCAGGGCCACAGGAACACAAGGGTGATCAACCCTATTTGGAGATTCTGCTAGCATATTTTTGGTGAAACTACCAGGGGAATATGATGTCTAGCAGTCTGTGTGCTCACTGTTTGCTAGACTGAGCCCACAGAAATCCCAGTAGGAGTCCCGGAATGCTAGGAACACAGCGCTTGTGGTTCTGGGTCTGCCTGGGAAGGAGGATCTGGAAGATATGAAATGAAACCTGTCTGGGGCTTCCTTTGTTTTCTGAAAATTTGAATTTACACAGCCCCCAAAGTAGCCAGGTAGGAGTGCTACAGGCCATTTTATGTTTCTTGTACCGTATGCTGGTTGTCTTATCTTCCTTTGTATGGAATTATAATGAATATTATTGCTTTTTTATTTTGTAGCCTTGGCATTTTTTTGGTTAATGCCATGTAAATTTGGTTAGTCTTCGGTGTTGTAGTGTTCAGAGGGAACGTGTGTGTGTGTGAGAGAGAGAGAGAGAGAGAGAGAGAGAGAGAGAGAGAGGACGATCAGTCCTGAGCTGACATCCATGCCAATCCTCCTCTTTTTGCTGAGGAAGACTGGCCCTGGGCTTACATCTGCGCCCATCTTCCTCCACTTTATATGGGACACCACCACAGCATGGCCTGACAAGAGGTGCGTCAGTGCGCGCCCGGCATCCAAACCCGGGCCACCAGCAGCGGAGCGCGCGCACTTAACCGCTAAGCCACAGGGCCAGCAGAGGGAACTTTTTAAAAACAATCATGTGAGCTTTCCATTGATGACCGTGAATGGAGAGGTGAAATCTTTTAGATGTCTAAAACCTCGCATCTCCCTCTTTATTTTTTAAATCGTAACCAGTGTTTTTGAGAATCTGCTGGTTCTATGCCCTGTACTGGGTGTGGAGGATACAAATAATAAAACATGGTCCCTCTTACACCAACTCGATATTCTGAAAATTGGTAACTAAAGGGAAAGAACTAAAACCTTTTTCCTCTCTTTCCAGTAGGATCTGTGCATCAGGATAAACAAATAACTCCAGTTGATGAACGACAGCTCTTCTTTAAAAAGAATGCCAGCTAATAAGTGCAGAAGGAATGATAAAATTAGAAAAGTCACCATTTTGCAACCTGCAATGAAATAATTCATTTGTGTGATATAAGTATGGATCCTCTGCTCACCCTGCTCAGACTCCAATTCCCTGTGTGGGCTACTGCCACCTCCCCCCATGGACCCCCTCTTCACCTCACACCTAGACCATGTCCCGATCTGGAGACCCCCTTAACTCCTCTTGGATGCTGCATACCCCTCTGGGCTGCTGTGGTTCTCCCCACCCCACAGGGACCCTTAGGTCACATGACCCCACCTAATGGCTTTTGGACTAGATTTCCTGGAGGGAAAGGACAAGGAAGAGCAACTGCATGTTTAGCTTTAATTTTAAGGAAATAGATGTATTGCAGCATTCACCTGTGATAGGTTAAGTTGTCTTTCTTGGTGAAGGAATGCACCTAATGCCAAGTTTTAATTTTTCCTTCTTTAGTGTTGCCACTTTGAACAATGTAATTTTATTAACATTATTCATTATTAATGTAAGATTTTTAACCTTGGTAACTCTGTACCCTGATTTTTATTTTTAAGAGATTATTAGCAATTCAGATAATAGTAAAAGTGGTCAATACTAGAGTCTCTGTCAATTAATCCACCCCAGTTGTTTGTGCTTCCTATAAACATTTAAAGTAAGGCATTTATTCACCAAATGTTAAGTGCCTGCTATGTATAGGACATTTAGGAATAAAAAGTAAGTCAAGTGTTACCTTTTTCTACGGACTTAGATTCTAGCTGGGGAGGCAGGCATGTACACAGCTATCTCTCATGGATGTGCATGTAATACTTATATATATAATATACATCTAACAGAGTATTAGAGGAGTTCAGAAAAGTGAGCAATCAATTCTTGGTGGGGGGAGTTGATTCCTGGGGAAACTTCTCAGAAGAGGTAACTTTCAAGCTGGATATTTAGGGAAAAGAAATGGCATAGATAGGGCCCTCAGTTGAGAGGGCATTGCAGAGTTGGGGAAGCAGGTATAGTCTGGAGTAGATAGGAGCAGATGTGGGACAGAGATGATGGTGGGAGAGATGAGATCAGGAAGGTAGTTTGGTGGCAACATGTGAATGATCCTGAAAGTCATGCTTAAAGAATTTGGGCTTCATTCAGTAGGCAGAGGGGATTGGTTCAAGATTTTTGAGCCAGAAAGGTGACTTATATTTTAGAAACATTTAGGCAAAAATTTAGAGGATGAATTAGATTACAGGCAGGTAAAGCTAGTCTCCCTAATTCCAGACAAACTAAATTGAGTCTGAACTAAGGCAATGGCAGTTGAGATATAGGAGAAGCAGCCAATTCAAGAGCTATTTTGGGAGGTTTCAGCTACAGTGCCACCTCTGCCCCTCATATATGCCCAACTAGTTTCTTTCGGGCATTGTTCTGGCTTTCCCCAGGTATTTGCATGACTGGCATCTTTTCAACATTCCAGTATCACTTCAAATGGGTCCTCCTCAGAGAGTGCCTGTCCCGTCACAAGCATTCTGTCCAGTACCACTGTATTAGTTGTTTCTTGCTCTATAACACATCACCTGGAGATGCAGTGGCCTGAAACAACAATAATCATGTATTAGCTCAGTTTTTGTGGGTCAGGAATTCAGTCTAGGTGCAACAGCAAAGGCTCATCTCTTCTCCAGTGTCTGGGCCTCGGCTAGAAGACTTGAAGATTGGGGCTGGAATCATCCCTCATGTGCCTGGGAATTGATGCTGGCTGTCAACTGGAACACCCATGTGTCGCCCACATAGCCTGGGCTTCCTCACAATGTGGGCAGAGGGTTCCAGGTGCCCTAGAAGAGAGAGAGCCAGGTGGAAGCCGTATTGCATTTTATGGTGTAGCCTCGGAAGTCACACAGCATCACTTCCACTGTATTCTGTTGGTTTGGGCAGTTACCAAGGTTTGCCCAGATTGAAGAGGAGGAAAGATAGACCTTGCTCTCTTGATACAAGTTCAACCAGAGCTTGTAAGAAGAGCATGGAGGATGGGTTATATTGGTGTGGCCCTCTATAGAAAATACAGTCTGCCACAACTGTGCTTAGGTTATTCATACCACTTCTCCCTGTCTTTATAGGTATTTATGAATCTAATCAAGCCCTCTAAAATACGGCTTGCATTTCTTTGTCCACACTCCCAGAGGAGTGTGGAGACATCAGCTTCAATACTTGACCTCATTAATCTGTGAATTTCTTATATTCTGGGATTTTAAATCTGTCTGGGATTTGTTTTGTGGTTCAGCTGACCCGTGAGAGCTATGTGTCAAGTCTGGACCCCTCTAGTCTGTGACACCGGGCGTAGAGGGTGGTGAAGGATCTGTGGTCACAATCTGGGACTTGTGTTGATTTTGCTCTACTGCTAAGATGCAGTATTTCTTCCCTGCACAATTCAAAGTGTGGCTTCAGGTGTCTGTTTAACTACAGAAGGCAAACTGAGTGCGAGCTTTGGTTGAACTTGAATCAGAACATGAAGTGTTAGGGGCCGGCCCCGTGGCTTAGCGGTTAAGTGTGTGCGCTCTGCTACTTGTGGCCCAGGTTTGGATTCCAGGCGTGCACCGACGCACTGCTTATTGGGCCATGCTGAGGCTGCATCCCACATACAGCAACTAGAAGGATGTGCTGCTATGACATACAACTATCTACTGGGGCTTTGGGGAAAAAAAGGAGGAGGATTGGCAATAGGTGTTAGCTCAGGGCCGGTCTTCCTCAGCAAAAAGAGGAGGATTGGTATGGATGTTAGCTCAGGGCTGATCTTCCTCAAAAAAAAAAAAAAAAAGATGAAGTGTTAGCCCTGAAAACAAGAGAAACCATGGGTCACAGATACCTTGAAAAGTTCAAGCCATACAGAATTGAAATGAATTGGTGATAGTCCAACATAGCAAGTGATGGCTCTGAATGGCTTAGAGGACTTACCTTCAGATGTAAGAAGAAATCATTAATTCATTGCTTCTTTGAGTTGGAAGTCATGTCAAATGGGTCCATGTTGCTAGTGAACTTCCTGGGCACAAGTACTGGGAAGCCTTCTTGCAGTCTGCTTCATAGGAATTGGTAGAAAAGGCTCTCAAGAAACAAGTAGGGTGCAGGTACATTGAAAACCTCAAGATCAGTCAACCTGAAATTAGAACTTAGTGTGATCCCGCATAAAAGCTTATGGCGATAGATCAACCTGATCATCTGACAGGCCCCTGAGTGTTGGGGATGTAGTGGCATTGGCAAGCCAGCTTTGTAAAGTGAGGCCAGTGCTTATGGTGGAGGTAATGATCCCAGGAGCAACAGTAGGAGGAGTCTAGAGAAAAGACCCTGGGCAGTTTTTAGTGACTTTATGCAAAACAGTTTTTGTCTAGTGACCTAACCAAGATTGCTGTGAGATAAGCAGATAATAAAAGGTGGGGATGCCTCTTGAAATGTGTCCTATTAAGGACTCCTCCAGCCTGTTCTCTGACATGTGGATTGTGGTTGCTGCCTTTCAGATTGTTGTGAGGATTTTTTCTTTTGTTTTCTTTTCTTTTGGTGAGGAAGATTGGCCCTGGGCTAACATCCGTGCCCATCTTCCTCTACTTTATATGTGGGATGCCTGCCACAGCATGGCTTGACAAGCAGTGCATAGGTTCGTGCCCAGGATCCAAACCCACAAACCCTGGGCCGCTGAAGTGGAGCACGTGAACTTAACCATTACGCCACCGAGCCAGCCCCAATGTTGTGAGGATTAAATAAGAATGAGTATGTAGAATTCCCAGCAAACTGTTCCCCATGTAGTAATGATAGCAGCTACTTATTATCATCATTATTGCTGTTGTCTTTTTTATTTTGTGTTTTGATATTAAATTGGTTAGAATCTAAGAAGGTTTCCCATTGTTTTCTCTCTTAGATCTGTGACTTTGGCTTGGCCCGTGTTGCAGATCCGGACCACGATCACACAGGGTTCCTGACGGAGTATGTAGCCACACGTTGGTACAGGGCTCCAGAAATTATGTTGAATTCCAAGGTAAGGACTAAGTTTGCATAAAAAGAAAACCAGGAAGCAAAAGAACTTTCGAGGCATGTTGCAGTAAGCCTCCCTCTCAGTAAGCTTGTTTCCGCTTGGGTTGAGGCTTGGCTTGTCTGGCCAGCCCATGTCTGGCCAGAACGAAGGTGCTGTCTTAATCTCCTGTTCAGCATTGAACTCCTGGGCCCTGGGTTTTGGCCTCTCCACCTCAGCTAGAGTAGTGCCAACATGTTGTAGAGTTGGAGGCCGTGCCTCTCTGGTCACTGTTAAAATAAATGGTCTTGGGGGCTGGCTCAGTGGCATAGTGGTTAAGTTCGCGTGCTTTACTTCAGCAGCCTGGGGTTCATGGGTTCGGATCCTGGGCGCAGACCTACACACCACTCATGTGGTGGCGTCCCATATACAAAATAGAGGAAGATTGGCACAGTTCTTAGCTCAGGGACAATCTTCCTCAAGCAAAAAACAAAAGAGGAGGATTGGCAACAGATACTAGCTCAAGGTCAATCTTCCTCAATAAAAAATTTTAAAAAATAAAAATAAAAAATAAATGGTCTTTGTTCCACCACTTTGTCCCACCACATGTCAGCTCTCCTGAAGTCCTACCCATGGCAGCTTTCATAGCTGCTACTGCCACTGCCGGGTGCAGGCTGAGTTTGTGTTAGAGGTTATCCAATAGTGTGTATTTCTTTGAACGTGGACCAGGGCTGTTCTGTAAAGATTAGATTTATCTGATAATGAAGAGTGTCTCTTAAGCAGAATTATAATATAATTTGAAAAAAACAGATGTGGAAAGAATAGGAACTGCTATAGATTCTTTCAAAATTACGTGGTAGTCCTGCTCCCAAATGACACATGTTCCTCTGCATTTCACAGTGTCTGTGGAGAGTGTGTCCAAGGTGGCAGGCAAACTCTTCTAACAGGGTCTCTGTCTTAGTCAAGAAATGATTGAATAAATTTATAAAAGCAAGAAGAAGTGAAGTATAACATCTTTGTTAGGTTTATGAGCCAGGTGGCAAGCATGGAGGGCTGCTATGGAGATCGAGATGTAGTAGTTTTATTTTATTTTATTTTATTTTTTTGCTGAGGAAGATTTGCCCTGAGCCAACATCTGTTGCCAATCTTCCTTTCTTTTTTTTCCCTTGAGGAAGATTACCTCTGAGCTAACATCTGTGCCAATCTTCCTCTATTTTTTTGTATGTGGGTTGCTGCCACAGCATGTCTGACGAGTGGTGTAGGTCCACGCCTGGGATCCAAACGCGCGAACCTGGGCACCAAAGCGGAGTACACTGAACTTAACCACTGCACCACAGGGCTGGCCCCCCAAGATTTAGTATTTTTAATATGTCGTTTGCAAATAGTAGGTGAACAGGTGTTAAGTTTTAGGAGTTAAGTAGGCCTGACATACTTCCTGTATCTAGTATCTCAAGATCATGAGATTCTTAAACTTAATTTCATCTACCGTAATGTAACATTAAGATACATGAAGAAGAGCAATAAAAGTAGACTTTGGACCTCATGTCGCAGATCTGGGAACCAGAAATCATCCTGAGAGGCTTGATGGGAATGAAAGGAACAGGTCTAATTAGCCCATAGGCTGTGTTCTCTTCCTTCATCCTTTATTGAGTAGAAGGGCTTAGGGTGAACATTAGATTGCGTTTGTGAGGAAATGGAATTTGTTTAAAGCAGTTAGTTATTCTTGATATCATACATTTGTTCAGTTTAGTTATAAAAGTAAAATTCCATTAAAAGTCCATTGTAAAGAATGATTTGGTGTAACAGATGTTTCGAAGAAAAAAATGCTATGTTGATTGTCTTATAATTCTGTATTACAAATAATCTCACACAGCAGGTTCTTTGGCCACGTGACAGCCATTCCAAACAAGAAGCATTCACCTGTGCACGTGCATTGCATGCTGGTTGTAAAGGAGAGCTGTCAGTTTGCTTTTTATCCTGGTGGCCTCATGGTCTTGCAACCTCCATCCCGACTTGAGACGCCTCCACTGTCTTCACTTCTTAGTCACCCTGCTGGGAGAAGTAGCCAGGGAGGGTGGCCTCTGTGTTCTCTGAGGTGCCCAGTGCTCCCTTCTTGCAGAGTTAACTATGGTGAAAACTGAGTGTGAATTCTTTTTTATTCACAGCACCTCTAACCTGAGAGTGTTACTTCTAGCTATGTATTCATTCTTTTCTTTTTATTAATTTAGAACATTTTCAAACCCATAAAAGAATGAGAGTACAGTGAGCACCCATATACCCTTTACCTAGGTTCACCAGCTGTTAACATCTTACTACTCCCTCCCTGGCTGTCGCTGTCTCTGCCTACCTTCCTCTCTCTCTTCTTTCTCTTCTCTTGGGTCAAACCCTCTGACACCTCAACATAACCTAACACTTTACTCCTAGACCCTTTGGTGCATACTAATACTGCTTAAAAGGGGGTATTCTTTCCCCACAGCCACAGTACCCTTAGCACACCTAAGACTCAATCAGCATTGATTCAATGACATCCCAGTTGTCCCCCCACCAAAAGCTCTTCATAGCTGTTTTTATTTTGTTTTCAGTCCATGATCTAATCAAGGTTCATGCAGTGTACTCAGTCTAGAATAGTCCTCCTGCTCTTCCTGTCTTCTTCATGACGTTGAATACTTTGCAGAGTACAGATGAGTTTTGCAGAATGGTTCACATTCTGGATACTTAGGACTGGTTCCTCATGATTAGATTTAGGTCACGCCTTTCCGGCCCAATCCCCAAAGATTCTTGGAAACCATATATGTGGGTCTCCTGTTTCCCAGCAGCCTTTCCTTCAGTGGCTTACCCCTTGATGACTCTTGCTTCTAGCAGATAGTTATCGTATTGGGGTTTGCAAAATGGTGGTTTTCTAAAGTTATTGTTCCTTTTACATTTATTAGCTGGCATTCTTCTAGGAAGAAGAGCTTTTCCTTTTTTCTCTTCTCTTGCTCTGTCTCCCACCTTTGTTTTTAAAACACTACTGTGGACTCATGGATTTTTTTCTGTGTGTGCTGTCCATTATCATCTTTTGTTTTATATGTTAACGTTTGATATTTTTCACTTAAAAATGTTTATTTTCTACAACACAAACATTTTTTTGAGAAGAGTGGCATTGTTTTCATTTTTGGAAATCTCTTTAACGTCTAGCTTAATAGAGTACTGCTGGATTCTCATCTGGTTCTGCACTCTGTCAAATACATTGTTTTGGTTTAAGCTAATGAAGAAAAGTCTTGACACAAATACCTAGTTGGGAAAAGGAGTACGTTAGTAGTCTTTTCAGCAACTTGAGGCTGTTCTTTAGTACTACACCAAAACTCAACAAAATGAAAAGTTAATTGCAATGTGGAATCTGAAACCCTGCCAGTGAACTTTTTGTATGGTTTTATTAAAATCCATTGGTCTACTTTAGACTCATACTTGTGCAAGATTTTGTAATAGCAAGCATTTGGAAAATACTGGTTCACTGGGTTTTGCAGGTCTTCCCAATATTATTGTACTTCATATACAGTATCATCACATGTCCTGTAGCCTCTGGGAATATCTCATGTACCCTGTGAGAGAATGAGTGAAAAGGAGAACAGTGTCTTAGTAGCATTATAAAGTAGTGTCACCACTCGGGTCCTTAGAGGGAAGCCACACAGAGCTCTGGGCCACCGTGGAGAGCTGCTGGATAGAACTCCTGTATCCCCTTCACCTCAGATTCAGACTCACCAATTCTTTAACCTTTGTCCACTTGCTTCATCATTCTCTCTGTATACATGTGTGGTTTTTTTTTTCCTCTGAGTCATTTGAGAGTCAGGGGTAGATATGCCCTTTTACCCCTAAGTATTTCAATGTATATTCCCTTGGAACAGTGATTCTCATGTTCCCCGAGGACATTTGGCAGTGTTTGTTTGGAGACATTTTTGGTTGTCGCAAGTGGGAGGGGAGTGCTGCCTACCAGCATCAAGTAGTTAGAGGTCAGAGATGCTGCTAAACGTCCTGTAATACACAGGACAGCCCCACAACAAAGACTTATCCAGCCCAAAATGTCAGTAGTCCCAAGGTTGAGAAACCCTGTCTTAGAAGAAGGATTTTCTCTAACATGACATTAAAATTAGGAAATTTAACACTGATCCAATATCTAATGTGCAGTTTATAGACAGTTTTTACATTACAAATTTTGGATATTGTCCCAATAATAATGTTTATAGCTTTCCTCTCCCCAGTCCAGGCTCACACATTGCATTGTTTCTTTAGTCTCCTTTAATCTGAAATAGTTCCTCAGCCTTTCTTGACCTTGACATTTTTGAAAGGTGCAGGTCACCTATTTTGTAGAATGCTCCTCAGTTTTGTGTTATGCATTTTGGGCATGAACACTGCAGAAACAATATTTTGTTCTCAGTTTGCCTGTCAGGGGTCCCATCTTGTTTATTACATCAATATCAGTGGAGTTCATGTTGATCTTTTGGTTAAGATAGTGCCCTCCAGGTCTCCACCATAATTTGGTGGTAATTATGGTTAATTATAGCAATAGTAATTATTATTAGGGCCAGCCCGATGGTGTAGTGGTTAAGTTAGTGCTTCAGCAGCCCAGGGTTTGTGGGTTTGGATCCAAGGCACTGACCTACACACCACTCCTCAAGCCATGCTGTGGTGGCATCCCACATACAAAGTGGAGGAGGATGAGCACAGACGTTAGCTCAAGTTAGTCTTCCTCAAGCAAAAAGAGGAAGATTGGCAACAGATGTTAGCCCGGGGCCAATCTTCCTCAAAAAAAAAAAAAACAACTCTGGGCCAGCCCTGTGGTCTAGTGGTTAAGTTCGGCACGCTCCGCTTCAGCAGCCTGGGTTTGGTTCCCAGGCACAGACCTATACCACTCATCAGTGGCCAGGCTGAGACAGCAACCCACATAGAAAATAGAAGAAGATTGGCAGAGATGTTAGCTCAGGGCGAATCTTCCTCAGCAAAAATAAATAAATAAAACATTTTTTTAAAGTAATCATTATTATGTTAATAATTAATAGGAATTTATGAGGAAATACTTTGACTACATAACTTATCTCTTCATCAAACTTTCACTCACTAGTTTTATCATCCATTGATAATTTTATAACTGTCATTCCCTCTATATTTTTTTTTAAATAATTTTATTTATTTTTTTTTATCCCCCAAAGCCCCAGTAGATAGTTGTATGTCATAGTTGCACATCCTTCTAGTTGCCGTATGTGGGACGCGGCCTCAGCATGGCCTGAGAAGCAGTGCGTCAGTGCGCGCCCGGGATCGAACCCGGGCCGCCAGCAGCGGAGCGCGTGCACTTAACCACTAAGCCACGGGGCCGGCCCTCCCTCTATATTTTTGTTCTCTCCATTTATTAATTCATGGTTATTTTATTCAGTGGCTTACAATTCATATCTACCATTCTGTGTTTTGACGCTCAAATTGTCCCCGATTTTCCAGTGGAAGCCGCTGTTGCCATATCCCGACTGCGCTTGCTTTTCTGCTCTAGATGCTCCAGGCTTACCTTAGAGTACTTTCCCTGTCCCAGACTTGAAGCAGCCACTTCTCCAGGGAGCCCTGGTTCCTTTTAGTCAAGTTATTTTTTGTGTGTGTTTTTTTTTTTTTTGAGGAAGATTGACCTTGAACTAACATCTGTTGCCAACTTCCTCTTTTTCTTTTTTTTTCTCTCCCCAAAGCCCCAGTAAATAGTTGTGTATCATAGCTGTAGGTCCTTCTAGTTCTTTGTAGGACGCCACCTCAGCATGGCTCGGTGAGTAGTGAGTAGGTCTGCGCCAAGGATCCGAACCAGCACACCCTGGGCTGCCGAAGCAGAGCTCGCAAACTTAACTACTGCACCACTGGGCCGGCCGTGTTTTATGTGTTTTATTTATTTATTTATTTATTTATTTTTATTTATTTTTTTTCCCCCAAAGCCCCAGTAGATAGTTGCATGCCATAGTTGCACAGCCTTCCAGTTGCTGTATGTGGGACGCAGCCCCAGCACGGCCGGAGAAGCGGTGCGTCGGCACGTGCCCGGGACCCGAACCCGGGCCGCCAGCAGCAGAGTGTGAGCGCCCAACTGCCAAGCCACGGGGCCGGCGCCTGTTTTATGTGTTTTAAACGTTCCTTTTTATTTAGTTTTGGCCCAAAGCAAAAGTTATTTTGGATTACTAGAGTTTTGGAAAGAATTATTTTGATATTCAACCCCATTTTATCATAGCTGTAGATCTGATCATTAATTCTTTGTTTGATTTTCCAAAACAATTTTACTGTATTTCCCTAAACTTTAATATTCGGCTGAATTTTCTTTCTCTGTAGCTAGTCTCCACATTTCTTCTTCCATTTATCACTACACCTAGCATTTTCCATAAAATTCAACTTAAACTCCTTGGAGAAACATCTTTTTTGCAGTTATATGATTTAGACAGATGATTTTTCCATGTCTTTTTTCAGAATTCCTTTAAAAGAAAAATTATACCTGAAAAGTGAATGAGCAAAAGAAGACAAGAAATAGGGATTGGTAAACTATGATGGAGCCAGCACACACCTTTTTTTGCAGAAGTCAAGGGTTTTCAGCCTGACTTTTTTGAAAATAATTTGCAAAATGAACAAAGATATTCTGGAAGTGTAGCAGTGCCCCTTTTTCTGAGTTGGTTTCCAGGTTTCCAGAACGGATAAATGGGCCACAAATGTCCTAAAGCAATGTGTGTTACTGGTTTATCCTTTTTCCAGCTTCAGCTTATACGGATTCTGATTCTTTCTCTCAAATAATTTGGAAAAAGGAACAAAGTGTACTTTGGAAGTTCTAATTTAATAATAATAAGTTAATCAACTTTGAAGAGATATAATCAAGTAATTTTGGTCGTTCAACATCTTCTGAGAAAGACAAATTGTTATTTGTTTCTCCATGCTCTCCTCATTTATTTCTGAATTGTAGAGCCAAAGGAGAAACTAAAACTCCTGTCAGCCACATGCCTGTCATGTGGGAGGATCTCATTGTGTCATGTAACACTAGATTCATTCTCGGTCTTTCTCCCTTTTCTACTGCAGGGCTATACCAAGTCCATTGATATTTGGTCTGTAGGCTGCATTCTGGCAGAGATGCTCTCCAACAGGCCCATCTTCCCGGGGAAGCATTATCTTGACCAGCTGAACCATATTCTGGGTAAGGTTCCCAAGCCCTTAGAGGCTGCATTTACTCAGTTCATCTGCCCACAGCTTACATCAGAGTCACTTCATTAAATTAAGAAGAGTTCTAACAACTCTTTAACCTATGATAGACATAAGTTTTTAATCTTCCTTGATTTAGAATGTTAAAGATCCTTATAGGGGCCGGCCCCATGATGTAGTGGTTAAGCCCACATGCTCTGCTGCTGGCGGCCTGGCTTCAGATCCCGAGTGCACACCGATGCACCGCTTGTCACCCCATGCCGTGGCAGCGTCCCATATAAAGTGGAGGAAGATGGGCATGGATGTTAGCCTAGGGCCAGTCTTCCTCAGCAAAAAAAGAGGAGGATTGGCATGGACGTTAGCTCAGAGCTGATCTTCCTCACCAAAAAAAAAAAAAAAAGGACCCTTGGAAAAACTTGTTAATAAGAAAGATAAGCATTGGGAGGTGGTGAGAAGGCGTTAATTATCAGGGTCCATTCTGCCCCACAGCTGATGGTGTGTGGTCAGTTTACCATGGTCTTGATAATTAACAGCTAACTATTTTATCTGATAGGTATTCTTGGATCCCCATCACAGGAAGACCTGAATTGTATAATAAATTTAAAAGCTAGAAACTATTTGCTTTCTCTTCCACACAAAAATAAGGTGCCATGGAACAGGCTGTTCCCAAATGCTGACTCCAAAGGTAAATATTATTTCCTTGACTATTTTTCTTAGGTTTAGCTTTTTATTTGTTTGTTTAATTTGTTAAATCATTAGGTCACTAACCTGAAAAGTTAGCCTATGGCTGTGGGATAATGCCTTATTTAGTGCTCACTCTTTATTGCTTTCTTTCCTTTTTATTTGGGATCGGGGGCAGTAGGATAAGGGAGTCTGGGGGTGACTGTCTAGTTTTGTATCTTTTAGTTTCTTTGCTACTTATTGGATTAAGTTCACAGTTTTAGGATGTGGAGAGTCTGGAAACCTGCAAAACAAATCACACCTTTTTCCGTCTTGTCATTTGATCATTTTTATAGTCAAGTGTTTTGAAGAATAATTTATAGAGAGTAAAATTCACCCTTTTTAGTTGTGCAAGTCTTTGAATTTTAACAAATGTATACAGTCATATAGCTGCCACCACAATCAAGATACGGAGTATTTCCATCGTCCCCAAAAGCTGCCTTATGCCCCTTCGTCCTCAGTTCCTTCCCCTAGTCCCTAGCAATCTCCGATCTCATTTCCATTCGTATAGTTTTGCCTTTTCCAGAAAGTCATAGAAATGTGATTATGCAGTATGGAGCCTTTTATGTCTGGATTCTTCCACTCAGCATAATGCATTTGAGATTTACCTGTATTGTTGCTTGTATCAGTCTCTTCAACAAAAGGTCCAGAAATAGTTAGACTTCTGTATGTGGAAAAAAAAACAAAACTAAAAATAGAACATAGACCTAAATATATATAGACCTAAAACTGTTAAACTTCGAAAAGAAAACAGGACAGAATCTTCATGACCCTAGGTTAGGTGAAGATTTCTTAGATGAAACACCAGGAGCATGATTCATAAAAGAAAACAGTGATAGATTATAGATTTTATTATTTGATATTCTTAAAAAGTTAACTTGGGGGGCCGGCCCTGGGGCTTAGCAGTTAAGTGTGTGCGCTCCGCTACTGGCGGCCCAGGTTCAGATTCTGGGCGTGCACCGACGCACCGCATGCTGAGGCCGCGTCCCACATGCAGCAACTAGAAGGATGTGCAGCTATGACATACAACTATCTACTGGGGCTTTGGGGGGAAAAAAGGAGGAGGATTGGCAATAGATGTTAGCTCAGGGCCGGTCTTCCTCAGCAAAAAGAGGAGGATTGGCATGGGTATTTGCTCAGGGCTGATCTTCCTCACCGAAAAAAAAAAAAGTTAAGTTTGTTTAATAATTATATTATCCTTTATTCCCATTAACCGTGTATCTGTTAAATATATTAGGCAGCTATTTCTTAAAACTTTATACTAAAATGATGCCACCCCCAAAAACGTCCACATTCTAATCCCCAGAATCTGTGAATGTTAGGCTACATGGCAAAGTAGAATTAAGGTTGCTCATCAGCTGACTTTAAAATAGGGAGGTTATCCTGGATTATCTCAGTGGGCCCAGTATAGTCGCAAGGGTCCTCAAAAGTGAAAGAGGGAATCAGAACAGGGAACTAGAGAGAGCGCACGCAGCTTGCTGGCACCTTGGTGCTTGTTCTTCCATAGCTTTCTCTATCTCTGACATATGCATGTTGTTACCTAAAATTTACTTTTTAAAAAAAATTATTATAAAAGTTAACATTTTTGGTAAAAACTCAAAAATCATAGGAATATTCAACTAAGAAGGTGAAATTCTTTTATAATTATTCCCTAAAGGTCACTGTCAGTAGAATTGTGTCTTAAGTATCTTTCCATGTTAGTACATATATCTGGCTTATCTTTAACATTTTTACATTTTCATCCAGAAGATTTATGTGTGTACATATGTGTGTATTATTTTTAACTTTAACAACTGTCTACTTAGATGTTGAATTTGTTTTATGTATTCACTTGAGTCAAGGTTCAGAAACGCTTGGTGGTTTAAAACTGAATTTCTGTTGGATGTAGAAGGAACTGTCTTTTAAATCTCTGATATAAAGATAGTTTCTTATCGTGGGAGACAGTTTAGAAGTATAGAAAGAATAGATAAGAGAATAAGAATTACTCTTAATTACCGGAATCCCAAAATACATTTTGCTGTACCAATGAGTGCACAACTTTTACCTATTTAGTTATAATTATATAATGTATTCTAATTGCAGGATTTTTTAAAATTAGAACTTGACATGCATTGAACATGTTGCTAATTAGATGGCTTTGTTACCTAAATCTTATTTCCTGAGTTGCCTTTTTAAGAAGTGTATATATAACAAAACTGCATAAATAAGACTTTGTGATAAACAGACCTCCCAGCCTTCCCTCCTGGTTTTTCTTCACTCTTTTTTATAGTTGTGATTTAAATCAAATTTTCTGAGGCTTTCTTTTCTAGCTTATTTTCCTTAGGTTAAGGTCTTGAACTTTGAGATTGGTTCCTTGAGATAATAATTAACACCACTAAAAGCCAGAAAGTTAATTTTGAAATGTAGGCTTTGGATGAATATAATGAAGAGGCAGGGAAGGACTGTAAACAGAATAAAGAAAGTGGAGAACTAGGAGTTGGTGGTGCTAGAGTGAGCAGTACAGCATCGTGTATTAGGAGCACAGGCTTTATAGCCAGACCTCTTCGGTTCAATCCACAGCCCAGCCACTTACTAGCTGTGTGAGCTTTGGGTAAACTACTTAACCTCTCTGAGCCTCAGTTTTCCCATTTATAAAATAAGGTTCGTAATAGTACCTGCATCACAGGGTTGTGTGAATGTCCTGATCTCTGGCATTTGTAGGTCTGGATTCTCAGATCTCAAGACTGAAACTTTCGTTTATACGTCTTAGAGATCTTTCCATATCTGTAGTTATAAAGAGTGGCTACATGGTGTTCCCTTGTAGGGATGACCCATAGTGTCTTTAACCACTCTCATATTGGACATGGAAGTTCACATCAGTTATCTCTTGCTGCATAACAAACCACTCCACAACTCAGGGCCTGAAAACAACCACCACATATTTGTTCAAAAGTGCATTGGGCTAGGCACAACTGGGTGGGTCTGCTCAGCTCACCTCAAGTTACATGGTCTAAGGTGGCCTCACCACATCTTGCAGTTGGTTCTCCTCCATGCAGTTGCCTCTCATCCTACGGTAAACCAGACTGGGCTGCTTCTTATGTTGGCGGAAATATTCCAAAAGATCAAGAGCAGAAGCTGCAAAGGCTCAGAACAGCGGACACTTCTGCCATAGTCACAAGGTCAGCCCAGGTTCAAGGTGTGGAGAAGTAAATCCACCCCTTGATGGGAGGAGCCATAAAGAATCTGTGGCCATAGTTAATCTGCCACCAGGTTGTTTCTATTATTTTACTATAACATACATATTATTTATAACAAATAGATCTGAGGGTCTGTTCTGTGCCATCATGGGTTCTAAGGCCCTGGGCATAGAGCAGCAGTAAGACAGATTACCTGCCTGCAGGGAGCTAATAGTCTAGATCTATAGGAAAGTGACATAAAGAAATGAATGGAAGACCTCAGGGAACTCACGAGATTAAAACTTTCAAGCTGAGACACTCCTGTTTTTAAGTCTGGTTAATAATAGTTCACAGAAAAGGAAATGTAAAGGTCTCTTAAATAGAGGAAAAGGCACTCACTTTTATTCATTATATGAGATATGAACACAGAAAGGTCAGTAATTCTGTTTTCTCCGCCACCCATCACAGTAGCAAACATCAGAAAGTTTGATAACCCACTGTGTGGTCAGGGCTGTGGGGAAACGAATGTTCTCAGAGACAGCTGGTGGAGTGTAAATTGGGTGAGTCTCTCTGGAGGGCAGTTTGGCAATTCTGTCACATGCTTTTTGTTCCAGCAATTCTGGGCAGTGAACTTTTGGGTCTGCCAACCAAATGGGGGAGAAATCACATTTTAATTTGTTTTTCTTTAATTAAGAGTGAGATTGAATATTTTTTCACGTTTGTTGGAAATTTCTGATTGCTGAGTCCTTTGACCCAGTAGTATTGTAGATTTTTTCTTCAAAGGAGTCTAGCTTAGGATTCTCTCCAAAATTACTCCAGGGGGGTAATTTTGAGGGGGAAGAAAGGATTATTATTCAGCAGATGGTACTGGGCTAGTTGAGTAACTATTTGGAAGAAAATCAACTTAAATCATTACTCACACATAAACTCCAAAAGAATTGATGATTAAATACTTTTTAAAAAAATTATACCGTTAAAAACGAACTATTGGGGCCGGCCTGGTGGCGCAAGTGGTTAAGTGCGCGTGCTGCACTGCAGCGGCCCAGGGTTCGCCGGTTCGGATCCCGGGTGCACACTGACACACTGCTTGGCAAGCCACGCTGTGGCGGCGTCCCATGTAAAGGGGAGGAAGAAGAGCCTGGATGTTAGCACAGGGCCAGTCTTCCTCAGCAAAAAAAAAAAAGGAGGATTGACAGATGTTAGCACAGGGCTGATCTTCCTGTCACACACACAAAAAAACGAACTATTTTGTTGTTAGCGCTGTCGAGTGAATTCCAACTCCAGCAACCCTGTGTACAGCAGAGCAGAACCCTGCCCGGTCTTTCTGTGCCATCTTCTCACCTTCCATTTCTGTATCAGACAATGTTCCACTGCTGTTCACAGGGTTTTCATGGCCGTTTTTTTCAGTAGTTGCTCGCCAGGTTTTCCTTCCTAGTCTGTCTTAGTCTGAAAGCTCTGCTGAAACCTGTCCACCATGGGTGACCCTGCTGGTATTTGAAATACCAGTGGCATAGCTTTCAGCAATACGCAGCCACCACCGTATGAGAACGGACAGATGGATGGTGTGGTTCCGTGACCAGGAAACGAACCTGGGCTATGAAACGAATTGGGCAGTGAAAGTGCCAAATCTTAACCACTAGACCAGCAGCGCTGGCCAACGATATTTAGAGTATTCAATATTTTTCTGATCTCTGCATGGAGAAAGACTCTCTTTCTAAGTTTTAAAAAAATAAACTTTCTAAGCTTTAAAAAAATAAACCAAGAAAACAAAAGAAATAAAGAAAATAAAGGAAAGATAGTAGATTTGATCACATAAAAGTTTAAAACTTAAAATAGGTTAGACAGATCAGGTGTGCACAAAAAGTATAAAATGTTCTAAACTGAATAACATTTGAGAGATCCTGTTCTAACTGTTCTCTTGAAGGCGGCACAGCACAGTGATTAGGCCTGTGCTCTGGAATCAGCCTCCTGAGTTCAAATGGGCTCCACCACCTCAGGTCTTTGACTTCGGACAAGTTATTTAACCTTTCTGTTTCACAATTTCCTCATCTCAAAATTGGGACAAATTGCATTTCCCACCTCATAGGGTAATTGGGATGGTTAAGTGAGTTATTAGCTGTTAATGTTAGACTCATTATTAATATTATTAGTGTATAAAGAACAGAGACAAATCTAAGATCTCAGTGGATAAGTAAATGAGCAAAGGACAAGAGCACACACTTTACAGGAAGAAATACTGGGATGAGGAAAACTAGGAGGAGCAGGTTGGGGGATAGCAATGGAGAATTTATAGTTTGGACCATGTTAAATTGGAGACACCTGTTAGGCATTAGAAACAACCTAAATGCTGAATGGTTGAGTAAACTATGACATATCTACTTAAAGAAATATTAGAAAGTCACTGAAAGTGATTTTTACAAAGTTTCTATAGCAAGGGAAAATACTAATGAGCAATGTTGACTGGGGAAATGATACAGCATTTGTTATATATAGCATGATCTCAACTATGTAAAAGAAGATGCACAGAAAAATTCTGCAAAATATGTCAAAAGATTCACAGTGGTTACCATTGAATGATGTGGGTGCCGGGGGTTGAGGAATCGTGGGTGAGTCATTCACACAAACTAGAGGGTGAGCCATCTGAGGCCTTCTCAGTTCCACTCAACGAAAACCTACTGCCAATGGCTTAGGCTTGAAGGACTTTACTGGGTCTCATAACCGACAGGTCCAATAGTGTGTGGATCCCAGGGCACGGCCACTCTGACCAGAATCTGCGCTTCTCTGTCCTTGAGCATTGCCTCCCTCTGTGCCATCTTTATCAGTAGTCAGCCAACTTTCTCGTGGTGAGAAGATGGCCACCAGCAGCTCCTGGCTCACACCAGCCTGTTTCCTGATAGTTTCAACTCAAGAATGGGGCTGACACTCATTGCCTTTTTATACTCATCCCTGACCAGTCATTGTGGCCAAGGGAACCCAGGTGAATGTGGCCAAGCCAGTGTCACCATTCCCACGACACAGCCAGGGAGCATGGGCAAGCCTGAGAGCTCCCCCACAGCAAGCGCAGCTCCATGTGATTAGAGGGCAGTGGACACTGGCAGGCAAAACCAACAGACGACCATCAGCCTGAAGAAAGATGAGGAATTCTGTTCTTTATCTCTTGCTTTTCTTTATTTTTTAAAATCAAAAAATGTTCAGTTCATGGTGCAACCTCTATGCAAAACAGTATGGAGATTCCTCAAGAAATTAAAAATAGAAATACATTACGATGCAGCTATCCCACTACTGGGTATCTACCCAACGAACCTGAAATCAACAATCCAAAGAGGCTTATGCACCCCCTGTGTTCATCGCAGCATTATTCACTATAGCCAAGACATGGAAGCAACCCGTGTCCCTCAACTGATGATTGGATAAAGAAGATGTGGTATATATACCGTGGAATACTACTCAGCCATAAAAAAAGACAAAATCGTCCCATTTGCAACCACATGGATGGACCTGGAGGGTATTATGTTAAGCAAAATAAGCCAGAAAGAGAAAGACAAACAGTGCGTGATTACACTCATATGTGGAAGGTAAACCAACACACAGACAGAGAGAACTGTTTGGTGGTTACCAGGGGCTGGGGGTCGGGGGTGGGCACAAGGGGTGAAGGGATGCACTTATGTGATGACTGACAAACAATAACGTACAACAAAAATTTCACAATAAAAAAAAAAGCCAAAAAAAAATATTCAGTTCATATAAGAAGTGTGTCTCCATTTCTTAGGTAACCTACTGTCTGAAAAGCTTCCAGACTTTGTTATTGCCCCTATAAATACATATGTTAGTTGTAAATGGGATCATAAGCTATGTACCCTTTTATTACCTACAGAGAGTTGTATTTATTAATCTGAAGCATGGCTGACAGTTCTAGGCTAAAGATAGATTTAGGAATTTTTTAGCAAATGGCATTTGAAATCATGCAAGAGGTTGAGACAGTAGAAGAATGAGATGTGTAAGAAATTGGAGAACATGAACCTTCAATGGGCAATGGAATAGGAAGTCTTGAAGACCGTAGAACGAAAGGACAAAGAAAATAGCTAGTGCAGTATTTCACAGAGGCAGAAGATGGCATTATAAGAAAGTGCAATGTTCAGCAGTTTCCATGCAGCAGAGAGGCTTCCAATTAAGGGGTCGTTGGTGACCACATATGAGTAGTTGAAACACGGAGTGTGAATGGGAAGTTTGAAATGGAAAGTGGAGATGGGAATGACTGGTCCAGATGACGGGCAGCTGGTTGTGGTCAGACCACACATTGGGGAGCATTGGCTTTGAATAGGAAGAAGATCTCCTCTTTCCACAGTAAGGAAGTGTATGGGTCTGGGTGGAAGGACATCCAGAAAGGTCACTCCTTGGGATCTGTTTTCTCAGTAAGCACCCTCAGTGAGATCTGCTGAGAGTAATAAGGGTCACTTAGCAGGAAGGGCATGATTCAGGCCGTGCAAGTTGAGAAGAACCTTAGAATAGAGAAGGGGCTGACCAGGGATTTCCCTGAGCTCTTGGGGTCCTCGAGATTAAAAAAACCAGTGCCAACTGTTTGTGATACAACAGTCCTCAAGAGTGCTCCTTTAGACCTCTGAGGTCCCCAAGGTGCTTTCAGGCTGTCCATAAGGTTACGACTGTTTCCACAACAACGCTAAGGTGTTCTTCCACTTGTCTCTGTACTGCCGTCTGCACTCCTGGTGGTGAGCAAGACTGCCAGCACCTCAACACAGGACAAGGCAGTGGCAGTGCCATGCCCTCAGAGCTAAAAACCAGTGCCAACTGCATGTAAAAATGTCCTGATGAAGCAGTGAGAAGTACTCATAAATCTCATCCTTCTTGCGTGTCTTTTTAATGTTATGTGTGACAGAACGGGAAGTACCCATAGAGCGTGTCAGCTGCTTACTGAGTGCAGTGGTTTACTCAAAGAAAAGCGCTGGTGTAGTTGTTTGAGTTGTGAGCTGAATTAGCTGCTTTTTAAAATCGATCCTCAATAGTTTTTAAGAGTAGGATTCTGAGATCAAAAAGTTTGAGAAGCATTGTTGCAATGGCACAGTTTGCACAGGTGGGTCTTTTTCTCTGGCCCTGCTTAGAAATTCAGGTTGCAGATGGAAGTGACAGATTGCAGCTTTGATCCAGAATCAGAGTTTTGCTGGGTAGGTGAGATGGACGCACAGGGGTACTGCGGAGAGCCAGTCGGATGACCCGCCCTGGGTCCTGGGCCAGGACAGGAAGGAAAAAAGGCTGATGGACCAGAAGGGTAGGGTCATGTGGCTACGCATCCAGTGAAGTTAAAGAGAAGGTGTGAGATTCCTGGGAAGGTCAGGGATCATGGTCGGATATAATCCCAGCCTCGAAGGGGCTTCCACTCTTTTAGGGGAAATAAAACCGGTATCAAAGGAAGCATTCGCACAGGTAGCATGATTTATGCCCTCTGAGTAGTGCCAGTGGATCTCTGTGGCGTGGGAGGAAGGAGGCCGGACACTCCGACTGTGGGATCAGCACCTGCCAGCTGCTTCCCGTTTCTCTCCTTTCCCCATTTTGTAGCTGTAAATAATGTAGAAATAGCACTTGCAGTAAAAGGAGGCTGGAGATCCAGTTACTTTTCAAGTAGCAAAAAAAAACTATCTTCCTTTGAAATTTTTGCCTGGAGGTTTAAGGGCCAAGAATTTAACTTGAAGGAGCTAAAGGTCTGTTTTAGAAATGCTTAAGCCAGTTGCCTTGAAAAGCTTCCCTACTTAATACCAACAAGATTTGGAGGAGAAAAGTACCCCCCAATGGTTTAGAAATAATGCTGTTAGAATCTGACTGCAGCCAGGCCCTCCTGGAGTTTTCCTAAAACAGATGGTGTCTAATTGGGCAAAAGGCCAGGTGATTTGTAATCTCCTCTCAAGAAAGTTCTTGGGGAAATGTCTGTGAGCTCTTTTTGGGGGAGGGGTAGTTGAGAGCAAAAAATGAGGTAGGTTTTATTACCTGTATTACAGATAATAAGACTCTCATGTTCGGCAAGGGGTGTGTCATGTGGTCACACATCTGCTGGGTGTTCTGTGGGACTCGTATTTGAGCTGGAGGTACCCTAGTTCTTGACCATTGTGCTACACTGTCCTGACCCTTGAGAGAGCCTCCCCTGAAACCCAGCGTGTTTGTGGGCCCCTCAGACCCCATGCAACGGCTGCAGGAACAAACCTCTTCTGCTGCCCAGACTGTGCTTCAGTCAAGGCCCAGCATGTCTGGATTCCTAAGAGCTTCCTCTGCTCTGAAAAGTTCCCTAGCCTGTAAAGCAAAATGTCATTGTTCCCTAATTTCCTAAGATACACTTGTGAGTGTATATTGAAAAGATTACAGATCGAGGCAAAAATAAATTTGAAAATAAACTATTTGTAGAACTCATGTGTGCTTTTAAAAAAAAAACACTACTGTTTTTTACATTTTATGGACATGAGGAGAGTTCTTTGTTATTTGAAATTTCTCATTACATTCCACATGTGGTTTACCACATTTACTATCTCCTGATTGTCTTGAAGATCAAGAGAGGTGGCATGCAACAAGGGAAGTCACAGTGGGAGCCAGAGCTGAGCAAATGCACGCACACACCCGCCCTTCCAGGCCCCTCAGGCAGTAAGTGCTTCCCTGGCCTCCACCTGCTCTCTCCAGGTTGACTTCTGCCACACAAGCAGTCGCTTCAGAAGGTGACTGGCCTGTGCTCTCAAGGGTTGAACACAGTATTAGTGAGTAAATGACTAAAATGATCTTCCTTTACCATTTTACTCCTAGGGCTTAGTGGCATGTGCTAATTTGCAGGTGGTTGAGGTTGATAACATAATAAATTATCATTGTAAGAAACAAGGCTTCATTAAGGAGATGCCAGTGTTTTTGTTTATTTTAGTGTCACTGTGTTCTCTAAAAATCCATGTTTTTTATATTGCCTAGTAGTTTTTCAGACTTATTCCTTGGAGCCGTTGGATTTCTCAGGGCTGCCTCAGGGCTGGGAGCCAAGACTTCAGGGAGGCAGGGGTAGCTCCTTGTCTACTCCCTGTTTGGAGGCTCCTCTTAGGATTTAATTTGCAGAAAAGACCTTCTGCTTAAATTGAAAACCACAGTTCTGAGCATCATTAAATAAAAGGAGACATTATTAAAAGAAGCCCCCTTTGCTGCCTCTTTACCAGAACAATAATGTCTTTTCTACGTGTATTCTTTCTCATTGAAACCTACTCCTGATACTAAATACAGGAAGTATTTCATCACGTTTCCGTTAACCCTTGTCCCAGCCGCTATTAGCCCTTTGGCTATTCTCCTGGCTTGAGGTGGTGCCTGGACACTAGCTACGGAGGCCATCCGGGTAAGCTGGGTAAGCTGTCCGTTAGCTGCTCCCTTTGTCTCTTTCACTTGCTTCCTACTGCTGCACTCTCTACGTGAAAGAAATGTTCAGCTGCTGACCACATCAAGAGAATACTTTGAGTTTTAGGCCTTGGAGAAAGATGCCAAGCTGCAGAGTAGGCCGGGGGAAGCGAAGGTGGACGACAAGTGACCATTTTCTTCTGTGACCTTGGAGACTTTCTCTGTATGTTGACAGATAAATTAACTATTGCAGAAATGACTTTGGAGTTGGCTTAAGAGAAGTACATACATAAAACCTTTGGTGTTGATACCTGCGGAGTGGGGTAGTGATTTAGGAAAAGTCCAGGTTTTGTAGGCAAACTTGGGTGTGAGTTCTGGTCTTCTACTTTCAGATCATGTCACCTTTCTGAGTCTAGGTCTGCAATTGTAAGATGGTCACAGTCTCGAGAAGCTCAGAGATATAATAGGCACCCAGTGTGCTGGCTCTTCTCCCCATGGCGATGCTTAGCTCATTTGTTTTGTGGGTCAGTTTACTTAAACAGGAAATGGAAAGCGTTTCAGTGACTTTAGCTTCTCACCACTGCAAAACCTTTCTCTTTGTAGCTCTGGATTTACTGGACAAAATGTTGACATTCAATCCTCACAAGAGGATTGAAGTAGAACAGGCTTTGGCCCACCCATATCTGGAGCAGTATTATGACCCAAGCGATGAGGTAAGACTTGCTGCTCCTGGCTGCTTCTACAAGGATGTCTGTCAACTAGGAAGGGCCCCGATGTCCTGCTTAGATTGTCCTGAGAGGTACGTGGTACCATACGTGGTCCTCGCAACAAGCCCACATCATCTGCCTCAAGGACTTGTGCTGTCAGCACAGCTTGAAACCCCTCCCCACCCCCAAACCCCTTCTGTCTGTCTTAGAAAACTTCCTCCAGGGCACTTGCAATAAGGGTGGGCTGGGTATGGATAAAGGGGAGCACAGATAAGGAAGGGCTCCAAGGCTGGAGACCATTGTCATGGTCTGTGGCAGGAAGAGACACCTGAACTAAAGTGCCCACCCTGAGGCTGGAGAGGAGGTCAGCTGCCTGCTTGGGGAGGGGTGTTGCAGAGCGAAGGGGAGGGTCAGCCTGGACAGTTCTCAGCATGGCTTGGTGGCTTCATGTCTGGTGTGCCTCCCTGGAGATGGGGACACGAGAGCCTATTGTGTTGAGAAATGGTGAGTCCAAAGGTGAATGTGGCGGGTCTTCAGAGCAGCTGGACATCCAAGTAAAGATACTGCATATCATGTTCTCTCCAGAAAAGTCCCAGTTCCCAATTTGGCTCTTTGTTTCCTCTGAGGGTTCAGTTTAAACTTGATTCAGAGGATAACGAAGAAAAGTGCAATATGAACCAAAGTGTGTATCTTTCTAGTTGAGGCTCATGGGCATAGACAGCAAGCCTTGACACTCTGGTGTTAAAGAGAGAGAGGGCCGGCCTGGTGGCTTAGCCATTGAGTGCGCCCGCTCTGCTACTGGTGGCCCGTGTTTGGATCCCAGGCGCGCGCCGACGCACCGCTTGTCCGGCCACGCTGAGGCTGCATCCCACATACAGCAACTAGAAGGATGTGCAGCTATGACATACAACTATCTACTGGGGCTTTGGGGGGTAAAAAAAGGAGGAGGATTGGCAACAGATGTTAGCTCAGAGCCTTCTTCCTCAGCAAAAAGAGGAGGATTAGCACGGATGTTAGCTCAGGGCTGATCTTCCTCACACACAAAAAAAAGAGAACCGAGTGGAGTGTGTTAAAACTAGAGGGGAAAATGGAAGAAGGAAGGAAAAACTGACTATAAAGGTGAAAAGCTGATAAATGAAAGAGAAAGGAGAAATCAAAAGAAAGTATTCATCAGCTTCCCCTTCCATCTCTATCCCCTGCCCTCAGAAACAGTTGAAGCAGCTTGCAAAGACACCTACAGCATAGTAAATAACAGGGAAATAGGTGAGAATATAAGGTTTGGGGCTCTTACTAGCCCTGCTTACTGGAGATTTCCTAAGTCCCTGTGTTCTAATCACGAGCTGGGGTGGCTCCTCAAACCTAATAGGGGGTTGGGAGGCTTAGAAGGATGGCATATATAGGACACCTGATGTGATCCCACACATAGAGCTAGCTAGGGAGGGCTAGCTACTTGGTTTTCTCTCATGGATGTGAATCCCTTTCCCCCTTTCAAGAAGCCAAAACTTAGTGCAGAGTTTGGGGTCCATGTTTCCTTCTCCTAAAGGCCTGGTGTGAGGATTACATGGATAAGATCTGGGAGTGCCTGGTAACTACTAGGCATCCATTGATTGACAGCTGGTATCATCATCAGGTTCTATAACATTGCATTAGTTTGGAGGTACTTAAAAACCAGAATATAAATAATATTAATTGGCTAATTTTATTTTTTTATCATTGAGTACGTATGGGGGTTCTTTGACATAAATAAGGCAGTTTAAACATGTACTTAAATAGCTGTCTGGTTATTTATAGAGTGTGCTAAGAAATAAAAATGAAAACTTGCAGAAAAATACAAGAAAGATCACTTTGTGGTCTTGTTACACAGTTATTATTAAAATCTTGGAGTATTTCCTAACTAGTCTTACATTTTTTTGTGTGTGTGTGAGGAAGATCAGCCCTGAGCTAACATCCCTGCCAGTCCTCCTCTTTTTGCTGACGAAGACCGGCTCTGAGCTAACATCTATTGCCAATCCTCCTCCTTTTTTTTTTTTTTTCCTCCCCAAAGCCCCAGTAGATAGTTGTATGTCATAGTTGCACATCCTTTTAGTTGCTGTATGTGGGTCTCGGCCTCAGCATGGCTGGAGAAGCGGTGCGTCCATGCGTGCCTGGGATCTGAACCCGGGCCGCCAGTAGCGGAGTGCGCACACTCAACCGCTAAGCCACGGGGCCAGCCCAAGTCTTACGTTTCTATATCTAAATTTTACGAATAAAATAGGGCTCATTCTGCTTAACATAAACGTGGGCATTTTCCCATGATATTAATCTTCCTTGCCGCTTCATTTTAATTTCTCCATAATACTTCTTCATATAAAGATACTGTAATGTGTTCAAGTCAAATGCATTTATTTGAGTATTATGGGTTTTGATTGTATATACATACCACCCCCACTCCCACAACAGCAAATTTCTATGTCAACATTCAGTGCCTTAAAACATTTGAAAATTATCCTGGGATTATTGATAAATTCAGAAGAGCCCTCAAAGTGGATTCAGTTGCTTCCTGTCCATTTATTAAGTGCTCAGGAGAAGAGAGCTCTCAGGAGTGCAAAGCACAGGCATAGATGCTTACTGTAGCTCCTGGTTTTTTGTAGACATCAGTCCTATTAAATAATAAGCCTTAGTCCTTTTATGGATCAGTAAGTGATTGCCTTAACTATAACAACTTTTGTCTGCTAAATGTGTTTTCTCTTACAGCCCATCGCTGAAGCACCATTCAAGTTTGACATGGAATTGGATGATTTGCCCAAGGAAAAGCTCAAAGAACTCATTTTTGAAGAGACTGCTAGGTTCCAGCCAGGATACAGATCTTAAATTTGTCAGGTACCTGGAGCTTTAACCGTACAGTAAACCCTGATGAGGGAGAGAGAATATAAATTAAATGTTACTTAAAAGAAGGAGGGATTTCCGTGGGCCTGCATGGAAGCTTCATGAGCTTAGGTCATAAGGTGTGGTGGACAATGCAGTGATGTTGGTAGATTTAAAAAACAAGTGTTCAGGGGCCACCCCTGTTGGCCTAGTGGTTAAGTTTGGTGTTCTCTGCTTCCACAGCCCGGGTTTGGTTCCCAGGCATGGACCTACACCACTTGTCTGTCAGTGGCCATGCTGTGGTGGCAGCCCACATACAAAAAGAGGAAGATTGGCAGTGGATGTTAGCTCAGGGTGAATCTTCCTCAGCAAAAAAAGAAAAAAAAGTGTTCAAACAAAGGAAACGCAAATCTTGATTTTAGAGAATGTATAGAAAGAGGAGAAAGAATAGGGCTTTTTAAAACTCTGTAGGAATGAGCAGTGAAGTAAAGAATTATGACCAAGGGCTGAAGCATTTGCTGGGGAATTGCTTTGGCAGACTGGCCTGGGAGAGGCTGGAGGTGTCCTTCAGCAAGCAGCAGTGTCCTCTCCAGAGTGCAGACAGCTGGCCAAGGGCGTGCTTCGCCTGTATTGGAACAGGAGGCCCCCTGGGGGAAGTTAGGGAAGAGCGGGTTCTGCAGTGGTGTGCATTTGGGGGTTCCGTTAGCTAGATTTCTAGTGCATTCTCTCCTGCCCTATCCTTTTTTTTTTTTTTTTAATAATTTTATTTATTTATTTTTCCCCACACAGCCCCAGTAGATAGTTGTATGTCATAGCTGCACATCCTTCTAGTTGCTGTATGTGGGACGCGGCCTCAGCATGGCCAGAGAAGTGGTGCGTCAGTGCGCGCCCGGGATCCGAACCCGGGCCGCCAGCAGCGGAGCACACACACTTAACCCCCAAGCCACGGGGCCGGCCCTCTCCTGCCCTATCCTTTTTATTTTCATATGTTGGAGTCTGGAGGCGATGGTTTAGGCTGAGAGTTGGCTCAAAAAGCAGAAGCTGCTTGAAATGTTTTCCACAGAAGGCCTGTGATCAGCGAGAAGGGCTAGAGAGCAAAGAGTGGGGAGTAGAGTTACCTGCAGGTTAGTAAATGCAGGAAGCTCTTCCGGGTCTCCAGCGAAAGGAGCAAGAGCAAAGTGGTGTTAGCCAGGGTCCTTGATCGCCACGCAACAGAGGGTGCTGGGCACCTGCTATAAGTGCAGCCATCAGAGCACAGTGACATCACTAAAGAGGGTTAGGGTCAGGAGCTCGTACTGCCAGTGATGTGGGGATCTCAGGAGCCTGAAGCCATCATCACTATCCAGCAGTGGCTCTAAAACCCAGAAGCCCCTCTCCTCCTGAAAAGCCGTGTGTCACTAGAAGCTGAAAAAGAAAGGAAACATGGCTTTTCCTATTAGGGCCTCCATTGGCAGAATCTCGCCAGAAGCCAACCATCAAGGAAGTCCAGCAGTGCAGCTGACAGGCTTCTAGCCGTGTCATTAAGAACAGAGGACAAGGGAAGGATAGAAAGGAGCTGAGAACATAGCCAGCTGAGCCTCAGAGAGCCATGAAAGCCAAGCGGAGTATGAGGGCTCGGAACTGGTAGTGGGTAGACTCTCCTAGTTTGGGGGGCAGAAAATGGTGCTTTCAGAAGAAGTCTGACATCAAAGCAGGAAGGATTGGAGGAGAAGATTGACTGGGAGATGAGCTCAAAACAGATCTGTGAGCTTCCAAACCAAAGGACTATAGGTTTGGACTAGGGCTGTGGTGACGAGAAGCAGTGAGTTCAGGAGAGTGAAGGAAAGGCAAAGTCTGAAAGACACCAGATTTTCTAAGCCTGGAAACTGGGAGTCGAGGAGTGTGACGCTAGCACTGTTAAGCCCTTGCTTAGCCTCATCTTGACACTGGACACGTCCTAAAAGACAAGCCCAAAGCAAGTGAAGTGTTGAAGAAGCACAAGGTGCACTCTGATAAACCAGCCCTCCGGGAAGTGCCTGAATGGGAAAGAGGGAGATGTCCACAAGGGGCTGAGGAGGACAGTAGTCTAGTGAGAAGTGGATTCCTTTATCCTCTCATACTTTGTGGGCGAGACAATCCATCGAAGTATTTGTTAACTTACAATGATCCATACAGTCACTCGCTGACAGAAAGTCCGTCCCTATGCCCCAACCGTTTTCACACCTTAACCTGAGTCCGCATGGGGCTTCCTTCCTGGTGTCTCTGCTTGGTGCTCACAGTGGGAGGGATCGCTCTCTCCCAAGAGCCTGCTCTCCCTTCCCTGTGTCTGCACAAGGTCAGGTCGCCTGCACCTGGGTCAGCTGCTGCCAGGTTTTGTAAATAAAGCTTTATCTGGCCCTTTACAGAGCAGATTTGCAGACTCCTAGCCTAGAAGATTGAGCTGAGCAACTCCTGTTGCTTTTTTTCCTTCACAGTCCCTTTAACAGGTCATTTTCCTGAAGCCAGTTAGTGGCCTCTGTTTTTCACATCTTTTTCTTGTTTGAGTTGACATATACTGCATGCTTACTCTGGCCCAGGCACATGTTAGACACCCTGGTGAGCAGAACAAACAAGACCTGAATGTGGCCTCAGAGGAGCACACGTTCTAAGTAGGAGACAGAGACACAGAGAACTGTCAGGCACATTTTTAGTGTAAAAGAGCATCTGGAGTTGACCTAATTATCAATTTTCATCATTCATGTAATCACCATTGAGTACTTCCTAGTGCCAGGTAAGAGGGAAACAAAGATGACTAAGACCCTGGCTTTGCTTTCCAGCAACTTGATGGCAGGACATAGGTAGACAACAAGGAGTTGGGCACAGTATAGTGGGTGCTGTACCAGGGGTCGGTACGGGCCCTAGAGATTCAGGAGGCCCCATGTATCAGAGTGCAGGAAAGGGAGCACTCCGCTGGCAGGGGAGGGGTGTGGTGGTGCAGAGCCAGGAGTCAGGGAGTCAGGCCTGTGTGGGAGTCCTGGGAGAGCTGGGCTATAAGGAGGCCGAAGTCCAGGCTTGCCAAGGATCCCACCTCTCCCTCGAAGGTAGTTTTGGGTCCTGAAGCATCGGGGCAGGTGACTCTGTGGGCAGTAAGGAAGTTGGAGGAACTTGGAGAGCAGGGACCCATGGGACAACTGGCCAGCCACTGGAGGAGAGGGGCAGTGCAGCAGTACAGGGAGAGCAAGACAGGCAAAGGTGCTCCTGGGCCACGGGACCTGGCTGCTGACTAGACGCCTCCTGAAGTCCAAGTTGGCGATGGGGCTGGAGCCCCCTCCTGGGGTCCACCCCAGTTCCGAGAGTCCGAGACTGGGGCTTGTTACCAGTGGAGAGGGGTGGCAAGACGGTTGCTCTGAGTTTAGTTCACTTCCTCCAGGGGCACAGAAGGTATGGTACGTTCTTGTAGCCTGATTTTTACCAATGTTTTTAAATGACGATTTTCAACTATTTTGAAAAGTTGAGAGTTTACACCCATATTCCCACCATCTAGATTCTATGATTAATGTTTTACTATACCTGCTTTCTCACGTATCTGTCCATCGGTTCCTACATCTACCCATCTATCTATCCTTTTTTTCATGCATTTCAAAGGAAGTTGACAACATCTAGACTGACTTTTTATTTAGTCATCTAGAATATAAAAGTGAATCCAGAGGAAGGTGGGGCTTGGAGCAGTCATTAAACTGTGGGCCAGGTTCTTTCACAAACATTTCATTTTGACGATCACAGCAGCATTCTCTGAAGTCAGCATGGAGCCCGTATTTATGATCGAGGAAGCTGAAGATTGTACATCGGTGGCAAAACTAAGCAGGTCCAGGTCTTTTAGACCCAGACTTCCATTTTCTTGTAAGCTCTCTACACTGCCTTGGAGTAGATTTGCACCCTGGGAAACGTCGAGAGACTCATTCACTATACTACGGAACATTATTACTGAATTTCCAACCTATAACAATGAGATTAGAAGCTATAGATTGGAGAGTCTGAGAGGTGAAGGTGCTGTACTATATGGGACCTTTAGAGA
Source organism: Diceros bicornis minor (assembly GCF_020826845.1). NCBI lineage: Eukaryota > Metazoa > Chordata > Mammalia > Perissodactyla > Rhinocerotidae > Diceros > Diceros bicornis. The sequence continues at coordinate 30,242,555 of NC_080774.1, read as the reverse complement.
AAGGCAATGGTTGATCGCCTAGCTACAGAAGGAAAGAACTGGAAAACATGGGCACACAGGACCATAGAGCACAGTGATGGGGACCCCTTTGGTAGAGGGGATGGCAAAGACTACTCCAAAGGAGGCCCCAAGTATCCCCTGCTTCCTGGGGCACAGGTGTTACTGATGTCTATAGTGGTGGCCCTGAACGGTCTTAAAAGGTCAAAGTATGTTCATTACATTTTGCTTAAGGAAGTCAATTTTAGAAATATTTCCATTGAAAAGTTTAAAAGGTGTATGTGGTTAGTGCTTTGTGATAAGCCTCCTGATCCTTGGGGCTCAGAGCCTCATCCTTACCAGACCATCTCCCTTTTCTCCTTCCCTGAGAGGCTGGTGAGGGGAAAGTAGGTACCTGATGTGCTTTCTCATTCATCTGCTGGTGAATTTTCTCAAGTGGATTGATTACTAGGGGCATTAACCTCTCATTTCCCTTTGGTTTTATTAAAGATAAAAGTTTTTCGGGGCAGTTTTAATTTCCTGCCAGACGATAGGTTTGGTTCCAGTTCAGAACAGCGTACCTCTAGATGGAGGTCATTTGCCATCTCTGAGCCTGTCTCCTCGTCACACAGTTGAGCCATAACACCCATCCTTCCTGCCCTGACTTTTGAGAGGTAGACGAAAGCCATCATCTGAAAGTGCTTTGTGAAATACCAAAGTGACATTCTGCTAGATCATCATACTAGCAAATATTCTGAACCAATAAGGGTCTCCAAAGGGAAGAGTCATTTCATTTGCATTTACTTGGTTACCCTCGCAGCCGTCTCAACCAGGCTTCCTCGTCAGAACTAAGAACATGGAACGTTGTTAGAGTGGCAGTGTTTTCACTTCTCACAAGGATGGTACAAAACTCAGAGACCTCGGGGTGAAGTTAATTCATTACGTACAGTGGATGTCTTAGGCACTGGTTCTCAAAAGTCTGTCTGTGCCTGGGGCCAGCGCCGTGGCTTAGCGGTTAAGTGCGCATGCTCAGCTACTGGCAACTCGGGTTCGAATCCGGGGAGTGCACCGACACACCGCTTCTCCGGCCGCGCTGAGGCGACGCCCCACATAGCAGCAACTAGAAGGATGTGCAGCTATGACATACAACTGTCTACTGGGGCTTTGGGGAAAAAAAGGAGGAGGATTGGCAATAGACGTTAGCTCAGAGCCAGTGTTCCTCAGCAAAAAGAGGAGGATTGGCATGGATGTTAGCTCAGGGCTGATCTTCCTCGGGACAAAAAAAAAAAAAAACACGCTGTCTGTGCCCAACTGCCCAGCAGCTGTGTTTTAACAAGCCCTCCAGGGGATTCTGATGCTCACATTTGAGAACTGGTAGCCTATATGTGGTTAGAGTAGATTTGACATGGAATGTAATTTCTCCAAGTAAAATAAAGATGTTAGGATAATGAAGGGGGGAATGTGCTTCTTATACTTGTATGGCGTGACGTTCCTGGTGGCCCTCTTGCAGGTGGCCCATATGCAGACATCTGGAGAACCAGGTGAACCCTGTCAAGTGTAGGAAATGAATGAAGGCTGTTGGCAGGTAACCACCTGCTGCCTTTCAGGGTGCTGTCGTGGAGGGCTGGTGGGAAAATAGCTGTCAGATCACCTCTGACGGGGTGATCAGAACTGTCTCCTGCCCCTGGGAACCAGGCCACAGCTCCCTGCCTTACCAGAGTCTGGGCCTGCCAACCTCATGCTTCCAACCAGCACTTTGTTTGCTGTTCTTCTTTGTCACAGAGAAAACTTAAATATTAATAACAACACACTTTCTGCTGCCTGTGTACTTGATTTTGTCCTACCTGGTTATCCAGAGAGAAAGAGATTTACTAAGAATAGGAGGAGGCAGAAGAGATCATTTTACAAAGACCCTGGAGTGGTGGGTGTCATGTGGTTAATAAAAGGCATCTTGGGAACACGGAAGCTGGCCCAGCTGCGAGTGTGTGTTTGTGTGTCCCTCTCTTCCCTACAAGTGTAGGAAACATCCTCTGAGAGATGTCTGAGAAGAGGTGCCTGTGAAATGAAGGCAGAGCTCCACCCCTGCAGAAGTGCCATGCGCTACGTGTCCCTAAGTGGTTCCAAGTGAAATGACCTTTTTGCAGTTTTTTTGTTTGTTTGCTTTTTCACTTTTCTGTTTTTCATAAGATTGCTGTTGGTGTTTTAATGTGGTTCATTCTTTTCGCTTTTCTGTTTTCCTAATACTGCCAATGATGTTGTTTTAAAATGTAGTTCATTCTTAACTCATAGGTTGGTCTGTTTGTTTTCCAACAGGACAAGGGCTCAGAGGACTGGACGTGCTCAGACATCGGTGTTCTTCTCTCCAGTTCTTGACCCCAGTCCTGTCTCCAGCCCGTCTCGGCTTCTCCACCTTGACTCCTTTGAGCCGTTCAGAGGGGTGGTTTCTGGTAGTTGTGGCTTTTATGCTTTCAAAGAATTCCTTCAGTCCAGAGAACTGTTCCTGGCACCCCTGTGTGTGTCACCTACCGGTGACCTGTGGCAGTATGTACTTTCAGTGCACCTACTGCTTACCGTTGCTTTAGTCACTAATCGCTTTCTGGTTTGAAAGATGCAGTGGTTCCTCCTTCTCCTGAATCTTTTCCTCTGTGACACCCTGCTGACCATGCAGTCACCCAGAGATAGTGCTTTCCACATTGGCTCTCGTCACTGGCATCTCACTTTATGATAGGGAAGGCTACTACCTAGGGCACTTTAAGTCAGTGACAGCCCCTTACTTGCACTTCACCTTCTCACCATAACTGTTTCCCAGAGCAGAGGCTCATGGAAACACCTGGGATGACGTTGCAGCCTCCCGCAAGCAGCGCCCCTGTCTCGGGAATCTGTGGGGGGCACTGGTCAGGGTCTTTTTGCATATCATGTGAGTCAGTAGCATATTTAAGGATGTACTATTTGCCTGGCTTTTAGAAAACTCAATCATTTTTCTAAATAAAAGGAAGGACTGCACCCAGCAGTTTCACTCTGTAGATTTACTATGGTTACTTGTACCATTTATAGAGATATAACACTTGCCAAAACGTGTTATATGCAGTACTGAGGGTTTGCAGGACTTATGCAAAAAGATTTAAAGTGACAACTTCACTGGGGAATTAGGGAGAGAGATACAAAGGTCCCAGCAGGGTGCTGAGGAAAGTATCTGGAGAGGTAGCCAGCAGGCTGCCCTGGTGTCATGGGGCAGAGCTCCACACACTGGAGTACATACACCCCTGAGCTGCTTCACATGGTGTGCCACGTTTAGTGTACCCACACTCAATGCCTGAGGATTTAGCGGAGAGGAACACTGCATCTTTAAATGAGAAACTATACAATTCTTTTTCCTCCTACAGCATGTCAGCATCTCAAGTTCATTTTTTAACCTACGATATAACAATTTGTAATAAAGCCTTCATGAGCTCATGACATGAAGCACTGTTCTCTTGTCAAGTACCCTCAGACGTTTCTGGTACTGCTGAGCTGAGACCATCAAAAAAAGCTAGCACTAAGTCGTGTTTGGAGCTCTAGCCCGTATTTTCCTGATGTGTTTAAGTATTTGTTCCTGCCACTGTACACTGTGGCATTGGCTTGGTGTTCTGTCCCAGTGCAGTGCCTCCTCTTGACTCCCCCACTGCTCTCTGTGGTGAGAAATTTGCCTTGTTCAATAATTACTGTACCCTCGCATGACTGTTACAGCTTTCTGTGCAGAGATGACTGTCCAAGTGCCACATGCCTATGATTGAAACAAAAAATCTATTGTTACCTCTGAGTTGTGTTCCACGGAAAATACTATCCAGCAGATCACTTAGGAAAAATAATTCTATTTTTAGCTTTTCATTTCTCAGCTGTCCTTTTTTTCTTGTTTGGTTTTTGACAGCAATGGAGAATGGGTTATATAAAGACTGCCTGCTAATATGAACAGAAATGCACTTGTAATTCATGGAAATAAATGTACATCTTCTATCTTCATATTCATGTTAAGATTCAGTGTTGATTTCCTCTGGATCAGCGTGTCCAAACAGACAGTCAGGTTCAGTTTGTGCTTGGAACAGAAATGCTTGTGGGCATTGCCCCAACACTTTGGTTTACGTAAGATGATTTAGAACACATTTCTGTAGTGTCCTTTTTCTCCTCTGCACAGCAGAGATTCAATTCTGACATGTTCCTTTATTCAAATCATAGGTCTAAAATATTATATCAAACTCTGATGAAGAAGCCCAAATGTCTCAGGTTGGATTCTCTAGTTCTCTCTGAAGAAGGCCGGCCTGTGTGCCCCAGAGCTGCTGTTGGGCACGGCCGAGTGCTGGGAAGGGCTGCCCAGCATCCCTCAGCCCATACCCTTCGGCCCAGGCTGCTGCTGCTCCACTTCACGGGCTAAAGAAGGATGGCTGACTCATCCTCAGACCAGAGCTGCATCTAGATTCTTGCCCTAAGATACGTGATTTTCATCTCCATGTGCAGAGCTGCCATGTGAAGGTCCACACACAGCATTGACAGGATACAGAGATCTGACTGTTACTTGATACATTGATAAGTCAGTTTTCATTTTAAAAGGAGCATTGACAGTTTTATTACGCTTATTTCTTTGTACTTTTTAAATGGAATGTTGGTATTAAGAGGTTAACCTACAGTCCTCTAAATAGAAAGCCACAACGGTGGTTACTAATACCTGGGGACTCTGGACTCTTTCCCATCCCTTTGCTGGTACCGAGGAGTCAGATTGGCATGAAACCACTAACTGCATTCTAGAATCACTAGCCATAAGTTGTGTGCTTTTTATTAATCATGCCAAACTTAGTTTATCAGCTCAGAGAATTGTCATAACCAAGGTACCTGTGAAAAGTACTAGCTATTATGTGTGATAGACTCATCATTTGGATCTTCTTGCATCTCTAAAAATGCACAGATTTGGTCATCTAAATTCATACTGGTGATACCAAACTTCTCCATTATTAGTATGTTAGATAAGCTTTCAGACTAACGGCTCTTTTGGTGTCTAAAATGTAAGCAAAAAATTCCTGTTGAAACATTCCAATCCTTTCATTCAGTACGAAACAAAATACCTAACAAGCCAGTGGGATGGATTTGAGGGAACTCATGATGACTCTGTGCTGACACAAGACTTCAAAGCTGATAGAGACACGCAGACCGTTTTGATGCATGAGTAGAGTATCATTGTATTTGTGTTTGTGTGCACAGTGTGTGGTGTGTTGACAGTAATTCCTTCTGCTACAGGCATAGGTGATGGGTGTGGAGGTACCTGTTAGCTTTCAGGAGCCACGTGGCTTGTCAGTGATTGTCTCTGAGGAGTCACACAGGTATGCTGCCCACGCGACGTGCCACATAATATTCAGACCATTCAGAGGAGACTGTTTTACCTTTATTTGCTTATATGTTAATACGGTTTTTAAATTAGTACCTTTTATATAGTATGGTAACAGTATGTTATACACACATACATATGCACACATGCTTTGGGTCCTTCCATAATACTTTTATATTTGTAAATCAATGTTTTGGAGCAATCCCAAGTTTAAGGGAAATATTTTTGTAAATGTAGTGGTTTTGAAAATCTGAGCAGTCCTTTTGCTTATACATTGTTAAAGCATATGTGCTTTAAAATTGTTATGCTGGTGTTTCAAATAAGATACTCACATAGTGCAGAAGACAAGCATGTATAACAGTAGAGTAAATACTTGGTTTCTCTCACTGTCACCCAGCTCGGCATCATGGATCAGAAGCAATGGGGAATCCAGAGGGAATTCTCTAGGGTTGCACCAGGTTTACGTAAAGCTCGTTGCCTTTTTGTGCTGTGTATCCATGTAGAGCACTCAAGAAAGTCCTGAAACTGCTTTGTATCTGCTTTGTACTGTCGGTGCCTTCTTGGTATTGTACCCCAAACTCTGCATAGATTATTTAGTAAAATGGTAAGTTAAAAAATGTTAAAGGAAGATTTTATTAAGAATCTGAATGTTTATTCATTATATTGTTACAATTTAACATTTATTTGTGGTATTTGTGATTTGGTTAATCTGTATAAAAATTGTAAGTAGAAAGGTTTATATTTCATCTTAATTCTTTTATGTTGTAAACGTACTTTTTAAAAGATGGATTATTTGAATGTTTATGGCACCTGACTTGTAAAGAAACTACAAAAAAAATTAGAATCATTAAATTGTGTCCCTCTGTTACCAAAATAACATAGTACTGTGCATGTATAGTTTAATTGGAATTTCATTTGTGAAAATAAGAAATCAGTTAGTCCTTTATTACAATGTTTCTCAAATAAGTGTGTCTTCTAATTTTACTTTGTTTATAGTAGTTAGTGAAAACAACCATAAGCTAGTGCTCTGGAGTTCAGTGGGATTTTAGTGGTCCATCAGGTGTTCCAGACTGTTCTTCAGACCTTTGTCTGTAGTGGGGAAGAAGGCAGTGCCTGTGTGCATCTCTTCTCATCTTCCTGACCCTCAGCAGCTCTGCTGCCAGGGCGGGTGTCGTTGACAGCCTCTTTATTCAGACCCAGAAGTCGAGAATATATTAGGAACTCTCAGACATTTGATTCTTATTGACACTGGGCATCATACAGTGTCTTATCTACAAGACAAATAGATTGGAAATGTTTCTGGTGTGGTGGTGTAGAAAGAGCACAGGTTTGAGGCCCATAGAACTGCGTTCAAACCTGCCCTCTGCTTATCCGTGCAGCTGCCTGTGGGCCGGGCATTGTGCTGCCCTGTGCTTCAGTATCTCTGCACTTCAGACCCTCAGCTGTAAAGAGGAACCGATATACTTGCCTTGCATGTGGTAAAGATTATGAAAATCTGTTTAAACTGTCTAGCATAGGACCTCAAAACAAGTACTCAGTAAATAGCAAATCTTTCTGATTGCTTTTTTGTTTAAGTTTTGTTGTAAGGTAACACTAAAAATGTCTGCTAACTGAACTGCTTTCTGTTAATCTGAGAAGAAAACCTATCTGAAAGCCTCCAGGGAAACGAGCAGATCCCACCCAAACTGAGAGTTTCTGATGGGTATTTGAAACACTCATGGGAGTATCGCGTTCACTTTCTCTTGGAGAGATTAACACTCTTAAGCAATTAAAGTAATCATCTTCCTTATTCAGCACAAGAGTTTATAATCATCTTTTTTTCTACTTTAATTATAATGAGCTCCTTGCCTTGGCAGTAGTGCAGCCATTCCAGTTGGTGGTGTAGACCAGCGTCTTGGCTGGCCCAGTTCGCTATATATAATCAGAACCAGAGCCTTCAGAGCTGACCAGTGACCACAGAGCAGTTCTCTGAGAGGAGCAGAAACCAAACCCCAGTCATGGGGGTTACAGAGCAGGTGGAGGTGAGGTGCAGATCCCCCTGAAGCCCTGAGTGGAGGGAGGGAGAAGGGTTGAGTGTGTCCACAGAGGAGCACTGAAGGGATGGATTTTCATGGGGTCAGGTATGACCATTTTTGAGTCTAAATGAGGAGTGAGAAACTGGATGAGAGGGGATGATGGCGCTGGGCCTCGCAGGGCTGAGGGTGAGGTAAGGGGTAGGTTAAGGTGGACATGGGATATGGGGGCTCTTTCTGAGTCTAGTGCCAGGGATGGCTGAAGACAAAGGTCATCTAGGTGGAGAAGAGGAAATGGGGTGAGGTGGTGCCCCATGACATGTCTTTTTCAGGTGAAGTGGGAAACAGTCTCTGCCGAGAATGAGCAGGTGCCACCAAGAGAAGCGGAAATATGAGAAATGCCCCCACCACTGTGAGGGCCTGATTGACGGGATGGCCATAATAAGTCTGTAGTGAAGTACTGACCTGTGGAGCTAGGCCCTTTTTCTCTTGCAGCGCGGGCGTTATCTGGGTTGCTAGCGCCGGGCAAAGCAGAGGCCTGAGAAACTGGGGAGAGACAGTGAGGTAATGGACCACGAGGGCTGGCGTTCAGGCGTGGAAGGGGAGCCTGGCATGTGGGCACCAGCCACTGCTGAGTGGATGTGGTGGGAGATGAGGAAAAGTAGGAGGCGGTGGTCAGATTCCCATCATGTCCAGGTTCTTTGAAAATGGAGCTGTAAGGATTCTAGTACCCAAATTTCCAACATGAAGTGGAGGAGGTTTCCACACAACACCAAACAATTCTCGGCACCAACTGGGAATCCAAGAATTCAACTCCATTATGAAACTATTGCCTGGAGATAACATCAGACCCCACAGGTTAAGGGCTCAGTCTCACAAGACTGCCCCCCTGCCCCCCACATACATACACACATGCTCTTCAGAGGCCAATCGCAAGACCAGGCTGTCACCCGGGTTTGTCAGCTGGCTGTAGACTGGAGGTTCCCATGACCCCCTCCTTGGGTTCGATTAATTTGCTCGAGTGGCTCACAGAACTCAGAGAAACACTTATGTTGACCAGTTTGTCATAAAGGATATGATAAAGGATACAGGTGAATGGCCAGATGAGATACACAGGGCAAGGTCTGGGAGGGTCCTGAGTTCAGGAGCTTCTGTCCCTGTGGAGTGGGAGTGCATCACCTTCCCAATGTGTGGGTATGTTCGTCAGCCTGGAAGCTCCCCAAACTTCCTACTTTTGGGATTTTATGGAGGCTTCATCACATAGGCATGATAGATTGTTAACTCCATTTTCAGCTCCGCTCCTTTCTCAAGGGAATGGGGGAATGGGGCTGAAAATTCCAAGCTTCGAATCATGGCTTTGTCTTTCCAGTAGTGACTAACCCTCATCCAGGAGCCAACCAGGGGCCAACCAGAGTCACTTCCCTAGAAGAAAAGACACTCCTATCACTCGGAATTACAAGGGTTTCAGGACCCCCATGTCGGGAACCAGGGGCAAAGACCAGTATATGTTTTTGTATTATCTCAGGAGCTCTCAGCATGACAGAGCCTGGGGTGTGTCTGTGGGGAGCAGAAAGTCATCAGAGCAGGGCGGTTCAGGGAACTGTGAGGCTAAAGCTTGGGCTTGTCACCCTCGGGGGGGGGGGGGGGGGAGTGTGTTTGTGTGTGTGTGTGTAAGATCCGCCCTGAGGTAACATCCATGCTAATACTCCTGTTTTTGCTGAGGAAGACCGGCTCTGAGCTAACATTTATTGCCAATCCTCCTCCTTTTTTTCTCCAAAGCCCCAGTAGATAGTTGTATGTCATAGTTGCACATCCTTCTAGTTGCTGTAGGTGGGACGTGGCCTCAGCATGGCCAGAGAAGCGGTGCGTAGGTGCGTGCCTGGGATCCGAACCCGGGCCGCCAGTAGTGAAGCATGCGCGCTTAACTGCTAAGCCACGGGGCCGGCCACCTCGGGGGTTTTGATAGGACATGAGGTGGGACGCTAGGAGGAGAAAAGGAAGAGACCCTGTCCACTTTGAGTCGGAAATCACCCAGTGGAAGAAACCAATGGTGTGGATTTTCTTCTGCTTGACTTCATGCTGATTTACTAATCTGTTCATGGTTCAGCAGTGCCAGCCATATACCTGATGTAAAGCCAGCGGCTGAGCTATGTCAAGGGCGGTCCCTGTCTTCAAGGAAATCCCTGAAGTTGCAGGTCTCTGAAGGAAGGGAGGGAGGAAAACTTTCAGCTCTAAAAGGCCAAGGAGAACTATGTCCAGTAGCTTTGTGATATTTCTGTGTGGGTCCACAAGTGCGTGGATTTAAAAACTGAATGTCAGGGCTGGCCCCGTGGCATAGTGGTTAAGTGCACGCGCTCCACTGCTGGTGGCCCGGGTTCGGATCCCTGGTGCACAATGACACACAGCCTATCAGGCCATGCTGTGGCGGCGTCCCACATAAAGTGTAGGAAGATGGGCATGGATGTTAGGTCAGGGCTGATCTTCCTCACAAAAAAAAATAAATAAAATTTGTAAAAAAAAAAAAAAAATTGTAAAAACTGAATGTTTACAACAGGAATGTGAAAAACAGTAATTCTCATCTAGAAGCAAAGTTCTGTCTCTGATTCCCTCTGGGCGTTGTCACTCCCCTTTATGTGTGCCTTGAGAGCCTCCACAGTGCTATGGGCACACACAGAAAATAGTCAGGAGCCGCCTTATGAAATTAAAGGCACTTTTAATCACCAATGCCTGGAAAAATGCTTTCCTGTTTCTCTTCTGTTCATCCTCCATTCCCCTAGTTTCTTTGTAAAATTGAGTCTAAGGAATTCTCTATGTGATAATGTCCTGCAGTCTCACGTTGGGTGTCAAGATGCTTTCCCCTCACCCGGCCAGAAGCACGGTGCTGGGTCCTGCCCCAGAAGGCTGGTTCCAAACGGCAGCCTGTGGTATGCTGGGCTGTGTCCAAGGACAGGAGGTCCAACTGTTTCAGCTCATGCTTTGGCCCGCTGGCTGAGAAGGAAATGTCGCAGAATAAAAAGGTAAGGGGAGCACCTAACTAGGTGGGAGTTGGGGAGGATGACTCTTGAATTCTTGTGGCCAGAGGAACAGGGGAGCTAACGCCCCTTTTTTACTAAGACCAAAAGGTAACAGAAGCCTGTTGTCAGCATGGAGATGCTGGGAGGACCAGGGAGGGCACATCTGTTTGGTGGGAAGTGGAGGGTGTGCACGGGACTGGGGCACCAGGGCCAAAGCTTTCAGGCCCAGACACTGGGGGGAGGTATGCAGACCGGCAGTGCAGGCACAGAGCTGGCTGTCCATTCAGGCCAGTTTGGAGAGTCAGGCAGGGACCAGTGGCCACGTCACCATTCCCTGAAATCTGTGCCCACTTTCTGTCTCCTTTGAAGCCCAGAGAGTGCTTTTACATTCTTCGCAAAGTTGCCGCTACTTCCACACTAAAGTATTGCAATTCCAGGAGCATGGGGGAGCCGGCTGACTTCATAGGCTAGAAAACGTGAGGTTTCTGAGATTGAACCAACTACTTGGGGGGGAGGAGGGCACTTGTGATGGGGATGTGTAAAGACAGCACCAAGAAGCCAATGCTGATTTCTTTTAAAGAATTTTTGTTAATTGCTTTTGAAAGTCTTTGCTGCATGTACACATCCCACACGGCAGTGGTGGTCAATTTTCAAATATCATCATCACTGGTGCTCTTTCATGAAATGAAATCAGTAAAAGTTCATCTGCTGTGAATAAGCAAGTGTGGGGCAGCCCAGCCCCCCTACCTGTCTCCCTCCCACAGATAGCATAACATTTCTGCCATAGAGGAACCAAAAAATGGTTGTGGAAACTAGAGAGAAGAGCAAGTGCTGCAAAAGACAGCAATTGAAGAAGCAACAGGGACACAGATGGCTGTTAACACCCCTACAATGGACCAGAGTTGGGGGAGAAGCAGCGTGGGCATCACTAGCAGGAGGGCCTTGAGATTAGGCTGGGTAAGGTCATCTTCCTGGTTTAAAAGTGCAGGAAAAATTATTAAGACCAGTGGAGAAGTCGTACAAATAAAGGTTGGGGTAGGGTGATAGATGATAAGAAAGACAAACTTGTATGGTGATGGAGGACAAAGCATCCAGGATCCGTGCTTGTCTTGGGTGAGGGCCAGGCGCCCGCTGCGTGCTGATACTGCGGTAAGAAACACACAGGGCTGCCCCCATAGCACTGAAAACCTGGCAGGGAAGACAGGCATTCAACGAATAGTTATAAAGAACTAAAAACGAAAAACGTGCTCCGTGCTTACAGGAGAACGAATGCAGGAATGAGGTGGAGGCACGGTCACTGCCAGACTGAAAAGAAGAATCCCTAAGTCTGCAAAGGCAGCTGCATCGTCTCTGAATGTGTCTTGGTTAAGAAGGATACTCTGGGCAAAGCAGGAGGCTCTGGGGAATAACACCGCGGGCCGGGCGGTGGCCTGCGGCTGGAGCACGGGGCAAGGATGAGTTACAGGATTTGCCAGGCTGTCAAAGTTCATTCTCTGAAAAGATAAGTTGATACTGCCTGCGATGTGCAGACAAAACAAAGCATTTTAATGAAATCAGAAGGACAAAAAAGGCAGATGATGTCATGACAGAAGAGAAAACAGGATGCCTTAGCCCCTGTCCTGTCTTCTCACAAATGAAGGCAGCCACCGCACATGCATCCAGTTCTTCGGGGCTCCGAGGACTGTCGACCGGGATGCAGGGCAGGAGAGGGGCAGGCAGCCGCAGTTTAATTCTGTACAGCTTCTCTCCAAAGGGAAAGGAAGTCCTAGAATAGACTGTGAAACCTGCAGCTCTGTGTGAACCAGTCAGACCCAAGGCACGTCTTTCCCATGTTCAGATACAGGGCGTCAGACTGGCCTGACGAGACACTGGACACACTACTGGGTGGATGGTAGTAGGTTCACAGTGGCCAACTCCCTCCGCCGAGGGCAGCATGTGACTGCACTGACCGGGAGTGTGGGGAGCGAGCTGAGCTGGCACGGACGTCCCCTTTCACCTCTGTGTGGCTCACATTTCTCACGTGCTGTGTGTCCGTGCAAGCCCCCCGTCTTGATTTAAGAACGTGCTTCGCCGAGGTGGAATGCTCTACCTGAGCTCGGAAAACACAGGTCTTCACAGGCAAAAGTTCTAAAGAAAGGCAGAGCACCCCCAGCCACCCTGAGTGGCCACTGTCTGGCTACTGAGCCATTGACCAGGCCCCACTGTGAAGCGAGTGCCGGGGACTCACTGGATTTGCTCCTCCAGCGAGATGCACAGACAAGCCCAGGGTCAAGCCAGAGATCAGGTCCTAAAATCGACCCCACTGCTGAGTAGCTGAGGGACTTTGGGCAAGGCCATCTCGGCCCTCGGTCGAGACCTTGCAGCCATCTCTGCTGGTGAAACTGGATGACAGCACCTGCGTCCCAGTAGCTCCCCAGACTCGCGAGGACAGGTGTGTCCTGCACCTGCTGTGGTTCCACGCGGCGCTCCCCTCCCCTTTCCTTTTCATTTGCTTTTTGTTGGTTTGGCTTTGTGTGTTGGTTTTCTTTGGAGGTAACAGGTGTCCGCTCTGGTTCTGGAGCCTGCATCAGGCCCCCGTGGGAGGCCCCCATTGCTCTCTGGTCCTCGGCACCAGGTCCCCGCCCCTGTCCCACCCCGACAGCAGCCACAGGCCTCCCACGTGCCGCCCTTCCATGGAAGGCCCTGACCTCGCTCCCCACCTGCCGCTCCAGCCTGCTGACCATATGCCCTTCTGGGCTTGGCCCTCCACACCCAGGCTTAAGGGTGCATTTGCAGCGCATGCCTACTGCTGTTCTGGCTCCAGTGTCAGAACAAACGAGGGGGGAGGAGAGGCCTGAGGACTGGGAACAGAGAGCTGAGGCCCCCCAGGATGGAGGCCGAGCCCCATCCTTAGGGCAGCATTGCCACTTGGGTGGCCTGACAAGGACTGTCCCACTGTCCCCCCACATTCAAGTGGTACGTCTGGTACACAGGAATTTCTAAAGCGCGGTTGACAGAGAGCTATGTCAAGAGGTTTAATACTTTGTATCCCTTTGGTAAGGGAGTCATTAAAACTGGAAAACATGTCATGGAAGATGCCACATCAGTTAGTAAATAGGGAGGCTACATATTGGCGCTGAGAATTCCAGAACGTCTCTGTCCACAAAAATCTTTCATTTTACCTGTTCCCATTGAAGCTTTCTTCTGTTTGTTCCGTGCAAAAAATAGACCTTGGGCTGTATTTACGACTACATTCCGCGCCCCAGGACTCTAATATATGCATGAAATCTGGAAAGCCATTCACTCTCCTCTATCAGAATCCCCGAGAGTCACCGGGAGCCATACCTCTCCCTGGTGGTCGTTCTCAAGGCCCCTCTCAATCACTTCTGGATCCTCGCATCCCCCAAGAGCTCCTCTCCACCAAATCTGGCCACTCAGCCCTCTTGCTCATATCCTTATTTTTTTAGTAGACTTGACTCCTTTTTAGTACAGTTTTAGATTCACAGAGTCATTGAGCGGATAGCACACGCAATTCCATACCCCTGCCCTCTCCCCTTGGCACACCTGTTACCCTGCTCTCCCTCCCCCTCATCTCTGGCAACCACCCATCTGTCTACTGTCTCCATAGGGTTGCCTTTTCCAGAATGTCATGCAGTTGGAAATATACAGAATGTAGCCTCTTCAGACTGACTTCTTCAATGTAATGATGTACATTTATGGTTAGTTCAGACAGTCTGTTCGTGCCTTGATAGCTCATTCCCCTGACCCCAGGTTTATTGAGATACAATTGACAAATAGACGTATATATTTAAAGTGTGCAACATGATGGATATACATATACTTTGTGAAATGATTACCACTATTAGGTTGGTTAACACTTCCATCACCTCACATAGTTGGCTTTTTTTGTGTGTGTGGTGAGAACACTTAAGATCTACTCTCTTAGCAAATTTCAAGTGTACAATACAGTATCCTTAACTAGAGTCGCCATGCTGCACATTAGAGTCCCCAAAACTTGTTCATCTTATAACTGAAGGCTTGGAGCCTTGATCAGTATCTCCCCATTTCCTCCACCCCCCAGCCCCTGGTAATCAGCATTCTACTCTCTGTTTATGACAGCTCATTTCTCTTTATCACTGAATGAATAATATTCCATTGTCTGGATGGAGCGCAGTGTGTTTTTCCATCCACCTATTGAAGGACATCTTGGTTGCTTCCAGTTTGGGGCACTTTTGAATAAAACTGCTATAAACGTTGGTGTGCAGGTTTTTGTGTGGACATAAGTTTTCAACTTATTTGGATAAATACCTAGGAGCATGATTGCGTCAGGCACAGATGTTTTAAGGAAGAAATTATATGAATTCTCTAAAATCTCTTCCAGAAAATAGAAGCAGAGGGAACACACCTAACTCATTCTCTGAGGCCAGCAGCACCCTGATACCAAAACCAGATAAAGACATTACAAGAAAGGAAACTACAAACCAATATCTTTCATGAACATGAAATGCAGAACATAGGTGCATAAATATTCAACAAAATATTAGAAAATCAAATCCAACAATGTATAAAAAGAATTATATGCCATGACCAGGTGGGATTTATTCCAGGCATGCAAGACTGGTTCAAGATTTGGAAATCAATTAACGTCATCACATCAACAGGCTAAAGAAGAAAAATCTCATGATCATATCAATAGATACAGAAAAAGCATTTGACAAAATCTAACACCCATTCATCATAAACACTCGCAGCAAACTAGGAACAGAGGGAAACTTCCTCAACTTGATAAAGAGCATCTACAAAAAACTTACAAGTAACATACTTAATGATGAGAAACTGCATGCTTTCCCCCCTAAGATCAGGAACAAGGCAAGGATGTCGTCTTGCACCACTCCTGTTAGATATCGTATTGTAAGAGAAAAAGCCAACAACCTAGTATTCTGTAACCAGTGAAATTATTCTTCAAAAATGGAGAAATAAAGAGATTCTCAGACAAACAAAAACTGAGGGGATTTGTTGCCAGTAGCTCTGCTTTGCAAGAAATGTTAAAAGAAGTTTTTCAGAGAGAAGGAAAATTATATAGGTCAGAAACTTGGATCTACATAAACATTTTAAATATCCCACTCCTCTCCTCATTTGCATAGTTTCTGATGAGAAGTGTGAAGGTCATTCTTATCCTTGTTTCTCTATAGGTAAGTGTTTTTTTTCTTCGGGCTTCTTTCAAGATTTTCTCTTCATCTTTGGTTTTCTGCACTTTGAATATGATAGGCCTAGCTGAAGATTTTTTGCTATTTATCTTGCTTGGTGTTATCTAAGATTCTTGGATATGTGATTTGGTTTCTGTCATTAATTTTGGAATATTCTCAGCCATTATTACCTCCTCTGCTCTTTTCTTTTCCTTCTGAAATTCCCATTCTGTATGTGTTAACACCTTTTATAATTGTCCCACAGTTCTTGGACCTTCTGTTGTGTTCTTTTTCTTTTCCCATTCTTTTTTTCTCTTTGCATTTCAGTTTGGGAAGTTTCTAGTGACATATCTTCAAGCTCACTGATCTTTGCTCGTCTGTGTCCAGTCTACCTATGAGCCCATCAAAGATATTCTCCATTTCCATTAGTTTTTTTTTTCTAGCATTTTCTTTTGATTCTTTCTTAGAGTTTCATTTCTCTGCTTGCATTACCCATATATTCTTGCATATTGTCCACTTTTTCCATTAGAGCCCTTAGCATATTGGTCATAGTTGTTTGTTTTAAATTCTCAGTCTGATAATTCCAAAATCTCTGCCATATCTGAGTCTGGTTCTGATGCTTGTTCTGTCTCATCAGACTGTGATATTTATTTTCTTTTAGTATGCTTGTAATCTTTTGTTGAAAGCCAGACATGATATATTGAGGTAGATAGGCCTTCAGTGTGAAGTTTTTATGTTTTTCTGGCTAGAAGTTAGGATATGCTTACTGTTTGCTCAGCTTTAGGTGTCTGAGGCTGAAATTTCCTCTCTTGTCCTTGTTTTTGTTTCCCCTGTTGTCCTTGGGTTTCCCTAAATTGTCCTTCTTAAATAGAATCTGAGCTCTGCCGTTCTTTCAGCTGTAATCCTCTGTATTGTATAGGAGCTCTGTTGATAGGGTGGTAAGGCATGGAGGGAAGGGAAGTGTTCCATAATCATCTGATTAGGTCTCAGTCATCTAGTGGGCTTGTGACCCTGGACTGTGACCTTTACAAGTGCTTCTCAGGGTATTCTTGCCCACTTAGGTAAGGCAGAAAGGCTAGGGGGGCTGGAGTTGGGTATATCCCTTCCCCATGCTGGATGAGGCTCTAAGGAAGTTGTCTCTGTTGCTGGCTGGCCATCATTGTGGAGAACGAACTGGGCATATTTCAAATGGTTACTTTTCCCCACCCCCTAGTCAAACACAAGGGGATTTTGCTCCTGTCTTCAGTGTGAGAACCTGGTGTGGCTCCTTGGAGGTAAAACCCACGAAAGTGTGGGGGCCCCTTAGACTGGGTCCCTGTAAGTTTTTAACTCTCAAGCTAGTCCACACACTCCCACATTTCATCAGCGTTCCCATTTAAGGGGTCATTTGAGTCTTCCTACCAGCTCCTGGCTCCATTTGCTGCTGGTAAGCTGTAATTCTCTGTCTCCACAGTTTTGGGGGCAGTGGTTTGTCCTATGACCTCAATTCTCTGATAAATCTAAGAAAAGTCATTGATTTTCAGTTTATTTGGCTTTTTTCTTGTTGTGAGGGCAGGAGTGATGACTTCCAAGCTCCTTACATGTTGAAAACTGGAAGTCACCCCTGTGTTTATGCTTGTTACCCACTGCCTTTTCTAACAAATGCATCTAGAAGGGCAGAGTGTTCGCTCAGCAGGTGTGGTCGGAGAAAACTGTTGACTCCAGTGTCTTGGACAAACTGCGGGACTGGAGAGAAATATCTTCACATCTGATTTCAACACAGGACAATGCAGACAACAGTAGGGGGGACCGTGGGAGCCAGGGGCACATCTGCCATGGGTGACTGATAATAAAAGTCTATTTTCCAAAACATAAAAAGGATCACAAAAATACAACCACCTTGCCGCATTCCCAACTGATAGTCAATCAAAGAATACTGTCTGCTTACATGAGGAAGAGCACCCAGGGCCATTAGTGAATAGAGAAATGCAAATGAAAATGAAGATGAAGTGCCATTTTGTGCATACTCTTCTTTTCTTTTTTTTTTTTTTATAATTTTTTTTTCCCCCCATAGCCCCAGTAGATAGTTGTATGCCATAGTTGCACATTCTTCTAGTTGCTGTATGTGGGACGCGGCCTCAGCATGGCCAGAGAAGCAGTGCGTCGGTGCGCGCCCGGGATCCGAACCCGGGCCGCCAGCATCGGAGCACACGCACTTAACCGCTAAGCCACGGGGCCGGCCCTTTTTTTTTTTTGGCAAAAGCAAAATTATAAAAGCCAAATGTTGTGAAGTTATAAGGAAATCTATACCCTTTGACATTGCTAATAGTGCTGTAAATGAATGCAGTGGAATCTGCCAGACATGACTGGAACCAATCAGATGATGTGTTTTGACCCACTATTTCCATTACTGGGATTTTTTCCTTAGACTATAATTCAAGAGAGAACAGCCACATGGACAGAGGTGTTTGCACCAGCATTATTTGTAATAGAAAGGAAGGTAAGTAGCCTCCAATGCATTAGGGAATGCTCTAGCAAACTTGCAAGTCAATACAGCAATTACAGGGTTTCAGTTGTCTTCATGTTACCTCCTCTAGGCTTTGATCCTCCAACACGCAAACCCTAGCCACACTTCTGAATCAGGAAGCTCTCTGTCCACTCTGAAGTGACATTGCCCTTCTCTAGTCCGCTTGCTGGGAAGTTTCTGGAGAGCACATTGTGTGGCTTGCTCATTGTGGTACGCCTGCCATCTCCCTCAGGCTCTGGTACAGAGAAAGGCTCTGATAAAGCCTGATGTGCAAACTGTGGGCCGCAGACCCGCTGCATCAACATCACTGGAGCCTGTTAAAAAATTTCTGGGTTAAGATGGTAAATTTTAGGCTGGCCCCGTGGCTTAGCGGTTAAGTGCACGCGCTCCGCTGCTGGCGGCCCGGGTTCGGATCCTGGGCGCGCACCGACGCACCGCTTCTCTGGCCATGCTGAGGCCGAGTCCCACATGCAGCAACTAGAAGGATGTGCAGCTATGATATACAACTATCTACTGGGGCTTTGGGGGGAAAAGTAAATAAATAAAGTGTAAAAAAAAAGAAAAGTATTAAAAAAAAAAAGGTGGTAAATTTTGTTATGTATATTTTACCGCAATTAAAAATTAAAATGCAGACATTTGCATTTCAGCAAACACATTTTAACAAATTCCCAGGTGTTTGTTTAAATTTTGAGAAAACTTGAACATTGGATGTATGGTTACTCTTAAAATATAAATTCTAATCATTAGTTACTATTTCTTTTATTTATTGATTTATTTTTCCCCCAAAGCCCCAGTAGATAGTTGTATGTCATAGTTGCACATCTTCTAGTTGCTGTATATGGGATGCGGCCTCACATGACCGGAGAAGCGGTGCATCGGTGCGCGCCCAGGATCCGAACCTGGGCTGCCAACAGCGGAGCGCGCGCACTTAACCACTAAGCCATGGGGCCGGCCCAATTAGTTACTATTTCTAACGTGTAACATCTACTTGCTTTTTCTCCCCCACTGTGGGAGGCTGATCTTTATCTTCTCTTGGACTCCTTCATTTGCACGAAGAATGGAGAAATCACAGTGGCAGCTGGCAGACTCCAAGGACAGCATGATGCCATGGCAACCGCTTCCACCAGTAACTTAATTTTGTCTCCACTTGTACATCTTTCTCTCTTCAGTCCTGAAGCTGGGAATTTTTTAATTTGCAAAGAACAGAAGATGGCTTGTGGGTGCTATGCCGACAGCACTGCATACCTCCTAATGGGCTTGAATATCATAAAAGAGACTATCAGCAAATCATAGAATTTTAGACCTCCAGGGGCTACAGAGAGCCTTCATCCCCTCCCTTGGCTCAGGAGGGCACTGAGCCCCGGCTGGGAAGGGAAGCTCCCTGTCTGCTGCCCAGCAACTTGCCAGCCTGCGCTGAAGACACACCTAAGCAAGCTGCTCAATCTGGCCAACCAGAAGGTTTTATGCAGGATTTGGGGATGGAAGGCAGGCTGGAAGACCCTTTAGGAGTATTGCTTTTGGTGTCTTTCTACCCCTAAAGCCCAGTGTATTAGCTTGCTAGGGCTGCCATAGCAAAGGACCACAGGCTGGAGGGCTCAAACAACAGAGATTGTTTCCTCACAGTTCTGGAGGCTGGAAGTCTGAGATCCAGGTGTTGGTAGGGTTGGGTTCTCCTGAGGCCTCTCTCCTTGGTGTGTAGGTGACCGTCTTCTCCCTGTGTCCTCACATGGTCATCCCTCTGTCTCCAAATACAGTCACATGGGGGACATGATTCAGTCTGTAACACCCGGCCACCTGGATCCTTTCGGGAGGCGGGCCATGCCCTCGCCCTCAGCCATCCGTGTGAGCCCCTGCAGGTCCAGCTCCAGCACGTGTCGGCCAACACCTGCCCTCGTGCTCACGCACACCGGGGCTGGAGAGCCTCTGATGGCACTGAGCCAACTGCAATATCATGGATTCCATGTTCCAACGTACCTTTGAAATGTGTGCCCTGTTCCATTCACCCATGTTGGGCTTGAGTCCATAATCACAAGGCAGGCTTGCTGGCAGCTGCTTTACGTACCGGGCTCTTGCTGACGGCTGCCAAATCTCCTCCTGGATGATGTTTCCAGGGCACTGGGCGTCCTGAGGGGCAGCGCTGGGCATCAGGGAGAGAACACTCAGTCACGTTTCCTGGGCGTCAGCCCTGTGCCCGGCGTCATTTAATCCTCAGTCATCCTGCAGGAGTCGCTCATTCAGCAAATGTTCTAAACACTGGAGATACAGCTGAGAAGAAACCAAGTCTCTGCCCTCAGGGGCTCACACCCTGGCGAGGGAAGACGGACAATAAACAAAACAAAGAAGAAAATGCAGATGGGGGGAGTGTTAAAGAGGAAAAACAAGCTGGGTGAGGACAGAGAGCGAGTGGTGAGGAGAGCTGCTGATCCCTAGAGCAGGAGCAGATGGCTTCTCCAATGAGGACACACTTGAGCAGAATCCTGAAAAAAGAGGGGCCTTCCAGGGGAGGGGACGGCAAAGTGCAGAGTCCCTAGAAGGAGCAGCCAGAGGCTGCTGTGCGTCTGGAGAGCGGTAAGCAAGGGGACTGCGTAGGAAAGAATTTAGCCTCGCCCCAAAAGAGTCTGACCTTTTCTGTTTATGGAAGGTCGTCTCTAAGCCCTGACAGAGGGTACATTCGCCAGGGGCCTTGGGTCCTGAGATTATCTAACAATGTGATTTAAAGTGGGGATACCACCCCACATAGTATCACAGTGGGCTGACCACACAAGAAGGACCACAAACGTGAGTCAGGGTGGGCTCTTGGGGTCATGCCCGCCGGGGGCTGGAGACCAAGATCAGCCACACAAGCACTTGATCCATCCGTCATGCCCGTGTGATGGAGCCCCAAGAAAAACCCCGAGCACCCGGGCTCCGTGAGCTTCCCTGGTTGGCAGCACTGCGTGTCGTCACATGTGGATGCTGGGAGAGGGGGCTGCCGGTGCCTCTGTGGGGAGAGGACGGCCAGAAGGTCCCCAACTGACACTTTCCTAGACTCTCCCCTGTGCACTTGTCCCCGTGGCTAATTTTAATCTGTATCCTTTCTCTGTCGTAAACTGTAACTGAAAGATAACAGTGAGTCCTCCTAGGAAACTGTCGAACCCGAGAGTCATCATGGGGACCCCAAACCTGCAGTTGGTGTGAGTGAGGGTGGTCCTGTGTGGACAGTTCCCTCTAAACATTGTAGTTGGCTAAACCCTTGCAGGGACAGAGTGGAAAGGAGGAGAGGGAGGAGCCAGGTCACGTGGGGTCATTGGAAGGACTCTGGCTTTTAGTCTGAGTGAAATAGAAAGCTCCTGGAGGCTTCTGAGGAGTGACAGATCTGGCTTTTGTTTTAAAAGAATCAGTCTGTGAAGAACAAAGTTAAGGAGGCAGTTTGCCGCTCAGAGACCTCTTCGGCTCTGGCGATAATCTGGGCAGGAGATGAGAGAGGTGCAGGCCCCGGTGCAGGCGGTGAGAGTGGGAGCCCACGGGACTTGCCAAGGGGCTGGCCGTGGGTGCGACGGGAAGAGGGGAGGGGGCCCTGGGGCTTGGCCTGTGCTGGAAAGAGGCAGCGCCTTTTGCTGAGGCGGCAAGACCATAGCTTGATTTAGGGCGTGTGGAGGTTGAGGTGTCTCGTAGCCCTCCAGAGGAGATTCGGAGTGGGCAGCTGGACCTGTAAGCCTGGCGTTTAGGCGGGTCTGTGCTGAGGTGCACGTTGGGAGGTATCAGGCTACGGTGGTATTCAAAGTCATGAGTTTGGTAAACACCTCTCACGAGAGTGTAGGGGAGAGAAAAGACCCAAGACTGAGCCCTCAGGGCCTCCAACCTCAGCAGGTGGGGAGAACTGGGGAAAGGGAGAAGAGAGTGGAGCCCCAGACCAAAGTGGAGAAAGCTGTATGGACTGCTGCTTGGACATCCCTAAGACGTGGCTGAGCTGGGACACGAGGTCTGGCACGTGCCAGTGCAGTTGACTGGGACGGAAACCTGAGAATGGGAGGAGCCCGGCTTGGCTGCTCCTAAGTAATCATGCTCTGAAAAGTGGCAGAGAAACATGGTGACAGCGAAAGGCGGGTGTGGAGAAGACAGCACATCTCATATTCTGATGGGACAATCCCATAAAGAGGGAAATGAGGATGCGGGAGAGGGAGGGTGTCGTGACTGAAGAGCCATCCAGCATGCATGGGGGTGGACCGCGTGGACTAGTGACCTGTGGGTCTTGGAGAGGACATGAGCGACCTATTCTTGGGAGTTGGGGTGGCCAGGGAGGTGGGCTGGTGGAGGGCTTAGTGGTGGGAACAGGGAGGAAGTCTCTCCTGTCAATGTCGATGTTTCCAGTAAAGTAGGACACAGAGCTAGCCCAGGGGGAGGAGGCATAGGCTTGCCTTCCAGGAAGGTGGGAACCTGAATGGACAGAGAGGCGGAGCAGGCATAGGGTGGCCAGGAGGACTGCACTGCCCTAGAGACCAGTCTCCCCAAGGTAAAGCCTTTCCCCAGCCGCGTAGAGGCGTATTTACCCAGGACAGGGGTCTGCCAGGCAGGTATGTGGCATGGGGAAGGGGCTAAGGGAGGAGGTGAGCACATGAGGGAGGACAGCCACCACGTAGATGCTGGGGACAGTGCATTGTGGCTCCTAGTGCCAGGGAAGTGGGCTGCCTGGAACTGAGGTTATGGAGGGCGGTGGGGATGGGGCCCAGGCAGTGGGTGGCAGACTGCGGGCCAGGCCATGGCTGATGGATTTAGACAGTCACGTGCAGGATGTCCTTAAAAATAAAGCAGAAAAGGATAGAAAATGTTAGGGCACTGCACAAAATAAGAGTACTTATTAAATCATGAAACTTCCCTTATGTGTGTACTGGATCATAATGTAGAATGTATTTTTTTAACCATTTTTAAGTGAATAATTCAGTGGCATTAAGTACATTCACATTGTTGTGCAACCGTCCCCACTGTCTATCCCCCAAATATTTCATCTTCCCAAACAGAAACTTCGTACCCCCAAAAATGTATCTTTTACTGTGGTCATAATTAAAAACATTTGAAAGGCACTGGTCAGTGGTCAACAAGGGGGCCCCATATCTGGGGTCACGTAGAGGCCAAGATCCTCGAAGGAGAGGGGCCAATGAGCTGACAGGCCAGAGCACTGGAAGGATGGTCTACGATTCACGTACATACTGCAATTACTTAGATTCTAAGGGAAGGCTGTTTCTCCAAGAAGGATGCTAGGAACCATAATTTAAGAACAACAGAGAATCTGGTGATAAAATTTTCAAAGAATGAAGGGGTCTGCAGATCAATCACTGTGCCCAACCACCACACACAGTTAGATATTCACATATGTTAAGTTTAATATTGTGCAGCCACTAAAAATATTTATTAAAAAACTGCAATAACTGAAAAACGCCCTTTCAAAAAGCAGGATACAAAATTTTGTAAACTTTGGCTCATATCAAAATTAGGATTTTTTTTTTTAACAAAGGACAGGCTGAGAAAAGACATTTGTAACAGTAAAGAGAACAAAAGCTTAATATTAAAGACAATCAAAGGAATCTTGAAAATTCCCAAGAAAAAGGAAACTCAGTTAAAAATTGAAAGAGACTGGAAGGAAACTGAAGGAGACCTAAGTGCTTCACCTTTATGAAGAGATGCTAACGCTCATCTGAAAAACGCATCTTAAAACGATCCCAGTTCCCGCTTTGCAAGCAGGTTTGTGGAAGCAGAGGCTGGAGACCTTGCTAGGAGAATGGCTAAGTTCTGACAGCTACGCAAGAGGCAATATCCAGCGACACGCCCGAAAACACGAAGAGGTCTCTACAGATACAGTAGATTGCAAAAAAGAAACAAGATCTAAAGGATGCCAATATGTATAAAAATGTTATATACGTTGTAACCGCAAGAGTGTGCGTTTAAAAAAAATTATTATATAATTTCAAAACTACAGAGAAAGGCTGTGGGACCAACAAAATAATGACATGAGAGGCGTGGGGGGACGAGGGAGGCCCCCAGAGGGGCGGGCTGCCCGGGGGGCCGGGAGCCCTGCCCCCCGGATGGGGCTTACTGTCGGGTCCGATTTTGGGGTTCCGGAGCAAAGCTAGGAGCCAGATGCAGATCCAGAGGTTCTCAGGTGGTGAGGGGTCGCAGAGTGGTTTGGAGAGTTCAGGGAGGGTGGTCGCCGTAGGCGAGCGCGGAGGACACAGTACGCTGGGTCCGGCCAGGGAAGCCCAGCCCCGCGCACCTCCGACCCGCGCCGCCTTCCGCTCCCGCCCCCGGAACGCTCCCCGAGCGCGCGGAGGGGCCTCACTCGGACGGCCCTCGCCGAGGGGGCTGCGCGCAGGCTCCGCCCCGGCCCGGGGGCTGTGAGACCGGCGTGTCCTAGTCCGATCCATGCGTTCTGCGAAGAGTGGGTGATCCGCCAGCTTCCCAGGGCGCGGGCTCCCCACCGTCGGAAACCTCCGTGGGGCAAGCCCCCAGCCCAAGCCAACCCGCGCATGCGCTACGCTCCGTGTTGAGTGCGGCCCCGCCCCTGCGGCCCTCGCCCCTCACAGGCTGGCTCCGAGGCCGCGCTCGGCGGGCCGGCCAATGGGAGCGCGGCGCGCTCCGTGGCACGTGCGCCCCGCCCCACCCCGTCGAGTGCGAGTGGGCCGCGCGGGGCGGGGGCGCGCGGGGCGGGGCGGGGTGAGGGGCGGGGCACGGGGGGAACGGCGCGCTGATTGGCCGGCGCCGCGTTCCGAGGCCGTTAACGGCGGCGCTGCTGGGCCGCGGCTCCAAAACAAAGGGCAGGCGGCCCGCGGGGCGGCGGCGGGAGGATGCCTCGCGCCCTGCCTAGGCGCCAACGGCCGCAGCACGTCGCGGGCCGCGCCGGGGCGGCCTGAGAGCCGAGCCCGCGCCGACCGGTGCCCGAGCCGGATGGGCGCCGTGGCCGGGGCGCGGACCGCCGAGCGGCCGTGAGTACGGGCGGGCCGCGACACTCTTGCGCGGGCGGCTACTTTGTGGCGCCCCGAGGACCCTGCGGCTGCGGGCGGGGCCCGGAGGCACCTGTTGGCGCCGGGCGGGCGGGACGCACCTGCGGGGTTTTCGTTCTGATTTGATTTTCTGATTTGTTGATACTTGATTCACCGGGTTTTGGAGCAGACCACAAAGCCTAATCCTTGATCTCCCCCCACTCTCTCCCCTCCTTCTCCCGGCCCCACCCCGGCCGTAAAAAAAAAATTCACAGAGAATGAACTGCATGCCCGATGATAATAGGCTTGTCCCTCTTTAAAAAACAAAAAAGGTCGCAATTGGGGAGGGAAATGAGGACAAAAGAGGTCTCTTAGGAATGTTGATTAGAAGGGGGAAACGTTTTCAAGTTGCCCTCATACAGATCGTGTCCTCCGTGTTAGTTCACACTTGTGGCACCAGGCTTTATTAAAGCCGAGCTTGCAAAACCTTGGCTTCGGAGACCTGCTCCTGGGCCCCTCCCCCAGGCCGCTTCTTGACATCTTTGATGTCCAAATTATGCGCTGAGTTCTAGGCTGGAAAGAAGGCTGGAATTCCACTTTAGATAGACAATGGCCTTGGAAGACATCGATTTCCCCACCTCCACGCTTTTTCTGTTCAGTTGCATTTCTTCTTCCTCTCTCTGTCCAAAACATACGCACCTCAATCTGTTATTTCCTTTGCCAAGAATGTTGTTCTTTGCACCCACAGTCCCTCATTCTCCTAAACTCCTCTGGGGGACCCTTTCAGGTGCTTCACCTGAGCAGGCTACCCCTCTCCCATCACCTGTACACCCTCCAGCCTCTGCTCCATTCTAGTAGATGTGACAGATATTTGTTGAGCCCCTGCCTGGTGTCAGGAGCTGTGCTAGATCCCGCTGTTGCTGACTTTTATAATCCCGCACTGGTCCCCCCTACCCCTAGATGTGGGCTCTTGGGGAACAGGAGTGGCGTGTTTGAGGAATGCTAATACCCCCCTAGACCCTTATGCTCCCTGCCCATGCATCTCAGGGTGACAGTGTCTTCTACTGTGGGAACCCCTCAGAGCTAGGACAGGGGCAAAATCTGTCTTACCACAGCCATGGAGTATAGGGTCTGGGCTGTATTGGGCATTTAAAAAAAATAGCTGATTTTCATTACCAATCTGAGCACTAGTCTTTCTGTTTTTTAAATAAATGTCTTATTTTGGAGTAACTTTAGAGTTACATACAAGTTGCAGAGATAGCACACAGTCCCAGTATGCCCCACACCCAGTGTTCCCCATTTGTTACCATCCTGCATTGCTGTGGTACGTTTGCCAACATTAAAAATTGATATAGGTACATTCTTTTAACTAACTCCAGACGTTTGCTTCTCAGTTTTGAGGTACTAAAATTTATGAAACTCTCTATGTTGAGAGCACTGTTCCTATATTGTCTGTCTTTAATCCCTGCTTGTCTTCACTAAGTTCCACAAGGACCCTGTGTCAAGGGACAGGGTTGGGAGTGGAGAGGGCAAGGGGCTACCATGTAGTCTGAATGTATTTTTCTCCCTGGAAGAATGATGAATGGAAAATAGTGTAGAATATGAAGAAGCATAGAAGTCCTCCTGCTTTGAAATCATTCTCTGACACTCTTCATTTGAGATTCATTTGGTTTTAAGTTTTTAGAAAAGTAGTTATATCTGCTAATCAACAAAACCTCTAGGGAGTGGGAATTTTGACAGGTGATTTTAGGGGAGGTTGGAGAATGTTCTCAACAGCCAAGTCATTGGCGGGCTGAGGGTTCTGGGGAGGGCAGTGTGAGTTCGATTTGGCCCGTTGGGCGACACTGCTCCTGTGATAGACACAGGGGCACCACTGAAAACCTGTCTGCTGGTGATAGTACAATGGAAATCCTGGAGCCAACCCACTATCATCCACACCCCAGGAAGGGGTTGAAGAGCCCCCCACTCCTGCCGCCCCATTTTTCAGCAAGACCTCTGGCACCTGCAGAGCCTCAGAACCAGGACCAGGATTCCCAGTGGGGTTTGTAAGTTTGGAGACGAGCTTGCTAACTGTCTGCCATAGTGTAACCATGACATCTTGTGTGGTTCTCTGCACCGCCTTGTGAATCGTGTACTACCCCCATTTTGCAGATAAGGAACAGCTTGGCTTGAGGTCCCGGCCACCAACTACGTGGCACAGTTTGAGTCGACCCCTCTTTCAGCTTTGTCCCTGCTACAGCCTGTCTCTCGCCAAACTCACCTGCTCGCTCCCTCGTGGCGCCACCTGTCTTGCCAGCATTGGTACACTTGCCCCGATTCCTCTGTGTCTCTGGTTTTCCCCTTCCCTTCCCCCAACACCAGGCTTCGAATGTTTGGCTCTGTTTTATTTAGCATGTGATTAATAAAATACTTTAAGATTCCCAGCCTCTTTTCTCCCCCTTCAGTCCCGTCCCCACCCTTTTAGCTGAGAAGAAGGGCAGGGTTGCGTGTGTACTTCTTACCTCTTTCCCCTTCTTGTTAGCAAGAAATCTAGGAAGCTCTGCTAGAATGTGTCCCGGGGCCACAGCTGGGAAACTTGTTACCAATGGGAGAAATAAAAAAGAATGGATTGCAGCTTCTTGGAAAAGAAAGGCTCAGTGCAAACACGTTAATCAGTAGTCCTATGGGAGATGGTGGAGGCGAGACCTGAGCGCAGGCAGGAGGGGAGCTGAGGTGAGAGCCTGGAGGGCAGAGGTGCCCAGGCCACCGGGCAATGAAGGAGCCGGGCCCCTTGGACTCCCCAGAGGTCGGGGCGGGCAGGAGTCCACACTGGGCTGAGGGGGCTTCATCTGAGAGCACCAGGTGGCAGGTGGTGGAACCAAAGGAGTCTCCTGGCCCCTTCCAGCAGATCCCTGGCTCCTCCCAGTGGTCCACCAAGGCTGCATTTCCTGAAATGTGGAGAAAAGCTTTTCATCCTATAGTTCAAGTAGGAAGGAAGTCCGTGTGTGTGAAGGGAAGCTAGCACTGCCAGAGGCTAATGATACCCATGCTGTTGCCCTTTGCTGTGAATCCTTCCAGGCCTTCCATGCCTGTGTGTGCATGTGCTGTGTGTAAGTTTGAATAGTCAGCACATAAACTGGTATCAAAATCAAAAGTTATAAAAAAGCAGACAGTGAAAAGGAAGTCACCTTCCCTGTCCTTCCTATCCCCAGCCTGAGGTCCCACCTTGGAAATATTTCTGATTCCTGTCTGTCAGTGCCTTTGTCCAGTCTCTTTTGGTTAGACTTGAGGTGGTTCCTAATCTTTTGTTATTACAGGTGATATCGTAACAACCTTTATCCAGCTATTTTGCACGTGTGCGGGTCAGTCCAGAGGTAAACACCTGGGAGTGACTCTCAGTCCAGGGGCGTGCTTCTCAGAGTGCTGGTGGCTGTTACCAAATGGCTCCATTGCAGCCTGCCCTCGCCAGAGGTGTTAGCAACCTTTTAAAAATCTTTGCGAACCTGCTAGGTTGTAAGACAGATATCAGTGTGCTTTTTTAAAAGTGTTTTTTTTGTTTTTTTATAATTTTATTTATTTATTTTTTCCCCCAAAGCCCCAGCAGATAGTTGTATGTCATAGTTGCACATCCTTCCAGTTGCTGTATGTGGGACGCGGCCCCAGCATGGCCGGAGAAGCGGTGCCTCAGTGAGTACCCGGGATCCGAACCCGGGCCGCCAGCAGCGGAGCACGCACACTTAACCGCTAAGCCACGGGGCCGGCCTCAGTGTGCTTTTAATTTGCATTGATGAGTGAATTTCACAACTGTTCTCATGTCTACAGACACGGTGCTCCAGGCTGGAGACTCTCTGGCTTTGAATCCAGCTTAAGCTGTGCAGCCTTGGGAGGTTGGTTAACCCCTCTGGGCCTCAGTTTCCCTGTCTGCACAGTGGGCCTAACAAGAACACTGATCTCTTAGGGCTGCTGCTAATTCATTTGATTCTGATATAGTCAACTGCTTAGGACAGCGCTGGCCTTGGCTGTGAGGCTCATCAGGAGCCCCTGCCTTTCGTTTCTGTGCTGGATGTTGATGTCCCCATACATGGCGCCACCTGGGGTGCCGCTTTCTCCATGAACTCTGGCTGGACGTGGCAGGCCACATGAACACGCACTGCATCACGTTTTCTTCCCCCCTGCTCCAGGAGGGGGGAAGGTCTGTCCACCACACACCAGCGACATTGTCACCAAGCCCAGTAGAGACCCCTGTTCCCTCTGACAGCGACACGCTGTGTCTTTGTCTGCCCAGTGCCACCTCCCTCCTCGCGGGTGAGGTGGAGGGCTGGAGCTCAGCAGACATGGCCAGGCCGTGGAGCGCTGGCAGGAAAAGTAAAACAGTGCGGGGGATGGAGAGAGCAGGCGTCTTGGGGTGTGGCGCCCTGTGGGTGCAGAGAGGGAAGGGGCCGCGGCCCTCGGCAGCCTCCACTCCATCCTGTAAGTGTCAGAGCTCCTTGGTTTGGGGTTTATTTCCCGATGTTTTTGTCTTTGGAAGTGTGGTAACAGCACCATATGGACATGGGCCTGATTCACGTTCCCTTAAAATAATCATACATGCTTATTTTAGGAGAGAAACTTCTGGAATCCAGAATATTGTTTTTGCTCTAAAAAATTATCCTACGCTACTATCTAGGGGCATGGTAGCTGCCCTCCAAACCTAGGGAACATAATGTCTTGTGGTAGACGAGATTCCCTTGGTGGACTTTCCTTTCAGTTACTTCAAGGTGCTTCCTAATTTGCAGTAGATCTTGTCGTAAAACCTCATTTGCTTGAAAACTTGGCCATGATTTCCCCAGTGCAATAGTGGACATCCAGTTGAAAGGCCTAGTTAAAACACAATACAACACGGAAACCCAGGCCTGGCCGTTGCTCCGCCAGGACCCCGTTTGAAAAGGAGTGATGACAAAGGGTGGAGGTTAGGACTGAGATGAGGAAACGCGAGTGCAGGAGGCACACCCTGCCTTTGAGGAGATGACTATGAGTACTGAGCATGGGCCAGGCTTGGTAGAGGTGACAGGAGCCCGGAGCAGGGCTGGTGGAGGGGAGGGTCTTCAGGACAGCTGGTGGCCCTCAGGTAGGGGACGCCTCGGGGCAGGGCTGTCGGTGGCGCCTGCAGTGGAATGACAGGCGTTCATGGCACTGAGCAATGAAAAAGAAACAGAAAACCCTTGGCAAGTGGCCACTTTTATAGGTGTTGTCCCGTTCAAAGGTAACTACGAGTTAAAAAGGAGGGATGTCCCCGTTCTGATTATGAGCAGAAGGCTGTTTAGAGGCTGTACCTGAGCGAAGGCCAGTTTCTGAACTTCTCACTCGGGGTACCGGGAGCAGTGTGTCTGCCACCAAAGGGGTCCTGGAGTCTACAGACCTGAGTAACAGCTGTTGACTAAATCTAAGACTCCTGTCTCTCGGCCCCTTCACGTTATGCTTTTAGAACCTTCGTTAGAGGGAAACCCACGGAGAGGAGAGAAGGGATAAAACAGAAGTTTATTAAGTTAAGGCTACTTTCGGGCCGGTCCCGTGGCTTAGCGGTTAAGTGCATGCGCTCCGCTGCTGGCGACCCGGGTTCGGATCCTGTGCCCGCACTGACGCACCACTTCTCCAGCCATGCTGAGGCCGCGTCCCACGTACAGCAACTAGAAGGATGTGCAGCTATGACATACAACTATCTACTGGGGCTTTGGGGGAAAAAAATAAATAAATAAAATTAAAAAAAAAATTTTAAGTTAAGCCTACTTTCAATAAAAAAAGAAAAACTCAGGTGAAGATATTAAAACAGACTCAACATGAGTTCAGTGAGAACTGCAGTCAGAGTTCACGCCTTCCTCCTGGTGGCGCTGACAGTGGCGCGGGGGGTTGGAGCCAGCCCGTGGACTGCGTGGCAGTAGAGCCCGAGCTGGGAGAGGCATGTCAGCGAGCTTCTCGAACACGGGACAGATGCCAGGGTTCAAATGCATAGTCCAGGAGCTCGGGGCAACAGATAAAATCTAATAAAATGTATCGGGGCTGACAGGACGCCTTGTCCTCAATTCTAAAGAGACCCGAGGGAAAGGTTCAGATTGGCACACGACTTAATGGCAGCCGACGGGGAAAAGTGAAAGGTTTTGGGAATATCTAATATAATCTGCCTTCTTCAGAGATACCTTAACACTTGGTTACAAAGACGATATATTGGCGAAAGAAACGGGCTTGATTTTAGAAGACAGATGTGTAGGTGTGGGTGTGTAAATCTTGTACAGAATTTTCCTCCACAATTGTCTTGCTAGCTGGTTTTCTCTGTTGGGAAGTATGATTAATTATTAATTTTTTTATTGTGTTAAAATACATATAGCGTAAGATTTACCATCGTAACCATTTTCAAGTGTACAGTCCAGTGGTATTAAATACATTCACATTGTTGTGCAGCCATCCCTGCCATCCATCTCCATAACTCTCTTCATCAATGAACTATTAATTTTTGTTTATGGTATGAAATAGGATCCAACTTTGTTGTTCTTTCCTGTAAAACTCAGTTGTCCAGCACCATTTTTTGGAAAAAGTTGCTCTTTTCCAACGGGCTGCGGTGCCACTTCTGCCACATCTGGTGTCCATCTCTGCATAGGCATGTTTGCGGGCTCTTCCATATCTCGTGGGTCTGTTCTTCTGTCCTGTGCGGGTCCCACACTGTCTTGATGTCTCTAGTGGAAAATGACAGACTCTGGTAGCTATGGTGCTCCATCTTGTTCTTCTTCAAGGGCGTCCTCACCAGTTTTGGCCTTTTGAGATGATGGGGTTCAGGACATGCTACCTGAAAATATGGCACCCTGGTATACTGAATATTTTAAGCTGAAGGAACTTGAGAAAATGGCAGAAGCAGGAAGGTCACTCTGACCTCCCCCCTCGCCCTCTTCCCTGAAAGAGGTCATAACACTCCTGTGTGAAAGGGGCCCTGGACCAGGAGGAGGGGAGACATTCTTATCACCAGAGGCAGGGAATTGGGGCTGAGACATCTGTACAAACAGACCGTGTTGACCTAGCCCTTATCTTCCTAGTTCCTTCTTCACAGTGGACTGCCGACCTCTGGCCCAAACCCCTCTGCCCTGTCAGTGCTTCACAAATGTGTGGTTCCTTGGTCTAAAAGGTATAAAAGCTTCCTGCTCTGGTCGCTTCTTTAGGTCTTCATTCTCTTATGACGGCTCCCATGTACGTATAAAAATTCAACAAAATTTGTATGCTTCTCTCCTGTTGTGGTTTTTTTTTGTGTGTGTGTGAGGAAGATCAGCCCTGAGCTAACATCCGTGCTAATCCTCCTCTTTTTGCTGAGGAAGACCAGCTCTGAGCTAACATCCATTGCCAATCCTCCTCCTTTTTTCTCCCTTTTTCTCCCCAAAGCCCCAGTAGATAGTTGTATGTCATAGTTGCACATCCTTCTAGTTGCTGTATGTGGGACGCGGCCTCAGCATGGCTTGACAAGCGGTGCGTCGGTGCGCGCCCGGGATCCCAACCTGGGCCACCAGTAGCGGAGGGCACGCACTTAACCACTAAGCCATGGGGCAGGCCCTGCTTTTCTCCTGTTAATCTGTCTTTGTCAGTTTAATTTTCAGACCCAGCCACGGACCCTAAGAGGGTCGAGGAAGACTTTCCTCCTCTACAGACACTTCCAGGATAAGTTTTAGAATCAAGTCTCTATGTCTCTTGCTGGCTCTCTCGCTGGCTCCTTGGCTCATACACACGCACGCACACGCACACACACCCCCCAACACACTTTCCTGGATTTTGATTTGAATTGCATTTAACTTGAAAATTACTTGGAGGCCGCCCTGTGGCTTAGCGGTTAAGTGCGCTTGCTCCGCTACTGGCGGCCCGGGTTCGGATCCCGGGCGTGCACCGACGCACTGCTTCTCCGGCCATGCTGAGGCTGCGTCCCACGTACAGCAACTAGAAGGATGTGCAGCTATGACATACAACTACCTACTGGGGCTTTGGGGGAAAAAATAAATAAATAAAACTTTAAAAAAGAGAAAAAAGAAAAAGAAAATTAGTTGGAGAGGATTCATGTATTTACAGTATCTTCCAGTCCTGATCATGCTGTCTCTCCATTGATTTAGGTCTTCCTTAATGTCCCACAGAGTTTTATACCATTCTCTGTAAAGGTGTTTCAGGTCTTTGAATTTATTCTTAGATACTTTGTATATTTATAATGTTGTACAAGAGTATTTTCCCTTATAATCTTTATGCCTTATTTCCTTTTCTTGCCTTGCTGAGCTGGCTGGGACTTCTGGTGGTGTTGAATAAAAGTGGTGGTGTAGGGGGCATCCTGGTTTTACTCCTGATCTCAAAAAGAATGTTTTCTGTGTTACCATTAAGCATGTTTACTGTGGGTTTTTTTGTAGATGCATCTTAATAGATAAGGAAATTCTCTTACATTCTTAGTCTGCACGGAATGTTTTTAAAATTGTGAATGGATATTAAATTTTGTCATATGCTTTTTCTGCATCTATTGAGATAAACAGATTAAGAGAACAATAGGTGGTAAATTTTATTAACTAAATTTTCTAATGTTAAATGATCTCGTATTCCTGTGATAAAGTCAACTTAATTGTATTTTATTATCCTTTAAAAATAGCATTAGATTCTGTTTGGTCATATTATTTAGGATGTTTGCATCTTCGTTCCTGAGAAGAAAATTATAGGGAATTTCATTCTGTTACCAATTTCTTATGGGGCTGGGGGCTGGGGTAACAATTCTTATCCTGCCCTGATGGGGTTTGGTATCAGGGTAAGTTGGCTACATTAGATAGTGGGAGAGTGCTCCCTCTTCCTCTTTTCTAGAAGAGTTTGCGTCAGATTGGAATTATTCTTTCCTTGAAGTTTGGTGGAACTAACCAGGGAGGCTCCCCAGCCTGGAGGTTTGTTTGATGTGTGTGTGTGTGTGTATTGGGGGAGGACACTTTTCACCAGTGATTTGATTTCTTTAATGTTTACAGGATTATTCAAGTTTTCTATTTCTTCTTGAATCATATTTTTAAGTTATATTTTTTTCAAGGCATTTATCTATGTAGTTTACATTTTCAAATATATTGACTCAAATTGATGACAACATCCTCTTACCCATGAATCTTATCCAAAGATAATGATGTCCCATTTCCATATCTGACAGCTCCCTCTCCCTATTGGATCTCCCCCCACCCATCAGTCTTTCAGACGTTTGTCAGGTTTATTAGTCTTCTCCAAGAACAAACTGTTAGCTTTGTTGATCCTCTCTAGTGTATCTGTGTTTTTCTTTTCTGTTTCATTCTTTTTTTTCCTATTTACTTCCTTCTTTATATTTCCTTTGGGTTGTTTTTCTGTTACTTTTCTAACTTCTTAATGATGGGTGTTTAGCTCCTTAATTGCACCTGTCTTATTTTCTAGTATGCATTCTATAAGATTATACACTTCCCTTTAAGTACCAGTAAGTAATTATTATTATTATTATTATTATTGTGTGTGTGTGTGTGTGTGTGTGTGTGAGGAAGATCAGCCCTGAGCTAACATCCGTGCTAATCCTCCTCCTTTTGCTGAGGAAGAAGGCTCTGAGCTAACATCTATTGCCAATCCTCCTCCTTTTTTTCCCCCGAAGCCCCAGTAGATAGTTGTATGTCGTAGTTGCACATCCTTCTAGTTGCTGTATGTGGGACGCAGCCTCAGCATGGCCGGAGAAGCAGTGCATCGGTGCACACCCGGGATCCGAACCCGGGCCGCCAGTAGCAGAGCGCGTGCATTTAACCGCTAAGCCACGGGGCCGGCCCCCAGTAAGTAATTATTTTATTATTGTTTAGTTCAAAATATTTTCTAATTTCCATTATTCTTAGACCCCTGCTTATACAGAAGTACATTTCTTAATTTCTAAAATCCTTGTATGTTTATACAAGGATTTTTCTACATATATTTTATTATTGATTTCTAACTTAGTAGTATTGTGGTCAGAGAATACTGTGATTTCAGTCCTTGGGAATTTGTTGAGACTTGTATGGTCGGCTTTTGTAAATGTTTGCGTGCTTTAAATGAGTGTGGATTCTGCGGTTCTTAGATACAGTTTTCCACATGTCATTTAGGTCCAAACTCTTCATCATGTTGTGCAAATCCTCTATGTCTGTATTCATTTGTATTTGCTCTATCAGTTACTGCAAGGTATAGTAAAATATATAAATATACTATATATGCTATTTTTACATATACAGTATAAAGTATATACTAAGTATATAAATATATAGTAAGTCTACTACATTTATACTTTATATACTATAATCACTAATCCTATTCTGATTATAGATTTATCTATTTCTCCTTAAAGTTCTGTTAATTTTTGATTTATATATTTTGAGGCTATGTTATTAGGTAATAAGATTTATACTTACCATTTATCTCCCTACTGTTTTTATCATTATGAAGTAACCCATTTATCTCTTTAGTAAAATTTTACCCTTAAATATTATTATTAATATATTAATATAGTTTTTCTTTTATTATTTGCATATTGTATCTTTTTCTATCCTGTTACTACTTTAACTGATTTATTATGAATCACATAGACACAAGAAATACATTAGACAGATGTGCTGTTAGCAAATACTTACAAACCATACGTCTGTATTGCGGCCACCTTGGTTCTAGCATATTTTTTCAACCTTTCTGTGTCCTTGTGTTTAAAATGTGTCTCTTGAAAATAGCATCTAGAGGAATTTTGTTTTCTATCCAGTCTGAAACCTTAAACTCTAACATTTAGGCCATTTATATTTAATATAAGCATTGATACATTTGGGTTTAACTCTTCCTTCTTTCTTTCCTGTTCTTTCCATCGTGTTTCTTTTCCTCTCCTTTCTTGCTTCTCTTTAGATTGACATTTTATCATTCTCTGATATTTCCCTTTATATGTTTGAAGTTATACACTTGGTTTTGTTTTTATAGAAGTTTCATCAGAAATCACAACATTTATCCTTAATTTACCAGAATCTAATAAATTTAATCAACACACATGGGGGCTGGCCCGGTGGCACAAGCGGTTAAGTGCACGCGCTCTGCTGTGGCGGCCTGGGGTTCGCTGGTTCGGATCCCAGCGTGCACCAACACACTGCTTGGCAAGCCGTGCTGTGGCGGCGTCCCATATAAAGTGGAGGAAGATGGGCATGGATGTTAGCCCAGGGCCAGTCTTCCTCGGCAAAAAGAGGAGGATTGGCAGATGTTAGCTCAGGGCTGATCTCCTCACATAAATAAATAAATAAATAAATAAATAAATAAATAAATAAATAAATAAATAAATAAATAAATTTAATCAACACTTGTATTTTCTTTTTTGGACAATACAAGGACTGAAATAGAAATTTTGCATTTGAGCTTTCATCCCTGATTTATTGTGCTTGTGTATTACAATCGTCTCTTTTTAAAGCTCTACAAGACAGCGTTGTTCTGTTTACCTGCATGTTTACCATTTTCTTTATTCATCATACCTTCTTGTTTTAGAGTCTGAAGTTTAGATTTTATCTAGTGTTGTTTTTCTTCTGTCTGAAGCACATCCTTGAACTTGCTTTAGTGATATTTTGCTGAAGTCAAACTTTAGTTGTCTGAAAATGTCATCTCCTGAATTCTTGAAAGATATTTTCGTTGGATATAGAATTCTGGGATAGCAGTTATTATCTTTCAGGACCTTAAAGGTACCTTTCCCTCCTGCCTTCTGGGTTCTGTTGTTTTTCTTGGGAAGTTGTTCTGTTGAAAGGTAATTTTCCCTTGCCCTCTGGATACTTCTGAGACTTTTTTTTCTTTTTCTTTGGTGATCTGCAATTTCATTATTATGTGACCAGGGATAGCTTTATTTTTATTTATTCTGCTTGAGATTATTGGACTTGTTAAGTTTGTGGATTGATGTCTCTTCAATTATGGAAAATCCTCAGTCATTATCTCTTCATCTAGTGCCTCTGCCCCATCTTTCTCTCACTTTACCTTCTGTAAATCCATATGCACGTCTGTGCTTTTGGTGTCATTTCCAGGAAATCACTGCCAAATCAATGTCATGAAGATTTACCCCTATATGTTCTTCTAAGAGTGTTATAGTTTTAGTTCTTACATTTAGGTTTTTGATCCATTTTGAGTTAAATTTGTAAGAGTCCAACTTCATCCTTTTGCATGTGGATAACCTGTTTTCCCAGCGCCCTTTGTGGAAAAGACTGTCTTTTTCCCAGTGAATGGTCTTGGCACCCTTGTCAAAAATCATTTGACCAGAGCCGGCCCCATGGCTTAGCGGTTAAGTGTGCGCCCTCCGCTGCTGGTGGCCCAGGTTCGGATCCCGGGCGCACACCGACGCACCGCTTCTCTGGCCATGCTGAGGCCGCGTCCCACATACAGCAACTAGAAGGATGTGCAGCTATGACATACGACTATCTACTAGGGCTTTGGGGGAAAATAAATAAATGGCAAAGGAATTAAAAAAAAATCATTTGACCATATACAAGGGTTTATTTCTGGACTAATATGTAATTTCTTAGAAATTAATTAATATTGGATCCATCACACATGTTCATAAATGTCGTGGTGCTGAGTCATTAATTCCATGATTTGGGACAAGATGTGTCCTGTGCTGCCGCTGGCCTCACTCAGATGGCAGTCTTGTTGGCTGCTTTTTCTTTCATGTTTGCTGAAGCCACACATAGTATAAGATATATTAGATCAAATGTTTTTCTCAAATTATTTTCATGTAAAAGTAGTTCACCTGCCACTTCCACCTACATTTAGAATGGTTAGATGGTGATTAGATATTAGTATTCTTTTTATGGACAATTAATATTGAAGAATTAGATCTTTTACTTCTAGTCCTGCCCCCACCCATTCTTCAAAACACATGCATCCTAAACACACCTCCTTGATGGATTTCCTTCTCTCCATAACTCACTGCTCTGTCTTGATTCATTGACAGGTTGCGACGTTTTTCTCTCGTCCCAGCTGTGTGGACAGTGCCACACACCCTCCGCACAACGACGGCTCTTGCTTGCGTGCTCCAGTGTTTCTTTTGTCAGAGAGCCCAGCAGAGCTGCAGTGCTTCCACTGCCGGCCCTGAGCTGAGCGAGGAGTGCCCTGCAGAGATGGTGAAGATGACAAAATCCAAAACATTCCAAGCTTATCTGCCAAACTGCCACCGAACCTACAGCTGTGTCCACTGCAGAGCCCACCTGGCCAATCACGATGAGCTGATCTCCAAGGTAAGGGGTTTGTGTCCAGTAATTGACGAGATGTCCTTGACAGTGATTATCAGACCTAATTAGTAGGTGAATATTCAGCGATCATGTGACTTCCTGAGTTTGCTGTGTCCTAAAAGTCTAGAGCCTTCTGGGCAGTATTGATGAGCATTTTGTGTGTCATTAAGTGTGGCTACACCGCGATCTTGGTTGGGATCTTTGCACAGGGGTTGCGTTTTGGAGAACCAGGCAGCTGGGACTCCTGAAGATCATGAAGAGCAAGATGGGTTGGTTATTTGTCAGAGTAGTAAAATTAATGTAAAACCAGAGAACATTGAAGGAACTAAGGAAGTCTAGGAAATCTGTGGAAATAGTTTAATAATAAGGGAATTAAGAAATTTTTAAAACTCAGAATGGTTAAGAAGAGGCTTTCATGGGGGAAATGGGATCTTTCAGGAAGATGCTCAGGAGGGAGCTCTGAACAGGGCCACAGCGACTGCTCTGGGCACTCCGTGCAGGACCGGGGCAGCCCCGTAGGTGCAAAAAGAACAGCCTGATTCCGCCATATTAAGTTGAACTCTTTGTTAGCAGTTCATAATGTTTGTAATCAACCACTTGTGAACATTTAAAATAATCCAAACATAGTGGATGAGCAAATGCTCCCTCGGGAAACAGTGATGGTCCTCTCCCACCCGTGCTCTCAGATCATGACCCCCACCTGTGCTCTCAGGTCATGACCCGCACCCCAGCTCCCAGGTCATCATCCACACCCATGCTCGTGGGTCATGACCCCCAGCCATCCTCACAGGTCTGCCTTCCTGGGCTACATGAACCTCATGCTCCTTCAAAAACAAAGGCTATTAGGAAGTTGTGCCTTTCAGGAATCTCCACTTAGGCTTCTTGTTTCACTCAGTGAGAAGAACATTTATTTACTGTGTTTTTAACTAGGTAATAGTGAGAGGTTGTCTCATTTCTGTTCATCACCTAAAATCCGTGAAAGAAGGCAGAGTTTCTGCTCTCTCACTGCTCCTGTGGCTCCTTTGTCCGTTCAGAAGTTTCAGGTAAGAGGTGGAAGCAGCTCAGGCCCCTGGTTTCTTGGTTGCTTTCTGAGGCAGGCTGAGCGTGTACTCCACTGTTGTGAGTTAACGGAGGGCAGAGCCGCTCCACGGCCTCCAGACTGGGGCTGTGGCTTGGCGGCCTTGCTGAGCCCATGACACCTGAGCAGGTGTCAGTGTCGGGCACCATTACGGTCTTTGTTCTGAAGCATGCCAGGAGGCTCTGTCATTAGGCAGGCCAAAGGAATTTGAGATGCTTCTTTCAAAGAACCCTAAAGCCATTAAGCTGTTTTTTAAATTACATCAAGAGTAGAGGCTTGCTAGGTGGAAAGAGTCATGACATGAACTAAGTATTTCAGGATGAAAGGAATGCTGGGAACCTATACTCTCCAACTACACAGGCTGCCAAGAGGAAGCAGACCTTGTGTTTCAGCTGGTGATAAATTGTTTTTTCTCTCTTACATTATTATTCCGTGACACCATGTAGAGCAGAATCGAACACATATGAGCTAGAGGTACTGTCCTGACGGGTTCGCCAGCCTCTGGGTCAATCTTTGTAGTAACGCAATCCCCTGGCCTACGGGAGCCTTCTTGGTGGAGGCAGGTCTGGTGGTTGGAAGGCTCTGCTTTTATCTGCAGGCCACTTCTGGCACCACACCTGTGTCTGTGACGTTTTATTGGATCACAGCTGGGCTCATCCATTTATGTGTCATCTATGGCTACTGTCGCACAGAGGAGTTGCAACAGAGGCTGATGGCCCCCAAAGCCTGAGATATTTGTCACCTGGCCCTAATTTGCAGAAGTGTGCAGACCCCTGCTCCAGTCGGACTGCTGTCTGAATCTGAACCACAGATCTGATCACATCACTGATCCAAACCCTGTTTGAAAAATAAGGATTTGCTGACTAGGTGAGAAAATTAGGAAAAGCAGTGTAGAAAATCGAAGGAAGGTAAGGATGTGTGCGAAGTCTGTAAGATGATTATTTGTTAAATTGAACAAAAAATAATATTCCTAATTCTAGAAAACCACTTAAGGGAAGACCCTTTTCTTTATTGATGTTTTAATAGTTTATAACATTGTGAAATTTTGGGTTGTACATTTTTGTTTGTCCATCACCATATATATTTCTCCCTTCACCCCTTGTGCCCACCCCCCACCCCCACTGCCCCTGGTAACCACAATACAGTTTTCTCTGTCCATGTGTTGGTTTATATTCCACATATGAGTGAGATCATACAGCGTTTGTCTTTCTCTTTCTGGCTTACTTCACTTAACATAATATGCTCCAGGCCCATCCATGTTTGCAAATGGGATGATTTTGTCTTTTTTTTATGGCTGAGTAGTAGGGAAGACCCCTTTTAAAGTCTGAAAGCTGTGTGTGTAAATCAAACACGGCTGCGTCAGGCGAGGTTATGCTGCAGAACAAAGAGCCCCCAGGGCTCAGTGGCTGAAACGAAAGTTCATCTCCTCCTCAGATGAGATGTCTGTCAAGGGTCGGCTGGGGCTCTGCTTTCATTAATTGTAGAAAAAACTATGGCTCCTGATGACACGCTGGAGTGACGTGTACGGGTAAAGTGAAAAATGAGAAGTGCTCTTTCCTCTTTCCCTATCCCGACTCCATTCCTTGGATTGTCACTGTGAGTAGTGTGGTGTGTGTTGTCGTTGTCGTCTTTTTTTTTTTGTCTATAGGAACACATTTTTCACTTTAAATAAAGGGCTCACCCGTCATTTTACAGCTGGCTTTTCTTTTCTTAACAAGTTTCAGGCCTGTCCTTCCATGCCCGTTCGTACCGATCTGTTCCCGCCCCCCCTGAATGTCTGCATGAGTCCTGGGTGTGAATGCACTTGTTTCTCACGTTTTGGTGGGTCTCTGTCTGCCTTTTTTTTGTGATTACAAACCCTGTGATGGTGACCATTCCCGTCGTGTTTCCTTATGCACTCAAGCTGGTTTGTTCCGTACTGTAAATTCTTAGAAGTGGGACTGCTGGGCCACCCGCTACGTGCCGTTCACACTGATATTGTCACCTTGTGGTCTAGTCAGCGTTCCTCACTGGCGTTTGAATTTGTGCTAAGGTGATAGGCAAAACCCTCAAAGTGTTCTTGGTTCAGTGTGCATTTCTATGATCATTTTTGAGGTCCATCTGTTTCATTGGGTCATTTGAGCCTGGCACCTGAGCAGATGAACCCCCAGCTGGTGTTCCCCCTGTTCCTGTGAAGTGAGGGTGTGGGAGCTAAGTCTGGGACTGAGCTGGTTCTATCAGGGAGGCACCAATACCCTGTTCTGCCTCCTTAATCATCCTAGAATACGGGAATATGCTCTGAGCTGTTTCTTAGCTTGGAACACTTTCCTGGGGTGAGATGTGACTGGAAGGTCCTTTCCTCCAAGTCAGGGGCCATCTTGGGCTGTGACTTCTTTTTTTTATTTCAGTGGAAAAGCATGGAAACGTCCCCTTGCCCCTAATATCTGACAGGCAGTGGTGCATCTTGCCCTGGGGGTGAATAGACAGCTGAGCAGCCCGGCTGGGGGCTCCAGGACGTCGTGACCTCCAGGCCTCCCCGCAGGAGAAGCTCGGCCCTCGTGGGCTGGGGCCCTGGAGGCTGCGGTCACTGCTCCTCTGAGCGCGGCTCGCTCTTGGGCTGCAAGGCGGCCCTTCAACTCAGGTCGAGCTCCTCGACCTGAAACACACCTGCTCCACTTTCATTCCAAAATGCAGCACTCACCATCACTTTTGTCCCCACAACAAACCTTTGACAACTTTTTTCTTCTTTGCAGTCCTTTCAGGGAAGTCAGGGACGAGCCTACCTCTTCAATTCTGTGTGAGTATCACTGCCATTGGCCTCGTAGACGTACCGTGGTCCCTGTCAGGTCACACTTAGTGCTTCTGTACAGGCATTTCTTAGTTGCTCAAGGCTGGAACAAGTAAACAGAATGGACCGGTGCTCCAGAATCATCCAGTGTGTTTTATAGGATCTTGAAGAATTCTGCTGTCCAGTCTGAGAGTTTCGGGAAGGCGTAATGCTCTTATGTGAGGAATTAGCTCCCGCACGCGGTGTGGTTTCTTTCCCATTCGTGGGAGATTTTGATTTTCACTATGCTACAGCGGAGCTGTGCTCACCTCCCACGGCCTGTCCTCGTGGGGAAATAAAAAGTTGTTCCTTCTCATAAAAGGTGGTGGTGGGCAGGGGTGGAGCAGGCGGGGAGTTAAGAAGAAACATTGCTGTGTCTCTGGTAATCAGTTGGCTCAAGCAATAACGCCCCAGGTGGGGACCAAGGCGGGAACCGGGGAGGCCCCTCCAGGCGGGGGTGGAAATGCTGCTGCCAGCGCAGGGTCCCTGGGAGGGGCGAGGGGGGCGTGCGGGTCTTCAGCGCTGTCCTGCCTCCTTCCCTGCAGGGTGAACGTGGGCTGTGGCCCTGCAGAGGAAAGAGTCCTCCTCACTGGCTTACACGCTGTCGCAGACATCTACTGCGAGAACTGCAAGACCACGCTCGGGTGGAAATATGTGAGTAATCATTGTCTTCTGACGTTTCAGAGAGCACACAGATTTACTGTAATAAATAAAACATGTTACAAATGGACACCAAATTAATTTGCAAAGGAGTAAGACTTCCCCCTAGAAGTGTGGTAGATCATATCAGTCAAAGAATACATGTTTTAAACTCGAGTGTCTTTTGAGCTGATTAAAGATGTGAGTAATCACCCGGGCACACCTGCACTCGTGGGGCAGGGCAAGCAGCCACACTCCCAGACCCCAGACCCTCTGAGGGTCCCATGGAACACAGTGGGGAGGCTCTTCCCTCCCGTCCTGGGGGCGATCACTGGCCAGCTGTTACTCTGCAGTGGTGGTCACGGCAGACCCCTCTGCAGCACTCGGTGCCTCTCACGCCCAGGCCCTGGGTGGCATCTGAACATCAGGGGACCCTCCTCCGCCCACGGGCTCTTATCCCCAGCCCCTTCTTTCTCCTCGGACCTTGAGCCGCACGTTGCCATCCCACCACATCTCCAGACTTCTCCTCCGCTGGCTCCTTCCCTCCTCCTGCCCCGAGCTTCCTGCAGACACAGTTGCTGCCGCCCCACCTGGGCCTGGGCAGCCCTGCTTGCTGAGGGGTTGGCCATGGGAGGCTCTGCTCCTCAGCACTTT
The DNA here is from genome assembly GCF_020826845.1 of Diceros bicornis minor. Taxonomy (NCBI): domain Eukaryota; kingdom Metazoa; phylum Chordata; class Mammalia; order Perissodactyla; family Rhinocerotidae; genus Diceros; species Diceros bicornis. The sequence continues at coordinate 30,199,185 of NC_080774.1, read as the reverse complement.
CTGCTCCTGTCTCCCCCTTCTCGGGCTGACCTGCCTCTGATCTCAGCCTGCTTTGACCTCCTGTCTGCTGACAACTCCCAAACTTGTCCCTCTGCCCTAGCTTCTGTCCCATGTCCCCAGTGCCCCTGGCCATCTCATGCACACCCCAACCCCTAGACTCCAGCATTTGAGAGGTCCATCTGGTGTGGCACCTGCCTTCATGGACGTGTCTTCTGCAGCCATTCTGCTTTTCTTCATCAGGGCCACTTGCTCTCTCTTGCTGGCATTCCTGATTGTTGCTGATCTCCCATGTCCTCATCAGATGTGAGGGCACACAGTCCCGAGCAGAGATAGCTCAGTGAGGCCTGCACGCTCCCGGGCCCTTCCACCTGATCCGCCCATTCCATTCCATCCCCACTGCCCACGAGGGGCCTTCTCTTTCTCCAGCATCCTCGAACTGCCCTGGGGCTCGCCGTCTACTCGCCTTCCTCTCGTCTTACCTGGAGTCTCTGGAAGGAGTGTCTTGCTTTTCCTACCTCCCACATCGCCCTGCACCTGGCAGATGCTCAGTAACAAACATAAACTCATGTCCCCTACAAGTTAACTGTAACTTGACCACGAGCAAAGTAGGCCTGTGCTGCCCTCCATGGGCTCGTCACCCGAGACAGACCCTCCTGGCCCTGGTGGCACGGCCAGGGGACATCTGGGGAGACATACCATAGACTTCTTTGCCAAGAGTGTAATTAAGCTGAAAAATGAAACAGATTCTGTCCTGAAACCTTTTCTCTCTCCTTTTTTTTTTCAAGGAGCATGCCTTTGAGAGCAGTCAGAAATATAAGGAAGGAAAATTTATTATTGAGCTTGCCCACATGATCAAAGACAATGGTTGGGAGTAAAGTGAAAACTGTCCGTTCTCGCTTGAATACTGTTTTGTGAGAGAGACCGTAAATGTCGTGGAAACCTGGGAGCATCCTGGATGACAGTATTTCTTCAACTTGAAGCTTGCAGGCCGGCCTCTCCCGGCCATTCCCAGGGGTAAGGTGTCCCTCCAGTCTATGTCCTGTTCCTGTACATGGTTGTTTCTGGAAATTTTCAGTCACCTTTTCTAACTTGTCAAGTTCTAGAGAAAGAATTAACCAGTTGATGACTTCTCTGTCTAGTGAAGACCTTCTTTTAACCTTTGCCTTTAAGATGGAGTTTGTGCTCTTTTCTGTTTGATGGAAAACCAAACCGAATCTCTGCAGACCCCACAGACAGGGTCTCCTCAGAGAGCAAGGCCACCCCTCTTGTTTAGAGGGAAGGTTTTGTAGCCCACTTTTTTCCTAATTCTCGAAGCTGCAAACTGGTTATTTTGCAGTAAGAGTAACAGCTCTTACTCATGAGCTGTTAAGGCATACTGCTCATTAACTTCCAGAAGCAGTCAACAAATCTATACACCCAGGGTGTTTTTTTTAGCCTTGTTCAAAAACAGAGGACACCAACATTTTAGATAAGCTATAAATAGAGAAATGTCGAATGGAACATGTTTACTTAAGCCAACAGCTTCCTTATCTAGAAGGCAAGTGAACTAGTCACGAGCAGACTGTTCCAGGCCTGTGGGCGCACTGTGCTCGGGGCTGCAGGCCCGCAGGGGGCTTCCGTGTCAGTCAGTCACTGAGCGGCCAGGCCTGGAGTTAGAGTTTAATGCACTGGACTGAGTAAAACCAGGTTTCCTTTTGTACTCCAGTGTACTTGAAGAAAGAGAATTATTTTTGCATATGAAAGAGGCCAGAACTAACAGGAGAAACTGCCAAGCTTGAGATTTGCTAGTTTTAAAATGTTTTCAGAAAAGGTTCAAGTTGCAAGACAGGTTTAAACTTGGTAAATGAAGATGTTTGGTTTGCTCAAAGGGTCACCGTGCCCTGCCTGGCTGTCCCGTGGGCTGACACAGAAGGGACCTGGAGTCCCCTAAGTCCTGGGTTTCTGCCACGTAGTTTAAGTTCCAGTCTACCCGGCCTTGGCAGGGAGTGGGCACTGTGCAGGCGTTTTGGCCGATTTGCAGAGAGTGGAGTTTTGGTTTTCAGTGTCCTGACCTCACGCCAACTGGAGGGCCCGGCTTGCTGCTCCAGGCGTCTGGGATGGCCTTCGGTGTGGTCACCATGGCGGGACACTCTTGGGACCCCAGCGCCGAAGGTAGGGAGAGGGCCCAGGGTTGGCAGAGAGAGGAGAGCAGCGCACCCAGACGTTTCCCAGCCTGACAGGGCTCTGAAACCATCTTCAGATGAGGTTAGTCCAGTGGTAACCAGTGCAAGGCAGCTGGGGACAGTGAGGGAAGGGCTTCCGGCTCTAGAAGGCCCCTTCCTGACTCCAGAGCCCGTGGCCGGGCAGGCACTGGGGGCCGCCCACTGGGTCTGGTTCAGCTGCCCACCTGGAGCTTCTCTTTTGGCCCCATCTCTGCCTAAGGCTCGAAGCCTCGGAACACAGGAAATGCCGCTGCCCTGGGCTGGTGGCCGCAGATTTAGGCTGTCCTGGCGCATTCCTGGGTCTCTGAGTTTGTGCTCAGCTGTGCAGCCCACACTCCCAGGGCCCAGAGTCACTCACACCTGGTGCTCTTGCATGTGTCCGAAACCCGAAGACGCCCCCCTTGTGAGCCAGCATGTGGGGCAGCACAGTCCACAGCTTGAGTCTCTCGTGAAAACCTGGAAGGGACTGAGACACCGTCCTTGAGGAGTGAGCACGAATCAGCGAAAACTTGGCCTAACCCGACGTTTCCCTCCTCATCTGGGCTCCTCCAGGAGCCTCAGCGCTAAGTCGGAGGCTCAGGAGGAGCAGGGAGGGGGCCGGGCCGCTCCATGCTTCTCCACGGGTCTTCACTTAACCTGCAGAATCTTCTAAGATCCTTCCGACCGATTTTGTATATACTACACTTCTGTTTAAAGCTTTTCTATGTTCTGGGCAAGTTGACTGACTGCTCCTTTGATTTGAGCACTTTGATTTTTGTATGTCTTCTGTGATGGCACTGAAACATTTACCAGTGGTCTTACGACTTATTTTGTATTTTTTTTTTTGTAATTGATACCAACGAAAACTTTTACCGCTTTTATTCGTCTTCTGCAAAATCCAAGCTCCTTTTGAAACCAAATGAACTGACCGTGAGCTGGCTTCAGGGAAAGATATTCATGAGACCACAACCAGATGTGCTGGTACAGTGCTGGAATGTTTCACCCTCTTAAATTCCTAAACACTAAATATCATCCCATGACTTTTATTTAAATTATTTAAAACATTTTTACCTTGAGAAGAGGGGGCAGTGATGCCAGAATTATGAGTGCCTTTAACATAAACTGCAGTGTCCTCTGGCAAAGTACATTTGCCTTAGAAATGTGGTTTAGTTTTGTTGCCGTTTTATATATACATATATATAGTATTTTTATACCTTAACGCTTATTCTTGATGGCATCTGTCAGATATGAGGAGGGATGAGAAATGGGAATTTTTTCAAAAGAAGTCCTTTAATTTACCTGATGACCTCACCAGGTACTTACAAAATCCAAGTGTTTTCAATATCTAGAAAACTACAATTCAAACTCCAAAACGACCTACAGAAATGTAAACTCTCACGTGTCAAAGGCTCTGGGTGGGCCTGTCCTCCTGCTGTGGGGCAGCGCCCAGGTCTGCAGCCCAGGGTGGCCCAGCCTTCCCATGGGTGAGGCTGGACAGAGGGACAGGCAGCAGCCAGGGCTGGCGCGGAGGTTCACCCCTTGGAGTGGGACTGCCAAGCTCATGTGCATGAGCCGCCTCACCTCGCTGCGTCCAGCCCTCTGTCCTGTGTGTGTGTAGGGCTCAGAAATAAAGCTTCCGAGGCCAGACGTCTCCTTTTCAGTGGCACCACCTGTCTTGGGCACTGCTCTGACGCTGAGGGACGAGGCCCTGGTTTCCAAAGGGGTGTGGGGTCTCGGAGGTCCTCTCCACCTGCGGCCCTGGTCCGGCGCTGTTGCGTGCAGCCTGCCACTGCAAAAGCAGCTCCTGGAGCGCCATGCCCGTTGCGCTCACCACGTTTGGGGCCGAGTGTAGCCCAAAGACGGTCTAACAGTGCAGTTGGGGGGTGCAGCCAACCCTGCTCACCTCCTCCTCAACTGCTGAGGAGTGAGCCCCACCCATCCCGGAGTCCAGGGTCCCTCAGGCATGCTGTACCTGCCCCCTCCCAAGACTTGCACCCCTACCCACACCCTGAGCTACAAGCGCCTGCTCAGCGGCCTGCAGGTGCGTTTGTACCGGGCTGTCACCATATCCTGCCAAGCCCTCTTCTCCCGTGTGACCCCAGACGCTTGGAGACAGTGAGGGCACAGGCGTTGGAGTGTGAGTGAGTTATGAGACAGCTATAGCTGGAAGGGGTGGTGGTGAGGGGGCATTCGTGAAGTGAAGGACAAGGGCCTGGCTGAAGGCGTGTAAGGGCTGAGAGGTCACTGTAGAGCCCAGGTCCCAGCTACTGGTCATGGGCTGAGGGACTGCAAAGGAACAGACCGAAGGCAGGGCACACACCCCGTTCTCCGGACAGTGGAAAGCCAGTGACCAGCCTGAAGTGAGATGACAGTGGGCCAGCAAGCTCAGGGAAGGGATGCGGACACAGCATCTGTGTGGACGTGCGTGAGGGGCTCAAAGAGACTGGTGAAGACAAAAGGGGTCGGGCCTGGGGTTCAGCCCCAGAGATGGAAAAAGAAGGACCAAGGTACATTGTGGAAGTAAGAGCTGTCAAGACTTGCTGATGGATTTGAGGTTTGGGGTGAGGGAAAGGAGAAAAACCAAGACTGGAGGCTGTTAGAATTTCCAGGTGACGAGCTGGAGGGGGCAGTGGCCCTGCTGACCCCAGGGCGACAGATATTGAGAGCAGGTGCGCAGGGCGGACAGTGACGCTTGCTCTCAGAGCCCTGGGACTGGAGGAGACGGGGGTCCCGGGAGGAGGCAGCTGTCCCCACACTTCTGCAAAGGCGCTTCAGGAAAGCCGAGGTAGTGGTGTCAGGGTCAGGAGAATGGAAGCCAGGCTGGCGTGGGCTGCAAACTGAACGGAAAGCAAGGACGGGCAGGCGAGTCTAAGTTTTTTGAAGACATATTTATAGAAAAATAGGGTCAAGGGAGGGGATCTTTAAATTAAAAAGCACTGGTGCAGCTGGCCTAGAAGCCCTAGAGCTGGGGCTGAGGGTCACCTCTGAGCACAGGGACAGCCCTGAGAGTGGAGAGGAGGTGGGGGCAAGGGGGACATGCCAGCTCGCGGGCCTGCTGCTCATCCGTCGGGAATAGGAGCTGGCCGGCTTCACCCGTGTGGTCTCAGTACCACCCTGAGGTGGAGGCCGGCTGTCCTGAGGTGGAATCCTGACCCAGGCTGGCCAGAGCTGGAGGCGGGGGCATGGCTGTGACCACCCACAGGCCTTGCTAGGTGGGCCGGTGGGCCCCAGTGAGCCCAAGCAAGCAGCAGCAGAAAAGGTTTTTGAAAATGACGTCAAGGCCCTAGCTCCGGGCCCTCAAACCACCAGCATCAGAAGCCCCAGAGGCCTGTCAACACATGGACTACAGAGCCCCGATCCCCGAGTCTTTGTGTCAGAAGGCCTGGGGTCTGAGCATCTATGTTGCTAACAAGCTCCCAGGTGACGCTTCTGGTTGGGGGACCACATCAAGTAAACAGTCCCTGAGAAGATGACAGAAGGGGACAGGGCCTAGGAAAACCAGCATCAGGAAACACAGCCTTTCCTCCTCGCCCCAGGCCCACAGTACAGCCTGGTCTAAGGGCCAGACCCCCTGCCTGACGACAGTCCAAGACGTGGGCTCTGGCTGGGCACAGGCCTTGGAAACAGGGCCAGGCCACTCTGCACCAGGTGAGGGATGGCGAAGCCAGTGGACTCCCAAGGCCAGGAAAGGGGACCCAGGCAATAGGCAAGCACTTTATTGAGTTGCAGCCCGAAGGGCAGGCTTATGACTGCAGAAAAATCAGTAACGTGGACACAGGGCAGCAGGCCTGCTGCTACCACGAGCTGAAGTCCCCGAAACCTCGGCTGGGCTTTTTCTTGGCCACGGGGACAGCTGCACTGGTTGATGGTTCTTCCTCTGCTATACGTTTCCTGGGAAGAGAAGACTCCAGCTGCCACATGGGTCCCAGACCCCGCCCCCCGAGCTGGGAGCCAGGTGTCTACACGTCACATGGCTGCACCACCCCCCACAAATCCCCCATCTCTTCAGCCTGCACTGAGGCCCCCGGGCCAGGGAGGGCCTGCACAGCACAGGTCCCTCTGTCTGCAGCGGCCCCCACAGCACCTGCTCACGGCTCAATCCCAGGGCCTGTTGCTTCCTTGCCACTGCAGGCTCTGACCTGTGGGCACCATGGAAATGGGAAGCCCACCCCTGCCCCACTCACGTGGCCGCTGGGTTGATGTACTTGCCCACCCCCTGGCGGTATGTCTGCAAGCCCTGGCTCCCTGGCTTGGGCTGGCTTGTCTTCACCGTGCTTTCTGGGGCCACCTCCTCGAGCTGTGTCTTCTTCCGCTCCTCAGCAATCTGTGGTGGAGCAGGGCAGTGGCTGGCCGGAGCCCCTTGGGCCAGGAGGGACTCCCCCAAGCTCCCTCCCACATGGTGGCCGTGCCCTCCTCACCTGAGCATCGGCCTCCTCGTAGGGGTCCACAAACACCGTGGTGGAGTCGATGCGGATCTCCTCCTAGCAGCAGGGGCAGCACGTGAGCAGGGCCAGCGAGAGGCAGCAGGCTCCCATGCATGCCCACCCAGTGCCGAGCCTGAGGAGCAGCCCCTCTCCTTCTGGGGCACATACCTTAGGGCGGTCAGTTTTGGGGTCACTCTCCACACTCTCCATGGCTGTCAGTGTGTCAAAGCCCCCAACAACCCTGCGGCAGACGACAGGTGCCTCTGAACATGCCCAGGGCAAGGCACCCCCAAAGGCCAAGTCCCAGGCTACCAGTGGCTCCCCCCAACAAAAGCTCCACACAGGTGAGGGGCACGGCCAGACTAGCTTCAGAATGACCCGGCAGGGTGAGGAGAGGAGGGACCAGAGGATAGGCAAGAGCAGGGCCCGGGGCCAAGTCCACCTGGCTCTGTCAATAAAGCTTTAGTGGGACACAGCACACTGGTTGCTTCCATGCTGTCTTTAGCTGCTTTTGCACTACGACTAAAGAGCTGAGGGGTGTGACAGAGTCTGTGAGGCCACACAGCTGGAAATACCATCTGGGCCTTTACAGGAAGTTTGCCAACCCCTGGATGAGAGGATGGAGAGAGACAGGACCATCACAGGAGAGCCTGAGGGGGCGGTGAGTGTGGGCAGGGCAGCCGGCCAGGCGGGACTGGAGCTGGTCTCCTCTCCTTAGCCGGCAGGTGTGGAGAACCAAACATCCCCCACCCAACAGAGAAGCCCCAAGTCCCCAGTTCTGCATGGCCAAGACGTGGGCAGTGACAGTCACGAGGGCAAATGAGCATAGGGCCAAGCCTGGGGAAAAGGCGGTGAGGGTCCCAGCTGGGGAAGGAGCGAGCCCACCTGCCAGACCTCCCCCAGCCGCTTCTCTTACCGCCCGAAGATGGTGTGCTTCTTGTCAAGGTAGGCGCAGGAGCGGAAGGTGATGAAGCTGGGGAAGGCGGGAGGGAGGAGGCTCAGGAAGAGCACGGGAGTTTCTCCCCCGCAGCCCGTCTCGGCCCTGCCACTGCTGGGCACAAACCAGGTGCGCCCCTCTCTCCAGAGCCCGCCCTGGGAAGCTGGAGATCCAGAGAGGGTGGTGGCCCCCGTGCCCTGCTCATCGAGGGCAGGCTGTCAGCCAAGGCTGCCCACGTGAGCCAAGGCCTCTGGCTCCCCTGAAGGCCCAGGGCACAGCGCCCGGGAAGGGACAGGGGAGGCTCGGCCTCCAGGCCCGGCTGCTGCCAGCCTCCCGTCGGGCAGATGCTGTGCCCAGAGCCTGGAGGCAGAGATGCTCTGGAGAGGAGGTTGGGAGGGGAGCAAATGGAAACCAGGCCCTGTCCCATCAAGAGACCGACTGAAGGACCAACGACTCTGAACCAGAAGAAAGGAGGCAACAAGCAGAAAAGGGAGTAAAGACATTGAGACACATGGGTGAACGTATATCAACACTGACCTAGAAAATCTGCACCCTCATTTGGGGAAAATGGGTGGAATTAAAATGCCTGACCACACTAACATGAGAGATGGCCGGGGGTGACTGCAAGGGTCTTGTCTGGGAAGGAAAGAGAGAGAGAAACTCTAACTTCAGATTTGAAATAGATGTATTTCTTGACTTAAGGCCAGAAGTAAAACACCTAACTTCCACACCAGGAAAAACAGGAAAGTAGGAAATGAAACGAAATATTAAAAAAGGCTAAGAAGAAGGTATCAGACAAGAGACGAAGGCAAACAGCATCACGGGGTCAGTTACGGTGCCCAAGGGGGCAAAGCCATCCCCCAGGGAGGCGGTGCTGGCACACACAGCTAGTGAGGGACTGGAGCTCTCAGCACACGCGTCACCCCGCTGAGCAGGGACGACCCTCCTCCCGGGCCACCACTGTGCAGACCTGAACTCTGGCCACCAAGCGGGGCTCGCTGGTGCTAATTTCTAACAAGAGAATGAAATAAACCTGAAGAAAATAGGAAGGAAACAGAAAAATAACGAAAGGGAAAACAAAAATATAACAGAAAATAAAGTCTAAGTTCTTTGAAAAGAAAGGTGTCTGAGAAAGCACAAAATAACATTACAAGTAAAAAGACAAGAACATCACCAATCCAGCAGCAGTTTTATGGGCTACTTAAGCCCGAGTTTGAAATTAATAATAAAAAGTGACACCCGCCCCCTCCCCAAACAACAACACACAAACCACCCACCTAACCTCCTTGGAAATAAACACTCCCACATAACCCTTCGCTGGGAGGAAATTAACAGGGAAATGACAAACGACCAGCACGCAGCACAGCAGGAAGGGAAACAGGCCCTCAGCATGTCACGCCCAAATGTCTTCAGTGGTACAGTAAGACATGAAAGTAAGACAGAAGAGAGAAGAAACCAGGAAGAAGCAATCAAAGCTAGAAACTGAAAATAATTACACAGAAAGTAAAAGCAGTTAAACCCTCTGTAAACCATTAAGGAAAAAAGGAATACAGATGTGATCAGGAAAGAGAAGGGAACAACAATAAACAAACACATAGAGACAGAGATTGGATTGGTGGTTACCAGAGGCGAAGGGGGGAGGGAGGAGGGCGAAAGGCTAATTCGGCACATGTGTGTGGTGATGGGTTGTAATTAGTATTTGGGTGGTGAACATGATGTAATCTATGCAGAAATAGAAGTATAATGATGTACACCTGAAATTTATACAATGTTATAAACCAATGTTACTGCAATAAACAAAAAATTTAAAAAAAAAAAAAGGAAAGAGAAGGGAGACGGGAGCACAGACAGAAGAGATGCCACGGAAGCAAGTTTGGAAATCTAGAGATGCACGAGTTAAATTCTGGCAAAAGAGAAACTACCCAATTGGCCCCTGAGGTGGAACCCGAGTGAGGAAGGAGCATGAATGACCTGCAAGCCGTTCTTGACAAGTAACTTAACAAGCAGCTGAGTCCAAGGTAAGTTAAACTATCCCAGGCCATAAAGCGAGGCAGGCTTACTGTACGCCAGCTGCACCCGACTCATTCTCGGGGCCGATCAAACCACCCCAGACAACCCACACTGGGGTCCCATATGACGACAACGGCACGCAATCTGAAACAGTAGCCAGTGGAACACCACAGCACGGCAAGGACCAGCCCACTTTACTCCAGGACGAAATAGTGACAGAAAGGCTGGTCAGTCCAGTGGTTACATCCACAAATTCCAGGAGGAAAAGAAAATCATATAACCACAGTAACGGATGCTCAGAGAAAAGCATCTGGAAATTCCACAACCTTGCCTAAAAAAGCAGGCCCAACAACAAATCTGATCAGATGGCAAAACAGCATGTCATAGAAAGCAGGACTGCAGTAAGGGGACTGGCAGTCACACCAGAACAGAGAGGAGGACACCACCTGTCCTGATAAACCCGAATATCTAGAAAACCCAAGACACTCCTTATAAAGACTACTTGAAATAGAAGAGGATTTATAAAGTGGCTAGATATAAAATAAATCGATTTTCTCTATATGAGCAATAGAATTGGAAAAAAATTCCATTTACAAAAATATCACAAATTATAAAATTCTTAAGGAGTAGCTTTATCTGGAAAGGCAAGGACCCATGTGTAGAAAACTATAAAATCATATTAAAAGATTTAAAACATATCCACAGGGAAAGTCAAGCCACATTCTTAGATAAAAGATGTCATATACACATCTACTCTTCCAAACTACAGATGTCACATCACTCCAGTTGGAATCCCAATAGAAGTTTCAAAGCACTAGATAAAACAATCTCAGAGTTCATATTAGAGAATGAACAACCAAATAAAGACAAAAAGTAATGTGATAAACAGTGAGGGTGGACCTGCCAGAACACTAGAACATCTTACAGAGCTTCCTGCACAGAGAGCCAGTCTAACCAAGTCTGTGTGATACTGGAGAGGAAGAACAGAGTCCAGAATGAGAGCCCAATTAGACAAGAACAGACTATGTGACGACGGGAGGAAGGAGAGCGGAGCCAGGAGCCTCTCGGGACAGTGGCCGGAGGAGGCAGAGGAGTGCCTTCTCTGTCAGAAGCTCTCAGCAGGAAGGCCCTAGTTGAGGTCGGACAGGATTTATTGAAAAATCACCTGCAACAAGCCCCCTCAGCCAAGGGACCACAGAGGGTGTAAGAAGGCAGTGTCCCACCCTTTAGGGGCTCCCCACAAGCACTCCCCACACAAGAACAAGTAGGAATTAAAGATTTTTAGTAGTAAATAACAAAACAGATAAAATCACAAAGCTCTCGAGAAGGAGTGACTGAGGAACCAGCGCCGAATGCCCCCCGAGCCAGACGGGTCTGCGGGGCGCCCCATCAAACAGCCAGGACACGCCGGCCCAGCCTCCTTGTTGCCCAGACCAACCTGCCCTGCCCTGCCTGCTCCGCGGCCGCGTGTGGCTGCTTCGGAAACTCTCCTCTCGAGGCCTCGTGGAGACCCCTCTGCCTCTGCCTCCCAGGCAGGGTCCAGGCCACTCCCCTCCCCACACTCACTCCTGGGGGGCCACTCATCCCCTCTTTACACTGGGACACGGGGATGCCCAGGCCTGTACTTCCAGCCCATTCTCACACTCTCAGTGCCAAAACTCAGACCCACTGGAACCAAGTTGGGTGCCCCAGCCATCTGACACTTAAACGTTCAAAGCAGAATTCTCAACCCCTCACCTAGTCCCCCATTTCTATAAGCGCCCCACCTCCAGCGGCTGCTCGAGGCAGACTGATTCGGGCCCCTCCTGCACAGGTCCCCTCTCCCTGCCACTCCCTGGCCCAGGCCACCCACGCCCACACCCACATCTGCTTCCTGTGGCGCCCTCTCCAGGAGGCCTTTACATGCCAGAGGGCGCAGAGCTGCTGGCTGACGTCTTAGGCACACAGGTGCACATGCCCAGCCCTTGTGGCAGGTCTGGACCGTGTCGTGGGAGTCTTCCCAGGGGTGCTGCACACTTTCCGGACTGGACTCAGGTCGAGCATGACCTTCAGGGCGAGGCTGAGAGGGAGAACCTGCAGGGAGCCCTGGGCCTCCTCCCCAGGCCCATCCCACAGCCACCCGGCTGACTCACAACTGAGACTTGTTGGTGTTGGGCCCAGAGTTGGCCATGCTGAGGATGCCCCGGCCCGTGTGCGAGAGGTTGGGCCGGAACTCATCTTTGAAGGGCTTTCCCCAGTACGACTCTCCACCTGGAAGAGAAAGGAGCAGGGCTGGCAGCAAGAACGACTGGGCCCCAGCCAAGCACAGCCAGTAGGACGCAGCCCAGCTCCAGAAACCTGTGCTGAGTCCCATAGGGGCACCAGGCTCTGCTGGGGCCGTGTTGGGGGCAAGGGCACCTTGGAGGGCAGCGCCGGCCCGGAGGGACCCTCACCACCAACTTCTCCTGGACCCCACCCAGCCCCCAGGCCCCTCGGAGCCCCTGCGTGAGGCCTGGTCCCAAGGACAGGAAGTAAAGGGTGAAGGCCACAGGTGGTTATCGCTCACGCCACACAGGGAAAGAAAGGGAGTGGGCCTGGCCCAAGCAGCCGACGGGCTGAGGGGTCTTTGAGAGGCAGTGGGAGGGCAGCTAGGGGGTCTCAGGCAGGGCCCAATCTCCCTGGCTGTGGGCTCCCTTGAGCCTCCCTTGGTCTGCTGACAAAGAGGGGTGCCTCTGGAGTCAGGCAAGAGGCAGTGTGCTCCCCCTCCCCTCCTATCATTTAGGCCTCACGACCACCTCAAAATGAGAGAACTGACGCACGCGCCTGAGCTCGCACAGCACACTGGCAGCTGGTCTATCAGATTCCATATCTGGAAATCTTGGCACAGCCCCTGCCCACCTACCCCACACAGCCTACGGAGCAGGCCCAGGGGAGCCCCAGCACCAGTACCTACCCGTGCCTGTGCCAGTGGGGTCACCCCCCTGGATCTGCAAGAACAAAAGCCAGTGAGAGAGCTGTGCCCAGGACCCCAAGGCCCCGCCCGGCCCTCTCGCGGCTGCCTACTGCCCACAGCCTACTGACCGAATGAACTCCCCACCTGCCAAATGGGCTCAACGCAAGGGTCTGAGCTCTTGGCGAGGACAGGGGCGCTCCCAAGACCACCTCTCTGCACAAGCCCACTGTGTTCCCATCCCTGAGAAAAGGAGCTCACAGGGACGACAGGGGTCCCCTGCAGGAATCGGCCTGGCCAGGAGCCACACAGCTTCCCGTGTGGGAGCACGTGTGTGGCCAGTGCCTCACTCACCACGAAGTTCCTGATGGACCTGTGGAAGACGATGCCGTCGTAATACTGCTTCTTGCAGAGCTTGATGAAGTTCTCGCAGGTTTTTGGTGTCTGCAAAAAAGCCCAGATACTTCTGTGAGGCGAGCAGCAGCCAATGGGAGGGTCACAAACACCACCTGGGCCTTCCTCACGTAGCAGAAGGCAGTCCGCCGCCCGGTCCAGACAAGGTAAGGAAGGACCATGAAGCTGAACGACAGGACAGTGGCAGCCGCCGTGACCCAGGGCAAGGGCCACAGGGAGACGTGCGAGCAGAGTGAGGGGTGGAGCCAGCCCCTCCTGTGGGATGGGTGTGCCCCTGTCTGCCCAGAACAGCGCTCACAGGGTCCCTTCTGGGGAGGGAAGTGAGGACAGGCTGAATTTTCTACAACAAGCACAGACTAACTGCAGCTTTGCATTTAAGACCCCGAGACAACCCTGGGTGCTGGGGGGCCAGCTGCACACCCACCATGTCGCAGTGCAGCTCCAGGTTGAGATCACCCCTGTTGGTGTGCAGCCGCACATAGCCCTTCTTCTTCACAAACTGGTAGCGCAGCATGTCCTCGTCAATGGCGGCTGCAAGCAGAGGCCCGAGCTCCATGCCTGCCCTCAACCTGGGGCAGCCCCACCCATGCCAGGAACTAAGGCCTCGGATGCGCCCCAGCTCTGGGGAGAGCCTGAGATCTGCCCTGGCTGAGCAGCAGGGGGCAGCAGGGGGCAGGACGGGGCGAGTCTACGGGCAGAGGGGCTGAGGAGGGGCTCAGCAGTTAAGAAGAGGATGCTGGAAAAGCCAGGATTTTGGGGGAGGGGCTCAAGGGACAGTAGGGGTCTGGGGGACAGGTTGAGAACACAAGAGAAAGGGGGTTTGGGGGATGACGTCAAGGGCAGCCTTGGTGGAAGGCTTAGGTGCCGTGGGCAGCCTGGAGCCCAAGGCAGGGTGGCCCCAGGAGGCAGGACACAGTAGGAGGAGGGCCTCCAGCCCGCCGCCTCCCCCTCACTGTAGCCTCCCCGATCCCAGACACAAACACACTTCCAAAAGGGCTTGTCCCTGCCTGACCACTCCTGAATTGCCTAAGAGCCCAGGAAGCCAGGCATAACAGAGCAATGCTGAGGAGGGAGGGAGGCAGGCCACCCTGCTGTCGGCCACTGTTAAGCAGCATGGCTAGTGATGGAGACGCAAAGGCAGCTACCTGCTTCATGCGTGGTCTCTGGAACCATGGCAGTGGAGGTGAAGGAGGCGCTCACCTTCCCAGTGGAATAGTGGGCCTGCCGGGAAAACCACGTCAGCATATCAGCGGTGCCTGGCGAGGCCAGCGGGCCAGGGACATGGAAGCCAGCCAACCCCACCACTCAGGCCCTGCTCAGCACCTCTCCTCCAGGAAGGTGGACCTGGCCACTGCCCACAGACACCAGCAGGGACCTCCTAGGCCACGGGACAGCCCGGCCCGCATCAGCCTCTCTCTAAGGGCCCAGGGATCAAGGGATGTGATGACAGGAGTGGGAGGGAGAGGCCCAAGCAGGGGTGCCCTTGACCGCGAGACCAGCCTGCACAGAAGGCAGCAGCCTGCAGGCCTGAACTGGGCTGAAGGTGCATCTGGCCACGGCTCTCATGTTAAATGAGACCCTGGAAATCAACCAGGTGGAAACTGCTCACCGCTGGGGGTCACAGTGTAAGGGACTCTAGTTTCTTTTTAAAGCTTTCAGGCTTCTACAGTAAACACATTGCCTTTTTAATCAGGAAAAAATAAGCCCTAATAGATGTTATTTTTTTATCCTAGGCAGAGGGAGAAAAAAGTGGGATTTCTTCCCATCAGGGGAAATAAACCAAAACGCTAGGAGCTGTTAAGAGTGTTGGGATTATGAACAACAAACTTTCTCTTCTTACTTTTACAAATTTTCCTGGGTAATTCTTTATGGAGGGAGCCTCAGAGCCCCGCTCTGTCCTGCCCACCTCCCAGCCCCAGGTCGCCAGGCCCTGCCTGAATAGGGAAAGGGGCAGCTTTGGGGACCAACAGGCAAGAGTGCAACCCTGGCACCATCCCTGCTGAATGGAGGCCTCAGGGCCAAGTACTGGGTGTCGTGAGAGGCAAACGAGAGGCCCAGGTGGGGTGGGCAGCAAGCAGCCCCCAGCACTGCTTGTTCCCTCCCCTCAGCACCATGGCACCCCTGAAATGCCTCTGCCGTCTCTCCCTGGGTTTGCTCTGGGCACCAGGTAACCAGCTCTGCAGGGCAGCAACTCTGCACCCCAGTGGGCCATCCTCTCCCTGCCACGCATAGACCACAGGCAGGAGGCTGCTGGGTCACGTGGTACTGTGGAAGCCACCCGGCAGCTATCCACCCAGCATGTCTGTTCTGGTCTGCCCAGCTTGGGCCAGAGCATGCTGCAGACCCTCCATGGTTGGGGGCCTCCTCCCCTGCGTGGCCCCCAGCATACCCATCCGTCACCCCCAGCCTCCTCTGGGCCCCCAGGCGCATGTTGGCCTGGGGGCTCCTGGCTGCCTCCCCTCTAAATGTATCCCAGGCCCACTCTGTGGGGCTGAGCTAGCAGTGCTGGCCTCCGCCAACTCACAGCGTTCAGCCTGTCCACCTTCTTCTTCTCCGGCACTCTCATGGTGGCCGCCAGGACCTCGTCCCCTTTGAACTCCTTGTAGAGCTCCTGCAGCGTCTCTCGGGTCTCAGCATTTGTGTTCTTCAAATAATAAGATGGGTCCTGTTTGGCCTTTTCTTCATCTACAAAACACCATGGTGGCCCTGAGCAGTTGAGCCCTCAGCAACGTCCCCAAATGTGCATGACAGGGACAGGAACCCACTGCAACAGTGGAAGCCCTGGGCCAGGACTCAGGCCGATGTAACCCAAGCCTCCATCACAGTGACACCTTCTTGATCTTGATACAAACCCGGGGAGGAGCTTGTGGAGGGAGAGCGAGGAAACAGCCCCGAAGGGCAGCAACTCCACCGGCCGATGGGGTCCACTGGAGGCAGCTCTGGTCTCTGTCCCTGGCCCGGCCCCAGCCCCAACAGTGTTCACAAACAGCCCTGCACCACAGGACCCTGCTTGCGGAGACTGGCTAGCTGAGCAGCGTCCACACTCAACACCCGTCTGCATACCTGCCAGAGGGACCGAGCAGCCTGCCTGTCCCTGTAGCGGGGACAGAGACAATCCCTAGGAGGAGAGGGCCCCATCCAGGCACTGATGACCTGGGCAAGGAAGTGGTCCTGGAGCTGAGTCTGGAGTCGGAAGGAGGCAGCAGCCAGGCCTCTATCTCATGAAGCTGTGGGCACTGAGGCATAATGGCCCTGGCTGGCACCCACCATGTCAGGGCCCCATGGGTGGGTGTGGGCCAGGGTGGTCCCGCCAACCTCAGCACAGGAGAAGCTGAATGTCGGCTCGGGAAATTCAAGGCCTGTCTAGGCTTGAGAAAGACTCCTGGGTGCTCGGGCCCCGAGGAAGGTGGGGGCTTCACCCAAGGAGCAGCGACCAATTGCACCCAAACCCCCGGCACCCAGACCAGCTCAGCTTGTACGTACCCGGGTCTGTTATTTTCATGTTATTCTTAACGTGAAAGAAGTTGGAGACGTTGAATTTGTCCAAATTGGTGGGGTCCTGCAGGCAAACAAACACGTGCAGCAGAGTCAGCCAGCACTATAGCCAGGACCCGGTCCTGAGACGAGCGGCTGCCCCAGGCAGCAAAGAACGGACGGGTGGCACGAGGGTCCTAGGCCAGGATGGGGAGAGGGGACTGCTGACCCCAATGAGAAAGGAACGACCCATCTAGGGTCACCCCTGATTTCCTAAATTCACATTTTTCATTAACTCACTCAGGGCTACGACACCTACAGGCACGCCCTGTGCCCAATGCTGAGGTACAGAGCATGCATCAGCCCCCACCCTCAGGGGGGCGGGAGGAGAGTCACACCTGCAAAGGGGCCACTCAGATGCCGAGATGGCTCTGGTGGCAGAGATGAGGGGCCCTGACACAGCAGGGACAGGCACTGGAAGGGGACATGTGAGAACCAGACTGAGGATGCAGCCCGTGAGAGCTGGGAGGGCTGGAGGTGGGGGAACTGAGGGCAGCAGCTGAAGGCAGCTGGGAAACCGCAACCAGGCAGGTGGCAAGGAGGAAGCCAGCGAGCATGGGTGGAGAGGTGGGGTTGGCAGAGGGGAGCTGTGCCAAGGTTCTCGATGTGGACCCCCTGGAACGGCAGTGGGAAGGGGACACCCACCTGGAGAGTGATGATGTCCTGCCGGGAGAAGGTCTCGTCAGTCAGCAGGTCCCGGAAGTTCTTGGCCTTGATATTTAGCTGCTCCACTGCCTGCGGCCAGGAGGAAGCTGCCGTTATGGTGCCTGCCCCCAACGAGGCAGCAGGAGCCTGGAGCCCGCCCAGATGTGGGGAAAAGATGGGGACAACCGTGTACCCAACAAGGGCTCACAGCGGCGGCCCCACCACTGAGAGTGGAGCTTGCTGAGTCCCCGAGACTAGAATTCAGCCCTCTCAGCAAAGGTCCTCACAGGACTCTCGTCACACACATCTTACACATCAGCAAACAGGCTCAGCAAGAGCACCTATGTCTACTAGGCACGCCTCCCAATCCATGCACACTTTGGGCAAGAAGTGACCCTCAGAACCCTTAGAGCAGCGCTGGCCACACGGACCCTGCCAATAGCCAGTAATGGAAACAAAAATGGCCCTGAGAGGGCTTCCTCCCAATGTGGGGCCCACACTCCTGCCATCTGTACCCTCCATCGGCACGCCCGGGGCAGAAGGATGGGTATGGAAGTCGGGGCCTCCTCTCCCCTACACTCACCCACCGGCCTGCACCCACTCCTCCTGGGGACTCCACCAGGAGCCGAGGGGCTGGGTGTTCCCCTCGCAGCCCTGGGGCCTGCCCTTAGAGCACAGTTCCCTCCCAGGGCCTGGTCAGTAAGAGTCTTCACTGAAGACGACTGTGGGGAGGACTCCTGGGGTACGAAAGAACCGCCCAGGCTTCAGGTCCGGAGACCGCACAAAGGCCCCACCTTTTCTCGACTCCACTGTGGCTCTCAGAATATAGGCTCCACCGAGACAGGCCATGCCTACTGCGCCCTGGGACCCCCAGCCCTGGGTTTCCCTGGGGCACACACCCGAAGAGCCTGGATGCCACACAGCTCCCAAGAACCCACCTCGTAGGCGTAGACGTTGCCGGTGGTCCTGACAGCCACGATGTGAGTGTTGTTGGTGAACACGGTGAACAGCACCGGGCAGTGGTACTTCCCTAGTGAGCAGGCACACGCGGACAGGCCGGTCAGAGAAAGGGGGGCAGACCCCTGTGTCAGCACACCCAGAGCGGGGACCCAGAGGGACAGCCCGCTGCTCAAAGCCCCTCCTCCGACACCACCAGGAAACTCCTGCTCATCCTGCAGGACCAACCCCTGCAAGGTAAGGCCTTCCTCCAAGGAGTCTGCTCCATCAACCCCCAGCCCAACACCACGACCACCACCAGTGCCCCCTCCTCCACCTCAGACCCTGTGCCCTCGCCTCCTGTCCCCTCCCCTGGGTTACTGCAACAAACCCCTGCCATCCTCCCTGCCCCTCCCTGTCAACTCCCCACCCGGCAGCTGTTCGAATAAGTCCCGATAAATAAACTGCAAAAAAAAAGGGGAGGAGACGCTTATAGGTTAAGAGACTCAGAGATACCAACCACACATATTTGTGTGGACTTTTAAAAAATCCTGATTTGAAAACTGTAAAAAAAAATAATTATAAGAGCATTTCAGAAATCTGACCACTGGCTGGGTAGTTGATGATACTAAGGAATTTGTTAATTTTATAGGTGTGATAATGGTATTGTGATTATTATTGAAGTCCTTATCTTTGAGAGACAGACACCAAAGTACTTAAGTGTGAAATGATCCGATATCTGGGATTTGCTGCAAAATCACCTAAGCGGGTGTGGAGGGGGAGCACGGACACAATCAGACAGCCCGGAGTGCAGAGGACTGACCCTGGAGCATGGATGCGGGCAGGCGGTCACTGTACTAATTCTCTCTACTCTCATGTGTCTGGAATTTTCAGTTAAAAACAAAACAAAGCAAAGAAGGGTGACTGCTAAGTCAAAACTGTTTAAACAACAAAAAAAAGGCAAAAGTTAGGTCAGATCTCGTTTCTCCTCTCTAGCTCAAATCTCAGAGTCCTCCCACAGCCACCCAGGCCCTGCAGGACTGCTCTGCATCCCGTTCCCAGCCCTGACGCCTCTGACTGTAACCCCTGCTCCCACCCCTCACTCACACTGTTCCAGCAACACTAGACTCCTGGCTGTGCCCAGACACGCCTGAGGGTCTTTGCACTGGCTGTGCCCTCTGCCTAGAATGCTCTCCCCCACATCCCCACGTGGCTCCCTCCCTCCCTCCCTTCCACTCCAATCCAGTCAGTGAGTCGTCCTGCCCTCTCCCCTCCCCTTCTTTACTTCTGTCCCTGGCAGAAGCAGCAGCTGACACACCACAGTGTGTTTTCCGGTCTCCTCCCTCACCACAAGGTAAGCCCCCCTCGTTCTGGGAGAGAGCTGGCCTGTTTTGCTCTCAGCACGTGGCAGGTACTCAGTAAACATCTGCTGAGTGAGAGATACACTGTGGGGCTCCCCAAATCAGCCCATCTCAGAGTGGGGAGGCCCTCAGTGCTCGGCCACCAGGGTGGAGCTCCTTGACCCCCAGGGACTGTGCATGAAGCACTATGCCTGTTTCGCCGAGGCTGGCTCACTCATTCACTGCGAACCAGCACCGACTGTGGGCCAGGCCCCGGCCTCAGGTGCCTCAGCATCTCCCCCGAATGCACATGCCCAGTGAGCACAGAGACCAACCTAAACCATGGCACCTGCACAGGCCCACAAAGAACCCAGAGCAAGGTCAGGGCCTGCGGGCACTGCCTTGGCGTGGGCATCTAGCCAACAAGAACAGTGGAGGCGTGTAGGGATACAGAGCAGGAGGACCCCAGGGCTGGGCTGGTGCTTTATGACCAGTGATGAGGAGAAATCCGTCAGATCCCCCACACCCACTGCCTGGCCACTTGCCCTGAGCCTTGGCCTGAGTAGCTTCTACCTCCAGCAACAACCAGACCAGAGCTGCACAGGGACCACTTGTGCCCACAAAGGCCACTAGCGGCCCAAATAGCCCAATTGCCTTTGTGGGAAGAAGCGCCCCTGGGGCTGGCCCGGTGGTGCAGCAGTTAAGTGCACACACTCCACTTTGGCGGTCGAGGGTACGCAAGTTCGGATCCCGGGTGCGGACCTACGCACTGCTCACAAGCCATGCTGTGGCGGCATCCCATATAAAGCAGAGGAACATGGGCACGGATGTTAGCTCAGGGCCAGTCTTCCTCAGCAAAAAGAGGAGGATTGGCAACAGATGTTAGCTCAGGGCTGATCTTCCTCACAAAAAAAAAAGAGAAGAAGCGCCCCAAACCCAAGGTTTCACCCCCTACCCCCAGCTTTAAACTACCTAGACCTTAAAGAAGAAATTATGCTATGTATATGAGAAATTAAAAGGAAGTGTCCAGCCTGATCAGAAAGGAAAGACTGATTCTGTAGGCAGAGGGCTTTGGGTTCTGCGGGCCAATCCTAGAGTTGGCTGTAAAAGGGACCACTGACCTTCACTGTTCTTGGCAAAGTTCAGCTTGATCAGGGACCTCGCGTCCAGTTTCTGGAAGAAGTATAATTAACAATTAATGATAATGAATAAGTGGCTAATGTGAAGAAATGCCGAGGCTGTGAAGCGGGGTAAAACACCAGACTGGAAAGGTCTCCGCCCATCCAAGCTTTGCAGCTACAGGCAAGAGCTAAAGCCTCGGGTGCTGCCCTGGGCCCAGACACAGTGGTACACCTGGGTAAGAGGGACAGCAGCACAGAACCGGCCGCCGCCCCCAGCTCTGGGCAAGCAGAGCGACCGGCTCTCAGGGGCAACCTCTGGTCTGCAGGCCGAGGCCAAACACGGAGGTCTGCTCTATATTTTTGTAGTGTTTAGATATTTTATGGTGAGCACTGATTACTTCTGAAATTTAAAAATGAATGTCTTCCTTCAGCTGGGTGCTGAGTACACGTGTTCACCTTATTGTTCTGTTGTACGACTATTTAAGAAAAACAAAAGGTTAAAAAGTAGGGAGAGGAGACGGCCCTGTGGCATAGTGGTTAAGTTCAGTGCACTCCGCTTCAGCAGCCTAGGTTCGCAGGTTCAGATCCCAGGCACAGACCTACACCACTCATCAACCATGCTGTGGCGGCAACCCACATATAAAAAAAAGTAGAGGGAGACTGACACAGATGTTAGCTCACGGCAAATCTTCCCCAACAAGGAAAATAAAACTGGGGAGAGAGGAATAAGTACACCCAAATGTTAGGAATGGTCCTGATGGGATTCTCTATTTTTAGAGTTTCTGTAATGTGTCTGCAGCTCACCTCTCCTACAGGAAACTGCAATAAAATTGAGTCTAGGTAGCCAGAGAGAAAAACATTACCCCAGGGGGGAGGCCTGATGGGAGGAAGAGAAGGCAGCTGTGGAGAGACCCTGGAAGGGGAAGCAAAGCTGTGCCCCAGGGAGCACCGGACTCAGGGCCCAGGCCACTAGCCACCTGGTGGAGGGTGGGGGGTGTGGGGTGGCCTTGCCTACCCAAGGCCCAGAGGAGACAGTGGGTGCTGGGCCCCTGAGCCAAGCTCTGAACCTGCATCCTCCCTCTCCTGCACCCGCTGGTCCATATGCCCAGCCCTTGCGAGGCCCCTGCCTGCTGGCCAGCCCCACATCTGCTCCTCCACAGCTGGCTTTGTTCCTTCCTTTGTCATTCAACTACCCCCATACACGTCCGTGCAGGTGAGCATTAGATTCCAGGACAGACGACAGGGTCCTTGACCCAAGACTGCTCCCACCAGACAGCCCTTCTCCTTCAAGCCCAGGCACCCCAGGCACATGACAACCCAGAGAGACCCCACATATGACATGCTCCTTCTGGGACCCTGAGAAGTGATGTGGGGCCAAGCCAGCCCTGGGCCCAGGGGCTCAATGGCAGCCAACTCCACAGGGACCCTCCTTAGCAGTTCAGCTGGAGGAGGCTCTGCTGACACCGCACGTCTGGACACAACAGCCCTCAACAAGGCCCTTCTGAGCCCAGGCCAGGGAGGGGCCCTGGCCCTCGATAAGCACATGCAGGATTTGTCAGGTGTGCCCCAGCAGCAACTCACCCCAACAGGACACCTGGAACAAAGGACGCAGCCAAGCCTCAGTGAGATAAGCCCAAACACAAGGCCAAGCGAGCTGCCCCCTCGGGCCCGGCCAGGGAATCCACACATTTCAGAGCCCCGAAGAGCACCTGGGGGGGAAACGCTCAAAGTAACAAGAAGCGTCCCAGATGCCACCAAATGGCCATGTCCACTGGGAAAGACACAGAGGCTATGAGGACGCATGTGGACAAGAAAACCAAGGGGCTCAGGGGCAGAGGGCACCTGAAGACCACCACTGACGGAGCAAAGCAGTGCTGCTGCTGACGGAGCTCAGCAGCAGAGGAGCCCCACCCAACACCCCAGCTGCTCCACTGAGGCAGACACGGACCCAAGGAAGGCAATGTCCTCTGAAAACAAGCCAACCACACGGGGCACAGGCAGGCAGCACAGACTCCATGGAAGCCCTTGGAAGCCCACAGCGGCTCCCAGCAGCAGACCTCACAGAAAAGCACTGCCAGTCACATTTTCAAATGACAAAAAAAGAGGAAGGATACAGCAAACACCTGAAAGACGGCGCTCTCCTTAGGAGGGCAAGGCCACCAGCTCCCCAACCCGAGCATCTGAAAGAGAAAAGCCTGCAGGCTCTCGGCAGCTGCCCCAGAACACACACCGCCAGGCCAGCCCAGGACAAAAGACGCTGGTGAGTCGTCCTCCTGATGCCAAGGGACCGCAGAACCCTCTACCTCCCCAGAATGTCACAAGGGCCAGAGGAGCCCAGACAGCACAGACGGGCCTCCAGGAAAGAGTAAACAAGACCTCAAGTAAATAAAGACCAAACCAGTGACGTTTCACCCATTTTACGCTGGCACCCAGGACAATGGTCACATCACTTGCCCCCTTGTTCCCTCCTCCTCAAGCCTCACAGCACCCAAGTCCTCTTGGGCCTCCCCAACGACAATGACAATGACAACAATGGCCTCCACTCTCGCATGGCCTCCGGGGTCTCTGTCACAGAGCTGACCAGGCCTCACCCAGCTGTGTTCCGATCAGGTCGGGGCCTTATCCCAGCAGACAGGGCTCTAACCACCTGGCCCGACCCGGCTCCCAGCTCCGCGGGGCCAGTCTCCACCGGCTGCCTCATCCTGCACACCACTGCTCCCCAAACAGGCCATACTTTCCTCAGACTAACCTCTTGGCCTCACACACCTCCCTGGCACACCCTGGAGGAGTCAGTCGACTTGTCCTACAAGGTCCCGCAGAAGTCCCCACCCTCCCTGCTCCCCCTCCTCATCCCACCTCCAGCCCAACTGCCTGCCCCTGCTCTGCTCCGCACACCCACCTCCCTCCAGCTGCCCGTGGCTCTGATTCCGAGGGATCTGCCTTTCTGTCAAAGCCCCACTAACCTGGAATCTGTGCACAGGCTGGATCGCCTGGTTCCACCTGCCTGCCCCGGCACAGGACGTGCTCACTGACCCGGTCCCCCTAGACGTGACTGCACTAGAAGGTTACCACTTAGCTCTCCCCTGCTGCAGGGAGACAAGAACCCTGACACGCCATCTCAGCAAGTCTCGCTGCTCCACCCTCCGCAGCAATCTTGGGTCCAGCCTCTACACCTCCTCCGCCTCCTCCCTGGTCCAAGGCTACCCAGCACCTCTTGCCCAGACAAGTGCACGGCCCCCTGGCTGCTTTCTCCGCTTCCACCCTCCCCTCCTACAGTTTGCTCCCCACACAGCAGCCAGAATGAACCTTTAAAACAGAGGCCAGATCATGACACGCTCCTGCTTTAAAACTCTGCCTTGGGCCGGCCCCGTGGCTTAGAGGTTAAGTGCGCGCGCTCCCCTACTGGCAGCCCGGGTTTGGACCCCGGGCGCGCACCAACACACCGCTTGTCCGGCCATGCTGAGGCCGCGTCCCACATACAGCAACTAGAAGGATGTGCAACTATGACATGCAACTATCTACTGGGGCTTTGGGGGGAAAAAAAAAGAGGAGGATTGGCAATAGATGTTAGCTCAGGGCCGGTCTTCCTCAGCAAAAAGAGGAGGATTAGCATGGATGTTAGCTCAGGGCTGATGTTCCTCAGGAAAAAAAAAAAAAAAAACTCTGCCTGGCTTCTAACCCACCCAGAACAAACCTAAGCTCCCTCCAGGGCCTTCGAGACCCCTTGATATGATCTCTGACTATCTACCACCACCTACCCTTGTCCCCACGTCTCAGTTTAAATGGCACTGCTCCAGAGACATTCCCCAAGCCCACCATCCTCCCTCTTGGTAAGCATCTCTGTCTCAGCTCTGCTCACAGCTCCAGGCCCCACACACAGCACGGCCTAACATAACACCTTCTCGCTGAATGAATGGATACTATTGAATAAATGAAAAAATGGGCCCAAGCTGCAACACCAGGGAAGGAGAGAGATGTCTGAGAAGTAAAGGGACCAAGAGGACAGAGAGGGTGGTGGAAACACGGGGATGCCATGGGCTTATGAGAAAGGCCGGCAGTGGGGTGGAGAGAAGGAGAATAAGCTGGAACTCGACTTGAGAGTCTCTTCCTGAGCAGCACAGGATTCATGACACTGGACCTGTGTGCACGACGTATCAGAGGCTACGTAACCTAACTCATAAAAAAAACACAAATTAAAAAGTATTTTTGACCATTAGTAGCTAAAATCAAAAAAACAGATGACATCCAGTGTTGTCGAGGGTAGGGGGGGAACACGTGTTTTCTTTCATGCGCTCTGTTAAGTTTAAAATGGTGCAACTTCTTTGAAGAGCAATTGACCAGTAGCTACCCAAACTGAAAATGCAGCCACCCTATGAGCCAGCGGGCCTGGGAGGACATGCGTACGTGTGCCCAAGAAACACGCACAAGGGTATCCCCTGACTGCTGTTGGTAACAGCAGGTGCCTTCAACCCACTGCGGTGACCCCCACAGGACGGCGCGTGTGGCCACAGAGAACAAGGCAGGGCCTTATGCACCGACACGTTCAGATCTCTGAGACACACTGCAGGGTGCAAAAGGTGCAGAGGAGTTCACACATGTGACCGCATCTGTGGCCCACGGAAAGAAGACATACACCTGTACACACACGTGCACACGTAGGGAACATTTCCAGAAAGGAATGGGTGTGGGGAGTGGAGGGGAGCACAGTCCCTTCTCATTGTGCTCCACCAATGGTTCTCTACCGTGCTCGTGTGTGTACACGAGAACCACAGAACCAAAGGCCAGGTGGGAGGACAGCGCTCACCAGCATCACTTCAAGTCCTGCGCAGCCCCTACCTCTCCATTGCTGGGGTCGGTCCCATACTTCTTAAGCCAAGGAACGATGTTCCTGAAGGAAGAGAACAGAGAGTCAGCGACGCAGTCAGGTGCAGCCTGGGGACAAGGCCACGGTCACAGAGGGCTGCTTCCAGGTGAGACCTGTGAATGGGCTTCATCCCAAGTCACCTCCGCTAGCAGAAGCCAAGGAGAGGAGCGCCTTGCCTTGTCAAAGGAAGCGGGGAATAGTTCTGGGTATGTGGGTTTCAAAGTATGTTCAGGGTTTTTATTGTGGTTATGTACAAACAACACAAACTAGCAAAAATTATATATATTTAAGTGTTGAGACATCCACACAATGAGATATTGGGCCAGTTTCAAAAACTATACTTCCAGAGAATTCCGAATGACACGGAGAAAAAAGTTCTCATCATTAACTGAGTGAAAAATGGATCCAGAATTATCTTCACAGTATTATCTCAACCATGTTACTACAAATAAACCTACAGAAAATGAGGAGCGGCTACAGAAATTGACAGCGGTTATCCTGGATAGTGTGATTATGGTAAATTTTTCCTTTTACTTTTGAAGTATTTTCCAAATTTTCGAAAATGAGTCTGAAGTATGAGAAAATAACAGAAGCTGGCTAATAATGTTGGAACATAAAACTGCATATAACGCTTCAAAATACAGCACTGGAGAAGTATGCACCTTAATTATGGCTCTGCTTTCACACAGTGACAGATACTCAGTTCATGAACGTTCCACACCAGGTACACGTGTGCTACTTACAACACCAGGACCGCCACATGGCGGGGGTTGGGGCGGGGGGGTCAACGCCATTCCGCTAGGAAGCAGCAGCGCCTGCCAGCAGAGCTGTCTGTCTAGGGGTCACAGCAGGACTGCTGCCTCATCCCTAAGGCCCTGGCAGTCCCTCCCAGGTCCCCAAGAGGCCCACCCAAGGCCCCCGAGGCTGCTGGGACTGGGGTCCTGGTGGCCTCAGCATGACCTGGCGTGCCACCTCCTGGAGGCCCACATCCCCTTCCTAAGCGGGTGTCAACAATCTCACCCCGTCTGTTGGCTCAGAAGTCAAGGGAAAACTCACAGCAAGTCAAAGACGACGCCTTCGGGGGTGCACACCGGGTAGACGAAGGGCTGCAGAGAGAGACTGAGAAAGGACAGAGTCACTCCTGGTCAGCTGCTGGGCACACTACTCATGCGGCGGGCTAACCAGGCCACCCCCACACACTCCCGTGCCTTCTCCCTTAGCTCCTTCCTCCTTCAATCATTCCTCCGACAATTCTAGTGCTCCTCTGCACAGCCTGGGCTGGGTGCCCACACAGAGGTGACCTCCACGTCCCTGTCCCTCAGAAGTTCCCAGCAGAAACCAGTAAGTACAAGGCAAGGATCCCAGGAAGCGCTGAGGGGTCCTTGGGGCGACAACAGCCTGGTTGTCTCCACATACTCTGCTGTGTCACGTAACACACGTGATCACATTCAAGTTCAAAACAGGTCTCTGGAGGTGGCCTCAGGGAGGGAGGACTGGAATTTGCTCTCCGAAACCTCACATAGCAGGCAGGCCACTCTTTTCTACTGAGAACCGCCCTCTCCCATCCCAAGAGGCTCTAGCGGGGCTACTGTGGTCTGAGCGTGTGCTGCCTGCTCCTGACCACAGAGTGTGCACACAGTTCCCCCCACATTTCCACAGGGCAGGCACAGGACTCAGGCAAGAGCTGAGGCCCTGGGAGCCCTGGGTAAGTTCTGATACACTCAGGCAGGATGTAGGGGTAGAGGGGCCTGCAGAGGCCCAGACTGCCACAAGCCATTTGCCCCCTCATGGAGGGTTTGCTTAGGAAAAGCAGAGCCCACAGACGAAGGGAGACCTACCTGGTGGACTTCCTTGAACCAATACCCTTCTTTCTAGCATGAGGTTTCCGTCCCTAGCCATCAAGAGCCCTGGCTGACCTGGCTTATTTGTACACTGAGTACATGTACATGAGTTTGGTCGGCACAGGTCAGATCCCAGGAATTGGACAGCCAAGAAGCACTGGAGTGACCTCCCTGGATGCTGCCCCAGGATGTCCTCATGGGGCAACTTCACCACCTCCCTCCCTGGCCCAACCTTCTACTCTAACCCAGTGGGGATGCTGCTGCTGCTGGGGACTGACCAAAGCAGGACCAACACAGAGCAAGCTCCAAACAGCAGGAAAGGCACCTTTATCTTCTCCCAGTGGGACTTGAAGGGCATGTTCTCAAAGCACATTTTCACCAGAACCCAAGGTAGTTAAAAAAAATGGGTGAAACACAGATCAGAGACCTCTTGGAGGAACTGGGAACCAAAGATGAAAGTATTTGCATAAAACCATTTCATACCCACTCTGAATAAGACACATTCCATGAGGCTGATGACAAAACCTGCTGGGGTGAGGAGAGATCCAGCCAATGACACCTGGACCTCATGTTCACCCTGCCTGAGCAAGAGCCATGAGCAGAAGAGCCGTCCCTCACCACTGTGTGGGAGCCAGCTGGGGGACCTGGCTGCAGCCCCCAGCCTTCCTGCACCATGCACAGGCCCCTTTGCCCCTTTCTTACTGCCCTGTGGGATCTGGCTGACCTGCCTCTCCCAAGATGCCAGAACCACCAGCAGAGCTTTGTCAGCTCTCAAGGCTCACCCTGACCTCTGGAATCAGAACTCAGCAGGGGAGGGCGGGGCGGGGGACATGCTATACAGACATGCACGTGTCCAGGGCAGAGATGACCATGGCTCAGGCTTGGGGAACCTCAGGCCCAAGGGGACACCAGACCTGCCCACTCGCACCACCCGCAGTGTGTTGGGGTTCGTTAGTCCTAGTCCCATTTCTCCAGCAGACTCGCCTTTGGTTCATAAGCATACCAACCAGGACGGGAAGCAGCATTTGAGTGGCTCTGCAGCTGGGTCCCTCCCAGCTCCACCAGTGACCTACGCTCCAGGGAAGGGGGAAGGGGATCATAGTATCATGACTACCGATGCTGCTGTTACTACTCAGAGTCTGAACCAAGAGGGAAGTGTGAAAGGCACGAGCCCAACATCAGACCACTGGGTTCAAGCGTCAGTGGCACCACTTCCTGGATGTGACACCCAGGTGAGGGACTTCACTCTTCCAAGCACTGGTTCTCTTAACTGTAAGAGAGGCTTACCAACAGAGTCTACCTACCTTGTAAGGTGAGAAGGAGGTTAAAAAGAACGTGCATGTAAACACAGACACAGAATAAGCAGAAAATAATCATTAGCTCTTATCATTGTTAGGTCACCTCCTGCCAGTTCAGGGAAGATCCGGGTGGGGGAACGCAGACAGAACCCACATCTGCATCTCCAAGGACCAGATTCACTGTCAAATAATTGAGTATCAGAGAACAATTACAAGGGAAAGACTCAACTCTCAAAACTCTTACCTGCAGTGGTCAAAAGGTAAACGACGAAAATTTGTTTGTGGGATATCTGTTTAAAATGAAAATAAAAGACAGAAAACTTATTCTATAAAAAATTTCATATATGTGTTCCTACCAACAATTCAATTATTTTCGGAAAAAGTTGAAGTAAATTACCTAGTGCAGCAACGGCTGTGGGTTAAAACTCTTCAAAAGACGGAAGCTAAACACACGGGCACCTCAGGAAAGAACTCAGAGGAGGAGGTACACACTTGCCTAGGCCACTGCGATCGAGTTTCTGCCACAACCCTAACTAACACCCCCGCCGGGAGGCTTCACTCTGCTTTCCACAAATGCTGTGTCCGTTTTACTCCCACCAGCAATCAGGATAGTGCTCTTTTCACTGCAGCCTTGATAGCTGTGGGTATTATTCTTTTTACTCCTTATTAACTTAATAGAGAAAAGACTGTGGGTTTTTTTGTTTTGTTTGTGAGGAGATCAGCCCTGTGCTAACATCTGCCAATCCTCCTCTTTTTTTGCTGAGGAAGACTGGCCCTGGGCTAACATCCGTGCCCATCTTCCTCCACTTTATAGGGGACGCCGCCACAGAATGGCTTTCCAAGCGGTGCAATGGTGCGCGCCCAGGATCTGAACCGGCAAACCCCGGGCCGCTGCAGCAGAGCGCGCGCACTTAACTGCTTGCGCCACTGGGCCAGCCCCAGAGAAAAGACTGTTATGTTAACCTATGTTAAAAAAAAATCACCACCAAGATTAAACATTTTCTCATATGTTTAGTAGATTTCCTCTTTTGTCAAGTGTCTGTGTCCTCAGACGTCTTGTCTCCTATAGTTTCCGTATTCTTGTTAGTTGTTAATTCTTACAGGCTTATTGTGTGAAGGCTTATATAGTGAAAATATCATTCCTTAATTACACCCCACACACACACCAAGGGGAACAGAAGGATTTCATCCTCACCTGGTTTCTTGCCACCATAGAAGTGAGTGTACTCAGCACAGGTAATGTACCTGAAGAAGGGAGAGGGAATCTTACTACCAATCCCTCTATAAAGAGGACAGAATCTCTGAAAGTAAGTAATTGATGACTGAATCATTTCACTCATTCAGCAAATACTTATTAAACAACTATGACGTGTCAGGCACATAGTGATAAACACAACAGAACACAGGGATACACACACTAGTAACCAACTACAGTCCTGCTTTGCTCTGAAGGAAATGAACTGAATTCCACAGAAGGCTTGATGAGAAGGAGCTGGGGGAAGAGCTTTCCAGGCAGAGGGACCAAGCAGGCATATCCCATATAGGAGCCCTGACACAGGAAAAGTGGGTTTGTTCCCATAGAAGGGGGAAGTCACTGAAGAAGAGTGTCACAGGGGTGTGTGACAGCAGAAGAAAGAAACATGGGTGGGTGTGGTGGGATCACGAGGGGCCTCACAGGCCGTGGAGGGACTCTGGATTTGCTTTAGGAGGGATGGAAGCAGTAGGAGGGTTTGGAGCAGGGCTCTGACATGATCTAACATAAGCCCTCAAAGCATCACCCTGGCTGCTGTGTGTAGAGGGACAAACAACAGAGGCAGCAGAAAACCAATCAGGAGGCGACTGCAAAGGTCCCAGAAGGAGTTGGCGTAGACTCCACCTAGGGGGGGACTGGTGGACGGGTGAGAAGTGGTCCATTCCTGGAAGAGTCAGCAGGACTTACTGGTGGACAGGAGGAGGAGAGAGGTGCGGCTTCCCTGAGGCCCAAAGCTAACTCCCAAACTCCTGACCTGAGCAAACTAAGGAGCGGTGTGACCACTGAGAGAGGGAAAATAGGGGAGAAGCAGGCTCAGGCACTGAAAATCAAGAGTTCCATTTGGGGCATACTAAATTTGAGATGTCTATCAGACCCCCAAGTGGTGATGTCTAGTAAGGAGCTGACTACTGCAGGACTGGAGAGATCACCCAGGGAGAATGCAAACGGAGAAGAAACCTGGGGGACTGCCACCTCTGAGGTCTGGGAGAGGGGGAGAAGGATCCAGCAAGAGAGACTGAGAAGACAGGCCACTGAGGCAGACTGAAAACAAAGCACATGTGGTGTCCCGGATACCAAAGAGGGACTTCAGAAAGAGAGAGGTGGTCAACTGTG
Organism: Diceros bicornis minor; assembly: GCF_020826845.1. Taxonomy (NCBI): domain Eukaryota; kingdom Metazoa; phylum Chordata; class Mammalia; order Perissodactyla; family Rhinocerotidae; genus Diceros; species Diceros bicornis. The sequence continues at coordinate 30,168,347 of NC_080774.1, read as the reverse complement.
TCATATGGCGTTGAGAAGCCCAAAAGAGGAGGGCTGAGAATTGATCACTAGATTTAGCCAAGTGGAAGTTACTAGGATCCTGACAAGAGCACTGTTGGGGGCGAAATCCTAACTGGAGTAGTTTCAGAGACAGCAGAAAACAGCAAATGCACCCAGGTCTTCCACGTCTTGTGGTGAAGAAAATCAAAGGAACACGGGGCAAGGTAGGTTTGCTTTACATGGGAAGATTCTGTAGCACATGTGCAGGCTGACAGGCGTGAACCAGCGCACGGGAAACTGGAGGTGCCGGAGAGAGGGGCCCATTCAGGGGCAGCGCTCCGAGTGGGGCGCGGCCCAGGGCAAAGCGGAGAAGCCGAAGGGGCGGAGGGCGGCGCTCAGGCGAGGGCATCCACGCTCTATTAGAGCCGGCTCCCGGGAGACCCCGGCGGCTGGGGCTGGGGGGTGATTACCCGCTGGGGAGGGGCTCCGGGACCAGCTCTGAGAGAGCGGAGGGGAACGGCGCGGAGTGCGGGACAGGTCGGGCCTCGCTCCCGGCTCCGGTTCAACTTACATCTTGTCCTTCTGGTGCTGCCGCTTCCCCATGGCGGCGGCGGCAGCAGGACCTGCGAGCGCGGAGAAACGACGACAGACAACACACACCACTGAGTCGCCGCCGAGTTCCCTAACTACTTCCGGGTCCCGCGGACCCGCCCCGGAAGTGGGCGTGAGCGGGCCGCAACTGTGGACCCGGGCGCCAAACGCGCATGCCGGGCGGGGGCGCGGGCGGGGTTCTGGCCGTCTGGGCTGAGTTCTAGTTGAGCTCGCGTCCTGTCGGTGCTGAGCTGTCTCCGCCTCGAAGCCCCCATCTTCTCGGGGAGCCTCTCTGGACCGCCTCGCCTACCGCCCAGCCCAGGCTCAGTGCCATCCTCGCCCAAACCCACCCTGGTTTGACCTGGGTTCTCAGGCCTTTTAAAAAGGCTGCCTAGAGCCTCAAGTCCCACCTGCCTCGGCCCACCTCTGCTCCCCTCCACGACAGAAGCCTCCAAAGCGACGTCCATATTCGCTGTCCACCGACTCACCTCCCATTCTCTCCACCCATGCGGTCCCCACCGCCTCCAGGGCCCTCTCCTGGGAAGCCAGGGGCAGGTGGCCATCAAGCCTGAAGGTCCAAAGCCCTCACTGATCCCTTCGGTCTCTCCTGATGGACCCTTGCCTCCGCCAGATCAGCCTCAGCGCTGGACCTCCTTCTACACTTGAGCGCTGGGTGATCTTGCCCAGGCTTTAAATACCACTTCTATCCCTTGACTCCCAACACTAAACTGCCAGCACTCCGGCCTCCTGACCTCTTCTTGGATACCCACTGATCTCCAATTTAACATGTCTGGTCAAAGCAGAATTCTCCATCCCCCCCCCCCACTGCTAGTCTCCACTCTCCTAACAGTACCACTATTCACCCAGTTACCCAAAGCCAGTTGTCCTTGCCCTTTCTCATCTCATGGCTGGCTCCTCATTTTCTACGTTTCAACATAAATGTCACCTCATCAGAGAGCCTTTCCCCACCCTCCCACCCCATATATCTCCATCTTATCTCCCATAGGGCTTATCACAACTTGTACTCCTGTATTAATTTATATACTGGTTACACACACACACACACACACACACAGGAGGATGAGATGTAAACTCCTTGAGGGCAGGGATCCCAACTGCTTGGTTTACTATCTCCAGTCCTAAGCAAGGTGCAGGACATACACAAGGACTCAGCGAATATCTGCTAATGTCTAGCTGTCATCAAGCATTTTGTGAGGACTCACATCTCACATGCAGGTTTGATTCTTTTTTTTTTTTTTGGTGAGGAAGAGCAGCCCTGAGCTAACATCCAATGCCAATCCTCCTCTTTTTGCTGAGGAAGAACGGCCCTGGGCTAACATCCGTGCCCATCTTCCTCCACTTTATATGGGACACCGCCACAGCATGGCTTGACACGCGGTGCATCGGTGCGTGCCCGGGATCCGAACCTGCAAACCCCGTGCCGCCGCAGCGGAGCGCAAGCAAGCACTTAACCGCTGCGCCATGGGGCCGGCCCCTGCAGGTTTGATTCTAAGGTCAGCATGTCAGGTGGCAACAAGAGTCACATATCTCTGAAATTCCTTAAGGAGGTGCCAAGTTGGAAACTGAAACACCAGCTCATTTTCCTCCAGAGAGAGAACAGATCACTGTTTCTAAACCTGCGCCTAGATAAGGCTTGTGTTTATGGGCCAAGAGTAGGAAAAAATGGTAGACTTGCAACTCAGTGGGGTCAAGTGAGGCCCAAAGGGGCCACAGAGTCACTGAAGGGAAGGACAGCACTCTCTCCTCATGCATTTCTTTCAGAGCGCAGGTTAGAGTGCAAGCAAAGGGACTTCACAGTGGCGCTGACCTGGCCACCTACTCCATGAAGGCTCGGGCCAGAGGGCCTCAGGCTTGCACTACCTTGGCAGTCTCTTCCACTAGAGGGAGCCCATGGGATTGCACAACCCCTAGGAGCCCAGCACGACAAAGGCACCTCCACAGGAACTTTATTCATTCCTTGGGCCACAGTCTATGGGGAAAAGGTTATGGGCTTCTCTTTCGGGGCACAGACTCTGTGCTGCCAGGGTTATTCTCCAAGTCACCTTTGGGTCTGGGCACAGGCTGGACCTTGAGCAGGACAGGCGGCTTGAAGACAGAGGCCTTCACAGGAGGGGATGGCGTCTCCTTGGTATTGGGGACGCCACTACAGGCCGAGGTCCTGTGCAGGAGACAGCCAAGACATGTCAATGAGGTGGGACACCAGTACACAGGGCCATGAGAGGTACACATGACAAAACCCCAGGCTGTGGGACGGCTCTCAGTACATTTCTACTTCCAGAAACCTGTGCCATGGATGTTGGCTCAAGGCTCTTCATTGCAGCAATGTTTGTGATTGTGAAAACCTGTAAACGATCTAAACGTCCATCAGGGAATGGCTAAAGGACTCATGGTACAGCCATGCAGTGGACTGTGCTGCAGCTATCTAAGGAATGAGGAAGCTGTGTATCTCCCAACAAGTAAAGACGCCCCAATGGTGCAGTAATGGAAAAAAGCAAGTTGCTGAGAAGTACATGCAATATGATCCTACTGTGGGTAAAAAATGAACCAGTGTACTTGTGTGTGAGTGCACAGGCAGAAACAAAACATTTGGAATGGTACACACGAAACTCTTAGCATCAGGGACTTGTATTTTATGTATTTGTTTCTGTATTGTGAACTTTTTTCTGTGGAATATGTTCTTCTTTTGTAAACTTTTTAAAATAACCCATTTTTGGTGATGGCACCATGAGAGCACAGCTCACTCAGAAAGTAATATGTAACGAGAGCCTAAAAATTGTCCCCATTAGTGAAATATTTGAACAAGCAAGAATGATTGAGTAAATGATGTTCCATCTACAGAATGGAATACTTTGTATCTATTATTATTGGTGAATGTAAAGGTATTTTTAAAGACATGGGAAGAAACACATTCCAGAGCTAGCTACAAAACTGCCTAACAGGACACTTCCAATTATGTAACAAACTACTGTATGTGTATATACATGTATCCAGGGGAAAAAACCTACATCTAAAGCCAGATATATGCTAACAGTGGTTATTTCTGGTGGTAGGAATAAGAGTGATTTGGTGTGTGTTTGTGTAGTTATCAAATGGCTTACAGTAAACACATATGGTTTTAGAATCTGAAAAAAGGTAGTCCTCTTGAAAACTGTCCATACCCTTTCCCTATCATTCCACTTCAAGAAATTAATGAAATTCAGAAACAGCTTAGCACATAAAGATTTAATCCCAGCACTAACTGTACTAGTTAGTTATACTAATTATACCACTTATACTAGAAAACTAGAGGAGCCAGCCTGGCGGCGTAGTGGTTAAGTTTGCCTGCTCCGCTTTGGCAGCCTGGGGTTCGTGGGTTCAGATTCTGGGCACGGACCTACGCACCACTCATCAAGCCATGCTGTGGCGGCATCCCACGTACAAAATAGAGGAAGGTGGGCACAGATGTTAGCGCAGGGCCAATCTTCCTCACCAAAAGAAAAAGAAAAGAAAGAAAACTAGAAGCACCTAACATGCTCATGGCAGCACCCAGAGGAGTTAAATAAGTGATGGCACCACACACGCTGGATGTTTGTTACACAGCCAGTGAAGCTGATGTTCAAGACTGTCAAGAAGCGTACAATTCCCCAGGGCCTTAATGTTAAGTGACAAAGGCAAGATTTAAAAAATGACACTAATGAATCACAACTTTATAAAACTATGCCTGGAAAAAGCTAGAAGATATCTCCACAGAAATGCCCTGATGATGACCCAGCACTGCTGTGTGGCTCCACTGTTCTGTGAGGCCTGATGATGCTCAGTAATGCTTTACTTTCTTTGTTTTTTTTTGAGGAAGCTTAGCCCTGAGCTAACATCTGTTGCCGATCCTCCTCTTTTTGCTGAGGAAGACTGGCCCTGGGCTAACATCCATGCCCATCTTCCTCTACTTTATATGGAACGCCACCACAGCATGGCTTGATGAGCAGTGCATCGGTGCGCGCCCAGGATCTGAACCGGCAAACCCTGGGCCACCGAAGCAGAGCATGCAAACTTAACCACTATGCCACTGGGCCAGCCCCAGTAATGCTTTACTTTTAAATTTGGCTTTATAGCAACATTACAAAAGTGCTTTCTGACAACCCCTTTCTCTGTCACCCTGCAATCAGTCACCTTCCTACCCCTCCTTCTTTTTATAATTTTATTTATTTATTTTTCCCCCAAAGCCCCAGTAGATAGTTGTACGTCATAGCTGCACATCCTTCCAGCTGCTGTATGTGGGACACGGCCCCAGCATGGCCCAAGAAGCGGTGCGTTGGTGCGTGCCCGGGACCTGAACCTGGGCCACCAGCAGTGGAGCACACGCACTTAACCACTAAGCCACGGGGCCGGCCCCCGCTCCTTCTGATCTGATAGCCTACTGCTTCCACTTAGATGTACTTCATGAATCTACAAAATCATGTTTAATCATGTTTATAATTTTAATGTTTGCATAATATTCCATAATTATGTGAATGCACCTTTGTTTCCAGCTTTGCTCTTTTTAATTGATGCTGCCATTAACATTTTTATATAAATTGCTTTTTCTTTCCCTTAATCATCTCCTTGGGGCCAGTTTCCAAGATTAAAAATATTAGATCAAGGGGCTGGCCCGGTGGCGCAGCAGTTAAGTTCACACGCTCCACTTCGGCGGCCCGGGGTTCACAGGTTCGGAACCCCAGCACAGACCAACACACCGCTTGTCAAGCCATGCTGTGGCGGCGTCCCATATAAAGTGGAGGAAGATGGGCACGGATGTTAGCCCAGGGCCAGTCTTCCGCAGCAAAAAAAGAGGAGAATAGGCAGATGTTAGCACAGGGCTGATCTCCTCACAAAAAAACAAAAAAAGCACCTTCTTCTCTCAAAGAGGCTCATGAACCCCTATGTTCATTGCAGCATTATTCCCTATAGCTCAGACGTAGAAGCAACCCAAGTGCCCATCAACAGATGATTGGATAAAGATGATGTGGTATATATATACACAACAGAATACTACTCAGCCATAAAAAAAGACAAAATCATCCCATTTGCAACAACATGGATGGACCCTGAGGGTATTATGTTAAGCAAAATAAGCCAGACAGAGAAAGACAAATACAGTATGATTTCACTTACGTGTAGAAGACAAACAAACACACAGATAAAGAGAAGAGAATAGTGGTTACCAGAGAGGAAGGGGGTTGGGGGGTGGGCAAAAGGGGTACAGGGGCACATATATATGGTGACTGACAAATAATAATGTACAACTGAAATTTCACAATGTTATAAACTATTATGACCTCAAAATAATAAAAAAAAATAGTGTTAAAAAATAAACAACAAAAAAAAGAAATTCAGTACTGACATAAGCTACAACATGGATGAAACTTGCAAACATTATGCTAAGTGAAAGAAGCCAGTCACAAACGACCAACTTATTGTATAGTTTCAATTATATGAAATGTCCAGAATAAGCAAACCTAAAGAGAGAGAAAGAAAGTAGGTTACTGGTTGCCCAGGGCTAGGGGATGGAGGACTGGGAGTGACAGCTAAGGGTGCTGGGGTTTCTTTTTTTTTATTATTGTAGTAAAGTATAACTAACATCAAATTGACCATTTTAACCATTTCCAAGTGTCCAATTCGTGGCATTAGGTACATTCACAATGTTGTGTGACCATCACCACTATTTCCAGAACTTTTTCATCATCCCAAAAAGAAACTGTACCAATTAAGCAACAACTCCCCATGCCCTTCCTCAGTCCCTGGGAACCTCTAATCCGCCTTCTGTCTCTATCAATCTCCCTATTCTAGGTATTTCATGTAAGCGGAATCATACAATAAGTTGTCCTTTTGGGTCTGGCTCATTTCACCTAGCATGATGTTTTTAAGGTTCATCCATGTTGTAGCACATGTCAGAACTTATTCCTTTTGTTTTTTTGTGAGGAAGATTAGCCCTGAGCTAACATCTGTTGCCAATCCTCCTCTCTTTGCTGAGGAAGATGGGCCCGGGGCTAACATCCGGGCCCACCTTCCTCTACTTTATATGTGGGACGCAGCCACAGCATGGCTTAATAAGCGGTGCGTAGGTCCGAGACCCAGAGCCATACCTGCAAACCCCGGGCCACTGAGGCAGAGCATGCGAACTTAAACACTATGTCACCAGGCCAGCCCAAGAACTTATTCCTTTTCATGGCTGGATAACATTCCATTGTACAGATGGATCACATTTTATCTTGGCTAAACGTGGGTTGTTTCCTCCTTTTTTTTTTGTGAGGAAGATCAGCCCTGAGATAACATCCATGCTAATCCTCCTCTTTTTGCTGAGGAAGACCGGCTCTGAGCTAACATCTATTGCCAATCCTCCTCCTTTTTTTTCCCCCAAAGCCCCAGTAGATAGTTGTATGTCACAGTTGCACATCCTTCTAGTTGCTGTATGTGGGACGCGGCCTCAGCATGGCCGGAGAAGTGGTGCGTCGGTGCGCGCCTGGGATCCGAACCTAGGCCACCAGCAGCGGAGCGCGCACACTTAACCACTAAGCCACGGGGCCGGCCCCTCTCATGTGGTTTTGATTTGCATTTCCTTGATGGCTAATGATGTTCAGCGTCTTTTCCTGAGCTTATTGGCCATTTGTATATCTTATCTGAAGAAAGGTCTATTCAAGTCCTTAGCCCATTTTTTGGAATGGGTTGTTTTTGTTGTTGTTGAATTGATTTGCAAATATTTTCTTCCATTCCATGAGTTGTCTTTTCACTCTCTTTTTTTTTGAGGTGATGAAATTGTTCTAAAATTGAATTGTAGGGGCTGGCCTGGTGGCACAAGTGGTTAAGTGCTCACGCTCCGCTTCAGCGGCCCAGGGTTCACGGGTTCGGATCCCGGGCGCACACTGACGTACTGCTTGGCAAGCCACGCTGTGGTGGGGTCCCATATAAAGTAGAGGAGGATGGGCACGGATGTTAGCTCAGGGCCAGTCTTCCTCAGCAAAAAAAGAGGAGGATTGGCGTCGGATTTTAGCTCAGGGCTGATCTTCCTCACACACACAAAAAATAATAATAAAATAAAATAAAAAATAAAAAAACAAAATAAATAAAATTGAATTGTAGTGATAGTTGCACAAATGTGAATATACAAAAAGCCATTGAAGTGGACACTTTAAATGGGTGAATTGTATGCTATGTGAATTATCTCAATAAAAGAATTTTAGGGGCCGGCCCCATGGAGTGGTGGTTAAGTTCGGTGTGCTTCGCTTCAGCAGGCCGGGTTCAGTTTCCAGGCACAGACCTACACCTCTCATCAGCAGCCATGCTATGGTGGCGACCCACATACAAAATACAGGAATATTGACACAGATGTTAGCTCAGGGCAACTCTTCCTCAGGAAAAAAAAAAAAAAAAGAATTTGAAAAAGGACAAAGCCAATTTACAATATTTTCACAGCAAAAATGAGAGTCTCTTTCTAAAGCCTTGATAGCACAGGATTCTCTTTACTTTGCGCTTTTTGAGAGGTATATAACATACATCCTAGCAACCTTAATGTGTACATCTTTCACTACTAAGGGAGCCAAAAATATTTCTAAAGTTTTCCTCACTCTTTGGGAAACTTGGGTTTACCTCTTGGTAAACTTTACCTCTTGGGTAAACTTCCTATTAACTCAACTTTACAGAACTGTGTGAGTTTTTTACATAGGCAGTCATCTGAACTCTCATTCATGGCTGGTGAGTCACTTTGGAAGAGAGTTTGGCTGTTTCTTACAAAACTAAACATATTATCATGTGACCCAGTAATCATGCTCCTTGGTATTTACCCAAAGGAGTTGAAAAGTTATGTCCATAAAAAACCCTGCATACGGATGTTTATAGCAGCTTTATTCATAATTGCCGAAACCTGGAAGCAATCAAGATGTCTTTCAGTAGGTGAATGGATAAATAAACTGTGGTCCATCCAGACAATGGAATATTATTCAGTGCTTAGAAGAGATGAGCTATCAAGCTATGAAAAGACATGGAGGAACCGTAAATGCATATTACTAAGTGAAAGAAGCCAATCCGAAAAGGCTACATACTGTATGATTCCAACTATACGACGTTCTGGAAAAGGCAAAACTATGGAGACACTAAAAAGGTCAGTCGTTGTCAAGGGCTGGAGGGAGGGATGCATAGGTGGAGCAGAGAGGATTTTAGGGCAGTGAAACTACTCTGTACGATACTATAACGGTGGATACACGTCATTATACGTTTGTGCAAACCCACGGAACGTACAACAACAGGAGTGAACCTAATGTAGACTATGGACTCTGGGTGATAATGACGCGTCAGTGTAGGTTCATCGATTGTAACAGTTATACCACTCTGGGGGGGGATGTTGATAACGGGGAGGGTGTGCCTGTGTAGGAGCAAGAGGCATATGCGAACTCTCAGTACTTTCGGCTCAATTTTGCAGTGGATCTAAAACTCCTCTAAAAAACAGTCTATTTTTTAAAAAAGTCATCTGATGCAATGAAGCAGCCAGTCTAAATCATACTTTGGAATAACACTCAATGACGTGGGAAATACTTAACACCACCATAAATCCCTGCTTTGCAAAACACGCATGTATATAAACCTTAAGGCTGCCCACAGTTGATGGAGTTGTTCCCTTTCTGGTGGGCCTCTGAGCTGTTTCCAATTTCTTGCCATTACAAACACTGGGAAGGGGGAGTGACTTTTCCGGCACCCCTGATTACATTAGGGGCCTTCCTAGAAGTGGAAGGGACCATCACACTGAACATTTTTCTGGCCCTCATGCACACTGCCATGATGCCACTCAGAGGCAGGGCAGGGGCCAAGCCAGGACGGTGTCTGCCCCCAGGGAGGTTCAGAGGCATGCTTACCGGGGGAAGCCAGGGCAATTGAGCTTGTACACACTGTTTCCAGCCGCCGGGTTCGGGAAATGGAAGCCTCCGGGGCTGACATCCAAGGGGGTCAGATCAACCATGGGGCTGCAAGACAAGGCGCGGGACAGAGGTCAGCTCTGGCCTCCTCCCGAGTAGGCCCTCCTCAGCCTCAGTGTGCACGTCTATGACAGGGGACAGGGACTCCTGTACACAGAGCAGACCTCCAAGCCTGGACTCCTCCCCTGTAAAATGAGAATACCCCCACTCAGGACTGTGGTGAGGATTAACTAAGAGGTGGGAAAGAAATGGCAACCGAGTCTGGCACACAACAGGCTCCCCTAAATGCTCCTGTTTCATTTACCTCAAGCCTAGAATAAATTCCTTCCACCTCCTTGGGTTTGATGATAGGCCAGTGCAGTTGAATTTCACTTCAGACTTTGAAACTTCCAATTTCTCCATCTGCAAGAAACAAAAGAAATCTCAGGACAAGTTTGGGGGCCTCACCGTGAAGAAAAACACCTTACACAAGAACTCTGAGAACTATGTGACTTTCATTCAATCAGCAAATACGTCAGGCTCATCCTCAGTGTCCACCCTGAGGTTGGTGTTAGGGGGACAAGGGACGGGATGGGAGCTGGGAGCTGACCGAAGAGGTCCTAACCCAGCCTGGGGGCTGGGGCGCTGCCTGCAGTGAGAGTGTAGAATAAGCAGGAGTCAGGAGGGGCAGGTGGTTCGGAAGGGCATTAGGGAGGCACTTAGAGGTGGCATGGAGAATGACATCCACAGGGAGAGGTGGGTGTGGGGCTAAGGGTGTGGGACTGGAGACATGGGGGGCATGGTTCTCTACCTGTATGTTGGGAGCCCCAGGATTCTGCCCGGTACGCTTGGGGCTACCTTGCTCGGCTGAGGCCAAGCAGGTGGAGCTGTGCCTTCAACCCCACCCCAATTCTCCAACCAGAGCAGCCCCCTCCTATCTGCTTTATCTGGTGCAGTTCCACTCAAGACTCAACCCTGCAGAGCGTTCTCCTGCTTAAAACAAAGTTCTGAGAGCCACTGTTGTGGGTGTGGGAGAGCTGCTGGGGTGGTTCTGAGCAGAGGGCAGAGGCGGTCCCTCCCAGGGCCGCACAGAGTGGGGGATGTGCCCACTGACCAACCTGCAGGGCAGCGGATTGTAAGGACCAAAAACCCTGGGCATAGTGCAGACAGAAGGCGATGGAGCCACCTCGGAGGCCATGGTGGTGGCAGGTGGTGGCAGTGGCAGAGGTGGCACCAGGGTTGGTGGCAGACACAGGGAGGTTGACCGGTGCCTCAAGAGAATGGGTTCTGGTTTTTTCAACTTCCGCTTCCTCCTCTTCTTGGCATCTGTGACAAAAGGTGCCAATGAGTGCCTACTCCATGGCCAGAATAGGATAGAGTGCGGGCCAAACACAGTGGTGTGGGGTCTTCACACAGTCCCTCCAACAAGGAAGAGAGGTAGGCCCCCGCCAAAGGGCACCACATAACAATGCTTGGAGCCGCTGTCGATGGGCGCCAACAAGCATCACCTCACCGAGCCCACAACTATCCCACGGGGAAAGGGTACTTTTGTTTCTATCTTACAAGCGGGACCGGAAGCTCTAACTGTACAAGACACACACAGGATCCATGCCTGGGCTGTCTGACTTCAAGGCCAGAATTTCATAGGAAGTGACAGAGTGTCACAGCCATCGAGGGCTGGGCTTGGCCCAGGCAGGTTGGTCTGCTACCCAACCCCCCAAGCATCACGGAAAGCTCCTGAGTCTGCCAGCACCCTCATGGAGCATCCAGGCCCTAGACAGAGAGCGCACTGACTACACCCAGCCCCAGGGCCATCCTGGGGGTGTGCAAAGGGCCCTTCCTCTATTAGGAAACCCACATGAACTAGGTCTTGCAGAGGTGGGCTCAGGGAGGGAATCTTTGAGGGGCAGAACTCTTGAGTGAGCCCCCTCTCTTCCCTCCGTGTTAGGTCTCCCTCCTGGATTTGACGAGTCTGGCTATTTCTACTGTTCAAAGTTGGAGACTACCAGCAAAGTGGGTGTTAACAAGCTCCTCATACAGCCCATCAGAGTGGCTCACCTAGAGTGACAATCACCACCACCAGGGAGCACTGGCCTAAGAGACTGCGCCTTGGAGCACCCAGACCTGAGTTCAAGTCCAGACTCTCCTACTTACTATGTGACCTTGCACGTTGGCCAACCTCCCTGGGCCTCTATTTCCTCTTCTACAAAACAAGGATAAATAACACTAATGCTACCTCGGGTAAGAGCTACGTGTGCTGTAGGACCAGCCGTCAGATGAAATGGTGACGTGGAGCACTCACACCCAGCATCACAGAAAGGGGGACCCCCAAGTAAGCTGGGCCTCCCAATGGGATGGAGAAGAAAGTAGCCCCAGGACTGCTGTGGTCTATCACTGAACCTGAATCAGATCAAGGCTTCAGAGCCACTGTCTGAGAAATACAGGCAGAGGGGAGCAAAGCAAACACCACCAGTGGACTATGACAGCAGATCTAAACCCATGAAGTGGGATACCCCGAAGGACAACACAGATCTTTGAGTCAGTGGCATGAGAGGGAAAGTAAGGGTATCTCACTTCAAAGGGACTTCCACAGACCTGGCCACAGATCCTTGTTTGCCATCCCTGTGTGGTCACTAACATGGCCCCCTTGCATTTCACTCTTACAAGTGCCCCGATGTGGACACAAATTATATGGTCACCCTAGTGAGAAAGAACCTAAGAGGCCTAACATGAACACAGCATGTGGGCCTTGTTGGGTCCTGACACGACAGACCAAGTGTAGAAAGATTTTTGTGGACCATCCAGGAGTTCTGACTATGGACTAAGTAAGTATCAGCTAATATTAGGGAATTGTTGTCAATTATATCAGCAGTAATATCGTGATTTATGTCAGAAACTGTCTTTTTTTTATTAAGAAGCATTCTAAAGTATTCAGGAGGGCCGGCCCTGTGGCTTAGCAATTAAGTGCGTGCCCTCCGCTGCTGGCGGCCCAGGTTGGGATCCCGGGGGCGGACCAACGCACCGCTTCTCCAGCCACGCTGAGGCGGCGTCCCACATAGAGCAACTAGAAGGATGTGCAGCTATGACATACAACTATCTACTGGGGCTTTGGGGGAAAAATAAATACATAAATAAAATTATAAATAAATAAAGTATTCAGGAATACAATGATGTCTGAGATTTCCCTTAAAATGCTCCAGAAAAAGAAAAAGGGGATCTAGAGAATGAAACAAGCACGGTGAGATGGGGACAGCCGCTGATGCTGGGTGAAGGGTACTCGCGTGTTTACTGCAGTCTCTAGTTTTGTGTATGTTCATTTTCATAATAGACTTTTAAAATAAACACCAAATTTAGAAAAAAGTGCCAACCACAGGACCAGGGACAAGGGGCCCTGAGTCAGGTTTGCTGGGTTGCTGGAGCCAGACACAGGGTGGGCCTCACCCTGGGAGTAGAGGTGCGCGCGGTAGATGCTCCTCCTCAGCTGCTCCAGGCGCCGATGTATCTCCCCGGCGCCCACGCAGTTGCAGTAGTTCAGCTCCCCCTGGACAGCACAGAACTTCCCTGCGACAGCAGCGGGAGGACGCCAGACGGGTGAGACGCCTGCCCGCTGCACTCCCCAAGCTGGGCCGCCTCAGGCTTCTGGGAGACCCTACCCTGCAGCTCCAGGAAGGCCCGACGGCCCCCCCCACCCCCAATCTCCGCCCTACAGGGCAGGAGCGGGAGTGATGACAGCACCCGCCCCCTGGTCCCCCCTCCCCGCAGCCCGCCCGCCGGCCCGCACCCAGAGGAAGGAGAGGAGCCCGCGCCGCTCGCACTCGGCCTGCTTGCCCTTGCGCACCACTCGCTCGGCCAGCTTCGGGTTGCGGTCGATGCTGCGGAAGAGGCGGCGCAGCGCGCGCTTGGTGTAGGTCGTCGCCTGTCTCTCGAAGTCCTCCTCGGAGATGCGCTGGCAGAAGGTCACGCTCGGGGGCATCTCGCTGTCGAACTCGTCCAGGACCTCCATCTGAGAGGGCCCGTCCGGGCGGGGACCGCGGAGACGTACCAGCTCTCCATCCAACCGCCGCCGGCCCCCTCTGCGATCAACCGCTCCAGCCAATCCCCCCTAGATCGCGGGCGGGGCCCTTCCCTGCCAGACGGCCGCACGTGACAATGCCCCCTCTCTGGGCATGCGCTGTCGCGCCTTCGACGGGGCGAACGCAGCTGCGCTCGGCGGAGGCCCTATCGCGCTAGGATCCGGCAGAGCTTTGATCAGGGCCGGCCAACGGCCACGCCAAGAACACGGTCCGCACCCCAACTCTTCCAACTTCTTTAAGGCCCTCACCCCTCGGCCAGCCTCCAGTCCCTTCCGCTTCTGGCTGCTTCCCCTCTTCACCGTGTGTAGACAGCACCCCAAGCACTTCACTCTGCCCCTAACTCCTCTATCCCTGGACTCTACCCTCTTCCTCTCCTGACTCACTTCCCAGCATCAACCCCCCGGCCCCCTCCAGCTTCTACCCTCTCTCCTCCCCTTCATAACCACTTCTTTGCTCCATACTCGCTGTGGCCTCTTCACTGGCGTCTCCAGCGGCTCCTTATGCGTTTCAAAAGGTCCTGTCTTCACCCTACCATCTTGATCAATCTTCCCTACTTCTTGGTCCCAACCCAGAGCTGACTTAACTAACCCTAACCTGAGTCTCAGGCTCAGACCTCACTTGAGCTCCAGACCCACATCTGAGTGTCCTAAAGGGACGTTTCTGGGGCGTTCATGCTGAACACATCCAGATTGGCACACCCCAAAACCTTCCCTCCAACCCCAAAACCTGCTTCTCTTCACCCTCTCCTACTTGGTCAGCACTGACACCACCACCCACTCTGCCACTAATGAAGGAGGTGCACCCTGGACTGCTCGCTCCTGTCCCCTCCACCCCCCCATCAGCCCTGAGATACATGGAGTGTTCCTGAGAAGTCTAAGGAGATTTTTCACTTCCCTCCGCCAAACCACCAGCCGGCTAGCCTCAGCTCTCCCCAACAGAGGAGGTGGCACTCACTTTTTCCTGCTTTGAGGTCAGAGAGCACGGTGGGGACAACCAAGGAGAAAGAAGGCCTGGCCTTTGTGTTTGTCTAGGGGTGCAGGTAGACTTAGATACACCTGGGTTCAAATCTCCATTCCGCTTCCTGACCCTGTGGGACTTACAAAATGAGACTTGACTTTAACGTATTTAGTATGTACCTTTTTATAAGCAGGACAAGCATCCTCTGAGGGGTCAAGCAGACTCTTGATTAAACTCTCCCCTATCGTGGTATGCTAATAATACTTCACACTTTGTATGTTTATTTGTATTTTTAGAAAGTGTTTTGGTGGGGCTGGCCCAGTGGTGTAGCTGTTAAGTTCGCGTGCTCCGCTTCGGCAGCCCAGGGTTCGAAGGTTCGGAGCCCAGGTGCAGACGCATCACATATCAAGCCATGCTATGGCGGCATCCCATATAAAGTAGAGGAAGGTGGGCACGGATGTTAGCTCAGGGTCAATCTTCCTCAGCAAAAAAAAAAAAGTGTTTTGGGCCCCTCCTCTGTGTCAGATACTGCCAAGAGAAAGAAAAAATGACATAGTCCCTGCACTCAGAAGCTCCCAGTCTAATGACGTCTTCAGCCACAGGGAGAATATTTCAATCTAACAGGCTTTGCTGGAGGAACATTGAATGATGTGGAGCCCAGGAAAGGCTTCCCCTAGGAGGGAACATTTGAGCAGGGCCCTGAGTTAACACGCCTCTGCCAGCAAGGGCAGGAGACAGCTGCAAGGGGATGTCCAGCCAGTGGGTACAGAATCTGCACAGGAGTAAGGGTGGCCACCTCCAGCCATGGCACCTGGAGCCCAGGGGAAAGGAGGACAGGCCTGAGTCAAGTGGCCTTGGGATGGAGGAACCCCAAGGGGTCAAGCCCAGGACAGAAAGGAGCATGTGTCATTATCCCTCTTCCTCCCCTTGGATGCCAAGACTTCCACCACCCAGGTAGAGGTGAAGCTGGTGTCTTGATGTGCTCAGCCAGGGGTGAGGGGTAATCCCAAATGCCCATCTGGAGACCTGGGCCTCCTCTTAAGGAGACAGGCTTGAATGACTGTCACTGGGCGCATAAAAACTTTTCGCATTGTGTCAGGTCTCGATGGTGGAGGTGGCCCTGCAAGCATGCCTGGGGCCAGGCTCCTTGGCAGTTCAGCTCCAATCTTCCCAACTCCAGCTGTGAGGGTGGGCAGGTCAGGTACCTCACAGGTTCTCCTGCAGGCTCAGGGCAGCAGATCTCCCTGTAAGAGAACAAGCTGGCGTGGTTGGTGGGCATCGCCTGCAGGCTTCGTATCCCAAGTCGACCCCCCACCCCAGATAGTACTGCTCCTGCTGAGAACCCAGGAGAACATTCCCTCCAGAGCCTGGTCTTCCCCAAGCCTTGAAGGCGGGCTGGGTCCAGTTCACCTCCACATGGTCAAGGTTGAGCTGGGTCTGAGTCAGGCCCTGGCAGACCCTCCATGCAAAGCAGTGGGCCTCTATTTTGCAACAAGGCCCTGACCAAATCTGGAGCCCCCAGTCTTAGCTGGGGAGCTGCTGTGGAAAGATCCTCTTCAAACCAGAGCTTTTCTAAATCTGCGGTCTCTGTCCCTGCACCTGTCCAACCATGACCCAGATGGAGCGCTTGTGGGGTGATCCCTCAGCTCTGCACTCACCTGATCCTCTGATGGAGGGTCTACCCCAGCTCCGCCCCTGCGCCTAACTGCTGGAAGTGGAGTGAGGCTGCAAAACTCCCTCCTCCTGAGTGCTGTGGTGGGGCTGGGCCTGACTGATGCCCTTTCATCATTGCACTGCTTCCCAGCAGCCCACAGTAGTGCAACAGGGAAAGAGTGTCAGGCAGGCCTGCCAGTGCTTCTCCTCCGGAGGTGGGTGGGGGATCTGAGACCTGGAACGCAGGCCCAGTAGGGCGGGGCCTCTGATTGGGGGAAGGGTGCCCTCTGACCCCGGAGGCCCAGGCCTGGCTAGGATCTCAAGTTTCCATGGAGAAGGGAGTGAGCTGGGCAGGGGGGAGGGGAGGGCCTGCAAGCCCAAGAGACCAGGCCTGGGGAGGGGTAGGGGGAGTATGGGGGAGGGAGGTCCCCAAGGCTGGTCCCAGATGCTTTGACAATATCATTGCACTGCTTCTCAGAGCACAGTAGTGCAACATCGTCAGAGCACCTGCAGCCAGCAGGGGGGACCTCCACAGCCCCCAATACATGCAGGGCGGGAAGCTCAACCATGGGTGGGTGGGGCTCAGGGCCCTGTCCTGGACATCAAGGTAGGGAGGGGGATTTCAGCAGGGCTGCCGTCCTCGGGGTCCTCAGGACCCCAGGGCACCTGAACTTTCCCCGAGCAGCTCCAGATTGCGGTGGTGAGACCCCAGACTGAGGAGTAGCTCCAACTCCAGAGTGGGAGCTGATTGGGGGAGGGGGCATACACACAAAGGAGAGAGGCCCGCTCCACCGCAGGCCGAAGCCCACTCGCGCCCGGAGCAGGGGTGGGTACAGCCCAACGACCCTGCGCCCTCAGCCGGCTCGCAGCTCCGGGACAAGAAGGGTGGCCCCATTGCGGGACGACGCGCCTCTGCCGGCTCAGGGCCCCATCACCTTCATCCTGACACCCAAGTTGGCCTCTGAGTTCTGTCCTGACAGATTCTCTGCCCGACTGCCCAAATTGGAGCAGTGGAACGGAAAGACTTCCCCCCTTTCCAGAGTCCCCTGCCCGGAGAGGGCCCACGGATCCGGGCTGCACCCCTCCACACAGTCCCGCCGAGTAGAGCCGCTTTTCTCGCGCCCCCGCCTCGGACCCTGCTACTCACGCAGTGCGACACCCCTTTCGCCCAGGGCTGGGGCAGGACGCAGAAGGTTAGTAGAAGAGAGGTCCTGGTGGTCGTGTGCCCCCGTCGTCTCCACCCGGACGACTCCGCACCTCGTGGTGTCCTCTCGCCCGCCGGCTCCATCTTTGACCTGCTGACAGTCGGCGAGGCCCGGTCCGCCGCTCCTTAGCATAACGCCGCGCTCATTGGCCGGCGCCGGCGCGGGGCTTCGCCTCCCGCACGCCTATTGGCTGAGACCGGAGAGATTTCAAAATAGCCTCCGGGCCCCTATTGGCCGGGCGCGGGCGGAGTCTCCGGCTCCGTGGTTTTAACAATGAGTTCTACAAACACTTTCTCCCCATTCATAATTTATCAAAAGCAACTTTGCCCGCCTTTTCTCAGCTTCAGTCTCTGCGAGGTTTCTAGTAGCGCGGACGAGAGTGCTTGGAAGCCCGGTGGGGGGCGCGGCCGCGCGGCTGAGCCCACTGGGAAGAGGGCTGCGACCCTAGGAAAATGCACGAACCCGCGGTCAAGCCCGCTGTGGAGCAGGGCCGCAGGCTGCTTCGTTCTCCGTGCTGAAATTGCTCCCCCTGTCCTTCCAGGACGAATGTTCGGCGGCGGTGGGCTCCCTGTCTGGAGTAGCCCCCTCCCCACCCAACCCCACCGCATCGCCCAGCTTGACCCGAATGGATTTTCCTGGACCCGGGTTGGCCTGGGCGGCTGAGAGCTGTCCTGGAGCCCGTGGAGCCTTGTGGATCTGTGGGAGGTACGGGGAAGAGGGTGTCGCCTGGGGTCCTCGCGTGATTACGATACACTTTGTGGATAAGCATTCATTAAGTGCCTGCCCTGGCCTGATGACCTGGAGGGATATATCCGTCCGACCCTCACATAGTTGTAGTGCTTAGGCTACTGTGCATCTGGCCCCCCTCCTGTTTTATTCTCTCAGTCCAGTGGCTGAGAGCAAATGTTTTTGAGGCAGGCAGAGCTGGGTTTGAATCTTTACGAACCTCGGCTGCCTCCTCTGCAAAACTAAGACAATAATTGAACCTGCTTTATAGGGTCGTTGCCAGGAGCAAAAATGAGATGCTGTGTAAATCGTTGGCCCAGCGCCTGGCGCCTAGTGTTCAATAAATACCTCTGCTGCTACTGCGGTGTTAATTTTTGGTCTTGTCTGGCATTCTGCCCAGAGCCATCTTACCTGCTCCCACAGCTTCAGCCTTGGTTTCCCAAGGATTCCTACATGCTGTGCACTGTTGGATTCTGCTCTTAATTAACACTCCTCACTGATATGTCCGTGGTGGTAGGCAGGTCATAGAGGCAGAAGTGGACTCTTACAGCCCGGAGGGGCCAGGGATGGACCAGAGGAGTACCCCTTGGGTTTGCAGAGTGTAGTCCACACTGTGGGCGCTCCGCCCACACCCCCTTGGCCATTACCTCTACAGAAAGGACGCTCACTGACAGCACCTGGGGCTCTGCTTGAGGGCTTAATCTGGCTGCAGAATAAAGCCCTCACATACCCTTCCCAATGTACAATGTACAGCGCATGTGCGAAATGCCACAGTCATTCCCCCCACCCACCCACCCAGCAGCCTCAGCCAATGAGGCAAGATATTTTGGTTGGATAATTACCTCCCCACCCCACCCCACTTCCTTGCCCCATGGTTGGGATAATTTTGATTCCCGTTCTGTGTCTTCCCTTCTCCTCCCACAGCCCCACCCCTCTGCCCCAGTGTTCTCTGGGAGCACCTCCCAACAATCTACTTGCACCCCAATCCTGTCTCAGGTAAGGAGAGTGATGGGAGAGGAGTGCAGACTTGTAGACAATGCTCAAGAGGTTGGCAGTGGAGGGGTCAGGAGGGGTTCTGTGTCTGAGCAGAGCAGGAACTCCTGGGGGAGGCAGTGGGGGAGAAACGGGCACCGGCTCTCCACACGACCCTCCTTCCCCTCAGACCTCACAAGTGGCTAGATCATTTCTCCCACCCGCCCCCCACCCCCGCTAAGGTCAATCGATTTCTCAAATATAAGGTGTTCTGTCCACACTCCTCCAAGCCCCTTCCAACCAATTGCTGACCCCAGCCTCTCCTTGGGCTCTTTTCTTCTCATTCAGGAAAATGGCACCTTCCTTCAGCTCCCCAGCAGCTGGCTTAAGCCCTATTCTCCTACACAGCCCCACCTGGGTCTAGTTAGCAAGTCCAGGAAGCCTGTAATCTCCACTATGACCTCTAGAGGGCACCCACACACCAGCGAAAGTAACAGTTACCTTCCTTTTTTAGGACCCTCTTATTTATTGCTCCTGCCTTTAAGTTGCAATACTTTGCCAGCCCAAATTGTGCTTTTTTCTTCCAGGAAGCCTTCTCAGCTCTCTGCAGGTAGCGGTTCTTTGTGGTTACCTTCCCTTGCCATGTTTTGAAGTTTTGTTATCTCCTTGGGACCTTGGAAAGTTGTAGTGCGGGCCTGAGATGCCACAGGCTGGGGTGCGTGGGGAGCCAATTGCACCAAGAGTGAGGGAATCTGTGATGCTAATTCTAGCCGATAGGCAGAGTCCTGACCTGGTGCTTGCTCACAGACAAGTGTCAAGACTGTCACAACTGCTAGGGGAGGAGTGCCAGGAGAATGGGGGCCTCGCCTCATGGCTTGAGGGACTGGCAAGGAGAGGGGCTCCTGCTCATCCTGCTGAGGCCCTGGCCCCGGGCCCAGCCCCAGCCCTTAACAGGAAGGTTCCCAGAGCTCAGGGGCTGGGAACTGTGTTCACTTGCCATCAGACCATGGATGGTGGGCGGGGGGCTGTAAGGGCCCAGGGCAGTGCTGGAGTGCATGGAAGAGCATCAGAAAGGTCCAGCCGTCAGACTGTGCTGGAGACGGAGGCTTTGCACGAGGAAGACATGCTGAACTGGGCCAGGGAGGGTAGGCACCTGCTGGTCACTCCCAGGCTCGCAGCAAAACACAATCACAGACCAACATTCTTTAATTAACAAAGGCACTTGAGAACCCCTACAAAGCCCAAGTCTCCACCAAGAGTGGCCCTGCAGACACTCCACTCTGCTGCCCTCCGTTCACCCATCCATGGCACTTAGAGTTCATCATGGACTGCAGAGGGATCCACACTGGGCTTGATGAAGATGCCTTCCATGGCCTTCCATGTATTGTGCGTGTTGGCGCTGGGCATGCCGTGCACCTCGTGCTGCCCACGGATGGGGTTCCCATACTGCTCGCCAGTGACTGACAGGAACACTGAGGTGCCCACATGCTGGAAGCGCACAGCGGCGTCTCGCTCCCAGTGTTGCCCTGAGCAGCGCACCGTCCACAGGTCCAGGTCGTCACCCTCGCCATCTTCCCCAAAGGCGCTCACCTCCTACCAGTGCAGGGGGTGAGAGGACAGTGGTCACCACAGAGGGCACACTGAGTCCCCTGTGGTCACTTGCCTGCAACAGCACTCACAGCCAGGGCACCGGGCCTCAGGTCCTCCCCTGCACCTCTCTGAGCCTCAGCTTCCGCAGCTGCAAAACGGAACGCCACAACTCCCACCTCCAGCACCCTGCAGGCCCTCCCCAACACAGGCCCTCCAAATACACACACACCCGCCCGTCTGTCTGAGCAGGGACCACTGGCCCCCATGCAGCTAAGGCCTCCTCGTCTCTCCTCCTCTGTGTTCCCCCTGTGCTAACCCCTCAGACTCTCTCTCAGCACCAAGTCTAACCCCTCAGGCTGACAGCGAAGCTCTCTATTTATCTCATACTTTTTCTTCTGACAACCCCTCCAAAGCACCCTCTGTTCCACCCTACTCCCTCCCTAGTGCCCCCTACACCTCCTTCCACCTCTCACCCCCACCCCCCAGTTTCAGTGAACTCCACACACAAGCTATCCCCCAGGCCTGAAAAGACGCCCTTCTCCTCTCTGTGGTCTGGAGGACTCCTACTCATCCTTCCAGACCCAGCCTGAATTCCTCCGCTCCTGTGGGTTTTCCCATTCCCCACCCTAAAGGCCATGTGGATACCCCTCCTGGGTCCAACTGGCCCCCAGGAGTGAAGCTATCCAGCCAGATCGCTCTTCCTTGTCAGTCTCCTTGATGGGCTGAGAGCTCCAGGGAGCAGGACCCCGGCCGAGTCACCTGTGTCCCCAGAGGGGGCGCTCAGTAAACGTTTCGGAATTGAAAGTTCCGTTTCAGAGAGGAAGCTGAGGCTCAGAGCAGGTGACAAGAGTCACGGCTCTGTCCCTGGCCCACACACACACACCAGGAGCCTCTCCTGGGGCTGGGGGAGGGGGTTCACCTGGTTGTTGGACAGCGGCGACAGGAAGTGGTGCGTGTGCAGGTTCTTGCCGGTGAGCACGTGCGTGAGCCGCACCGCCTGCCCGCAGCGCACCGCCTGCCCGCGCGGGCACCCGCCCTCCGAGCCGCCGCGGATCCGCCAGTAGCTATTGGCGTCGTCAGACGCCTCCACGCCGGTCACCGACTGTTGGCCGCTGCCTGAGGGGCGACACCCCACCCCACCCCGCGGTCGCTGTCAATCCCGGAACTCCGAACCCTCGGCCCGGACACCATAAACTTTCCCGGACAGTCTCAACCCTGGCGCCCCAACAGCTCACCCTCAGCCGCCAGCCTTGAACCCCGGCTGAACTCCAAATCCCCTGGCCTGCAGCTCCCGGACGACCCTCCTCTCCCCCAATATCCCGACGACCCCCTCAAACCCCTAGTCCTTGTTCCCCTCGGTCCTCCAACAACTCAGCCCCCTAGCCCGGCTTCCTGATGACCCCCAGATCCCTGGCCGCAGACCCCTCCCCCCGACCACAAACTCCCAGCCCCCAGCCCCGCCCCCTGGAGATGCCCCAGTCCCGGGTCCCGCGCACCGGATCCGTATTTGATGTCGTGCGAGTGCAGCCGCACCCTGTGCTGCGTGTTGAACAGCTTCAGCACCGACCCGCAGGTCACAGGCCCCGCGCCGGTCTTGGCGGCACGGCTGACCGGCACCGAGAGCACCAACAGCAGCCCCAGTACCGCCGGTCCGGCAGCTCGGCCGCGGCCCACGCTCCACATCGCCCCGGCCGGGCTCGGGCAGCTCGGGCCCTTGGGCCTCTTCCGTCCTCGCCGCCGGCCAATCCAGCCCTGATAGAGCCCGCCGGGACAGCCAATCGCCGGCGCGCACGGCGCTCCGCCTGCACTGTCATTGGGTCGGCGTGGAGGGGATCCGCCCCCAGCTTTCGAGAGCCGGGGCTGGGAGGGGGCTTGGAGACACGAGGAAGGTTTTGATTGGTCCACGCTTCGGAGGATTCACCAATGAATACCAAGGGAAGGCTGGTGTGGCGCCCAGCGGTGGGAGAGCAGCCCGCGAGGGGTCGTAAGTGGGGGCACCCCACTCAGAGGCAGCTGGGACCCTGGGACCCCTGGCTCAGGGTCCAAGGACCCTGCGGGCACGTGATCACGAAGCCTGTTAATCCTAGATCCCCAGGCCCTTAATCAAGTCTCAGATACTGAATCCCCTGGTCCTTCAGTCCCCGGACCCCAGTCACTCGGTCATTGCCCTGTCTCTGACATTGGGTCACCTCAGTCCCTGGACCCTGGGGTCCCTGAATTCCCTTGGCCATCACTGACTCCTTTCATGACAGAATCCCATGGTCACTAGGCCATTGGGCAGCAGAGGGCAGCAGGGAGCTGTGGTGTTGAGGATAACAGCATGTTCGCACCAGAAAGTCACCAAAGCCCCAAAGCTGTCTTAGAAAACCAGAGCCCTGGGAGACCAAACGACTGTGAGAACCAAGCCTGTGATTGTGTGTCCCAGGTTTCTGGGACATGAGTGGGTCCTCCTTCTGACTGCCTTCTCAGAGGGCTGTCTGCTCAAGGGGGGAAAACTTGCACCACTGTTCATTTATTCATTCATGGAACATTCTTATGTTGGCTTCACTCCAGGCCCTGTGCTGAGGGCCACAGGGGAGGGCTCTGGGCTACATTACCCAATAGGCTGACCTACCCATGCACCTGGGGCACTAGCAAAGCAGGGAGAAAAGATTATGTTTAATTAAATCATCTAGAATTTTGCATTCAGAAAATCCAGAGTAGGGCCATTCTATTACAGCAACATGTTATTTTAGGGTTTTTGTGTTTAATATTGTTTTTACTTTGAATTATATATGGGATAAGTCACCTTGATTTTTTCAGTGCTTAGAGTGTCTAAATTGCTAAAGATTTGCCCTGGATTTGGCAGACCCTGCACTTGAGGGGCCTCCAATCCAGGGTGGAGGGCTAGAGTACAATCTGGGAAGCAATGGATATGTCTTCTTGGATATCCCAACAGCATCCCAAACTGAACACGTCCAGACCAGGAGAATCCTGGTCTCCTCCCTCAAACTGCTCTGCCCCCCGGCTTCCAAGTCTCAGTAATAGCAGTTGCTCAAGCCCAAAACGTGGGATTCACCTTTGTTTCCTCTCTTTACTGCACTCCTCACATCTAATCCAACATGTCTTGATGGCTCTGACCCCAAAACAAACTGTGAGGCACCTCTCCTGTGTCCCCCTATCACCACCCTAATCCAAGCGACCCCTTCTCCCTGCCAGATATCTACCTCCACCTCCTAACAGATTTCCTTGCTTCCACTGCTTGGGCCCCTTCAAGACTTTCTCCACACAGAAAAGCGATTTACGCCTTCTTTAAAAAGCATAAATCAGGGCTGGCCCCGTGGCCTAGTGGTTAAGTTCTGTGTGCTCTGCTTTTTTTTGTTTGTTTTTTGTTTTGTTTGTTTGTTTTTGTGAGGAAGATTAGCCCTGAGCTAACATCTGTTGCCAATCCTCCTTTTTTTTTTTTTTTTGCTGAGGAAGATCGGCCCTGAGCTAACAGCTGTACCCATCTTCCTCTATTTTATGTGGGACACTGCCACAGCATGGCTTGATAAGCGGTGCGTAGGTCCATGCCCAGGATTCAAACCTGCAAACCCCAGGCCACTGAAGGGGAGCACGTGAACTTGACCACTATGTCACCAGGCCGGGCCTGGTGTGCTCTGCTTCAAAGCCTGGGGTTCAGTTCCAGACTCGGACCTACACCACTCAGCAGCAGCCATGCTGGGGCTGTGACCCGCATACAAAATAGAGGAAGATGGGCACAGATGTGAGCTCAGGGCAAATCTTCCTCAAGCAAAAAAAGGAAGATTGGCAACATCTGTTAGCTCAGGGTGAATCTTCCTCAGCAAAAAAAATATAAAAAATAAAAAGCATAAATCAGATCATGACAAGCACCTGCCAAAAACTGCCAATGACTTCCTCTTGCACATAGGACCAGATGACGCAGCAGGCAATCTCCCTGACCAGCAAAGACAGGATTCCAAGTACAGCAGAGACCCCAGAACTGGAGTAGGGGAAGCCTATATGGCTTTCCCTTGACTCTCTTGGGGCCTCAGGGCTTCTCGTAGCTGTTCCCTTTTCCTGTCTCCTCCTGCAGACCACCTTCCCCAGCTCATCCTCTAGGCAGATGCTTAGCGCCAATTATGGCATCTCCAGGGCTCTCCACCTTCCGGCCAGTTTGTCTTCAGGTTCAGATTCTCAAGAGAGAATCTGATCTATTCAACTTGGTTCCAGGGACTGCTCAAGGTGCAATCAGCTATGGGGGTGCGGTGTGTGTGGAGGGGAGGTAGCTAGTCTCCAAATACGGCTACAAACAATTCCTCCCATCCCTGTGAGTGCCAGCTGCTCCTCTCCTCAAGACATGGAGTCCATCTCCCCTCCCCTTGAATCTGGGCAAGCATTGTGATTCACTTTGCCCAGAGAATGCCACAAAAGTGCTGTTTTGGGACTTCTGAGCACAGGCTGCAAGAGCGCCGGTGGTTCTTGCTTCCTCCCTCTCGGAAGCCAGCTGCTGCCCTGTGCTGTAAGGAAGTGCAGGCTAGGCGACTGAATGGTCAGGGGCCGCGCAGAAAGAAACTCTGGAGGGGGAGAGGCCACGTGGGATGTTCCAGCTTCAGCCCAGCCACCGGCTGAAAGCAGCCACACAGGCGACTGCCTACACCACTGCCAGCTGAGCCTGTCAAACCCCAGCATCATGAGAATCGACGATTTTGTTTGAAGCCACTTAAGTCTTGGAGTCCGTTACAAAGCAACAGACACCTGCAGCAGGAGCTAAGGTCAGAAGTCTCTAGCAGCATGTGCCAATGGTTCCCACAGGGGCTGCTGCCACCCCAGGGACAGTCCCTAGACAGGTGCCTCTGCCTCTGGGGTGGGGATATCTTCTCTTCCCCCTTGAGGACTTGGCAGCGGGACCTGGGAGGCCAGCGGGTATCACAGCAGCTGCTGTCTCTTGGAGCCTTCGGACTCCCCTCTTGGCTCCTTTCTGCTGACAGGATTTCCTGCCTCTGTGAGAAGAGTGGAGGACGGCTGCTCCACACCATTCACACTTGTCTTCAGCAGTTGGTGCAAACTGAACCAGAATCTTCCAGTCCATCCCCATTGCAGGATCCCGAGAAAGAACCTGATTGGCCCAGCTCCGATCAACTGTGGCCAGGCACTATGGCAATAAGGTATGAAAACGGCTGTCGTGGCCGTACATTGCGGTAGTGGTGGCAGCAGGTGGCCTCAGGGAATGGGCATTACAAGCTGAGCATGTGCCCTAAAAGATCCTTGCCAAAAGAGCTCTATGGAAAAATTGGTCCCTGACTCCCCCTCACCTTAGGCCCTGGTCCCTCTAACGGGCAGGGGAGCACGTCCTCCTTCCTGAATCTCAGGGCAGGGGTGTGGTGTGGAAAGTCCTCCCTGCCTGGCCCCAGAGGAAGCTCTACAGTTGCTGTGTCCTCGCCCGTGGGCCACTGAGCACACCCAGGCCGGGTCGAGCAGGCCTGGCCTCTGTGCACCCCAGTGGGCTCCAGGGGGAGGCAGTAGAGACCCACCAGGCTTCCCACAATGGCGACTGCACAGTGAGACAGAGAGGAGCATCTTCAAATATTTTCTCAGCCACAGGGGCAGGGTGGTGGGGGGAGGGGTTGAGCTGCTCCCTGGGTGAAGACGCCTGAACGGGGAACAAACAGGCTGCCCTAGAAGGGGAGAGGAAAGGAGGGTGCTGAGCTGGTGGCACAGGATGGCCAGAAGCCCCAGGAGAACCTTGGAGATGAGACCTGCCAATCACAGCACCAGCCGTGCCCATAGACCCTTCTAGACAGAGCTGCCCACTCAGGACTGCTGCAGGAGGGGTAGTCACGTGGCCAGCGTGGGGCAGCCAATCCACATCTTGACTGACCAGCAGCTCCCATGTGACCTGGCATGAAACCTCCAGATTCAGGAGTTGGGGCTGGGAGATACAAACTAGGAAGACAGGTCGCCACGGGAGCAGCAGGAAAGGGTGGACGCATGGTTCCTCAGTCAGAACGTGAGGGTGTGGAATGTCAAAGGGAGCGGGGAGCACCCTGGCAGAGTGGCAGAGGAGGAGCCCTCTGGAAGCAGGAGCCTTGATGCATGGGGCCGTGACGGAGGGGGACCACGAATCCTAAAAGGCTTGAAGAGCCAGGAAGATGCAGACTGGGGTGCAGAAAAGCCAGGAGCAGGGACTTGTGTTCAAGCAGAGTGTGTGAGATCATGGGAGTCACAACACTGCCAGCTGTCATGAAGGCCAGCTGCGGCCAGACCTGGCCTGCTGGAGGTGTTACTCGAGGGCAGGCGCACAGGTGTGTGGAAGGGAGGCTGAAACCTCTGGACAAGAAAACCGCACTCCATCAACACAAGCTTTATTTCCCCCATTGGCTCCCCTGAGAGGCACAGCAGAGCTCCTGGGGGCATTCAACCTGTTCTGACCTTTGCTCAGGGCAGGGGCTGGCTGGGTGGGCAGTGTTCAGAGGAGCAGGAGGAGGAGCAGGGAATTGAGTGCTCAGTGCAGCTTACTGGGGGCTTCACGGGGGGGTCACCGTGGCCCACGTCTGTGAAATGGCTGACCTTGACCTCCACTTGAGGCTTGGGGTGGCTCTGGGGCTTACCCTGGTCCCCAAAGAAGTCATCGTCATCATCCACATCACCGTCCTCACTGCTCCGGCTGTCCTCCGTGTCCTCTGCCTGCTCAGAATTCTTGGATCCCAGGCCAGTGCTGGAGGACGTGGAGAGCTTGGGCCCCGGCGGGCTCGTGGGCTCCTGCTCCTCAGCTGTAGTATCCCCCTGAGGAGTGAGCCACTGGAGGCCCGCCAACTCAGCATCAAGGCCGGGCTCCGTGGCCTCGTCCTGGCCCATGTTAGCGGCTGGCTTGGGCAGCATGGAGGGGGACTTGGTGCTGCACTGGGAGGCGCCACGGTGGGAGGCGTCTCGCTGGGTCTGCCAGGACACTGGCTGGGCCCATTCCGCCTCCTCCAGCTTGCGCAGCAGGCAGGTCCAGTCAATCTTCGAAGACAGGCGGATGCGGGAGCCCTTCACCTTCTTGAAGCCCAGGAAGAGATCCATGAGTGCCTCGGTGACAGGGAAGGAGATGAAGCCCAGCTGCTTGGTAAGGTTCTTCTCAAACTTGTACTTGTAGATGAGCAAGGAGACAGACTGTTCCATCAAGTAGGTGACGAGCTCCTCGTACCAGGGGCTGGAGAGGTGGGACACGGTGGACTTGGACGAGATGGAGGGCAGCGGCTTCTTCTTCAAGAACTTGTGATCGGGGCTCTGTGCAGCAGCCGGGGAGGGAAAGGCAGACACGTCATGCCACTCCTGCTGCCCTGGGACCCCCCCCTCTCACCCAGAGCACCCTCCACATCACCCACATGGATGCCATGCCTGTTGCACTAAGGTCACGGCCTCACCACAACTGCTGTGCTGTCCCAGTCAATAGTTGAGCACAAGTCGTGCATGTCAGCCAACCCTCACACTTACCACACCGTCATCACACCAGCCACACCAGTCAGGCCTGGGGCAAGGCCGGTCACCTTGGTCACAGCGTTAGCCAAACCAGAGCCTGTACAACCTGGGCTCCAGAAGGTTCTTGCCCAGGCCAGGGTTCAGAGGAGGGAAGAAGCATGCCTGGGCCTTGATGGGTGAGAGCAGTGTCGGGGGCTGTGCCGGGACTCACCAGGTGAAGCCACCTACGTCTTCTCTGTACCCTCCCTGAGCAACTCCCTTTCAGCAGGGACACGCTGGTGAGTCCTGTCCTAGGCAGCGGGGTCAGAGGGAGCTAGACCTAGTATGCAGGGCCCCACTCTGGGCTCAAGCAGCCGTCCACAAGGGACAGGACCCTCCCCACGTGGGAAGGCCTCCAAGATTCACATGCAAACGTTAAAAAATACCCAGAATAAAAAATGCCTTTATTCATCTTTGACAACACCTGGCAGTAGCTAGGCCAGGTTTCCTGGTCCCCCATCAGCTTGTCCCCTGCTCAGGTGGTTTCCACAGTGCAAGGCAAGAGACTTGGACCTTGGGCACCTGCCGGTGACAGTGGCTGCTAGGAGTGGTAGCCAAAGGAGCCCTTCCCCTGCAAACCCGTCCCTAAGCCCCCCAGCCCCACCCTTGAGGAGGTCATCTCCAGATACAGTGAAGCAGGAGATGGGGAGAAGCTTCTTACCAAGGAGGTGAGTGGTGTGAACACAGGGTGGTGGTGGGAGGAGAGAGGGCAGGGGAGGCAAGCAGAGCTGGGACCCCGATAGTGAGGGGGGTCTGGCCAGAGGGCACTTCCACCATGATCCTCGGGGCAGGCAGACTGCGATGCAGGCTCCGCTGGGGCTGGGCCTTTTGGCTGGAGCTCAGGGGCCCAGAAGCAGGCATGGGTGGTCTCTGTACTTCAGGGTCCTGGTTGGGCACCTCTTGCCTAGGGTGGGGTGAGGGGACTTTGTGCTCTTCTGTGGGTGTCACCTTGAGCCTGAACCTGGTGGCTACTTGGGCACTAGACACAGGGGAACCACCTTCCTTGAGTTTGCCCCGTCCTCCGTATTTGGCGCTCTTTCTGCCAACCATCCTGAGGCTGGAGGGCGTGGTGGGGAGAGAATCGCAGGGCTCCTCCTCCTCAGTGGGTGTGGCTGGCTTGGAGCCTGCTGTGGGGTCAGAGTTGGGCTGTGTGGTGGGCTCCCATTCCGACGGGAAGAGAGGGCAGCCATCGTGGCGGCGGGCACCGCTAAGCTTTTCCACAGCCTGGCTGACCACACTCTGCAAGGCGGGGAAGAGGTGGTGCTCGGCCAGGAAGTCCAGGGTACGATGGGGCTCGAGGAGTGAACAGTAACCAGGCAGGTCGAAGGACTCCGGCTGGCTTAGCAAGGACTTGATCTCCTTGTTGAACTCCCGCTTGAGGAAGATCAGCTCTGGCTCTCTATGCCCCAGCTCTGACGCCTCAGGCGTGCCCGAGCTCGAGCCCAGCAGGCCTGAGAACCAGGACAGGGGCTGTTCCGGGGTCCACTGGCTGCTGGCCTGGCTGCCCAGCGAGTCCCAGAGCAGAGAGTTCCTCTGGGAGCAGGACTGCCCCAGGCCTTTCTGCAGAGAGAAGGAGACTCTCAGAGGCGTCCAGGAGTAGCCAAGCCAGGCCTTGCCCTGGCCCTCGGCTTTGGACTGGGGTCCATCCCACCCACCTGGGCCATGGCCCCAGATCTCACCCCTCTGCTCTCCAGCCGCAGCAGCCGTTTGAGGTTCTTCTCTAGCAGGAGTTTGTCCCTCATGGGTGGCAGTGGGCCCAAGCCTCGGGCCCCCAGTTCACTGTCCCGGCCGTGGGAGCCCAGCCAGCCGGGTGTGAAACTGCTATGGGAGTTGGACATGGAGCTGGAGCAGGATGGGTAGTTGTTGGGGCACCCGGTGCAGAGGCTGGGCTGGGCACGATGCCGGTGCACGGTACTGAGGCTGGGCCGGGCACGCACCCGCCGCCCACCCCGTGGCACCTCTATGGGGTCCTGCACCTCCACCAGCGGCACCCCAGCCTCTGTCTTCACAGTGGCCATGCGCTCAGTTGCTTCCTCTACCACCGTCTGCAGGCTGTCCAGGACCTGGCCCTCGACAAGGAAATCCAGAAAGCTACCAAAGGGCCGAGCGTCCCTCGGGTTTCGGCGGTGGCCGCGGAGCCCTGAGCTGCCTGAGGGGCCATATGTCGACGGTGGATGTGGCATGTGGCACAGCTTGGAGGCTTGCCCCATTTCCGGGAACAGTGGCTTCTTGGGTGGCTGTACCTGAGCAGACAGGCACGTCAGAGTGGGGAGGGATGCCCCACAAGGGGAGGGGTTCCTGGGCTCCTCCTAGGGCACCAGGAGCTGGGTGGAGACTGGGCAGTGGAGGGTGCTGTGTTTTGGAGTCAGGCAGCCCTGGGTTTGGCTCTGTCACAGGCTGTGTGACCATGGGCACGATGGCCCTTCTTGAGGTCCAATTTCCTCTTCTGCAAAGTGGGGATCTATTTAGGGTTGCTCTGAAGCTTCTCTGACACACACACATTTCATGTACAAGACCTGGCCGGGGAGCATGAGAGCCCGCTTCTGCCCTCACACAGGGTGTGAATGGGCAATCACAAAACCCCTCTGAGGCTGGCGCAGGCTCCTCCTCTGTCCTAGAGCAGGCTAGCCCTGTCTCCACTGCTGGGCTGCACAGACCACCTGTGGTCCTGAGCCCTGCCCACCAGTGGCTGCTTCTGCAACTTGAGCCCTAGGTCCTGAGTAGACTCCATGCTCCCACTCTGGGGTTCCAGTCCACCAAACCCCTCCCAGGCCGCTGGAGGTCAGGGGGACATGGAATAAAACTGAGAGTGACTAGGGCCCAGCAAGGGGTCAGAGGAGGGGTCAAGGTGATAAGAACCTCACTAAGAGGCCCAGAGAGGCAGTCAATAGGAAATGGGAAAGGGGAGCTGTGATCTGGGGCCCAGAGCTGGTGGGAAACATGTTGGGGACCTCAGAGTCGGGGCCTGCCAGGCACACTTACCCGTGCCACGGCCGCGGTGTGGCCCGCCTCGTCGTCCGCCAAGTATCCCGAATGGTGGCGGCAGCGGGCCATGGTGCGGGTGGCCCGGCCCGCTGCCCACCTCCTCTCTTCGCTTCCGAAATGCAGCCGCGGATTCCTCTCTGCGCTAGGTGGGGAGATGGCATGAGGGTCCCTCCAGGCCTCCCTGAGTCCAATTCTGCGTCCGTCCGTTGGCCACTGCGTCGGTGGCCCCGGGGTCTGCGGGTCCCTAGCTCCCCGCACCCCACGTCCTTCGCGTGTCTGGCCCTTCCTCTGCTGGGAGTCCCCTGGGCGTCTCCGCACCGTCCGTGTCCAGAGTCGTCGGGGGTGGGGTCCCCGAGGACGTCCGCATCCTGTCTCCCACGGTCTCTGGGCCTAGGTGTGTCCACCCCTCCCTCCTCCCGGACCCCAGGCGCCCTGGCCTCCGCCCCTGGCCCAGAGCCGACCCACTCACCGGAGTCCCCGCGCCTCGCTCGGCGCCCGTCTGTGCCCGCTGGAGGGTGGCGACACCGCTCTCCGAGGTCGTCCCAAGGCAGCCCGCTTGCTCATTTGCATGCCGCATCCTGAATGGCTCGCATCGGACCATTCACCCTCTAGCTCCCCCGACACAATGGCTGGGGCGGGGCCCACATTGGCTCCTCCCCCACTTTACGTGGCTTTGCCCCGCCCACATTCGCGGTGGGAGCGGGGGTTTGGAGATGCTGCGGACCGGCTCCGCCCAGCCAGGAAGAGCCCGGAGGCTGGGGCTCCATCCGCTCTCCGCACCTGCCCTGAGGGGAGCGTAAGGGAGAAAACCACGAGTTTCCTGGTGACACAAGCACCTTCCTCGGCTTCTCTCTGGTCGCTGCATTGTCCTGGGCCTCCTGCTCTCTGACTATTCCTTTCCAGGGTAGTCCCATCGCCCAGCATGGACGACCCCAGGGTCTGTCTTGAGCTCTCTCCTCTCTGCGGTGTCCTTGAGCACAGTGGAAAGTCGGCTCTAAGTCACAGATCTAGCTTGAATTCCTAGCTCTGCTGTTTCCTGCCGGTGTGACTCAACCTCTCTGATCATCTGCTCCTCCTCTGTAAATGGAGTTGAGTGTTCTTCCATATGGGAGTATGGAGATTAAGTCAAATCTTCATACAACACACATGGCATCCCAGTGAGAGCCCTGTATATCTTTACCTCCTCTCCCTCCTTTCCCCCTCTGCCCAGTAAACACCTCCTGATGCGGTCCTCCTTCCAGGTGTCACCTCCTTGGAGAAGCCTTTCCAGAAGGCCCACCACCCCCAACAGAATTACCCCAAACCCCATCCCAGACTCTGCCACACGGTGTTGTACTTATTTGTCTACCAGATGGTGGTCCTTGGGGGTAGGCACTGAGGCGCTCACCCCTAGTCTCTAATATTTCTAATATCAGTGGGTGCTCAATAAATGTCAATTTCCTCCTTCCAATCTGCAGACCCTTGGGGCCTCTGGCCTTCCAGGATCAGCCTCCCAGTGCAGAAGGATGGTTGGTTGAGGTCCAACAATTCAGTAATCACCAATGAACACAACAATCCTTATGCCAAGAGCATGGTGAAGGACTCAATGGGGCCTCCAATCCTTACAATGCCCCACGAGGTGCATGTTATTTGCTATTCTCAAGGTTGGCTCTGCCCTCTCTGCCCCTGACCTAGGGGACAGCCAGGGCCTAGAGGACCAACACAGGCCCAGATGCAGGTCCAGAGCTTTGGAGGCCAGTCCCAGCTCCACTACTCCCGGCAGGGTCACTTTGGGCAAGATAATTCCCTTCTCTGAGCCTCAGTTTTCTCATCCGTAAAACAGGAACGACATTCCCAATCTCACAGGCTGGACACCTATACTGCGCTTTCCATTGGGAAAATCAGAACAGCTACATCACAGTGAAAGCTCTGGCCATCAATCCTGGTGACTGTTTGCATAGTCATCAGTAAGGAAAGCTTTTCCCGACCACAGAGAAAAAAATGAGATTATGAATGTAAAAGTTGTGGCCTGGCACAGATCTCAAGAAGTGGAAACAGGGGCTAATGCCTTCTCAAGTGAAGCCATTGGTACATGTGTTTTCTTTCATTTTCTTACTGTTTAGAGCCTTCAAGAAAAAGCCTCCTCTTAGAAAAATCAGCGAAAAACAACTTGAAAAAGAAGAAATACAATAGTTAATAAAAACATGAAAAAGTTCATAGTCACCATCAAAAAAATGAGACATTTCAAGCATGAGATAACATTGATGTGATCGTTATTATTTCAAAACAACACAAAACACTTCAGGGTGGGGGAGATGAGGAATTGGGTGTGTTTATTTGCTTAGAAAAAAATACTGCAAGGACATTACCCAGAAAGCGAATGATGGCGATATCTGGGACGGGCGGGTAAGGGAGATTTTCTTCTTCAGGTTTTCTTTTCTGTATTTTTCATATTAAATATCAGTTTTGCCTGAAAGTTCCGCACTGCGATAAATCCAGCCGTGGTCTGGTGAGGGGAGCACACGGGGCGGTGATGCGAAGCCGCTGCAGGGACGCGCGGGGATCTGTAGGTGGCGAGAACAAAGGCGAGGTGCAGCCGCGTCAGGGCGTGTGCGTTGGGGCGGGGCCTCGGGCTGCGTCTAGTGGCGGGGCCTGGACTGCTCAGCCCACTTCCCTCTGTGCCCAGCCACCCCCCGAGGCACCCATGGCCCGGCCGCGCGTGCGGCTGGTGGTCACCGCGGACGACTTTGGTTACTGCCCGCGGCGCGATGAGGGCATCGTAGAGGCCTTCCTGGCGGGGGCTGTGACCAGCGTGTCCCTGCTGGTCAACGGCGCGGCCGCGGAGAGCGCGGCGGAGCTGGCCCGCAGGTGAGGGGCGGCCCCCTACGGGGTCAGGGCGGGCTTGGGGCGCCGCCGCCCCGCGGCCGCCCGTGCTCCCGCTCGCGCTCCGCCCGCAGGCACCAAATCCCCACGGGCCTCCATGCCAACCTGTCCGAGGGCCGCCCGGTGGGCCCGGCCCGCCACGGCACCTCGTCGCTGCTCAGCCCCGAAGGCTTCTTCCTCGGCAAGATGGGATTTCGGGAGGCAGTGGCGGCCGGAGACGTGGACTTGCACCAGGTGCGGAGGTGGGCTGCAGGAAGATGCTCGCGATGACCCTCAAGGCTCTGCCCCGAGGGTACCGTTGCCTCCTCGGTAGCTGCTCCCGGACGTTCAAGATGCCTGTCGTCCTCTCCTTCCAGGTGCGGGAAGAGCTGGAGGCCCAGCTGAGCCGCTTCGGGGAATTACTGGGCAGGGACCCCACTCACGTGGACGGGCACCAACACGTTCACGTGCTCCCAGGTGCGTGGGTTGGTGCTCCCCGGCCGGGTCTTGGGGGGCCCTGCTCCTCCCTGACTCCGCCCCGCCCGCAGGCGTGTGCCAGGTGTTCGCCGAGGCTCTGCAGGCCTACGGGGTGCGCTTCACACGGCTGCCCCTGGAGCGCGGGGTGGGCAGCTGCGCGTGGCTCGAGGCTCCAGCGCGCTCCTTCGCCTGCGCGGTGGAGCGCGACGCCCGGGCTGCTGTGGGCCCCTTCTCCCGCCACGGCCTGAGGTGAGAGCCCCCGCCCTTGCCCCCCTGCCCGGCCCAGTGGGTCCTGCTGGCCGTTCACCTGGCCAGCTGTGTCTGTTTCTCAATGTCAAGGGGGTCTGGCGTCGACTCATGTCGCCCTCATCCCGGATCCATCCTGCCCATAGCTTAGCCCTGTCCATCACCTAGCCCTGCCCATCGCAGTCCTGCTGATCCCTGCCGCTGAAACCCCGGCCTCCACAGGTGGACGGATGCCTTCGTGGGCCTGAGCACCTGCGGCCGGCACATGTCCGCTCACCGCGTGTCAGGGGCACTGGCTCGCGCCCTGGAAGGTATACCCACAGGCCATGCCCTGACAGCCGAGCTGATGGCCCACCCTGGCTACCCCAGTGTGCCTCCAACTGGGGGCTGCGGTGAGGGCCCCGACGCCTTTTCCTGCTCTTGGGAGCGGCTGCATGAGCTGCGTGTCCTCACCACACCCACACTGCGGGCTCGGCTTGCCCAGGATGGCGTGCAGCTGTGCGCCCTCCTTGACCTAGACTCCAAGAGACGCGGGGAAGTGGTCCCTGGTGAAGCCACTCTGGAAGCCTTCCTGGAGTCCTCCCCACCATGACCCTGACAGCCAAAAACTAAAGCCTGTTCGTGCTCAGGAAGGGGGCCAGGATTGAGCCCTGGCACAGCCAGGAACCAGGCCCTAGATGGGCTCTGTGACTTCCCTGGGTAGGACGCTGCCACCTCTATGCCCAGCTCCTCATGGCTCAGAGTGGTGGCCAGAGCTTCAACAAGCCCTCTTGGCTGCAGGTGGGCTGGCCTGTGACATCTAGGCCTGGGGCCTGTCAAGCATTTGGTGCCCTTCACATTGCCATGTAAGCATCTTCCTTGTTTAGGCGCAGTGGGGAGAGATCACTGTGTTAATAAAATAACATGTCTTGTAAACTTGGGTGGTTTATAAACTATGCCCAGAAAACCTTCACAGACACAAGAACGGACAAAAGCTACTCCTCTGGGGCCCAAACCAGGTCACTATTCCAGAAAAGTTAAGCAAAACATGCTCCATTGTGCTGGTTTTGTTCATGCTTAGGTAGGTTTTTTTTATTATTTGGAGGGAGGGGATTGGGAGAAGAATGACTCATCAGGCTACTTTTTGGGAGATATATTATAATCTCAATTTTGATTTAAAAAGAAGTCACCTGTTCTAAGTAAACAGTCCTTTGCCATGCTAGGGGGCAGGCTGGAGGTCCTGCAAGCTCATAAATTTTTGCCAGCAAGCTCATTTAAATTTTTCCAGAAGGGACAGTCTTCTGTGGAAATAGGATCCTGGATTCCCTAGGGACCTGGTGATGTGTGGATGTCCTGTGACTGGGGACCGTGTGGCTTGCATCAAGAAGACGTAGGGAGCAGATGGGAAAGAGGGTAGGGAGTTGTTGGGAGCACAGAGTCCTGCCCTGCTCCAGAGGATGGATAGGCAGATGGAACACCACATGGTCCTTCTTGTCTCGCGTAATCTCATATGTGCCTGCTTATGTGCCAGGCACCAGTGTCCCCATTTTACAGACATAGAAGTGGGAGTGGCAGAGCAGGGCTTTGAAGCTACCTGTTCAGGTATTTGCCATGCACTGTGCCAGGCATGGAATCAGGTGCCAAAAGAGCTCTCTTCTGGCCTAGGCAGCCTTCAGGGATGTGCAGCTTTCTGAAGGTGAGGGTGGGATCTTGCTCCTCCTTCCTGCCTCCATGCTCCAGGTTCCCACCCCTGGACTGTGGCTTCGGCCACCTCTTTTCTGGCTCCATCTTCCATCCTGACCTTCCCTTGACCTTGACTCTTCCAGCCACAGGCTCATTTCTCCTACCTTCCATCCATGGCTGTGAGCTAGAAGCACTGACTTTGGGCAATCCTATTGCCACACCCTCACCTCCTTGACTCAGCCCACTGGGGTCTGGCCACACTCCTGCAGGCTGCTGGCTGGAGCTGGTAGGGGGAGCCTGAAGGCAGCCTGTTGGCACAGAGGCACCTCCCTCGAGGGAGCGGTTCTGCTGTTCTGAGAAAAGGAGGCAGCTGGCTGTGTGGCTCTGAGGCTCAGGACAGAGGTGTGGGTGGACAGGAGACAGACTTGGGAGTCTGCACAGGAGCTAGATGAAGCAGTGGGAGTGGCTACTTGCACCCAGGGAGGAAGAGAGGGGTGAGCAGAGATGAGGGCCCAGAGCAGCCCTAGGGACCAGGAGCGTTTAAGAGTGGAAAGCTGAGAGAGGGCATGGCCAGACTGGTAGGATCATCAGGAGACCGAGGTCCACCTCACAAGTGGAGGAAGGTGATAAGGCAGAGGGCCAGAGGCAGCACAGGGTTGCAGAGCTGGTCACTGGCGCCCCACCAGGAAGATGGGTATATTTCTTATGCCAAACCTGCTCTGTACTGGGTGGCTCAGGCAAGGCGTTTACTGTTATCCACCCATTCATCAGTCATGTTTGGAGGGTCTGCTCTGTGCCAGGCCGGGGCTGGGTGCTGGGACACAGCCCGGCCTGCAAGACCCTCACAGTATGATACACACTCGGGCATGGCTGGTGTGATCCAGGCTGCAATAGAAGGAAAAAGGAACACACAGCAAAGTGTGAGGCCAAAGAGGGGTTCCTAACCCAGCCAGGACAGGTCAGAGAATGCTCTCTGGAGGAAGGGACTTCCGTCCCTGGGCCTCAGTTATGGCCTCTGCATACTGCTAAGTAGTCCTTTCCACTCTGATCCTGAGGCCCGCATGGTGCCTCCAGGAGCCCACTCTGCAAGCAAGAATACGTTCCCATCACCCAGGAAATGGCCATTTACCAAGTCCCGCCTTCAGTCCCGCTCCTTCTCGGGTTGGTGCCATTCCCCCAGGTTGCATGAGAGAAGCAAGGAGAGGAGGAGGAGCCAGTGCAGACGAGGCAGGAAGAACGAAGACCAGCCCTGGCTTTGCCTTTGACCAGGTCAGGTGGCTGCCCTGCACGGTGGGGCACGGTGGTGCTGCCAAATGAAGAAATGATAGCAGGGCTGAGAGGCCACCAGCCGACTGACTTGGCGATGAGGAAGTCCTGGGTCCCTAGCCAGAGGAGTCTCATAGGGCCGCAGGGTGACAGAAGCCAGCCGCAGTGGGCACAGGCGTGATGAAGCAGACGCGTATTTCAAGCTTGAGGAAGGCAAGAAAATGGTGGCTCCAGAGTTCAGGGGGTTGACAGGGGGTCTTGTTGGCCTCTGCCTTTGAGGAAGGGGAACTGAGGCCGTATGTGTGCTCAAAGGGACCCGAGTGGTGAAATGCAACAGGCTCTGGAGCCGGACTGTGTAAAAACACAGGCCAGGTGCCCTTGGCCAAGTCACTGAGCCTGTTTCCTCTTCTGTGAAAACAGGGACAATGGTGCCATGGAGTTGCCTTGAGAATCACACAGGACAAAGTGCTAGGACTTGGCAGAGCACTCTGCTAATGATCAAAGGAAAGGCCCGGCTCCTTGTTTCCTGGTAAAATGATACCCCAGGAAGCTTCCCTCCCAGAGACCTGGAGACCTAGCTGACAGGGCAGGCCTGGTCTCAGCTGGTGTCAAATTCCAGACAGGAACTCAAAAAAAGTGTCACAGCCCTGGCTGGGCCCCGGCTGAGTCAGCACTACAGCCAGCAGTCAAGGGGACTCAGAGGTGGGTTTCTGGCCCCACCCCCAAGCACACTCTCATTAGTTCTGTGACCTTGATCAAGACAGCCACCCTTCTCAGGGTCCCAGTCTGTTCCTCTGCACAATGTGGATAATCTCACTCTTGGGGCTGACAGGTGGACTGAAGTAATGCATATACATAGAGGTTGCTGTCCCCTCCCCAGACACCCAAGGGGTCCCTCCGCAGGCCCTGATGGTCTGGACTTGCCAGCCTTCTCTGCTTCCCTCTGGGGCAGGCCAGAACACCTCTGCATGCCTCTTTCGGAGAGGCTGGGCATGGGGAGAGAAGAGCAGGCAGAAGCTGCCCCAGACCAGAGGCCTCAGGACCTAGGTCCCCCCTCCCCCATCTCTGAGAGGACAGGTCCCTGGCACTGCCCATCCCCAGTAAGAAAGAAACCCACACGACCAAACCAGTGTCGGAGAGCATTTTATTACGGGCAGCAGAAAGGGATCGCAGCATCTTAGAAAGCCTATTCTCTGCTATGGGAGGTGGGACGGGAGGAGGAGGACCCAGCGCACTTCGAGGAACCAGGGGGGTGTGAATTCCTGAGTGGGTTCGGTCAGCGGTGGCTGCTCGACAGCTTTCCCCTTCTCCAGAGGACCCTGCTGTTTGGTTACGCGGCAGCCAGGGCTGCCTGCCAGCATGCTCAAAGCCTGCCCAGGGGGCTTGGCGACCACCTGGAAGAAGTCCTGGGCTGCTGCCCTGCCGGATGGAGCAAGCTGCCTAGGCCGGAGGGAGGGACCCCCCACTGCCTCGCTCTCTGAGGGCCTGGCCTCTGCTGACCTCGGCAAACCATGGGGTGCAATGCCAGGGCTGAGGGTCCCTGAGGGGCTGCCAGCTTTGAAAAAGGTATCCTCCCGGGGTGAGCAGAGAAGTGAGGGGCTGACAGGTGGGCAGAGCTATGCTGGTAGAAGTACAAAGCAATGGGGCAGTTTCCAAGAACGGCAATATTTCTGGATTCAGAGAAGCAACGAGAACAAATGGTGGCTTATCTGGATACCTTCTGACAGAATTTGGCATTATAAATCTGCACGTGAGTGAAATAAAGTCCATCATCACCTTTCTGCTAATGACGAGACAGATGTGGAAATGCTGGCCCAGCGTTCTTGCCATCCTGGGCACACAGGAGTCTCCAAACCTGCCTCTTGCGTACCTAGGACTAAAGAAGCTGAGTTCGTTGACACACCTCAGGGGCCACGCGCCTGGACAACTAAACAACGTTATGCTGCCTAACCTACCCAGCACTCCACTTTTGCACAGGTAAAACCAGGCTGTCTTACAGGTCTGTAAGCCCCAGAAAGATCTCAAGTTATAGAGCTAAAATTAAAACAGAAAGCAAAGTTTCTTTAAGTCATCTTCACAGGATCTAGTACCCTGAAGAGCCAAGAAGGGAAGCTGCCAGTAGCAGAAGCAGAGTTGGTGACACACAGCATTTGGACCATTGGCTTCCTCTGGGTGTCAGTAACAAGTATTCTCTACTATTTCAGAGACGGTCCCACTTGCTTTGAAAAGACATTAACATTCAAATCCTTACAAGTTCATCTGATGATAAATTCTAAGGTCAATTTTTATTTCTACAAAAAAAGGCAGTCAAAACAATATAAAACACATTTAAAGGATATTACTGAGTGAGCTTCAAGTGGAGTTTGACTCTGTAAAGGCTGTGAGTCCAAAGGGAGAGGGAAGGCCATCTTGCTCCTGGGCTGGGCTGGCTGGCTGCTCCGAAGGAAGGGGCCAGCAGGGCGCCGGCGACCCCAGGCTGGTGCCGGCCACAGCGGAGTCCTGCCAATTCCAAGCCCACAAAGAGGCAAACCGTGTCGAGCGAGGGCCACGGTGGGGCTGTTGCACTGAGGAGTTGGAGAGTAAGCTCCGTCCCACATTCGGATGGAGCTCGGTGACAGGTGAGCGTGGAATTTCAAATGGACATTCTGGCTTTGGAGTTGTCTGCAATGACCAGCACATCTTCTAAAATGGCTGCAGGGAGGAGTGCCAACCTTTGGTCTCAGAAGCCTCTCTGGAGACAAATTCCTCACAGAAGTGCACAGTGTCCTCTGGCTGGCAGGCCTTGCCCTGGGGTCGCCACAGACTTAATATTGCAGGGTTTCCTCAAGCAGGACCAGGCTGGAGTTCAATCGTGCACACAGACCTCGGGGTTTGCCCATTTAATCAACATTATTGTGGTAACATTGGCAAGATTTTTACATAAGAGCTGGGCCTCCCTTTTCACAGTTTTTTTTTTTTTTTTTTTTTTTTTGGAGCAGGGGGAGGTGGTTGTTTGCTTGTTTTTAAATTTTTTTAAAGGGATGTTATAAATTGGAGTCAGGAGAATTGGAACCAACTCCCACACTGGGCAGTGCAACACGGGCAAAGAGAAGCCACCAGAAACACCAGCGCTATCTCTTCTCCTTTGCGGAGGAGACGGGACCTGGGTCTGGGGAAGTGAATGAGTGAAAATAGACTGAATGCAAGAAAGTGGGAGTTGCAAGGCGGGGAAGAAGGGGTACCACAACCTTTTTTTTTTAACCTTATGGGCTAAATGTAAATTGAAGATTTTGGATAAATTTGGACAAGAAAAGAAACACCATTCTTTTAAAGTAGATTGAAGCAGTGATTTTTAAAACAAAGAAAGCAGAACTAGAACATCTTAAATTTTTAATCCTTTCTTTACAGGTTACCTAGACCACTTTTGATTAAGAAAACTGTAGAAAGTTAGTAACTGCCACAAGCGAACGCCAGGCGGTGGCACGTGTCAATTTTCCACAGAGTCCTGCTTTGCGAGGTGTCTGAATGCACTGCTCAGGGTCTCTGCTCACACTTGCTGGAATCAATCGCGGCAGATTTTAGTCCACAGGTCGCTTTTCCCCATATTTCTTTGTAAACTCTTCAGCGTTCTTACAGAATTTTTTACGGTCCTTAGAGTATTCTTCAGCTAGGTCAGCCCGAAGCGGGTGCTCAGGCTGGGGGTCGTTCACCAGTGCTATGAGGGACTGGATTACTGCCAAGAAAAGGACACGGCATCACTGGTTAAAATAGTCTGAGAAAGGGCACGGGCAAGAATGCAACTCTGACTTCAATACTGATTTTCATCTATGTGATTCTAACAGAAAGCGGCCTCCCATTTATCCCAAATTCTAACCACCAGCACTCAACCCGTCTTTCCTCTGTAATTAGATGAAAGTGATGGACAACAAACAACCAACACTACAAAGGATAACTGTTCAGAGTAACGCCTCCTCCTCCTCTGGGAAACCTTCCTGAACTGACACACTGGGGATGTCCCAGCCCCCATCACTCCAGTCTCTCTCCTGAACTCTGCAGACCCCAGGTTTAGCAATGACACTGCCTCATACCAGCCCCCTTCCCCCACACCCCCACTCTCATGCAGGTGAAGCTTCTCCAGGGCAGAGACTGGGTGATGTGTCCCAACGCTAGGCTCGGTTCAGGGTAGTCTCAATAAAAGTGTACTGAGGGGCCGGCCCCGTGGCTTGGCGGTTAAGTGCACACGCTCCGCTACCGGCGGCCCGGGTTCGGATCCCGGGCATGCACCGACACACTGCTTCTCCGGCCATGCTGAGGCCGCGTCCCACATACAGCAACTGGAAGGATGTGCAGCTATGACATACATCTACTGGGGCTTTGGGGAAGGAAAAAAGGAGGAGGATTGGCAATAGATGTTAGCTCAGAGCTGGTCTTCCTCAGCAAAAAGAGGAGGATTAGCATGGATGTTAGCTCAGGGCTGATCTTCCTCACAAAAAAAAAAAAAAAGTGTACTGAGTGAGCACGAGAATGAGGGGTGAATGACAGGCCTGCACCATGTAAATGCATAATGAGCCCACCCTCGAAGACCCCTAGGAGCTTCTGAACCAGCCAAGAAGGGTTCACCTGACTACTTGACACCCTGTCTAGCCACTGGGAGGCTGATAACCCTCAGTGGCAACATACTATCAATTTCAGAGGCAGATGTCACATCAATGGCTCAGGGTGGGTTCCACAATGCTCCCCCAAAGTGCAGTAAGTCCCAGGTGTACTGGCAGGCCCTGGGACGAAGGACCATGAGGGAATGGAGGGTGGAAGAGGGGGATCAAGGGGGACGTATGGAAGGTCCAGGAGCCCCAGGCCCCCTCAGAAGTGAGGTGCAGGCAGCCACCACACCCTCTCACACACATTTCCCCTCACTCTCCCTTGACTCCCATTAGGACCAGCACCCCTAGAATGCTGTGTTCCTTCCCACTGTCCTAGCCAAAAGGCATTTCTCCTCTGGACTGCCAAAGCCACAGACTCCATTATTGGGGGCCTATGCTTTTCACCCCAGCATTACAAGGAATGGATCAAAAAGCTATTTTGTTTGTTCCTATTTCCGCAACTTCAACCGTTGGTATTTCATTGTCTGCCGTATATCCATAAATAGCCTAAATGATTATTTACTTAATGCATTTCTTTAAATCACCTCAAAAAATATTTTTAAAGGAAAGTAAATGTGAGTAACTCAAATGGAAAATCACTTTGACTTGCCATAAATAGAAAGCATGCATCAATAAACACTAAAAGAAGCACCTAAGGCTCCCTCCTGTCTGCCAGCAGAAGTGACCACACCAGAACAAACACTCGTCCAAACGCCACCTTCCATAGCGTCTCTAAACACTGCCCCAGCTCACTGGCCGTGCTGTACGTGAGTGCACCCCAAGATCCCTCATCCCACGCTAAGACGTGAGACCGCTCCATTTTTCTCTGCTGTTCCCGACTTTTTGGAAACCTGAACCACATTTGCCTTAGAGCATAAATAGGTAGCTTCTTGTCTTTTTTCATGATTAGAAATGGTTCTGCAGCAGAATTGCTGATTCATTAGCATTTCTGGAACCTCACGGGGCTCTTGGTTGATTGACTGCTTTGTGGGGGACACTGATGAGTTTTCATGTTTTCCTGCTCACCTTCCATTATGGATACTCAGGCTCTCTGCTTCTCACTATGATCATCTTAATGCCTAATGTATTAGTCTAAAACCATCTGTTAATTATTAAGACTTGCTTTTCAAAAGATATTCTCTTTTCAAGTCTGCTATCTGTCTATTTAATTCTCTTCTGAGAACTTGCTTTTACTTATTTGATCAAGTCTAAATATTTTCAAAATGATTTAGTAGTTCTGATGAGTATATTTCATTGTTTCTCTCTTCCTTTGGATGCATTTCTGGCTCCTCAGCTCAACCATAATAAAATCCAGCTGAGCTTAGCTTGTTTTGACAGTGAGAACATTGACAGCTATGACTGCTTTTCAAACTACAACTGTGGCCCCATCCCATCATTGTTCATATATATAGGACAGCACACTCAATATTCTACAAATGGTCTAGGCTTGGTTTCTTGATCTCTTCCTTGACCCAAATGCTCCTCAGAAGTACTTTTTCCTCCAAAATATAACAGCTTAAAAACATAATCAAAATTTACTTCCTATTCTTATTGTATATGATCAGAGAATAAAATCTACAATATTTCCTTATTTTTATTCTGACAGTTTCTTTGTAATACAGAGGATGTAAACAATATCTGTAATTTCCCCCTTTTCATGGAGATCCAGGGGGCTCCATTCTCACAGAGTAAAATGTGAATGGTACCTTCCATGGAATGTGCTATAAAATATAAGTTAATTAATCTTATCCTGTTTATTATATTTCTTGAGTCCTCTTTCTAAATTTTATCTACTTGATTTGCTATAATACTGTATAGAGGATTGAAACAGTCAATTTATGAATTGTTTGATTCTCTTCTTCATATAATTTTGTTGCTATGCTGTTTGGTACATACAGAGACAGTATTATGCTGGCTTTGTTACTGACTGTAGTTTATATGGCAAGTCTCATTCAACTACCAAAATAAGCCCTTGCTCTGTTGCTAAGATATCTACTAGAACCAGACATACTGCTGAACAAAACTCTGTTTCCACATTCTTTCTTCTGGTATTATTGCCTACTCCTACCACCTTTCTGTTTGATACAATTTTGCCTTGTTTCATGACTTTCCTTATGCTCTTTTTGCTCAATTTTTAATGCTTTACTTTCTTTTTCAAAATTGAGATATGATTCACCAAAAAATAAACTCTTTTAAAAGTATACAATTCATTTCTTTTTAGTATTACAAAGTTGTGTGACACTATTACTATTTAACTCGAGAACATTTTCATCACTCCAAAAAGAAAACCCACTTTCATTAGTACCCACTTCCTATTCCCCCTCCCCCTAGGCCCTAACAAACACTAATCTATATAGAGTTGTCGATTCTGGACATTCCATAGACAGTTGATTATTTGCAG
The DNA here is from genome assembly GCF_020826845.1 of Diceros bicornis minor. Classification (NCBI taxonomy): domain Eukaryota; kingdom Metazoa; phylum Chordata; class Mammalia; order Perissodactyla; family Rhinocerotidae; genus Diceros; species Diceros bicornis. The sequence continues at coordinate 30,123,704 of NC_080774.1, read as the reverse complement.
TAGTTATGTACTATAAAGTTGTCATGAATGCTGAATTATAGATACTGAACCATGAGTGACCCCAGGAATGACCAGCTATAGAACCACCCAGCTGAGCCCAGCCAACCTACAGAAATGAGAAATAATAAATGGTTGTTACTTTAAGCCACTAAGTTTTTTTTTTTTTTTAATTTATTTTTTTCCCCCAAAGCCCCAGTAGATAGTTGTCTGTCATAGCTGCATATCCTTCTAGTTGCTGTATGTGGGACACGGCCTCAGCATGGCCGGACAGGCGGTGCGTCGGTGCGTGCCCAGGATCCGAACCCAGGCCGCCAGCAGCGGAGCACGCACACTTAACCGCTAAGCCACGGGGCCGGCCCAAAGCCACTAAGTTTTGAGGTGGTTTGTAACACAGTAAATAGATAAGAGAAACATGGGAACACGGCATCAAGTGCCAGGGACAACATTTCTGACGTATGTGTGGATGAGATCAAGGCCACATCAGAAAGAATCTACAGAATGATTTTCTAGAAAGAAACTCTGTCTCAAAATAGCAATTCTGCCCATCACTGCACACAGAATGGCACACTGTACAAAAACTGTTATCTTAAAAAACCTAAGTTGACAAGTACATTTTACAAAAGAATGAAAAGCCACCCATAGGTTATCTGACTATTTGAAAAAAACAGCAATCACAACCTGAAAAAGTAGAGCATTCTGACTATGCACTTGGATCTGAAGATGAAAAAAAGAATAATCCTGACACAGCCCTCTCAGGCAGGCAGCCAGCCCCTGTACGAGGCGGCAAAGCACTTTTACTTGTGTTCATCTCCTGCAAGCCTTTCTACCGCTAGTCCCCACCGTCCACCAGCGCCAGTTATCAGGTAAGGGAGGAGACCTCGTAACTCTCTGCAGCCCAACAGTCTGAGCTGCAGGGTCTGCCTGGTAGCCTGGCCTGGAAGGACTTCCCCTCCCCAGGCATGGTGTTTAATACACACAATTTGGCCAGGGCTCCAGGAGTTGTGTGAGAGGCTGACAAGGCATTCCTGAACAAATGCGGCTACAGGCTTGCAACAGAAAGGAGAGCTAGGAATTTGTATAGAAAAAAAAGAATCAGACATATGCACTTAAGAACAACTTTGTCAAGCTTTTATAAACATCACCTTGTACATGACCAAATGCCAAGTCCACTGGAGATCTTTCTATTCTGACTCAACGTTTACCACCCACTTTTTTCTACTACTCAGCTATGGGAGCCTGATGGATGCCCTTCACAGTGATTATTTCAAACCAGTGAGGCTCAACTTTCCATGTGAAAGGCTTTCAACTCCACATTCCAGGGGTTCCACTGAAAAATGACTATTTGTATCAGTCACTAAAAAACTACCTGCAGCCTTGCAAATTCCAGCCTCATCTACTCTCTTTAATCTAAGACCTTATAGTGGTTCAGGTAGTTACTTAAAAGAAAGCCACCAAAAACATGAGATTAGGACTTCAAAAGAAAGTTCTGGAATTAAGAAATAAAAACTAGGCATGGTCCACAACACAATCTAATTACTTCCAGGGGACAAAAAGGCGGCTAACCACAATAATGAATCAAGTGCTTTTCCCAGAAAATTGAGCATATGTATGTTCACACAGTGACACCCAGACACATGGACACACACAGCCACATCTAATTCCAGAGAGGTCCAGGCCCGCTAAAGCCAACTACGTGCTTTCATCTGGGCACACAGCCCCGAGTCTGACCATGTCCCTCCCCCCACACCACCTGCTCTGAGCCACTGGCATTTTGCTGTCCGTCAGGTGGCTTTGGCTCATGCCCTTCTTGTAGCCTGAAAAGCCCTCTCCAACTGCCCTTCCTCCTTCAAGCCTGACTTCACATGCTAACTACTGTGTGAAGCCACCTTAAACACTGCTCCCTTTTCCCCCTCCAGGTAGCCCCACAGTCCTTCATGAAAACTTCCAGGGACAGTGCACATGTCCCCTCACTGCACAGGCAACAAATGCTGGTCTGGCCTGTCTGCGTGTGTCCCCAACCGGCTGCGAGCACAGGGAGGGCCTCCTGCAATACCTGCGTAGGTCAACAGTTTAACTGAGATGTGCCATGCACGTGAGGACCGGTGGGACCTCAGCAGTACTGCTGCGTGCACTGGAGTTGGTAAGGTGGGATTTCTCTGAAGTCGGTGTGACATGGCTTTAGAAGGAACCAGGGAGCCCCTGCCCCACAGTAGCATCCCCAGAAGAGCACCATCTGAGGAAGATACAAGGAGCATGCCTTACCTTGGTCGGTTTTGGTTGCTGGCTTCCAGTTTTCAGCACTAATTACTGGCAGACAGACCTGCCCCTTTTCATCAATGTTTGGGTGATAGATCTTTGTTTTAAATGTGATCTTCGGTGGTTTGAATGGGTACTCTGCTGGAAAGTTGATTTCGATTCTGAAGGCCCCCTTATCATATGGAGGGTTGTCCTGGAGGGAAAGAGAAGAGATCAAGATGAACACACCATGGTTCACAAACCTGTAGCTAAGACAGGAATGTTCTGTTTACTTGAAAAATTAATTTATTTCAAGTGGTATATCAACTGAAGCCTTGTCACCTTCAGGGCAACCAACAATCCATCAGTATTTCTAGAGCAAGATGTCTGCTCAGCTGTGAAAAGGTCTAAGACTGATGTTCTGGTTTATCTTTTTCTTTTTTTTCATAAGACTTTATTTTTTAGGGTAGTTTTAGTTTCACAGCAAAACTGCAAGCCTCCCCCACTATCAACGTCTCACACCAGCGTGGGATATTTGTTACAATTGATGAGCCTGCACCAACACATCATTATCAAACAAAGTCTAGACTTTACATTAGGGTTCACTCTTGGTGTTGTACATTCTATGGGTTTTGTATGGTATCATACATTATAATTGGAATCATACAGTATGTAGCCTGTTCAGATTGGCTTCTTTCACTTAGTAATACTCATTGAAGGTTCCTCCACACCTTTTCATGGCTTGATAGCTCATTTCTTTTTAGTGCTGAATAATATTCCATTGGCTGGATATATCACATTTGATTTATCCTTTCATCTACTGAAAGACATCTTCGTTGCTGCCAAGTTTTGCTAATTACGAATAAAGCTCCTATAAACATCCATGTGCAGGTTTCCGTGTGAACATAAGTTTTCAACTCCTTTGGGTAAATACCAAGGAGCACAATTGCTAGATCATATGATAAGAGTATGTTTAGTTTTGTAAGAAATCACCAAACTGTGTTCCGAAGTGACTGTATGATTTCACATTGCCACCAGCAATGAGAGTTCCTCATTGCCACATCCTCCCCAGCATTTGGTGTTGTCAGTGTTTGGATTTTCACCATTTTAATAGGTGTGTAGTGCTACCTCATTGTTTTAATTTGCAATTCCCTAACGATATGATGTTGAGTATCTTTTCATATGCTTATTTGCCATCTGTATATCTTCTTTGGTAAGGTGTCTGTTCAGACTTTTTGCCTATTTTTAATCAGGTTCTTTGTTTTCTTATTGTTGAGTCTCAAGAGTTCTTTGTACATTTTGGATAACAGCCCTTTATCAGATACGTCTTTTGCAAATATTTCTTTACTTTTTTTGAAGATATGAAGAGTTACACTAGAGGTATATAACGACCCAACCCAGACCACACTGAGTGCTGATAGGCCAAAGAGGTGGCCCGGCCTCCAAATCCCGGCCAGCTTGGTCTCCCCAGGGTACAGCCAGGATCTGCTGGATAGCTGGACCCTGGGGAGCTGAGCTGGCCCCTAGCTGGTCGGCAGGCAGGGCCAGAACCATGCCCTACCTCACTGTCCCTAGGACCACTCAAAGATCTAGCCCTCAGGGCCTGGATACTCTGATGGCCCTAGAAGCCTCTGAGAGATGTCCCAAGGAAAAGAACCCCAGCCTCTCCCCCACCCTCCTCCCATCTACAGAGCTGAGCAAGCCCTTCACTCTGCCGCCTTTTCCCAGTACTCCAGCTCTCCTGGTCCCAGCCATGTCACATTCAATCCAAAGAAAGCCAAACTCCGCAGGGTGCCTGAGAATGCTCTTGGCAGCCCCCACACCACAGCCTTCCTCTTCAAGTCCCAGTCTAACTGGGTATTCTCAGGCAAACAGAGTTCCTCTGCTGGGGAGCGAGGTTGGCACAGAGCACCTCTCCACACTCTCCGTGTTCTATTTCCACCCAGGGAAGGGAGGCATGGTGCAGGGGCCTTCAAGGATGGGTAAGATTAGGGAATGCTGAGGGATGGGAGAGGGCTTGCAGGCAGAGGACTAAAGACTAAGATGGCAGGGGCCTGGAAGGGACAGCATGGGGCAAGAAAGGAGGCTGGGAGCAGGCAGTGTGGCTGAGGGGCCTCACGGTGCCTGCCTGAGGAAAGGCTGGGGCCACGTTTCAGAGTCTGAACTACCCCCTCGAGCAGCTGGATACACTGTCAGAAGATTCATCTGTGGGGAAGCTCCTCAGGAAGGTGGAGACTCGGGTTACGGAAGAGGGTGGAGATGCTAGCAAACAGTCTGGGCCGAGCGCACCTGTGTAAGGAGACAGAGCCTGCACACACCCAGGAAAGGCTAGGATAAGATCGGATTGGAAAATCATTTTCATTCCAACAAAATGTTCCCTAATCCCTTCTTTAGGGAACACAGAAGTCTCTAGAACATTGTCCAGAAGTTAAAGTGGCAACAGACTCTGCCCAGGCCTTGTTCTGTCTGCCCACCCTGAGTTGCTCATTACCTAGGAGAGCTCAACTCACTATTACCAATGAGTTAATGGGGGAACTCAGGGAATACTTCTTTTGTTTTTTTTTGTTTGTTTTTTGTGAGGAAGATCAGCCCTGAGCTAACATCTATTGCCAATCCTCCTCCTTTTTTTACCCCAAAGCCCCAGTAGATAGTTGTACGTCATAGTTGCACATCCTTCTAGTTGCTGTATGTGGGACGCGGCCTCAGCATGGCCGGAGAAGCGGTGCGTTGGTGCGCGCCCGGGATCTGAACCCGGGCCGCCAGTAGCCGAGCGCGCGCACTTAACTGCTAAGTCACAGGGCCGGCCCCTGCTTTTGGTTTTTAAGGAGAGATTTAAATAGAAATTTTTTTTCCTAAGTAAAAATCATGGTCACTTAACTGCTTGAGCCATGTAAAAAGAGCTTTCCTATGTGACTTTTGGCTGGTGAGATCTGCTCAATTTGTTCATTCATCGCCCAGGACTGCTCAACTGCCCCTGTGCCTGCCATGTGCTGGGAGACAAGGATGAGCCAGGCCAGCCGGTCTCAGTTAGCAGTTCTAAACTCGGCTCTGCCTTCTCCTAGCTGGACAAGCCTGGGAACATTACTGAACATCTGTAAAGTGGGATAACAGTAGTCTGCATTCAGAGTTGTTCTGATGATGAGATAAGGCTGTAAAGTCCTAGGTACCTAGCACATGTGCAAAAAACTCAAGGAAAGCAGCTCTGTAGCCAACAGGAGGCAGGACAGGCCGAGCCTCTCACCACCCAGGGATTTGGCTAAGCTCATCTTACCTTCTCTGAGCCTCTGTCCACATCTGGGGCTCTATGAATGACCAAAGGAGTGGCGTGAGTGTGTGCAAATAACATAGACTGTCCATCCATCCCAGTGATTTTTGTTGAAGGAGGTGTGCAGAAATTAAACACAGGATGTATCTTCTGGATAAAGGCCTAAAGCTCTACATGTGAATTTTCAGCATTTTAGAGTTAAACTTATTCTGTGGGAAGCCAGCTCAGAAACTATAAGGGACCTTAATGAGAAAACATGGTTTTTCTATAGAAAAGTATTATATAACTTTGCAGGAATTTGCCTCAAACTCAAGATCAAGCTGCAACATCATTTCATTATCAAACCAAAGATTTCAGCATTTTTATCTTTGCTCACGATCCTGACCAGTGTTTTTCTGTTATTCCTTCCTTTATTTAGATGTCTTGCATTCCCTTCAGCTAATATTGCTATGCCAAGGAATCTTTTGAGACATAAAATTAATGTCTTCTGGTAATTTTACATGCTCTAAATTAGTTCAGACTTTAAATTTCACTTATCACTTTCCTGAAGGTGCTGCAGGTGATTAGCCAAATATGTATATTTTAAAACCCCATTCAATTCATGTCTAGGGGTCGGCCCGGTGGTGCAGCGGTTAAGTGCGTGCGCTCTGCTGTGGCAGCCCAGGGTTCGCAGGTTTGGATCCCGGGCGTGCACTGACACACCGCTTGTCAAGCCATGCTGTGGCAGCATCCCACATAAAGTAGAGGAAGATGGGCATGGATGTTAGCCCAGGGCCAGTCTTCCTCAGCAATAAATAAATAAATAAATAAATAAATAAAAATCCATGTCTAAATTCCAACACTCTTTTTATCCACTTTCTCTTTATATAAGAAAATGACTGGTTTAAAAGTGTTTATTATTTATTTTATAAACAGTACGGTTAAGAAAAAGAAAAATAATTTCTGTGCCACGTTCGTGCTAAGAATCCACATTTTCCTCTAGTCGTTACATGCATGCGTGTAAGACGCGACCATTGTTTATCGAGCACTTACACATGCTAGGTGCTTTTCTGTCTCACCCCCATTCATTACCCCAACAGCAACTCACAGGCAGGTGCTGTCATCACCTACTTTTAGGAATGTGGCAAATGAGGAGGTGGTTGAGTGATTGGCCTAAGACCCCTAAACTTGGGCTTCCTCTCCCATAACACAACCCACTGCCTGTGCAGGCATCCATGTGGGCCCATCCTCGTCAACTCTGTGGGACATGGTGGTGAGGGCAATTGATGCAAACGTTCTGATGCTCGTGCTGCCTGCTGTACCGTGAGTGATAAACTGTCCTTCATCTCTGTCCAAAAAGTCTCATGTCTTCTCCTGGTACCCAATAAGCTACGGCAGCCCACTATGCTAGCTTGCAAACAGGGTAAAAATCTCAGATCCTTCACATTTCTTGGCCCCCAACCTCCCAAGGCACAAAGCCATTTTGTGGCAACTAAGACCAAGAGGAAGCTCTTCCACATATGGCACCAAACCACCTGGGACCTTTCACCCACGTGTCCTACTTCTAACCCCACGGTCAAATCTAATCTTTCCTTTCCATGGTAACCCGTCAAGAATCTCAAGACTCCATTGCACTCCATGTCTTCCCTTCCTCGAGTGAAGACCCCGAGTCCTTCCACCATCCCACAGAAGGCACAGTTTTGTATCACAGCTGTGACCGCTTTCCCTGTGATACAGTGAGGACACCACATAGCTCTCTGCAGCCGTAGAGGAAGTCAGGCCAATGCTCCTACTCCCTGATTTGGACTGCTGCCACAAGGCGTGTCCTCACAGTGTGTGCACAGCTGACTGATACCACATGCAGGACTCAGGGCTGACTTGATGTGAACAGGAGGATCCTGGTTTGGAAGTAATGAACATGCTGTCCCTTCTCCATTCCAACCGTTAGGTGGACTGAAGGCTCTGTGCATCACTACCACTTCTGCCCAGCTTGGTGGCGACCCCTCCTCAGCAGCATCCTTCCCCTACGGTTAACCCTTGTTCACCCAGCAAGTTAACAAAGCCCGAGCTTTGCTACCACGAAGATGTCAAGCCCACACCTGCCCTGCTGGCTGCCTGCGCCCCAGAGTTCAGGTGTTTGGTTATAGGGGAACGAGGGGAGGTGGCCTGCCTGTTCTGAGTGCCTCAACCTGGTTTCTATGATCTCAAACCTTCAGGGTCCACTCTAAAATCTTGTCAAAAGCTGAGAAAAGCTCATGGGTCTTCTGAACACTATGTCTTCTTACTCTTTGTAAATGGTCAAGTATTTATTCTCTCTTATCTATTCTGAAAACAGGCTTCCAGGTTGCCTGAATCACAAAATCTGCTCAATTAGCAGATTCATCTTATGCTAACTTTGCTTTCTGAAGATGACTTCTTTGTACTGTTTTCAACAATTTGGTTTGTAGGACTTTTCACAGTATAGTTCTTTGTTAATGAGTACTCCAACATTAAAAAATTCAATCATACTTCCTTTGAAAATAAATATTAGTGGGAATAAATATTTTTAGAACTAGTTTTCCAATCCTTCATGACCAAACTACCATCTGAATTATATCTAAACTTAAAATTACAATCTTCATTAACTGAATTCAACAAACAACCTTCCCCCCTCTGAACTCGTATGTACCTCTCATGGCATAATTCACTTTCCTCCCAAGAATGGAAGTAGCTTTATTGTTATTTTTCATAGAACTATAACATTCACACCAAAAAAAGTAGTATCAAACATTCCATCCCCCAGGGACAACAGCTGTAAGCCCCCTGCTGCATGGCCACGGTATGTTCTCTATGCATACACAGAGTACACAAACGCTTTTTATTCTGGATATTCTTTTTATTCTGGATACATACTAGTCACAGGTAGTTACAAAACCGGAGTCATGCTGTTTGTATTCTTTCGTAACTCTTGCTCTTCCCCTCTTCTGTTAGGCCATAGTGCCTGCAGGTGGAGCCACGCTCAATGTTTAAGAGACCACTGATTCCATGAGGGCAATGCTGCTGTGGCTTTTGTCCACAAAGCCTGTGCATGGCTTGTGACAGGAGCTCAGTAGCCCCTGCCAACATGGAGGTACGCTCTTTCTCCTAAAAACAACTCCAGTGTACTCTGAGGTTGGCAGCAAAATTCTTTTTTTATCTGTGGCTCTGTGTCAGAAAACAGGGCTCCCCTCATTTGGCCTCAACCATTACAGCCACAAAAAGGGAAAAAGGAGGAGCTACAGAAGAATTCGCAGGAAAGCAAAGAAGAGCAGGGAACGCACGCCAGTGCTGGGCCCTGTGGGAGGCAGGACGTGGCTCCACCTTAAGGCCAGAAGGGCAATGCAGAAGGAAGGAAGGAGTCTGGCGGGTGAGGACTTCAGGTGCAGTAGGCTGTACACATGCGTAAGAACAGAGAAAGGAAGGTGAGAGATCTGAATTACAAATGTAGCTACAAAAGGCGAAAAAGGGAAACCAGTCTCAAATGTGCTCTAGGAGGCAGGGTGGGAGCTGAGGGAAATCTTCCTTCTTGACAGAAAAAATAATCCCTAACATTGAAGGAGCTCTTATATTGTGCTTGGCGCCCTGCCAAGTGCTTTTAATCAAGAACACAAAAGATTATTGTTGGGTAACAGCTGTCCAGGAGAGTGACAGCAGCATCATGGTGGAGTGAGCTGTTCCCTTAGTCTCTCCCCACTAAGTTACAACCAAACGGACATTCATTAACCAACAGAGTATTCCCTGCAAAGCACAATAGGATGTCTGAGAGATCCACACAGCCACACACCTGAATGTGGGGGTACTGGATCCCCAGGAAGCAGTGGAAGGAGGTGAGTGGATCCCCTCCCCATCCCCAGCAGCAGCGACCAGGGTGATGGGTCCTCACGCAACAGCCAGCGCGTGACTGTAAGAGGAGGTGGGGGAGCAGGCAGGTAGGCCTGCATGTGAATGCTTTCGCTTTAAGAGTTGCAGCTGGGCTGGCGAAAACACTCCACACCGAGTGGCACAGATCAGCCTCCACCAGTGCAGCAGCCCAGGCAAACCACCTGTGAGCGCAGAGGGGGCCTGCGCGCATGTGAAAGAAAGCGCCCCCAGCCTAGTGCCCCAGCTCGGCCAGTCCTCAGCTAAGGCAGTGGATCCACACCAGAGCGCTTGCATGTGTGTGTGTGATCCGCCAAGCAGCTGCAGCCAGTGGGTAACTGCAGACAAGCCCTATTGACACAACTTCCAGCAGACATGGCAGGTTCAGGAAACACAGCTCCTGTCCCCCCAACAAGTGGTGGCAGGTGGAATCTGTGACCTGATACTACCACTATGTGCCAGCACAGGATCACTTCATCAAACACCATCAAGAACTACATTAACACTCCAGAGCAGAATGAAAATGACAAGTCTCCAGAAACCAAACCTGAAGTCACAGAAATCTGCAATCTAAAGGACAGAGAATTCAAAATAGTTGTCATAAAGAAACTCAACAAGTTACAAGAAAACTCAGACAGTTCAATGAACTCAGGAACAAAATTAATGAGCAGAAGGAACTCCTCACAAAGGAGACTGAAACACCAAACAGAAATTCTGGAAACGAAGAACACAATGAATGAGATAAAAAACAATCTAAAAACCTTAAAAAAAAAGAGCTGACATTGTGGAGGACAGAAAGTAATTTAGAGGACAGAAATATAGAAACATTTCAGGTGGAGGAGGAGAGAGAGCAAAGACTTTAAAAAAAATGAAGAAATTCTTTGAGAAATATCCCACTCAATTAGGAAATGCAACATAAGGATTATAGGTATTCCAGAGGGAAAAAGGAGCAGAGAGCTTGTTCAAAGAAATAATAGGTGAGGGCCAGCCCTGGTGGCTTAACGGTTAAGTTCAGCACGCTCTGCTTCAGTGGCCTGGGCTCGGTTCCTGGGTGCAGACCTATACCACCACTCGTCTGTCAGTGGCCATCCTGTGGCAGCGGCTCACATACAAAAAGAGGAAGATTGGGAGTGGATGTTCAGTCAGGGCAAATCTTTCTCAGGCAAAAAAAAAAAAAGAGAGAGAAAGAAATAATAGCTGAGAACTTCCCAAACCTGGAGAAGGAACTGGACTTCCAAGTATACGAAGCCAACAGAACTCTTAATTACATCAATGCAAAAAGACCTTCTCCAAGGCATACAACAGTAAAACTGGCAAAAGTCAATGACAAAGAAAAAATATTAAGGGCAGCAAGGCAGAAGAGAACAATCTACAAAGGAATCCCTATCAGGCTTCTAGTGGATTTCTCAGCAGAAATCTTACAGGCTAGGAGAGATTGGAGTGATATATTCAAAATACTGAAAGACAAAAACTTCCAGCCAAGGATACTCTATCCAGCAAAACTATCCTTCAGATATGATGGAGAAATAAAAACTTTCCCAGATAAACAAAAGCTGAGGGAGTTCATCGCCACTAAACCTCCCTTACAAGAAATGATCAAGGATGCCCTCATACCTGAAACAAAAAGGCAAAGGTTTACAAAGCCTTGAGCAAGGAGATAAATAGACAGACAAACTCAGAAAATTGCAGCTCTCTATCAGAACAGGTTAGCAAACACTTAATTATAACATAAAAGAGGAAGGGAAGGAAAGCATTAAAAATAATATAAACACTTCATTTTAATCACAAACTCATAACACAAAACAGAATAATCTGTGACAACAATAACTCAGATGGGGAAGAGGAAAGGGATGGAACTTGTTTAGGCTAATGGAGATAAGGGGCTATCAGAAAACGGACTATCTCATCTACAAGATCTTTTCTACAAACCTCATGGTAACCACTAAACAAAAAACCAGAACAGAGACACAAATGATAAATAAAGAGAAAACTGAGAAAACCATCACATAAAAACACCAAACTGAAATGGCAGTCAGAAATACAAGGGAAATATAGAACAACAACAAAACAAGAGGTAAAATGGCAGCATTAAGCCCTCATATATCAATAATCACTCTAAATGTAAATGGATTGAATTCTCCAAGCAAAAGACACAGAGTGGCAGGATGGATTAAAAAACAAGACCCAACAATACGCTGCCTCCAGGAAACACATCTCAGCTCTAAAGACAAACACAGGCTCAGAGGGAAGGGATGGAAGATGATACTCCAAGCAAATGGCAAGCAAAAGAAAGCATGTGTTGCCATACTTATATCAGACAAAGCAGACTTCAAGATAAAAAAGGCAGTGAGAGAAGAAGAGGGGCAGTATATAATGATAAAAGAGACACTCCACAAAGAGGACATAACACTTATAAATATATATGCACCTAACACAGGAGCACCAAAGTATATAAAGCAACTATTAACAGACCTAAAGGGAGAAAATAACAGCAATACAGTAATAGTAGGGAACCTCAACACCCCACTTATATAAATGGATAGATCATCTAGACAGAAAGTCAACAAGGAAATAGTGGACTTATATGAAAAACTAAACCAGATGGACTTAACAGATATACATAGAACATTCCATCCAAAAACAGCAGAATACACATTCTTCTCAAGTGCACATGGAACATTCTCAAAGATAGACCATATGTTGAGAAACAAGGCAAGCCTCAATAAATTTAAGAAGATTAAAATCATATCAAGCATCTTTTCCGACCACAATGCTATGAAACTAGAAATCAACTACAAGAAAAAAGCTGGGAAAGTCACAAATATGTGGTGACTAAACAACATGTGACTGAACAACCATTGGATCAATGAAGAAATCAAAGGAGAAAAAAAAAAAAATACCTGAAGACAAATGAAAACAAAAAGACATCATACCAATTCTTATGGGATGCAGGAAAGGCAGTGCTAAGAAGGAAATTTATAGCAATACAAGCCCAACTCAAGAAACAAGAAAATCTCAAATAGGGGCCGGCCCTGTGGCATAGCAGTTAAGCGCACATGCTCCACTGCTGGCGGCCCAGGTTCGGATCCCGGGCAGGCACCAAAGCACCACTTGTCAGGCCATGCTGTGGTGGCGTCCCATATAAAGGAAGATGGGCATGGATGTTAGCTCAGGGTCAGTCTTCCTCAGCAAAAAAAAAAAAAAAAAAAAAAGAAGAAGAAGAAGAAGAGGATTGGCATGGATGTTAGGTCAGGGCTGATCTTCCTCACAAAAAAAAAAAAGAAAGAAAAGAAAATCTCAAATAAATAATGTTAAACTACACCTAACAGAACTAGAAAAAGAAGAACAAACAAAGCCCGAAGTCAGCAGAAGGAGAGAAATAATAAAAATTAGAGCATAAATAAATGAAATAGAGACTAAAAAAATAATAGAGGGGCTGGCACGGTGGCATAATGGTTAAGTTCGCACACTCGGCTTTGGCGGCCCAGGGTTCGCAGCTTTGGATCCCAGGTGCAGACCTGTGCACCGTTCATCAAGCCATGCTGTGACGGCATCCCATATATAGTAGAGCAAGATGGGCACAGATGTTAGCCCAGAGCCAGTCTTCATCAGCAAAAAGAGGAGGACTGGCAACAGATGTTAGCTCAGGGCTGATCTTTCTCACACACACACACACACACACACACACACGAGAAAAACAAACAAACAATAGCAAGGATCAATGAAACTAAGAGCTGGTTCTTTGAGAGGACAAACAAAATTGCCAAACCCTTAGCCAGACTCACTAAGAAGAGAGAAGGCACAAATAAACAAAATTAAAAATGAAAGAGGAGAACTTAGATACCACAGAAATACAAAGGATTATAAGAGAATACTATGAAAAACTATATGCCAACAAATTGGATAACCTAGAAGAAATGGATAAATTCTTAGACTCATACGACTTCCCAAAACTGAATCAAGAATAGAGAATCTGAATAGACCAATCATAAGTAAAGAGATTCAAAGAGTAATCAAAAACCTCCCCAAAAACAAAAGTCCAAGACCAGATGGTTTCTCTGGAGAATTCTACCAAACATTCAGAAGATATAATACTTATCCTTCTCAAGTTATTCCAAAAAAATGAAGAAGATGGAATGCTTCCTAACTCATTCTATGAGGCCATCACCACCCTGACACCAAAACTAGACAAGGATAACACAAAGAAGGAAAATTACAGGCTAATATTGCTGATGAACATAGATGCTAAAATTCTTAAAATATTGGCAAACCAAATACAGCAATACATTAAAAGGATCATACACCATGATCAAGTGGGATTTATACCAGGGACACAGGGATGGTTCACCATCCGCAATTCAATCAATATGATATACCGCATTAACAAAACGAGGAATCAAAATCACACGATCATCTCAATAGATGCAGAGAAAGCATTTGACAAGATCCAACAGCCGTTTATGAAAAAATCTCTCAATAAAGTGGGTATAGGAGGAAAGTATCTCAACATAATAAAGGCTGTAAATGACCAACCAACAGTCAACATCATACTCAACGGTATGAGTAAAACTGAAAGCCATTCCTCTGAGAACAGGAACAAGACAAGGTTGCCCACTCTCACCATTCTTATTCAACATAGTACTGGAGGTTTTGGCCAGAGCAATTAGGCAAGAAACGGAAATAAAAGGGTATCCAAACTGGAAAGGAAGAAGTGAAACTCTCGCTGTTTGCAGATGACATGATTGTATATATAGAAAACCCTAAATAACCCACCAGAAAACTATTAGAAATAATCAACAACTACAGCAAAGTTGCAGGATACAAAATCAACTTACAAAAATCAGTTGCATTTCTTTTTTTTTTTTTTTTTTGTGAGGAAGATCCGCCCTGAGCTAACATCCATGCTAATCCTCCTCTTTTTGCTGAGGAAGACCGGCTCTGAGCTAACATCTATTGCCAATCCTCCTCCTTTTTTTTCCCCCCAAAGCCCCAGTAGATAGTTGTATGTCATAGTTACACATCCTTCTAGTTGCTGTATGTGGGACGCGGCCTCAGCATGGCCGGAGAAGCGGTGCGTCGGTGCGCCGCCCAGGATCCGAACCCCAGGCCACCAGTGGCGGAGCATGCGCACTTAACCGCTAAGCCACGGGGCCGGCCCTCAGTTGCATTTCTATACTCTAATAATGAACCAGCAGAAACAGAACTCAAGAATATAATCCCATTTACAACTGCAACAAAAAGAATAGAATATCTAGGAATGAGTTTGTTTTTTTCTTTGAGGAAGATTGGCCCTGAGCTAACATCTGTTGCCAATCTTACTCGTTTTCTTTTTTCTCCCCAAAGCCCCAGTATACAGTTGTATATCCTAGTTACAGGTCCTTCTAGTTTCATCTATGTGGGACGGCACCTCAGCATGGCTTGATGAGCAGTGAGTAGATCTGTGCCCAGGATCTGAATCGCGAACCGCGAGCCACCAAAGTGGAACGTGTGAACTCAACCACTATGCCACCAGGCTGGCCCCTAAAATACCTAGGAATAAATTTAACCAAGGAGATGAAAGACCTATACACTGAAAACTATAAGATATTATTGAAAGAAATCAAAGATGACATAAAGAAATGGAAAGATATTCCATGCACATGGATTGGAAGAATATACATAGTTAAAATGTCCATATTATCTAAAGCAATCTACAGATTCAATGCAATCCCAGTCAGAATCCCAATGACATTCTTCACAGAAATAAAACAAAGAATCCTAAAATTTATACGGAACAACACAAGACTCCAAAGAGCTAAAGCAGTCCTGAGAAAAAATAACAAAGCTGGAGGCATCAAAATATACTACAAAGTGACAGTAATCAAAACAGCATGGTACTGGTACAAAAACAGACACACAGATCAATGGAACAGAACTGAAAGCCCAGAAATAAAACCACACATCTACGGATAGCTAATCTTCGACAAAGGAGCCAAGAGTGTACAATGGAGAAAGGAAAGTCTCTTTAACAAATGGTGCCGGGAAAACTGGACAGCCACAAGCAAAAGAATGAAAGTAGACCATTATCCTTCGCCATCCACAAAAATTAACTCAAAATGGATTAAAGACTTGAATGTAAGACCTGAAACCATAAAACTCCTAGAAGAAAATATAGGCAATACACCCTTTGACATTAGTCTTAGCAGCATCTTTTCAAATACCATGTCTATTCAGGCATGGGAAACAAAAGAAAAAATAAAGACATAGGACTACATCAGACTAAAGAGCTTCTGCAAGGCAAAGAAAACCAGGAACAAAATGAAAAGACAACCCACCAACTGGGAGAAAATATTTGCAAATTATATACCCAACAAGGGGTTAATCTCCAAAATACATAAAGAATTCATACAGCTCAAAAACAACAAAACAAACAACCTGATCAAAACATGGTCAGAGTATAAGAACAGACATTTTTCCAAAGAAGATATACAGATGGGCAACAGGCACATAAAAAAATGTTCAACATCATTAATTACTAGGGAAATGCAAATCAAAACTACAATGAGATATCACCTTACACATGTCAGAATGGCTATAATTACCAAGACAAAAAATAACAAATGCTGGAGAGTATGTGGAGAAAAGGGAAGCCTCATACACCACTGGTGGTAATGCAAACTGGTGCAGCCACTATGGAAAACAGTATGGAGAGTCCTCAACAAATTAAAAATAGAAATACCACACGACCCAGCTATCCCACTACTGGGTGTTTATCCAAAGAACGTGAAATCAACAATTTAAAGAGACTTATGCACCCCTATGTTCATTGCAACATTACTCACAACAGCCAAGACGTGGAAGCAACCCAAGTGCTCATCAAGTGATCAATGGACAAAGACAACGTGGTATATATATATACAATGGAATACTATTCAGCCATAAAAAAGACAAAATCGTCCCATTTGCAACAACAGGGATGGACCCTGAGGGTATTATGTTAAGCAAAATAAGCCAGAAAGAGAAAGACAAACACGGTATGATTTCACTCATATGTGGAAGATAAACAAACACATGGATAAAGAGAACAGATTAGTGGTTACCAGAGGGGAAGGGGGCTGGGCGATTGGGTGAAAGGGGTAAAGGGGCACACATACACCGTGATGGATAAAAGTAGACTATTGGTGGCGAGCACGATGCAGTCTATATATAAACTGATAAATAATAACATACATCTGAAATTACACAATGCTATAAACGATTATGACCTCAATAAAATAACTGGAAGAAAAAAAAAGAACACCACACCAGTCACCAGAGGCCAACAGAAAAGGGGAGAAAAAACCCAAAACTGTTATCATAGATATCCAAAAGCCATACTAACGTCAGCAAGTTTTTAGGTTTTGTTATAGAGACAAAAAGTTTTTTAATTGAGTTGAAATTCATATAACATACAATTAACTTTTAGTGTATACAATTCAGTGGCATTTAGTGAATTCATAATGTCGTGCAACCACCTCTCTCTACTTTCAAGACTTTTTCTTTGCTCCAGAAAAACACTCTGGATCCATCAAGCAACCAATGGAAAATTGAGGCAATAAAACTTTGTTCAATAAACTACACTTTTGCTTCAGTGGAGGCTGAGGGAGCTTGGCCTGAGGTGGCTAACTTCTCCTAAGAGGGAGAGGAGCTCGAGGCTGAAGGAGGGACCCTAAGGTGCAGGGCAGACAAGCCAAGAAAGAACACACGTTGCTTTCTAAAACCCAGCCTCTAGAGTTACTAAAACAACATCCTTTCCTATCAGAGAGCAAAATCCATGTTTGCTGTAGAAAATGTGGGACGTGGGCAGGCACAGAGCAGAAAACACACTGCCCCAGTCACCTCCCTAACAGAGAACTGGGGCCAGCATCCTGGCACATGGCACTCCTGTCACCTTTTTTCTAAGTGAGCTCACGCTAGCTCTCTTTGTCTCTCTCTGGAACATGTTGGGGATTTGTGCACACAGAGCCATAACCACCTGTAGCTGGTTGCCAACATTACCCTCATCACCCAGATCACCCATCTGATCTCCCAGATCTTCATAATGGCTGCAGCATATTCTACTGTCAGAATGTACCACAATTTCTTCACTACTACACCACTGCAGGGCATGAACTCCATTTCATTTGCGAAGACATCAACAATATTGTGAGCGTCTGTGGCAGCACTAAAGATCCCATATACTTTTTTATTAAAAAACAAAGCTACTACACCTGAAATTTATACAATGTTAAACCAATGTTACAATAAACAAAAAATTAAAAACAAAACAAAAAAAGCTACCATGTATTCCCAAACATCACACTGGCCAGTGCCCCTAGTCACTGCAGGAAAACAGGGATGGCAAGGCTGTAGGGAGCTGCGAGGAGACGACGGCAGCACCCACTCTGGGAAGCCACAAGATCCACAATGATGTTTTCAAAGGAAGAAGAAGCCTGGGTTTATCTAAGATAGAGAGAAGAGGTGGTGAAGGTCCCTTGCTCTTTTGGTGGGATCCTAACGGCATTCTGATTGCCTGTCTTCTCCATTAGTCCAGGAGATGCCTGAGAGCAGGGACCCAAGGCATCCTCAGATCCAGCCCTCAAACATTTGCCAACTGAACTACAAAAACTATCAGATTCTCGTCTTGACTATAAAATCATCAACACTGGTGTTTACGTTATTCTTCTGAACGTGGACAAGAACGTCAGCGCTCAGAATAATGGTTTAACATAGCTGGAACACAATGAGCCCAGAACCAGCCAGGCGTTTGTTATATAGAAAAGAAAACATTTCCACATCTCTGGATCAGTCATCAGCCACAGCTTATGGCGGCTAATAAAGCAGGAGGTATGAGAACCTTATAGCCAATCTAGGAGGTGGGGATTCAATTCCAGGTCATTCACATGGAAATAAAACTTCTTGTTAGGAAAGAAAAACTGATGTTACTGCTTTTAAAAATCAAAGCTAATTACAACTGAATAATAAAAAAACGAATAACTCAATTTAAAAACGGGCAACCCATGGGGCTGGCCTGGTGGTGTAGTGCTTAAGTTCGCGTGCTCCACTTCGGCGGCCCAGGGTTTGCAAGTATGAATCCTAGGCATGGACCTACGCACTGCTCGCCAAGCCACGCTGCGGCGGCGTCCCACATACAAAATGCAGCAAGATGGGCACATATGTTAGCTCAGGGCTAATCTTCCTCACCAAAAAAAAAAAAGGTAAACTACTTGAATAGACATTTCTCCAAAAAAGATATATAAATGGCCAATACGCACAGGAAAAGATGTTGAATATCATTAGCCATCAGAGAAATGCAAGTGAAAAGCACAAAGAGAAACCACTCCACACCCACTAGGTTGGCAATAATCAAAAACAGCAAGTGTTGGCAAGGATGTGGAGACATTGGAACCCTTATACACTGCTGGTAGGAATGTAAATGGTACAGCCGCTGTGGAAACAGTCTGGCAATTCCTCAAATGGTTCAACATAAAGCTACCCTATGACCCAGCATTCCATTCCTAGGTAAATACCCAAAAGAAATAAAAACATATGCCCACATAAAAACCTGTACAGGAATGTTCATAGCAGCATTATTCACAACAGTCGAAAAGTGGAAACAATCAAAATATCCATCAATTGAAGAATGGATAAGTAAACTATGATATATCCATTACAATGGATGAACCCTGAAAATTTACTCTGAGGAACAAAGCCAGACACAAAAGGTCGTGTATGGTATGATTCCATTTATACGAAGTATGCAGAATAGCTAAATCTACAGAGACAAAGTAGATTTGTGGTTCCCTAGGCCTGGGGGGATGGGGAGTGATGGCTAAGGAGTGGGGCAGTTCTTGGAGGAGTAATGAAGAATGTTCTAAAATTGTGGTGATGGTTGCACAACTCTGTGAATACACTAAAAGCCACTGAATTGTTCACTTTAAATGGGTGAAATGCATGGTTTGTGAATCTCAATAAAACTTAAAAAAAAAAAAAAATCTAAGCTAACTCAGGAAGAGTGGTTCTCAATTGAGTATATCTCCCTCCTGGAGAGGTTTAGAAATGCCTGAGGGTGTCCTTAGGCTATCCCAATGACAAGAGGGGCTACTTGGAGCCAGCCCCATGGCATAGTGGTTAAGTCTGGCATGCTTCACTTTGGCGGCCCAGCTTCATTGGTTTGGATCCCAGGCATGGACTTACACCACTCGTCAAGCCATGCTGTGGTGGTGACCCACATACAAAAGAAAAAAAAAGAGGAAGATTGGCACAGATGTTAGCTCAGAGCAAATCTTCCTCACCAAAGGAAAAAAAAAAAGAACCGAGGGTGGCTATTGGCATCTAGGGGACAAGAAACAGAGACAATCCCACACAAATAATCCACATGCACACACCAAAATGCAGTTTGCAATGCAATCCTATTGAGAAACACTGCTCTTAGAACTGCAAATTCAATTTACAACTGTTTGTGGGGGACCTACTACGTGTAAGACACAGTGCTAGGATAGGAAGTGGGAAGGAAACAGAAAAGGTCTCGGCCTGAACCAGAGCACTGAGACAGACATGCACACCACAGGTTACAAAGCAAAAGTCACATTGTGAGGAGTGCCCAAATAGACGGGACACAATGATGCAGGTGGGACCGCAGCAGACCCTGACAGGCTGTCAGCCAACAGCTATCCCCTCTATTCTCTTGCTGGCAAAACCCCAGTTCTGTTTGAGTATGCACTGTTCCCTCACTGTGACCCAGGGGT
Source organism: Diceros bicornis minor (assembly GCF_020826845.1). Lineage (NCBI taxonomy): Eukaryota > Metazoa > Chordata > Mammalia > Perissodactyla > Rhinocerotidae > Diceros > Diceros bicornis. The sequence goes on along the minus strand of NC_080774.1, from coordinate 30,103,604 downwards.
AAAATCCTGACTGGTCCAAACCTGTATAGTCCAATACGGTAGCCACCAACCACAACTGGCTATTGCATACTTGCAACGTGACTTCCGAGTTGAAACATGCTATAAGTGTAAAACATCACCTGGAATTCAGAGACTTTGTACAAGAAAAGGAATGTAAAATATTTCAGTAATAATTATTTATATTGATCACATGTTGAATGATATTTTTAATATACTGTGTTAAGTAAAATATTTATCAAAGTGAACCATACCTGTTTCTTTTTACCTTTTAATGGTACTACCAGAAAATTTAAAAGTACAGCTGTGGCTCACGGTATGTTCCTATTGGACAGCACTGCCCATTGTGGTACTTCCTGCACCCTGGCCAGTGACAGATGGGGATGAAGGGGTGGCCACGTGTCCTGTGGCTCTAGATAATGAGATGTGAGGGGCCTGCGGGGGTCTCTTGGGGTGGGTATCTTTGTTCTTGGTCACACCAAACTACACATATGATAAAAACGCATACAACAAACACACATATTAAAACTGGAGAAATCTGAATAAGGTCTGTAGATTGTATCACTGTCAATTTCCTGGTTATGACACTGTGCTATAATTATGCAATGGGTGAAAGGTACTGGTGATCTCTGTATAATTATAATTGCATGAAAATCTACAATTATCTCAAAATAAAGAGTTCAAAGGAGAATAGAAGGGAAAGTCTTCTTCCTATCCTGGACACTGCAGGACCTATGGGAGTCTGCCGTACTGCAGAAGCTTTCTGATGACCGTGTAGAGAGCTGGACAGAATGGAACTGAGGACAGGAGGACAGACACAGGCAGAATCCAGGTCCTTGCTCACAACACAGAACACTGGGTTAACCAGCCCAGAGCGCCTACCACGGGACTTTTGGCAGGTGGAGTAACTTTCCCTTTTTGAAGCCCAGATGAGTTGGGGGTTTCCTTACTTGCAGTCAAAAGTACCCTCTTTAGTATGAACGGTGACTGGAGGGAGCACAGAGGAGGGCATGATTCACTGAGACCACGGGATGGGGAGTTTCAGAGAAGACTCAGGAGGAGGGGGATGGGGGCCCTGGTGAGGAGTATACAAGACTTCATGAGCAGAGAGGCATGATGGTCCCTGAGAAGGCCTGTCTCTCTCTGAAAGTTAATAAACACGTATTTAACTCAACAATTAGTCGGTTTTGAGTACCCCAGTCTCAGACCAACTCAGAGTCAACTGGTGGAGGGCAGGCACTGACCTGCAGCCCATGGGACAAGGAGTAAAGCTGTTCAAAAGAGCCCAGGAGGGGGAGACTTGATGAGCCTGTGAGGAGCTGCAAAGAACCTCTGAGGTGGAAAAGAGTGCACAGAGGCAAAGGTAGCTCTAGGTTTTGAAATGGGATGCTATAGTGTACCTGATGCCCATCCCCAAAAATATTCCAGAGGGGTTCACCAGAACCTGGTGTGTGTGGGCAATGAAAGGGGAGCAGTGAGCCCCAAGAGCCGGAGTAGAGGTCAGAGAAACTGTGTAACGCCAGAGAGACTCTACTCCCTTTCCCAACAGGCTGGCAGGGTGAACAGCAAGGCAGTACAAGGCCTCTCCAGAGAACCTTCATTTCATTTTAAAAACAATTATTAAGACAGCTTTTGATATACAAGGCTTCAGGGATGCAAAGATGACTCACAAGTCTGTGCTTCTAAAGCCCAAGGCAAAGAAATCCAGGGGCAGTCTGACTACAGCATTAACCACAACATTAGCTGAAGTAAGCATTTGTTGTGTGCCAGGCCCAGGAGTATTATCAACTTAGTAGTCCTGACCACCGCCAAGGGGCAGGCACTTATTACCTCCATTTTACAAATGAGGAACTGAGGCATAGACAGTTAGAAGGAATAATTACTGTCATTGTTGGAATGTTTTCACCCGTGCATGTATTACCTTCTCAATAAAAGGTAAAAGCAGCAGCAGTACCACCATGTTCAGGGTGACAATGACAGGGGACGAGAGCAGCCAAGGCAAGACAGGAACTCAAGCTGGGATGAATTCCTGCCTTAAAGAACTAAGCATTCAAATCATGAAGTTCAAAAACAACCAAACACCAAGCAAAACAGAAGAAGACATCATAACATAAAAGCAGAAATTATCATAAAAGCAAAAACTAGCAAATCAAAACAGAAGAAGGAAATTTCTACTTCATGATACATGAAGCCAGTATGACCACCTACCAAAATCCACTAACACACAGAAAGAAAACACAACCCAATCTCACATATGAACACAGATGCAAACATACTAAAGACTAGTAAATTTTTTTTTTTTTTTTTTTGTGAGGCGATCAGCCCGGTGCTAACATCTGCTAATCCTCCTGTTTTTTGCTGAGGCAGACTGGCACTGGGCTAACATCCGTGCCCATCTTCCTCCATGGGATGCCGCCACAGCACGGCCTGACAAGCGGTGCGTTGGTGTGCACCCGGGATCTGAACCAGCGAACCCCGGGCCGCCGCAGTGGAGCGCACACACTTAACCGCTTGCGCCACTGGGCCGGCCCCTAAAGACTAGTAAATTTAATACAATTTTAAATTTAATACAAATTTAAAAAATAGTCCATTGAGATGACAGACGAGTTCACCCAGAAAGGGAAGAGAGGTTTAATTAACAGGCCACTTTGAAAAACCATACCATAAAAGTTGAATTGTTGGTAATATGGCCTTTAGTGAAATCCACTCATTCCTGATTAAGAGAGAAAAACTTTGGTAGTGACATCAGCAAAATGGCAAAGCAGGCAGCTCCCAACTCCCATCCCTCCACAGAAACGTAAAAGAAAGAAAACTGCAGAAACTATCGGAACCAATTTTGTAAGAATTCTGGAAAAGAGTCAAGGGTTTACAGCAACCAAATGAATTCAGAATCAAGAAAAAGGCAACTAAAAAACAGTGGGAAAGCTTTGTGGCAATTTTACTTGCCCTTACCCCACCCTACCCTGGCTGGGCAACAGACAGTCTTGAAGGCAGCAGCCTCCGTTCCCAGGGTGGGACCCGGGACCCTGGTTCCAGAGGGAGCAGAGCAGACCTAATTCACAAACGACTGTGTCTGTTTGTTCTAACCTGTCTACCGGAAGGGCTGACACAGGTGCTCACCTGTTTTGCCTAACTCAGAAGCCACACAGGGTGGAAAAGTGCAGGCCCTGCTCAAAATCATGGTAAAGCAATGAAAAATCCACAGCTGCCTAGAGCAAAAGATAATAGTTGAGACATACAATAGACTGCCTAAAGCCAAAGAGGAAAAGCCAGGGAGAAACCTGGGGGAAATCAGGGCATTAAAAAATGTCCAGGTATACTGGGGAACTGAGAAAGCCAAGCGTAGGCCTAGGACAGGATATATGCTCCGAGAAGACCTGAGAAGATCTGAAGCTTTCACCATTGGCTAACCTATAGGCGCAACGCAAGCAGGAAGTGAGGCAGAGGCAGAATTGTAGCTGGCCCCGTTACTTGTTAAAGAAGTACCCCAGCACAGAGCCAATCTGCAAAAACTGAGAGAGACTTTTTTTTTAAGATCCTGGCATTCAAGAAAATTTTAGTCAAAACACTGATGGAACACAAGCGAAGCCTTCAACAGTCAAGAACAGCAAACCCTGGGGAGGGGGGCAAAATCTGATTTCCATATTATAATATTCAAATGTCCACTTTTCAACCACAACAACAAAAATCACAAAGCATACAAAAAAAACAGGACAGTGTGGCCCGTTTAAAGGAAAAAAACAAATTGACAGAAACCATCCCTGAGGAAGCCGGACAAAGAATCAGAATCAACTGTCTTAAACATACTCAAAGAGGGAAAGGAATCATGGACAAAGAACTAAATGAAACCAGGAAAATGATGTCTGAACAAAATGAGAACACCACTAAAGAGATGGAAATTATAAAAAGGAACCAAACAGAAATTCTGGAGCTGAATAGTACAATAACTAAAATGAAAAACTCACTAGAGCGATTCAACAGTAGATTTGAGCAGGCAGAAAAAGGATCAGCAAACTTGAAGACAGGACAATTGAAATTATCCAGTCTGAGGAGCAGAAAGAAAAAACAATGAAGAAAAATGAACACAGCTTAGGGACATACATATGGGACACCATCAAGCAGACGAACATACACATTATGGGAGTACAGCAGTATAGACAGTCCCCAACTTATGATGGTTCGATTTACGATTTTTTGACTTTACAATGGTGCGAAAGCAATACATTCAGTAGAAACCGTACTTTGAATTTAGATCTTTTCCTGGGCTAGCGGTATATGGTATGATACTCTCTTGCGATGTTGGGCAGTGGTAGTGGGCCACAACACCCAGTCAGCCACGCGATCACAAGGGTAAACAACTGATACACTTACAATCACTCTGTACCCATACAACCATTCTGTTTTCCACTTTCAATACAGTATTCAATAAATTTATGAGATATTCAACATTTTATTATAAAATAGGCTTGTGTTAGATAATTTTGCCCAACTGTAGGCTAATGTAAGTGTTCTGAGCATGTTTAAGGTAGGCTCAGGCTAAGCTATGACGTGTGATAGGTTAGGTGTATTAAATACATTTTTGACTTATGCTATTTTCAACTTACAATGGGTTTATTGGGATGTAACCTGATTATAAGTGGAGAAAGATCTGTATAAGAAACAGAAAAGGTGCAGGAAGAATATTTAAAGAAATAATGGCCAAAAATTCCCCAAATTTCACTAAAGATATGAATCTACACATCCAAGAAGTTCAATGAACTCCAAGCAGAATAAACTCAAGAGATCTATATGAAGACACGTAGTCAAACCATTGAAAGACAAAGAGATAATCTTTAAAGCAGCAAGAGAGAAGTGATTTGTCACGTGCAAGGAATCTGTAATAAGATAAACAATTGATTTCTCACCAGAAACCATGGAGGCCAGAAGGCAGTGGGATGACATATTCAAGGCAGTGAGAGGCAAAGCCTTTCAGCAAAAATTGTCCTTCAAAAAGGAAGCAGAACTTAAGAGATTCCCAGATGAACAAAAACTAAGAGAATTCATACTAGTAGACTTGCCCTATAAGAAATACAAAAGGGGGTCCGTCAAGGCTAACTGAAAGGACTAGACAGTAACTTGAAGCTGTATGAAGAAATAAAGAACAATGGTAAGGTAACTACACAGGAAAATATAAGAGCCAGTATCACTTATTATTGTATTTTTCATTTATAACTCCCCTTTGTGACAGTAACAATATAAAAAGCGGGAGTGTGTAACAGAGATGTATGGGAACACAGTGTTTGCAGTACACTGTTGAAATTAAGCTGGTGTTATTCAAACTAGGTTGTTAAAAGATTAAGATGTTAACTGTACTCTCCAAGGTAACTTCTAAGAAAATAACCACTAAATACACAGAAAAAAAAAGAAGGGAATTAAAATGATACACTACAAAAAAAAGAACGAAATACAAAAAAAGAGCAATAATGGAGGAATTGAGGAACAAAAAGTATGTAAGACACTCAGAAAACAAATAGCTAAATAACAGAAGCAAATTCTTTCTTATCAGCAATTACTTGAAAGGTGATTCACTCTCCACTTAAAACACAGAGATTGCTACAGCTGATTTCTCGGCAGAAACTTTACAGGCTAGGAGAGAGTGGAAGGATATATTCAAAATTCTGAAAGACAAAAACTTTCAGCCAAGAATACTCTATCCAGTGAAAATATCCTTCAGATATGATAGAGAAATAATAACTGTCCCAGATAAACAAAAGCTAAGGGAGTTCACTGCCACAGACTCCCACTACAAGAAATGCTCAAGGCGGCCCTCATGCCTGAAAAAAAAGAAGAGAAACAGGATACAAAGCTTTGAGCAAGGAGAAAAATAGGTAGACAAAATCAGAAAAAATGCAGCTCTCTATCAGAACAGGTTAGCACTTAATTATAACATCAAAGATTAAGCGAAGGAAAACACCAAAAATAAATATAACCTCATCACTTTAAACACAAACTCACAACACAAGATAGAATAAGTTGTGACAATAATAACTTAGAAGGGGAAGAGAAATGGGATGGAATCGACTTAGTCTAGGGAAATAAGAGGCCATCAGAAAGTGGACTATCTCATCTACAAGATTTTTTGTACAAACCTCATGGTAACCACTAAACAATCAAAACAGAGACACGAATGATAAATAAAGAGAAAACTAAGAAAACCATCACAAAGAACTACCAAACTGAATTGGTAGTCCAAAATACACAGGACAAGAAACAAAGAAAACGCAAAAGAACTGGAAAATGAGCAATAAAATAGCAACATTAAGCCCTCATAGATCAATAATCACTCTTAAATGCAAATAGATTAAATTCTCCAATCAAAAGACACAGAGTGGCGGGATGGATTAAAAAACAAGATCCAACAATATGCTGCCTCCAGGAAATACATCTTACCTCTAAAGACAAACACAGGCTCAGAGTGAAAGGACGGAAGACAATACTCCAAGAGAGAATAGTTTGGTGGTTACCTGGGGGAACGAGGTTGGGGGGTGGACACAAGGACTGAAGGGACACATTTATATGGTGACTGACAAACAACAAGGTACAACTAAAATTTCACAAAGTTATAAACTATTATGACATCAATAAAAAAAAAGAAAAGACAGAGATTGCCAGAATGAATAAGAAAACACAATCCATCTATATGCTGTCTACGGGAGACTTTACACGCAAAGGCACTAAGAGGTTGTAAGTAAAGAGTAGAAAAAGATACTCAATACAAGTAGGAACCAAAAGAAAGCAGCAGTGGCAATATTATTATCAGACAAAACAGATTTTAAGTCAAAAAAGATTACAAGAGACAAAGAACATTATATATTGATAAAAGGTTCAATCCATTAAGAAGATTAAAACAATTGTAAATATATACATAACTAACAACGATATGAACCAAAATACATGAAGCAAAAATTGACAGAATTGAAAGGAGAAATATAGGGCCGGCCCCGTGGTGTAGCAGTTAAGTGCACGCGCTCCGCTGCTGGCAGCACGGGTTCGGATCCCACGTGCACGCCGATGCACCACTTGTCAGGCCACGCTGTGGCGGCATCCCATATAAACTGGAGGAAGATGGGCACAGATGTTAGCCCATGCCTGGTCTTCCTCAGCAAAAAGAGGAGGATTGGCATGGATGTTGGCTCAGGGCTGATCTTCCTCACACACAAAAAAAAAAAAAAGAAAAAAAGGAGAAATATAAAATATATAAGTTCTAAAATAGTTCTAAATAGGGCCGGCACCATGGCTTAGGGGTTAAGTGTGCGCGCTCCGCTGCTGGCAGCCCGAGTTCGGATCCCGGGCGTGTACCGACTCACTGCTTCTCCGGCCATGCTGAGGCCGCGGCCCACATACAGCAACTGGAAGGACCTGCAGCTATGACATACAACTATCTACTGGGGCTTTGGGGGAAAAATAAATAAATAAATAAAATTAAAAAAAAAAAAAAAAGTTCTAAATAGTGTTTTTTTTTGTGAGGAAGATCAGCCCTGAGCTAACATCCATGCTAATCCTCCTCTTTTTGCTGAGGAAGACTGGCTCTGAGCTAACATCTATTGCCATTCCTCCTCCTTTTTTTTCCCCAAAGCCCCAGTAGATAGTTGTATGTCATAGTTGCACATCCTTCTAGTTGCTGTATGTGGGACATGGCCTCAGCATGGCCGGAGAAGCAGTGTGTTGGTGCGCACCCGGGATCCGAACCTGGGCCGCCAGTAGCGGAGCGTGCGCACTTAATCGCTAAGCCATGGGCCCCATAAACAGTTCTAAAATGATAGTTGGAGATTTCAGTATCCCACTTTCAGTAACAGAACGAGATAGAAGATGAACAAGTATTTGAATAACCAATTAGATCTCACAGACATCTACAGAACACTCCACTCAACAAAAGCAGAACACACATTCTTCTCAAGTGCACGTGAAACATTCTCCAGAAGAGACCACATATTAGGCCACAAAATGAGTCTTTCAATAAATTTAAAAAAGACTGAAATCATACAAAGTATCTTTTCTGACCACTGTGTAAAGCAAGTAGATATCAATAATAAAAGAAAAACTGGAAAACTCACAAATATATGGAAATTAAACATAGTCTTAAAAACCAGCAGGCCAAAGAAGAAATCACAAGGGACAATAGAAAATACCTTGAGATGAATGAAAATGAAAGCACAATAAATCAAAACTTAAGGGATGCAGTGAAAGTAGTGCTCAGAGGGAAATTTATAGCTGTAAATGCCTATATTAAAAAAGGAGCTCAAATCAATAACCTAAATGGACACCTTAAGGAGTGAGGAAAGGAAGAGCAAACTAAATCCAAAGCTAGAAGAAAGAAGTAAATAACAACAATTACAGAGGAGATAAATGAAACAAAGCATAGAAAAACAATAGAGAAAAGTAAATGAAACCAAAAGTTGAGGGGCCGGCCTGGTAGTGCAGGCGGTAAAGAGCGTGCGCTCCGCTGCTGGTGGCCCGGGGTTCGCCGGTTCGGATCCCAGGCGTGCACCGACGCACCGCTTGTCAGGCCATGCTGTGGCGGCGTCCCATATAAAGTGGAGGAAGATGGGCACAGATCTTAGCCCAGGGCCAGTCTTCCTCAGCAAAAAGAGGAGGATTGGCAGACGTTAGCTCAGGGCTGATCTTTCTCACAAAAAAAAAAGAAACCAAACGTTGGTTCTTTGAAAAGATCAACAAAATTGACAAACCTCTGGCTTGACTGACTAAGGAAAAAAGAGAGGAGACGACTCCTACTAAAATCAGAAATGAAACGGGGGACATTACTACTGATTTTACAGAAATAAAAAGGATTATAAGAGAATACTATGCACAACTATATGCCAACAAATTAGATAACTTAAATGATGAGAAGAACAAATTCCTAGAAACACAATCTACCAAAACTGAACCAAGAAGCAACAGAAACTCTAAACAGACCCATAACTAGCAAAGAGATTGAATCAAAAACCTCCCAACAAAGGAAAGTCCTTAATCAGATGGCTTTACTGGTAAATTGTACCAAACGTTTAAAGAATTAATAATCCTTCTCGAACTCTTCCAAAACATTAAAAATGAAGGAATGCTTCCTAACTCATTCTATAAGGCCGGCATTGCTCTGATATCAAAGCCAGACAAAGACACTACAAGAAAAGAAAATTACAGACCAAAATCCCTTATGATTTTTGATGCAAATCCTCAAAAAAATACTAGCAAACTGAATTCAGTAGTATATTAAAAGGATTATTCACCACGACCAAGTGGGATTTATCCCAGGAACGCAAAAATGGTTCAATATACAAACATCAACCAACGTAATATATCACATTAATAAAAAGAAAAAAAAAAGATCACCTCGTTGCTGAAAAAGCATTTGACAAAAATCTAACATACTTTCATGGCAAAAACACTCAAACTAGGAATAGAAAGGAACTTCCTCGACATGAAAAAAGCCATATATGAAAAACCTAGAGCCAATATCATATGCAATGGTGAAAATATGAAAGCTTTTTCTCTAAAATCAGGAACAAGACAAGGATGCAAGCTTTCCCCACCTCTATTCAACATAGTACTGGTAGTTCTAGCTAGGGAAATCAGGCAAGAAAAAGAAATACAGTCACGCGCCACATAATGACGTTTTGGTCAATGACAGACTGTATATGTAATGGTGATCTCGTAAGATTAATACCATACAGCCTAGGTATGTAGTAGGCTATACCATCTAGGTTTGTGTAAATATATTCTATGATGTTTGGACAACAATGAAATTGCCTAACGACGCATTTCTCAGAATGTATACTCATCGTTAAGCGACAGCTGGCGTCCAAATTGGAAAGGAAGAAGTAAAACTACCTCTATTCAGAGAGGACCTGATCTTACATGTAGAAAATCCTGAAGATTTCACACACACATACACAAACTGTTAGAACTAATAAACGAATTCAGCAAAGTTGCAAGATACAAAATCAACACGCAAATATCAGTTGCATTTCCATACACTAACAATGAAAAATCCAAAAAGGAAATTAAGAAAACAATTCCATTGGGGCCAGCCCTGTGGCCTAGTGGTTAAGTTCAGCGGCCCGGGTTCGGTTCCCAGGCGTGGACCTACACCACTCACTGGGGGCCATGCTGTGGAGGTGACCCACATACAAAATAGAGGAAGACTGGCATAGATGTTAGCTCAGGGTGAATCTTCCTCAAGCAGGTTAGCTCAGGGTGAATCTTCCTCAGTAAAAAAAAAAAAAAAAAAAAAAAAGGAATAATAAAAAAAAAGAAAACAATTCCATTTACAACATTCTTTGAAAAGAATTAAATACCTATGAATAAATTTAATCAAGGAGGCTCTAGCAGACTGAAAATTTGTGTCCCCTCCAAATTTATATATTGAAGCCCTAACCCCCAACATGACTGTATTTGGAGAGAGGAAATAACTAAGGTTAAATGAGGTCATAAGGGTGGAGCCCTGATCCAATAGGATTAGTGTCCTTTTAAGAAGAGGCACCAGGGAGCTCCCTTGCTCCCTCTCTCCATGCATTGAAGAAAGGACATCTGAGGAGATAGTAAGAAGGTAGCCTTCTGCAAGCCAGGAAGAGAATCCTCAGCAGACACCAACTCTGCCAGACCTTGATCTGGGACTTCTAGCCTCCAGGACTGAGAAAATAAACTTGTGTTGTTTAAGCCACCCAGTCTAGGGGCCGGCCCCATGGTGTAGCGGTTAAGTGCGTGCACTCCACTGTTGGCAGCCCGGGTTCAGATCCCCGGCGCATGCCAACGCACCAGTTGTCAGGCCATGCTGTGGCCGCGTCCCACAAAGTAGAGGAAGATAGGCACGGATGTTAGCTCAGGGCCAGTCTTCCTTGGCAAAAAGAAAAAAAAAAAAAGAGGAGGATTGGCATGGATGTTAGCTCAGGGCTGATCTTCCTCACACACACAAAAAATAAGCCACCCAGTCTATGGTATTTTGTTATGGCAGCCTGAGCTGACTAATACAGAGGTGTAAGATTTGCACACTAAAAATTACAAAACATTGCTGAAAGAAATTAAAGAAGACCCAAATAAATGGAAAGACATCCTGGGTACATGGATTGGAAGACTTAATACTGTAAAGGTGACAATACCACCCAAAGTGATCTAAAGATTCAATGTAATCTCTATCAAAAATCTCAACAGTTTTTTTTTTAACAAAATGGAAAAACCCACCCTAAAATTCATATGGAATCTCAACGGACCCTGAATAGCCAAAACAGTCTTGATAAAGAAGATCAAAAGACTCACACTTCTTGATTTCAAAACTTACTGCAAAGCTACAGTATTCAAAACTGTGGTACTGGCATAAGGACAGACATATAGACCAAAAGAATAGAATTGACAGCCTGGAAATAAGCCCTCACATATATGCTCTGTTGATTTTTGACAAGGGTGCCAAGATCATTCGATGGGAAAGAATGGTGCTGGGAAACAAATGGTGCTGGGAAAACCAGATCTTCACATGCAAAAGAATGAAGTTGGACCTTTACCTTACACCTTATATAAAAATTAACTGAAAATGGATCAAAGACATAAATTTAAGAGCTAAAATGATAAAAATTCTTAGAAAAAAATCAAAGAGGAAGACTTGCATAACTTGGATTTGGCAATGGCTTCTTTTTTTTTTTTTTAAAGATTTATTTATTTATTTTTCCCCCCAAAGCCCCAGTAGATAGTTGTATGTCATAGCTGCACATCCTTCTAGTTGCTGTATGTGGGACACGGCCTCAGCATGGCTGGAGAAGCGGTGCATCGGTGCGCGCCCGGGATCTGAACCCAGGCCGCCAGCAGCGGAGCGCGCACCCAACCGCTAAGCCACGGGGCCGGCCCTGGCAATGGCTTCTTAAATAAGACACTGAAAGCACATGCAACAAAAGAAAAAAATAAATAAAACGGACTTCATTAAAATTAAAAACTTTTGCACATCAAAGGACACTATCAAGAGAGTGAAAGGACAACCCACAGAATGGGAGAAAATATTTGCAAATCATATATCTGATAAGAGTTTAAATATCTAAAATATATAAAGAACTCCTACAACTCAAAGATAAAGAGACAAACAATCCAACTGAAAATGTTTATAGCAGCTTTATTCATAATTGCCAAAACCTGGAAGCAAAGAAGATGTCCTTCAGTAGGTGTATGAATAAGCTGTGGTCCATCTAGACAATGGAAATATTATTCGGTGCTAAAAAGAAATGACCTATCAAGCCATGACAAGACACGGAGGAACCTTAAATGCATATGACTAAGTGCAAGAAGCCAATCTGAAAAGGCTTCATACTGTATGATTCCAACTATATGAAATTTTAGAAAAGGTAAAACTAGGAAGACAGTAAAAAGATCAGTGGTTGCTGGGGATGGGGAGAGGAAAGGGGCAAGAGAAATGAACAGGCAAAACACAGAGGGTTTTAGGGCAGTGAAAATACTCTGTATAATACTATAATGATGGATACACATTTGTCCACATTCACAGAATGTACAACACCAAGAGTGAACCCTTATGTAAACTATGGACTTTAGGTAGTTATGATGCGCCAATGTCGGTTCATCAATTGCAACAAATGTACCACTCCGGTGGGAAATATCAATAACGGGGGAGGTTATGTATGCGTGGGGCCAAGGGGTAAATGGGAAATCTCTATACCTTTCTCTTAATTTTGCTGTGAACCTAAAACTGCTCTAAAAAAAAATAGTCTTAAAAAAAAAAGAGGGCAAGGGACTTGAATAGATATTTCTCCAAAGAAGATATACAGATGGCCAACAAGCACATGAAAAGATGCTCAACATCCATAGTCATAAGGAAATTCAAATCAAAACCACAACGAGATACCGAAGGTGTTTACTAAATTAAAAAAAGGAAAACAAGTACTGGTGAGGATGTAGAAAAACTGGAACTCTTGTACTGCTGGTAGAAATGTAAGATGGTGAAGCTACTGTGAAAATCAGTTTGGCAGTTCCTCAAAAAGTTTAAAAACACAGAATTACCATATGACCCAGCAATTCTACTCCTACATATATACCGAAAAGAACTGAAAACAGGGACTCAAGCAGATACTTATACACCAATGGTCATTGCAGCAATTAATCACAACAGCCAAAAGGTGGAAACAACCCTGGTGTCCATCAACAGATGAGTAGATAAACAAAATGTGGTACACAAATATAATGGAATCTTACGCATCCATAAAAAGTACCCCTGTTCTGATACATGGTACAATGTAGATGACCTTGAAAAAAATTATGCTAAGTGAAATAAGACAGATACAAAGGGACAAATATGATATGATTCATTTATATGAAATATCTACAATAGGCAAATTCACAGAGACAGATTGTAGATTAGGGGTTCCAGGGGTTGAGTGGCAGGGGGAGTAGGGAGTTATTTAATGGGTATATAGCTTCTGTCTGAGAGATGAAAAATTCTGGAAATAGCCAGTGATGATGGTTGCACAATATTTTGAATGTAATTAATGTCAATGAGTTGTACATTTAAAAATTATTAAAATGACAAATTTTATGTTACATATATTTTACCACAGTGAAAAATTAATGACGCAAAATTTTTTTTAATTTTAAGAGTAATTTTCAAATTAGGAATTTTTGAATAAACAAAATTAAAAAGAAAAAGCTGAAAAATATTTTTCCCAGACATAAGGATTTATATACAGAATTTCTACCATTCAACAAAGAAACATACTAAAACTTAATAAATAATAGATTGCAGAAATATAAAGTCAATAAATAAACAAAAAAAAACCTTCAACTACAATAACAAAATTAAATATGCAAATTACTATGGTCTGATGCTTGTGTCTCCCCCAAATTCAAACTTTGAAAACTTAATGGCCAAAATGATAGTGTTAAGAGGTGGGGCCTTTGGGAGGTGATGAGATCATTAGGGCAGAGCCCTCACGAATGGGATTTGTGCCTTAGAAAAGAGGTCCCGTTCCACAGAGCTAGTTTGGCCCTTCCAGCATGCAGGGATACAAGAAGTCTGTCACCTGGAAGACGGCCCTCACCCAGCAGGCACCCTGATCTCAGACTTCTGGCCTCTGGAACTGTGAGAGATAAATTTCTGTTGTTTTTAAGCTAACCAGTATCTGGCATTTTATTATATAACAGCCACAGTGGAACTAAGACACAAATCAAATTGAGAACTTTTGGACCTGTCAGATTGGCAACAATGATTTCTTTCTGTGTTTGTTTAACAAGTTCTTTGTTACATACTGCCAAACAGTTTTCCAGAGAGCCCCACAAAAGCTTTAACACTAACAGCAAGGCTAACCACTTCACACACACGCACTTATTGAACTTGTACAATAGACAGAGAGGTAAGTACTCCTTTCAAAGGTGAAGATACTGGGACAAACTGTGTGACTTGTCAAGGATTACCAAGGCAGTCGGGGCAGGGCTGGGGTTCTTACCTCGGGCAGTCAGACCCCCCAGTTTGGGCGCTGAAGTACCTGCCATTCTGATCCCTCTTTAAAAATGCCTGGCAACTTCCATGACAGCCAAGGACACATGTGGGCACTTGTGCAGACAGTGCCCATAGGAGTATAAATTGGCACAACATTTTTGGAAAATTTGACTATATATGTAGGCTTACAGATGGTCCCTTCCTTATATACAATGTAACCCTCATCCTAATGGTCAGGATACTACACCTTAAGATCAGAATCTAAAATAAACAAAGATGGGGCCAGCCCGGTGGCTTAGCGGTTAAGTGCACGTGCTCCGCTACTGGCAGCCCGGGGTTCGGGGCCCGGGGTTCGGATCCGGGCGCGCACCGACGCACTGCTTCTCCGACCATGCTGGGGCTGCGTCCCACATACAGCAACTAGAAGGATGTGCAGCTATGACATACAAATATCTACTGGGGCTTTGGGGGGAAAAAAACAAATAAATAAAATCTTTAAAAATAAAATAAACAAAGATGTACACTAAGATTTTCTTTCCTTTTTTTTTTTGTGAGGAAGATCGGCCCTGAGCTAACATCTGCCAATTCTTTTTTTGCCAAGGAAGACTGGCCCTGGGCTAACATCCGTGCTCATCTTCCTCCACTTTATATGGGATGCTGCCACAGCATGGCTTGCCAAGCGGTGCGTTGGTGCACGCCTGGGATCCGAACCAGCAAACCCCGGGCCGCCACAGCGGAGCGCACGCACTTAACCACCTGCACCACCGGGGCAGCCCCCTACACTAAGATTTTCACATAAAAATGTTCATGGGTAAATTATTTTAAAAATGGAAAAACATCAACAAATTAAATGGCCAAAATTAAAGGCATCATTAAATAAATGATTATATAAATATTATGGGATATTGTACAGTTATTAAAAATTATGTTCATGAAGAGTTTCAAGACAATGACTAAATAATGATGAAAGTATGCAATAATTATGAATTTATCACATGGTCCATTAAAATTCATGTAAAAAGGCTGGGAGGAATATGCTAACAGTTAAGAGTGAACACACTCATTGGGTAAGAAGCTTCAAGAAGGCTCATCACCATGTCCCTAGTTCCTGAAGGGCAGGTGCCCAAAAACTTACTGACCTAAATTTCTTTTTCTTTTTTTTTTTGTGACGAAGACCAGCCCTGAGCCAACATCTATTGCCAATCCTCCTCCCTTTTTTTTTTTTTCCCCTTTTTCTCCCCAAAGCCCCAGTATATAGTTCTACGTCACAGTTGCACATCCCTCAGGTTGCTCTATGTGGGACGCCGCCTCAGCACGGCCAGACAAGCTGTGTGTTGGTGCACGCCTGGGATCTGAACCCGGGCTGCCAGTAGCAGAGCGCGCACACCCAACTGCTAAGCCACGGGCCGGCCCCCTGAACTAAATTTCTTCATGATGGGATTATTTTCTTCCTTAACTGTCACATCTGAATTTCAAATTTAAAAATTTTACATAAAAACAAATGTTTAAAGGGAATAAACCTGAACTGCCATGGTAACAATGAAGTGTCTCTAGGAAGCACCACACTAGGTTCACCTCCCACCCTCCCTTTCTGGGGGTCTGGGTCTGCCCCCTCCCTGAACTACAGTACAGCTAGGGTGTATTTGCTAAGCAGCTCCCTGAGGACCAGCACCCTACTGTAAAGGCATGCTTCTAGGCTGCCACGCCACTATCAGCCTGGCCCTGCTTTCACCCCAGTTGGGTGGACCCCAGGTGAATTTGGGTAGAAGATTCCTCATGCTGACCCAGCCCCTACGGTGCAGGAAGACCTGAGGACCAGGTGTGGGGTACTAGTGGGGACCATGGAGGGATCAGTTGCCAAGGACGCCTTAACTGCTTCCTTGAAATGCTCCTCACACCAACCCAGGGGCCCTGGGCAGTGATTATAGGAAAGAAGCAAGAGAGGAATGGGAAGAGGCGGTGTGAGTGCAGCCCTGCCATGGCCTATGTCTCTGGGCCCAGCTTCCCCAATGGAGGGAGAGGCTTTGGCCTGGACACTGTCCAGAAGCTCTACCCAAGCACACTGGGATTCTATCAGCCAGTCTCCACCTTGGGCTTGATGAGATCACAGCCCATTCCACAGGCTCTGCCAACATGACACAGAGGGAGGCCTTGGGGTGTGCTCTGGGCAGAGCCTACCTGACGATCACCTACCCTTGGAGCCAGCCTGCAGTCTCGCAGGCCACTGAGCTCACAGGGCAGACTGCCCAAGCCTGACCACTTAAAACCATCCCATTCATTCTTATCATTTTTCGAAAGATCCATGGATTAACTGTTCACTTCTTCTATCACTAGGATACAAAATCTCAATTAGAAATGGGACAAGTGGTCAGATGGTTCTGGCCATCCTTCTACTTAGCACCTAACAGGTCCCTATGGCAGGCAGAGCCTGGGGTCATCGGCCGACCCTTCCCAGGCAGGGGCTTCTCCACCATCCACCCTGTGCCCTGACCTCTAGCACCTTCAAACTTGGAGAAATCTAAAGGATTCATCTTTAAAACCAGACTGGATGCTCCCAGATTTTAAAATTCTGAATGTGTACTGAAACACCATAAAGCCTATCTTTCCTTAGTTATTTAAATGATTAGGAAAATAAACTACAAATCCACTATTTGCTGTTAAAAAAAGGCATGACCTATAACCAGCAGCAAGGAGAGAGCATCTACAGTAAGCTTGCTCCATGTTCTGCTTTGGCAAAGTAGCCAATCTGCCTCTAAGAAAAGATTTATATGGGCCGGCCCTGTGGCTTAGCAGTTAAGTGCACGCACTCCGCTGCTGGCGGCCTGGGTTCGGATCCCGGGTGCGCACCAACGTACCGCTTCTCTGGCCATGCTGAGGCCGCGTCCCACATACAGCAACTAGAAGGATGTGCAGCTATGACATACAACTATCTACTGGGGCTTTGGGGGAAAAGTAAAAAAAAATAAAAAATAAAAAAAATTAGAAAAGATTTATACCACAATGTAGGGCAAGGTCAGGCACAGCTAAAGGGCCTGAGGCTCAAATGGGGAAAGTGGGGACGAAAAGAGAAGGGGGTGGATGCAGAAGAAGAGGAAGGAAGGGGAGCACTCACACAGAAGGTCCCGGTTGTGAGCCGGGGAGAGTGGAAGGCACACAACGTCCAAGTGAGGCAGCCTCGGGGAGAGATGGTGTAGCCCCAGGGAGAAGGCAGAAACAGAGTCAGAGATGGGACTTCTTCAGGAACAGCAATAACCTAGTAACCTAGGATGCTGGAAGAAGCAGGGTCCCCAAGAAACAAAACGAGAGACTAAACAAGATCCACGTCTAAGAGTTAAGAGGAAGCAGTAGCAGAACAGGAGTGAGTGGCACAGTGGTTACAGAATGGGCGTGCTGGGACACTGGGTAGGCTCCAAAGGCTCGGGAGGCAAGTGCAGTCCATGGCTCCAGGGCTGCCAAACCAGAAGTGTGAGGACTGAGGGGAGCCCGTGTGCTTGGTCTGAAACGGTTTCAGGAGAGTGGGAGAAACTGGAATTGCAAACTGGCGTTAGTACAGGACAAGTCTCTTGAGAGGTCCGGAGATGCAAGGATGGAGACAGAGCAGACACTAAATAAAGAGGGCAGTAAGGCCACAGGAAAGCCGTTGTTAGGAGGAAGCAGGAGCCCATCTGAAGGCAGAAGTTTGTGAGACAGGGAGCTGGAGCCATTGGGGGCAGACACTGGAGGCAGAAGCCCCAGAAAAGATACTAGGTGAGGGGAACAGGTGGGCCATTAGGCAAAGGGATTTGAGACAAATGGGAGGCACATATTGGAGGCTACCAGGAATAAAGCCCAGAACACAGGTGTCCAGAGGGTTAGAGACACAGATGCAAAACCAGGCGGGAAAGCCAAGAGAAGATCTAGATAGGAACACCCGCTATCTCCCCAGAGAGGTCAGAGAAGGCGGCCCCGTGTGGCAAATGAGGCCAAGCAGAGAGAAGCGGGGAAGACAGCAGCATAGACACACACTGCTTTCCTGGGTCAATAATCACAGACCTGGAAAGCTCGGGCCCCCTGAATGTTAGGAAACCAGTGCAAAGATGGGATGCTACTCAGGAACCTGAGGCTATGGTCCCTACCTTATTACCCTAGAGTGACAGCCCACCTCTGTGCATCTGTTGGCTGCCTATGCTAAAAGCCTATTTGGGAGCAGCGAGATAAGCGCAACAGCACACACATCACCTTAAAGAATAATCTGATAAGAAGTGGAAGTGTTCAATACTCACAGGAACAATAAGCCCTTGCCAAGTCAATAAATTAGCTTCATCAACCTGGATGTTACGGAAGTTTTTCATTCCACATTTGCGGATTTCTTCAAGCTCCTGTTGATTAACAAAGCATAAAGGGGTGTCAAATAGAGGAAAGCACCACATATTAAGATCCCTCCTGACTCCCTCAAATTAAACCAAGTGCCGACACCGCCAATGACAAAATTTCAGTGTGGAGTAGACCATAACTGGTCTGGTTAAGAGGCCTGGAGCCACAGTGGTCCCCTCAACCCGTGCCCCAGACCAAGACAAGCCCCCACCTCAGTGAACCCACAGAACCTGGTGGGGTAAATAACTGTGCTTCTGTGGATGCACCACCTCGTCTTTGGGCAGGTTACCACACAGTAGGGGCACAAGAAAGGTGCCTCAGACCTGACTTCTTCCAACCAAGATTTATTAAGCACTGGCTATATGTCAGATGCCGAGAATATAAAGATGAATGAAACTGGGGGCTAGGAGCAAACACATACCCACAAAGGTTTCTACCTAATGCTGTAAGTGCGATTTAAGAAGGACTCTACCTCAGTATGCGTACACAGCGAAGAGAACAACTATCCAGTCTGGGATGGGAGGGGGACAGGAAACCTTCACTGAGCCTCGGTTTCCTTGGCTGCAAAACAGGGGTAGTAAGACCCACAGTTGTAGAAAACGAAGGGGAAACCATGTTGTAAGCAACAGAACTCCTTGCAAATACGAAGGATTATTATTACATAAACAGTCAATGCAGCAAACGCCATTTCATCCAGAAAGCTTGACCACCCTGACTACTTCAGGGACCAGTCTGAGAGGTCTTTAGTCTAGAATTGTCTGCCACTGGTTTTTCAACTGTGCCCCAGCCTGACATTTCCCACTGCTTCCCTGATAACTCAAGTGAACCTCCACTAGGCATTATAGCCCAAGCCACGCATTGTGTGCGTGCCTACATCCCCAACATTCCTCCATTCTCAGATACCTGGAGTGATGTGCCTCCCACCAATGCCCCAACTCAGCCTCTGGTCCATGGCAAAACAGCCTCCTCCACATCTCTTGGGTGTCTTCTCTTCAGCAACCCCAGAGCACCACCCAGCTGAGCCCTGCTTCCTCTGCTGGGCCAATAGAACAGCTTCCTCACTGGCCCTGACTTTCGCCTTGCTGGTCCAGCCCATATACCCCTCTAGAACTGGGATGCCCCTCCTTGTTCTGTGCTGCGGCTCACAATGGCATGGAGGCTCTGAATCAGCCTCACATCAAGCCCAAAAGATCCTCTGCACCCTACATTCCCATCACACAGCCAACAGTTTACAAGGCACGCTGGGGAATACAAAGGTATGGAGGGAAACCATTACCAAGGAAGGGGGAACCGAGCCAGTGCTATAGGTTCTAAGCTGGAGGATGTGCCATGTGCCTGGCACTGAGTGGGCTGAGAAGGATGGTGCATCAAATCAACATGCACAAGAGGTAGTCGGGACGCACTGGCACTTCATGGCAGGCGACACGCCCAAGGTTCTTCGCACTGGGTGCTGCTGCTTGTCAACCCTAGCTGTCCACCACAATCATCTGGGCCCGGGCCCCAATTCCAGAAATTCTGGTCCAGCAAGTGTGGGGTGGAGTCTGAAGTGGGGAGTTTTAACAAGCTGCGCAGTGAGAGGAGAGAGTCACTGCTGCTGAGAGATGACGTCCATTTCTAAGCAATGCTCAGCTTCCTTGGGGAAGATGCCAGCGGCAGACTGTGACCCCTGCAGGGGAAGAAGGAATGGCCTAGCCCCTCTTCCTGAGCCTGCAGTAGGGAAAGCATGGAACCTGAAAGACCGCTCAGCCTGCCAACCACCACGTGGTCCTCCTACTAATGCCCGGACTCACTGGAAATGCTCCCCTGCAGATTACGATGCCTGGGCAGATTTAGGAAGGGGAAGAAATAAATCTCACACCAAACACTACCACTCAGGCCCACTCCCCAAACTCTATGAGGGCAGGGATCAGGAAGCTCACGGTTATGCTCAAACACTTGCTTAATGATGAGGTTAGTGAACAGATGGGAAGCTGGGGTTTGGGGAGGGAAAAAGTTCTGGGATGGGAAGGGCTCTCTATGTATTTTGATTTTCTGGTCCTTGGCTCAAGACACTAGAGTAAGATTCTTGGCTAGAGACAGAATATATCATGTTCCTTAAGGGCTAAGTCCTACCAAGCTATCAAAAATATTTTAAACCAAATACAGACAGGAAAAAAAATTCCAGATATAACTTTGAAAGTAGACAATGAAAAAAAAAAAAAGCAACGGGGCCAGCCCCGTGGCACAGTGGTTGAGCTCTTGCACTCTGCTTCAGCGGCCCGGGGTTCACGGGTTCGAATCCTGGGTACAAAGCTACGCACTGCTCATCAAGCCATGCTGTGGCGGCATCCCACATACAAAATATAGGAAGATGGGCATGGATGTTAGCTCAGGGCCAATCTTCCTAGAAAGAAAAGAAGAGAAAAGAAGAGAAAAGAAAAGAGGACGGAAGGAAGGAAAGAAACAACAGAGGAGAATATACCCAATATTCATGGAAGGAAATAAATTCTAAAATACTCTGTAAATATACTTTATGGCTTCAGAAATCCACATACTAACAACACAAGGTATTGGTGATAAACACAAGGTAAATTTCAAATGAATTATAAAAATATGGCAAGATGGGACTTGATTGTAATATGGCAATGAAAAATTGCAACTTGCTCAAGAAAAAGGGAAGAACATGTGGGCACTTTGGGCAGGGGTGTGAGAGGGCACCTGTCAGTGCTTTGATATCAAGTGATATATGAACAAAGATAAAAGCCATACTGTGGGAAGAAGATGGCACACATGCTGTGGTTAGAGAAGAATGGGCAATGCTAATGACAGCAGAGCTGGGAGGCCCAAGGAATCCAAAGCATGATTAGTGGTTAGCAGATAAACTCAACTTACCTTGCTGTCAAGTTAAGCTCACCAAACACTGAAGAGGCAAGCCCCTGTGCATAATTCTAACCAACAAGGAAGAACTGATTATAAGGCAGAAGTGAGAGAAACCAACAGATAACAAACAAGAAAGCGAGCTCTGTAATCGCCAGGGAATGTTGTGTAGCCCCCTAGGAGAGCATTTCTCAACAGCGTGGCAACGGCATCCAGCGGAACTGCACTTGAGCATCCCCAGCCCTGCCCATTAGATGCCAGGCATTGTGATACCACCCCAATTTCCTGTCCTCTAGAGCCACAGCTACTGAGAACCACTGGTGCTATCAGGGAACAGGATGCTAAAAGTCCTGCATTGCAGAAGACGGTCCTGTAGATGAGAACTGTTCAGCTGGAAATGCCAATCACACCTCCACTGAGAACACTTGAAGATGGATTCAAGCCATTCAGAGAAAAGATAGGTTCATCTGAAGGTCTGCGACTTGAAACGCAAGACGACTCAAGAGGACTGACAAACCCCCAAGCAAAATTGCACCCCTATAACTGAAAATGAAGAACTAAGGAAGGAATTTAAAGAAACCAATGAAAATTCAGAGTTCACATTTAAAAAGATATTACAAATGATGGAAGAAAGGACCTGACAAAGAAAAACTCTAAGAGTGGCCCCACTCTAGAAGAACAGAGTCAGGAAGACCAAAGCCAAGAATGACAAGGGCTTACAAAATATGCCCTACAAAGGTTTGTTTCAGTTCTGCTAAAAGCAAGAAGCAGTCCTGGGTCAGCTGCTCCGGGCTGATGGCGCAATGCTGACAAACCAAGGGAGAAGAGAGCAAAGGAAAGCAGAACCAGTCAATTCGCATGTTGCTTCTCCCTGTGGAGGAGAGCAGGCTTCCCAGCCGGGGCAAGTAGCAAGGGGAAAAGAGAGCAACGCTTCTCAAAACAAGGTCCAGTTCTGAGCCCAGAGGTGGATCTTAGCGTATTGTGGGAACCTGAAAGAGCCCAGGCGTGCTGCCCGGTTCTTCAGAAAGGAAGAGCCCACTGCCCAAACCCCAGCCCAGAGAGCTTGATGCCCACTCCAGGCCCAAGTTTGGTGTGTGGCGGAAACTGACCACTACCTAACGGCCCTGCAGGCACTAACAGCAGAGATGGCTGCAGCCCCAGCAGGAGTGCACTGCTCCAAGTCCTGCACGAAGCTTTGGCTTGTTCCTGAGAGAAGAGCAGGAGACAGCTGTACACAGCAAGCACTCTGTCACACAACTCAGATGTACACATCCGAGTTTGAGCAAAGTATTTAACAAAGTCTCTCTTTTTTTTCTTCTTTGGAGATCTACGGTGGGGCCTGGAAAATCAAATGTTCAAAATCTCCCAGGTAATCCTCATGCATGGCCTGACTGAGAAGTCTTCAGGAGCCAGCGATTCTTAACTAGCTTGCGGCTGCGGTCCTTTTTAAAAAATCCAGACAGATGTACAGAGGGAAAACCTGCTATGCAAGTCAGGGCTGCTTCAGATGTCAAATCAACACTAGGGACTGACTGCAAGTCTCAAGGTAGGGGAAGCCTGCACAGTTTAAAAAAACATATTCACTATCACCCTGTAATTTCCTATTTGTTAAATGGAAAAAGGCACATTGTACCCCTAAAGGAACTCCAGAAAGTAAAGCTGAACACCATCTTCTTGGCTGTTGAGGCTGGGTTAGAAGAGCACAGAAGCGCTACTCTAGGAGTCTGCAGGTCCGAGTAAGGGAGGCCCAGCAGGCAACAGCAGAGGGTACCTGCTTCATGGAAGAGAGGCTCTGAGCTCTGAGATGGACCTTGAAGAATGGGGACAAACCAAACCTCCGGAGAGAGAACAGGTAAGTCCATGTAGGTATGTCCGTACGCAGAGACGTGAAGGAAGAAATCACCAGGCATGTTGGGGAAGCAGCCAGGAACCGAGTTTGGCTGGAATGTTTACTAACGTCGGGGGACTCTCAACCAGAGTGTGCGCCCAACCTCCTGGAGGAGTTGTTCAACACCTACATGCAGAGAGGTAGGGGGAGAGAGGGGAGAAGGACAGAGAAAGCCTGACTGGTGCCTAGGCCCTACCCTAGATGTGCAGATTCAGAATCTCCTGAGCACGGCTGGGCCCCTGTGCCCAGGGATCCCCAGGTGATGGTGAGGTGCACCCCTGCTTAAGAACCAACACGCTCATCCAACCCAGTCTTTTAGCAAGAAAGATATTGAGGCCCTGATTAATTTAGTGTCATTTCCACAACTAGCAATAAACTCTTAAAAGAGCTAACATCTCCCACTGAGCCAGGCACACGGAAGCAACGTAAGGAATCCCTCTTACTGCAACAAGTCTGAGGTAATAGAAACCCGGAAATCGTTTTGAACTTTTTTTTTAAAAAGTGAATGCTTACTGTGACTTATATTGCCCATCTTAGTGTTCTCTATTCTGAAGATGCCTGTAGGCAAGAAAATTAGAGTATTCCAATCCCCAACCTTTCTCTTCAACATTTGTTTTATATATAACACATAGAAACAATATTTTGATCTGTCAAGTGGTTGCTTCAACAGCTGCCAAATCGTCAGAGGACTAGAAAGCGCAGAGTCCTCTGGAATCAGACAGGCCTGAGCTCAAATCCCGGCCCCACTCTTCACACCACCTGACGCTCCGAGTCTACCATCTTACCTGAAATGTGGTAGGAAACCAACTTTCAGGGCCCTTATGAGAATTACAAGAAACTTTATATAGTACTTAACACTTAGCACCCCTAGCAGGTACTCAATTAATGCTAGTTTCATTCCTTTCCATACTGTATCACATTTCTTAAAATCCAAGACAGCATCAAGGCACCAACATACATTCTCTATTCTACACAACAGGGCATTGACATGATATGATATTGACAGCCTATGACAAGAACTCATGGGGTCTTAAATTAGAAATGAATATGTTTATGGTTGTCAGCACAAAGCTTTCAGAAATGACCCGATCACATATATCTCAATAAAAAAAAAACGAAAAGAAATGTAAGGCAAGGGGATTGCTAACAGCACATCCGCACCACACTCCCCTCTAGAGGGCATCAGACTGGAGCGTCATCACCTTCAAAACCCCAACAAAGAACAGAAATGGAGAGATGCTAGGGAAGAGGCAGTCTTCCAGAGAAGAGCCAAGGAGAGATGCTAGAGAAGGGTGATGCCTTTGGTGCAAGAGGCATGCACCAAAAGCAGCCACGTGAAAAGCAGGAGCAAGACCCTGAAAGAAGGGAGAGAAGAATCGGTAGGGTACAACACTACAGTGTTTACAATGAACAGCACATAGGATAAGACTGGAGCCTCAATATTAGCTTCATTTTACAGATGGTAAAGCTGAAGCTCAGAGAGGCCCAAGTCACAGACCTTATACAGGGCAGGGCCAGGACTGAGCCAGAGCCAGATCACTCTTTTGTGAACATCTCAGCCACATAAAGCAGTGGGTTAGGGTGGTGAAGGCTTCTACTGGAAATAGGGCGTGCAGGTGCTCCTACTTCCTGAGGAGGATCCTGGGAGGGCTTAGCTTGCTCCAGAATAGCACTTTCCAAGATTTATAATGACAAAAGCATGAATTTATACAATATTTGCCTGAGCCCTTCACAGCCAGTCATTAAGTGTTTATGTTGTGCAAGGAATGTTTCTAGGCTCCTTGTGACCAGGCAAAATGAAATCTGGCAGATATACCCTTAAACCTAAGTGTAGGATCACTCTCAAATACCAGCTACACAACTAGTTGGACATTAGTAATCTGAAAGAGCTACTCCCTGCTTTTGTGTGACTATATCAAAGTGACTAATTTTGACAAAAATACACTTTCCAAGCGTGCACAAAGCAACCAGTGGGAACGACACTAAATCATGACTTTAATGTAATTCAATATACTGTAAATCTAAACACAAGGCTTCAGAGCCCCCAAGCGCAATTAATACCCAGCAACGGGGGCGGGACCCACACCAACACATCCCCCTGCCATAGGTCGGCAGGAGGCCAGTTATCTTAGACTTAGTTATTATCACAATGAACCCACTTAGCTATTACCAGAACTCTATAAAGCACTTTCATTACCCCCTTTGGAGAAATCAGGACACTGAGGCTCAAGGTGACAACATAAACAAGTCCAAGGCAGAAATCAAAATCTGAACTCAGGTCTCTGTTACTCAACCACAGCACACTGCTCCAGGGAGGTGGGCCACTTGTCAAGAGGTTATCGTAAGAGGGCATGGCGGCAGAAAACACTCAGCACAGGCTTCAAGGAATGCACTGCCCACACATCTCCAGGCAAGCCACTCCTAGCTGACTGGGCTCTCACACCAGCTCCACACACAGTCAGCTTCTGGCCAGTGGCCTCACTCCTGGAATGTGTCTGTCTCCATTTGAACAGGGGTGTTCCTGGCATTTTTGACCTATATCACACACTCCAGAGTCCAGCACCCCCGACCCAATTGAGAGCTCCTTGAAGGCTGGTACACAACCTCTTCAGATATGTCCACACAAGACACAACAACACAGGACGAGTGAGCAGAATGGGAACTGTCTGTGTAAAACACGTGGTGGATGCTCCTGTAAGCTTAGCTTTCGGGTGCTGAGTTTTCTTAATGAGAGGTATACTCATGTGAAGGAGACATTTACAAACCATCTCAGGAAGGGCTCAGAGGCTCTTCAACTTCTGAGTTATACCATCTCCCTCATCCTGTGACAGTCAGGCAGCAACTCCTCTCAGAAAGACAGAGCACCACCATGAGCACTGGCTTTGACATTAGTGACTCCTTTGGTTGCAAGTGTACCTGCTGGGCTAGAGGTTGTCAAAACAGTATTTCACTCCTCTGCTGATCTATGCTAGTAAGAAGTGGAAGCAAAATCTGACAAGATAACGAAGTACAGAGAACTATAATCAACATAGACCCAGAACTGTTAAGAACAGAACAAAATCCAAACCACCACCTAACCTGAAATGACTCCTATTCTCCACCCTGTCCCTCTTTTTTTTTTGGTGAGAAAGATTAGTCCTGAGCTAACATCTATTGCCAATCCCTCTCTTTTTGCTGAGGAAGATTGGCCCTGGGCTAACATCCATGCCCATCCTCCTCTACTTTATATGGGACGCCACCACAGCATGGCTTGACAAGCAGTACATCAGTCCGCACCCGGGATCCGAACCCGTGAACCCCAGGCCACCGAAGCGGAGCATGCGAACTTAACTGCTACGCCACCAGGCCAGCCCCTCACCCTGTCCCTCCTTAACAACCAAAAGTAGCCATGTGAAAAGCAGGAGCAAGACCCTGAGAGGAAGGTGACCTGGGCAGTGAGCAGGCCTGGTCCACTGCTAGCCTGCAAGTGGTATCCTCTAAGCTGCAGCCTCCTGTCTGTCAAGGGGCCCTGCGCAGCTCTGGAATTCTAAAGCGACTATGGCAAGGGCCAGGAGGAGAAAAGGAACAGCCATCAGAAGCAACCTTTCTTTACTTTCTGCTTCAAGGCTGAAAGAGAAGGCAAAAGGCAACAACAATATTATTTCTGGGACTGCAACTGCTTAGTTAAGAGTTTCCTTCATACCCCCACCTCCACCTCCCAGCTCAGAGCTCAGCACCTTTGGGCGCCTTCCATAGCACCTGGGCTCATCTTTGGACACAGCGACCATCACTGCACTGAGTGTACACACAGGAAGACAAAATACACAGGGCAAGATTCTGAGATACTGGGAAGGCAAATTTTGAATTGTAGAACTTTTCAATTTCGTTGGAAAAACTAAACATTTTTAAACAACACCACCTTCACCCAGCTGTCTGGTAGGCCTCTCACTAAGCCTAAGGAACAGGCTACTTCGGGAGGCAGGAGAGCAGTGCTGGTAAGAGGAAGGGCTCTGCCTCGGTGGGGAGGTCATGTCCAGGCAGGCCGCCCCCACCTGGCCCCAACTCGCCGCATCAGCACCATCTCTGATCACTCCTCCAAACACTCCCTTCCTGCCCGGCTGCTCTACTCACTGCCCTGGAACGTGTCTTGCTCACTCCCAATACTACTACTATATTTCACACTTAATATATGCCAAGCACTCTTCTAAGCAATTGATATATATTAACTCATTTAACCTTCACACACAGGTGAAGTAACTAACGCACCAAGAGGGTAAGTAACTTGCCCAGGTTCACTCAGCTAAGATGCTGCAGGGCCAGGACTCAAACTCCAGAACCTGAGCTCTTAACCACTATGCTGTATTCTCTCCTCAACAGCTTTTCCCCAAATGAAAGACTTCTTCCTTTCCCTTTTTAACTGGGGAGAAGGTTAAGCTTATCTACGCCCTCAAGAACTAGACAGGATGAGAGCCAGCCCAGTGGTGCAGTGGTTAAGTTCACACGCTCCGCTTCAGCGGCCCGGGGTTCACAGGTTTGGATCCAGGGCGCCGACCTACGCACCGCCATGCTGTAGCACGCGTCCCAAATATGAAGTAGAAGAGGATGGGCACAGATGTTAGCTCAGGGGCAATATTCCTCAGCAGAGAAGGATTGACAACAGATGTTAGCTCAGGGCTAATCTTCCTCACCAAAAAAAAAAAAAAAAGACAAGATGAGGCTGGCAAAAGGAGGCACACACAGGCAAAAGCCCTCACAAGTGAGCAGGCTGCTGCTTCTCTTGGATGCTGCGGCAGCGGATACATCTGACCCGTCAACTGAAAGGCTATGGCATCTCTCTGCCACCTGTCTTTAAACCCATCAGTATTGCCCTCCATAATGCCCTTCAGGGAGAAAGGCTGGCTGGAGAACTTAGCCCTGCCAGAGCAGAGTGGGGCAGGGCTCCTAGTTCTGAAGGGCCAGGTGTGCTGAACATGCCAACATAGGGTAAAACCAGGCCAGTTCCCCAGTGCTTCTGGAAAGCACCTCAGGGGCTGGCCTAACTAAAACCTAAGGAGGGGACAGCACAAGGTCAGAAGCATGCAGCTGTACTGCGGGTTATATAGACTGTCACCGGGCTTCCTCAGGGCATCTCTCAGAGCCACTGCCCACGTCCATTCTGAGGGATGAAAGCTACTCAACCTCACTGGCTGCCAGGCCCCTCTCCTCTTCAACTACCGAAAGCCTACTCATTCTCGAAGGGCCAGACCAAGTTCCACCTCCTTCTCCATGTCAGAGGGTGTTTCTCTCCCTTGTATTCCATTACTCAGCTGGTATACATCCAGCACACAGTGGACAGACCATGATTTCTTTGTTCTAGGCACATGCCATTCTTCTCCCTCACTGAGCTCCTCAAGGGCAGAGCCCAGAGGAGGTGCCCCTTGAGCTGGGTCTTAAAGGACAAGAAGTTATTCTGGCACAGAGAAGAGACAGGGACACACAGCAACAGACCCAGGGTATGCAGAGCATGCTGTGTTTAGGGGATTCCACGGGCAAGTGGGGAGAGACAAGACTGGCAGACCAGACTTTGAAGGAACATGCTATGGAATGTGGATTTTTTCACACAAAGTCCTGACCTCTGAATTTGGTTCCAATCTTTGAGAGCAGGGCCTGGGCATGTGCACTTCTCTTCAATGCACTGCTGGTTAGAAATCATGTGGGATTGAGGACAGACTGACTGGTGAGGAATCCGACACAGGTGTCCTGCCACAAATGAGGATGGCTTGAACTAAGCGAGCGGCAGTGGGGATGGAAAAAAGGCAGGCAGAGAACAGAGATAAAAGTGTAGTTTAGCAGAATCTGGCAAGTGGCTAGATTAGGGAGAAAGGGACGAGGCGGGCACCCCCAGGTTCTTCCTTGGGAGTAGACAAGTAGACATTAACTAAGGCAAGGCAGGGGAAGTGCGGGGCACAGGATGAACTTAGACGCCTACAAGTCTATATGCCATTCAAAGGAAAACTCTCAAGGCGGCTGGATACAGTCTGGGCTCAGGAGGGATGTCTTCGTGGTTCTCTAAGCTTTAATTCTTAACTTACTCTTGCAGCAAAGAAAACAGAAAGATCTCTTGAACATTTAGTGATACTTTTCAACGGAATGAAAATATTTTCAACTGGTACAATAAATGCTAAATCAACAGCCTCTTCAGAGGTGTAACAAGATCAGAAAAGGTTCACTTTTTTGCCCCTGAGACAAGTGTTTTTGTTCTAACAACTACCTGAAGAAAAGGTCCCAAATGTTGCAATAACTGAGTATACTCTCTTTCCCAGGGCCTGTCCCGATTATCTTCTAATAGAAAACTATTTACAGAGAATATCATTAAGGGAGGCTGAAGTAGCCCCAACTTATGCATGAATTTAGGATAAAAAATGCAATGCTTTTCTCAATTCCCAAAAACCCAGTGGATTCAGGACATTTATGCTGGCATAACATCATTTATAAAACTCCCCTCACCTTCTGACACACACGACACATCTACCAGACACCCTCATTGCTCTATCGTGTTAAATACCCAACCTCAGAGAATATAAACCTGTGCTCAACAGCAAACTAGTTCACTGCTTAGTACAAGGAATTCCAAGGAATGACCTGTTATTTAGCAACTCCTCCTACTCAATTCACTTGTGATTATGGACTGAGAGAAAGTACACCAATACGTAGTTCTGAGTGAACACTATTTAATTAGCATTATAAGGCTGCTACAAATCTCAATTCCTTGTCTCAATAGTGACATCATAATAACTAATAAAATGTCACTCCTCTCTTAAATCCACAAATTTCCCACCAAGAAAAGCCCTTCTGGGAAGATACTCAGAGGACCCTTAGGGGAGATCTGTACAATCGGGAGGTTGAAAAGAAATGATCAGACTGCAATCAATTTCCCTTAGCCACACCTACTGGTTTCACTTTTGTAGCCATTTCCCCTCCTGACTGAAGCAATGGTTACAATCTGGTTGTTCCCATCAATGCTGAATTCGCTTGCAAATTAAAATGTATTTAATGTTTTATTAACATTGTAATTCCTAAAAAGTGTTCTGAAAAAGGTTAATCCAAAATTTTGGCAAATGCTTTTTAAATTAAAGACTATAATATACTCATTTTACCTAAAACAACTTCTCAGTCTGATATATGCGGATCACTCTACTTTTAATAATGTATTTTACACTATCTGCAGACAGTCCATTGTTACAAAGAAATCTTTGATTCCGAGTGTCCTGGAGAATAGTTTTTGAGGAAATCTAAAGTTCTTTAAGATGTAATTCATTTGATTATTCAACATCTGTTTACTTTTCACCATCGAAAATCCCTTTTCTTATTTCCACTCCATGCATTGATCAACCTGCATCAATAACTCTTTTTTTTTTTTTAATTAACTAACCAGGCTTAAACACACTCAGAGCAAATGATCAGCATCATGTAACCAGCATTCCCCTACTGAATTGAAATAATTTCCATCCACAACTCAAGTAACAACATACTTCTCCACACCTCCTTGGAGTAAGAAAGGGGGCAGTGTCACAAGGGGCGTGGAACTTGGGATTTGGAGCCAGGGAGATTCAGCATCTCTCCACACCCTGGTCTGCTAGTCCACCTGAGGTAACACTCAACACATCTAAGCTTCACAGTTTTCTGCTTTGTAAAGTAAAGATGACAATACACTAAATTTCAGTGTTACTGAAAAGAAATAACTTATGTAAACAGTCTAGCATTTAATAAGTACTCAGTTAATGTTGCTCCAATTTTTTTCAAAAAATATAGTAACTCCCTCTCAGACCCCTGGGAGCATGGGAACCCCAAACCGGGTCAACAGGGCCAGACTAGGGGATACCAAGATGAATTAGGTCAAGATCCCTGCCCTTGAGGAATTCAGAACCTAGAAGGAAAGACAAGTCTAATACAAATCAGATTGTGACCAGCGCTCAAAGAGAAACATAAAGAAACGCTGTGGTCACACAAAGGAGGAAAAAACTCATTCTGAAGGGGGATGGGGGGAGGCCTCACAGAGTAGCCAGCACTGGAGTTGCACCTAGGACTTCCCTGGAAGTAAGGAGAGGAGAGGGGAAGGCAGCCTTTCTCAGGTAGAGCAAACAGCATGTGCACAGAGAGACCACATAGCAAGTGAGTAAGGGGGGGGGGGGCGGGGGGGAGTGTCTTTGGAGTCAAATAGAACTGAGTTATAACAATTCACTCTCTCTTCCTAGCCAGGAAAACTGGGGCAAGTCACCAAATCTCTCTGCATTCCGTTTTCCCACCTACAAAATGGGAATAATAGTGTCTACTTCACAGGGGGGATTAAAGATGATCATGAATGTGAAGTACAGAACTGCACAGAATACAAGCTTGGAAAAAAGGTAGCTACTGTGATTAGGTGCAAGGGTAGTAGGAAACCAATGGGCAGGAGGTGAGGCTGAACAAGCTACCCTAAGAAGGGTCTTGCATGCCAAGTAAGAAGTTAGGATTAACTGCTGAGGACAATAAAACCACAGAGGTTTTTAACAGCAGAGTAAAAGGATTAAATATTTGCTTTAGAAAAAGAACTCTGGCATCCATGAAGGAGAGCACTGGGGAGGGGACCCGAGAGATAAGGGTATGGATTCAAGTAATTTCAGTATGGTAAGAAAGGAAGGCACTCACACTCAAGACATCTTTCTGAAGTGAAATCCACAAGGCTTAATGGATGACTGCATTTGGGGAGTAGAGCAGGGAAATAAGGGAATAACAGTCCTCTCATCTGGATGACTGGGTGAACGGTGGTGTCACCGACAGAGAAGAGATGAGAAGTCTGGAGTCTGCTGACTGTTCTTTTGTGCCCACTTTCAATCCGGTTTTACGAAGTTAAATGTCGTCTCTAGCTCTTAGTGAACAAAAGAAAGGAAACGTTCCCAAGGAGGGAGGGCCCAGAGGCTGGGACTCCAAGTTCAATGTCCAGTTCTACCAACCACTGCTCTGCCCAGCAGGAACCCAAGCTCTCTATCTTCCCTCAGGAAACCAGCTCCTGGGCCTTTTTTTATTTCCGGCCCGGTGCAGCCGGGCAGCACCACCCGGGCGCCGGGTCACAAACGTCAGCGAGGTCGGCTCCGGAGGACCCGGCAAACATACTCGCGAAAGAACTAAGGCACTTCAGCATCTGTGTTCCTCACCAAAGGAACCAATTAGCAAGAAGGCACCCCGCTGCATTCAAGATACAAAGTACCAAGTTATTTTTATAAACTTTGGCCGGTTTTGACCGGAACGACTGAGGCCAACCCCCCCCCCAACTCCCCCAAAACGGCACTTGGCTTCATCAGGGAAAGGAGATCGGGATGACTAAGTGGCGGGTAGGAAAGGAGACCGGGAAGGGGAACCGCGCCGCAACCGGGGCCGACCCCACGCCTTCCTGGAGTTGGAACTTGCCGGCTGTGTGACTCCGCAGTCATAAGGCGACACTTTGTTAGGACACAGCACAATTTCAAACGACCTACCAACAAACCGACCTAACTTTTCTCGCCCGGCCTCCTCCTTCCTTCCCCAGCCCGAGCCTCCCAGCCTCCCGAGCTGCGGCCCGGCCGAGTGGGACTCCGAGCCGGTGCGCTGCGGCCCAGGGCGGGGCGGCTCGGCGGCGCGGGCTCCCAGCCGGGCTCCGGCACTCGGGCCTTCCCCGCAGGCGCCCGGTTTGGGGCCTCCCAGCCGGACCCCCACGTCGACGCCGCCCCCGGGCCAGGAGGCTGCGGCCGCGAGGAGGGGGACCGCCCAGGCTCTGGGCGGAGGGCGGCGTGGACGCCCCGGACCGGGCGGCGGGGCCGGTGGCGGCTCCCAGCGCGGCCTGGCGCTCCCGCCCAGGCTGCGGCCTAGGCGGCCCCGTTAGCTCCCTCAGCACGCGCGCGGACCGGGGCGGCGGCGGGACCACGCAGGGCGGGAAGCTGGGCAGCGGCGCTCCGAGGAGCCCCGGCCCTCCGCGGGAGCCCGAGCCCGAGAAGCCACCCCCTGCCCGGCCGGCGCCGGAGAATGGCTTTTACCTTCATCAGCCTCCTGCTGGCCGCCATCTTGGATCTGGTGCTGCTGCTTTCCCAGAATGCATCGCGGCCGGCCGGGCGGCTGGAGCCCCCGCACATCCTGGAGCGGGGGAGGGGAGGGCAGAGCGGGGCGGGGCGCTCCCCCACGTGCGAAGCGCCTACTGTGTGCGGGTCCTAATGCTGGGGAGGCCTGGGTGAACACAGGTGAATGAGACAGGCAGAGACCCTGCCTCTACGGGGCGTCCAATCCGATGGCGTTTACAAACAGTGCCTGGCACATAGTAGGTACACAATAAATTTTGGTTATATAAAATCATTAACCAAGATGACTTCAGGTGCCGCTAAGCACGGCGAAGAAAGGAAAACTAGGTGATGGGAAAGTGACTGTGGGGACCTACTTTTCATTGGGAGGTCAGGGAAGACTCACTGAGGAAATAATATAAATGGTAACAGCTAACACTGGAATCTGCAAAGTGCCCGCCCCTCTAGTGCTTTATTTTCTTTAATCCTTGAAACCACTCTATGAGATTGTTACCCTGAACAGCCCAATTACTCAGGAAACCGAAGCATAGAAAGGCCAGTGTTTGCCCAAGGTCATGCAGCTGGCTGGGAGCAGAGTCGGACTCCTGTTCTAGACTGGGCTCTGGGTGCCCCCAAGCCAATGCTGGGACCTGAAGGATGGGAAGGAGCAGCTGGGAGGCTTGGAGGAGAATGTTTCATGCAGGAGAAATGGCACTGGTAAAGACTAAGATGCCATCTGGGTGGCCAGAATGGAGTAAGAAGGATTAAAGGGAGCGAGGGAGGCAGGTGACAGACCTTGGAAGGCCTTGTAGGAACAGGAGGGGTTTGGCTTTTCTTCTATGAAGTTCCAAGGATGTAAGTAGCAGCCACGTGGTCAGATGCAGGTGTTTAAGGGGAGTACTCTGGAGAATGGAGAAGGGAGGGAGGTAGGAGGATACGAAGAGGAGTAGATAGTAGATGCTATTTGGAAGCCTGTTGCAACAATGTAAGCAAAGAGGTGCTGGTGGTTTGGACATGGGGTGGCAGTGCAGGCACACAGGGGTTCAGCTTCAGAACACATTTAGGCCTTGCGAAGGAGTTTTCTCCATTCTCAGAGCAATAGGTTTCCCATGAAAGAGAAGAAAAGGGCACTGGAGATAATATAGCCTAGAATAGGCCTGGCCTTCCACACAGCATCCTGGGATCCCAGGCTTGACATGGGGAGAGAGGAAAGGAGAAACCAGATGACAAGCCTCCTGCAGGCAAGGACCTTGTCTGCCTTTATCTCCCCCCAGGCCAGCACACAGTGGGTGCTCAATAAACATCTGGCAAGTGTATGAGGGACTCCATCAACTAGCTCTCTAGAGGCGTGGGGGACTTGGAAGCCCGGTGTGGAAACTGACTCCGTGGTCCTACTGTGTGCACTGGGCCTGGCACTTAATGCGTTCAGGTCAAAGAAAGAACAGAGCTTTATTGGGGACTGCTTCCCCCTATGGAGAACCACAGAGGAAAAGGGAGCCATGACCTGAAGAATTCCAAGCCCGCTGAGGAAGCACAATGCATACCCTTCATTTTGACACGCTAAACTGGGAATAGAAGGTGGGATTGGGAGAGGCTGAGTGCCAAAAACTAGCCTTTGCCATGGCATATTCCTGTGTCCTCACCACCACCCTATAGCATGGCTTCCTTGCACCCACTTTGCAGGTAGGGAACCAAGCCCTGAGTGGCCGGGTGCCGTTGTTAAACAAGCGCACGGGAATGCACCCAGTCCCAGTGAAAAAGCTGCTCAGTCTGTGGGGCCCCTCTCCTGCTCTCAAACCTTCATAGCTCCCTGTGGCAGGCCTGGCTTTTGATCACACCAGGTCCCCTCCGCTCAGCCAAATCCTGTTCATTCAGACCTGGCCTTTTCATGCCACCTCCCCGAGCCTCCCATTAAAAGTGGCCTTTTCCTCCTCTTCCTCCTCCTGGACTTCAGGCCCCAAACTTACCACATGCTGCTCCTTCCTCCAATCAGCACAGGGTCCTGCGTGCTTACCCGCTAGGTTCAGAGAGGGAGAGACAAAGGTGGCACCTGCCCTCAAGGAGCTCACAGTATCCTGAGGAGGCAACAAGGAAAACGACAGGTGGTGGTGAGGGTTTGGGGAGATGTGGGGGCTCAGAGGAGGGACCTGACAGGGTCCGGAGCGGGGCCAGGGATGGAAGGAGATCTTCAGCAGATGAGAGGACGAGAGACATTGCAGAGAAGAGAAAGTGCCTCTGCCAAGGCAGGGAATTGGCAATGGGCACTCCAGTGGCTACGGCTGACTGTATGCCTGGCACTGGGCACTGGACATTTACACCCACCTCTAGTTCCTTGGCACCACAGAGCAGCTAAGATGTTCTATTTCACAGGTGAGGAAACTGAGGCTCTGAGGCAAGTGGCTTGCCCTGAATCACTCAGCCTGGAACTGGGGCTCCAGGAGGTAGACCCCGATCTGGTCCATGCTGGGGAGACTCTGCCTTGACCTCCGTCTGCTGGCCCAAAGCCTCATGTCCGACATCCTTCCCTTCCCACAACCAGTGCTCCAGCCACACCACAGCCCCTGCCTCTGCCCAGGCTGCTTCCTTTGCTCTGATGCCTTTGTCGTTCCCTCCCCCTGATCCATGTGGCAAGGGCTAGTCATTCTTTTTTTTGTGTGAGGAAGATCAGCCCTGAGCTAACATCTGCCAATCCTCCTCTTTTTGCTGAGGAATACTGGCCCTAGGCTAACATCCGTGCCCATCTTCCTCCACTTTATATGGGACGCCACCACAGCATGGCTTGACAAGCAGTGTGTCGGTGCGCACCCAGGATCCGAACCCTGGGCCGCCGCGGAGTGTGCGCACTTAACTGCTATGCCACCAGGCCAGCCCTGGGGCTAGTTATTCTTAAGGACTCAACTTACCACGCTCACTTGGGTAACTTCGCAGCCTGCTGCATGCTGGGCTCCCAGCAGTGCAAATGTACAAGCATTTCATTGACTCCCCCAACCGCCCTCAGGTTGGAAGTGTTATCAACCCCATATAGAGAGGAAGAAACTGAGTAGCCAATCAACTTTTTCTCAGCCACCTGACTGTTCACAGGCTCAAGCCTGGCCGCTCTTGGACTGTGAGGCATAAATCAAGGTCCGACCTAAAGGGTTCTTCCCTTCCCTCCTCCTTCCTTCTCACTCTATCTCCTCCTGTTCTATCCTACCTTCCTCTCTCCCTCTTTCCTTCTGTCTTTCAGCAAATCCCATTGGAGTTTCTCTGTGCTTGATGAATGAAGACATTAACATGGTGCCGGGCCTCCACCCTGCCCTGACTAGATTGAACAGCAAACATTTCATGAAGGACTGTCCCCTGACCTAGAGCAATGGCCAAATGACTGGACAAATGGTTACTGTCACTGATGTCGGCGGGGCGGTGGGTAAGGCCTCATGCTTCAGGCTGCAGAGGAAGGAGGACGATTGGCATAGGTCCAGAAAGGAGAGAAGTGGAGATGGCAGAAGACGGAAGATAGGTCTGTCCTAGCCACAGTGGGTAGCTGGAAAACCTCGATGCTGCCAACAGCAACAGGGGCTTCCAGAAGCAGCAGCCATTTATTTGAAAGCTTAGGGATTACAGTTACACTCAGGCTACCAGAGGCAGTGGGCCACGCTATATTGGCACCAGTTCAGAGCCCAGACTTGGGTCACACAGGCCTGGGCACAAGTCCTTATGTGACCCTGGACAGTTTCCTCATCTGGAGAGACAGTGCCAGCCTCCCTGGCTGTGGTGAGGACTCAAGGACAAGGCCTGTAAAGTGCAGGTGGGGATGGGCTGGCCACCCACAGAGGCACACACCTGGGGAGCTGGGCCATGGCTGCCAGGGCAAGAGGTCAGCCCAGCAGTCCAGGGGGCCCCAGCCAGACAGCTACAAGCTGGCTCACACTGCCCCTCCCTGCCCAGGAGGGCATGGACCAGCCAGAGCAGGCTGCAGGGCCCAGGAAGTGGAGGTAGAGAACAGCACGGTCCCTCTCCAGGTCTCCATCCAGGAAGGGGCAGTGCTGGGGGTGCTAGGTCTCCCCGGACCTGGAGTGAGAAGACCTTGTTGAGATCCTGCTGAGTGACCCTTCCTCTCTGAGCTCCAGTTTCTCCTCAGGCAAGTGAGGACCATGACAGAACTGTCAAGAACCAATGCCAGAAGGGGCGTGGGCCTGCCCTGGGCAGGGCAGGCACAGGAGAGGGCCAGTGCAGAGGGCTGGGGGCTTCGCAGGTCCCGCTGCCTGAAGTCCAGTCTCAGCTCTGGACAGCCCTCGTGGCCTCTCCTGCCTCAGCTCACGGGGAAGCCTGCTCTGAGGGCTCTTCTCTCCATTGACACCACATCCCTCGTTCGCAGCTTCTGCCCAAGCTGACTCTACTCTGTTCCTTTGCCGTATTTGCGTTTAACCTCTGTGTCCTCCCTTCGAGGACAGAGGCCACGCCTGGCCTGTCTGCCTCTGTCTTCTTCAGACATGTATTTACTGAGTACCTACTGTGTGCCAAGCACTGTTCTAGATGCTGAGGAGACATCAGAGAACAGAAGAAAACACACTAACCCAAAAGTGAGGGAAGTGGAGTCAGAAGCTGGGGCCACTGTAGCTACAGAGGTTTGGAAGGTTCAAACCCTCTGGTGGGCTCTCA
This sequence comes from Diceros bicornis minor, assembly GCF_020826845.1. Lineage (NCBI taxonomy): Eukaryota > Metazoa > Chordata > Mammalia > Perissodactyla > Rhinocerotidae > Diceros > Diceros bicornis. Next base: position 30,065,380 of record NC_080774.1, on the reverse strand, counting down.
GGATGGAGCCCACGCCCTTCAGCAAGGCCGGGAAAGCTCTGCAAACCTCTGTCTCTGGTGGCAGAGCCGAATCAGGGCCAGGCCATGCTGGCAGAGGAGGGATGTAAACCAGATTGCCCAGGATCCCAGACCCCATGCCCACATGGCACAAAGGTCACAGACTGGCATTGTGGGGAGAGACAGCATGGCATACAGGGCTGGTGATGTGGGGAGAACTAAGACATGAGGGGGACATGTGCCTTCTCTCAGGTCAGTGGAGTCACAGAGTGTCAGGGCAATGTGTGTGTATGTGTGTTTGTGCATGTTTGTGTGCACATAATAGACAAGAGTGCCCCTAACCTAGATGTTTTCAAACTTGCTTCTAGCAGCATTCCTCTTTATGAAACCAAAGTCCTCCTTAGGACCTGATAAATGACACTGAGTGGCTGTGCCCTGTTGAAGCAGGTAGGGGCAATGTCTCCCCTTCAGTTCCCAGCACACACCCCACCCCCAACAGTCCCACAGTATTTCCCAGGAACTCTGAAGCCCTAAGGAACCCAGTTTGAAAACCACCCATGTAATCCATCTCTTTCACATTATAGGCAAGCAAGCTGAAACCCAGAGAATGCAGTGACATGGTGAGCTAATGCCCGTCTCTGTTTTCCCTGAGCTGAGTTGATGGGGATGACAAGCAGGCCACTGCACAACATGATGAGTGTAGGGATGGCAGAAGCCTAGCACTGGGGAAGCCCTGGTTTTCTCATGCACTTGACCACATTCCAGAATGCCTCTGACATGCCATGGTGGTGCCAACATGGTGGCTGCTGGGTGGTGACTCTGAGGTTCCCAGAGACTCACCCCAGTGTCCTTCTCCTTGACGGCAGCCTGTCCTCCTGACTTGACTCTTGGAGGCCCCGCTAGAGACTGCAGCAAGACATCCAGCCTGTGAAGTCCCACTCACCACCCTGAAGTGACAATCCAGCTCTGTCACAGCTGCCCATGTGTCCTGGCAAGCCACTCGCTCCCACCGAGCCTCAGGTCCTCCTCTGTCTAACGGAGATGCAGCAAAGATTCCATGGAGCCACCCTCCCCACGGCTTCCACGTCCAGCGGCCTAGCACCAGCTCACGGCTAGGGTTGTCCCCCGTCTCTCTCTCCCGCCCCCCCCCACCTCACCTCTCAAAAAGAACATCTGGAGCCATAATTCCCAGTGTTCTTGTTACTTGCCACTGCCCAAAGGCATCTCCCATGGCATACTAGGGTTCAGGGGAACCTAATTTGAAAAACATGAGTACAGGGTAAAAGGCAGTGCCCAGAGGGCCACATACTGAATGAACACAGCACGTGCTTCTCTGAGCCTCAGTTTTCCCACCTGCAAGATGGGGCTGAGATCACCGGTCCACCTACGTGGGGAAATGATTGTGTAAGTGAGAGGGGCTGTCTGTCTGCCCTGCACCAGGAGCAACCCAGGAAAGTGAGTCCTGGAAGAGAGGCAGAGTTGGGGAGGGGAAATTCACTTGGAAGCATTCTGTGGGTGGTTCATGGCTAGACAGGCATTCTCAGAGCAGCAGATGCTGAGTTGTGAGAGGCCCCTGGTACTGCCCAGGCCAGGCTGAGAAGCAAAGGGGTCTCCAATGTGACCACAGCATTAAGGTCTGGATGCAAACAGCCAGGTACTAGACGTCCATCCGCATCTTCCAGGAGCCACATGGTGCCAGGGTAGGGAGGGCAGGGAGGAGCCAGATTTAAGTAGGCTCCTGAGCTCCCAACAGCAAAGGTGGCCAGGCTGAGAGAAGCTGTGTGTGAGTGTGTGTGCATGCATGTGTGTGTGAGTGTTCCTTCTGCAGCTCGGGACCCCACCAACATCTCTGCTGAGACCTAACCAGCCTGAGGCCTCTGCCCAAGGCCTTGCTGGGCAACCTGGAGCCTGGGGCCCCAGCCCTTGCTGCCAGAGGTACCTGAATGTGGGAGGCAGGAAGGCCAGGTGGCCAGGTCAGGCAGTGCCCTTCATGCCCTTCCCACCTGTCTGGCCCTCGGTCCCTATCCTTCCTTTCTGGGAAGGGACTTTTCACTTACACCTCTGAGCCGACTCTGGGCAGGGACACAAATGTGTATCAGATATGTCCCTGCTGTAAAAGGAGAGGCCCCAGGTGGGGTGATCAGGGCAGTAGAGTCCTGGGAAGCCCGGGGCCAGCCTGGAGAGTCAGGGAAGGCTTCCTGGAGGAGGGAACCGCTAAGCTGAGGCCAAAGAACGAGGTTAGGAGTAGGTGAGTGGACAAAAATGGGGTTGTGCAGGACCTGCTAAGCAGCCAGATGACCTTGAGCAGAACTCTTGATCCATTGGGGCTTGAAACTTCTCATCTGTAAAATGAGTGGTTTAAATAATGTTTAGGAAGTGCTCAGCCCGAGCATGGTACACAGTAGGTGCTTGGTCTGCAGTGGGCATTGTTGTTTTGTGTTGGGTGAGGTTGGCATCCCAGGCAGGGGGAACAGCACCTGCAAAGGCCCCAAGGCCTCTGAGCCAGGGTATTCTCCAGACTCCTGGAAGAAGCTCGTGAGGGCCCAGGCCAAGCCCTGATGGGAAGACGGGAACTTACAGACCTCAATGCAGCTGCTTCTGCACACTTAGCCCTCGGCCGACAGAGTCCTGGTGTCCCTCCAACCCTGGGAGGCTGGTGCAATCAATACATCCATTGTGGAGAAGCTGGAAGAGGTGAGGTAATCTTCCATGGTTGCTCAGGCAAAAAGTGGCAGAGCCTGGATGGACACCCAGGTCTTTGAGGCTTCCCACCTGCCATGGGGTATCTAGAGTGAGTCCCAGAGGGTGTAGAGAGTACCTGTCCTGCCTCCACCATGGTAGCCCTGCCCAGCCTCGCCCAAATTCTTGCCTTGTGGACCTGTTTCTCTAGCTGCAAAAAAGGGACTAGGATTAGAATTAATGAGGTGCCAAGCAGGGAACCTTGCTCTGTTCTGGGCACTGTGTGCTCTCACCTCATTGAAACCTCACAAACTGAGGAAATGGATGCTCAGAGAGGTCAGGGAACTCCAGGAGGTTACACAGCCCAGAAGGGGGTGTATTATTAGTCCATTTTACAGATGAGGACACGGGAGTGGTGGCAGAAGCTGAAGGACTGTTTGACCCCAAAGACCTGCCAGCCCTAACCACCAGACACACTGCCCTTAGAGAGCCATGGAAAGTTCTCTGGCCTTGCTGTCTCCAGGGAGGTGGTGTAGGGACCCAGACGGGTCCAGAGGGGCCTCCGGCTTTACCTTTTGGAGAAGCAGGCAGCCCCAGGCACTCCTGGGTCAGATCAATGGGTGGGGTGGGCTGGGCCCCCACAGCAGCCCCATTCTCTTGCCTCCCTCCCCGCCTCTCCAACTGGCCGGCCTTCCACTCTGGGTTCTGCTTGATCTGCTCTTCTTCTGCACATGTGAAATGTGAGACTCTCCCTGGGAGTAAGACTGAAGAAGGGTCCTCAGAGCCGCGATCCTGAGATTGGACTGATGGAGTCAGAGTACCCAGGAATCTGGAGGCAGAATTTTGTAGGTTTGAATCTCCACTTAGCTACTTCTGGGTTGTGTGACCATGGAGAGGTCCTAATTTCTCAGAGTGTCCTTGCAGGATGACTGTAAAACTAAGCCAAGAAAACATAAGTCACAGCTTTGGTCTTCAAAGTAGACTTTCTTCTCTCCTGTCTTGGCTGGCACCATGTAGAGGCCACAGGCTCAAGACTTCTCATCTGTAAAATGGGCATAGGAGTTTTAAATAGATAATGTATGCAAATGCTTAGCACCGCAGGGGTCTTTGGAAGGGTAGGTGCAGTAGGGGTGCAGGTGAGAGGTGCACTCTCCCCTAGTTAGAGGCCCAGGGCTTACCCCCAAGTTTGGGCATATCCCATTGCAATTCTCAGCCACCTAGGCCAAACATGCCACCTCAACCCACGGCAGGGCGAGGCCAGATCTGCTCACACCCTATTGGTGATCTTGACTCACACAAGAAGCCCCTTTCTCTAGGCCTGAAGGAGGGGCCAGGGCTTCCCCCTGGGCCCAGCCGCCTGAAAGGGATTGTACAGTGCCTGGGAGAGTGCCCGGGGTGGGTCACGTGGCACCAGGAACAGGGCAAGGCCTGGGGCCAGAGACCCCTGGGCATCCCGGAAGGGCCGTGAGCTGGGTTGAGCAGGAGTGTGGAGAGCCCAGCCCCGGCCTACGCAGCCGGGAGAGGAACGCTGGCTAGTGCACCCGTGGCAGGGGCTGGGGGAAGACGCTCAGAGGCGGAAGGGGCGCGCGGAGACCCCCAGGGAGCGCCGGAAGGGGCGCGCGGGGCGGTTGGCCGCGGCCGGGGCGGCGGCCGTTGGCGAGCGGCAGTCTGGGCCGGGCGAGCTCAGGCTTCTTGCCCGGCCGCGGCCACCATGACCAAGGACTCGCCCAGCCCTTTGGGCGGCAGCCGCGCGACACCCAAGAAGCCGAGTAGTCCAGGCCCGGCGGCGGCGGTACTGGAGGAGCAGAGGCGGGAGCTGGAGAAGCTGCGGACCGAGCTGGAGGCGGAGCGGGCGCGCGGGCGGGCCGAGCGGCGGCGCTTCGCGGCCCAGGAGCGCCAGCTGCGGGAGGTGGCTGAGCGGGAGCGGCAGCAGCTGGTTGACCATCTGCGCTCCAAGTGGGAGGCACAGCGCGGCCGGGAGCTGCGGCAGCTGCAGGAGGAGATGCTGCGGGAGCGCGAGGCCGAGATCCGGCAGCTGCTGCGCTGGAAGGAGGCCGAGATGCGGCAGCTGCAGCAGCTGCTGCACCGCGAGCGCGACGGCGTCGTGCGCCAGGCCCGAGAGCTTCAGCGCCAGCTGGCCGAGGAGCTGGTGAACCGCGGCTACTGCGGCCGCGCGGGGGCACCAGAAGTCGCCGCCGCGCAGTGCCGCTGTCGCTTGCAGGAAGTGCTGGCGCAGCTTCGCTGGGAGACGGACGGTGAGCAGGCCTCGCGCATCCGCCACCTGCAGGCGGCGCTCGACGTGGAGCGCCAGCTCTTCCTCAAGTACATCTTGGAGCACTTCCGCTGGCACCCCGCTTTGTCCGGCCCCCACGACCCCCAGGCAGTGCATTCTTCGGAAGAGCCGCCGCCCGAGACTGCCGGCGCCTCTCGCGGCCCTCCGAAGTCTGCCTGTCGACTCGAATCCCTCGACAGCCTGAGCGCTGGCGTCCGCGTGCGCTCCTGCTCCCTCGACGAGGTGCCCGCGGCGTGCTCCGACTCCCCAGACAGCCTGCTCCCCACGCGCGCCAGCTCCCTCGATTCCTTGACACCAGCGCGTTCCCACTCGCTCAACAGCACCCTGAGTCGCCCCAAGGCCCCCAAATCCGAGGAACGGGCCTCCTCCTCGCCAGACGCCTCCATCCTGGGCTCCTTGAGCCCCCTGCCGCCGCCACCGCCACCGCCGCCGCCACCGCCACCACCACCAACGGAGCACAAGAGACCTAGAGACCCACGAGGAGGAGAAAAGGCCGGGAGCCAGCCCTGCGAGGCCCCAACTCTCTCGCCGCTGGGCCTGGACTACCGCGAGCTGGTGAAGCAGAACTCAGCACTGTCCCGGGCGGTGCAGGCGCTGGCGCGCCGCTGCTCTGGCCTGCGCGAAGAGAACATGCAGCTGCGGCGCGCAGGCTTCCCCGACGAGGCGAACGAGAAAGTGATGCGTCTCAAGGTGAAGCACGCGGAGTTGACAGGCCTCGCGCGGCGCCTAGAGGATCGGGCCCGCAAGCTGCAAGAGACCGACCTGCGGGCTGTGAGCGCGCCTGTGCCTGTCGAGAGCCACGCTGGCCTGGAGCTGTGCCAGGCCTTCGCCCGCCAGCGTGCCCGGGACTTGTCGGAGCAGGCGAGCGCGCTGCTGGCCAAGGACAAGCAGATCGAAGAGCTGCGGCAGGAGTGTCACCTGCTGCAGGCGCGCGTCGCCTCGGGCCTCGGCAGCGCCCCGCACGCTGCGGGGAGCGCCGCCCGAACCCAGTGCCTCAACGTCAGCGACTTGGACCGGCTGCAGCGTGAGTCCCAGCGGGAGGTGCTACGCCTGCAGAGGCAGTTGGCGCTGCAGCAGGGCCCCGGCGGCGCCCGAGCCGAGGCGGGCCGGGAGAGCGCACCCTGCGAAGAGGCGCAGCGCCAGGTGCAGGAGCTGGAGCGCGAGCTGGGCGCCCGGCGGCTAGAGTGCGAGGAGCTGGGCGCGCAGGCGGCGGCGGCGCGGCGGCGCGGCGAGGAGGCCGAGGCGCAGCTGCAGGAGGCGCTACGCGAGGGCGCCTGGCTGGCCAAGGAGAACGCGCGGCTGCGGGCCCAGGCAGACTGGACGCAGAAGGTGGCGGCCGAGAACAATGACGTGCGCGGGCAGCTGGGCCGCGCGTGCCAGGAGCGCGACGCCGCCGGCTGGCTCGCGGAGCAGCTGCTGCAGCAGGGGACACGCGGGCAGGGCAGGCAGCAACAGCTGCAGCACGACGTGCAGAAGGCCCTGCGTGATCTCCAGGCTGCCCGGGAGGAGATGCGGGCACTGCAGTGTCAGCCTGGTCACTCTCCCCAGGAACCCCTGGAGGCCCCCCAAACCTTGGAGTACCAAGGTAAAGGTAGTGGAAAGACCAAGTTCAAGCCAGGGCCTGAAGACCAAGCATCTTCACAACCCAGCAGAGACGAAAAGGAGAAGAAGGAAGCCTTCCTACTGGAGACCCCAGTTGCCCTTGGGGAACCAGCCAGTGCCCCCCAGGTGCCAAGCAGAGTCCCAGCCAGCCGACCTCTGGACTCCAGGACCCAGGCCAAGAAAACCTGCTCCCAGTCGAACTCCTCTGAGGTGGAGTCCATGTGGGCCACCGTGCCGTTTTGCCCTACTCTAGACATGGACACAGCCAGCGAGGTGGAGGATCTGGAGCCTGATAGTGTGTCTTCAACTCTGGAAATGGGGGACTCAGAGGCCCCTGCCACTTCCAAGTTCAAGATCTTCCTGGCTAGGTATAGCTACAACCCGTTTGAGGGGCCCAATGAGCACCCTGAGAGCGAGCTGCCCCTCACAGCTGGGGATTATGTATATATCTTTGGGGACATGGATGAGGACGGCTTCTATGAAGGGGAGCTTGGGGACGGCCGCCGGGGGCTGGTGCCCTCCAACCTGGTGGAGCAGGTTCCAGACGGTGACATCTTGGGCTGCCTGCCCCCTGAGGCCCCTGACCTTGGCCCTACTCCACTCCTGGCTGGGCAGGGCAAAGCTTCGAAGGAAGATGCTGTTCACAGCTTATTACCTGGGAAAGCCCAGGAAGCTGTGGACAGGAGGCCATGCCAGATGGTGAGGGCAGGCTCCAAGACAGAAGTGGCAATGGAGATCTCAGATGCCAAAACAGAAGATGGCTGGCTGGGCTTGCTGCAGAGTATGGAGGAGGAGGGCTTCTCCAGACCCCTTCTGGGGGCCAACGGGGTCCTTTTTGTGGCCCCCATGCAACTACACCTGCAAAGTGTTGCAGCCACTTCGGCCGAGATCACATGGGTCTACAGCAGCAGCAGCCACCCCCACGTGGTATACCTTGATGGCCAGGAGCATGCCCTGACCCCAGCAGGTGTGAGCTGCTACACCTTCCACAACCTGCATCCCGGCACACGGTACCAGGCACGGGTGGAGGTCCGGCTGCTGTGGGACTCGCTGCAGGTGCACTGGGAAACGATGTCCTCCACCATCACCTTCGACACGCCCTTGGCAGGACCCCCTGACCCTCCACTGGATGTGCTGGTGGAGCGCCACGCCTCACCAGGCCTCCTGGTGGTCAGCTGGCTCCCGGTGACCATCGACTCAGCTGGGTCCTCCAACGGAGTCCGGGTCACTGGCTATGCTGTGTATGCTGATGGGCTCAAGGTTGCAGAGATTACCGATGCCACCGCTGGGAGCACTGTGTTGCAGTTTTCTGAGCTCCAGCTGCACCTGATGTGCCAGAAGGTCTCGGTGAGAACTATGTCTCTTTGTGGCGAGTCCCTGGATTCCGTGCCAGCTCAGATCCCTCACGACTGCTTCACCTGTCACCGATTGCCAGAGATGTCTCCCTTTAGCTACGCATGCAGTGACCCGTCTACCTGCAGAGTTACCTTCTCCTTCTGCCCTCAGAGGCTGGCCCTATCTTCCCTGAGTGCCAAGGCCAGCCCGCATATCCCCGGAAGTTGTGGGGAGCCCCAGGCCGAGTTCCTAGAAGCATTCCCTGAAGAACCCTCAAGGAGGTGGTCCCCAATGCCCAACTTGAGTTCAGAAGGAGAATGTCCAAGCACAGGGTCTGGCTGCCAAGCCCGGGGGCCCACAGAGGCCCAGGAGGTCTGCAGAAAGGACCTGCTCTTTCAGAAGAGTCCCCAGAACCACAGGCCACCTGTGCCCAGTGGCCAGTCTGGCGGGGAAGAAGACCACGACCAGCACATGGGCACCAGCCAAAGCCCTGCTCCAAGCATCATCCATCCATCCCCTGAGTGTGGGCCCAGGAAGAAACCACGTCAGGAAAATGTTGCCCTTGAGAAGGTCCTTAGGCAAAAGCAAGATGCCCAAGTGTTCGCTCCTCCCCAGCTGGGCACCAGCCAAAGACATGTGTCTGACTTCTGTGACATTTTGCAGGAGGAGGAGGCAGTGTGCTTTGGACTGTGGGGCACAGAGAAGCAAGAGCAGAGAAAGGAGCTTAGGACTCAGAGCAGGCGAAGTCAGGCTCTGGGGGGCAAGAGAGAGTGCCAGCTCCATGAGCCCAGCTCGGCTCTGTGTCCAGCTCCGTCCAGCAAAGTCATTAAGATGTCCAGGGGCGGCACCCCCCTGCCGAGGACAGGGGTGGACACTCCGGCCAGGGTCTTTGTGGCCCTCTTTGATTATGACCCCCTGGTGATGTCTGCCAACCCTGAGGCAGCAGAGGAGGAGCTGGCCTTCCAGAAAGGGCAGTTGCTGAGAGTGTGGGGTTCTCAGGGTGCCCACGGCTTCTACCGTGGTGAATGCAATGGGCAAGTGGGCAACATCCCTGGACACCTGGTGGCTGAGGTGGAAGTGGGCATGGAGCGGACTGATGGAAGGTGGCATTTACCAGCTCAAGGGCACCTGTCCTCTGCGGCCCACCTCGATGACTTTGGGGGGCTCACCAATCTCCAGAGCTCCTTCCCCATGCCCCAAGGGAATCCCAGGAGGCCCCGACTGTGGACACCAATGACCATGAGAGCAGCTCTGGACTATGACCCCAAGGACGAGGGAGCAGGGGGCCCGGTGAAGGGCAAGATGTCATTGAGGGCAGGGGACGTGGTCAAGGTCTACGGGCCAGCGGATGACAAGGGATTCTATTACAGGGAGTTGGGTGGCCGCAGGGGCCTAGTCCCGGCCCACCTGCTGGATCACATGTCCCTCCATGGAGAGTGAGCAAGGCTCCCCACCGGGGTAGTGGCCTCTGGCCCCCCACAGCCTGCCAGAGGAGGAGCAAGCATGCAGACCCTTCCACTAGCACCCCTCCTAGCCTCTGTGAGCAGTGCTTGCCCCAGGCACTGCTGTCGGAAACCAATGGCAGTCCCCGGGTGTCCCCTAGCCTCTGAGAGCAATAGTGCTTAGGTTTGAACTGAACTGTTTCCAAAAGAAAACAGAACAAGCAGCCCCTGAGACTCTGACATGCTGTTTCAGAGTTGTCAGTAACCATGACAGGTATTTGAAGTGCCTTTTTCTGTGTTCTTTAGGAGTTTAACATTATTCATCCATTGCCTTGTACGAAAGTCTCAAGAAAAGCCTGCCTCTTAAAAAAAAAGCAAGCAGAATGTTATTTTCTACCTTATGTTCAACTCCTCATTAAAATGTTCATAGAAAAAAGAAAAAGAATATTTCAGAAGCAAAAGCACAACCAAGGGACACACCAAGCCTGCCCTTCCTCCCTCTTTCTTCTGTCTAACAGGCCTGCGAGGGCTGCAGACGTGTTTCCCAGCCCGGGAAGGGAGGGCACCCCCTTACTCTTTAGGGGGGCTCAGCTCAGGGTCCGCTGGCAGGGCCTCCGAGGGTCCAGCCAAGAGCCAGGGCTGAGAAGCAGGGCCCCAAAGGCTCTGCATGGCCAGCCTTTCCCATGGGCATCCCTGCACTGGGACCATGACCCTGGTGGCTGCCCTTTGTGGAGGGTGGGGTCAGCATCTCCCAGCTGGGGGTCCCACTCTGCAAATTAGTAACTTCTCCCTTTCCCCAGCATGTCTCACTTCTCGAGGGACCTCCCTGGGAGGGTATTTTCCTGTTTACCTCATTTTACAGAAAAGCCATCCAAGGCTCCAAGTCCCTCTGTCAGGTCACATGGCTGCAGAGCTGCTTCCTCCCGTGGTCTTCTGGGGCTCCCCTTCCCAGAGAGTGGAGATGAAGGGTGGCCTTCCTCGTCCTCTGCTTCTGTTTGATGCCCCTTTGTTTCCCCACGTCCAACAACGCAGTCAGAGGAAGGGGAATGCCTTCCCAGGAGCAGGAGGAAATGCCCAGAAGCATTCCCAGGTGGAAGGATTGGAGCCATAGGCAGGTTCTTTGGAAAGTTGGTGAATTGGGTCCAGAGGGTTCCACCACGCTGTCCCTGGGGCTGAAGGCTGGGAACAGAGACGGGGTAGGCCCAGGGGCCATCTCAACCTGCACACTTACTGCTGCTTTATCCTCAAAGAACACAGGCACTAACTTGGCAGCTGTGGTGTGCACGCACACACTTACCACTCCTGAGTGGAAGGCTGCAGGCTTCAGCCTGCAGAGAAAACTCTCCTTACTCCCCATCCACTGAGGGCCACCATCATCCCCCTCGTGTTGACAACCACCCATTTGTACAGTGAGAAAGCAGACTCAGAAGGCTCCACAGCTGGCCTGGGGAAGAACCTGGATAGGCTCAGAATTTCTTTTTCTTTTTTTCAGTTGTGATAAAATATACATAAAATTTGCCATCTCAACCATTTTTAAATGTACAATGCAGTGTATGAAGTACATTCTCATTATGTGCAACTAATTTGCAGAACTCTTTCCATCTTGCAAAAGTGAATCTCTGTACCCATTAAACAATAACTCCCTATTCCCTCCTCCCCCAACCCCTGTTAACTTCTAATCTATTTTCTGTCTCTATAAATTTGACTACTCTAGGGACCTTGTATAAGTGGACTCGTACAGTAAATTTGTCTTTTTGTGACTGGCTTATTTCACTTGGCATAGTGTCCTCAAGGTTCATCCATGTTGTAGCAAATGTCAGAATTTCCTTTTTAAGGCTGAATAATATTCCATTGTTTAGATATACCACATTTTGTTTATCCATTCATCCCTTGATGGACACTTGGGTTGCTTCCACTTTTTTGGCAATTGTGAATAATGCTGCTATGAACGTGGGTATGGAAATATCTCTTCTCAGCTTTCACAAATTTTCAAACCATCAGATCCCTGTGAACTCACAACCCAACCCAAAATGGAACCTGAGGACGATGAGCAACAAGAAAACTGCTCCTGCAAGAGAGGACAGCCCAACCCCTCCCAGCTCCTGGGCTCCAGATTGGGAGGCTTGGTGGGCTGCCCACGGGCTGAGGGGTGGGGACAAATATGGTTCCCACACATTGGAAGAGCAACGACAGTTTAGTAAGGAATAGAAACTTTCTTAATTAATAGGTTAATAGAAACTTTAATCAACATGCTTTCAAAATTAAATACAATAACTGTAATTCCATAAGAACCACAAATGCAACCCAACAAGAATTTTGCTAGCCATAGTGTTCCATCACTGTTTACTTATCTTTACATCCTTCCCTGACCACTGGCCAAGATCGCTCACCTTTTTTCCAACAGCTGCAGAATAGTCCCTCTCATGGCTAGGAAGTGGTGCCCCACCCCTCCTTCAAGCCCCCATCCTGCTTTATTTTTCTCCATTGCTCTCATCCACACTGGGTATGTTACCTGTGATTTTTCTTTTCTTTTCTTTTCTTTTTTTAATGAGGAAGATCAGCCCTGAGCTAACATCCATGCCAATCCTCCTCTTTTTGCCGAGGAAGACTGGCCCTGGGCTAACATCTGTGCCCATCTTCCTCCACTTTATAGGGGACGCCACCACAGCATGGGCTGACAAGCTGTGTGTCAGCGCACACCCGGGCTCAGAAGCTGGGCTGCCAGCAGCAGATCACGCGCACTTAACTGCTACGCCACCGGGCTGGCCCCACCTGTGGTTTTTCTGTTGTCTCATGTTCCAACCATCTCCCCACCAGAATGTAAGCCCCACAAAAGAAGAGCCCTCTTTGGCTCTTTCATTGCCTGACACATAGTAGGTTCTCAGTAAATGAATGCTGAATGAAGGAACAAGCAGTTTTCAACCATCCTGTGAATGTGGCCCCTGTGCAGAGCTCCAGACATTCACACCAAGCACTGGGCTGCTCCACCAACTGGAATAGAGTAAGACATGGACCCCGGGCAGCAGAGCACCATGGGCACTGGGGTGGGTGAGGAGAGGGGCATCCTAGGCAGTGGGAACAGCGGAAGCAAAGGCCCTGAGGCACGAGAATAATGAGTGGCTGCACAATTGGGGAAACTCGGGGATCAGTGGCACAGGGAGGGGGAAAGGGATTGGGGACAGGTACCCACCAGCTGGTGAGGGCCCCCTCTCCTGGAAGGGCTTCAAAGTCAGTCTCCGGAGCTTCCTCCCGTTGCCACCAGGGGACAGCCTGGCTGCACTGAGGGTTGCTCCCCAGGGACTGTGCACCTGGGCAGAGCTGCCTGGCCCCACACCTGCCTGCTCAGGCCGGAGCCCCAGGGTCAGGGTGAGCAGGAAACATCGCTTTGACCCTGCAGGCCTGGGATTCAGGCCCCGCCCAGCCCTGTTCTCTCCCTCCCCTCTCCCCAGAGCACCCTGGGGAGCCCGGCTCCACCCACAGGAGCTGTCCTTCCAGGGGACCTGGGACCAGTATCAGGCCTGGCAAGTCTGACACCCAGCCACAGGAAAAGCTCCCTCTTCACTCAGTGCAGTCGTGCTCCTGCAAATCCCAGTTTTCCCAAGCTAGAAAACACTCGAAGTTTTAGTAAATGAATAAAGAAGCACAAGGCCTGGTGGGCTGGGGGAGGCAAGGCCACAGAGTGGAGAGCAGCTGGGCTCAGGAACCCAGCCATCGGTGTCTGAACCCTGGCCTGCCAGTGGTCTGCCAGCTTGGAGGCCTCCCTGAGCCTCAGTTTCCTCATCCATGGCAGATCATGTGTGCAGAGCCCTTGACCAAGGGTCAGGACCCAAAGGGAGAACAAGAAAGTCGGTGAGGGCAGAGGTAGCAGGAGTCTGGGGCAGGGGCAGCTGGTTCTGGGTCCAGCTTGTGTCCCACAAGGGCCCTGAGAACCAGAAGAATTTGAGCAGGGGCAAGGGGAGGCCACGCAGGTCTGGCGAGGTGGGCAGACTGGGAAGGAGCAGATGCCTGGTGGTGGCCTGTACCAGGCCCCCTCCCCACCTGACCAGATGACCTGGAGGCCCAAAGCCTGTCCGGGCCTGCCCAGGAGGGGACAGTGGAACGGGAAGCCCAGCTGGCCTGAGGGCAGAGGGGCCTCCGGAGTGGGCAAAGAGGCAGCACTCGGAGAATTCAGAGAGTTCTGGAGCAAGGGTCATTGAGCCTGTCCTGGCGATGTCCACTTCTGCCCAGGGCCCTCTGGTCAGAGCAAGTCTCAACTCCTCGCCAGCCCTCCCCCCATGGAGGAGAGACTTTCAGACCTCTCTCGTCAGGGAATCTCGTTTCCTGCTCCTGCTCCTCACAATGTTGGCATGGGTTACCCCGTTACACAAACCAGGAGGCTGAGACTCAGTGGCAGGAGCAAAAGTAGCTGCTACAAAGGCATCATGGAGACAGCCACGCAGCTCGTTCCAGTCTTTTCCACACCCCACCTGCCGTGGGTCCCACGCTCCCTGCCAGAGTGCCCCAGACCAGCCCATCTGAGGTGACCTGCACCTCCTGCCCTCTACCATTGTGCATTTTCAAAATGTAAGGTTAACAGATCAGTTTCAGAGTCATTGTATGAAATCTGTGTTACAGGAACACAACAGGAAATACGCAATATAAAAAGCTCAGAGATACCTCCAAGGCCCATTTTAGCTTATTCCACTTTTTGGTCACACTTGGTCTGCCTGTCATCCCCTGGAGGTCGGGTCTGGAGGCTGAGTGGAAGCATGTGGGAGGTCAGGGTTTCCACCTAAGGTAGAACACACTGGGCCAACTCAGGTCTTGTGAAACCAAGCACATTTTCAGGTGGAGCCAGCCCCAGGAACCCAGGCACGGTGGGTTCCTGGGGCCGTGGTGACGCCACTGACATCCCAGCTGGCCCCAGAGGTCTAGCTAGCCTTTTGGCTCAGACCTGCCTGTCCCTGCCCCAGGTGGCAGGTGGGGTCTGCAATGGGTTGGTTCTGGGCTGAAATGCCCTGTATTTGGAGGTCCCCCCTCTCTCCAAAGCCCTGGCCTCTAATACCTGGCTACAGGCTTGTGTGCCCCACTGTGCCCTGAACCCCCAAGTAAACTCCCTTCAAATCCTCCTGTAACTGACCACCTGCCAGGTTGTGCCCACCTGGCTGGACCACCAGGACATTGACCTCAGCTTGGGTGACCCCACTGGCCACACTCCCTTGATCAGGGTGCTTTGGCTAGAAGGTGGCCTCCTGCAGACCTAGCCCCTCCTGCTCAGCCTGAGAGTGGGGTGGGGGCTGAATTTGAATCCTGGACCACCCACTTCCTGGTCAGGTGACCTCTGGGCGGTTTCTTGACTCTTGGCCTCAATTTCCTCTTCCCTAAAATTGGCCTTCTGGCTGCCCTACCTCTTCAGCCAGCTCACTCCAAGATGTCTTTCAACAGTGCCCTCCATCCTGTCCTGGGGCAGCTTCTCCAGCCAGCCCCACCCTTACTGGATTTAGCCACCTCTCCCATGTGCAGGGACAGCCTCCAGGCGTAATCCCTGAGTTCTGGAATTACTCATTCACTCTGCTTCCTCCCCCATCAGACTGGGTCTTGCTCCTCCTTGTACCCTCAATGCAGGCATCCAGACCCAGTGTGGAGCAGGCATAGGGGTTTGTGGGCCGACCCGTCCCTAATTTAGGAAAGGCACCAGCTGGCTTGTGACCAAGATCACCTCAAGAAAGAGTTGGCCTGGGGCTCTCGGTGGCCACACTTCCCAATGAGATCTGACCTTTTGGGGCCCTCGCCATGCCCCTTAACTCACGTACTGCTTGTGGCCACCCCATCCAGGTGGTGAATTATTTACCCCTTTTACAGATGGAGAAACTCAGGCTCAGAGAGAGAGGTCATTCATCAAGGTCGTTCAGCAAGTTGGTGGCAGAGCTGGAGGTCCGAACCCAGGTGCGTCCCTTTGCCCCTTGCCCTTATCTGGAGGATTCCTTCCCCCAGCCTGGGGGCAGGGCCTGGGTCTAGGGAGGAGGCCAGAGGGAGGGACAGTCAGGAATTCAAATTGGTAGAGCTGGTGGGGGGAGGGTAGGAGGTGCTGGGGAGTGGCCAGTAGTTAGGGCTTGGGCAACAGGGCCCTCTGCAGAGCTACATTGTGGGGAGGGAGGGGGCAGCCAGGCAGGCACAGACTGCTGAGTCAGAGATGCCCCAGGGTCTCCAAGGGAGGCATCTGGAGGGTGGCGGTGGGCTGGGGCCAGTGAAGACACCCTAGGGTGATGGGCCAAGGGGTAGAATTGGGCGCTGAGGCCCCACCCCAGGACCACTGGGATTTAAGGAGAAAGAGGCCTCAGAAAGGGCAGGGGGCCACATTTTCCAGAAGGAGGGAGTGGTCAGCCTCCACAAGGTCAGGCAAGATAAGGGCCACTGGGCCCAGCCTCCCTCGCAACTGTGACCAGAAGCTGCTGTCCCAGCACAGGGGCTTCCTGGTATCCTGGCCATGAGGGAGCTGGCTCCTTCCCCCACTGCCACAGGAAGCCCCGGGGCCCCAGTGATGGGAGAAGGCTCCCCAAAGAACACTGCAAAGCTGGAATTGGGAATTTCAAGCCCTCTCCAGTACGTGGCCTTGGTCCACTCCCACCCCTCTGGCTACATAAGCAGAGCTCCCATTCCTGCCCAACTTTCTTTAGGAATGTAGAAGCAGCTATAGGAATGGAAACACAACATGTATATAATTTCTAATATAGATGCGATTATATTGTACATACTGTTCTGCATCTTGCTTCCTCCACTTAGTAGAACGTCCTGGCTGACTTAACAGTAAATCTTGCCTGCTTCTTCGCCTGCCTGCCTGGTGACGGGGCCACCGCCTTCAGCTGGGTTCCCGGGCTGTCTTGCCTTCCCCAGGTTACCGGTGGAGGGGGCTCCTCCACACACCTCCAGTGCAAATTTATTCAAGACTCCTGGTGCTAGCCTGGGCTGACGATGCTCCCCACCTCTTGGCTCTCATCACACCCCGTGGTCCCACCTGGTTGGCACCTGCTCTGCAGCGTCCTCTTGGTGCCTCAGAAGGCCCTCTCTCCCTTCAGGGATTTGTACATGCTGTTCCCCTGCCTGGCTTCTCCATGCTTCCCACTGAGTTTGGCCTTAGGTCTCACCTATTAATTCACGCGTGCACCAAATAGTTATTGACCACATAGGTGCCCGGCCCCGTTCTGGGCACCGGCTGCAGCAGTGAACAGTGGATGATTCTGGTTTGTGGAGCTCACATTCTAGTGTTCTAGTGAGGGCGAGAGAGTCCAGCAAGGAAGCGCACACATCAGCAAGGATGGTGCAGGGACTGGGAGGGGAATGAGGAGGGAGGATGGAGAGTGAAGGGCGGCTGTCCCTGCCCAGCTCCAGCCCCCCTGTGAGTATTCTCTCCTCTCCCACCTTGGCAGTGGTCTCCAGGGCCCAGAGACCACTGCTGTGCTGTTCACTAGCCTGGTGCCCAACTCATCATCATCATCAACTGTTGATTGAATGACAATCGGGTGTGTGGCCTCCCTTGGGCTCAGGGTGCCTGGCTTTGCCTGGAGCTGTGGGATGCCAAAGCTCTCCCTGTTGTGAGGCATGGCCTTCACTCTAGGGAATGTGCACATTGGGGGGACTTTTCTTAGATGGTGTGCTGTTTTAAGAGGCTGCATTGAGCACATGCTTGGCAGAGGGGCCAGGGTCTGACCTTGGGCAGGCAACTTAACCTCTTTGAGCCTTGGTTTTCTCATCTACAACGTGGGGTAGTAACTGCATCCATCTTGTGGGTGGTGCCGAGGAACAGCAAGCCCGTGTGTGTGAAGGGCTCCGCTCACACATGGAGTGAGGACTCAAGGTTGGGAGCCAATATTAGCAACCAGAATTTGGGTGGGGCTGTTGCTCCTGCAAGAGAGAGTCTGCTACCCAGTGAGCAACTTGAATGCTAAGCTTCTGCAGTGCCACTCTGTGTCCTGTGTGTACCACCCACGTTGCATTCCCGACAACAGGGAATGAATGAACACTACCTGGCTTGGGAAGCAGCCGCTGGGGTGCATTGTGGCAGGAGGGAAGTGGGGGTTGGGAGGAAATTCATTCATTCATTCGTTTGACTTTTAACCTATTTGGTATCTATTTGGTGTCGGGCATGAGCTGGGTATTAGGTTGACAAGAACGAACCCGACAAAGCCTTCGTGCTCTCAGGGCAACTGCCCAGTGGCAGCATCAGGACTGCACAAGGGTGAGCAGCCAGGGATCAGGGGAGACTTCCTGAAGGAGAGGGTGTCTGAGCCAAGGAGGAGTTTGCCAAGCAGAGGTGGAGAAAAGGAGGAAGGGTGGGCCGGGCAGGAGGCTCCCTGAGTGCTAATGCCCAGAAGTGGGAGAAGAAGTCGTGGCATCTACAAGGAACAGGGAGTTTTCCAACGTGGCTTGAGCTTGGGATGGGGGGAGGGGAGATGTGATCTTGTATGGACATAACTTACACTAAAATATTTTTTTTTATAATTTTATTTATTTATTTATTTTTCCCCCAAAGCCCCAGTAGATAGTTGTATGTCATAGCTGCACATCCTTCTAGTTGCTGCATGTGGGATGTGGCCTCAGCATGGCCGGACAAGTGGTGCATCGGTGCCCGCCCGGGATCCGAACCCGGGCCGCCAGCAGCAGAGCGCGCGCACTTAACCGCTAATCCACAGGGCCGGCCCTATACTAAAATATTATTGATTGCTTGCCTGAAATTCAAATTTAACTGGGCATCCTGTATTTTTTACTTGTTAAATCTGGCTGTGCTGTTAAGAAGCTGGGATTTACCCTTTTGCGATATTTTGTATACTTGTTTTCTTTTTTTGTTAAGAAAAGATGATGGTAAAAGTAATGACTCAGCTCCACCATCCTTACTTGATCATCCTCCAGGACATAACAACCACAGTTCCCTTACCCAGGGCTCGCCGGAGCCTGGTTCTGTATCCCACCTGCCTCATCTCACTCCATCTCACTCCACCCTCCCGAGAGCCCTGCGGGCAAGTGCCTTTATTACTCCCAAATGACTGATGAGGAAATGTGCTCAGAGGTGTTAGGTCCTGTACTAGACACAGAGAATCCAGAGCGAGTTGGGACGCAAAATACACCTAATTCTCAATGGTTCTCTTTTTTATATTTCCATATTGCCTTCCACCCAAATATAGTTTTACAGTGTTGCCGTTGGTGAGAACCAAATTTTGAAATCTGCTATTTTCACTTAATATTATACCAAAAATTTCCCCCAAGTTTTTAGGTGCTTATGTAATATTGCACTAGAAGCAGGAGAGTAACCATGCTTGGATTTTATAAAGTGCTTGGCAGGAAATAGGCTTGTGAGTGGACACTGGAGGTGGGGAGACCATCCAAGGCTGCCTAGTAACCAGGACAGAGACAGTGAGAGTCTAGCTCATCGCAATTTAGAAATCTTGTCTTTTTTCCCCCTTGGACTTTTTTTTTTCTTTCTGATTTTAAAAGAAATATGTACTAAGTATAGAAAACTTGGAATATTCAGGAAAGTTAAAGAAGCAGAAAATATAAAAACTCACCCACAGGACATGAGTTACTACACAACCTTGGGGAAGTAGCCTGGCAAACCTATTAAAATTGAAAACGCCCACATAACATTTAACCCATAGCTTCTACTTCTAGAAAACTCTTCTACACAAGTAAAGGCAGGAGGATGCAAAGATATATATCCCAGGGCTTTAAAAAAATTTTAATAGTACCAAACTGTAAATAACCTGAACTAGCCATAATTAAGGGAAGCGTTCATGAAACCCCCATACTCTGCAATCTTTGTCAGCTATTAAAGGATGAATTATGGACATGAACTAGAAAGATGTCTGTGATAGATTCTTAGGGGACAAAGAGCAAATGTAGTGTAAGTTTTATAGTGACTTATGGTTTATACAGCATATTATTTCATTTTTCCAAAAAAGTAAGATCTCAGGGAAGGAAGTGAAGATACATGTTAATGTTACTTCAGAGAACAGATAGAAGTCAGAGGGGGGGAGAATTAGTAACATTTTAAAAATGTATTTCAGTATAGGTAGAATTGCTCCAATCAGAAATGTTACTTTTGTAGTAAAACATACACTAAAATATATGTGTATGAAGAAAAATCCCAACCCCTAGAGAGACCTCTGTAGTTATTTCGATGTGTTTCCTTCATTTGCTTCCCCTTAGATCATTATTTTGCACGCATCCAGTACATACAAATTTGTGGTTTGCTCATTTTTTTAATATTGTTTGCACATTTCCAGATCATAAAACGCCCTTATAAACACCATTTGTAGTGACTGCTTAACATTCTATTGTGTGGACTATTTAACCAATCCCCTATTGTCAGACATTTACTTTGTGTATGATTTTTTCATTATTACAAATGACACTTGAAAAAATATGATTGTACATTAATTTTCAAACGTAGATGAAACAAGTGACTGTTTGGTTAGAGAGAGAGATAATGAAGCATACAGTCTGCAAATACGGTTAATTTCTTTAGAAGAGGATCCCAGAAGATGAATTACTACTGGTCCAGGCGGGTATGATCATTTTAAAAGATTTTTTTTTTTTTAATTTTTTGTTTATTGCAGTAACATTGGTTTATAACATTGTAAACATTTCAGGTGTACATCATTGTACTTCTATTTCTGCATAGATTACATCATGTTCACCACCAAAATACTAATTACAACCCATCACCACGCACATGTCCCGAATTATCCCTTTCACCCTTCTCCCTCCCCCCTTCCCCCCTGGTAACCACCAATCCAATCTCTGTCATTTTGAAAGATTTTTATTTTTAGCTCATACTGTCAAATTCATATTTAGGAATTAGAGGCAATTTATATGCTCCCAACAGTATATGAGAGTGATTACCCAGCAGACCCCTGCTTGTGTTTAAAGGTTATTATTTGAAACTGATTTCTGATTTGGTAAAAAAAACAAAAAAATCCCATCATCTTGTAGTTGTAATTTGCATGCCTTTGGTTAGTAGAGCACTGACATTTTTTTTTTTAGTAGTTTCTTCAAATAGTGAGCCCTCTATGGAGCTCTACTTGTGGTGTCCCTTTTCTTCTTCACCGATGTTTGATATTTCCTTTTTCACTTATGTTCTTATCATTTGTAGGATCTGTTTCTGGGCTTTCTATTCTGTTTCTTGGTCTGTACCGCACTGAATTGACTGCAGTAGCTTTATAATTTGTTTTATTATCTGTTAGGGCAACCATCCTCATTCCTTCTTTTGTTCCCAAGGGGGCAAATGAGAGTTGGTTTTGGCTATTTATTCTTCCAGGTGAACTTAGAATTTTGTTAAATCTGAGAAATGTCCCATTACGACTGCATTAAATTTATCCATTACTTTGGAAGGAACAGTTACATAGCCATCCTTCCTGAGGGCTCACTGAATTGGTTTTCAACCTGGACTGCGCTGGGGCACAACTGCCCTGCATGGCAAATCTGGGTTCCTCTCAGACTTTGACAGTGGCGTGTTCCTTTGTTTGGCGTTCAAAGTAGAAAAGAAATAGGGCCAGCCCCATGGCTTAGCGGTTAAGTGTGCGCGCTCTGCTACTGGCAGCCCGGGTTCGGATCCAGACGCACACCGACGTGCGGGTTCTGCCACGCTGAGTTCGTGTCCCACATACAGCAGCTGGACGGATGTGCAACTATGACATACAACTATCTAGTGGGGCTTTGGGGGAAAAAAAGGAGGAGGATTGGCAATAGATATTACCTCAGAGCCCGTCATCCTCAGCAAAAAGAGGAGGATTAGCACAGATGTTAGCTCAGGGCTGATTTTCCTCACACACAAAAAAAACAAAGCAAAGTAGAAAGAAATACATTAAGTAACTCCCTAGAGAAGTGGCCCCGGCTCACCGCCAGCTCCAGCTCCTCCGAAGGCCATATGAATGAGACTGGGTCTGGCCAGTACAACTTAGGCTCCACGCTTGACCCCATGGGCCTGCGAGGGGCTGCGGTCACCGGAAGGGGCTGGCTGAGCACGGCGTGCTCGCGCCCTCCGCACCCTCTGAGCAGGTAGGGCGAGCCCGTGGGGCTACGGGCGCGGGGTCCCCAAGGGGGCGCTGGAGTCAGGAGTAAGGGGCTCCCCTTCTCCTCCGGACCCCAACGCCCGGGCCTCTCCGGTAGGCCAGACCACGCCGCCTGCAACCCCTGGGGGCTGCGCCTTTGACGCTGGGGCGCTGCGGGCAGCACGGAGCGCGGTGCGAAGGAATCCTGGAGGTGAGGCGCAGGCTGCTAGGTGTGCCTGATGGGGGATTAGGGTCCGGCTCAAAGGGGGTCAGCTCTGAGTGTGGGAGCCGGGCGTGTGCCTGTCGGGAGGACCAGAGTCCCCTTCCTGGGGAGTGTGCGGTCCGGATGTTGTGGGGTCGAGGTCGCGGTCGCACCTCCGCACCTAGACTCGGGGTCCGGCGGGGCGCCCACGGTCGGGGTCTCGGGCTCCTTCCGCGCGCCCCTCCCCCACGGCGCCGTCCAGCGGCCGCCCGCCCCGCCCAGCGCTCAGACCTCTCGCCCGCCCGGCCCCGCCCCTCAGGCCCCGCCCCACCGCTCGCCCATTCAGATGTGGGTCAGGGGTGAGCGGGCGGCGCCGACGTCACAAGCTTCCAAGATGGCGCCGGGCGGGCGGCTGTGAGCGGCGCTCGGGGCGCGCTGGGCGGGGAGCCGAGCCGGGCCGGCGGCGGGCGGACGGGGCGGGCGCGGGCGCGGGCGGCGCGGGCCAGGAGCCGAGGACGAGGGGCCACGGGCAGGGCCGACCGGCCGGCGGGCGGAGCGCCGCCGCCGACGCACACGAGGTGAGGGGCAGTCGGAGGCGGAGGGGGCGCGGGCGGGCGCGCCCCCGGGGAGAGGGGCGTGGGCGGGCGCGCGCCCGGGCGACGTGGGGCTGCGCGCGTGGGAGGGGCGCGCGCGTCCGCGCGGCTGGGCTGGTGTGCACGCGGGACCCCCGGCCCGCGCGCAGCCCGCCCGGCTTTGTGGCCCGGGTGCCCGGTGGGGCGCGGGCGGCGGGGGACCCCGGCACAAAGCCCCCAGGGCCGCGCCGGCCCAGGCCGCGGGTCTGCGAAGCGGGGATCCGCGGGCGAGCGGGCTCCGGCTCTTTGTGCCTTTTCATTAGCAATCTAATCCGAACAGCGTCGGGCGAGCTGCGCTGCCTGACAGGCGGGCGGGCTCCCATTATGCAAACGGCCCTGCGTCCGCGGCCGCCCCTCGCGGGGGCATTTTGCTATTTCCAGAACTGCGGCGTTGCGCCGTCTGCGGTCCTTTTCCCTTGCTCCCTTCCCGCAGGAAGACCGGCCTGGGCAGGGGCAGGCCTGGTGGGGCCGCTCCCAGAGGGCCAGGCCCTGCGCCTGGTGGGCTTGCTGCCCTGCCCCCAGACTTCTGTAGGCAGCCGCTTGGCAGGAAGAGAGATGGGCTTGGGGGAGGGGGTCGGCTGGCAGGGGGAGGGGACTGGCTGGCAGAGGGAGGGGACTGGCTGGCAGAGGGAGGGGGCTGAAGGGCCCCAGCTTGTCACTCTCTGTTTATCTACCAAGATGGTTCGTATTCGCACAGGCCTAGCTGGTAGCGGGGCGGGGAGAGGCGGGGATGCGTCTCCCTGGGGGGCAGTGACTTATGGAGAGGAGGGAAGGAGACCAGATAATGCTCCCAGCGGCCCCACCCAGAACAGCGTGGGACTGCCTGGGGAAGGGAGCCCAGTGCTGATCCGGATGGGCTGGAACGATTTTAAAATTATTTATCCATGTCTTCTTCTATTCCTTCCACCTCCAAGTGTCTTTTCTAGTAGGAGTTGCTAAGCACATCTGGAAAGCTAGGTTCCCGGCTCCCCCCTGCAACAGCAGGAGGGGTGTAACCCAGGGAGGCCACCCCTCTGACATATGTGGGGGGGGAAGGGCAGAGCCTTGCCCGTAGGAATCCTGTGGCGGTGGATTGTTGACTGATCTGGGAATTGCTGTGCCTCTTGCGCTGGGGGGAGGGGGAGAGCTGGCAGGTAGTGGAGGGGCCTCCAGGGCTTCTAGGCTGAACTTGGAGCTGTTCTCCAGGGACCCCAGATGGAGGGATGGGGCTGGGACACCCAAACCCAGGACCTCTCTGGAGCTGGCATTTATTGCTTCCTGGCTCCTGCTTTACTTCTTTTCCTCTCTTCCCATCTACCAGCGTCTGGACTCCCTGGGTCTTTTAGCAGACATTTTCAGGAGCACAGGCCATGTGGCCAGTCTGTAGCCCTGGCTCAAGGAGAGAGTGTACACTTAGTAGAGCAGGGTTGCTGGAATGGTCTGAAAAAAAGCAGATGGGCCAGTTTCAGGCTGGCCTCTAGAGACAAAGCTGTGTGGGGAGGTTGCTGGTTTAGCGGACTCTTAGCACCAAGGGTTGGGGGGGATGGGAGGCTGATACTTGGGGGTCATATTGAGCCCTTTGGCGCTGGAGTAGGTCACCCTGCCTGTGAGTGAACCTTTGGTCCTGTGCAGTTGGGTTTATTGTGAAAATCTCTAGGTCCCGTGGGCAGGCAGTAGACTAAAGGTTGGGAGGGGGCTCCCCAACTGCCTGCCCGCCTGCCTTTGGGGTCAGAACTGCTGGGTTGGTCTGCTTTCCTTTGCCCCCTGGCTTGCTGCAGGCCAGTTTTGGAGTGTTACTGAGCGCCTGTTGCACAGCTTCTCTGGCCGTTTGACTTGAGTGTTGGTGTGTGCCCAGAATTTCTCCCTGCAGTGTTTCCCTGCCAGTTGTTGGGACTTGTAGATTAGTCACTCCGCTTTTACAAGCAATTCCTGAAAAGAAAAAATCTCCCTCTGGTTGCTGGCTCTGCGTAGAGGAAGAAGCAGCCTGAGGGAGTCAGGCCTTTAATTAAAGCAAAACTGAAATGATTGCTGGAAGGAGGAGAGGAGGCGCAGGTGGGGCAGAGGTGATGCGTTCTGTCCTGCTGCGCGGTACCTGCTCCGGGGACAGGTAGGCACGATCCTGTTCTTACTCCCTGGTCTTGGCCAGCAGCCCAGCCTTCTCCACAAGCTGCAGTCCTGGATTAGTCTTCACGTAGTGTTTTCTTTCCATAGATCAGATTTCTCATTTTGTTAATAAGCACAGCCTCCGATCCACTTGAAGTCAGCTGTCGTGGACTCTGCTAGAGCAACAGAGTTTTGCATTATTGAGCTGACAGACCTGCTGCCTTCCCAGAGTCCTTATTGTCTGCCAGGGTCAGATCTGGGGGTGGGGGCAGTGCTTTTAATCAGCAGCTAGCCCCCAAAGAAGGGCTGGCTGGGCAGTTCTGGAGAGTCAGAGGAGTGAGGAAGGAATAAAGTTCAGTTTACCCAGGGGACGTGTGGCTCTGCCCTTTTGCTTGGCCTGTTGGCCTCCAGCAGTCAGCCCCACCCCATTGCTTGCTTGCCTTGCCCACGGGGGCTGAGGGCCACTGCCCCTGGGACCTGATCACTAGGAGGGTGGGGGCTCTTCTTCCTGTCTGCGCCTGCCACCTGGGAGGCATTCACCTTCAAGAAGAAACAGCAAATCAGGTGTCGTCCCCCCCCCCCCCCCCCCCGGCCTTTGGAGCCTGGCTGAGGACAGACTCCTGCAGGGCAGTGAGAGGGAGCTGTACGTAGAAAGTCTGGAGGGCTACCCTGGTTCTGCCGTTTACTTTCCATGTGACCTTGGACAGTGATTGACTCTCTGAGCCTCAGTGTCCCGGTTTCTAAAATGGGAACAGAACTTGAGTTCATGTTCACGTATCACTGCCCTCCAGAGCTCAGCCTGGAGAAGATAGACAAGCAAACAAACGATTGTAAGATGGGCCGATAAGGGCTGGCATGGTGACAAGTGCAGCGCAGAGGGCACCATGGGGATGGTGGCTGCGAGGCACGGAGGGAGGGGCTGGCGCTGGGCTGGGCTGCAGGAGAGCCCTGGATGCCCTGCTGAGTTCAGGTTGGCTGCAGGAGAGGGGTTTTCATGGGGAGTGCGTTCGTTCAGCTTTGGAAAGCCAGTGGCAGTGTGGAGTGTGGCTGGGGGGCAGTCAGGAGAGCAGTGACAGGAGTGTGATCCTGCAGATGCTGTGTGTTCTGAAGGGCTAGCTCAGGAGCACCCACTGCGTGCCAGGCAGCTTTGAGGCTCTTTCACTAGCTTTTTATTGGACAACAGTTTCTGAGCACAAATGTGGTGCCCAGCCCCTGTGGCTAGACTGAATTGTGCTGGTCTCTGCCCTCTGGCGCTCACAGGCTTGCCAACAAGTGGTGGGCCATAAGGCCGGGAATAGCTGTACTGGTGCGTTTTCTAGGAATCCTTCTAATTCAGCACCGGATAGTCAGTCTCCTCTTACAGATGGGGAATGAGACTCAGGAGGTTAAATTGCTGGGGTGCAAGTAAGCAACTGGTTGGGCTGGGGCTGGAGGGTAAATGCCTTTGACTTCAGATACATGTAGTGCAGAGGCTGGTGGGGTCTGAGATCCTAGCAGGGAGGGGCAGAACAGAGAGCCCCCTCCCCAAGATGATCCTGGCTCCTAGTTAGGGGCTTCCGAACCAGCCCAGCCAGTTTGACTCTGCCTGGCACCTCCAGGCTGTGCTTCCTGCTGGGAGGGGCCTTGCCCTAAGGGTTAGGGACCTGGGCTGGGGGAGGGCTCTGAGAGGGACTGCAGGCTCGCCTGGAGCCCAGTTTGAGCTGGGAGTGGCAAAGCAAGAAAAGCGGGTGGGGGTGGGGGTTGTGTGGGCCCCCAGCGAGCTTGATAAGGAAGGGAAAGCCTGGAGCTGACTCCAGGCCCTGCTGCAGTCCAGAGGGAAGGGGCAGTCCAGAGGGAAGGGCTGGGGCTGGGGCACCCCTGCTGGGGAGTGCCACCTGGGAGGGTGTGGCCCAACCAAGTGGGGAGAGTGCCCCTAAGAGACTGCCTGGGGCAGTTGGGAAGGGGTTTGGAGCCCCTCCTTCTGACTGTGCCGGTTTCTTGTGTTTTGGGGTAATGTGCCATGTGGGTGGAGGGAAGGTGGAGTGCTGCCTTGGGGTTAGAGCAGGTGCTTCTGCCCTGAGAGCCAATGGGGCAGCCAGCTGCCTCCTGGCCGTGG
Source organism: Diceros bicornis minor (assembly GCF_020826845.1). Taxonomy (NCBI): domain Eukaryota; kingdom Metazoa; phylum Chordata; class Mammalia; order Perissodactyla; family Rhinocerotidae; genus Diceros; species Diceros bicornis. The sequence continues at coordinate 30,038,998 of NC_080774.1, read as the reverse complement.
AGCCTTGCTGCTGCTTGTGAGGGAGTAGCACTAGTGGGCGCCTGCTTCCTGTCTGAGCATGGGGGTTGTGGGTGAGGAGAGAGAGTTGGGTGTGGAAAGACAGGTGGCCCCGTCTCCTCAGGCTGTCCTGCCAGCTTTCCCTGGCCCTTTCCTGGGAATGCCAAGGGCCACTAAGGACAGATGGGGATGGGGCTTGGGCTTGGCTAGGGGGCACTTCCAGGTGGGGAGTTGGCCTCTTGTGGAGATGGAAGGGCTGCTGGTTCTGGCACGGGCGGGGCCGCTGTGCAGACTTGTCCCATGCGTTCCAGGCTGCCTTGGCCTCAGGCTTCTTTCCCAGCAGTACCTCTGGGTGGGTGGGTTCTCTAGGTGAGTATGGGGAGGGGCTGCTCCAGTGCCTTTAGAATAGTACCCCTCCCCACACACATGTGGGTGGAGGGGCTGCTCCCATCAGCACACTGCATCTGAGTTCCCTTGTCCTCTTCATCAGCCTGGTTACAGGCCGTGTAGGTGGGGCCTGGGGCCTCAGTGGCCTGCCCTGTGTGGACACAGTGGAACTTTTCTCGGTGATGAGCATGAGCTACACACTGACCCGTTGAGTGTGTGCTGTACCCGTGCTGCCTGGCAGAGGCCTGCCTGCTGGTGCCCTGGTTCTCAACTCTGCATGTCAGGATCACCTGGGAGCTGGCGGAGGCTGCCCCAACCCATCTCTTGAGTGGGCCTAGGCATCCACATTTCCTAAAGCTTTTGGAATGAATCTGATGTACAGCAAGTTTGAGAGCCACTGCTTTAGCAGATGAAAAGTCTTTGTGGATAATAGAAGCAAGCAAATGATGAGTCCTAATAGACCAGCGCGTCCGACCTGGGGTGGTCGTGAACTGCTTTACTCTGGTGGGTCCTAACAGACCAGCACGTCCGACCTGGGGTGGTCGTGAACTGCGTTACTCTGGTGGGTCCTAACAGACCAGCGCGTACGATCTGGGCTGGTCGTGAACTGCGTTACTCTGGTGGGTCCTAACAGACCAGCGCGTACGATCTGGGCTGGTCATGAACTGCGTTACTCTGGTGGGTCCTAACAGACCAGTGCGTACGATCTGGGGTGGTCGTGAACTGCGTTACTCTGACAGCTCAGGGATGGAATTGACAAAACAAGGCAGGCTGATTCTCTGTTAGTTACCAGGGTCTTGGAGAAGCACCGGGCACAGAGGAGGCTCACCCTTTCCATGGTCCCCTTATCTGGGTGGCAGTGGGAGGGACCCCAGCCTGGTGTACACCAAGGGGGCGTCTCCTAGGAGGTCCCTGGGGAGCCGCCTGCTGCCCTTGACTTTTGGTCCTGCTTGGCCTTGAGTCTACCTCTCCTGTTTTCTTGGATGCATTCTTGGGCCCTTGTTGGCTTCTGTGCCCTGGCAGGGACTGCCATAGTGACATTTGGGTTCCTTGGGGCTTTCTAACAAGCCTGCTGTGGCCACAGCTGGGGACTCCTGTGGGACCTGTGTCACTAATTTTTCTCTTTGACTTCAAGGTCCCTGAGGGAGGGAGATTGGTTCCTGAGGCTGATTTCCTGGGCTGTTATCTGGGTAGGGTGTGTGAGGGGGCCACAAACCAGGGGCCAGGAGGCAGAGTGGGAGGAGGGCTGTGAAGGGGCACTGGAGGCAGAGCTTCAGGTAAGGCCTGGCTGTCCTGGACCAGCCCCCTTTGCTGGGACAGAACAAGGGGCTGTCCTGGGGTTTAGCTCATATCTGTGGGCAGACAGGACCTAAGTCAGCCGCTGCCTGCTCTGGGCAGCTTGCCGGGTGAGGTGAGTGGTAAGGCCTCTAGGTGTGGTGTGGTCTGGAATGGTCCTGGTTGGTGTCCTGGGGAGGTAGTGCTGTCCTTCAGAGAAGGAAGCGCAGCCTGGGCTTGAGCAGTGAAGGAGATGGGACCTAGAGGGACCGAGAGTGGTCTTGGCTGGGTAGTCGAGGAGGAGGGGGTGGTGTGAGGGCGTAGGCAGGGTGACCTCCTCCCTCAGCTCGGTTCTGCCTGCGCACATCTTGGTAGACGGACCCAGGGGTTCTGTCTTGAGAGCGAGTGGTCCTGGGGGTGGATTCCTGTCTCTTCTCCCCACCTCTCCCTGGGGCCTCATTGTGTTTCCCTTTGGCGGAAGGCAAGCCGATGGTTTCTGTCTGGCAGGCACTAGGGTAACTTTGCTTGAAAACTGGGAGGAGGATGGTTTCTGCGGAGTTTCTGACAGAATGCTAGGAAAGTAGTGGCCAGGCACTCACTTTTGGCCTCTTACCCTGTGCTAGGCCTCGTGGAACAAGTTTTACACCCGAATTTAATTCTCAGAACATACCTGTGCAGTCCCGATCATTTACCAGTCCCCACCGTACAAGTGGCTCAGAGAGGTTAAGTAATTAGTCTCGAGTCACGCAGCTAGGAAGTGGGTAGAGAAGTTCTGAGAGTGAGAGAAGCACAACCTGACATGTATGTGGAAGCCTTGAACATGTATGTGTGGGCTCCTTCCCGCAGTGTTTGGGCTGGAGGACAGCTGAAATTTCCTTTTTGAGTGAGGTAGTAGGATGGCTCCTTGGACAAAGCCAGGGAGTCTGGTTCCTGGAGTGGGGGGTAGTCCCCTGTAAGCTGGAGAGGACCACCTGGCTGGCAGAGAGGACTCTCGGCCATCCTTATCCTTCCAGTCGTGACTCCTTCCCTTCTGGCGTGTTGGAATCTCTACCTGTGGGAACTTGTGGCCTTGCTGAGCCCCCCTGGAGAGCCGTTGAGGACGGTCTGCGCATTCCCTGGAACTCAGAGCTGGGCTCCTTTTCCTTCTTTCGGTATTCTCTCAGTGTGGGCACTGCCGGTGGTGGCGTGGGGGACACAGGCGGAGTGGCCTCTCTCTTGGCAATGTGAGGCTGTTTCTTGGTTGAGGGCCGATGAGGGGAGGGGCTGAACCACACCTCCTGGGCCGTCCCCAGCAGGTGCCTTTCTCCCCTGCCACTAGGCTCCAGGCGCAGGTGGGTTCAGCACTGGGTTTGGGTCGTCCTTTGGCTGTAGTAGGTGACCCTGAGCCCCAGGGGGGTGCAGGCCTAGGGGAGAGGATTGTTTCCAAAGTCCCACATTCCATGCATGTGTTGACGCTGATAAGGGCAGCAGGGCTGGCTTAGCTGCTTTGGGCAGGAGGGGACTTTGACTCCATGCCCCCAGCAGGCAGCATGCACATCCTGCTTCCTGTAGCACCCTTCCCCCACCACCCGCTGACCACCTCTGACCACCTCTGGCCACCTCTGCCTCGGAGCACCTAGCCCGGCTCCCACGGCCTGCAGAGGCCTGGCTTGCCTCCCTGGGTTAGCGCTGCTGTCTCCAAGCATTGCTGGCTCTGCAAGTTATAGGCCTTTGGAGGTCCCTTAATAGTTTCTGCTGCCCTGCCTCTGAGAGTATTCTCGGATGCCATTTGAAATGGTACTTCCTTTTACTTGTTTGAAATTTGTTACTCTCACGTTTGGCAGGAGGCCCTTTGCCCAGGATTTCAGCATTTGGTGGACAACTGTCCTTTTGTGGAAAGAACGCTGGTGTCAAGCCTGTTTCCTGCACGTGCCAGACCCTAACCTCTCCGTGCCTCATTTTCCTTGCCTGTAAGGTGGATTGGTGGAGGTATTTAAGATAATGCTTGTCAGCCGTTCTTAAAGTGGTTTGCAGCCGCTGGCCGTCCCCAAGACCCTTTTCATAACACTTAGAAGTTACTGGCCTTTGTCTCCGTGTTGACGCTGCACCAATAGTGCAAAGCGATGGTGGGTGGCCCTGCCTGTGGTCCACAGCAGCCCGTTGGTGCTCGGGACCAAGACTGGCCGTCTTACTCCCGCGTGTCCCCGGAGGCAGTGCAGATGACTGAGGAGTACCTCTAGAGCCCGGAGCACACGGCTTTTGAGCATTCGTCTGTGTGGTGAAATGGAGAGTGCACAGGGGGCTCTTCTGCCGCAGGCTGACGTGTGGTGGTTGTCTCCAGGAGAAGCACTTCACGTTTGTGTGGGCTGTGTGCTGAACTAGCTGCTTTTTCTCATGGAACATTATTTTTACTTGAAAGAATGACTGACAGCCAAGGTGTGCTTATTCAGACTTGGAGAATTTGTGAGACATTTTCTCAAATGAGCAAAGTGAGCCTTGCCACTTTAGGGAAAACAACTGACGATATTTGTTGCCAGTAGAAGAGCCCTCAAGGGAAAAGGAGAACTCTGGAAAACTTTTCCTGCGCTGCGAGCCTGACTTAAAGACTTCTGAGATCAGCGGTGATGTTAACACGTGGCTATTTTTCGTCTTGTATAGTGAAATGTGGTAACATTTGGAAGATCTGATTAACTCAGTGAACCAGTATTTTGCAAATGACCTGTGCTTGATGTTACAGAGTCGGAGGTGAGGTGAGTACAGGGTAGCCGGTGGATTTTTATGTAACCAAATGTGAATTAGTCACCCATATGATTTCAGATTCTATGTTGCAACTTTTAAGAAACCACCGTTTGTTGAGTTTTAGTGTTATATCAATGAAGAGCCACAATTATCTGAAAAGGTTATTAAAGTACCACTCCCTTCTATCTGTGGAAGGTCGAATTTCTTCACAGACTTCAATCAAAACCACGTATCCCAGGCCGGCCCCGTGACTTAGCGGTTAAGTGCGTGCGCTCCGCTACTGGCGGCCTGGGTTCGGATCCCGGGCGCGCACCGTCGCACTGCTTGTCCGGCCATGCTGAGGCCGCATCCCACATACAGCAACTAGAAGGATGTGCAGCTATGACATACAACTATCTACTGGGGCTTTGGGGGAAAAAAAAAAAGGAGGAGGATTGGCAGTAGATGTTAGCTCAGGGCTGGTCTTCCTCAGCAAAAAGAGGAGGATTAGCATGGATGTTAGCTTAAGGCTGATCTTCCTCACAAAAAAAAATCAAACCACATATCCTAACAGAATGAAGGCAGAAGCAGATGTGAGAATCCAGCTACTTCTATTAAGCCAGACATTAAAGAGATTTGCAAAAATGTAAAACACTGCCACTCTGCCCACAAATTTTTTTCTTTTGGAATAATTTTTTTCATAAAAAATGATATGTTAACATAAAATGGGTTTATTATTCATATTCTAAGTCTGATCTTTTTTTAAATTATCAGTCTTTCTAATACAATAAACAGAATGGTAACATCTACTATAGTAACATATAAGCCACATAAACAAAAGTTCTTTGGGAGTCCTTACTAATTTTTAAGAATGTCAACAACGGTTATGGAGCTGCTGACAGGGCGGGCCGGGCAGCCTTCTCTCCTTCATTGTTCCCCTCTCCACGCCACCTTCTCTCCTCTCCTCTATTGTTTCACCTTCTCTCTTCTCAACACTGCTTCTTCCTGGTGGCCTTCGCTCACCTAATAAACGTGTGTGAGGGCCTGCTGCACGCCCCGTGCACGCCTGCCACGGCTGCTGGGTTCGCTGCTGACTTCGTGGTACGCAGGGTCCCTAACCTTAGGAGGCAGTGGGGAGGGCATGGGCAGAAGGGGAGGTGCATGGAGGGAAGCAGCTGCCTGGCTAGTGCTGACATTGGGTGGCGGGAGAAATGCAGGGGCTGCCTCACAGAAGAGGGGGCTCTCAGGTGTGACTGGAAGGGGCCAAGTGGAGAGCTGGGCTGGGGCCCCTGTGGGAAGCACTCTGCAGGCCAGGTCGGAGCTTGGACTTTATCCAGGCATCGGGAATCCATTGAAAGCTTTAAGCAGGGGAGTGACTTGAGATCACTCCCTGGTGACTTGGGAAAGATAACTCAGGGTTGATTGGACTCCGAATTGGAGGGGGCAGGGCTGCAGAGGGGAGATGTGTTCTAGACTTTGATATTTTGACTTAGAGTGGCTTTAACTCCGCCATTCTTCTCCTCCAGTCCTTGGAGTCCTTGGGGGGATTCCTGGGATTTCCCTCCTGTTGGGTGAGGCCCACCCGCCCTCCCAGGTATAGCGGCCCTGGCTTCTGTTGCTTTCTATTCGTTAGGACAGAGTGGTATTTTCTGGGCATCTCCTGTGGGCCTGAACCCTCTGAAGCCCTTGTTCAGGCATTGTTGCCATAGTTGCCCGGCTGTGTGGCCCTGCTCTATTTGCGGGGTCTCTGTGGGTCAGGTGATGTGAGGGGATGCTCAGCAAGTGTCTCACAGCTTTAACTCCCGGCTCCTCCCCGTGTCTGGAAGGTCTTGTGTCCTTCTCACCTCTCTTTGGGACCTCTGCACAGAGCACGCTAGCTTCCTCAGTAGACTTGGAGATTGTGCTCCAGGTTACTTACAGGAGTCTTAACCAGAGGGTGTAAATTACGTTTGCACACATATGGACATAAATAGTGGGAAACATACACCCTTGCTCCCCACTCCATGTAAGAAACAGCCCCCAGGACCCCAGGGCGCCCACCTGTGCTGCTCCCTGGCTCATCCCGCCTCCCTCCAGGAGTCACTCTTGTCTGCATTGTGGGTTAACGATTCCCTGGCTTTTCTTTGTCGCTTCTCTGCACTTGTCTGCATCCTTGGACAGCTCTGCCCTTTGTGTACATGGAGCTGGGTGCTAGTCACTCTTTGGAGACTCACCGGAGTGCTGCGTGTGCTGCAGTTCCTGCGTTCCTGTCCCCCACTTGGAGTGTTCCACGGGGGCGCCATCCCCCACTTCATCATGTGGCCCGCTGGCAGGGAGCATTTGGGTTGTTTCAGGGTTTTTCTTTATGCTGCCTCCTCAGCGGCCTAGTTTTCACCACCCCTTTCTCTGGGCAGAGAAGTGGCTATTTATTTTGTTTTCTGTCTCTAACCCCAGTGCCTTAATGCTGAACAATCCTGCCAGCGCCACCGAGACTCCATGTTAAAAGTAGAGTGAGGGCCGGCCCTGTGGCTTAGCGGTTAAGTGCGTGCGCTCCGATGCAGGCGGCCCGGGTTCGGATCCCGGGCGCGCACAGACGCACTGCTTCTCCGGCCATGCTGAGGCCGCGTCCCACATACAGCAACTAGAAGAATGTGCAACTATGACATACAACTATCGCCTGGGGCTTTAGGGGAAAAATAAATAAAAAAAAAAAAAAAAAAAAAAAAGTAGAGTGAAACTCGGTGAGCATTTCTTCCCTGAGTCTGAGTGGATCCCTCTGTCTGATTCCCTGTCTGAGCTCTTGGCCTCTCCTCTCTTATACCCTTCAGGGTACCTGCTGGACGGGTGAGACCTCTTCTTTGGAAAGTGCCACACCTGGAGGCTTTTCGGGCACAGGACCCCAGAGTGTAATATTTCCTATAGCAGTTCCCTAATTTTGTCCTTAAAAATGGCTTTTTAAAAACTCTGGTGGAAGCAACTAGAAGGATGTGCAGCTATGACATACAACTATCTACTGGGGCTTTGGGGGAAAAAAAGTAAATAAATAAAATTATATAAAAAATTATTAAAACTCTGGTGGAGGGCTGGCCCCATGGCTTAGCGGTTAATTGCGGACGCTCTGCTACTGGCGGCCTGGGTTCGGATCCCGGGTGTGCACCGATGCACCACTTGTCTGGTCATGCTGAGGCCGTGTCCCACATACACCAGCTAGAAGGATGTGCAACTATGACATACAACTGTCTACCGGGGCTTTGGGGGGAAAAAGGAGGAGGATTGGCAATAGATGTTAGCTCAGAGCTGGTCTTCCTCAGCAAAAAGAGGAGGATTAGCATGGATGTTAGCTCAGGGCTGATCTTCCTCACAAAAAAAAAAAAAAAAACTCGGGTGGATGTCCAAGGTGTCTCTACTTGTTTTTTTTTTTTTTTAAGATTTTATTTATTTATTTATTTTCCCCCCAAAGCCCCAGTAGATAGTTGTATGTCATAGCTGCACATCCTTCTAGTTGCTGTATGTGGGACGCGGCCTCAGCATGGCCAGAGAAGCGGTGCATCGGTGCGCGCCCAGGATCCGAACCCGGGCCGCCGGCAGCGGAGCGCGCGCACTTAACCGCTAAGCCACGGGGCCGGCCCAGCCTCTTGTAAGATGGACACTCCATCCTGGATGTGGCCACTCTCCCTCTGTCCTGTTAGCATTCTGCTTTTAGTCTTGTGATTGTTATTGGTTGGTGGTTTCAGGAGGTTACTGCCTGGCTTGGGTCCACTTACTACTCAGGACTGAAACTGGGCCCTGCTTCCCCTCCTGAGTGTTTTCTGTGTACTGTATCGAATCACATGAGAAGTGTGCACAGTCGTGAGCCACTGCTCCAAGGATTCTTCACAGAGGGACATGCTTGTGAACCAGCATCCAGAACGAGAAGCAACCCCAGAAGCAACCCCACGTGTGTTCTTTGAGTCACCCCCTCTACCCCCCAGCCCCTCCCCTCACCCCTAGCCCCTGGATTTGTGCTGCCTACTTTCCAACTTGAACTTGTATGAATGGAATCGTAGCGCATAGTCTCTTTTGGGTCTGACCTCTTTGCTGAACAAGTATGCTTGAGAGATTCATCTGTGTGTGCGTAGGTCAGACCGTATGCCATTGCCAACAATCAACTATTTTTGACCTATAAAAGGCAAATTCGTATGGTTCAACCTAAACGTGCAGTCCTGCTCACTGCTGGGTATAGTCCCTGAGCCTTCGGCTGCCTCTTCGCCTGCAGGTGCTGGGCTCCTGTGGGCGGGGCCACTGTGCACGTGCCTTCCTGGGTTTTGGTGCACTTGCGGGGGGTTTCTGTTGGTGTATCCCTTGGAGTGGGCTTCTGGGCCACAGGGTTTCCACATTTTCAGTCTTGGTCTTATTTTAAAATACGACCCTTCTCTTCTCTCCCTGGGGATATTCTTTTAGTCTTTGTTCAGCTAATTACACCCCATCGTTACTGCCTGGCATCATCAGTTCCTCTTCAGCGTGCCATCTCAGTCTTTTCCCGGCCAGGAGGCTCATGCCATGTTGTGGCTCAGGGCAGAGGTCCCTTAATGCCAGCTTGCCTCAGTTTTTACTAGCCTGTGACGACAGTGTGGGGAAGGACTCCTCTACATTGAGAGGCGGTTCTTCCTGCTTTACGGGCATGAAATGTTTTCTTGTATGAAGTGATGATGATAGAAGAGGATAGGGGTTTGGTGGGTTGTTTTCGTTTTGTATTTTCAATTCTTTTAGAGGCCTTGGTTGGCATAAGAAATTATTAGCTGCTAGGATTGGTTTTGAAACTGTGAAGTTGGAGAGTCTCTCTCCTGGAGCTGTGGGCCAGGCAGCTGCCGCTCTGTGACTCAGCTGTGACTCGTGTCTTCCCCTGGGGCTCAGTTATCTCATCTGAAGGGTGTCTTGGGGCAGGTGAGATGGCCCTGATAGTCCTTTCCAGCAGGGAAGCTCCCCAGTGCCCTTCAGGCTCCTTGCATGTGGAATTGCTACCTGTTTACCGCTGTGCCATCCCTGCTTGTCCGTCCTTCGCCGAGATCTCTGCTTGCCGCCCACACACAGATCCCTCCGCCCGTGGCCACTGTCCTGGCTCCGAGATGCCTCTGGTAACCAGACTCAGCCTCACCGTCTCACATTCCAGGTGCACCGTTTTTATTAATGGCTTTCTGGGCTTGTTTACTTGGGAAATGTGTCTTCCCTTTTGGGGCTGTCTCTTTCCTCTTGCCCTGCATTGAGAGGTTGAGCACTTTACTGCTTGCAGAGCGTTGGGCGTCCCGGGCGGTGGAAAACAACCCACCCCGGTGCTTCCCAGACTTGAGTGTGCCTGCGAGTCCCTCGGGGTTAAAATGTGGGTTCTGGTTCTGAGGTCTGGAGTGAGGCCTGAGCCTCTGCATTTCTCGAGAGTTCTTAGGTGCTACTGCTGGTCCTTGGACCATGCCCGAGGACGAGCAAGACGAGTAGGAAGTGGGGCTGGGGGCACAGGAGCCAGCACACCGGGGCCTGTTTGCCTGCTGACTGAAGTAGCTCCTGGATTGTCACTTGTTCCCTGCCTAATAGGGATGGCAGGTTCCCCTGCTCTGCTGTGCTGTTGGCCCACCCACCCTGTCAGCCTCCCACACGCTCTCCCTGCCTCCAGGCTCCTGTTCCGTTGCTGAACCTTTTACCAACAGCTCAAGCCCCCTTCCCGGGGTGGGGAGGGACGTGCAATGTGGGGGAGAGTCTGGAGGTGAGCCTAGTTTTTGTAATGAGAATCATAATCTCAAATTAGTATTTCCCTTCAGGCAGCATTCCCTTGCCTCTCCCCAGTAGCACTCATGGTCCTGGCCCAGCTCAGAACTCTTGGCCAGACTGTGCCAGGCCTGGGGCCTTTTGGCAGCACCTTGCACTTCGCCTTTCCTGGTGCCAGCTAGCCAGTTGTGCCAGCACCAGCAGGGGAACAGCTGCAGGTCCCCAAGGCTGCTCTGGAGAAGCAAGGGTCAGGGCCATGGGACCCGGTGCTGTGCAGGCCGGAGCCTCCTGCCTGGTCTCCCCTCGCTGCAGCACTTCCCAGCCTTTTCCTCATGCTGCCAAGTTACCTCCGAGCCTCCTCACCTCTCCAAAGGGAGTGCACGTGTGGGAAGGTGGTCGGGGCCCAGGCTGTTCCTGGCCCAGCGTGGGCAGCATGGGATCTTCTGTGAGGCCCATGGGGATTTTAGAACAGACTTGGGGAAGTGAGGCTGGGATGGGCACCACCTCCCTCACTGTTCAGGGCCAGCAGTGGGTGGGCAGTGGTGCTGGCTTGAGGGACGGAGAAGGAAGCCAGCCCCAGGTCCCGATCACAGTGTCACCGACACGCTGAGTGGAACTCGAGTGTTTATTTCGTAGGAGCTGCGTCAGAGGGAGGGCTGGGCTCCTGGCATTCGTTGAGCATGTTGCTTTCCAGGAGGATGGTCTGGGAGAAGAGCCAGGAGCTGCTGGCTGGCATCCAGGAGCTGTGCTGGCTTACACGGCTGGGCTTGCCCAGAGTGGTGAGTCCAACCCACCAGCAACCCATGCCTGGAGGGACAGGCCAGAGCTGTTGGTCGAGGAAGCCAAGGGTGTTTTTAGAGGAGCAGCCGGCACAGGCTGGGCCCCCAAAGCAGGCTGTATGACAAGGCCAGAAGCTTCTCACTGCCCCCAGGTGGTGGAGGAGCTGGGCTGACCCTCTGAGCTGAGCTCAGGAGAATGCAGCCCAGGTGAGGCCCTGCTGTGATAGGGAGGGGACGGTGTTGACCGAGGCCCTTTTCCTGGGACCCTGGGGAGGGTGGCACTGCTGTGAGTGGCATGCCTGCCCTGTCCCTTGGGTAGAGGGAGTCTGACAGCAGCCCTGGAGTCAGGCTTTGAGTCTTTACTCTGCCACCTGCTCACTCTTGTGACCTTGGGCAAGTTGCTTAACCCCCAGAACTCTGTCTTCTTATCTGACACTGGAGGTGGAGATAACACCTCAGTCTTCCCCTCGGGCAGGCCACCAGGGCAGATGTGGCCCTACGTGGCCAGCATGGTGTAGGGCTAGACCTTGGCGGGTGGTGAAGAGGGGAGAGGCTCCCAGCCCTGTTGGGATGGGAAAGGCTTCCAGGAGGAATCATTCCCTTAAGCAGAGAAGGGGGGAGGGGGGAAGGAGGAGGAGGAGGACTCTAGTCCTGGGGCAGGATGAGCGGAATCCTGGGCTTGTGGCTGCACAGGGCTGGTGGGTGGGTTGGGGGCTGAGCCTTGGGCTCTTCTGGATCCTGGGCTGCTTGTACTTTCCAGGCAGTCTCCACTGTGCCCTGGAGCTGCTCTCCTGTAGCTTGGGAGGGGCCAGGCCCTTAGGGAAAAGAAGCAGTGCCCGCACTTGTTGGGGCCACACCTGGAGCACCAGGTGACCATAGTGGGGGTTGGCTGGGACCAGGGCTTGGGGGCCAGCGTGGCTGGGCCCTCTCTGACTCAGTTGTGCTTAAACCCCTGGTGTGGAAACCGCCTGGTGACTGTACCATACCCAGCACCACCCCTGTGCCTGGCATGCCTTGTGCCCCCCACCTGGCAGTGGAGCTCTGGGTGGGCAGTGGGCGGCCCCCCCCATCAGCTGGAAGGTTCTTGTGTCACTCTGTAACTTCCGGCTAGGTGTTCCTTGACCAGGAGATGGTTAAGGTGAGAGAACAGTCTCGTGTTGGGTGCCTTGGGGTAGGCTCGGTGGAGCCGCTCCTGGTCCCCCAGCATATCTCCAGGCCTCCTGCGAGGCCTCCCTGGGGAAGGTGGGGAAGGCCACTAGGGAGGGAGGTGGGGTGACAAGGTTCCTAGGAGATCTGGGCCAAAAGGCCTGCCCTTCTCTCCAGGGCCCTCTGTCTTGGCTGGGTTTGGGCTGGGGAAAGTTTCGTGAAATCTGGAGGCATTTCAGTGAAGGTGCCCATGGTTGCCTCTGAGGGGGAACTCGCTCCTGTCCTCAGGGGATCAGGCATTGAGTAGAAGGAACAACATTCTTCTGGGGGACACTGTTCATGAGGGTCAGGAGTGCCAGCTGCGGCACTGCACACTGAGTTTGGGCCCCAGAGGTGGGCCCAAAGGTGCGTGTGGGATGCGCTCCTCTGTCTCCAGGAGGGACAGAGTGCCTGCTGCCAGGCCCTAGGGAGGCAGGGCTGCCCGCCTGGTCTCTAGAGGGCACCGCTTGGGGGCCAAATGACCTGAGCAGTTCTGGGTGCCCAGGCCTCCTGGAGCCCAGGCTCTGGGCATGGGGTGTGTCCAGGCTGAGTTGGGGCAGCTCCCGTCAGAATTGGGGGTTAGAATTGTTCTCCTTGTTTTCTGCCTAAGTAAGAATCACTTTCATCTTAAAAACCTCCTCTCATGGCTTCTAAAGGTGCTGGACCAGAGCACACTCTCCTGCTTTTTGCGGGGTGCTAGGAAGAGAGGCCTGGAGGTGGCCCCTGAGGCCGTGTGGACTGCCTAAGGCAGTGAGGGCCCCCATGGGGTGCTGCTCCATGGGTCAGGAGGCTCTGGGCCCTGCCCTCTGCCGTACTCATTGGCCCTTTGGCTGGTGTGTGTTTGCGGGGCAGGGAGGGGATCTGAGGGGTGTCCTTGGCCTGGGGCTTCGACTGCTTGCTGGAGATGCACGAGGGCTGCCCAGCCACGAAGGAGCTAGAGGGATAGGGATCTTCTCCTGCCATGGCTGCTTTGCCCTCACGAGCTGCTTCCTGTGTGCCCACAGGCTTCTGAAGTTGAACCAGCACCCCAGGGTGGGCTGAAAGCCAGCCGCGGGGAGGGGGGCTGCACCCATGGCCACAGACATGGTCCTCCACACTGCCAGTCCCAGGCCTTCCTGCCCCGTGGGGAGGTGAGAGGTGAGCGGTTGGAGTGCGCGCTGGGGCCAAGGCTGGGCTGTATGTGCAAAGATGGGATGGGCTCTGCCTCAACACTTGGGCTCTGGGGGCGTGTGGGCCAGCGGGGCCAGTGTGCCTGGTGTATGGCCGCGCCTGGGAGCTGTGAGCTGGTGGTAAGCTGCTGAGATGGGCATGTCCTGTGAAAGCCTCTGTTCTTTCTCTCTTTTTGCTTGGAGTTTTTTCCCCATTTGAGGTAAAATTTACATACAACATGGTACCCAAATCTCAAGTGACCCCTTGAGTTTTGACCAGTGAGTGCAACCACCTTAACCCAGACTCCTGCCAAGGCATGGAGCTGCTCTCACCCTAGAAGTTTCCTTCTGCCCCTTCCCAGACAGTGCCCCTCTGACCCTCCACAGGCTGTGCTGATTTTGTTTCTCTCACAGATCAGTTCTCCCTGTTCTAGAATTTGGCGTAAATGGAATCATGCAGTCTGTACACTTGTGTAAGATTTCCCTCACTCGGCGTGATTTTGAGATTCATCCATGTTTGTGCATCAGTCTGCTCTGTTGGTTTCTTTAGAATTTTAAAAGTAATACGTACTTATTTTAAATTTTGAATATTACAGAAATGAACATACAGAAACTATAGTTTTTCTATAATTCCACTCCCCAAAGATAACCTCATTTAGCAATTGGGTGTGTGTGCCCCAAGATATTTCTTTCTAGGATGGCAGTGCCCAGTTGGGCCTTCGATATGGTAGTTGAGGAGGGTGGACAGGGAGGAGCACAGAGGGGATGTGGGGCGCTCCGGCCAGCTTCCCTGGCTCAGCTGTGAGGGCCTGACCTTCTCTCGGGTCTGTGCTGCCAGTGCCTGAAGTGTCTGGGGCATCTGGGCCCTGGGCCTGCACTTGGTGTGTGTCGGGGGTGGGCGGGCGGGCAAGCAGGTGGGCGTGCCTCTCTGGCTTTTCTGTGGCGAGGCCCTGGAGGGGAAGAAAAGGAAATGAGTGCTCAGCTAGGACCTGTCCCAGTTTGCCATGTAACAACCCTATTGGGTACGTGGGTGTTGACCATTCTGTAAGCAAGGATCCGGGAAGGTAATCCAGATCTCTCTGTTCATTCCCTCATACTGTGTTCCTGAGAGCGCAGCGCTGGCCCTCCCCAAGGATTGTGTTCCTGCCTTTCCCTGCCGGGATCAGCCTGGCTGGAGACACCCACCCACCCACCTGCAAAGGGCCAGGTCTTGGCCTTGGAGGAGGACCTGACTGTCCCACTGCCCCAAATCCTGGGCTTCTGGGAGCCAGCGCTCCAGGAAGGCAGTGGGGCTGCGCTGGGTGTGGGATCCTTGGGGCTGATAGGCATGCTGCCTGGGCCTGCTGCCACGGGGCTGCTGGGTGCCAGGAGCCAGTGCCAGGCAGTGTCCTCATTCCAGCCTTTGGTGGGCTCCTGCCAGGGCTGGACACCAGCCTCTGGACCCAGTGGGGCATTGCACTGCCAGCTTGCTGGGCCAGCCTCCACAATCGTGTTTCCAGTTACCTGAGGCTGGGGCTTCTGGAGGGGCGATGCTTGCTGCTCCCACACCTGGCAGTGAAGGGGAGCACAGAGGTCTCTTGCTGTTGTCATTTAGGCTGGGAGGAAAAGAGCAGTGCTTCGTAGGGGTCCTGGCCCTGCAGCACTGGGGCATGTGGCCCCCTCACCTGGGGTGAGGTTGCATCATTGCTTGCCAATGTAGTGGTAGCCCAAACTGTACTCAGCCTGGGGTGAACGCCAGGCAAGGCGGCATTGTGCTGGCTGTGAACTCCCAGCAGGCAGCTCCGCCAGTGCCTCACTGAGTTGGAAGGCACAGTGAGGCCGGCTCTGCCCTGTCCTGCTGAGTGTCCCTGTGGGGAATCACGTCTGACTCAGCCTGAGAGACCTTGGTCCAATACTCGGCCTTTCCCAGGCTGGTAAAGTGCCTGGTGGTGCTGGGCAGTGGGCACCTACACAGGGCCCCTGAGTCCTGTTCTGCCACCCACTCCCTGCACGATGTCCAGGTGTTGGTCTGATTTTTGACAAGGGCCAGTGACCCCTCGTTGCAGGTCTAGCACGTGCTGAGACAGGCCACTGGGGGAGTTGGCCTGAGGTCCTGCGGGGAACAGGCTGGGTAGCGTAGGGTTGTGCCATGGGTGTCTGGTTGGCTCAAACACATATGTGTGCCTTCCTGTCCATTCTTCCGGGCGACTGTCACTAGCTTTGTGGTGGCCTCTGTCCCCTTTCCCAAGGCTGGGCTTGGCTCTGTCCCGCTGGGCTTGGCTCTGTCCCGCTGGCCTCATCCAGCCGAGGAGCCTGGGCTCTCCACACAGGCTGGGGGCCCAGCCCACCCTCATTAAATGTAGATGCTCTTAGGCTGTTGGACCTACTGGGCAGTTGGTGGGATCCTGGACCAGCCATGCCCCCCCACCCCTGTGAGAGAGGAGCCATGCTGGGCCTGGAGAGACAGCTGGCAGGCTGGAGCTGAGGCCTCCCAGCCACCCCGCACCCCGGGTCTGGTCACATTCCTGAGGGACCTGCTGAGCCTCCCTGGGCCTGGGGGTGGGGGAAGGGCAGGCAGGGATGGGCTCTAGGCTGCTGCTGACCTCCTCCCCCACCCCTGGCTCCGTTCCAGGGAGCCCAGGCCTGCTCGTGTCAGGCCTGCCCGTGTGGGGTATAAGGAACCAGAACCTAAGAACTCCCCCTTCCCGCAGGACCTGAAGCTCTGAGGGACAGAGGGAGCACACCCGCATCTGGCGGCAGCTGCCAGCAGCTTTGGCAAGCTGGTATTGAAAGGCCGAGCTTGCGAAAACTCCTGCGAGGGGAGGCCATGTGGTTGGGCTGGGCAGGAGGGGGCTGGGCCCTCTGCAGGGAGGGGGTGAGAACAGATCGAGAAGAGAAGGAGGCAGGAGAGCCAGAAGCGGTTGAGACTGGTTCTTATAAATAGCCCATTGCACCAGTGCCTCCAATTTTGACCTTTTGTTATGTAAATGTGGCCAGCCTGGAAAGGGCCTTGCCCAGGCCTCCTGCCACCACGCCTGCCCGCTGGGAATTGTGTGCCTGCCACCAGCTTCCTCAGGCCCAGGTGGCTCTTGGAGTACCCTAAATCTCCTGGGTTGGGGGTGGGAAGAGGGTGCAGTGCTGCCGAGCTCCCCAGACCCGCGACCATCCCTGCCCCTGGGCCTGACTGCGGGCACTGTGGCCACTGTCTTCTGCCTGGCTGCCCTTGGCATCCCAGCCAGAGAGACCCCTGAACCTTCCTGGGAGCGAAGGCTCGTACCAGGTGCCTTCCCCTTCACTGTCCCACCCTTCTTCCCTTGCTGATGCCTGTCTGGGTGACCATGTCCATCTTCTCCTCCCCAGGTGACCAGGCATTGATGCACCCCCAGGGAGGCCACGTACTCAAGGAGGCCACCCCCGCTGGCTGCTGCTCACATGGTTTCTGGGCCCCTGGCACTCCGGTAGGCTGGGGAGGGGGAGCTCGCAGGGTCAAGGGGTGGGGATGTGGGGGAAGGAGGACGTCTGCCTGCTCCTTCTGGGGCTTTCCGGGCGGCCCACCCAGCCATGCAGCTCTCGGCCTGCATCGTGGCCTGTGGTCCTTCGTGTGCACACAGCACCGGGCAGCGTGGAGGGGAGGCTGGGGCCTGTTGCCCTCGGCCGGAGGAGGAGCGGCTGCTGTGGGCTCACAGCCTCTCAGAGGACGGGACCTCTTGCCCTCAGCCCATCCCCTTGCCAGGCTTGGAACACCAGGCGTCTGGGGTGCTGGCGGAGCTGACACGGCATTTCCCTGGGGCTGGGTATCCTGGCCAGTGTGGGAGCCGGGCCTTGGGCTCTTTGTCCCCACTTGGCTGGTTGGGGGGCAGGGAGTGGAGGAGGCTTGGTTCCTGGGCTCCAGCCTCTGAGCCCTGGCTGAGCAGCCTTGCAAGGCTGGGCTGGCCAAGCAGGTGCTTGCTGCCTCCTGCTGTCAGGCCCCAAGTGCTAGTCCTCGTGTGCTCACGGGGTATATGTGATTGTTGGAGTCTCCCTCTGTCTTTGCAAACAAGGGCAGATGTGGGGCAGGGGGAGCATTTGTGACACATTTGTGCCTTCCTGTGCCTGCCGAGGGAGGCAGGGCTGGGCACCCTGTAGGAGCAGGAGATCCCAGATAGCTCAGAGCAGTCAGTTCCTGTCAGAGATCGGGCTCTGAGTGGAAGGATGTGAAGGCACCCTCGTCTACTTCGTGGCACAGAGCTGCCTGCGGGAGGACACATGTTCCCCAAGGGCCTGGAGGGGGCAGGGAGCCACGGCCTTGCACTGTGGGCCCTGCTGCTTAGTGGGGTGGGCATGTGGTTGGAGCACCCTGCTGCCAGAGACCTACGTGCACTCTGACACTCAGCCCGCCTGCAGGGCTCCTGTGGGCCAGAGGCCTCTGCATGGTTATTACTTCATGTCATCAGTTAGTGTCTGTGCCAGTCTGGGGTGGCCAGCTGGCTGCCTTTTCCAGGCCCAGAGGGTGCTGCCCTTCCCAGAAAGGACCCAGGGCCCAGGCAGGGCTAGGGGCTTGCCCAGGCTACCTTCTCCATCCACACCTGGAGGCTGCAGTGTCTGGAGGCAGGAACGTGATGTTGGTGAACCTAAAGTCTTGGGAAGCCTCTAAGGTTGTTTGAGAGGCACCCAGTGGTGAGCAGAGGCTGCAGGCCTGAGTTGGTCAACGTAGTATTTAAGGAAAAGGAACCTTCTTTTAGCACTGGGTGATTTCACCTGAAAGTCTGGATTTCTAGCTTGTCCTGAAAGCTGAGAAGCTGTATGCCTACGTGGGCAGTAAGCCTGCCCAGGGCCTCCTGCTCCCCTCAGTCCCAGCTGGTTATTTTTGGGTCCCCTTGGGCATGTGGTCAACTCCTTTAGTGTGGAGATGGTACCCTGGGTTGCAGAGCCAAATTCAAATCCCATTTTCACTTCTTGGCCGTATGTGCCCTTCATTGTCTTCTGCTTCTATTTTCAAATCCTTGCAGATGGGGCCAGTGTTGCTGTCCCTTCTGAGGCAGCATGAGTCCTTGGTGGGCAGTGTGAATTCCCTCCCTGTAGACTGTGCCTGAGGAGGTGACCAGCGGCCAGGTCAGTGCGGAGGCCTCTCTGAGCGCCACTGCGGCCGCGCCCTGGCCTGGGGCCCTTGCGCAAGGGTCCCTGTCAGCTAACGCATGCGTGCCTGTTCTTGCCCACAGGTGGTGCGCGTGGGCAGGGCGCGGGGACATGGGGCCCGACATGGAGCTGCCCAGCCACTCGAAGCAGCTCCTGCTGCAGCTCAACCAGCAGAGGACAAAGGGCTTTCTGTGTGACGTCATCATCATGGTGGAGAACTCCATCTTCCGGGCCCACAAGAACGTCCTGGCTGCCAGCAGCATTTACTTTAAGTCCCTGGTCCTGCATGACAACCTCATCAACCTGGACACAGACATGGTCAGCTCCACAGTGTTCCAGCAGATCCTGGACTTCATCTACACGGGCAAGCTGCTGCCCAGCGACCAGCCAGCCGAGCCCAACTTCAGCACTCTCCTCACTGCCGCCAGCTACCTCCAGCTGCCCGAGCTGGCAGCCCTCTGCCGCCGCAAACTCAAGCGAGCCGGCAAGCCCTTTGGCTCTGGACGAGTGGGGGCCACCGGCATGGGGCGGCCCCCCCGCAGCCAGCGGCTATCCGCAGCCTCCGTCATCCAGGCCCGGTATCCAGGGCTTGTGGATGGGCACAAGGGGGCCCACACTCCCCAGGAGCTCCCCCAGGCCAAAGGCTCAGATGACGAGCTCTTCCTCAGCAGCTCGAACCAGGAGAGTGCTCACGGCCCGGGCCGGACCGTCTGTCCAGCCAGCGGGGAGGCCGGTCTGGGCGGCTGCAGTACTAATGGGAGCAGTGCGGGCTGCGAGCAGGAACTGGGCCTAGACCTGTCTAAGAAGAGCCCCCCCCTGCCCCCCACGACCCCCGGTCCCCCACTCACCCCAGATGACCCGGCCCAGCTAAGCGACAGTCAGCATGGCTCGCCCCTCTCGGCCTCTGCCCTTCCCGTTGCCAACAGTGCCTCTTATGCCGAACTGGGGGGCACTCCTAATGAGCCCATGGATCTGGAGGGGGCCGACGACAACCACCTGAGCCTGCTGGAGGGGCCCGGTGGGCAGCCCCGGAAGAGCCTCCGGCACTTGGCCCGCAAGAAGGAGTGGAGCAAGAAGGAGCCCATGGCAGGTTCCCCCTTTGAGCGGAGAGAAGCGGGGCCCAAGGGCCCCTGCCCCGGGGAGGAGGGTGAGGGGCTCGGGGACAGGGTTCCCAATGGCATCCTGGCCAGTAGTGTGGCAGGGGGTGGCCCTGGCGGGCCCTACGGGGAGCCCCCGTACCCCTGCAAGGAGGAGGAGGAGAACGGCAAGGATGGGAGCGAGGACAGCGGGCAGAGCGGAAGCGAGGGGGGCAGTGGCCACATGGGCGCCCACTACGTGTACCGGCAGGAGGGCTACGAGACGGTGTCCTATGGGGATAACCTGTACGTGTGCATCCCCTGCGCCAAAGGCTTCCCCAGTTCCGAGCAGCTCAACGCCCATGTGGAGACGCACACGGAGGAGGAGCTGTTCATCAAGGAGGAGGGTGCCTACGAGACGGGCAGCGGGGGCGCAGAGGAGGAGGCCGAGGACCTGTCGGCGCCCAGCTCGGCCTACGCGGCTGAGCCCCGGCCCTTCAAGTGCTCCGTCTGCGAGAAGACCTACAAGGACCCGGCCACGCTGCGGCAGCACGAGAAGACGCACTGGCTGACACGGCCCTTCCCCTGCAACATCTGCGGCAAGATGTTCACTCAGCGCGGCACCATGACACGCCACATGCGCAGCCACCTGGGCCTGAAGCCCTTTGCCTGCGATGAGTGCGGCATGCGCTTCACCCGCCAGTACCGCCTCACCGAGCACATGCGCGTGCACTCGGGCGAGAAGCCCTATGAGTGCCAGCTCTGCGGGGGCAAGTTCACCCAGCAGCGCAACCTCATCAGCCACCTGCGCATGCACACCTCCCCCTCCTAGAAGCCAAAGACCCTTCTCCTGGCCTGAGGGCACCCTCTGCAGACTCGCCCTCGGGAGCCAGCGGAAGGAGGCCAGGCAGGCGGGGCCAGGACCCCCAGGTCCAGCAGGGGGGGCTCTTGGCACCTCTGGCCAGTCCCCACACCCAGAGCTTTAATCCACAGTTTGTACCAAGGGAAGAGAGAGGAGGGCGGCCGGTGGGCCCGAGCCCTGCGTGCATGTTGATGGTGTGCGGTCTACCTCCCAATCCCGCCCAGGCCCCTGGCTCCCGAGAGGGCCACCGCAGGGCTGATGGGAGCAGGTCATGAGGGTCTCGCTGGGACCCCGCCCCTTTCCCCGCAGGCCTGGTTGGAGCAGGGGGCAGTGGGGACCTCCCTCCGTGCTTGGGGAGGAGCAGGGCTGCCTGTGGTCAGGGGCAGTGTCTGTGTGCATGCCCCCCGGCTCTGCCGGGAGCAGTGCTGGAGGGAAGGGGATGGAGCCCGCCCTCCTCAAGCTAGGGGTCACTGCCCACTGGTGCTGGGACAGTCAGGGGGGCCCCGCCGCCTACCTCTCTACAACTAAGGAGCCCTTTGGGCCTGTGTTGCTGTTATTCCTACTGATCTGTTCCTTTTTTCTTTTTGAGTTTTGTCTTTTAAACCAAAACCAACAAGAGTTTATTTTCCTCCCGGCCCTTTGGGGCTGAGCCTGGGTCTGCAGACTGAATGTACAGGGCAGCCGCCCCTCCCTGCCCTGCCGTGGGCCACCCACCCCTCCAGGCCCCAGAAGCCCTTCTTGGCCAAAGGCTTCCCTGGGCCCCGAGCCCCGCCTCGGCTGCCTCAGGAGAGAGAGTGCTTTTCCTATAGTTTCCGAGGAATATTCTTTGTTAGAGGTACTTGTTTTTTATTAAGAGAAGAACCAGTGTAACGTTTATGTGAATGTTGGAACTGGAAGGTCTGGGGTTGGTTGGGGGGAGGGGGGCTGGTTTGAGGTCAGGCCGTGGGGACTGGGTTTCCATTTTCTGTTTGTGTGTATGGTGTGCGTGGTGCGTGTGGACAGATGCTGTACTTTCCTCCGTTCCTTCCCTATCTAGGTGGAGAGTTCTGACCTTTTGCTACCTCTTGTATTCATGAAAACAGTACGGTGGTGACTGACACTTGAGGCCGTGACACTTTGGTTTTCCTCCCGTTAGTGCACACAGGAGGACGTACGTTTAAGTGAGCTGGGCCCGGGCGGCCCTCTTGGGCGGCCCCCGACGCTCTTAGAGAGGCTCCTGCAGCCCTGTGGTCTCTGGGCGCGCGTGTGCATTATCCCCATGGACGTGTGGCTAGCTGTGTCTGTCGCAGGGGTGTTCTGAGAGTGCTGCTGAGCGCCTCTGATCTGGGCCTGGGTGAGGGGTATGCGCACTCCAGCCCCATGGGAGCTCCTGGCCTGGGGCTGGGGTCCAAGTACCAGAGAGATGGGAGCCACGCGGCTGGAGCAAGCTCCTTGCAGCTCCCTGCCAGGGTCAGGGTGAGGTGGAAGTGAGCCCCCCCCATCCTGTCCCCTGGGCCTGCAAGAGCTTGAACTTGGGAGAGCAGCAGCCCCCGCCTGGCCAGTGTAGAGGCGTGGGGAGGGGCTGACCAAAGCAATGTATACACCTCTGGGGGACAGGGAGGGGACTGGCCTTGCTTTGGCACCTCTCTGGGAGGTCCTGGTCCACAGTCTCCAGTAAGAGGCTGGCTGCCACCCATTGGCTCAGCCGCATCTGGTGTCCCACTTGTTGCCCCTCACCTTCTGCTCTCTCCGCCAGCCTCAGACACCTCTGTGGGCCCAGAGCTGGGCTCACGAGGCCACGCCAAAGTCGACGAGGTCGGCCCTACTGTCCCCGGCTGACTGGAGCCACTGGGCTGGGCCAGCGGCTTTATCTTCTTTGTTTTGCTTCATACTTTTATTTCTTTTTTCTCTATCTACTTTAAGTTCAGACCAAAAAATTTCAGAGTCATCCCCCACCCCCACCCCTCCACTCCTCCAGACACCCTCCAGCTGAGAACAGAGCCTGAGTTCAGGGACCCATGTGGTGAAGGGCGTGTTTTGCAAGTGAGGGAGCTCAGGCCGCATGAGGGCTCCTGGCTGAGCCCTCCGCATGGTGCCGCCACCCCGGGCTGGCTCCTCTTCCCTTTGGGTGGGAAACGGAGGACTGGACCCAGGTCTTATTTTCCAGCAAGTCAGGCCGAGGATCTGGGCAGGGGAGCCTCCTCTGCTCCCCCCACCCAGTGAGGGGGCAGGGCCCTTTCCAGGCCCCCCTGCTCTCCTGACCCCACCCCACTCCATCAGCACTTAAGCTACACGACACAAAGTCTGTACCGCATGGGAGTTGTGCACACGGCCAGGCTGTGCATGGCCTCCCCGGCGTGGGTGACCACATCCGTGAGGTGACTCGGGAAAGTAGCTGATTCATTTGCAGAGCTTCAGGGACTGGGCGCAAAGGCCCCTCACTCAGCGTTCGTGCGACATAGTATTGTACCCACCTGAGTATTGTATCAAGCCTTCTCTGTATTTTGACAAGAAAGCAAAACACTAGTTTCCTATTTAAAATTTTAAGGGTTTGTGGGTGGGGCGGGATTAACACAACACTTGGTTTTGTTTTCTTTTTCCTTTATTTTCATGTGGAGTGTGTGCTTGTGAGTGTGTGAGTGGAAATGTGTTAAGAGCCTCACGAGGAAATTAGGCCGTTGGAGGCCAAGGGCGGCTTACAGTTCTCTGCTTTAGTCACTTAATTCCTGAATGTTTCGGAGAAACAGGAAACAGAGAAAATAGCAGATGTCGTGTAGGAAAGAGGATAAACAAAAAAAAAAGAAAAAAAAAAAAAAGCTCATACCCAAATTCACAAAACCTATTTTTTAAACCAAAGCACATTTTGAATGAATATGGAACCTCAATGGGCTCAGAAAAAAGATACTAATATATTTATCTCATTGTTTACATAAACTTTTACAGTTTCAGACCTCAGCAGCTATAAGGCCAGTCCCAGTGAATTCCCAACTTCTGCTGGAGGCCCTTCCGAGTCAGCCCTGGAACGGCTCACTGGCAGAGGGGCAGGCGTGGAGGCCCCGTATTCACCTGAGCCCTCCTCCCCAGCCCCGGGCCTCTCCAAACCCAGCTCGCACCAAAGAGCTTGGGCCTGTGCTGACCAGCCCCCAGGCCTCCTGGCCGGACCATGGCAGTCTTGGCCAGCTGGCACAGCAGGCGTGGCCGTCGGCTCTGGCCACAGGACCCGAGTCTGGGCTTGGGCCCCGGGATGGAGGCCTGCCCACCCTGCTACTCTGCTGGAGACTGGGCTGGAGGCCTGCCCACCGTGCTACTCTGCCTGAGACCCTCAGGGTGGGTTGATGTGAGGGTTCCTCAAGCCAAAAAGCCAGGACCTTTGCACAGCTCCGTTGACTCCAGTGAGTCCCTGCCCTCCCAGGGACCCCTCCACCCCCACCCCTGGCAGCGAGAGGGGCTCACTGGGCTGGTCCTTACCAACACAGAAGGTGCAAACACTCTGAACAGTGTTGTTTTTGTATCAATATGTTTGTGCAGTGATGAATGTATTTATTTCTCAGACTTGGGGCGAGTGAGCGGCAGGCCGGCTCCGCCACCTCGTGCTCTCGCCAGACCGAGCCACCGCAAGGGCTCCTCCAGGATTGCAAAAAAGGTAAAAGAGAAAAGATGAACCTTTAAGCAAATAAGAATCTCAGAGACTCGCAGCATAGCCATACACCTCAACCCGTGAAATGAACAATCTGGACCCAGACTGACTTGCAGAACCTCACGCAGCCGTGTGTGTTTCCCCTTCGTCACCACTCGGGGTGCTGGGCTGACCCGCCCCGCCCCGCCCCATCAGTATTCACTGGACTTGGCCGTGTGCAGGAGTGCGATCTGGGCTGGGCTGGCTGGGCAGGCAGACCCCAGCCCCGCTCCCCGCGGCCACCCTGCATTGGGGTGCGGCCTGGGCAGCCAGGAGGGCAGGGCTCAGGGAGGAGGCGGCTGCATCCGTCCTGTCCCCTCGGCTTGGGGGACAAAAGCAGAAGCGCCAGGCTTTAGGAGGCCAGACAAGGGATCTCTGCCCTGCCATGCCCCCTGAAGGGACCAAGGCCCTGGCTCTTCCCCAGAGTCACATTGGGGCAGACGTTATTGAACCTGTGAATCTGATGCCAGGAATGAGTGGATGGAGAGGGACCTAACCAGAGCCTCAGTCTGACATTCCAAATCAGGGGGTGGGTATGCACTGTGGGAATTGAGGCTGCCCAGGACCCCCTTCCTAGGACCCCCCAGCTTCAGTCACCCACTTTAATTTTCTACCAGGAGCCCCTCCCCTTACCTCACCTTACTATTTATTGCTGTAATTTATTGACCTCAGAAATGCTGCATAACAGACCTCACTTGGGGCAGGGAGGATCCCCAGGGCTCCCCCCCCTCCACTTGGTGGGGCCTGTGGGGCCAGGTGCTGAGGGGAGCCTCTCTGTAACCCACCCATCACTTGCTTTCCCCCTCAGGTTGGGCACTGGCCCATTCGCAAATACCTCAAGGGGGAGGGGGAGGGATGGGGTTATAGCTGTTTTGTTTAATCGGAACTGGAAGAGGGATCATGTCCTACATTAGCCTTCCCAGAAGGGGGAGGGACTCCGTGATCGCACTCCTGTACTGGCCACCACCGCTGTCAGTCATCACAATGCGTCACTTCCTGCGAGAGTTTGGATAAATTCAGGTCAGAGCTGCAGGTATGCAGCCCTCAAATGTCATAGAAAAGCAATCCACTGATGACTGATCTCTCCATTCAGAAGCGTGCAGTCTTAATGTACAGTGATAAGAAACTGTTATTTTATGATCTTTTCATTAAAAGCTTGATTGAAAACTCTTTTGTGTGGGGCCTCTGTGTCCTCTTGTCTCTTGCTAAATGACAGACTACTTTTCTTTCTCTGTCCAGCTTCCAAGACCCAGGAGGGTGGGTTTCAGACGGGGCTGGGATCTCTCAGTGGTGTGGGTGCACTCCAGGGCTGGGCACTGGTCCAGGGAGCCAGCACTCTGGGGTCAGCATTCCTCTTGGGCAGCGTTGGCCGAGGCAGTTTAGGAAGCAGAGGATGTGGCAGTGACTGGGCTCGGATGATGGGCTGCACCCGTTGGAGCAGCAGAGTCAGGCTGGGGCAGAGGGAGGAAAGAAAGAAGGCTAATCTTAGTCTCCAGAGGCAGGGACAGTAGATCCAATTCCCTGGGGACTGTCCCTCTGGCCACCAGAGTGGGAATCCCAGAATGAGTGAAGGCCAAAGAGGAGGAGAGGGGATGGGGCTGGGAGGGTGGTCAGCCGGCTTGGAGCCCTGTCTCGGTGGACTGCAGACGTCTAGACAGCTCCAGGGCAGCACAGGTGAGTGCGGCAACTCCAGACCTCCAGAATGGGGCATTGCTGCTCTGCATCATGGTGAGTTTGTTCAATTGTTTTAAAATTCTTTTTTGATTTTATCAAAGCAATACCTGAACATAGTTTATTTTTTTTTTAAAGATTTTATTTATTTATTTATTTTCCCCCCAAAGCCCCAGTAGATAGTTGTATGTCATAGCTGCACATCCTTCTAGTTGCTGTATGTGGGACGCGGCCTCAGCATGGCCGAAGAAGCGGTGTGTCAGTGCGCGCCTGGGATCCGAACCCGGGCCGCCAGCAGCGGAGCGCGTGCACTTAACCGCTAAGCCACGGGGCCAGCCCTGAACACAGTTTAAATAATAAAATCGTTCTTTAAAAGGCTTGAAATAATAAATAGTTTCTTGTCCGCCTAACCCCACATTACTCAGGCAAGCACTTTTAATTCTTTTTGCACTTCTGCATTTATCTACACATTTCTAAGTAGTAATCTTACATTGCTGTGATTCATAGATGAGGATTTTAGTTCATTTATACCTGCTTCCCTTGCCCTTACACTCCCCAGATAGGTCTCACACGTTTAGTTTAATCTAGGGGTTGGTAAACTTTCTGAAAAGTAGCCAGATAGTAAATATTTTAGGCTTCGTGGGCCATACAGTCTCTTTGGTGACTGCTCAACTCTGCTGTCACGGTGCAAAAGTAGCCATCAATAATGTAAGCAATGGGCATGGTTATGTTCCATTTTGTTTCATTTACAAAAACTGGTACAGTGTACAGTTTGCCAGTCCACACTCGTTATCACAATGTAAATTTGTTTACTGCTGAGCCGAGTAGTGTACTGGGTCTTCTCCTTTTTTGTGCAGTTACTTGCTTTTCTTGAGGTTAATAATTATCTTATTTTTCCAATCACTAAGTTTGGTTTGAGTCTCTGTCTTCCTCCACCCTTCAAGTTTGAAATGCCTCCCAGTACAGTTTTTCACAGAATCAGACACTATCTGTTCTGTTACTTTTTCCCTCGGGGGGCATTCTTCCTGGAGGCTGCTATTTGGCACAGATTGGGCTGGAGTTCTCCTGCATTTTTGTCCTGCATTAGAAGCCCTGCTGTCTGGATCCCGTATGTTCTTTTCTTGGGTTACAGGCTTGTTTTGGTAGCATATTTCCTCCAGTACCATCCTGAGGAAGAACACATGGGAAGTAGAGTTTTCTTTGTGTGTGTGTGTGAGGAAGATCAGCCCTGAGCTAACATCCAATGCCAGTCCTCCTCTTTTTTTGCTGAGGAAGATTGGCCCTGGGCTAACGTCTGTGCCCATCTTCCCCCACTTTATATGGGATGCCACCACAGCATGGCTTGACAAGCAGTGTGTCGGTGTGCGCCTGAGATCCAAACCTGCAAACCACAGGCCGCTGCAGTGAGCGTGCGCACTTAACCACTTGTGCCACTGAGCCGGCCCCTGGGGAGGTAGGTTTTTGGAGACTTTAAATGTTGAAAATGCTTTTAAACTACATGGAATTGACAGTTGGGCTGGGTATAGAATTGTAGATTGGCTATCATTTTCCTGCTGAATTTTGAAGGTGTGTTGCTCCATTGGCTTCTGCCTTCCAATGTGATGAGAAGTCCAGTTCCCTTTGTATGTGACCCAATTTCCTCGCTGGAAGCCTTTAGTGTCATCTCTTTATTTTAAAGGATTTGTCCATTCATTGGTCTGAGCACTCAATTGGTTGATTTCACTCTGGAGACTCATTCTCTTTGGTAAACTCTGAATGATTTTTAAAACATCTCAGCAATTATTTTTGATTTCCTTTCTTCTGTTTGTTCCTTGATTATTGCATTTTGTTCTCTTTTTGTGGATATAATTTCTTCTCTTTCCAAGGAAATTTTAATTTTTTGCCATTTTCTTCTGTTCCTTGTGTTGTATCTAGTTCCCTTTTAGATCCCTACTTTCAGATTGTTTTTATCCTTTTTTATAATATAAGATCATTACATTGTGTACCTGAAACTAATATAATGTTATATGACATATATATCTATTATACCTCAATTGAAAAAAAAAAGCCAAATCGAAGAGCTGGACTAGACATCAGGGCGAAGGGCCGTTTGCACCTTCCCACTGCTATCATCACCTCCCCAAGTGGGGTCACCCAGGGCGTCCTGTCCACGAATGGGCCTGGTGCATCCTCAGGGAGTGGGAACCCTATGGGTGTGTGTGCGACTGCTGGGGCTGCCATAACAAAGTACCACAGACTGAGTGACTTACAACAGGAATTTCTCACAGTTCTGGAGGCTGGAAGTCTGAGATTGAGGTGTCAGCAGGGTGGTTTTCTCCTGAGGCCTCCCTCCTCAGCTTGTAGATGGCTGTGGTCTCCCTGTGTCCTCACATGGTCATCCGTCTGTGTGTGTCTGTGTCCAGATTTCCTCTTATAAGGACACTAGTCAGATTGGATTAGGACCAACCCTAATAGCCTCATTTTACCCTATTTACCTCTTTAAAGACCCCATCTCCAAATGTGGTCACATTCTAAGGTACTTGGAGTTAGGGCTTCAACACAAGAATTCTGGGGGACCCAATTCAGCCCATAACGTGGTACACAGAGATGTGCTGTGTGTGGCCTTAGGTGGCCACAGGAGTCCCTCTGTGTTCACACCACAGGCCCTGCAAGCTCGGCCTCATGGCTTCGGTGCCTGCACCTTTTCTTCCTCAGGGCAGAACTAGCTTCGTTGGGATTCTACAGGCAGCGTTCTCAGGGCCTTGGGGTGCCTCCCAGGAAGTGGGCAGTGCTCTACCAAGCCCCCTTGCCAGTGGACTGTCAGCAAAGCCCCTGAGATCTCACCTTCACGTGAGGGGGACACAGCCCAGAGCGTTCAAGCGCAGCCTGAGGGAGGCAGCCACTGGCCAGCTTCCGTCTCTCGGTGGGAGGCAGGGGCGCTTCTGGGGTACTTGCTCGGAGTTGCAAGGAGTGCCCTCTGACTGGCCTGTCCACTGCCTGCAGGGACAGGCGGCTGACTCGGCCGGGCAGGAGAAATGGCAGGGCCACAGGTGTCTAAGCATGTCCTGCAGGGGAGGTGGAGGGAGGCCTAGGGGGTGGGATGTTCTGGCAAGCAAGCAAGGGTCTGGCTGTGGGGTCAGAAAGAAGAATGTGGCTTTGGACCACACCTGCTGGTGTTTTGAATCCTTGCTCCTCCTGATCATGGCCTATGCCCTTGGGCAAGATGCCACAGCTCTGCAATGGAGACAGGCTGTCCTCACGTCCACCAACACCTATTTATGTGCCAGGCCTGTCCTAGTCCAGCTCCTATTACATGGGGGGCGACGGTAGGAAAATGTATCCTGGTGGGCAGAGGCAAGCAGCGCTGAGGGGAGAGTTGCAGTTGGGAGTGGGGTCGCCAGGGAAGGCTTCCCTGAGAAGCTGGCATTGGGCGAGGCCTGAAGGACATGAGGGAGGGCCGGGGAGGGGGAAGAGCAGGTGCAGAGGCCCTGCAGCAGGCAGGCATGTCTGAGGAGTAGCAGGAGGAGATTCTTGGCCTCCAAAGTCAGTCGCCAGGAGGAAGGGTCCAGGCCGTGGCAGGCCTGGGAGGCCATGTGAGGGCTTAGCCTTGTGCTCTGGGAGGTGGGAAGCTGCCAGAGTGGGGGGTCCCTGCGGCTGCTGTGGGGAGACTGGGTGGGAGCAGGCCCACCACTTAAAAGGCTGGAATGATCCAGTCCAGAGCAATGGCATTGAAGGTGGTCAGAAAAGGAGGGAACTGGAACATTTGTTTTTTATTTAAACTTATTTAGCAAGGACTTCTGTGTCAATTACTATGGACCAGCAGTGTTCTAAGTGCTTTGCAAATATCAACTCACTCTTCTGTAACATTCCGGGTGAGATAGGTGACATCTCTGTTTACAGGCATGGAAGTGGAGGGACAGAGAGGGCGGTAATTTTCAGTGGAAGAGCCCCAAGGACGTGGGGGCAGGCTGGAGGAAGGGTGAGAGAGGACAAGGAACCAGGGAGAGCACCAAGGTTTCCAGGGCAACAGCTGGGGGTGGAGGGGCAGGACTAACTGAAGGGCTGGGGGGGCACCTCCTGGTAGGGGTGCGGAGTGGGAAGCTGCATGGGCAGGGGGTCCCACTTGAGGTGAATTCATCACTGCGGAGAGATGCTCAACCTCAGGACACTGGATGACATCTCCCTGGGGTGGGGGGACAGCCAGGGGGCTGGAGAGGATCGGCATGAAGGAGAGCGAGGGTCATTTGGCTGAGTGCGGCCAGGGGGCAACTCAGAGAGAACCCAGAACTGCCTGTTTCCCACGGGGGCTGTGACTGAAGGAAGCAGTGTTGGCTGGTGGTTTCCTCTCCCTCCCCATGAGTAGAGGGAGACCCCAGCACAGGGCAGGGGCTTTACAGGGAGGTGGAGAGCTCCTGCCTCCCTTGGGTGAGCCGCTGGGGTCGGGGCCACTCTGCCTCTGCCAGAGTGAGCCTGGCTGCAGGAGGGTTTTGGTGGCCTCCCGGCAGGGCAAGCTGCAGCGCAGGCTGGCGTCGGTCAGCCTGGGCGCCTGGCTTCCAACAGCGCCTCTGAGACTTGTCTCCCCTGTCTGGTAAACCCCTTGGGGTCTCTGCTCTCAGGCTGAGTGGGGCCTGTCTGATGCTGTGATTTGGCGCAGCTCTCTCCTTTTGTATATACTGCAGTGCTTTTCTTCTCGGAATTACATTTATTTTTCTTATTATAAAAGCAACGAATATCAACCATAAAAAAGAAAAAAACATACACAAAATGGAGCAAATAAGGAAGCTCATCATCTGACCTTCAGAGGTGACGGAATCTTTAACAATTAAAACAGGGGCTCTATGGGCAGAAGAGCTCCCCTAGGAACTGGTCAGACAGCGGCACAAAGCCGAGCGGTCAGGAAAGTCTCCACAGAAAAGGCCCTGACCAGGCAGCCATCCAAGGGAAGGCTGTTCCAGGTCTGGGGAACGGCATATGGAAAGTACTGAGGCATAAAACTATATGATTTGTTTAAGGGACTAAAACGGAGTTCACTTTAGCTGTGGTGGGAAAATGGCAATCGGCTGGGCCCAAACAATGGGGGACTTTGTATGCCACGCAAAAGAACTTGGGGTTTTGGATTTTATTCTTTAATGAATTTTTGTTGTTGTTGCTTAAAGCCACCTAAGCCTTTTCGTCAAATAGTTGCTTACATGGAAGCTCTCCCATTATGTGATATATCATGGTTTACTTAAATCTTTTTTCTGTTGGGCAAAAAATAAAGTTTCAAATACAAAAAAGGGGTGTGTACAACAGGCATAGGTTTTATAATTGTTCTTTCTCGTATTCGACGACATTTATCGAGCTTCTAGCAACATGTAGATGTTTTCACGAGACAATGCAACACGTGAAGAGAGCCCCTTCAGCCGTAAGGACACGGGGCAGAGCGGGTCGTGGACCTGGCTGCCGGCCTGGGCCGACCGGCCGCCTCCCCTGAGCTGGGCGGATGTGCCAGGAAGCCAGCGGACCCACAACTGTGGAATCTGGGTGCCGAATTTATGGGGCTTCGCTTCAAAACCCTCAGCTTTTTTATATGAAAATTTTCATAAATTTAGAAATTTCACAAATTCCTAACATTCATAAATGTTTGGGAAAATGTGGCCTACACATATTAGGCTATTTATAATCAACTATAATTTCATGCCATAGCTGCGCATCCTTCCAGTTGCTGCATGTGGGACGTGGCCTCAGCATGGCCGGAGAAGTGGTGCGCCGGTGCACGCCCGGGATCCGAACACGGGTCGCCAGCAGCGGAGCGCGGGCACCTAACCGCCAAGCCACGGGGCCGGCCCTCAACTATAATTTCAAAAGTACCAAAACATTAGGAAATTTCGAGGTGCAGGGTGGTGGGTAATCCGACACCGCCCTCGTTGAGATGGACCGAGTCCGGTCAGTGTCGCCCTGATGGACGCCTGGGAAGGGGACCTTGCGCGGAGGAGGCGGCCCCTAATCCAGTCTGGCGGAGGAGGGAGGCTCACGGAGAAGAAGATACTGAGCCCGAGTCCCGAAGAAAGGGCAGAAATGGGCCAAACGGACTGAGCGGGAAGAAAGGCACGTGCTCCGGGCGGGGCAGCGGAGTCAGACCCCCGCCGGCTGCGCCCCGGGCTCCCGGCCGTTCCCAGCGGGGCTCGGAGGCGCCGAGGCCGGGAGGGTTTCTGTTTCCATGGCTACTGTCACCCACGCCTCTTCCCAGACCTCCAGGCCGCCGAGGGGAAGCGGCTCATGTTTCACTAGAGGCTTAATTAGCCCCGGGCTTTCCCCGCGAAGACTCTCCTGTCCAGATGCAGGGGAGGTGCCGGTGGCACCGCGGGCGCCTCTGCCCGGTGCGCATCCCCAGAAGCGCCCCCAGCTCCTCCTTCGCGGCGCAGAAAAGTAACCCAGGGGGTGGGCCACTGTCACCGTCCGTTATAGGGAGACGCTGGCCTCCAGATTCTCCTCTGAACTCAGGCTGGGACAGGGGGGCACCCGCGATGCCACTGCCTAGCGACCTGTCATTGCTGAGCCTTGGTTTCCCCATCTGTAAAGCCGGATCACGCTGCCTACCCAGTAGGGATGGTGAGGGTCTTGAGGACGCTACAAAGAGGAGAGTTGGGGGCTGTGCAGGCTGGGCCTGAAGGGAGAAGTGACCACTGGGACTCCTGAAGCGAAGCCACCATCTGCACAGCCCTCCGATAGAGTGTTTGTCAGCATATATTTTGTAGCAGCCACAGGAAAATGTAGAAAGAAACAAGTGAAACAAATTTTTGTTTTATCGAATCCGATATATTTTTAAAAATTCAGCATGTAATTAATATAAACATTATCAGTGAGGTGCATATTTTACAGTGTACCGTGTCTCCATTTGGACTGGCCACTTTCAGGTGCTCAGCAGCCACCACCGGGGACTGCACATCTAGAAGTGAGGAGGGACGTCCTAGGGCTGGGAGCCAGCTGATGACAGGAGGCCCAGGCAGGCCAGCTCATGGTCAGAGCCTGAACTGTGTGAACTCACTGGCTCCCCTCAACCCCAGGAGGGAGAGTCGAGTGATAGCCCCACTTTACAGATGTGAAGAAACTGAGGCACAGGGGCTTGGGAGCCTTGCCGCAGGTCACAGAGCTGGGAGGGGGCAGATCCAACCGTCTCTGTCTCTAGAGGACCCTCATCTCTATTCCAGCATCTCAAGCTCTGCATTTCCAGGCCCCCTCGCTCCTCACCTGCCCTGACCAGGCTCCCCCCCTATCCAGGGAGGCCTCCTGCTGAGCAGAAAGGGGGTTTATGGGATTCTGCATCCCTGTGAAGGAGGGAACATGGGAAGAGCAGCAGCGGCCGGAACTCCAGGCAGGATGGCAGCCAGGCCGAGGTTGCACCACTGCCACCTGGACAGTTTGAGATAGTCCCCGGGGCCGCCCCGTGGCCTAGCAGTTAAGTGTGCGTGCTCCGCTACTGGCGGCCCGGGTTCGGATCCCGGGCGCGCACCGACGCACCGCTGCTCCAGCCATGCTGAGGTCGCGTCCCACATACAGCAACTAGAAGGATGTGCAGCTATGACATACAACTGTCTACTGGGGCTTTGGGGAGGAAAAGGGGGCAAAAAAAAGGAGGAGGATTGGCAATAGATGTTAGCTCAGAGCCAGTCTTCCTCACAAAAAAAAAAAAAAAGAGAGAGAGAGAAAACCCCCAAGCCAAAGGGGCTTCATTGCCAGACAGCTGAGGGGAGATGCCCACCGCACCCCCTAATCAGTGCCTCACATGGTCCTGTAGGGTCTGCCCCAGGTGCTCTCCAGCACCCCCAATTCTCCCCATCTCCACACCACTCTATATGAAGGAGTCTTTCTATGACCCCTCCCTGTGTAAAGCATCAGACATGGTCCCCATTGCTCTTGGAGGAGGCTGTGGCTGATGCTCATCTGCCCCCAGCCACCAGGAGCTCCAGCCACACTGCAGCCAGTAAGCCCCTGGGTGGCTGGGCACCTCCTCTGCGGGACACTGTGCTTGCCGAGCCCCCCAGGCTGTACCTGGAGAGGGAGCCACCTGGAAAACTATGAGAGCACTAGGCTTGTTGCAGACAAACATAATGGTGTGACGTGGCGTTGGTGTGCTCGGTGGCGCCGGAACAAACTACAGCAAACTGAGTGGCTTAAACAACAGAGATTTATTTCTCACATTCTGGAGGCCGGAAGTTCAAGATCATGGTGCCGGCAGGGCCGTGCTCCCTCTGAAGGAAGGGTGGTCCCAGGCTTCTCTCCTAGCCTTAGTGGTTCCTTGGTGTGGGGCAGCCTAGCTCCAATCCTCACTGGGCGTTCTCCCTAGGTGCGTGTCTGTGTCCAATTTCCCCTTTTTATAGGACACCAGGCATATGGGATTAGGGCCCACCCACTGCAATATGATTTCCTCTCAAAGAATTACACTCAAAATGACACTGTTTCCAAATAAGGTCACATGCTAAGGTACTGGGGGTTAGGACTTCAAGAGATGAGCACCATTCAACCCGCAGCATGTACACCACGACTGCCATTTAGAAAATATAAATGTTTTAAAGAGCCTTTTCATAATAGTAACAGAAAACACAAACTACATAGGCATAACCTTGATATATGCACGAAATCTACTTGAAAATGACAAAGCATGGGTAGGAGACCTGGAACAAGTCTCTTAGGACTGGACAGAAATGCTCTGTTCCCAGGGCAGTTGGGTGAGGAGTGGGATGTATCCATTCTTCTCTTTGGATAGACTGGCCTAACCTAGGTGATTTTTTTGCAACCCTAGTACAGATCCCAATGGTGTACTTGGGAGGATTTGACAAGACAGCTCTCCAGCTTATCTGAAAGGGAATGATTGATCCTAACGGGTCGATTGTGCCCCAGGCCCTGCACTGATGATGAACACGATCTGCTCCGCCTTCCAGGAGATGATGGTCTAATGGAAGCAACAGCAAACACCAATAACAACAAACCTCCACGAACCTATCCCGCTGAGGGTGGCCCAGATTACAACTGAAGTCTGTGGGGACCTTGAACGGGAGTAGATGTGCCAGGCCGCCACGCTGGGGCACCGTGCGGACACTCAACACATAGAAAAAGTGAATATCAGATGCATGTTTTCTGGATTCAGATCAACCTGGGTTTGAATCCAAGAGTGGTAGCAGGGCTTCGGGGGACAGATGCATCCTCACGTCCCTCTGTAAATTGAGGACCTAAGTGCCACTTCCTTGGTGGAGTTCACAGAATCACGTGCCTGGGGAGGTGGACACTGAGAATGCACAGCTCTTACCCCTCACCTGTCCCTGTCTGACCTGGGGTTCACCTTTGACCTCTCTGGGACAGATTCCAACTTAAGAGATGCTGAGAATAAAGTTACCCCACCCTGGTCACTGCATGTGTCACAGTCATACGAGCACCATCTAGTGACTGGGAATCCTCTGCTAGTGATCCGAACATCCAGTGATCTTTTGCCACATAACAGACCTCCTGCTGCAAACAAACCACCCCTAAAACTCAGTGGCTTAAAACCAGAGCCGTTTTATTTGCTCTTGATTCTCTTAGGTCAGCAACTTGGACTGGGCTTGGCCGGGCTCTCTGAGGCGATTCTGCACAACTCCCCATGGATCTGCAGTCCTCTTGGGGCCATCTGGGGCTGCATGGTCTGAGACAGAGGTGCTTGCGTGGCTGCTGGTGGTGGCAGCCTGCTGGCCTTCTTCCCTTGGTTGTAAGAGGGCAGGAGGGGCTGCAAGGGCTCTGAGGCCCAGGCTCACAAGTCATTTCTGCCTCCTTCCATTGGTCAGAGCAAGACATGAAGGCGAGCCCAGATTTGTGGGCCAGGGAAACAGGCTCCACCTCCTGCTGGCTGGATTGCAGACAATTTGTGGTCATTTCTAATCTACTATAAGTAACCTAAAGTGACTTCAGTCTTGCTTACATTTCTCAAAATTGGTGAGAAGAGACCCAGCCCCTGGAGAGAGCAGGCTTCCTCAACTCCTCCTGACCTCTGCAGGGTTGTCACCAGCAGAGCCCTCTCAGTGACCCTCTGCTGGCCCCTGACTATGGCATGCATGACCCTCGTCCTCATCCGCCGTCCATGCACGGCCCCCTCTTCCCACCCCCATCCTGTTCTCCTTGTCCTCCCCATCCCCCAACTCACCCCTGTGTATTTAGTTTATGTAAATATTACCATGGGTACATCTCACTCTACTTCCTATTTTTTACCATCAACATTATTTTCAAGTCTCTTCATGTCGATTTTAGTAGGTCTTAGCTCATTTTAAGTGCTCTACCAAATTCCTTTGTAAATTGTTTTCAGATATCACATTTCACTCTTCAATTCCCCAGCACTGCCAGAGCGCTTAGGCTGTTCTCAATGCTTTGTGAACGTGTAAGAAACTTCCTCTGGGGCAAATACTCTGCCGTGGAATTGTGGGTCATGGAGGGCCACCATACCCAGTCACTGTTCATACCCAATTGCTTCCCCAAATGGCCCGCAGACAGCGCTGGTGGCAGTGCCCGAGGATCCCTGTTCGCTCACATCATTGCTTATATTTGATGTCAACCAACGTCTAGGGTTGGCTGCTCTGGTGGATGGAAGTGCCGAGGGCTCTGCGTACTCCTGCTGGGCGTCCAAGGTCTCCGCTCTGGGGGTTGGCCCATCAGACCCTTTGCCCCATCGATGTTTGGTCTTTCCCAGTGGCCCCAGCATTTCCCATCTATTGTTGTTAGTAATCATTTGATTACAAAGATTGCAAAGATCTTTTCCCATTCTGTCACCCATTTATAATGTTTGTCCATGCTGTCTTTTTATTCCCAAGGGATTGTTTTAAGTGAGGTATAATGACATAGAGTAAGAAGCACAGATCTTAAGTGTCCTGGCCAGTGAGTTTTGACTAATGCCTTCACTCAGGTAACTCAACCTGCAATTGGGATAGAGTATTGCTGTCACCATGGTGACTTTCTTTTTCTTTTTAGTTGAGATATAATTGATATATGACATTATATTAGTTTCAGATGTACAACATAATGATTCAATATTTGTATATATTACAAACTGATCACCACAATAAGTCTAGTTAACATCCATCATCGCATGTAGTTACAGATTTTTTTCTTATGATGAGAACTTTCAAGATCTACTCCCTTAGCAACTTTCACATATGCAAAACAGTATTATTAACTATAGTCACCATGCTGTCCATTACATCCCAGGACTTATTTATTTTATAACTAAAAGTTTGTACCTTTTGACCCCATTCACCTATTTCACCTAATGGTGTCTTTCGATAAGCAGAAATCCCTAAGTTTGATATAACTAAATCCATCAACTTTCCCTCCATGGTTGTACTTGCTGTGTCTTTCTTAAGAAATCTTTCCCGAACCAAAGTCCCAAGTCTAATGCCTACCCAATTTAAATCTCTGATCCTTCTAGGGTTACTTTTTATATGGAAAGAAAAGTAGAGATCTACTTTTATTTCTCTTCATATCATGAGCCAGCTTTTCCAGCACCATTTGTCACATGGTCATGGGGATGCCTCCCCAACGTCCACCTTGACCCATATCTTCATCTTGGTTCCATTCCCATTAGTTGGTGGCTGCCTTAGGAATGAGCATGTGCCCTAGTTCTGGCCCATGAGAGGTGAGGGAAAACCCATGGGAGGTTCCCTCCCCCAAAGAGACACTCAAGAGGGGCAGGCCTTGTGGCTCAGCAGTTAAGTGCGCGCACTCCCCTACTCGCGGCCCGGGGTTCCAATCCCGGGCGCACACCGACGCACCGCTTCTCCGGCCATGCTGAGGCCGCGTCCCACATACAGCAACTAGAAGGATGTGCAACTATGACATACAACTATCTACTGGGGCTTCGGGGGAAAAAAAAGGAGGAGGATTGGCAATAGATGTTAGCTCAGAGCTGGTCTTCCTCAGCAAAAAGAGGAGGATTAGCACGGATGTCAGCTCAGGGCTGATTTTCCTCACACACACAAAAAAAACACACACTCAAGATAGAGCAGATTGACTTGCTCTTTTAGGCCCCTCGTGGTTGCAAGGTGGCTGCAGCAGTTCCAGGAATCACATGCAGACAACATCAGTAGGCAACAAAGAGAACACCCCTCCCTGTCTTTTTACAGTGAGGCAAACCTCCCAGAAACCCCCAGCTGAGTTCCCCTTGAGTTTCACAGGCAGAATCTGGTAACAGAGAAGCAAGACAACCATGGTTGGCTTAGACCAGACCTGTTTTACGCCTGGGGCTAGGAAAGGACAGGCCTGATGCCCTGCAAGAACAAGACCCTTGGAAAGGAGTAATTAAGGGGCTTGTATTGGCCAGGAGGAATGGGAGAGGGGTGACTTTAGGGTAGGCAACCAATTGTATCCGCATACTCTTCAAACTTTCCTGTATCTTTTTCTTGCTTCATTGCAGGCCCTCCAGCAGTATGTGAGACCTTAGCAGGAGGGTCATTCTTGTCTCTTCAAATCTTAAAGGGAATGCTGCTAATGCTTCCTCCGTTACTATAATGTTTACTGTATTTTTACTAAGTAGCCTTCATCAGGTTGTGGGGTCCCTTTCTACCCCTTTTCCAAAAGAGCTTTTAAAATTATCAATAGAGGGCTGGCCCGGTGGCTTAGCGGTTAAGTGTGCGCACTCCGCTGCTGGCGGCCTGGTTCTGATCCCGGGCGCGCACCGACACCGCTTCTTCAGCCATGCTGAGGCCGTGTCCCACATACAGCAACTAGAAGGATGTGTAGCTATGACATACAACTATCTATTGGGTCTTGGGGGGGAAAATAAATAAAATTATAAAAATAAATAAACAAATAAATCATATTTTCTGCATCTATTGAAATGCACCCCTGAAACCGTGGTGTACTTCCTTCGTCCACGTGGTGAATGACATCGGTGTTCTGATCTTGAACAATTCCTGAAAATAAACTCTGCTTGGTTTCCATGTACTTTTTTAATAGCGCTTTAATCCATGTAGTACTTTGGGTTTGGTTAGCTAATAATTTATTTTGGATTTTTGCATCCAAGTTTATAATTGATATTGACCAAATAAAGGCAGATTTTAAAAGGACAAGTTTACTGACCTCCTGCGCGCTCTTTGACCCACCTCCAAGCCCCGCCTGCCCGCCTTTGGCCAATCGACGTCGCAGGCTAAGCGCGCCCAGGCTAGAGGGCGGGGCCCTGGGCCAGGTAACCAATAGGAGGAGGAGGCGGGGAGCCAGGGGCGGGACGGGGCGAGGGCGGGTCGAGACTCGGGCCAATGAGCAGGCCCCTCGGTTGAACATGTGGCAGTTGTGGTGGTGGCTGTGGTGGCGCGGAGGGAGAACGTGTGGCCAATGATGACCTGGTCTCCTCGCGGCAAGCTGGCGAGGACCAACAGGGAAGACCCACGGGCCACCATGGGGCGGGGCCAAGACTACTAGTTAGTGGAGAAAAGACGGGATCCAGCATCGCGACGGGCAAGGGCGGGGCCATGCGGGGGCGTCGTCCGGGCGTGCGGGACTCAGTCTGGCCGTCTGGCTCTGTCGTCCCCCTGGGGCTGCGGGCGACCCGGGCCGGTCCTTCACCCCTCTGAGAACCGGAGACGGTGCCACCTGACCTACGCAAATGAGGCACTTGGCTGCGTGTCCCAATCCCCTGCATGTCCAGGGCCCGGCTGGAACATGCGGCTCCAGTGGGAGTCTTTCCTGGGGCTGGAGAAGGAGGGGATGAGGGTGAGGAGCGCGGGTGCTGAGGCGGCTGGAGCAAGTGGACAGGCTGGAGAGGCCTCATTATTTTGGTGGAAAGAGAAACTCCATTTATTCATTCTAATGAAGAAAGTCCACAGTTTATTTTTTTTTAAATGCATTTATTTATTTATTTATTTATTTATTATTTATTTATTTATTTTGTGAGGAAGATCAGCCCTAAGCTAACATCCGTGCTAATCCTCCTCTTTTTGCTGAGGAAGACCAGCTCTGAGCTAACATCTATTGCCAAGCCTCCTCCTTTTTTTTTTCCCCCAAAGCCCTAGTAGATAGTTGTATGTCATAGTTGCACATCCTTCTAGTTGCTGTATGTGGGACGCGGCCTCAGCATGGCCGGAGAAGCGGTGCGTCAGTGCACGCCCAGGATCCAAACCCGGCCGCCAGTAGCAGAGCGTGAGCACTTAACCGCTAAGCCACGGGGCCGGCCCGAAGGTCCACCGTTTATTGAGCACCGACTGTGTGCAGGCACCGTTCTGGATGCTGGGGACACAGCAGTCAACAGAGATGCTGTCCCTCATGGTGGAGCCGAGGAGACAGGCAGTCACAGGCCTGTGCTAACATGAGAGCTAGTGTAGACAGGAGAGTGCACTGATGGAATTAACAGCCACATGAGGGGTGGAGGATCCCGTCGTGGATCCCATGCTAGGTGGCTGATCTGGGAAGCCTCTGTGAAGAGGTGATGCTAGATTGTCACTTTAAAAAGATCCCTGCAGAATGGTTCAACATCCACAAATCAATCAATGTGATACACCACATTAACAAAATGAGGAATAAAAATCACATGATTATCTCAATAGATGCAGAGAAAGCATTTGACAAGATCCAACATCCATGTATGATAAAAACTCTCAATAAAATGGATATAGAAGGAAGTACCTCAACATAATAAAGGCCATATATGACCAACACACAGCCAACATCATACTCAATGGGGAAAAACTGAAAGCCATCCCTCTGAGAATAGGAACAAGACAAGAGCGCCTGCTCTTGCCACTCTTATTCAACATAGTACTGGAGGTTTTGTCCAGAGCAATTAGGCAAGAAAAAGGAATAAAAGGAATCCAAATAGGCAATGAAGAAGTGAAACCCTTGCTGTTTGCAGATGACATGATTTTATATATAGAAAACCCTAAAGAATCTATTGGAAAACTATTAGAAATAATCAAAAACTACAGCAAAGTTGCAGGGTAAAAAATAAACTTACAAAAATCAGCTGCATTTCTATACTCTAATAACGCACTTACAGAAAGAGAACTCAAGAAGACAATCGCA
Organism: Diceros bicornis minor; assembly: GCF_020826845.1. Lineage (NCBI taxonomy): Eukaryota > Metazoa > Chordata > Mammalia > Perissodactyla > Rhinocerotidae > Diceros > Diceros bicornis. Next base: position 29,998,466 of record NC_080774.1, on the reverse strand, counting down.
TTTATAATCGCAACAAAAAGAATAAAATATCTAGGGATGAATTTAACCAAAGAGGTGAAAGACCTATACAATGAAAACTATAAGACATTATTGAAAGACATCAATGATGACATAAAGAAATGGAAAGATATCCCATGCACATGGATTGGAAGAATAAACATAGTTTAAATGTCCATATTACCTAAAGCAATCTACAGATTCAATAGAATCCCAATGACATTCTTCACGGAAATAGAACAAAGAATGCTAAAATTCATATGGGGCAACAAAGACCCCGAATGGCTAAAGCAATCCTGAGGAAAAAGAACAAACCTGGAGGCATCGCAATCCCTGACTTAAAAACATACTACAAAGCTATAATAATCAAAACAGCATGGTACTGGTACAAAAACAGACACACAGATCAATGGAACAGAATTGAAAGCCCAGAAATAAAAGCACACAGCTACGGACAGCTAATCTTTGACAAAGGAGCTAAGAACATACAATGGAGAAAAGAAAGTCTCTTCAATAAATGGTGCTGGGAAAACTGGACAGCCACATGAAAAAGAGTGAAAGTAGACCATTATTTTTCACCATACACAAAAATAAACTCAAAATGGATCAAAGACTTGAAGGTAAGACCTGAAACCATAAAACTCCTAGAAGAAAATATAGGCAGTACACTCTTTGATATCAGTCTTAGAGGGATCTTTTCAAATTCCATGTCTACTTGGACAAGGGAAACAAAAGAAAAAATAAACAAATGGGACTTCATCAGACTAAAGAGCTTCTACCAGGCAAAGGAAACCAGAATCAAAATGAAAAGAACCCACCAGCTGCGAGAAAATATTTGCAAATCATGTATCTGACAAGGGGTTAATCTCCAAAATATATAAAGAACTCACACAACTCAACAACAAAAAAACAACCTGATCAAAAAATGGGCAGAGGGTATGAACAGACATTTTCCCGAGGAAGACATACAGATGGCCAAGAGGCATATGAAAAGATGTTCAATATCACTAATCATCAGGGAAATGCAAATCAAAACTACACTAAGATATCACCTTACACCTGTTAGAATGGCTATAATCACCAGGACAAAAAATAACAAATGTTGGAGAGGTTGTGGAGAAACGGGAACCCTCATTCACTGCTGGTGGGAATGAAAACCAGTGCAGCCACTGTGGAAAACAGTATGGAGATTCCTCAAAAATTAAAAATAGAAATATCATATGACCTAGCTATCCCACTACTGGTTGTTTATCCAAAGAACTCGATATCAACAATCCAAGGAGACTCATGCACCCCTATGTTCATTGCAGCATTATTCACTATAGCCAAGACATGGAAGCAACCTAAGTGTCCTTCCACAGATTACTGGATAAAGAAGATGTGGTATATATATATACAGTGGAATACTACTCAGCCATATAAAAAGACAAAATCGTCCCATTTGCAGCAACATGGATGGACCTGGAGGGTATTATGTTAAGCGAAATAAGCCAGACAGAGAAAGACAAACACCATATGATTTCACTCATATGTGGAAGATAAACTAACACACGGACAGAGAGAACAGTTTGGTGGTCACCAGGGGGAAGGAGGTTGGGAGGTAGGCACAAGGAGTGAAGGGGTGCATTTATATGGTGACTGACAAATAATAATGTACAACTGAAATTTCACAATGTTATACACTATTATGTCCTCAGTTAAAAAATAAATAGGGGCTGGCCTGGCGACGGACGTAGTGGCTAAGTTTGTACGCTCCGGTTCAGCAGCCCAGAGTTTGCAGGTTCAAATCCCCAGCGCGGGCCTACACGCTGCTTGTCAAGCCATGCTGTGGCAGGAGTCTTACATATAAAATAGAGGAAGATGGGTATTGATGTTAGCTCTGGGCCAAGTTTCCTAAGCAAAAAGAGGAGGATTGGCAACAGATGTTAGCTCAGGGCTAATCTTCCTCACCAAAAACTAATAATTAATTAATTAAAAAGATCCCTGTGGCTGCTGTGAGGACAGCAGACAGCCAGAGAATCAGTGAGCAGGGGGAGGCCGCAAGGGGCATTGGTGGCTTGGGCAGCGTGGAGCCTGGAGGGCGATGAGGGGTGGGATGTGGGTTTGCTGCGCCACTGGACAGAGCTGTGAGGGAGGAGTCAAGGATGACTTCAAGGCCTGAGCCACAGAGCAGATGGAAGGCGGAGGCCTTTACCGAAAGGGAGAACACTTGGGGAAAAGGAAGGTGGATGGAGAGTCCTGTTCTGGCCTCGCTGAGTTCAGGGCGTCTGTGTGACATCTGTCTGGAAAAATCCAAGCGTGGTATTGGGGTAGAGGCCAGGCAGGCTTTCCAGATGTGGGTGTCAGTCATCAGTAGACCAGTGGCCTTTCTAGCCTTGGGCCTGCGTGAGATGCCCAAGGGGTGAGGCTAGATGGAGAAGAGACGCAGAGAAGAGAAGATAGACCTACAAGAGAAGGTAGACCCAGCCAGGGGGGCGTGGGGAGGCTGGAGTGGGGCGGGAGCTGAGCAGGAAAGGGCTCAGGAGGAGGGCAGGGAGAAGCCCCGGGGGATGTGGCCTGGGAAGGACAGTGGGTGCAGCCCTGCCGAGGTCCCCGTGACCAGGACAACGGCGGGCACGAGGGAGAGGAAGGGCCCAGACAGACATGCCTTCACCAGCGTGGGAGCTCAGCCTTGGACATGAGCGTGGCCGATGAGGGATGCTCTGGACAGGGCCCTGAGGCCCCCCGGGGAGACAGAATGGGGGAGACTAGGTGAGAAAGTTATCTCGGGGGATCCCAAGGAATGAGGGACCCAGGAGGGCGCTGAGAGGGGTCTCCTGGGGAGTGGCCCCCGGAGTCCCCCGTTCTGGAGGCAAGCGGAGGGAGGGCGAGGCTGGGAGCACTGAAAGGATATGCATGTGGTTCAGGGTGAGGAGAGGTCAGCAGAAGCTGGTCCAGGGTGCTGAGAGGGGGGCGGTGGGAGCAGGCTGAGGGACCCCCTTGGACAGCCTCTGTTTTCCAGGGAAGCAGGCCAAGGTCACGTCTGAGGTGGGCCGTGCAGAGTAGATCCTAGCAGGGTGGACCGTGGCAGCAGGGCGGGACCCAGGGCTCAGGGCAGGGCAGGCGCCTGCAGGGCAGGGAGGAGCCAGCAGGGAGGCCGGTCCCTGTCGGCTGGGGAAGGGCTGGTGTTCCTGCCTCCAGGCACTGAGCAGGCGCTGGCTGACCCTCCACTCAGGTCATCAGGCAGTTCTGGTCTGTGGCCTGGAGAGACCTGGAAAGACAGGGCCACCACTCTGGGAGCCTCTGCTGGGGACCAGTGACTCAGAGCTCTGGGCGGGTGGATGGGGAGGCTCGGAAAGGCCGAGGTTCACCTGCCTCCCACCTGGCTTGCACCACTGACATCCTTGCCAAGCAGCCCAGGCCCCGCTCCCACGTCTGGGGAGGTGAGCCCCCCACCAGGGGGTGTCCAGCCGCTGGGACGGGGAGCTCACACTAGCGGGCTGGGACCAGAGCCCAGGCCTCCTTGTCCTCCCTGGTGATGCCACCAGAACTCCTGCCTCCACATCTTTTTTTTTTTTGGTGAGGAAGATCAGCCCTGAGCTAACATCCGTGCTAATCCTCCTCTTTTTGCTGAGGAAGACCGGCTCTGGGCTAACATCTATTGCCAATCCTCCTCCTTTTTCTCCCCAACGCCCCAGTAGATAGTTGTATGTCACAGTTGCACATCCCTCTAGTTGCTTTAGGTGGGACGTGGCCTCAGCATGGCCGGACAAGCAGTGCGTCGGTGCGCGCCCGGGATCCGAACCCGGGCTGCCAGTAGCGGAGCATGCGCACTTAACCGCTAAGCCACGGGGCTGGACCCTGCCTCCACATGTTGCTCAGGACGTTCTCCCAGCCCTGCAGGCCTGGCACTTTCATGAGTTTTGGGGGCTTCTTTAAGAAAACAAATGCAAAATTGCAAATGCAAGATTAGGTACCAAAGGGAATATCTCCTTAGAATGAGAATGCAAACAAAACAAAGTTCATCTAAGCTGACGGACGGACGAATTCCACTCCAAATCCGAAAATCCAGAAAAAATTCCCTCCCTGGTCAGAAGCCTGTGGCTAAATGGCTGCTGTGCCCGGGTCAGACAGGGGCTGGTAACAGGAGCAGCGTGTGGGACCCAGGCCCTGCATGTCCCCTCTGTGCAGTGAGGAGACCGAGGCTGAGTGGAAGGCCTTCACGCAGAGGGAGGCTGAGGCCTGTGCACAGACGCTTCCTGAAAGGTCCATCAGGCAGCTGTGGACCGTGCTCCCTTCTGGGCAGTGGGCCGCAGGAATATGGAGGGGGCTTTTCCTTCTCACCTGATGTCTTTCTAGTCTGCTTGAGTTTGTAACATGTGCCCCGATCTCTCATACCCTAGAAAATAGTTAGTTAATAGAAAGAGGCCTGCTGCCATCGTTTCCAGTCTACGATGTGCTCATCACAGAAGAGTTGGAAAGAACGGACAAAGAGAAAGAAGAAAATAAAAGCCCCCTCGAGTGTTGGTGTGCGTCCTCCCAGTCTACTGTATTTCCTGCCGATGTCCCACAGGGGGACCTGTGGGCCTGTGGGGCGAGGAGGCAGAGGCGGGGGAATCTCCCTGGGTGCGGCCACCTGAAGTCTGAACCCGGGCCCAGGTGAGGGGGAGAGCAGCAGGACCCTGGGTGCCGGCGGCCCTGCCTCACGGCCTCTCTGCTGCAGCGTCAGAGCAGAGTGGATGGCTGGCGTCAGGACAGCCACCACCTCACCTCCTCGGTCAGGGTGCGGAGCCTGCCACTGCTGCTCGCCGAGCCGGCGTTCACACAGGGAGGGGCTTCGTGACACCGTGGGGACTGGACGGCAGCTTCCCTCCCTGCCCCCAAGGGACGAGGCCTTGTCCGAGCCACCCTTAGCCCCATGTTGCCTGCTCTGAGAACTCGTCCCCTAGGACCTGGGCCTCCTGGCTGGGCCACGGGTCCATGAGAACAAGGGCCTGGGCTGCCCTCGTAGAGGCCACGGCGGGTCGCAGGGCTAGGGGGGCGGAGAAGGGAGCAGAGGGCAGTGGAGACCCAAGGAGCTCTGGACAGGCCTGTCTCTGCCTCCAGGCATCAGTGGGAGGAAGCCCGTGGGCGGAGACAGTGTCCTCGTTTGACTTTGCGTCAGGAGGAGGACGGTTCTCTCCTCCCGGTGGGGCGGACATCACTGGAATTAAGCTGCTGGTGCGGAAAGTCCTGCAGACTCGGGATGACAGGGGTGATGAGGGCCTGTTTCCTTTACCCTCCCTCACACTGCCGGACCTCTGGGCAGTTAACACAAGACACATGTCCTAGAGTCCTTAGTTGGGATTCTTGGAGTCCCCACATGACGGAGTAGGGGTGGGGAAGAAGGTTGCAGATACTCACGTTAACCAGGTCAGAGGAAGAGGGCACATGAGGAAACTGAGGCGGTGGGGATAGAGGGAGACTTTCAGTTCTAGGGGAGCAGGCAAAGCCGAGAGCGCTGTTCCTTCTAAGGACTGGGGCTTCCCGGGGTCGAAAGGCAGGTGGTGTCAACCGGCTGACCTCAGCACTCCAGCCCCCGCTCCCCATGCAGGTCCTGCTTCCTCTGTGTCACCTTCCATGGCCCCCGCCGCTGCGGACACCCCAGCAGCCGGACCTTCTGTGGGAAGTTTGGCAATGGGGAGAGCGGCCTGGATGGATCCCAGACTGGATCCCCAGACCTATGACCCGCAGGCTGTGCTAGTAGGAGGGCACCTCATTGTGTTTCCAAGATGCCCCCCACCTTTCTTCTTCCACCTCATAAATCTGAGGCCTGTGTCCCTCCTGTGGGCTTGCAGGCCTGGCCTCAGATGTGTGGCTATAGGTCTAAGAAGAGACCCTCTGACTCACTGGGTCCAGGTCCTCACCTTACACTTCTTTCCATTTGATGACTTCCCTGTGTTCCCCTCCCCCTGAGTGATGAAAAAATTCTTTTTGACACTTGTGAATATGTTTTTTTAAACCTTAGGTGCCTTTTTTCTTCAAATTAAAACATGGAAATCTTCATGAATATTTCAGGATGTCCTGGTACCTAGAATGTTAACTAACAGAATTCCTCTGGGTTTTTGTTGCCCTAGTTCAGATCTTTTATAGTGAGTGAACAAGATCTATACTCCCTTCTGGGGGTTACTTTCTATGTTGACGATGCACAATGCAGTCTGTTAATCATCGTCACAGCTTTCGTGAGATATGGTTCACATACAATACAAGTCACACTCGAAGGTGTGCAATTCAGTGTTTCTTAGTATATTCACGGAATTGTGCAACATCACCACAGGTGATTCTGGAAGCTTTCCGTCATCCCTCCAAAAGAAACACCTTCCTCATTAGCAGACAGTCCCATTTCTCCTAACCCCTAAGGCCTAGGCAAACACAAATTCACTTTCTGTTTCTATGGATTGGCCCATTTTGAACATTCCATATCAATGGAATCATACAATGTGTGACCTTCTGTGTCTGGCTTCTTTCACTCAGCATAATGGTTTCAGGGTCCATCTATGTTGTGGCGTGGGTCAGCCCTTCATTGATTCTGATGCTGAATAATATCCACTGTGTGGCTGTAGCACAGGGTATTTCTCCTTTCCTCAGTTGAGGGACATTTGAGTTGTATCCACTTTTCGACTGTTATTAATATTGCTGCTGTGAACATTCCTGTACAAGTTTTTGCATGGACATCTGCTTTCATTTCTTTTACGTGTATACCTAGGAGTGGGATTGCTGGGTCACATGGTAACTCTGTTTCACTATTTGAATATTTTTTCCAGAGTGACTGCACCATTTACATTCCTGCCAGCAGTGTGTGAGGGTCCAGTTTCCTCACATCCTCACCAACACTTAGCATCTGTCTTTCTGATATAGCCGTCCTATGGGTGTGAAATGACATCTCACTGTGTGGGTTTGATTGGTATTTCTCTGATGGCTAATAATGTTGACATCTTTTCACGTGTTCAATGGCCATTTGTATACCTTCTTTGGAGAAATGTCTGTTCAGGTCAATGGCCCATTTTTAAACTGCATTTCTTATCTTTTTATAACTGAGTTGTAACAGTTCTTTATATATTCTAGACATACTTCTTATCAGGTGTATGAGTTGCAAATTTTTCTCTATGTTGTGGATTGTCTTTTCACATTCTTAATGGTGTCCATTGAATCCTGAGAGTTGTGCATTTTAGAGATGTCTAATTTATGTACAAGACAGTCTTACTAATTGGAAATTATTTAGACATTAAATCATGTCCCATCAATATTTTGCTCATATATAAATTAAAAGGCAAATGTGAAAAGGTTGGGGGAAGATTTGAATGAGCTCATTTGGAGATTTGCTCTAGATCCAACAGAACTCATCAGGGAAGATATCATTCCTCTGTTCAAATATTTAGTATCCTTTTAATGTTCATGGGATCAGTAATCACAGCCCCTCTCTCATTTCTGATATTAGTAATTTGTGCTTCTCTCTCTTTTTGTTTTCAGTTAGCCTGGCTAGAGGTTTATCCATGCTTTTGATCTTTTCAAAGAACTAGTTTTGTTTTTATTGATTTCTCTTGATTTCCCATTTTCAGTGTCCTTAATTTCTGCTGTAATTTTTATTATTTCCTTTCTTCTGTTTGCTTTAGGCTTACTTTCCTGTTTTTCCTATAGTTTGGATTATCGTGTCAGATCTTTCTTTTTTTTAATATGTGCGTTCGATGCTATAAATTTCCCTCTGGGTACTGCTTTCACTGCATTCCACACATTTTGATAAGTTGTATATTTATTTTCATTTAGTGGAAAATATTTGAAATTTGTCTTGAGACTTATTTTTTTGACCCATGTGTTCTTTAATCTGCAAATATTTTGGGATTTTCTAGCTGTCTTTCTGTTTTTGTTTCCTAGTTTAAATTCCTTTTTGATCTGAGAACGTACTTCATATGATTTTGATTGTTTTATTTTTTCATTTATTTATTTTTTTTAAAACAGTTTGCCTCTTCCCTTTTCTTTCTTTCTTTCTTTCTTTATTTATTTATTTATTTATTTTTTCCCCCCAAAGGCCCAGTAGATAGTTGTATGTCATAGCTGCACATCCTTCTAGTTGCTGTATGTGGGACTCGGCCTCAGGATGGACGGAGAAGTGGTGCCTCGGTGCGCGCCCGGGATCCGAACCTGGGCCACCAGCATCTGAGCGCGCGCACTTAACCACCAAGCCACGGGGCCGGCCCTGATTTCGATTGTTTTAAATTTGCTGAGGTGTGGGATTTTTTTTAGCCAGGATGTGGTCTATCTGGTGAATGTTGGGTGTGAGCTTTTGAAGATGGTGTATTCTTTGTTGGATGCAGTGTTTTATAAACGTCAATCAGATCCAGTTGATGGTGACACCGTTCAGATTGTCCTGACTGGTTTTCTCCTGCTGCATCTATCAGTTCCTGAGAGAGCAGTGTTTCCTGCTGTAGTGGTGGATTTGTCTGTTTCTGTGTCTGTCCACTATGATAGTCTATTTCTCTTTGCAGTTTTATCAATTTTTCCTTACATATTTTGATGTTCCATTGTTAGATGCATGTATGTTGAGGAATGTTATGTCTTCTTGGAGAATTGATCCCTTAACATTATGGAATACTTTTCTTTGTCCCAGAGAATTTTCCTTGTTCTGAAGTCAGCTTTGTCTGAAATTAATACAGCTCCTCTAGCTTTCTTTGGATGTGTGTTAGCCTGGCTTATCTTGTTCTGTCCCTTTGCTTCTAACCTCTCTGTGTCATTATAATCAAAGTGGGTTTCTTGTAGACAGCATATGGTTGGGTCTTATTTTTTGAATCCGTTCTGCTGGTCTCTGTCTCTTAATGGCTGTATTTAGACCATTCCTGTTTAAAGTGATGATTGATATAGTTGGATTAATATCCACCATATTTGCAACTGTTTTCTGTCCATTGTCTTTGTTCTTTCTTTTTTCTTTCTTCTACTTTTTAAATTATTTCTTGCCTTCTCTGGTTTTTGTTGAGCAATTTTATATGATTCCATTTTTTCTTTTAGCGTATCAAGTATACTTCTTTTAAAGTTTTTAAATGGTTTCCCTAGAGCTTACAATATAAATTTACAACTAACCTCAGTTCACTTTGAAATGACACTGTGTTTCTTCGTGGTTAGTGCAGGTCCCTTGTAACAGAGTTTCCCCAGTTCCTCCCTCCCATCGCTTATAAAATGGCTCTCCTACATTTCACTTATCTGTGAACTGTTATCGCCAAAGGTATTTTTACAGTTATTATTTTGAACAAAGTGAATCTGTTAGATGGGTTAAGAAGAAGAAAAATAAAAACCGAACACTATTTTATTTTACCTTCATTTATTCCTTCTCTACACTCTTCCATCTTTCATTAGATCTCTGTCTGACCTACATCATTTTCCTTCTCTGAAGAACTTCTTTTAACATTTCTTACAAGCCAGGTCAGCTGGAGAGAAATTCAGTTTTTATTTATCTTAGAAAGTCTTTATTTCTCATAATTTTGAGGGAGAGATTTGATGAGTAAAAATTCTACGTTGGTGGGGTTTTTTCTTTCAACACTTTAAATATTTCACTCCACTCTCTTCTTGCCTGCATGGTTTCTGAAGAAAAATTTGATATAATTCTTATGCTAGTTTTTTTCCGGTTAAGATTTCCTTCCTTCTGCCTTCTTTCAAGATTTTCTCTTTGTCTTTGTTTTTCTGAAGGTTGGATATGATATACAAAGCTTGGTATTTATCCTGCTTGGTGTTCTCTGAGATTCCTGGATCTGTGGTTTCATGTATGTGAAATAAAAGCCTTTATTCGTTATTATTTCAAATGTTTCTTCTGCTCCTCCCTCCCTCTTGTCTTCCCTTTACACAGATGTTACACCTGTTGTAGTTGTCCCACTATTCCTGGATATTCTTCCTACGGTCTTCAGCCTTTTTCCTCTTGTGTTTTGGTTTGGGAGGTTTCTGTTGGCATTTCTTCAAGCTCACGGATTCTTTGCTGGGCCATGTCCCCTCTGCTCATGAGCTTACCCAGAGCATCCTCCACTTCTGTTACAGTGTTTCATATGCCACCATTTCCTCCAGATTCTTTCTCAGAATTCCCATCTCTTTCTTTATACTGGCCCTCCTTCTGCATGTTGTCCACTTTTCCAGTGGAGCCCTTAGCATATTCACTGTTCCTGTTTTAAATTCCCAGTCTCATAATTCCAGAATCTCTGTCGTATCCCAGTGTGCTTCTGACGCCTGCTCTGTCTCTTCAAGCTGTGTTTCTTTGCCTTTTAGCGTGCCTTGTAAGTTTTGGTTGAAAGCTGGACATGACGTCTTGGGTGTGAACACCTGAGCTGAACAGGCCTTTAGTGTGAGTGTTGATGTTCAGGAGTTGAGCCGTGTTCACTGCTTGAGACCAGGTGTCAGAAGCTCTGCTTTCCTCTGGGCCCTTTGTACTTTGCAGGGTTTTTGTTGTTTGTTTTGTCCTCCCTGTTCCCTTCACGTTTCCCTTGATACTGCTTCTTCAGTCGGATCTGAGACTTGAAGCTCTTTCCGTTGAAATCCCGTTTTGATCCAGGAGCCCTGTTAATGCAGTGGGAAGGAGGAGGGGAAGGGGGAGTGCTCTGTAGTCCTCTGATTAATCTCAGGCTTCTCTCGAGCCTGTGTCTCTGGGATTTGACCTTTACAAGTGCTTCTCGGATTTTTTTTCCCGTTAGGTGAGAGAATGCTGGAGGGAGCTGGAGTTGGGTATTTCCCTTCCTCCCCATGGAAAGCTAGAGGGACTAGGTTAGGGTATTCCTTTTCCCCCAGGCCAGTGAAGCTCTGGTAGAAGCCAAGATGGTGGCTCTGGTAAAACCGTTTCCCTGGAGGGAAGGCTTTCTTGTGGACAACAGGCTGCGCTGAGTGTGTTTCAGAATGGTTGCTTTTCTTCTCTCCCTGCTGGAGGCATGAAGGAGTTTTCTTTGATTTTCACCCTGAGACTGTGGTGGGGCCGCTGGAGGGAAAGATCATGCAAGTGTGGAGGCCCCCATAAGTCTGGCCCCCCTGGGGATTTTAACTCTCCGCTGGTCCACACTGAGCCTCCAGAAGTTCACTCCTTACATTTCAGTTTTGCTCCCCAGATCCCGGCTCCCGCAGAGGCCCCTGCTCCCTCGCGCTGTGACTCTGTGTGTACCTGGCTCTCCACTGCTGGTGGTGAGAGTTTGTCCTGTGACCTCATTCTCTGATGGGTTTAAGAAGAATTGTTGGATTTCAGTTTGTTCAGCTTTTCTCTTGTTGTACCAACAGGAACGATGATCTTTAAGCTCCATACATAGTGGACCACAAACTGCATCTCTCCTAATCTTTACAATTAAAATGAATTAATTTTTGCTTGTTTCCTCTGCAAATCCTTCCCTTTCATCCCTGTTCTGGAAAAGGGAAGAGATGTCTTCAGGGAGTCCTTCTGCTTTTTTATTTATTTTTTTACTTTATTTTATTCATTTATTTTTTTTGCCGAGGAATATTGGCTCTGAGCTAACATCTGTGCCCATCTTCCTCCATTTTGTATATGAGACGCCACCACAGCATAGCTTGACAAGCGATGTGTCCGTCTGCGCCCGGGATTTGAACCTGTGAACCCTGGGCCACTGAAGCAGAGTGCAATAACTTAACCACTACACCACTGGGCCAGCCCACCTTCTGCTTGTTTAAAGCAAGATGTCACAAATTGCTCAGGGCTGTGTCCCATCCGAGAATTAAAGCTCCCATTTGTTCAGGCCCAGAAACTTGGATGCCAGGCCCAGACTCTCCAGGTGAGACGTGTGTGTAGGTGATTCGCCTAGGACTTTAAAAGCAAATAGTCCAAAAATAAACTGCTCCATTAGAAAAGACTAAACCTGTAGAGTGTGGACTCCTGGTGTCCACAAGGGATGACCAGCCTGCTCCAGGTCGGGGGTGGGGGAGAAGCAGCAATTCCACCGGCAAGGATGAGTCTCCCTGTCTGTCCCTCACCTGGGCCCCTTTTATCCTGGGTTGCATCATTTCAACTCAGAGCATGCCTTTCATATTTAGGTGTCAGTCCTTGTAGCCGTCAGGTTGTGTTCTCTCCACAGCCATTAGCTGGGCTGCAGGAACCTGTGAACAGTTAGGTCTGGCCTCCTATGTCACCACCACTCACATGGTCAGGGCTCTTCCACACTGATCTCCAGAGACAGACACAGGAGACGTATGTGAAGGAACCGGAACAAGGCTTTATTCTAAGTTGTGGCGAAGATACGAGGGTTCTGGGAGGAAGACGGGGAGAGGGGAACAGTCAACTGTAGCTGGCAGGGGGTGTCCCCGCTGCTCCAGGACTGGAAGGAAACTGGCCAAGTGCCCCGTCTACTGTCCTGAGGACTCTGACACTGGAACAGGGGATGAAGGGGCCCAAACGGCAAGGCTGTTTCTGCTGTGCCCGGCAGAGGCGGGGCTGCTCGGAGTGGAGGTGGGGACGGACACGCCCCTAAAGGCACCTTGCTGCCCATGGTGCTGGGGCCTCAGCTGGAAGTAAGGCCTCTCTTCCTGGGCAGGCCCCCGGGGATGAGACTTAAGGAAGGGGCAGAAGTGCCTCCAAACCCAGGGTTCCTCCCAGTGCTGGGTCCTGTGGTCACCATGGGGGCGCTCTGGGGAGGGGGGCCCAGGTGTTCAGGCCCGAGCTCCCCCTAACTGTGTGTGGCGCTCAGGGCCCCACCTGTCTGTGTTGTGATGCTGAGTGCTGCAAAGGCAGAAATCAGATCTGAGACAGCCTTCCTGCTCCCGAAGCCCTTATGTGCTACCAAGACCCACAGCCTGAAGGGCGCTCGGCTTGTGCTGCCAGATGTTGATTGTTACTGCCTGGTGCTGGGCCCAGCATTGGTCACAGCATTGGTCAGGGCGCTGGGCACGTAGGTGGCAGCTCCAAGCCAGAGACATGGGCGGTGCCAGAGGGGACCACAGCTGGGGTGGCAGCAAAGGCTGGCCAGGTGCTGGTATGGGTGCCCCAGGTAGAAGGTGTGGGTAGTCAACTGCCAACAGCTCCCCGTGGGGTCCTGCCCAAGGCTGGCCAGCCTGGAGCAGAGGTTGGGGCCCAGGCTAGGGCTGGAGCTGCCAGTGTTCCATCCTGGAGAGAGCTGTGTGAGGTGGTGGCTCCGTGCTGCTGCCCAGAAGGGGCCCCAGATGTGGGCTGGGCAGTGGCTCCAAGGTTCACGGGAAGGTTGAGAGTTGGGGTGGGGCCGCAGAGCCTCAGTGCAGACAGGCTGGCGGTGACTGAGGCCATGCTGTCACTGGGGGACATCGGAAGGGCCTGGGCAGTTGGGAGGATGTTCCCACCGGAGCCAGGGGGAGACCCCAAGAGGAGAGGCTGCAGAGGTGGAGTGGTGTCCATGGGGGTGACCTCAGTGTCAGAAGCTGGCTGGGGAGCCAGGCCTGCAGATGTGCTGGTTGAGGGGCTGGAACTGACAGCAGAAGTGATTGGCAGGCCGGTGGAGGGAGGGGCACTGGGATCGGTGGTGGGAGGGGGGCGCTATGAGGGGGAGACAGGAGGGTCTGTTCCCATGGGGGAGGGGGACTCCACTCTGGAGGTGCTGGGAGCTGCAGGGAGGGAGGGGTTTGGGGGCCTAGGTGACAGGTCAGCCCTGCCTGATACTGGGGAGGAGGCCAGGGGATCTTGGGTCTTCCTCCGTTTCTCCTGCTGTGGAGCCATGCTGGGGGCTGGAGGGACAGCTGTGGAAGGGCGGTCCCTGCAGCAGGCACGGGGACAGGACAGGAAGGCTCTGTGGTCCCACAGTCCCAGATGGCCTCAGTGTCACCCTGCCGTGCACTGTTGATGGCCTGGAATGCTGCCTCCTCCTCCGAGTCTAGGTCTTCCACAGTGACTCGGAAACCCACATCGGGGGGTGGTGGCAGCCTCAGAGGAATGTGGCAGGAGAGGAATCTTTCGTTTTCGGGGCCTTCAACTGTCAGATGTGGGTGAGCAGTTCCTCTGGGTTCGTGTCTACCCTCTTGTTGCCTCTGCATCCTTTCCAGGCTGGGTCTTCCTCTGGGAAAGCACGGAGGCTGCAGAGGGAGCCCCAGGGCCCTCCTCGCTCACCGTCTTCGCTGACCTCTGGGGCAGCCAGCTGTGGGATGTGGCCGCACCCCTCCTCCTCTGCCCTGGCGGGACCCCTCACTGGGGCTGTGTGAGCTGCTGATGGCGTTTCCTTTCAGACAGGAGCGCGAACACGAGGTCTGGGATTCCTGGACGCCTCTATCTTCTGACCTTGTGGTGTGGAGGTTTCTCTGCAGAGGCCCAGGCCTGGGCACGAAGGAACAGAGGCCTCCCTGGACCCCCAGGGGCCTGAATGCAGACGATGCCCCCAGGATTGTCAGAGCCCCTTTCCTGACCGTCCTGCCTCTCTGTGACTGGAGGGTCTTCTTCCTGCTTGGCCGTCTCTCCCCCGCTGTCTCCCATCTTCTCCCTGCAGGAGTCCTGGGCACACCTGCGTGTTGTGGGAGGCATCAGAGTGACTCCCTGCTCCTGGACCACACTGAGTGTGACTTTGCCCACAGAAGATGCTGAGCTGCAGGACATCTTGGAGGTATGACCGGATAGTAGGGCCTTCCTCTGATGGCCAGGCCTGCAGATGGAGGTGAGGACCCCCAGAAAGGAGCACAGGGTCTTCCGGATCACGGTCCATCGTCTGGGAGTTGTGATGAGAAATCGTGAGTGTGGAGTCACTGGATTCCTGTAGGGCGGCCTGCGAGTGGATGGCGGGGTGTGGACAGCTGGTGACCCCGGCCAGCCAAGGGAAGTCGGTGGACGCGGTGAGGGGGCTGGAGGTGGCCGAGCCCTCTTGGCGGGTGCTGGCCCCCGGGTGCCCGGGGTGGGGGTGGGGGGCACAGCCTGCCCTGGGAACCGCCCATAGTGCGTGTGGGTGAGGTCTGTCCCCCAACAGAGAGCGGGGCTCCGAGCTTTCTCCGTCAGGTCCCAACTCGACCAGAGGCCAAGTGGGCACTGTGTGGCCTATTGCTAGGATGCAGCTTTGGAATGTGGGGGAAGAATGGATGTGCGCGAAGATTCCGGAGGGAAGGTCGCGTGTGCAGAGGACGCATGAGGACCTGGGGCGGGACATACTTAACTTATGACCCAACAGACCCCCTCCTAGGCGGTGAACCCAGAGGAATCACAACTTACGTCCTCACAGGAGCCTGTGTGTGAATGTTCTCGCTGCCTTATTCAAAGTTCCTCCTATGGGACTACTGAGATTTTCCAGTTTTTCTTGAGTGAGTTTGTATGATGTTAGTTGTCCTGGGAATAACACCGTGTGTATGAATTGTTTCACAGTCTAACTAGACAGAACATTTTACGGTGAAATAAAATGTAGAGGCCCTACGGCCATGTGGATTCTTCACCTCCCACGCTGTCACAGTTGTCATATGGGCCACCTTCATATGTCACCCTCTCACACTGCGGTGTCCTTCTCTCATTCAAGGTCATACGTGTATCAAGAATTGCAGAGGAGAAAAAGAGGCCTCCGCCTTACCCGGAGACCACCACGTCTGTCGCTCCTCCCCGTCCCTGGCGCCCCGGCTTCGCCTCGGCCTGCGGGAGCTCCTCTCACAGAGAGTCTGTGGCGCGTCGTCTGGTGAGGAGTCGCCTCGTTTTCTCTCAGCTCCGTCAGCCTGAGTTTTGGGTTTGGTTTTGTTGGGCTTTTGACCCTGAAGGCCGTCTTTGCTCCCCGTCGTGTCCTGGGTTGACCTTCTCCTTCAGCGCTTCAGAGACGCGACTCCGTCTCTCCTGCCTCTGTGTTTTCTGAGGAGTAATCACGGCCCCTCAAACTGGTTCTCTCACATGTGACACGTCGTTTTCCCTGACTGCTTGCAAGACTTTTCTTCCTCTTGGCTTTTTTGTGAGGCTGATTCTGTGTCAGGGTGAGGCGTTCTGTGCTTAGGTCTGTGTGTCATAAATCTGTGAAGTTTCCACCATTCTTTTCCTCATATATTTCCTTCTGCACCGACCTCTTCCACTTTTCCCTCAGACACTCACCTGGCTCACAAGTTAGAACTTTCCATATTGTTCCACACATCTCCGAGGGTCTTGTAATTTTCGTTCAATCATTTATTCTCTTTCTTCTTTAGATTTGCCGTTTCTATTGATCTATAAGTTTTCTCTTTCCTGTTTCCTCCATTCTCCTCCATTTCCTCCATTATTGAGCCCATCCAGTGAATTTTTGATTTTGAATATTGTATGTTACTTTCTAAAATTTCCATTTGCTTCTTTTTCATAGTTTTTATCTCTGCTGAAAGGGTGTTTCTGTCCATTAGTTCCCAGAGTTTCTCCCTTTCCCTCACTGAGTGTGGTTATACTGGAGGCTCTGTTTGCTCGTTCCTGCATGTGGGGTATTTCAGGGCTGGGTCTGTTGGGTGTCTTTTCCCTTGAGAATTGGTCAGATTTTCCTACTTCTTTGCATGTTTTGTTGTGTGATTTTGGATGGTGTCCTGGACGGTTTGCTTCTTATGTGGTGAGACTGGTTCCTGTTAGAATCCTCTGCAGATGCTTCCATGTCCTTTCTCTGTCGGCTGATGAAGCATCGATGCAGTGGAGGTTGAGCTGCGTGTTGTACTTGCCTCCTGTCGGCCGCTGTCCCATCTCAGGGCAGTTGTGGTGACGTCACTGTGCCGTCTGTGTCCACACGCTGAGGTCCTGCTCAGGGGTTAATCTGGGGGAGAGTGGGGTTATATGGTATTTCAGTTTCCAGGCCTCTGCTCTGCCTCTTTGGGTCTGTTCTGTGCCTGTGGCTCAGGGGGAGCCCAGGACTATGTTGGTTCATCCACAGACTGAAATAGCCCCTTCTCTAGCTCTCTCCTCTTCAGGGTTCTCCCACGTTCTCAGGCTTCATGGCTCCTCTGACGTGTTCCTCAGAGTGTTTTCGCCCTGTGACGTCATGCAGATCCACAGGACTCGGTCGACCTTTCCGGTGAAACAGCAGAGAAAAGAAAGAAGAAAAGAACGGGGGTTCCCCCACACTCTTCAGACCCCCGGGGTCTCTTGACCTGCTCCCTTGTCCAGAGACACAGGGAACTTCTCAGGGCTTGGGTGCCTCTGCCAGCGCTGAGGCTGCAGGGGAGACTGTAACTGGGGAGAGAAAAACAGAACAAATGGGGGTGGCCCCTCACTCCTGGACACACAAGGCCCCCCTTTCCCAGTAGCCGGGTTAGGAATAAGGGGTTGACCCCAGAGTTTTCAGTGTCAGCGCTGCTGGGCTTCTCCTGCCCTGGGTGCGCTGGGAGACGGAGGAGGGAACAGCCCCCCACGATCACCCCGCCACAGGTGGTTCTTCAGTGTGGGATTCCCGTCCCTGTCTGGCTGGAGTTGTTTAATGCTTAGAGTTGCCAAGGACATGCTTTTTGTCCTGTGTGCAGAGTTTCATTTGTCACCTGAGAGAGAGAGAGGTTGTGTGGGCTCCCTCCATCTTGGCCCAACCAGAAGTCTCCTGTCACTTTAAAATAAATGTATTCATGTTGTCGCGTATGGCAAGATATCCTTCTCTTTTCAGGCCGAATAATATTGCATGGCGTGTATATCCCACATTTTCTTTATCCGTTCACCTGTCGATGGACACTGAGTGGTTTCCGTGTCTTGGCTGTTGTGAGTAACGCTGCAGTCAGCACGGGAGCTAAGAGATCTCTGTGAGATCCTGGTTTCGATTCTTTTGGATGTGCACCCACAAGTGGGATTGCTAGATGGTGCTAAGTGAAATACGCCAGTCACAGAGGGACGAGTACTGTGTGATTCCACTTAGCTGAGGGCTCTAACATGGTTAAACCCACTCTCGGTGATAACACTGCCTTGTGTAACTGAAATTTGCTAGGAGAGGAGAACTTCAGTGTTCTCACCAAAAAGAGAAATCATAATATGTGAGGTGCTGGATGTGTTAATTAACTTGATGGGGGGAGTCCGCACACAGTGTATCAGATCATCAGCTTGTAAATTATATCGTCAATTCTACCCCAGTAAAGCTGAAAAAGGACACAAAAAAAGGAAGAAGAAGAAAAATGTCCAGCTCACAGAAACAGAGAGTAGAACGGTGGGTGCCGGGGGCCGAGGAGGCCGGGGAGTCGCTGGTCAGCAGCAGAAGGGTGCGTTGTGTGAGATGAACGATCTAGAGAGCTGCCCGCAGCGCTGCGCTGTAGTTCACAGGGCACGGCGTGCACTTCAGTGTTTGCTACGAGGGGCGAGCCCTGTTAAGTGTTGTCACCACAGTGAAAAATCACACGATTTCTGGTGACCACAAAATGCTTCGCGTATATAACTGAAGGAGGAGTACAGCAAATACCGAACTCTAGAATTAGGTAACTTCCAAGAAGTAAGAAGTAGGATCGTTTCACAATATAAGAATTAATATGTCGCTAAATGTGTGCTCTGAAAAGATGTGCAGTGTTTATAAATGCATAGGAAAGATAACATTTTATAGTCATTTCTATTTTATATGATCATAGTACATGACAATGTTAGTGCTGGTCTGTGAATACTAAGGTTACCTGATTTGTAGTTTTCTACATTTTTGTGATAAAAGGCGTGACTTGGGTAATTTAAAAAAACCATGAAGCAGTTTTAGCTTTTGATCTGCCACGAAATCCTCCTTGGCCTTAGGGATTGGATTCTTTGACCCGAGGAGACAGAATAGTAGAAAAAGAAGGATTGTGAGTGTCAGATGGTGGCAGTGATGACGGACAGCAGGAGATGTCCTTGCCAGACTTACTGCTGGTCCCAAAGACTCGCGCTGGCTGTGTGACCCTGGGCAGTCACTCCCCTCTCTGAGCCTCTGTCTCCACATGAGACTAGTAATCCTGCAGGATGGGGCTATGGTGAGGATGAGAAGTGATGGGCACAGTGAGCACTGGAGGTAGCGGGGACTGAGTGAACAGCACCTCCCTGCTCCTCGGCCCTTTGGAGCTATGAGATTAGTAACATTTCCACTTGGCAGTATTTTTACATTTTCCAGTGACCACACAAATCCTCTGCTTAGAAAAAGTGGGCTGTGCTCTCTCTCGATGATGATGAAGATGCAGCTGTGGCTCCCACTCCCTGAGACTCCCCGTGGGCCTGGCCTCCTGCCTCACACGACGCCTCTGTCACCCTCACGGCTCTGAGGTGGTCCTACTGGATCTCACTGCAGACAAGGACGGCGGGAGACTGGTTTGTCTGAGTTCTTTTGGCAGAAGGAGGGGGGAGGAGGGCTGTGGGCAGGGCTGTGAGGGAAGGGGAGGGGACAGTGTGGTGACCGTCCCTGCTGAGCAGAGACCAGCAGAGCCAGAAACCCGAGGTCCCGGTGTCAGAGGGACGCGGGCCCCGCTGCTGACCTGACGTGTGGCCCAGGGCTGTGGAGGATGCCTGGCTGTGCTCTGGCACAGAGCCCTCCACTGCCCTGGCATCCTGCGCACTGGGGACTTGGGGACAGTGGAGGCCGTGCCCTTAGCTGACACAGAGGAGACGGAGCAGAACATGGAAGATGTGCCTCTGAGCCCACAGGGCCTGGAGACCCAGCACCCGGGGAGACCTGGGGGAGGAGGGGCCTCCTCCTCTGTTAGCACTCGGGCCTGGGCACTCGGGAGCCCTGGTCCTGGTGAGGGGACCTCGTCTGCCCTCCCCTGCTGGGACACCACACATGCGGGTCACCTTCCTGGCTTCTCTGCCAGCCTTTGTCCCCCCTTTACAACCCTCTCTTCCAAACGTCGTGGTGACACTTTGTCAGTTTCCTTCTCCTCTGCTGGGGGCTGCTCTGCACCCACCAACACGGCCCTCACCTCTGATTCCGAGAGTCCTGGTGTGGACGAGACAGAGGCCATCTGGCCAGTCCTTCTCACTTTCCAGAAAGTGAGTGGAAACAGGAGTGTTTACCAGGCTTGTGGACATCATGCTGACAATATTAACTCCAACAGCTGTGACTCATCCAGCACTCAGCATGTGCCAGGTTCTTCACACGGATTAGCTCCTGAAACCCCACAGGCCCCTGTGTTGTCAGTTCCTGTCCTGCACACGAGGAAACTGATTCTCAGAGAGGTGATGTGACCTGCCCAGAGTCACACAGCACAGCAGTGGACAGGCTGTGATTTGAACCCAGGTTCATGGATTCCAAATGCCAGAGATGTGACCCCCACACTGTCCCCGTCACTCCTACCATGTGCTGGGGACTGGGCAAGGCTGGGCAATACAGAGATGATGAGACAGACCATTCTGTGGTGGTTTCTCATGTGTCCTTTCCCCTGGGAACCTGAGGATAGAGCTG
The DNA here is from genome assembly GCF_020826845.1 of Diceros bicornis minor. Lineage (NCBI taxonomy): Eukaryota > Metazoa > Chordata > Mammalia > Perissodactyla > Rhinocerotidae > Diceros > Diceros bicornis. The sequence continues at coordinate 29,978,238 of NC_080774.1, read as the reverse complement.
TGTGTCCCCAGCCCCCAGCAAAGAGCTTGGCACACAGTAGGGCCTCAGTGAACGTTGGCTGAGGAAATGAATGAGCTGCTGCAGGTTATACAAGAACAAGCACTTCAGTCTTCTGATTTTTATTTTGGTCCATAAAAGGGAAGCTGGTGGGAAACTCCCACACAGAGGACTCAGAACTGCTACGGGGTACCATCAACATCTGAGCACCCCAGGAGAGCAGATAACGAGGGGCGAACGAGAAGCCCCCCATGCCAGGGACCCAGTGGGCAAAAGAGAGAGCCCCCCCCCCCACAAGCCAGACCCTGCAACTCAGCCGACCAGACCAGACCAAGCGACCAGCGGATCGCACAGAACAGGAGGGGCAGAGCGCAGGGGGCTCAGATTACACAGCCCTTTACCCCCACAGAGTGGAGGCAGGTGGAAATTGCAACCAGATATTTCCAGGATGAGGAAAAACAAAGCCAATACAGGAACCACAATGCAAAGGTACAGGAAATCACCAGACCAGAAGGAAAATGACAAGCACTCAGAAATCAATGCTGAAGACACAGAAATCCATAACCTAAACAACAGAGATTTCAAAATAGCTACCATAAAAAATCAACGAAATATGAGACAACACAGACAAACAATTCAATGAGATTAGGAGTTTCTTCACAAAAGAGATTGAAATCATAAAGAAAAACCAATCAGTGCTGATGGAGATGAAGAACACAATGGAGGAGATAAAGGAGAATCTGGAATCTTTAAAGAACAGAGCTGACAACATGGAGGAAAGAATTAGCATTATAGAGGATAGGAATACAGATATGCTCCAGATGGAAGAGGAGAGAGAACTAAGACTAAAAAGAAATGAAGAAAGTCTCCGAGAAATATCTGACTCTATTAGGAAATGTAACATAAGAATTATAGATATTCCTGAGGGAGAAGAGAGGGAAAGAGGAACAGAGAGCCTATTCAAGGAAATAATAGCTGAGAACTTCCCAAATCTGGGGAAGGAGCAGGAAATACCAGTAAGCGAAGCCAACAGATCACCTAAATACGTCAACAGGCAAAGGCCCACTCCACGACCTTTAGTGGTAAGGCTGGCCAAAGTCAATAACAAAGAAACAATATTAAGGGCAGCTAGACAAAAACAAAAAATAGCATACAAAGAAACTCCCATCAGGCTCTCAGCGGATTTCTCAACAGAAACTTTACAGGCTAGGAGAGACTGGAATGATATATTCAAAATACTGAAAGACAAAAACTTTCAGCCAAGAATACTCTATCCAGCAAAAATATCCTTCAAATATGATGGAGAAATAGTAACATTCCCAGATAAACAAAAGCTAAGGGAGTTCATGGCCACAAGACCCCCACTACCGGAAATACTCAAGAAGGCCCTCAGGCCTGAAAAAAAGAAGAGAAAGGGAATACAAAGCTTGGAGCAAGGAGAAAAATAGGTAGACAAACTCAGAAATAGAGTAGATCTTTACCGGAATAGGTTAGCAACCACTTAAATACCAAAATCAAAGATCAAAGGAAGGAATTCACCAAAAATAAATTTAACCTCATCACTGTAAACACACACCCACAACACAAGATAGAATAAGTTATAACAAGAATGACTTAGAAGAGGAAGAGGAAAGTGATTGAATTGACTTAGTATAAGGAAATAGGAGGCCATCAGATAATGGAATATCTCATACACAAGATTTTTTACACAAACCTCAAGGTAATCACTAAACAAATAATCAAAATCACATGTGATAAACAAAGAGAATACTAGAAGAGTCATAAGACAGAACAATCAAACTGAATTGGCAGTCTGAAACAAATGGGACAAGAAACAAAGGAAATGCAAAAGGACCAGAAAATAAGTGACAAAACAGCAACATTAAGCCCTCATATATCAATAATTACCCTAAATGTAAATGGATTGAACTCTCCAATCAAAAGACACAGAGTGGCAGGATGGATTAAAAAGCAAGACCCAACATTATGCTGCCTCCATGAAACACATCTCAGCTCTAAAGACAAGCACAGGCTCAGAGTGAAAGGGTGGAAGACAATACTCCAAGCTAATGGCAAACAAAAGAAAGCAGGTGTTACCATACTCATATCAGACAAAGCGGACTTCAAGATAAAACAGGTTAAGGAAGACAAAGAAGGGAAATATAGAATGATAAAAGGGACACTCCAACAAGAGGACATATCACTTATAAATATATATGCACCCAACATAGGAGTACCAATGTACATAAAGCAAACTATTAACAAACCTAAAAGGAGACATTAACGACAACACAATAATAGTAGGGGATCTTAATACCCCACTTACATCAATGGATAGATCATCCAGACAAAAAGCAATAAAGAAATAGTAGACTTAAATGAAAAACCAGACGAGATGGACCTAGTAGACATATACAGAGCACTCCATCCAAAAACGGCTGACTACACATTCTTCTTAGGTGTGCATGGAACATTCTCAAGGATAGACCATATGTTGGGAAACAAAGCAAGCCTCAATAAATTTAAGAAGATTGAAATCACAACAAGCATCTTTTCAGACCATAATGCTATGAAACTGGAAATCAACCATGAAAACAAAACTGGGAAAGTGACAAAAATGTGGAAATTAAACAACATGCTACTGAACAACCAATGGATCATTGATGAAATTAAAGGAGAAATCAAAAACTATCTGGAAACAAACGAAAATGAAAATATGCCATACCAAACCATATGGGATGCAGCAAAAGCGGTCCTGAGAGGGAAACTCATAGCGATACAAGCCCACCTTAACAAACAAGAAAAAGCCCAAATAACCAACCTCAAATTACACCTAACAGAACTAGAAAAAGAAGAACAAACAAAGCCCAAAGTCAGCAGAAGGAGAGAAATAATAAAAATCAGAGCAGAAAAAAATGAAATTGAGACCAAAAAAAAACAGTAGAAAGGATTAATGAAACAAAGAGTTGGTTCTTTGAGAAGATAAACCAAATCGACAAACCCTTAGCCAGGTTTACTAAGAAAAAAATAGAAAAGGCTCAAGTAAATAAAATTAGAAATGAAAGAGGAGAAATTACAACGGATACCACGGAAATACAGAGGATTATAAGAGAATACTATGAGAAATTATATGCCAGCAAATTGGATAATCTAGAAGAAATGGATAAATTCTTAGACTCATACAACCTCCCAAAACTGAACCAAGAAGAAATGGAGGGCCAGCCCGGTGGCTTAGCGGTTAAGTGCGCGCGCTCCACTGCTGGCGGCCCGGGTTCGGATCCCGGGCGTGCACCGACGCACCGCTTCTCCGGCCATGCTGAGGCCGCATCCCACATACAGCAACTAGAATGAGGTGCAGCTATGACAGACAACAATCTACTAGGGATTTGAGGGGTAAAAATAAATAAAATAAAGGAGAAATGGAGAATCTGAATAGACAAATCACAAGTAAAGAGATTGAAATAGTAATCAAAAACCTCCCAAAAAATAAAAGTGCAGGACCAGATGGCTTCTCCAGTGAATTTTACCAAACATTCAAAGAAGATTTAATACCCATCCTTCTCAAACTATTCCAAAAAATAGAGGAAGAGGGAACACTTCCTAAATCATTCTACGAGGCCAAAATCCCCCTGATACCAAAGCCAGACATAGACAATACAAAGAAGGAAAATTACAGGCCAATATCACTGATGAACATAGATACAAAAATCCTCAACAAAATATTGGCAAACTGAATACAGCAATACATTAAAAAGATCATACACCATGATCAAAGTGGGATTTATACCAGGGACACAGGGATGGTTCAACATCCGCAAATCAATCAACGTGATACACCACATCAACAAAACAAAAAATAAAAACCACATGGTCATCTCAATAGACGCAGAGAAGTCATTTGACAAGATACAACATCCACTTATGATAGAAACTCTCAACAAAATGGGAATAGAAGGAAAGAACCTCAACATAATAAAGGCTATTTAAGACAAACCCACAGCTAACATCATACTCAACAGGGAAAGACTGAAAGCCATTCCTCTGAGAACAGGAACGAGGCAGGGCTGCCCACTCTCACCACTCCTGTTCAACATAGTACTGGAGGTTTTGGCCAGGGCAGTTGGGCAAGAAAAAGGAATAAAAGGAATCCAAATAGGTAACGAAGAAGTGAAACTCTCACTATTTGCAGATGACATGATTTTATATATAGAAAACCCTAAAGAATCCGTTGGAAAACTATTAGAAATAATCAACAACTACAGCAAAGTCGCAGGGTACAAAATCAATCTACAAAAATCAGTTGCATTTCTGTACGCTAATAACAAACTGACAGAAAGAGAGCTCAAAAAGATAATATCATTTACAATTGCATCAAAAAGAATAAAATATCTAGGAATAAATCTTACCAAGGAGGTGAAAGACCTATACAACGAAAACTACAAGACATTATTGAAAGAAATCGATGATGACATAAAGAAATGGAAAGATATCCCATGCACATGGATTGGAAGAATAAACATAGTTAAAATCTCTATATTACCTAAAGCAATCTACAGATTCAATGCAATCCCAATCAGAATCCCAATGACATTCTTCACAGAAATAGAAAAAAGCATCCTAAAATTCATATGGGGCAACAAAAGACCCCGAATAGCTAAAGCAATCCTAAGAAAAAAGAACAAAGCTGGAGGCATCACAATCCCTGACTTCAAAACATACTACAAAGCAATAGTAATCAAAACAGCATGGTACTGGTACAAAAACAGACACACAGATCATGGAACAGAATTGAAAGCCCAGAAATAAAACAACACATATACGGACAGCTAATCTTCAACAAAGGAGCTAAGAACATACAATGGAGAAAAGAAAGTCTCTTCAATAAATGGTGCTGGGAAAACTGGACAGCCACATGCAAAAGACTGAAAGTGGACCATCTGCTATCGCCATTCACAAAAATTAACTCAAAATGGATCAAAGACCTGAAGGTGAGACCTGAAACTACAAAACTGATAGAAGAAAATATAGGCAACACACTATTTGACATTGGTCATAAAGGAATCTTTTTGGATGACATGCCTACCCAGACTAGGGAAACGAAAGAAAAAATAAACAAGTGGGATTTTATCAGATTAAAGAGCTTCTACAAGACAAATGAAACCAGAATCAAGATGAACAGACAACCCACCAGCTGGGAGAGAATATTTTCAAAACATACATCTGACAAGGGGTTGATCTCCATAATATATAAAGAACTCACACAACTGAACAACAAAAAAACAAACAACCCCATCAAAATATGGGCAGAGGTAATGAACAGACACTTCTCCAAAGAAGATATACAGATGGCCAATACGCACATGAAAAGATGTTCAACATCACTAATTGTCACGGAAATGCAAATCAAAACAACGCTAAGATATCGCCTCATGCCTGTTAGAATGGCTACAATCACCAAGATAAAAAACAACAAATGTTGGAGAGGATGTGGAGAAACAGGAACCCTCATACACAGCTGGTGGGAATGCAAACTGGTGCAGCCTCTATGGAAAACGGTATGGAGATTCCTCAAAGAATTAAAAATAGAGATGCCCTATGATCCAGACATCCCACTACTGGGAATCTATCCAACGCACCTGAAATCAACAATCCAAAGAGGCTTATACACCCTATGTTCATTGCAGCATTATTCACTATAGCCAAGAAGTGGAAGCAACCTAAGTGTCCCTCGACTGACAACTGGATCAAGAAAATGGTATATATATACAATGGAATACTACTCAGCCATAAAAAAAGACAAAATCGTCCCATTTGCAACAACATGGATGGGCCTGGAGGGTATTACGTTAAGTGAAGTAAGCCAAGAAGAGAAAGACAAACACTGTATGATCTCACTCATATGTGGAATATAAACCAACACATGGACAGAGAAAACTGTATTGTGGTTACCAGGGGCAATGAGAGTGGGGGGTGGGGACAAGGGGTGAAGGGAGACATATATATGGTGATGGACAAACAAAAATGTACAACCCAAAATTTCACAACGTTAAAAACTATTAAAACATCAATTAAAAAAATATGTATCTTTGAGAAACTTTTGGAATTAAAAAAAAAAAAAAGGAAGGTGAAATAAAGACTTTTTCAGACAAATTAAAAAAAAAAGGGAAGCTGGAGGACAGAGGATGTCCTGTGACCCTGTGCTCATCCCATCAGGGCGTCCGTCAACGGTCCCCATCTCTGGTCTGTGGGCTCACCCACCCTGGGCCGTCCCAGAGGTCCCCTGGTTCTGCAGGGCTGGAGCTCTGTGGGGTGGTTGCTGAGGGGTTGTCTTTCCAGGGGATCTGCTCCTTCGTTTCCAGATATCGTGATTTCTCTGGTGTGTCCCCTGACACTGTCCCAGCACCTGGCCCCGTGCCTGGGAGGGGCTCCGCACAGAGACCGGCTGGACCCCGACTCAGGCTTGGACTGCTGGGCGGGGGTCCCTGTGCAGCCACAGCGCTTCTGGAAGCCTCCATGTCCTCGTCTGCTCAGTGGGGATAATAATTACATCTCCTTTGGAGGCTCAGGAAGATGACACAGTGATCCCCTGTGTAACAGCCCAGGACAGGCAGCCGCGCCTGAGCAGGTGGTGGTGTTGTTTCCATCACCACAGTATTATCATTATCTCTTCTGTAAAAAGCACTTTAAACAACACACAGAAGGGAAGAACTGACCAAGATGGGAAATCAGGGAAAGCTTCCAGGAGGAGGTGCTGTTGGAATGGGATCTTGAACTACATCACACGAGCACCTGTATTCTCTACAGAAAAGTCACAAAATAGAGATCAGCATTAGGAGAGAAACGTCACTCCAGTTTCAGCGTGGGTCAATTCAGGACACAGAGCAGCACAGTTTTAAACAGGGAAGTTTCCATAAAGCATTAGCTCTGCTGGGCGAGTAACTGAGATGTCAGGAGGATTCTGAAGGGGCCCTGGGCCCAGGGAGAGGACCCCAGGAAGGAAACACTTGCAGGGGCCCCTCCCCAAGGATGGGCTTCAGCCCTCCCCGGAGAGGCTGTGGTGGCAGAGAAGATGTGTAGGTTGCCAGGGCCAGATCTGGTCATAGTCCTGGGCCCTCCCTCCCGGGAGCAGGTGAGACACAGCTGATGGGTGGCGTTCAGGAGGGGTGGGGCGCCACTGTGAACAGGAGGCCTGGAGCCTGCAGTGTTGTTGGGAGGGCTGGGACACGGTCACCAGGCCAGGTGGGGGCAGTGAGGGTGCCGGGGGACTGTGCATCCTCTGCATGTGGCTGGGGCAGAACACAGCTGGGAAGAGAGCAGCCTGTCTGCAGATGTGCCCCCTGGCGTTGGGGCGTCTGCACTCATAGAGCATTTCCATGCCCAGCCTCTCACACAGGTGCCCTGATCTGCACCTGGTCCTGCCCCCGACACACCTGGAACCTGCCTTTGGCTCCCGGGTCCACGGAATCACATCCGACTTCTTCCTGGGTCTGCGGGGTCCCGGCCCACTTCCCTGTCTGACCTCCCCTTCCCCGCCCACCCCTGTTCACTCGGGCACCTTCTTCTTTCCTCCTTTGAGACTTGTCCTTTCCCTTCAGGGTCTTCATCCCCCCTGCTCCCCAGCCTGGCAGCTCTCCTGTCTCCGGCCTGATCACAGTTCCTCCTTTGGCGTCCCCTGCAGGGCAGACTCCTGGGTTCAGCCTCCTCCCAGCGGCACCCTCCTTCAAAGCCCAGGGTCCAGCCGCTTGTCCACCCCGATCTGCTCAAGTCCTTGCTTGGTGCCTGGAGCCCCTCTCACTGTAGACCCCGGGGGAGGGACTGTGTCTGTCTCGCCCACTGCTGGGTCCCCAGTCCCGACGCCAGCTCTGTCACAAATGGATGCTGGAGAAAGGTGCTTCACTGTCATCGTCTTTCAGATCAACTCTCCGTTTGGAATAAGTTTAGAATTGCAGAAAAGTTGCAGAGACGGGACAGAGAGCTCCCATGTCCCCTCACCCGGTCTCCCCTGTTGTCAGCACCTCACGTCGCCATGGACATTTGTCACGGCTCAGAAACCAGCGTGGGAGTATTTCCATCAGCTCAACTCCAGGCTCCTCGCACCAGCTGCTCCATTAGCGTCCTTTTCCTTTGCGGGATCCAGCCCAGGGCACCACCCTGCACTTGGTTGTCCTGCTGCCCGGGTCCTCTGGTCTGGGCAGTTCCTCCTTCTTTCCTTGTTCTTCATGACCTTGACAGTTTGGAAGGGTGCTGGTGGGTGTTTTGTAGAATGTGCCTCAATTTGGTTTGTCTGAGGCTCTTCTCGTGAGTAGACGAGGGTGTGGGGTTTTGGACAGAACAGCACAGAGGTGAGGTGCCGCCGTGCCTCGTCCTCCCTCCCGGCAGGGAGTGCACGAGGTGCACGCGACAGGACGCTGACCTTCCTCACTTGGTGAAGGTCATGTGTGCCAGGCTGCTCCACTGTGAAGTTACTCTCTTTCCTTCTCTCTATACTCTTATTGGGAAGCACGTTCTAGATCTGGCCCACCCTTGGGGAAGGGGAGGGGAGGATCCAGCTTCACCTCCTAAAGTGGGGAGTCTACTGTTTGGAATTCTTTCTGAGAAAAATTAGTCTCTTCTCCCCCATTTACTTGTTTGTTGATTCATTTGTTGATATCAATATAAACTCATGTATGTTTATTTCATACTTTGGTTATAATGTATTATAGGAAATCTTTTTGAATGACAAAGAATGAATTTCAGCATCACAGAAGCTCTCTGAGGTTGGTACTGTTATTATGCCCACTTTACAGGTCAGGAAACTGAGTCCTAATGTCAAAATGGCAGAGGCAAGGTTTGAATCCATCTGGGTCAAGCAGAAATTGTTCCCCCTCCCCTGGAGGAGTTGTCTCTTCTAGACACCAAACCAGCTCTCTCCTCCCTCTGGATTCAGAGTCCAAACCATCCGGCCTCCCCCCACAACTGGCCTCTGTCCCCGCCCTCATCCCACTGTCTCTCTCTGCACTTGTACTTTCATGAAGCCTCTCCCACCAGAATGTGGAGCAGTCACTTCCACCAGCGCCACTCAGTCGTTGTTTCTGTCTCGTAAGTTCCCTCCCTGTCTTAACCCCCAGGCATCCATTGTTTTGTGCTCTGTGAGCTCATGCGGCGCAGGGCTTTACAGTTTATAATGTGCTCTCACACATCCCCTGGTCCTCACGATGACCTTGTGAGGTGATGTCACAACCTGTATGTTTCCTGTCTGTACATGAGGTCAGTGGGCCTGAGAAACTTGCCCGGGGACCTGCTGCTGGGACGTGGCAGATCCCGGAAGGGCATGAAAAGCAGAAGGAAGAGCACGTGGAAGGGCTCAGAGGCGACCGCCAGGATGAGCCATTTGGGCCACTGCTCCTTACAGAGTGGAGCATTAGTCTGTGGAGTACTGGGGCCTCTTCAGATGGTCTGTTTCTGTTCGTTCAGTCTTGGTTGGTTGTGTTTCTAGGAATTTATCCATTTCTTCTAGGTCATCCCATTTGTTGGCGTGTAATTGTTCACAGTCGTCTCTTGTGATGCAGGTATTTCTGGACTGTCAGTTGTACTGTCTCATCTTCCATTTCTGATTTTATTTATTTGAGTCTTCTCTCTTTTTTTCCTGTTTAGTCTAGCTAAAGGTTTGTCAATTTTGTTTATCTCTTTGAAAGACCAGCTGTTACTTTCATTAATCTTTTCCATTGTTTTTCTGGTCTCTATTTCATTTATTTCAACTCTGATCTTTGTTATTTTCTTCCATCTGCTAATTTTGGGCTTAGTTTGTTCTTCTTTTTCTAGTTTCTTGAGATATAAAGTTAGGTTGTTTACTTGAGATCTTTCTATTTTCCTAATATACACATTTATCACTATAAACGTCCCTCTCAGAACTGCTCTCCAGCGTCCCATAGGTTTTGGTATGCTGTGTTTCCATTTCCATTTGTTTCAAGATATTTTTTGATTTTGCTTTTGATTTCTTCTTTGACCCATTTATTGTTCAGGAGCGTGTTGTTTAATTTCCACATATTTGCAGATTTTCCAGCTTTCCTCTTGTTGATTTCTAATTTCATACCATTAGGGTGAGAAAGGATAGCTGGTATGATTTCAGTCTTCTCAAATTTGCCAAGACTTGTTTTGTGTCCTGTCACATAGTCTGTCCTGGAGAATGTTCCGTGTGCACTTGAGAGCAATATGTGTTCTGCTTCTCTTGAATGGAATGTTCTATAAATGCCTGTTAGGTCCATTTTGTCCAGTGTATGGTTGAAGTCCACTGTTTCCTTGTTGATTGGTCTGGATGGTCTATTCATTGCTGAAAGTGGGGTATTGAAGGCTCCTACTATTATTGTATCCTTGTGTATTTCTCCCTTCAGATCTGTTAATATTTGCTAAAGCTATTTAGGTTGTCCAATGGTGTGTGTATATATATTTACAATTGTTATATCTTCTTGATTATTTGATTCCTTTATTATTACATAATAACCATCTTTGTCTTTTGTTAGCATTTTTGGCTTAAAGTTTATTTTGTCTATCGTCTCAGCCTTTTGGCTAAGCCCGAGTGTAGTGTCTGTTCTTATCAGTTTAAAGTCTATTTGTCTGACCGCAATTGCATGGAATATCTCTTTACATCCCTTCCCTTTGAGCCTGTGTGTGTCCTTAAAGCTGAAGTGAGACTCTTGTAGGCAGCACAGGTTGTGTCCTGTTTTTTTATCCTTCCATCCACTCTGTGCCTTTTGATTGGCGAATCTAATCCTCTCACATTTAGAGTGATTTCTGATATGTGAGGACTTCCTAATGCCATCTTATTGTTTTCTGGCTGTTTTTTATTTCCATTGTTTATTTTTCCCTCTGTCTCTGCCTACTTTTATCAATTGGTGATTTTCTGTGGTGAAATACTCTGTTTCCCCTTTCTTTATCTTTTGTGCGTCTGCTCTGGGGCTTTGCTTTGTGGTTACCGTGAGGCTTACATAAGACATCTCATAGGTAAAATAGTCCATTTTAAGCTGACAGCATGTTAACTTCGATTGCCTACAAAGGCTTCACCCTTTTACTCACCCCTGCTTTCATACTTTGGATATCATTATTTGCCTCTTTTAAATAACTAGTAGCTCTAGTTGTTGTTAATATTCTTTTTCTTTTACCTTTATACTATAGTTAAGTGGTTATCAACCATCCTATTGCAGATTTACAGTTTTGTAAGTCGGACTGTGTATTCACCTTTACCAGTGTGCTGTCAACCTTCATATGTTTTCATGTCACTGATTGGCATCTTTTCACTTCAGCTGGAAGAACTCCTTTCAGTGTTTCTTGCGAGGCAGGTCTAGTGGCGATGAACTCCCTCAGCTTTTGTTTGTCTAGGAAGGTCTTCCTTTCTCTTCCACATCTAAGGATAACTTTGCTGGATAGAGTATTTTTGGCTGGAAAACTTTTTTTTCAACACTTTGAGTATGTCATTCCACTCTCTGCTGGCCTGTAGGGTTTCTGCTGAGAAATCTGCTGATAGCCTAATGAGAGTTCCTTTGTAGTTTACCATCCTTTTTTTGCCTGGCTGCTTTTAGAATTCATTTTTTATCCTTGATTTTAAATAATTTCATTACAATGTGTCTTGGAGAAAGTCTTTTTGCATTGAGAGAATAGGGTGATCTATCAGCTTTGTGAACTTGGATGTTATTGAAGTTAACCTAGTATTAAATTCAACTTAAGAGTGTTATAACTTTAGGATGTTAAAGGTAATCCCCATGGTAACCACAGAGAAAATAGCTATAGAATATACACAAAAGGAAATGAGAAAGGAATTTAAACATTTCATTATAAAATCAGATAAAAACAAAAGAAGACAGGAATGTAGGAAATGAGGGACAAAAAAATAACAGGGCATCTAGAAAACACATAGCAGGATGACAGAAGCGAGTCCCTCCTTATCAGTAATTACTTTAAATGTAAATGGATTAAACTCTCCAATCAAAAGATGGAGATTGGCAGAATGGATAAAAACACATGATCCAATGATATGCTGTCTACAAGAGGCTCACTTGAGATCCAAAGACACAAACAGGTTAAAAGTGAAAGGATAGAAAAAGATAATCCATACAAATAGTAACCAAAGGAGAGCAGGAGTGGCTATATTAGTATCAGACACAATAGACTTTAAATCAAAAATGGATCAAAGAGTTAAGTGTAAGAGCTAAACTGTACAAATCTCCAAGAAAAAAGGGGATAAATCTTCATGGTCTTGCATTTGGCTCTGAATTCTTAGGTATGATACCAAAAACACAAGCAACAAAAGGAAAAATAAATGGGAATGGGACTTTATCAAAATTAAAATGAAAGAACACAATCAAGAAAGGTAAAATATAAGAATACAGATACAATATACGATATAATACAGAATGAAAGAAAATATTGCAAATCATAGATCTGATAAGGCCTATTATCCAGAATATATAAAGAACACTGGCAACTCTACAATAAAATGTCAAACAACCAAATTTTAAAAATGAATAAATGATTTGCATAGATATTGCTACAAAGAGGAGACACAGATTGCCAGTAAGCACATGAAAATATTTTCAAAATCATTAGTCATTAGGGAAATGCAAATCAAAACCACAGGGAGATACCACTTCACACCCACTAGTACGGATATAAGTTTTTATTTTATTTATTTATTTTTGTGAGAATATCAGCCCTTAGCTAACATCCATGCCAATCCTCCTCTTTTGGCTGAGGAAGACTGGCCCTGAGCTAACATCCGTGCCCATCTTCCTCCACTTTATGTGGGATGCCACCACAGCATAGCCTGACAATCGGTACATCAGTGCGCGCCTGGGATCCGAACCCAGGCCACTAGCAGCAGAGCTCAAGCACTTAACCATTATGCCACGGGGCCGGCCCTGGATATAAGTTTTTAAATAACAAACAAGAGCTGGCAATTATGTGGAGAAACTGGAACCTTCATATGTTGCTGGTGCGAGCATACAAGAGTTTGGCAGTTCCTCAAAAAGTTAAACACAAAGCTACCATATTGCCCAGAAATTCCACTTCTAGGTATATGCCCAGGAGAAATAAAAAACATTTGTTTACACAAAAACTTGTACATGAGTGTTCACAGCAGCACTACTTACAGTAGCCAAAAGGTGGAAACCACCCAACTGTCCATCAACCAAGGAACAGGAAAACAAAATGTGTTGTATCCATACAGGGGGTCTTATTCAGCCATAGAAAGGGTAAAGTTCTGACACGTGCTCTAGCACGTTCTAACGTGGATGGACCTTGCATACATTTTGCTTACCAAAAAAAGTCAGACACAAACGGCAACCCGTTGTCTGGTTCTATGTCTATGAAATGTCCAGAATAGGAAAATCCTAGAGACAGAAAGAGCCAGGGCTGGGGGGCGGTGGGTGCAGAGAGTGAGATTGACTGAGAAGAGGCATGGGGTTTCTTTTCGGGGTGATGAAAACGTGCTGGAATTAGAGATGATGATGGCAAAACCTGAAGATACTGAAACCCACCGAGTCGTACACTTCAAAAAAGGTGAATGGTTGCCATGTGAATTATATCTCAATAAAAAAAGAACGTTACTTAACGTTTTTATAGTTCCTCTCTAAACATGGTGCACCAAATAAACCACAGTCATTACTTTCAAATCGACTTGAGGGAATTCCCAGTGACGTCAGTGGAGCAGCTTGTGCGGGATGGCGTTTGAGGCCCCACCCTGTGTGGCCAGAGCCTGTTCTGACGCTGCTGAATGACAGCAGGGCCAGCGGGAATATTTTCTTCACTAGGAGGAACCCCTATGTATATCCTTGGTTTGAATCCATTGTCTTTTTCTTTTCATATTCCTGAAGCAAGGCCCTGGGAAATGCATTCACAATAGTGAGAGCTGTCGAGAGCTTCCTGCAAAAGTATTAATAGTTTATTATATAAATAATTTATTCCTATGTCAAACTTCAGATCTTGTCACTAGCTGCCCAAGGAGCCACCGGAATCAAAGGGGCCTAGGAAGATGGGGCTTGGAGTTTGGTGTGAACTTAGAGCAGCAGCAGACTGCTGACACGGGACAATAACTTTATTATGTAGATGAGACAAGTAGGAGGTAGGCACACACAGTGACCGGGCGTGGATGCCGCTGCCTGGTGGCCTGAAATCAGTCCCATCTGAAAGCCACATGAACCTGGAAAGGTTCCTGAACCCTCTCTTTCTCGGTTCCCTGGTCTCTGATCTGGAAATGTTAATAGGACCTGCTTCTCAGTGTTGTTGTTATGAAGCTGAAAGTAAGTAAATACAAAGCTTGAAGAAAAATGATTGGTGCCTCATAAGTGCCACCTCCATCAGTGTTCAGTTATTAAAATTCTGGAAGAATAAGCAGGAGTGCAGTACTGGTGGCCTCCAGAGAGGGCACATGGAAGGCCACGAGGGAGGAGGCTGGAACCTTCCTTTTCCACACTGACGTGGGATGTTTTAGAGCTCATGGAAACATCTTTCTTGTGAGGCTCACGTCAGCGCTGTGGGGTGGGCAGAGAAAGGGCTGTGACCCATCTTTTATGGTCCAGGGCACTGAAATGTAGCGAGAGTCAGTGACCTGCCCCGAGTCCCAACACTGATGAGCGATGGATCTCAGGCAGGGGATCTGGAAGCTTCCCTGGGATAGAGATCCCTGAACACCTGGACCTGAGATCATGCCCTGGACAGTGAACCAAGAGCTCTCTCACTCCCCCACATCCTCCTGCCCCAGTTGCTGCGGGGAGACCACTGGTGCCCCGAGGAGGTGCCTGTTCCAAGAGAATGGCTCCAATCCTGACCAGACGCCTGGCTCTACATTTCTGTCTCTGACCCAAAATTCAATGCCTTTCCCCCAAATAAAGACACCCTGATGGACCTGGGGGATCCAAACGTGTGTCCATCTCCCCCTCATGTGCCCCCAGCCCTGGATTCTGTCAGCTGCCTTGCAGAGAACTGCCCAGTGGTCAGGTGACCACCCTGAGTGACCAGTAGTCTGCTTGACCCCCACCTGCCTCAGAACCCAGGACAGTCCACACGAACTGCCCCCACGACAGCTGCACCAGAATTAGCTTCACCGTCAACTGACCAAAGCTGGATGACGAGCGGTTACTATTAACTAACTGGGAAGGGGGTCTGCTGGGCTGGAGCTTAGGTGGTTTAATGAATGACGTTTGCAGGCCCCCACGTCTCGCTGAGTGAAGAGCTGAGCAGCCGTCTGATCAGTGAGAGCGGGCAGTGGCGGCACTGGCCCCGAGCGTGCCCCTTCCCTGCCCAAGTCCTTCCTCACCAAGACCCAGTCTCTGCTCTACAAACTGAACTCATTACTCTTGAATTTCCACACCTTCCGTGGAGTGGGCAGTGGGGTGACAGTTGTGGCTCTACCCTGCCCTTTGGCTGGATGCCCATTTAGATGCCGCTCAACCACGGCCAGGGATGGCCAGGAGGTCTCCGTGACTGCAGGTGATTCTCTTGTGCATCCTGTTTGAATCCCCTGTGATCTTCCTTTTCTTTTTGTAACCCGAGCCATGATCCTGGGAAATACACTACAAATAGAGAGAAGTGTTGATATGTTGATGGCAGAAGGCCGTGAGAAAGTATTCATTCATTCCCAGGTCACACTTCCATTCTCCTTGTTCACCAGCTGCCTAGGGAGCCAAGCAGATCAGAGTTGGGCTCAGAAGAGGGATGTTGCCAGGTAGTGCGCACTCAACATACCCAGCAGACTGGTTGTGTGGGGACATGACTTTATTCAGATGAGACAACTTAGAAAGACAGCACAGTGACCGAGAGTGTGGGAGCTGGTGTCTGATGACCTGTAGCAAGTCATTCTAGAAGGCACACGTACCTGGCAAAGTGATTAACCCCTCCATCCTCAGTTCCCTGTTCTGTGATACGGACATGTCAATAGGGTCTACTTACTGTATTATGTCATGAAGCTTAATATGAGAAAATTCAGATAGCGCCTGAAGAAGAATGACTGGTACTTCATAAGCGCTACCTAAGCGTTCAAATATGAAATGTCCGGAAGAATAAGCAAGAAACCTAGTAGTGGCTGCCTCCAGAGAGGAGACTTGGATGGCGACAGGGCAGGGAGAGTGGAAGCTTCCTTCTCAGCCTTCATGTGGGTGATGCTTTACGTCTCACGGAGAATTTCTGCGGTCATCTCCCGTGATCCCACACTGGCCCCGTGGGACGCACAAGCAGGCCTTGACCCATATTTTGTGGTTCATGGCAGTGAAATTTAGAGATGGTAAGTGACGTCACAATGCTGATGCGGTGGATCAGGGACAGGAATGTAGTTGGTTCCCTGGGGACAGAGACCCCTGGACCTCCAAGTTCTCTAAGTTATGTCTTGGACTCCTGAAAAAGGGCTACCCTCCCTCCACTCCCCACACTCTCCTTCTCCAAGGTCGCTTTGGGGACATGAGGGGCGTCTCAGCCAAGAGAGGGCACATGCCCCACCAGCCTCCACCCACACCTGTCAATCCCTGCCCCCAAAGCTGTGACGTTTCCTGAAAGGAAGTCCCTTGAAGGGTCAGAGGGTCCAATCTGTGTCCTCCTCCCCCAGCATTCTCACACATGAGCCGCCTCCAGGTGAGCCTCCTGAGGGGCTGACCAGTGGTCTGCTTGGCTCCCACGCGGCTCAGAGCCCAGGCCTTTCCAAACCAGCTGCCTGCATGGCACCTCTCTGACGAACTAGCTTGGCCTTCAGTGACCAAGCCCGGGTGAACAGTGAGTGCTGATTAACGAGGATGGTGAGCTGGGCTGGTGCTTTGGTGGTTTCTGGTGGTTTCATGGATGGAGTCGGTGTGCCCCACTGTCTACTGACCACTCATCTGAGCAGCCTGGACGAGGCCTGGCTGAGAGCTGGCAGTGGCTGCGCTGGCTCTGAGGGGGCCCCTTTCCTGCTCACCAGAACTGGTCTCTGCGAACTGCTCACCCCGCCCTAGAGCCTGCAGAGGCAGGGGGAAGAGTCCCATGTCCTCTTAGGGGGATCCCTCCACAGCCACAGCCTGGGGACCCCACCCAGGACCCTCCCTGAGCATCACGCAGATGCCCCTAATCTCTGTCACCCACGTTCCCACCACTCACTCGACCACACCGGCCCTCCTCCCCACTCTCCCAGCAGCACCCAGACACCCAGCGATCCTCTCTACATCCACCCATGGAATCCCCGCCCTGGAACCCCAGTTTCTCCCTGTATAGAAATCTCTGGATTTAGACTGCTCATGTTTGGTTTCAGATTGTGACGCCTACACTCGGGAGAGATGACTTGTCATTCTCCTTCCCTGTAACATCTATCCTGGGTGATATCAACATTCTCCTGATCCGGTGGGAGCAGTGCAGAGGTGTCCCCTCTGTGTCTGTTCTCTGGAAGAGTGTGGAGGAGACTGGCATCATTTCTCTCTTAAGTATTTGGTAGAAACCAGAGGAACCACCTGGGCGTGAAGTTTGCTTTGTGTAAAAATTTACTTTTGATATTTCTTGTTTTTTAATTGATGCTTACTCTACAGTGCACAGGTAGTAAGTGTCCAGCTTTATGGTTTCTTATAAATATAAACATATCTGCTGCCAACACCCATTTCAATGCACAGAACATCTCCAGCACCCAGCAGCCTCCCGGAGAAGGAGATCATAACACACCTAGCTTATTAGCTCACAGGAACGAAGCCAGTTAGTTCCTGTGTATTTGAGCACAGCGATGACACGTAATCAGCTCAGTCAGTGTGGCAGCGCCCTGGGGAGGGAGTGGAGCGAGACAGAGACCCGGGAGAATCCAAGGAAGCCCTTTGGGATTTGCCCTGGAAGTGTGGGGGCAGGGCAGGGAAGCTGGGAGAAGCTTCCAGAAGCACTGAGCTCTCACAGTGAGAAACCACTGCTCCCTAGAGTGCAGCGCCCGTAAGTCATCGAGGGCTGCCTTTGGTTAGGGGGCTTTTCTGTATTTGTGTTTTATTTTATATAAAATATTAAATAAAACTAGTGGGAGATCAATCTTGTTTAATGTAAAAACCTGCAGCATTCAATAGAAAACCCATCTCTTGAGTGCAGGCTGACTCTCTACGATCCCCTGCTCAGTCACCAGTGCTGACAAGCTGACCCGGGAGAGGAGCAGCAGGGAGGCGGCCTTGGTCCTTGGCCTCGTGTCTCATTTCAGCCTCTGGACACTGTGCAAGTTCAGGTCCTTGGAAGCCCAGGCTGATGCCTGCACGTCCCGGCCTTCACGGTGTCAGACCAGAACCTGCAGCACACACACAGGTGCTGGAGTCCCTGGGGAGGCACAGACACGGCTGGAGGAGGGCTCCCTGGGGTGGCTGTGCAGGACCCAGAAGGCTCCTCAGGCCCTGGAAGTGACCTTGGGCCCTGAGATCCCAGGGTCAGATCCACGGGGCACTGGATCTTAGCTGGTCTTTGCTGAGTGTGTCTGCTCGTCAGCAGAGTGTCCATAAATGCCCTCCAGGGACAACTTCACCCGGGCATTCGGCCAGGCAGCCTTCGAGTGACGGGTCCCCTGGACAAAGTGATGGGGAGGAAAGGGGAGGCTCTAGGCCTCCAGGATGGAAAAGCCGAGCCTCACTCCCCTGGGCCCTCTGAGGAGCAGGAGGTCTGATGACAGAGTGGGCGTGGGGACCCTGTCCGCCCCACTCAATACAACCCATCATGAGACCTGCTCACTGAAAATGCATGGAGACCTGAGCGCTTCCCTTTTCCCCTGAGAATCCTTTTCCTTTCTAACACCCCAGCCAAACCTGCCTGTGCCTTTCAATTAAAATAAAATGATTATGCTTTAATAATAAAATCGTAAATTTCATATCCAGCAAGAAAAGGTCACAGAACACTGCTTTTGAAAATATAATACAAGGTATATTTGTTTTATTTACAAAATTGGAAAATAAAATAAACGAAACTTCTGATCCTAATTCCGTATCATATCCCAAGTAAGCAATGCATTGACTTTCCTTCAAATTTTTGTCTTGTTTGATTTTTACGTATATATGAAAAGCCTCTAGAACTTCAGGCTGAGAACTGGCACCGTGAGGGGACCCAGGCCTCCACAGGCTCTGCAGACGCTAAGGGGCCCAGGGATTGGGCAGGTCGCGCCGGGTTTGGATCCTGCAGGGTGCCCCCTTGATGCCGGGACTACTGAGCACCCGCAGAGGTGCAGCCCTGGGCCGGGAGAACTGTCCTGCTGCATGAGGAGGAGCCTGGTGTCTCTGTCCTCCTGACCCTTCCCCAGGAGGCTGAAGTCGGGGAGGCCAAGCCCACTCATGCCATCTCAGCACACAGCTTAGCTGAGAGGCTCCCGCTCACCTTGAGAGGGTTGAGGGGCAGGACTGGGTCCTGCCGGCCTAGGACGTGGAACCACTGCAGGGACACTTCTCACAAAGAGCACGGTGTGACCTGCACCTCCTGAAGGCCTCCTCCCAGCTCAGACAGACGGTGCGGGGCTCAGGCTAGCCAGCTCGGCTCGTGAGGCCTGGGTCTCCGTCCCCCAGCATCTGTTCTCAGGGCGTCCTTCAGGTGCCTGCACTGGTCTAAGCGTCCACTCTCCCCTGCACGGTCATGTGGAGCAGCAGCTACCCCAGAGCCCTCCTCGGGGTTCTGGTTTTCCTGAAGTGCATTCGTTCACCGTCTGCTCATCCTCCTCCGCTCTCCTCACTCATGTTTCCTCTTGTCTTTTTTCTTCTTTTACTGTCTTGGTTCGTTCTCTTGACTCCAGGACAAGAGGCTCTCTGGAGTCAGATTCCTGATAGGATAATCTTTTTTGAAATTGTGTAACCTTCTTACTGTAAGGCAGAAAACAATTGTGCAAGTCTAGAGCCCCCCGGGGCAGGACAGCACCCGTGTGGCGGTGCCCAGGGCAGAGCCAGACGTCACGGGCCCCCTAGCAGGCTGGGCCCAGCTCCGTCCCAGCCATTCAGGGTTGCTCACAGGGTTCACTGGTGCAGACCGGGGTCGGGAGCAGGGCGATGCTAAGAAAGTGGGTGGGGCGGGCTGCAGAGAGATTTATAGACATTGAGATGCAAGGACCTCCAGTGCCTCGATGAGACCAGGTCCTTCAGGATGAGAATCACAGAAAGAGGAGATGGGGAAGAGCTACACAGAGCGGTTTATGGGAAGGAAATAAATAGAATAAGAAAGAGCCAGAAGTAGGAAATAAATTACATGCAGATGGCTGGTCTCTGTATCCTAATCCCCAGAACATGTAACAGGCTTGTGCCCGCGCAAGGGCAGGGATGGTGACGGAGCGGCCTGGAGCGGCCTTGGGAAGAGGGAGGGTTGAGTTAGAGTGGAGTGAGAACTCGGGCCCCGCTGCTCCTGGGATTATGGAGCCCGACCCAGAACTCAACTCTGTCCTCATCTCTACGGTCCTCTCCCCGGGCCCCGAGTGCTTCAGCTCTGCAGTGAGGAGTGGGTCCAGGACCTCCAGGGCCCCTATCACCCTCAGATCTTGTAACGGTGACCAGGAAGCAGTGCCCGTGTCATCCTGCTCCTCCAAGAAGGCGTCGCTGTCTCCATGACGTCCTGTCTGTCCATGACGTTTCCTTCCCTCTCTCACCACCAGCCTGACCCCTCTCCAGATTCCTGTCCATTTCCTTTCTCCTTGTCAACCTCCACCACCTTTTTCTCTCTACTACAGGAACATCAGTGAAGAGATCAAGGATATACTGCCTTCGCCCCGTCAGTCCATTGATCGGTTAACCACTCCATCCAAACCAGGGAGCACCTGTCCTGGGCCTGGGCTTGTGATGGGCCCTGTGGGAGAGAATTACAACAAACTCCTCATGTCCAGTGACTGTCCTGCGCCTGCTACGACCTTCGGTAGTTGGAGACACTTGACCCTCACAACACCCCTAACCCCCCTAATTCCCCGGCCCGTTGGAGAGGATGCACACGAGCTTAGAGGTAAAGTAACTCGTCCAATTCCCCTTAGTCTGCAGTGAGGCGACAGGGGTCCTACGGCAGGTGTGGCCACGTAAATACACGGTACTTGCCAGGGTTTGTGGCACGTCCTGGAAGGACTGGGACGGAGGGCCGTGGGCAGGCCTGAGGACAGGTCACAGGGTGGGCGTGGCTGGGCTGTGGGCGAGCAGAGGCGGCGCTGTCTGGCTGCAGCTGTGGGTTCTGAGAGGAGCAGGGACGCCCTGGCCCCACTGCCCAGAGGTCTGTCCTGGGCCTGGTCAATCCCAGGAGACCAGGTCATGGGGCTGTGAGAGCCAGTGTGTGAAGCAAGCCCAGCAGCCCCTTGACCGAATCTTCTAGAATTCCCGCCATGCATGGAGGATCTTGAGGGCAGCTGGACAGGGGCCTCTCCCAGATGGAAGCAAGTGCAGGTTTTATTCCTAGTCTGGGAGTTGGGATTTGGGTGAGGAGTGGAGGCGAGAAATGTGCCCCAGGATGTGCTCCCCGCTCACTTCTCCAGAAGGATCCGGGAGCATGTGCAGGAGGCTGAGAGGAAATAGTCTGCATGTTACCAACCCTGGGAGTGCGCTTTAAACCAGGAGTGAACAGAGGACGGGAAGGAAGGTGCGGCAGGACCTGAAGGTGCGGAGGGAGAGGGTCCATCTCACCACCACCTGACACACGCGGAGAACTATCTCCCGTTCCAGCACCTGCGAGAGAGCAGGGCCCACCAGACCCCTCCCTCACAGGTCAGCACCACAACCAGCCCGATAACGCTCGTGCTCCATTCCCAAGAGGCGCTCACTGAGCACAAGCACGGGCTTCGGTGTTTGCAGAGGCAGAAGCAAAAAGGAGCAGGTCTTGTGGGAAAGATAAACTTGAAGTAGCAAAGCAAGAAATGGTTACAAACAGTACACCCAACCAACAGACGTGACAGCTCTGATTCTCATGTCATTAACACATGAGAAGAGCACAAGGTATTTCCTCCTTCCTCCTTGTTTCACAGCCCTCTTCCTCAGTCTCCGAAGCAGCAGGTGTAGCCCGATGCTCCGGGAACCCTCTCCCATTGGCCCCAGCCTGAGTGATGTTCCCACCTGGAGGGTCCTCACCCTCACCACTGGAGTCACCCCTCCTGTCGGCAATCCAATCTCTAGAGACACAAACATCCACAAGAAAGTGATGAGAGAGAGGGGCTCACCCAGCCCTCCTGCTCCAGGTGAGGCCCTGCTGGCTCATGCAGCATCACCCTGCGCACTGCTCTGGGCTCTAGACCTCCCATGGGCTCTGTGCAGACAGAGCCCTTCAAGGAGACATTGGTCACAGGTGCAAACCCTCAAATGAGAGAGAGGACACACCCCCAACTCGTGTCCTCAGTCCCCCGGGTCATGACAGCTCAGGTCCCCATGTGATAAACCTGAACGTCCAGCTGTGAGGCACACGCTGTGGGTTAAATGAGCTCAGTGAACAGACCCTGGGCCAGGCTCAGAGAGCTGCCCAAGAGAATGTTCCGTGAGGATGGAAATGTTCTGTGTTGTAGCCGTGTGGCTGCTGGGCACTTGAAATGCGGCTGTGACGAGGAACCGACGCTTCATTTGATGTCCTCGAATAGGTTAAACACGAGCACGCACGTCCCCCTGGAGGCGACCACACTGGATAGCGTGGCTCTGGAATCTGCAGACGAAGACCGTACGACCTCCCTCCCCTCCCCGCTCCTGCAGAGCAGTTTGTGGCCCGATCTGACCATTCACTTGTAGGTTCTTCCTGGACACGTGCACACGGGCCAGGCACCACCTGAGGCCCTGGGGACACTCAAACGGTAAGGTCAACACCAGGTCCCAGAGGAGTCCCAGCAGGGGCCACCTGTAAGCAGATGGGCAGAGTGAGGCCAGGCCCACCTGTGCTGGACAGAATCAGACAGCGGGGTCGGGGAGGGAGGGACACTGCACTGTCTTCAGGAGCCCCCTTCTCCCCCCTGCTCTGGATTAGGGCCTGGGCAGGCACCTGGCTCAGTGTTGGGGCCCTACAGGCCTGGACCAGCTAAGGGGAACCATTTCCACACCTGGACCAGATCCCAGCCCAGGGCTGTAGTCATCAGACGTTTACTGGGGCCTGAGAGGGGTTGTCCAGAGCTGAGCACTGGGGTGAGGAGGGATAAGGAAGACACAAGGTGCCTGTGCAGCGACCACCATGGCCAGGGCTCCTGTCCCCACGAGTAAGAGGACACAGATAGAGTCCGGGCCTGAGAATTCCAAGACCTTCCAGAGAAACTCTCACTGATGATCTCCAGGCCATGAAAGGGAGCAGCAAGGACCACTTCGACCTCAGATCAGCCCCCATCTCTTTGCTGAGCTCACCCTGCACTGGAGCCCATGCCCCTCTCACCTCCTCTGCTACTAGAATGTTCTACAGCAGCCCTGGCCATGTGGTGTGAGATCTCTTCAGTTTAAATGTTTCTGGGCTAGACAACGCTTGGCCAACAGTGTGTAGACAAGGTCTGGTTGACAGGTGACTTCCAGAAGCAGGTGAAAAACAGAAACTGGTCCCTCCTGGCTCTAGGAGAACAGGCCTGGGAGCCTCCTTGTGTCTGGCCCCATCATGTGTCTGTCCCTGCTGACCCAGCGCCTGGCCAGTCCCAGCTGGAACCCAGAATCAGGCCACTCTCCACTCTAAAGCCAGTGTGTTTTTTCCTCAGCAAGTGAGTGATTCCAGAACACACCCCACTTTTTTGTTTGCTTGTTCCTGAGGCCACCTGCGATGAGAGAGGAGAAAACGCTGGGGATGAGATGATGACGGTGTTGTCTGCACAGCTCTTCAGTTCTCTTGGTGACGTTGGGAAACCACCTGGGAGACCAGGGTAGAGTCAAAGGCCCAAAAGCAAGAGCAGAGGACGCCTGTGGGAAAGGCAGGAGCTTCTCGCAGAGGGGGTGTCTCCAGTCCCTTCTGGTTGGCCATGGCAAAGTCCTTAGCCCAAGGAGGAAAACTGCTGCTGAGCGAAAGGCTCATACAGCTGATAACTGACGCTGTCATTCAGAGATGTCCTTGTGGACCAGGCGTCAGCTGGTGAGAGACTCGCTCAGCAGCCCCCCCATGGACATTGTATGTGTGATCCCTAACGTACACCGTCAGGCTTTCACACGTGCATTTGAAAAGGAAAGAAACCAAGAACCAGCATTTCTGTCAGACACAGAAAGCGACCTTACCTTGGCAACAGATGGCGCCTCTTGCTCTGCCCTGTCGCGGGGAAGCTCCTCCAGCAGGCCCTCAGGGGTGCGGGAGGAGACAGGCACTGTCAGTCGGGGGTGGTCAGCTCAGGAGTTACGCAGGGAGCTCTGCAGGACGTGGACGCAGGGCTGATGCGTATGGAGGGGGTCGGTCATCAAGCACGGACTGAGCTGCTGCTGGGCCGTCCTCCTTGGTGGATGAAGGAGGGGAGCAGGAAAGAAATGGGAAATAGAGTCCTTGGCTTAATAGCCAAAGGTAACGTACAGCAACGAGAATTAGTCAGTCTACGCCGGGTTCTCAGCCACACGCTGTGATCCAGTGGCAGAGTCCCATCGCCCCTCCCGCCTGTGGTGATCTTCTTGACCTCTCCCCAGACCACTTCAGTCTCCACGGATCTGCTGCTGCTGCTTTTATCATCTGTTGTGTGGGGTTTCACACTTGATTAAAAGCAAACTTTTATTGGTGGAATAGATTTAATTACAGGGAACACCTTCTGTTGTACTTGTTCACTCATCCTTTGTCATAAAGATAATCAAATATGGAAGACATTTGATGAAAATACTGAAATACTGCCATTTAAAATAAGCTTTATTAGTCATATGCTATTTTTACTTCCAGCTTGCTTTTCTTTGTCACATGTGTGTATTCACTGGCTGAGGGGCTGCCCTTGCTCCAGTGGCAATGCAGTGGTGGACAGTTCCTCGGGGGGGAGGTATGCGGGGAGCCCGGGGCTCTCTAACCCAGCTGCACCAGAGTTGCAACAAGGGTGATGGGCACCAGGCTAACAACCAAGTGCACTCTGAGTTCTGATTTGTCGCTGTCCCCAGGGTGTGTGGCTCACAGGATTTCAGGATTTCTAGGGCTCCTGGTGATAATGTTGCCAAATACACTAAATTAACTCACTGATTCTTACCTGCTCGGGCCAGCTACCCAAGAGTGACCCAGAACTGACAGAAGGTGACCTGGTTTTCCTGCGTGGTGCCTTCCACGCTCAGAGTCTGTGAGCTGACCAGGAGCACGTGGACTTTCTATGTGCTTTTCACACTAATGATGATGCCGAAGTCGGCATAAAATGCACCTATAGCTACTCTTGGGAAAGCAGCCATCGAGAGACGTGGCCTCTGGGATCGCCCATTTGGTGTGCTGGGACTGGAAGCCAGGTGCAGAACTGTTGCTTGACCCAGATTCTCCTTGCTTATTAGGAGAACCTTTCCCCTGTTCTGGGTACACAGTGAACTTCCTTGTGTGGCTTCAGTGTGTGGTCAGAGGGCACCTGGCCAGCCCCACCAGTACATGTGCCCCCTCGGGAAGGGGACGGGGTCTTCACCTGTGGCACGAGGGGTGCATGTGCAGCCCACTGCCCCGCAACGGCCCTCGGGAGGGACCGCTGGCTGTGAGAGACCAGCGTGCACTAGACATTGACCATGCTGCGTCGCTGCTCCTTCTGCGAGTAAAACTTGTCCCAGCGTGTGTCGTGTGTGTTGATCCTCCTTGGCGACTCCGAACCCGTGGCAGATGCAGCGGGCTGACTGCGGGCTCCCACTTCTGGGCCTGGCGTCGTTAGGATCTTCGCCGTCCTGCACGCCCTGGGAATCCTCACTCGGCGTTGGTAGCTGGGCCTTCCCGCTCGACAGCTACCTTGGCTTATGTGACCACTGAGGCCACCTTACGATGCCGACAGTGTTCAGGGGCTCTGATGGCTCCGGTAGTTCTAGGCACACACAGACGCTGGAACTTCTTGTAGGGTGACGGATGGTTCCACTGGTGAGTGACAGGTGGTCAGGAGTGCAGACTACCGGCACTGGGGCCACACGCCTGCTACATATTTTGTCTCTTCCACTTAGGAGCCTGAGACTTGGGCATATTCATATCTGCACCTGGGTTTTTCCATCTGAGGAGTGGGGATATTGGGCAAACCTTCAGGTATGTGTGGGGTGAGTGTTGAAGGAGTTAATGTTTCTGAAGGATACGGCGGTGATGGCCGGCCGGCCTCCCTCCCTGCCTGCTCTTCTTCCTTCCTATTCGAGAAAAGTAACCCTGGCAATTATGCTGTGTAAGTGAGACATCTCCCGCAGAAACACACACACACACACACACACACACATTCACAATTACCCCACTTAGACCCACACACAGACACCCCTCAATACTCATGCACACATCCCCACACCACCGAAAGGGAACACAGCAGTCTTCAGGGACTGTAGAACACGGCCATAGTTCTTTACCCGGAATATAAATTTCTTTCACCGCACCCCAAATCCTCTATCCCACTAGGAAACTGGAATCAGATGGCTTTGCAGACCAAAGCCAGCAAAAAACCTTCGCCTTCCTCATTATCTGGATTTTCTCCTCAGCAATTCAGTGATTCCAGAATACATACCATTTCAGCGCTTTAGGGCAATTGCAATAACAGAAAACTTACCTCGAGTTCACCATATCCATGGTGCAGGAAATGACTTTGGAAAAGAGTGTCCATGACAACACAAAATATCTCAAGAGTAATCAGCTGTTTGGTGGGAAATGAGAGGAGTATAGCTCTGTGGAAGACAAGACCAGAGAATTAAGGCTGAAAGGAGTGACCAACCGTGTTAAATTATTGCAGGAAAAATACGACGTCCGTAGAACCTACAGCATTGTTGAGCTAGGTAAGTGCAGGTAGAGTGAAATGTTTGGAAAATGATCCTTGTGGTAAAGATCACAGCACACTGGCCTTCCAGTTCCAGAAACTACCCATACGTTTATCCTTCTTTGCTGAGTTCAAATTTACCTTCTGCTTTACATGAGATTTTATGCTCCTAACATTTAGTCAACAAGAGAGTCTGCTGGATCCATTCAAAATGCTTGTTTCAATCATGAACTCAGTCATAGGTAAGATAACCCTTAGGAGCAGAACAAACAAATAAAAAATGCTGGCATTTCATTTGAAATTCAAAAAAGAGGTCTAGGAAAGAAAAATTAACCAAAGTATCAAAGAATATGTCTTTTACCTTATGCACTATTTAGCATGTAACATTTTTAAAGTAGCTTTTGATTATTAAAATTCTGATCTATGATCCAAAGGGCACCATTTTATTCTTCTTTACATTTTATAATGTGTGAACACAAGAGAATCTCATTAACCGCAGGACACATTATTTCCCCCCTGTGTAAATTTTTTGAGCATATATACTCATATTTCCTCCCCAGATATTTCTGGAAGAATTGCTGTTGTGGATACTGCAGAGTATAGATAGTCAGGGGTCCTTGATCACCATTCAGTGAGACTAAAAATGTAAAGAATAGATGTAGTGGCTCAAAAGTAGATATTGTGGTGACTGGAAAATATGAGATACACTGCTGACACTGAAAAAGGAAAGGTTTCCAATATCCATATCCAGGAAAACCTGCACTAGATGGAATTTGGGGGCCATGTGGAGGGCAGTTCCAGGCCTAGCACTGGCAAAGAAGTGCTTTCCACTTCCCAAACTCACTGTCCAGAATCCAAGTTCGTAGACAGTTAGACCTTCCTTTGCCAGTGAACGGATTATTTGCAAATGCCCAGATTCTATTCTTCGCGTGCTCCCGCATACACTTCCCAGTAATGATGTCCAGAGGTGAACCCAGGGGAACCCAGGACCCAAATTCAGTAGGTAAATCTTGTAGCATGCTCTCTCTGATTCTATTTGAAATGCCAACATTGGACACTCCTCAGGTCATCAGAAAGACTTGAGGGACCTCACATCCCCCTTCCAGGATCCTCACTGACAAAGGAAAAGCTGCTGCCCCCAAGAGGTGCAGCCCCTTCCTGGGTCTGCAAACTCTTCATCTCATCCCCAGCCCAGTGCCCGCTAACTTCAAGGCTCTTAACAAACAGTGGTGGATGAGGGAAGGAAACAACAAATGGGTGGGTGGATGGATGTGCTGTATGGGTGAATGATGGATGGGTGGGTGGATGGGTGGATAGGTGGATGGATGAGTGGGTGGATTGGTAGGTGGGTAGCTGGGTGGATGAATGGGTGGATAGACAGTTGGGTGGGTGGGTAGATCTTAATCATGAGAAACCCAGAACCTTGGTGCCTGGAAACTCTGTGGAGAGGGACTGAACCCAACACTTGGTTCTAATCCCAGCTCTGATGCTGTCTTGGTGTGACCTTGAACCATTTCCTTAATGTCTCTATGCCTTGTCCCCTTAAAGGCAAAGATGTCAGTCCCTGTTCTGCCCACGTCACAAACTGCCAGGAAGGACACTGAAAGGACACACATGCACGAAGATACTTTAGCAACCCTGGAGAGTTTCTCAGGTGCGCTCTTAGTGTTAGAAGGACCTTGCAGGTCATCGAGCTGACTGCCCTTGGGATTGGAATACAGCCTGTGGTAAGAGCCTGAGCTTGGAGCCCAGACAGACCTGGGTTCTAGTCCCGGCTCCACCTCTGTCCAAGTCTCAGACTTCGGGCAGGTGACTGAGACCCTATGCTAATATCAGACAAAATAAGAGTTTAAGACAAAAATCATTACAAGAGACAAAGAAAGACATTATATACTGATAAAAGGATCAGTCCTCAAGAAGATAAAACAGGGCCGGCCCCGTGGCTTAGCGGTTAAGTGCGTGCGCTCCGCTGCTGGCGGCCCGTGTTCGGATCCCGGGCGCGCAGCGACGCACCGCTTCTCGGCCATGCTGAGGCCGCGTCCCACATACAGCAACTAGAAGGATGGGCAACTACAACATACAACTATCTACTGGGGCTTTGTGGAACAAAATAAATAAATAAAATTAAAAAAAAAAAGAAGATAAAACAAATAACATATCTGCATCTAACTGCAGAGCCCCAAAACGTGAAGAAAGAACTGACAGAACTGAAGGGAGAAATAGTTCTACAATGATAGAGAATTCAATACTCCACTCTCAATAATGGATAGAACATCTAGACACAGGATTAATAAGGAAATAGAGGAGCTGAATAACACTAATAACTGAATAATACACCTAATAATACACATCTAATAACTACAAACCTAGCAAGAATCTACAGAACAGTCCATCCAACACAAGATTACACATTTTTCTCAAGTTCACATGTAACATTCTCCAGTATAGATAGACTATATGTTAAGCTCTAAAATAAACCTCATTAACTTAAAGGAATTTAAATAATAAAAAGTATCTTCTCTGACTGCAATGGAACAAAACTAGAAATCAATAACAGAAGAAAATTTAGTGAATTCACAGATATGTGGAAACTAAACAACACACTCCTAAATAATCAATGGGCCAAAGAAAAAGTTACAAGCGATATTAGAAAATACTTTGAGGTGAATGAAAATAAAAACATACCTGGGCCGGCCCCATGGCTTAGCACTTAAGTGCACACGCTCCGCTACTGGCGGCCTGGGTTCGGATCCCGGGCGTGCACCGACGCACCGCTTCTCCGGCCATGCTGAGGCCGCGTCTCACATACAGCAACTAGAAGGGTGTGCAACTATGACATACAACTATCTACCGGGGCTTTGGGGAAAATAATGGAGGAGGATTGGCAATAGATGTCAGCTCAGAGCCGGTCTTCCTCAGCAAAAAGAGGAGGATTAGCATGGATGTTAGCTTAGGGCTGATCTTATTCACAAAAAAAAAACAACAAAAAACATAACATACCAATACTTATGGGATGCTGTGAAAGCAGTGCTCAGAGGGAAATGCAATGGTAATTCCTACGTGAAAAAAGAAGAAAGGTCCCCAAAGCTACAGTAATCCAAACAGTGTGGTACTGGCATAATGACAGAAATATAGACCAATGGAATAGAACAGCGATCCCAGAAATAAACCCTCACATAATGGACAAATACTCTTCGACAAGGGTGCCACGACCACTCAATGGGGAAAAGACTCTTCAACAAATGCTGGGAAAACTGGATATGCACATGCAAAAGGATGAAGTTGGACCCTTATCTTACACCGTACACAAATATTAACTCAAAACGGATCAAAGACCTAAATGTAAGACCCAGACTCTCAAAAGAAAACTTAGGGAAAGAGCTTCATGACATTAGATTTGGCAATGATTCTTCGTTGCACCAACAAAAGCAAAGACAACAAAAGCAAAAAGAGACAAATGGGGCTACATCAAACTTGAAAACTTCTCAGTGTGAAATGATATAATCAACAAAGTGAAAAGGCAAACTCTGGAATGGGAAAAAATATCTGCAGATCATATATTTGATAAGGGGTTAGTATCCAGAATACATAAAGGATTCCTATGACACAACAACAACAAATCTGATTAAAAAATCAACAAAGGACTTGAATAGACATTTTTCCAAAGAAGATACACAAATGGCCAATAAGCACATGAAAACATGCTATATATCACTAGTCATTATGGAAACGCAAATCAAAACCACAATGAGATACGACTTCACATCCATTAGAATAGCTATAAATTTTAAACACGGAAAATAAAACATGTTGTTCAGGATATGGATAAATTGGAAAACTTGTGCATTACTGGTGGAAAAGAAAATGGTGCATCTGCCGCAGAAGACACTATGGCAGTTCCTCAAAAAATTAAGCGTGATCCAGCAATTCCACTTCTGGGTATGTACTCAAAAGAACTGAAAGCAGGGACTCGAATAGATATTTACACATCTATGTTTATAGCAGCAGCATTCACATTAGCTGAGAGGTGGAAGCTACCCAACTGTCCATCAATGGATGAACGGATAAAGAAAATGTGATATCTACGTAGAATGGAATATTATTCAGACTTTAAAAAGGAAGGAAATTCTGCAATATGCTACAAAATGGATGACCTTTGAGGACATTATGCTGAGTAAAATAAGCCAGTCACAAAATGACAATATATAATTCCACTTATATGAGACACCTAAAGTTGTCAAATTCATAGAGACAGAAAGTAGAATGGTAGTTACCAGGGGCTGGGGGAAAAAGCGTATAGGGAATTGTTGTTTTATGGGTATAGAGTTTCAATTTTGCAAGATGAAAAATTTCTGGAGATCTGCTGCAGAACAATGTGAATGTACTTAACACTACTGAAGTGTACACTTAAAAATGGTTAAAATGGCCAATTTTGTTATGTGATTTTTCCTACAATTATTTAAAAAGAAGAAAGATCCCAAGTGTGTAGCTTAACTTTACACTTGAAAGAACTAGAAAAAGAAGTGCAAGACTCAAAGTAAGCAGAAGGAAGGAAATAACAAAGATTAAAGCAGAGATAAACGGAGAATAGAAAAAATCAACAAAACCAAAAGTTGGTTCTTTGAAAAGACCAACGATTTGACAAACCTTTAGCTAGAGTGACCAAGAAGAAAAGAGGGAAGATTCAAATTACTAAAATCAGAAATGGAAGTTGAGACATTAGTACAGACCATGCAGAAATGAAGATTATAAGAGAATACTGTGAACAATTGTATATCAACAAATTAGATCACCTCCATAAAATAAAAAAATTCCTAGAAACACCCAAACTACCAAAACTGAGTCAAGAAGAAATACAATATCTGAATAGACTTATAACAAGTAAAGAGATTGAATCGGTAATCAAAAACCTTCCAACAAAGAAAAACCGAGGGCCAGTTGGCTTCATGGGGAATACTACCAAACATTGAAAGAAGAATTAACACCAATCCTTCTCCAACTGTTCCAAAGAAAACCAGAAAAGTATAAGCACTTCCTAACCAATTCTATGAGTCCAGCATTACCACCATACTAAAGCTAGATAAAGCCATCATAAGAAAACTGTAAACCAATGTCCCTTATAAGAATACAGATGTTAAAATGCTTAACAAAATACTAGCAAACCAAATCCAGGAGCCTATTAAGAGGATTATACATCACGACAAAGTACGTTTATTCCAGAAATACAAGGATTGTTCAACATATGACAATCAGTGTAATACACCACATTAATAGAATGAAGGGAACAAAACACACACGATCATCTCAATTGATGCAGAGACAGCATTTGACAAAATCCAACACCATTTCACGATAAAAAACATTCAACAAAATGGGAATAGAAGACCACTTTCTGAACATGATAAAGCGCATTTTTGAAATATCCACAGCTAATATTATACTCAATGGTGAAAGACTAAAATGTAAGATCAGGAACAAGACAAGGATGCCTGTTTTTGCCACTTCTATTTAACATTGTACTGGAAGTTCAATCTGGAGAAATTAGGCAAGAAAAAAAAAAGCATCCAGACTGGAAAGGAAGAAGTAAAATTATCTTTTTTCTCAGATGACATGATCTTATATATAGAAAATCCTAAAGAATCCACAAAAAATTATGAAAGCTAATAAGCAAATTTGTCAAAGTTGCAGGATATAAGATCAACACAGAAAAACCATTTCTATTTCTATATACCAGCAATGAACAATCTGAAAAAGGAAATTAAGAAAATAATTACATTTACAATAACTTCCAAAAGAATGAAATACTTAGGAATAAATTTAACCAAGGAAGTATAAGATTTGTACACTGAAAACTACCAAATTTTGCTGAAAGAAATTAAAGGATATCTAAAGAAGTGGAAAGATACCCCATGTGCTCATGGATTGGAAGACTTACCATTGTTAAGATGGCAACTTCCCAAATCTGATCTATGGACTTAACACAACCCCTATCAAAATCCCAATGGCCTTTTCCATTATAGAGATGGAAAAGCTGATCCTAAAATTCATACGGAAATGTAAGGGGCCCTGAATAGCCAAAAAGATCTTGAAAAGGAGCATAGAGTGGGAGGATTCACACTTCCCATTTCTTTTCTTTTTCTTTTTTTTTCGTGAGGAAGATCAGCCCTGAGCTAACATCCGATGCCAATCCTCCTCTTTTTGCTGAGGAAGATTGGCCCCGGGCTAACATCTCTGGCCATCTTCCTCTACTTTATACGGGATGCCACCACAGCATAGCTTGACAAGCGGTGTGTGGGTGCGTGCCCGGGATCCGAACCCGCAAACCCTGGGCTGCCGAAGTGGAGCACGCGCACTTAACCACTGCGCCACCTGGCCGGCCCCCCACACTTCCCAATTTCAAAGCTTACTAAAAGCTACAGTAACCAATACAGTGTGGCAAAGGCGTAAGACAGACATATGGGTCAATGCAATAGAATTGAGAGTCCAGAAATAAAACCATACTTCTACAGTCAATGGATTATTTAAACACTTGATGTTTTTAGATCAGTTTTAGGTTCACAGCAAAACTGAGAGGAAGGTGCCGAGATTTCCCATAAGTCCCCTGCCCGCACACACGCACAGCCTCCCCCATTATCAGTCCCCCCACCAGCGTGGTGCATTTGTTACCATTGATGGACCTCCGCTGACACACCACCGTCACCCAGAGGCCACAGTGTACAGAGGGTTCACTCTCGGGAATGCACATTCTATGGGTTGGAGTCGGCCAGAGGACCTGGAGGGGCTAATCCAGCAAGGAAAGATCCAGGCCTGGGAGAGACTGCTCTCCTGACTCGAGGCCATCCTGGCAGAAAGTTTTGGGTTGCTCCGGGGCCCCCAAACTCCAGGCCCAGGTGGTGGCAACAGGGTGAAGATGAGCTATGAGGACACAGGCGTCAGCTCAGCATAAGGGAGAATCACCTGGTTTGTTTTCTGAGTTCCCTTTAAAATACCGTTTATTAATCCTGGTCTTTAGTTTAAAAATAACAACAGCTCACTCTAAATAGGGTGGAAAGTACAGAAAAAAATTCACCCCTCATACTTCACCCAGAAGAGCCACTGCTAATATTTTGAAGTACTTCTATTTTAACTGTAAACTATAACAACCATAAAAAGTATATATAAAATGGATGTGGAAAGTTTAAAAGGTAGGAATCCAATGACCATCATGTACCACCGAAGAGTCAGAACACGGCCAGGACCCCAGGAGCCCCGAGTTCACCATCTCTACTTTTCCTCGTAGTTTTGTGTCCTCTGTCTGTGCCCTTAGACCAACTGTTTTCAGCTCTGCCTTTTTTTGAACTTCGTATAGGTTGCTGGACCACGTGTTTTCTTCCTCGACCCTGCGTCTCTGACACCCATCCGTGCTGACAAGCCGTCTTCACCGCTGACGAGGAAGGCACCTTGCTGTGCGCCCGCCCAGCCGACACTGGGCAGATCTGCCCCGAGCAGGGCCCACCCACACTGTCCGGAGCCCCGAGTCACGGTTTCTCCAGGGCCCTGCCGTCGTGCAACGCATCGTTTCAGTGTGTTTTGTCTTCAGAAACGGAGACAGCTTGATTTTTTCCTGATTATACAAAGAAATAGCAAGATTCAAAGATTCTTCTTTTGTGTGTGAGGAAGATCAGCCCTGAGCTAACATCCGATTCAATCCTCCTCTTTTTGCCAAGGAAGATTGGCCCTGGGCTAACATCCATGCCCATCCTCCTCTAGTTTATATGGGACGCTGCCACAGCGTGGCTTGAAAACTGGTGCGTCTGTCCGTGCCCAGGATCCGAACCTGCAAACCCTCGGGCTGCCGAAGCGGAGTGTGCGAACTTAACCGCTGCGCCAGCGGGTGGGCACCTTCAAAGATTATTTAAGAATAAAACAGAGGGTCCGGCCCGGTGGCGTAGCGGTTAAGTTCTTGAGCTCCGCTTCGGTGGCCTGGGGTTTGCAGGTTTGGATCCTGGGTGCCAACATACACACCACTTATCAAGCCATGCTGTGGCGGCGTCCCATATACAAAATAGAGGAAGATGGGCACAGACCTTAGTTCAGGGCTAATCTTCAGCAAAAAGAGGAAGACTGGCAACGAATGTTAGCTCAGGGCAATCTTCACACACACACAAAATAAAACAGAAAAAAAGTCTAAAGAAGAAAAGTTTCCAGCACAGCCTGGAGATCAGTGCTGGTTGTGCCTAGTGTGTGTCTTTCCAGACTTGACCTTGCCTTTCACATAGACAACAGATAGATGATAGATGAGAGATAGACAGATAATAGATAGATAATAGAGAGAGAGAGAGGAAAAAAAAACAGCAGAGGGGCAGAGTTCTTCCTGTTGTCACTGAACAGCATACCCATGCAGGTGTAGGTAACCTGGGCACGCATCTCACTTGTCATCTCATTCATCATCACACTCGTGAACGTGCGGCTCTAACGACACTCAGGCAGCCCCTCCCTGTCCCACCGCAGGATCCACCACGCAGCCAACTCCCCTGGCCTCCATCCCTGTGCACGGGTCCCACCACTGACTTAGTTTTGGAAGGGGTCAAAGGTCATGCTTGACTAAGGCTCTGGAAGTGTGTTATAGACTGACATCCAGAAAGGCAGCAGGCCCCCAATCCCTCAGAGCTGGGAGGACCCGTGGATCCTAAGGAAGGGACAGCACAGGCACGGACGGAGAGGAGCCCGTGGACACCGCCCTCCCACCTGGCCCACCTTGACCCCAGCTCTTCTCTGAGGCAGGGGGCAGAGAGGGGCCCCGAGGCCTCTTCCCGGCTCCCTGGAGCAGCACAAGGTGGCCTGAACCAGGTGGGAAGCCCCCTCCTCAGGGAGACCTTGGACGCTACCCCCACAGTTGCTCTGTGTCTCTTCCCGGCAGCACCGAGCCCCCTGGGGAGAAGGCTCAGGGCTCGGCCTCTGGCTGCTCTGGGGGCACTCGGAGGGTGTGAGCTCTGGGAGTGGGGGCTAGGGATGTGGTCCCAGGTTAGTGGGCTGTGGGCTGGCGTCTGTGGGTTCGGCACATGTGGCGCTATGGGAGGACGTGAGAGGCCCTGTGGGTGGTCCCCACAGTCAGGGCCCAGGGAGGGCATTTGGCCCCCTCTGCCCCGGATAACACCTGGCCCCTCAGTTTCTGAGGCCAGAGACCCCAGTCTGGCAGCTGCCTTTGATGGGGGGGTTTGGAGGGGAGATCTCCAGCCCCAGCACCTCCAACAGCAGAGCCTGCTCACCCCCTTCATGGCCCTGGTCTCAGAGCCTGGGCTGTCAGGCCCATAGGGGTCCCGGCTGCCCAGTTCGGCTGCCCCAGGAGCCAAATGGGGGTTGGGGGGGGGTCACTGGGGAAGCCCAGAAGGGGCAATAGAGAATGGGTCCTACCCACTCAGTTTACACAGGAGAAACAGGCCCACAGGGGGCAAAGGACTTGCCCTGGGTCTCACTGTTAGCCCAGCTGCCAGACTCAAGGCCCAGTCCTCCCCACTACACGTGGCGCTCATGTGCCCTCGGCCCAAGGGAGCCCCCTCTCAGCCTGGCTCTAGCCCTGTGACTCAGCATTGCTTCTGGGCAGTGGAGCTGAAGCACGTTCGAGCACATCCTGGCCCAGTTGGCGCTTATTTGTCGTGAACATGAAGGATACACAGCGTCCAGAGGAGAAGCCGTCCCCTCCTGCCACCCCTCCTTCAGGCCTCGGGGAGCAGAGCGAGGCCACTGCCCCACACCCCACATTCACCCCCAGACCCAGGTCCCTCTGACAGGCCAGGCCCCGCCCCCAGTCCAAGGGGCCTCAGGTCCACGCCTGGGGACTGGGGCTCGGGCCTGTTAGAGCTGACCCGGGAGCACGACGGCCAAGTGGCCGGGAGCCCAGCCAGGTGGTTACCACGCGCCTCACAGGAGTGTCACCTGCACAGGGACGTCACCACCCTCAGCTGCCTGTCCTCCATGGGCCACATGGAGGTGTCCTAGCTGCATTGCTGGTCAACATATCCCGAGGGTCCCTGTCCAGTGCCCCCTGCACACACATTCACACGCCCACATGCACACACAACTCACACATTCACGCTCACACTCACACAGGTGCACACACGGAAGCTGCAGTCGACAGTGCCTTCTAGTGGCTGCTGTTGTCTAGTCTCTAAATGGTCACAGTCACACCAGGAGTAACCCCAGGAGTGTTCACAGGTCTGGGAAGACCACTCTCTCCTTTCACAGGGGCGATGTGACCTGGACAAGGTCACACAGCAGGTAAGTAGTGGAGCCCTGGCCCCCGACTCTGGGGCCAGTGCTCTCGGCCCCTCCCACATGGCCTGGGTGCCCACATTCCAGTTCATTCCAGCTCACAGGGCCCTGCCAGAGCCCAGAGGCCCAGCCCCATCCCAGAGAAGGGGCTGCGGCAGAGGAGCTGGGGGGTCTTGTACCCCTCACCCTCACACTGTTACAGTTGGGTTTACCGTGAACCGCAGCCGGCTCTGCAGAGCAGCTGGACAGTTCACAGCTCAGCGACAGTCCATGGCCCCACTCCCATCTTCCCCTGCCTGGGACAGCTGACGCTCCTCGACCTCTGCCCCCCTAAAACAGTTACAGCAATTTTGCACCTTGAACCAGTTCTCAGGGAATTTACCAATCAATTTGGGAAGAAGTGACATCTTTACCACATTGAATCTTTCAATCCATGAATATCCTCTCTCTAAAATAGGTTTTAATAATTCTCAACGGAGTAGCGCAGTTTTCCCCATAACGGCTTGGCTAGCTCTTAGATTAATCCCCAGCTAACTGATATTTTTATGCAATTGTAAATTGCATCCTTCTTAAATGTCATTTTCCATTCATTTGCTGATATATAGGGATATAGTAAGTTTCTGTATTTGAAACTGGATCTGGTAAATTTGCTACACTTTTTCATAGATTCTCTTAGTGTATCTATGCATTCTGTGGGATTTGCTACATAAACATATCATCTGGCAAGAATGACAATTTTGTTGCTATCTTCTCAATTCTCACACATTTCATTTCTTTTCTTTCTGGCCGTACTCCCTCTGCTGGTGTCCTAGGACCATCTGCAGCAGCAAGGAGGATAATGGGTGTCCTTGTCTTGTCACAAAGCGATGTTTCTAAACTTTTCATTATGAAACACGATGCCTGCTATAATTTTCTTTAACGATTCCTTCACCTGATTAAGGAAATTCTCTAATATTCTTTGTATGATAAGTGGGTTTTTAAGAATCATTTGTTGGATTGTATTCACTGGTCTTTCTGCATCTTTTGAGTTTTCTCTTTCCATGTTGCAGACTGTGTGGATTTTTTGATGGTGAACCACTCCTGCATTCCTGGAATGCATGAACCAGACTTGTCGACTGTGTGTCATCCTGCACCGCAGCTGCATTCTGCGTGCTAATATCTTGTTGGCTGTTTGCATCTGTGTTCCTGAGTGGGGAACAGCTGTAATCCCCCCCTCGCTGCCCTGGTCAGGTTTCACAATCGGGGTGGGTCAGCTTCATAAAACGAGAGATTATTCTCTAGAAGAACTGTTTTCTTCTGCTTACCAGTGAAGCCCTCTGAGCCAGTTTTCTCTGTGGGAAGATTGTTCACTACTGAGTCAATGCCTTTAGAGGAAGGGAGATTTACTACTTCTTCTTGAGTCAAATATGTGTTTAAGTTTTTCCAGGAATGTTCTCATTTCATCTCAAATTATTGGCATAACTCTATTATAATAGATTCTCATTATCCATTGCAGCTATTTCACAGCTGTAAAAATGTCCCTTTTCATTACTGATATGGGTAAGTTTTCCCTTCTTTCTTCTGTTCTTGATAAATTCACCAAAATGTTCTCAACTTCAGTCGTATCATAAAGCAACAGACCCTGTATTCTTCATCGTCCCTACTGGATATTTATCTATTTCTTTAGTATTTGTTCTTCCTTTTCTTATTTCCTTCATTCTATTTTCCTTTGAGATTATTTTGTTGTTTTCTAGCTTTCCGAGATATATGCTAGCTCATTAATTTTGAGCCATTTTCTATAAAATTTCTATATACATTTTAAGTTATCAATTTTCCTCCAAGTACTACGTTAGCTGTATCCCACAAGGTTTTTATGTAGTGATTTCATTACTGTTAAGTTCAAAATGTTATCTAATTTCTAATTTGTGTATTTTTCTAAACCGTTGGGAGCACATTTCTTTATTTCCAAACGTATGAGGAAGTCTAGTATCTCTCTGTTATTAATTTCTGGTTTGTCATGGATTTCTAGCATTTTATTATAGAACATACGCTAAAGGATTTCGGTCATCTGACATTTGCTTAGGCTTGCTTTATGACCCAGGAGATGGTCAATTTTTGTCAATTTTCCTTTTCTGCTTGAAGGGCATATACACACTGTAATTCTGGGAGCATGCTCTATATAGAACCCTTTTAGGGCAAGTCAATTAAGTCTTTCAATCTGCTGTTTTCTTCTTCAAGTTATTTCAGGTAATGCTTCTTGGCCACAAAGCTGTTAAATCTGGTATCAATATAACTACACCAGCTTTCCTTGGGGTAGGAATTGCATGGTATCTTTTTCCATCCATTTCCTTTAACTCAGCTGAATAACTAGCTCTCCAGTCCTGGAAATGGGAGCACTTCTCCAATGACTTTCTTCATGCAACATTCATCTGTGAAACGTGTACCAAGCACTTACACTGTGCAAGAGTCGTGTCTGTGCTCCTTACATTTCCAACAGTTTGGTTGCCTTTTTAAGATGGAATTTCTTGGCGTTTTCTCCCCCGTGTCTGAGGCTGGGGCAGAATTAGCAGGCACCTCTCCATGCTCCCAGAGCACGTGTGCAGACCTCTGTCATAGATGCTGTAGGTCAGTGACCCTGTGCGGCACACAAAACAATGGCCTCAAACAGAGAAGGAATTGCTGGCTCACATGACTGGGAATCCAGACATGGGACATTCAGGGCCACCTGAACCCAGAGGCCCTGGCCCTGTTTCTCTAGGATTCCCCCTGCCTTGCCCTCGACCCTGCATTGGCTGGCTTCCCTCAGGGAGGCAAAATGGCTCTGGCAGAGCAGGGCCTCACTCCTGCATACAACACACCCAAAGGAGGAGGAGGTCTTGAGCCTGGTTTCCAGAGGTGAAAGATCTATACAGTGAAAACTATAAGACATTATTGAAAGAAATCAATGATGACATAAAGAAATGGAAAGATATTCCATGCACAAGGATTGGAAGAATAAACATAGTTAAAATGTCCACTTTATCCAAAGCAATCTGCAGATTCAATGCACTCCCAATCAGAATCCCAATGACATTCTTCACAGTCAAAATCCCAATGACATTCTTCACAGAAATAGAACAAAGAATCCTAAAATTCACATGGGGCAACAAAAGACCCTGAATAGCTAAAGCAATCCTGAAAAAAAGAATAAAGCTGGAGGTATCATGATTCCTGACTTCAAAATATACTATAAGGGGCCAGTCCGGTGGCACAGTGGTTAAGTTTGCGTGCTCTGCTTCAGCGGCCCAGGGTTTGCAGGTTGGGATCCTGGATGCGGACCTACACACGCCTTATCAAGCCATGCTGTGGCAGGCATCCCACATATAAACTAGAAGAAGATGGGCACAGATGTTAGCTCAGGGCCAATCTTCCTCAGCAAAAAGAGAAGGACTGGCAACAGACGTCAGCTCAAGGCTAACCTTCCTCACCAAAAAATAAAATAAAAAAAAATATTTTTATTTATTTTTAAATATTTATTTTTATTTATTTATTAAAAAATATATATATAAAGTATATATATATAAAATACATATATACTATAAAGCTATAGTAATCAAAACAGCACGGGACTGGTACAAAAACAGACACACAGATCAATGGAACAGAATTGAAAGCCCAGAAATAAAACCACACATCCTCAGATAGCTAATCTTCGACAAAGGAGCCAAGAACACACAGTGGAGAAAGGAAACTCTCTTCAATAATGGTGTTGGGAAAACTGGAAAGCCACATGCAAAAGAATGAAAGTAGACCATTATCTTACACCATACACAAAAATTAACTCAAGTGGATTAAAGACTTGAAGGTAAGACGTGAAACCATAAAACTCCTAGAAGAAAATACAGGCAGTACACTCTGACATCAGTCTTAGCAGCATCTTTTTGAATACCATGTCCAGTCAGGCAAGGGAAACAAAAGAAAAAATAAACAAATGGGACTACATCAGACTCAAGAGCTTCTGCAAGGCAAAGGAAACCAGGAACAAAGTGAAAAGACAACCCACCAACTGGGAGGAAATATTTGCAAATCATATATCTGACAAGGGGTTCACCTCCAGAATATATGAAGAACTCATACAACTCAACAACAAAAAAACCAAACAGCCCAATCAAAAAATGGGCAGAGGATATGAACAGATATTTTTCCAAAGAAGATATACAGATGGCCAACAGGCACATGAAAAGATGTTCAATATCACTAATTATTAGGGAAATGTAAATCAAAACTACAATGAGATATCTCCTTACACCTGTTAGAATGGCTATAATTACCAAGACAAAAAATAACAAATGGTGGGCCAGCCTGGTGGTGTAGTGGTTAAGTTCACACACTCCACTTCAATGGCCTAGGGTTCACAAGTTGGATCCCAGGCATGAACCTACACACCGCTCAACAAGCCATGCTGTGGCAGTGTCCCACATATAAAAAGTGGAGGAGGACTGGCACAGATATTAGCTCAGGGACAATCCTCCTCACCAAAAAAAAACAAATGCTGGAGAGTCTGTGGAGAAAAGGGAACCCTCATACACTGCTGGTGGGAATGCAAATTGGTGCAGCCACTATGGAAAACAGTACGGAGGTTTATCAAAAAATTAAAATTAGAAATACCATACCACTCAGCTATCCCACTACTGGGTATTTATCCAAAGAACTTGAAATAAAAAATTAAAAGAGACTTATGCACCTCTATGTTCATTGCAGCGTTTTTCACCATAGCAAAGAGGGGGAAGCAACCCAAGTGCCCATTAGCTGATGAATGGATAAAGAAGATGTGGTGTATATACATATATATATATATATATATATATATATATATATATATATATAAAAGAATACTACTCAGCCATAAAAAAGACAAAATTGTCCCATTTGCAACAACATGGATGGATCTTGAGGGTATTAAGTTAAGTGAAATAAGCCAGACAGAGAAAGACACACACTGCATGATTTCACTCATATGTGGCAGATAAACAAATACATGGACAAAGAATAGATTAGTGGTTACCAGAGGGGAAGGGGGTTGGGGGATGGGCAAAAGCGGTGAAGTGGCACATATGTACGCTGATAGATAAAAATTAGACTAGTGGTGGTGAGCACGATGCAGTCGATATAGAAACTGATATATAATAAGGTACACCTGAAATTACACCATGTTATAAACCAATATGACTTCAATAAAATAATAGGAAAAAAAAGAGACATATAATTTTTAGAATAAGTTGGAATCCTTAAAAAAAAATCTCCCTGGGGGCTGGTCCAGTAGTATAGTAGTTAAGCTCGCACACTATGCTTCGGCAGTGCGGGGTTTGCAGGTTCGGATCCCAGGCACGGACCTACACACTGCTCATTAAGCCATGCTGTGGCGGCATCCCACATAGAAAATAGAGGAAGATTGGCACAGATGTTAGCTCAGTGACAGTCTTCCTCACTAAAAAAAAAATCCACCTGAAATACTGATTGGTTTCATTTAATTTGGTAGACTTAATTAGGGAGAAGTGACATGTATTTTATGTCCAAAAAAATTGTGGTTTTTAGATACTGATATGGAAGAAGAAAAAAAGGAAAATATTTGGTAAGTTATAGACGGGACTCTTGGAGAAATTCCTTTTAAACAAAATGTCTTGTAAAGTTATTTAGGCAATAAATAAAGACTGGAAGGGAAAACTGACGACTGAGGCCCACCATCGCCTGCCAATGCAGACAGTGGTGGAGCCTGGAACACACTGACGACCACCAGCCCCCGGATGCAGTCACTTCAGCTGCAGAGTATCTAATTACTTGATTGGCGCACCAGTAGTACAAGGAGAGCGTGGAGACACCAAAGATGATTCCAGGCCAGGGGAGGTCTCCAGTGATGGGACCTCGGAAGATATGGAAAGAATCCAGGTGAGGCATGTAGCATTCTGGCTTGGCAGTCCAGTTTCCTTCATGGATTATGCTTGGCTCAGTGTCTAAGTACCTATGCAGTAGCTCCTGGTGTCCTCCCACTTCCTTAAAGGCTTAAAATACCATAAAATTTATCAGTACCTAAAATTGCACAATACACATGTCTGAAAAACCAAGACTGCAAAGTAAGACCCAGTTTGACACACTATCTAATATATACAGTATCTAATATATAAAGCGCAATGGAGTGACAAACAGTCACGATCATATGTGCCTAAGAAAAGACATCATCTGTTCCAAAGAGAAAGAAGAGGATAGGGGACACTGGTGGTTGTGTGCCCAGCACCCCACCCCCCAGCTTATGGTAGCAGAAGCCCTCTTCCCAGTTACATTCCATCCTGTGTGGTTTAGGTGGGCCTCATCAAACTGTCCATCATTCCAATGTGGCATGTGACCCAGGCCTGGCCAATGCTCCCTGTCCCCTGGGCAACAACTGATATGTCAGGAATGGACATGAGACCCAAGCTGGGCTAATCAGAATTTGTCCCAGGATCCTTCTGCTTAAGGAATCAAAAAAGCCTGCTTCCTTCCTTTGGGGTTCTAAGCTGGTATGGCAGTTTGAATCTCTTTTGTCTGTCTATTCAGAACCTGGGATGTAGCCATTGCCTGAAGGTGGCGTGCCCCCGGAATTTTTAGTTATTGAGCCAAGCGAGGACTTATTTGCTCACACTAGTTTTGAACTAAAGTTCTATCACAAGTTATCTAAATAAACTTGAATGAAACAGAAATTCATGTTTGTTTTACTGCAATGCCAGCAAAACATATATGAAACTTTGTATTTGAAATTTTCTTCAGAGCCTACGGCATTTCTCCCTCAATATCCTAAGTGGTGTAAAATCTTAACATTAAAGAAAAATGTTTTTTAAAAGGCACTAAAACACCCAAAATTCCAGTTACTTAACTGAAAAAAATGCTTTTATTTTGGCATATTAAACCATGTTCCTCTTACAGACTTGATTTTTGAAATGGGTTCAGAGTCATCTGGAGTCAAGATTAG
Source organism: Diceros bicornis minor (assembly GCF_020826845.1). Lineage (NCBI taxonomy): Eukaryota > Metazoa > Chordata > Mammalia > Perissodactyla > Rhinocerotidae > Diceros > Diceros bicornis. The sequence goes on along the minus strand of NC_080774.1, from coordinate 29,934,277 downwards.
TCAATGAAAGGACACTCAGTGAGTATAAAATGAATAAGACACCCCATGGCACTTCTAAAAATGAATTCCAGGTGGATTCAAAAAAAGGTGAAATATAAAACTACAAAGTTACTAGAAGAAAACAGAATAGCTTTATGAACTTGGGTTAGGGAGTACATTCTTAAATAAGATACAAAAAGGAAAAGGAAGGTTGATAAATTTGACCTCGAAATTTAAAATTTATATGACTGAAATTAAGTTAAAAATTTGTTAGACTGGGGCCGGCCTGGTGGCACAAGCGGTTAAGTGCTCGCGCTCCGCTGCGGCAGCCTGGGGTTCGCCGGTTCGGATCCCGGGCGCACACAGACGCACCGCTTGTCAAGCCATGCTGTGGTGGCGTCCCACATAAAGTAGAGGAAGATGGGCATGGATGTTAGCCCAGGGCCAGTCTTCCTCAGCAAAAAGAGGAGGATTGGCAGATGTTAGCTCAGGGCCGATCTTCCTCACCAAAAAAAAAAAAAAATTGTTAGACTGAAAGAAGAGAGCTGCATCGTGTATAAAGGACTCTTATACATCAACAGCCAAAGGAAACTCCTAGAAAGGAATACGGTATGAAAAAAAGAAATATGGTAGAAAATATGAACAGGTAATTCACAAAAGAGGAAATAAACATGGCCACTAAGTACAGTCATCACTTAACAACTGGGATGCGTTCTGAGAAACGCGTCTTTAGGCAATTTCGTCATTGTGTGAACATCATAGAGTGTACTTACCAACTTAGATGGTATAGCCTATTGCTCCTAGGCTACAAACCTGTACAGCATGTTACTGTACTGAATACTGCAGGCAACTGTAACACAATGGTAAGTATTTGTGCATCTACACATATCTAAACATACAAAAGGTACGGTAAAAATATGATATAAAGGATAAAAAATGGTACATCTGGGGGCTGGCCCTGTGGCATAGTGGTTAAGTTTGGCATGCTCCACTTCGCTGGCCTGGATTCATGGGTTTGGATCCCGGGTGTGGACCTACACCACTCATCTGCCATGCTGTGGCGGTGACCCACATATAAAGTAGAGGAAGACTGGCACAGATGTTAGCTCAGAGCTAATCTTCCTCAAGCAAAAAAGAGGAAGATTGGCAACAGATGTTAGCTCAGGGCGAATCTTCCTCAGGAAAAAAAAAAATGGTACACCCCCTATATAGGCACTTACTGTGAATGGAGCTTGCAGGACCGAAAGTTGCTCTGGGTGAGTCAGTGAGTGAGTGGTGACTGAATGTGAAGGCCTAGGACATTACTATACACTACTGTAGACTTTATAAACACTGTATCCTACCCTAAATTTATGAAACAACAGTTTTTTTCCTTCAATAATAAATTAATCTTAGCCAACTGTAATGTTGGGTTTTTTTTTGTGTGAGGAAGATCAGCCCTGAGCTAACATCCATGCCAATCCCCTTCTTTTTGCTGAGGAAGACCAGCCCTGAGCTAACATCTATTGCCAATCCTCCTCCTTTTTTTTTCCCCTTTTTTCTCCCCAAAGCCCCAGTAGATAGTTGTATGTCATAGTTGCACATCCTTCTAGTTGCTGTATGTGGGACACCACCCGAGCATGGCCTGACAAGCAGTGTGTCGGTGCAGCCTGGGATCCAAAGCTGGGCCGCCAGTAGCGGAGCATGCGCACTTAACCACTAAGCCATGGGGCCGGCCCCTAACTGCAATGTTTTTACTTTATAAACTTTAATTTTTTTAACTTTTGACCCTTTTGTAATAACACCTAGCTTAAAACACACATTGTACAGCTCTACAAAAATATTTTCTTTCTTTATATCCTTATTCTATAAGCTTTTTTCTATTTTTAAACTTTTTAATATTTTTACTTTTTCAACTTTTTTGTTAAAAACTAAGACACAAACACACACATTAGCCTAGGCCTACACAGGGTCAGGATCATCGCTATCCCCGTCTTCCACCTCCACATCCTGTCCCACTGCAAGGTCTTCAGGGGCAATAACACACACGGAGCTGTCATCTCCTATGAGAACAGTGCCTTCTTCTGGAATACCTCCCAAAGGACCTGCCTGAGGCTCTTCTTGAGGAAGTGTCACTCTTTCAGAAATATGCCCATGGTGGTTTGCTTGGTTTGTTTCTTTTTCATCATAGATTTGCCTGTAAGCAGATCATGTACCATAAACATTTCTATTAACGAAAACCTTTCGGTGTTAGGGTCCCTGTTTTCAAACATTTTAAGGAGCTTGTTGAGGTCTGCAAAAGCTTCTGCTAAACCACTCACTGTGAATTTTCTTGGGGGTTTGTCTTCTTTTTCTTCTCCTGCAGTTTCCTTTTCTCTTGCCTTTTCTCCAGCTATGCATTTCTGTTCCAGTTCCAACAACTCCCCATTAGTCAATTCCCCATGAAGCACCTCTAGGAGCTCCTAAATGTCATTCTCACCCGCACCCAGGTTCAAGTTGTTTGCCGTCTCAACCACAGCTTTGCTGATTTTTGCAACCTCCTCACCCTCGGCAAATCCTTTGAAGTCATGGACAAATCTCTTGCGTGTCTTCTTCCAGAGGCCATTCATACACTCCTTGGTGACATCATCCTGAGCCCGAGCAAGGTCCTTGATCAGTCATAGACGTTGTAATCCTTCCAGACTTGCATCAGCATCTTCCTCAGTTGCAGCAATAGCCTGGACAAAGGTCCTCCTCAGGTAGTAGGCCTTAAAAGCTGCTGTAAGTCCTTGATCCACTGGTCAGATCAAAGAAGTGGTGTTTGGAGGGAGAAATGCCTCTTTGATACTGGGATGAAGCAGTAGGTTTGTTTACCCCAGCATCACCACAAACACATGAGTAATGCATTGCGCTACGATGTTATGATGGCTATGACATCACTAGGTGATAGGACTTTTTCAGCTCCATTATGATCTTGTGGGACCACTGTCGTATATGCAGTCTGTCATTGACCAAAATGTCATTAGGTGATGCCTGACCGTACATGAAAAGATGCTCAACCTCACCAGTATCTGGAAACTTCAAATGAAAACAAAAATGAGACACCTTTTTCTTTTCTTCACCTACTGGGCAAATTTTTAAAGTCTTAAAACATCAAGTATTGGCTGGGATGTTAGGAAACATATATTCTCATAAACTGCTGATAATATAAGTAAATATAGCCAGTTTGGAGAGGAATTTGGGGTATCTCTTGACAAAGCTGAGTTTATTCCAGGAATGCAAGGTTGAGTTTACATTCAAAACCTAGTCACTACACTTCACCATGTTAACAGAGTAAAGGAGAAAAATAACATAATCATCTCAGTGGATGTGGAAAAGATACTTGACACAATTTAAAACCCAGTCATGATAAAAAGTCCTAGTAAACTAGGAATAGAAGGAACTTCATTGGTCTGACAAAAAGTTTCTACAAAAAATTGACAGCAAACATTTTATTTAATGGTGAAATATTCAAAGCTTTCTCTCTAAACTGAGAACAAGACAAGGATGCCTGCTGTCTCTACTTCTAGTCAGCACTGTACTAACGGTCCTAGCCAGTGTAAGACAAGAAAAAGAAACAAAAGGTATAAAGTTTGGAAAGGAAGAAACAAAAAGATAATTTCCTAACCTGGGTGCTGGTGACCAGAGTGTACACTTCGTGATATTTCATCTAGCTAGGAACGCAGACTTGTGTTCTTTTCAATAAAAAGTTTATTACAAACACAAAAACAAAAAAGATGCAGTAGATCTCTATTTGCTGACACAGAAATCTGCCTATGATATAGAACCAGTGGTGGAAACACAGGCTGCAAAATTTTCTGTTTTGATTCTATTAAAATATGTATCTCATTGATAAAAAAGTATTGGTATATATGAAGAATATCTCTGAAAGGATATATACAAAACTTATCATACGGTTGCTTCTGGGGAGTCAAACTAAGAAACTGAGGGCAACAAGTATTTTACTCTGTACCCTTTTGTTTTGTTCACTGTGTATATATTACCAAAAAATTAAAAATAAAAAAATAAAATTGTACATGCAAGGGTTCCCACAGTGACGAGTTTGAAGGACAACACTCATTTGGATATACAAGTTCTTGTATATTTTTAACAGAAAATAATTATTCCATTACTTTACAAAAGTTCACTTATCAAAAGAACTGACATGAGGGGCCGGCCCGGTGGCGCAAGCGGTTGAGTGCGCGCGCTCCGCTGCGGCGGCCCGGGGTTCGCTGGTTCGGATCCCGGGCGCGCACCGACGCACTGCTTGGTAAGCCATGCTGTGGCGGCGTCCCATATAAAGTGGAGGAAGATGGGCACAGATGTTAGCCCAGGGCCGTCTTCCTCAGCAAAAAAAGAGGAGGATTGGCGGATGTTAGCTCAGGGCTGATCTCCTCACAAAAAAAAAAAAAAAAAAAAAAAAAAAAGAACTGACATGAATACCCTAACTAAATAATCTCATTAAACTTCTCAGAAAATGTCTTAGTCTGTTTGGGCTGCTATAACAAAATAGTATAGATTGGGTGACTTATAAAAAAAAAATTTACTTCCCACAGTTCTGGAGGCTAGGAAGTTCAAGATCAAGGCTATTTGGGTGTCTGGTGAGCGCCCACTTTCTGGTTCATAGATGGCCATCTTCTCACTGTGTCCTCACACCACAGAAGGGGCGAGGGAGCTCTCTGGGGTCTCTTTCATAAGGGCACTAAGCCATTCACAAGGGCTCTGCCTTCATGACCCAATCACCTCCCAAAGGCCCCACCTCCTAATATCATCACACTGGGGGTAAAGATTTCAATATATTAATTGGGCGGGGGACACAAACATTCAGTCTACAATAGTAAAGAATACATAATTATGAGAGACATAACTGCTAACATTAAATGGAATATTCCACCTGATCCTAAAGTTTATTTGGATGTCTTCCTCAACTATTGCAGTGGACTTGGCAGGTGTTTAAAATGCTGATGTTCAACACAGCACACAACTAAACACAATGGCTTAGTGTGTTTTACAGTTTATAGTTTTGTCACTCAAATTAGTTACTGCTTCTCAGCTCATCTAAAAATTCCTTGGATTATGCCTGAAACGTATTTTGTGTTCCAGCAATGCATCACTGAGTATACTTTATGGCGCACTAACGCTCACTGACTGGTAAGACTGAGGACTCTGTGACTGATTCTATCTGTTCTCATTCCATAGGGCTCAACAACATGCTCTATGGAACCGTAATCCTTCAACTGTACTCACACATAATTTCAATCATTTTTCAATACCCAAGCCAAGAGATTTTCCTTCCAGGTTTCTGCAAGACCAATCTCTGACCCATGGAGCAGTGGTAACACCAACCTCACTGAGGTCAACTTCCAGCTGGTGGAAGGAAATTTCCATTTTAGGGTAAGTGTACTTGTCATTACAGGGACTGTAATATGTTAGTTTGCATACTGGGCTTTGGTGTTGGAGACCCAGTTCTGAGTTCTGCTCTTGGTGTGTCTTTTGAGCAAGTTACTTAACTGAAATTCAGTTTCGTCGTCTGTAAAATGGGGATAACCATAGTAGTTATGCCTCATGGCGACTGTGATGATTAAATGAGGCAATATAGATAAATGCTTACATGGTACCTGATAACTAATATCAGCTATTATCTTCATTCCTGTTACTTAATAAGCACCTACCATGTGCCCCAGACTGCATATTATGTGAGGGACACAATAGTTCTGGTTCTTAAGAAGTTTTGGACCTGGGGGTTATAATTTATTTATGTGACACAATAAACGAATAATGAAGGTATGTATCAAAAAAATGTTAAGTCGTGTGGTAGCGATGCAAGTCCAGAGAAGAAAGACATGTAGATGGAATAATCATAGAATCACACCTTCAGGGGTGGATCTTCCGTTGACCTCGACAGATGGATTGAGTGGATGTAAAGGAGAGGGGCTTCTAACTGGAGAGGAAGACCACGGACAGAGGCACCGAGCTGGGGGAATGTGGCCGACCACTCCTGACCGCTGTTCCAAAGCACCAGAGTGTGTCACTGCCTCTCCTCTCCCCTGACTCCTCCTCCTTCTGAAGTGAGCACAAGTTTCCTCCCCCACCTTCAGCACGACTGCAGACAATGCTCTTGGGTTCTGAGGGCCTCAGTCTCCTCATCTGCGAGATGATGGTGCTGAAATGGACCCAGGCAGCTCTAGGTTCAGTTCTACCCATGGAGCTGGTCCTCTCAAGATTTACTTACCAAAGCCCATTAGCAAGACTGACCCCAGAACCATAACGCCAGCGTGTAAGGTATCAGTGTAAACCACAGCTGCAAAACCACCTGAATAGGCAAGAGAAAGAGAAGGAAAGCCACACTGACTCTCTCTGTGAAAGTTACTCTGCGTCCCTATTCTGTGTACTTATGTCCTCCCAGATCTCCACGGTCACACCTTTTGTGCCTTTTAATTCAGTGGGTCTTACAACGACTTATGCTTAGTCCTGGTACATCCTTTTTCTCTCTTTAATATCCTTCATGATCTTTTGTTGGATTCTTGTCTTGCCCTTCTATGTCCCAATTTCCCTTTACTTCCCACTTTTGGATGAATGAACATTTGGTAGTTTTTCCTAAGCAAAAAGTACACCTTTAATCACAAAATCTCAGTTCGGAAGCAATAGTTAGCAGCATCTCTGGCCCCTACCTGCTAGATGCCAGTAGCATCCCTGGTTTGACAACCAAAGATGTCTCCAGACATTCCCACATGGCCCTGGGCAAGAAAAACCCACCCCTACTCCCCTACATACACACTTCGAGGACCAGTGATTGAGTACATTCTCTCCACTCGGACTGTGGTGAATGGCCAGGGACACTTACCAGCACCCAAGATCTGCACTGTGGCTGGAAAACACAAGTGACGAGAGCCGCCCCCTCCCCCAACATCCTGGCAGACACTGTCTAGGACAGAACTGCCTGCACAAAAGATCTCATGTGATGGCCTGACCAGGTGGCCTGAAGCTGCTGCCTCTCTCTCACTCTCTTTCTGGGTTTCTACTGTTTTACCTGGCGGCCTGTGAGGTCAGGCTCTGCCCCACCCCAAACATGATCACTGCGTCCCTGCCAGTCCCCTTGGAAAGCCTTGCCAGCTGGATCTGATTTCTAGGGTAGGACGCCACTCAGGCACCCCTGCCTTGATTACTTTCACTACTCGCCCCCCTCCAGCCTCAGCAATGTGATCCACAGACTTAGGGAAAAGGCAAAAGCTGGAGACCCCTGCCTCAATGTCTACCAGGAGAAGAAGTAGAGCTTTTGTGTCAATATAAACACGTGTGTGGTTAGAGTAACCTCACCTGTGATGGAATAAACGCCAGTAATTGTCAGCAAAACTATGGTGGCCAGGTTAACATCCAACCCCAAGACCAGCCTCATGAACACGGCACCAGTGCAGATCTCCACCTGAAATGAGCACAAAGGCAGCGGGCTGTACTTTCATTTCCAGCTCAATCGACAGCAATCCCATAAAGACACTGACCTCAGAAACCATCTGCAACAGGTGGTCTGTGGTCAGCACATCCACCCCACCACTAGTGGACACTGGGTGAGGTCTACGCAAGTTCTGTCGGGCAACAAGGCTCGTGCCCCAGGAGTTCAGCCAAGGTTAACCCAATTAATCCAGTTAATACAACTTAGTCTCTTCCCCCCTGGAGCCCAGAGCGGCGAGTGTGATCAGAGAGGAAGCTGTTCCTGCAGTTCCGCCGTCGGGAAAGGCAAAGGGGACAGCTTAGCAGGGGTTGGCAAGCTTGTTCTGTAAAGGGCCAGATGGTACGTACTGCAGGCTTTACAGGCCACACCCTGTCTCTGTTTTTCACAACTTCTTAAAACTGTAGAAACCATTCTTAGCTCAAGGACGGTACAAAGCAGACCACTAGGCGGACTGGCCTACAGGCTGGATTTGTGGACCCCGGCTTAGTTGACACTGATTTTGAAGCATCTGCACATCACTGAACTGGCGAACCTCTAGCTTTCTTATTCTGGTCTCCAAAGCCAGGGATACAATGGGCAGAGATTCTCCCAACATTCATCTACCCATTTGTTCACCAAATGTTTGCTGAGCGCCAACCACAAAGTAGATACTTGGCAGGGTTCAGAAGACACAGGGGTTACCAAAACTCAGACACTGTCTCCAAGTAGCTTACGTTTAATGAAGGAGACAGACCACCAAATAGGCAATTTCCATGCAGTGTGATAAGTGACATTGCTTTGGTCATTCAAAAAAACATTCATCAAATGTCTTATGTGCTGAACATGTTCTCAGAACAGGAAGTAGTGCACTTGTTCACTACAAGCCAGGCAAGGCCCTGGTGCTCAAAAAGGTTGCACTGACGTGGAGAAAACAGACAATAAGCACGGAAACAAATTACTGTGACATGGTGACAAACGTTACAAAGAAAATAAAAATAGAGTAATGGAGTAGAGACTGACTAAGCACATCTGTGCAGGGCCTCTCCAAGGAGGAGACATTTGAAAAATCTGAGGGAAGAACATTCCAGACACAGTACACAGCAAGTGTCAAGGGCTTTAAGTGGGAATAAGCTTGCTGGATTTGAGAAACAATAAGGCAGCCAGTGTGGCTACAGCATGGAGAGTACAGGGGAGGAGACAAGGCCAGAGAGGCAGAGGCTAGAACAGCACAGTCCTTGCAGGTCATAACAAGGGGTTCAGGTTGTCTTGCAAGGGTGGTGGAAACTCCTGGATTATTTTAAGCAGGGGAGTGACATCATCGAATGACATGACACGGGTAAGACCAAGGTTCTCTGAGAATCCAGAGGAGGGACCTGTAACCCAGGCTTGGGAGACAAAGAAGATGCCTCTGCCTTTCATTTTTTGCAAAGTATTATGAAGCTATTTTTCCTCTCCTCTAGTCTTGACAGCAGGGGCCAACTGAGGGGCTCCAGAGTGAACTGCTGGGACAAATCTAGCATAGTCCTGCCTAGGGATTGGTTTTTTGGGGGGGTTCTTTCCTGGGCTGGCTTTTACACAACTCACCAAGATCTTACTGAAGATATAGAGGAATAAGTACATAATAGCTAGGAGGAACGGGATCCGGTAGCCACCAAACCTCTTCCTCAAATATTCTGGCATTGTCACCACCTGTACAAGCAACGAGAGAAGTCACCATCAGACAGAGTGCCAGAAGAGGCAGACCCACAGGGATGCACCTTGCTCACAAAGTGCTGGTTGTCCCACAGGTGCAGCTGATGGTGGGAGGGGCCCAGGAACACAAAGTGCAGGGTCACCGACTCTGGCTTTGTGTTACACAGCACCCGTTAAGATGGGAGAAATAAGAAAGGAGAGGCAATACTGCTGTCTTCAAGAAGCCTGGAATCTAGCTGCCTGTGCAATCTTTGACATGCAGAAGGAAATCCAGCTAATTGAAAATGTCTAATGATGACAACTCACTTTTATGAAATAATCTTAGAGCAAAATCAAATGCTTTATCACATGTTACAAATACAATAAGTGCTCAAGGGAGACAGAACTTGACTAGACAGCTCTCCCACCTGGTCTTCTGTGCCAACACTGCTCATGTGCATGCTGGTGCCCCGAACAATCCTCGTCACTTCTACTCCCATCGTCTCAGGCCGTGTGCACCCCGGCGGCAGGGAGCTGCCCTCTTTATTCATTAGACTCCTGGACCCAAGCACAGTGCCTGGCTCATGGCAGGTGAGTAAATAATGGCTAAAGGAATACTGTGCCACCTTCTGTCCCAAATATCCTCAGGTGCTCTTGTGCACCTACCTCACACATTTGTTTCAGGTTCTAACTCCATCTGCCTCATGAAGAGTTACCTGGGGCTTCACAGGAACCATAGGCCCTCTCTTGAGCACCTACAGCTTTTATCATCTCCACCCTCCATTTGGTTCATAACCATATACTGCCACAGATGGCTTACTTTCTCAGTCAGGGTCGAAGCTGTTTTAGCCTTACTACTTGAATTAGTTTCCTAGGGCTGCCGTCCCAAAGTAGGACGGACTGACTGAGCGGCTCAGTGTTGTCTCACAGTCCTGGAGGCTGGAAGGTCAAGGTGTCAGCAGGGTTGGTTCCTGCTGGGGGCCGTGAGGGAAGGATGTGCTCCAGGCCTCTCTCCGTGGCTTCTTGATGGCCGTCTTCTCCTTGTGTCTTCACATCATCTTCCCTCTGTACATGTCTGCGTCCAATTTCCTCTTCTCGTAAGGTCATACTGGATTAGGGCTCATCCTAGGGACCTCATTTTAACCTAATTACTTATTTAAAGACCTTACCTAAAAATATGGTCACAACCTGAGGTAACTGCCCTGGGATATGGCTTCACAATTACAAGTCTTAGACTGCAGGGCAAATAAGCCTTTCATATTTTTAATGCCCTCTCTACAAATATTTAAAATTTTTAACAGTTTTATGAGGCATAATTTACACTCAGTAAAATTATCTCATTTTAAGTGTAAAGTTGGATGAGTTTGGGAAACTGTATACAGCTGTGCAATCTCCATCACACTCAAGACATAAAGCAGTTCCAACACCCCCACAAAACCCCCTAGGGCTTGCAGTCAAGGCCTTCACCCCACCCTTGGTCCCAGACAACTAGTACCAGCTGTCACCACAGATTAGCTTTTTCTAGCATTTCAAATAAATGGAATCATACACTATGTACCTTTTTATGTCTAGCTTCTTGCACTTATGATGTTTTTGAGACTCACCCACATTGTTGCATAATTCCTCTGCAGTACTGAGCAGTGTACCATATCACATGTTGTTTGTCCATTCCCCTATCGCAATGTGGATCCTTTCTAGGTTTGTCTATTATGAATAAAACTGCTATGAACCTTCAGGTACAAAGTGTGTGTGGACGTACGTTTTCATTTCTCTGGGGAGGTAAAGATCTATACCCAGGAACAAAAAGGCAGGTTCACAAGGTTTAATTTGTTAAGAAACTGCCAAACTGTTTTCCAGCATGGCCGTACCACTGTGCATTCCCTCAAGAGATGTATGAGTCCCATTTGCTCCACAGCCTCTCCAACTCCTGCCAGTGTCAGTCTTTGTAATCTTAGCCATTCTGGTGAGTGTGTAGTGGTGTCTTATTTTCAGTAGTATTTTCCTAATGATCAATGACAGTGAACATCTATCTGTTCATGTGATTATATGCAATCTGTATATTTTCTTTGGTGAAATGTCTGTACAAACCTTCTTCTTGTTACTGAGTTATAAGAGTTTTTAAAAATATATAAATTGTGGACATAAGTATTTTCTTGTAAACATGTTCTATGAATACATCCTCCCAGTCTCTAGCTTGACTTTTCATTTACTTAAAAACATCTTTCGAAGTGTCGAAGTTTTAAGTTTTATTTTAATATCAATTTCCACATTTATTTTATTTTATTTTTGTGAGGAAGATCAGCCCTGAGCTAACATCCATGGCAATCCTGCTCTTTTTGCTGAGGCAGACTGGCCCTGGGCTAACATCCATGCCCATCTTCCTCTACTTTATATGGATGCCGCCACAGCATGGCCTGACAAGTAGTGCATCAGTGTGTGCCCAGGATCTGAACTCGGGCCGCCAGCATTGGAGCGCGCACACTTAACCGCTACACCACGGGGCCAGCCCCTCTATTCCCTCATTTATGGTTTGTGCTTTGTGTATCCTAGCTAAGAAATCTTTACATACCCAATCACCTTCATTTTTCCTAGCAATAAGTTTTTTTATGAGGCATAATTGCCATATAACATTACAGTCATGGGCTGCATAATGTTTCCATCAACAATGGACTCCATACAATGGTGGTCCTATGAGATTAGTTCCATATAGCCCAGGTGTGTAGAAGGCTATACCCTAGGTTTGTGTAAGTACACTTTACGATGTTCACACAATAATGAAATTGCCTAATGACACATTTCTCAGAATGTTATCTCGATCATTAAGCGACGCATGAATGTATATTAGTTTCAAGTGTACAACATAATGATTTGATATTTGTATATACTTCACCTTCATTTTTGAAGAATACTTTTGCTAGATATAGAATTCTTGGTTGACAGTTTTTTCTTCCTTTCAGCATTTGAATATGTCATTCTAATGTTTTCTGGCCTCCGTTGTATCAGATGAGAAGTCATCCATTACCATATCATTGTTCTCCTGCATGTAATGTGTTCTCCTTTGCCACTTTCAAATCATCATCTTTATCTTTGCTTTTAGCAGTTTGACTATGATGTAAACTTAGCTGTAGTTTTCTTTGTGTTTATTCTGTTTTGTGTCTGTTAAGCTTTTTGGATCTGTAAATTAACATTTTCCAGCAAACTTAGGATATTTTCAGTTATTATTTCTTCAAAAAATTTTTCTGCCTCTTTCTGGAACTCCAATTACACGTACATTGGACTGCTTGATATTGTATCATAGCTCTTTGAGGTTCTGTTTCCTTTTCTTCAATTTTTTTCCCGTCTCTTCTTTATCCTGGGTAATTCTCATTATGTTCAAGTTCACTGATTCTCTCTTTTGCCATCTTAATTGTGCTGTTGAGCCCCTGTTGCAAATTTTTCATTTCAGCTACTGTGCTTTTCAACGCTAGAATTTCCACTTGGTTCTTTTCTATACTTTCAGTTTCCCTGTTGAGAGGCCCCATTTATTCATTCATTAATATTACATTTTCCTTTACTTTTATGAACATATTTATAATAGCAGCTGTGAAGTCCTTGTAAAATCATCACCTGGGCCTGCTCAGAGTCAGTTTCTATCTACTGTTTTTTTCCTCCCTGAGTGTGGGTCACATTTATTTGCCCACTTCTTGGTATGTCTAATAATTCTTGGTTGAAGTCTGGCCATCATAGATAATAGGATGTAGCACTCTAGAATCTGTTTTGTTCTTCTGAGGATTGCTATCTTGTTTTAGTAGGCAGTTAACTTGCCTGGACGCAAACTGCAACATCTCACGTGCCACCCCACCCCACCCCTACCCAGCAGCAAGCAGCACCTGCTGTCTCTGCTTGTTTTCTCAGCTTCCAGCTGCTGCTAATTTAGCCTGGTCCTCCGGAGGTTTTCCCTGCACTTGAGTAGTCTGGCAGTCAGTCAAGGATCTGGGCAGAATTTATACTCAGATTTGGGAGTTAACCCTCTCTCTGGTTCCCTTGTCTTTGGAGCTCCCCACTAAATTTCCAGTTGCTTTGCCAGCCCTCAGTTCTATCCTCTGATACCTCAGATCAGAAGGACTTCTGCTTTCCACTGCCTGCAGTAGGTGGGCTGGGGAATGCACTCAGTCATGGGCACAGGAGACGCACACATTTCCCCAGGTGCACTTCCGTCTTTGCAGGATAGATCTCCCTCGAGTTTCTGTCTTTTGTTGGCTGGGCTCCCTGGAGTCTCACACACGTGTGTGTACTTTGGTGGTCAGCCAGGGATTTGGGCTTTTTGTACCTTATTTTTAAAATCCTTCTCTATCTCAAGGACACAAAGATATTCTATACTTTCTTACACAAGTTTAAAATGTTTTGCCCTTCCTATTCAGCCTTTAATTGATCTAAAATTATTTTTGTGTAGAATAAGGATCTAATTCTATTTTTTTATACGATAATCAATCGACTCTGCTTTCCTCAGTGATCTGTGATACCATCAATGTCATAAATCAAGCGTCCATATATGTGAGAGGTTCTGGGCTTTTTCATTCTTTCCCTTGTCAGTGTGTTTACCCTTGTGTCAAGACCATGCTGTGTTAGTTACTACAGCTTTACAGTACATCTTGATATTTCGTGGGGCAAGTCCTTCTTACCTTTGATAGGAGTATCCTTGCTACTCTTACGCTTTTGCTCTTCCACACACATGATTTGTTTCCAGCTTTACTGAGCTATAACGACATATAACATCGTGTAAGTTTAAGGTACACAATGTAATTTGATACACATATATACTGTTCAATGACTACCACAGTAAGGTTAGTTAACATCTCCATCACCTTGGATAATTACTTTTTTTGTGTGATGAGAACATTTAAGACCTGTTCTCTTAGCAACTTTTAACTATATAATACAGTACTGTTAACTACAGTCACCATGCTATTTTTTTTAATCCATTCAGCTACTCTATGCCTTTTGAATGAAGAATTTAATTCATGTACATTTGAAGTAAGTATTGATAGGTAAGGACTTACTAATGCCATCTTATCAGTTGTTTTCTGGCTGTTTTGTAGTGCCCTTGTTACTTTCTTCCTCTCTTGCTGTCTCCCTTTGTGAACTGATGATTTTTCCACAGTGGTATGCTTTGATTCCCTCCTCTTTATCTTCTGTCTATCTACTGTAGGTTTTTGCTTTGTGGTTACCACGAGCCTCACATAAAACATCTTATAGATTTAACAGTCTATTTTAAGCTGATAACTTCGACTATATACAAAAACTCTACCTTTTACTCCCCCTCTGACGTTTTATGTTTCTGATGTCACAATTTACCTTTTTTAATGTTATGTAGCCATTAACAAATAATTGTAGCTATAGTTTTTAATACTTTTTTCCTTTAACCTTTAAACTAGAGTTAAGTGATTAACATACCACCATATTACAATATTCAGGTGTTCTGAATTTGACTATATACTTACCTTAACTAGTGTGTTGCATATTTTCGTATATTTTCATGTTACTAATTAGCATCCTTTCATTTCAACTTAAAGAACTCCTTTCAGTATTTCTCATAAGGCAGCTCTAGCGGTGATGAACTCCTTCAGCTTTTGCATGTTTGGGAAAGTCTTTATCTCTCCTTCATTTCTGAAAGACAACTTTGCCAGGTAAAGTATTCTTGGTTGGCAGTTTTCTTCTTTCTGCACTTTGACTATATCATCCCACTCCTGGCCTGCAAGGCTTCTGCTGAGAAATCCACTCTGAGCCTTACGCAGGTTCTCCTGTATGTCAGGAATTTTTTTTCTCTTGCTGCTTTTAAAATTTTCTCTTTATCTTTGATTTTAGGTAGTTTTACTATAATGTGTCTTGGAAAAGATAGTTTTGGGTTTAAATTTTTAGGGGACCCATCAGCTTCATGATCTTGGATATCCAAATCTCACCCCAGATTTGGGAAGTTCTCAGCCATTATTTCTTTAAATAAACTTTCTGCCCCTTTCTCCCTCTCTTCTCCTTCTGGGATTCCAATAACGTGTAGATTGTTTCTCTTAATGGTATCCCACAGTTTACATAGGCTTTCTTCACTCTTTTTCCTTTGTTCTCCTCTGATTGGATAATTTCAAATGACCTGTCTTCTACTACACAGACTGTTTCTTCTGCTTGATCCAGTCTGTTGCTGATGCTCTCTACTGCATTTTTCATTTCATTCATTGTATTCTCCAGGTCCAGAATTTCTGTTTAGTTATTTTTGATCTCTATCTCTGTTAAAATTCTCATTTTCTTCTTGTATACTTTTCCTTATTTTGTTGAACTGTCTTTCTGTGTTTTCTTGTAGTTCACTGAGCTTCTTTCAAACAACTACTTTGAATTACTTTCAAGCAAATCTCAGATCTCCATTTCTTTGGGATTGGTTACCGGAAAACTACTGTGTTCCTTTGGTGGTGTGAGGTCTCCTTGATTTTTCATGTTCCTTGAAATCTTGCATTGCTGTCCTTGCATTTGAGGAAGCGGTCACCTCCTCCAGTCTTTGCTGACTGGCTTTTGGAGAGAAATAACTTCTGTCAGGACTGCTAGGGATTCTGAGGCTTTCTCAGATCTTTTCTCTGGGTATACCTGCTCTACACTTCTTGTTCCCTCTTAGGGGGGAATTCTTAATATTTTATGTCTTCTCTTGATCCTGGAAGGCCAGGCCAAATGCTGACAGCCTCCTCTTTGCTTGCTTCTCCTAGGGCAATGCTGAATGCTCAAGTTTGTGTGTTTTCTCCCAATCCCACAGTTAGCCTGGCTTTCTGTGCATGCTCACTAGCTTTCTGCAAAGGTTCACTCTTGCCACCATCAGGGGTGCTGTAAGGAAGCCGGCCACAGGTTGGAGGTGTATGTGGGTGAGGTGTGTGGAATGTTGGGGTGCCTGTGGGCCAGCTGGGGGATCTGCAGGTGAGGAGTCCCCAGCGGCTCACTGCAGGCTTCCTAAGCGTCTGCCAAGCAGTTAGTAGGATCTGTGCTCCTTTAATGCCATCTGAGAGCCCTGGCTGCTGTTCTCTCAGCCACGTCCTGTCCCCCAGTCATGCAGCACACCTCAGTATGCTGGATGGGGTGAGAGAGAAGCGGGTCTTTTTGGCAGCACCCCGCACAGTTGGAGTAGCTGGGCGCTTACTCACGTGCTCTCATTTGCCCCCTTGGAGAAATCTCAGGCTGAGAAGGTCCCTGTTGCCACCTTGGGGGAGGGGTGATGCAGGTAAAGTGAAACTGTTCCTCTTACCCTCTTCGATGCGTCCAATCTTGGATTTTTTTTTTTTTTTTTTTTGCTCCAGGAGTATGCTAGAACTTCCCCACTGGACTCCTGGACTTCCACAAAGGCCCCCTCGTCCCTGGGTGATTGTCTAAATTGGTGTTATTTGGGCAGAAGACGGTAGAAAACTTATTCTGTCATGTTGATGATGTCACTCCACACATCCCCACAGACATGGAGCCTGGACCGTCTCTTCTTTGTTCTCCTCTCTCAGCTGGGCACTGACACATCTCTGTCCCCTTATCTCCTACACACATTTTAGAATCAGCTGGTCAAATTCCTCAAAAAATCTTGTTTGGATTTTGTTTGGATCTGCATTCCATGCACAGACCAATTTTGGGAGAACTAACATTTTTGGGATATTGTCTTCCAATCATTAACATAGTTGTTCTCTTCATTTATTTAGGTCTTATTTTTTAATAAAGTTTTAAAATGTTTTCTATGAAAGCCTTAAGAGGTGAACTCTTGAGTAAGGTCCAGCGTGAAACAGCAGGCAGTTACTGGCGTCTGTCTACCCAGGGCAGAATGATGTTATTTCAGGCATTTCACAGTATTTAGGGAAGTCAGTACAAGGATCAAAAGACTGAGTTTAACTTGTCCTCCAGGGTGTTTTTATGTAGACATGCAGTACTTGTAAGAAAAAATACTGTAAAGAATAGAGTAACTTATAATGGACACTCACCCCAGCTTTAATGTACATAGGAGAAAATATCCAACCAAGAACACAGAGCAACAGTGGAGCCTGAAACCAAGAAGAAGAAGAACACTTACATCAAGGTCCCATCTAGGCCAAGCCCTCAAATGAGCCACAAGCTCAGTTACTATCTATTTTGAGCTTCACAAATGTATCACTCCCGGGACCTTACAAATAACAGCCCAGGAGACACCTTCCAGTACAACGAACGTGACTTAGAGGCACTTGATCTTTGCCAATAAAAAGGTGTATTTTTAATTTGGGGGGATTAACTCAGCCAATTTTCAAGGTATTTATTTATTTATTTTTAATGTCTTTATTTTTTTCTTTTATTATTTTTTTTGTGAGGAAGATTGGCCCTGAGCTAACATCTGTGCCCATCTTCCTCTATTTTGTATATGGGATGCCACCACAGCATGGATTGATGAGCAGTGTGTAGGTCTATGCCCAGGATCCGAACCTGTGAACCCTGGGCCGCAAAAGCGGAGCGTGTGAACTTAACCACTACGCCACTGGGCTGGCCCCTCAAGGTATTTATTTTTAATTTATTGTTTGCCTACTTCCAGATGGCAATGAAGGTGTCTTATAATTAAATATAAAAGATAGTGGAAAAAAAAAAGAAAAATCAGAAACCATTCAGAGAAATGGGAGAGAAACTATACAAAAATTTCACACAAGTAAATGAAAGTAAGTAATAAATTTGGCTCTGGCTTTCTTTACAAAGAAGGGGTAGGTAAGTTGCATATGTGAATGAGATGCTAGTAAATTCTGAGAGGTAAATGATGATAAAGACCAGGACTTCTTATTAGATTTGGAATTGACTCCGCTAGAAGTATTCTTTATTTTTGTAGTCTATACAAAGAAAGATGAGATTCAGAAAGTAGGGAGCTTTCTGATTTATCCCAAAAAAAGCCAGATGATTTATATAGAGATACGTTAATTAACTCAAGACTTATAAATTCACTTATACTTTAAGCGAACAAATTCTATAGTCCTACAACAAATATGTTCCACAGATTGAATAAATAATCCATTTTATAAGTTTTATAGTTGAAACCTGGTATTCCTAGGAGACCAATTAGGTAGTAAGTAGTTGTAGTAACTAGTTGAATATCTCAAAGAGCTCAGTTGAGCCCATCTTCAATATACACTGCAAATATATATATAGAAATATGTACACACATACATATACACACATATACATACATATGTACACACACACATATATATCTATATAGACACAAACAAATGCGTGTGTGTGTGTGTGTATATATATATACTTAAATATTAATACCATCTTTACCCTACCTGACTAGCCTCCTAACAGTTCTTTTATTCACTGTATTCTTATGGTCCTTGAAATGTAAACATTCTCTATCTCTTCATTTATTTACTAAGAAGAATGAAAACTAGCACAATCTTTTTGAGAAATCAAAAACTTGGTTCCTCAGAATGGAAAGCCCAGAAATAAAACCACATATATACAGACAGCTAATTTTCAACAAAGGAGCTAAGAATGTACAATGGAGAAAAGAAAGTCTCTTCAATAAATGGTGCTGGGAAAACTGGACAGCCACATGCAAAAGAATGCAAGTGGACCATCTGCTATCGCCATTTACAAAAATTAACTCAAAATGGATCAAAGACCTGAAGGTGAGACCTGAAACTATAAAACTGATAGAAGAAAATATAGGCAACACACTATTTGACATTGGTCATAAAGGAATATTTTTAGATGCCATGCCTAGATTTCATCCCTTAATTTCAGATTAGGGAAACTAAAGAAAAAATAAACAAGTGGGACTTCATCAGATTAAAGAGCTTCTGTAAGTCAAACGAAACCAGGATCAAAATGAATAGACAACCCACCAGCTGGGAAAAAATATTTGCAAAACATATATCTGACAAGAGGTTAATCTCCATAATATATAAAGAACTCACACAACTGAACAACAAAAAAACAAACAACTCGATCAAAAAATGGGCAGAGGAAATGAAGAGACACTTCTCTAAAGAAGATATACAGATGGCCAATAGGCATATGAAAAGGTGTTCAACATCACTAATCAGGGAAATGCAAATCAAAACAACACTAAGATATCACCTCACGCCCATCAGAATGGCTATAATCACCAAGACAAAAAACAACAAAGGTTGGAGAGGTTGTGGAGAAACGGGAACCCTCATATACAGCTAGTGGGAATGCAAACTGGTGCAGCCTCTACGGAAAACGGTATGGAGATTCCTCAAAAAATTAAAAATAGAAATATCCTATGATCCAGCTATCCTACTACTGGGAATCTATCCAACAAACCTGAAATCAACAATCCCAAGAGGCTTATGCACCCATATGTTCATTGCAGCATTACTGACTATAGCCAAGAAGTGGAAGCAACCCAAGTGTCCCTCGACTGATGACTGGATCAAGAAAATGTGGTATATATATACAATGGAATACTACTCAGTCATAAAAAAAAAAAGACAAAATCGTCCCATTTGCAACAATATGGATGGACCTGGAGGGTATTACGTTAAGTGAAATAAGCCAGAAAGAGAAAGACAAACACTGCATGATTTCACTCATATGTGGAATATAAACCAACAGATGGTCACAAAGAACTGTATTGCGGTTACCAGGGGCAAAGGGCGTGGGGGGTCGGCACAAGGGGTGAAGGGAGACATGTATATGGTGATTGACAAACAAAAATGTTCAACCAAAATTTCACAATGTTATAAACTATTAAGACATCAATAGAAAAAAAAAAAAAAAAACTTGGTTCCTTTCTTCCACAACTTCTCAAGAAGTCTTTAATATTTACTCAGCGTTGAGAGCAAGTTTTTATGTTTATGAATTTGATCTGGACAACGATAAAGGTGAAGGTTAGCTGCTGCAAAAGTTATCACTTACCTTCCACTCGAAGGCCCCAACAGCGATCCCTGACATCGCTCCTTTCCCAGCCAGGCTCATAAAGTGGCCACTGCCAATATTCGCGGCAAAAAGAGAGCACCTATCTGAAAATCAAAGACGATTACATATCAGAACTCTTAGTCCAACTCCAAGAATTAATTTTCACAAATGTAAACTCAAATTGAATTTTATATTTCCTCAAAAGGGATTATTCCCTGGATAGAATTCCCATTTGTGTTTCTTCTATGCAAACCCTAACCATAAATTAGAAGCCAAAAAGAAGGAGAAAGAGAAAAAAGTAGAACAGCCATTCTTACGTTGTCAGCCTCCACATGCTCCACTGACTTACTTGCAATTCCCTAATGCAGAAATATTGGCAGGAGTGTAATTCCATCATTGTTTGAAATAAGGTAAAAATAGTATATATATAAATATATGTATAAAATAACATCTAAAATATATATAAAAAATATATATATATAAAATAACATCTAACTGGCTCTCTATAAGAGACTGGTTAAAATACTACAGTACATAAATACAGTGAAATATATGCAGCACACAGAAAGAATAAAGGAGCTCTAGTAAGTGGTAACAACAAGGTATACAACATGTATAATATGATCTCAGAAAAATTTTACGTGTACCTGTTACACCTGTGCATATATATGTTTATATATACACGGGAGTGATTCTGGCACTATATACATAACAAAATACACCTGGGGACTAGAATTATGGTTATAGAGATGGAATGGGGAGAAAATTTCAAGTTCTATACTTGGACTGTAACTTTCTGGTTTTTTTTTTTTTTTTACAACCAACATCTGTTACTTTCAAAATAAAAAATCCCAGAGGCATTTAAAGTGAACAAAATCCCTCCTACACCAATAATAACTTTTTAATTGAGTAGAGATAGCCACTCCATTCAAAATCAAAGTCCAACCATTATGCTGTTGACACAAGACACCCTTAAAACCAAATTAACAAGAGATGCTGAAAATAACAAAGCCTTTTAGGTAAAAACAAACACACAAACAAATAAAACCCAGTATTGTCAATATTAACATAAGATAGAGTAGCATTCAAGACCAAAAATATTTTTTAAAAAAGAGGTTTTTTAAATAACTATAAAAGGTAAAATGCACTAATAAGACACAGTTGAGAGCAAACAGGCACCAAACATCTTAGCAGTGACAAATATAAGGTAAAAAAATCTTAGAAGAGGTACATAAGTACTCAAGTAACAGCAGTTATTTTTACTATTAGGAATGTTTGCTATACTTATCATAACAGTGAAAAATTATTTACAGTCTAAATTACCCATTAATATGGTGCATAAATGGTGGAATGTCCATACGATATAATACTATGCAACTGCATATAAGCATAAAATATCTATATCTACTTATCTATGTTTATATAGACCTAGGAAGATATTAGTACATTATTAAATGAATAGGTAGGTTAAAAGGTCACCATTCATTAATTCAATAACTATTAATAAATGTCCATTGCAAAGTATGTGCCACACACCGTTCTAGGCATTAGGGATATATTAGTGAGTGAAAGAGACAAAAATCCCTGCCCTCATGAAGCTAATATTCTTTCTGAAGGAGAGAATAAATAAAATAAATTAGGGAATTATTTTATAGCATCACAGACAGTGATAAGTACTAGAGAGAAAAAGAAAGGAGGAAAAGTAGATAGGGAGTGCTGAGCAATTGGGCGGTTGGGGTAGACTGAGAGGAGAGCTGAGGGATACCAGAAGAGATGAGGGGGCAAGCCATGGGCATCCCTAGTTAGAGCACTCCAGGTGGAGGGAGCAGCAGGGGCAAAGGCCCTGGGGCAGAAGCACAGCTGGATTGTTCAAGGACACTGGCTAGAGCTGGGGACAGGTGTCCCAAGAGGCAAGGTCAGAGAGTAAGGAGGTACAGACCACCTGTGGCCTGATATAGGCCATTATAAGCAGCTGGGCTTTCATTCTGGGTGACACGGGAGCCCCCAGAGGGTTTTAAGCAGAAAAGTGACATGGTCTGACGAGATTTAACAGGCTCCCTTTAGCTGCTTTGTTGAGACGGGATATAGAGGAGCAAAGGTGGAAGGAGGGAGCCCAGAGAGGAGGCTGTTATGATTAATCCAGGTGAGAGACGACGGCAGCTTGGGCCTGGAGGCAGAGTTGATGAGCAGTGGTCAGATTTCAAATACATTTTTTAGATCGACTTACAGGATTTTCTGAGGGATTGGATGTTGGGTATGAGAGAGAACAGAGTCTAACACGACTCCATGGCTGCCAACCTGAGCAACCAGAAGGATGGAGCTGCTATTCCGGAGACAGGGAAGAGGGGAGGAGCAGATCTGCAGAGGAAAGTCCAGTTCCCTTCTGGACTCGTTCAGTTCGAGACCTGACAGCCCTCACAAGGGCAGGTATCAGATAGGCAGCTGGACACACAGTGCAGAGGTCAAGGGAGGGACCTGGGACGTGTCAGCACGTAACTGGTATTTAAGGCCAGGAGACGGGACGAGGATGCCAAGTGTGCGAATGTAACTGGAGAGGAGAGGACAGGCGCTGGCCCCGGGGAGCTCCAGCATTAAGAAGCCGGGGAGGTGGGGAGAACCGGCCAGGGAGACCGCGCATGTGGCTGGTGAGCAAGAGAGGAGAGCCAGGTGACAGAACAAGGAGGGAGGAGGATGGAGAGTGTCAGAGCGTCACCACTGCCGAGCCGGTGAGAGGAGGACCGGGATCCAACCCCAAGAATAAGCCATGTGGAGGGCCCTGACAAGAGCAACTGATACCCAATAGACATCTGCTGACTGAAGAAAAATATGACAGAAAAAGAAAGTTGGAGTGGCAAAATTGTTCTTTTATTTCAATTGCCTTTAATAATACCATAATGTATTTTGTTCATTCTATTGCTAATAATAAAGAAATTAATAAAGATAACACATACAAACACTGGGAGGCCAAAGCATGTTAATGTCTTCTGAAAACCACTACAAGTGTCATAGTTGTACAAGGGAATGCGGGCAGCACACTGCCATTTTTCTGGGTACAGAAAACACGACTTCAAGGCCAAGAGTGGCTCAGGCAAAAGACTGGGGGCCTCCCAGCCCAGGGAGAGATGGTGCTGCTAGAATCCTCTGCTCACAAATAAACGAAGGCAGGAGGCCCGCTGCAAACATTTCTTTGCCACAATCAATCTCTTTTTAAACCAGGTTTACAAAAACAGAAGATTTAAACATAATTCAGAGTTAACACCAGGAAAATGCTTGTCCCCAAATCTCCCAGCAAACCGAGGCAAAGCCATTTCCGTCCTGTTGTTCGATCCCTCGGAGTTAATGAGAGGACATGTTTCTCTTCCCTTGGAATACAGGTACCCCCTCCTCCCCAGACAAGACTTCTCTCCATGAAGCCTTACCCCAACGTGAAAAACCAAATCCTCGCCATAAGACTGGTCAACATTTGAGGACAAAGAATACATTAGTGAACAAGGCCTGCTTCTTGCACAATTCTCTAAGTGTACCTTACATTCCTGTGTGGGAACTGGATGCATATTTTTACATAATAAGTCACAAAGTTTCCCTGGCTCAGGCTTGGCTGAGGTCCTCAGACTCTGGGCCCTGCCGGGACCCCACATCTTCCTCCTCCCTGGGGCACCCCCATTCACCCCATCGTGGATACTAGGCCATGGAGGGGCAGCTGCCTCCACTGCTGTGGGGGTTTCGAGGCACTCCTCTGGGACGGAATCACTTTGTACAACGAATAATTAGTTAACACAGAAACAACAAACAATGTTTCTAGCCCTTCTACTCCACCTCCCTCCATGCAGCATCATGCGGTTCCACACCTCCATGCTCTGGCATACGCTGTTCCCTCTGCCTGGAATGCCTTCATACTCTCCCTGGCAAACACCTACTCCATCTCCCAATCGTGCTTGAACAACCCCCCGTAAGCCCTCTCCCGGCTCACCACACTGTGCGCCCAGCAAGCCTGAGTCTGCCTTTCATCCATACCAGGCCCATGCGCCTCCTATGAGACTCACTGTACATACTGGCTGTGACGCACTGGAATTTGCTGGATACACACATACCCCCATTCTAGATTGTGCGCTTCCACAGGGCAGGACTGTCTATTTCATATCTATTTCCTAGACCCCGGAACGATGCCTCATACATACCAGGCACGTAATAAATGGTTACTGAACTAAACTGAGTTAAACGGAAGCATTTAGGTAAGAAACTACTTACAAGTTAAGGAACTACTAATGAAACGACACATGATTTAGCAACTTCAAATTATTTTGGGTATAAGACACCTAAATTCAAGTAATAAACAAATTAACAGGCAGCCTCTGACATGGACTGCCACCTGCAAGGTTTACTCACACACACAAAAAATGTCTAAGTTTTTTCCCCCTTAACATCCTGTGAGAGCCAAGGCATCAGCAACAAAGACTAAGATTTCCCTGTGGGCACTCAGCAGACAGAGCTGAACGCTTTCAGAAAGGAGCCCCACCTGTGCAACTGCGGGCAATTGGGTTCAGTGAGAAAAGGGTGGTTTGTTTAATAACTGGAAGAAAATAAAGCTAGACTCCTCCATCACACCATTTATAAAAGGAAAGTCA
This sequence comes from Diceros bicornis minor, assembly GCF_020826845.1. Classification (NCBI taxonomy): domain Eukaryota; kingdom Metazoa; phylum Chordata; class Mammalia; order Perissodactyla; family Rhinocerotidae; genus Diceros; species Diceros bicornis. Next base: position 29,909,689 of record NC_080774.1, on the reverse strand, counting down.
GATATTCTAGAGATTTAAATATTTTTTAAAAACATAAAATATTAGAAGAAAATATAGAATAATATTTGTACAACCTTGGAGTGGGGGAAAACCTTCCTAAGTAAGCCAAGAATTCTAGAAGATTAAAAGGAAAACAGAGAAAGTTGACTTCTTCAAAGTAAACAAAAATTCCAATGACAAAAGACACCATTAACAGAGTCTAGACCACTGGTTCTCAACCAGGGGTGATTTTTGCTCGATCCCCCCAGAGAACATTTGGCAACGTCTGGAGACATTTTTGGTTGTGAATGGGGAGGGGTCAGGGATACTTCTAAGCATCCTAGAACGCACAGGACAGACCCCCACAACAAGGAGTTATCTGGCCCTAAATGTCAGTAGTGCTGAGGTTGAGAAACACTGGCCTAGATACATGATAGTTTGGGGAACACATTAGCAATTCAAATAATAGACAAGGTGACAAAACCAAAGTCAACAACCCAATTCAAAAATAGGCAAATAAACTGGCTATTCAGAGAAGAGGAAAATCAAGGGACAATAAACTCATGGAAAGATGCTCAACCTCACTAAGAGTCCAGGAAGTACAAATCAAAGCTACAACGAGATACCACTCTTCACCGGACAGCCTGGCAAACAACAACAACAGAACCTAGCAGGGCTGGCGAGGGCTTGGGGAACAGAGCACGCCCACACGCTGCTTATGAGAAATGTACATCTCAGCAAGCTCTGGGGATTGCCATTTAGTAGCATCTACTAAAATTTCAAGTAAACATACCCTTCTGACCCAGCAATTCCAATTTCAGGAATCCATGCTACGTAGATGAAAAGCACTAACACATTCAAAAGAAAAAAAACAAACCCAAAACCTGGCAACAATCTCAGTGTCAATTAGCAGGGAACAGCTGAATAGTACATGTTTGTATGACTATTATGCAGCTAATAAAAACATCGGCTAGATCTCTATCGACTTGTAGGACTCTCCACTATATAGCAAGTGAAAAAAAGCAAGCTGCAGAGGAATGTGCATGATATGATCACATTTTTTGTAAAGACAAAAACAAAAGCTCTACATATGTGTCTGTATGTTTGCATAAGCACTGAGAATGGGGAGGAAGGACACACAGCCCATGGTTACCTCAGAGAGATGGGAATGGATGGGGGAGGAATACTAACTTAGTCTTTAAATATTCATGCATCTTTTCACTTCTCACAACGAGCATGTAAAACTTCTGAAATTAAAAACAATATATGGGGGACAGCCTCAGTGGCCTAGTGGTTAAGTTCAGCATGCTCCACTTTGGTGGCCCAGGTTTGGTTCCTGGGTGTGGACCTACACCACTCGTCAGAGGCCATGCCGAGGTGGCCCACATACAAAATAGAGGAAGACTGGCAACAGATGTTAGCTCAGGGTGAATCTTCCTCAGCAAAAAAGAGGAAGATTGGCAACAGATGTTAGCTCAGGGCAAGTCTTCCTCAGCAGAAAAAAAAATTGACATATATATATGTATGATTTTTTAAAAGAACCAATGGAAAGATAATAATATAAAGAAGGAAACTATCAAAGCATTCTGGACAACCACACATGTTTTACGGATCCCAGAAGAACAGAGGGACTAGCAGGTTGCCTTTGGAAGTGACCAGATGGCTTACTAGTCCTCTGATCTTGGCCAGACTTAGGCTCCAACTGGGCCCAGAAGGAAGCTGGGTGCGGGCTTCCTAATTCAGTAAGAGCACTGGGGGAAGGATCCCAAAACAAGTACTCACTACTCAGAGCCCCTGCCCAGGCCACCTAGAAGGATGTTTCTCATAACTGAGGCCAATTTTCTAAAACTCAGATGTTTGAATGATCTGAATAAATACCTCACGTTTCTCCTTTACATTTAGAATAAAGGGCCTGTATTTTCTCTTCTGGTACAAAATTCTCTTAACAGGATGGACCGATGTCTCCATTACTCTGTCCATTAGCAGCCTAATGATTCACCTAAGCCCTCCAAAGAATGTCCAATGACGGTACTTGGAAGAGCCAGATTCTGCACAGTAAGATCCTCCTTGTGACCTGGTGAAGCACCCCAAAGTAAAGGTCACATGGGCATGAAACCTTCAGCTGGCTAGGCGCCGTCCACAATAAAAACTCTCCCACTGGTTAGCAAATGGTGGCACTGTTGCCAGACAGCCCTGCTTGGTGAGGCAGGCCAGGCAGAGGCCTCTGACGGTTAACGGCTTAGCACAGGGGGGATACCCTGACACCAGCTGAAGCTTTCATAGCCATCTATCTTTCACTGCAACATGGGCAGCCTCCTTCTGGGCCAGGTCTGGCCCTGGGTAGTATGGTTAAGCAACACCTTTTTGAGTGCTTACATGCTAAGGTCTAGCAGGCGGATGGCAGTAAAGGAGACATGGTCTCCACCCTATTAAGAGAACCTTGCACTAAAAGAGAAAATACAAGCTCTTTATTCAAATTTAAGGGGACGCTTAGAGCCCTAAGTTACATGTGACCTTTGAGGTCTCGCTAGCAAGGCAAAGTGCTTAAGCTCAGGAGTCAGATCAGGCAGCTCTAGGTTGGAATCTGAACTCCATCACTCCCTAGTTGTTACTTAAGCTCTTTGAGCCTCAGTGTCCTCATCTGCGAAACTGGAGGAAAGAACAGTATTTTATTCACAGCATGGCTGTGAGGACGTGATGCACCTAGAGCACTCAGCACAGACCTGGCACTTGGGCGTCTAATCACTGGTAGCCGACATTATTACCACCACATCATGATGATCACAACGACTCCTTATGACACACCGCTTCAGGTCCAGGCAGCGGGCACAAGAGGATTTCACCTCTTCCTTCATTTGGCGGTGGGGAGGGAAGGCGGGGTCGGTCCAGTATGGCTCCCCCGCTGAGGACGTGCCCTTAGTCTTGGCTGGAAGGGCGGGGAGTAGCCAGGCGACGGGAGGGTGGGGAGGTCTCCACTGAGGGCTCCGCAGAGGCAGGGCCGGGATGAGAGGGTGCTGGGGCGGCAGGGGGCGGGGAGCGAGGTGGGGACCGCGTGACTGGCAGGGAGGCTCAAACCCAGGTTGTGTCCGGGGCCCCGTCCTCCCCTCCGGGCCCCACGTACCCACAACCCGACGCCCAGGACCAGCAGGAGGTACAAAACCATCACCAGGATGTCCAGGACACTGTGGGCGCCGGAGCCCAGGACGCTCCGGTTCGAGGGGATGCCATACCAGGGAAAGCTCATAGCCAGGCGGGCACCGCGAACGTCCACGGAGGCCTCAACGGCTTTGGCTTCTGCTCCGCCGCCGCAGGGCATCCCGGGAAGGGCCGCGGGGCAGCCTGGGAGTTCCCGGCAGGCTCCGCGGTTCAGCGCGGCCCGGTTCCCGCGAGGTCACGAAGACCTTGTTGCTCGGAGTTGCTCCGTTTAGCGAGACGACGGAAAGCCGTTCTTCGCTGCTAGTCCGGGCACGACGCTCTCCCTTCTCGGCCGCTGTCGTTTTCTCCCGGACTAAGAGTCGGTCGCGGGGCGGGGCTCGCGTGGGGCTACCGAGGCAGGGTGAGTGACAGTGTGTCCTTACCACCATGTTGGAGCCTGGGGCAAACGAAGCCAGTAATACTGCTCCTATATTTGTTTACCATTTTGATATTGTGTTCAGTGTGGATTTTGGCATTAATTTGGATTCATTAAAATATTATATTAGAATATTATTTATCTTGAGTCCTGAATTTTTTGCACCAAGGAAAGTGCCCCACTCGCGTCACCTTAGTCATGACCCTGATAGACCAACTGATCAAAGAGGATCTTCAGCTTTTTTTTTTTTTTTTTTTTTGGAGTTTTATCTTTTACTGGTGATGTTCGAATTTTCAGTCTAGGCCAAGCCTTACTCTCCTTGGTGTGTTTCTCTGTAAATTGTATTTTTAGAAATCTTGGTCAATAATACTAACAACAATAGGTAACACTTTAGCTCGTGCTAGGTGCCAGACCTCCTCCTGTGCACTTTGCATATATTAACCCATCTGTTCAGTGCTGTCCAAAAGAAATATAATGTGAATCACAGATGTTATTTTATTTTTTTCAGCTTTATTGAGGTATGACTGACAAATAAAAATTGTATATATTTAAGGTGTACAACATGATGTTTTGATACATGTATACATTGTGAAAACATTAGCATAATCAAGCTAATTAACATATCAATCACCTCGGTTACCATTCTGTGTGTATGTATGGTGAGAACACTTGAGATCTTTATTAGCAAATTTCAAGTATACGATACATTATTCACTATAGTTACCAGGCTGTGCATTAGGTCTTTAGAAGTTATTTGTATTATAACTGAAAGTTTGTACCCTTTAACCAATATCTGCCCTAGTCCCCAACTCCCTAGCTTCTGGTAATCACCATTCTACTCTCTGTTACTATGAGTTCAACTTTTTTTTTTTTTAAGATTTCACGTAGTGAGATCATGCAATATTTGTCTTTTTGTCTCTGGTTTATTTCACTTAGCATAATGTTCTCAATGTTCATCCATGTTGTTGCAAATGGCAGGATTTCCTTCTTTTTAAAGGCTGAATAATATTCCATTGTGTGTGTGTGTGTGTGTGTGTGTGTGTGTGTGTGTGTATACATATATATGCCCCATTTTCTTCATCCATTCGTCTGTCCATGGACACCTAGATTGTTTCCGTGTCTTGGCTGCTATAGATAATGCTGCAATGAACATGAGAGTGCAGATATCTCTTCAAGATAGTGATTTTATTTCCTTTGATTATATACCTAGAAGTGGGATTGCTGGATTATATGATAGTTCTACTTTTAATGTTTTAAGAAACTTCCATGCTGAAAACACCAATGCGTAAAGATACATGCACCCCTGTGTTCATTGCAGCGTTATTCACAATAGCCAAGACTTGGAAGCAACCTAAATGCCCATCAAGGGACGAATGGATAAAGAAGATGTGTATATATACACAATGGAATACTACTCAGCCATAAGAAATGATGAAATCCAGCCATTTGTGACCACATGGATGGACATTGAGGGTATTATGCAAAGTGAAATAAGTCAGAGGGAGAAGGTCAAATACAGTATGATTTCCTTCATTAAGTAGTAGATAACAACAACAATAAACAAACACATAGAGACAGAGATTGGATTGGTGGTTACCAGAGGGGAAGGGGGGAGGGAGGAGGGTGAAAGGGATAATTCGGCACGTGTGTGGTGATGGGTTGTAATTAGTATTTGAGTGGTGAACATGATGTAATCTATGCAGAAATAGAAGTATAATGATGTACACCTGAAATTTATACAATGTTATAAACCAATGTTACTGCAATAAACAAAAAATTAAAAAAAAAAAAAAAAGGAATTGTGTGATCAGCACTAGTTAGGTAATCTGCCTGATAGACTACTGCCATTCCCTAAAGGAAAGTAACTTTGCAATAACAAACCCACTTTTTTGCCTAGTATGAGTGCATTATTACTCCTCCCTTCTGCCAATTTCATTTTGTACAGCTCCTCAGAGCTCCTTTCTGTCTGCTAGTTTGGATGCTTCCCAATTCCAATCAATTTTTGCTCAAATAAACTCTTAAAATTAAAAAAAAAAAAAAGAGAAACTTCCATGCTGTTTTCTATACTGGCTGTATTAATTACATTCCCACCAGCAGCGTACGAGGCTTCATTTTCTCTACATCCTCACCAACACTTCTTGTTTTTTAACTTTGTTGTTCTTGTTGTTGAGGAACTGAGCTAACATTCTCCCTGAGCTAACATCCATTGCCAATCTTCCTCTTTTTGCATGAGGAAGATTCGCCCTGAGCTAACATCTGTGCCAGTCTTTCCTCCACTTTTGTATATGGGTCACTGCCACAGCATGGCCAACAAGTGGTGTAGGTCCACACCGGGGATCTGAAGCCATGAACCCCAACCGCCAAAGCAGAGCATGCAGAACTTAACCACTACCCCAGGGGGCCAACCCCTCTTTTGAGTTTTTGAGAATGGCCATCCTAACAGGTGTGAGGTGTTATCTCATTGTGGTTTTGATTTGCAGTTCCTTGATGATTAGTGATGTTGAGCATCTTTTCATATATCTGTTGGCCATTTATATGTCTTCTTTGGAAAAATGTCTGTTTAGGGCCTTTGCCCAATTTTTAATTGGGTTATTTGTTTTTTTGCTATTGATTTGTGTGAGTTCCTTATTTTTTGGATATTAACCCTTTAGCAGATATATGGTTTGCAAATATTTTCTCCATTCTGTAGTTGGGTTCCTTTTGTTGATTGTTTTCTTTGCTGTGTATCACAGATATTTTAAATTTTCCAGTAGCCACATTTAAAAAAGTAAAGGAAATAGGTGAAGTTAATTTAAATAATATATTTTATTTAACCCAATATCTCCAAAATATTATCATCTCAATATGTAATTAATGTAAAAATGTTGAGATATTTTATATTCTTTTTTTCCACATTAAGTCTTTGATATCTGCTGTGTATTTTACAATTACAGCACATCTCAATTCACATGCTAACTTTTCATCAGAGATGACTTGATCTGTCTTTAGATTTAATAAAATTTACAATTGAAAAAATAGATTAACATACCAAGTTGTTCGAAACATACTTACAAGTTTTCCAGTAACTAAATACAGTACCAAAATTTAATTTTCCTTTGTCAATGACAAAACTTGTTCATCTTTTTAGAATTGATTTGACTTTGAAGCAAAAATATATCAGTTTCAAAATTATGTCTGTCCAAGTGAAGTAATTCACTAACTCTTATTGTCAACTCAATATTATTAACATCAAATTCAAGAAGGCATTACATAATTTGAAAAGCATTTGTAAACTGATCAGTATCACAAAGCATTCTTCAAATTTTTCTTGTAGTTTTTGCTGCCAATTACATAACAGCCAGTTACAAGCAACGTCTTTGACATATTGACTCATGTTAGGAGAATGTGTATAATCATTATTATTGATTTGTATTATGAAGATTCAATTTTAACATAAATTCTTATATTTGGCTAGCTGGCTTAAAAATAAGCTTTTCCTTTCTTTGACTTTTCAAATTTAGCTCATTCATAGACAGTACCTATTAGTGAGAAATGTAAATACAGACTGCCTTTTTTTGGTCTTTGATTATTGAATATTCAACAAGCATTCCTTTTGTTTCAAGAAAATATTGAATTGTAGTTGACATTACAGCAATTCTTAGTAAAATTTCCAAGACTCAACCAATGAGCATTGGCAAAAGCACAACATCATTAAATTCATTGCCTTCTCTTTCTTTCAACAGTTCCATAAAATGGTGATGACTCATATTTATTTGCACATATATACTGAATGATTTCAACAACTGTATCCATCCATGATGCTTTTCATAAAGTCTGCTATAGGAGCTGGCCCGGTGGCGCAGGTGGTTAAGTGCGCACGCTCTGTTGTGGCAGCCCGGCGTTCGCCGGTTCGGATCCCAGGGGCCCACCGATGCACCGCTTGGCAAGCCATGCTGTGGTGGTGTCCCATAAAAAGTGGAGGAAGATGGGCATGGATGTTAGCCCAGGGCCAGTCTTCCTCAGCAAAAAGAGGAGGATTGGCAGATGTTAGCTCAGGGCTGATCTTCCTTGCAAAAAATTAATAAAGTCTGCTATAAAAAATAAGCACAGATATTTGTAATATGTATCACAGAGTGGAATAAAGCAGAAATGGAAACATCAGTCTCTTGTTTTAAAATCCCATAAAATCTGGAGTTTTGACCTAACATAGCTGGAGCACTGTCCATCATGATAAAAAAATTTTTTTTATATTTAGCTGAAATTCTTCTTTGATAAATGTAAAAGGTTAAAAATATCTATGCCACAAGTTTGATCTTTTAGGTTATGAACTGGCAATATTTCTTCATAGGTTTGGGTGTCCTTTGAGACAAAATGTATTTAAAATATTAATTGGGCAGTGTCATATCACATGACAACTAAAGCTAAAAAAAGGTACTTACAAATTTTCAAATTTTGAATCTATTCATTTTTAGTATTGTTGGAAAGGCCTTGTATTCTCTGGGCAATTGTTTTGAGGCTTTATTGAAAAACCTTTCACTTTTTGTAAAATATCTTTTTTATAGCATTTTTCTCATAATTTTCTAACAAATTTCCATAACTGAAATAGTTCCTTTTGTCATCTTTCCATCTAAATTGTTTTTCTTTCTGATGCAAGAATCCAAGCTGTTTTAAAGCTGGCCACAGTTACAAAAAATTCTGTTAAAAATCATTACAGGGCTGGCCCCGTGGCTTAGCGGTTGGGTGCACACGCTCCGCTGCTGGCGGCCCGGGGTTCAGATCCCAGGTGCGCACCGACGCACCGCTTCTCCGGCCATGCTGAGGCCGCGTCCCACATACAGCAACTAGAAGGATGTGTAGCAGTGACATACAACTATCTACTGGGCCTTTGGGGGAAAAAAAATAAATTAAAAATCATTACAATTTTTCTGACTTTTTTTCTGATTTCAGGCAACTAATTTTATAATTTTTTTACCATTGAGCACAAATATTTCTATCAAATTCACATTTATTATCTTTAATTATTTTTACCCACCCAGCAAATAGCTCTACCGTAGCCTGATGCATAAATATTATGTCCTTTAGATGAATCGATCCCTTTGTTCTTATGAAATGACCCCTTTTGTACCTGGCAGTATTCTTTGCTCTGAAATCTATTTTTATGTTAATATAACCACTTTGGCTTTCTTTTGATTAGTGTTAGCATGATGTATTTTTTTCTATCATTTTTTTAACTTATTTGTGTCTTTATAGTTAAAGTAAATTTCTCACAGCCATCATGTAGTCAGGTCTTGCTTTTTTATTTAAGCAGATAATCTGTAATGTTAATTAGGATGTTTAGACCATTTACATTTAATGGAATGTTAAATGTAACATTTAATGTAAAATGTAACCACATCAATATTGATGTGGTTGTGTTTAAATATACCATCATGCTATTTGTTTTCTATTTGTTCCATATCTTCTTTTTCTCTTTTTAGTCCTTTTGTTTAATTGATGTGTGTGTGTGTGGTGCATGTGCACACTTTCATTTCATCTCCTTTGTTGGCTTATTCGCTATAACTTTTTTTTTTTTTTTGCTGAGGAAGATTCGCCCTGAGGTAACACTTGTGCCAGTCTTCCTCTATTTTGTACATGGGTCACCGCCACAGTATGGCCACCAATGAGTAGTGTAGATCTACACCTGGGAACTGAATCTGGGCTGCCCAAGTGGAGTGTGCTGAACTTAACCTCTAGGCTACAGGGCCAGCCCCTAGCTATAACTCTTTGTTGTGTTAATTCAGTGATTGCTTTAGGGCTTATAGTACACATCTTTAACTTAACCCAGAGTAACTTCAAGTGATATTATTTCACTTCACTATAGTATAAGAACTTTACGATAGTATACTTCCATTCCTCCCCTCCAGCCTTTGTTTTTATTTCTCTTTTAAACAGTTTATTATCCTTTAAAGAGATTTAAATAATAAAAAAAATCTTTATATTTACCCACATAGTTACCATTTCTGGCACTCTCCATTCCTTTGTGTAGACCCAGATTTCTATCTTGTGTCATTTTTCTTCTGCTTGAATGACTTCCTGTAACATTTTTTGTAGTGTGAGTCTGCTGGTCATACTTTTTGGCTTTTATATGTCAGAAAAATTTTTATTGAGCCTTCTTTGTGTGTGTGTGTGTGTGTGTGTGTGTGTGTGTGTGCATGTGTAGGAAGATCAGCCCTGAGCTAACATCTGAGGCCTATACTCTTTTTTGCTGAGAAAGATTGGCCCTGGGCTAACACCTGTGCCCATCTCCCTCTACTTTATATGGGACGCTGCCACAGCATGGCTTGACAAGCAGTGCGTCGGTGCATGCCTGGGATCCGAACCTATGAACCCTGGGCCACCAAAGTGGAACACGCTCACTTAACTGCTGCACCACCGGGCCGGCCCCTTTAGCCTTCTTTTTGAAAGATATTTTTACTAGGTAAAGAATTCTAGGATGACACTTTTTTCTTTCAATACTTTAAAGGTGTTGCTCTACTGTCGTCTTGTTTGCATAGTTTCTCATGAGAAATCTGCTGTCATTTTTATCTTTGTTTCTCTGTACATAATGTATATTTTTTTCCTCTGGCCACTTTTAAGATTTTCTCTTAAATGAGTCAGTTAAGAAATATGTTGATTATGATGTACCTTGGTATGATTTTCTTCATGTTTTTGTGATTATGGTTTGTTGAACTTTTTAGATCAGTGAGTATATAGTTTTCAACCAATTAAGGAAAATTTTCACTGTTATTTTTTTTAAATGCCCCCCTTCGTTTCTTTCAGAGACTCCAAATACATGTATATTAGACCACTAGAAGTTATCCCACAGGTCACTCATGCTCTGTTTACTTATTTTTCTCAGTCCTTTTACTCTTTGTTTTAAATTTTGGATAGTTTCTACTGCTATGTCTTCAAGTTCACTAATCTTTTCTTCTGCAATTTCTAATCTGCAATTAATTTCATCCAGTGTATTTATTATCACAGACCTTGTTCTTGAAATTTAATAGAAAAATAACCTTCTGTATATTTATCTAACATATTTGATCTTTCTTCTCACTTCTTGTACATATGAAATGACATTATAATAACTGCTGCAATGTCCTTGTCTATTCATTTTATTATCCTGGATCAGTTTTGAGTGGTTGGTTTTCTCCTTGTCATGGATCATATATTTCTACTTCTTTGCCTGCATGGCAATTTGTGGTTGAATGCCAGACATGGTGAATTTTATCTTCTTGGGTGCTAGATATTTTTGTATTCCTGCAAATATGCTTGCATTTTGTTCTGGTATATGGTTAAATTATTTGGAGACAATTTAATCCATCCCAGACTTACTTTTCACTTTTTTTTTTTTTTTTTTTTTTTGCGAGGAGATCAGCCCTGTGCTAACATCCGCCAATCCTCCTCTTTTTTTGCTGAGGAAGACGGCCCTGGGCTAACATCTGTGCCCATCCTCCTCCACTTTATATGGGACGCCGCCACAGCATGGCTTGCCAAGCAGTGCGTCAGTGCGCGCCCGGGATCCGAACCAGCGAACCCCGGGCCGCCGCAGCGGAGCGCGCGCACTTAACCGCTTGCGCCACCGGGCCAGCCCCACTTTTCACATTTTTTAAGTGAGACCTCAGGAACATTAAGTCTAGGGTTAATTTTCTCCACTAGTCAGGCAAACTCTTTTGAGTACTCTACTCATTGCCTGAGGAATTATGAGGTTTTCCCTGCTCACTCGTGAGAACAGGAATTTTTTCAGCCCTGCATTTTCTCTGGGGATTGTTCTCTCTAGTTGTTCTGGGTAGTTTTTCCTCGGCCTCAAGTATTTTCCTCATATGCATGCACTGATCACGACTCAGACCCTCTGCAGATTTGCAGAATTCTCTTTCTTTTTGGCTCTCTCCTTTTTGGCACTCTGCCCTATGAACTTCAGCTGCCTTGGATCTCTAGCTGCCTCTATCTCTTCAACTCAAGGAGACCACTGGGCTCTGCATTCTCCCCTCCCTGAGTCTTAGCCTGGAAACTCTCTCTGGGACGACTGTAGGGCTCATCTTGTTTGTTCCGCATCTCTCATAGACCACTGTCTTTCATTGCCTGGTGGCCAATGACTTAAAAACCATTTTAAAAATATACTTTTGCTCTTTTTTTTCATTGTTTCAGGCAGGAGAGTAAATCTGGTGCCTACTACTCCATATTGGCCAGAATGTCCAATTGTTCTTTGTTTAACAACTTTATGGAGATATAATTCATATACCATACATTCCACTCATTTAACATGTACAAGTCGATTTTTAGTATATTCACAGAGTTGTGCAAACATTACCACAATCAATTTTAGAGCATTTTCATCACCCCCAAAATAAATCCCATACCCTTTAGCTGTTACCTCCCAATTCACCCATCCCAGCCCTAGGAAAGCACTAATCTACTTTCTGTCTCTATAGATTTGCATATTCTGGACATTTCATACAAATGGAACCATACAATATAGGGCCTTTTGTGTCTGTCTTCTTTCACTTAGTACAATGTTTTCAAGGTCATGAAAATGTTCTAAAATTGATAATTGTTCACACCTTTTGGCTATTAATATTAATTATTAATAATACTGCTATGAACATTCACGGACACATTTCAGTGTAGACATATGGTTTCCTTTCTCTTCAGTATATGCTTAGGAGTGGAATTTCTGGGTCAAATGGTAACTCTATGTTTAACCTTTTGAGAAACTGCCAGACTGTTTTCCAGTGTTGCTACACAGTTTATATTCCCACCAGTAATGAGGGTTTTGATTACTCCACATCCTCACCAACACTGTCGTTACAGATGTTCCTCAGCTTATGATGGGGTTATGTCCTGATAAACTCATTGTAAGTTGAAAATATTGTCAGTCAAAAGAACAGTTAATAAACCTAACCTACCAAACATCATAGCTTAGCCTAGCCTACCTGAAACATGCTCAGAACATTTACATTAGGGGCTGGCCCCATGGTATAGTGGTTAAGTGTGCATGCTCTGCTGCTGGTGGCCCGGGTTCGGATTCTGGGCACGCACCAATGCACCACTTGTCAGGCCATGCTGTGGCGGCGTCCCATATAAAGTAGAGGAAGATGGGCACAGATGTTAGCCCAGGGCCAGTCTTCCTCAGCAAAAAGAGGAGGATTGGCATGGATGTTAGCTCAGGGCTGATCTTCCTCACACAAAAAAAAATTTACATTAGCCTACAGTTGAGTTAAATCATCTAACACAAAGCCTATTTTATAATAAGGTGTTGAATATCTCATGTAATTTATTGAATACTGAAAGTGAAAAACAGAATGGCTGTGTGGGTACAGAATGGTTGTAGGTGTATCGGTTGTTTACCCTCATGATCGCATGGCTGACTGGGAGCTGTGGCTCACTGCCACTGCCCAGCATCACAGGAGACAATCATACTGCATATTGCCAGCCCAGAAAAAGATCAGAATTCAAAGTACAGTTTCTACTAAATGTATATCATTTTCAAACCATTGTAAAGTTGAAAAATCTAAGTTGAACCATCGTAAATCAGAGACATTTGTATTTGTCATTCTGATTATAGCCATCCTAGTGGGCATCCTAGTGGGTATGAAGTAGTATCTCATTGTAGTTTTAATTTAATATAAATTAAATGACTAATCATGTTGAAAATCTTGTGCTTATTGGCCATTTGTATATGTTTCATGAAGAAATGTCTATTTGGGTCCTTTGTACTTTTTTCAATTGGGATGTCTTTTTATTACTGAATTATAAGAGTTCTCTATATATTCCAGATAGAAGTCCTTTGTGAGATATATGAATTGCAAATATTTTCCTCATTCTGTGAGTTGTATTTTCACTTTCTTGATAGTGTCTTTGAAGCACAAAAGTTTTTAATTTTGATAAAGTCCAATTTATGTATTTTTTCTTTTGTTGTTCATGCTTTTGGTGTCATGTCTAAGAAATCATTGCCTAATCCAAGGTCGTGAAGATTTACTCGTATGTTTTCTTTTAAGAGCTAAGAGTTTTAGCTCTTACATCTAGACGTTCCATCTATTTTGAATTAATTTTTGTATATGGTGTGAGGTAAGGGTCTGGTTTAATTCTTTTGTATGTGGATATACAGTTTTCCCACCACCATTCATTGAAAAGACTATCTTTTCTCCATTGAATGGTGTTGGCAACTTTACCAAAAATCAATTGACCATAGAAATATGTCTTTTTCCCTGGAATCTTACTTCTGTTCTATTGATCTGTATGTCTGTCCCTCTGTCAGTACCACATTGTCTTGATTATTGTTGCTTCATAGTGAGTTTTAAAATAGAAAACCATGAGTCCTCCAACTTTGTTTTCAAGATTATTTTGGCTATTATGGGTCCTTTGAGTTTCTGTACTATTTTTAGCATCAGTTTGCTAATTTCTACAAAGAAGCCAGCTGAGATTTTTATAAGGACTGGGTTGACTCTGTAGACCACATTGGAGAGCACTGTCATCTTATCAATATTTATTGTGATCCAGGAACATAGGCTATATCTCCATTTATTTAGATCTTTAATTTCTTTTCACAATGTTTAGTCATTTTCGGAGTATAAGTTTTGCACTACATTTGTTAAATTTATTCCTAAGTATTCTACTTTTTTTGATGTTATTGTAAATAAAATTATTTTCTTTCATTTTTGGATTATTTGTTGCTAGTTTATAGAAATATAATTGATTTTTTCTAGCTTTATTGAGGTATAATTGACAAATAACAATTGTATATATTTACAGTGTACAATGTGATGTTTTGATATACATACACATTTGAAATGATTATTACAATAAAGCTAATTAACATATCCATCACCTTACACACTTACAATTTTTATTTTGTGGTGAGAACATTTAGGATCTGTTTTCTTAGCATATTTCAAGTATATAGTATGGTATTATTAACTATAACCATCATTCTGTACATTAGATCTCCAGAATTTATTCATCCTGCGTAACTGAAACTTTATACCATTTGTTCAACATCTCACAATTGATTTTTGTATATTGATCTTGTGTTGTGCAACCTTTCTGAACTTGTTCATTAGTTCTAGTAGTGTTCTGTGGATTCCTTAGGATTTTCTCTATAGAAGATCATGTCATTTGTGAGTAGAGATAGTTTTACTTCTTTTTCAATCTGGATGCCTTTCTTTTTTTCTTGCCTGGTTGCCCTGGCTAGAACCTCTTTTCCTGAAGGTGTTCATCTGATAAGCTTCACTAATTGCAGCCGATTGCTCCATCATTTTCAACAATGCCCTGGGGCATCCATTGCTTCGCAGGCTGATCCAATTAAATTTAGGCTCATTTGCAGGGATAGATTTTTTTTTTTCTTTAATTTTATTTATTTATTTTTCCCCCAAAGCCCCAGTAGGTAGTTGTATGTCATAGCTGCACATCCTTCTAGTTGCTGTATGTGGGACGCAGCCTCAGCATGGCCGGAGAAGCGGTGCGTCGGTGCGCGCCCGGGATCCGAACCCGGGCCGCCAGCAGCGGAGCGCGCGCACCTAGCCGCTAAGCCACGGGGCCGGCCCTGCAGGGATAGTTTTTGAGGTCAGTATTTGAGATTTATTCTAATCCCAGGAGGGCTCTTTTTAGTGGTCTCTTTTCCTGATTCTCTCTGATAAATTAGCTGGCCTGTGGTTTAGCTTACATCTGATGAAGCTACCAGTCTCCTCTTAATCGCTTTTCACCACAAGCTCCATTGTTTTGCAAGTGCCTTTAGGTTTGAACTTCCTCACACTCTGTTGTGAATAAAGTCAGCTCATTTGGGAAGGACTTTAGAGCTCTTTGTTTTACCTGCCTTTCTCTTTGTCTTGTCCTGCCTTTCTCTCTGGGAAATATCTCTGAGCCATAGCTCTGGGGCTGGGCCAGGGACAGTGGTGGCTTCTCTGAATGACAACCTTGTCTTAGGAGCTGGGCACTCCTCAGGGGGCCTTTGATCTTCTTGGCTTGCTTCTCCCAGCTTGGAATCTCCACTTTACATATGAGCCTGGGCAAGAGTGATGGTGTCCCAGTATTTTCAGTGTGCTGACTCCAAGGTAGAGCCTCTGTGTCACAGTGTTACAGTGAAGGCTGAGCAGGAGAGAGCCCCCGTTTCCTGCCACACTCACCTGGAATTTAGCCTCTGCAACAGGTAGCTGGGGGCGGATGGGATGAAAAATGCTGATGGACTGCCCCTCTCTGGAAGATGCCATCACCCTTGACCTGGAGCTGGGTGGAGAGGGTGCCCTGTGTTCTTGGCTGCACTACCTGTAGTGGAGTTTCTGTCATGTTGGGCTGGGATGGGGGAGGAAGGGACAGGTCATGGTTGAAGTGCTACAGACTCTCACTGCTCTTGCCAAGTTTTAGTAGATTTTCTTGAATAAAGACTTCGTTTACTGTATGCCCTTAGGCCTGTTTCTAGAGACTTTAAATATACATATAAAAAGACTTTAAGTACATATATAAAGACAAATATTTATATATAAAGAATATATTATTTTAAAAATATTATACGTATATAAACTTTTCACCAGTTTTGCTGGGGAGCAGGTCTGCAGAGGTCTTCACATTGCCGTTCTGGAACTGGAACTCTCCCCTCCCCAGCTGGTTTTTGGAACTCCAGATGTGGATGCCCAGCTGGATGCTGACACTAATCCCCACTGCAGGAGGACTAGAGGTAGAAGCCCCAGCAACTCAAACCTCCTATCTTCTTTTTAAATTAATTATTATTATTATTTTTTTGGTGGTCACACATTAGTTCATAGACTAAAACTCTTGTTACCTTGACTTTAAATATTCTGAGCCCTTTTGGGGTAAGGAGCACTCATAAGCGAGGTAGCCCCTAAGGCAGTCTCTTTCAGGATTGGAATCATCCTCTCCACACCATCAGAGGACAGGGGACATGGGAACAATCGAGTTGTAAGTGCCAGCCCTCTTCCAGCAGCCGCACCACCTGGTGGGCAGGTTTTGTCTGGACCACCTGGAGCCTGGGCTGGATTTGGTGGTCTCTGGCACCCTGCAGTGATGAGCCGTCTCAGCCTGGTGTGTTGTGGTGGTTGGACCATATTTCATTTGTGATGAGTGCTGTTTGACCCCGTGAGTAAGATCATCCTTTACAAGGAAGCTGGTCTGGAGCTGGTTGGCTGAGGGGCCAGAGTAATCAGCCTGTGTCCACGTCCACAGGCTGCTGGCTGGCACTGCCCCTGGGGCGGGTCAGGTGTGGGCTCATTGTGAGGCATTCAAGACATGTGCTTCCCCAGGTCTCTAGTTCAGAATTCCTCCCAGGTCAGTGTCCAGAGTTACCCTCATGGTTCTGGACTCATGCAGCTAACTCGGCAGATTTGGGTGGTAATTCTGAAGGGTATAAGGGGGCTGTCATATATAGTCCTCCTCCCAGTTTGCTGGCCAGCAGTAAAAAGACCAAGAAGAGAGACTGGTTTGGGGTTATTGTTTTACAACTCGACCTTCAAAGGACATAGAGCATCCGTCTCCCTCCTTTGCTGGGTTCCTACTATCCCAGATCCTTTTCCCCCATCCCACTGAGTAATGGGGGATCACCGTAACGATTTAGAGCCAAATCTTCTCACAGTTTCCTTCCAGGAGATGGGGCATCCATTGGTATTGATCTAATTGCAGATGACCCACCACCCCAGCCCTCTATTGGCCATCAGGCCACATCGCCTGAATTTGTGACCCACAGGTTGAGAAGTCTGTTGTCCCTGTGGCCGGTCAGAAGCTGTGCTCTTGTGCTCCTGAGCTGCATCCTGTGCTCCATGTAGCTTGTTGGACGACCAGTACGGGGACTCCAGGTCCTTGTCTTATTTGTGAAGGATTGTTTAGAAAAAGCAAAATCCAACTTCCTTGGTAGTAGTTTGTCCTGGAAGGTTGGCTTAAATTACTGCAGGCCAAACCTCCCCTGCCTTCTCCCTTTCCACAAGATTTCCCGTATGAAAAGCCCTAAAACTGATTGAGGGATGGTCATTTTTGAAAACATAACATTGGGGCCATCCTGTGTGAGGCCACCTGTGAAGTCAGAAGTTCTGCACTCTCAGACATCAGTAGGGGTGCGGAGAGAGGACAGAGTGATGTCCTCCATCCATGAGATCTGGAAACAGGGAAATGTTTGAAGAGACAGAAAGTCGAGCGTCCAGCCTCACCCTCACCATATGAAGCCTCTGGGAGGGGCAAGGGTAAAGGAAAATTGGTCCCTCCTTGTTGACATGCAAGGCAGCCTGTACGTGCTCTTGGACACATGCCTGGCCATCGCTCTTTACTCGAGCTACGCCTGATGTATTTGGTCCCAAGCTGTCGCTTCTGAGTCCGTCAGAAACTCTTGCTTTCTTTTATACACCCCTGGGCAGGCTTCTCTAACGCAGCTGTCCTGGGATTAAGTCTCACGAGCCCTAGTAGACCTTGCACCCCACGTTGCTCATGGAGAGGGAAGAACACCTGTTTCCATTCTTTGCCCCCTCCCGCCATGGCCAGCCCAAAGGAAGCTGCCTGTGTTCCCAGTGGCTGATCTCCCCCATCCGGTGTGACCCAGCCTGGACTGGGCTGACCAGCAGTCGGGGTATTTGGTCACCACACTTGCCTTCCGCTGCTCCCTGTGGCAGCTGGCTGTGTGCATTCTGCAGACCCAGTGCCTGGAGGCTTCATCCATTAGAACCCAGAGGACGTGGGATGGAGGGGAGGGGGTGAGCCCGGAGGTTCTGAGAGAGCCAGATGCAAAATAGTGGACTGTGTCCCACAGGAAGGCAGTTTTCTCACGAAGACTTGGATAAAGACGACCCCGTATCCATCGGCCTGATCTACTGTGGAGCAGTGGGTTTCTCCCTTCAGCGAATGGTAAGTGATTTCCACCTGTACCAGGGGATTTATGTTTGAATTAATCTTTCCCACGCCCCCTACCCCACACACCAGGTCCCTTTAGGTTTATCTGACTACACAGGGCCATGGGTGAGTGAGCTGTATCTACAGACCCTGAACTAATTCCCTCACAGTACCTCCCATTTCCCATCTCCCCCTTCCCTCTGGAAGAAGGTATTTTCACTTTGGTTTTGCCTTTTAGATCAATTATAGCAACAGTTTGCAGATGACCCCGGTTTGCAGGCTATCTTCTGATGCTATGTTGTTCTGTCAATCAGGGTCGAGTCAGGACAAACCACACCAGTAACTGGAAGGGAGATCTCTACTTTAAAGAGTTGTTAACTGGTGAAAAGGATAACAGGGGGCTCTGAGAGGCACTAACGTACTACCTGCTACGTCTAGGCTGAGGAAGACTGGACAGTGGAGGAACTAAGGGCTGAGGAGAGGGACTCCACACAAGACTGAGACTCAGACTTTGGTGAGGAGGGCATGACTTTGCAGGGACATGCAGCCTGCATACGGGGTTGTGCTCTGTTTTTGTAAAGGAGCCCCAGGCAGGGCTAGCAAGACTTTTTAAATAAAAGGCAACTGGTTATGTTCCATTTCTTCCAAGCGGTGCCATGAAAATCAGAATGTGGAGAGCAAGAAGCAGTGTCTGGCTGGGGGTGGAGTGTGGCCAAGGCTGGCGGGCCAGGCCTCTCTCCCTTCTCTGCCTCAGATCCCAGGTGGGCAGGTGGAGGGTGACAGGGCTCCAGGGCCCCTCTCAGCCACCCAAGGCCTGAGTCAGAGCACAGCCCTTGCTTTTCCTTGGGCCCTCCCACTTCCCACCCCCGACCCGTGCTCCACACATCCTTGCACAGAGGGAGAAATGAGGAGTGTGGTCCAGAGGCTCAGAGGGCAGGGGGCCCACCTGCCTTTCAGTGACAGCCCTGCCCCCACCACCTTTGCGGCTTATGAAGCAGCCGCAGGCTCCCCTGCTGTCCCGGGGCTCCGCTGCCTCCAGGTAGGTGGTCAGGCCGCCCCCAGGCGGGATCGTGGCTTCTCTGGCGTCCCTCACAGAGGCCCTGTCCTGTGTGGACACTGCAGGGACGTCACCAGCATGCATTCCAGCAGCTGCAATAGCCAGACTCTGGCCCTTGGGCACGCAGGCTGGTGTCCATGTGCACGTCTCCCGCACCTCCCAGCAGCGTGCTCAGAACAGGTGGACTGGGGCCCGTCTGCATTGCTGGCTGGTGCCGTGGCCCAGGCCAGCTCCCCCTCCCAGGCCAGTTGTGAGGAAGGACGCACGGGGAGCAGCAGGCCCAGCCCAGAGCTGGCAGGGAGGGTGGGGTGGGCTGGAGAGAAGGAAGCCCTGCTCTGGCCTCTGCCCAGCTCTGTCTCTGATGAGCTTGTTGTCCCCTCTGCATCCTCCTCTGTTACGTGCAAATGTCCCCACTCTACAGGAGGGACGTGGGATCCATGAGGGCCGCACCTGTGGGTCTCCTCACTAAGCCAAGCATGACTTGGTGAACTGGGTGCACAGCTGCAGTCTTACTGAAGGTAACAGGCCTGGACCCCTGGCACCGGGCTGGCACCACCTTCCGTTGATGGCAGGTCCTTCCATACCAAGGAAGGGCTCACGGTCATGACTGCTCTGCTCCCCGGGACCAGGGCAGAGGTCTGTGACTCCTGGCTCCCAGCCCGAGCCCCACGCTGGACAGGGCCGAGCTCTGAGTAGGGACTGGGGATCCTGGTTGTCAGGATATAGGCGGAGATGGGCCTGGCTCTCTGGGCTGGGAGCTCCTGGGAGCACATCTTAGGATGTGACAACTCCCAGGGTGTTTGTACTCAAACCCCTGCCCTTTGTCCAGGAGTGGAACTTGCTGGAACCTCACAGCAAGGGGAGAGCTGGGCTTCACTGGAAGGCCCTGAACAAAGAGGAAGATTCCAGGCCCAGGCCTGGCTGACCTAGGAAATTGGTGGACTCCATTGCTGAGGTGTGTGCTCAATCCATGGGGCCGGGGACAGCCCTGGGCCCCCACAGCTGGCGGGATGGAATGAATTCTGCCTGCCTCAACCCTGCGGGGAGAGGCCTGGGGCAGGCCCAGGGCACCAGGCCCAGGGGCTGGGCCCCCACGTCAGACACGGCCGGCCCACACCACCGCAGAGCCCACTGCTGCTCCACAAGGTTTCACTCCAAAATCGAGGTCAGACTCTATGGCTAATACTTTTGTCACCCATGAACATGACATGTGGCTGGAGGAGCCCCGTGCTGCTGACCATCCAGGGATAAATCATAACTCGGACAGGTCTGGGACAAGGAGGAGAGCTGGCCAGGTCGTCTGATGCCCACTTTACAGAAGAGAACAGTGAGCTGCGCGGTCAGATAAGGCTCCCATAGTCCTCACGGCAGGGACAGAACTTCCCAGAGCTCTCTGCTCAGCCAGTCACAGGACTCTGCTGAGGGAAAACTTCTAAAGGCTTTGGGGTCACAGAAAAGGCAGAGGACCCAGTCCTGGCCCTCCTCTGCACCTGACCCCACGGGGCCTTGGCCAAGTCTACTAGCTGCTCAGCTGAAAAATGGGGCAAACGTCCACTTGGCGGTGGCTGGTGAGGGACAGGAGGGGCCAAGTGAGGCATCGGCCTGAGGGCATCATAGACAGGAGCCCTGCAGATGGGGCTCAGCACAACCAAGACAGCCCAGTCCCAGCCCCCGCCACTGAGATCTGGTCAGCCCCTCGCTGACTGGCAGGGAGCAGAGGCCCAGCACAGGTGAGTTTGCCCAAGGCCCATCAAGGCACCAGCAGGGCTGAGATGAGAACTCCCCGTGTGCCATCTGTGAGCTCAGAGCACAGCTGGGCAACCGTGGGCAGGTTTGTCACCCTCTCTGGGCCTCCCATTCTTCCACCTACGATTGGTCAGGCTTGGCGGGACTAGAGCTGTGCCCTGGGCCAGCCCCACCCCAAGGGCAGAGGGTGGGCAGGGCAGGACCAGGCTTGGTGGCCCTGGGTCAAGGCCAGCAGCCCCTGCCCAGCATGGAAGGGGCTGGCCGGCCGAGGCAGTGGAGCAGTGCTGTGGGCGAAGAGACTGCAGGTCATTCTGTTTATTTGGGTGGGCCCTGGGCATGGGCCCAGCCTCCAGAACAGACTGCTCCGCTGCAAGCAGAAGTTAGAGGTGGGGTGGAGGCCGGCCAGAGGCCGGGACACGGGCTCCTGGGGCTGGCCCTGCCCTGGATGGGGTCACTGCTGCAGGGGTCCCGGCTGCTCCTCGGGGAGGGGCAGGTAATTGGGGTCCTCCTCTGGGGTGTCCAGTAGCAGCTTCCTGTGGGGAGGGGCCCACGCTGAGCTGACGCCAGCCGGGTCCTCCACAGGGCGGGGAGCCGGCTGAGGGAGTGTAGGGGGAGGGCTGTCATCCCCACACTCACAGGAACCTGGGGGTCAGCAGCAGCCTCTTGCCTCCAGGCTGGTTGGGGAAGACATCCTCCAGGAAGTAGTAGATGTGGCCCACGGCAATCCCTGGGGAGAGCCGGGGAATGCCGAGGCCACCCTCCACAGTCCAGAGCCCGGGGCCAGCAGAGCCTGCGCCAGGCAACCATGCACAGCCCTGGAGGCCCAGCCAGGCCCAGAGTAACCTCAGGCCCCAGAGCCCAGGTGCCCGGTGTCCTGCACACACTGCCAGCCCAGGGCAGGCCGGGGTGGGCCCTGAAGGACAGGCTTACAGGGCCCAGAAGTGGGCAGGACCTGGGGAGGGGAGGGCCTGAGGACATCCAAGGAGCAGGAGCCATGGCGGGAACCCTGACCCACCCATCCCCACCCCGGTCAGGACCCACACAATCACCAGCAGGTCAGGCCTGAAGATGTGAAGCCTACAGGCTGGCTGGCTTGTTCAAGGGGCTGTAAGAAGAGAGACGCTGGGAGGGCAGGAGGGGAGGGGGACAGATGAGAGGTCCAGTGCGGGCGGGAGGCAGGGCTGTGGCGGAGCAGCCAGCCTGGGGTGGCCCCCCACAGACCCTCAGGTGACAGCCAGCCAGCTTGGGGTGGGCTGGATGGACGGGCAGGCTCACCCAGCAGGTCCACGAGGATGGAGTTGCCCAGCAGCAGGGAGAAGCCCATGAGCGCCCAGGGCAGGAACGGCGCCTGGAAGGTGAGGAGGCCAAAGAAGCTGACCCTCACTCGAGGGCTGCGGCGGCTCCAGACGTACACCAGCATGGCTGTGAGGGCCTGGCCCAGGAAGAACAGGCTGCCCAGCAGCCCCAGCAGCTGGGCCGAGTCAAGGTGCTGGGAGGCCCTCCCTGGTGCCGGCCTCAGCCCTGCCGGGGGGCCCCTCTGACTCCTCCACCCCTGCCATCCTCCACTGGTTTCCCTTCCCTCATCCAGTGTGCCCTTCCAGTCAGGCCCCCAGGGATCTGCCCTGCCTCTCCACCTCACCCCAGCCTCCAACCACTGCCCGTCCCTGCGCCACGTTCTCCTGCTCCTGGCATCGGGGCTCAGCCCCCAGGCACCCCACCTGGCTCTCCTGCATCCCCCTGTGGTACTCTGTGTGCAGCACTGAGGATCTAGCCCTGGCACCTGGACTCAGCACACGCTGCACACCTAGTGCCTCCTCACCTGGAGTGACCCACTCGGTCCCTCCCCGGCTGGGCGCTCAGTCGGGCCCCATGGCAACACAGTCTGGACCCACAGGCGCGCGGCCTGAGATTGCAGAGCCCTGAAGGATACGGTCATGAGGACGCCTCTGAAGAGAAACATGAAGACGACGTCGGCCTTGCGGCCGCGGAAGGACCCTTCTTCCAGCATGCGTCAGTAGCGGAACCTGGGCGCCGGTATAGGAAGGGCCACCGGGCCGGGCCTCAGTTTCCCCGCTCCTGGCGCCTCTCGCCGGGCCCGCCCGCCCCCTCCGCGCCCCCGCCCGCGCGGGGAGGATACACGAAGAGCATGTTGAAGAAGAAGCTGAATC
The DNA here is from genome assembly GCF_020826845.1 of Diceros bicornis minor. Classification (NCBI taxonomy): domain Eukaryota; kingdom Metazoa; phylum Chordata; class Mammalia; order Perissodactyla; family Rhinocerotidae; genus Diceros; species Diceros bicornis. The sequence goes on along the minus strand of NC_080774.1, from coordinate 29,886,351 downwards.
CCAGGGGCCGGAAGAAGAGGAAGTTGGTGACGAGCCTCCAGACCTGCGAGGGGCCCGCGGTCAGGCGGGGGCGGGCCAGGCGGGGCGGCAGGTGCAGGGGCGGGGCGGCCTCACCTGGAACTTCCGGAGCACGAGGTGCGGGTTGAAGTAGAGCTGGAAAGGGCTGAGGAGCTCCAGCTGCTGCGGAACCAGGGGGGCGTCAGGGGCTGCCCGGGATCCACCGTAACCAAGGCGACCCCCGCCCCGGGCTGTAACGATGGCGACCCCCCTCCCAGGCTGTAACCGTGGCGACAACCCGCCCACCCGCCTGGCTCCAGACCGCAGCAGTGGTGAGGACGCAGGCCGCGGTGTAGGCCCGTGTCACCTCCGGCACCTGCAGGAACTCGGCCGCCAGCCCCCGCCACGCCATCGACCCTTCCCAGGCCCGCGTACAATCTCACCAAATAATGAAATAGCTTGTCTTTCTCCTGTTCTCGTTAAAGGTCTTGCCCATGTACTTTATAATCGTAGTTATTTTAGCGTAAATGCTAAATCATATTGTTTTTGCTAGACATCCTCTGTGCATGCCATATAATATTCGAATAGATCATTTTAATAATTACAATTGTTTCCTTTTTGTGATTACTGTAACCACTTTAATGAACCATTTAATGCATAGTGTTTGGGTTTTTAAAATTGTTCTTCCCGGTATAAATTCCCAAGAGTAGGATAATTGGGTCAAAATATATGAACATATTTATGGATCCTGATATATATTTCCAAGTATTTTCCACAAGAGAGATTAATCAGTTTGCAAGTGGCCGTCTGCAATATGGGGGAACAAATCTTGCCTCAACTTTTCTGCATTAGGCATTATATTTTATTAATCTCTTATTGATCCGATCGTGGCTCTTCCATCACATTTTTTCGAATGACGCACTAAGTGGGATCCTGCCTGACCCGCGTCCCGCCGGGCTCGGGGCCTGCGCTACGTCGCCCCCTGCCGCCCATTGTGACGCCGGCCGCGGGCCGGGTCCCCGAGGCGGGAGGCGACGGGGCAGAGCCCGGAGAGCCATGGCCGAGACGCAGGAGCTGCTGCTGCAGCTGCAGAAGGACAACCGCGACGGACGCCTGCGGAAGCAGGAGCTGGAGGAGCTGGTGCGCGGGCTCGAGGCAGAAAGCGAGAGCCTCACCGGGCGCCTGCAGGAGCTGCGCGAGTGCGAGCGCAGGTGTCGGGGAGCGCGGCTCCCCCGGGCGGGCTGGGCGCGCCGGGGTCAATCCTGCGGACCGCGGCCCCGGGGGTCTCGCAGAGCGTCCGACCGACCCGTCGGTTACTCCTCCCCGCCCGGGCCCGCACTTCTGCTCCAGGCCGTCGGGACAGGGGCGATCTATTCAGGGCACCCACGAAGGGCAGCGTGCGGCGACCCGACGTGGACTTTCTCGGCCCCACCCGCGGCTGGTCCTTCCCCGGGGCTGCGGGAGTCTGAGCACCGCCGCCTCCCGCGGTGGCACCGCCTGTTTCCCCTCTGCAGCCTGCAGCGGAGGCGAAGCCAGGCGGCGCGGGCCCTGCGAGGGGAGGCACAAGAAGGGGCACGGGAGCGCGCGGAGCGGGCGCGCGGACTGCTGGAGGCTGCGGAGCTGCGCAAGCAGGACCTGGTGGGGGCGGGGCCCTGGGTGGGGCGGGGCCTGCGACGAGGGCGGGGCCTCGGAGAAGCTGGGACTGTCCCCTCGACCTTGTCCACAGGAGCAACACAACCGGCAGCTGCAGGAGCAGTGGGAGGAGCTGTCAAGTCAGGTACATTCAGGAGGTGGCATCTGTCTCTTGCTTCCCCTGGGAAGTCCCGCTCTTGTCCCTGCCTCGTTTCCGCCTCGTCCCCGCCTCCCAGGATATCCCCCGCCCCTAGAAGCCCCGCAAACCCGTCCTCACAAGCCCCATCCCCTAGCTCTTCTATTACGGAGGGGAACAACTGAGTCAGCAGCGCGCAGAGCAGCAACTCGGGGCCCAACTGGTGGAGCTGCAGGTGCTTGGTGGGGCCCCGAGGGCCGGGGCGGGGCCATGACGACCTGGGGGCGGGGCCTTGAGTGCCGGGGCGGGGCTCTGAGGTCGGGGGGCGGGCAGAAGGGCGCCTGGGCGGGGCCACGACGCCCCCGGGGCTGCAGTGAGGTGGGCTCCTGAGGGCGGGGGTCCCGGCCCTGAGGCGCGGCAGGTGCAGGGCGTGCCGGGGTCCTGACCTTCCTGAGATCCTCCGGAAGAAACAGCTGGAGTTGGTGGAGGCCAAGTACGCGGTGCAGGCGGAGGGCCTGCGGCAGGTGCGCGCGGAGCCCGGTCTGAGGGGAAGGGTCGCTTCGGGAGTGGAGAGGGGTGTGTCCCCCGAGTCTAATCCCGGCTCCCCAAACCCCAGGGCGCGCAGCGGACGGAGGAGGCCTGGGCCAGCTTCCAGGAGCAGAGCGGAGTCCTGCAGGTGCCGCCCCCTCCACTGCGACCTCCACCCCGCTTCCCCCAGAGCTGCGGCGGCCCCCCCACCACCACCACCACCGGGAGGTCTCCTCCGGTGGTCTGAGGCCTCGCTCCCGCCCCCAAGGAGCTGCAGGGGAAGGTGATGGAGGCGGCGGCTGCGCTGGACGCCTCGCGCGGCGGCCCGGAACTGTAAGGGGTTAGGACTGTTGGGGGTGGATGGCGACCGTGGACCGGCGCAGATCGCCAGCTCGAGGCCTGTCCCCGCAGGGGCGACTCGCAGCCTCGCCGGGCGCGGGACTGCGCGGGCTCCCTCATGGAGGAGGTGGCCGAGGCCAACTGTGTGAGCGTGGGCCCGGGGAGGGGCGGGCTGCGGTCGGGACCCGCCCCCTGCAGGGGCCACGCACACCCGCGGAGACCCGCCTCCTCGTGAGGGCCCGGCCCCGGGACCCCATCCCCGGGACCTGGTCCCCGCGTCCCCCGGACCGCGCCGCGTCCCCGCCCCGGCGCGAGCTGACGCCGCTCCCTCTTCCGCAGGAGCAGCGGCTGCTGGGCCGCGCGGGCGCGGCGGGCTTGAGGTGAGCCGGGTGGCGGGCGCTCGGGTCTGGGTCCGCGCCCCCGTGCGCAGTCCGCGGACTGCCAGTTTGTCCGTCCGCCCGCCGGTCCGCAGGCTGTGGGCGCTGGGCGCGCTGCAGACGCTGCTGTTGCTCGCGCTCGGCTTCCTGATGCTGCCGCTGCTCTACCTGGCGCTGGTGAACCCCGCCGCCTTCCGCCGGGGGCTCCCGCGCCTCGGCTCGGACGCCGCCTTCCGCCGCCTGCGCTACACGCTGTGCCCGCTGTTCGAGCTGCGCGCGCGCGGGCTGCTGCCCGCCTAGGGAGCATCACGCCGGCCGCGGCCGCCTGCACCTCGGTCTCCGGTGTGGTTTCTGGGCGCCTGGGGGGAGGCGGAGGAGAGAGGAGACGCCCGGGGGCGGGGACCCTGGCACCTCCGGCTCAGAGGGCACCGCGCCTTCCAGGCGAGCCTCGCGTCTCGAGAGGCTGTACTTGACGCCCCGCAGCAGAGCCTGCGACCCGGGCCAGGGCCCTCGGCTTGAGCGGGGCGCGCCCTCGCCCCGCGCCCGCGCCTTGGGCAGGCTGGCACCCAGGGGCCCCCGGCCGGCCCTCTTGGGAGGCCCCTTTCCTACAGCCCCTGCTGCTGCGCAGGAGCCGACTCGGAAGTGGGTCAGTATCGTATCACGAAGCTTGGTTTTTTCCTGCTCCTGAGCCTGAGCCAGGGGGCGGGTGGGGGTGCCAGTCCGCCCTCTGCGCGGAGGTCTGTGGCTCCCTTGGCCCGGCCCCCGGTGCGTATCCAGGTGCCGCAGGGCGCTGGGTTCTCTCGGGGCGGCCCTTCCTCCCGCGGGTCCGCATCGCTCTCCGTGAGTCCGAGCCGCGCCGCTCGTGCGCGCTCCGGCGGCGGGCCTCGTGGGAAATTGTCTCCTCGTTTACGTGAAATGCTCTGCTTCGTGGGAATGACGGACCTTGAGTTTCATTTTGTCTCATACAAATGCTGCTCTGCTTTTATCATTTACATTTTTTTGGTAGTAAAGTTGTTCTGTGTATCTCCTTGTGCACACAGACGTGGGTTTTTGCTATGGCCTTTAAACAATCGTTTTCTTGATTTGTAGGTGTTCTTTAGTCTTTTCGGGGTTAAATTGTTTATGGAATCCTGCGTATGAAATTTTATCAGATTTAAGAATTGCGTTTTGTGTCCTAAAAAATCCATTCTTGCCTGGGAGTCATGAAGATGTTCTCATGCTCTAAATACCTTCAATTGCTGCAAACATTTTGTTTACCCATTAATTATAACATTTTGTTGATAAACATTTTGTTTATTGGTTCATCCACTGGGGGACATTTGGGTTGTCTCCACCTTGTGGCTATGGTGACTAATGCTTCTGCGAACACTGGTGCACGAATAGCTGTGTGAGTTCCTGTGTTCACTTCTGTAGGGTGTGCGTCCAGAAGTGGAATTGCTGGATCACTGGTACTTCTGTATTAAACTTTTGGAGGAACTACTATCCTGTGTTCCACAGTGGCTGTGCCAGTTTACATTTCCACCAGCAGTGCACAAGGACTCTCATTTCTCTACAGCCTCCCAAGATTTGTTGTTTTCTGTTTTGTTTTGTTTTTAATAATAGCCATCCTAGTCGGTGTGATTTTTTTCTTTCAATTTTTTGGCATTGCATTCTCTAATTTAATTTGTAATTTATAATTACAAAGTCAAATCCCCAAAACAAGGCATCTTAGGGAAGTCTAGCTTTTATCCCTGTGCCCTCCACCCTGTTGCCCCCATGGCACTTAGAAGAAGCACTTGATTTTGTTAATGGACTCTCCTTTTTTCCCCTTAACTAAGTGAAATATATACAGCACATCCCCTCCCCTTTCTTAGATGAACACAGCGTACCACATGGACCTCTCTGCCCTCCTTTCAGCATCTCACTCTGAGCAGCGTGCGGTGTGCGTGTGTCATTCACGCAAGAGTATGCTGTGGGTGGATTCCCATGCTTTGCTATTACAAACAGTACCTCAACGAGGACCCTTCTGCAAACATCTTTTTGTATTTTGTCAGAAAATCTTTGAGATTGATTCCTATAAGTGGGATTGTGAGCCAAAGGGTGACCACATACAGGATAGTGCTAGATAGTACCTAGGTCCCCCTCGGGGTTGGACTGTTTTGCATTCCCACCATCACTGCATAGGAGGGTCCCTTTCCCCACAGCCTCGCCCACTGTGCATAGTGTCACCCTGGGATTTCTGTCAGTCTGATGGGTGAGAAATGACACTTCCATGTAGTTTTAATTTTCATTTCTCTTATGATCAAGGTGACCATAATTTTTATATTTAAAGGCCAGTTGCCTTTCTTTTTCTGCAAACTATTCATATCACTTGCTCATCTTAAAAATATATGATTGTAGGGTGTTTTCCTCCCTCCTTTTTTCAGAGCTCTCTCATAGCAGGCATTTTAACTGAGAGCTGTTGAATTTTCCCAGCTTATCTTTCACTTTTGTTCATAGTGTTCTTTTGCCATCCATACCTTGTTTTGGTAACAATTTACTCTCTTTTCTTGATTCTGGATTTTGGTAGGAAAATTTTGCCCACTTCTATGTTACTAAGGAAGTTCATCCATGTCTTCCTCCAACACTTGCATGGTTTCTTCATTCCCATTTCAACCTCTGGTCTGAGACTTATTAGGGTTTACGATGTGACGATCTTTTGCATTTCCGTATAAATTTTAGATTCGGCTTGTCTGTTTCCACAAAAAAGTCTGGGATTTCGATTGGGATTACACTGAATTTAGAGATCAATTTGCAGGGAATTAAGTCTTCCAGTGCTCGAACACGATGTCTCTCTCCATTTTTTATTTCTCTCAGCCATGTTTTGTATTTTTTACTGTAGAGGTCTTGCACATCTTTACATTTATCCTTAGGTATTTTATGTTTTTGGATGCTGTTATAAATGGTATAGATTTTTTTTTTTTTAGTTTTCTTTTCCAACTGTTCATTGCTAGCATATAGAAACAATAGACTTTTGTATATTGACCTTGTATCCTGTGATATTGCTGAACTCCCTTATTTGTTCTTTGAACTTCTCTGTAGCTTCCTCAGGATTTTATAAATAATTTTATTGTCTGTGAAGCCGGACCATTTCTCTTCTTCCTTTCCGGTCTGTCTACCGCTGGCCTCACTGCACTGGCCAGCACCCCCAGTACAATGCTGAGTAGAAGTGGCGACAATGGGCAATCTTTCCTTTCCCCCGATCTTAGGGAGGTTGCCTTTAGTATTTCATCATTAAGATGTTAACTGTGAGTTTTTCTTAGATGATCTTTATCATATTGAGGAAGTTTCCTCCTATTTCTAGCTGCTGAGTATTTTTATGATGGGTGTTGACGTTCCTCCAGTGCTTCTTCTGGGCCTATTGAAACGATCCTATGTTTTTCCTTCTTTCGTCTGTTAATGTGAATTACACTGGTTGCTTCTTGAATGTTAGCCAACCTTGCATTACTGGGATAACACCCACTCGGTCATGATGGTTCTTTTTATACATCATGTTGAATTTGCTAATATTTTGTAAACATTTTTGTATTTATATTCATAAGAGGGATATTGCTCTATAATTTTATTTTTTTGGAATGTCCTTGTCTTGTTTTTTTTTTTTTTAATTTTATTGTTTCCCCCAAAGCCCCAGTAGATAGTTGTATGTCATAGATGCACATCCTTCTAGTTGCTGTACGTGGGACGCGGCCTCAGCACGGCCGGAGAAGCGCTGCGTCGGTGCGCGCCCGGGATCCGAACCCGGGCTGCCAGCAGCGGAGCGCTTGCACTTAACCGCTAAGCCACGGGGCCGGCCCTCCTTGTCTTGTTTTAATATCAGGGCTATGCCACCCTCATAAAAAATGAATTGGGAAGTGTTCTCTATTTTCTGAAAGAGTGTGTAACATTTGGCATTATTTCTTCCTTAAATGTTTAGACCCATCTAGGCTTTATGATGCAAAAATTACACCTTAATAATTTTTTTGTTTAACACAGAAAAGTGCCTGAGTCATCAGTGTGATCAGCTCAATGAATTTTCATCAGCTCGATGAATTTTCGCAAAGGGAACACCTCTGTAGACTAAGAAACAGAATGGAATCATACAGTATGTATCTTTTTGTGTCTGGCTTCTTTTGCTAGATATCTTTAAAAGCAGTCCATGTTGGAGTTGTTCATTTATTTCCATTACTGCTTTGTATTCTACCGCAGGAATAACCACAATTATTTATCTCTTGTCGAAGGACATTTTGGTCATTTATAGTTTTTGTTGTTACGAATGGCGCACCTCAGAACATTACTGTCTGTGTCTTTTGGTGCCCAGATGTTCGTACTTCTGTTGGGTACATATCCAGGAGTGGAATTACTGGGTCATCGAGATGCTCAGCTGTAGTGGACGCCAGTTTTCCAAAGTGCTTGTACCAATTTATACCTCCTCCAGCAGCTTCTGAGAGTTCCCGTTGCTCCACATGCTCCCAACACTTGATATTGTCTATCTTTTTACATTTGGGACATGCAGGTCGGTGAGTAGGCATCACATTGTGGTTTTGGTTTGCATTTCCCTGATGACTAATGAAGTTGAACACCTTTTATTATGTTTATTGGCTATTTGGATGATCTCTTTTGTGAAATGCCTGCTCAGGTCTTTGGTCCATTTTTCTATTTAGTTGTGTCTTACTGATTTTTAGTAGATCTTTATGTACTCTGGGTATAAGTCTTTTGCACAGGTATACGTACATTGCAAATACCTTCCCAGGTCTGTGGCATGCCTTTTCATATAGTCCAAGTTAAATTTTTTCCCTTTAGGCTTAGTGCTTTTTTGGTTCTGTTTAAGAAATCTTTGTGTGTCCTGAGGTCATCAAGGCATACTATTCTCTTCTAAAAGCCTTTAAAGCTTACCTTTAACATAGAGCTCTAGGGGCCGGCCCCGTGGCTTAGTGGTTAAGTGCACACGCTCCGCTGCTGGCGGCCCGTGTTCGGATCCCGGGCGCGCACCGATGCACCGCTTCTCCAGCCATGCTGAGGCGGCGTCCCACATACAGCAACTGGAAGGATGTGCAACTATGACATACAACTATCTACTGGGGCTTTGGGGGAAAAATAAATAAAAATAAATAAAATAAAATTATAACATAGAGCTCTACAATCCACCTGGAATTGATTGTTAGGTCTGGTATGAGGTAGGCAGTCAAGATTAAATTTTTCTTCCTGTACCGATATCCAGTTGACGCGACACCATTATTGAAAAGACCATCTTTCCTCTACTGTCCTGCAGGGTGTCTGTATGTGTGGGGGTATGTTCCTGGTCTTCATCTCTGCCGTTGTTTATTCATCTTTCCTGGCACCAGTGAGCCGCATTGTCTTAACTACTGTAGTTTAAGGGTAAGTCTTGATATCTAGGGTCGTTGGTCTTCAAGATCGAAATAGCTGTGTTTTAATGTTTGCATTCCCGTATAAATTTTAGACTTGCCAATCTCTGCTACAAAACTTTCTAAGATTTTGAGTGGCATTTTCAGTGAAACTACAGATCAATTTGAGAACAAACATCTGTGTATTGTTGACCCTTCGAATTCATGAATGTTACTGTATTTGCTTAAATCTTCTTTCTCTCAACATTTATAGTTCTTAATATTTCTTATAAATCTTTCATTAGCTGTATTTCTTGGTATTTGATGTTTGGGGATGCAATTGTAAATGGTATTGTTTTAATTTCATTTTTTTGTGAGACATATGTACACACACACACACAATTGACTTTTTTGTATATTGACCTGTATATACATTGTAACCTTGACCATAGATTATATTTATAGATTATTTTGGACTTTTATGTACAAAAATGCCATTTCTGAGTTTTATTTCTCCTGTCCAGATTCTTAGACTGTTTCTTTTTATTGCCTCACTGGTCTGGCTGGGGCCTCCGTTACTGAATGCTGAATAGAAGTGGTGACAGCAGACACGTGTGTTCCTCCCTCTTTATCCAGGAGGCACAGCTTTCAGTATTTCACCTTTAAGCACGATGGGTTTTTACAGCAACCCTGAGGAAGTTCCTGGTCTCTGGGGTATAGCTGCGTTTCTAGTGCCCCTATCCTACGTGCAGACTGTGCTCCCTAACCACCTCCTCAAAGGCATCAGGCTCTTGAGTTTGTCTTTTGTCTACCTTGTCATCAAAACAGGAACTTAATTGTTCTTAAGACTTTTTATTTCATTTTGTTTTTAGTCTCTAAAGATTCCTTATTTTCTTGTGAGCTCACGGATTTAGATTTCTCCCCAGTACTCTAAATAGCATTTCTAGTTTTTCAAGATATGTAATTTGCCCTCTTGCTGGAATCTGGTACATAGCATTTGATTGACTTGCTTTTTAAAGCCAATTTGACAAGGTTCCTTTCCAAGTATTTTGGTTTGAAATCATTTCTACTATGTTTGAATGTTTTTCTACCATTTTGTAATGTTTATCCTGCTTTTTCTCTGCTCTCCCCCCCTTCCTTATCTTCTGTTTGATCTTTCTGGAAGTTACATCCTATATTCTGGTATCCTTTCTTTTTCTTTTTTTTTTTTTTGTGAGGAAGATCAGCCCTGAGCTGACATCCGTGCTAATCCTCCTCTTTTTTTTTTTTTTGCTGAGGAAGACCGGCTCTGAGCTAACATCTATTGCCAATCCTCCTCCTTTTTTTCCCCCCCCAAAGCCCCAGTAGATAGTTGTATGTCATAGTTGCACAACCTTCTAGTTGCTGTATGTGGGACGTGGCCTCAGCATGGCTGGAGAAGTGGTGCATTGGTGCACGCCGGGGATCCGAACCCAGGCTGCTAGTAGCGGAGCACACACACTTAACTGCTAAGCCACGGGACCGGCCCTCTGGTATCCTTTCTACTTGAACTTACATCATCTTTTTTTTTTTTTTAATAATTTTATTTATTTATTTTTCCCCCAAAGCCCCAGTAGATAGTTGTATGTCATAGCTGCCCATCCTTCTAGTTGCTGTATGTGGGACGCGGCCTCAGCATGGCCGGAGAAGCGGTGTGTCGGTGTGCGCCCAGGATCCAAACCCAGGCCGCCAGCAGCGGAGCGCGAGCACTTAACCGCTAAGCCACGGGGCCGGCCCTGGAGTAAGTCTTATAAATGCCCATCAGGTCAAGGTGGGCAATATGGTTGTTCAGGTCTCCTGTGTTCACTGACTTTCTTGCCAGTTCTGTTAATTGTGGAGAGAGAGATATTAAAACCTCCAACTCTGTGGAATTGTTTATTTCTCCCTGTTATGAGAGGTTCGGGGGATTCGACCAGAGATGTAAAAGAAACTTTCCACTCCAAACAAATGGACTGAAGGTATATTTTATTATATAGAGGAGAGTAAAGGCAATAGTCTGCAAACAGATCGGAATAGGTCAAATAATAAGAGGGAAAAACACCAGCTCGACTGGAAAGGGAAAACATCCACATCGACTGAAGGGAAATGACACAAATCAACTGGAAAGAGAAACACCAGGTTGACCGAAAAGAGAACATCGGTTACTCACAACATCCATGCCGCACTGCCAGGGAGAGTCCCTTCGATTGACATGGCTGGGCGGGAATTGATCATCAGAGGTTCTGGGCCGGATGTCCCCTCCACAGGTGAGACTCTCACCAGGCCTCGGTTTCCAGCAGTTTATATAAGCAGTTACAAAGTTTACAGAGCAAGCATTTAGTGTTTCCATGCACAAATGGTTATCAGTGGCGTACGTGCACTGAGCCTCCTGGCTATCGTCCCAGCCCGGCAGTTGTGTATGTGCATTGTTTACCCTGGTTATCGTCCCAGCCTGGCACAGATGGCCAGTCTGTCCCAGGCTATGACGCCCGAAGGGCCTTGAAATTTTTACAAATTGCAACTATCTCTGTGGGAGAAAGCCCAGTTCCCAGGAAAAAGGCCAGTTTCCACCACACAGAAAGCAGCTTTATATTTCTTTGTGCACTGGTGGCTGTAGGTTAATGGAATGGCCAAACATGGCTGAACTCATGTCAAGACACTCCCTTGAATTCTGTCAAGTTTTGCTTCATAAACATTCATGCACATGATTATCGGTGGTAAATCTTTCTTCCTCTATTTACTGTCACCTCAGGTCTATGACTTTAAGTGCATCTCTTGTTGTCAGCATATAATTGGGTCTCACTTTTTTACCCATGTTTATAATTCCTGCCGTTTTGTGTGTGTGTGTGTGTGTGAGGAAGATCAGCCCTGTGCTAACATCTGCCAATCCTCTCTTTTTTTTTTGTTTTTGATGAAGAAGACTGGCCGTGGGCTAACATCCATGCCCATCTTCCTCCACTTTATATGGGATGCCGCCACAGCATGGCTTCACAAGCGGTGCGTCGGTGTGTCCCCGAGATCTGAACCGGTGAACCCCGGGCCACTGCAGCAGAGCACGCGCACTTAACTGCTAAGCCACAGGGCCGGCCCTTGGCTTCTTATTTATATTTTTATTTATACTGCTCAGGACTGAACTGCGCTTCCTGAAGCTGAGTATTTGTGTTTTTCATCAACTCTGGAATCCCAGTAGTAGTTGATTGGAGCTTCTCATTCAACTTTCCTTTTCTTTATACTTCATTTTTGATAATTTCATTGTTCTATCTTTCATTGATTGGTTTTCTCTTCACCTATATCTTATCTGCTGTTTAACCAGTCTTTTGCATTTTTAATTTCAGTGACTTATTTCTGGATGTTCTATGTTGTCTTTTTTTTTTGGTTTCAAGTCTTTACTTCCTATCTGCCTAAAATAATTAGAGGGTCATAGTGGGTGGGAATAGATGGCTGCTGGGTGCTAGCTGCACAAAAATTTTGGAGTCCTGAAGCAGAGCATTTGAAAATGAACAAGAGGGAAACAGGAAAAGACTGGAGCAGAAGCAGGACACTGAGCAATGCCTGCGCCGAGGAGAGACGTGCACGAGACGGCCAGGTGGCCTGCACAGGAGCCTCGAGCAGAGACAGCTTTGGAGCAGGAGAGCGCAGTTGGGGAGAATACAATGTTATCTTCATCTGCGTGGTGGTGAGTCATATTTGTGACGCTCGTAACCAGGGTGCCTGGGCCTGACCCCCTCGGCACATGTGCTGTCAGACCGCCCCCCCCGCAACCCCCTTGACAGGGTTGGCCAGTTCTAGCTGGGAGAGTCCCTGGAGGGCCTCTGAGTGCAGGCTTCCCAGCTGGCCGGCCCTTACTCCATCTTGTCCCTGGACTCTGGCGAGGGAACGCTGCCCTCCTCCCTTCCCAGCACAGCCAGGAATCACCACTCAGCTGAATGTGCACTGAGGACTCCACACTAAACCTGATGTTCAACTTTCAACACAGTACTTTTTGGGGGTTTTTTTTGTTCATGTTGGTTAAATCTTAAGTTGAGCATAATTTTTCTGTGTTTTTTTTAATACACAAGAAAATACTTCACGTACCTATGAAATAAGACAGGGAATGTGTCCAATGCAAACAGTATTCACATCCGTGCAGAGACAGTGTCATCAGGTGATTGTCATTTCAGCCTCACAGGCCACACGTGGGCCTAAGGAAGGAGCGGATTGCCAGGCTCTGCAGGGGCGCACTTCTTTTGTCCTATTTGTCCTATAAAAATAACTCCACTGGATGAAATGACAGGGCCACGGGCAGTCCATCCCTTGTGACCACACACAGCGGCCGGTCGGGGTGGGGAAGTGCTGGCACAGCTCCATGATTGCAGGACGGCTTTGGGGGTGCCCGTGACAGCTGGTGCTCCGCCTCCGTCCTCAGTAGGGGATGTCATTCTGATAGTACTGGATCATGTCGTAGGTCCGGCTCCTGAAAGGCAGAGAGCAAAGGAGGTCTGTGAGGAGCCGGTGCCGGTCTGGGGCCCCTCACCCCTCTGAGGCCTCCATGACTGCTGCACCCAGAGAGCTGTACTTAGGCGTCGGCCCTACTCCCCTCCCTGAGGGTGCAAATGCAATCACAGACCCTTTGGCCTCCTGGCAGGCCCGCTTCCTTGGCCGCTCCTTCCCCCCGTGGCTCGTGGCCACGATCCTGGAGCTCCATCATGCCCCCATCTCCTGCTCAGCTTCCTGAGGCCACCTCACGCTCAGTGGGCCCCAAATGTGGGCTCAAGTGGATGGCCCCTCCTCAGCCAAATGCCTGCCCTCGGTCCTGGGGCCCAGGCACGACCCGGGAGAGTGTTATAGGAGCTGCCTCTATGCCAGGTGCCACTCTAGCCCCTCGGCCTGGCATTGGCCCCCAAATGAGTGGGACCATGCTCAGCCTCTGGAATGGGTCTGTGCACTCCTCCCCCATCACACCTCTCAGCACACGCCTGTCTTATTTCACCAACAAAACAATCAGAAGAGACCTTCCCCTCCTGCCTTCCCGGCCCATCCCGCTGACTCAGAGATGTTCTGTTCTGCTCGCCTGCCCTGAGCTCCCTCCTGTTCCTCTGGGGCACTCCTGTGCTTGCATGGCCCAGCCCGCACATGCCCGGCCTTTAACTGCTCTCATTAGGGCCCCCGGGCTCAGTTCTCGGTCTTCCTTTCAGGCTCTGGCGGTCTCTGCACCTCCCAGGGGCCTCAGCTCCTACATGGGTGGCTCCCCTCACCCTCCTGCTGCAGTCATGTCCATCCAGGTGTTCAGCCCAGAAACCTCAATGCCATCTCTGACTGCCACACCCCTGGGAGCCCATCAGGGACTCTAACTTCAGAATCGGAACCCACCTCTCCTCATGGCTCCACCACCCACAACAGCAATGGCCGACGGGCCTGTCCCCACCCTGCCCCTCCTGTCACTGCTCAGGCAGCAGCCTGAGAAGGCTGCTCCTTACCCAGCCCTGCTGAGCCATGCACACTTCCCTGGAGGCCCTGGGCACTGGCGGCTCCCTCACCCTCACAGGCTAGGCCTCACAGGCTCAGCCCCAGGTGGGCACAGTTTCCAGCCTTCAGGCCTCTGCCCGGTATTCCCCTTAGCATGTCTCTGGCCCCTCTAACTCAGCACCCTGTCACTCCGCAAGAGCTCCCTTCAGGGTGCGCGGGACCCAGAGTCTCCTGGGACAGCAGCATCCTCGTCACCTGGCCCAGCCGTGGCCCTGCGCAGGTGCCCGGAGAACAGTGGGGCGTGGTGGTGATGCAGGAGGGGAGGGCAGGAGGGGGTGACTCGCCTGTTGCTGAGGAAGCAGTTCTGAATGACCTTCATGATGAAGTTCGCAGCCTCTCGCTCAGTCATGTTGGGGCTGAACCTGTGCCTGGGGGAGAGCGCCACGTCAGGGCTGCCGCCGCCGGGCGCTCCCTCCAGGCTGCCCTCCCCTCGGGATGTAGTCCTGCCTGTAGACCGCACTGAGCGTTTGTGGGAATCTGTTCCACTGAGGGTCAGGCCCTAGGAGTGTTCTTTCCTGGGGACATTGTTGTGAGGGCCAGGCTTGGCCTATTGGGACAGTGTTCCCAGCCGGCCTGGAGGGCTCTGTCCCCTTCCCCAGCACCTCCTGGGTGGAGTGGCTTCACGGATGGGGCAGGACTAGCCTAGAGGCTAAGCCACTGTGGCCCCCGGGGCTCAGGGCCCAGAGGCAGGGCTGCTGGCACTGTATCCTTGAGAAATGAAGGGGCTCCTGGTGATGTCCTTGGCCGTGGCCAGCAGAAGACGGGGCATCTTACAAACATGGTCTGGTGACAGCGTTGCCGCAGGAACCCCATCTGCTCTGGGTTCCAAGGAGCGCACTCAGCCTTGATACTGATCAGTCACCAGCATCAAGAGGCTGCCATCTCGGGGACAACTGCCCCTCAAACAGCCTGTGTGTCTGCCCAGGACCTACTTCAAGAGCTTGATTTTCTGGCTGCAGAAGCAGGGCAGGCCTGTGTCTAACACGAGGGTGACCAGAGAGATGACTGCATCCATGTAGGGCCTGGGGAGAGGCAGGGAAGGGAGGTGGACAGAGGCCAGCCTGAGCAGGGTCACCCTCCCTGCAGTCCTGCAGCCCGGCTGCTGCCCCACAGCTTGCACACAGTGTGTGCTCACGCGCTGGCTCCCCCCACCTCCCTGCCGCCTGTCACGTCTCCCCAGGGCAGCCCTGCAGTGCCCAGGCTGCTCACACAGCTGTGACTGGGTAGAGCGGTCCTGCCTCGGTCCCCCACCCGAGGCCTCCAGCCCTGGTTTCTGTGCACGGCTGAGGAAGTGCAGGCGCACAGCTCAAAGACATCCTGAACCTCCTTTGCTTGCACCAAGCACTCACAATGCAGGCTCCGAGAGACTCTGGGGTAGGGTCCAGGTGTCACCACACACTGCCGTGTGGCTTTGGCCACATGACACTCTGACACCAGGACAGTGATTGTCCAGCGTGCAGCCTGGCGGGGTGGCAGGTGCTCAGGCTTGGCTGAAAGGCTGAATGGAATGCTCTGAAGAGGGAGCCCAGGGCACTGGCAAGTGAAGCCAACCCCAGGAGACCTCAGAGTGTGGCTGGACTCTAAAGCCCAGAGCAAGAAGTCGCTGGCACAGGTGGGCAGAGGTGACAGGAAGGCAGGGCCCAGGCACACCTGGCCCACCAGGTGGCCTCCAGCACCTCCCTTGCTCTGTTTGAACCTCAGTCCCTCCATCCACAGAGAGGCCTGAGAAGGCCCCACGGGACCTTTGAGGGGCTGCCCACCCTCCTCCCCACTGTCCTGGTGCCCCTACCTGCCCCCTCCCCAGGGCTCACCATACGGCCAGGTAGCCACGGACACACATCTCCATGAACCACTTGAAGGGTGTGGCCTCCATCTTGCCCCCCATGATCATCACCATCTCATCAGTCAGTTTGATGTCTGGTTCCCAGCCAAGGTTGCCTCCCGGGGAGCTTTCAAACATGAAGCCAAAGTCTGCAAAACCCCAAGAAGCCATTTGTGACGGGATCAGACGCCAGGGCAGAAAGGTGGGCGTGCTGCAGCCAGGACTCAGAGCCACTAGCTCCCCACACCCCAGGAACCAGCCACAGGCTATATCTTCTTAGGGGTGCAGGGGAGCAGCAGGCAGAAGAGGAAGTGGAGGTGGGAGCCAGGCCAGAGCAGAGACGAGGCCAGCGCTGAGTTGGATGAGCCGGTTCCACTTGGCTCGTTTCCACCCCAGAGCTCCCCGTGCTCTGCAGCCCTGGCTGCTCCCCTCACCCCCAGGGCCCTCTGTGGCAAGACCACCTGGCAGCCAACAGCTGGGGCCTCAAAGCTGGACTCGAGCCCTGACCCTGACCCTGACCCTGACCCCGACCCTTCGCGGCTGGGTGGCTTCAGCACGCCTGCTCTGCTGTGGGGTGGGGATCGCTACCCTGCCCCAGGCTCCAGGGGAAAGGGAGAGGACAAGGGCGGCGCTGGGCCTGGCTGACCGATGTGGATGATGTGGCCCTTCTTGTCCAGCATGATGTTGCCGTTGTGCCTGTCCTTGATCTGCAGCAGGAACAGCAGGAGGCTGTAGGCGGCCATGCTTCGGATAAAGTTGTAGCGCGCCTGTGTGGAGAGAGCCGGGCGCTCACGACGGCCCCTGAGGACTGCGCCTCCGGGGCCTGCGGGCGCTCTCCTGGCTCGGTGCCGGGGACCCCGGGGCCTGCGGGCGCTCTCCCGGCTCGGTGCCGGGGACCCCGGGGCCTGCGGGTGCTCTCCCGGCTCTGTGCCTGGGACCCCAAATCAGCAAGGCAGACCTTGGTAGTGGGAGTGACAAGTGGCTGCGTCTGGGGGTGCAGGGGGAGCAGCCCCTTCCTCCCACACCCATGAATTAGTTTTGGGGAGTCCATCTAGAGGCTCCTTTGAATCCCAAGCAAGGTTACGGGGTGCTCTGGTTTTACCCCCAAATGTACAAGGACTCAGAAAGCAGGGGAAGGGGGCAGCAGGGTGCTGGCTGGCAGGCGATGCTGGGGGGCGGGATGGAGCGCGCACAACCCCGGGTCTGGGGGCCGCCCTGCTGGTCACCTGCTGGAAGGCCAGGGTGGACTTGTCCCCGTACTGGCGTGTGAAGTAGTCGTACATGCCGAAGTCCGTCTGGCGGCCCAACTGGTCTGGGAAGGTGCAGTCGAGGAAGGGCCGAGTGCCGAGGCCTGCGGCCGACTGCGCTCCACCTGAGGCATCGAGGGGCAGCCGCCTGGGCTCCTGCGCAGAGAACTTACCCCGGGGACGGTGGCCACCACCCGATAGGGGAAGACAAAGAGGTCCAGGCCGACCAGCTGGAATATGTTTTTAAAGAGGTCGATGATCTGGAGGGCCAGCATGTCCTGGGAACCAAGGAGCTGTGGGGTGGTCGGCCAGCCTCCTGCTCTCCGGCTCACAAGATCCCCGGCGGCCCCGCCCAGTGAGGAGGGAGGAAGGGAGGGAGGCCCCAGCTGAGCAGGAGTCTGGAATGCCTGACCTCACAGCCCAACAGGCTGGGTTCGGGCTCCTGGGACCACCAGCTGCTGGGTTGAACACAAGGCCATGCTGCCTGGTGGGGGTGTGAGTAAGGGGCACCCGGCCCCCAGGGCAGTTTCCTGGAGGCAGCCAAAGGGTGTCCAGCGGGGTGGGGAGCCGCTGCAGAGGCCTCTGGGTCTGGCAGAAAGCCCTGATTTACTCTGTGGCATCTGAACCAAAAGCTGTAAGCAAAGACTCGTGTTTCTGCGTGTGAGGTTCGACCACGAAGCACACCTAGAGCCTCGGAGAGCAGGCCCGCTGCCGTTAGCCTGACCCTGGCCTGGCCCCACTACCTGTCGGCAGTCGTCTCCCACTTTGAAGATGGCCGCCTGCCAGGAGACCGTCTGGCCATCGGCCTCCTGCGTGCCATGCTCATCCCCGGAGTCCGAGCAGCACCGCAGACCTGCGTGTGGGGCACGGGGGACAGAGAGACTGCCTATTAGCCCAAGGGCAGTGAGAGGCCCCCTGAGGGTGCCGTGGGTGAGCCCTACTCACATGCCTAGAAGGAACCTGGGACTCTTGGGGTTCATCTCTGCAGAGCCCCCAGGAGGCCAAGGCCCAGCAGATGCCTGGGGTCAGCGGCCGGAAGCACAGGGCCAGGGGTCTCTTCCTAAGAATGTTTAGGCTTAAATGGAACTGAAGCCAGAGGCCCCCTTATCATTGGAAGTGAGGACCCAGGTGTGCCTGGGATCAGCGATGGGCCCTGTGAGCTGAGGGGCAGGGGAGTGTGGCTCTCTGCACCCTGGGCTGCCTGGGAGGACTTGGGGGCCAGAGTGTGGGTAAGGCCATGGAAGGCATGTCCCCACACTGGCCCGGGGCCACACCCCCTGTACTGGATTGACTAGTGTCATCCCAAAATTCATGCCCACCCAAAACCGCAGAATGTGACTTTCTTTGGAAATAGGGTCTTTGCACATGTAATCAAGTTAATGAGGCCACACTGGACTAGGGTGGGCCCTGATTCAATGACTGGTGCCCTTATCAGAGGAAGGACATTTGGACAGGGGCCCGCAGGGAGAAGGCCACGTGAGGACGGAGGCACAGGTTGCAGTGATGCAGCTATATAAGCCAGGGGACGCCAGGGACTGCCGGCAACCACCAGAAGCTAGGAGAAATACATGGAACAGATTCTCCCCTAGAGCCCTTCAGAAAGAGCAGGGCCTGCCGACACCCTGATGTCGCACTTCTGGCCTCCAGAACCCAGAGAGAAGCAACTTCTGTTGTTGAAGCCCCAGACTGTGGCCATTTGCACGCAGCCTGAGCAGACTAGTATACCCCCCAAGTCCCCGGCCACTCCGTCTCAAGAAGGTCCCTCCTGGACCCTCTGGCTGCCTTGGGGTCTGACCTCCAGGGTCTCTGTCACTGCACATGAGCTCTGTCCCGTCCCCAAACGAGGGGTCACACTGAGAGCAGATGGACGGCCATCATCTTTCACGGGGAGGATGATAAACTAAACCAAAAGAAACTGGGCCTAACAAGGGGAAACACTGAGATCCCACACGACATCAGATGTTCTTCACTGACCTTCTTTTTCAAGTTCACTAACTCCACATCGTTTCACCTTGAATTTAGCCAGATACGGAGCTTTTGCAGCACTGAAAAACAACAACAAGAACGTGGCACAAGTGATACAGCAAACAGCACGGAGAAAGGGAGCTGCTGGAGGAGGGCGGCCTCGCACCTCTGCATGGGTGTCCCGGACCTGTAGTCGATGTCCAGCACGATGGCCTCGGGGTTGCTGGGCAGGTAGCAGCCTGTGCAGGGACAGAGGGGAGGTCACAGGGAGCCCAAGTGTGACGACGCGAGGACACAACCGGTCCTCAGCACAGATTCTCCTTGCAGAGTCCACCCTGCAGACCGGGCGGCGCTCGGCGGCCTCTAGGTCCTCATCCGCAGCACAGACGACTTCATATTCCGTGGCCATTGAGGGTGCATCCTCCCTGATTCTGTGATCTTTCCCTGGACCCTTCCCGATACCTAATGAGGGTGCCACCAGCTCCCGGGAGACACTTCTCCCAGAGGATGCACCGAGTCCTCAGCTTTACAGACCCCGCCGCTGCTCCTGGGCTGCACTGGCCGCCCAGCACCAGCTATGGGGCTGCCTGTGCTCACAGGACACACGCAAGAGCTTCCTGCCCTGCTCTGCTCACCCGGAACAGTTCTTGGAGTCACCCCACTGACTGGAGCTCCCCTCTCTCAGCACACAAGAGAAAGCCCATTCCTGATCAAGGAACTGGTATTCCCTGGGGCAGTGTGCTCTCTGAGCCCCCGGGAGGTGGGAGAGCTCCCCATCAGGGGGTGGGCTTCGAGAAGGGGCCCTGAAACAGGAAGGGCTGGGTCTCCTGGGAAGCAAAGTGAGGCCTCGCTGTGGGGTGCAGACGGACTTTCCTACCAGGAAAAGGAGGGGCAAGGCAGAAGGCCCACATGGTTTCCTCCCGTCCCCTGCCCCTCCTTCACCCGCCAGCTCCAACCTCTCTCAGAGATGCAAGCTCGACTCCTCTGCCCTGGACCCCTGGCTCCCCAGTGCCTCATAACAAGATCTGGAACAAGACTGGGCAGCAGGGTCTTGCTGATGAGTCCCCGAGTGGATGCCAGGCCTTCTCGGAGAGGCTGAGTCATTGTTTGCGCTGGGCAGGGAGCTCAACACAAGTCAAGGAAAGGTCTAAACTGAGGCCCCGCACTGGCAGCCCCGGTCGAGGGCAGCCGGTGTGAACTTCTGCACAGGACCCCCAGGGTTTTGAAAAACGAGTCAGCACCAACGGTTAAAAATGGCGAGCTGTGCAGTGAAGTCTGGATTTCCGCCTTGACTTGAAAAGCACAGATCTGACCACACTGGGCTCAAATTCCCACACGGCAACAGCTGGCAGGCACCACGGAGCAGCTTCCCACCTCAGGGGCGGACAGCCTTGTCCCATAGGTCCCAGCACACCTGTGACACCCCCATCCCACCCCACGCCCACTGTCTGTGTTGTTCCTGTTACACTGGAGTTCAGGAACCTTCCAGAATAACAGCTGCTGCTGAGTCTCTCAGCCTTTAGAAAAATAGGCAGCAAGGAAGACAAAAGGTGCTCGCTGAGACGTGGCTCTCAGCTCACCAGGGACAGATTCTGGAGAGGGGCACGGGGCACCCCAGGGCCCAAGTGCACGAGCGGCCAACCATGATGCTGGTCTCCACGCCTGCCCTGCACCACCCAGAGCGGCAGTGGCCCCCACTCCCTGCCTGCAGGAAGAAGCCCTTCTCATTAGCCTCCTGAGGCCCCCTGCTCACCAGGCTGCACTTTCGCTTCAGACAGAGCCGACAGACAAGCTTCTTTCTCTCGTCACCTTTCGGGTAGGGCCTGAGAAACAGGACAGAAACACTCGGCTGTCTCCTGCAGGAACTGGCCACTAGGACTTGGGGACAGCCCAGGGCCCCCTCCCGTCTGATTGCCCTCTCCATTCCTCTCTTTCTAGTTCTAGCTACTCCTGAAGGCTCCTCTAGGAGACCACACACAGTGATCCCTGCCATGTGTGTGTAGGTTGCTGTCAGAGACGGGGACAGAGTTGGCTGTGGGGTCAGACAACTGTGCTCAAATGCTGGTCTGCTATCTAACTGCAGCATGACCTGGAGTAGGCCCCTCAGACTTCCTGCTCCCCTAGGATGAGGAGGGGAGGGGTAAAGTGGAATCCTGCACCTGCCATGTGACAGATGCCCAGGAAGTGCCACCTCCCCACCCCTTTATCTTTGTGGGCTAGAAGCTGCTGCATCACTGCTACACCTAGTACCTGGCCTGGGAAAGGGCCTCAGGAGACACAGGCTGAGCCATGGGGTGACCAAGGTGAGAGAAGACTGAGCACTGGAAAAGGAGGCCCCTGGGAGCACTCAGTGCTCCCCCTGCTGGAGCCCCCCCAGGCACTCAGCCAGCATCGATGACTGCAGGGCCCTGTCCCACCAAACGGGCAGTGCCGCAGACGTCCAAGGATGGCGTCAGGCCCATGTGAATGGAGGGCCCAAGAGGTGAATCAGTGCAATGACGATGGGAGCTGCCAAGGGGTCTGGTTTTCCTAATACTGCTAGGATCCTTCAGAACTTGGAGAGAGCAGAGTTGCCTCAAACTGCGGGACAATATCCGGAACGAAACTAAGATGTTTTCTGAAGTTCATAGGGCTGCGCATTTTGCTATACTTTCAAGAGACTTGAATCACCAGAGCAGAGATTCCCAACCCTGGCTTTCAATAGAACCAGCAGCGGGGAGCCCTGGGCGCTGGGACCTTTAAAGCTCCCCAGGCAATTCCCAGGAGCCAAGACTGGAAGGAGATGCCGCTTACTTGATGGCCCACACGTTGGTGATCTTGTTAAAGAAATCAAATTCCCGCTGGTAGAAGTCCTTGGCTGGGCCCGACAGGGAGCCTGTGATCTCCTCCACTAACTGCTCCAGGAGGTCGCCGATGTCAGCTGACAAAGAAACCGACAGTGAGCCTGCACCGCAGCAAGGCCCTCCAGGAAACCCCACCCATGTCTGCAGAGGTGCATCCCAGGTGTCCCTGGCAGGCACCTAGACCAGCTGTCCTGAGTGTGGTCTGCAGACACCAGGGGTCCCTGGGACCTTCTCAGCGGACCCCACAGTCAAAACCACAGCGAGAGGCTGTTGGCCCTCCTTACAGTGTTGACGCTTGCGAGCCTGTGCAGAAGTGGGGGGGGCCCAGGGCGCTAGTGGTCACTGGGTCCTCACGGCTCTGCTCTCGCGGTGAGAACAAAAGCCAGGGTCACTTAAAACTGTCCTTGGTGAAGCGATAAACAATGACTAATTTATTAAACTCTACCCGAAATACGCCCTTTTAATATTCTGTGTGACGAAACGGGAAGCGCATGAGGCGCCTCTGCCGCCACCCCTGGAGCACGTCGTGGCTCGAGGAGGGCACCTTGCATTCATTTGACTTGCAGGCTGAACTAACTGCTATTTTCAGGGAATATTGTTTTTATTTGAAAGAAAGACTTGCAGACAAAATATGTTATTCAGACTTAGTTGTATATGATGGATATTTTCTTGAAAACGAACAAAATGGATCTGCTGTTTAAGGGAAACAACCACAAAATTTTGGAAAACTTGCATCGGCTACTGTGAGTTTGACAGTTTCCCAACACTTACGAATGTTTCTGTTATATGAGACTGGTGGAGCATTAACTCAAGTGATTTTTAAACACTGTATAATGAAACGTGTCGACATTTGGGAGATCGGCACGGCTCACCCATCTACATTTTGTAAATGACCACTGCTGGACGTTACAAAGTCCTGCATGGGGATGAGTGCAGGGTAGGTCAGTGGGCTTTAATGCACAGAGCAGAAGTTCACGGACCTGGTTTCAGATTCCACATTGCAATTAACCTTTCAGAAACTACCACTTGTTGAGTTTGGTGCAGTGTCAACAGAGAACATCCACAGTGACCTGAAAGACTACTAAAATGCCCCTCCCTTTTCCAACTACACTACACGTCTGTGCAAGGCTGAATTTCCTGAGTTTACTTCATCCAAACAACATATTCCAACAGATTAAATGTGGAAGTAGAATGAGAATCCAGCTGTCTTTTACTACATTAAAGACTTTATGACGTTATTAAAGACAAAATAATGTCTTCTACAGACATTAGAAAGATTTGCAAAACTGTAAAGCAACGCCACTCTTCTCGCTCATTTTTGAGGGGTTTTTTTGAGTTATTTTTCACAAAAAAATACGTCTTATGTTTACATGTAATAGTTTATATTTTTTAAATGTCTCAGTTTTCATTTCGAATGTTGGTTAACATTGACAGTTAAAGCCCACATAAACCAAAGTTCCTCGAGGGTCTCAACAGTTAAAGATGAGAAGGGCCCTGAGATGAGTCTGAGAAGTCTGCCTTGGGCAGCCGCCTGACCCCTACATGGGGCCGCGGGGTCAAGCACGGGGTGACTGCTCGGGAGAAGCAGCTCAGCCGGAGCAGGAGGGTCTCACCCGTGCTCGGAGAGCAGCAGGAAGGGGCCAGCTGCAGGGTCACGGGGCAGGCAGGGCGTCTGGAGGGTGGGTGAGCAAAGGCTTTGTGAAGGGGGGTCCTGCTCCCACTGGGTGTTAAAGGTGAGGCATTCCCGCCAAAGGATGGGAAGTAGAGGCAGCAAGGGTCATGGAGGGCCCTGGAGGCCGAGGAAGGCTCTGGGCAGCCCCCAAGGTGTGAAAGATGGGGTGAGACCTGAGGGAAGACGACAGAGTACTCACGGTCTTTCTGGTGCCCCTCTTCATCTAGGTAGGTGTTAGTTTTCATGTTCCAGATAAACTGATACATCAGAAGCTGGGATTTGGACGCTGCCCATAGAATATACTCCCACACGCAGCCCATCTGTAGGAGACAAGGTCACCATCAGCCCAGGCTTGGAGCCCCTCTCCACTGAAAGAGACACTTCCTAACCCAGAGCAGAAGCTGACTCCCAGCACTTGCAGACTAAGGAGTCTCCAGAACAGGGTGCTGGTTCTGGCGCGCTGAGCTGAGGTACACCTGGCTTCCTCCTCCCCTACTTGTCCCAGAAGCATATACACATTGGATCCTAAAGAACGTTCATTCCATCTTTACAGAGTGGAGGAATCAGGTGATGGTTCCAAAGTCCTCCAAAAGGGACACTGTGCCCCAACCCAGATCTTTGGGGTGGGAGGGCTGTGGTGTACCCTCCGCCTCCCTTGTCCCCGGAATCCCACTCCTCATTAAAGAAGTAATCAAATCTTGCTCGGCTCCTGGGCGCTGGATGGGAAAGGCTTTTCTGCATCAGGAATGGGGCACACAAGAAAGAGGGTGCAGACATTGGGTAGATGACGGGCAGGCATGTTTGCAAGGACCTGAATAAGGAGCGGGGAGGCGAGGGGGCCTGGGGCGCCAGGCGATAGGACAGCAGCACAAGGTCCAGGGGCTTACATGCACTGTAAGGTCCTGTGCCCCACGCAGAGGGCACTGTGGTCGCCTCAACCTAGGGCCCAAGGATGCCCGGTGTCGCCGGGCCCTCCCTCCGCCTTCCGCGACCCCAACCTTCCCGCCAAACCCGCATCCACTCAGAAACCACCACACTCGGCGCCTCGAGCAAGAGCCAATGGAAAGTAGGATTCCCGGTGTCGGCCCGCCCCCAGGCGCTCGGGACCAATGGCCGCGGGGCAGCGGCGGGCTCCTCCGAGGAGCGCGCTCGGCAGCGGCGGTTGAGGGCGAGGAGCTGTTGAGGGCGAGGAGCGGCGGCGGCGGCGGGGAGCTCAGCATGGTGAGGCCGGGGCGGGAGGCGGCGCTGCGGGCCGGCAGGCGTTGGCGGGACCCCGGCACTGTCGCCCCGCGGACGCCCAGGCGGGAGGGCGGACGAAGCCGCCACGTGAGGCGGCGGGGGCAGGCCCGGGGGCCGCGGGGAGAGGGCGCGGGCGGCCCGGCCTGTGGGGCGAGCGGAGCGCCGGCGGCCGGGGGCACCGCGAGGCCCGGGGGCCCGGAACGGGCTCGTCCTCTGGGGTGCGGGCCCCGGGCGGTGGGGACCCGGCGTGGGAGCGTCCGGTGAAGGGGGTGCAGGTGCGGCGGCTCCCGGACATCGTGTCGTCAGGAGCCGGGGTGGCGGCGGGTCGTTGCTCGGCCTGGACTCGGGCCCCGGGAGCACAGACGGTGTTGGGGTCCCGAAGGCTGGGGGCGGTCTCCGGACCTCCCTCCGCGACTGCAGGTTCTCGAGGACCCAGAGCCCGTGTTCGTGGGGTCGTGTCTGCCGGGGCTGCTCACGTTAGAGATTAAGATGAGCCGCTTTACAAAGACTCACTTTCAAGCAGCACGTTACCGTAAATAACAGACCCCGCAGTCTGAACAGCCGGGTTGTCAGTCCTTGCGAGTGAAAACAGCGTTCCGTGGAAAAGCAGCTAGTTCAGCTGGCGACTCAAACAAATGCCCCGGGCTCCTCCCGAGCCGCTGCGTTTCGGCCTGTGCACAAGTGCCGCGTCCCACAAAACTTTCCGTTTTGTGGCAGTTCTCCAGGGAGAGATTTAGTACAGTTAATCAGCGTCTCTGCTGCATCAGGGACATTCTTAAGTGAATCTGGCTTTACTTTTTCTTCTTTTTACTCTGAGCGCGTAAGTGTGAGGAACCCAGTGACCACTGGTACAGTCTGGTGCCGCTGCCGTGATTCGGGCTCAGGCGCCAGCCGTTGTGTCCACCTTTGATTGTGCACCATCAGGCTGAATGTCAACACAGTGGAGGGACTAGTAACCTCCTAGTCCTACTGTGAAATGCTTCTGTCTCCCTGTGCCCTGCAGAGGTCTGTGGACCCCTGGCGGCCTGGGAACTCCACCCTGATTCCTCTGAGGACCTCGCTGGGTAGGGGATCAGTAGGAGCAAGGGCTCATTCACAGGAGAACACAGCTTCATTGTAGAGTAAAGGAAGGGGAGAGCAGAAGGGTCTGTTTGCACATTTGGGGCAGGAAGGTGTATCTTCTGGGTAGGAAGGGAACAAGGTGATCTTCCAAGACTATCGAGAGAGAAGTTGGTCTGGAGTTTGGAAAGATCACAGGAAGTTTCAAATAATTTTTTCAGAGAGGAGATAGAGCTGACTAAAGAAATGTAGATTTTAATGATCCAGGTGAGGTTGGCGATGAATTTGTAATTAAGGCTTTCTGTTGAAAGCTAGGAATGATTTTCCTGACTGCTTTGATTATGTCATTGGTTAGATAATCAGATGGAAGTGGCCTTGCAGACCACCTAGCTCCCCAGCCCCCATTCTGTAAATGAAGAAGTTGAGGGGCTTCCCCAGGTCACAGAGCTGACTCTGACCACACTGGGGCTGAGGAGTCGAATGCCACATCAGGCCTCCTGGGAGACACACTCTGTGAAATGCAGGGTGTCTGGATTTAAGGAAGGCACAATGATAATATGGATTTGAAAAGTGTGGTTGGGTGGATTCCAGAGCACTTCCCAGAGTGTTGAGGAATTTTCCTCTGGAGGAGGCAGTTCCTTGTCACTGGAGAAGTTCTTTCTGGAACTGAATGCCTCCTTCTGGGGTGATATGGGGGGACTGCTGCGTCATGTCGATCTTTGATGCCCTGATGACTCTGAGTTTGGTGCTTGTATAGTAGAAAACAGGACTTCAAGTTCTTGGGATTGTGCATTAGAATTTAGGGTGGAGGGGACACCTCAAGTTTCATTTGGTTTCCTCTCTGTATTTGTAAGGATGATGTGTCTACAACTGAACAAGTGGTTCATGTCTGTACAGTTAGGTTCCTGGCAGGAAACAGATGGTACATTCAGAATAGGTACTTTGGGGAGAATCTTTTAAAAGGTACTGTTTATAAAGGAATGGGCAGAATTTCAGGAAACCACCGAAGGGCAGCGCAGTGTCCCAGCATTCGGGGTGTCTGGGAGCCATCACCTCCTAGGCTTGAAGTGGGGACGTGAGGGAGTGGTCACTAGAAGTTGACAGGGTAGCTTTATGAGGAGCGCTGACTGCTGAAAGCTGTGGCCTTGATAAGCGGCCTCCAGCAACCCCTGGTGGTCTGGCAGGGAGGGAGCCCCGACCACACTTTCTTCTAACCTCCGGGTCTTTGCTGCTGCCTGCCACTGGCTGGAGCAAGCAGAAGCCAGAGGGCAAGGAAGCCCTTTGATGCAGTCCCCGTGGTCAGCCTCTGGGAGCCCAGAGCTGGATGGAGAACAACAGAGGGTAGATTGAAAGGGCAGCTGGGGGACACACACACACAGTGACTGCCAGTGCTTGGGCCATGGTGACCTGTGTCCTAGTCCACTTTTCCTTCCCTGACTCTATCACTTTTACCTTATTCTTTGGTCAGGACACAATCAAAAACTGCCGTATTCTTCAGAGAATTATGTGACTAGCCATAATGTGGAGTTTACTGTTCACATTACTCAGCTTCCACGTTTTAAAATAACCTAATTTTTGTACAGTAGCAAACACTTAGGTTCTGGGCTAACTCTGGCACTTACTAGCTAGGGTGGTTTAGAGCATGTCTGTTTTCACATAAAATGGTCACATAAGCCTTGTGGTAAATAAGGTTTGAGAAAGCTGTAGACACTCTGAAGCACACACACATGTTCTGCATGTCATAGAGTGACGATTGCCTTGAAGACGAGGGTCTCACCTTTATGTTCTGGTTCCCAGCGTGAGTGCATCTCTATCCACGTGGGGCAGGCCGGGGTCCAGATCGGCAATGCCTGCTGGGAACTGTACTGCCTTGAACATGGAATTCAGCCCGATGGTCAGATGCCAAGTGACAAAACCATTGGCGGTGGTGATGACTCGTTCAACACTTTCTTCAGCGAGACTGGGGCTGGCAAGCATGTGCCCAGAGCAGTGTTTGTGGACCTGGAGCCCACCGTGGTCGGTAGGTACTTGGGCATTCAGGGCGGCTGTCCTGGGATGGTGGGAGAGCCTCGCTGAAGCCCCACGTGTGCTCCTTTGAATCCTCTGCAGAAAGGTCGGACATACAAGCATATGCCCTTGGCCACGTTAGGTGAGAAACTGGAAGGTTAGTGCCTGAAATATCTGTGGGACTCAGGCTACCGTAAGGTTGGCCAGCAGGACGATGGGCTGGGAATAGATTCACTTGTGGCCACCTCAGCCACGGTCAGGTGGTTGTGTAGACCCTGTCTACAGGGTGTCCGGGCACTGGTCCCTCCTTAATGCTGTGCACTCTCTCAGGCTGGTGCACGAGTCTTGACCTGCATCTTAGACATAGAAAGATAAGTACAGAACATTCGTTGGGTTCCTCCAGATTAGGAGTCTGAGGTAGTTTCCAAGGAGAGCTGCAAAGAGAGCACCTTTCAGTGACTACCCGGGAGATGACAGAATGTCACCCTAAAGACTGTGAGACCCAGGCCACATAGGGTGCCCTGATGGGACTGCCCAGCAAAAGTCATTCTGACCTGGTAACTGTCTAGTATATAAGGGGGTTTTAAATTACACCCTTGGCTGTAGCTACGGGTATGAAAAAACATCCACGTGTAGAATTGCCTCTGTGCGGGTGTGAGGGCTCTACTCCCTTCCTTGGGAACCGGTTACACTGGCATTTGTACCATGAGCTGACTCTTCTCTCATAGAGCCATAGGTTGCAGTTCTAGTCTGTGTATTACACAGAGACATTTCCTATGAGACACGGATGCTGTTGACCTACAAGGAACAGCATGTGCTTGGGAGAATGGAACAGTCCTGAATCTGTCCACCCTGGTAAGTTAACAATAGGCCTTAAAGACTCGCGGCCCCTGTGTCCTCTGTAGATGAAGTGCGCACAGGGACCTACAGGCAGCTCTTCCACCCAGAGCAGCTGATCACCGGGAAGGAAGACGCAGCCAATAATTACGCCAGAGGCCACTACACCATCGGCAAGGAGATCGTTGACCTGGTCCTGGACCGCATCCGCAAACTGGTAAGAGGAGTGCCAAGAAGGCTTCCAGTAGATGTTGTCCTGGGTGGGAGGGTAGGCCTTGGATTGCGACCAGGAGGACGTTTTGGCAAAACCGAGGCCAGAATCACGAGTTCACAGTCTGACTCTCCAGTGCGGCTGCGGTGCATCCATACGTCTTTAACGTCTGCTCTGCTCTGCCTCTAGGTGTAATGCATGTTCACTGGGGAGGATGTGAGTCGTATGATCTTGCAGAGGAAGAGAAGTGACCGTGGCTGGTTGGAGGTGGGCAGTGTGGCTTCTGCAGGTGTTGGCTCACGTTCTCTGCTTTCTCTCAGGCGGATCTGTGCACGGGGCTGCAGGGCTTCCTCATCTTCCACAGCTTTGGGGGCGGCACCGGCTCTGGCTTTGCGTCTCTGCTCATGGAGCGCCTCTCGGTGGACTATGGCAAGAAGTCCAAGCTCGAATTTGCCATTTACCCAGCCCCCCAGGTTTCCACGGCTGTGGTGGAGCCCTACAACTCCATCCTGACCACCCACACAACCCTGGAACATTCCGACTGTGCCTTCATGGTGGACAATGAAGCCATCTATGACATATGTCGGCGCAATCTGGATATCGAGCGGCCCACGTACACCAACCTCAACCGTCTGATTGGGCAGATCGTGTCCTCCATCACGGCCTCCCTGCGATTCGATGGGGCCCTGAATGTGGACTTGACAGAATTCCAGACCAACCTGGTCCCGTACCCCCGCATCCACTTCCCCCTGGCCACCTACGCCCCGGTCATCTCAGCCGAGAAGGCCTACCATGAGCAACTGTCTGTGGCTGAGATCACCAATGCCTGCTTTGAGCCGGCCAACCAGATGGTCAAGTGTGACCCTCGCCACGGCAAGTACATGGCCTGCTGCATGTTGTACAGGGGGGACGTGGTCCCAAAAGACGTCAACGCAGCCATCGCCACCATTAAGACCAAGCGCACCATCCAGTTTGTGGATTGGTGCCCAACTGGATTTAAGGTAGGACTGGGTGATTTGGAGTGGGTCTGCCTGTTAGCAAGCAGCAGACCCTGCAATACAACACTGCCCTTTGCAGAGAATTCTCCTGTTCCCTGGCAGCTCTGCTCTTGGTCAGAAATTAGGGAACCAGAGTGATCACTTATTCAGTGGCATCTTTTGAACTTCCTTCCTGAGTCATCACACTATAGATCTGTGGTGACAGCTTGTTTTTTAACAATACAAAATTTTTTGAAGGATTTTTGTTCCCTTTTCTGGGTGATAGAATTAGTGTGGGAAAAGTAGGTTGGACTGAGAAATGTAGGCATATTCAGGGCATTTTGGTAATTATGTGGATATTTGAAATCGGGGAATTACTATAAACTGATTGCTGTCACTAAATCTTACTTCATTCCATAGTATGTAGAAAGTAAATCTGATTTAAATGTCCTGTGCAATATTGGATTTAAAGAAAAACTATCATGAATCTTTTTGTGAAAAAAATGGCATCATCTTTATTTCTCTCTTGGTACACCTAGAAATTCTGGCCTGAGTTTGCCTCAGACCACAGTGTGTCCCTACTTTCCATTGGATAAGGGACAGAAACCTTGCTGTCACTCTCCAGCTTTGTCCAGTACTCGGCCACTGAACCCTATGGATTCTTTCCCTTGGGACTGTGCTTCCCTGAGCCTTTTCAGGCCTCCTCTGCTAGCTCAGACCCTCACTGCTTCTGCTGGGCCTGCTGCAGTGGGTTCTGAACTAGGCCTTCCTCCTCTGGTCCTCCTCCTCCAGCTGGGGGATCAGCATGGTGGGTGGACCAGCCGCCTGGTTCTGTAAATAAGTTGTGTGTGAACACAGCCGCACCTGCTCATTGGCGTGTTGTCGTGGCTGCTTTTGCTGCAAAGACAGAACTGAGGAGCTATAACAGACTGCGTGGCTCACCCAGCCTAGACTATGCAGTGTCTGGCCCTTTACAGACAAGGTTTACTGACCCGGGCTCCAGCTGACCCTGCATGCTGCTGCCAAAACCTTTGGTCACGTTGTCCCTTGGATCTGAAACTTGGAATGCCCCCACTTTGGTCCCAGCCCTAGAACGTCACCCCCTTCCTCCTACTTAACACATACACAGACCACCTCCTGGTGCAGTGGTGGCAGCAGTCCCAGGACCTCTGACGGTGTGCCTGTCACCCTGCTCTGCACAGGCTGGCTCATTTGGTGGGAAAGCAGGGGGTATGACCTTCCCTCGTGATACAACCACAGTTGTGTCCTCTGAATCTGTCTGGGTGGAAAAGGTTTCAGCCACAGAAATTAATCCCCATCTTGTTGAAGCCTATGGAGAAAATAACATTCAAAGAATCCAAAGCAGTGTCCCTTTTCAGAAGGAAGACAGCCCTGTCACCTGGGCACCTGTCACATGTCACAGTTGCTGGGACACAGCCCTTCAGGCAGCTTGGGACCCAGCCAGGGTGGGCAACTCTGGGGCTCTTCTTTCCCTGTTTTCCTTGTCTGGAAACCAGCACCCTGCTCTCCTGGCTCCCTGCCTGGCACCAAGAAGGGCTCAGAGCCTGCAGGGTGAACCGAGCCTTCTCCCAGGTCACCAGAGGGGACCTGTGTGTCTTCTGTTTCCATGAAAGTAGCCACCATTTCTGAGTTTGCCGGAAGCTTCACAGAGTGCTTTCTTCCCCTTCTCTGGCAGGTGGGCATCAACTACCAGCCCCCTACCGTCGTCCCCGGGGGAGACCTGGCCAAGGTGCAGCGGGCCGTGTGCATGCTGAGCAACACCACCGCCATCGCCGAGGCCTGGGCCCGCCTGGACCATAAGTTCGACCTCATGTATGCAAAGCGAGCCTTTGTGCACTGGTACGTGGGGGAAGGCATGGAGGAGGGAGAGTTCTCTGAGGCCCGCGAGGACCTGGCGGCTCTGGAGAAGGATTACGAGGAAGTGGGCGTGGATTCCGTGGAAGCAGAGGCCGAAGAAGGGGAAGAGTACTGAGTGGGCGCGTGTGGTTGGCGGCCAGTCCTGTGCCTCCGCCCCACTATAACGTCACAAGTGTGCTCACCTATTAAAGTTTCTGTGTTAAACCTCTGTCTGTCATGGTGCTCGGCGGGGACACACTCATCTGCCCCCAGCAGTGGGGGGACCCCCGACTTGACGGGCCGCGTAGGGGGCTGGTCTGGGCCGCACAGTGCTGCGCTGCTGGAGCGGGTGGAGCACCAGCTACATCGGTGAGGAGCCACTGCTCACGTGACATGACTCGGGGCGAGAGTCAGTATTTCCCACCCAAGGTTTCAAAGCCTAAAGATTTAGTAAACGCTAGGAAAACTGAGTGAGGTTTTTCAATTGAATTTGCCATTTGTCATGCTTCTCCATTGATGGGTCATGTGGACTAAAGTATAAAAGCTTAGAACTGGAGTTTTAAAATCTGAGGTCCATGGAGGTTGGGGGGTGTCCACAAAATCCCTAAACCTATGGGTCAAATGTGTAAGGTCAGGACATGTTTTTGGGAAAAGGGTTTTTCGATTCTCCACAGCATTTATGACCCACAGAAGGTTAGAAGCTCTAGATCATGATTCACTGTCCATGGTCTCAGTAAAAGCGTCATCCTACCTTTCACTTGAAGCACAACGTGTTGATGTCTGTTTATAAAAGACCTAGTAATATGGATATTTTCTCTCAGAGCCGAACTTGAGGTCCAGGAGGGTGAAGTCACTGGTTTAAGTCACTTGGTTAGTTCAGCTGTAGCATAACTGGGACCAGCACACAGAACTAGTTCTAAATCTTTGTGCCTTAATATATTCAAAAGGTGACAGAAAATGTCTTGAACGGACCCTCAATTTTTCAAAAAGGTTTATTAGCAACTGGAGGAAGCCACACACAGCTTCTGCTGGGGGGATGGGGAGCCCACAGCTGGGTGGTGTGAGAAGTCTCCACCCGTCTCAGGTGCTGCTCCGCGTGGGGCTCTTCCCCGGTCCACCCCCCTTGGGCAGCCTGGTGGCACTGGGCTGGCGGGGCATCCTCTGGCTGGATCCTTCCCGGCCGCCACGTTCTGCCAGTGCCATGCCTCCACCTCGAGCACTGCTGCCTTTGTTTCTCCCTGAGCAGACAGAACACCACCGTCAGGAACCCGGGCAAGCCCCACGGTCACAGCGCACCTACTGTGTTTGTGTTCTCTGAGCAACATTTACATTGAGGACATTTCTGTCACGGTCCTTTCAGCCGAGGACCCTATGGCAGCCCTGAGGGTGAGGACTGCCTGGAGACAGCACATCCAGGAAGAGTCCTTGGCAGAGTGTAGGAGGCCTTCCTAGGACGGAGGCAATGCCAGGAGCAATGGGGAAAGTTCTGGTGGTGAATTTAGGGGAAGGGGAGCTCAGCCTGGTGACTCCTGCCCTGGAAAGCGCAGGCGGTCGGCCCTGACCGCCAGCAGCATGGGACGGCTCCCTGCAGGGCCGCTGGTCTCCCCCCACAGGCCCTCTCCTCCTCTCCGGATCCCCCACATCTGAACGGATCAGGAAGCACGTCAGTCATCAAGTACGGAAGTCAGGCTTTGGGATCTGCATCTGGAGAGCTCTTTCTCACACGTTTCCCGCCCTCCCTCAGGATTCTGCACACATTCCGTGGTCGAGCCTCCTGCTCCCAGGGTCACTCCTGGGCCCGTGATGGCTCTGCCGTGGCTCGACCGCTCGAGCCTCGTCCTGACCACGGGAGTCACACGCAGACGGAGACTCCACATACGGAGCCCACAGGTTCAGCTACACCTTGATGTGTCCTTTGCTTTCTTTATTCTCTTTGTGAAGAGAGCCAGGAAGCTCTGCAGCCACACCTGGGCCAGAGTTCATTAAAGGAGTAGCTGCCCCGGGGTTCGGGGGTGACAGCATCAGCGAGACCAAGAGGACCCCACGGGGACAAAACGTCCCCAGGAACAGGCTCGTCCACTGGGTCACAGCCCCTCCCCATTGGGCCTGCCCCAGGCAGGGTTCTCCTCTGCTCCACCCTAGCAGGGTCTGCCCTGCGGGCTCTGACCAGGGCAGGTGTGCCCTGCTTGACCCCCAGACTCCATCCCGATTCTTAGTCAAATAGGCTGCAACGGGGAATTGTGAGTTCTTGGAGAAAAGACACAAGGAAGTTTCTTAGGAGCCTCTTAGGTCACTTCTGTGTCACCATTTGTCACCTTGAGCAAGCAGAGGCGTCTGCATTTGACACTGCAGACCCTGGCTCCTCCAGAAGGACATCAGACTCACGTTCATGCTAATACTGACAACTGAATTCTCCCTGGGATTCCTGCAGGGATGGGACGGTCCTTCTTAAAAGAATTTCTGGAAAGTTCTTCCTCAGAGAGCAGGGGGGTCTTTGCTGCCCGTGCGTGGGGAGGGTTATAGAGGTGACATGCTTGGAACTCTGAGGGCTCAAGTTTTCCCAGCCTCGCCTCCCTGGGTTTCACACTCAAGGGCTCACGTACACTTGATGAGACAAAGAAGTAATAACCGGTTACCCAGAGCCAAGGGGGAGCACACAGGAGCGTGTGGTGGGGTGAAGCTGGGCCAACGCAGCCTACCAGTGACTCAGAAAGACAGACACAGAGAGAACCGTCACCCCCATTTCCTTTGGTGCAAATGCCACTATTCTGGTCCCCACCGCAAGGATCCCATGTCCTACGAGAGCATGAGCCCACCAACCTGCAGCATCTCCCAACATGCTAGTGCCCCCCTGAGGCCACAGCCCTGCCCCAGCCCGGGCCAGGCAGAGGTAGGTCTTCTGTAGCCTCTGGCCTAACCCTGGGAGGTTAGGGGCCCATGGACTCTCCATGAGGGGCGTTTCCTGAAGGACTGGGGAGAAGAGCTCAGGCACAGCTCACCCCCAGCAAGTGGCGGCTCTCAGACATGGGCCTGACTGTGAAGCCAGCTTTTCTTCAGCCTGCCACACAGGTGAGCTTCCTCTCCCCCTCAGTATAATGACCTGACCCTTCCGGAAACTCAAGGATGAAACAAGAAAAGAGCAAATAATGTTCATCTTTAAATCTCACAAGGCCCATAAACCCCAGAAATGAGAAACCAATGTAACTTTGAGCCACAGAAGGCACTGAGAAACCTTCTAACAAGGAAAGCAGGCCATCATCCCACTCTGGGCAATTCTTGGAGCCCTTCAGGAATCACATGCTCCCGGGATTAGTGGAGAGACCCATTCAGTCTTCTTCATTTTCCCCATGAAGATGGGGAAATCGAGAATGGTCTGCAGGGCCTGGCAACGGGAAGACCTGCTTTGTTAAGCCTGGCTCAGCCACGCCCTCCCCGGGGGACCCAGCAAGGGACTTTTTGGAGTTGGTCACACCTGCCCCAGCTCCTTTGTGGAAGGGTTATTGGGGTGAGAGGGAATGGAGGGTGGGGCTGAGCCAAGGGTGACTGCAGGCTGGGGTGGGCCATGGTGGGGACGTGCTCCCAGGCCCAGTTCCTGAGGGGCCCTCTTAGGCATCAAAGACAGACAGCGATCACTGAATGTTAGAAACACTCTGGCTTTTTCTTCAACGTCAGTGCTCCTCCGATCCCCAAAACCAGCTTGTGGCCACTCAGGGCTCTGTGACGCTCTAATGAAGCAAACCCTAAAACGTACCAGCCTGTCAGCACCCAGGACTCGGGGAGCCCGTGAAGCTGAGGAGCCGGCCAGACCGGCGGGACCCACTCTGCCGTTTCTCCTTGGTGTGGCCCCCGTGATCGCCACTCACCATCCCCTGCGAGCTCTCCTGGCAGAGCTGCTTGACAAGGAGGATCTATAAAAAGCCCACTGGGAACTGCTGCTCCATGCCTTCCTGCCCGTCCCCCAAAGCGGTCTTTCTCCTTCGTGGTGGGAGCGCCCCCTCGTGGGGAAATGGGCCAGTGGGGCCGCCAAGGCAAATATTAGTGACTGGCCATGAGTGTGCAGTGAATGCACATTGTGTGAGGAAGGAAAGGAACAGGAGAACTAGGGAGAAGAGGGTTGAGAAATGAGGAGAGGAAAGAAAAGACGACAGCCCTGCTGCGGGAGCCACTGCAGCCGGGGGAGGCAGCACAGCAGGCCACCCTCAGGTCTTCAAGGCCAGCAGGCAGGGTGGTGGCCAGCACTGCTGCCCTCTCTGGCCGGGCTCACAGTAGGGCCTTAATCAGTGCTTCCAGAACACGTTACAGACACAACTACAGAGACCAACGTGCACCATGGACACACACACACACATGCACTTTTAACCCTGAACTGAGCCTCCACTTCTTGGAAAGGTGTTCTCCCACATGGACGTGCCCAGTGATCCCGCCCTGCTTGTGCACACATGGCCGTGATTTTGAATGTTCTGGAGCAGCGCTGTCCAATAGCAATGTGATGCAAGCCACATGTGTAATTTTAAATTTTCTAGTAGCCACTAGAAAATTTAGTAATTTTTACTTTAAAAAGTAAATTTTTACTTTAAAAAGTAAAAATTCCAGTAATTTTTTAAAGTACTTTTAGTAGTTTAGTACTAAATTCTAGTACTTTTTACTTTAAAAAGTAAAAAGAAACAGGAAATCTTTTAAATAATCTGTTTTAATTAACCCCAAATATCCAATATATGATCATTTCAGCATGGAGTCAATATGAAAGTTATTCGTGAGGTGGTCCACTCCCTCTGTGCTGATCCTCCAGCATCCGGGCATGCGCTCTGCACCTACACTCCCAGCGCGTCTCAGCCGCACCAGCCCCGGGGCCTGTGGCTCCCTCACTGGACGGCGCAGCTCCCCGTGAGGCTCACGGCTTCTGCTCACCAAGTTCATCTCACACATCCTGAGGGACGTCTTTTTAAAACATACAGTTGCCCTAAACTTCAACAGAGAGCACTCCACTGCATTTAACTTCTCCTCAGTGACCCCCATCCTCACCATGACAAGCATTACCTCCCTGTGCTTTCGGGGTCTTCTGTTCCCCCTTTTCTACCGGAAAAGGCAGAAATGAGTGAGCTTGACGATGACAGTCCCCACAGGTCACCTCGATGGCTGGGGGTCAGGAACCCAGACAGAGTCAAGCCCCTGAGTGGGGTCCAGCCCACGGCCTGGAGCAACTGCACACCCCGATTCTGTGGGAAACCTAAGGCCAGTGAGTGCCCACAACCCCAGGCCCCCGTCGTCTTCCTGGGCCACCACAGGCCCCACAGCGGGGTCACTCTGACACCTCTTTATTTCTCCACCCCAGATCCTGCCATTAATGAGGTGGCCCGAAGGTCTCTGTGACAGATGCTGTGACATGTGGCCTCAGAGAGCTGTCTTGTCTGGTGGCCTCTGCCTCTCGGCCACAGCACATTCCTGGCATGGCCCCTTATCTACCTGCTCCCCTTTCCCACTCCTCCCCATCAAACCCCTCCCAGGCTGCCCTCTACCCCACCAGGCATCTCCCCAGGGCCTCCGTGTCCTGGTCTCCTGGCTGCTGGCCGCCCAGCCCAGCAGGACCCAAGGCCTGAGCACTTGAGGAGAGAACGACCCTGTGGAGCCCAGCGCTCCACTCCTGTCCCCGGGCTTGGGGCTTCCTCCCCACCTCCCTCAGAGCTCCCTCGGATCCTCCCACCCCCTCTATGCCAGTGCTCCCAGCGCCATTCCCACGGCACACCTCCTGACTCCCCGCTCTCTCCCTCTCCCCACACCCCCAGCTCAGGCCCGGCTCCCACCAGTGGCCTGGATCCAGGCTCTGCATCTGCCTCCCACCTGCCCTTCCTCTCTCAGCCCCTCCCCACCACCCCACCTGCAGGGCTGCAGGGCAAGGAGACTGCAGCTGGCACCGAGGGCCCCCCGCCTGCTTAACCCTTACTGCTCCAGCAAGGCTAGCGGCACTGGCCTCCTCCCGTCCGTTACTGTCGCTTTATCTGGCCACCTCCCTCCCTGGACCAAGAGCATGTCCCTCTCGCAGTCCCACTGCGCCCTCAGCACTAGAGCCAGCCTGGCACCCAGAGTCCTGAGTGAGTGGGACCCAACACCCCCTCAAGTGAGGAGGGCTCTGTTCCCTATTTCTCTCTCCCTCTGGAAACTCACCCATCGATTCCTCAGTCCAGCCTCTAGTCCACCCACCCTTCCCCTGACCTGCCCCTCGGCCCTTCCCCACTCCTCCCTGGCCCCTGCTCCAGGTGGCACCTGGAACTTCCAGGTGGGCGATATAGGGAGGGGCATGAAGGAGGGCGAAGCCAGAGCACCTGTGGGATCAGGACCTCCCTCACACGCCCCTGGCAATGCCTGGAAGGTACCGCCTGCTCAGGAACTAGGCAGAAAAAAAGAATCACAGTCTATCCTCCAGGCTGCCCATCCAGGTGGCTGACAGCATCTATGAGACCAAGGTGTCTCTCACACTCAGGGCTTTGCTCTCCACAGCGCACCACGCTGCCCCTTCCCTGCCCTTCGGTCTGTTCTCCTCGGGGGTGGGGGCACCTCTACAGAGTGCAAGTCTCACTCAGCAGAATTAGCCTCTGGGGGAGGGGGTGTTGGTCTCCTTCTAGAAGTACTGCGGGTTGTCTCTAATAAAGTGAGCCATGAAATCCTGTCCTCGGTCTCTAAGCTGCACGGCAGGCCCACAGGGTCCTGCCCTTGCAGCTCGAAGCTGCTCTGGTTTTCTGGGGGCCACGGCAGTTTCCATGGAAAAAAGGAAGCACACCAACCCCCAGAGATAAACCAATAAACACAACCTGTAAAAGGAGAGAACGGGCAGCAAGAGAACCGGAGGGCACCGGGAGGCCCAGGAGAGAGAGGCGAGTGCGTGGCAGCTGGGCCATGGAGCAGAACTGGAGAGGCCGCAGGCCGAGGGGCCCAGGAAAAGGAGGGCCTTGCAGGGGGGCTACAGTTCTTGGAAGAGAGGAAGGAGGCCTCTGGAGGTCAGAGAGAGACAGAGAGAAAGCAGACAGAGCGTGGGTCAGTGAGGAGGCCTACATTTGAGTCCCTGGGGCCTCACAGGACTGGGGATGTGGGTACCCAGGGCCCTGGCACTCCCACCCACAGGGGTGTGGCCTGCCCGCCACCTAAACATCAGCCCCATCTCGGGGTGTCTGTGAGAGCCCTGGTGCTTCTGGCCCAGGAGCCAGCCCAGGAGGTTCCCCTGCATGTCAGAGGGTTTCTGATAGCCACTGGGAGTGGAAATGACACACAGGGAGGATGCAGTTGGAGCTCCACCGTGACATCTGGTCACCAGCACCTGTTCATTCCCCAGTCATGACCCTGCAGAGTGAGGAGGCCCCTCACACCCGAGCCCAGCGCTCTGCCACTCAGGCCTCTGCACCCTGAGCGTCTAGGGCAGCCAGGGGCTGCGACGCTGACTCCTGTCCCACAACCGGAGGAGGGAAGCTCAGCTGGCCAGACTCCTGAGCAGGACTTGGGCCGGGGTGGGGTATAGGCGAAGGGGTCGCAGGAAGGCTTCTGCCTAACCAGCTCTCTGAGCACGTCCCTGAAGGCTGTACAAACTGTGAGAACACGAACCAAAGCAGTCTTGTTCCCGCGTTTGTGGAGTGAAGGCAGGAGCCCAGAGGTGAGAAGTGGCTGAGGCAGCGAAAGTCCCGGATGAGGCCCAGCCTACTCGGGCCTCCCTGGGGCACCCCCTCTGAGCCCACCCGATCTGGACGTGCTCTCTCAAGGGCGGCAGCCAAGCCTAAACTGGGGACTGGAGCCCAAGGGGGAGCCCTTGGGTGGCTCAGCGGGTCCTGGGAGAAGACCGACAGATAGGTCTGGCCACTGAGGGCCGACCCCGCGCCGTCCTGGGCGCTGCCCCCCTCCCCGCCCCTGCCACCTGGCCGCCAGGGCCCCAGGGGCAGGGAGTACCGGGCCCGAGTCTGACCTCTCGTTTCAGGTACGCTCGATGTGGGCAGGGACACGGCCGCAGGGTCCTGGGGCTCGCTCGCCAGCCTCTGCCCGGCACACATGGACTTGAGCATCTGGAAGACGGCGAGGGGCGCCACGTTCAGCTTCAGCAGGTCCACCAGGATCCTGGAGAGAGCAGACGCAGTGCGCAGGGAGCCCTCCTCGCCCAGACCAGGCTGCCGGTCCGACTCTACCCTGGGCTTCAAGGGGGTCCGACAAAGGCGGAGGATGGGCAGGAGAGCAGGAGCGTCGGGGGTCCCCCGAGGCCAGCCCATCCCCCCACGCGCCAGCTCACTTGAACACGTCGGGGTCGATGGCGCCGCCTGCCGCCTGCGCCAGCTCGTACAGCTCCATCTCCTCGGCGCTCAACACTTTCTTCCGCCGCAGCGCGAGCTTCTGCAGGGTCGCCTCCAGCCCTGGGGGCGCCCCCGGCCCGGGACCGGAGCCCGGCGCCGCCATCAGCGCGGCCGCGGGAAGTGCGCGCCCCGCGCGGCCCAGCCCCGCCCCTGGGCCCTCTCCTTCGCCCCCGCCCCCACCCGGCCCCGCCCCACGGGCGCCCCAACAGCGCCCTCTACCGGCCCAGGCGACCGTTCCATTCCCGACAGCGCCCCCGGCTGTCCTCCTCGGCAGCCGCACCCTGGAAGGCAGCGAAGGCTCGGTCTCCCCTCGGCCGTTCTGTCCGCAGACATATACCTGCCGGGCGGTGTGCTACGTGTGGGGGAAAACGTGGCCGACGCCAGAGACCCGCTCCTCGACGATCAGGGCTTCCCTACTAGGCTGCATCGGTCGTTCTCGCTTACGTAAGCAGGACCCAGCGCAGTGCTTGGCCCACAGTGTGGGCACTCAATAAATGCCTGTTGGAGGAAAGGCCGTCAATACACTCTGTGTAATTGCTCTGCGCCGGTTACCCACTAGGGGGCGCGCCTCGAGGGCCCTAATAAATGGCCTCTCTCATTGCGCGCACGCGCAGTCCTTGTGGTGGACACTGCGTGAGCTCAGGCGTAAGGGGCGGAGCTGCCCCCACTGCGCACGCGTACTCAGAGGTATCCGCCATAAACCCGGCCGGCCTTCGTTGTGCGCACGCGCCTTTTGAGGTAGCAGCCCGGAAAGGTTTCGGCGCGCGTCCTGTTAGGCCGGGGGGGGCCTGAATCCTCGCGCACCTTGATGACGACATTTCGGCGCCCGGTTGTCTCACGGTGAACTCCGTCGTCCAGGCGAGCGATGCTGTGGACCCCACAGGTGAGTGGCGGGACCGCCCCGTGTCCTGGCGGGTCCGCCGAACCTCCGCCGAAGCCGTCTGGTTCCTCCGCGAGCCCCGGGCCGGGCCAGCGGGGAACCCGGGGCCGGCCGCGCCCTCCTGCCGCCTCTCACGCCCGCCCCGTGTGCTCGGTTAACGCTCGTGAACGGGCCGGCGGAAGGGAGCTCGGGGTGAAAGCTGAGCCTCGAGTCGCCCAGCGGTGTGGGTCCCGGCCGAGCCCTCCTCCCCGTGGGGCTCGAGTTCTCCGAGCCTCAGTTTTCTCGTCTGTAGGACGGGGCCCCGAGGCTCCCTTCCCAGGCCGCTTGTGAGCCCCAGTGGGGGCTGCTCGGCTCCGGAGCAGCCGGAGGGAGGCCTTGGCACGAGCGGCGTGGGCTGAGGCTGCCGCTCTCGGAAGAACCCCCGACGAGGTGGGAGCCGCTCGCGAGGGCGCGGGTGTGGAGGCGGCGGGAGGAAGGGCGCTCGGGGCCGCGCAGCGGGGAGCGGAGGGCGGGCCTGGCCGGGCGGGTCGGACCGCGGGGCGGGGAGGGAGAGCCCCCCTTTGGGCGCCTCTGGGCTCCTTCCTGCAGCCGCTGCTCTGCGGCTGCTCTGAGCGAGGAGGTGCGCGCCCCTCTTCTCCGAGGCTCCGCCCTTTGCCCGCGGGTCTGGAGGTGGCGCCGCCTTGGTCGTTCTGGAGGAGCGCGGTGTCCTCGTGACCGCCGGGCTCCGGACTTCGGCGTGGACCGAAGTCCTCCTTAAAGCTGAGGTGATCGCTGGTTAAGCGCTGAGAAGGCCCGGGGGGTGTCCAGACTGCCGAGTGGCGGAGACGCGCGTCTCCTCTCCGCCTCGCAGTCGCCTGCACGGCCTCCGCGCCCCGGCCTCTCCCAGCCGCGTCCACCGCCAGCTGCCACCCCGGCGCCCTCCCGGCGGGCGGTGGGCAGAGCTGTGCAGGAAAGCCGTCGGTGGTAGCCCGTGACTCGCCGTGCTTCTTCTCTGCCCACTCCGAGTCGGGGGCTTTTCCGTGTCTGACCGGGGTGCGGAGGGAGGAATCTGGGAGCTGGTCCTGATTTTCTGACGGCTCCCTCCAGGGCTCCCTTGGGGGAGCTGCTCACCCCTCCTTCATTCTCAGCGCAGCTAAGACAGAGGAGACGTGTCCACCTGTCTCCGTGAGAGAGTCCTGAGGAGGTCTGTGTGTTTGAGTCTTGCCTCTGCCCTTTGCCAGCTGGGTGAGGGCAAGTGACTTACCTTCTCCCGGCCTCCATTTCCTCATCTGTGCTGACCGTGCAGGCTTGTGGTGAGGATGGACTTTCTGTTCTTGCTTAGCAAACTTGGCAGCTTAAAGCTACCTCCATGTATTATCTCGCAGTTGTCTAGTCAGAAGCGCAGGCTTGGCTGGGTTCTCTGCTTAGGGTCTCACAAGGCTGAAGTCGAGGTGTTGGCCGCCTTTGCTCTTGTCTGGAGGCTCTCGGGAAGAATCTGCTTCCAAGCTTATTCAGGTTGTTGACAGAATCCAGATCCTTGGGGTTGTAGAACTAATCCCCTTTCCTTCTGGCTGTCAGGCAGGACTGCTCTGTATCGTATGGTCCACCGACTTGAGACTTGACTTGTGTCTGCAGAATCCTTTCAGGGCACTGCCTAGATGAGTGTATGATTGAATAACCAGGCGCGGGAATCTTGGAGGGGTATCCTTAGAATTCTGCCTACCACCGGGGACTAAATGAGAAGTGTGTGGAGAGCCTTAGAACCGGGCCTGGCTCATAGCGAGTGCTATACAAGTGATACCAAGTGTTACCAAGTGTTCCCTGCCACGACCTGGCTCAGAGGCTGGCCAGTGTGGACTGCAGAACAGCACTTCTGTGAAACGTGGGCCTGGCGGAGCGGTGTGTGCTGAGTTGTACACGTGTTCTCCTGGGCACTGTGAAGCGAGGCAGTTTCTGTGGTGTGGCGGGTGGCGAGAGGTCCTCTTTGCTTTTCCACAGCGCTCGCCTGAGCCGGCCATTTCCAACTCTCCACGGGAGGCTGCCATGGCGTTCCCTCACCTGCAGCAGCCCAGCTTCCTACTGGTGAGTCCAGCTGCATGAGTGAGTGTCAGCGTGATGATGGTTCTGTAGCTGAGACCCTGGAGGGTGCTTTCCACGGGCTTCAGGAACTCTCCAGTGGTTGTTTTTGGGGGCATGTGATGGAAATAACACTGGACTCTGGGTTAGAATCCTTAGGCTTGACTCTGCCTCCTGCTGGTGCAGGACTCTGGGTTGACTCAACCGCTGAGCGGTTTTCTTATCTATAAGCCCTGGTTTTCTTATCTATAAGACGAGTTGATTCAAATGCCGTTTCTCTACTTCCCAGGGTATGAGGAAGAGCAAGTGACAAGGATGTACATCCGAATTTTCATGTCTTGCAATTCCTTACACAAAAGTGAGGTGTTCTAGTAATCATTACTGTCATCAGTGACAAATGGAGGGACACTGCTGTGCTGGGGGCCGCCAGAACTGTACTTTAAGTAGTAAATGTGATCCTGAGAAGTTACTGTGTGAGGCAAATATCAGTGATGAAAGTTTCTAATTTCAGCTCCCAGAAGATACTTTTTGTAACATTTATTTGGAAGGACATTCTTCCTCAGTGCACCCTCTAGAGCCAGCACATCTGCCCCATGGCCTAAACAGCCCAGGTCTCTGCCTCTGACTGAGCCGCGTGGACTCTAGTCCCGTTTGGAGGTGGACACAAGGCCTGAGATAGCCTTGGGAAAGCCCTCTTGGTTAAAATTCTGGCGTTTCCTCCTGATCTTCGTCCATTTGCCCAGAGGCTTCTTTTCTTTGTGGAGAACAGGATAGATCTGTACTTTCCCTGCACCCCTTGACCTCGGGTACATTCCCTTAGTTCTTGTCCTGAATGGTTGCTCTCCATCACCTTCACGATTAGTCTTGACACTGAAGCCATCTGTAAATTTTAGCCTGCCTTATTTTTTTTGTTGTTGTTTTTTGGCTGAGGAAGATTCACCCTGAGCTAACACTCTTCCTCTATTTTGTATGTGGAAGGGTGGGAGGCTGTGGGTGGCCGGCACAGCGCTGGGGGGTGGCCCAACAACCCTGCCGTTTGCCCCTGACGCTGCCATCAGATCCGTTTGAGTATTACCTGTTCTTTGCGTTGAGCCTCATCACTCAGAAGGTACAGAAGGGATGCCTCTGAGCACAGTTTTCTTTACCGAAGCCCCCCCGTGAAGGGGGGGGGGCGCGACCCAGGGCTCTTGTTTTCACCCAGAGGAGGGGGAGCTTGGATTTGCTTGAGAGCCGGCAGTCGGCCTTTCCTTGTCTTGCATTTCTCCTTTTCCCTTCCCGCCTCCGTTCTCCGGGTCCTCCTTTCCTTCCTGCTGCAGCCTTTGCCCTTCAGGGCATCCTCACTTAGTGAGGACCACAGACTGCTGGGCTGAGTTAACAGGCAGTGTGGGGTGACCTGGGCACCCCAAATGGCCGTCAGGGAGGGTTCCCACAGAAGGTGATTGCTGAGTGTGGGGGCAGGGTGGAGGTGCCCAGGGATTCATGTGCTGGCAGGACTGAGGGGTCTAGTCAGGCCCTCTGTGGTGGGAGCTTTTCTAGCATTGCCCTGGGTGCTCGTGGGCCGGCCTCGGGGACGCAGTCCACGTCCCAGGGCTTCCCTGTGTTATGAGTCAAGCCTGCAGTTGCTGGGGTCAGCGGCCTGGGGCGGCCCCAGAGCCACACACTACTGTGAGTTTCATTTTCCAGCCACTCCCTGGGGCCCTGCACTTTCGTACTTCAGACTGTGCCTTTTTCATCCTCGTGGACAGGTACCTGTCCTGGTTCCCATCAACAGAAGGCAGTGTGCTCCCCCCCACTCTCATCCAGTCCGGGGAGACCCAGCCCCTTGGCCAGTGCCTGAGGTGGCCTGTGCCTGCTATTACCTTTAGGGCCTGGCCCTTCCACGAGGCAGTGGCACAGTCAGTGGGCATTGCTTATGGGTACAATGGTCCCACTCTGTGTCCAGGGCTTCCTGATTTTTCTTTTTTCTTTTTGTTTTTGGAGGAAGATTGGCCCTGTGCTAACATCCGTTGCCAATCTTCCTTTTTTCTTTTTTCTCTGCAAAGCCCCAGTACGTAGTTGTGTATCGTAGTTGTAGAGTTGTAGCTCTTCTATATGGG
This sequence comes from Diceros bicornis minor, assembly GCF_020826845.1. Classification (NCBI taxonomy): domain Eukaryota; kingdom Metazoa; phylum Chordata; class Mammalia; order Perissodactyla; family Rhinocerotidae; genus Diceros; species Diceros bicornis. The sequence goes on along the minus strand of NC_080774.1, from coordinate 29,841,410 downwards.
ACGCCACCTCAGCATGGCTTGATGAGCAGTGAGTGCCCAGGATCCGAACCGGTGAACCCTGGGCCGTCAAAGCCTAATGCACAAACTTAACAACTACGCCACCGGGCTGGCCTTGCCTTATTTTTCTTATACCTGAGATTCCCCAACCTCAGCTGCCGCAGCACAGACTGGAGGGTGGGATGAGGGAGGCCTCTGTGTTTTGGTTTTCAGGGGCCATCCCTGCACCGTCAGGTCCTTTGGTTGCACTGACAAGGCCTAGCTCTGGTGTGGGAACGGACTGTGTTCTGCCTGGAGCAGCCCTCACCACTCGCGGCACCCAAGCCCCACATGGAGGCAGTGAGGAGGGTGGTGGGAGAGACGAAGCTGAGAGCTCATGGATGGTCCTGGGCTGATGGTTCTGGAAAGAAAGGACTCGTAGGGGCCAGCCTGGTGGCGCAAGTGGTTAAGTGCGTGTGCTTTGCTGCGGCGGCCCCGGGTTTGCCGGTTCGGATCCCGGGCTCGCACGACACACTGCTTGTCAAGCCATGCTGTGGCGACGTTCCATATAAAGTGGAGGAAGATGGGCACAGATGTTAGCTCAGGGCCAGTCTTCCTCAGAAAAAAGAGGAGGATTTGCATGAGATGTTAGCTCAGGGCTGATCTTCCTCACAAAAAAAAAAAAAAGGACTTGTAGGCAGGCCGTGGAAGGTGAACCAGAGGCCCTGGGGTGAAGAGTCTTTTGTGCCAGTATGAGGAGGCTGGACTGCGGCTGGACTGTGCAAGAGGGGACTGTGCGGCCTCAGCCTGAGGGTGAACTGGGGCCTTGCCAAGCCCTAAAACTGGAGCCTCTGGGCCAGCTCTCCCCAGGAGACCCTCCTGCCCCGACAGCCGCTGCCTGTGCTCCTCTGACCCCTCCTCAACCTCGCTGGCCAACCGCCTCCCTGGGAGGCTGCAGGCAGGCTCTTTCCTGCAGGTGCTGCCCACCCCACCTCTGCTGGCACGTGCCATGCCATCACCCCAAATTCCCGTGTGGACAGACGTCCCCAAGGAAAGGGAATTGACAGGAGGAGAGTGGGGGGAGCACAGAAGTGGGGAGAGGCTGCCCAGGTGTTGATGCTGTGGCCGAGAAGGGGGACTTGGGGGAGCCAGGTTCACGCCCTCTCCAAGGCAGACTTCAGCTGCCAAGTGGTTTTCTGGGCCCAATTTTGTTTGCTTCTTTTAACATATAATTCCAGACTTACAGAAAAGCTGCTACATACAACATAAAGAACTTTCAGAGACCTTCACCTAGACTTCCGAATTGTTTTGTTCTCTCTCTGTTTATCTGCGTGGGTTTCTTTCTGGGTTGTTGGAGTAAGTTACAGACATGATGCCCCATAACCTCTTAACATTTCAGAGCGTATTTCCTAAAAGCGAGTGCAGTGGGCTTTATAACCACAGCACTTCTATCCAAATCAGGGCTTTAGTATTGCTACCAGGCCACCATCTGATCCTCAGACCCACTCGGGTTTCACCAGCTACCCCACTACTGTCCACTGCCCGGCTGGGACCCAGTGCGGGGTTACTCGCTGCGTGCAGTTATCTCTCTAGTGCCCATCAGTCAGGAACAGTCCCTCAGTCTTTCCTGACCTTGACGCCTGTAAAGCATGCAGCCTGGGTGTGTGTTCTTGGGTGTTTCCTTGGGATTAGGCCCAGGTTGGGCATTTTTGGGAGGAGCACTGCAGCCGTGGCCCAGGGTGTCTGTAGCCCATCACTGGGGACATTAGCTTGATCACTGGGCTAAGGGGTGTTGTCCAGGTTTTCCTGCTGTAAAGTTAAATAAGTACTTTGTGCCTAAATTAATTAACAAGGGGGATTTAGTGGGAAAATGTATTGAGACTGTGCAGTTATCACTAGTGTTAGCATCCCTTGATAATCCTTGGCCAGATAGTTATTAATAGCTTGGTTACCAAGTGATGATTTTCTGATGTCATCACTCTTGGCATTTATTAGTGGGCAGTCTATGGTGAGGAAGTCTTTTCTTCTCATTTATTTATTTGTATATATCAATGTGGACTTGGAGGTCATTGTATGATTCAACAGGCTGTAATTATTGCTGCTGTCATTGATTTTGATGTCCAGGTCGCCCCTGGTTATGCCAGAAGGAGCCTCTACCTAAGGCCTGTTTCTCTGTTTTCCTCAGGACACCAGCCATGCCTTTCGCTTCCTGTGGCGTCTACCATTACCAGCCTCCTGAAGTGACACATCTCTCATCAGACGTCTGTGAATGCAGACCCTGCCTCCCGTGAGATCTGGAGGTCAGAAACTCTGCTCCAGGTGAGAGCTGAGGCAGCTCTTCTCTGCTTCCATTTCCAAATAAACAGCTGAGCCACCTTCCACCCCATGGGGCAGAGGCCTAAAGACTGCCCCTCATCCTGGGGGTGGTTCTAAATTGTTAGTGTTTTCCTGCTGTGACGTTGAGGAAACAGAGACAGAAGAAAGTTACCCACCTGTCTAACCTATGTGTCATTGGCAGTGTTTTTCATCCCAGGATTCCCTCTCCACAGGGTTTGATTTTGTTTTTCTCATGGTGATGTAATTGCTGCCGAGTCTTTTAGTTTCCAGTGGATCCGTGTAAATGCTCTCCCCACCCCACCCCGCCTCTCTGACCCACTCCCCTGTCTATGGAGATGGTTCCTGTGATCACCCTTATGTGGGTGTAAACCCTGCCCCAGCAGCATTCTTATGATGCTGAATGGAGAGGGCCCACGAAGCCTTCACCTTGGTCGGCAGGCAGCCCCCGGCCCTTCCATGTCAGGGGATCCAAACAGGAGATGGCAGGGCCCCTTGTCTGCCATGTGCGGGCTCCAGACTCTGCCTCAGGCTTGGGCTGGCTCCCTCCCTCAGCGCACCGCTGACCGCCCCCCAGGCCAGCCTGTCTCTTCCCAGCATGGCTTGGAGGAGTTTGGCCAGTTCTGACCCTGGACTCTGGGGCTGAGTTGGTAACCAGGCGCATTGCTTGTTGACACCTGGAATGTGAATAAGATGGGATTCTGTCCCTCCTACCTTGTACATGACCCGTGGTGTGTGGGTTGCTGTGCTTTTTGAGGCTTCCATGTCATTGTCACAGCAGCACCGGGAGGTCGGGTAGCTGGAATCATCCCCCTGTTCACAGAAGGTGTCCCCAGTGCTTCCCCTGGCTCACAGCTAATGTGGGCTCTGGGCTCTGCCAGCCCGTGGGGAGGGCAGGTGACCAAGACATGGGCTTACAGGGAGAACCGGAGGGTTGTTTCCTGGACTGAAATGCTGATGCTCTTGTTTTATTTAAAAAAAAGTTTTCGGAACTATGGTAAAATACACATAACATAAAATTTACCATATTAAGTATTTTAAAGTGTACACTTCAGTAGTGGTAAGTATATTCGCATGGTTGTAATGGATCTCTAGAACTTTTTCATCTTGTAAAACTGAAGCTCTGTACCCATTAAACAACAATTCCTCATTTCCGGCTCCTCCCAGCCCCTGGCAACCACCACTGGACTTTCTGTCTCTATGAATTTGACTCCTCTAGGTACCTAGATAAGTGGAACCACACAGTATTTGTCTTTTTATGACTGACTTATTTCACTTAGCATAGTGTCTTCAGGGTTCATCCACATTGTCGCATGTGTCAGAATTTCCTTCCTTTTTAAGGCCAAATAATATTCCATTGTATGGATAGACCACATTTTGTTTTTCCATTCATCTGTTGATGGACACTTGGGTCGCTTCCACCTCTTGTCTATTGAAAATAGTGCTGCTATGAGCATGGATATGCAAATATCTCTTGGAGACCCTACTTTCAATTTCTGAGAGGTATATACTCAGAAGTGGAATTGCTGAACCATCTGGTAGTTCTTTTTAATTTTTTGAGGAACCACGATACTGTTTTCCACAGTGGCTGCACCATTTTACATTCCTTCCGTCAATGCACAAGGGTTCCGGTCTCTCCACGTCTTCACCAATGCTCGTTATTTTCTGCCTTTTGATTATAGCCAACCTCATGGATGTGTGGTTGTATCTCATTGCGATTTTGGTTAGCGTTGTCCTAATGATTAGTGGTGTTGAGCATCTTCTCAGATCCTTATTGGCTATTTGTTTGTCTTGTTTGGAGAAATGTCTATTCAAATCCTTTGTCCATTTTTGAATTGGGTTGTTGGTTTATTGATGTCATAATAGTGACAATTGTGAAGTTTTAGTTGTACATTATTGTTTGTCACTTACCATATAAATGCATCCCTTCAACCCTTGTGCCCTCCCCCACCCCTCTTCCCCCTGGTAACCACCAAACTGTTCTCTCTGTCCGTGTGTTAGTTTATCTTCCACATACAAGTGAAATCACGCGATGTTTGTCTTTCTCTGTCTGGCTTATTTCGCCTAACATAATACCCTCCAGGTCCATCCATGTTGTTGCAGATGGGACGATTTTGTCTTTTTTTATGAGTGCATAGTATTCCATTGTGTGTATATACCACATCTTCTTTGTCCAGTCATCAGTCTGTGGACACGTGGGTTGCTTCTATTTCTTGGCTATAGTGAATAATGCTGCAATGACATAGGGCTGCATAAGCCTCTTTGGATTGTTGGTTTCAGGTTCTTTGGATAAATACCCAGTAGTGGGATAGCCGGGTCGTATGGTATTTCTATTTTTAATTTTTTGAGGAATCCCCATACTGTTTTCCATAGAGGCTGCACCAGTTTGCATTCCCACCAGCAGTGAATGAGGGTTCCCGTTTCTCCACAACCTCTCCAACATTTGTTATTTTTTGTCTTCGTGATTATAGCCGTTCTCACGGGTATAAGGTGATATCTTAGTGTAGTTTTGATTTGCAGTTCCCTGATGATTATTGATGTTGAACATCTTTTCATGTGCCTGTTGGCCATCTGTATATCTTCCTTGGAAAAATGTCTGTTCAGATCCTCTGCCCATTTTTTGATCAGGTTTGTTTCATTGTTGTTCAGTTGTGTGAGTTGTTTATATATTATGGAGATTAACCCCTTGTCGGGTATATGATTTGCAAATATTTTTTCCCAGCTGGTGGGTTGTCTTTTCATTTTGATCCTGGTTTCATTTGCCTTGCAGAAGCTCTTTAGTCTTATGAAGTCCCACTTGTTTATTTTTTCTTTTGTTTCTCTTGTCCGAGTCGACATGGAATTCGAAAAGATCCCTCTATGACCAATGTCAAGAGTGTACTGCCTAAATTTTCTTCCAGGAGTTTTATAGTTTCAGGTCTCAACTTCAAGTCTTTGATCCATTTTGAGTTAATTTTTGTGTATGGTGAAAGAAAATGGTCTACTTTCATTCTTTTGCATGTGGCTGTCCAGTTTTCCCAGCACCATTTATTGAAGAGACTCACCTTCTCCATTGTATGTTCTTAGCTCCTTTGTCGAAGATTAGCCATACATAGATGTGTGGTTTTATTTCTGGGCTTTCAATTCTGTTCCATTGATCTGTGTGTCTGTTTTTGTACCCGTACCATGCTGTTTTAATTATTATAGCTTTGTAGTATATGTTGAAGTCAGAGATTGTGATGCCTCCAGCTTTGTTCTTTTTTCTCAGGATTGTTTTAGCTATTCGGGGTCTTTTGTTGCCCCATATGAATTTTAGTATTCTTTGTTCTATTTCTGTGAAGAATGTCATTGGGATTCTGATTGGGATTGCATTGAATCTGTAGATTGCTTCAGGTAGTATAGACATTTTAACTATGTTTATTCTTCCAATCCATGTGCATGGGATATCTTTCCATTTCTTTATGTCATCATCGATTTCTTTCAGTAATGTCTTATAGTTTTCATTGTACAGATCTTTCACCTCCTTGGTTAAATTTATCCCTAGATATTTGATTCTGTTTGTTGCGATTGTAAATGGGATTGTCTTCTTGAGTTCTCTTTCTGTTAGTTCGTTCTTAGAGTATAGAAATGCAACTGATTTTTATAAGTTGATTTTGTACCCTGCAACTTTGCTGTAGTTGTTGATTATTTCTAATAGGTTTCCAATTGATTCTTTATGGTTTCCTATACATAAAATCATGTCGTCTGCAAACAGTGAGAGTTTCACTTCTTCATTGCCTATTTGGATTCCTTTTATTCCTTTTTCTTGCCTAATTGCTCTGGCCAAAACCTCCAGTACTATGTTGAATAAGAGTGGCGAGAGTGGGCACCCTTGTCTTGTTCCTGCTCTCAGAGGAATGGCTTTCAGTTTTTCCCGGTTGAGTATGATGTTGGCTGTGGGTTTGTCATATATGGTCTTTATTATGTTGAGGTACTTTCCTTCTATACCCATTTTGGTGAGTTTTTATCATAAATGCATGTTGGATCTTGTCAAAGCTTTCTCTGCAGCTATTGAGGTGATCATGTGGTTTTTAGTCCTTGTTTTGTTAATGTGGTGTATCCCATTGATTGATTTGCAGATGTTGAACCATCCTTGTGTCGCTGGTATAAATCCCAGCGATAATGGCTTGTTGATAATGGCTGTATGATCTTTTTAATATATTGCTGTATTCGGTTTGCCAATATTTTGTTGAGGATTTTTGCGTCTGTGTTCATCAGTGATATTGGCCTGTAATTTTCCGTCTTTGTATTGTCCTTGTCTGGCTTTGGTATCAAGGTGATGTTGGCCTTGTAGAATGTGTTAGGAAGTGTTCCATCTTCCTCTATTTTTTGGAATAGTTTGAGAAGGATAGGTATTAAATCTGCTTTGAATTGGTAACATTCTCCAGAGAAGCCATCTGGTCCTGGACTTTTATTTTTGGGAGTTGTTTTTTTTTTTTTTTTTTTTTTTTGTGAGGAAGATCAGCCCTGAGCTAACATCCATGCTAATCCTCCTCTTTTGCCAAGGAAGACCAGCTCTGAGCTAACATCTATTGCCAATCCTCTTCCTTTTTTCTTTCCCCCAAAGCCCCAGTAGATAGTTGTATGTCATAGTTGCACATCCTTCTAGTTGCTGTATGTGGGATGTGGCCTCAGCACGGCCGGAGAAGTGGTGTGTCAGTGTGCGCCTGGGATCCGAACCCAGGCCGCCAGTAGCGGAGCGCGCGCACTTAACCGCTAAGCCACGGGACTGGCCCATATTTTTGGGAGATTTTTTATTACTGTTTCAATCTCTTTACTTGTGATTGGTCTGCTCACATTCTGTTTCTTCTTGATTCAGTTTTGGGAGGTGGTATGAGTCTAAGAATTTATCCATTTCTTCTAGATTGTCCAATTTGTTGGCATATAGTTTTTCATAGTATTCTCTTATAATCCTTTGTATTTCTGTTGTATCCCTTGTAATTTCTCCTCTTTCATTTCTAATTTTATTTATTTGAGCCTTCTCTTTTTTTTCTTAGTCTGGCTAAGGGTCTATCACTTTTGTTTATCTTCTCAAAGAACAAGCTCTTTGTTTCATTGATCCTTTCTACTGTTTTTTTGGTTTCAATATCATTTATTTCTGCTCTAATTGTTATTATTTCCCTGCTTCTGCTGACTTTGGGCTTTGTTTGTTCTTCTTTTTCTAATTCTGTTAGGTGTAGATTAAGGTTGCTTATTTGGGCTTTTTCTTGTTTGTTAAGGGGGGCCCTATATTGCTATGAGTTTCCCTCCCAGGACCGCTTTTGCTGCATCTTGTATGAGTTGGTCTGGTGTATTTTCATTTTCATTTGTCACGTGGGTGTGATGCTTTACGTCTCATGGAGAATATCTGTAGTCGTCTCCCATGATCCCACATTGGCCCTGTGGGACACACAGAGCAGGCGCTGTGACCCATATTTTGTGGTTCATGGCATTGAAATTTAGAGATTTTAAGTGATGTGCCCAGAGTCACAACACTGATGCAGTGGATCTGGGACAGGAATGTAGTTGGTTCCCTGGGGACAGAGACCCCTGAACCCTCGAGTTCTCTAGATCATGTCCTGGACTCCTGAAGAAAGGCTACCCTCCCTCCACTCCCCACACTCTCCTGCCCCAAGGTTGCTGCAGGGAGATAGGGGACGTCACAGCCAAAAGAGGGCACAAGCCTCACCAGCCTCCACCCACGCCTGTCAATTCCTAACCCAAAAGCTGTGACATTTCCTGAAAGAAAGTCCCTTGAAGGGTCAGAGGGTCCAATCTGTGTCCTCCTCCCCCAGCATCCTCACACATGAGCCGCCTCCAGGTGAGCCTCCTGAGGGGCTGACCAGTGGTCTGCTTGGCTCCCGTGTGGCTCAGAGCCCAGGCCTTTCCAAACCAGCTGCCCACATGGCACCTCTCTGACGAACTAGCTTAGCCTTCAGTGAGTAACCCTGGGTGAACAGTGAGTGCTGATTAATGAGGATGGTGAGCTGGGCTGGTGCTTTGGTGGTTTCTGGAGGTTTCATGGATGGAGTCGGTGTGCCCCACTGTCTACTGACCACTCATCTGAGTAGCCTGGACATGGCCTGGCTGCGAGCGGGTGGTGGCTGCACTGGCTCTGAGGGGGCCCCGTTCCTGCTCACCAAAACTAGTCTCTGCAAACTGCTCACCCCGCCCTAGAGCCTGCAGAGGCAGAGGAGAGAGTCCTGTGTCCTCTTAGAGGGATCCCTTCACAGCCACAGCCTGGGGACCCCACCCAGGACTCTCCCTGAGCATCACGCAGATGCCCCTAACCTCTGTCACCTATGTTCCCTCCACTCACTCGACCACACCGGCCTTCCTCCCCACTCTCCCAGCAGCACCCCCACACCCAGTGATCCTCTCCACACCCACCCGTGGAATCTCCGTCCTGGAACCCCAGTTTCTCCCTGTATAGAAATCTCTGGATTTAGACTGCTCATGTTTGGTTTCGGATTGTAACGCCTACACTCAGGAGAGATGACCTGTCATTCTCCTTCCCTGTAACGTCTATTCTGGGTGATATCAACATTCTCCTGATCCGGTGGGAGCAGTGCGGGCGTGTGCCCTCTGTGTCTGTTCTCTGGAAGAGTGTGGAGGAGACTGGCATCATTTCTCTCTTTTAAGTATTTGGTGGAAATCAGAGGAACCACCTGGGCGTGAAGTTTGCTTTGTGTAAAAATTTACTTTTGATATTTCTTGCTTTTTTTTTTTTTTTTTTTTTGGTGAGGAAGATTGGCCGTAAGCTAACATCTGCCAATCCTCCTTGGTTTTTTTGCTGAGGAAGGCCGGCCCTGGGCTAACATCCATGCCCATCTTCCTCCACTTTATATGGGACGCCGCCGCAGCATGGCTTGACAAGTGGTGCGTCAGTGCGCGCCCGGGATCTGAACCTGCGAACCCCGGGCCGCCACATCGGAGCGCACGCACTTAACCGCTTGCGCCACCGTGCCAGCCCCGATATTTCTTGCTTTTTAATTGATGCTTACTCTACATATTGTACAGTGCACAGGTAGTAAGTGTCCAGCTTTATGGTTTCTTATAAATATAAACATATCTGCTGCCAACACCCATTTCAATGCACAGAACGTCTCCAGCACCCAGCAGCTTCCCGGAGAAGGAGATCAAAACAGACCTAGCTTATTAGCTCACAGGAACGAGGCCAGTTAGTCCCTGTGTATTTGAGCACACTGATGACACATAATCAGCTCAGTCAGTGTGGCAGCACCATTGGGAGGGAGTGGAGCGAGCCGGAGACCTGGGAGAATCCAACGAGGCACTTTGGGATTTGCCCTGGAAGTGTGGGGGCAGGGCAGGGAAGCTGGGAGAAGCTTCCAGCAGCACTGAGCTCTCACAGTGAGAAACCACTGCTGCCTAGGGTACAGCGCCCATAGTAAGTCATCGACAGCTGCCTTCGTTTAGGGGGCTTTTCTGTATTTGTGTTTTATTTTATATAAAATATTAAATAAAATTGGTGGGAGATCAATCTTGTTTAATGTAAAAACCTGCAGCATTCAATAGAAAACCCATCTCTTGAGTGCAGGCTGACTCTCTACGATCCCCTGCTCAGTCACCAGTGCTGACAAGCTGACCCGGGAGAGGAGCAGCAGGGAGGTGGCCTTGGTCCTTGGCCTCGTGTTTCATTTCAGCCTCTGGACACTGTGCAAGTTCAGGTCCCTGGAAGCCCAGGCTGATGCCTGCACGTCCCGGCCTTCACGGTGTCAGACCAGAACCTGCAGCACACACACAGGTGCTGGAGTCCCTGGGGAGGCACAGACACGGCTGGAGGAGGGCTCCCTGGGGTGGCTGTGCAGGACCCAGAAGGCTCCTCAGGCCCTGGAAGTGACCTTGGGCCCTGAGATCCCAAGGTCAGATCCACGGGGCACTGGATCTTAGCTGGTCTTTGCTGAGTGTGTCTGCTCGTCAGCAGAGTGTCCATAAATGCCCTCCAGGGACAACTTCACCCGGGCATTCGGCCAGGCAGCCTTCGAGTGACGGGTCCCCTGGACAAAGTGATGGGGAGGAAAGGGGAGGCTCTAGGCCTCCAGGATGGAAAAGCCGAGCCTCACTCCCCTGGGCCCTCTGAGGAGCAGGAGGTCTGATGACAGAGTGGGCGTGGGGACCCTGTCCGCCCCACTCAATACAACCCATCATGAGACCTGCTCACTGAAAATGCATGGAGACCTGAGCGCTTCCCTTTTCCCCTGAGAATCCTTTTCCTTTCTAACACCCCAGCCAAACCTGCCTGTGCCTTTCAATTAAAATAAAATGATTATGCTTTAATAATAAAATCGTAAATTTCATATCCAGCAAGAAAAGGTCACAGAACACTGCTTTTGAAAATATAATACAAGGTATATTTGTTTTATTTACAAAATTGGAAAATAAAATGAAACTTCTGATCCTAATTCCGTATCATATCCCAAGTAAGCAATGCATTGACTTTCCTTCAAATTTTTGTCTTGTTTGATTTTTACGTATATATGAAAAGCCTCTAGAACTTCAGGCTGAGAACTGGCACCGTGAGGGGACCCAGGCCTCCACAGGCTCTGCAGACGCTAAGGGGCCCAGGGATTGGGCAGGTCGCGCCGGGTTTGGATCCTGCAGGGTGCCCCCTTGATGCCGGGACTACTGAGCACCCGCAGAGGTGCAGCCCTGGGCCGGGAGAACTGTCCTGCTGCATGAGGAGGAGCCTGGTGTCTCTGTCCTCCTGACCCTTCCCCAGGAGGCTGAAGTCGGGGAGGCCAAGCCCACTCATGCCATCTCAGCACACAGCTTAGCTGAGAGGCTCCCGCTCACCTTGAGAGGGTTGAGGGGCAGGACTGGGTCCTGCCGGCCTAGGACGTGGAACCACTGCAGGGACACTTCTCACAAAGAGCACGGTGTGACCTGCACCTCCTGAAGGCCTCCTCCCAGCTCAGACAGACGGTGCGGGGCTCAGGCTAGCCAGCTCGGCTCGTGAGGCCTGGGTCTCCGTCCCCCAGCATCTGTTCTCAGGGCGTCCTTCAGGTGCCTGCACTGGTCTAAGCGTCCACTCTCCCCTGCACGGTCATGTGGAGCAGCAGCTACCCCAGAGCCCTCCTCGGGGTTCTGGTTTTCCTGAAGTGCATTCGTTCACCGTCTGCTCATCCTCCTCCGCTCTCCTCACTCATGTTTCCTCTTGTCTTTTTTCTTCTTTTACTGTCTTGGTTCGTTCTCTTGACTCCAGGACAAGAGGCTCTCTGGAGTCAGATTCCTGATAGGATAATCTTTTTTGAAATTGTGTAACCTTCTTACTGTAAGGCAGAAAACAATTGTGCAAGTCTAGAGCCCCCCGGGGCAGGACAGCACCCGTGTGGCGGTGCCCAGGGCAGAGCCAGACGTCACGGGCCCCCTAGCAGGCTGGGCCCAGCTCCGTCCCAGCCATTCAGGGTTGCTCACAGGGTTCACTGGTGCAGACCGGGGTCGGGAGCAGGGCGATGCTAAGAAAGTGGGTGGGGCGGGCTGCAGAGAGATTTATAGACATTGAGATGCAAGGACCTCCAGTGCCTCGATGAGACCAGGTCCTTCAGGATGAGAATCACAGAAAGAGGAGATGGGGAAGAGCTACACAGAGCGGTTTATGGGAAGGAAATAAATAGAATAAGAAAGAGCCAGAAGTAGGAAATAAATTACATGCAGATGGCTGGTCTCTGTATCCTAATCCCCAGAACATGTAACAGGCTTGTGCCCGCGCAAGGGCAGGGATGGTGACGGAGCGGCCTGGAGCGGCCTTGGGAAGAGGGAGGGTTGAGTTAGAGTGGAGTGAGAACTCGGGCCCCGCTGCTCCTGGGATTATGGATCCCGACCCAGAACTCAACTCTGTCCTCATCTCTACGGTCCTCTCCCCGGGCCCCGAGTGCTTCAGCTCTGCAGTGAGGAGTGGGTCCAGGACCTCCAGGGCCCCTATCACCCTCAGATCTTGTAACGGTGACCAGGAAGCAGTGCCCGTGTCATCCTGCTCCTCCAAGAAGGCGTCGCTGTCTCCATGACGTCCTGTCTGTCCATGACGTTTCCTTCCCTCTCTCACCACCAGCCTGACCCCTCTCCAGATTCCTGTCCATTTCCTTTCTCCTTGTCAACCTCCACCACCTTTTTCTCTCTACTACAGGAACATCAGTGAAGAGATCAAGGATATACTGCCTTCGCCCCGTCAGTCCATTGATCGGTTAACCACTCCATCCAAACCAGGGAGCACCTGTCCTGGGCCTGGGCTTGTGATGGGCCCTGTGGGAGAGAATTACAACAAACTCCTCATGTCCAGTGACTGTCCTGCGCCTGCTACGACCTTCGGTAGTTGGAGACACTTGACCCTCACAACACCCCTAACCCCCCTAATTCCCCGGCCCGTTGGAGAGGATGCACACGAGCTTAGAGGTAAAGTAACTCGTCCAATTCCCCTTAGTCTGCAGTGAGGCGACAGGGGTCCTACGGCAGGTGTGGCCACGTAAATACACGGTACTTGCCAGGGTTTGTGGCACGTCCTGGAAGGACTGGGACGGAGGGCCGTGGGCAGGCCTGAGGACAGGTCACAGGGTGGGCGTGGCTGGGCTGTGGGCGAGCAGAGGCGGCGCTGTCTGGCTGCAGCTGTGGGTTCTGAGAGGAGCAGGGACGCCCTGGCCCCACTGCCCAGAGGTCTGTCCTGGGCCTGGTCAATCCCAGGAGACCAGGTCATGGGGCTGTGAGAGCCAGTGTGTGAAGCAAGCCCAGCAGCCCCTTGACCGAATCTTCTAGAATTCCCGCCACGCATGGAGGATCTTGAGGGCAGCTGGACAGGGACCTCTCCCAGATGGAAGCAAGTGCAGGTTTTATTCCTAGTCTGGGAGTTGGGATTTGGGTGAGGAGTGGAGGCGAGAAATGTGCCCCAGGATGTGCTCCCCGCTCACTTCTCCAGAAGGATCCGGGAGCATGTGCAGGAGGCTGAGAGGAAATAGTCTGCATGTTACCAACCCTGGGAGTGCGCTTTAAACCAGGAGTGAACAGAGGACGGGAAGGAAGGTGCGGCAGGACCTGAAGGTGCGGAGGGAGAGGGTCCATCTCACCACCACCTGACACACGCGGAGAACTATCTCCCGTTCCAGCACCTGCGAGAGAGCAGGGCCCACCAGACCCCTCCCTCACAGGTCAGCACCACAACCAGCCCGATAACGCTCGTGCTCCATTCCCAAGAGGCGCTCACTGAGCACAAGCACGGGCTTCGGTGTTTGCAGAGGCAGAAGCAAAAAGGAGCAGGTCTTGTGGGAAAGATAAACTTGAAGTAGCAAAGCAAGAAATGGTTACAAACAGTACACCCAACCAACAGACGTGACAGCTCTGATTCTCATGTCATTAACACATGAGAAGAGCACAAGGTATTTCCTCCTTCCTCCTTGTTTCACAGCCCTCTTCCTCAGTCTCCGAAGCAGCAGGTGTAGCCCGATGCTCCGGGAACCCTCTCCCATTGGCCCCAGCCTGAGTGATGTTCCCACCTGGAGGGTCCTCACCCTCACCACTGGAGTCACCCCTCCTGTCGGCAATCCAATCTCTAGAGACACAAACATCCACAAGAAAGTGATGAGAGAGAGGGGCTCACCCAGCCCTCCTGCTCCAGGTGAGGCCCTGCTGGCTCATGCAGCATCACCCTGCGCACTGCTCTGGGCTCTAGACCTCCCATGGGCTCTGTGCAGACAGAGCCCTTCAAGGAGACATTGGTCACAGGTGCAAACCCTCAAATGAGAGAGAGGACACACCCCCAACTCGTGTCCTCAGTCCCCCGGGTCATGACAGCTCAGGTCCCCATGTGATAAACCTGAACGTCCAGCTGTGAGGCACACGCTGTGGGTTAAATGAGCTCAGTGAACAGACCCTGGGCCAGGCTCAGAGAGCTGCCCAAGAGAATGTTCCGTGAGGATGGAAATGTTCTGTGTTGTAGCCGTGCGGCTGCTGGGCACTTGAAATGCGGCTGTGACGAGGAACCGACGCTTCATTTGATGTCCTCGAATAGGTTAAACACGAGCACGCACGTCCCCCTGGAGGCGACCACACTGGATAGCGTGGCTGTGGAATCTGCAGACGAAGACCGTACGACCTCCCTCCCCTCCCCGCTCCTGCAGAGCAGTTTGTGGCCCGATCTGACCATTCACTTGTAGGTTCTTCCTGGACACGTGCACACGGGCCAGGCACCACCTGAGGCCCTGGGGACACTCAAACGGTAAGGTCAACACCAGGTCCCAGAGGAGTCCCAGCAGGGGCCACCTGTAAGCAGATGGGCAGAGTGAGGCCAGGCCCACCTGTGCTGGACAGAATCAGACAGCGGGGTCGGGGAGGGAGGGACACTGCACTGTCTTCAGGAGCCCCCTTCTCCCCCCTGCTCTGGATTAGGGCCTGGGCAGGCACCTGGCTCAGTGTTGGGGCCCTACAGGCCTGGACCAGCTAAGGGAAACCATTTCCACACCTGGACCAGATCCCAGCCCAGGGCTGTAGTCATCAGACGTTTACTGGGGCCTGAGAGGGGTTGTCCAGAGCTGAGCACTGGGGTGAGGAGGGATAAGGAAGACACAAGGTGCCTGTGCAGCGACCACCATGGCCAGGGCTCCTGTCCCCACGAGTAAGAGGACACAGATAGAGTCCGGGCCTGAGAATTCCAAGACCTTCCAGAGAAACTCTCACTGATGACCTCCAGGCCATGAAAGGGAGCAGCAAGGACCACTTCGACCTCAGATCAGCCCCCATCTCTTTGCTGAGCTCACCCTGCACTGGAGCCCATGCCCCTCTCACCTCCTCTGCTACTAGAATGTTCTACAGCAGCCCTGGCCATGTGGTGTGAGATCTCTTCAGTTTAAATGTTTCTGGGCTAGACAACGCTTGGCCAACAGTGTGTAGACAAGGTCTGGTTGACAGGTGACTTCCAGAAGCAGGTGAAAAACAGAAACTGGTCCCTCCTGGCTCTAGGAGAACAGGCCTGGGAGCCTCCTTGTGTCTGGCCCCATCATGTGTCTGTCCCTGCTGACCCAGCGCCTGGCCAGTCCCAGCTGGAACCCAGAATCAGGCCACTCTCCACTCTAAAGCCAGTGTGTTTTTTCCTCAGCAAGTGAGTGATTCCAGAACACACCCCACTTTTTTGTTTGCTTGTTCCTGAGGCCACCTGCGATGAGAGAGGAGAAAACGCTGGGGATGAGATGATGACGGTGTTGTCTGCACAGCTCTTCAGTTCTCTTGGTGACGTTGGGAAACCACCTGGGAGACCAGGGTAGAGTCAAAGGCCCAAAAGCAAGAGCAGAGGACGCCTGTGGGAAAGGCAGGAGCTTCTCGCAGAGGGGGTGTCTCCAGTCCCTTCTGGTTGGCCATGGCAAAGTCCTTAGCCCAAGGAGGAAAACTGCTGCTGAGCGAAAGGCTCATACAGCTGATAACTGACGCTGTCATTCAGAGATGTCCTTGTGGACCAGGCGTCAGCTGGTGAGAGACTCGCTCAGCAGCCCCCCCATGGACATTGTATGTGTGATCCCTAACGTACACCGTCAGGCTTTCACACGTGCATTTGAAAAGGAAAGAAACCAAGAACCAGCATTTCTGTCAGACACAGAAAGCGACCTTACCTTGGCAACAGATGGCGCCTCTTGCTCTGCCCTGTCGCGGGGAAGCTCCTCCAGCAGGCCCTCAGGGGTGCGGGAGGAGACAGGCACTGTCAGTCGGGGGTGGTCAGCTCAGGAGTTACGCAGGGAGCTCTGCAGGACGTGGACGCAGGGCTGATGCGTATGGAGGGGGTCGGTCATCAAGCACGGACTGAGCTGCTGCTGGGCCGTCCTCCTTGGTGGATGAAGGAGGGGAGCAGGAAAGAAATGGGAAATAGAGTCCTTGGCTTAATAGCCAAAGGTAACGTACAGCAACGAGAATTAGTCAGTCTACGCCGGGTTCTCAGCCACACGCTGTGATCCAGTGGCAGAGTCCCATCGCCCCTCCCGCCTGTGGTGATCTTCTTGACCTCTCCCCAGACCACTTCAGTCTCCACGGATCTGCTGCTGCTGCTTTTATCATCTGTTGTGTGGGGTTTCACACTTGATTAAAAGCAAACTTTTATTGGTGGAATAGATTTAATTACAGGGAACACCTTCTGTTGTACTTGTTCACTCATCCTTTGTCATAAAGATAATCAAATATGGAAGACATTTGATGAAAATACTGAAATACTGCCATTTAAAATAAGCTTTATTAGTCATATGCTATTTTTACTTCCAGCTTGCTTTTCTTTGTCACATGTGTGTATTCACTGGCTGAGGGGCTGCCCTTGCTCCAGTGGCAATGCAGTGGTGGACAGTTCCTCGGGGGGGAGGTATGCGGGGAGCCCGGGGCTCTCTAACCCAGCTGCACCAGAGTTGCAACAAGGGTGATGGGCACCAGGCTAACAACCAAGTGCACTCTGAGTTCTGATTTGTCGCTGTCCCCAGGGTGTGTGGCTCACAGGATTTCAGGATTTCTAGGGCTCCTGGTGATAATGTTGCCAAATACACTAAATTAACTCACTGATTCTTACCTGCTCGGGCCAGCTACCCAAGAGTGACCCAGAACTGACAGAAGGTGACCCGGTTTTCCTGCGTGGTGCCTTCCACGCTCAGAGTCTGTGAGCTGACCAGGAGCACGTGGACTTTCTATGTGCTTTTCACACTAATGATGATGCCGAAGTCGGCATAAAATGCACCTATAGCTACTCTTGGGAAAGCAGCCATCGAGAGACGTGGCCTCTGGGATCGCCCATTTGGTGTGCTGGGACTGGAAGCCAGGTGCAGAACTGTTGCTTGACCCAGATTCTCCTTGCTTATTAGGAGAACCTTTCCCCTGTTCTGGGTACACAGTGAACTTCCTTGTGTGGCTTCAGTGTGTGGTCAGAGGGCACCTGGCCAGCCCCACCAGTACATGTGCCCCCTCGGGAAGGGGACGGGGTCTTCACCTGTGGCACGAGGGGTGCATGTGCAGCCCACTGCCCCGCAACGGCCCTCGGGAGGGACCGCTGGCTGTGAGAGACCAGCGTGCACTAGACATTGACCATGCTGCGTCGCTGCTCCTTCTGCGAGTAAAACTTGTCCCAGCGTGTGTCGTGTGTGTTGATCCTCCTTGGCGACTCCGAACCCGTGGCAGATGCAGCGGGCTGACTGCGGGCTCCCACTTCTGGGCCTGGCGTCGTTAGGATCTTCGCCGTCCTGCACGCCCTGGGAATCCTCACTCGGCGTTGGTAGCTGGGCCTTCCCGCTCGACAGCTACCTTGGCTTATGTGACCACTGAGGCCACCTTACGATGCCGACAGTGTTCAGGGGCTCTGATGGCTCCGGTAGTTCTAGGCACACACAGACGCTGGAACTTCTTGTAGGGTGACGGATGGTTCCACTGGTGAGTGACAGGTGGTCAGGAGTGCAGACTACCGGCACTGGGGCCACACGCCTGCTACATATTTTGTCTCTTCCACTTAGGAGCCTGAGACTTGGGCATATTCATATCTGCACCTGGGTTTTTCCATCTGAGGAGTGGGGATATTGGGCAAACCTTCAGGTATGTGTGGGGTGAGTGTTGAAGGAGTTAATGTTTCTGAAGGATACGGCGGTGATGGCCGGCCGGCCTCCCTCCCTGCCTGCTCTTCTTCCTTCCTATTCGAGAAAAGTAACCCTGGCAATTATGCTGTGTAAGTGAGACATCTCCCGCAGAAACACACACACACACACACACACACACACATTCACAATTACCCCACTTAGACCCACACACAGACACCCCTCAATACTCATGCACACATCCCCACACCACCGAAAGGGAACACAGCAGTCTTCAGGGACTGTAGAACACGGCCATAGTTCTTTACCCGGAATATAAATTTCTTTCACCGCACCCCAAATCCTCTATCCCACTAGGAAACTGGAATCAGATGGCTTTGCAGACCAAAGCCAGCAAAAAACCTTCGCCTTCCTCATTATCTGGATTTTCTCCTCAGCAATTCAGTGATTCCAGAATACATACCATTTCAGCGCTTTAGGGCAATTGCAATAACAGAAAACTTACCTCGAGTTCACCATATCCATGGTGCAGGAAATGACTTTGGAAAAGAGTGTCCATGACAACACAAAATATCTCAAGAGTAATCAGCTGTTTGGTGGGAAATGAGAGGAGTATAGCTCTGTGGAAGACAAGACCAGAGAATTAAGGCTGAAAGGAGTGACCAACCGTGTTAAATTATTGCAGGAAAAATACGACGTCCGTAGAACCTACAGCATTGTTGAGCTAGGTAAGTGCAGGTAGAGTGAAATGTTTGGAAAATGATCCTTGTGGTAAAGATCACAGCACACTGGCCTTCCAGTTCCAGAAACTACCCATACGTTTATCCTTCTTTGCTGAGTTCAAATTTACCTTCTGCTTTACATGAGATTTTATGCTCCTAACATTTAGTCAACAAGAGAGTCTGCTGGATCCATTCAAAATGCTTGTTTCAATCATGAACTCAGTCATAGGTAAGATAACCCTTAGGAGCAGAACAAACAAATAAAAAATGCTGGCATTTCATTTGAAATTCAAAAAAGAGGTCTAGGAAAGAAAAATTAACCAAAGTATCAAAGAATATGTCTTTTACCTTATGCACTATTTAGCATGTAACATTTTTAAAGTAGCTTTTGATTATTAAAATTCTGATCTATGATCCAAAGGGCACCATTTTATTCTTCTTTACATTTTATAATGTGTGAACACAAGAGAATCTCATTAACCGCAGGACACATTATTTCCCCCCTGTGTAAATTTTTTGAGCATATATACTCATATTTCCTCCCCAGATATTTCTGGAAGAATTGCTGTTGTGGATACTGCAGAGTATAGATAGTCAGGGGTCCTTGATCACCATTCAGTGAGACTAAAAATGTAAAGAATAGATGTAGTGGCTCAAAAGTAGATATTGTGGTGACTGGAAAATATGAGATACACTGCTGACACTGAAAAAGGAAAGGTTTCCAATATCCATATCCAGGAAAACCTGCACTAGATGGAATTTGGGGGCCATGTGGAGGGCAGTTCCAGGCCTAGCACTGGCAAAGAAGTGCTTTCCACTTCCCAAACTCACTGTCCAGAATCCAAGTTCGTAGACAGTTAGACCTTCCTTTGCCAGTGAACGGATTATTTGCAAATGCCCAGATTCTATTCTTCGCGTGCTCCCGCATACACTTCCCAGTAATGATGTCCAGAGGTGAACCCAGGGGAACCCAGGACCCAAATTCAGTAGGTAAATCTTGTAGCATGCTCTCTCTGATTCTATTTGAAATGCCAACATTGGACACTCCTCAGGTCATCAGAAAGACTTGAGGGACCTCACATCCCCCTTCCAGGATCCTCACTGACAAAGGAAAAGCTGCTGCCCCCAAGAGGTGCAGCCCCTTCCTGGGTCTGCAAACTCTTCATCTCATCCCCAGCCCAGTGCCCGCTAACTTCAAGGCTCTTAACAAACAGTGGTGGATGAGGGAAGGAAACAACAAATGGGTGGGTGGATGGATGTGCTGTATGGGTGAATGATGGATGGGTGGGTGGATGGGTGGATAGGTGGATGGATGAGTGGGTGGATTGGTAGGTGGGTAGCTGGGTGGATGAATGGGTGGATAGACAGTTGGGTGGGTGGGTAGATCTTAATCATGAGAAACCCAGAACCTTGGTGCCTGGAAACTCTGTGGAGAGGGACTGAACCCAACACTTGGTTCTAATCCCAGCTCTGATGCTGTCTTGGTGTGACCTTGAACCATTTCCTTAATGTCTCTATGCCTTGTCCCCTTAAAGGCAAAGATGTCAGTCCCTGTTCTGCCCACGTCACAAACTGCCAGGAAGGACACTGAAAGGACACACATGCACGAAGATACTTTAGCAACCCTGGAGAGTTTCTCAGGTGCGCTCTTAGTGTTAGAAGGACCTTGCAGGTCATCGAGCTGACTGCCCTTGGGATTGGAATACAGCCTGTGGTAAGAGCCTGAGCTTGGAGCCCAGACAGACCTGGGTTCTAGTCCCGGCTCCACCTCTGTCCAAGTCTCAGACTTCGGGCAGGTGACTGAGACCCTATGCTAATATCAGACAAAATAAGAGTTTAAGACAAAAATCATTACAAGAGACAAAGAAAGACATTATATACTGATAAAAGGATCAGTCCTCAAGAAGATAAAACAGGGCCGGCCCCGTGGCTTAGCGGTTAAGTGCGTGCGCTCCGCTGCTGGCGGCCCGTGTTCGGATCCCGGGCGCGCAGCGACGCACCGCTTCTCGGCCATGCTGAGGCCGCGTCCCACATACAGCAACTAGAAGGATGGGCAACTACAACATACAACTATCTACTGGGGCTTTGTGGAACAAAATAAATAAATAAAATTAAAAAAAAAAAGAAGATAAAACAAATAACATATCTGCATCTAACTGCAGAGCCCCAAAACGTGAAGAAAGAACTGACAGAACTGAAGGGAGAAATAGTTCTACAATGATAGAGAATTCAATACTCCACTCTCAATAATGGATAGAACATCTAGACACAGGATTAATAAGGAAATAGAGGAGCTGAATAACACTAATAACTGAATAATACACCTAATAATACACATCTAATAACTACAAACCTAGCAAGAATCTACAGAACAGTCCATCCAACACAAGATTACACATTTTTCTCAAGTTCACATGTAACATTCTCCAGTATAGATAGACTATATGTTAAGCTCTAAAATAAACCTCATTAACTTAAAGGAATTTAAATAATAAAAAGTATCTTCTCTGACTGCAATGGAACAAAACTAGAAATCAATAACAGAAGAAAATTTAGTGAATTCACAGATATGTGGAAACTAAACAACACACTCCTAAATAATCAATGGGCCAAAGAAAAAGTTACAAGCGATATTAGAAAATACTTTGAGGTGAATGAAAATAAAAACATACCTGGGCCGGCCCCATGGCTTAGCACTTAAGTGCACACGCTCCGCTACTGGCGGCCTGGGTTCGGATCCCGGGCGTGCACCGACGCACCGCTTCTCCGGCCATGCTGAGGCCGCGTCTCACATACAGCAACTAGAAGGGTGTGCAACTATGACATACAACTATCTACCGGGGCTTTGGGGAAAATAATGGAGGAGGATTGGCAATAGATGTCAGCTCAGAGCCGGTCTTCCTCAGCAAAAAGAGGAGGATTAGCATGGATGTTAGCTTAGGGCTGATCTTATTCACAAAAAAAAAACAACAAAAAACATAACATACCAATACTTATGGGATGCTGTGAAAGCAGTGCTCAGAGGGAAATGCAATGGTAATTCCTACGTGAAAAAAGAAGAAAGGTCCCCAAAGCTACAGTAATCCAAACAGTGTGGTACTGGCATAATGACAGAAATATAGACCAATGGAATAGAACAGCGATCCCAGAAATAAACCCTCACATAATGGACAAATACTCTTCGACAAGGGTGCCACGACCACTCAATGGGGAAAAGACTCTTCAACAAATGCTGGGAAAACTGGATATGCACATGCAAAAGGATGAAGTTGGACCCTTATCTTACACCGTACACAAATATTAACTCAAAACGGATCAAAGACCTAAATGTAAGACCCAGACTCTCAAAAGAAAACTTAGGGAAAGAGCTTCATGACATTAGATTTGGCAATGATTCTTCGTTGCACCAACAAAAGCAAAGGCAACAAAAGCAAAAAGAGACAAATGGGGCTACATCAAACTTGAAAACTTCTCAGTGTGAAATGATACAATCAACAAAGTGAAAAGGCAAACTCTGGAATGGGAAAAAATATCTGCAGATCATATATTTGATAAGGGGTTAGTATCCAGAATACATAAAGGATTCCTACGACACAACAACAACAAATCTGATTAAAAAATCAACAAAGGACTTGAATAGACATTTTTCCAAAGAAGATACACAAATGGCCAATAAGCACATGAAAACATGCTATATATCACTAGTCATTATGGAAACGCAAATCAAAACCACAATGAGATACGACTTCACATCCATTAGAATAGCTATAAATTTTAAACACGGAAAATAAAACATGTTGTTCAGGATATGGATAAATTGGAAAACTTGTGCATTACTGGTGGAAAAGAAAATGGTGCATCTGCCGCAGAAGACACTATGGCAGTTCCTCAAAAAATTAAGCGTGATCCAGCAATTCCACTTCTGGGTATGTACTCAAAAGAACTGAAAGCAGGGACTCGAATAGATATTTACACATCTATGTTTATAGCAGCAGCATTCACATTAGCTGAGAGGTGGAAGCTACCCAACTGTCCATCAATGGATGAACGGATAAAGAAAATGTGATATCTACGTAGAATGGAATATTATTCAGACTTTAAAAAGGAAGGAAATTCTGCAATATGCTACAAAATGGATGACCTTTGAGGACATTATGCTGAGTAAAATAAGCCAGTCACAAAATGACAATATATAATTCCACTTATATGAGACACCTAAAGTTGTCAAATTCATAGAGACAGAAAGTAGAATGGTAGTTACCAGGGGCTGGGGGAAAAAGCGTATAGGGAATTGTTGTTTTATGGGTATAGAGTTTCAATTTTGCAAGATGAAAAATTTCTGGAGATCTGCTGCAGAACAATGTGAATGTACTTAACACTACTGAAGTGTACACTTAAAAATGGTTAAAATGGCCAATTTTGTTATGTGATTTTTCCTACAATTATTTAAAAAGAAGAAAGATCCCAAGTGTGTAGCTTAACTTTACACTTGAAAGAACTAGAAAAAGAAGTGCTAGACTCAAAGTAAGCAGAAGGAAGGAAATAACAAAGATTAAAGCAGAGATAAACGGAGAATAGAAAAAATCAACAAAACCAAAAGTTGGTTCTTTGAAAAGACCAACGATTTGACAAACCTTTAGCTAGAGTGACCAAGAAGAAAAGAGGGAAGATTCAAATTACTAAAATCAGAAATGGAAGTTGAGACATTAGTACAGACCATGCAGAAATGAAGATTATAAGAGAATACTGTGAACAATTGTATATCAACAAATTAGATCACCTCCATAAAATAAAAAAATTCCTAGAAACACCCAAACTACCAAAACTGAGTCAAGAAGAAATACAATATCTGAATAGACTTATAACAAGTAAAGAGATTGAATCGGTAATCAAAAACCTTCCAACAAAGAAAAACCGAGGGCCAGTTGGCTTCATGGGGAATACTACCAAACATTTAAAGAAGAATTAACACCAATCCTTCTCCAACTGTTCCAAAGAAAACCAGAAAAGTATAAGCACTTCCTAACCAATTCTATGAGTCCAGCATTACCACCATACTAAAGCTAGATAAAGCCATCATAAGAAAACTGTAAACCAATGTCCCTTATAAGAATACAGATGTTAAAATGCTTAACAAAATACTAGCAAACCAAATCCAGGAGCCTATTAAGAGGATTATACATCACGACAAAGTACGTTTATTCCAGAAATACAAGGATTGTTCAACATATGACAATCAGTGTAATACACCACATTAATAGAATGAAGGGAACAAAACACACACGATCATCTCAATTGATGCAGAGACAGCATTTGACAAAATCCAACACCATTTCACGATAAAAAACATTCAACAAAATGGGAATAGAAGACCACTTTCTGAACATGATAAAGCGCATTTTTGAAATATCCACAGCTAATATTATACTCAATGGTGAAAGACTAAAATGTAAGATCAGGAACAAGACAAGGATGCCTGTTTTTGCCACTTCTATTTAACATTGTACTGGAAGTTCAATCTGGAGAAATTAGGCAAGAAAAAAAAAAGCATCCAGACTGGAAAGGAAGAAGTAAAATTATCTTTTTTCTCAGATGACATGATCTTATATATAGAAAATCCTAAAGAATCCACAAAAAATTATGAAAGCTAATAAGCAAATTTGTCAAAGTTGCAGGATATAAGATCAACACAGAAAAACCATTTCTATTTCTATATACCAGCAATGAACAATCTGAAAAAGGAAATTAAGAAAATAATTACATTTACAATAACTTCCAAAAGAATGAAATACTTAGGAATAAATTTAACCAAGGAAGTATAAGATTTGTACACTGAAAACTACCAAATTTTGCTGAAAGAAATTAAAGGATATCTAAAGAAGTGGAAAGATACCCCATGTGCTCATGGATTGGAAGACTTACCATTGTTAAGATGGCAACTTCCCAAATCTGATCTATGGACTTAACACAACCCCTATCAAAATCCCAATGGCCTTTTCCATTATAGAGATGGAAAAGCTGATCCTAAAATTCATACGGAAATGTAAGGGGCCCTGAATAGCCAAAAAGATCTTGAAAAGGAGCATAGAGTGGGAGGATTCACACTTCCCATTTCTTTTCTTTTTCTTTTTTTTTCGTGAGGAAGATCAGCCCTGAGCTAACATCCGATGCCAATCCTCCTCTTTTTGCTGAGGAAGATTGGCCCCGGGCTAACATCTCTGGCCATCTTCCTCTACTTTATACGGGATGCCACCACAGCATAGCTTGACAAGCGGTGTGTGGGTGCGTGCCCGGGATCCGAACCCGCAAACCCTGGGCTGCCGAAGTGGAGCACGCGCACTTAACCACTGCGCCACCTGGCCGGCCCCCCACACTTCCCAATTTCAAAGCTTACTAAAAGCTACAGTAACCAATACAGTGTGGCAAAGGCGTAAGACAGACATATGGGTCAATGCAATAGAATTGAGAGTCCAGAAATAAAACCATACTTCTACAGTCAATGGATTATTTAAACACTTGATGTTTTTAGATCAGTTTTAGGTTCACAGCAAAACTGAGAGGAAGGTGCCGAGATTTCCCATAAGTCCCCTGCCCGCACACACGCACAGCCTCCCCCATTATCAGTCCCCCCACCAGCGTGGTGCATTTGTTACCATTGATGGACCTCCGCTGACACACCACCGTCACCCAGAGGCCACAGTGTACAGAGGGTTCACTCTCGGGAATGCACATTCTATGGGTTGGAGTCGGCCAGAGGACCTGGAGGGGCTAATCCAGCAAGGAAAGATCCAGGCCTGGGAGAGACTGCTCTCCTGACTCGAGGCCATCCTGGCAGAAAGTTTTGGGTTGCTCCGGGGCCCCCAAACTCCAGGCCCAGGTGGTGGCAACAGGGTGAAGATGAGCTATGAGGACACAGGCGTCAGCTCAGCATAAGGGAGAATCACCTGGTTTGTTTTCTGAGTTCCCTTTAAAATACCGTTTATTAATCCTGGTCTTTAGTTTAAAAATAACAACAGCTCACTCTAAATAGGGTGGAAAGTACAGAAAAAAATTCACCCCTCATACTTCACCCAGAAGAGCCACTGCTAATATTTTGAAGTACTTCTATTTTAACTGTAAACTATAACAACCATAAAAAGTATATATAAAATGGATGTGGAAAGTTTAAAAGGTAGGAATCCAATGACCATCATGTACCACCGAAGAGTCAGAACACGGCCAGGACCCCAGGAGCCCCGAGTTCACCATCTCTACTTTTCCTCGTAGTTTTGTGTCCTCTGTCTGTGCCCTTAGACCAACTGTTTTCAGCTCTGCCTTTTTTTGAACTTCGTATAGGTTGCTGGACCACGTGTTTTCTTCCTCGACCCTGCGTCTCTGACACCCATCCGTGCTGACAAGCCGTCTTCACCGCTGACGAGGAAGGCACCTTGCTGTGCGCCCGCCCAGCCGACACTGGGCAGATCTGCCCCGAGCAGGGCCCACCCACACTGTCCGGAGCCCCGAGTCACGGTTTCTCCAGGGCCCTGTCGTCGTGCAACGCATCGTTTCAGTGTGTTTTGTCTTCAGAAACGGAGACAGCTTGATTTTTTCCTGATTATACAAAGAAATAGCAAGATTCAAAGATTCTTCTTTTGTGTGTGAGGAAGATCAGCCCTGAGCTAACATCCGATTCAATCCTCCTCTTTTTGCCAAGGAAGATTGGCCCTGGGCTAACATCCATGCCCATCCTCCTCTAGTTTATATGGGACGCTGCCACAGCGTGGCTTGAAAACTGGTGCGTCTGTCCGTGCCCAGGATCCGAACCTGCAAACCCTCGGGCTGCCGAAGCGGAGTGTGCGAACTTAACCGCTGCGCCAGCGGGTGGGCACCTTCAAAGATTATTTAAGAATAAAACAGAGGGTCCGGCCCGGTGGCGTAGCGGTTAAGTTCTTGAGCTCCGCTTCGGTGGCCTGGGGTTTGCAGGTTTGGATCCTGGGTGCCAACATACACACCACTTATCAAGCCATGCTGTGGCGGCGTCCCATATACAAAATAGAGGAAGATGGGCACAGACCTTAGTTCAGGGCTAATCTTCAGCAAAAAGAGGAAGACTGGCAACGAATGTTAGCTCAGGGCAATCTTCACACACACACAAAATAAAACAGAAAAAAAGTCTAAAGAAGAAAAGTTTCCAGCACAGCCTGGAGATCAGTGCTGGTTGTGCCTAGTGTGTGTCTTTCCAGACTTGACCTTGCCTTTCACATAGACAACAGATAGATGATAGATGAGAGATAGACAGATGATAGATAGATAATAGAGAGAGAGAGAGAAAAAAAAAACAGCAGAGGGGCAGAGTTCTTCCTGTTGTCACTGAACAGCATACCCATGCAGGTGTAGGTAACCTGGGCACGCATCTCACTTGTCATCTCATTCATCATCACACTCGTGAACGTGCGGCTCTAACGACACTCAGGCAGCCCCTCCCTGTCCCACCGCAGGACCCACCACGCAGCCAACTCCCCTGGCCTCCATCCCTGTGCACGGGTCCCACCACTGACTTAGTTTTGGAAGGGGTCAAAGGTCATGCTTGACTAAGGCTCTGGAAGTGTGTTATAGACTGACATCCAGAAAGGCAGCACGCAGCGCCCCCCCAACCCCTCAGAGCTGGGAGGACCCATGGATCCTAAGGAAGGGACAGCACAGGCACAGACGGAGAGGAGCCCGTGGACACCGCCCTCCCACCTGGCCCACCTTGACCCCAGCTCTTCTCTGAGGCAGGGGGCAGAGAGGGGCCCAGAGGCCTCTTCCCAGCTCCCTGGAGCAGCACAAGGTGGCCTGAACCAGATGGGAAGCCCCCTCCTCAGGGAGACCTTGGACGCTACCCCCACAGTTGCTCTGTGTCTCTTCCCGGCAGCACCGAGCCCCCTGGGGAGAAGGCTCAGGGCTCGGCCTCTGGCTGCTCTGGGGGCACTCGGAGGGTGTGAGCTCTGGGAGTGGGGGCTGGGGATGTGGTCCCAGGTTAGTGGGCTGCAGGCTGGGGTCTGTGGGGTCTGCACGGGTGGGGCTATGGGAGGACATGAGAGGCCCTGTGGGTTGTCCCCCCAGTCAGGGCCCAGGGAGGGGATTTGGCCCCCTCTGCCCCGGATAACACCTGGCCCCTCAGTTTCTGAGGCCAGAGACCCCTGTCTGGCAGCTGCCTTTGATGGGGGGGTTTGGAGGGGAGATCTCCAGCCCCAGCACCTCCAACAGCAGGTCCTGGTCACCCCCATCATGGCCCTGGTCTCAGAGCCTGGGCTGTCAGGCCCATAGGGGTCCCGGCTGCCCAGTTCGGCTGCCCTAGGAGCCAGATGGGGGTTGGGGGGGTCACTGGGGAAGCCCAGAAGGGGCAATAGAGAATGGGTCCTACCCACTCAGTTTACACAGGAGAAACAGGCCCACAGGGGGCAAAGGACTTGCCCCGGGTCTCACTGTGAGCCCGGCTGCCAGACTCAAGGCCCAGTCCTCCCCACTACACATGGCGCTCATGTGCCCTCGGCCCAAGGGAGCCCCCTCTCAGCCTGGCTCTAGCCCTGTGACTCAGCATTGCTTCTGGGCAGTGGAGCTGAAGCACGTTCGAGCACATCCTGGCCCAGCTGGCGCTTATTTGTCGTGAACATGAAGGATACACAGCGTCCAGAGGAGAAGCCGTCCCCTCCTGCCACCCCTCCTTCAGGCCTCGGGGAGCAGAGCGAGGCCACTGCCCCACACCCCACATTCACCCCCAGACCCAGGTCCCTCTGACAGGCCAGGCCCCGCCCCCAGTCCAAGGGGCCTCAGGTCCACGCCTGGGGACTGGGGCTCGGGCCTGTTAGAGCTGACCCGGGAGCACGACGGCCAAGTGGCCGGGAGCCCAGCCAGGTGGTCACCACGCGCCTCACAGGGGTGTCACCTGCACAGGGACGTCACCACCCTCACCTGGCTGTCCTCCATGGGCCACATGGAGGTGGCCCAGCTGCATTCCTGGTAAACATATCCCGAGGGTCCCTGTCCAGTGCCCCCTGCACACACATTTCACATGCACACACAAGTCACACATTCACGCTCACACTCACACTCACACAGGTGCACACACGGAAGCTGCAGTTGACAGTGCCCTCTAGTGGCTGTTGTTGTCTGGTCTCTAAATGGTCACAGTCACACCAGGAGTAACCCCAGGAGTGTTCACAGGTCTGGGAAGACCACTCTCTCCTTTCACAGGGGCGATGTGACCTGGACAAGGTCACAAAGCAGGTAAGTGGTGGAGCCCTGGCCCCCGACTCTGGGGCCAGTGCTCTCGCCCCCTCCCACATGGCCTGGGTGCCCAGATTCCAGTTCATTCCAGCTCGCAGGGCCCTGCCAGAGCCCAGAGGCCCAGCCCCATCCCAGAGAAGGGGCTGGGGCAGAGGAGCTGGGGAGTCTTGTACCCCACACCCTCACACACAGGGTGCCCAGCCCCCCAGGAGGGACGAAGGCACCCTGGGGGAGAGAAATTTCCAGACCAGAGAGTCCCCGAGACGGGTCTCCTTAGTGCTTGATGGCAGGGTGTCGGGAGGGGAGGGGACTGGGCTTTACAGACACACAAAAATGCCAAGAACACTGACACAGGCTCAATACGCCCGCCACACAGAAGCGACAAACACTAACCTGTGGCCAACTAGCTCAGACGCTTTTACAAAGAGAAAAAAACCACGGGTCACACTGGCCTCCCCTTGTGCCCCCCGCCCCCCTCCCGTGCGCTCCCTCCTTCCCCAGAAGAAACCGAGCACCATTCATTCCACACGTAGCCGCTGATCAGCTCCGAAGCCCAGCACTGCTTGAGGCCCTGCGGACACGGCCGGGGCCTCAGGGACCAGGTCCTCGAGCCAAGTTCCAGTGCATAACATGGGCCACGACAAACAGCACATTATGCTGACATGTGGTGTGATGAGTTCTTTAGGAAAAGGAAGGGGTCAAGCGGGGAGAGAGTGACAGCTGTTGGTTTACACTAATGGTCAAGAGAGGCCACCCCTGAATGCAGCGAGGGGACCAGCCGGGGAGGTGCCTGGGCAGGAGTTCTCCCAGCAGGAGGAACAGCAAGTGCAAAGGCCCTGGGATGGGATGTGCCTGACGAGTTGCAGGAACAGCAAGGAGGCTTGTGTGGTGGATCCAAGGAAATGAGGTTGGGGCAGGAGAGGGGGCCAGCGGGACCCTGGGGGCTTTGCACATCGTGCTGCACACCTCGCGTTTTCTTCCAAGTTTTCAAACGTACCTGAAGACATTTATGTCGACACACCACACTCCTTCTAACTTCGCACGTATATCTCTAAGGCTAGGATCCAACCACGTCAAATAGAGAGAGCTAAACAGTTCAGATATGTGAATATGCCAGGTGTTAAGATGCTGTAAAAGCATAACAGGAAGACATAAGAAGACAGCAGTCACCGATCTTGGGCCGTCTCTCTCTTCTCCACTAATCCAAGGGCTGGCCCCGACCCTGAACTTGGCCTTCTTCCCTGGTTCAACTGCACCTAACACCAGAACACAGCACAGGGCAGGGGAGCAGTGTGGTGGGCACCGGGCCTTGTCAGCATAGCTAACCCTGGAGGAGACCTCCCCCTCTTCAGCCCATGCTCTTTCTGTGAGTGGGAGAGGGGTGTCCCCTGAGGGATGCCCTTCCTGCCAGAGGAAGGCAAGTTCAGGAACACAGGAGCTGAGTGTGGCTAGAGCATGGAGGGCCTGGGCAGGGGTGATGTCACATCAGCACGGGCCTGTGGGCTGGCCTTGACCCAGGCTTACATGGAAACCAATGGGGTCATCTGAGGAAGGGAGCAGCCCCATCAGACTGCAGATTAGAAGGATCATTCTGGCTGCTGAGGGGAGAAAGGCGGAAGGGGAAGTCAGGCCGGAGGTGGGAGGCCAGGGAGCGCTATGCAGTGGACAGTGCACGTGGCGACGGAGGCAGCAGCCCTAGGCAGGAGCAATCAGGTGAGCGGAGGAGGTGGCATCGAGCGATATTAAGGGCAGGACGTGGGAGGATTGGTGAATAAGGCAGAGGAGGAGGTGGCACCTAATTCCAGGCTTGAGATCAGCGAGTGTGGAAACAAGAACAGGCGCTAGAAAGAGGGCTGAGAAGCATCACTGATACGCAGAACAGGCAGGAGAAAGTCACTTGTTCACGCAGCAAACGCTGGTGGAGGGCCTACTCTGCAGCCCGGTGGGTGATGTGGTGGCCAGTGAAACCTGCAGGTCCCTCCCCTCCAGGGCTCAGTCAGGGAGAAAGGAAGATGGGCAGAGAGGGATGCCCACATGGGGGAACTCGGGGATGGGCGCCAATAGGAGGGAGAGGCTTCGGGCCTTATTTACAAGTCTAGATAAAGCCCCCCAGCCTCCAAGAGGGGAATTGTGCCCCCTTGCCACCCCCACTATGAGCCCAGGACAGCTCTTCACTTTTGAGGGTGCATGTGGTGCTGGGAGAAGACCCATCCAGAAGCACACGAGGTCTGCTCCCTTTTCCGGGGGATGAGATGACATGAGGATTACAGAGGGAGCACCTTACTGCTTGGCGGCATATGACCTCCTTTCTCGTTTCAGGGATTCCAGGAGCTGGAAGACCTAAGTGAGACCTGGAGGGGAGCAACAGGTGCTCCCAGGTGTCTGTAGGGGGAAGAAGAGCTAGCCTGGCTGGGGGTGGTGGCAAAGGGAAGCAGGCATTGAAAGCTGACAAGACCCTTCTTGGTTTGGGGAGATGTCCTAAGAGCCTCTCAGATGCCTGCAGGTCGCCACCAGAGGGCGCTCTAGACCTCAGTGGGCGGAGCCCCCCCGCCACCCCCCCCCCCCGGGAGGAGGAGGCAGCAGTGGAAGGCTGGGTGATTGACAGCTACGCGCAGAGGCAGACGGGGTGAGGCAACAATCATTAGAGGGTCTTCAGCACATGCCCCCACCAGCACCTGACGACTAGGCAAGTGCATGGCCAGTGGTGCAGGAGGGATGGTCCATCTCACAACACTCCAATTCCACACTCACCAGGCTGCCTTTGGATTTGGTTTCCTGGGTAATTAGATACTGAAGATGGGGTTCTCCCACAAGAAAGGGATTTCTCTTTCCCCACCCCCAGTAAATCAATGCATCGGCATTCTGGCAGACATATCCACCTTGTGTGATGTTGGCGAATGTCCTTTTGTCCCCAAGAGCTGAGCAACTCTGATTGGACTGAGGGCATTTGGTTTTCACCTTGGCCTGTGGTGACTAAACCACTTGCTGCCTCTGAGAAGTCCCGGCAACAGCTGGCCAGGGCTCCAGCATAACATCCAGAATTGTCCTTCCCCACAGCTGCTGGGTAGATCTGAAACTAAATTACCACACTTTTGGTAAGTCATTGGCCTCAGTTTCCCCACTTGCAACAGGAGTGGCCAGAAGTGACCATCTTCTTGAGTGTTTGCAGCTGTGATAGTGCTTCCCCCCTCCCCGCCATGGGGACCAACCTGGGACAACAGGTGATGGGGAGGGAAGCTATGAGATGTCCCTACCTCTCTTCAGATGACTGTGGGTTCACTCAGGGAGGGTGGGATGATCTGTGATGGCTAATTCATTCTTACATCTAGCAGTGTTTTCTAAAAAGTAAAGCACAATGTAATGTTCTAAGTTGTGGTGAAAGAACTTGGGGAGTAACAAGAATAGAAAATTAAAGAAATATTTCAAAATACAAATAGCGTAATAATCATCTTTGCCCTCAGTTTGCCATGCAGGTTTGCATTCCTTACTCCTCTGAGCCCCACAGGGCTGTGAGGTGGCATCATTGTTCCATGTTATAGACAAGGACACTGAAGCCAGAGGCTGTGACATGAAGAGTGAGCTCAGGACAGAGCCTGGCACTGAGGGAGGGAGACAGGAAGGAGCAGGTGCACACAATGGCAGACCTCTAGTCTACCCAGAAATGATGACCCACACGTGGTTAATAACTCACAGAGATGGGGGGGAAATGAGCATGGCCTTTTTGAGTTAAATGAGTTAATATAATATATATTAAAATATTAAGATGAAAATAAATTATGCCTTACTCTAAACAATAATGCTAATGACAGAACTTCTTACATAAGAAAAAGAATTACAGAAAGAATCAGAAAACAAAATCCAACAATTTGCTTTTTATAAGTTACAGACATATAGCAAAATATATACACAAATTTAAAAAATAAAACGCTGAGCTACATAAACTCTCATGCAAATGCAAATGCAAAAAAAGCCAGGGGTTTCTATTATGATTTTTGGAAAAGAGAAGTTTAAGCTAGAAGCATTAAAAGAGGCAAAGAGGGCACTAAAAGGCACAGTTTTCACTATATCACTATTAAATATATATGCCCCACATATCATGGTCCCTACTTTTAATAATTTATACCCTGCCTTCTTCTCAAAAAGGATTTGAGATAACTGCATGACTAACTTAGCAACAACATACATAAAAGAGAAACAGAAATTAAAGTGAAATAGAAATATGCAAAGAAAAAAACACCCAAAATCAGACTACAATTAGATCAAGTAAACGGTTCTTAACTATTTTGGGGTCACAGAGCCCTTCCAAAATGTGGTGAATGCCCTAGACCCCTCCCAGAACATCTATGCACATACCCACACAACTGCGTTCACTCCCTAGGAGGCCGCAGCCTCCAAACCCCTGCACGTACAGGACTCTAAGCAGTCCATGGACCCAGGTGAAGAGCTCTGAAGTAAACAAAAGTTAGATCAAGTATGGATTTGGATAAATTAATTCAAAAACTAAGTTAACAAATAGAACTGATAGAGTAAAAACACATTTCTTGAGAGAACACAAATGCTTTATAAAAAGTGGTAATATATTCAGGCCCAGAGAAGTTCTGTGGACACTTAGAAATGCTGACACCATGTACAATAAGTAACAACAACAACGGCCTAAGCATTCACCACTTGGAAATATAAAAATAATAATACTAATAACACTTGAGCCAAAAGGAAATTCTTAATACAATAATAAAAAATACCACGTCAAACTTACAGAGTGCAGAAAACGCTCTAAGAAAAAATCATAGACCAAAGTATCTACATTTACTAGAAATATTAAAAATATGATTATATCTAAATAATTAATCTTAGAAATGTAAAGTATTAAGCCAAAAAAAAAAAAAGAAAGAAAAGAGCAGAATACACATACTTTGACAAAGCAATTCAATTAGTAAACAAAATCAAGACTTGGAGCTTTATGACACTCAACATCTACCACAAGGAAAAAAATGTAAGACAACAAAACAAAACAAACAGCCAACAACTAAATTCAAGGACAATTAGAATGTTACTAGGACGATCTCTTATAATGTTACACTGTTTGAGACCCTAAATAAAACGAAAGCACTTACAAGTACATAGTAAACACTGAAGAAGTGGAACAGAAGGAACCAGGTTCTGCTCCCACTTCCGAGAGAGAACCGTACCTGGTCTTACCATGGCTATGTGAGACTGTCCACCCTTCAGAAAGGGGATCTTAATCCCCATGTGACATCAATTGTCAAAAGGAAGAAAGGAGTTGGGGGGTAGAGGAGGCGGAGGAGAAAGAAAGTGCATATTTCAAAACGTGAGAACAGCATAAAATGAGTTGAGAGAAGCTGGGAGCGAGTGGAGAGGGCATCTGGGCAGAGGGTGGCATGAACGCCATGTGGCTTGCTCAGAGGGTTAAACCAGATGGGCTGAAATGGGGGTTTAAGTGCAGAAAAGCCCCTGAAGGTTGGTTTTAAGGAGAGTGGTGACATGTGCAAAATGATGCTTTAAAAAATCAGTTTGGCTGGGGTGTGCCGAAGTATTCGGAGGGAGACATCAAAGGGAGGAAAGAGACGACTGCCCGATAAGGACAGGCCTGGCCAGGGCAGAGGTGGAATGGGGGGGGGTGCCAAGGAGGTAGATCTTGGCTGGGGGGCCTGCTGTCCCATGTGCAAGGGTCTCAGCATTCTCTCCTCCTGGTAAATGACTGAAGGCTGCCTGCAGACAACGCCGGGGCACCACCGGGTCAGGCCAGTCCAGCAGGTTCTGGGGGACCCTGGGGCGCTGGCTAAATATTTCACATACTCACACAGCAAAGAAGAGCTGGATAGAGGGGTGCTCTCACCTCCAGGACTCCCACTGTGATCTCCCAGCCCATCGGACCTATCATTTTAAAATCTCTGGCCTACCAAGGCCTACTTGTTAAGTAATGATTATGGCTTTCCCATTTTTATTCATCAAAACTACAAATAACTGCCCAGCTGAGCTTCTGATTAGCTGAAATAACCAGTGCTACCACGGTGGGTTCGTGCGATTCCAGCCATCAACTTTTGGAAAACTTCGAACTCGCTCAGTCTGCCTCCTCCCCGCACTAGCTCTGGGGGGCCCGGGGGAGAGAAAGCCAGTACTAGAGACCCCTGGGCAGCACGAAGGCCTGAGGGCCTGGGACAAACAGCTGTCCGTCGGCCAGACACATCACTGCCTGAACCCATTCCTGGGGATGGGGTCAGGGGACTGAGACAGAACAGCCTTCAGGCTCGCTCAGTCAGGGTGAGCAGGCCTGACATCTGGGAGATGTCGGGGGTGCATGCGAGCCCAGCACAGGGCTCATAGCCTGGCCCACGTTAGAACATTACAATCACCTGTGCAGCTTTAAAAACACACCACTGTCTGAGCCCTCCTCTGGAGATGCTGACTGAATCGGTCCAGGCGGGACACAGGCTTGTTACTTTTTAAACGACCCCTGGGTGAACACCAGTTGACAGCGGGGAGGACAGAGAAATACGAGGACAAGGACTTCACTGAGGCCGTGGGGAGGCTCTGGATGGCCTCCGGGAAACCACATCACAAGCACCCACAGCCCAGGGTGCCCTGCCATTTTGGGAACCAGACAGAGATGCCTCTCGGTCTGTGGGGAAAGCAGGGCTCACTCTGGGTCTCCATCCTCCATCGCCAGTTGCACAAAGCACTTGTCTGTGTGGTCTCCTTCTCAGCGGGAGCCCTGCACCAACCCTTAGAGGTATGTGGCCAGGTCCCGCTATGCCCCCTTCACAGATGGGGAAACGGAGCCTTGGGGCTTCCTCAAGGTCACGCAGGTAGGAGGAGCAGGAGTAGGACATGAACCCGGCCCTCTGACTGAATCACCTGCTTCCTACATCCCCCAGCACTGGAGGGCGGAGAGGGGGCTGCACAGCCAGCAGACCAGAAACAGGCCATGGTCTCGGGGGCCCTGGGTCTGTGGAGGGATTAGTCCTGGAGGGCACTAATGTCTAGTGCCTGCTGAGTCCGAGCCGGGCGTCACCATCCTCTGGCCTACAGGACCAGCCCTCTACTCCCCTGTGAAAGAGCCATGAGCCAGAGACCGCCCTCACTCTAACCCGGAACGAGGATCAAGAGGCCACACCGGGGGCTCACACCCTCACTCTTCACAGCAAAACTAATCCTTCCAGACCCTCCCTTTGCTCTGTAACCCGTTTTGGCTGTCCCCATCAATGCCCAAGCTGGGTGGAAGATTCCATTTTGCTGCTGATGTATCTACGTTTGGATTCATTTTTCTTCAGCTGATTTGGACTTGTGAGCACAGTCTGTCTCCTAAAAGTGCCAGACTGCAGACTGATGGTAAAGAGTTCATCTGCCAGTTTTGTGGTTTAACTCAACTCTCTCTCTCTGACGTTTATTCTTCTGGATTCTGGCAAAAGAGGGCAAAACTCAATCTCACAGGCTTGGGAGTCCAATGTGAGAATGAGACGGCTGATGGCCGATTCTCTCTGGGCGCGCCCCATGCCGGTGGCCTTCCTGTCCCCCCAATAAACCTGCTGAGTGCAGGGCGCCAGCCAGGGACCACGGGGACCCGGCTGCTCGTGTGGGTGTGCAGGAGTGCCTGGGTGGGTGCGTTTCCATTCAGCACTGTCATCAGGGAGGTGGGCAGGGACTTACGGACACAGCGACTGGGTGTGGGCTCCATCTGGGACAGTCTTTCGGCTCCGAGTGAGCCTCTCCTTCTAGAACTTCTCAGCAGTGTGGATTTTCTGATGCCGAATGAGGTGCGAGCTGCCCCTGAAAGACTTGCCACATCTGTTGCACTCGTAGGGTTTCTCTCTGGTGTGGGTTTTATAATGCTCAATAAGGGCCGACCTGTGCCGGAAGGCTTTGCCACACTCATTGCATGCATAGGGTTTCTTCCCTGTGTGGATTCTCTGATGCTGGATCAGGGCAGAGCTGTGGCAGAATGCCTTCCCACACTGGCCACACTCATAGGGCTTCTCCCCCGTGTGGATCCGCTGGTGCTCGATGAGGGACGAGCTCTGGCTGAAGGCTTTCCCACACTTATGGCATTTGTAGGGTTTCTCGCCAGTGTGGGTCTTACGATGTTCAATGAGGTTGGAGCTCTGGCTGAAGGCCTTCCCACACTCTTCACATTTGTAAGGTTTCTTCCCAGTGTGAATCCTCTGGTGCCGAATAAGGTGAGACCTGTGACAAAAGGCTTTACCACAGAGATCACATTCATGAGGTTTCTTCAGGGTGTGGATTTTCCGATGCTGGCTCAGGCCTGAACTCTGGTTGAAGGATTTCCCACATTCCTTACACTGATAAGGTTTCTCTCCGGTATGAATTCTCTCGTGTTTTCTGAGACTTGAGCTCCGACTGAAATCCTTCCCACATTCCCCACACTCATAGGGTCTCTTCCCAGTGTGGGTTTTCTGATGTTGCGAGAGGGCTGAGCTCTGGCGAAAGGCTTTTCCGCATTCCCGGCATTCGTAGGGCTTCTCCCCGGTGTGGATGATCTGATGTCTGAGAAGGTGCGAGCTCTGGCTGAAGGCCTTCCCACACTCACAGCACTCGTAGGGCTTCTCCCCCGTGTGGATCACCAGGTGTCGGAGGAGGTGTGAGCTCTGGCTGAAGGCCTTCCCACATTCCCGACACGCATAGGGCTTTGCTGGTTGTGCAGTTCTGTGAAGTTTGTGAGGTCCCAAGTCCCCCCTGCCTGCTTTCTCACAATCATGTGAGTTCTTCTCCATTGTGGGTTCTTCTCCATCGTGGATTATCTGACATATACTAAGGTCTGATTTCTGGAGGAAGGTTTGGCCAAATATTTCGTCATCCTGGGGCCTGTTTACTGGCAGGATACTCTGATGCTGAACAGGGCTTGAGCACAGACTAAAATTCCCCTCATAATCATCATGTTCCTCGTCTTGCTCCCCAAGAGGGATCTCCTTATAGATAACAGCCATTTGCTCTAGACCCCTTTCCTGAAGAAAAGGGTCACCCAGGTCCTCCTCTGGGAAAAGTTCTTGCTGCATCTCTAACCCATCCTCAAACACAAAGGTCTCACCAAGCTTGCTTGCTGGGGAAACCTCCATTGTGACTCTAGTGACTATTTCTTGAAAGATGTTCTTCTCTGGGTCACACTTACTGTTCTCACAATCTGAAAAGAAAAAGGGACATTGTCAAGCCAGCAAGTCAAGCACCTAGGACTTCCTGTGCCAGAATCTGTGGTGGGTGTAACAAAATAAGTATAAGACACAATCTTGCCCCAGAGATGATCCCCACTGAGTTAGAGATGATTTTGATTTACCAGAAACAATTGCAAGGAAGACAGACACACTTACCACACCGTGGTGTCTAGACTCTAAAGGCTGAGGGTGGCGCCAGCCCTGTGGCTTAGCGGTTAAGTGCACGTGCTCCGCTACTGGTGGCCCGGGTTCAGATCCTGGGCGCGCACCGAAATACCGCTTGTCTGGCCATGCTGAGGTGGCGTCCCACATGCAGCAACTAGAAGGATGTGCAACTATGACATACAACTATCTACTGGGGCTTTGGGGGAAAAAAAAAGGAGGAGGATTGGCAATAGATGTTAGCTCAGACCCGGTCGTCCTCAGCAAAAAAAACAGGAGGATTAGCACAGATGTTAGCTCAGGGCTGATCTTCCTCACAAAAAATAAATAAATAAATAAAATAAAGGCTGAGGGTGTTCAGAAAGGTGGGCGAGAACACGAAGTGCAGCCGCTGTGGAAAATGGACAAGACTTGGCTACTGGAGGATAAGTCCCCGCTGGGGACGGGGTTTTGTTCAAAAAGAGAGAGAGCACACACTTCCCTCCTACACTAGGTCAGCTGCGCTCCCTCCAGCCAGCTGTGTGCCCAGGCCAGAACCCTGGCCGTCAGCCTAGACCTTCTCGTTCTCTCAATGAGCATGGCTCATCCCGACCACTGCCTGAGGCTTTATCCAAGGGGTCTCTGCCTCTCTGTCCTCAATGCCATTCTGCAGCTCAGGCCTCAGTGTGACTCCCCAGGATTATTTCAATACTGGCCTCCCACCTGGCCGCCTACCTCCAGTTTCTGCTCCTCCCTCTGGTCTGTTCTACACGTTGACACCAGTGTCAAATACCCAAAATACAGGCCTGATCGTGTCGTTTCCCTTCTTAGGATCTTGCAGCAGCCCAACTCCTTCACAAGGCCCTTCCAGCCCTGTCTCCAGCCTCTTGCTTCCACGCACCCCTCACCTTCCAGCTCAACAACTCATTTGCGCTGCTATTTCCTCCTCCCACCAAGTCCTTCCCCATTCTCAGACGGCCACTGGCTCATCCTTCCAGACTCAGTCCAAATGTCCCCTCTTCTCTGCACCCTCAGACTGACGACCTCAGGCACGCCCCCTCAGTGACCAGGGGAGCTCAGTGCCCATGTCCATCACAGCACTCACCACTCGGAGGGCAAACATCTCTGACAGGACTCTCCCCACCGCTGCCCGTGAGCTCCCTAAGGGCAAGTCCTGCGTTCCTTTATTTGGAATCCCAGCCCCCAGCACAACCGCACAATGTCTACACACACATCTGATGAAAAAACAAACGACTGGATGGAGGAAAAGCCACTTGTTTTTCTGCTAGAACCGACTGATAACATTTTTTTTTTTTTTTTGCCAAAAAACTCTTTATTCAAATAAATCAATTGTCTGGGAGATATAAATAAATAAAACAGACAAAAGCAAAGCTGCTCCAGTTGAAAGGGGGTATAAAGGAAGGCAGCTAGAACTCCCCACCCAGCCCTCGATCCCACTGTGGTGGCCCCTGAGGGAGCCTTCAGGACCCCATTCAGAAACTGCTGTGCAACCTAAAGGGGACACTCCTCAGGTACCACAATAATTAACAACAGCTCGTGTTACTTGAACACCTACTGTCCCAGACATACTAGACTTTTTAAGAGCATACCTCATTAAATCCTCACAACTCTAGACAAAGGTACTCTGAGCCTTACATTGAAGCTTAGAGAGTAACTGGCTCAAAAAACATATTAAATGAATCAGAATACTCACGACAGAGCTCATTCCTATTTGAAAATGACTATATATATATATGACTAAATGACTAAATATATATATATGACTAAATGACTAAATATATATATATATGACTATATATATATATATATATTTGTGTGTGTGTGTGAGGAAGACTGGCCCTGAGCTAACATCCATGCGAATCTTCCTCCACTTTATATGGGACCCTGCCACAGCATGGCCTGACAAGCGGTGTGTCTGTGTGAGCCCTGGATCTGAACCCGGGCCACCAGCAGCGGAGCACGCGCACTTAACTGCTACGCCACGGGGCCAGCCCCCTAAAGATTATTTTTTTTTAATGACTTTTCAGCCAGTAGAAAGGCCAGGTGTGCAAAAAAGCACAGAACTATTCTCAAAAATTCTTTGATCACTTCAACTCCTCCTCTCTCCCCTCCTCTTCAGCAACCATAATCTCCAATCCTTCCAGCTCTAACTCACCCTCACCAAGTCTAACAACCAGAGTGATGGCCCCATTCTCCTCTTCTAGTTCCACCCCTTCCCTGTCCAGCTCGGACCCTCTCTATCTACCGCGGGTCTGACTACAGAGTCTCTTCAGCTCTCTCTCCAACCACCATCAGGATCCTCACTCCTTGCCCTGCTGCAAACAGCCGCGAACTACCAACCTTCTCTGCCAATCCCTCCTAGGATGTTAAATGTTGCCAAGGAAAATCATACGACTGCGTATGGCACCAAGACAAATTTCAAGTTTCCAGTTTCAGCCGGGACTTGGCCCGGCACTCAGCTCCCCCATCCAATGACTTCCTTCACTCAGCTCCCACATCCAATGATGTCCTTCCCCAACCCCTCTCTCCTCAGCCCTCCCTTTCCCATCCCTCTGGCACTGCTCACCAATACCTCCTCAAAACCCTTCATTTCAGAGACTGCAAATTGGCAGCAAAAATTTGGATCCTGCCACAGACACGTTTTGTTTGGCTCTCAAAGAGCTGGGCTTTTCCTTTTTGTTTGACTTAGCTACCAGTATTGAAAACTCAGCACGTTTCTGTCTTGCTCTTGAAAAACTGAAAAAGGCCCACCCCTTCACTAAACCCACCTTGCCTACCTGGCTTTTGAGCTTGCCGGCCAAGCCACCCCCACGCCCACGCCCTGCTTTATTCCCTTGGTTTCTGAAAGTCTTTTCTCCTCCAATTTTCATGCCTTCTGATTCCTCCTTCTCGGTATCTGTGGATTGCAACTCTTTCTCCACCCACCTGTTCAATCCTGGTGTTTCCATTCTCACTATGTGCCACCTGCACGCTGAAGTCGGCACTCTTTAAAAATCTGGCACTCCTTTATCTGTCCCCAACAATGTTTTAAATATTTTTGGACCGAAAATTCAAAGGTCTGGAATCCCACGCTTCCCACGTCTCTCGGGGCTTTCCCCGGCTCCTCCTGCGTCCGTCACCCCATCATGCGGGGAGCCCCAGGGCTCGGGCACCGGGCGGACCCTCGGTCGGGTCAGGGTTTCCCGGCTGAAAGGCGGCGAGCGGCCGCGGACCCGCACACGCCGCCCGGGCAGCGACGCCGGCGCCCCTGCATGCTCCCCTCCGCTGGGGGACGCCCACGCCCGGGGCCACCGGAGGGACAGGCGGTCACGCTGCTGACGCGGAGCCACTCACCTGGGCCGGGGCGGGGCCGCTCACCTGGGCAGGGGCGGGGCCGCGGGAGGGCGCGGCAGGGCGGCACCTGAACTGCTCCAACCCGCAGCCGACACGGCCTCGCTCGGGGCTGCTGCTGACGCGGAGCCCGCGGCGGCCCGAGGGCCCGGAGCCCCGCCCCCTGCCGCGGGCACTTCCGGGACCGCTCTAGGCCGCGCGGAGGCCCCGCGTCTCGGTGGTCCGGTCGAGCTGGGCGTCGTCGCGCGTGGCCGCCGGGCTCGGGGACGCAGGGCCGGGCATCTGGAGGGTCTCTCCAGTTGGCGCAGTGGCTCTGGGCTGTCCGAAAAGCGCGGCCCGGCTATGGGGAAAACTGAGCGGGGCAGGCATTGGCAGGAGTGCAGAGGAGGAAACTGAGGCCGGGAGGGGTGGCCAGCCTAGAGCCGCAGGCAGGCGGCCAGTGCCCGCTGCACTTGCCCTGGGGGTGGGGGCAAGCCCGAGGCCGCTGGGGTGTCTGGGGTCTTCAGGAGAAAGGGTTCCCAGAGCTGCGGAGCCCGTCATCCCGCACAGGCCCAGGGTCCTGTTAGCATTCACCCTCCCTTCCTGGGTAGTCCTGGTCTCGCCTGCCCACCCCACCACCACAGAGACTGAGATGAGCGGAGGGGCCCGCTTGCGGCCCTGGAGATGGCTGAGAGTGGAGGCGGGACTCCCAACTCAGTGGGTCTGAGGGATGACCTCCAGACATAAGGCTCCTCCAGGGGAACCGGGAGGGAAGAGGAGTGTGTTCTTGAATCCCCCACCTCACTCCCAGGCGCTCAGCTCTACTTCTGATGGCAGGACTTGCCCCTCCACCAGTGCTCCCCTCTTGGTCCACTGCTGCCCAGGTGCTGCCTGCCCCGCCTATGGGAGAGCCTCCCTTGGGGGCCACAGCCCTATGGCGGGAGACCAGGAGAACACACGTTCCTGGGAGGAGGGATGCTGTCCACTCTGCCCCTGCCATCAGAACCCTCTGCCCTGGCCCTCAGGTGCCTCTGAGTGCCCCCACCCCCCAACACACACACACTCACACTTGCCTCCCTGCCCCATCAAGGAGTAGGCTGGGGCTGCCTGGGCCCAAGCTAGCAGGCTGGGCTCCATGGGGACCCAGTCCAGTCACCCTGTGGGCGTTGGACCACAACCAACCATGCAGAGCTGGAAGTGGCAAGGGCTGGTTCCTTTTTCTCTCCCTCCAGCTCCTCAGGTCACAAGAGTCTGAGCCCCCTGGGGGCCAGTGGGGAGGCTGTGCCCCGCCCCAAGTGTCTCAGGTGCTTCCTCTTCTGCAACAATCCCCAGAACCCCTGCCCCCACAGTCCCAGACCCACCACAGTCACTTTTTCAGCAGGGATCTCACAGCCCTTAGAATAGTTATTGTTGACATGTTGAATGTTATTAACCCATTTTACAGAGAAGGAAAATCAAGGCTGAGAGAAAGTTAGAGAGGGCCCAAGGTCAGGGGCAGAAGTGAGAGGCAGACAGAAGGCACTCATCCCACACCCCACCCCTAGGATGTGTAGCCCACGGAGCAATAATAATCTGCGTCGTCCTCGGGCTGCACGGGGCTGATGGTCAAGATGCAGGCGTTGTGAGCTGTGTCTGCGGCTGCCGAGAAGCGGTCAGGGATGTCAGAGGGCCGGTGGTGGTCTTCCTCTGAGCGGTAGTAGAGGAGGTAGCGAGGGGCACTGCCTGCCCGCTGCTGATACCAAGACACACCATAGTCCCCAATGGGGTGGCGGGGGCTGATCGTGCAGGAGAGTTGGGCCACTTGGCCTGGGAAGACCAGCAATGACTCCGGCTGGGCCAGGGCTGGCTGGGAACCTGAGAGAGACAGACCTGCTCAGGCCTGGCCTGGCCCCCTCCCTCCTGCCCCTGCCCCGTGAAGGCTTGGTCAGACTCCAAGGAGACTCCGCCTCCCAAAAGATTCATAGCTCGGTGCCATGGGATCGACACTGGATGGGGCA
Source organism: Diceros bicornis minor (assembly GCF_020826845.1). Classification (NCBI taxonomy): domain Eukaryota; kingdom Metazoa; phylum Chordata; class Mammalia; order Perissodactyla; family Rhinocerotidae; genus Diceros; species Diceros bicornis. The sequence goes on along the minus strand of NC_080774.1, from coordinate 29,797,929 downwards.
CAGAGTTGGCAACCCCTAAGTCTCCATTAGTGCCATATCCCCAAGGATCCGTGCTCAGTTGAGGGCCTAGAGTTCAGAGGGTGGGACAGGGCACCTCTGGGTCCTTCTGCTGTCCACCCCCATCTCTTGCCCTGCAGAGTCTTATCCCATCAGTCACACTGCCTCTTCCAAACCCTGCATACAGGCTACCCGCCCCCAGGAAGCCTCCTGGGCTGTACCACCCATCAGCTCAACCTCAGGCAACTGGCCACTGGGGTTAGGTTGTCCCTGAGGTCCTGTGGGGTAGGGACCAGCCCACACCAGCTTCCCTGTGAAAAACTAAGAAGGTGACCAGCTCTAGTCTATCTCTGAGACCCCAAAGAGTCAGAGTCTGAAGGGACCCCAGTGATCTGGTCAACCACAAATGGGGAAACTGAGGCCCACACAGAGGGACTTTTCCCACATCTAGGGCAAAGTCACATGTAGTCAGTTCTCCCCTCTACCTCAATGCCCCTTCCAGAACCCTCCCACTGCCCATATTGATTTGCTTCCTTGCAGGGGCCTTCTGGAGCCAGTGCTGTCCCCCACCCCACCCCCAGGTGAGCCAGGCCCAGGGAGGGCTCACCTGCCAGGAGGACCCCTGTCAGAAGGAGGGCCAGACACCAGCAGGCCATGGGCAGAGGCAGGGAGGCAGGCGGGAGTCGTTCTGTTGTGTGTGCTCCAGGTGCTTCAGGGCTCAGGCAGTGGAGGCTGACCACGCAGGACATGCAAATCAGCCCCCACAGGCAGTTATGGCAGGTGGCTGCTTTTTTATTGAGGTGTAACTCACAAATGGTAAAGTGCACAAATCTTAAGTGTCTGGCTTGACAATTTTATGCACATACAGACACACACACACACACACACACACACACACACCCCTGCAACGTCTACCCAGATGGAGATTTAGAACATTTCCAATTCCCCAGAAGGCTTCCTCATGCGCCTCCCCCATCAGTAACAGCCTCTCCACCCCCAGGGGTAACCATCATTCTGACTTGGATTACTTAGAGCAGCTTTGCTTGCTCCAGAACGCCAGCTTGGAACAGAATGATAGCGTGCCCTCTTTTGTCCCTGCTTCTTTTGTTCAGCATTGTGAGAGTCACCCTGTGTGTGCAGCAGTGTCTAATTCATTCTCATAGCTGTGTTAAATCCACTGCATGGATCAACCACAGTTAGTTCATCCATTCTCCTGTTATTAGACATTCGGGTGCTTTCCAGTCTTGGGCCATTACAAATAAAGCTGCTGGGAACATTCCCGTCAGTGTCTTTGGTGCACCTGTGTTCTCATTTCTGCGGGACAGACACCCAGGCCTGGAGTTGCCGGGGGTTGGGGGGGCAGGTAGGGCATGTGTCCATTTAGCTTTAGTAGACTCTGCCAGTGTTCCCAGCATGGGTGTACCAATCTGCGCTCCCACCAGCACCTAAGAAAGTTCCAGAGACATCCTCACCAGCACTGGACATGGTCAGCTCCTTTAATTTGCCAGATGGAGGGGAGCTGGCTTCAGTTGGGATTCAATTCAAACTTGAATCCCAGCTCCTCCTCTTCTTAACTGCATGACTTCAGCCAAGTTACCTCTCCTCTCTGTGCCTCAGTTTCCTCATCTGGAAAACGAAGATGAGCATAGTACCAGCCTGAAGGTGTGAAGATGCAAAGATAGGACTTATTTGCTCAGTGTTGGGCACAGTGCATGTATTAATCATGCATTTTATTTTCTGTGTTCTGATGCTTTGATATCTGGGGCCTTGCTGACCTTGGAGGAACTGCCCTTCCCAGGGTTAGCCAGTTCCTAGAGAGGGTAAATGACTTGCCTGAGAGCACACTTTTTATTTATTTATTTACTTATTTATTTATTTATTTATTTATTTATTTATTGTGCAAAAGATCAGCCCTGAGCCAACATCCATGCCAATTCTCCTCTTTTTGCTGAGGAAGACTGGCCCTGAGCTAACATCTATTGCCAATCGTCCTCCCATTTTTTCCCCCCTTTTTCTCCCCAAAGCCACAGATAGTTGTATGTCATAGTTGCACATCCTTCTAGTTGCTGTATGTGGGACGTGGCCTCAGCATGGCCGGAGAAGTGCTGCGTCGGTGCACGCCCGGGATCCGCACCCGGGCGGCCGGTAGCGGATTGTGTGCACTTAACGGCTAAGCCACAGGCCAGCCCAGAGAGCACACTTTTTAAATGCAAACAAGCCAATCCAAAGCCCACTCTCAACCACCTCCTCTCTGGCTTTCCACTATCCACTGCCCTAATCACCCAGGGCCAGGTACCAGCCAACCAGGGACAGCCCCTATGCCCCAGAGCCCTGAAATTATTCAAACTAGCCCATCCTGAGCCTGCTTACCCTGCTCGCCTGTTCCTTCCCTCAGAAACCACAATAAAGCCTCCTGCCCACAGCTCCCCTCTCTCCCTCTGCCTCCTGACTCACCCTGGTGCTTCCCCATGTGGCCCCCCTGTGGCATGTCATGCCTCCTCCTCTTGGGATCTGCGGAGAACAAACTATCTTCTCAACGGCAATCGTCTCCTGATCTGTTGGCCTTACCATACCTAAATAATAATAAAACTAATTAAAGCAGTGCACTCTCATTAACTTGCAGCCCTGAAAGTTCCCTTGGGGGAGGTTATAAAGCCCCCCAGTGAGTCCCACTCCATTCCTAACACCTCCTTGGGGCATTCCACAGCACTCAAGATGAAACACCCCTCCTTGGTGGCTCTTGAGACGAGTCCCTCGGACAGCAGAGTGATGGCTGTCGGAGGCTCCAGGGCCTGGAGTGGCCATTCTTCCAGAATCTGGCTGCAGCCACTCCTGACCTGTGTTCTGCAGGACACAGTGGACACAGTGGACACAGTGCTGTCACAGGAACACAGTGCCCTGTGTTTCCATAAGCTTGGGAAACACTGCTTGTTCCCACAGCTCTGATGCTGAGCACTTGCTGCCTTCTGAGCACCGAGGTAGCCCTTTAAAGTGTTATCGCCTTTAATCCCCTCAACAACCCTGCCAAGTCGACGTGTCTTACCCCCTTTTTCCAGGTGAGGCACCGAGGAAAGAGCTTCTCTAGAGGCAGACTGGGGGGCTGGCGAGCTGCATGCAGGATCCAGGCCTCCCGCCTCCTCTGGAACTCTGCCTATGGGGGACAGGACCAACAGCCTCATTGCTGGTCTGGGCTCGGAGCCTCGGAGCGGGCAGGAGACAGAACCAGAGAGACAGAGACAGAAGGGAGGCAGTAGGGGGGAAGGAAAGAGGTAGGACGATGGAGAAAGAGAGAGGGAGAGAAAGAAGTCAAAGAAAGGATAGATACAGATGGAAAGGCAGAGAAATGGGTTAATGTGAGAACTAGAGACAGAAAAAGAGCAAAGGAGAGATGGCGGCCAGGAAGAGGGAGGAGAGAAGAAGAGACAGACAAATACAAGACAGGGAAGCTGGAAGATGAGAGAGGGAGAGCCAGGAGGATGAGAGAAGGACAGCTAAGAATCCAGGAGACCCAGCCACAACCAGACAGAAAGAGAGACCATGCAAAACGATGCGGGCACGCTGGAAAACATGGGCAGTTTCTCATCCAGAGAAATCTGCACTTTGGTGGTATTTACCCCAGAGAAATGAAAACTTCTATTCACACAAAAACCTGTAGGTGAATGTCTATCTTGGCTTTATTCATAATTGCCCAAACTGGAAACAACCCAAAACAATAGCAGGTGAATGGATCAACAAACTTTGGTTCATCCAGACAATGGAGTCCCCCTCCTCAGCGATCAGAAGGAAGAACTATTGATACGCAGGACAACCTGGGTGAATCTCAGTCACCACGCTGCGTGAGAGAAGCCAGACTGCAAAGGCCCGTGCTATATGATTGCCTTCATAGGACATTCTGGAAAAGGCAGGGGCAGGACACAGAGCAGTGGTTGCTAGGGGCTGGGGTCAACTACAAAAGGGCGTAAAGGACTTTTGGGGGTGATGGAAATATTCTGCATCCCTACTGCGGTGGTGGTTCTGTGAGATTTGTCTCAACTCAAAAACACTAAAAAGGGGGAATTTTACCGTATGTAAATCATATCTCAATAAATGTGACCAAAAAAGGAAAGACACAAGGGCAGAAGAAAGGAGAGGGAAGGTGGGAGTGAGAAGGAGGCAGAGGGAGGGAAAAGAAAGGGAGCACAGGGCAGGGCCTTGAGGTAGTAGGGAGCCTGCAAGGCTGCTGAGGTTCCTGGCTTCACAGGGCCACAGCGCTGCTGGCTCACGGCTCACGGCTCATGGCGGGGGTTTTCCCAGGGCCAGCGGCCCACCCCAGGAATCTCCCCCACTCTCAGCCTGGGAGCTCTGTCTCCACTGGTGGGGAGCTGTGGTCTCTGGACATCCCTGGGCTCTAAGGCTCAAGCCCCACTATAGCCCTGCCTCAGGGAATGCCCACACCCTCCCCTCCCAGATCCTGTTACCGGGATACTGGGGGGAAGGCATTTCCTGCCTAGATGCCTTGGCAGCTCCACTGCCATGGAGACCAGCTTGGAAGCTGGGAGGGCCTCAGTCTCTTCGGCTGCTCTGACCCAGCGAGTGGGAGGAAGAGAAGGCCAAGGGCTGGACTAGCTGCAAGGACCCCTCTAGGCTGCTAGAGGCCAGCCCCAAGGGTAGGCGAGCAGGGACCTCCACCTGGGCTCACCCACCCACCTATCACCCACATACATATACCTCTCTTGGCAGGGCCCCACCCTGGAATAGATCTCAGCCCCAGCTCCCTCTGTGATTGGGAAGTTGGGGGTTGGGGGATCAAAGCCCCACATCTGTCTCCTCTCCCCTGCAGCCATGTTTATCACGGTGATGTTTGGAGGTAAGTGGGGTCCCCTGTCCCCGCAGACGTGTAGGGGGATGGTACACTCAGAGGTTTGCTTCCCTCTCCCCGGGGCGGGGGAGGCAGTGTGGGGAAGGGGGTGCACCTGGGGAAGGGGATGGGGGGGTTTGGGGAAGCGGCTCTGTGAGGAGACAGAGCGAGCGCCTGGAGTGAGTCCCTTGAGGGGAAAACCCCGGCTGGGACTGGGTCCTGGAAATTCACAGGGCTCCTCTCAAAAAGCTCCTGCCACACCGCCGTGGAGCATGTTTTTAAACTGCAGACTGCTTAGCTATTCAGTCAGTGGTCCTCAAGGTTCAGGGTGCAGCAGGCACCTGAAGCTCTAGCCACAGCTGGAGATTCCCGCCTCTCCGGTGGAAGGCAGGGCTGGTCCGGGAGGGGTGCCCGGTGCAGGCGCAGGAGGCATGAGTTGTGCACCCCAGTCACCGACACCTCGAGACGGGTGTCGGGGTACAGTCCTAGTCCCATAGCCCTGTTCCCTGCTCTGCTTAGGGAACAGATGAGTGAGGCAGAATGCCCCATTTGCTCACCCCTGCCCCTACCCCACAGCCGGCTGCTGGGAGCTGGTGAACCCCTGGTGCAGCCTGGTGACTCTGGCTATCCACCTGAGGCAGAGGGGGCAGGTGCCCCCAGATGGTGAGAGGGTAGGAGGGATGATGGGGAGGGGGAGCCAAGGGCCCCCAGGCAGGGGTACCAGCCCTGCCTTGCCTCTCTCCCTGCCCTCCCAGCGACCATCGCCCTCCTGGCTGAGGACGGGCACCTGGTGAGCCTGGTCGAGGGCCTGGAGGAGGGGGCTTCCCCAGCCCCCTCCATGGGCACCGCCCTGCTGCAGGAGCGTAGGACCTATGTCCTTGTGCAGATCATCAGTAAGTAGGGCCCAAGACTCCCCCCTGAGGTTATGTTGGAATGTAACAGGGGGGATGGTAGTCCAGAGATTACCCAAGGCTCTGCTCAGTCCCCTACTTTGCACTTTGGCTGGGACCTAGCCCTGACCCTTCCCACCCAATGTCCTGTCCTGACGCCAGCCTGGGCCAGCAAACAGGTCCAAAGCAAAAGGTGGGATGGGGACCACCAGGCCAGTCAGGAGTCATTCTTTCCCCTTCCAGAGGGTGAGGGTGGGGCCCCCATCCGCTATGAGTCCCTATTGCAGAACCTGGATGACCGGTGTCCAGAGCTGGCAGGTGAGTGTCATGGTAGAGCCCTGGGTTGGGTGGTGGGGAGCACACCTTCTCCCCAGCCTGGACAGGCAGGGCTTCCTGGGCCTTGCAGAGGAACTGCGCTGGCTGTCGGGCCTACCCCCCATGGGTGATGGCCGGAGGAGGCACACGGCCACTCGGCGTGGCCACCAGGAGCAAGGCCCTCCTCCTTCAAGGTCTCGAAGGGTAGGCTCCCTGCCACCCAGGAACCGCTAGTTGGGGCCAGGAGCCAGGTAAGGAGACATGGACAGCTGGGGGCTGCTCACATCCAGAAGTGGGACCCCTTCCCAGGGAACAGACATGTGCTGAGAGGTGGACCCCCAATGCCAACCCCACACACACATATCCACAAGATGGAACATACTGTACTGGGAGACAGGCCCTCACTACCCCGCTGAGTGTAAGTGCCCAAGAGCAGGAACATCCTCAGGGCCCAGGAGATGTGGAATAGGGCCTGGCACACAGTAGACGCTCGACGAAGAGCTGTTGAATGAACTCAGTGAAGGCAGCAGCACAGAGGGTGTGATGGCGAGGTCTGCACCGGGTTTGAAGGACCTGCTTCTCTGTTCCTGCAGCCCTTGTGACTGGGCACACTGCAGCCAAGTGGCAGAGCTGGACTCAAATCCAAGGGGGTTGGCCGTGACCTCTGCCTTGCGTGTCAGGCCCAGCCAGCAAGTGGCCCCGCAGCATTCCTCTTGCAGTATCTGAGAAGTTGTATCAACAAGAGGAGCAAGGTCGTAGACAGAGGTCAAGGACACACACAAGGCCACCAGGGAGCCCCTAAGATGTGGGTGCAGAGAAAGGGATCCAGAGGTAGAGACAAGAAGGGTGGAGGGGGCAAGCATCCCTGAGAGGAGGAGACAGGATCCTCCAGGGATTCCAGCCCCCAGAGTCATAGGACCTTGGGGTCACCTGCTAAGCCTCACCACCTCCCTTTGGACTGCCCAAAGCTGTCGGATTGATTACAGCAGGGATCCCCCCTCCCTGCCCAGGATGCCAGCTGAAGGTGAAGCAGCAGTCTACCCACAGTGTGACATCCATTCTCCCCACCTTGTCAGCCACAGTGCCCGGCAGACAGGCCAGTGAGAGGACACAGCAGGCTCTGGTCTAAAATAAACTCTTTTAATTGCACATTTGTGTCTCGGGTCACCTGTGGGGTGAGAAACGCCCTCCTCACTCCCAATCCCAGCTACGTGGGTACAATCTGACGACGCAGTGGTCTGGCTGTCAGTGAAGGGTGGAGGTGGTGCAGGGCTGCCGACGAAACTGCACCAGTCTGCACCAGTCTGCACTGGTCTCTTCAGGGCAGGGAGCTCAGACCTGCGGAGG